>NC_063452.1:1290849-4074397 GCF_020379485.1 Brassica napus | reverse complement strand
TTATAATACCTTTTGATTATTCTTTAATATCTGATGAAATTAAAACCTTTCAAAGAACAATCTAAACATATCTATCAAATCTTAAATTCTCTAAGACATTTTCACTCATTCAAGAAAAATCAGAGAAAAACCGAAAGTCAAACTTAACTTCATGGCAAACAATAACACCCTAATTTCCAAACTTACTAAAGAATCAACTAATGTCAAAGTTGGGCAAAGGAATTAAGAGTATAAAACAAACACAAGTCCGCTAAATCTGAAAGAGAAGCATCTTATTATTGCTGACCCAAATGTAAGTTCTATGTAATATTTATTTTTCATTTTTGGTTTATTGTATAATAAATTTTGTTTACCTTCCCTTTAAAATTAGGGTTGTAGTATTGAAGTAACACTTCCTCATCAATTACTGGATACACACTACTTCAGCTTTTTGATGAAGATGGACGAAAATATTCTGACGATTTGAAGTTAAACCTTGTGATGCGTCGAGAAGGAATACTCCCCACCAATTCCACATCAATTTAGTCAAAATCAGTCAGGTATTTTGTGGTTTTATACTTAGTGAAAACCCAATGTTTGATCAGATTCCGTTCAAACAAGTTCTCCAAAAAAATGTTGACAACACTTATTTAATCGGTATGTATTATCATTTAGTTTACTAAGAATGAATATGTAATGCATTTGTTACCAAATTTAATATCTTACTATTGTTTTAAACTTTTAGACTTGGTTGGATGGGTTACTACGTTTGGATATTTGAGACATTATGTGAATGATCTATATGATGAGATTTTAAAGAACATGTGTCTAAAATTAATTTTAAGTTGATGGATGAAAGTTAATTTCATTTACTTAATAAGATACTCAAAAATTAAATTTTAATTTAAAATTTTAAATAATATTCTATTTATGTCACCATTATTACTATTTTGTGGATGTGAGTTGGAATGTGAAGCTTCGTGAAAGATTACCAGAGATTTGGATATGAAAAGTTAGAGACTGTCTAAGTTCATTAAACATTTCTAGCTTTGTATTTTTGGCGAGTCAATTACATGAAACAAGGTTAATTTTAACTATTTTAATATTAACTTGATTTTGACCCGCGCACCAGCGCGGATGTATTTTAAAAAAATATGATGCTATTTGTTTTTTTTATGTCATTATTTAGGGTTGAGCAAAAAACTTGAATTCGAAGAACCGAACCGATCCCAATCCGAATAAGTAGTTCCAAATCCGAACCGAAATTGATTAAATATCCGAATTATTCAAAATTTTGGTATTTGAAGAACTGAAACCTAATCCCATTTGAACCGAAGTATTTTGAGTATCCAAAATAGATTTATATACTTATATATATATATTAATTATTTCTAGATTTAATATATATAAAAACATCCAAAATATATATGATACTTTTAAGTTCGTTTAAATACTTGAAAATATATACAAATAATCAAACGTAAATATCTAAAATAATTAAAATATACTAAAAACTCCAAAATACTTAAATAATTATTAATTCTCTATCCAAATATTTAAACCAAACCAATTTATATGTTAAGTTAGGTACTCTGACATATTTTATTCAAATTTATATGTAATATATTCAATTGTTTATAGATTTTTTAAAATTAAACCATATAATAAATTTTAAAATAATTTAAATTGGTTATCCAAATCCTCAAGATCTGAACCGAACACGAAATCCCAAACAGACTCGAAAACGAACATGAACGCCCACTCCTAATCACTATTATATATCCTATATGTGTGTCATCATAGAGTACAAAAATATGTGTTATCATATAATTAATCGAATTTTATACGTGCCATCAAATAAGTAATCTTATAATAAATAATATTTTATACGTACAATCATATAAATAATCACATATATCTATCTTATTTTTCAATGTGAAATATAAAAATCATAATTTAAGTTGGTGTTTGAAATTGGGCTTTGTATTGTATTTTTCTTATATATATTAAAAATATTTTTATAATGGTTATTGGAAAATGTGTTAGTAAAATCAATTTTTGAATATATGTATTTTTTTGATAAATTTTTGATATAAATCAATTTTTAAATTATATTTTGATTTGAATATGTATATCAGTAACATAAGCCCATTAATTTTTAATATAAGTAATGGGACTTCCATTTTTTTAATAGCATAACTCATTACTTTTTTTTCTTAATTTATTGTTATCTAGTTTTCAACAAAACTTAAAGTACTTCTACTTTGATAAGATACATGAAGGACTATGTGCCAAATTCATCTTCGATCAAACATGGATTGAATAGCTGATATCTTGTGAATTTACATGTTTTTAACTTCTTATTCTTGCATGGTTTGGTCATTTGGAGCATCATTTAGGCACATTTAGGTTGCATATCATTGCATTTGTACATATCAGGTGTTGGAGAGCACCATGGATGAGTTAGAGGACCATTGGTGGGATTTTGAGTGCAATTGGAGTCCAAAAGAAGTGTTAAAGTGATCATTGAGCGATCTCCCTATCAGAGCGACCTCACGCAGCGAGGTAGCGTACCCGCTCCATATGTAGAGCGACCTGGTGGAGCGGGGTCTGTAGCTCGCGCGTGTTATGAAGAAACGAAGCAAAACATTTGGAGCGGGGTTTGGCAGCGAGGTGGCGTACCCGCTCTGAAGCCAGAGCGTGAAAGATGAACACGGATGAAGGCCTAAAAATCTCTTCTGAAGCTCAAAATTTGTGGAGACACTGGAAATTGAGTTAGCTTTCCAATAGAAGTGGTTTCAAGTCATTTGAAGCTGTATTGGATAAGTTATGATCGATTTACTATAGGTGTATCAACCTTGCCGGGGACCACTTGAAAGTTGATGGGATTAACCAACTTCCCACTTTCTTCCACCCACCTTTCCTTTGCACGATTTTTCCTACTTTTCTGTATAATATTTGCTTTCTTTTTATCAAAAGTGGGCAAGAAACATCATTATCCAACTTTGTAATAATTTAACTTGTCAAAACTCTCTCTCTTTGAAATATCATTGTTCTTAGTGTTCTTGAGCTGTTCTTCAATTGTTCATCATCTGTTCTTGAGTTTTAATTTCGTTTTGCTTGTTTAATCCTTGTTTATCTTTATTCTCTGTTGTATCTACTTGAATATGCTTCAATCTATTATGAGATTAAGTGTTTTCATGGAGATTAGTGAGTAGTTTCCTTAAGAATTCATGGGTTAGGGAGATTAGAGTAACTTAGTGAAGATCTATGGTGTTATTGTATTAGATCCTTGTATGAACTTGCTTGTTGAGTATTTTTAATGCTTGTTTAGTCTTGATCACTCTAAACCTGATTTCTAAACACTTCTCATCAGACATGATTAGATGAAGTGTTTGAATCAACTCAACTAAGCTCTAGTGAGATTAGCCAAGGACACTTGATGTTAAAATTGCTAGATAGTTATTAAACTTGAACTTAAAGATTGCTTGATTGAATTAAGCCAAAGACATTTGATGTTTAATGATTTCTAAGCAAATGGACATTTACCTAGACATAGGACTTGTCTAAAATTGTGTTTAGACTTAAGAGATTACTTTGATTGAAAGCTTGTCACCTAGATTGGATCTTAGTTACTTGAAGTCAATTCCCAATACCCATGGATTCACTTGTCTAAATTGATTAAAACCTTGTTGTATTGCTCTGTTTGCTATTGTTACTTGTCACACACTCACAACTATTGAATCTGCTTAGCTTAAGAAATGACTTGTATTCTCACTGATTCACATCACTAGGACTGGTTCGACATCACACCCCCCTATACTACAACATTTGCAATAGGCAGAAAAACCTATTACCAAATTGGCGCCGTTGCCAATCCTAGTCTGATTGTGACATTGCGTTTGAGTCTTTGCTTGAGACTGAGTTTTACTTTGTTTTTAAGTTACTAATTATCTATCTTCATATATATTTGGATGACAGGTGCATGAACTTGAGAAGCAGGATCAACAAATCTTGCACCAAGAGTGGACAACATCAAAGCCTTAGAAAGAGAGTTGGGAAGACAGAGAAGAGAAAGAGAAAAGCAAGCCCACTTACATAGATTGGGGCTTGAGATGGAGAGAAACCCGAATCAACCGGAAGGTGTCTATGAAGTTGATGATCATAGACAAAATGTCCAAGAAGTTCCTCCTGGAGCTGCTCAAGAGGGCAATGGTCAAGGAGCTGCCAACCTTCGACCTAGACAACCACAACGCCAAGCTAGGGCCATCGGTACATATGATCAACCTAACATAAATGGGAATAGGTTGGGCATTAGGGGACCGCCAGTTGCCAACAACAATTTCGAGATCAAGTCCAGCCTCATCAACATGATTGAAAACAACAAGTACCATGGACTTGCCTTGGAAGACCCACTAGATCACCTTGACAGATTTGATAAATACTGTGGCTTGTCAAAAACAAATGGAGTTTCAGAGGATGCTTTCAAGCTCAGATTGTTTCCTTTCTCTTTGGGAGACAAGGCTCACACTTGGGAGAAAAACATCTCAAGTGATACTATCACCACTTGGGATGAATGCAAGAAGGCCTTCCTCAACAAGTTCTTCTCTGCTACAAGGACTGCAAACCTTAGAAATCAGATCTCTGGTTTTCAACAAAAAGACTTGAAGGATTTTCAGAGGCATGGGAGAGATTCAGAACTACTTGTCTCAATGTCCCCACCATGGCTTCAACAATGAGAGCTTGCTAAGCACATTCTACAGAGGAGTCTTGCCTAAATTCAAAAGCCAGCTTGACACTGCAAGCAATGGAAACTACTTGGGGAGGACTGTCGAAGATGCATTAGAACTCTTGGAGAACATGGCACAGAGTGATTCTGTCTACAATGACGAATATGACAGAAGAGACAGAAGTGGGGGAGGAGAAGATATGACCACAAAAAGAGAACTGAAAGCAATACAAGAAAAGATTGACATGCTACTATCAGAAAAGAACAAGAAGGAGGAGTTACATATGGTTTCTGAAGCTGATGGAGTAGAATGCCAAGAAGATATGTACTATGTCAATGCTCAGGGTACATGGTACAAGAAGGAACATGACTATCAAAACCAGAACAACTACCAACAGAACCCTTCTACAACAACCAACAGAAGCCATTCAACAACTACCAGCCAAAACCATTCTACAACAATCAGCCTAAGCCATTCTACAACAACAACCAAGGTGGTTACCAACAAAAACAGAACTTCCCTCCTGGATTCTCACCAAAACCAAATCAACCTGCACAAGAACAAGCTGGATCATCAACACAACCTCCACAAGAGAGTAGTACTGAAGCGATGCTGAAACAATTATTGGAGGGACAAGCAAGAAGTGAGAAACAATTAGGGTATGAGCTGAAAAATCTCCACAACAAGATTGATGGGAATTACCATGATCTAAACAACAAGTTCAAAAACTTGGAGAACCAGTTTGTCTCTATGACAGCCAGCTCAAGTCGCCAACAAGGTACACTACCTGGAAAGGCTGAACAAAACCCAAAGGAGACAATGAAGGCAATCACCCTGAGGAGTGGAAGAGAGTTGCCTCCTAAAGTCCTCATTAAGGATAATGAGAAACAAGGTGGGGAGGTGGTCATCAATGTAGATGATGATGTGGTGATTGTGGATGAGAAAACTAATGAGGAAATATTGGAGAAGATAGTTGAAGCTAAGGGCAAGAGAAAGATTGGAGAGGAGAAAGTTGAGAACAAAAATGAGGAGGCTACATCAACAAAGGAGAAATTGTTCACTCCTCCTCCCTATGAGCCAAAGCTTCCCTTTCCTGGAAGATTCAAGAAGCAACTCCTAGAGAAGTACAAAGCCTTGTTTGACAAACAAATCAGTGAAGTTCAGCTCACCATGCCCATAATTGATGCATTTATGCTGGTTCCACAATACAGCAAGTTCTTGAAAGATGCTGTAGAACAAAAGAAGAAAAGATGGAAGGGATGGTGATTCTTACTCACGAGTGCAGTGCCATTATTCAGAGACTGACTGTCCCAAGGAAGCTAGAAGACCCTGGTAGTTTCACCCTGCCATGCGCCATTGGACCTTTGACATTTGAGAAATGTCTATGTGATTTGGGAGCAAGTGTCAGCCTCATGCCACTATCCATTGCCAAGAAGCTTGGGTTTACACAATATAAAAAGTGCAAGATCTCTTTGGTGCTAGCTGATCGATCTGTCAAGCTCCCCATTGGCATCCTAGAAGATCTTCCTGTCAAGATAGGAAATTGTGAAGTGCCTACTGACTTTGTAGTGCTTGAGATGGATGAAGAGCCTAGAGATCCTTTGATCTTTGGAAGACCTTTCTTGGCAACTGCCGGAGCAATGGTGAATGTGAGAGATGGCACAATTGATCTCCACCTTGGAAAAGATCACATTCTCCATTTTGATATCAAGGAGATGATGAAGAAGCCCACAACTCAAGGAGAAATATTCTACATTGATGAGATGGATGCCTTGGCTGATAATTTCCTTGAGGAGTTAGCGATTGAGGACTCTCTTCAACATGCCCTGACCATTGAAAGAGAGACCCAAATGATTGAAAACAAAGAGAGTGATGAGCTAGTAAGAAGGCTAGATGTTCACCTTGAGGAGGATGGAGAAGATGAGTTCATGGAGTTGCCACAAATGACTCAACATGCTGCCTCAGCAGACATTCAAGAGAACCTCCATGAAGCTGATTGGAGTGAGCTCAAGGCACCAAAAGTGGAGCTTAAACCTCTTCCCCATGGTGTAAGGTACGCTTTCCTTGGACCTAATGAGACATATCCTGTCATTGTGAGTAGTGAGCTGACTGAGAATGAATTGTCTATGCTTTTAAATGAACTTAAAAAGTATAGAAAAGCACTAGGATACTCACTTGATGACATTAAAGGAATCTCACCATCTTTGTGCATGCATAGGATACATCTAGAGGATGAATCTAAAACTTCAATTGAACACCAAAGAAGATTAAATCCTAATTTGAAAGATGTTGTTAAAAAAGAGATAATCAAATTGTTAGATGCTGGTGTGATCTATCCTATCTCTGATAGCAATTGGGTTTCACCTGTGCATGTAGTTCCTAAAAAAGGTGGCATAACAGTTGTTAAGAACGAAAATGATGAGTTAATACCAACAAGAACAATAACTGGACATAGGATGTGCATTGACTATCGAAAACTGAATGCAGCCTCTAGAAAGGATCATTTCCCTTTACCATTCATTGATCAGATGTTAGAGAGGCTAGCTAACCATCCTTATTATTGTTTCCTTGATGGATACTCTGGATTTTTCCAAATCCCTATACACCCAAATGACCAAGAGAAAACGACATTCACTTGTCCTTATGGTACCTTTGCATATCGAAGGATGCCATTTGGACTGTGCAATGCACCAGGAACATTCCAAAGAGCAATGATGTCAATTTTCTCTGATTTTATTGAGGATGTAATGGAGGTGTTTATGGATGATTTTTCTGTATATGGTTCTTCGTTTGCTACTTGTTTGTCAAATCTTTGCAGGGTATTACGGAGATGTGAGGACACTAACCTGGTGCTCAATTGGGAGAAGTGTCACTTCATGGTCAAGGAAGGGATTGTTCTTGGACACAAAGTTTCTGAGAAAGGAATTGAAGTGGACAAAGCCAAGATAGATGTCATGGTTGGTCTAGCGCCACCAAGAACGGTGAAGGATATAAGAAGCTTTCTGGGTCATGCCGGTTTCTATAGAAGATTCATTATGGATTTCTCAAAGATAGCTAGACCATTGACCAGGCTGTTATGCAAAGAAGCTGCATTTCACTTCGATGAGGAGTGTATGGAAGCTTTCAAAAACCTGAAGAATGCACTCATCAGTGCACCCATAGTTCAACCGCCAGATTGGGATCTCCCCTTTGAGATCATGTGTGATGCAAGTGACTTTGCTGTAGGAGCAGTCCTAGGCCAGAAGAGAGACAAGAAGTCACATGTGATCTACTATGCAAGTAGAACACTTGATGAAGCTCAAGCTAAATACTCTACAACTGAAAAGGAGCTATTGGCCATTGTCTTTGCATTTGAGAAGTTCAGAAGCTACTTGGTTGGGTCAAAGGTGACTGTCTACACTGATCATGCTGCATTAAGACACCTCTTAGCCAAGAAAGATGCAAAACCAAGACTGTTGAGATGGATTCTGCTGCTACAAGAGTTTGATCTTGAGATCAAGGACAGGCCTGGAGTTGAGAATGGAGTAGCTGATCACCTGTCCAGGTTGAAGGTGGAGTGTGGAATCCCTATTGATGACAGACTTCCAGAAGAGCAAATGATGGCTATTCATGCAGTGGTAGCTGTTTGTGAGACGGGAAAGAAACTTGAAGAGGTGAAGGCAGCTGATGAGAAGGGTCCTTGGTATGCTGATATAGTCAACTACTTAGCTACTGGAAAAGAGCCATTGAACCTTGAAGGTTATGCCAAGAAGAAGTTCTATAAGGATGTGAAGAGATATTATTGGGATGAGCCTTACCTCTACATACTTTGTAGAGATCAACTCTATAGAAGGGCAGTGGCTGAAGAAGAAATTGATGGGATCCTTACACATTGTCATGGATCATCCTATGGAGGCCACTTTGCTACCTTTAAGACGGTTGCAAAAGTCCTACAAGCTGGATTTTGGTGGCCTCACATGTTTAAAGACACCCAAGACTTTGTCTCAAGGTGTGACTCTTGTCAAAGAAGAGGAAACATCACCAAGAGGAATGAAATGCCTCAAAACCCCATCCTAGAAGTTGAAGTGTTTGATGTCTGGGGTATTGACTTCATGGGGCCTTTTCCTTCCTCTTATAGCAACAAGTACATACTGGTGGCTGTAGATTATGTCTCTAAGTGGGTGGAAGCAATTGCAAGTCCAACCAATGATGCAAGGGTGGTTCTAAAAATGTTCAAGAGCATAATCTTTCCAAGGTTTGGGATTCCAAGAGTTGTGATCAGTGATGGAGGGTCTCACTTCATCAACAAACTGTTTGCAAACCTCCTTAAGAAGAATGGTGTGAAGCACAAGGTTGCAACTCCTTACCACCCCCAAACAAGTGGTCAAGTTGAGATTTCCAACAGGGAGATCAAGTCCATTCTGGAGAAGATTGTGGGGGTTACACGGAAGGATTGGTCCATCAAGCTTGATGATGCATTGTGGGCTTATAGGACAGCTTACAAGACACCTTTGGGGACTACACCTTTCAACCTTCTCTATGGAAAATCTTGCCATCTACCAGTTGAGCTTGAGTACAAGGCACTATGGGCAGTCAAGTTGCTGAACTTTGACATCAAGAGCGCCAAGGAGAAGAGATTGATCCAGCTGAATGAACTTGATGAGATAAGACTTGAAGCTTTTGAAAGTTCAAAGATCTACAAAGAGAAAACAAAGGCTCTCCATGACAAACATATCCTGAAAAGAGACTTTAAAGAAGGAGATCAAGTTCTTCTATACAACTCCAGACTGAAACTGTTTCCAGGCAAGCTCAAGTCAAGGTGGTCTGGTCCTTTCAAGATTAAAGAGGTTAAACCTTATGGAGCAATAGTTTTGTGGAGTTCTGATGGAAGAGAGTTCACCATCAATGGACAAAGGGCGAAGCTTTACTTGGGAACCAAATCGGAAGACCTGGGAACTTCGGTTCCACTTTCCGATCCAACCACAGTCTAACCTAAAGGAGGCAAAGTCAAGCTAGAGACTTAAAACAAGCTCACTTGGGAGGAAATCTCAAGAGTATCCTTTGTATACATGTGTGAATGTTTTTAATAAATTGTGTGAACTATCCTTGTTTGTGTGTTTGTTTGTGTGAATTGTGTGTCATTTCAGTTTGGAAGGTGCTCAGAAAAAGGAAAGGATTCAAAAGAGGCTAGGAAAGAAACACAAGTGTTGTGGAGACATGCTCATAGCGACATATCCATAGTGACATGCTCAAGTCGCTACAGTCACAAGGTAAGTACTCTAATCCGGTTTAAATTCTCTCCACACCTCTAGTAATTTTTATTTTACTTATCATGTAAACCACTCCAAATTCAAAGTCACACAAGAGACTGTGTGATTCGAGTGTGGTGGGGATACTATAAAAACTGATCATTTTGCTTGTTTTTATTTGGATGATTTGCATTTGACATATCAAGCACTTTGCATCTGTGTGGATTTTAATGATTTGCATTTTGGATTTTCTTGTGATTGTTAAAAAAAAAAAAAAAAAAAAAGAGTTGTGAGTTTTGAATTATGCATAGGGAGCCATGATTGAAATTGCCATGAAAAGAACATATCTACAAGCATCTCTTGAGCCTTGAAAACTCTTTTTGAAACATGTTGCTCATATGATATTGACATTGTTCTTGAAACCAATTACAAACTGAACTTGATCATAATGAATTTAATCTCTCTTGCATATGGGCACTTGCATACTTGATCATGGATTTCATACACATTTGGGTTATCTTATTCCATGTCTTATCCTTTCATTAACCCAAATAGCACTCCCTTACCCTTGAACCCTTGCCATTCTTTGAAACCAATATTGATTTGTTGAGTGAGGTCTCTTATTGATAGCTTGTCATGTGCAAAATCTTGAGAGTATTGGGAGCGACATATGTTTGTTCTCATCTATTGCTAGCATAAGATCCTCATTTGAACTAGCATCTAGGATGGTGAGTGAGTTTGTGTGTTTTTAAGTTGTTATATCTTGGGTTTGAGAGAAGAGAAAAAGATCAAAGAATGTCAATAAGAAAAGAAAACCAATAGGAACCAAGAAAATAAAAGAAGAAAAACTCTTAAGTGTGTCAATTAGAATTCCCCAAAGTAAAAAAAAAAAAAAAAATTAATGAAAGATCATAATGGGGAAAGAAAAAGAGTGTCAAGTTCTTAGTTGGTTGATCATGTAAATAAAAAAAAAAGAGAGAGTTCACTTGGTGAGAAATGTGAGTGAAGTGTATATACTTGGGTTTTGAAATATAAAAGATGGGTAGAATTTGTAATCACTTAGGAAGAAGAGTAGAATGATGAGAATGAGCTATGTATGCATGAATTGCTCCTAGTCTTAGATAAATTTTGCATAATGATCATGCTCCTTGTTCTTGAGTGATTGCCACCATTAAAAAGATTGTATTTGAACCTTTCTTTTCATTCATAAAAGACCATTAATCTACCAAGCCAAGTGATTGAGATCATGTGCCCATTTGTGAGAATCCACCTTGTGTGTGTGTGTGTGAATGAATGTGAGAATTGGTTGAAGTTACTTGTTGATTGATGAACATTGCACTTTGTATAAAGAAATAAAAAGAGTTTGATAGGCATTGAGAAGCTAGACTGATAGAAAAATGACCAATGATTGTTTGCTATGATCATTTGGAATGTTGTAGAAGAGCTAGGATGTGTGTCTTTTGGCTAAGAGCTCCCTTTTTCAAACTTCTTCCTTCTTAGGACTTGAAACTTTACTTGAGGACAAGTAAAGGACTAGTGTGGGGGAGTTGATATCTTGTGAATTTACATGTTTTTAACTTCTTATTCTTGCATGGTTTGGTCATTTGGAGCATCATTTAGGCACATTTAGGTTGCATATCATTGCATTTGTACATATCAGGTGTTGGAGAGCACCATGGATGAGTTAGAGGACCATTGGTGGGATTTTGAGTGCAATTGGAGTCCAAAAGAAGTGTTAAAAGTGATCATTGAGCGATCTCCCTATCAGAGCGACCTCACGCAGCGAGGTAGCGTACCCGCTCCATATGTAGAGCGACCTGGTGGAGCGGGGTCTGTAGCTCGCGCGTGTTATGAAGAAACGAAGCAAAACATTTGGAGCGGGGTTTGGCAGCGAGGTGGCGTACCCGCTCTGAAGCCAGAGCGTGAAAGATGAACACGGATGAAGGCCTTAAAAATCTCTTCTGAAGCTAAAAATTTGTGGAGACACTGGAAATTGAGTTAGCTTTCCAATAGAAGTGGTTTCAAGTCATTTGAAGCTGTATTGGATAAGTTATGATCGATTTACTATAGGTGTATCAATCCTTGCCGGGGACCACTTGAAAGTTGATGGGATTAACCAACTTCCCACTTTCTTCCACCCACCTTTCCTTTGCATGATTTTTCCTACTTTTCTGTATAATATTTGCTTTCTTATTATCAAAAGGGTGGGCAAGAAACATCATGATCCAACTTTGTAATAATTTAACTTGTCAAAACTCTCTCTCTTTGAAATATCATTGTTCTTAGTGTTCTTGAGCTGTTCTTCAATTGTTCATCATCTGTTCTTGAGTTTTAATTTCGTTTTGCTTGTTTAATCCTTGTTTATCTTTATTCTCTGTTGTATCTACTTGAATATGCTTCAATCTATTATGAGATTAAGTGTTTTCATGGAGATTAGTGAGTAGTTTCCTTAAGAATTCATGGGTTAGGGAGATTAGAGTAACTTAGTGAAGATCTATGGTGTTATTGTATTAGATCCTTGTATGAACTTGCTTGTTGAGTATTTTTAATGCTTGTTTAGTCTTGATCACTCTAAACCTGATTTCTAAACACTTCTCATCAGACATGATTAGATGAAGTGTTTGAATCAACTCAACTAAGCTCTAGTGAGATTAGCCAAGGACACTTGATGTTAAAATTGCTAGATAGTTATTGAACTTGAACTTAAAGATTGCTTGAATGAATTAAGCCAAAGACATTTGATGTTTAATGATTTCTAAGCAAATGGGCATTTACCTAGACATAGGACTTGTCTAAGATTGTGTTTAGACTTAAGAGATTACTTTGATTGAAAGCTTGTCACCTAGATTGGATCTTAGTTACTTGAAGTCAATTCCCTTAGCCCATGGATTCACTTGTTTATATTTCTAGGATATTAGTTTGTTACAAATCATCTATCTTCTTGTTTGCTTAGATTAGGAAGGTTTGTGTATTCTTGGTGTTATAAGTCTCTAGTTCTCTGTGGATTCGATCCTAAAATGCTACAATGACATACCATTCGATTGTGGTATTGTTGGCACATTAGGTTAATTGGTGTGTGCTTAAACGCGTAATCAATAGCGTTGCATTATCATGTTTGTATCAATGTTCAGACTTATTTTAGTGAAAATGATGGTCCACTTTAAACCCTATAAAGACTATTAATAGATATTTGTTATAAATCATTAAGTGGATGGCCCATAACTAATGACCAAGACAAGGCCCAATCCGTGGCCAAAGGAGGAGAGAGAGAGGCGGTCGTCCGAGGAGAGAGAGAGGCGGTCGTCCGAGGAGAGAGACGGTCGGTTTAGACCGTCTTAGATTTAGGACGTTTTCCTTTTCTCTGTTTTAGATCTTTTCCTATTTCATGTTGTATTAGGTTTTGGATAATTTCATTTTTCCTATACTTTGTAATTCCTATATAAGGAACCTCTATTGATCATTAATAATACGACAATTCCCCATTCTTTTACAACACGTTATCAGCATGATAGTCTCTAGATCCCTGAGACAAAATTGAAACCTCAAAACCTAAAAACCCTAAACCGGCGACCACACCTAAAACCCTAGACACGTTCTTAGTTCATCCAAGAACTCAGACGATCCATCTCGAATCCTTGACGTTCTCAGCTCACGTCCCAGCTCAGAAGAACCCGTCCAGCTCGCGATCAAAATCCGAGATGCGATCGCACCCGAGACGAACCGACAGCCCGCGATCGTCCTCAGCTCGCGTCTGCACCCATCCGCGACCCGATTGGAGACAGCAAGCGTCCGCTCGCCTCAGCTTGGAGTTTCATCCGTTCCTGATCTCTCTTTCTCTGGTGGTCCGGTTCTAAACCTCTACAAAGCAAATGTATAACTTAATCTGAGAACCTAGAAAGATCAAAACCCTAATCCATTATTATGGAAACTTTGTTCTTGATGAAACCCTAGAAATTACAAATTTAAAATCAACAATCTCATAACTAGTAATATAGATATCGATTCCATTAGAACTTAATTGATTGTTCCTGATTTGAATTTGAGAAACCCTAATTTTGGAATTGAAACCCTAAACCCTAAAGGACTGAATCCGATTTTAATTGATTGAATGTTTGATGATCTGAGGTTTTAGGATTGTTAGATTGATTGAAGTAATCTGATCTAGAACTTGAATCCTAAAGGCCTTGAAACCTTAATCTTGAAATTGAATCCTACTAGTGATAAAATCGGAAACCCTAGGATTGTTTGCATACATATGAATCTGAATTGAATTGCATTCGTATTGTTTAATAAAATCGACCAGCATATAGAAACATACGAATTCGAATCTGATTGCATTGAAAATTCATATGGCCATGTGGCCTTAATCTCTCTGATACATGTAGAATCATATAATTAGGATTGTTCGCACCATGGTCAATTAGTTTTACATGTCCAATCCTATTGCTTGTCTACATAGCCGTGTGGCTTGTTTGTTCGCACCATGGTCGATTAGATTGATTGTTTTTCATAGATGCGTAAGACAAGTTTGTGGCTGAGCTTGTTAATAAACCATGCGGCCACATGATCACATTGTGAATCTAAATTGAAATGATGATGTGATTCAGATGTCGAAAATCTCAAATAGAGACTATGCAGCCCTTAATCTCTCCGGAGATAACTACTTGCTGTGGGCGCTAGATACAAAGATCAGCTTAAGGTCAAAAGGACTTGGTGATACAATCATCAAGGGCAACAATGAGACCGATAAGAATCGGTACAGGGCTATAAGTATTATACGCCATCACCTCATTGAAGGTCTAAAAGATCAGTACATTACGATGGAAAATCCATTAGAGCTTTGGGATGCTTTACAGCATAGATATGATCACCAGAAAACGGTGTTACTCCCAAAGGCTAGAAATGACTGGAAGAATCTAAGATTCATGGATTATAAGTCAGTGGATGAGTACAATTCGGTCTTGTTTAAAACGGTCTCGATGCTGAGACTTTGTGGTGAAGTAGTAACCGAAGAAGAGTTACTTGAGAAAACATTCTCTACGTTTCATTCCTCAAACATAATCCTGCAGCAGCAGTACTGAATGAAAGGCTTCGCCACATACACTGATCTGATCTCGTGCCTGCTACTGGCCGAGGCAAACAATGAGCTCCTGATGAAGAACAGTGAAGCTAGACCTGTTGGAACAACCCCATTACCAGAGGCCAATGAAGTTGAAAAGAAAAATCCCAACGAGTGCAATTACATCCAGAATGATAAGAGATCACATGGCAAAAGCCGAGGTGGATACAGGAACCGTGACAATTACTCGAACGGCCGAGATAGATACTTGGCCGGCCGGAAAGGAAACCACAATAACCGTGGTCGTGGTTCCAATCCCGGCCGTGGCCGAGGCGGTTATGGCCGAGGTCGAGGCGGTATATCCAAACCGTCTTACTCGACCAAATCCATTTGTCACAGATGTGGGATGAGCAACCATTGGGCCAAGAATTGTAGAACTCCAAAGCACTTATGTGAGCTCTACCAAGAAAGTATTAAGGACAAGAACCCGGAGGCTCATATGGTCCATGATTCCGGATATGAGGCTGATAGAGAATCCGATGTTGCTAATGACGACCTGATGGATTTTGAGACTTCTGATTGTCTCAAAGACTAAAATTTTCGATACGACTTGTTTTATTGCTTTATGATAGTTTTATGATTGCTTTGGTGTTTTTAAATTTTGGTGTTCTGAAACTTTTATAAATGAAAGTTTAAAGTTTTATAAAGTCTCTAAGAAATGAAATCTTATTTATAGAAATAAATGACGAGATGAGCATACTCGTGGTGGATAGTGACACAAGTCATACAATACTTAGAGACAAAATATATTTCTTAAATCTCACAATGCAAAGTGCAAACGTACACACCATTGCAGGTGTAGCCGGCCTGATTGAAGGTCACGGCCAGGCGTATGTGTTGATGCCTAAGGGCACTCATCTAGAGATCAAAAATGTCTTGTATTCCCCAAGCTCTAAAAGAAGCTTATTGAGTTTCAAAGATATAAGATTGAACGGTTTCCATCTTGAAACATGGAAAGAAGGAAATAAAGAATTCCTTAACATAATTTCGATCACCAAAGGCTATAAAAGGATCCTAGAAACCTTACCTGCAATGTCTACTGGCCTATACTATGCAAAGGTCAGTATGATCGAGGCTAATGTCTGCGACAATTTCACCTTATGGCATAACCGGCTTGGCCATCCCGGTACTAACATGATGCGAAAGTTGATGATAAATTCACAAGGGCACACGTTCAAAGGAGTTGTCCCATACAATCTCACATGTGCAGCATGTGCACAAGGGAAACTCATAACCAGGCCATCACCAGCCAAAGTTAATAAAGAGATTATAAACTTTCTCGAAAGGATTCAGGGAGACATATGTGGACCAATACACCCACCAAGTGGGACGTTTAGATATTTCATGGTCTTGATTGATGCATCGACCTGATGGTCGCATGTATGTCTACTATCCACACGGAACTTGGCATTTGCACACCTGCTTGCTCAGATAATAAGTCTGAGAGCACACTTTCCAGACTTCCCTTTAAAGACTATACGTCTAGACAATGCTGGTGAGTTTACGTCCCAGACGTTTAATGACTATTGTATGTCCATGGCGGTAAGTGTAGAACACTCCGTGGCACATGTACATACACAGAACGGCTTGGCCGAAGCATTCATTAAACGTATCCAGCTGATAGCCAGACCATTGCTCATGCGGTCTCAGCTCCCGGTATCAGCATGGGGACATGCCATATTACATGCAGCAGAACTAATTCGCATCAGGCCATCTAGTGGGCATAGATATTCGCCATCCCAGTTACTCACGGGTCATGAGCCAGACGTGTCCCACATCAAAACATTTGGATGTGCCGTCTCCGTTCCAATTGCTCCACCACAGAGAACTAAAATGGGACCACAAAGGAGGATGGGAATATACGTAGGATATGACTCCCCAAGCATTATAAAGTATCTTGAGCCAACAACCGGTGATTTGTTTAAGGCCAGATACGCAGACTCACAGTTTGATGAGTCCACATATCCGATCTTAGGGGGAGATAACGGTCGGTTGAGCAAAGAAATCGAATGGTCTCGACCATCAATATCTTGGCAAGATCCTCGGACTAAAGAATGTGATATGGAAGTCAAAAAGATTATACATCTTCAAAAGCTAGCTAATCAACTGCCAGATTCATTTGCTGACCCAAATCGAGTGACAAAATCGTATATCCCGGCTTGTAATGCACCAATACGAATAGATGTCCAGAAGGGACAAGGTCAAGTGGCTACAGAGTGTAAACAACGTCTCAAACGTGGTAGACCTATTGGTTCCAAAGATAAACAGCCTCGGAAGTCCAAGAGAGGTGCTGGATCCGAGAGCATCAAGGAAACCGTCCAGAACATTAATGGACCGGCCGAGCCGACCCAGACGGTCGAGCCAAGTGAGCCGGCCATGCCAAATGATCCGACCGTTCCAAATGATGGGGTTCGGAACGCCGAACTTCATGGGACACAAGGGCCAGACAATCAAGAGATCTCTATAAACCATATAATGTCTGGAACGAAATGGAATAGAAATGATATCGACGTCGATAATATTTTTGCTTATAAAGTAGCACTTGAAATCATGGAAAAAGATGAGGATCTAGAACCCACGTCCATATATGAATGCATGCAAAGATCAGATTGGATCAAATGGAAAGAAGCTATAAACGTGGAGTTAGAATCATTAAAGAAAAGAGGCGTTTTTGGCCCTATAACCGTGACACCTAGATATGTCAAACCAGTGGGATACAAATGGGTCTTTGTGAGAAAGAGAAAGGAGAAAGGAGAAGTAGTGAGATACAAAGCACGGCTTGTAGCACAAGGATTCTCACAGAGACCAGGAATAGATTATGAGAAAATTTATTCCCCTGTGGTGGACGCAACTACATTACGATACTTGATCAGTCTGGCCGTGAAAGAGAAACTTGATATGCGCCTAATGGATGTAGTAACAGCGTATCTGTACGGTCCACTGGATAATGAAATTCATATGAGAGTTCTAGAGGGTATTGAGCTCAAAGATAAGAAAGGTTCTCGAGAACAGCATTGTATTAAGCTGAATAAAGCCTTGTACAGTTTGAAACAATCAGGTCGAATATGGTACAACAGATTATCAGAGTACCTAATGAAAGAGGGTTATAAGAACGATCCAATAAGTCCATGTATTTTTATAAAGAGATTTGACAGCAAGGGCTTCGTGATTATGTCTGTCTATGTGGACGACCTGAATGTAATTGGAACCCCTGGAGAGATTTCCCAAACGGTCGAATGTCTAAAGAAAGAATTCGAAATGAAAGACTTAGGAAAAACTAAGTTCTGTTTGGGACTGCAGTTTGAGTATGTGGATAATGAGATCCTTGTGCATCAAAAGACATATACATAAAAGATACTCAAGCAATTCAATATGGACAAGGCTCATTCCTTGTCAAGTCCTATGGTCGTAAGGTCCTTAGACCTAAATAAAGACCCATTCGGACCAAAGAGGTCGGACGAGGAAATGCTCGGGCCGGAAATGCCCTACCTAAGTGCCATTGGAGCCTTAATGTATTTGGCTAGTCATACTAGACCGGACATCACTTTTGCCGTGAGTTTACTGTCTAGATTCAGTTCATGTCCAACACTTAGGCACTGGAACGGAATAAAACATATGTTCAGATATCTGCAAGGAACAACCGATCTCGGATTGTTCTATATGAGCCGACCAGGAGATAGCTTGGCCGGGTATGCAGATGCTGGGTACTTATCTGACCCACACAATACTAGATCTCAGACAGGTTATATGTTTATACACAGTGGGGCTGCAGTAAGTTGGCGGTCCACAAAACAAACCTTAGTGGCAACATCATCTAATCATGCCGAGATCATAGCCATGTATGAAGCAAGCCGAGAGCTTGTGTGGTTGAGGAACATGACCGGCCATATCCTAAGGGAGAGTGGCCTGGCCGTGGGAAAGGAAAAGGAAGAACCAACGATCATCTATGAGGATAATGCAGCTTGTATAGCTCAGCTCAAAGATGGATACGTTAAGGGAGATAGAACGAAACACATCTTGCCCAAATTCTTTTTCACCCACGGCCTGCAGAAGGCTAAAGAAGTTCAAGTGGTTCAAGTTCGATCCAATGACAATTCAGCCGATCTGTTCACCAAGTCTCTGCCAACCTCAACGTTCAGGAAGATGGTTCATCAGATAGGAATGCGCCAGTTGAAGGATCTTCAGTGATGCCTTCATCAGGGGGAGTGTCATGTGTTGTACTCTTTTTCCTGTCTACGGTTTCCATTTTTTCCCACCTTGGGTTTTTGGTTTTCCTAGAGAGGTTTTAATGAGGCAACGTCGTGCATGATACAAACCCATATGGTTATAGCATCCAAGGGGGAGTGTTATAAATCATTATGTGGATGGCCCATAACCAATGACCAAGATAAGGCCCAATCCGTGGCCAAAGGAGGAGAGAGAGAGAGGCGGTCGTCCGAGGAGAGAAAGACGGTCGGTTTAGACCGTCTTAGATTTAGGACGTTTTTCTTTTCTCTGTTTTAGATCTTTTCCTATTTCATGTTGTATTAGGTTTTGGATAATTTCTTTTTCCTATACTTTGTAATTCATATATAAGGAACCTCTAATGATCATTAATAATACACAGACAGATATATGGAAATAAAAGGAAATTGGTTAAAATTTAAATGGATACTATTATATTTTGTTTCCCAAAAATATGGATCACAAGATATATCTAAACGAACATTTTGTTGATCTATTATTAAAAGAAACTATACATAAAGGATACTATCGTAACAAATGAACATTTGTATTGGTAAAATAAATATTCTTATTCATTTAACCTAATTTATAATTTACATCCCTCAAAAATTTATATAAACACAATATTTTTCTCATAAATTACATATTATAAATTTTAGGGAAATGTCTATAAGATAACATAAAATATTTAATTTCTAGAAAAACTAATTGGATCGACCATGTGAAAATTAAAATTTATATAAAAAGCATATCATTGACAAAGTTTTAACACTTAGTATGGTGTTGACCGACAAAAATATATATGTTTATGCCATTATTTTATTTTTCTAAACCAAATAGAAATGATATGATTTTTTTATAAAAGTGATAAAATACAAGCAATAGTAAAAAAAACAAATTTATTTATCATTACATGCCTCTTCTAACCGAATGAATTTGGGTTAAGATTGAAGACTTTTGTGTTGTCGCTGAACATTTAGACGAAAAACATGACGATTACAGATATTTTATTATTCAGCTTAATATATCTAATATTATCTAAAAAATTAATACATAGACTGTTATATTTTTCCGCTTATTTTTAATTAATATTTACAATATATAAGATATGCTCTCATATATATTTTATTTTGCAGTTAAACTAAAAATGATTTGTTCATATGTTCACAATTTCATTTAAGATATTTTACATATTCTATTTAATTAACATTAAAATGTTTTATTATATATAGAATCAATTAATATTATTTCCTTGCTTTAATAAATAGCTTTACACTAATAAACAATTAATTGTATGCACAACGTAAATAAACAATTAATTTTCATGTACAATAAATTATTATTAGTTAGTTTGATCATTTGTCAATACCATTTCTTCATTATTAATAATTTTGGTAATTTGTCAACACCATTTCTTCATCGTTGTTGTTATATTTATCTATATCAATTTTTTTTACTAATGAGTTTAATGTCATTTCCTTAGAAAGATTTTGAAAAATTACTGTTCTTTTTCGGGCAACATATTTCACTTTTTTTTCCTTTTCAATGAGATTATTATATAATTTAATATTTTAGTTTCTTTTATCCAAAACACTTAATTTACAAAGTTTTATATTTCAGAAAATTAAAATATTTTCATAAAAATAAATTGTTAAAAATGTTTTATCACCGATTTGATTAAAACTTTATCAATGATTTTACACCAAAAAGTTTGGATTTGAATCTCAAAATGTGATTTACTAATAACTATGTAAATTTATAGAGATAAAATTTACAAAAAAAATTAAAATAGTTCGAATAAAATTATAAAGTTTAGATCTTCGTAAGATAATAAAAATGGCATAAACACGAAGATTTATAAAACAGATATAGTTATAAATTATTAAAACTATTTATATAATAGTAAGTTTCATAATATGTAACAATATAATAAATTAATGTTTAAAATATTTTTCAGAAAATTAAATAAATTCGAATCGTCTTTTTGACCATTATTACAATCTCCCCCTCATATATATTTATCCGGTCATAGAAAATTCTAAAATAAATTCAATAGAAGATTGGTGATATGCGCCCTCTCTGCGGTTAGAGAATGAGCCACGATTGTTAATTCGGTGGGCCTTTTAAGTCATTGACATGTTCCTCGGCCCATCTCCACCGCACACGCCTCCCCGAAACCGCCGTAACAACCACAGACCTCCTCACGCAACCGTCTCTTCCGCCCTTCCTGACCTCTTCCTCGCAGCGTTCTCTCTCCTCTTCCTCTGGTCTTCCCCCAAACCTCTCGTCTCCCTCCCTCCCAACAGACTCTCCTTCCCTCTAACTCCTCGCCGCCGATCCACCACCTCCATGTCCCGCCGATCTCCTCCCTCTCCTCCGCCGCCGCCGCAGCGCTTCGCCAACGCTCAGTCTCTCTCCGATTGGCTCGAGTCGAGACTGCCTTCAGACTCGTTCGCCGCATGGGGAGTCAAACCGGGGACCAAGAACGTCCACAACCTCTGGCTTGAGCTCTCCGACGGCGAGACCTCTCTCGCGGACTCCACCCCTCCGGTACGCACCGTCAACGTCGTCACGGTCCGTGTGATCGGAGAAGACGGTAATGTCCTCGTGGAGTCTCACCAGGAGTTATCCGACGGGAGCGTGCGCGAGAGGTTTCGTCCTTTGTCGGAGAAGATGAAGCCCGAGGAGACTCCCGACGAAGCTGTCTTTCGAGCTATTAAAGAAGAGCTCGGGTCTATCTTTAAAAGCGAAAACGACGTCGGAGAGAGGATCAAGATTCTTCCCGGGACTTACAGTAGAAGAGTGGAGGAAAGGAACTCGCTTTCATACCCGGGACTACCCGCGCGTTACGCTTTGCACTCGGTGGATGCGACGGTGCGGGGTCTACCGGAGGAAGATTTCTGCACGGAGGAGAAAGAGTACGGCGGTGAGTCAAAGGAAGACTCGGAGGAAACACGAGCTGTCGGAAAAGCTGTGACGGTGAAGCGGCATTACTGGAAATGGGTTAGTCCTAGTTCGGTTCGAGCCTAAAACTCAAAACAGCTTTCACTTCAGATTGTCTTTATTACAGCGTTTCATCAGTCACAATGAATGATCAAGAGCCATGTAGAGAGTTACATTACTTGCAACACATTTATAATAATATTCATATGGCATATTTAGTCTCAGCTTAATCTTCTTCTTAGCTTGGCTTCGTTTGTTGTACAGTGTAACTTGATTACTGCTTCTTAGCTTGGCTTCGTTCATTGTGTTGTGCTCTAGACTTCTTTATTAGTGTTTAGTCAGTCTTTATAAACTCTTGTTGCATAAATACATAGAAAGTATCAACGATAGAGAAAGACAGTAGTTACGTTTATGTTTTTTTATTGAGGATTATTGATTATACGGACGTTTAGATCGATTTTTTAATGTGAAATCCTTTTAAAAATTGTTTTAAAAATCATTTCTTTTGAGTTCGATTTGCAGTAAGCGTCTAAACCAATTTTTAGAACTCTGGAAGTCTGGAAAGTATAGAACAAAGCCTCGAAATGCTCTTTTGTGTGTTATACATCCACCATATGTCTAAAGTAGATTACTAACTAAACTCATCAACAAAGCTCTAACACGCTAATGTACACACAAATAGTGTCACTACCACCATATGTAAATTACATATGTAAAGTAGACTACTAACTAAACTCAACAACATAGCTGCATACACACTGTCACCACCATATGTTATTACATATCTAAAGTAGATTACTAACTAAACTCAACAACTAAGCTCCAAAGCTGAATGCCACAATGTATACACAAAAGTCTCACCAACTACGTTGGTGGAGAGTAGCACAAGAGCAGCTCTTGAATGGGAGAAAATAAAAGTCCCCTAGTTGATACAAAATTGAACCTGTGTTGATATATACTAATAAATATCTATCAAGTTGTTGGATCATTGTGGAGCTGCTTGTGTTGATGTCTCAGTGGACTGGACTTGACGAACGAACTGCCCTTTAATTCTCGGCCGTTGCTCTGCCAGTTTCTTCCTGCTCTCATAACGAACCTATGCAGAAGTCATTACAAAAGGTTTTAAAAACCGTTAGAACCATCCCTCTTAACAAAGCCCTTATGTGTGTTGTCATGAGTTTGAACATCACCTTTTTATCAAAACACCTGTCCTTGCGCTTCATCCTAAACTTGTTTAAAGCAGCTTCCCTAAGAGATTGCTGAGTCTTCCCTACAGAGGACGAGTACCCTTCTTCATTCTTCTTCTCCACAAGCTGCTGATGAAGATGATGATAATCAATGTAGCTGGTAGTGCAGTGGTTCCCTATTGTGCTATGTTCGGTTGCAGAAGAGACGTGTCTTCTCTCCTCTACATCCTGCTCTTGCAAACCCTCAGGTTTATTACCGTTGTATGGGTGAAACATGGAACTGTACTCATGCGGGCTAATGGAGCTAGGGCTTGGAGACAATGAAGCAGGAGTTGTGTTAGGACTTGTGAACTGTATACTCTTGATGGGAACTCGCGTTGGGTAAGAACCTTGTCCTGGCCAAGAAGGTGAGTCAGCACTATTGTAAAAGCTGGCCTCGTTTCTTCTAGGAGCACTTGGTGGCGGTTCAGATGAATTGTATTGATTGGTTACCACAATGTTATCATCTTCACTTGCCGCAACATTCTTTCTCTGGTTGGGAACCAAGGGAGATACCGAGCATTGTGTCTGCAGCGGCTTGTGAACATACCTTGTGAAAGCAGAGCCACTAGAAGGATGAAGAGAGGGCTTGTCTCCAGAAGATTGGTTTGGTCTTCTCAGGGAGAGATCAAGCTCTATCCTAACACTTTCTTCTCTGTTGTGTTGTCCGTTTCTTGTAAACGAAGCTCCGATGAAGTCAATGGCTTCTTTAGTTGAATCCTCAACGTCTGCGCTCTCTCCTTCCATCTCTGGTCTTGTACATGAGCTCTACAATAACAAAAGTTATAGAAACAAACACTAAGGAACAGAATCAAACTACACTTGTGAAGAGAATCTAACCTGAGCACCCTCAGGTTTCTGGTGGCTGACACTCTCATCAAGTGGAAAGCTACCAGGAGAAAGTGACTGCCAAGAAGATTCAAGAACTCAATTATAGATTGCTCAGGGAGACAAAAAAAAGGTTAAAAAAGATTGGAATGGAACATACACTTTGTCTTCTTCTCCAGACATGTTGCCAGAGATTTCTCAGCTCATTCCTTCTCAATGGCTTAACAAGATAGTCAGCAGCACCTTTCAACATGCACTTGTACACAGTATTCACCGAGTCCTGTGCCGACATCACTGAAACAAACAATCCAAGAACATGTTAATGAGCTGAAATCATGGTTCTAAAAACCGGTCCAGGCGCTAGGCGGTACACAATTTTCTTAAAATCCGATTTATATATTTTCAATCGGTTTAAACCGTTATAAATCGGTTGAAATCGATTTAAACTCTTAAATGTCTTCAATCAGTTTAAATCGTTATAAATTGGTTAAAATTAGTTGAAATTGATTTAAATTAGTTTAAATCTGTTAAATTAAGCAATAAAATTAATAAAAATCCACAAATCTGTTTAATTTCTTTTATTAATTTTATAATTAAAGTCAAAATATAAAATAACTTACGTAATATATGTAAAAATTAAATTATTTCAAAATGGTGGAAACGCAGGAGCTATATAAATGTACACATACTTATGATAGGGATGTTCTTGCAGATGTCATGCTCCATGATAAGTGTAAGAAGAGCGTATCCAGATATTGAAGGAAGATCAACCTCTGTGAGTATCAGATCGACGCTCTCGGGGTTTCCTTTTAGCACCTCCCAAGCTTTCAAGCCATCAGGTACAGCAGCAACTGTGAAGACACGACATAGTAAACAAAACGAACCACATTAATACATTAAGAAGCTGAGACTAAAAGGAAACATTCTTATTGGAAAAAAAAAAAAACTAATCTGAAATTAAAAGGAAAATACTTTCACATGCTAATCAGTTCCACATTAAACCATTAAGCTGAGATTAAAAGAAAACATTTTTATTAGAAATAAACTAATCTTGCGATTAAAAGGAAAAGACTTTTACATTCTAATCAGTTTTACAGTTACAAATTTTCAGACAACATAGATTCCGACAAAACAGTCGAGGTTCAGACAGAAGCCAGTGAAATAAGAACTGACCTCTGTAACTGCATTTCCTGAGGAGAGCAGAAATAATCTGTCTGGTGGAATCGTCTGCTTCTACGAGCAAAACTCTCAACGCGATTTTAGGGAGAAACCTCTCCCACTTCACCAAACCATCGCCCCCCTCTGCGGCATCCTTCCTCTGCACTCTCCGCCGCGCTGACTTCCCTCCGACAGCCTCAGCTGCTTTCTCCACCACCGTCACCTCAACAACTTCGTCGCTCATTTCTCGCATCTCACAGTCAAACCAAAGCAGATTGAAGTTCCAGAAAGAATAAGAAAGAGATAGTTGAAAGGGGGAAAGATAAAAAGAGGGAAAAAAACTTATGCTCTGTTGAATGTTTCAACGGCTGAGATTAGAGTAGCGCGGACAACCGATCGTGATCCAACGGTTACGAAGCTAGTAAAAGGATACGAAAAATATCTAGTAGAGTTGGCTGACGTGGACTACGTATGCCACATCAGCAAATACTTTTCGAGACAAAGAGATCTTACACCGAATAACATTTTTAATAGGTGTGGTGGCTAGGGCGTTGATTACTCCGTGGTTCATGTTTAAAGTTGGATTTTAGTTTATGCATAATCCAAAATATTTATCGCAATATATTGATTCGTCCATATTCATCATGTTGAAATGTTACTGAATTAAGCTTATTTTATTAGCTTAATTAATAGATCGTTGAGCATTGAAGCTTTCACTTATGCTTATGATTGACTTGACAGATGCTTATTATTGCCAAACAACTACTGGTATTCTTATGCAGTAAATCAGTAATCACATGTTTTAGTGATCAAATAGGCTCATAAAAAACCCTACTCGTGACTTTAGGATAAAATCATGTTAAGAAAATATCTAATGCAAGTGGCAAACAAGTATCTTATGCATTTATTTTTAAAAATTATTTTTATTTTTATTACATATGAGTTGATTTATTTCTAATATTTCAGAAATGATACTTTTAATTAGCATAAGAACAAATTATATGGTATTTTTATTTTGGCCACGAATTAATAGTATTTAATTTGATAAAATATTTCATCTGTGTAAAAATATATGTTATTTGAAGAGTTTTTATTTTTCAAAATACATGATTTTGATATTTTATATTAATTTTAGTTTTATTAAAAATTATGTAACTAATAATATTTTATAATTCTTTTGATGAATAATTAAATTAGTTTTAATTTATATTTTAATGTTATTTTAAAATAAAAGTGTACTTATTCTGTTTATAAAAGTTAAATTTTTTTAGAGTTTATTTTTATTCCACAAAAATAATTTTTTTATATTTTTAAAATATTTTTGTATATTTTCGAAAAACATTAATTATGAATATTTGAATTGATTAAATTTTATTGATGAATATTTATTAGAAATTGTATTGAAAAATAATATTTATTATAAAGTGTATTGTAAATGTAGGGACCATGTGAGGAGTTTAAAATTATTTCCGCGGCTAGATATTTTAGGAGGGATTAGGCAACGAGACGCTTGGTTACACCTTGTGGTCTTGGTGGATAAGAATAAGACACGTGTATGGTGGTAACCCGACACAACCTTTCACCATTGATGGTTGCTATCAGAGCCAAAATATCTAATTGTTTCCATCTCTTCACTCGCCGTGCGTCTGGTTGATAAACAATACTTGCTCTCTCTCCACTGACCTTCCTCCTTAAACCACCAGTTTAGTTTTGATTTTCTTTCTTTATTAGTGACCACTGACCAATACTCTACTTTTTCTTTCCTAATTAAACTTCTTCAAACCTCATTATAGACGCTTGTTTAGTGGTCTTGCTAGAACCGACAGCTGAACGGCCACAAAATAATAATTTCTCCGTTTCAATATATACCGTACTTTTTACAAATGTTGTATTCACAATATAGAGTATTTTCATAATTCTAGAAATTGTAGTTTTATTAACTACATTGTATTATTTTAATTGTATTTAAACAAAGTGATTTTAAATTACATTTTTCAATGATATTTTTCAAAAAATTTAATTTATTAATATATGTGCATTGAGATAGAAATCATATAATATAAAGTAGAAAGAGAGTATAACAATACATACACACCGAAACAAATGAATTTGATCATTTTGGTTTGGTTATAAACTTATAATTGTTTCTTTTTTTTTTTGCTAAACCAGTTATAATTGTTGCTATGTTGTTAATACTAGTAACTAATGAATGTAACAGATGATTGGTCCACCCCCTGGCATTAGTCGGAAGGTATTTTAAACTCGGGTTAGGCAGTGTGGTACGCTTTCGGGCTAATCCACTCTGTAGCACTAAGTGCGGGGCCGACCAGATCAGCCGATAGGATTTATCAAAAAAAAAAATATGAATGTAACAAGCAATTCAGCGATGTATTTTAAATTATTTTAAAGAAAAGCCTTTTATTTATACTATACATGTGTAACATACGAGAAATACAAAATAAAGATAATCCCACTCTAAGCCATGAAGAACAATATGCAAAAGTCAATTGGGGTCTTGTGGAGAACCAGTGAACTAGCCCCTCGTCCAATCCGCTAACTCCAAATCTTTGTATCGAAAAGAATATATCATCTCTATAAGCTTGGTCAGTTGAGTAGTTGTTAGTGGTTAGTCGAGTAGCTATTGATGGTTGTTCTCCATGTCACTTACCATTTTTTTTCCTTCTAAATACTATGAAATATGGATTGCAACGTATATCTTAGTGTGGGAGTTTACTCTGTGTTGAATCTGTACAGGGGAGATAATGTCTTGCCACTTCGTCATGTATTGAGGTTTGGCTGTCAAAATTTGATCGCCATAATCTATGGAGTGTTGCTGAAGTTTGTCGTTGACTTATTAACCATCGGTAATGCATGGGACAACTTTTTTTAATATCTTTTATAAAATCAACGACACAAAATTATCACATAATAAAGTGCTATGACTTTGGTTGGACGATAACGCAGCGAGTGAAGTGTGGTGGATGGAGTGAGTAATGACTTTTGGTTAAGGAATAAAAATCTAACGATATTTGGACGAACAGATACTTACACGAACACGCCCCATCCTTTTTCAAACAGATACTTTTCTTCTTGTCTGTGATATTTTTCATCGTTCTCTTTTTTTTTGTGTTTAAACAAAACTTTGATATATCTTTTTCGTTTCTTTAAAGTCTGTAGGATATTTTTCTCCTTTTCTTTTAGGCTAGTTTAGATATTTCTAAGTCGTATCATATGGTTATTGGCTGGTCATTTATAAACTAATAAGATATTAATGTTGTTCAAACATCCACTTGTGACAATCTAGACCAAGCGATAAAGAAGTGTGACCAATGATTTTAAGTAGATGGGGGATAGCGATATTATGGTTGATAAAAGATCTGCAAACCTATCTAGCTAACCTATGTAAGAACAATGTTAGACCGATGTTTTTAGGGTTTTCCGTTTTAGGGCCAACATCACCTGGTTTCTGTTATTAGTGTGATAATATTCATTTGCAATAGAAGAATAGTTTTGAAAAGCGTAGAAGTGTAGTTATAAAATTGTAGAATTAGAAAGAGTTAAAGAAATCTTATAGCAAAAAAAAAAGAGAGTTAAAGAGATATGCCCAAAGTTTCGATGTCCCATATGAGAGAGTAGTACCAATGTAACATTTGAGAACTAGTGATGTGCGGTGATTGAAAACCGGAGATGTCTAGATATGTGGATGAGATTATATTTCACCGAAGGATCATTAAAAGTGACAATTGAGCAATATCATGAATATCATGTGTCCGGACGAGGTAGTCCAAGTGGCAGGACGGACCTGTGGTGGCAACCACCATCCGGGTTCGATTCCCTCCCCATGCGGAAACTACCCTGCCTCTTCTGGACACCAAAGCGGTACTGGGTTCGATCCAGCCCAGGTAAAACCTTCCCGGGTGAAGTGGACCGCTGCCTGACCGGACCCAGGGGAATGACCCGCGAAACGGAGAACCCCTGGATTATCAAAAAAAAAAAAAAAAAAAAAAACAATATCATGTGGCATCTTCTTTTAAGCTCGTCTGAGCCCAGATTTAAGGTAGTTGCCAGAAGTTGATGCATATCCGTCTACTGTTAAGTTGGTGAGTTATCGTTTGCAGTTATGGATATTATATTTGTAACTCCATAATGTTTGAGCTATATTAACAAGCATCCAAATGTTTGAGACTCCTTGAGTAATAGATTACTACGTTAACACCAGCGCCTAGCGCATAATGAACATTATATATAAAAGTTATTTTATGTATTATATATTTTTACATATTATAAAATAATAAATATATATTGAATAATCAAAGATCAGTAACTATTATATATACAATTAAATTGGTACGAACATATAAATCAATTTTATTAATCTAAACAATATTTTTTTATTTGATAGGATATGTAGTTAAATTTAAATGATATTAACATACATAGTATATTTTTAATATTAATGCTTATTAAATGATATTTTCTACTTATACAGTGTTTTGATCATTTGTATCTTTAATAGCTAAAACTTTAAATTACTGATAATTTATAATTTTTTTAAAAAGTAAAGTTGTCATTTCTCGTTCCAAGCTTTTATCAAAAAAAGTGTTCAAAGTAAAATAATTAATTAAATTAGAATTTTTATTTATATGATTTTGAAATCATTTTTATTTTGTCATAAAAAAAATTTAAACTATGAATCACAAAATTTGAATGTGAGACTTTTAACAGTTTTAGTAATTTATAGTCGTTTTTAAAAACTCAAAATATAACATATACACAAAAAATCTAAATTTTTATTATATGGTTATTGTGATGTTTAATTTATTTTAATATTTTAAAATTAAGCAAATATGATAGATGATACACTAATTTTTATCAAATATTCAAAATCATTCATTGCCATATTTAAGGAAATAATAAAGAACATTAATAATGAATTTATGGTTAGCTTAATAAAAAACTTATTATATAATTAGATAGACCAATTTATTTTTCTAATGATTCTAAGAATCAACCTAGTTAATGCTTTCGCCGTTTCTTCACTATCTATGTCTTTTTTCCACAGCCACCACGGTTAATGCTTCTTCCACAGACATTGCAGTCACCATTTCTTCTAACACCGCCGCCGTCGCTATTTCTTCTATCACCGCCGCCGTCGCTGGTTCTTCTAACACCGCTGCCGTCGCCGTTTCTTCTATGACCGCCACCGTAGCTGTTTCTTCTATGACCACCACTGTCGCCGTTTCTTCTAGCATGCCACGTCGCCGATTCTTTGATGGCTACCACCGTCGTTATTTTACCAACCACCGCCACCAAACCAGTAGATTCTTTCATAGCCGTTGTAAATTTAGGTCTACTAAATATTTTTATTTACAAATTTTTATGTAATAATGTTATATTATTCTAATTTATTTATACTATTTAATTTTTTGCCAAAAATTTATACTATTTCATTATTTTTGCATTTATTTTTTTTTAATTAAATTTTTACAAATTGTAGGAACGACATTGGTAACTACCGACAATTGATACCGATGAATTTTCCAAGAACGCGTTTTCTCGGTAATTTCCGTCAAGGTGCCGACTACCTGTTATTTCCAAGACCCAAACTCCGACGTATTGACATTTCTCGGAAAAATCTCGGAGACGAGGTCTTCGGACGACCTTCCGACAAATTCCAGCGTCTGTATAAAGCTCTCTTTCTTGTAGTGACTTCGGACAAAACATAACAGTTGTCCACTCATCTTTACAAATCCCATTCAACCAAAGGAGCTCAACAAGTTGAAAGAGAGACGTAAGATGCTCAGCAAATTGGAGTGTGTGGTCAGGGCTTCGAATTCATGCAACTTTGTGTAGTTGTATTCAAATTCGAATGATTTTACTATGTAGTAGACTCTACTTAGCACATGGAGAAAAAAAAATTTCTTTTTTTTTTATTATACGAAACATTACAAGCTATGACTAACGTCATACAGTTTTTTAAAAAGCTTTTACAAAATAAAGGGAACATATACTGAACCATAAATCAATCAAATCTCTCAATATGATTGATCACTTAAGTAGTTGGAGCCGATACAACTTAACCGTATCCACCGCGGCTTCCATGTCCTCTATTCCCCCGTCCACGACTTATATATTTTGTCCATGCATCTCCCTAGCCTTTGTTGAGGGTCTAATTTAACTCTTGAGTCTTGAAGCCTTTGCCTAAACTGACAAGGAGAATTTTATTATGTAATCAAATTAACTCATGATTGTGATTTTATTAAAATTGAAAAGATTTGTTTTACAATTTTTTTAAAAGGATGACGTCATCATCGTCACGTCACGGTTCAAGAAATAAAAAGATCCGTCAAATAATTTTATTTCCCTATAAAAAAATCCCTGATAATCAGCAACTATAAAACTAGGTACTATATATACATTTATCTGTTATGCGTTCCGCTACAAATTGGCTGATTATAGATAGGTTTAACCGGCTGAGAATTAGATTATTTGCGTTTTTGATGCTATAGCATTGGAAAACTTAGTTGAAGGAGGCGACGATGGAACAAAGGTAATGCATATGTGTTCTCTGTTTCGTTTATGAGACTCTCATATATATATATACTTTCCCCTTACCGATCATTATATATATATTGCAAGTTCCAAACCCTAACTCTTAATAATTTTTCGTACGTACGTTTTTGGTGGTGAAAGGTTGAGAAGAAGGCTAGGTTATGTGAATGCGGACAGGATTAGTGAGTTGCCTGAAGCTTTGCTAGTACATATACTGTCTTTGCTTCCAACAACAAAACATGTCATAGTCACAAGTGTTTTGTCTAAAGGATGGCGATCACTTTGGAAGATGGTCCCTAGGCTCGTGTTCGCATCTCCCAATCAGAAATATGAAGATAATGTTATTAGTACGTCTTTGGTTTCACATGAAGCTCCAGTTCTAGAGAGTTTGCGTCTGAGGCTAGTTAGACATAATTATATGTATATGGGAGATATTAGAGCATGGCTGGGGATTGCATTTGCCCGCCATGTGCGTGAGCTGGTGCTAGATGTTAACTTTCGCGTATCTTTTCCAGGTAGCATGTTTTGCTCTGCTTCTTCACTTGAGACCTTGATACTCAAGAACTCGATCCATGTGGATGTTCCTTGTCCCGTTTCTATGAAGTCCCTTAAAACTCTTCACCTTAAAGATGTGACGTACAAAGACGACGAATCAGTTCGTAACCTTTTATCTGGCTGTCCTAGTCTTGAAGATTTGCAAGTGGATCGAGGTTACTCTATTCATGATGCAAAGATTTTCATTATTGCCGCGCCATCTTTGAAGAGACTTTCCATATGCGATCCCTGTAATGGACGAGAGGGTGGGGGCTACGTGATCAACGCTCCTTGTTTAAAATACTTGGAAATTGAGATGATAAAAGGTTGTGACTTCTGTCTGATTGAGAATTCGCCAGAGCTAGTTGAGGCAGCTATTAGAAACGTATCTTGGATAGTCAACGAGACGATTCTGAGATCTCTCAAACCAATCAAACGACTTTCCTTAAACTTATCACCCCTGGAGGTAAACTTATTTGCTTATATCGCAACTGAGCTACTTGTAATTTTCACTATGTTTCCGTGCTAACAAAAAATATGATCTTTGTGCATGCGTAGATTAACTGTCCTACTGGTACTATCTTCTATCAGCTGGTATATTTAGAAGTGTACACACATAAAGTGGAGTGGTGGAATCTTCTTATCCTCATGCTCGATAACTCTCCTAAACTCCAAGTCCTCAAGATCACCGATGTAAGATATTTCATTATCAATTCACTTAATTAATTACCTCTTTGAGATGTTCTTTTAGGAGGTGTGATAGTAAGTAATATACAGTTGCATTCCCTTTTTTTGTCTAGTGTTTGCCTTGTCCTTATTATGGTTTGGTCGGCAAGAAATTGAGTGAACAAGAGTATGTTCCTGAATGTTTGCTGTCCCAACTCGAGACATTTGTGTGGAAAAATTACGACTGGACAAGCGAAGAAAAGAAAGAAGTGGCTACTTATATTCTAAGGAACGCAATACGGTTGAAGAAGGCATATTTCTTCATTAACCGTATAACTAGAAAGTGTAACGAGTTGGAAGAGAGACTTCAAATGCTCAAGGAGCTGGTTTCAAATTCATGTCACTTCGTTTCTAAATATGAATGATATTTTTATGTATTATTAGCCTTTTCTTGTCAAATACAACTTTTTACTATAGCTGAGAATATATCTACTGAAAGAAATTCTATAAAAAGAAGAAAAGGGAAAGAAAAAAAAACAGAGAGATCAAACACTAAAGAATTACTTGAACCTTTAACAACACAAAAAATTCATACTATGTTATCATAGTCATAGTCATAGTCATAGCTATTCATTCGATTTTTGGGTCTATGTTTTTATCTTTTATGTGTTCTAGTACGACTAGGTGTTTCTCTAGGCCAAATGTAGAAACAAAAATTTAAATGAAAATTATATTTGTTAATTTAATTTAAAGAAAAAAATTATATTCGGATTTTTATTTGCTTAGCCTTATTTTGATTTTGATTTACGTAAAAATTAATATAAAAGATAATTGTTTATTTTAAATTTATATTGGAAAATGGATATGCAACTAGATTTTTATTTACTTCCTTTTACTTTTATAATTAAAAATTGCATTATAATAAGATTAAATTTTATTGGAAACATAATTTTATTACAAAATTATAAAAAAATTTATAATTAAACAGTATTTCGAAACATTTTTAGTTTATTAAAAGGAAACCGATAGTATTGGAATTAAGAATTTATATTTTTTTTACAAAATTGCATAAAGTTCAAAAAATATATCCTAATTTTTGGAATAGATTCAGTTTTTTTAACTTTAGTTTGGATTTGATCCTTTTAAGAAATAAAGAATCTTTGAAAAACATTCGAAGATTCAATTCGTATAATTGTCAATGCACCGATTAAAATCATGACTAAACAGTAAACATCAAAAAAGGAATCCTTATTTAAATATCAGAAATAGGAGGACCAATATGAATATATAGAAAGAAAAAGGGTTCATTTCATAAATACAACATTTTCATATGGAGAAAATCACATTTAAACCATGATGGTGTAAAAATAGCATTTTAAACATCAATACTCAAAAAGCCACATTTAAACTATCAAACTAATTAATATTAATTTACGGGTTAATTTGTGTACTAACCATAAAAAAAAAAAGGAAAATTGGTTTTCTAGAGAGAAGGAAGAGAGAGATAGGAAGAGAGAATTGGAGAGAGAGTGTGTTTTCGGTTATTTAACAAATTTGGTTTTTTTTTTAGTTACAAGGGCAAATTTCCCTTAATTTAAACCTTAAAATTAACTTAGTTTTTTACCACGTAAAATATGTCGGCACTGTTCATCTGCTGTAAAAAAAAGTATGATGGGTCAGTGTTGAGACCTAGCAGCCATAAGCTTGCTCATGTTTCTTTCTTTTAAAAGTCTTTGGTCAAGGTTAAATTTAGGGACTGGATGGCTGTAACTAATGGTCCAGTTCTGGAAACACTATCGTTAAATATTGGAGAGGCTAAGATCTTGGTGGAAATAGAGCTCGACAAGAGTTTCCCCAAACAGATTGCTTTGGACGATAAGCTTGGTAACATATTTTTAGTTGATGTGATCTACTCTTGGATTCCATCAACTTATGAAAGATGTGGGAGTCTAGGTCACAAAGCGAAGAGGTGTTTACTAAAGGAAAAAAAGATTCCACCAACAAATGAAAAAAGATCTGATCAACACAAGGATGTGGATATCCCAGTGGTTGCTATAGACTCCTTCTTGGATAATACTGATTCTGATGTCCAGCAGAATTGTGTCACTCCTAAGGTGCCAAAAGAGAGTATCAAGGCCAAAAACATCATAAGTGAGCTGCCTAATCTAGCAGTAGATCAGATTCTAGGACAAGAGCTTGGTCCTCAACAAACTGTCCTTACACCTCAACATGTTCCCTTTCAATTCGGGAAGCCAGGAGCGTCCTCAACGGACATTAATTCTTCACCAGCAACTACTGACTCTGTGTCTCCTCGGGTAGCTCTTCCTCACAAGGATAGCTCTGCTACTTATAAATCACTTCCAGATGCAAAGGTTACCTATTCTTCTACACTAGTAGGTACATCATCTGCTCACACTTCTTTACAAGTTATGGACGATGCTCCATCAGAAATTATCATGAATGAGGATACAACACTCTCAGAAAATGATCCTTTAAAAATGACCCCTCTTTCAACCGAGTCAATCCAAGAAGTAAGTAATATGGAGAGTAATTTTCATATTACTGAACAAATGGATGAATTTGGAAGCATGACAAGAGGGGGTCGGTTGATCAAACCGACACAAAAATACCAAGATATGGGATGGATGACAGTTCGTGGCAGAGGAAAACAAGGCTGTAGAGGTCGAGGTTCCTATCAAGCGCAATAATATCCTACCTAGTTTGGTCAAGCTTAAGAGTTGTACTAAGTTTTCTTACTTATATATAGCTCTTGCTCTGTCTACTTCATGTATCAAACTTTCTCAAACTATGTGATCTAACAAATCACATCTTGTACTTTGTTTTAAATTTTAATGAAAGCCTTTTAAAAAAAAAAAAAAAAAAACACTATCGTTCCCACTGGATTAGAGACAAGACAAAAGGCATTTCTTCCGGATGCCTCATCACTTGCGGTGTAGCACTTGAGAACATGTAAGCTAGGGGCGAAGGAGTTTCGGAATGAGATGAACCAGTTGTGGGAGGTGCGTCACCCTATGTGTTCTTCTATAACATGTTTCAGTTTTTACAACAGCTGAATCTGTATCCAATTTGTTCTCTTATATTATTGTTTTTGTTTGTAGATCTTTCAATGGATATCAACATCCAGATGAAAAAACAGGATGCAAGGTTGATTGTTTGTGGTTTTTGCTTTAGTTTTTGGTTTTTGCTTTTGTAGAAACCATTTTTTATTCAATCAAGTTTTTGGTTTTAGTTTTTGTTTTTATAAAAATCATTTGAGTTGCCAATCAAGATTTTCAATAAATAGATTCCCTAAAATTTAGGGAAACTAGTTTTTGAAAAGTTTAAGCAATTTATGAAGAAAAACCAAAAACCAACTTTTGTGAGCTTTTATGAAGAAAAACGAATTTTGATTTTTTTTGAAGAAACTACTACATTATAATTACTTAATAATTAATAAATAATATTTTAATAAAAATTAAAATTATCATAAAATATTTTGTACATTAGATATCATTTAAACAATAATGTGAAATATTTTAATTTGTGTTTCATATCTGTAAATAAATTTATATATTTTATAAATAATATTATTTAATTTTAAAACTTAGTTATTAGTTTCTATAAATAAAACAATTGAATAATTTTAATAATTATTAGTCACATTAAAAATAACAAAAAATTATAAAAACATAATATGTTTTATTAATAAAATATATTGTATAATCCTGAATTATAAAAATTGCCATTCAACTTTAAGAAAATATAAATAATTTATATAAGAAAATTTATAATTAGTTTCAAAATTTTAAATATTTTTATTTTTGTATCATTTATAATATTTATATAAGAAAAACTATTTCTATTCAAGTTTTAAAAATTAAAAATAATTTTATAAGAAAAATTTCTAAGTAGTTTCAAAATTTAATATTTTTATTTTTGTGTAATTTTATATATATATTATGATTTATATATTACTATAATATATTTTTTATAAAAATATAATAATAAAAATATGTTATTGTTTTTATTTTAAAATAATAATCACAGTATTTTGATAAATTTCAATTGTAAAATCTAAATATTTATTTCTATTTTATTATATTATTTTAAAGTAATGTATTAGTTAATTTTTGAAAATTTTTAAAAAATACAGCAAATCCAAAAACCAAAATCAAAATCTAAAAACCAAAAACCAAAAAACAAAAGCTGAAAACCAAAAACCAAAATCTAAAAACCAAAAGCTAAAATCTAAAAACCAAAAACTAAAACTAAAAACTACTGAAACAATCATCACCTTATAGAGAATCGAGTTCAGTTCCAAGACAGATCAAGTTTTGGTTTTAGAATCGAAGAACATAAAAAAAAAAGGTTTAACTTTTTTTTATTTTGCTTCCTCGATTTGTTCGTAATTTTACTTCACTGTTTTTTTTTTGCAGACACAATACGAAAAAAAAAATTAATAAATGAGTGTTGTTTAGGATTAAGTTGTTACAGGTAACTAAAATATTGCAATAGAAGTCATGTGATATTTATGCCTAATAAGTTTGATTACAGGATATGTGTGGCAAAAAATTATAAATTGATAGAAAGATTTGTAAACAAATCATCTAAAATTTTATTTTAATTTTTAAGTTTTAACTAAAATCAACTTCATAACTCACCTAAATCCCATCAAAATTAGAACACTCCAAAACTCTCCAAATTCTAGGCATGGGCATTCGGGGTCCTAATCGGGTTTCAGTTTTGTCCACTCGGATTTTGGTTTTCCAGGTTTATAAAAATCAGCCTCATTCGAGTAATATGAAAGTTCGGTTTGAGATTCTATCGGATTCGGATCAGGGTTAGTAAATCTTTAAAGAACCGGTACAACCCGATGTACTTTCGGGTTCGAATCCAAATCAGTTCGAATCCAAATCAGTTCTTCAGTTTAAAAGTACATAATTTGTACATACCTTGTAACCAAAACATAGGTAAAATCGGTTTTTAGGTTTTAAAATACCTTATTTATACCTATTTTGTAACCAAAACATAAATAAAAACGAAAAGGAACATCATATGTGACCATTCAAATTCAAACAAAAAGTTAACATAGTTATTGACATAAAAAAATCAAATAAATGAAAGCAAAAAACGAAAACCAAGTTTCATGAAATGAAAACACTATTCAATGAAAACACTATTCAATGAAAACAAAACCAAAATCTAAAAACTTCAAGCTTCAACCGCAAAGTTCAACCACCGACCTACATGTAATAGATAATTAGTTTAGCTGTTCGAAAAAAATAATTATTTTAGATGTTCAATAATATCTTAGTGTATTTTGGATACATATTAGTAATTGAAATCATGTTTGGTATAAGTTTTTTTTGGAATTTTGAATGTTTCGGGTTCTATCGGATATCCATTTAGGTTCGGGTTCGGTTCATATAATACTCATAACCCAAAATACCATTAACAAGATCCATTCGATAATTATACCGGGTTCAGATTCATTTTTATCTCGGATTCGGTTCGAGTTTTGGGGTTCGGTTTATTTGTCCAGCCCTACTAAATTCTTTCGTCTAATACACCCCCATAATAAGTAGGGATAATTTGTAAACTACTTGTAAATTTGAAAAATACACCGTTAAAATAATATTTTGCAAACTACACTTATTTATGCGCTATAAGACTCTTTTGCCCTTAGTTAATTTTAAATTCAAAACGTTTTAATAATAAAACTCGAAATTATTTGTATTATAAATATTTTTATATAATTATATTAAATTATAATATTTAAAATTATATATGGATAACAATTGAATATTTATAATGGTATATCCGAAACATATCTGTTATAAAGATTGTTCGTAAAACCCTTCTATCATATTTTCTTATTAAATGCTTTGTGACTATAAAATATGTTGTTTAGTCGTGAAGTTTAAAAGAGTTGGGTATATAAAACATAGCCGAGAATATAATAAATGATATGTTAATTGAGTTTTGAGAAACTAAAAAAAGTCAAAAAGTTCGCGATATAGAGCACATCCATTACATATATAGTTCAAAAGATTGCGAATGTTTTTAAGAAAACTTTGCTGATTATAAGTGTATTTAAGAGTCTAAATTATAACAAAAAAATCATCAAACTCCAAAGTTACATGATGACAATGACACGATTGTGTATTCCTCCTCAGATACAAAAAAAGAACTACAACAATTAAAAAAAGTACGAAAACCAAGTTTAAAAAAATTACTAAAACCCAGAAGTTTAAAAAAAAAAAATTAAATTCCAGAATTTTTTGTTGTATAACTTGGAACAAAACAAAAAAATCATTATGTTTATTTGTTCTATTTCTATTAACTTCTTCTTTAACTATTGAAATTATTATACTCTTAGTTAGGTTAATTAAGTAATTTAGTTTTCAAAAAATTAAAAATATGGTGTACTTTTCAAAATATATTCTCATTTGATGGCATTGTTCCAAATTTTCCCTAATAAGTATTCATTTTACACTATAACGTTTCTTTTTCAAAAACATTTTTTTTAATTCGTATAAATTATCAGATGGCACTAAAAATGCCAACTAAAATCATGAATAAATACTAGACACTAAACTTTTATGTATTTACCACACTATCTATCATCATAGCTATTCATTATTCCATTTTTGGGTCTAAGTTTATATCTTTTATGTGTTTTAGTATATGGCTAGGTGTTTTCCTAGGCCAAATGTAGAAATAAAAATTTAAATTTAAATTACATTTGTGCAAAAAAGTTGTTAACATTCGGATTTTTTATTTGCTTAGCGATGTTTTAATTTTAATTCATTTGTGTAGGATTCAGAATTCTTTTTTCAAGGATTCAAATTTGGGTTTCAAATTCATGTCACTTCGTTTCTAAATTTGAATGATATTTATATATGTATTAGCCTTTTCTTGTCAAATAGAACTTTTTACTATAGCTGAGAATATATCTACTGAAAGAAATTCTATAAAAAGAAGAAAAGGGAAAGAAAAAAAACACTGAATATTTGAACCTTTAACAACACAAAAAAATCATACTATGTTTATATTGGGGTCTTTGACCAAAAAAAAAAAAGGTCTAGTGAATAGTGGCAAGATATATAGCTTCTCTGGTGGTGCAGATTAGGCCTTCTATTGGTTATCTGGTGGTACAAACTGAGCCTTCAACACAACATCTGGACTCTCAAAACTCCTTAAACCTTTTCCACTAGCATAGTAACAGCCTTTGGGTAATTGTCCATAGAAACTCTCGCACTTTGTGCTCGCTATCTCCAAGCAAGAAGAGAAGAGAATGGTTCCTTGTGGTCCAAGTCCCCAGAAACATGGAATGCCATCAAGACCCTGAAAAAAGTAAATATGTCAGTGTATGTATATGCTAAGTGATGATACCCTGATGAATTAGTGATAAAAGTTTCCAAAATACCGAAGTGACAAATAAGGTTTTCTTCTTGGCATCATACATGACGAATGAGAAACCGCCTTTGAACCCTTTAACTGCGTCAAGCCATTCTGTCTCGTCCTCTTGATTACAAAATTTATTGTAAGCCCAGATCACAACAGCAGAATCGTTTTTTGGTGTCGGAAGTTTATACAAAGTCGCAATTTCCGCTCTGTTCTCAAAAGTTCCTCGGAAGAGACAAACGACGTCGTCTTTAACCGTTAAAACACTGCCATTGATTCAAATAACCAATTCTCAAATAATCGAAAGTTTCAAACTTTTCTAGTAACGAGCTCTCAAATTAAAGTACCAAAACTTTTTCTAAGTAGCCAGTGCTCAAATAATCTAAAGTTCCAACCTTTTTCTTGTAACCAAGTCTCATTAATCAAAACCCACAACAAAATCTACACAAAGTTTACATCTTGCGGACATAATTGGATTTCAAGAGTGTTGCAGATCTAATCTACAGTTTCTTGTTTCCTTTCTACTCAATACAAAAAGCAAAAGAAAAGAAAACGTGGATCGCAAGAAAACAAAGCTTACCTTGGAGTAACCACGGATTGATGATCAAGCGCAGTATTGAGAATGCAATACGGAAGCAAGTGTATCGCCATGGGGTCGTGGTGCTCGTCTTTGAAGAGACGTGACAGCTCTTTCATGGTTTCCTCGGACTGCTCCGTCGGAGGATTCTCAAACACCACCGCTCCCATCAGTTTGACAGACGGTTCAGCCAGGGATTTATGAAAGACGGCGAGCATTTTTGACTTGAGATTCTTGAAGGGGAGAGCAGAGCGATAATGGAGGAAAGGCGAAGCGAGAGAGAGAGAGAGATTTGCAGAGAAGAAAGAAAGAAAGAGATTCGCGCGCGAAACTCTATAAAGTTATTTTAGGCACGTGTAGTCACTACAGATAGCCGCTTGCTTTTACTGAGGTAATTTTTTTTTTTTTCCCAAATTGTTTTTATTGATAGATGGGCCAAGCCCAGGGCCGAAGCCCAAACAGCACGAGATTTAAACAAAAACCCACGATACTACGGGCCACAAAGCATAAACACACAATGGGCCAAAGCCCAAGTAATACAAGACTGCCACACGGTCCAAACAACTAGAAACCGGGCTGTTCGCCCTAGGCGCACCGCAAGGAGACGCCACTACCACCGGAGCTCCGAACCTGCAGAGCCTCCGCACGTACACAAACGTTCATCACCAGAACGCGCATCAACAACCCCGTCACCTCCGAGCTCCACCATACGGACGCTTATAGTGTCTCCGGCCATAGACGACTTATCGCCAGAGACCAAGACGCAGAAGCACACGCCAAATCGAGAAACGGCCAGAGACGACACACGACGAAACCAACCAGTTCTACAAACGCGCCGGTGTGGATACACCACCCCGCACCTACTGAGTTTTGGACAGCGAGAACTCCCTACGACGAGACGCCAAGCACAGGGAGAGACCACGCGCTGCCGCACCACTCCGTCAGGACAACGAAAGACTGAAAAGCGGATAGACGAACAGATCATGAGCAGAGGAGCCTCCTGTCCAGGTCACGCGCCGCGAAACGCCGGGATTCGCCGGGGATCTAAAAAGTGAAAGACGACCCATAAAGCCGACCCAAACCTCCTACCTCCGCTGCACCTACCTCGCCGTGTCACCAGAAGTTCAAACCAGCCACTGATTTCAGCCTAGGAACCTACGCCGGCGAAGCTCGAACCTCCAGGGACACCTGCATATCGGAGGGAGACGGACGAGGAGAGAAGGGAGAGCAATCTCACTTTTCTGTATACTATTCTTTTACTGAGGTAATTTATAGTTAAAATTATTTTATAGTTAAAAACATAGACCCAAAAATCGAATGAATAGCTATGACTATGATGATAGACAGTGTGGTAAACACATAAAAGATAAAACGAAATGAAATAATTTTAACTATAAATTACCTCAGCTTTTACTGAGGTAATTTATAGTTAAAATTATTTCATTTCGTTTTATCTTTTATGTGTTTACCACACTGTCTATCATCATAGTCATAGCTATTCATTCGATTTTTGGGTCTATGTTTTTATCTTTTATGTTTTCTAGTACGACTAGGTGTTTTTCTAGGCCAAATGTAGAAACAAAAATTTACATGAAAATTATATTTGTTAAATTTTTTAATATTTAGATTTTTTTATTGAAAAATTTCATATGATTGTCATTTTTAAGTTTTTATCACAAAAATAACTTTTAAATAGAAAAATAATCAATTTTTTTTTATTAAAAGGTAAAAAATACATTTATATCTTAGGGTTAAACTTAGGGTTTGGAGTTAAGGGTTGGAATCTAGAGGTAGAGTTTCAAAATTTTAAAATTAAAATTAAAATTAATTTTTTTAAATAAAAAAGAGCTATTTTGGTCATTTCTTTTTTCGATAGCTATTTTTGTGATAAAAACTTAAAAATGGTTATTTGAGAGAATTATCTTTTTTTATCTGCGTAGTTTTATTTTAATTTTAATTTAATTAAAAAATTAATATAAAAGATAATTTTTATTTTAAATTTCAATGAAAGTACTCTGATTTTGGATTAGATTCAGTTCTTTTTTTAAGTTTGAATTGGATTGGATCTGTTATTTAAGAACTAAAGAATCTTTCAAAAACATTCAAAGATTCAATTCATACAATTGTCAATGCACCAATTAAAATCAGGACTAAACAATAAACACCAAAAAGGGTTCATTATTTAAACATCAGAAAATAGGAAGAACCAATATAAATGTATAGAAAGAAAAAGGGTTCATTTCATAAATACAATATTATCTTTACATATAGGGAAAATCGCATTTTACACTACGAAGATATTAAAAAAGTAGCAATTTAAATATTAGTGCTTAGAAACTCGCATGTTAATTATATTAACACAATAAACTTTAAAACTAATTTACTTCTTCACCCGTGTGTAAAAAAATAATGTATATCAGTGTAGAGACTTAGTAGCCATAAGCTTGCTCAAGTTTCTTTGTTTTAGAAACCTTTGGTCAAGGTTAAACTTGACTTGATGGCTGCAACTAATGAGTTCTGAGAAAACGTACTATCGTTTCCACTAGAACAGAAACAAGACAACGTATAAGGCACTTGATAACATGTAAGACAAGGGAAAGAAGTTTCAAAATGAGATGAACCAGTTATGGGAGCGGCGTCACCCTAAGTATCCTTCTATAACATGTTTAAGCTTTTTTTTTTGAATAAATGTAAAATTTTATTCAAGCAAAAGCCTTTTTTACATCAAGTGCTACTGTTTTCTTTTGTATTTACACAAAAATAAAAGAATTATCCAGCTTCTATAACATGTTTAAGCTTTTACAACAGCTGAATCTATATCTAACTTATTCTCTTATGGTATTGTTTTTGTTTGTAGAGCTTTCGATGGATGTCAACATCCAGATGAAAAACAGAGGATGCAACTTAATAGAAAATTGAGTTTAGCTCTAAGACGGATCAGTTTTGATTTCAGAACCCAAGAACACAAAAGAAAATTTTCTAACTTTTTACTACCTCGCTTCCACAATGTGTTTGTAGTTTTGATTCTCCATTGTTTTCCTTTGCAGGCACAACACGAAAAAGCTAATAAATATGCACTAAAGTTAGCTGTTTAAGATTAAATTTTTACAGGTAACTAAAATCTTGCAATATAAAGTCATGTGATATATATGCGTCATAAGTTTGATTATTAAGATATGTGTAGCAAAAAATAATAAATTGATATAAAGACTCATAAAAAATCACCTAAATAACTTTAAATTTTTTTAAAAATATTTTACCAAATCATCTAAAGATTTTATTTTAATATTTAAGTTTTAACTAAAATCAATCAAATTTCAAAATTCATCTAAATCCCATCAAAATTAAAAACAATCCAAAACTCTCTAAAATCTCCGGTCTAATACTCTCCTTTTAGTAAGCATTTATTTTACACTATAACTTTTTTTTTTCAAAAACATTTTTTAATTCGTATAATTATCAAATGGAACAAAAAATGCCAATTAAAATCATAATGACACTAAACACCAAAAGAAGTGGATTGCGATTGCACATCTGAATATAGGAGGAATCAATGTAGATAAATAGAAAGAGGAAGGGTTCATTTCATAAATACAACGTTCTCGTTTGCATATGTCAGCGTCCTTATCCATTTTTTCACCTTATCCAAAAAAACATATCCTTCAGACCAATCTTCCTACTTCAACAGTCTTCACTCTTCACTTCACTTCACAAAGAATCTCTCTCTCTCAAATCAAATGACGACACTCTTGGGGTTCTCTCAGACCAAGTTTCACCACTGCAACGTCTCAATCTCTTCTCCACCATGCTCATCTTCTTCCACGGTGGTCTCAATGGCCGGGAGACGCTCTGATTCCAAGACTCTCCGGTCAGGCTTCCTCGGCCGAATCACTTACCAAGATCGCCTACCCTCAACCGGTCGTAGAAGCGCAATAGCAGCGAAAATGTCGTGGGACGGTCCTCTTGCTTCCGTCAAGCTGATCATCCAAGGCAAAAACCTCGAGGTTTGAACGAAAAAAATATAAACTTTGTTGTGGGTTTTGATTACTGAGACTTGGTTACTAGAAAAGGTTGGAACTTTCGATTATTTGAGGATTGGTTACTAGAAAAGTTTGAAACTTTAGATTATTTGAAAATTGGTTACTAGAAAAAGTTTGGAACTTTTTGATTATTTGAGAAGTTGGTTACTAGAAAAAGTTTGGAACTTTTTGATTATTTGAGCATTGGTTAGTAGTAGAAAAGTTTGGAACTTTCGATTATTTGAGCATTGGTTACTAGAAAAGTTTGGAACTTTCGGTTATTTGAAAATTGGTTACTAGAAAAAGTTTGGAACTTTCGATGATTTGAGTATTGGTTACTAGAAAAACTATGGAAATTTAATAATTGAGAATTGGTTACTAGAAAAAGTTTGAAACTTTTGATTATTTGAGCATTGGTTACTAGAAAAAGGTTGGAACTTTCGATTTATTTACTAGAAAAGTTTTGAATTTTTGTTACTAGAGGGTTGTCTTCAGTCATTTGATTAACTATGGCATTGGTGTGATAGTTATCAGAGGCAATCAAGCAGCACGTTGAGGATAAAGTAGGGAAAGCTGTTCAGAAACACAGTCATCTCGTCAGAGAAGTTGATGTGAGACTCTCTGTCCGAGGTGGAGAGTTTGGTAAAGGACCTAAGATTCGTAGATGCGAGGTAATGTTTTTAATAATAACGAAGCAACTGTGTTTATATGTTTTTTCTAAATTAATTGTTATTGGTACTCTATAGGTAACATTGTTTACAAAGAAGCATGGTGTTGTGCGCGGTGAGGAAGATGCTGAGACGGTATACGCTTGTATCGACTTGGTATCAACGATAATACAGAGGAAGCTGAGGAAGATCAAGGAGAAGGACTCTGACCATGGAAGGCACATGAAAGGCTTTAACAGATCGCAGGTGAGAGATCCAGTGATTGAACCTGTTGTGGAGGATGCTGAGGACGTTGCTGAATCAATCCCTGGTGGAGGAGAAGAAGAGGATGATTTGATCAAAGAGGTTGGTCCATTGGTTTCTACTGATCTTCATTAACTGATTCGTTGATAATGTTTTCCTCATGGTTTGTACAAAAGATTGTGCGTACCAAGTACTTTGAGATGCCACCATTGACGGTCTCCGAGGCAGTGGAGCAGCTGGAGTTAGTAGCTCACGATTTCTACGGCTTCCAGAATGAAGAAACCGGTATGCATTTGAACTAACCTTCTTCTCTTCCATATATGATTGCTTGCGTGGAATGCAAGGAAGACTTTACATTTCTGGTATGGTTTTTGGTTTGGTAGGTGAGATAAACATAGTGTACAAGAGAAGAGAAGGAGGGTACGGTCTGATCATCCCTAAGAAAGATGGCAAGGCTCAGAAAGTTGAGCCGCTTTCAACCGAGCAATTGAATGAACACTCCTTTGCTGAGTAGACTTTTGTGTCTTGTCTCAAAACCAAAACTGATCTTACTTCTCTCCTTGCAGTTTGTTGTCTGTATAGGAGGTAAGGGTTCTTGAGAGAAAAAAAACAGTGAAAGGAATTGAATCTGTTATGGTTCAGGATACAATGTACATATTAATAAAAGGCTAAACAACTCTTTTTTAAATGGTTCTGTTTTACTCTGTTTTTGAGGTAAAAGAGACTGAAAAAGAAGTTACTATCTTGATTCTCTCTATAGATCGGATGATAGCCAAAGACATTTTGCATTCATCTATTATAAAAAATGAATGCACAAGAATGTTAAAAAAAAAGCAAAATACATTTTTATAAGCCAAGAATGTTACATAATTTTATTACCATTTATCTGTAAATAAAAATATTGCATTCATCTATTATAAAAAATCATATTTAAGAGAAATTATATCTATTTTAGAGTTTTTTTAATTATTAAAGAAAAATAGATGCAGTTTGGAGATGATGTTAGATGATTTATCATGTGTTCAGAAAAACAAATTAATTGACCAAAATTTTAATTTATTTCTTATAGATAAGATATAGGTTTTAATTCTCTAACTAAAACTGATTAACAAAAAGTATTAATAATGTATTATGTTGAATATAAAGTTTGAGGATTTAACAACAAAAAAAAGCTTCTCAGAGCAACAAGACAAAGTTGTTCCAAAAAAAAGCAACAAGACAAAGATTTATCTTACACCGAAAAGAAAAAAAAAAGATATTTCAACAAAAAGAAGAAGGGCTTCTAGTCAAACAATCCGAAGACCATGTCATCTTCACTTTCTTCCTTCACCTCCTCCTAAAATCACAAAACAATTACATTCGATTAGTTTTCATTATAAGCATATTATATAGTTAGGTTTGTATTCAATAACTGTAACTGTGTCTTGAGAAAGAAAATAAATAGATATATACCTGCTTCTTATTCTTTGTCTCCTCGGCTGCTGGGACAGCTTGAGCAGCTGTAGGAACGTTACTTGCAACCGGAGCAGCTGCATCACCACTAGCTCCAACATTCATGATGAGACGTTGTTCTTCACGAACTATCTTAGCATAAGCATCTCCCAAATCAATTAAGGAATCACTGGCTATGATCCCTTGACAGAAAACACCAAACCGAGTTTCATCAAGTCCCATAACAAACTGATGCACTTTCTCTTCTTCACGATCCTTCTCATATTCAATAGCGGCATTACAACTGCAAGCCGGAATTGGTTTATACATGTCTAAATCTTAGCTAGACAACCATAATATTCCATCACTGATTGACCATCTTGTCTACAAGACGAAAGTTGCTCCTTCAGATGGTGAATACGAACTTTGTTTCCCACCGAGAAACGTTTCTTGAGATTATCCCATAACTTGTGAGAATCTGATATAAACGTGACAGTGGATCGAACTCGAGCTTCAATGGATGAACGAATCCAAGCTACTATCATCGAGTTGACTGACGACCACAACTCAAAGTTAGAATTATCGATAGACGGTTTAGGTATTGATCCATCTATAAATCCCAACTTTCGTTTGGCTTTGAGTGCGTTCGTTAATTCTGTAGCCCACTCGTTATAATTGTTACCCGTAAACACCACATATGTTATTAGGGCACCAGGATTGTCCGATGCATGCAGTGAATATGGAGCTGCCACACCGTTCTTACTTTGCTCAACTTGAGCTGATGAACTCTTACTTGCGGAAGAATTATCACCGTCTGACATGACCTAAGAGTACTTCTCTTTAAAAAACGATGAAAGATTTGATTTCAGAATTCGATTTGCTCTGATACCATGTAACGAGAAGATATGTATTGTAAACTGTTAACGTGATTTACATTGAGCAATTGCTCTGTTTATATATACAACGTAAAGACATAAACCTTATTGGATAAGGACTCTTTGGAGTTATCTATAACTAATATAACTAATGTATATCCTCCTAATAGTTCTTCTTCTGACACAGCTTAGCAAAGAGGCTAGGCCAGTATGATTCAACGTTCACGTTGGCTGCCTTCACTAGTTTTGCTATCTTCTCAGCCTGAATAAACATTCACATATTATAGTATTAGTATATATGTAAGAGAGAAGATCGTAGAGGCTATAAACTAAAACATGTTGAGAAAGAGAGAAGAAAACTAACGGTGATTTCAATTCCATCGTCGTGGAGGATTAGAGCAGCGTAAGTGCAGGCGAGCTCACTGGTGTTGGACATTCTCACTTACCTTTAAACACTTGTTGTTTTTGCTCTGTATTGTTATAATTATTGGTGGTCTTTTTAAGTTTCAAGGACGTCCCTATTTATACGTAGGAGTTTAGGCTTTTGTGAAACAAAAAAAATCTGACACCTAAGAGTATTTTTTCCTTTTTTTAGATCGGATTTGTTTATTTGATTTATTTCCATCGTTGTATTCGTTTTTAGATCGGACGTCCCTAATAGGATTTTTTTTTTCCTATTTAATTCTATTCGTTTTTAAATCGGATTTGTTTATTTGATTTATTTCCATTTAGAAGAAGCATCAAAATCCTTTACCCACAAGTTAGGTCAATTGTATTCTCAATACCATTACAATCTAATCAGTAGTAAAGTCATTACTAAACAATGTGCTCCATATTTTACAATAAATAGCAAACAAATTTTGTGGATGGATAGCAGATGGTGCACAACAAAATTTTGAAAAAGAAACGCTAAAAATATTTGTGGATTGAAAAAATTGTAAGAACTTTTGGCATGGTTGGAAAGTATTATTAGAGTGGGAAACCACGTTGCATGCTTCTTCTTTTTTTTTGCTAAACATGTTAATTTCATTAAAATGAAGAAATGGTTACAAAAGCTACCTATAAATTAAAGCTCCTTGGCAACAAAGTAAAAAACAAGGAGGTAAAAATACATGTCACTAGTGGAATGACAGACAGATGATTACAGTAAGCTTCGACGAGGAGGGATTATCGGATCAGGGCCGGGCCTGAATATAAGCCCATCAAGCATGTGTTTGGGGCCCGAAACAAACATATATCTTTTAAGGGCCAATAATAAACAAAGAGATCATGTAGCTCTACTGGTAACTTTACTCTAAGTGGGGAAATGGACCCGAGATCAAATCTCCAAACCGTTTTTTCAATATTTTCACTGTTTTTATGAAATCAAAGGGCCAAAAATAATTTTTTGTTTGTGGGCCAATATTTTTCAGGCCCGGCCCTGTATCGGATCCAATGACTTTTTCTAAAACGTTTGCGATTCTTCTGAGCATGGATGGTGTTAATTACTTGTCGATTGATGTCTCTGAAGACTGTTGCGGGAGGAATCTGGGTTTGGCTATGAACCACGTTGCATGCTTTAGAGTAAAAGTGGAGAAATGAATATATAATTGTTTGGCATGTTAACGCAGCTTTTGTTGACCAATAGCACGTTACTCAGATTATCCGACCAATGTTATTTCACGTCATTATGAAAAGTTAGTGATAGAATAGGGACGCGAACAAACCATAAACTAAGTGATCATGTACACTACTTATACCATATCGATCAGATATATGATTGAACATGCACTATAAGATGTTAAAAAAAAAGATTCAACATGCGTCCAATGAGAGATCACAAACTACAAATTCTTACAACATGACTATTTGGTATTGATGGAGACATCTCGCGACGCATATGGCCAGGCGGGATAAAACTCTACGAGCTTTAAGATTCTCTCTTACATCTAAAACATACAAACAGAACTATAAGCAGTACAAGTTAGCTACTACCCTACTAAACCGGCCATGGTTATGTGTAAACCAGGGCCAATCTCCTGTTTCACACACACAGACAAGCGCTCTCAACCCCTTCCTTCTTTGATTGTTATTGACCAACAAGTATAAGCTTTCAACGGAATTGACCGGTTAGACTGCAAACCGACATGGCAAACACAACCGCTACAACGCCAGCTTTGAGTAGCCCTCTGTATGAACATCCCATAGCTGCAACCTTCTTGAGTATGAACTCACTACTGCTCTTTGATCTCATGAAACTTCCACATCCCTTCGTTGTCTCCTTGACCTGAACGCATTTTATCAAGGTTAGAAAATAGTAAGGCATATGAAAGGTTCTCATTTAAACCTCTTCTCACCTCTTTCTTGATACTGTCAGTGTCTGGCTTGGGACTGTTATGGTTAACCTGAAGAAGCAACCTTCTTGACGCATTGCCCTGCATTACAGACTGTTCAGCACAACCCTGGCCCTGTGCCCTTCGTGTCCTAATCTTGATTCCTGCTTCAGATACATCGTTATTGATCTTGTTACTCGTGTTGACAAGACTCTGCGGCTCATACAGAATCTGTTCTGGCATCGGTTGCGCTAGATGTTTCATCTCCGGTAACTCATAAGGAATCTGGAAAGTCGAATCCAAGAGGTCGAACATATATTGGTCGGGGTCGTTCGAACCGTATTGCGTCTGAATGTGGGGATCATTCTGGTTCCTGAACGGTTCGTTTGACCCATACTGAAAACCATTGAAAGCGGATCCGAGCTCAGATTGAACCTGAGAGTGCAAGGGAGAGAACATAGTGTGGTCCAGGGACTCGAACTCCAAATATGATCTCCAATCGATATGGTCAAGCTGCTGATCAAAACCAAAGTTAGTAACTTCACAAAGAATGTAATCCAAAGACTTTAATTTTTTGTTCATCCTTACCTCGTTGGTTGTAACCTCAGGGGCAGAGATATCACTCTGACACTCGCCGGAGACTACAAGAGAAGACTCCGCAACATCCGTAGAATGCTTTGGTTCCTCTTTTGTAGGGAAAGCCAGAGACACTTCAGACAGTTCAGCCTCAGACCTCACCTCGTCCACAACAGTTGGAGACGAGACAGCTGGCTCAACTCCACATTCTGGTGATGCTTCACTCACAACATCTTGCTTCTTAAACAACTTGCATATAACAAATGGGTTCTGCAATCCAAGAACCATTCTCAAAAAAGATCAAAACACAAAGTAAAGACAAATCTTGTTATAACCTGGCCAGGCTTGGTTCCATCAAGATCCTTCTCGGTGGCGCGATACTCATGCATAATCCAGCAGGTTCGTGTCCCCTTAGGAGCACGACCAGTGTAGAAGACGAGAGTCCTCTTAACACCTATGATCTTAGTGCTCCCTGACTTAACTTTCCGGTCTTTCCCAGTAGCCTTCCAGTATCCAGCAATAGTGGCACGATTCATCCTACTCCCACTCGGATACTTCCTATCCAACGGACAGAAGAAGAGCCACTCCGAGTCCGTTGTCCTCACCACAGAAAGATCTGCAACCACAACATCATCAATTCATCATTATCACCATCATCAACAACATAACTCTTCATTCGATTATCCATTTGCTTATACATACTACGAACATAGATTTCACTCAGAAAGCTCAACCACATATCATCATCATCATCATCAAAGTCCTAATTATATTATCTAATACATACTCAAATTGAACGATTCCACTACCTATTATTGTTCCAAATCATCTTTGCTTCTTCATACTACGATTATAGATGTGAATCAGAGAGCTCAAAGTAATTACAAATCGATCTGAGGAAGTGGATATTACCAGGCAGATCCCAGGGCTCGTACTTGCACATATCGACAGCACGGATGACTCTGACGTCGTCGTCGCGGCCGTTGATCTTTTGACGGAGATAGTAACGGACTAGCTCCTCGTCCGTGGGACTGAATCTGAATCCCACCGGTAGTGCGTCAAGCGATAAGACTTCCATATTCGAGGCTCGTTAATAGTAGTATCCAAAATCAGGATCAGAGATACGATTCAAAAGACAGATTCGAGAATTTTGAGAAACCCTAAGAATCGATGCGATTTTGGTAAAGTGTTGAAGAAGAAGAAGAAGAGGTGACACGCTTTATAAATCGAAGAGCACCACTTTCCTTACGCGTAAAGAGAAATTTATGAGATTGACGGTTTTACCCCTGGAGCAGATATGTAAATATTTGAGTCCCGCGGGGAAACAGGGGGTACTTCAGTAAATTTCTTATTGTTATGTAGGAGAGACTTTATAATACTACTGCTCTGTTCATCTTACTGCTTTCCGCATTTTAAGTGAACTACAGTAACGAACTTGCTTCTGCTTCTTTTCTGTTTATATGAAAAAACTACTTTGTTTCATATAAATCGAAATCATAACTCATTTCTTGGGTTTTGTTTTCTTAGGAGCAGAAGAACTTCTAGCTTTCTTTGCTGGTTGCTGCTGCTGCTGCTTCTCTTTAGATGGTCTTCCTCTCTTTTTCCCTACAACCTGCAATGTATTCCCACAAATCATCATTTACTAGTAACAGATACATATCTTCATAGTTTTGTCAAACGTACATTCTCGCTTTTTGCTTTCGCTTTGTCACTTCCTTTGGTTACCTCTGCTGTGTCTCCACTTTGATCATCTGGAGGCTTTGAAGCAGTCTTTGCGTTCTTGCTACCTTCATCATCAGATTCGAACGAAAACCCCTCCAGAGTGCCTATATGGATAGCCGGAGAAGTAGTAAAATCAGTTTACCAAACACAGTACTGCTACAAGCAGACAGAGATAGCAATTTCACTCTAAAACGTATAGAAAACGAGCTAACCTTCCACCATCGTTTCTGCTTCATAGACGTTAGATACTGGTGTTAGCTGTATGAAGTCATTCATAATAGCTTCTATCTGACAAGGAAACATATAATTCAACAAATCAGGCTACTACGCCAATCTATGTTTTGGCTTCTTCGAAGTTTGAAATCAAGATTTATGAGCAGGAAGCGAGATTACGAACCTTTGCCTCCGACTGACTTACATTAACCTGAAATTGCAACATCTCTAGTGTGAGTACTTGTATAATACAAGTTCCCTTAGAAGTTGGAATAGGTACAAGGATTGAAAAAACGTACTACGCAAAATGTTCTGGATGGGACAATTGTAGATTTATATATGGTTCCTGAAACATGAAATGATAAGTGTTAGCAAAGAGACTCCAGTCATGAACTGATTCTGTTACATGTTGCGTAATCACTTTTGTTAGGCTCTCAACAGGCATAGCTAACTAGCGATAGAGAACCAGAAGCATAAAGAGTGAAGCTAGCGATATTGGGGGAGGATGGAGGACATGCCTTTCAAGTCGAAGAACACGTCCTCGGTTGTGTCTGAAACAACCACGCGTCCAACAGCCCCCATGTCTCCGCTCAGATCTATTGAGTCCCCTTCACATTCGACAAGTACCTGTGGTATATATAGTTCACTGCTATTGTTAACAACTGTGCTTTATCAACAACTGTGAGTTGTCTATATAATAAATGGCATTACCTTTGTACGATTCACCTTCTCAGAAAGTACCAAAGGCAATCTTGAACTCGATCCCTGAAATTTGCAAATCTGGTCATAAGGGAAACCCAGAGAAAAAACAACAATACTGATCCTACTACCACAAGGTACTTACAGAAGAAGGCTTGGTGTTCTTATCCGTTGCCACTTCCTCGGCTACTATGGAATCTGTATCTTTATCTGCATAGCAGAGGAACCGTTACATTACTCCGAAAGAATATTAAAAATTCACAAAACTTTGGTAGAATTCATACCTTCACTCATTTCTTGTGCACTGTCTTCTTTCTTGGGTATCTGGCGGCCACTATTTGGCTTTTTCTTCGGAGATTTTTTCTTAACCGCAGGTTCTACCTCTTTATCTAGAATAACAAGATCCTCATCCTCTTCAGTTGAGATAATTACTTGCTGTCTTATCGGATCACTGGAGGGTGGTTCAGAATCAGATGAGACAAGCCATACAGAATCATCTCCTCCCTGATAAAGCACAAAAAGATGAGCAGTAACCTGTCAACTCCATACCAATTTAAGTATTAGCAATTATTGAACTTAAATTCCATACAGATTCACAAAAATAACAAATACTAGGGAGGGTGCCTAATAACCAACATCACTCATGCAGCTGGGAAGCTTCTCTAGATGAAGATTTATAACCAACTAATATATCACTATCCTGATACTACAATTAATATATCAAGCAGATGCATGCAAACAAAAAATCACACTAACTACCTAAGGCAAGTAGACGTAACAAAAGCACAAGTGAGTAGAACAGAGGTGGGTCCAAACGTTTCTTACTTGATCGTTCTTATGCTTGGTAGAGCCTTCTTCACCGTCAACTTTTTTTCCCTTGTGCTTCTCTGCAAATTGTTCCCCAGTCAAAAAAAAAACATACCTTTAAGAGCTCAAGAGTTGTCATGCTGTTTTTCTTATTAAGTATCAGAGCAAAAACACAGTATTTAATACCTTCAAGGCTGAGAGTGGCATCTGGTTTCTTCTTTCTAGAAAACACCTGGTGGACACTCACTTGCTCTGTCACCAACTTCGTTTTAGAGTCCAGAACCGTGGTGGCTTCAGTGTCATCAGACGAAATGGTTTCAGATTCCCTGTAAGGACTATCATCTGGAGCAGATTCAGACGATGAAGATAGTGATAACAATGAAGTGGTGGTTGGTGGCTACACACACCAAAAAAAAAAAGAAGCTTCCACATTTTAATTGTTTGTTCATTAAAAAGGTATACAGAGAGAATAAAAAAAAAGGACACCTGGAAAGATCGAAGCCAATCGGGAGATCCCTCTCTGGAGCAGCTGCTCATATTTTTCACTTCTTCAGAGCTTACAATCAACAACCCAAGCTTCTTCAGACTTCAGTGGCTCCTCGCAATTCAAAACCCTAAAAGAGACTCTAAAAGAGCATGGATTCGATGAAAGCGAAGCTCACCTCAAGAACAAGGCGAAATTGAGCGATTAGCGAATCAACGAACGTTGAAATTTGGAGACGAGAACCAGGAACGAAGCAAAAGCTTTCCGCCGCCGGCGAGATTGGAGCAAGTGAAAGACGCGGGAAGATTTGCCACAAACCGCTTCTTCCGGTTTTGGTTGCAAGGCAAGACTTGTAAAAAACCCCAATTAGATCTAAAGGGACATGGTCAGAAAGCCCAACATCGATATACTATCGTCTTGTAGGCCCTGTAAAGAGTCTTGACTGTTTGGTTGCAAGGGCAAAACTATCCTTCACGAGGATTCGGATATTATAAAAGTTCAAATAGGATTTGGTTCGAGTTTAGTTACATGTCCATGACCCGAACCCAAAATAGATTCGGTTTTAATTACTAACCGGATTATCTGTTATAAAAATAATAATTAGATTTTGATCCGCGCGGATGTTTGTTTTCATTTTTATATATATTCATATTTGTTGTAGATTTAATGTTAATCATATATTTGAATGTTTATACAACTATTTCGTATACAATAATTTTATAATTTACTTGTTATAATTAATCAATTTTTAAAACAATATGTATTTGTCACTTCTTATTAAATATTTATTTTATTATATTTGCATTTACTTATTAAGCAATTAATATATTCATGAGAAAATATATTTAAAAATTATTTTGTATTTAATTTATGCTAAATTTTGACCTGTCATTCAAAACTGAATTTTTTTTTACCAATATTTTGTATGCTTATTCATTTATATAATATATTATTGTATATACATCTAAGATATGTTAATTTTTAGACATGCATTATATAGTTTGCAAATTTTAAGCCGTTATGTCATAAATAGTATATATATATTTAACATAAATAGTTTATATTTACGAAAATAAAATTTATCAATTTAATATACTTTTATCATATTTAGTTCAGTATAATAATTGTATTATAATTTGATGATTATGATGATAAAGTAGATAAAAATATGATAGAATTTTAATTTTTCATTTTATAAACGAAAACTTAATATATATTAATGCATAATAATAGTTCATTGCTAATTAAAAAATTAGTAAAAAATATGTACATAAATTTTTGAAAATTAGGATATCGTTAAAATATTTTTTAACAGATTTATTAGAATTTTTAAACCATAATATACAAATATATATATTTATTTATATTTAAAATGAAAAGATATCATGATTAAAATAGTTACAATTTTTTTTATATTATTAGCTTTAATGAAATACATGTTAATTTTTGTACGTGTATTATATAGTTGCTAATATTGACTCGTCTTACCAACTTATTATATATTTATTTTTAACATAAATATTTTATGCTTTTGAAAATAAAATTTATAAATTTAATACAATTTATTATATTTAGCTCAGTATAATAATTATCTTTTAATATTATTGATTATGATTATACAATAGATAAAAATATGATATAATTTTTTTTATTTTTCATTTTAGAAATGATAACTGAATATATTAATATATAATAATATTTCAAAAACTAATTTCAAAATTAGTGAAAATATTTAAATATTTTTTTTGAAAATGAAGATCTTATGAAAATCTTTTAAAACAGATTTGTTTGAATTTTTTAAATAAATTTATTTATATTTTAAATAACAAGATATCAAAAGATATTATGATTAAAGTAGTTCAAAGATTCTATATATTATTAATTTTAGTAAATTACATTTAATGAAATTTTTAAATAATGGTCCAAATTAAAAAAAAAATTACACATGAAAGAAGTAATAACTTCTATTTTAATATATAAGATTTATATTTGATTAAACTCAATATATTTACGGATCTCTGAGCTCAAAAGTAAACAGGGAGATCGTGGCTGAAACTCAAGAGCCTCTGTACACAATCTGTCTTTGGAAGAATCTTTGTTACTTCTGTATCAATTTTCCTAAATGCATTTCAAAGACTTGTCAGAGGAAAAAAAGCTGTAATATTATTTTCTAAAAGTGTGCCTCAAAAATGAACAACACAAACTTCACTGTTGCTCTTTCCAGAGGCTCCAAAAATACTGACATTAATAAAGGTTCCGTTGGTTGTTTCAAGAGGCAGCAACCTTCTTCCTTACAATCCTCTTTCGCCTAGCCTTTGGAGGTTGAGGAGAATCTGAAGATTCTGAGTCCTGTTGTTTCATACCAAGTAGCCTTGAGATTATTGCATTCTTTGAGATGAACCATCTTGAATCTGGCTTTGCTACTCCTTCCTCTGAAGAGGGTCGGTTGTATGCTTTCGCCAGCAGATCATCTGACTGAGCCAGCGGGTCTGCCTCCACACCTAGCCATATTTGTCTTGATCTTTCCCCTAACTGAACATTCATAATCCTGCGCCACATCCATCCATGTTCATTATACAAAAGGCTTCATAAGTCTTTAAGATGAGAAAGGAAGAGTAATACCTCACTGCAGTACCAAAGAAGAGTGCAACTCCTATGACATCAAAGTGGCTGCTCATTGTTCTCTCAAACCCACACAACAGCTGATACCTCAAGTTAGCGTATAATCCAAGAAACGCGCCGTAACCAAGAGCGTTTGTAGTGACTGATGGAACTGTCACAGATACTCTGTAAGAAGAACAAAAGTTATACACCAACAAAAAGAGAGATGATGCCTAAGTGAAACAAGAGATTTATTTAAGTGATGATGACAAACCTATTCTTCTTCTTTCCGGCAAGAAAGTTAGACAAAGAACCCTGGAAGGCACCTGTGGCGACTCCAAGGATAGACAATTCTGCAGCCTTGTAGAAAAGAGAGTGGACTCTCTTTTGCAAGTCGAACTCTCTAAGGGGATAGCTCGTTTCAAATATGTTGTTTGGTAGCTTTTGCAGTGTGTTTTGGAGATCAAACCGGAATGTGTTTCCATATGAGCGGCTTGGAGCTAACAACCAAACGGCAGCTGCGTTGCATGCTGATACTGTAAGAACGTTTATAAGTGCAAGATCCCATTCCTCTTTTATTCTGCAAATTAAAGAGAACTAAAATTTTAGGACAGTGAATCATAAGCTACAAATGTGTAGACAGTTTAGGCTCATGAAGGATACCTATTCTTACGAGTCTTCACCTCCCACCAAACCGAGCATCCAACCGTGGCAGCTTGCTCCAAAAGAAGTCTATATAGAAATGAAGGATCCGCTAACATCCTACACAAAGACAGTCACATACTCAACACTGCATCTAGTAGTGCTGGGATTTTGAACCGAACCGAACCAAAATTTGTGAATGTGGTTCAATTCGGTAGGTTTTCTAAAAAATTGGTTTTCGGTTCGGCAATCAGTTACTTCGGTTTTCTTCTTTTTATAGAAAAACAATTATATCTAAACCATACAAAATACGTAACCAAACTAACCAAATTTTGAACCGAACTAACCGAGTTTTCCGAAATTTTTACAAAATTAACCTAGCATCTAATTAATTTTGCTTTGATTAGGTGAGTTTTTCGACGATCAGTTGCTTCGGTTTTCTTCTTTTTATATAGGAGAAAAAAGTACCTAAACCATACCAAAAACCCGAACCAAACTAACCAAATTTCGAATCGAAATAAACCGAGCTTATCCAAAATTTTAACAAAATTAACGGATATTAACCTAGCATCTAGTATGACAAAGAAGAAAACTCATGCATATGACATATGAGTCTGAGAAGATAAACACAAAAAGTTACCTGCCAACAAAGGCCCTGGACAATCCCTGAGGAAGAGCACGTGAGATCAATCTAGTTGTTGTGGGACGAGCGTTAATGGCAAGGAACTTAACCATCTGTGCTGAGCTAACCAAACCCTGGCACACAAAGTTCCCATAAAGATGTTAGCATCCCCCCCCCCCCCCCCACCAGAACCATGAAACGAAAAGCTTTCAAATGATAACTAACCATTTCGTATGCTTGACGGAGGCCAGCTGGCAAATCCAACATTGTCTTTTGCCACTCGTTCAACACAGCATCAACAAACTTCCTATCAAATATCTGTATTAAAAAAAAAACATTAATGTCATTACCGTGTGATAATAATAACATGACAATGCAAAAACAAAAGAGTAAAGATGTCTTATTACCTCTGCGAGGAACATCCTCCGTCTAAAAAGTCCACCTTCATCTCCATCATCGTCATCATCAAACTCGTCAAAGTAATCATCATCGTCACCATCATCATCCCCTCCATCTCCACCACCGAAATTGATTTTCTTCCCAATGTCTCCACCTCCTCCTCCCGTTGCAATCTGCAAATTGATGAACCAATGAGACCAGAGAGAGAGAGACAATAGATAAAAGGCGAAGCCTTTAGAGAGAGAGACCTCAGGGCTTGACTCGACTTTCTTCTGGGTCATATCAAGCTTCCCCTTTTCTAACGTTACAGCTCCTACGGACCCGAACTTGCCACCTTTCATCACTGGACACATCTGAGCACTTGGAGAAGAAGAAGCTGAGATTGAGATAGAGGAAGACGATGGGGATGAGTCACCGCTAAAGGGAAGCTGGAAGCAGCGTTCGAGACCTGAGACTGAATCTCCGACGGATTCGATGAGAGAAGAGGATGAAGCTCTGACGAAGCTGACGCGGCGGAGCTTACAGGGAAGAGCCGCGGTTGAGCGAGGGATTGGTAAACAGGGTTTTGGAGCGGCGGCGCTCTGAAACACCATATGCGACATAGCTCCTCCCCCCACTCTGAGCCTTTTGCTTCTCTCTTACGGCTGAGAGAGAGGAGGTTGAGAAGAATGGGGAAGAGAGACTTATCGCCAATCGGACAACTACAAGACAATTCAACTAAATCTATACTTCTGGACGATTCAGAGGGTTCAGTTTTATCGTAATGGGCCAAATATGGGCTGCAAAAAGTATTTTGATTTCCCATTCGAACTTGGTTATTGGGTTACGCTTCACTATACGTAACTCGAGAGATTTTTTTTATATAAAAAATAATAATACAAACAATTAATGAAGTGAAAACAAATCAGAAAACAAAAAATGACACACTACAAAAATATAACTAACAATACAAAAAAATGACATTACAAAAAATGACACTAACCATTTAATGTTATGTGATGTAATGCAATGAAAACAAACCATTAATGCAATGAAAACAAATCAGAAAACAAAAAATGACACAATAAAAAATGGAACTGATGCCAAAAATAAAATAAAAAATGGTACTAAAATTAAACAATAGCATCGTCCTCTTCCTCTAGTCAATGTGACCACAAAGCTTGATCAATGAATAATATATCTAAAAGATATGAACACTCTCGTGTTGTTTTATTTTCGGGATTATTCTGTGCAAACTTGGCTTAGTCATTCAAGAAATCGAAGTCAATGGGTTGGCTTCTTATTGGAGGATAGGTTACTTGTTTCCTCTCGGTTGCTGCATTCTCTGTTGGCTTCACTGTTGTTGTTGTAGTAGTTTCAGGTGGCGGTGGCGGCGGCATTGTTTGGTTATTATCCTCTGTTGCTACAGCTGTTTCTGTTTTCGGAGCTGAAGACGGATCGCTTTTGTCTTCCACAGACGTTACCTCCTTTTCTGGCGCAGGAGGCTCAGACACTGTCTCTGTCACTGGTCCGTCTACATGTGCTGCTGACTCTGCAACAGCTGCAGTTTTCAGTGCTGCTGACTCCGCAACAGCTGCAGTTTCTGGAGCTGCTGACTCAGCAACAGCCGCAGTTTCAGGTGCTGCTGACTCAGCAGCAGCCGCAGTTTCTGGAGCAGCTGACTCAGCAGCAGCTGCAGTTTCAGGTGCTGCTGGCTCAGAATCAGCTGCAGTTTCCGGGGCAGCTGACTCAGAATCAGTTGCAGTTTCAGGCGCTGACTCGGCCTGTGGTGTCTCTTCAGAAGATGGAGGAGGAGCTTCAATAGCCAACGGTTTAGCTGGTTCTTCAATAGCCAATGGCTTAGTTGGTTCTGGCTGTGGAGTCTTCATTGTGGGGAGATGTTTCTTGGGCGCAGAAATGGAAGCAAAGATCGAAGACATTCCAGGAGGTAGAATCTCTATCGGAGGCTTTTTAGATGCATCAGACAGACTCGTAAGCTTTGGATCCTCAAGAGATGCCAAAAATGCACTTGCCGCATCGGTTTTAGTAGATGAAACTTGCTCAACTTCCTTCTGCAGCGTTTTGTTCCAAGCCTGGACCAAGTTCTTTAGACTTGGACGACCATGTGCCTGTGTGATAGATAGTCAGAAACAATAAAAGGTTCAAAAAAAGCAAACTCTAAGATTGGTGAAACTGTAATCTTACATGAGCATGAAGTACAGCTTCTGCGAGCATCCCTGTGTCTTGCCATGCCTTCTCCATAAGCGCATTATCTCCCAGAACCGCAGCCGAAAATGCTGATTCTCTCCCGAGGCCTATTGAGATCAGATTGTTTATCAGACCCTGCAACAAAGTTAAATTAGCCTTTCAATTAGAAACCTGAAAGATACAAATTATAATATTCCAAAATTTTAAACTTCGGAAACCACCTATAGGCCTGCGGGTTCGGTTAGTTCGGTTCAACATAAATCTTACTGTGTTTGTCCAAAATAAAGTTAGTTCCGTTAGGTATTTGGTTAGTTCAGTTTTTGAAAGTCTTAATGAAGTTTATGATTTCTGTTTATTTTTGCTAAAAGTTCAGTTAAATTCGGCTAATTTGAGTTAAATTTGGTTATTTGGTTAGTTCGGGTTTTTGTATGGTTTAGGTATAAATTTTTTTTAATAAGAAAACCGGAATAACCGATTGCCGAAATCGAAAAACCGATTATTTTTAGAAAACGTACCAAATCGAACCAAAATTTTGGTTCGGTTCGATTCAAAATTCCATGCCTAACCTATTATGTCTACAGTAATAACCAAATTATAAGCGGAAAGAAAGAGAAGTGGCGGACATACACTTAAGCGTGTCAATTCTCCATGGTTAGCTAGGCGTAACGAAAGGCCTCGCAACTCATGACCCTGCAAAGCGCCTTTGACGGAACCTGCAGTAGCCAGTCTTTTGAGAGCTTCACGAGCAACGTCGGTGTTCCCAGTGGCATCTGCAGCATCTATAAGGTCAAGAAACTCCTTTGCAAATTTCACTATTCCCTCCACCGCTTCAACAACGTCTTCTTTCTTCTCAGCTGTCAAAGAGAGAATGTCACTCAAATCAAGGCCTAGACCGTCCTGTCCAATGTCCCTGCTATTGCTCATTGTGAGAAGACAATGAAGAGCCCTCTTCAGATCATTGCTCTGCATTGCGAGATCAAACTCCAGCCTGAGAACACATAAAAGACTGAGAATAGTAGGAACAGCTTGAAGGAACTTGCTGCACCAAACATAATATGGTTTTTTTACCTCTTAGATATTCCAGGCAGATGAAGAGCTTCTGTTGCATATCCCATCCCTAGCATAAACTGTGCCAGATCATCATGATGTTCTCTCCCAAGTCTACTTGCCCTGCACAATAAACAAAAAAAATGAGGTATATTCTAGCTAGTTTACTACTCACGTAAACACGATATACTGAGAAATGTTATCAATACCATTTAACTGCACTAATAGCATCCCCATACGCAGCAAGACAGCGACAACGGATACCAGGATGGTTCAGTGATATGGCATGTGCACACATGTACCTACCAAAAAAGTGGAAGTTGTCACAGTAGTTCAATCTTTATATGATCATTCAAGATCTTTATATGACCATTCAAGTGACTGATGGCAAGATATTGCAAGAGTCAGTATTGCTTTGAGGTAAGAACATGGAGACTCTTGATACCTGTCAATGAGCCAAAGAACACCATCCCGAACGCCAGCAACAACAAGGGGTCCTACTGGTCGTTTTTGCTCCACTGGGAAACGAGTAACAGCAACTGAGACTCCCCCACCACCTACAGCTACCTCACTGGTCCTTCTTTCGTCCATGTCATCGCCATCACCTCTGGATTGTCTCGGCAATGATAAAAATGGTGGAACAGATGGAGCATTTTGGAAAGAAGCTAGACGCACCACCTACAATAAAAAGAGGATACGCATGAGTGCAAAAGACACAAGCTTAGACCTGAAAAATTGAGCTTCAAAATCAATTATATTTATCTCATATAAAAGCAAGAAATGTCCACCTGCAGCAAGGGGGCCCTCAAAGATATCTTTTCTTGCTTGGAACTCTGGGAACCTTCTACTGTGATTAAGGCTAACTCTCCATGCTCCGCAACTGCTCTAGCCTGTGCCTCCTTAAGTTTCATTTCTTCCTTCATCTTCCTAGTCTCTATATCAATTTCAGTAACTCCCGCGTCCACAAAAACACATCTGGAAAATCCAGGCATGGAAGAAAGTATTAGCATTCAAGCCTCAGAGTAACTGATTCAAAACAGAAAGAAGCCCTCTAATCTTACTCAATCGTGGTTTGTGTAGCCACAAACAGCTGCCTGCGGTGCCAAACAGCTCCAGTAGCATGTGAGATGGCAACATTACCAAGATATCTATACTGAGGGCGCAAGGACGATATGACCATGTATTGTTGATAAGCAAAGGCACAATACTCAACTGTTTTGTCCCATGCCGTCCACTCTGGCTGAGGTAGCATCCCACCTACTGGCTCAAAATTTTCCCAACTACACAGTGAAACTTCTATGAGGACTTATATGCAACTGAGATACTTTAACATTAATGCCGCAGAATTAAAGTAGAGGTAACCAAAATGGAGCCACTAATCACCTGTAGAGCTGGTAGTTTAGCGGTGCGGACTCAGTAGATCTCTGTGAAGAACCATCATCATAGCTAGAAAACGAAGAAACATTACTGTTTCCAAATCCTGAGAGTGGCATCGACTGAATGGTTGAAATAGCAGTTGCAGAAACAGGACTAATCCTTCGGGATGTGCGATAGCCTATTCCAAGCAGAGCGCCGCCATGCAGACCAATGACCTGCAAGGAAAAATTTGGAAGCATAAGACTATACATTTTTCTTCCGTAGTATTTTTTGCATATTTTCAATGCAAACTTCACACAAATTTTTAGGAGCAGATTAGATTAATTATTCAGTAGAACCACTTCAACAGATCTGCACGAGAATACATTAAGAGGATCTGAGCCAAGTAAAAAAACAACGAATTGAATATGAAAGATGGCTATTTTTAGGAAACTAATCCCCAGCTGAGACTAGAACACATCAAAAGTGGTTAAGGAATGCAATAACTCCAGTAAAAGACACATACCGGTTCAGAGCGACCTCCTACAGATCTCATGAGGATGTTTGAGGTTCCATCATCTAAGAGAATACGAACTTGGACACTAGCTGATGAAGCTGCATTAGCAGCGGCAGCAGCTTGGGCTGCGGCTGCAGCCGCTTCTTTCGCCTTTCTTGATGAACCACCCTTTGGGATCATAGGCATTCTTTGAGGTAATACAGATTCTAGTATTGCAAATCTGTCTCGACACGTATCCCAAGCCAAAAGTCTTGCACTTCCAAAATCAACAATGGACCAGTCACTAACTTTGTAGATAGAGAAGTACAAAATATCAGGCCATACAACTGCCACATACCTACAACCAGATAATAAAGTTAGTTACTGTTCTAGATGTTAATGCCTAGCTACTGTTTCAGTATAGAACTTGAAGATTGAGAAAAGAACCGGAAACTTACTTTCCTGAACTGCTTACAGAAAGAACTGAGTATGAATCATGTGGAACAGATGCCACACTCTTCTTTTTGGTCTGCTTTACAGTCAGATGTTCACCTGCATCTAGCTTAGACACTCCTGATTCGGACAAGGCATTATTTCCAAGGGATGGGTTAGCTGTGTTCAATATTTGAAAGTTTAAGAGCTTTAATTCTCTTCCAAGGATATATACAGCTGAATTCTCCCGACTTCCAGAGAGTGCTGGCAGAAAAGCGGCAGACGGGATGGCACGGGGATCAAATTCACTAACTATGATACCAACATTGGTACCAGTTGCGACGAGATGTGGCTGTAGAGGATGTGCAACCATACAAAAGACCTGAAAAAAATGATATTAATTAGTAACTAATGTGGGGTACTACCAATGTATATAGAAACGACGCTATTATATATAATAAGGCAATAGTGCTGTGTTTGCTTCGTCAGACTCAAAATAAGCAAGTAGTCAAGAGCTAGTTACCCTAAGTTTTTTGTGGGTTGCAAGTACTTGAGGCGGAACCAAGGAGGAAAGTTCACATAATGGCCTTGTCAGGGCGGAATAAGTTGGATGCTCAATAGACCTATGAAAAATTAAGCAATTAGACATTCCTCTAATATACATAAAGATGTTCACCATAAAAAGGATACCATATGTGTGAATCTTTAACGCAAGTCAAAATATCAAGGTTTGGTGCTCGAGGATGGCACCAGGATGCAACACTGTGGCAAGCTAGCTTCGGGACAGGTTTAATTCTCCGCAGCTCCTGTAGAGAAACAGTAGACATGTGTGTCGAAAAAGAGATCCATAAAATATGCAAAGCCCATATATGAGATACAACAGTACCTTAAATGTCATTGTGTCCCATATGGCCAATGTCTTGTCAGCACCAATTGTAATCAACTGTGGAGCACTGCCACTTACTCGTGACAGCTCAACAGCCACCACCCCTCCATCATGTGCCTGATACAATCAGAACAAAAACATCAAAAGAGAGTGAGCAAAAGCTTTTACAAACCATATCTAGAAGGACAAAACAATATAACAGAAGTGGAATTTATAGACTTGATTAAGCAAACAATAGCATGTCACTTAAACAAAATAAAAAAACAAGAGCATGTCATACTCCGCTAATAACTACTTAGCCTATTAATCACAAAAGGATGAAAGAACAAAAACTAGTTACAAATTATCCAACACACAGAAACACATATCAAATCAGAAGGTTCAGTGAAACTAGGAATAATGGTGATATGTCCTCAGCTGTAACCAAATCTGGCGAATCTTTGCATGAAAGGTTAGGATTGATATGAATACCTTTAAGCTAAGCTTGGGTACAAGGTCTCTTGAATCAGTGCCCTGATCGGCATTCCACAGTATAAGTAAACCATCACTGCCACCTGAAACAAGGAGTGCCTGCAATTGCAAGTAGATAGAGAATGGCTGGTATCATATACTGGCTACTGCAGATAAATAACAGAGAGAAAATGCTTCATAAGCATTCATTAAAAATCTTTAAATTATAATAAAAGGAAAAGAAGGCAGTTGTTAGTAGAACTAATAACATAACCTAATAATGATATAAAATGACTGTGGAGCACTAAGATACCAATTTCTAAAAGAGAGAATTTGCAGTTACCTCGCCAGATGATGCCATGAAATTCATCAAGCAATAGATTGATCCTTTATGGCCAGCTGTATACCTACGGGCAAGCTGCAAGGAAGTGAAAATTCAGGGAAATTAACACAGGCCAGTATCAATAGCTCTCAACCTAAACCCAGCAGAAAAAAAAAAACAAAATAAAAACATTCAGTTTTTGAATAAACGAACCTTCCATGTTATCATTGATAAAACTCTAATGACACCATCGGTTGAACCAAATGCAACTAAAGGGCCATCACCAGCCGATGATCTGGTAAGAAACTCCATGCTGCAATGAAAGGAGAAAGTCTAACAACTTTATGGAGCAGAAGAATTTGAAAAAATTAGAAGCACACTACATTTAAAGCACATATATTAACTTGCTATTCGTAATCTAAATCTTTCCTGGGGTCTCAGGTTTTAAGCAAACACATGCTCTGAAACTAGAGAAAAGGCAGTGAACTCACCAGACAAGAGACCTGTTGTCAAGCTCTGACTTAGGCACATCTCGGCCACGCATTGTCACCAAGTCCAAGAAAATGGCTTTGTTCTCACAACAGATGACCAGAAAATGACGGCCTTTAGTCGATGGAGCCGGAGAAGTGAACCCGGATGTGAGATGATCAACAGCTGAGGGAGATTCAGCAGCTGCAGAGCGGTTTCGCCACAGTTGCCAATAACGCACATCGTCGTCATAAAACTTCACCTGCTTGACACTTGTAAGTGGAAAAGAATATGCGCAGATTATTCAATTTTTTTTTTCCTCATATTGAAAATGCCGAAAGAATAGCAACGGTGACGATCTACTATTACCTTCCTCCTCGAATAGCTTCAGTAGGCTTGCCTTTATAGTCTGAGTAAAACATTGAATGTAAGTCATGAAGCAAATACTCATTATACCATAATAGAATGTAGAATTGAAAACCAAAACTTCAGCTGACAAAAGCATCTCTAACCCTACTCTACTTTACTCTATTTCACAAATGGATTAAATAGTAAGATTATTCCAGATAGTAATGAATTTATAATTGTTAATATTACTCCAACTTTTCACTTTAGGATCGGAGTAAAACTCAACTTTATTATGAACAAATCAACAAAACAGAGTAATATATTAGAGATGCTCTAATGAAATTGTGATGTCCTGTCCTGTGGACTCCATCCGTCCCGTGAACCCCAAGCTGGCTCTGTAAATCACCGACCCTAATCCCTCGCCTTTGAGTCCACTGACTCCCATGTAGTTTATTGGTGCGCTTGATGTTCCTCGAACCCAAGATCTCACCTTCTAACAATCTTTCCACGAGACAATTTGTCACCAATTGATCTGGGAGTGAGTGAGTGCTCACGGGTGGGTGAGGTGAAGGTTAGGGTCGGTGCTCCCCAGAGCCAGCCTGAGGTTCTGGTCCACAGAACGGGACAGGTTGTTACAGAAATTGAGATGGAACAGGTTGGTCATGGCTCACCGGAGTCTCCCTCGGCTAGCTTCTCTAACTTGGCGCCAACTAAACGGCGCTCGTCGACTCCACCGGCTTTCAATTCATAAATCACCTATTATAAGAAAATGGCTAATTACGTTGAAGATACTCCGATTCGGATGAGAATCTCGATTAAAAACTAGAAACCTGACGGTGCTCCCAGTTCCAGACGGAGACGTGATCCGTATCATCGGCCGTAACGAGCCATGGGTGCGTGGGATGCACCTGTATCTTCACGATCTTATTGTTGGTCTGCCGAAACGCTCTCGCGCGCAGCATTTTTGATCAACGAAACAAACTCAAAAAAAAAAAACCTGAGCACGATTGCTGTATCAGCAAAGAGTGACGAGAATCCCTCTCAACAGGAAAGTTCAGGCTACACATTCAAAATTCAGATCCGAATCAATAGGATCCACCAACCACTGAACAAAACTCCGGTAGTGTCTTCGAACTGAGAAGCCCAGTCTGTTAAGGCCCACTAAAGTTTTAGCCCATGATTTATTTATCTATTTTTCATCTTCTTTAGAAAATATAAAACAATTATTTATGATATTAACTATGGCAATTCTCCTAAATAGACTATTTTCAAGTTTTATTCACAAAAATATATCACAAGGAGGAAAATGACCAAAATGTTTCATTTAATATGTAAAATGACCCTAATACTCTAGATATATATTAAAAAACTTAAAAAAAAAATTAAAAATAATAATTAAAATAATAATTTTTTTATAGTTTTAGATTATATGTTTTCAAATTAGAACATTTTTATAAATTATTTCCTTTTTGAATTTATTTTTTCGAATTTTTTTTATTTTTTTTTCATTTTTTTTTTGTAATTCGAAAATACTTTTTGAAACTATTTTAAATTTTTTATTTTCAAATTTTTATTTTTATTTTTTATTTTATAAAATTTTAAACTCAATCTCCTTAACTCTAAACCCTAAGGTTTGGATTAGTTAACTCTAGGGGTATAAATGTATATTTATCGTAGGGTATTTCCCTATTAACTATAATTATTTTCTTTTTTCGTATTTAAATTATTTTTATGTATATGTTGATGAAATCTTATGAATACCAAAAAAAACCTATTTTTACTATAGTTTATATGTTTTGGTAAAATATTATTAATGTATATGGTGAATTTAACTGATAAGCATATCCAACTTTCTATATTTTTCAATATAATAATTCTATTACAAATATTACAATATAAATTTTTACAAAGTTTAATTTTAAAAAACAAAGAAATGAGTTGAAGATGATCTAATGATATCTGAATTCAAGTCTTATTACTAATACCCTAAAAATCTTGCTTTATGTCAATGTTAACTGAACATGTGTTAACATATATACTGTATGTCGAAAGTGGAAGTAAATTTTTTTTGTATTGATGATAATTATACAACACAGACCAATCGAATCCACCAATACCAGAACCAGTTAATTTATGATAATATTCTTCGAGCAATTGGGGAGATCACTGGACCAATCATAATCCAGTCTTGGAATTCAAGTCTTCCTTGTAAGAACTATTCGGTAAAGTTCTACTTATAACAATTCTTTATTTTTTTACCAAAAGAAACAAAACCATCGTTTCAATTTTGTGTGTGTGTTTGTGTTTCAACAATGTGAGGAATGTAAGTTAAGAACTCACCAGAAGTTTATGGTTATGTATAACTGTATAAGATCAAAACATGAATGAATAATGACTATACATGGGTATATAAAATAAATATTTTACTGTTGTTGACAAAAAATCACTGTTTGTAAAAATGAAGTACAGCTCTCAATATCTAATCCATATCTATCATGTTTTTCTTTTTATATTCCCCTGATCACTTTTCTTAATTGCTCTTTTAATCAGCATGGAGGCCAATCACCACTAATGCAAATAATTCTTTGACTTTCGATATTTCTCCAAAAAGTAAAATATTTATTTGGTTCAAAGAAGTGGGACCAATGTAGACACCACACCATCTTTAGAGCATCCATATTGGTTCAGTGGTTGATCAAGTTTTAAAATCTTAAGATCTACCTGTCAATTTGATCCTGAAAAATGGGTTCTTAAGATTATACATTGGAGTTGCCCAAAAAAAAAAAAAAAAAAGATTATACATTGGAGTTAATAATTTTTGTCATATCTCTCTGGGACAAAGATCATGAAAATATTCTGACAAATGTGTTTTCTTGTGTGATGCAGCATGTGTAAGTTGACTGCTTCGAATTAGTTTTTCTTTTTTTTGGAAAAATCCTCCAAATTAGTTAAGGTTTAAAGAGTTAAAGATAAATAAACATCTTTAAAATAGATAACGACTGTTGCTTTAGACTGTCGCTTTAGAATTTTGGCTGTGCAAATTGTGGCTGTCATTTAAAATAAATTTGAAGGTCTAATTGGTATTAAAAACTGCAAAAGCCGTGACTACTACTTTATATAAAATAAATTTATGCTAAATTATAATGTATGTGTATATATATATATTGAAAACTGCAACGAACTAATATATTAAATGTTACAAATGTAAATTTGATTTATTTTATTAAAATATATTTAATAATAAATGATTATTACTTTTTTGGTTTTACAAAAAAGTGTCATTTTAACATTTTAATATGTATAAAATGTCCATTTAGAATTTTCATATAATTTATACAAATTTTAACTAAAATATTTGTTATTAAATATGTTTATCTTAAACATAATTTTATTTATATTAAAAACTATTGGTACAAAAATATAATTAATAATGACACTTTTATGAAAAGAACTAATTAATAATTTTTTTACAAACAAAATCCAATTTAAAGTAATTTATATTTTGTTATACTATTTATTGAATTTCGTTTTAGTTTTTTTGAATTGTTTAATTTCTTTTTATTAAAGGAAGAGGAAGATTTGTAAAAAAATTCAAAAATATATATATTAAAAAGGACCCACAGCCTTCTCAAAGTCTCTCGAACCTGGCTTTAGAACAAATCAATATTTGAAGAGTAAAAATGTGACAGTCAAACGGTTAAAGGCTGTAGAAGTTTTAGAGAAAAAAAAAGGAGTTAAAAGCCTGATTGGCTTTAAATTAACTTTGAGGACTGTGGCTTTAAACGGTCACAACAGCTTTCACGCCAATCGGACTCCTAATAAGTTAGGTTGAGAGAATCGATTGATATACCAATTTTAAGAAGTGTACAAGATTTTGCGAGTGGATGGTGGAAAGGCCGAGTCTTTTGACATTATAACATTTTATTGGCTTTATGTTGAGCACTAGAGCCAACTTGCTTTCCGAATCTTTAGCTGGTTGTCGAATATTTATATCACCATATATGTAAATGCATATTATATTGGATCGGATACGTTGTGCAGTTACACGTCTCTCTATTATAAATACTTCCTCTCATTACACTTCATATACCCATCACAAACACTCTTTGAAGTTTGATGGACATCAGGACATGCATGCCCAATGGAGTAGAATTGCTTGAAGTGGAGTAGAGTATAATGCAGCCAAGGATGACTTGCCGGAGGGTCGTTCATCATGCATAATAATATTGGTGATGAACATAATTCTGGCAAGTTGTCCTTCGGCTACATTTTGCTCTCTTCTACTCATGCAAACTCTCCATGGAATACTCTACATTTTCATTCTTTCAAATCGACTATGTGAACCGTACTAACAAGACCCTTGGTATTGTCCAGCATCGGTATGATAGTATATTTATACATATTTCTCTTTTATTAATGATTACCTTTCTTCTTGTGTCTTTCAATATTAAAGGGAGATTTTCTTTGTTTTTTATTACAAACGGCTTCTTGGATATAGTTTATGCAAAATCTTTAGTTAAGACATTTATAAGCACTTGTGTATATATAATAATGAATTCAGTCCACCAAATGGGTTTGAGCTTCATATTTTATTACAGATGCAACTGGTTTGTGGAGTTAAGACAAAAAGGTTTGGCTGTTCTTGTCTGTTTTCCCCATCATATTTAAAAGTTTAATATACATATTAAAATAGTCACAGTAGAAAGAAAGAAAAAAAGGATTGTCTTGAATGTTTTGACTTACAAATAGGATAATCCCAACTATTAAGGGAACGAGCTTGCTTGCATTTTGGCCGTCCTAATCTATAGTCTATACATAAGTTTGTTTAGAATGTCACAACATACAGATCATATACCCTAAACATAGTGCAAAAATGCGTTGTTGTTGTTGGCATCTGTCCACTCCAATGCGTACGGTGTAGTTTATCTAGAATCATATATATGCTGTCAATTATCATTTTTTTTTACCTAATATGTATATAAACGAAATCAATTATAATTCGCAGATTATTTTGTTGGACGTAATATTACGTAACAGTCAAGAGAATTATATAAAAGCGATGAAAAAAGGAGAAAAGAAGCCGAAATTTGTGGAACATTATGAAATGTGCGTTGTCGTTTTTCGGAATATAAGGTACTGTGGGCCGACAAAAGTAGTCATGTAATAAAGATTTTGGTCAGACAATCATAAACCAAATCCTTGAACGCAGTATAAGAAGAGACACTCATCAAGTCATCATCACTTTCCTCTTTAAAATGTATCAGCTTTTTGGTTACGTGCATTTATCAATCATGTTCCTTATCGTAATCCTATTTTCTTTTTGTTGTTTACCGGATAGGACAAGAACAAAAACGTCACCGCTTACTAGGACAAACACTCAAATCATCCAGACTACTATATTCTATTTTGTGTGCATATGTATTATGTATTATAAGCTCTTTAATTACTCCTGAGAGCATGATTAATGATAGGGGGAGTGGGTTCTTAAGTTTTTTTTTTCTGTCCGATTTAGAAAAAAAAAAATTAAAATTAAAACCGGACCAATCGCGAGCCGCCACGTGTTAGTGGGACCCGCGAACAGTACAAAAACTCCACCAAACTCATCTCTTGCAGAAGAGAAAGAATGGATGGGTTTTAGTTTTTCGTGGGGCCCACAGCTCTTAAAATCCTTTAAAAGCCATGGTTAACTTAAATGTGCTCTGAGTATCTGCTCACTTTGTAACTTCTAAATGATATATGAACAAAAACTAATTCAAATTTCGAGAACACAAGAGAAATGAGTTTTTGAACTTGAGTGTGAATCGAGTTTCCCTAGGCAAAGAAGTTTTAGTTAACATTATACTTGTGACTTTACGCGTCGACCGATGTGCATTTACGTATGATTCTTTTTTCTTATAGGGACAAATATCACTTGCGATTCAAGTTGATCGAGCCCATGCATGTCCGAGGAGTAGTGATGGGTTGCGGTCAAACCCGTCCCGCTTGAATCGCCAATCCGCGGATTGAGAGATTGTTTTGATTCAAAAAATTTGATCCGTTTGAACTGCAAGAAAAAATACAAAACTCGCATAGCTCCGTTTAAATCCACGGGTGATCTACTTAACCTTGACCGCAGGGTATTATTAACAATAATAATAATTATTATTATTTAAAATAATGTCAAAAATCAATTTACAATTTACAATTAAAACTAAATAATTTTTTTTTAAACATTCTTTTTTTTGGCGGCTTAAAATATTTTTTTCTTAAATTTTTTTTTTTTGCGGCTTAACGGATATCCACGGTTGAATTTTGACTGATCTGCACTCGCTCCGCACATAAAACACTGCATCCGTGAATTATTTTTTTCGAATCACTCGATCAACACCCCCGCTCTACAGTGGGTCAAACGGGGTGTAGCCCGGACTCAAATTCCCCGCTCTACCTAGGAGAAGCAACTTGCACACAAAAAAAATAAATAGAAATAGAGACATATATTTTTTGAATTTGTCGGGTCTATCATTGGCCTCCATTAAGTAAATAAACATACTAATATTCATGAAAAAGTGGTCAATATAAAATTCATACGTTATTGATGAAGGATATGAGAACGAGACGAGATGGAGGTCTTACCCAGAACGGAGCTCAAGCCAAAAATAGAAATATATTCGAATACGTAAGATAACATTAATTAAATACAGGAAAAGCTGCGATGTATTGATTCCCCACTCCCCTTGCGTAACCTTTGTTTTACAAGTTGACCACTTATCACGCAATCATATGAAAAACAACAATATTATACAACAGTAAGAACGGGTAGCCAAAAGAAAAGTGTAAAATATGTGTGTTTAGCCATAGATAGTTGATGCTTTTTATTTGATTTTCTCTTTTGAGGGTAGAAAAATGTAAAAATATGTGTTGTCACTATATTCTAGCCATAGATAGTTAATGCTTTCTATTTGATTTTCTCTTCTGGGAATATATTAATTAAAACTTAGATTTGTTCTTTCTTGATTCTGTTGACATTAATCTTTGCAAGTTGAAAACATCGATCTTAAATCATTTTTTAATCAAGTCGAACCGAAAACCGAATTTCATTTTAAACCTACCTAACCGAACAGAAACTCCTACCCGAACTAACCGAAATTTAGTTTGGTTCGGCAGGCACGTACGACCGTTTAAGTTAAGAAAGAAGCATGTGTTACAACAACAACAAGAAGACGTTCACTACCAAAAAAAAAAAAAATGTTGAACTCAAGAAACATAAGCAATGCGTCTGAAAACTGCTTTGAACGTCTGTCCACCATTCCTAGCAACTTTCTGCCCTTCCTCAGTAGCATTACACAAAAGCTCAACGACAGGATCCGAATCAAGCTCCTCTTGCGTCAAAGCCTCAAACATCGGATGCCTCTCTAAGCAAGACCTCATCCACTCACCAAACTCCTCAACATCAGTGATCGTGTAAACAACCCCACCAGCTCCAAGAACGTAAGCATACTCATCAAGCAAATCAACGCTAATCACTCTCCTCCTGTGATTCTTCTCCTTGAAATGCGGATCGGGAAAAAGAAAAAACATCTTCGAAAGCTGTCCTTTCTCGAAGTAGTTAGGAACGTACTTCATCGAGTTTGTCCTAACGACGGAGATGTTCTCGTACTCTCACCCTCCAGAGCTCGTCTTCCTCAGGGCTAAGATCAGTTCCTTGACGTATTCCGTCACTTTATCTCTCAGCTCCATACCAATCATCAGGGTCTCGGGGAAGAGAGTTGCGAGGGAGATGAGAAGGCCGCCGAAGCCGCATCCGATGTCTGCAAACTCAGTCTTCTTGGAGGAGGCTTTGGGGAAGTGGAGTGAAAGGTCGACGTGAGAGGGAGAGATGGGGATATGGGGAAGTGTGAGTCGCTGAGTGGGTTGCTATGAGCTCTTGCTCTGTAGAATTCTTCCGAGGAAGGCCTGTTGATTTGCTGAAAGTTACTAACAAGGGTTCTCTTATGTTTTAAAATGGGCCGAAGTCTATAACTTATTATTAATGGGCTTAAGGCCCATTACGATCTCAGAGACAAGACCGTTCTTTGTTCCGGTCGGTATTTCAGTTTGATTCTCGCGCGCAATACAAGTCTCGGTCGGTCACACACTAACAGACTGTTTGTATCATAAATCGTGTAATATATATGATTGCTATATAGTTTTAATCAAACGTGCAATATGAATACTGCAAAGTTTATATAATAATAATGATATAATACAAATTCTTGTGAAGAATAGTTTCTTTAAGGATCTTTGGTGTCTTCAACGTCTCCCACTGTGATTATCTCTGAAACCACCACGAGACTTTGACCCTCGAGACGTTTGAGCATTACCACCACCATGACCATGCTTCAATGGCACAACTGTGTCCATATACATCAATCTCCCTGGCCAATGCCTTTTCTCTTTTGGAAGCCGACGCAGCTGCTGCACCCAAAACGCTACGTATTCTCCTTCTGGATCATAGTTCTGTGCCTGAACCAAACACACAGTTTCAGTCTCTTCTTCACATCACTTATTGGCATGGCATGGGCGGTCTTGAACATAACCAAGTGAAACATTGGCAAATAGCCCCCAATTTTTTTATAAAAAAAAATTGAAATAATTTACATAGACACTTTTAAATTTGTAAAAAAAAAAAAAATTTATAAAACCCCTACTATTTATAAATTCCAAAATCTTGGCACTGGTCCTGTTTGCTAGGACAAGATTATTATTATCTGGATGTTAGTAGTTACTTACTTGCTTGGGGATGCTGAAGTACCGGTCTTCTCTTGGATCATTACCAACTCCTTCAATGGGCAAAACAAAATGTTCATCTTGGTGAAAGGTTTCCATTTCAATTATAAAGCCACAAGTGGCATGAGTAGTAGTACCTGCTCCATAGGTCCAGTTTCCGTAATTAGAACAAGGATCATAGTCCAATAGACATGTCTCAAACCATTCAGCACCCATGCGCCAGTCCAAGCCCATGTCCCTCACAAGAAACGAACAAACAATCTAGACAGAGAATGAAAAAGAATGAACAATCATCCATGAAAAGAAACATAGCTAAGTTGTACAGAAGGAAACTAATCATATACCTGCCGTCCTCGATTTGACATGAACCCTGTAGTGGATAACTCCTTCATGTTTGCATCTATAAGAGGATACCTAATGAGCATTCACTAAAGGATAATACTTTAGAACCTCAAGCATTATAATCAAATCATAATATCAGAAACACACCCTGTCTTGCCATCTCTCCAGGACTCAAACAGCCTCTTATCTTGACTCCATTCCCCTTGCACATTTCTTGGACCACCTACCAAAAAAGAAAAAAAAAACTGATTCAGAGCTGAGCTTCAATTCATACCAGTTTGCTTGGTAAGCACGTTACCTAGATGGAACAAGGAGTTGCCACACTTGATTGAAAGAAACCTAAAGTAATCCCTCCATAGTAATTCAAACAACACCCTGGAACACATGTAACAAATCAACTGAGTGAAGGGAATGCAACCGAAGATTTGGTTTGGAACTCAACTAATAAAGACATTACCAGTATGTTGAGTTGTTTGCTACTCTTTCTCTTTCATATCTTTGAACCTGAAAATATTTTAAATTACCACAAAGTGAAAAACTTCTATATGTTTTGGAACGCTGGCACATCCAGATAAAACATTCGCTTTGGCACCAAAATTAAGAGCTATTATACTTAGCCGGATGTTTCCCAAATTATCAAATGTTTAAATTAAAATTAAAATAAAAATGTTTATGATCCCCAAAATTTCATATCCAGCCCTGGACACTGGTTAAAAGGTTTTTATGATCTGACCTCTTCATAGATAAACCGAGGAGAGATACACCCAAAGGCAAGCCATGGAGAGAATTTAGTTGAGTAATCAGGTCCCAACATTCCGTTCCTCGTCTCTTTGTACACTTTCAAAAGATCCTGCAAGTAAAAAACAGACATACAACCTTTATGTACAGACTACACACACAAACAGTGTCATAGTATAACACTACAAGAAAACGTGCCCATAACAACGAACATTTACAACGAAAATATTTCGTCGGAAATTTACATGGTGTTTACAACGAAATTACGCGGAATCTAACTTTCGTCGTAAACGCCATGTAAATTTACGACGAATAGATTTCGTCGTAAAATCCATGTAAGTTTACGACGAATGTACGTGGAATGAGAAATACGTCGTAATCATTACATCGACATTACAACGAAGCATGTTACTGTTATATTTAGGTGAAAACGTGTATTCAATGTGCTTTAACTTACCTAATTTCGTCGTAAAGTCGTTGTAAATAATATGTTAAAACCATGTAAAATCCATGTAAAATATTCCTTGTAAAATCGTTGTTATATTTCAACTACCCAACTCGAAAATTTCTCTATATATATGTCATTTCCCACAACTCTCTTCCTCACAACACACAAACGGGAGAAAAAAAAATCCGAAAAAAAATCAGAAAAAAAAAAAATTCAAAAAAAAATCTAAGAAAAAAATGGCCGGTGGCGGTAGTATTTACGAGTTACAGAGTTGGATGTATTTGCACAAAGATTCCGACGGGAGGGTGACGAACGCATTTCTGAGCGGGCTAGAGACATTCATGCACCAGGCGGGCTGTACACCGATCACACAGGAAAGCGGTAAGATGTTCTGCCCCTGTCGGAAATGCAAGAATTCAAAATTTTCACGTAGTGAAACTGTATGGAAGCATTTAGTAAACAGAGGATTTACACCACAGTACTACATTTGGTATCAACATGGAGAGGGTTATGGGGGAAATGAAGCTAGTAGTAGTAATAATAATTTTGAGGATGGTCATCATAGTGAAGAACCGAATCATTTGCATAATGAATATAATTATCATCAAGATCATGAGCAGATGGTAGATCATGATAGGGTTCAAGATATGATTAGTGATGCATTTTTAGAAACAACTACAACAATAGCTGATGGAACTGGAAATGTAGAAGAACCTAATTTGGATGCAAAAGGGTTTTATGAAATGCTAGATGCTGCAAATCAACCAATCTACACTGGTTGTAGAGAAGGTCTCTCTAAATTGTCTCTAGAAGCTAGGATGATGAATATTAAAACGAATCATAATTTCTCTTAGAATTGCATGGATGCATGGGCGGAGTTGTTTAAAGAGTATTTGCCAGAAGACAACATGTCTGCTGAATCTTATTATGAGATTCAGAAATTGGTTTATAGTCTTGGGTTGCCTTCGGAGATGATTGATGTTTGCATCGACAACTGCATGATCTACTGGAAAGAAGATGACAAGTTAGAAGAGTGTCGATTCTACAAAAAACCACGATTCAAACCGCAAGACCGTGGGAGGAATAGGGTACCGTACCAAAGGATGTGGTACCTACCAATTACAGACAGATTAAAAAGATTATATCAATCTGAGAGGACTGCTGCGTCGATGAGGTGGCATGCAGAACATGTCCAGAGAGATGGTGAGGTTGCACATCCATCAGACGCAAGAGCGTGGAAACATTTCAACAAGGTACACGCAGATTTTCCTAGAAATATTCGGAATGTCTATCTTGGGTTATGCACCGATGGATTTAGTCCATTTGGAATGTCTGGTAGACAATATTCTTTGTGGCCAGTCATTCTTACGCCGTACAATTTACCGCCGGATATATGCATGGAACAAGAATTTCTATTTTTGACCATATTAATCCCTGGGCCGAAGCATCCAAAACGGTCTCTTGATGTTTTTCTTCAACCGTTGATAGAAGAGCTAAAGCAATTGTGGTCAAAGGCAAAGATACGCCTCTGCAACACAGTCTCTGATTGGAAGGACAAGTGGGAGATCTACGGGTATGAGGGAAAGCCCACTGAGCTCACGACGGATGTGTGGGATGGCCTCATCGCCTATTGGGAGCACCCCTCTTCGATCAAAAAGGCCAATTCGTGCTCGGCTTCTCGAAGGACGAAGGATAAAGATGGTCATTTGCCCATGCTTCACAGAACCGGACAAAAACCTCATGTAGGAGTCCGTCTAGAAGCTGTAAGTTTTGTTTTAAATATATATTTTAAAATATTCAATTAATATAATTTTTAATTTTTAATTTTTTTTGTTTTTTGTAGTTCGAGAAGACGGGAGTCTTACCTTCTCTGTCTGACCTATTCAAGATGACTCACGCCACACCCGACGGAGTTTTTGTGGATCCTGCATCTGAGAAACTCTTCCGAACAGTGGCTGGTCGGATTGAAGAACGGGAGACGCAACTAACCCAGGAGTCTCCCGATGGATTACCAGTCACATTGTCCACCGAAGAGGTCGACAGAATCTTCGAAGAGGTAACTTAAAATTTTTGTTTACATTATTTTAAATATTTTAACATAATTAACTATATTAATATATGTTTTGATTTTATAGGTGGCTCCTAAAAAGAAGGGACGGATAGTCGGTATAGGCTTTGTTAACGAAGTTGCAAGGACAACTTCGTCATACACTTCGAGACGGGATGAAGAGACTGCTCAGATGAAGACTCAAATGGATAGCCAGAAGGCTCAAATGGATAACCATCAGGTTCGTTTAGACTCTCTTGAGGATTTGCTAGACGTGATGGCCGTGGGAAACCCGGTTATGCAGAGAATGTTGAGTGAGAGACGAGCCGCTCTTGGAATGCCACCACGAGATCCCCAAGAGTCCGATCCAACCCGTCAACAGCCGAGCAACCCCACCAACTACTTCGACAATATGTAGTTTTTTTTATTTTTCTGTTTGTATTATGAATTTAAATATTATTGTATGACTTTTTAAAATATGTTTTCCAATTTCATATTTTGTTTTAAAATTTAAGTTATTTTAAATTCTGAATATTAAATATAAATTAAAATCTATTATATACTAATTAATAATAATATAATAAGAAACGATGTAAACTCCTCGTAAACATTACATGGAGTTTACATCGAATGTTTACGAGTGATTAACATCGAAATATTTACGACGGTTTTACATCGAAATATTTACGACGGTTTTACATCGAAATGTTTACGAGTGATTTACAACGAAAGTATTTACGTGTGCTTTACATCGAAATAATTACGTGGGCTTTACGACGAAGACTTACGTGGCGTTTACGACGAATCCTTTCCCTGCGCTTTACGAGGAATATATTTCGTCGTAAACGTAACGAGTCGTTTACGATGAAACCTCCGTTACGACGGACGTTTAACAACGAAACGTCTTTCGACGTTAATTCGTCGTAACACCCCGTTTACGACGAATTTACAACGAATACTGCCCTAGTAAAAAATATGTTTTCTTGTAGTGTAAGAAAGAAGAGCTCAGGGGTTTGATCTTTGCCTTCTTCCAAAAGTACTCAAAAACTCTGCCTAGTCCTGCGCTTTCACCACCCACAAATCTCATTCCTCTGGTCACCTATATCAACATACATATAAAAGACTTGAACAATAAAGAATCCAATTCTTACCTAAAGATCTTCTCAGGCAAATTCACCTCTTGTGGCTCAAGTCCAAGTTGACCAAGAGTTGGAACATCTCCCCAGTTATCAACACAAGGTGTTGGCCCTATAGAAACTGGAATGCGAGTGGAGCTTCTGATCCTACAGTTCGCTTCCACTGACTGCAAGCAAAAATTTCAACCAGACACAAACATCTATGTGTTATAATCCTATATGCGTCCTTGAAGATCAAGAAAGACATAAACAAAAGCAGAATCACACCTTACGAAACTGAGTGTAGATATCAGGCAATTCAAGAACATCAAAAGGAAGATCATCTTTGTGGTACATTGTGCTTCCCCAAATAAGCTCAAGCTTAGTGCCATTCCCAACCCGTTTCAAAGCCTTATCCACAAGTCTCTCAACATGTAGCTCCTCGCTGCACGTTTCTTTATGAGCGAACACCTGAAAAACATAAAATCAAAAGTTAACATCTTCAAGAAACATCTGAAAGTTTCAGCACAAGCACACAACAAGACTTAACTGTATGAGCTCCAAAGTCTTTGGCAAGAGAAGGAAGAATGTCTTCTGGTTTACCACTCCGGATAAGAAGATTCAATCCTCTTCTCATCAGGTTCTTTCTCAAATCAGCCAAACATTCCATAAGAAACGCACCTCTCAAAGCTAAAACATTACAACACAACACAATGTAAATGCAAAAACTTCATTTAGATACTTCTGGTTGGAGTGACTGCTGGGACGAAATTTCGGGCTTTAGGGATTTTGGGCTTCGGCCCAAAGCACCATGTATTAAAAAAAGGGAAATCTGTTTTTTAGAGCAAAAAAATGGTAACTATGTCCCTTTAGATTAAATTATACTACTTTATGTCCTATTAGACTAATTTTTTCCAAAATGGCAGTAATGCCCTTAAAATTGTAATTTTTTTAAAAAGATATATATTGAGTTCGACAAGGGGGATCGATCGATCCCACTTTACAAGTTATAGTGGATCGATCGATCCCGATCATTATTCAGAACAAAAAAAACCGCGAAATATATACTGATCGACCTGGTCCATTTCACTCGATCGGCGAAGGTCGATTTACACAGATCGACCGATCTGTAAGATTAGATCGATCGATCCCGTGCCGAGGAAAGAATCTCAAATCGATTTTTTTGGTTTTGTATGATTATATCGGGATTGATTCCCACTTGATTTGAACCGACCAAGTATGATTTCAACTCTTTAAACTCGATTTCTCTGGGATGAAAGTGAATATTCTCAAATATTCTCAAATATTTGAATTTCTAAAAATAGGAATTTGAATTTCTAAAAATAGGACACGCCTCTTCAAGAATGTTCCATCGACAACAACCAGTAGCACCCCTTGAATTTGAATTTCTAAAAATAGGATATTTTTTTCTGGGATGAAAGTGAATATTTTCAAATCGATTTGTCGCTTTTTTTTGTTCCTTTTTCGTTTTTTTTTTTTAAATCGATTTTTTTAAAAAATATAAAAGTGAATATTCTCAAATATTTTGTTTCCATATTTTTAGGAACTGATTTCTTATCCGTAGAATACAACTAATATGTAGAAATCAGTTTCTACAGTTTTTTAGAATTATAGTAATGTTTAGAATTTGATTTCTACATGTTTTAGATTTATAGTAAATCTGTAGAAGTCGGTTTCTACATGTTTTAGAATTAGATTAATGTGTAGATTTTGATTTCTAAGAATTTTAAAATGGTAGGTTAAGCGCGAAATGTGTATTCTACATATTTGTAGAATACTCCTATTTACGTAGATCACGTATTCTAAACATTGTAGATTCAATGAAAAAAGTAGATTTCGTTTTCTACTTCGTAGAATGTCATTTCTACTTTTTTTAAAACATAATCTGAAATTTATAATTTTAACTTTTTTATAACTGGAAAATATACCGTTAAGTTCATATAGGTATTTTAACAAATGTTACTATTTTTACAAATTTTTTTTGTTTGTAAAACTATTTATTAAAATTATTTTCATAAATATTAAAGGATATTATAGAAAAATATGACACAAAATATAGATTAATGTAAAGAGACATAGTTACTATTTTTTTGCTCTAAAAAAACAATTTTCCCTAAAAAAAAAAGGTCAGATCAAAGGAATATTACCTCCCTAAATCTCTTTTAGTTAATTATTTTTTATATACATAGATATTAATTATTTGGAATTAAATATCCGATAATGTTAGAGTACCTAATATCAACTTTAACGGTTGTAGACAGTGATAGTATCTTAAAAAACAAAATTATTATTATTTTATTTGCATTTTCATGTTCAATTTTTTTCTGAGCAGTTAATACTCTTGTTTGGTGACAGATGTATGATTTCTTCGTCATCTATACTATACTAAAAGGGAGATATAAGCCATAGAGAGGGTGTCCACATAGGATAAAAAAATCAACCAATCAGAGAATCCGAAATTGCCATGTCATCTCATTTTTTTTCGTAAAAAATAAAAAAACAATGCGAAGGTGAGGATCGAACCCGAGTTAGTATGATATATATATAGGACAGTTACCACTAAGCCATTGAAACTTTCTTGGACACATATACAAGAACCACTAAGTATATAATCACAAACTCTTATGTACATTTACAATAATATGAATTCAACTTTCAAGACTCCGATACTTTATTTTGTAAAAAAAAAATAAGTAAGTGACTAAGCTAATATATTCTTAGAAAGTGTGAGAACGTTGACAAGTATGAAAAAGCATAGATTTTTGTTTTCGTGACAAAGTTAAGAATTTTGTAAAAGTAAGTTGAACATATAAATTTTCGTGACAAATATGAAAAAACATAGATTTTTGTAAAATTTTGACAAAACAACTCATAACATACTTCTCTAATGTCTTAATAAAATATTATTTAAGGGTGCAATAATTAAATATATTAATTCAATAAATTTTGTAATTTATAGACAAAACAATAACACAACAAATTTTGAAACATTTGTTTAACCTATCGATTTTTTTTCATGAGAATCCAACTAAACAAGATAAAAAAATAATTAGATTTACAAATATTTAATTACCATTTTATTCAATTTTGATTAATTTCAAATTATCATAATGTATCTTTTTGAAGTTACAAATATGAAAAAGCATAGATTTTTGTACAATTTGACAAAACAACTCAAAACATATTTTTCTAATGTCTTAATAAAATATTATTTAAGGATGCAATAATTAAATATATTAATTCAATAAATTTTATAATTTATAGACAAAACAATACCACAACAAATTTTGAAACATTTGTTTAACCAATCGATTTTTTTTTCATGAGAATCCAACTAAACAATTAGATTTACAAATATTTAATTACCATTTTCTTCAATTTTGATTCATTTTAAATTGTAATAATGTATCTTTTTGAAGTTACAAAAAATAATGTTTTTTCTTTATTACACTAAAATTATATATAGATTCTATATACACAAAATAAATATAATATAACAACATAAATTTACTTTCCCCGATTCATATGAAAACTTTTTAAGTTATCCACCAAAGCAAATTAATTAAATCAATGAAATTGTTAAAATACAGCAAATTAATATATAATTTTATTTTAAATTAAATTATTTAAAAAGTGTATTTTTGTTAAAACAAAATAATAAATAAGTAAAACTGATTTGATGGTAATTTTTATGATATATATATATATATCAATTCTGTGAAAGAAATAGAAGCTTAATATGGAAAAAAATCTTAAATACAAAAACCTCTAAAAATTAACAAAAAAACTAATAAATTAAACTATGATATCACTTAAAAGCTTCTTAGACCATATTAATAAAATATTTAAGCGATAATTAGACAAATTTGATTTTTTTTCCAGCAAAAAGTTTTTTATTAATTAGCATCAGTTATTTCAAGATGTTTAAGAAATGGTGGACAAAAAAATAGGATGGACATTAATGATATATGAACTATGAATAGTACTTTGTGAAGCAGACTTAGATAACATATATGCACATACATTTTCAGTCCTTTTTGATGCCTAAATTCAATTTCTTCAGAGTAATTATTCCACAAATAGATCGTATGAGATATTGTTTTGATATGTAGATTTGTTTTTTCAATGTTAAGAAGATTGATAACTGTAAAAATGTCTCATTCGTATATGATATGTCTATAACCGAGTCCCCAACATGAGACAAGTTTGTTTAAAAAGTAAATAATTTTTTTTTCTTATATTATATAATAAATATATATTATTTACTGATAATAAAAATATAGTTATTCATCTATCACAAATATCTATGCAAATATGTGAATCAAGTACAATAATCAAACAACATAATGATTTCCACAAAGAAAATTTAAAAAATATATTTATGTTATGTAGTCATATTTTATATTTTTTAAATAATATAATACAATATTATACATTATTTTTTAGAATTGAGAAATACATATAATATCTTATCCGCGCGTAGCGCGGTTAAAAAATCTAGTAGTATCTAAAAAGCGCAAAACAAGAACTTGTCTTCACTCTCTCTCATGTTTTTTGATTAATTTTATTTTTGTTAAAGCTAAAAATTTGGTTAAGAACCCTGCAACATCCCTGCGTTAAAGATGCTCTAATCTCAGTATAATTTTTTTATTAACAGTATCATTAGATTTAGAATTAAAAACTATAATTTTTTAGTTTTTAAATCACAGTAATTTTCTGGAAAAATCCTTTTTGTGAAAGGTGCAATACTTTTTGACAAATGTTCAAATTAAAGAGTTTATGCATTTTCTTTTGAAAAACGACTATCATATATATATTCATTGATCTATTTTAAAAATAATAAGAATAAGGAGGGTGTATTCAATCTAAAATTTTGAGGTGATCTGATTTTTAATGAGGTTTTAGAAGATTTCACTGAATTGCAGAGATTAAAATGATTTTTGTTAAATCACCCTAGAATATCACCTACAACCATGAGATTTGAGTTTTAAATTTTTAACTAAAAAACTCCATCCAAACATTCTAAAATCATTTGAAAACTTTAAAACTCCATAATTTAAAATATTTTCAATAATACTGGATTTGAGAGTAGTTTATAAAATGTCAAGTTTAATAACATTAGATTTTAAATGAGATTTTAAAATTCATATTTGAATAACAATAGATTTGTCATTTTATTGCAAATCACTTAAAACTATTAATTAAATACATCCCCTTAAGGTAAATGGAAAAGAAATTTAGTACAAATAAGAAATAGTATAATAATATTCTCCCACTAGAATCTTTAGGATGACATGCCCAAATTTATGCATGACCTAATTTTTTTATATAGATAACTGCATGGCCTAATTATATATGGATGTTTGCTAGATTAGTGTCCAAAGGAGTCATGAAACGACAATTTTATACTTGTTAATTCATTAGTTGTGTGCCATTACTCCTTGGTCCAACATATAGTAATCTTACAATTTACATGCATGGAATATATAGTACATATAGATGTGCTCCTTTATATGTTCCCGCATGTCTACAATTTCAAGTAGTTTTAGTTCCATTATATCTAATGATTTAGACTTTTAATTTACAAATATTATAAAGTTATTACAAAATGTTACTAAAACTCAACGCATCGAAGAAGATTAGTTGAGTATAAGTTAAAAATGCATTCGCGACCAATGACGCATAAGGTTTGTGTGTGTATGTGCACTAATACAATCATCGATTGGCTCGATAGAATTATTTTTATGTGTTAGGGAAGTGAATGTTGCTTCATTTTCCCAATGTCGAATAATCTTTTTAAGTATAAACTTAAGAGATCATTTTTTAGAGAGATTCGCCAACCACTATTGTATGCGTGATTCTCTTAATAGATTCGTCACGAACAAAACTTGGGTTCACCCCTACGGTGAATTCTGTAAATTCACCTCACTATTGATTACCAATAAAATTGCCATGTAGGATTAGTCAAAAAAATATTAAAACTAAAAAACAAAAAAGGAAAATAATTCTAATAAAAAAAGGAAGATGTCGACTTAACGACGTTCATCAAAACACACCTCGCCGGCTGCTGCTTCTTCAATCTCAAAGGCTTGTTCTCAGTCCGTAAAAAAAACACAGATTGTAGTTTTTATGTTCGAGATCTGTGTTTTGCGTCGGTATGTTGCGTTACTCTCTTTTATTCTTTTTCAAATTTTAGAATCATGTTTTTACATCAGGTCAATTCCCTAAAACAACATAATTAACCTCAAGTATAACTATTGTTTGTTATCAACAAGGAAGAAGAAGATGGAGAAGAAGAGCATCTAGTTAAAAAAAATGTTTTTATTGGAATTGAATTTTTGATTAAATCTACAGACGAAGTGGATCTAAGAAAAGTTCCCAAGAAGAATAACAAAGAAGAAAGCAGAAGAAGAGACTTGAGGCGCAAGAAACGGAAGAGTGAAGAAGAAGATTACTCTCTTTCTCTCTCTACAAGAACAAGAAAAGAAACGAGGGAGTAAAGAGACTGTGTCTGCTTGTTTAATAATGAAACACAAGACAAAACAGAGTGAGTGTGAGAAGAAAAACAGAGACTGAGTGAACAAGAGAAACACAGTGAGCGTACAACTAGAATTAAGAAGAATGCTTTCACATCTCTGTTTATAAGACATTATAAATGTGTACTGTATTTTTTATAAGGCAATATAATGTATTTTATAGAAGTTTCACATCAAGATGTAAGGATTCATCGAGGAAGAAGGTGAGAGAGAATAGCTATTTCTGGTTTGGTATTCATGACGACGCACTACAAAGATAAGGACCAGGATCACGGCTATAAGTAATTCAACGTCCACAAAGTGAAGAGCAGCAAGCCAGTGCTTCATTGTGAGGAGAGAATAATTTTTTTTTTGCTCTGGTTTGTTCTTCGTTGGTCACTAGAGGAAGAGAACATCTATGAAAGAAAAGGGAAAACATATAGAGTTAAGAAGAATGCAGCTAAAACGAAGAACTTAGCCTCGTGTTTTAAAGATACAAAGTTTCTTCTTCAAGAGGTTATGACCAGAATGGCCTGAAACCAGTTCATTTTACTCTGATTTACCTGCTACTGAAGATCATTCATTCATGGTGTTGTATAAATGCTTGTTTTTAAGCTACTTGGACCAGTTTATTTTCCAACCCTTATATATAGTTTCTACACATATGAATGATTAGAGTATACACATTGACATAAGTTACAAGAACATGTACATGGATAAAAACAACCCACGTTCTCAAACTATTTTGTCGCAATGTGGTACACTTTTCTACTAAGCTGGGAATACAAATATATTCAATACAAGAACAGAGCAGTCTATGAAGTGTTGGGGCATTGTGTGTGCTTTGCTAAAGGTTCAGCAGAGACGTTGAAGCTGAATATGACCTTGATTTTTGAAGATAATAATAAGTGTAAAAACAAGAATATGCTAGAAACACCAAAAGTAAGAACGAAAACAAAACATAATTAATATCTGCTTTCATATTTAAAATAACAGAGTTTTACGGTGATCCACCACAACTCTTGTCAAATCCCTACAAAATATGAGACATACACAAATTAAAAAATGATAGATAATTCAAATATAAGTGGTCTAGAGAATGAAGTATTAACCTGGAGCAGTTGTGAAAAAGAAGCTTCATTGTCTAAGGTGAGACTAGTGGCAGCAACAGGTAACTCAGTATCAAGAGGAAGACTTGAGTTCTGAAATATGTAGATTGATTAAGTCCCAAAATTCGATGAAGATTAGACAAACAAACAAAAACTATATATCAAATACCTGAAATGACAACTTTTTTATGGCTGTAGCATTATTGGATGATTTTGATATACCACGATTTTTTGTTTCAAGCACACTCATATATCGACCATGGCGTCCGACTTTTTGGTTCTTTGGTCGTCCAGCAGGTTTTTTTCTTTTTATTCCACGTGCGTTTAGAACTTCTTCTTCATCTTCTTCTTCCACAAGTTCAAAATCTGAAGAGTGGACCATCCATTTATTAGCTTTAACAAGTTCCTTTTTCTTTTCCACCAACTTTTCAAGCAACTGAGAGGCAGCTTCATCTGCACACAACGTCAGGTCTACATGTTCAGCAGCAACAGACGCAATCTCACGGAAAGTACGACATATATGACTATATCGCTTTCCGATCGATTGCTTCACTGTATCATTAGGTGTCGCTGAATGATAAAAGGATATGGTTCGTGCTTTAGCCTCTTTACTCCATCGATTCAGAATGTAAGTAGGTGGAATTCTTCTAACATCCTTCTTGATTCAGAATGTAAGTAGGTGGAATTCAGAATGTAAGTAGGTAAAATTATGTTGTTTTAGGGAATTGACCTAATCTAAAAACATGGATTCTTAAATTTGAATAAGGATAAAAGAGAATAACGCGACGTACCGTTCAAAACACAGATTGTGAACCTTTGTTTGAAAACTACAATCTGTGTTTTTTTAGGGACTGAAAACAAGCCTTTGAGATTGAAAAAGCAGCAGCCGGCGAGGTGTGTTTTGATGAACGTCGTTAAGTCGACGTCTTCCTTTTTTTATTAAAGTTATTTTCCTTTTTTTTCTTTAGTTTTAATATCTTTTTTGACTAATCCTACATGGCAATTTGATTGGTAGTCAATAGTGAGGTGAATTTAGAGGATTCACCATAGGGGTGAACCCAAGTTTTGTTCATTCGTCACGAACAAAACTTGGGTTCACCCCTACGGTGAATTCTGTAAATTCACCTCACTATTGATTACCAATAAAATTGCCATGTAGGATTAGTCAAAAAAATATTAAAACTAAAAAACAAAAAAGGAAAATAATTCTAATAAAAAAAGGAAGATGTCGACTTAACGACGTTCATCAAAACACACCTCGCCGGCTGCTGCTTCTTCAATCTCAAAGGCTTGTTCTCAGTCCGTAAAAAAAACACAGATTGTAGTTTTTATGTTCGAGATCTGTGTTTTGCGTCGGTATGTTGCGTTACTCTCTTTTATTCTTTTTCAAATTTTAGAATCATGTTTTTACATCAGGTCAATTCCCTAAAACAACATAATTAACCTCAAGTATAACTATTGTTTGTTATCAACAAGGAAGAAGAAGATGGAGAAGAAGAGCATCTAGTTAAAAAAATGTTTTTATTGGAATTGAATTTTTGATTAAATCTACAGACGAAGTGGATCTAAGAAAAGTTCCCAAGAAGAATAACAAAGAAGAAAGCAGAAGAAGAGACTTGAGGCGCAAGAAACGGAAGAGTGAAGAAGAAGATTACTCTCTTTCTCTCTCTACAAGAACAAGAAAAGAAACGAGGGAGTAAAGAGACTGTGTCTGCTTGTTTAATAATGAAACACAAGACAAAACAGAGTGAGTGTGAGAAGAAAAACAGAGACTGAGTGAACAAGAGAAACACAGTGAGCGTACAACTAGAATTAAGAAGAATGCTTTCACATCTCTGTTTATAAGACATTATAAATGTGTACTGTATTTTTTATAAGGCAATATAATGTATTTTATAGAAGTTTCACATCAAGATGTAAGGATTCATCGAGGAAGAAGGTGAGAGAGAATAGCTATTTCTGGTTTGGTATTCATGACGACGCACTACAAAGATAAGGACCAGGATCACGGCTATAAGTAATTCAACGTCCACAAAGTGAAGAGCAGCAAGCCAGTGCTTCATTGTGAGGAGAGAATAATTTTTTTTTTGCTCTGGTTTGTTCTTCGTTGGTCACTAGAGGAAGAGAACATCTATGAAAGAAAAGGGAAAACATATAGAGTTAAGAAGAATGCAGCTAAAACGAAGAACTTAGCCTCGTGTTTTAAAGATACAAAGTTTCTTCTTCAAGAGGTTATGACCAGAATGGCCTGAAACCAGTTCATTTTACTCTGATTTACCTGCTACTGAAGATCATTCATTCATGGTGTTGTATAAATGCTTGTTTTTAAGCTACTTGGACCAGTTTATTTTCCAACCCTTATATATAGTTTCTACACATATGAATGATTAGAGTATACACATTGACATAAGTTACAAGAACATGTACATGGATAAAAACAACCCACGTTCTCAAACTATTTTGTCGCAATGTGGTACACTTTTCTACTAAGCTGGGAATACAAATATATTCAATACAAGAACAGAGCAGTCTATGAAGTGTTGGGGCATTGTGTGTGCTTTGCTAAAGGTTCAGCAGAGACGTTGAAGCTGAATATGACCTTGATTTTTGAAGATAATAATAAGTGTAAAAACAAGAATATGCTAGAAACACCAAAAGTAAGAACGAAAACAAAACATAATTAATATCTGCTTTCATATTTAAAATAACAGAGTTTTACGGTGATCCACCACAACTCTTGTCAAATCCCTACAAAATATGAGACATACACAAATTAAAAAATGATAGATAATTCAAATATAAGTGGTCTAGAGAATGAAGTATTAACCTGGAGCAGTTGTGAAAAAGAAGCTTCATTGTCTAAGGTGAGACTAGTGGCAGCAACATGTAACTCAGTATCAAGAGGAAGACTTGAGTTCTGAAATATGTAGATTGATTAAGTCCCAAAATTCGATGAAGATTAGACAAACAAACAAAAACTATATATCAAATACCTGAAATGACAACTTTTTTATGGCTGTAGCATTATTGGATGATTTTGATATACCACGATTTTTTGTTTCAAGCACACTCATATATCGACCATGGCGTCCGACTTTTTGGTTCTTTGGTCGTCCAGCAGGTTTTTTTCTTTTTATTCCACGTGCGTTTAGAACTTCTTCTTCATCTTCTTCTTCCACAAGTTCAAAATCTGAAGAGTGGACCATCCATTTATTAGCTTTAACAAGTTCCTTTTTCTTTTCCACCAACTTTTCAAGCAACTGAGAGGCAGCTTCATCTGCACACAACGTCAGGTCTACATGTTCAGCAGCAACAGACGCAATCTCACGGAAAGTACGACATATATGACTATATCGCTTTCCGATCGATTGCTTCACTGTATCATTAGGTGTCGCTGAATGATAAAAGGATATGGTTCGTGCTTTAGCCTCTTTACTCCATCGATTCAGAATGTAAGTAGGTGGAATTCTTCTAACATCCTTCTTGATTCAGAATGTTAGTAGGTGGAATTCAGAATGTAAGTAGGTAAAATTATGTTGTTTTAGGGAATTGACCTAATCTAAAAACATGGATTCTTAAATTTGAATAAGGATAAAAGAGAATAACGCGACGTACCGTTCAAAACACAGATTGTGAACCTTTGTTTGAAAACTACAATCTGTGTTTTTTTTAGGGACTGAGAACAAGCCTTTGAGATTGAAAAAGCAGCAGCCGGCGAGGTGTGTTTTGATGAACGTCGTTAAGTCGACGTCTTCCTTTTTTTATTAAAGTTATTTTCCTTTTTTTTCTTTAGTTTTAATATCTTTTTTGACTAATCCTACATGGCAATTTGATTGGTAGTCAATAGTGAGGTGAATTTAGAGGATTCACCATAGGGGTGAACCCAAGTTTTGTTCATTCGTCACGAACAAAACTTGGGTTCACCCCTACGGTGAATTCTGTAAATTCACCTCACTATTGATTACCAATAAAATTGCCATGTAGGATTAGTCAAAAAAATATTAAAACTAAAAAACAAAAAAGGAAAATAATTCTAATAAAAAAAGGAAGATGTCGACTTAACGACGTTCATCAAAACACACCTCGCCGGCTGCTGCTTCTTCAATCTCAAAGGCTTGTTCTCAGTCCGTAAAAAAAACACAGATTGTAGTTTTTATGTTCGAGATCTGTGTTTTGCGTCGGTATGTTGCGTTACTCTCTTTTATTCTTTTTCAAATTTTAGAATCATGTTTTTACATCAGGTCAATTCCCTAAAACAACATAATTAACCTCAAGTATAACTATTGTTTGTTATCAACAAGGAAGAAGAAGATGGAGAAGAAGAGCATCTAGTTAAAAAAAATGTTTTTATTGGAATTGAATTTTTGATTAAATCTACAGACGAAGTGGATCTAAGAAAAGTTCCCAAGAAGAATAACAAAGAAGAAAGCAGAAGAAGAGACTTGAGGCGCAAGAAACGGAAGAGTGAAGAAGAAGATTACTCTCTTTCTCTCTCTACAAGAACAAGAAAAGAAACGAGGGAGTAAAGAGACTGTGTCTGCTTGTTTAATAATGAAACACAAGACAAAACAGAGTGAGTGTGAGAAGAAAAACAGAGACTGAGTGAACAAGAGAAACACAGTGAGCGTACAACTAGAATTAAGAAGAATGCTTTCACATCTCTGTTTATAAGACATTATAAATGTGTACTGTATTTTTTATAAGGCAATATAATGTATTTTATAGAAGTTTCACATCAAGATGTAAGGATTCATCGAGGAAGAAGGTGAGAGAGAATAGCTATTTCTGGTTTGGTATTCATGACGACGCACTACAAAGATAAGGACCAGGATCACGGCTATAAGTAATTCAACGTCCACAAAGTGAAGAGCAGCAAGCCAGTGCTTCATTGTGAGGAGAGAATAATTTTTTTTTTTGCTCTGGTTTGTTCTTCGTTGGTCACTAGAGGAAGAGAACATCTATGAAAGAAAAGGGAAAACATATAGAGTTAAGAAGAATGCAGCTAAAACGAAGAACTTAGCCTCGTGTTTTAAAGATACAAAGTTTCTTCTTCAAGAGGTTATGACCAGAATGGCCTGAAACCAGTTCATTTTACTCTGATTTACCTGCTACTGAAGATCATTCATTCATGGTGTTGTATAAATGCTTGTTTTTAAGCTACTTGGACCAGTTTATTTTCCAACCCTTATATATAGTTTCTACACATATGAATGATTAGAGTATACACATTGACATAAGTTACAAGAACATGTACATGGATAAAAACAACCCACGTTCTCAAACTATTTTGTCGCAATGTGGTACACTTTTCTACTAAGCTGGGAATACAAATATATTCAATACAAGAACAGAGCAGTCTATGAAGTGTTGGGGCATTGTGTGTGCTTTGCTAAAGGTTCAGCAGAGACGTTGAAGCTGAATATGACCTTGATTTTTGAAGATAATAATAAGTGTAAAAACAAGAATATGCTAGAAACACCAAAAGTAAGAACGAAAACAAAACATAATTAATATCTGCTTTCATATTTAAAATAACAGAGTTTTACGGTGATCCACCACAACTCTTGTCAAATCCCTACAAAATATGAGACATACACAAATTAAAAAATGATAGATAATTCAAATATAAGTGGTCTAGAGAATGAAGTATTAACCTGGAGCAGTTGTGAAAAAGAAGCTTCATTGTCTAAGGTGAGACTAGTGGCAGCAACAGGTAACTCAGTATCAAGAGGAAGACTTGAGTTCTGAAATATGTAGATTGATTAAGTCCCAAAATTCGATGAAGATTAGACAAACAAACAAAAACTATATATCAAATACCTGAAATGACAACTTTTTTATGGCTGTAGCATTATTGGATGATTTTGATATACCACGATTTTTTGTTTCAAGCACACTCATATATCGACCATGGCGTCCGACTTTTTGGTTCTTTGGTCGTCCAGCAGGTTTTTTTCTTTTTATTCCACGTGCGTTTAGAACTTCTTCTTCATCTTCTTCTTCCACAAGTTCAAAATCTGAAGAGTGGACCATCCATTTATTAGCTTTAACAAGTTCCTTTTTCTTTTCCACCAACTTTTCAAGCAACTGAGAGGCAGCTTCATCTGCACACAACGTCAGGTCTACATGTTCAGCAGCAACAGACGCAATCTCACGGAAAGTACGACATATATGACTATATCGCTTTCCGATCGATTGCTTCACTGTATCATTAGGTGTCGCTGAATGATAAAAGGATATGGTTCGTGCTTTAGCCTCTTTACTCCATCGATTCAGAATGTAAGTAGGTGGAATTCTTCTAACATCCTTCTTGGCCAACACTTTTAATGCATGACGACATAAGATTCCACCAAAAGAAAACTTCATGCAACTACAATGTATCGTTTCGTTTGCAGCAACATAGTTAACCAAATGATTTCTTCCAACACCACGAAAAGATACATTGTATTCAGCACTCACCATCTCAGACTTATTAAACCTTTTGGCAACATAATCACCTATAGCTATGTATTCCTTCTGGAACAAGGTAAAGACTTCTGGTGTATACACATCCAATGCATGTTGCAACATTTCTACAGGAGCTGATAATACCGGCGAGGTATGCATCATACTGAAGTCAGCAGTTAATTCTTTAAAGCGTCGATCATCCAACACTCTCTCATAGTGTTTAAAGAAGCGCAACATGTTATAACCGCTCTTCAAGTAATTTTTCAAAATATTATTCATACTTTCACTACGCTGTGTGCTCATCATATCGGCTGTAAAAGTTTGACGACCATATACCCTTGCCCATTTTTCTCTCAACTCAAACAAATCCTTCAGCCATTTATTCTCTGTCAATCCATGCTTTTCGAGCATTTCACTCCATGCCGATAACCATTCTACTTCATTCTCATGGTCATATACACATTTTCCAAAGTCTGTGGCAAAATGGTTTGGTCCATGAAATACACAACTCAACCTCTTTATAGCATTTTGGTAATTATGCCAAACACATAACCTATGTTTTGTTTCAGGGAAGACTTTTCCTATTGCATTTGCCATTGCTGCACATTGGTCAGTAAGAATTGTTTGCGGCTGTTTTCCAGACATTGCTCCAAGAAAAGTCTGAAAAAGCCACTCAAAAGATTCGGTCGTTTCATCATATAAGAGAGCAGCACCAAACACAATAGTTTGCTTATGATGATTGACCCCGACAAATGGAGCAAACGGTCTATCATATTCGTTGGTCTTGTAAGTTGTATCAAAGCAAACGACATCTCCAAAAAGATTGTAATCACTAATTGACCGATCATCTGCCCAAAAAATATTAGTGATCATATCGTCCTCATCAAGTTGCATTGAGTAAAAGAAAGATGAATCATCCTCTTTCTTTTTCTGAAAGTACTCCAAAACCGCTCCAGCATCTCCCTTTTCCATTGCTGCCATTCGCTTACGGTATATGTAATTGCGCATGTCTTTATCTATAAAACCCAGATTTGCTTGCCCCCCAACTTCTCTGCTCATCATTTCAATTGTTGCTTTTGCTGAAATTCCTGACATATCGGCATCATCGGCATGTTGTTTTTGAGAGATAGAGATTGCTCGGTTACTCTTCATCAAATGCTTCATAGGTGTCCTCACTAAATCATGGTTATGATTCGGCTCAAAAGTCATAATCTTATATCTTCCGTTACTCTGAAGGTAGCAAGACATGCGAGCTTTACAACCACACCTTGTGGTTGGTCGCGAATATGATTTCCTGACCTTAGGTTCCTGTCTAAGCCCCTCTTTTGAGCATACATAAACCATCCTTACTAGCTTTTTGTTTTTTCTCGAAGTCCGTTGTCTCCTTACGCCGAAACCATGATTGCCTCCGTACTTTCTATAAGCATTATATGCAGACTCATCATAACTAAAATCCATTCCACTACAGAGTTCATATTTATTCTGATTTTCATTGTTTGCCTCTAAAGCATCAGCATCTTCAGTCTGAATATAATCATCCTTGTTGCCTATTCCCGCTTCTTCATCGAAATCACTGACTGAAACATCGTCATCATTGAATGAGGCATCTTCCTCAGCTAAAAAATCATCCAAATTCTGATTTAACAAACTGATTTCACCTGAGATTTGAGTACTAAATTCATCCTGAGTAGCGGAAACAGTTTTTTGATCACTTGAATGTCTACTCTCCATTGCAACTATATAGCAAAGTACAAACACCAGTCAGAGATTATCTTAGATAACATAGAAGAATTAAAGTTTATTGAGATTCTAAATAATTGATGTTTTAAAACATATCAATTTAATGCCAATCATCAAGTTTTATCATATATCACGACTTGGCCTTATTTCAATCATAAACCACATCAATTTAATGCCTTTCCACGACCATAATGTGTACAAGAGCAATGTATTCCTAAAAAAGTAAGAAAATCAGTAGCTACAATTTAGTATATTAGTTCCAATTTGTCAACCTAGTATGTTTAGTTCTTTTTTCTTTCAAAGCTTAATAGTTAAATAAGTTTGAATAATGCTTAACTCCAATTTTATTAACAAATATCACAAAATACAAACACACTGGCAGTAAGCTACAAAGCATCCGTGACCTCCTCTATTCCTTTTTTTTTCTATTGCCATGATCATACATAGATTTGATTAAAAAAGATCTAACAACTCTAAGCTTAAAACTCTATGATCCTGAGATATATAACAACCAATAAGTATACTTGAGGTAAAATTATGTTGTTTTAGGGAATTGACCTAATCTAAAAACATGGATTCTTAAATTTGAATAAGGATAAAAGAGAATAACGCGACGTACCGTTCAAAACACAGATTGTGAACCTTTGTTTGAAAACTACAATCTGTGTTTTTTTAGGGACTGAGAACAAGCCTTTGAGATTGAAAAAGCAGCAGCCGGCGAGGTGTGTTTTGATGAACGTCGTTAAGTCGACGTCTTCCTTTTTTTATTAAAGTTATTTTCCTTTTTTTTCTTTAGTTTTAATATCTTTTTTGACTAATCCTACATGGCAATTTGATTGGTAGTCAATAGTGAGGTGAATTTAGAGGATTCACCATAGGGGTGAACCCAAGTTTTGTTCATTCGTCACTATGTGGCTCCACCATCAGGGCTATTGTCCAAGGTTTATTTTATTACTAACTAGGGTCGGATCCACCGTACGGACGGGTATGCAAATGAACAAAACAATATAAATATATTTTAAATTTTAATAAATTTTCAGTTTATTTTAAATTATAATTTTCACTATTTTTACAACAAATTTTACTATTTCTTCTCTTTTATAAATTATATATTTGTTACTATAATAAAACAATTTATAAAAAATATGAGTAAACTATATCTCTTATTCCAAAATAAATTTCATAAAGAAGCAAATAAAAAAAACTTTTAAAAGTGTAGTATGAGTTAAATACACTAAAATTTCTATGAATTTTTTTTTGTAACACCTGTATGAAAAATATTACTATTTACTATATCATTTGTTAAACTATAAACATAAAAAAATATATTGCAATCTAATTATAGTTAAAATATTGTCATGGATTAAAACTCAGTGTAAAAAGATAATTAAGATATCCTCAATAGATATGCACAACTTATTTAATTTCTTTTATTAAATTTTGTTTTGTTTCACAATTTCTATCTTTTCAAAATACCAAGCAGGTTATTACATTGTTATTAAAAGTAAAATTTTATATACTTTCTAACTTAATCTTTTATTTTTATATTTCGTTAACAATATCAAGCACTAATGTATCAGTTAGAGGATTTATGTGAATTTTGAGTCCAACATTATGATCCAAAAATATTATTTTCTTTTTTTTTTCCGGTAAAAACATTCTGCAATCTTGTATTAATATCACAAATTAAAAATATAAATTTTATTTTTTATAAGATCTATGTTTATTATTACTATGCGATCGAGAGTACATGATTTTCATGAAGAAGATTAGTGATATATTGTATTACATGTTAATGAAATTTAAAAGAATTGTCTAAAGGCCTAGCTTACCAAGCTTACTTGCGTCAGAAGGTAATGCGTATACTAACAATGTGTATGCACCGATGGTGATCACAAGAGTTATGGTGATCACCATAAAAATCATTGCCAATTTGCTAGTTATAATCATATGCAAGTTTCATACAGATGGAATTACTAAGTACTGTTAGCGCTAAACTTACATCGAAATCAAATTTAAAAGAAAATTTTGAAGAATAAAGTTCTGGAACTCACAAAAAAACTCCCAACTTAAGTTATTAGATTTATCTTTTCAAAATCACATAAGTTTTTTATATCACTACAACTTAAATATTGTAAAACAGGAAATAATTAAAAATGAGAAAATTCAGAAAACAAAAACATATATAAGCAATAACTAAGATAATTTTTTTTAAGAAAGAAAATAGTTATTAAATCTCTTTAGCATTTTTTTTTGAACAACAAATCTCTTTAGCTCAAAGTTTTATTTGTCACGTTCAAAATAATACTTTTGTCTTTATGTGATAGAGCCTTTTACGACTCTATAAAAACAGTTCCACACACAACTCTCTTCTCTAAAAAAAAAAAAACTAAACTATTGCATGCTCTCTCCCTCTCTCTTCTCTCTCTCTCTCGCAATCAAGAAGATCATGTCAGGCGTGTGGGTGTTCAAGAACGGAGTGATAAGGCTTGTGGAGAACCCTAACCAGTCAGGAGCCGACTCATACAGCCGAAGGAAGGTCATGGTCTATTTACCGACAGGAGAAGTGGTCTCATCTTATTCGATGCTCGAGCAGATCCTCCAGAGTATTAAATCAGGGCTATACTCTAATAGTCAATAGAAAATTAAAGACTCCTATGAACTACCTGTAATGTAGAAGCTTGTAACTAATGTTTAGAGATTTGAATCATGGATACGTAAGAGGAAAGAATCATGCAGCTATGATGCCATTATTTTATCCCTTAATCTCTTGGTAAGATTCTTAAGTTAACTATTCTGTGACCGTTTTATTTAGGTTGAAGCCTAGGCAGCAGCAACGTAAAGAGATACCTGATACATTGATCAGGTATGTGTCGCAGTCAATGTTGTTTGAACATTTGTTTGTTTATTTATGTCCAGACACAACTCAAGTTTTAATCTATAGAAGTGAAAAAGTGAATTTAAAAATGTGGAAGCTGATGCTTCTTGTGGCATTTATGTATGGTGTACCTTGTTCTGTTAGAATCTTTAGCGCAAAAGGAGTATGTGATGATGATGATTATTGATTGTCTGGTTTCCTTTGAAACTTTGTATAGGTAGCTGGGCGGTTGCATATTTACAAGGAAGTCTCTGCTTGGTTGTATTTTTCTTCTTCTATATAACCCATATGATTACTGTTATTATGATTATTATACACCTTTACCTATTATATAATTTTTGTTTTGTATTTTGATGAAATTTTGTGATTGGTACTTTCTGTAATTTCATTTGAATTAATGGGATTTTATAATCCTTTTATAATATACCTAGACTAATGAAATCCGTGTGTTGTGGTCTTTCTTGTTGTTCCCATGATTTATTCCTGCTATAACTTTTTTTTTCACCAAATCCATATTATTGAGCTAATTATCAGAAAGACTCGCATAGTGTAATAGCAATCAATATACATCTCCTGTCTTATTCAGTAAAAAAGAAATCAAGACTAGTAAGCTAGTCTAGTTTGAAAATTTTAATGAGACCGAGGATATGACTTCATTTTTATTTTGCCAAACAACAGTAACTTAATATCTGACAGTATTCAAATTCTGAGTATGTTTTGTCTCAAATCTTTCATTTATCAGTAGACTACTCTACTTGGTACATTTTAAAGACATTTTCAGTTTATTAAATGACAACAAAAAAAAATGATTAAAAATGATTAATATTTCAATATCAAGGGATCCAATTTTCAAGTTTCAGAAAAAAATGAATTATGTTGTTAATGGAGATAATATTTACCGTAAACGGCTAATGATTGTGCAGTGAATCCTCGTAAGACAAAACATGTCTAATTATCGATATAATATTTTTTAGTTTAAATCAGGAGAGTATAAATCCTACATGACTTAATCATTTCGATCATGTACTTGTATCTATTTTCATAGTTGTAACTCTTTGACAATACTAAATCCAACAATAGTTAGCCAATCCTATTTATGTCAAACTAGACAAAAATCACAAAGCTCTATTCAAAGTCAAACCAAACAAAAATAGCAAACAAACACACAAATAAAGGGCCGGCCCGCAGGGCGGCCGGAAAGTTATAATAAAAGTGATTTTATAATAATTTATGAAATAATTTAAAATTATGATAGATTAAAAAATATTATAAACGAAAAATTAATGAAAGACTTATGAGATCATTATAATTATTTTTTTTGTTTTGAATTATAATTACAGTAAATTTCACTATTCTCTGATAAATAACATTATACTTTTAATATTTATTTTAATTCAAATGTTTTGTTTTATAATATTCTTAATTAAACTAACTTATTTAAAGTTTTTTTTTTGCGAATATGACTCAAAACTTGAAGTCATTCCTAAAGTAATTCATGCTTCTTCTTTTTTTGTGATGTAATTGTATATTCCGTTTGTATGTATGTTTTGTAAAATTTTGTTAAGAGAAGTATATAATAATGTTTATGGTTTTGAGAATTTTAGGGTGTCGAAGGATTATTTATGTTAAGATTAGTTATATTTGAGTTAAAATGTTTTAATGAGGGGGTTCATTGAATGATTTAATGTGATAGTCAATGAGGATGCATGAATCCAACCGACTTCCATAACGGTTCCAAAAATCAACCAAGGGTAGAAGAAGTGGAATCGAACAGCCAAATACGACGCCTTCCAACTGACTTTGATCGGAATTCAGCGTGGCCGGTGCAGCAAATCTTCATTGGCCGTAGGTTTAAACCGGAGTTGTTAAAACGCAGCAGATCTGTCTTTCGTTCGTCGACATTATTTTTGGAGAAGAAGCCGTCTCATGTGGGACCCCCTCATGTGTTACCCTAGAGCCCAGAAACCCGATTATGTTAAGCTCAGAACACTGATCTGAAATATTTATTAACAAAAAGAGAAAAGTCCATGAATAATTGTGAAGTGAAACGGTGAGTATCATCCAACCCGGGACACGTGTCGGCCTGTCAGACACCGACTTTATGACGTGGCGCAACAGGAGGGAGACGAACATATTTTTATATATATAGATATAGAGACAAGGATTCAGTATATAAACGCCTTCCTCTCCATCCACCTATTTGCACATCTCATATCTTTCAATAATTAAGTAAAACACACGTCCTAATAAAGTTATAAAGATAAAATGGCGGGAAAAGTGTGTATGGTGATGGCACTTATCATGATAGGGTGTGTTTTACAAGCATGCAATGGAGCCAATGTTGATGAGAGCAAGCCAGCACGAGTTTCAAGACTCGTTTGCTTCACATCCTGTTCCATAGCCTGTGGCAAACAAAACAAGCCTTGTTACGACAAATGCTTGACCAAATGTGGTCTTCCACAACGACCTTCTACACCAACATCACCTTCTACCACCGCTTGATCTGATCTATTTTATTTGTGATTTGTGCCTTACTGCCAATGATGTCATCTATATGCTTTTGTTTTTTTTTTGTTCAAAAATATGCTTTTGTTTATTATGAAAGAAACATTGAGATTTATTTTTTAAACTTTTACCAGACAGATATATATATATCTGGTTTTTATCTTAACATAGACAACCTGGTTAGCTTTTTTCAATTTAAATTTTATAAAATCAATTCAAGAACGGGAAATTCCGACTACAAGTCGACTTGAACAAAATATTATCCAAAACTAAAATGTCCTACCTAGCTTCATTTGACTAACCATTCCGGCACGTTCTGCTATTCTGGATCCTCTAGTAAGCAAGTGGATATTAAGATTTCACAAACTGTACTTCCTAATTCACCTTGTTTCTTTGGATGTTGGAGCTTCCCGACTCGAATCTAGTTTAGCTTGTTTCAGCATAAAACGATCGATGGCTTCTTTTTTAAACAAAACCACTAAATAAACAAATTTTTATTATATTAAGACAACTTTCTTATAATGACACAGTTCTCTGTTATAATACATGTGATCACGATTCAGTTAAAATAAAACGTACAAAAAGCATAAAGTATAGCTTATTATTGAATATACTTATTATTGCAAAAAGCATAGCATTTACTTTATTTTGATTCACACATTATTAAAAGACCGAATCAAATATGCTATAGCTAAATCAGGAAAACACTGACCGTTGTGAAGCTGTTAAGAGATAGGCCTCCATCTTTAGGGTCTAGGAGCATGAACTGCGCCTTAAGGAACACAAGCTCCTCATCAGGTATAGCTTTGGAGAGAGCCTATTCAAAGATTAACAAGTATGTGAGTGTGCCAAGAGAAAAGATCAATGCACTTAATACTAACATCATGAGGGTATACCTTAAGTGCTGATCTTCTGAATGGCGAGGCGCGAATATAATACCTAACCAGCTTGTAAACCGAGAAATCAAGAAGCAAACCAGGGTTTCCATCACGTAACCACAGATGAGCTGCAAACACAGATACATATAAGCAAAGGGAGGCCTACTTATAATGTTCTTGTTTCCATTTCAAGAAGAAGTAACCTAGAGCTTGAGCAGCTGTCATTCGTTTCCTATGATCCTTGTTCAGAAGCCTTTTCACAAAGTCTTTACCAGTAGGAGAAGGCCACGGCAAATCCTCAAAATTAGGGTTTGCTCTAAGCACACAACGGAATATTGCAGATTCAGTTCTTCCACAGAGTAGTATGTAACTTATATCACACAAATGCTCCACATATCTGCTTCAGTGCTGTAAGATCTATGGAGTACTTCAGGTGCAACATAGTACATTGAGTCGTCGATCTGCAAATACAAAAGATGACTAACTCATTAATCATTATAATGTCAAAGCTAAACTTACATTAAATCATATAATAATTAATTACCGTATCTAATGAAATCAGATAAGCCAAAGTCTATGACCTTGAGTACTGCATCCTCGTTTCTGCTGGTGAAGAGAAAGTTCTGGAAAACACATTTGTTTACTACATTTGATTGAAATCTAAGCAGCTTATAGAGGTTGTTTAGCACAAGAAGAGGGACAATTGATTGAAATGTAGACTGTGTACCTCTGGCTTTAGGTCACGGTGCACAACACCTTGGAGACGAAAAAATGCTGTTGCGGATAGAATCTGTACAAGAATACGTTTTGCATCTACTTCAGGGTATTTAACCACCTCTGCAGTAAACACAAGATTTTGATCTCATGTTGAAGAATACGAAAGAATTGACTGCTAAAGATGTACTTACCTGGCCAAGATTCTATCCAGCACAGCCTTCACACAACCTGAAAGCATAAAATAAAAAAAAGAAAGATTGTTGAATATTTGAAGTCGACTCATTTAATAAACCTCAATGTTCAAAAAACAGCTAGACGATTATAGAGGAATATAGAAAAAAGTTTTAACTGTTTTACAACATTGAAAATTGCCACTTAAAAAGAATGCAACTTTCATATTTATACTCGGTAAAGATTATGAGTGAAGTGTGTACTTACTCCATAACTACATAGACGTTATCATCATCCTCATATATACATCATAGAACTTTACCATATACTTATGCCCTGGTAAAGCTTTCAGCAACTTCACTTTCCCCAAAAATATTCCTTAATTAACCAATTGTTTGTACGGAAAAAATTTACTCGAAAAATATAACGAAAACATAAGTCTTTGAATTTTTATCTCAATCAAATAGATTACTATTATTGTGTTCTGTTACGACAAGAAACTAATCTCACCTTCTTCTTCTTTTTTTGTTACATCTCACTTTTATAAGAATTCCAAAAATCATCATCATCTCCTTCATTTTCGTCGAATTGATCTCCACCGTCTGATCTGACGCCATTCTCAACATCCTCACCGTCCGATTCCTTAACTCCATCACCAGCTACTCCATCAGTCTTAGTCTGCTCCTCCTATACACACATTCGAAACGATAGCGTTTGATGTTTAGTTACTTGTAAAGAAAAATTAATCAAACAGATTTTGGCGGCAACTAAAAGAAGAGTCCAACGGAATACAGCCGAATGCTTACATTCTCAGGAACATCACTAGTTGTCTCTGCCTCTTCTCCAGGCTCTTCTTCTTCATTTGCAGGCGCAGCTTCTTGCTGAAGCTTCTTAAGCACAATATGATAACGAGTAAGATCTACAAGAAAAAAACAAAACTTGCTAAGTTCTTCCATGGCACAACCAAGAAACTAAATAAAGAAAGAGAGAGAGAGAGAAAGGATCTCTCACCTTTGCAGGGAGTTGATAATGCATCATCAATCTTCAATGGATTCTTGCGTTCTTCCAACTTGTATTTCAGTTTGATCTGGTGTAGCGTTCTTCTTTCAGGCAAGAACTGTTGTACCATCGATAGATTGATCCCAAACGCTTGAATTCCCTCGTAGAAGACCTGTGTCTCCTGTTTTGACCATCGAGTTCTGGGAGTCTTTTTCATGTACGTTTGATAGTTAACCGGTGAGTCCGGTTTAACTTGTACGTGATTTTCTCCTTCCTCCATACCAAACTCGTCTTGTGCGTCAAAACCCTGTGAATAATACTGGTTATCCCAAGATGCGTTTGTATTATTACTGCACCATTAACACAAAGTCCGTTTAGATAAAGAAAAACAAACTAAAAAGAAAACCTGAATATATAGTCTAGTACCTTTCTTGGGTCGGCGGCACAACAGGAGCTCCCTTTGCTTCTTTTTTCTGTATGTTGAACGTCAAGGAAAAAGCTTAGGATCCAGGAGGATACGCCACACAGCTCAAACGAAACTATCAATAAATAAAAGAGTGGGTGTCTTACCTCCAGCGATTCTCTATATGCAACAAGGCGAAGCATATCTCTAATAGGCAGATGTTTGATATCATCATCCGGGGTTTCAAGCAATTCCTTCTCCACTAAACCACCACGCAAAAAAAAAAACATGAATATAGTTGGTCAGATGCTAGATGATAATTTCAGTTGAAAAGAATCATTAAGTTCAGCTCTACGTTACATGTGTTTTTCTGCCGACGACTCGAATGCTTCAACTTCTTCTTCTCAGGAGACTTATTTGCTTCTTCTTCATTAGTAGTGGCTTTCTTCTTTCGACCTCTCTTCTTTTCTCCCTTTTTGTCAGTACGTGTTTCCGCTTCATTAGACTGCGTTTCTCCTTGTCCCATAACAGTATCGTTATTACTAGGTGAGACAACACGATGCTCTTGTTCCAGTACGTCAGGAGCCTGATCAAATATAAAAATCAGAACCAAAAACATATAGTATATCCAAACTTAACAACACAGTAAGAGAGAGCAAATATTCTTACCGATTCTTTATGAACTTGTGGAATATTATGTTCTTCTTCTTGATACTCCCCATAAAATGCAGTATTGGTGCATTCATCGTTTCTTGATTCGTCATTGACCATACACTCAGACTGATTAGCACCAGTTGTATCATCAACAGAGTAATGAGACCCAGGTTCTTCTTCAATCACAGTGTCAAGCAATCTAGGCTTCGGCTGAAACTTTCCACTATGTTGCTCCTCTACACACGTATAACATTACACCCCAATTACTAGATATATATTTAAGAGAATCAAATAGATGAATGACAAATAATCAGTGCTGAAAAGATTACCATAAGCACTGGTGATGCCTTCCTCCTGCACAATATCAAGAGTCTCCATGTTCCAATGGCATTCTACTTCTCCCTGTATCAAACATTAAAACCCTGCAAAATCAGTTTTATATTTAAAAGTAAAGGAATTGAAACATCGGGTTAGAAAGAGAGCATCCACACATACTTCCGTTTGCATCCTTTGAGTTTGAGCATTAATAACTTCATCTGTTTCGCTAGTAACAAAATCTCCAAACGTTGCAGAATCTTGTCTTCTGGGATCATCAGGGAATGCAAGTACTGCCTCTGTGCCCTCATCACATTTTTGTCCCTCTGAATTTAATTTAGAACAAGCATGAAGAACATATGCCACTCCTGTGGCATTCTAAAAGAAACAAAAGAATGTTATTATTGCTCAAATTCAAAGGATGCAAACAGAGGTATGGGTGGATGCTCTCTTTCTAACCCGATGTTTCACTTCTTTTACTTTTAAATATAAAAGTGTACTAATAGAAAAAACATGTCTTAAGAGCATCTCAGGTGCTTCATTTTTTTACTTTTTGCTTCATTTTTCATTCTATTGATACTTCATTTTTTTAATTTTTTCTTTATTTCTTCAAATTTGAAAAAATACTGTTCAGTTTTTCATTTTTTGATGATGAACTCTTTTATTTACAAACTAATCCTTAACTTTTATTTATTGTTACTTTTTACTTAAACAAATTAAAAGCGTTAATGTCATCCAATTAATTTCAAATTTTACATAATTACTTTTATTTAACTGAATGTTAATACCTAAGAATATGAAATTATTGATTTCTAAGAATTTTATGTTCGTTTTAGAAGAATTTATAATAAAATAAGTTTACTTTTTGTTTTAAAATATATTTTCAATCACTTGAGAAATATATGTATTTAGTGCTTTTTATAAAATCTTTTGTTTATTTATTTATGTTATGTGTAATAGTTGTATTATATAATAATTATTAATTTATAATAAATAGTAATTGGGTTGAATTAATGTTAAAACAAAACAGATGAGTAAAATTAGTATAATAGAACAATCTCTCGTGAGATGAGAGGTGAGAATATATATATCATGAGAGGAAACGAACCTTCTTCTTCTGCTTTCCACTTCTGGATTTCGCCGGCTTTGACGATGCTGGCAGAACCTTGTCCTTCTTCGGCGCCTGTAATAAGAAATACTAAATAAATGTTAAGACTCGAGAAAGAAGAAACATAGATCTGCTTAAAGAGGGAGATACCATGACGGAGACGGAGTAGCGAACGGCGAATTAGAGGGAAGGAGGAGGCTAAAGGTAGAGATCGAATTATGCTCTTATAATCTCTAGGGTTTTTGAGGTGCCAGTTATTTTAAAATCCCATATGATGATGTTTTCGGTTTAACTGAGGCCCATATAAACTATAATGATCGATTTTGTATCTATATTTCTATGCTATTATTTGGGAAGTGTTGTAAATCAAGAGAAAAAGAGAGAATTAGTTGTTCTTATTCATAACATAATGTGTCTTTTATATATAGAGAATCAGAAGAGGTACAGACCGTCATAGATAAATGAAAAGATTACAAATCTTAAACCAATAAGGAAAATGAAATCCTAATCATATAAGTAAAAGGAAAACCATGAGAAAATGAAAAGTCTAAACCGCCTTTGGTTATGGTATTCACTTAAACGGTTCATAACACTCCCCCTTGAATGTTATAACCATTAAGAGCTCGTAATACGCTTTGGATGTTGCCTCACTAAAACCTTACCAGTAAAACCCAAAGGGATAAAACCGTGGTTAAGAAAAAAAGTACAACACGTATTACTCCCCCGATTTGTACCTCACTGAAGGTCTTTCAGTCGACGCATCCCAATCTGATGCGTAAGCTTCTTGAATGTAAAGGTCGGAGTGACTTAGTGAATAGGTTGGCTGAATTGTCACTTGAACGAACTTGTAGCTGGACCTCGCCGGCAGATTTGACACTCCTCACTTAAACTTGAATATCTTGATGACCGTAGGACCAAATGACTTCGAAACACTCGAAAATCGAAGCTAACATCCATGTATAACTTCAGGCACACGTCTAGATCCTGGAAGATGGGAATATCTAGCAATATTTGGGATATCGGTCGAAATTGGGTATTCTGAGACAGCTTGTACATGTCTCACAAAAACAGTCATATCTCAAGTTATATCATCTGGAATGACTTGATTCAAATTGGAGATGAAAGTAGACTCAAAGATCTTTCTCTGGACGCCAAGTCCATATTTTAATTCCAACTAGAAGGTCTCTTTTGATTGCTAGAAGGTCTCTTTTGATTCGCAAATATTTGACCTTCGTTTCTGTCCCGCAAATGGAATGTGTTCATACCTTGATTCCTTTTAAAGTATGAATGATCTTTGATCATTCTCTTCTCTGTCTCAAAAATACATTAGAAGATTGATATCTTTATCACTTAAGTGATAACGTTCCTCTTTAGGTATCTATCATTAAGTGTTCTTTGTTGCCTCGTTAAAACCTTAACATGGAAAACTCAATGGAACAAAAACCATGATAAGGAAAAAGAGTACAACTACGAAACATCATCATATTTCTCCCCCTGGAAGCATCATCTTAGGGAGATGTATTCTCATCATATATATAATCCTTTTAGGAATTGCTATAAGCATATTCTTAGAGAATAAACTTGTTTGATTGTGAGATAATCTCTTAGACCATTGGATTCTTGCCCATAACATTACTTTCACACAAGATCATATATTGGTCTATTTGGAATCCATGTCCAAATTTCCTTTTTATAGACAATCTTCTAAATATGTATATTGTACATATGAGTTATTCACCCTCTTCTTATAAAATTAAATAGTATGACCATTCATCTTATCACATCTTTCAATAATGAAAGAGATCTATAAATTTTCCAATTTCATGGTACTTTACGAGTAAGAATTATTTCTTTTATATACTCAAAATACTCTCACGGTAATGTTCTCGAGAACTAGTATTTACTGATTTTATCAATCCAAATTCTTAGGAGTTTACTGCTTCTTGCAGTTTATATTATTTTGAATCATTGACATCATTGTCATTTTCCAGTGGCTTTCAATTCTTGCCAGACTATAGAAACTTGAAAGTTGATGCTTCCACCACATGATGATGTGTTTCTTATAACAATTTCAGGTCTTTGTGAGAAATTTTGTGCAATTACTCTTTTGCACCTCACAATTTTTTTTTTTCATCATTTCATTGATTCTTTCACATAAGATCCATTTATATGCCACTGGTTTTACACCTTCAAGTATATGGACTACTTGTCCAAATACTCTCTCTTTCCAAGAGATCTGCATCTATTGATTCTTTTCATTTTCGGTCATTTATCATATTGTGTACACTTTTCAATAGATGGTTTATGATCCTCATTCTCATCAACTGCTACATTGCATGCATAAATATTTAACGACGTTGATTTGATATCGGTTCCATATTGTTCAAGACATGACATATCTATTTGAGATTTCTTTATTCTCAGGTACCTGAATTTTTTTATGTCATGTTTTCTATCTCTTCTTGAGATTCTTAATATTTTATTTCTCGATTCTGCCATTCTCATTCATGCTCCTTTTTTCGAGGATTATTATATTTGGAACAGATAGGTCTATCACACTTCAGGTGATCTTTAGACTCATTAGCAGTTTGAAATTGTCCTTCTGGGACATATATATTAACAGGAGCATTTACAGCTGGTACTTGTGACTTAATCACTTTCTTAGGGTCAGTTAACGAGTCTTGCAACTCATATGTTAATCTTTGTAATAGAATTATCTCTATACATTCATTTTGGACTTCTATTCGTGCTCTTTAGTCCGAGGATCAATGATAATTCATTTCAACACGTTAATTCTCCAGCTAATTATTTTCTCCCCCTAATGTTGGATATACTAACTTTGAGTCTTTAAATAAATCTTTTAAAATCTTCTAGATTTTATCATCAGTAGAGATTATATCCAACATATTCATAACCTCCTGTGAGGTCCCATATTTTATTGATGTGGTGGAGCAACTACAACTTATCCAAATTTTCTAGATGGGGATCTTTGGTTTCTGACCCAAAACCAATTTGATGGGGAGAGTTCTTAATTACTCTTTGGCATTATGTGAATCAATGCTGCTGCATCTTACGTATAAACATTAGATACAATATGTTGTGGATCTATGACAAGGATACATGCGACCTTCTTGTCGATGCATTAATTATAAACATATGGTGGATGATCAGTCCACCAGTGGGTGATCAAGCCCACAACATCTCCTTGTATAAATAGACTCCAAATCTTTTGATTGGTGAAAACCGTATTCTTATATTGCCTTATAAGCAAGCAGCATATAGAAGATCATTCGTAAGAATCTTCTGGTTCTTCAATGAATGTCTATATGATTATCTTTCGCATTATTAATAAACCGGGATGGCATAACCGGCTTGCCAAACATTACACGTTCAGTAAACTTCTGGTTTACTATTACATTTATATCCATTTTCTAATCATTGTGTAGTACAATACAATAATTCCTTGGGTAATACTTGTGATTGAAAGTATTCAACATTTTCCTTTACTTATTGTCTCAACATTGTTAGATGTAAAATCCCTTGGTTTTATTTTATAAATGACTCCTCAAGTCTATTTTCAGTATGAACATACTTCTGGATGTTCCACTTACTAGGGATGTGAGATTCTCTAATTCCCCCCCTCGAGATGATAACACTACATTTTTGTCAATCTCGAATAGAATCTCAACTGAAAATCAACAATATACCCAACTTAAGGTCATGTGTTATATCTTAGATCCTTTTGATCTTTGAGACTTGGAAAAGTATAAGTTTCGTTCCCATAGGCATACATGTATCTACTCTTCTAGAGCTTCCAATAATCTTGATACCACAAGGCATTGTACTCACAATAATTTTCTTCCATCTTTAGATGATTGAATCATATCTCTTTTTTTATTACCATCTTTATTATCTCAAATTCAAGTGAGAGTATGAGTTCGAAAAGGAAACTCTTTGGATCTTGACCTTATTTATATCCACATTCGCGTCTACAATCACTTTTGTAGCCGCTTCTTCTGACAATAATGAGGTATTTCCATTCTCAATATATAATATCACATTCATTTTAGAGAATGGACCATAATCAAGTAAACATGATTTATTTTCTGTTTTCAACAGCTCTTATTGCTCAACAAGTTGAGAGAAATTATAAACTCACGTACTGTTCATCATATTGTGTCTCCAAGACAACAATAGTTGCATAAAGTATAGAGTATGTTTTCTTTAATATCTCTATGTCAGTACTCACTTGGAGACTTTAAGTCTTGTAATCTTTCTTTATGATACCTTCATTTGGTCAAGCACTTGATATGAAAAACCCTCATGGAAACGATGGTAAGACGATATGATCATAAAATTATCCAAACTATTTATTATATAAATAAAGATTTAAATAATTTATTCAACCATTACCATTCACTAGCTCATTACTATCGTATCATTAAATTAAAATCGGTTAATCTTATATATATGAGCTGAATGATAAATACTTATCTCGAAAACGAAGAAGTGAGAGGAGACCGAACATCTGGTAAACATGGTTTGTGGAGCTAGAAACCATCCAAGCAAAATCGAACATCTAGCATGGAATACTTAAAATTTTGCTCATGGAAACATGGCTTTTATATTAGTTACACATCAATATTCAATACCAAAATAAACTTTACACTGAAGAATATATTATGCAAACATAGCTATTATAGCATAGATATGATACTGAAAACAAGGCTATTATGAACCGATTATTCACTAAACCAGCTTAAACAAACCAAACTAATAAAGTAAAAGTCAATCTTTCAGTTAAGCTTGATGTTTACCAACTCAACTTTCAATGAATATATTAAATAGATAGCTGGAACAATAATACGGTAGTATAGCACATTAATTTAATTGGTTTAATCATGTCATGCTAATTATATTAAAGTATGAGTGCAGTAAAAAACTAGTTTTTTTTTTTTTTCCAACGATAATTTTATTGATTTTCATACAGGTTAGATGTCCCCAAACACACCTAACCACGACTACAAACCAAGAACCACATAGAGCAGAGCCGTTGCAAACTGACGAAAGGACCAAATACCGTAAAGAGGATCATGGTGCCTTGCGCCATTACAACTGGCCTCCCACAAAGAAATACACTCTGCTGGAACCTGAAACTAAAAAACTAGATATGTCTACTTTCGTTAACAAAAAATTCATACAACCAATTAGGGTGGCCACTCGACACATAAGATTGCGTCAATCCCTTTCTTGTCACACTTTGCGCAATAAGCATGGCTCCTCTGTTTTCCTCTCGTGATACTTTCTGAAATATAATACCAGAGGTGCCCACCAACTCTCTTTCAATTTCACCAACATAGAAAAGAAAAGATGGCCAAGCATCGGGTCTTGATATTGCTCCAAACATAGCCTCCAAGTCACCTGAAATGATCACATTAGAGATGCGGTGGCTTCTCATACTCTCTACCACCCACTTAAGGATTTCAAAGTTTGCTTCATCTTTGTTAAACAAACCCGAAAAGGCTCTCCGACTGTGAAGGATGACAACACCACGCTCATTCCTTAGGACCCATCCTCCACCACCCTGGCCGTCCCTTTTACTCCAATCAACTCCCACATTACAACACAGCCAACCCGAAGGGGGTGGTGTCCATTTCGAACCGTCCACAGCCTTATTAACTTTCTCAGAGACAGACCATTCCTTCTCCATAATTTGCGCAAGGAGCCATTCTTCAGTCTCATTCTCCGCCTTCTTTACCACTTCCTCCAACGAAAATCCTCTCCCTCTAAAGAGCAATTCATTTCTTCTCTTCCAAAGGTTCCACACAATCCATGGCCAGCTTCTCCACAGTCTCAGAGGCCCGTTACCGTAACTCTTCAGATTGAGAAGGAAGTTAAGGTTTGCGTAAACTGAAAACTCATGGAACCCTTTACGCGTGTTAGGAATACTGGAGAGGGCCCAAACTTGTCTGGCCACATGACAAGTGAACAGCACATGGTTTATTGTTTCAGGTTCCTCACCACAAGCTTGACATCTGGCATCAACATGCATTCCTCTAGCATTGATCAGTTCCGCAACCGACAGGGCCTCACTCATTGCTTTCCAGAGGAAGACTTTAATTTTTGGTGTTTTCTGAACCCGCCAGCAGCTCTCTTTCAACCCATTCAGAGACGGCAACTCAAAAGATCGTGAGTGATGTATCTTAAACTTTTCCATAGATGCCAACCAGTAAGCCGATTTCACAGATATGCGACCATTCTTGTTGTAATTCCAAGTGAAAAAATCATCTCTATGACACACTGGCTGACATCGAGAAATGATATCAACATCCCCTTGGACAAACAACTCCCTTAGCTTATGTTGATTCCAAATTCTCTCTTCAAAATCAATAAGATATTCCGCCCTTAAATTAACATCAAAGGTATTGTTTTTTATCCAAGGCGCCCTGAGTCCCACTATCGGATCCTCAACCCACTTGTCTAGCCAAACCCTTGTTCTTTGGCCATTCCCCACTCTTAGCTTCAGCCCTTTTTGAAGAAGATCTCTACCAAACAACAAACTTCTCCATGCATAGGACGATCTTACGCCCAATGGAGCAGAAAGAAAATCCCCATCAACAAAATAAATGCTCTTAAGAAACCTCGCTAGAAGACAATGCGGGTTGTTAAGGATTTTCTCTGCCTGCTTTGCTAACATAGCTTGATTAAAACACTCTAGATCCTTGAACCCCATCCCACCAAGGGATTTTGGTAAACACATCTTGTCCCAAGAGATCCAGTGCATCTTCCTGTGATGAGGCTCAGAGCTCCACCAATAATTGGCCATCATGGTAGCAAGCTTGGAGAGAATCGTCTTCGGGAGTTTAAAACATCCCATGGCCGAGACAGGTATAGCTCCCGCCGTTGATTTTAGTAGAATCTCTTTTCCCCCTTGAGATAAATGCTGTAAATACCACAAATCAAGCCGAGCTTGTGTCCTATCCTTCAAATAGGAGAACAATTCCACTTTAGATCCGGAGAAACATTCCGGAAGCCCCAAATACTTACTTGCTCCACCTTCATTTTCAATACCCATGATCTCACGCACCAGGAGCCTAGTCTGGACATCCACTTTGTCCCCAAAGGATATCGAAGACTTCAACAGATTGATACACTGGCCCGTAGCTTCTCCATAAAACTCAAGAACCCGGTGAAGAACCGTAGCTTGAGCAAGGTAAGCTTTGCACATGAATAGGCTGTCATCGGCAAAAAGGAGATGGTGAATCGAAGGCCCATCCTCCGAGAACCGTAAACCATTTAAGAGGCCATTTCTTTCCACCACATTTAACAGATGTGTTAGACCTTCGGTGCACAGCACAAATAAGAAGGGAGAGAGAGGATCTCCCTGTCGAATTCCTCTCTGGGGCGAAATTAAACCATAAGGTTGGTCATTCACCAGTACCGAAAATGTCACCGAGGTAACGCACATCATAAGCCAAACGACCACTCTTTCATCAAAACCCAAAGCTCGCATGAGAGATCTCAGATAGCTCCATTCGACCCGATCATACGCTTTAGACATGTCAGTTTTAACGGCCATGTACTCTTGAGCTATCTTAGGATGAACTTTGAGGGCATGAACCGCTTCGTGTGCGATCACAATGTTGTCTGATATCACGCGATCAGAGACAAATGCTGACTGGTTCACCGAGACAATGGTTGGGAGGAGAGGCTGAATTCTCCTAACCAATATCTTGGATACCGTTTTATAAAGGATCGAACAAAGGCTTATCGGTCGCAAGTCAGACATGTGCTCAGGGTTGGGTATCTTGGGCAGTAAACAAAGATAGGTGAGGTTCCATTCCTGCGGTAAAGCACCTTGGGCAAAAACTTCACAAATTTCATTTGTGACCTGCTCTCCAATTATGTCCCAGTATTTCTGGAAGAAGGCGCCAGTCATGCCGTCAGGCCCAGGGGCACTATCAGCATTTATAGAAAAAATAGCGTCCTTGACTTCCTCCTTTGATACAGCTCTCAACAGATCAACATTCATGGAGGTGGTTACTTTTGGAACAAAGTCTTCAAAGACAGGATCATACGAATTTGTATTGGTAGACTTGAAAAGCTCATTGAAATATTCAATAGCAATCTCCGCTTTAGCTTCATCTGTCCACTGCTCATGTCCCTCCTTGTCTTTTAACTTCAAGACTTGATTCTTGGATCTTCTCATCTTGACCGAGCCGTGGAAGAATTTTGAGCTTCTGTCTCCAAACACCAGCCACTTATCTTTACTCTTCTGTTTCCAAAACATTTCTTCCTCCTTATAAGCCCCAACTAGCTCTCTGTGAATGCCTTCAATCATGAATCTGCAAGGGTATGGTTTCGATTGGAACCATTCCATCCTCTCCTGAAGTTTAAGAATTTTGACCTTAGCATTAGTCTGGTTCGTTCTCTTCCAGCGACTCAGCACCGTCCTGCATCTACTGATCTTTTGCGACACCTTAAGATTGCAGTTAGAGCCAGTTCTCCTCCAGACCTTGTCAATAAGTCCTTTAACCTCCGGATTAATAAGTAGTCTCTTATCAAACCGGAACTGTCCTTTGAAACCACTCTGAGCAGCAGAAAGGTTCAGCCACACGGGCCTGTGATCAGACCCACGTTTCTCCAAGAATGTTTGATTAGAATTCGGAAACAAGGAAAGCCAAGCTTTATTCCCAAAACTTCGGTCCAAACAACATTGGATTCTTTTCTTCCAACGAGTGCCTTCCCAAGTAAACTTGTTTCCTTTGCTCGTGAATTCCTCCATTTCACAGCACTCTAACATATCAGCAAAAGGTATAAAGGACGCTTCAGATCTTCTAGGCCCTCCCATCTTTTCGGAATTATTTAAAATCTCATTAAAGTCTCCTATAAGACACCATGGCTCCTTCCGATGACAGCCAATCCTACTGATACTTTCCCACACTCTAGCTTTTCCTTCACTTCCTGGATCTCCATATATACACGAGAGATAAAAGGATTTCCCTCCAAAATGAGCCAAGCAGTCGATAATATTTTTATTAGCCTTCTTAACTTCCAATCTTACATTTTTCTTCCAAAAAACAGCTAGCCCCCCACTCAACCCAGTCGGATTAACAGTGTAGACTCTATCAAATCCTAGCCAGACTTGTAAATCCACCAATACATTAAAACAGTTTTTAGTTTCCATCAAGAACAGAATCTCCGGGAATTGCTTTTTACACATCTCCCGCAGACGATGAATTGTCAGGTCTTGAGGCCTCCCCAATCCCTGGCAATTCCAGCTCATAATGCTCATTGGGTAGGGGGCGATCCCTCACGTGGGATCACCGATAAGCATTGCGCCTTGATGGATGGAACTTCCTCGGTTCCTTGGTTAATCTTCTTCCTCTTTCTCGCTCCAACTTCCTGTTTCCCTTCTCTTCTCTCACCTACTTGAACCTCATTCCCAGCAGTGAGAGCTAGCATCTGTCTCTGTCTTTGAGCTCGTGGTGGTCTTCTCCTTACCGGCCCACGTTTTCTAACAGTCCCGGAAGAACTAGGTTTAGAGAACTCAGCTCGAAAAACCGTAAGACTGACAGAAGAAGTGTCCAGATAGTAACCTTCAGCTTCATCATTCGAACCAATATTGTATCTCGGTGAAGAATCTGTGAGCACGACATTTCTGTTAGCCTTCATGGAATCAGCCAAGAGTTTGGTCGGCTTGGCATTGATGTCCCAATTACGTCGAACCATCTCCTTCTCTCCGTAGTCAAACACTGGTCCTTTGCCTTTGTTTAACTCTGTAGTAAAGACCGGAGCTTGCTCTAGTCTCAGAATGGTCCTCTGTAACAGAGGATCTTTCTCGACTTCTCTAACTGATTTCTTCACCTTGTCAACCTTAATAGCCAGAGTTTCACCCGTATCAGCCAGTAGGAATCTTCACATTTCCTCCAGAACTTCACTAGCAATTTTCGGCCTTCCTGTGTTTGGATTCAGCCCTACCTGCTCTTCTTCCAGCACCCCGAAGAGAGGATCATTCTGTTGCAGAACACTGTTATCTTTGAACTTTTCAGCTATAATCCTTTCTCTTCTCCGCGTAGCATCAGATTGACGTTTTTTGATCTCCAAAGGGCAGACTTGTTTCTCATGATTCAGCCTCTTGCAGGTATAACATCTCTTCTGGAGCTTCTCGAAATCGAAATGTATCGTATGAGTTTTGCCTCCTCCCATATCCAGAACCCTCGCCATCTTCAGAGGATTAGCAACATTGAAGCGAATCTGAACCCTAATGAAGGGCTGAGTGATAGGTTTCGTAGGATCGAAGGCAAGAACCTTAACTTCACCTAGCATTTCCCCTAGAGTCATGAGAGCAGCCTCAGTGTAAAAGTTGACTGGGATTTTGCTTATCTGGACCCAAAGGGGGATGAACTGAAGATAGTCATCTGGTGGGTTCTCCACCCATCTTTCCAAGACAATCGCCCACTCATTGAAAGTTTGGACCCCTTTCTCTAACACATCTATCAGATCATGTTCATTTTTAAAGATGAACTGGAACTTTTCTTCCGACAACGCTACCCCCCTAACTCGACCTTCCTTCTGCCACTTCCTTGGCATAGTGAGAATTAACCCAGAGATTTTTTGACATTCTGGATTGAGAGTCCTCCCGATGAGGCTTAGCGCATTTTCTTCTGTAGAACTAAAACCAGGGAGCTCCGGCATGACAAACGGAACTTCCTCTTCCTCTTCTTCCAGTGAGAGAGCCATAAGAGCCCTATCCATAGCTGCAGACATCTTGAATTTTGCCTTGATTTAAAGATCAACTACCCAGTCTTCAACCATAATTTTAATATGGCCATGATAAAATAAATTTCTAAGCTAATGATTTCTCACGGCTATCAACCATAATTTTGTAACTATCAAAAAAGTCTAATAATTCTCTAAACCAATGGTCTCTCAAACCAACAAATATTTAGCGTGCATGAATTAAACCAGACAATAACACTTCATACGATAGATCGTATGATTCTATGATACAATTATAAAATACTTTTAGTTAACATTCATTATCCTTGGTAAATTATAGCACACAACCATTATGATCAAAATAAAACAAGAAGATGCTACTGTGCAGGTCAAAGCCAATTATTTGAAGTTAATTATATAATGAAATTAGCTAAAGCAACTCACGTCAAAGTGATAAATGATTGAATCAAACTGAATCACAATTCATATTGACATATTTATACTTTATAATAATAGGTCAGCATATCTATACTAAAACAATATTTGTTTTACGGAATGAAACAAAACAAAATACTTGATAAACAAATGAACCAATAGCTATTAAACCTTCAATTACTAAGTATAAGGTAACTTATCTCGGTGGTATGACCCAGTGGTTAAAGATGAGTTATGACGGTCCCGTATTCAACTCGACTTGAAACGGATCTCCGATACCTCCGTGACCTAAACAACATTTCGGTTAGGGTTTTAGTTAGTTAAGGGATCTTTTTTTTTCTTTGCTCGGCGGCTAAGGTTTAGTGTTGATAACGTGTTGTAAATAAAGAAAGAGGGAATTAGTTGTTCTTATTCATAACATAATGTGTCCTTTATATATAGAGAATTATAAAAGGTATAGACCGTCATAGATAAATGAAAAGATTACAAATCCTAAACCAATAAGGAAAAGGAAAACCATGAGAAAATGAAAAGTCTAAACCGCCTTTAGTTATGGCATTCACTTAAACGGTTCATAACACGAAGCGATTTTTCGCAGTAGAGTTCTCACGTTAAAAATTAGGGTGGTTAATATCACGTTGAAAGTTAGGATGATTAATATCGTTTATACCTTTAATGAATAAAAATATAAATCACTTATAAAATAAAAACGAATTAATTATTTAATTGGATAAGTGACTAAAATTAATAATGATAAAAAGATTATCCAAAATCTAGAAGTATATTTTAAAATAAAAAAGTTGTAGTGGTTAATATCATTTATTTTTTTAATAAATACAACATATAAATTAGCCACAAAATAAAAAAATGAATTTTCATTCTTTTGATTAGATAAATTATTAACAATAATAATATTAAGAATTATCTAAAATCTAAAAATATATATTAAAATAAAAATAGTTCTTATACATATTGTGTTGTTTTCTATAAAAGTCTTATAACAAAAGAGTTAAAAGTTATAAAAAAAAAGTTATACATATTGTGTTGTTTTCGAAAGCTGTCCTTTCTCGAAGTAATTAGGAACGTAAGCATACCCATCAAGCAAATCAACGCTAATCACTCTCCTCCTGTGATTCTTCTCCTTGAAATGCGGATCGGGAAAAAGAAAAAACATCTTCGAAAGCTGTCCTTTCTCGAAGTAGTTAGGAACGTACTTCATCGAGTTTGTCCTAACGACGGAGATGTTCTCGTACTCTCCCCCTCCAGAGCTCGTCTTCCTCAGGGCTAAGATCCGTTCCTTGACGTATTCCGTCACTTTATCTCTCAGCTCCATACCAATCATCAGGGTCTCGGGGAAGAGAGTTGCGAGGGAGATAAGAAGGCCGCCGAAGCCGCATCCGATGTCTGCAAACTCAGTCTTCTTGGAGGAGGCTTTGGGGAAGTGGAGTGAAAGGTCGACGTGAGAGGGAGAGATGGGGATGGGGAAGTGTGAGTCGCTGAGTGGGTTGCTATGAGCTCTTGCCCTGAAGAATTTCTTACGAGGAAGGCCTGTGGACTTGCTGAAAGTTGGTTTCGTTTCGCTGTCCATGATCACTTGAAAACAGAAAAAAGATAAAGACTTGTCATCAAAGATTGAAACTTTGAATTAACCCAGATCGAGTAAACACCTAAAACCCTAAACCCTAGACTCTGTTCATTGAGGAGATTCGAGAGCAGGCATGCCTAAGAGATAACCAGAAGTGTAGATTCATTGTTACATACTACAACAATACGAACACACAGACAGAAAAGACTAGTTAAGTGGGTTACCTGATTCAAATTGCACCTGGTATCAGAATCTTGAGCTCATTGTTCTTCGCAACTAAACCTGAGAGAGAGACAAGAAGTTAGAGCACCATTAACCTAACGAACCATAATGGGGTGCTTAAATTTTTTTTTTTTTTTCATGATTAAAATAAAAAATGTATCAATCGCAGGCCGCCACGTGTCAGTAGGATCCGCGAACAGTGCAAGCAGCTGTGCTTAAATAGATTGCAGAATAGCTGGTGCTTAAAATTTTGTAGATCCCACCCAGAAAATCTATTATTATATTATTTGTTGTTAAGTACACTTATTAAACAGTTGGGTTAATGGTGCTCTTAGCTAACAAGGGTTAAAGCCCATTATGATCTCAAAGACAAGAACGTTCTCTGTTCCGGTCGGTATTTCAGTTTGATTCTCGCGCGCAATACAAGTCTCGTTCTCACACTAACAGACTGTTAATTTAAATGATTGTTATATAGTTTAAATGAATCTTGTAATATGATTGTTATATAGTTTAAACGAATCGTGTAATAGGATTACTACATAGTTTATATAATTAATAATAATACAAATTATTGTGAAGAATAGTTTCTCTAAGGAGACTATTGTGTCTTCAACGTCTACCACTGTGATTATCTCTGAAACCACCACGAGACTTTGGCACACGAGACGCTTGAGCATTACCACCACCATGACCATGCTTCAATGGCACAACTGTGTCCATATACATCAATCTCCCTGGCCAATGCCTTTTCTCTTTTGGAAGCCGACGCAGCTGCTGCACCCAAAACGCTACGTATTCTCCTTCTGGATCATAGTTCTGTGCCTGTACCAAACACACAGTTTCAGTCTCTTCTTCACATCACTTGTTGGCATGGCATGGGCGGTCTTGAGCATAACCAAGTGAAACATTGGCGAATAGCCCCCAATTTTTTTTTTAAAAAAAATTGAAATAATTTACATAGACACTTTTAAATTTGTAAAAAAAAAAAAAATTATAAAACCCCTACTATTTATAAATTCCAAAATCTTGGGACTAGTCCTGTTTGATAGGACAAGATTATTATTATCTGGATGTTAGTAGTTACTTACTTGCTTGGGGATGCTGAAGTACCGGTCTTCTCTTGGATCATTACCAACTCCTTCATTGGGCAAAACCAAATCTTACATCATCTAAATGTGAACTTTTATAAAACAAACTGTGTCCTCAAATGGCATGAGTAGTTAGTACCTGCTCCATAGGTCCAGTTTCCATAATTAGAACAAGGATCATAGTCCAATAGACATGTCTCAAACCATTCAGCACCCATGCGCCAGTCCAAGCCCATGTCCCTCACTAGAAACGAACAAACAATCTAGACAGCGAATAAAATGAACAATCAATTAATCCATGAAAAGAAACAAAGCTAAGTTGAACAAAAGGAAACTAATCATATACATGTCTGCCTCGGTTTGACATGAAACCTGTAGTGGATAACTCCTTCATGTTTGCATCTATAAGAGGATACCTAAACCCATCCATGAGCATTCACTAAAGTTTAATACTTTTAGAGCCTAAAAGCATTATATCAAATCATAATATCAGAATACTCACCCGGTCTTGCCATCTCTCCAAGACTCAAACAGCCTCTTATCTTGACTCCATTCCCCTTGCACATCTCTTGGACCACCTACCAAAAAAATGAGCCAAGTTAGAGCTAAGCTTCAATTCAGACCACTTTGCGTGCTAGGCAGGTTACCTAGATGGAATAATGAGTTGCCGCATTTGATTGAAAGAAACCTAAAGTAATCCATCCATAGTAATTCAAACAACACCCTGGAACACATGTAACAAATCATCTGTTAAGTGAAGTTAATGCAACAGAAGATTTGAAACTCAACTAATAAAGACATTACCAGTATGTTGAGTTGTTTGCTATTCTTTCTCTTTCATATCTTTGAACCTGAAAATATTTTCAACTACCACATAAGTCTTGAAACACTGGCACATCCGGGTGAAACATTCGATTTTAGCACCCAAATTTTTAAAAAGCTATTATACATAGATCACATGTCCCCAAATTATCGATTTTCTAATTAAGATTAGCATAAAATGTTTTTGAACCCCTAAATCTCATATTCGGCCCTGGATAAAAGTTTGAATGATCTGACCTCTTCATAGATAAACTGAGGAGAGATACATCCAAAGGCAAGCCATGGAGAGAATTTAGTCGAGTAATCGGGTCCTAACATGCCGTTCCTCGTCTCTTTGTACACTTTCAAAAGATCCTGCAAGTAAAAAAACAAACATACAACATTTATGTACAGACTACACACACAAGCAGCATCATAGTAGAAGCAAGAAGAGCTCAGGGTTTGATCTTTGCCTTCTTCCAAAAGTACTCAAAAACTCTCCCTAGTCCTGCGCTTTCACCACCCACAAATCTCATTCCTCTGGTCACCTGTATCAACATACATATAAAGACTTGAACAATAAAGAATCCAATTCTTACCTAAAGATCTTCTCAGGCAAATTCACCTCTTGTGGCTCAAGTCCAAGTTGACCAAGAGTTGGAACATCTCCCCAGTTATCAACACAAGGTGTTGGCCCTATAGAAACTGGAATGCGAGTGGAGCTTCTGATCCTACAGTTCGCTTCCACTGACTGCAAGCAAAAATTTCAACCAGACACAAACATCTATGTGTTATAATCCTATATGCGTCCTTGAAGATCAAGAAAGACATAAACAAAAGCAGAATCACACCTTACGAAACTGAGTGTAGATATCAGGCAAATCAAGAACATCAAAAGGAAGATCATCTTTGTGGTACATTGTGCTTCCCCAAATAAGCTCAAGCTTAGTGCCATTCCCAACCCGTTTCAAAGCCTTATCCACAAGTCTCTCAACATATAGCTCCTCGCTGCACGTTTCTTTATGAGCAAACACCTGAAAAATATAAAATCAAAAGTTAACATCTTCAAGAAACATCTGAAAGTTTCAGCACAAGCACACAACAAGACTTAACTGTATGAGCTCCAAAGTCTTTGGCAAGAGAAGGAAGAATGTCTTCTGGTTTACCACTCCGGATAAGAAGATTCAATCCTCTTCTCATCAGGTTCTTTCTCAAATCAGCCAAACATTCCATAAGAAACGCACCTCTCAAAGCTAAAACATTACAACACAACACAATGTAAATGCAAAAACTTCATTTAGATACTTCTGGTTGGAGTGACTGTTGGGACGAAACTAATGATAATTTGTGGGATTATGAGAGCTTCTAAGTGTTTTAACCGTGATGAAGCACACGAACAAAGTAAAAAATGAGTGAAGTAACCGTAAGTATTTGAGAGATAAGAGAAATTTGAGAATTTAAGAGAATGAGAGGATTTGTGAGATTGAGAGAATGAAAGAAATGTTTGTATTGAATTGTATGTTTAATTGTGTAACATACATGGTGTACTTAAAGGAAACAAAAGCAATAAGCACTCAATGGTGGAAGAATAAATAACTAGTAGTGGACTAGCCACTCCTCCCCATTTGGTAAGTGATATGGCCACTCCTCCCACTTCCTCCACTAACTAGTAGTGGACTAGCCACTCCTCCCCATTTGGTAAGTGATATGACCACTTCTCCCACTTCCTCCACTACTTTCCTTTGTTTAATTCTTCATGTCAACACTCCCCCTCAAGCTTGACAGTAGTGAGTGTCAAGCTTGGAAAGCCATGAAGTATTCCCTCATTAAAACCTTTTCTTGGAAAATCCACTTGGGATAAAAACCAAGCAAAGGAAAAATAGTAGAATACTCCACGGTGAGGAGATCATTGACATGGAAGGTTTATGAGTCCAAGTCTTGGAAGAATGGACTCACAAACTTTGCTACTGGCCGCCTTGGTGAAGATGTCAGCCAGCTGATCCGCACTTCTTGTATAACATGGGAGAATCACTTGCTGCTCTACTGCTTGTCTGACCTTGTGGCAGTCTACTTCTATGTGCTTTGTCCTTTCATGAAAGACTGAGTTGGATGCAATGTGTATTGCGGCTTGGTTGTCACAGTGCATGGTCATGGGAGAGGTGATCTCAATTCCCAAGTCGCCTAAAAGCCCCTTTATCCAGATAAGCTCACTGGTTAGCTTCCTCATTGATCTGTACTCTGCTTCTGCGCTTGAACAAGATACTACTTTCTGTTTCTTGCTCTTCCAAGTGACAAGATTCCCTCCAATGAATGTACAATAACCGGTGGTTGACCTTCTGTCTACTCTATCTCCAGCCCAATCTGCATCACAGTATCCTATCACCTCAGTGTTCTTGTTGCAAGCCATCCATACACCTTGTCCTGGCGCTTCTCTTAAGTATCTTAGAATCCTCTCCACCATGTTCCAGTGATGAACCTTGGGAGTTTGCATGTGCTGGCTCACTTGATTAACTGCGAAACACACATCTGGCCGAGTGATGGTTAGATAGATCAGCTTCCCAACCATCCGTCTATACTGCTTGACATCTTCAAATGGAGTGTCTTCATACTCCCCCTCTCGCAATACCTTGTAACCTTCTTCAAGTGGTGTCTTGGCATGTCTTCCTCCAAGATCTCCTGCCTCCTTTAATATGTCCAGGGTATACTTTCTTTGGGACATGAATAATCCTTCCTTTGATCTGCACATCTCAATGCCAAGGAAGTACTTCAGTTCTCCCAGGTCTTTGATGTCAAATGCGGCCTTGAGAAATGTCTTGGTTAAACTGATCCCCTCCTTGTCACTACCCGTGATGATGATGTCATCCACATAGACTAGAATTACCGTAATTCCTTGCTTGCTGGTGAGAGTGAAGAGTGTGTGATCCGCTTGAGACTTCACAAATCCCCTTCCATTCAATGTAGTGCTTAGCTTGTGGTACCAAGCTCTTGGTGATTGCTTCAAGCCATAGATTGCCTTTCTGAGTCTAAGGACATTCCCTGGTTTCACCATTTCTTCCATCCCCGGAGGTGGTTTCATATACACTTCATCTTCTAGTTCTCCTTGCAGGAAAGCATTCTTCACATCCATTTGCCAAAGGTCCCATTCTAGGTTCACTGCTAATGAGAGTAGAATCCGGATTGTATGAAGCTTGGCCACTGGTGCAAAGGTGTCTAGATAGTCCTCTCCATACACTTGTGTGTATCCTCTTGCCACCAGTCTGGTCTTCTTTCTTTCTGGCTTCCCATTTGCAAGATACTTAATGGTATGTATGAGTCTGCTGGTCACGGCTTTCTTCCCTTTTGGAAGTTCTGTCTCATACCAGGTGTTGTTCTTCTCCATGGCCCTCATTTCATCATCCACCGATTTCCTCCATTCATCATCTTCCATAGCTTCTGCATATGTTCTTGGTATCCATTCCAGGTCCAATGAACTCATAAAGACTTGATGTTCTTCTGGATAGTGAGCTAGGGAGCATAATCCACTTTCTGGATGTGCCACAGCTTGAGCATTGTAGTAAACAAAATCATTTTTAACCCAATCTGAGGCTGGTCTTCTGATCCTTGTACTTCTCCTTAGGACTTGTGTCTGCTCAGGTTCATTACTGCTGCTTGGTTCTCCTTCTTGAGCTTCAGTGTCTGGTTGTCCCATCTCATCTTGATCATGAGATAATACTGGGTTTTCTTCAGGTTGAGCTTGCGCCGGTTGATCTTCATTCCCCCCTTCATGGTCAGGATGAGAGTCTTCAGTGTTATGAACCATGGTCTCTTTATAAGGAGTAGTGTCCCGGCCTTTCTCTGGTTCCTTTTCTAGGTTAATGCCGAGTCTTTCCATAAGAATCTTCAGGTTGTTAGCTCTGTCCGAGGCAGAATGAGATAGATCTTTGAGTTCCTCCCAACTCTTCTCATCATAATAGGCCTTGGATTCCATGAACTTAACATCTCTGGATACTAGGACTCTCCTTGTCTCTGGTACATAGCATTTGTACCCCTTTTGGTGCGTAGAGTATCCAATGAACATTGCCTTTGTGCTCTTTGCCTCCAGTTTGTTTCTTAGTTCTCCTGGAATCAAAACAAAGCACACACACCCAAACACACACAAATGATCAATTGATGGTCTAGATTTGTTTAGTACCTCATATGGGGTGGCATCAAAGAGGACTCTTGTAGGTGTGCGGTTGATTAGGTAGGTGGCTGTGACTACTGCATCCCCCCAAAACCGCTTGGGTACATTTGTATGGAACATCATACTCCTTGCCACTTCCATCAAGTGTCTATTCTTTCTTTCAGCCACACCATTTTGTTGGGGTGTGTAAGGACAGCTGGTTTGTTGAATGATTCCATGTGAGGCTAGATGTTGTTTGAAGGTTGTGCTAGTATATTCACCACCATTATCTGATCTAAGAATTTTAATCTTAACATTGAAATGGTTAGTAATATAGTTCTGAAAATTTTTAAATGCTTCTAGCACCCTATCCTTAGATTGCAACAAAGTGATCCATGTGTATTTAGATTTTTCATCAATGAATGTCACAAAATATTTATGTTGTTCTCTAGATACACATGGAGCAGTCCACACATCAGAGTGAATCAAATCAAAGCAGTTTTCATATTGGGTTTTTGATTTAGGAAACACAGTTCTGCAATGTTTTCCTAATATACACGCTTCACACTCATTTTTAAAAGAAATACTAGGCAACAGGATGTTCAAGGCACGAGAATGGGGATGTCCTAGTCTAGCATGCCAGATTTCATCTTTAGGGAATTCAGAAACAGAATGAAACACACACGATAATTGAGATACAGGTCTTGTGTCCTCAAGTAAGTACAAGTCTCCCTTGGTAACACCTTTGCCAAGCAACTTACTAGAATCAATATCCTGAAAGTATACACTGTTAGGCGTGAAAGTAACTTGACAATTGAGATCATTAGTTACTTTTTTAACAGACAGTAGGTTTGAGGCAAATGTAGGCATATAGAAAGCTTTAGATTCTTTATCAAACAATCTAAGTTCACCTACACCTTTTATTGGAATTTTATCTCCATTTGCTATCATCACATTTCCTAAAGCCGGTTCTATGTTCTTAATCAGTTCTAAATCACTTATCATGTGATGAGAAGCACCAGAGTCTATAACTAAGGGCTTAGCCGATTTAAAATTATTCATAGAACCATTTGCATTGTGAGAAGCATTAAGGGAGATACCAAGAGTTTTAGATATACCAGATTCCTTGAGAGCCTTGATGAGAGCGGTTAAGTCAGACTTCTTGATGGTCTCATCTAGATTGGCTCTTGGCGTGGCATAGCCTGATGTGGAGGCAGTAGCTCTTCCCACACCTAGGTTGCTTATACCCATGGTGATTGGTGTTGTTGGCTCAGCACCATCAGTTGAGAAGTTGGCTCTTGCATCTTGGTATTGAGGGCGGTTGTCCCTAAATTTGTTGGGCTTGAGGTGCGGATGTAGTATCCAGCATTTGTCCTTCATGTGGCCCTTCTTCTTGCAGTGATCGCAGGTCAAGTTTTTCTTCTCATCTAGCTTGTAAGCTGCCTTGTTTGACACGGCTCGTTCAGCTTGATGTGCCATGTTTAAGTCTCCCTTGCCTCCAAATAAGCCCACAGAGCCTTCTTCCTTCTGAATTTGAGCGCATACTTCATCCAGGTCAGGTAACTTGTCAGCTCTCAGGATGTGCTTGATTAAGCTCCCATAAGATGGATTAAGCGTGAGCAGTAGTCCAAACACTCTGTCCTCTTCACGCCTGGTTAAGAGAGTGGCGGGGTCGGTAGTATGTGGTCTGAGTAGTTCCATCTCTGCCCAAAGAGACCGGAACTTGCCAAAGTGAGGCTGGAACTCCATATCTCCTTGGTTGAGGGTATTGATAGCTCTTTTTACTTCAAAGACCCTTGTAAGGTTGGAGGTATTTCCATACACTTTGTAGAGTGTATCCCACAGCTGCTTGGTAGTTTCACAGTAGGAGTAAGACTCCATGATGGCGGGTTCTAGGGAGCTAAGGAGCACTGTGAGAACCATGAGATCTTCCTGAGCCCATTTGTCTTCATCAGTAGCTACCACAATCTCCTGTCCATCTTCTCCTTGGGTGGTTTGTTTTGGAGCTGCTTCTGCTGAGACATGACTCCACAAACCCTTTCCTCCAAGGGCAATCTTCACCATCCTGGCCCACAAGAGGTAGTTAATCCCCTTCAGGGTCACAGGTATGCTGATGCGGTTGTTGTTATTGTTGTTGTTGTTCTCCATCTTGGGGATTTACTTGGTCAGAGGTAGAGTTTAAGAACTAGAAACAGAGTTTTGATTTTGCGGAATTTAGAAAAGTTTCAAGATTGTTGCTGCTCTGATACCATGATAATTTGTGGGATTATGAGAGCTTCTAAGTGTTTTAACCGTGATGAAGCACACGAACAAAGTAAAAAAGGAGTGAAGTAACCGTAAGTATTTGAGAGAGAAGAGAAATTTGAGAATTTAAGAGAATGAGAGGATTTGTGAGATTGAGAGAATGAAATAAATGTTTGTACTGAATTGTATGTTTAATTGTGTAACATACATGGTGTATTTAAAGGAAACAAAAGCAATAAGCACTCAATGGTGGAAGAATAAATAACTAGTGGTGGACTAGCCACTCCTCCCCATTTGGTAAGTGATATGGCCACTCCTCCCACTTCCTCCACTAACTAGTAGTGGACTAGCCACTCCTCCCCATTTGGTAAGTGATATGGCCACTTCTCCCACTTCTTCCACTACTTCCCTTTGTTTAATTCTTCATGTCAACAACTAATATTATTGGTTTCGGGCTTTGGGGATTTTGGGGTTCGGCCCAAAGCCCCATGTATTAAAAAAAAAAGGTCAGATCAAACAAAACGATATTTTGGAATATTATATTACCTCCTGTTTTAGGGAAGGAGAAGAAGTGAGTAGTGTGAAAGAGACGAGGATCAAGACAGTAAACAGGCAGAAGGGTATCAGAGGAAGACCAAGCTTTGTACAATGCGTCGTTGTCAAGAACTCTAAGATCGTTTCTAAACCATAAGATCGTGGTTCCTTTGCCACTTCTCTTTGATAATGATGAAGAAGAAGGCAATGCGTATCTCTCAAACGTTTTTCCGGTGACGAAGTCCATCTCTTCTTCGCCGAGACCTGGAACACGGTGTATATTTCCGTTCATTTTCGCGGCAGAGGAGAAGAACAGAGAGGAAAGGGTTTGTTTGAGAGATGGTGAAGGTTGAATCTGCCGAAGCCGACATTCGCGGGTTGGTTTGTTAACTGTAACGTCATCTACTTTTTTTTTTTTTTCCTCGACGATTTGTGGAAGTGACACGTGGTGTTGATTTTGTGAAGTGTGACGTGGCGGATGTTTGGCCTTTTGTCTGAATCTGGTGGAGTTGTGTCGTTTTGTAAAGCAGAGAATTGATGGATGATGATGGGTTTCGTTGTTTTAGGCCTATAGGAGAAAATAAATACGATGAAAAGTCAGCCCAAATATCCGAGATTTGATATAAAATCAAATTTCCTCCGGATCAGTAAAATAATTTACAAAATTAAAAATATATTTTAAATATATGTAACAAATATTCTCTAAAGTGTTTATGAAAATCCATTTGAATTTTTTTTATATGAACCTTTATAATATTTAAAATTAGTATATTGCTTTGATAATTTTATAATATCTCTTTTAATTATTTTTGCTATACTTAGATATTAGTTATTTGGATCTAAACATCCTCTAATTTTAGAGTACCTAATCTCAGTATAAATTTTATATTAACAGTATTATTATATTTAGAATTAAAAATTATAGTTTTTTAGTTTCAAAATCACAGTAAATTTCTAGAAAAAAAATCCTAGAAATAAGTATTAATTAGTTGTGAAAGGTACAGTACTTTTTGACAAATATTCAAAATTAAAGCGTTTATGCAATTTCTTTTGAAAAACGACTATCATATATATTCATTGATCTATGATCTATTTAAAAAAAAAAGAATAAAGGTAAATGAAAACAAAATTTAGTACAAATAAGAAATAGTATAATAATATTCTTCCACTGGAATCTTTAGGATGGCATGCCCAAATTTATGCATGGCCTAATTTTTTTTATATATAACTGGATGACCTAATTATATATGGATGTTTGCTAGACTAGTGTCCAAAGGATTCATGAAACGACAAGTTCATAGTTGTTAATTATTAGTTGTATACCTTTACTCGACATATAGTAATCTTCCAATTTACATGCATGGAATATCTATATTACATTAGATAGATGCGCTCCTTTATATGTTTTTTTTTTTTTGGAACTCGCTCCTTTATATGTTCCCGCATGTATACATTTTCAAGTAGTTTTAGTTCCATTAATATCTTATGGTTATAGACTTTTAATTTACCAAAATAATATTGTAAAAATATAAAAAAAATGTTACTAAAACTCAACGCATCGAAGAAGATTAATTGAGTATAAGTTAAAAATGCATTCGACCAATGACGCCTAAGGTTTGTGTGTCTATTATGTGCACTAATACAATCATCGATTGGCTCGATAGAATTATTTTTATGTGTTAGGGAAGTGAATGTTTCTATGATTTCCCAATGCCGAATAATCTTTTTAAGTATAAACTTAAGAGATCATTTTTTTAGAGAGATTCGCCAACCACTATTGTATGCGTGATTCTCTTAATAGATTCGTCACTATGTGGCTCCACCATCAGGGCTATTGTCCAAGGTTTATTTTATTACTGATTTGTCGCTTAAAAGGTGGGTGAGTGACAAAGTTTAATCACAAAATGTGTGCTTATAATTGGTAGAATCAGAAAGGATGCTAATTTAAGTAACCTTAACCGTCGGATTTAAGATATAAACAATTGAATGTATAGTGACATGATATTATGGAAGTATGGTACAATAAGTTATAAGTCATTTAAACAACGAATTGTTCATTTGTTCTATTGTGATATTTAAACAAAAGATTGAATTCAAGTTTTTGTCGACATATTAAAATTTTGGATGGAAAACGAAAGATTTATAGAGTAGTGTAAGATAAACTCTGGCGTTGCCCCATAGGCCCATAAATTAAAAAAGTTATTTGAAATTGATTATTTAAAATTATTTAGGAACAAATTTATTTCATCAACCTTCAAGCATTTCTTTGATCACCATAAAAATCATTGCCAATTTGCTAGTTATAATCGTGGGAGCCGAAATTCACGTCGTCGAAAGTCAAAAAACCCTAATTTTCTCTGAGGTCTCGGATTCTCTGCGAGAGCCAACGACAAGTAACCAAACAAATGCGGAAAATACGAAAAGATAACAAAACGAACTCATAGAAAAAGATAGATCTTATTTTGAATCCACGTAAGAGCGTTGCGATCATCACAAGAGATTATAAAAGCTTCGGCCGCAAGGGCTATCAGCGAATTACTTAGTTCTAGCAACCTAAAACCTTAAACCTAGTTGAGTCTCAGCTCGATAACAGAAGACGAAAAAATATAAGAAAAAGGTTTTGATTGATTTCAGACTGAACCTTATGAAAGGCTGCCTACGTACCCCTTTTGAGGATCAAGCCAAACGTAGTTCGATTGAAAGAGTAGAACAAGAGATCGAACTGCTTGGGCGAGTTCGTATCGAGTGCCAGTCATAGAAACAGAACATGTCGAGAATAATGCCTAAAAGTTTCTAAGTGCAGAGAGTTCTAAGAGTAAAAATAATTGTCCCCTTGCCTCTTCAACCTCGACGTCATTATATACTCCTCCTAGAGGCAGTTTGCTCTTTCCCTTTCTGCTCTTGGTCGAGTTTATCGCTTCGCGGAAATATTCCATTTTCGTTCGATATTTGTGTTTATCCTCCGAACTTGACATTTATCCTCTGAACTTGACATTTATCTTCTCCTGCATAACAAAAGATAAACCGTCATAACAATTGGGTTTGATTTGGTATAAAATAGTAACTGGGCTCTTAGCCGCGTTCTGGGCCCTTTCGGGTTTTTTTTCCGACTTAGGCGTTTTTTACGATTTTATAAAAAAAGCGCTTTCGAAACGACGTCGATTCTGAAGAACATTCAAATTCCTCGTATAGCGGAGGCAATTCGAGGTGTTTAGCTAACCGTTGATGTTTTATACGATCAATCCGAATGTTATTCGAGAGAACGAGTTCTTGTGTTTTTTAAATCGTAAAGTTCCAACGGTGACTCCGATCGATATGAAGCAAGAGCAGGTTCGTTCTAATCCCGAATGAGGGAGATGCGAGGACTGGACTGGTCCAGCTCGGTGGATGGCCGAGCTGGTCGCGTGTTCGATCCAGCTCGGCCATCCGCCGAACTGGACTGGTCCAGCTCGGTGGATGGCCGAGCTGGTCGTGTGTTCGATCCAGCTCGGCGGATGGCCGAGCTGGTCGCGTGGTCGATCCAGCTCGGCCATCTGCCGAGCTGGACTGGTTCAGCTGGTCGTGTGGCCAAGCTGGTCGTGTTGTCGATTCAGCTCGGCCATCCGCCGAGCTGGACGGTGTGCTCTGTCCACCCTTCAATAAAACGGGCATAACTTATGCTACAAGATGCTGATTGACCTCAGACCGGTGGCACTGGAAATCTAACTCAAATATGTATCTTGTGTCAAAATATGGGCTCAATCAAACAATGGGATGGTCTTCATCGACAGCTAAACATCTGACGCGTCTATGCAGTTCTGCACCTCAAAAGGTCCGAACAAACGAGTTGGACTGCGTGTTTGGTTCCGTGATCCATTTCTCTCGAGTCTTTTGCTCAGAAACTTTTGTCGAGAGTGTGTCGATAAAGCTTTCGTACAGAAACACAATTTTTGGACGTTTATTTCGAAATAACCGTTTTTGACCCCAACAATGTTTGCTTCTTGTTGTCGATAAAATATATCAAAAACTCGTCGTATAACATTTTCAATAAAAATTATACAAAATTTTTATTGCGAAAAATATTTTCTGGGAACTTTCAGACATTAATTCCGTGGTGACCGATATTTACCCAACAACAAGTTTCATACAGATGGAATTACTAAGTACTGTCAGCGCTAAACTTACATCGAAGTCAAGTTTAAAAGAAAATTTTGAAGAATAAAGTTCTGGAACTCACAAAAAACTCTCAACTTAAGTTATTAGATTTATCTTTTCAAAATCACATAAGTTTTTTTATATCACTACAACTTAAATATTGTAAAACAGGAAATAATAAAAAAAACGAGAAAATTCAGAAAACAAAAGCATATATAAGCAACAACTAAGATAAAAATTTTTTTTTAAAGAAAATAGTTATTAAATCTCTTAGCTTTTTTTTTTCGAACAACAAATCTCTTTAGCTCAAAGTTTTATTTGTCACGTTCAAAATAATACTTTTGTCTTTATGTGATAGAGCCTTTTACGACTCTATAAAAACAGTTCCACACACAACTCTCTTCTCTAAAAAAAAAACTAAACTATTGCATGCTCTCTCTCTCTCTCTCTCTCTCTCTCTCTCTCTCTCTCTCTCTCTCTCTCTCTCTCTCTCTCTCTCTCTCTCTCTCTCTCAATCAAGAAGATCATGTCAGGCGTGTGGGTGTTCAAGAACGGAGTGATAAGGCTTGTAGAGAACCCTAACCAGTCAGGAGCCGACACATACAGCCGAAGGAAGGTCATGGTCTATTTACCCACAGGAGAAGTGGTCTCATCTTATTCGATGCTCGAGCAGATCCTCCAGAGTCTTGGGTGGGAGAGGTACTTTGGCGACACAGAACTCCTCCAGTTCCACAAACCCTCATCCATTGATCTCATCTCTCTCCCTAGAGATTTCACCAAATTCAACTCCGTTTACATGTACGATATCGTCGTCAAGAACCCTAATTACTTCCACGTCCGAGACTCCCATTAAATCTTTTGTTCTTTTTGTTGTGTGTTTGTTTGTGTGTGTGTGTTTTACATTTTAGTATTTGTTGGATTTTGTCTTTAGTTGCATGTGCATGTTTTATTTCCGTTGTCGATGTTGAGAGTTGTGTAACTGTATGTGATTGTGGTTTTATGAAAGTTGAGATTAAGAAGAGAAGAGTCGATTTAGGGAGAACTTAATTATAACATGGGTAAGTTCCATTTTAATGTTTTCATCCTTGCATAATTCGGTTCCACGATGATCTGTTGTATCGGTCACACCATTGTTACTGAAAGATATGTTTTTTGGATTTGTTGATCTCATCATCTCAAATGTTTTCTATTTTAATCCAAAACTCAAATTTCGTGATGAACTTTTTTCTCTTTCCTATTCTAGTTTTATTGACTAATCGATGACATTTTTGGATAGACTTCTAATTAGGGTTCCCAATATATATTTAAAACATAGTAAACATCCAGGGAAATATCTATCATAAAAGATAGATATTATTATCATATGATTTTAGTGCCATAACATATCCGCTGTATCATACTGGAAATTACCATCATATACTCGCTCCACAACATATCGGCTGTATCATATATATATATCACATATCTATATATACATATGATGGAATATTTGGGGACCCCATGAGGCATGATGAACTTGTTTTCATTAATGTAATTTGATACCTTAATTCTTAGCAAAGAAATATGAGTTGCTCCATCTCTTCAATTTTGTGTTGGTCGAAAGTAATATTGAGTTCTCTTAATTGGTCTCCAGATATATGGTTCCATTTCAATATGAACAAAATAAGTTCAAGTAAGTTGAAAACATCTGTATAGTGCTACATTATTATCATTTATCTATTTTAATCTATTTGCCTTTCGTGCTAGAGCGTCGAAAAGACATTGCGTAAAAAGCTTTTGCAGGCAATTGGTCGTGTCAGTCTTTCAGTGAACACTACCGAGCAGCTACATATTATACGAAGAAATTGTAGTAATAAGTGAAAATGATGATACCCTATTGGTTTAACCAATTATATGATTTTCGATCACATCACTGAGTCAAAAACATCTCACACAAACGTAAGCAGTAGACCACAGTGGTCCACGTGAACAAAGCAATGTCAGCTTCTCCACGAACTTACGGGAATCCGAAACGTGTCTAAAGGGAACATTGCTTTAAGAAACACTTCCCAGTCTCGAGGAGCACTGCTCACCTGACCTGAGCTTTAATATCATCGACACATACACAACCCCTATTAGATATATAGGAGTGCATGTGTATGACAAGTATTCCTACACTGTAAAAGGGAAAATTTTCAGAAGCATTGATTGGTGAGGGACATGGATTTGTGGAAGCTTCTGATGTATTGTATACGAGACATGCTTTAGTCTATAAGAAATAGCTAAGCTAGAATTTAGGCCACTTGGAGAAACTAGTTTAGGCTTTGCCTTGCAATTAAAAGTGTATCATTCTGTTGAAGGCATCTTCCACCCCACTCTATTTTTCACTACAAAATAGAGGAAAATGGAGTATAGAATAAAAAATGTTTTAACCATACTTCATTTTTCACTCCATAAGTAAAGTAATCTATTTTTTGTTTATTCACTACTCCGTATTCCGTATTCTATTTTAATTATTTTAGAAGAAAAATTAGAGTTTTAATTAGAGATGCTCTTAGACGAGTTAACATCGTTTGAATTTTGTCATATGGAGATGTACGTCATTTAGCCCCAACCTCATAAAGATCGAAAAGACGACCGGTCATGTTAGTGCATAACATGTACATTGATGCTGGAGGAGTTCAACGATGTGCTCCACGGAAGTCGATTGCAGTTAACTCATAATTTTTTTTTTCACAGTTAACTCATAATTAAGTCATAATCATTTGATGTTATTAGCTTAATCATCTTTATGATGTGTGGACAATCATTTTACTGACAATGAAACGGTCCAAAGCCCAATGGCTTTTCCAAAACGATCAGAAGCGTTTTATATTGTTGATTTAGATTTGTTAGGAGATTGATCGCCTCCACCACCATTACCACCCAAGAATTGGCAAGATTTAAGCTCTGTTTAACAAACACACAAGTAATCGAATTCATTTTTATAGAAACACTAGTGTCTTTCTAAGGAGATTCGTTTCCTTTGCATACACGTTACCTTTCTTAATATTTTATCTTCTTTTCCTTTGATCCATATTACTTGAGGTTATGGCATTAAAGCCGAACAACCAAAACATAACCAGAACAAGATCTCTCGGTGTCATTAGAAGATGGGTCTGATCCGAAACCGGAGAAGCCTTTACCAAAATATCTGAAACCAACAATCAGTTCAAGACCCGACCTAGTCAAGTTCTTGAAAAAAGAACAACATTAGTCTTGAAGACAACTAGAAAGAAGCATGCCACAGCTCTATGCTCTTTGTCTTTCCATGGAAGCAGATGTGGTACTACTGTGAAATCGACTCAGGTGCCTCCAAAGAAAAGCGGGTTGAGCAGTAGTAGCATTTCTTTGAATAGCAAGAAGGAAGCTCCTGAAAATCTTACAGCAAAGAAAACACCTGAGAAAGAGATTGCCTTGGATACTGCTTCTTTATCGTCTGCTCAAGAAGATGAAGAGGAGATTCTCAAGGTTGAGAGTGGTGTACAAGTTGTTGATGATATAGAGGAATCCAGAGTTCAGGAAAATAAAGAGGTGCATGTAGAGGCTTTGCATGGAGATGAATCCGGTGAAGCCGTGAAGGGAATGTGAGTGGTGAACCAACATTTGTTGGTTCTGATGTTGGGGAAGGCATTGTTGTCGCCAAAGAAAATGAAAATGAAGAAAAGGAACAAGAAGAGGAAGAAAGATTGATCAATGAAGATAACTTTAAGAAAATAGAGGAAAATAAAGAAAAAGAGAACAATGATGAACTCAATGAAGAGGTTAAAATGAAGATTGATGAAGATGAGACTTCAGAAAAACTTGATATTGACATGAATTTGAAAGAAGTTGAAAGTGTTGAAGAAGCAACCGAAAGTGAACAGAGAGGAGAATGTAAATGTTAAAGATGAGGAAAGGAGAAGGTTAAAGAAGAAGAAGAATCAGGCGATGGAAAGAAGAGGGAAGTAGTGAAAGGTAAGAAGGAATCTCCATCAGCTTATAACGTTGTTATAGCTATTAAGATGCAAGAGAACCCAAGGAAGAACAAAGTTTTAGCTTAATTGCTGGAGCTTTCAAACCGTTATTGACTATGAATGAAACTGCATCATCTAAGTGTATATGTTACACGTATACATAAAAACAAAAACAACAACAAAATTATCAATGTCATCTTTAGCTTTCAGTTCCATGTTAATTATTCTTTCTGTCAAATTATCTTAATTTTTGTCTCATGAATTGTATGCTTTTGGAGTGAACAACTATACACCACCGTGTATGTTTGAATGTTTGTCTCATAATACACGCACCTAATCATATGTTTGAATGGATTGGATTCATTGGTGATTGGTGTATATATGCAAGTATCTTGTTAAGATCAATATGAAGCAAAACCTAATGTTTAACGGTAAGAACTAGAAAGAAGGATAAGTAATCGTTTCAGAAGAATAATTGATATTTGATAGTTTATATGTTTGACCAAAAAAAAAAATAGTTTATATGTTGTTGTGGTTCAGAAAAATCCCACGTGGAAGAACACAATGCAAATCTGCAAGTGGGCAAGTGACAAGTGGGGACTCATATTGTGGAAGGGTCCCGTCAGTAGTGTCTGGACGAGAGGATATCAAACACAAAACAAAAAGAAGAACAGCAAGACGAGGTGGCACGTCTTGTTTCCCCAACAAATTTTTTTTTTCCGAAGCGCTTAGCAATTACATAATATTGTATAAGATGGTTGTCGACGGATCTACATTCTATAGAGACGTCTTAGACTCTTAGTTCTATGTCAAACTTGTATATGATGTAGATCAAACTTGTATATGATGTAGATCAAAATATGCTGTTTCTACATATTTTTTTTTAAAGCTCCAACAAATCTGAAAACAAAGAGAACCAAACTTTTTGTTAAAAGAATTACTAAAACTATTTTAATGCAAATTTTTGACATTCAGAAATTGCATATAATATATAATCTAAAATTAATTTTAGTGGTATTTATTTATTCGTCTGTTTGAAAGAGTTATCTCAGTTTTTGAAATTTACTAATAACATAGGAATCCATTTCAACAAAATCAATTAATTTACATGTACAACATTTATAGACTTGGGATATCACACCCTCCACATGTATGCTCACTTTTCTAGGAAAATATCCACATAGTATTGACTTGTACTTTTTAACATAAAATAAAAATAAATAAAGAATCAAGATAATGTGGTGATGGAAAAAGGACAATAGACAGATAAGCAAAAAGAAAGGAGCAAACACTAACGTAGTTGATTACTTTTCTCCCATCGACATAATATAATAATTAATTCCCCGAATTTTTTTTTGAAAAAAAAAAACATTAATTCGATGAAATTAAAATTATATTTTCGATAAAGAAAAAAAAAACTATGAACAAAGAAAAATCATGATTTGCATTATTGATTAAATCACTCATCTTCTTCTTCCTGCAGATCTGATAGAGCAAAACAACTCCTAGACTTGAATGCTCTGTTCTTGAACGATGAGTTCCTTGCAATAACAACTCGCTCTTCATCGCTCAGATCTCCATCGTCTCCTTCCTCTTCATCATCATCATCTTCATCATCATCTTCATCTTCGTTTACAGGCAAAAGAGGCATAGATTTAGGGTTTTGCCATGAGTAGAACGATCTTCTTGCCAACTTGTTGCAGATCTGTAACCTTCTTCTTTTGTTCAACGGATTCTCTTGCTTCGGTACTTCTTTCACACTCCCTATCTCTCCTAAATTCCCAAACGATTTTGATTTCCCTTTGTAGTGATTCGATAGCCCTCTTCTAAAAATAAATCAACAACCCTAATTAATTAATCATTTCCAATCTTGTTCAGCAAGTTACCGTTTTTTTATGTAAGGAAAAATTAAAAACTTTACTTGTTGGGGAGGGAATCTTCGAGAGAGCTCATTGAAGCCAATCCTCGAAGCCCTAGTTCTTTAGATGAATCGTCGTCGTCGTCGCTTTCTTCCTCTTCCTCCTCACTGTCTCCCGGAGTTCCGATCGATGAACTTTCCGACGAATAATCCGCCGTCTGTCCCGACCAGATTCCGCTTCCGACACGACTCAAACCGCCTCCGTCATCGTTCACCGTATCAAAAGAGGAAGAGGAGGAGGAAGCCTTGTCTCTCATCGTTGCCGTCAGATCGCTTCCGTATTCCGAGTCTTCGATTGAGAACGTTGGTCCTCCCGCCATCACCTCCATCGCCGTATCTCTCCAGATCACAAAAAAAAATCAAGAAACTTTCTTACCGGTTTGGTCGGAAATCACGTTGCTTTTGCTTCTGGGTTTGTTTCTGTCTTTTGGGTCGGATCCTCAAATCGCAGACTCAGAGAATCGTAGGAATAGCAATGGCAGAAGAGAGAGAGAGAGAGAGAGAGAGAGAGAGAGAGAGAGAGAGAAGGGATAAGGTTTTTATTTTAGCTAAAAAGAATAATTTAATGGAAGACGATAAGGATGATGATAATAACTCGAAATATGCGTAGGCGTGATTTCGGACACAAACAACTTTAAACTAACGTAGTTTTACAGTCCGTGGTTCTGATCTCTCTGTATTTTTAGTATTTTGAAACATTTAAAAGTTTATTCACAATATAAATTAATTGGAAAATTTAAAATGTTCTGAGTTGTTCACAACTCAACTAAGATAAAGGGAAGGAATATTCCTTTACAATATTTGAAACTGTGTTGCATACTTACATAACCATATCAAAACCAAAAATATAAAGTTTTGGGTTAAAATGTCATTCTTGTTGCAATTTCTCTTTTATATATCGACATTTATGAATCTTACTTTGCCATTTTCTTAGTTCAAATAAAATGTTCTCCCTTACATCAAAATATTTAGAATCTTTTATTAATGTTTTACGTCTATTTATAAAATACATAAAATGTTTTATATACTTAAGTGCTGACCCTACACAAGTTTTAGGTCTATTTATGGTATCATGGCAATATGAGGCATCACCAATTCTTTGCCATCCTTGAATAATCATAACTTTATCCTCTACTTTCTAAATATAAAACAAAAGATTTTTCATTTTGTAAAACTTCAATAGACAGATGATTAAATAATCGTCAAATTGATCAGTATCCATAGTTCAATGGATTGTATCGGTGTGCTTTGTCAAACTTGCGATAAAATTATGTTAGTTTTATGAAGTAGTTTTTTTTTTTTTCGTCATCAACTTTACAGATTCATATTGATTCTCACACTAGGAGATCTTGATCCATGTGAATTACAAAAGACGTTTCTTTCCTACCACTGCGAACTAAGCTATTCGTCTTCTTATTCTGCGTTTTTGGTACATAGATAATCTTTATTCGGAAAAAACTCTCTTTCGGGCCGTTTACGAAGTAGTACCAAAAATAATACACAATGAATATACATAACAAAGAAATACAGTTAGATGTCAAATTGAACAGGGGATAGATGGTAGTGATATGTTTTATAAATTCTTGTGGAATTTATACATTACAGTTTTCTTTACGGCAATGGATATTTTTATCTTTAACAATGACACATTAATTTCTTAACTCCGAATTCAAATAAATATAGAAAACTAAAAAATTCGTTATGAACAAAATTTTGATGGAAGAATTAAACGAAAAGGATATTTGAAAATAGTATTGGGTTTCATTTACACCTACATGCAAGTAGGTAGATTAGCACTTTGCAGTAAGGGTGCTTAGCAAATACAAATAAATTAAAATGTTATTTTAGAAGAAAAAACGTGGTTTATATTAAAAGTCATAAGTAAAGGTCAAAGCATAGGGACCAATGAATGAGATTTTTTTTTTTTTAATCTTATCTTTTTATTTCTTACTCTTAACTTTGCTCTTCTCTTTAAGCAGAAAAATAAATAAAAAAATTGCTCTTCTCGGTGGCCGAGAATCACCCTGAGGCCTGAGATGTCCACCTCTATCCTTTTCTCATTATCATTTCTTTGTATTTTCTTAAAATTTTAATTCGGGGGGGGAATCAATTTTTTTTTCTTGTTGATTATTAACTAGAAAAAGAGAAGATGTATTGTTTGGTTGGCTAAACTTTATAGAAAGGTTAATTATCATGCTTCTCCACCCACAATCTCATGTTTTAAACAATTCCAATCATTCAGACACAAGTTTCTTGGCATTTTCCACACACACACACACACCTTATATACTAACTTTTAATCCATTAATTATATGAAAGAACTTCTTTTTATTTATGAAGGATTTGAAGATTTGCAAATCAGTTTGATTGAGAATTCAAACCTATGTAATGACCGGATGAAATTATAGATCAAAACTAAAACAACATGGGTGATTTTGTTGAATATTCATAAGAGGGGAGGAAATGAAGAATATGTCCATAGCTACAGTACTTGTTTTTCGATGGGACAATTAGCATCGAAAGTTGCCCATTTTCGCCCCATCCGTGCGTGAGAGAAGTAAGAGTTTTGTAGGTTAAATACGTGAGTGTTACCACTTTTAAACAAGTGTGTATTACCGCTTCTAACTATTTTTTCTGTGGCTAAAAATAACCATAGGTTGGTCAAAAATTTAGTAACTAACATCCGCAACCTATACTATAAGTACAATAGTTTAGTATGTTGTACGTTGTGCAGTTGACATAGGTAAAACATATAAGGGAACTACTAAGTTCAGCACTATAAGCAACAACCTATACTATAATACCAGTACACTACAAGAAAACATCGGTATTCTGACGGACATTCCGACGGAAAATGAAATCCTCGGAATTTCCCGAGGAATTTCCTCGGAATATACCGACGGAATTCCGAGGAAACATCAATCCGTCGGAATATTCCGAGGAAATTCCGACGAACTAGGGATCGATCGATGCATTTTTGGACATATACCCATCGATCGATCACATTGTTACGCTTTGGTCCATCTTAGTGATCGATCGATGCGTTTTTGGACATAAATACATCGATCGATCCGTTTATAAAAAAACATTCGAGATTTTGAAACCCCAAACACTAGTTCCTCAGAATTTCCTCGGAATTTCCTCAGAATTTCCTCGGAATTTCCTCGGAATATTCCGAGGAAATTCCGAGGAACACTTGATATCCTTGATCGATCGATGGGATAATATCATCGATCGATCACATTGTTACGCTTTGGTCCATCTTAGTGATCGATCGATGCGTTTTTGGACATAAATACATCGATCGATCCGTTTATAAAAAAACATTCGAGATTTTGAAACCCCAAACACTAGTTCCTCAGAATTTCCTCGGAATATTCCGAGGAAATTCCGAGGAACACTTGATATCCTCGATCGATCGATGGGATAATCTCATCGATCGATCACATTGTTACGCTTTGGTCCATCTTAGTGATCGATCGATGCGTTTTTGGACATATATCCATCGATCGATGCGTTTAAAAAAAAATTGACGTTTTGAAACCCCAAACACTAGTTCCTCGGAATTTCCTCGGAATATTTCGACGGAATTCTGAGGAAGAAAAGGGTTTCCTCGGAATTCCCTCGGAATATTCCGAGGAAATTCCGAGGAAATAGGGTTTTTAAACCGAAAACAACGTTTTGCGGTTTGAATAACACCTATATAACCCTTATTAAGTGTCTTACGTTCATTATGAAGTCAAAAATTTGTTCATTACCCTATAATAAACACTTTTCCGATTGTATGAACGAAATCCCCACAACATAAGAGAAACACTTATACACTTTAATGAACGGTAAAGGGAATACTTACAATTCGTTTTGAAATTTGTTATTTCATGGTTTATGTTCATCTATACAAAGAATCTTCAATGGTATGCATTACAATTGTATAAGAAATGAAATACGGCAAAAAAAATTGATGTTTTGAAACCCCAAACACTAGTTCCTCGGTATTTCCTCGGAATACTCCGAGAAAATTCCGAGGAACAATATAAATTAATAGAAATACATGAACAGGATATTCTTTTTCCTCGAATTAATGAAAATATTCCGAGGAAATTCCGACGGATATTTAAGTGGCCGTCGGAATTTCCTCGAAATATTTTCATTTAACCGGGCAAACAAGCCGCCAAATATTTCGCGAAAATTGAAATTGAAAATAGTGAGGGAATTCCGACGGAAAATATCCGTCAGACCCAAGGTTTTATAAACTCGAACCGCATCTTCTTCCCCATTTCTCTCTTCTTCCCCATTTCTCTCTTCTTCCTCTCCGGCGATCTCTCTCTCCTTCCGGCGTTCTCCACCTTCTCTCGCGACGATCTCTCCGGCGAATCCTTTCCATTCCTTTACAAATCATGTAAGGACCTTATCCCACTCTCTTAGGTCCTATTTGTTAGGTTTTTAAGTAGATTTGATGATTTTAGAAGTTTTTTGATAGATTTTTGTTAGGGTGATTGGGTATGATTGTGATTTGTTGTGTAATAGGTTTAGAATTGTGATTTGGTTGTGTTGAATTGATTTAGAACTTTTTTTTATAAATTGTTTATTATTTTTGTATTTACAAAACGTTTATATAAATTAGATTTTAGAAAATGTTTTTGTATATAAATTCGATTTTTGGATTTATAAAAGATGATTTCATATTTATAAAAATATTTATATTTATTAAAACTAATTTTGTATTTATAAAACATTTTTTTGATTTATAAACACTATTTTTTATTTTTGTATTTATAAAAACTATTTTTAAATATACAAAACGTTCTTTGTATATAAATTCGTTTTTTGGATTTATAAAAGATGATTTCATATTTTAAAATTAATTTTGTATTTATAAAACATTTTTTATTTATAAACACTATTTTATTATTTTTTGTATTTATAAATACTATTTTGTATTTATAAAAAGATGATTTCATATCTATAAAAATATTTATATTTATTAAAACTAATTTTTTATTTATAAAAAAAAATTTTATTTATAAACACTATTTTATTATTTTTTGTATTTATAAAAACTATTTTGTATTTATAAAAGATGATTTCATATTTATAAAAATATTTATATTTATTAAAACTAATTTTGTATTTATAAAACATTTTTTTATTTATAAAAACTATTTTATTATTTTTTGTATTTTAAATATGTTTTCTATTTCAATTTTAATTTTATATTTTTGAATTTCAATTTTAAAAAATAAATTTATAATTTTTTTTTTGAATTTTGGAAATATTCCGAGGAAGTGTATCCCTCGGAATATTCCGACGACATATTCCTCGGAATATTCCGAAGAATTTCCGACGAAAAAAGTCCTCGGAATATTCCGAGGAAATTCATTTCCTCGGAATTCCGTCGGAAATTTCCGAGGGATTTCCGAGGAAAGATGAATTTCCGAGGAGTTATTTCCGAGAACTTTTTTCGTCGGTATGTCGTCGGAATAGTGTTCTTCCGACGACATACCAACGATTTTTTCCCTCAGTATGCCGCTGTTTTCTTGTAGTGGTAGGATAGTTTATTGGGATTTCTGCAATTAACAGAGGTCAACGGTGTAATCACATCTACTAAGTTTGTCAATTTCATTAACATACTATACTATATTTACAAAAGTATAGTATTTTAGTTTTCTGCAATTACCATTGACTAAACGTATAATGAACCTACTAAGTTTGGGAAGAACATGAGTAACATCAACAATAAATAAAATGTTATAGTCCGTTGGGGTTAATGCAAATGACTAAGTCTAACTGTATATATCAACTTGTACTATATTACACTTAAGTACTATGCTTACCTACTCATGGCGGCCTACATTGTTGGCCTTGGTATTTAACATTCATACACAACTGTAGAGTTACATATCTAATTTGTAACGTCACTGATTTTGCAGATCACAACCGGGAAAAACGAAAGGTTTAACGTGATTACGAAAGTAGTGATGTATAGAACAACATAGACATTATACAAATACGATAACATTAATCGTTGAAACGGAGTTGGTATGTAAAACACATAGATATCACTCCACAGGAAATTGCTGGAGGTGGTCGAGGTTGAAGCTTGGGAAAAATTCTACTGAGTATGTCTGTGCTGCAATTCCAAGTTCTTCTTCTGTTACTTTGGCTGCATGGTTCAGGCTCCATGTCTCATTAAGTTCCATAAGAACATGCGTTGCAACACACGATAGTCGTGCGGCGTGTAAACAAAGAAGGTGTTACAGTTAAATTATTGGTACTGTAAGATATAACTATTTTACAGATATAAACCTAATAGGATGGTTAGGATAACTATTCTATATATATTTAACCTCGTAGAATGGTTAGGACATAACTGAAAGAAGTGCTTTTAAACACATACACTAATACTACTTACATTACAACTATAGTATAGTACATGTTGAATGGGTACCATGTTTTCTCCCATTGATAAATTAAGTCTATAAATACATATGTGACCTAGCCATAAACAGATGCAATTTTCATAGATTATTCAGACATTTTATATGGACCTACATTATACGCATACAAGCTTCCATTTGGTTTACGTTTACAACATAAGGGATTCTATACTATAATCGGCTATCGATAGTCTAGTCCATTCGAGTGTAACAATAAGTTCTCGACCAATAAAGGAAAAAAAATTAATTTACCAAACTTTTTACGGCCGTCATTACCTTGTCCAACTCCCTCTGCCAAAGTTACAAGGCGGTGGCAATGTCAGTTATTTTTCACTCAAGAAGGTGCATACCATTGAATCTTATGGGAACGATAACGCTTAAAAAACAAAAGTTGGTACCTTGTTTCCGTCGGTGTAAATGGATTAGGTGTCTGTTTAACAGTTCATCGCAAATGGTTACGGCGGTGAAACCCTAACACCACATGTCTCTCACTTCAGTAGGTTATCAACTCCCTTTTGGGGTTTTCCGATTGTTGACGTTACTTTAAATCACACCTGCAATATCTGACTTTCGCAATCGTTTATCGTAAAAGAAAGCAAACGGAAAAAGTGTTTTTGGAGTTACAGTTTCTTGGATAAAGTGAAGAAATGGGACGGTTTGCATTTCTACGCGCAGGAAAAGGCTAATTTTGGAACTTCAAAGCATATTATATAACATATCATACCCATTGGGTTGTTATGGTTACTAACTTAATTTTTTATGGGCTATGTACATGAGTCCAAATTTTCCAAACAACATTATCTTTTCATTTTTAGCATAGTGTGGTTATATTTTCTATCATTTGTTATCAAGCAAACTATAGTTCTCAAACCCATTAAACCAAATAATAATATATACACCAATACAAGAAGTTAGAAGAAATATAAATTAGGGAAAAGGAATAGTGGCCTTTGTGTTTCAAGCCATATGATGAGGAGGTTCCAATGAGTTCTCCTATAGTAGTGGCCTTGTCACTTGTTGCAGTTTGATTATGTTGTACGTTTATAAAAGGTGAGAACATTTGATCCGTACGTACTATTAGTCTACAAATTCAAGAAAGTTATATAAACTAGAATCAAGGTGGGTGAGATTGAGAGTAAGAAGAGGAAGTGCTAATGGTAACTAGTAAAGGCAGTGTGTACCCCCTACGTGTTTTCAACACTAACTTCTTATATATCTATGATTAAGTATTTTCTTGTACTCTATTCCATGTCCCAACCTGTTCTCTATGTAAAACATTCCGGTAACAGATTCAGAAAATGAAATATCACGTTTAAGGGGGTTTTTAATCACAAAGTTAAATAAAAACAAGTGGAATGATATATGTATATACATTTTTGTAAAAAAATATAAAAAGTTTACCGTCGAGAGGTTGGAAATTGATTATAGGTCGGCAATGCCACTCTTGCAAGAAGAACTCAATATCTCATCCCGAATTTGATTAAGATTCGTGAACTTTTATTTTAACTCAAAACCAATTGATATTTAATGAATTTGTCTATGTCACTTATATATTAAGGTTGTTTCATCAAAATTTTCGATGTGAAAGCTTATATATTTATATACTCTCTTTTGAGATTAAAGCTGTCCTTTAATCTATATATAATTCCAATAGAATCTGCCAAGTAGCATAGAGAGAGAGGAGCATAAGGCACCAAGACACATACTGCGGTGGACTCATGGCCGGCAAAATAGATGCTCTTGCAGTTATCCACCAGAAAAGCATTTGTAGAGTGACTTGCCCCACAAGTTTCCATCGCAGCTACGCATAGCCCCATCTAGTATCAACTGCATTAGACCAAGGTGCGTTGGTTTTATTTGTTGAGGGAACATAAATATGATTCTATGAAAGCGTTGAGTTTATTGATGGTTTTGTGACTTTTTTTTTGTGCTAAAGATTTATTTATTCGGCCATAACGGGGTAATAAGCGATTCTATAACTAAATTCATTTGGCCCAATTATAGACCCACGCCAAAGTATGCCCATTAGCTACCGATCGACCTACCCACCGGCCAATACTACTTTATCTACCCGTTGGTCACGGTATCGTCTCCATTTATGGCTGCTTCTCGTGGTGGTCCTAAGGTAAAATCAGTTCAAGCGGGACAAATCGAACAAATCATGCAGATCAAGCAGGACAAGTGCAGATCAAGCGGATCATGCAGGAGAGAAACAGATCAAACCGATCAAATAATTTATTATAACTTATGAATGACAAAATCAGTTCAAAACTATAGATCATATATTAAAACAATAAAAATTACACCTAGATATCTAAACAAATATCTTAGATGTTATAGGATCGGCCGAAATACCTGCAAATATTTTATAAGATACTTATACTTCTTTTTTTTTTTTTTAGGTGATCAAGATTTTCTTGAGAGAACCGGTAGGTTGCACTAATATTGAACTTTTGGTTAAATTAACCACCGGAAAACTCTCTACCAGTGGGTGTAAGATATTTGAAACGGTAATTAGTCATGAAAATTATTTGATCGTACAATTCAATAAATACACGTTCTCGGTTAAGATTTCATTTAAAATTGTCTTCTCTCAATAGATTTACAAAATTTCAATCATTTACCTATATATTAACTATTTTAAAACATAAAAAAATATTAACTACTTACCCTTGTTGATATTGATCTGCTTTTTTTTTTCTTTTTGATAATAAATAATTTTGTTACAAACACTTAAATTTAAAATATATTTATCTGATTTTATAAATAATGTACAATGATTAGCTCAAACTGTATAGTTTACACTAATATTATTTGTGTTGTTTTAAAATTATAAGCATGACGTTCAACAGACAAAACACAACATTTTCAAAGGAAGAACCACCAAATGTTAGCGGATGAGATCTACATGCGGATATTCCGCTTTTTCCACAAAAAGACAAAAATATTAAAGTGCATACAGATCTCCCGTTTAAACTGCTTTTGCAAACAGAAAAACATGAATGGTGAATGTATTGCGAGAGAACTACAGTTGTTCTGGCCTTCATTCATAACCTAAGACTCGAAGTGGAAAGCATCAACCCATGCTTTATTCACAATTATTCAACAAAACTGTTTTTCATTTTATTTTAGTAGCAAAGTGACCATTTTGTATGAAAGTTTACAACTCTTTGATAAATTTGCTACGCAATATATTCAATGAAATACAACTGTTGCCAAACGTCGACAGTGCAGAACGATGATTACAAGTAGAGATAAACGATAACGCATGATTACAAATACCTCATTTTCTGCATTGTCAGAACTTCCTTGCCAAGTATTTTTTCCTTTCTATGTATTATTATGTTGTTTGGCTAAGATTTTGCCACGTGTTCAGTTCTCATTTGGTCTTAATGGATACTCATGGAGCCCACATGAATAGACTCATGGGCAAGCTCATGTGAAGACATAGCAACACCAACCACATAGAGAGAGTAACAAATACAGAGAGAGAAGTAGAGAGAGAGAAGAGAAGAGAGAGATGGCGTCAAAGCTCTGCGACTCGTGCAAATCGGCGACGGCGGCGTTGTACTGCCGTCCAGACGCGGCGTTTCTATGTCTCAGCTGCGACTCGAAGGTCCACGCGGCGAACAAGCTAGCGTCGAGACACGCCCGCGTGTGGATGTGCGAAGTGTGCGAGCAAGCGCCAGCTCACGTCACGTGCAAGGCGGACGCGGCTGCTCTCTGCGTCACGTGCGACCGAGACATCCATTCGGCTAACCCTTTGGCTCGCCGTCACGAGCGCGTCCCCGTCACGCCTTTCTACGATTCCGTCTCCGGCGCCGACGGCTCCGGCAAGCACACAGCCGTCAACTTCCTCAACGAATGTTACTTCACCGATCTAGACGGAAATGTAAGCCGTGAGGAGGAGGAGGAGGAGGCGGCGTCGTGGCTGCTTCCGAATCCGAAGACGACGGCGCCGGCGGTACCGGGAGATAGCCCGGAGATGAACACGGGTCAAGGGTTCATGTTCCCGGATCTGGATCTGGATTACGGGACTGTTGATCCGAAGTTGGAGTCTCGGGAGCAGAACAGCTCCGGCACCGACGGTGTGGTTCCGGTGGAGACTCGGAGGGTTGGAGTCCCGACGGTGAACGAGAACTGCTACGAGCTAGATTTCACCGGATTCAAAGGCTTTACTACGTACGGACACAACTGCATCAGCCACAGCGTAAGCTACCTTTTGTCCGAACTTCTTACATGTTCTCCTGTCAGTACTGATTAGTTTAACTGATTATGTCAGAAAAGCAAGTCAACGAACTCAAAAAGAACCAATTGTTTATCCAACCTTAGATCATACTAGTATTATTTAATCAAAATACTCCTTCCACTATGAAAAAATCAACGTTTAATAAGTAAAAAAATTGTTTCAAAATTTTTGTAAATACTTTCAATGCATTAATTAATGATAAATTGTAAATTAAAAAAAAAATATGTTTGTTAAAATTTTATTGATTAAAAGTCCTCTGGATAGTTAATTACAAAAAAATAATATATAGATAATCAAAAAAAAAAATTTAATGTGAGATCTTTCATGTTAATTATTATTTTAATTAGTACTAATGACTAGGTGATCATCTTTAGCGTTTTAGGCAAGCAACATGTGTAACCCTAACTAAAGTATTTATCTAAAATCAAACCCGTTGTTACTACAGGTATCATCATCGTCGTTGGAAGTGGGAGTGGTGCCAGATGGCGGCTCTGTGGCCGACGTTTGGTACCCTTACGGTGGTCCTGCAACCAGTGGAACCGATCCCGGAACTCAGCGAGCTGTTCCACTAACGTCAGCGGAGAGAGAGGCGAGAGTGATGAGGTACAGAGAGAAGAGGAAGAACAGGAAGTTTGAGAAGACGATAAGGTATGCTTCGAGGAAAGCTTATGCGGAGATGAGGCCAAGGATCAAGGGACGGTTTGCTAAGAGGACGGATACGAGTAAGAGCAATGACGTTGTTGGTCATGGCGGTATGTTTAGCGGGTTTGGACTTGTACCTACATTTTAGAGATTGCGAGAGAGAGAATCTAAAATGGTGTTTGGTGTTGTTTTAGTAATAAGGTTTTAACAAACTTTTTTCTTAAGAGTTGTTTGTTCTTATTGTTGAGTTCTTAGTACTTGTTATGGGAGGGAGAGAGGAGGAGAAGAGAGTGGATGTGTTTATATGTAACTTGTGTTGTATATATCATGTGATTTTGAACAAGTTTTTGCTTATGTATTGTTTTATATTTTGAGCATTGTAGAATTGCAAATCTTACATGTATGTAGAGATAAAGACCAAATGCAACATGTAACTTTATTACATGTCAATCATAGAGGTATGGTCTCTGAGCCGCTGTGAACGGCAGTTAGCTTTTGAGTTGAGCCTGCCTAAGTCTTGGCTGCTTCTAGCTGCGGTCGGCTTTTGGTTCAGGCTTTCTTGGACCGCAAGTCGCTGTGTACTGCGGTATGATCTTGATTGGTTTCTTTGGCTGAGATCTTGTGGTCTGAGTCATTGCTAACTGCTCTTTGCCATTGATTTGCTTCTTGAGATGAGCTAGCATGTGTTGAGGATATGTCGGAAGCTTTGATGTTAGCAGTCTTGATCTCCAGAAAACAAACAACTACACATGTAATTTTGTCTGCACTTCCTCTCTTTATTTTGCTTCTCCCACATGTAATATTGTCTGCACTTCCTCTCTTTATTCAACCTCTTTTTTCACCACTGCAACAGACTATTTGTACTGTTCGTAATTAAACTTAAAAAATTTTACATGAAGTTTCATTAGTTAAATAAAGGTAAAACCGAACGAACATTAAACTATTTTTTAATCTGCGTATATTTTCTTTTAAACAACATATTATTTAAAACCGAGAGTTATTTAAAACCGAGAGAATATTCGCGAGAAAATATAACAGCTCTGGAATCTCCAACAAGAATAAAGGATTATATGGCCAATCCAATCCATTTATTACCATAAATTCGCTCGACCGAATATCAATGTCATAAAGTTCCGAAATTTCCGACAAAAAGAGTATTAGGAACCTATTATCCCACATCGAAAATTCAAAAATATATTAAATAATATATAAAAGAATAGATCACTCCAATTACTAGCAAATGATTTTAAGTCGAAAGCTCGTAAACCCGAATCTAACAAACTTACAAAAAAAATTCCTCTGTTTTTGTAGATAAGTTTCTTTTTTTGTTGTTTCCTAAAAACAAGTTTTTCAAAGTTTTCTATGTATATTTTATTATTGAATAATAACAAACTTTAAATAACAAAAAATATCCGTGACAATAATAAAGTTTTCTGACTTGTTATTGGTTGAAAGTTATAAAAAATTGTTTAGAGTTAAATATTTATTCATCTACTAGTTTTCGGTCCCGTACTACGTACAGGAAAAAAATCTTTATTTTTATAAATTTAACATATAATATGAACACATATTAATATTACACTTTGGGTTTAAAGTATACTAACAGTACATATGTTGTCTCTACTATTCTTGGGTGTTAAGAGTACAGAAGTGTTAATGTGTATATGCATAATAAAACCATAAAATATGTATAATATATATCGAGAAAATCATAACAATTTACAGGGGTAATAAACTAAAATACTTTTATTTACAATATTACCTCAATATCGTCCCAACAACAACACTAATATGTCATCTTCACGTTCTTTGATTGCAACATGAACTGTCTTTCTTTTGCCTTGTATAAATCTATGATAAACAAAAAAACTCAATAACAATAAAACAACTGAAAGAAAAGTGGTAAATATTTACATTAGTATGCATGGTCTGATTTCTTAAATCTATTTGTCCAACCTTGTTGTCCCTTCGTATTCCTATGATTAACCCATAAAACAATTTCAAGCTGGATCATACAAAAAGAATACAAGAGTATTAATTTTAGAAGAAGAGAAAAAAGAATTTGATACATTTTCCAGTAGTTAAGAATTAAGTAGATGATATACGTACCATATAGTGGGACCTGATTGCATCAAAATCAGATGAGTGAACATGATCAGTGGAAATAAAAAATTGAGTCTGATCATTCGGGTAAAAACAGTAACCTCTTCGTTTGATCCAAGCAACGTTACTGCCACTATATTCCACAAGAGGTATGCTATCAATCCTGCAAAGTTCAATAGTTTATTCTGTTAACATTTGACTGGTCTCTTCGCAGATCTAATATTTGTTGCAGAGGTCTCATACTTGTCTACAGCAAACTGAATTAATTTTAAGACTAAACAATACAAATGTTTATTTTATATTTTTTACTCTGCTTATACCAAAAAAAAATCTCATATGAACTCATTACACACCACCACCATTAATACCTGCAACAAATTTTTAAAGCTCTCTGAATCTCTTCAAAATCACCGTACTAGTATCAATCTCTTCTCGACTTGATTTTAAATTCGACCGCCACAATCCATATCATTCTAAGAACTTGTTGGCGATGAACTTAGGAGGGATAAAATATTAGATTTGGTGCAGAAAAAAGAAAGTAGATATGAAGGCACTGGTCGAGATCAAACTGAAATTTAGGAGATATGAAAGGATCCGTTGTCTTGCTCATTTGATAATGGAGAAGATAGAGAAAAACTGAAAAACTAAAGGAAAAAAAAAGAGAGTAAATTTGTAGATGAAAAACTAATATAAGAAAGAAAATTGTTTAAGATCATGGTCAGTTAACCTAGAACGTGGATGAAATGTTATGAGAATATTAAATGAAGTTAAAAAAAAAAAAAAAAAAGATGTAGCTGAAATATTGGGATAGATTTTTCTTGAATAATTTTTTTAAAAACTTATTTTCCATGCGTCATAATCTGATTGGTGAAGTGACTAATTGAACATTAATCGATCTCGAAGTAGTTTGGTCCTCTATGGTAACTAACACGAAACTGTAAGTAACACGAAACTGTCTTACCGACAAGGAACGCGCCGAACTGCCCTGCCGCCGCTTTAACTATCCATGGCCGGCCCTTTCACGATTTGGCTAACTAGCTTGAGTCTCTGGTTACGGTACGATTCGTCTCCGTCGACGAAGCGTTTCAGGACGGAGTCTGAGGGGATCGGTTCTTCCGTTGCGAAGTAGAAGACCAAGTTGTAGTGTTCTTTGCCTGAAACTTGGAAGTTCACGGCGAAGATGAAGCTGTTTCGGGATTCGCCGCGAGCTTGGGCTTGTCTGAGGGAGTGAGCTACCGCGGTTGTCGGGACGAGTAAGGAGGTTGTCTGAGTTTTTCACTGGATTTGAGCCAGTCAACGCTGGCGGGAGAGAGGAGGTAGTCTCCGCCGGGAGATTTCTGTTTGTTTGTGAAGTAGTTGGCGGAGCGGAGAGAGAAGATGATAGGTTCCATAACTCATATTATAGGAAGAGGAAGAGCAGAGGTGGAGAGGTGGAGAAGGTTGACGCGTGAGAGTCAAGTGGAGGGAAGGATTTGAATATGATTGGAGGAAGTAAAGACTGGGAGTGAGACAAAAGGTTTGAAGAATAAAGAGTAAAGCAAAGACTGGAGTTCAAAAAGAGGCTTTGCTGTTACGATCGTTTTTTCATTCAAATAGAATTCGAAAGTTTGTTTTCTTTTTGGATGCTTGTTGTTGCAGAAGAAAGACGCTATGAGTCTTCTCTCCCGATCGTTATGAGATCGGTGAATACTTTTACTATCGTCATGAGATTGTAATTCGTATTCAGACTTCAAGCTTTCTATTTCAATAAACGGATTTACAGAGTTCTAGAGTTCGAGCTAAGCTAAATCTATCAGAAGACGTCGCCTGGAGGTGAAGCCCAGCCGTTGATTCCGGTATGGAGATCGACGTGGCGGAGCGATCCACCTTTGATAGTCTCGGTTATCCATTCCGGTACGGCGGATGTTTCTCCGGTTATGGCCGGTTTGGGATTATTCTCGTTGGCAGAGCTTTCGGTTTGGTTCATGATAATAATCCTCAGTCACTCTTCTTCTCTGGTTGGCTGCTCAAATGGGCCAATGGTCGTCTCTCGATATTATTATGTTAGGGGCTGTTTGTTTCACCATTTGCCATCTCCATCCAAATGATTCATTTGTATGATCTATTCAAATGATCCATTCAGATTTTTGTGATTGTTTGTTTGTCCATCTACATAGCTCATCTAGATGAATCATCTAAATGGATCTTATGTTTGTTTCTTTATTTTCATTCCCATTCAAATGAGTTTAGTAAAGAAATTACCAAAATATCCTTGTGTTGATTTAATCATATGTTTAATATTAATTTTAACTATATTACATTTAATTATTTAGTTTAATATATTTACATTAGAATTATTTCAAAATTAACGAGTTTTTTTTTTTGCGGTTTGGGCGGGAAAACAAGTTTTTTCGGTTTTAGCGAGAAAACATATTTTTTATGTTTTGGCGGAAAACAAGATTTTTCGGTTCTGGCGGGAAAACGATATTTTCCGGTTTTGGCGGGAAAATACAATTTTTTGGTTTTGGCGAGAAAACAAGTTTTTGCGGTTTTGGCGGGAAAACACGTTTTTTGCGAGAAAACACGTTTTTGCGGTTTTGGAGGGAACCACGTTTTTACGATTTTGGCGGGAAAACGCATTTTTGCGTTTTTGGCGGGAAAGCGCGTTTTTGCGGTTTTGTCGGGAAAACACGTTTTTGGCGGGAAAACACATTTTTTGCGTTTTTGGAGGAAAACACATTTTTGTGGTTTTGGCAGAAAAACGCGTTTTTGCGGTTTTGGCAGAAAAATGCGTTTTTGCGGTTTTGGCGGAAACGCGTTTTTTGCGGTTTTGGCGGGAAAACGCGTTTTTGCGGTTTTGGCGGGAAAACGCGTTTTTGGTGAGAACACATTTTACGGTTTTCGCGGGAAAACGAGATTTTTCGGTTTTGGGGGGAAAATACAAATTTTTGGTTTTGGCGAGAAAACACGTTTTTTGGTTTTGGCGGGAAAACACATTTTTTGGTTTTGGCGGGAAAACACGTTTTTTGCAATTTTGGCGGGAAAACACGGTTTGCGACTTTGGCGGGAAAACGTGTTTTTTTTTGTGTTTTGACGGAAAAATGTATTTTGGGGGTGTTGGCGTGAAAACATTTTTTGTGATTTTGGCATGAAAAGATGTTTTCAGTTTTTGCGGAAAAACACGTTTTTGCAATTTTGACGTGAAAACATTTTTTTTGCAATTTTAGCGGGAAAATGCGTTTTGGGTTTTTGGCGCGAAAAAATAGTTTTTAGCACGGGAAAAAGTGTTTTTGTAGTTTTATCAGTTTTCGTTTGTGTCAAAAATGATATTATGTTTAGGTTTGTAATTTGTGAATTACATTAGGGGTATAATAGACATTATACAATTTTGAATGAACCATCTCCATTCAAATGATCCAAATTGGTTCAGCTGAATGAACTTTAAAATTAAGCCTAAATTTTCAAAAGTCATCCGGATGATCCATCTGAATGAGTTGCACTTTTAGTGCCTAAACAAACAAAACTCTTATCTTCTTCCAGATGGAGAAACAAACAGACCCTTACTTGAAATTTACCACTTTCTCCATTCTTTATTAGCTAACGTGTTTTGTGCTGATGCGCACTAATTCAAAACATTTTTGGCAAGTTTTTTAAACATAAATTCATTAATTATTTATCTACTTGTAATTTAATCAACAATAAACCAAACAGTATAATGCAAAAAATTATATACTCCTCCCGTTTTTTAATATAAGTCGTTTTAAAGAAATTTTTATGTTCTAAATTATATAACGTTTTCGGTTTTCTATGTAAAATTTATTAACACTTAATGTTATATAACCAATGATAATATTTCTATTTTGTGGTTAGGTGAATAATTAATGATGTTTTTGTTTAGAAAATATAAAAAACTAATAATTTCTTAATCTATGTGCACAATTCTAAAACGATTTATATTAAAAAACGGAGGGAATAGTTATATACAAATTTTACATCGAAACTTGAAAGTTAAAACATTATCTAATTTGAAAAAAAAAAATATGAAGCACAAGGGAGTAGTGTTTCAGAAATGGTTGCGATGCTTGGAAGTAGCAATTAATTTAACCTGTTGAAAATAAATGTGTTTCCAAAATATTTATAACTGCAGAAGAAACAATGAGTGAGAAATCTTAGAAACTGGGGATGGAGCACACAATTACAAGCTGTGTCTGAGAATGAGTTCTACATATCTTCTGGGTTCAGAAACACAGAAGGGTTGAAAATTCGAAATTCTATCATAGGAACAGTGCTTCATGCAGAGAACAAACCATGCGGCTGAAGGAACAATCATCATCTCGTGCCTCGTCTGCGCCACTCCCTGTCTCTCTCTCTGCTTTTATCATGATCGTCTCGCTCGTGGCTTAAACTCTTTTCACGTCGGTCTCGATCTCTGTTCAAATCATGTTGCCTATCTCTGTCTCTGAGTCTCCCCCTGTCCCTGTCTCGGTCCAAGTCATGATCTCTCTCCCTTGTTGATGATTTCCTTGGTGGACTTGCGCTCTGGTTTTCCCCACGCTGTCGCTTTTTAGACGATTCCCGAGAATCTTCAGGAGGCCTCTCCTTCCGCTCTACAGTTGATTTCTCTGCAGTTGAAAAGTGTTAAAATTTGCATGAGGAACGAACATGAACACGCCCATGTCCTGGAGTTACTATCAGGTGTAAGTATAACTCACTATTTTTGTTGCCCTCGTTAGATGCTGTTAAGCCATAATCAACTTCAAGCCTCCTTCGTTTGATTTCAACTTTTTTCTCTATCTCCTCGGAGTTTTTCATCCCCTGTTCCTCGAGAGTTTCACGATACTCTATCAACGCAACTTCTATGCGTCTCCGCTTTTGTCTGCATTACAAGAAAAAAACAGAGTAAGTAAGTAGCCTATTGAGCTTCGAAGCACCAATACGAAGCAATAATGCAAATTGGTATCTTTTAATCCATCCTAAAATATTTTCAGAAGTAGATGAAGTGATAAAACCTTTGTTCCTCGTCCATTCCATTGTCAGGTTGGGTACGAACACGATCACTATCCTTGAGATCCTCGTCATCAGCCTTAAAAGTTATCCCACCAGCATTGCCGCTTCCCGGAGAGTAGTTCTTCTGTTGTTCATCGTCAGCTTCGTCATCCTCCTTAGCCCATTTTGAAGCTGTCAATAGGAGGTCACTCTTCTCCTTTCCCACAAAGGCTTTCAGCTCAGGCTGAGGGATTGGTATTGTCGTGGTCAGACTCATAGGCTCTTTCATTTCAACCTCAGTCACATTCCTAACTTCTTCCCAAGTTGAATGGTCTTGCTGCGGATACTTTGAAATTTCATCCGCTACTTCATATCCACGTTGTTTCTCTGTGTCTTCAAGGCTCAGTAGCCGAGCAACCATCACTACTCTACCCCCTACAAGAGACAGTCCATTGTGTCGGCAGCGTCTTTCAAGCTCAGAAATTGGTAAATCCATCAGCTCTTGCCTTGCACCCTCTTTGCCTATTGCCAGTGCACTATCTGGATAACCAATATCGCTGATATCATTGTAACCTTTCTTCTCTATCTCTGGTGCATCGCCGCAGATAGAATGAAATGAGGTAACACCAGAGATTCCCGAACGAAGAAATGTTGTACGTAGTCCAGATATGTATGCATCTGAAAAGAGAAACCAATCCGCCCATACTTGCAGAACTTTGAGAACCCGTTCCTGCAAAGGGTTCGAATGAGTTTAAAACAGAGATTCATAAGGCAAAGAAATATCATCAAAGATTAATTTTCTTTCTGACAGTACTTTTAGAGCCTCAGCAGTAATTCTTCCAGTTATGCTCCGGTAAAGATCATTGAAGCTTTCCATTATATCGGGAAGTGTTGCTTCGAACTTGGTTCGGTATGCAGATGCATTTTTAACAGGTGCGCTGCTATTATGAAGAATATCAGACACAAGCAGGAGTCTAGCAACTTTAGTTGGAATTGATGTCTCTTTTAGTGTCAGGGACTCCGTCAGAACTTCAACAACCTGTGGGATTAATAAACAGGAAATGACGTCTGAATATCTATTTACTAACGATAATTATGCTCAGAGATTCAATGAGATCATTGAGATGTGTCGAAGAAAGAATGTATAATGCCTCTTTTAGATGTATAGTGCAAATTAAGAGATTATAACATATCAGAAGCTTCTGAAGGATATCTATGAAGCATATGATGTCTGTAAATCTAAATATAACAACAGAATTCGGAACAAATAATACCTCTCCAGCTGCATCTGCATTATCTAAAGAGAAGCCCATAGCTTCTTTTATTTGGCTCCTTTCTAGAGTTAGAGCACGCAACATGTCCTCGAAGTCATCCCTTTGAGGATCCGTCAGAGGCCTCTCAACTTCCGCACGCTGTAAAATTTACCAGTGTAAGGTATCCCGCTATAGTATAGAACAAAAGATGAGAAAAAAAATCAGAAGTGAGACTGCAAGACGATTACCCTGCTTCTTCCCGCTGCATATGTGCTTGTCGACTCTTTTTCATGCTCCAGGCTCTTATTTACAGGTAGTGGTGGTGGTATCCATCTGCAATAAAAGTAAAAGACAGTGTTAAATCAATACAAGGGAAACCCAGCCGAACACCAGAATCAGTTTCAAGCTTTAATACCTTCCACTACCAGTTATCATGATATACGGCTCTGTTCTCCACCTTTGAAGTGTATCACCCTAAACAATGCAAACATATTCATCAGCTTATGACAATGTAAAGCTTAAGGAGAATCTAAGATATACTTAGCTGCAAAGTATTTAAAACATACCTGAGCAAAAGAATAGAGTCTCCAGACGTAGTAAGTATGCTCCTTTGATCCCAGCTCAAACAAGAAACTAAAGAGTGGATTCCCACGGCCCCTCTCCATGATAGCTTGTTCAAACGCACATTCACCATCCAGAACATAGAGAGCCATTGTATCAATCACATGTCTAAGGTGCTCGTTCTCAGGTGTAACAACAGTGATATCCGGAACATTGGGGGTAAGAAACTGTGAAAGGAATTCCATGCAAGAGATGTACATTTGAAGTAAGATTATTAAAAAGGGTAATTGGTAAGAATGTCTTCAATTACAGGTGCCATATCAGCAAGTTAGTCAAACCAGTATCACTACAAATAAGAGAAGCATCAAGTACTAAGAAATGTCGAGTATATGGGGACTGGTTTGGAGCCTTTTGGAGATTTGAGAGAGTAGAGGATGTATCAGAATTCAACCCTAGTTAGTTCCTTCGTTCTATGTTCTAAGTCACTTTAAGAAACAGAGGTTATATATTTGACCATAAAGTAATTCAAGTACTCCTCGAATATCATATAAAACTTCTGAAGGACCAATTCAAGCCATGTAGAGTCAAGTTTACATACCAGCTCAGAGTTTTGAGTTGGAACAGAAGTTATTATTGGTGGACCCGATTGACCAGAAAAAATCAAGTTGCAGCCCTGCCAATGAAAATATATGAAATATTAGAGTGACAATTAATTAATATAAAACTGGCAGTATGGAAATATACGAATCCCCATTCATAGGTTATATAGGATAAAAGAAGAAATGTATCTCAAAGAGTAGCACATGATGCATCACAGACCTCCTTACTACGAATAGCCATATGTCCAGGTGGTGGAGCGGGTAATGCTTGTGATGGTAGAGAAACCGCTTTACCCCAACCAATCTTCAATTCATAATCGTACACGATGATCCCTGTAAAATTAGTATCTCCTTCATAAGTTTCTATAAATTGTCACATGCAATTAGGATGTTCAGCTAATACAAAACCAGTCGACCATAGACTAGTAAAAATTGCCAGCAGGACCATTATTTCCCAACATTTACTAACCAGTGGGTAAGTTGTATCGATCAAGAAAGAAAAGACAACAACACAAAGCAGTAATACTGAAGAACGAAGAGACGGAAGAAATTGCATCAATGAAGAAAGAAAAGCCAAGGCAACAAAAGCTAGGTAGTAATAAGGACTAAAACTGAATGGCAATGCATGCCTTGTATTGAATTTTGGTTACACAATGACGTAGAATTTACACTTACGAAACCAATCAAATATTTTTGACTTAAAGTAGTCAAAATAGGCTATTGAAATAGCATAGAACCTAGAAACGTTTCTTGTACAATGATCCATTTTAAGCTTTTCTATCATACATTACACACGTTGGCATGTTGCCCCTACCTATCAATTGATCTCTAGGCCAGGATACAATAGATAGTTCTAGAGAGAAGAAGGCTAGCTAACCTTGCATTTCATCTTTTGCAGCTTGTCCATCAGCTCTATGCATGAAGGAAACAAACCCACAGTTTCTTTGTCGCCTCTTCTCCTCATCTGTTCTTGGCCACATAATCTTGACACTAGCTATGGGCCCAAATCTTCCAAACGTGCGCAAAAGGAAGTTCTCATCAACCTATTTGAGCATAAAGACCACATCTCAAAAATATAAGTCAAGGACGCATACAATAAAATATTGGCGAGAGAATACAGTACATAAATTCATGTAAGAATAAAAATACCTTTGGGGATAGATTGCCAACATACAAATTTGTAGTTTGTGGGTCACCATCATCAAACGATCCTAGCCTTCCAGTGGGATCAAAATCATCAGGTAGCTCATCAAAGCGGCTAGTAGGCTGAAGATAGAATAAATTTTAAGTACAAAATGCAGAACATATCTCTCCTAAAAACAGTTCAGGGTTACCCTGAAAGCAGAAAACAGATGAAAAGAGCACAAGACAATGATGATGACTAACCGAGCTATCGCCCTGACGGTCACGATCCTGGTTACGTCTTTCCCTCATTTCTTGTTCACGTTTCAGCTCCTCCATGAAATTATCTATGTTTCGAGTCTTTCCCTTATCTCTCTCCTTAGGTCTCTCCTCCTCCCTCTACAAAGTTGAGAAAAACAAAATTACAACTAACCAATTGCTGCTTCAAAGCACCAAACCGATTAAAAAGAAATACAGTGAAAATAGGCTTGCTACTGACCTTCCTCTCTGTTTCTTTACCCTTAGATGCCATTGGTGGAGGAAGAAAAGAGGGCACATACCTGCACAGATTACGCGAAAGATAATATACAATATCACACAAAAACTTCAACTTCTTTTCAAGCAATCCCAATAAAACTATTCCTAAGATCCACAGCGTTTATCACATGACAGATGGTAATATTCTACCCAACCACATCAAACGTTTTAAACGCATCAGAAAGTTCAAACTCTTTCTGTTTATGATGGCATTGCAAGGTTGATTCATATCAATCAAAAGCAATCAGATAACCACTTTACCTACTTCCCTTCTTTGAAACCGAACCCCCATCTTTGGACTTTTCACCTGCCATCCGCGAACGCATAGAAAAAAAAGGTCCATACTCTTATTAATGTGTTCTCAATATAAACAAAGTTCTAACCATTTTTGACACCATCTAAAAAGAAAGCACACAAAGCAATGTAACAAACAAGTTAAAGCTATATAGCCCTTTTTTTACCTTCGGAATCAGCTTTAGGCTTGTCGCCGGGGTTAATAGTGCCGCCTCGAACAAAAGTCTTGGTCCCACTCTCCCCTTGAAACGACTCCACGAACTCCTGATAGAGACGAGCCGTCTCATCCTCAGCTTTCTGCGCTTTTAAAATTGGATCGATTAATCAATCAATCAATCTACTACTCATCGGAACTGAATTTGCTTGCGAAAGAGAGATTGACGAACCTTCTTCCTGGCTTCTTCTTCCTCCTTGTGTTTCTGGAACGGCGTTTTCTTACGGGTGATCGAGAACGAGCTCATCTTTCAGCTGCTACGGAGATTGTGGATTCTGAATCGGAGCTAGGGTTTGAGGGGAATCGAGAACGATCAGGGCTCCACGAGAAACACAGCACGTGAGCACTCAGGAGGACAAGCGATACCAAGGTTAAGAAAATTGGGATATAAATCGCTTTAATTTCATTTAAATATTTTTCTGTCAATTTACGACAAGTAATTATCCTTTCAAACAAGTTATTAAAAACTACGTAAATTAATTTGTAGACTCATCAAAATTACTCAATCGATCTAACTATTAAAAAAACATATTTTCAATTAAATAAATATTCAAATTGCTTAAATAATTTAAATTAACCGATATTTTTTTTCAAAACTAATTTTTTTATTGAAAGGTTTTTTTGAGAAATTATCATAGTTTTTATATATCTAGAGTTCATAATTTCTATTGATTCTTTAGTTAAAATAGAACATGAGATGTATTATTTTCTATATAAGTTAAATATGATAATATAAGCTAATTTTCTTATCAATAAAAATCTGATTGAATAAAATTGATACTTGAAAAAAAAAATTAAAAATTAAATTATATGCTGTTACAAGAAATATATTAACTTAAATCCAGTTTTTACACATTTAAATAATGTAATAACAATAGAAATAATTCAACAGAAAATTATTTTAAAAGCATTTTCATTCTCAAGGCCCAAGAACAGCAAAAAAAAAAAACGCAACGGCCTTAAAAGTGTTTCGGCCCTTCAACGGCCCACGTTTGACTGAGTTTGACACCATCTTTGATAATGCTGACGCCATTCTCTCGGAGTGTGTAATTCCAATTCTCGGTATGGAAGGAGGTGGAGGAGGAAGTAGAAGCGCCGCCGCGGGAGTTGTCCCGGAGTCAGCTATGGAGGCTGTGAAACAAACTCTATCCCACCTCGAGGAACTGAAACGGCAGCTCGAGCAGATGATGACGTCTTTAGCTAAGCCAGAGGCTCTTTCCCAAATGCAGCCACTGCAGAGGGCTAAGACTATGTACTTTCTAGCCGAATCCACCACAACGATTTTCACTCGTAAAACCCTCTTTCTCCCTTCTTCTTTCTTGTTAATCCGTAAAGTTTGTTCATTTTGAGATGGTTTTCCAGTGAGGCTGAGGTGTGCTGGTGTTAACCCCGATGATCATCGTGTGAAATCTGAAATTGTATGTGTAAAGTTCGTGTCTTTAATCAAATTGGTGTTTGTAGAGAGTCTATGCGTTTGCAAATGCAAATCAAAAAGGCATCTTTTTGGTTGTTATGTTGATGGTAGTATTGTTTTCAGGAGAGGCTAAACGTTTACAGAGACAAGTTGCAGCGGTGTATGGATCGAAGTAAAGGTAAAGATCAAAACTTGTTTACCTGTGACTGTTGAATTGGGTATTTAAGTTTGTTTTAACCTTTTACTGTTGGGACTATGTATCCGAGTATATGTGCTTGTTAGTTTCCTTCAGTTTTAAGTCTTAATTGTAACCTCTTCGTTGAATGATTCTTTATTGCACACACCAGTCTTAAATGCATGGCAGTACCAACAATGTCATCAACTTTGTATAGTCTATTGAAATCAAAGAAACTGCTTTGTTGGTATTTTCTATGTATATCGCTTTTCCCCTTTTTTTTTCCTTTTGAGCAATTTCTATCCTCAAATGGATTGATATTTCAACTTTGTTTCCGACAAGAAGCACTTCCTTCTATAAAACTTATTTGATTTGAATCTATTTGTTCTCGTCTACTATCTGAAGTTGTGTGGGGGAGGGGGGAGCTGGAATGCTACCTTTCAATGTCTTTATCCACTAAACCACTAGATGATCCCTTTTCCCTTATATGTTTCTCTGTGTTTATCGTAGAACCGTTGCGTCAGACTACAGTCTTAAACCGTCAGGCAGCTACACGTTTCATCGAACACTCTTTGCCTGATCTTACATCTGGTAACCTTTCATACAGTTTTTGCTCTTATTTTCTCCTTTATATATCCATGTTTCTCTCATAATCGTTGGTAAATGAATGCAGCTCAAAAGCAAAACATCAGAGACCTGAGTATAGGAGAGAAATCAAGTATGACATATTCAGCAACAACTGCGAAAAAGAGGAAATGCCAATCAGATGAGAAACAGTCTGTTCAGTCAGCTGCAAAGGAGTTTCTTGAAAAGGCAGCTCGTGAGCTTAATAATGGTGACAATGAAGATGGTTTGAAGGGCCCTCTAATGGCAGCAGCCGATGGTTCAAATGATGCTGTTTCCAATAGTTAGGGACGATGTATGTTGTACATTGCCATTATGGTTAGCAAGAAGCTTTTCATCTAGTATATATTCAGAATAGCCAAACGAATTTTAAAACAATCTCATAGATGAAAGAATCTATAAGCAGAGATGGAATCTAAACAAAAGTCTATATAGGTAAACTCAGACCAAAACGATTGCTAATCCAACAAATCCCAAAACCCCAACTCTACTAGTCAGAGAAGAAGCAGAACCAGTTGCAGGAGGAACAGCTTGAGCTTCCAAAAGAGCAGGAGAAGGTGCAGGAGAAGGAGCAGAGCCCCCAGTGAAGAAACCACCACGAGATGACATGACAACAATGTGGAGCTTCTCGCCTTGGACACAGTTGCTCTTAGAGCCACTGATGAAGAAGAAAGGTCCAGATCTCTCTAGCTTCACCTTAGTGTCTCCATTGCTGTAGCTAGCTACTGGGTTTGTGGTGTTGCAGTTAATGTACGCATCTTTTGTCACTTGCAGAACCGAATCCTTCTCCCCATCGTACTTCCACACTGTCCACAAATTGCATAAACACACAATCACAAAGAGTTTCAGAAGTTTGAAAACCAAGATTTTGCAAAAAAACTCACCGAGAGAGTCTCCAACATGAAACCGCAAACTCTCAGCCCATTTGTTGAGTGAATCAGAGGGTGAGGAAGGGATTTTCCAAGCAGTGTGTTTGCCTCCGACCAGAATTTCTTTGCAACAGGAGAGATCAGCCAACAATAACAAGAAGAAGGATAATAGACAGGAAGTATCAACAAGAGTTATCTTAGCCATTATAGTTAAGTTGTGTATGAGACTGATGTGGTTTTATTTGAACTATGTTGTGAATGAATGATTGGGTTTGCATATATAGAAGAAGAAACTAGCCGTTAGAAGTTAATGGTGTTTGCTGCTGCTCCCAACAGTTATTTAAAATGGTCTCTCTGTTGGGACCGGGAGAAATTAAAGTCTATAGCAAAAGAGGGTATAAATTAAATGTTTCGTTAATGATTCTCATGGTTTTAGTCACACTACCACGAATCTGTGAATCAAACAATTGGATAAGAGGGTATTCATATTCTTGATTTTCCTCCTATTTTGCTCACTAATTTGACTACTTAACTCTAAATATAAAATTACTTTGATGAACTAATCTAGACGTTAGCAAATTAAAACATATCTCAGTTTTGGAACTAATTAAAGTAAAGATGAAATATATGTGGTCTAGCAGATTACACGATATTAACTATATTTTTTAAAGAAAAAAATCGTCAAAATAGCCTAGTCACTAATTCTATGTGTCACACTATAAGTTATATCCGGCTGTAGCATATAGATAAAACCAAAAAATCTATGCCAGCTCCTCGAAAAAAAAAAACTATACCATTTGAAAATAGGTTAGTCATTAATTCATTAATTCTACGTGTAATACTATTATTATATCGGGCTTTATCCCGTATATATAACCAACAAAATTTATGTCAGTTCATGAGAAAAAGAAGAAAACTATACTATTTGAAAATGTTATACAATAACAAGTGGATCGCTAAATCTTTGATGCCAATCTCAAATAGATAATAGTGGTGACGAACAGCTCTCTACGTGTAACAAGAACCTCCTGCTGCGTGTAACACAAGCACACAACCTCCGTACATATATATGTTGCCACCACCTGATGCATGTAACACAATCACCCCACAACAAAGTAAAGATAAATACTCTATCTCGCTCGCTCCTCTAAAATCTTCAGCATAAAGTATAAGACTTTAAGGTAATCTTACCGAACTCAGTCTCTCTATCTATATTATGTCTCAATACTGTAGAAGAAACGCTTGGTTTCTCGAGTATTTTAAGCATATATGTATGTGTGTCCTCCTTCCCATGTCTGAGTGTTATAATAAAATTCAGAATCATCTGATGTTGACGCACGGCTAGAGTGATGCTTGGTGGTTCTAGTTCTGTCTTTTAATTCACATAACATGCTTTTTTAGTTGTTTTTTCAAATCCACTTAATAGCATGCTTATTTTGTGTATCTATCACTAAACTTTTTTTATATTTCTATGAAGATCAACTGACTTTGTATAAACTGTCCCTTTTTGTGTAGGAGGCAAGATGATTATGTGGTATATCATTGTTGCTGTCGTCATCTTTGCATCGTTACTCGTTGCAAGGAACATGAGAAAGAACAAGAAGAATCTACCTCCTGGACCACCAAGACTTCCTATAATTGGAAACTTGCACCAACTAGGATCCAAGCCCCAACGTTCGATGCTCGAACTATCTGGAAAGTATGGACCTCTCATGTCTCTCAAGTTTGGAAACGTGCCTACCGTCGTGGCGTCATCTCCAGAGACGGTGAAGGATGTCTTAAGAACATTCGACGCAGATTGTTGTTCGCGACCGTACTTGACGTATGCCGCAAGAGTTTCATACAACTTAAACGACCTAGCCTTTTCTCCTTATAGCAAGTACTGGAGGGAAGTACGGAAGATGACGGTTCTTGAGCTCTACACGGCGAAAAGGGTGCAATCGTTTCGGCATATAAGAGAAGAAGAAGTTGCTTCCTTGGTCGAGTTCGTGAAGGAGTCTGCTTCATTGGGGAACAAGGTTAACTTGAGCAACACGTTAATGAAACTGTCTGGAAGTGTGATATGCAGAGTAGGGTTTGGGATAAATCTCAAAGGGAGCAAACTCGAGGACACGTACGAGGAAGTCATTCGAGAAACCATGGAGGTGTTGGGGAGCTTCGCAGCAGCTGATTACCTCCCTATCATTGGTCGAATCATCGATAGGGTCACGGGGTTACATAGCAAATGTGAGAAGGTTTATAAGGCAATGGATGCATTTTTCGAACATTCTATAAAGCAACATATGGAAGATGAGAGTCTTAAAGATGATATCATTGCCTTGCTTCTCAAAATGGAAAGGGGAGAGGCTGAACTTGGAGAGTATCGACTTACTAGAAACCACACCAAAGGGATTCTTCTAGTAAGTAATGTAACTTCATTCTTCACTTGTTGTATAAAGTGATTTATTAATCTTGTCTTTTTCTTTTATTACAGAATGTTCTTATTGCTGGAATAGACACTTCTGGCCACACAATAACATGGGCGATGACACACATGATCACAAACCCAAGAGTTTTAAAGAAAGCACAAGCCGAGGTAAGAGAAGTGATCAAAAACAAAGACAATATCACAGAAGAAGATATAGAACAACTCGAGTATCTCAAAATGGTGGTTAAAGAGACGGTAAGGATCAACCCACTTGTACCACTTCTAATCCCAAGAGAGGCTTCAAAGGATATAAAGATCGCGGGTTACGATGTTCCTAAGAAAACATGGATCCATGTCAACATTTGGGGTGTTCATAGGAATCCAAACGTTTGGAATGATCCAGAAGCATTCATCCCCGAGAGGTTCTTGGACAATGAGATTGACTACAAGGGTTTGAACTTTGAGTTGTTGCCGTTTGGTAGCGGAAGGAGGATGTGTCCTGGTATGGGGATGGGTATGGCTTTGGCACACTTGACTCTTATCAACCTTCTTTATCGATTTGATTGGAAGCTTCCAGAAGGGATGGAGATAGAAGATGTTGATCTTGAAGAATCGTATGGGCTTGTGTCTCCTAAGAAAGTTCCGCTTCAGCTTGTCCCGGTCCTTACTCAGTGGAGTTAATGTTATCCTTGGTTTTATATAGTTCAAGATATATGTAACCTAAATAACTATATATCATTTGTAAATCCATCGTTTAGCACCTTGTTTTTATATACTAGTTCAAGATGTAACCTATATAACTATTATATGTATATGCATCGTTTAGCACATTGTCTTTGATAACTACGCAACTTTCCCTGACCGTTACTTATGGTTCTAACTAGTCTATCAAATGAATGAAATACAAGTATTTTGCTGAATGATCACAAATAATGTATAACATGACTAATTGACTAACACTATAGTTGTATAAAAACTTATAGTCATCTAAATTCAATTAGATTTTTAGCTAAGAAGCCTCTCTAGATTCTTCACCATTACAGAAGAAACATTTTGGCCCCCTAATTTTTTTTTTTTTTTTGGGGTCAAACTGCTCCCTAATTTCTAATTTGAGTTCTTCCTAGACCACTGGTGAGAGTGAAAGACTTGAGACCTTTAATAGCTGAGTGTATTTTTTCCATAGTTTTTTTATGAATATGTTATATATGATAATTTATTTTTCACATTTAAATGTTAATTATATAATTAAATTAATGTTTATATAGTTTAATAGCCAAAGAGAAATCTATACTGGAAGTAAATTTGACTGGGCCACAAATTGGCCATTTAAAACAGGCCTAGAAAAGGCTTGTATATGAGACTGATGTTGTGTATGAAACTGATGTGGTTTTATTTGAACTATGTTGTGAATGAAGGATTGGGTCTATATATATAGAAGAAGAAACTAGCTGTTAGCCTTAGAAGTTAATGGTGTTTGCTGCTGCTCCCAACGGTTATTTAACATGGTATCTCTATTAGGACCGGAAGAAATAAAGTCTATAGCAAAGGGGAGTATAAATTAAATGTTTTGTTAATAATTCTGATGGTTTTAGATTACACTACCATGAATATGTGAATCAAACAATTGGATAAGAGGGTATTCATATTCTTGATTTTCTTCATGTTTTGCTCACTACTTTGATTACGTAGCTCAAAATTACTTTGAAGAATTAATCTTTATGTGAGAGGTTAGTAAACTGAAACATATTTCAGTTTTGGAATTAATTAAAGTAAAGATGAAATATATGATATGTGGTCTAGCAAATCACACGATATTAACTCTATTTTAAAGAAAAAAAAAATCGTCAAAATAACCTAGTCAATAATCCTATGTGTCGCACTATAAGTTATATCCGGTTTTAGCCTATATGTACAACCAAAAAACTTATGCCAGCTCATCGGAAAAAAAAATTATACTGTTTGAAAGTAACTTAGTCATTAATTCTATGTGTCCCATTATTAACACAATGAGATTGACTACAAGGGTTTGAACTTTGAGTTGTTGCCGTTTGGTAGCGGAAGGAGGATGTGTCCTGGTATGGGGATGGGTATGGCTTTGGCACACTTGACTCTTATCAACCTTCTTTATCGATTTGATTGGAAGCTTCCAGAAGGAATGGAGATAGAAGATGTTGATCTTGAAGAATCGTATGGGCTTGTGTCTCCTGAGAAAGTTCCACGTCAACTTGTCCCGGTTCTTACTCAGTGGAGTTAATGCTATCCTTGGTTTTATATAGTTGAAGCACTATGGAACCATATCCCCAAAATTTCATCCCTTAACTCTGAATCTTAAGTCTATATTAGTTAAACGTAGAGTAAAAATACATTTTTACCTTTTAATAAAACTTATTTTGGTCATTTTCTTCATAGAATGCTATTTTTGTGACAAAAACTTAAAAAAGCTATCACAGACAATTTTTCATATTTTAAAATTCGAAAATAACGAGAAATAAAGAAAAAAAGAAAGGTAAAAGTAAAAAAAAAAATCCAAGAATTCAAAATTTATATCTGATAATTTTTTTCTCTCGAAATATATAATTAAATTAATGTTTATGTAGTTTAATACCATCAGGTATCCGTATAGGGAAACACCCTATGATAGCACTAAAAAAGTTTATGTCACAAATATAGATTTTAAGGATCAAAATGACCAAAATATTTCATTAAAGAGGTAAATATACATTTATACCCCTATGGTTAACTAGTCTAAACCTTAAGGTTTATAATTGAGAGATGGGGATTTAAGATTGAGATTTAAAATTTTATAAAATAAAAAATAAATATTAAAAATTTGAAAATAAAATTTTTTAAAATAGTTTCAAAAAGTATTTTCGAATTACAAAAAGAAAATTTAAAAAAATTCAAAAAAAATTCAAAAAAAAGAAAAAATTATAAAAAAGTTCGAATTTGAAAACATATAATCTAAAACAATATAAAAAAATTAACTTTTTTAATTTTTAATTATTTTTTGTTTTTTATTTTTTTTTGTATCTAAGGTATTATGGTCTTTTTACTTATTAAATAAAACATTGCGGTCATTGTTATCTGTTGTGATCAAAACTCGAAAACGGCAGAATTACCCATCGGTATATCTAAACCGGAAGTAAATTTAGTGGGCCAATTAGAACCGGCCCATTAATCAAAAGGCCTTGAGATTACTCGAAATTGCTTCACCAGACCCGAGATTTGACGGAAGGTAAGCAACCAATTGAGAACAGAAGAAGAACTCAGTGAGCGAAAGAGATAGAGAAGAGATTTGAATCGAGAGAGAGGAAGAAAGAAGAAGAATGGATCCAGAGCAAGTAGACGAGTTCGTAATGGGCTACTTGAAGAAGAAGGGCTTCAACAGCGCAGCTAAACAGCTTCAAGAAGCTCTTCACCACAACAATGGTGGCACCTTCAATTCCACGGATTACCATAACGATCCTGAGCTCACCAAGCTCATCCGCTCCTTCTCCCAGTAATCTATCTCCCTTGATTTGGGGAATTTTTGTGTGTGTGTGGGGAATTTGAAACCCTAAGTATTTGTAATGTAAAACTGTTGAGAAATTTTCTATCAATTTATAAGTGATTAGGGGAAGAAATTAAGGGTTTGTTGATGCAATTTGTTTTTTTTTTCGCAGATCAGAGAATGATCCAACTCGGTACCGGGACGGTTACAGCAAACTTAGGTCATGGGCTTATAACTCGTTGGATCTATATAAAGTCAGCATCTTTTCTCCCTTTGGCCATGTTTCTTAGGTCTCATTTTCTAACCGTTAACTGATGAGCTGCTTCGGATTTTGTAGCATGAATTGCTGCGAGTGATGTATCCAGTGTTTATTCATTGTTACATGGACCTGGTTGGTAAAGGGCACACTCAAGAAGGTAACCTTTCAGTTATACAATTCTCAACATTCTGAGTTCTTTTTTCTAAGCATAGGTTTTTTTTTTCCTTGTGTTCCAGCGAGATCCTTCTTCAACAGCTTCCGCAGAGATCATGAAATGATACATTTAAGGGATCTTCAGAAGCTGGAAGGCGTTCTTGTTCCTTCTCATCTAGAGGTTTTTAAAGCTAACCTTTATAATATTGATAAAGGATTCTTTTTTTATTTTTCCTATTTCAACTGTCTTATTATGACCTTGTTTCTTATCAGGAGATGGAGTTTGCTCGTTCTCTTAGACAAAGCAAGGTCAACATCAAGATTTGTCAGGTAAAACTAAAGTGGAAAATGATTACTAGCTGTTGTTACTACTGGCAAATGCTTCGAGGTTTCTGGTCTGATTAATTGGATTCCATGGCTGCGGACTTCTAATGTGCTTGCTTAATGTTGCAGTATTCGTATGATCTGTTGCTTCAGTATCTACATAGGACGGAATCTACTTTAATGCTCGGTATTATTAACGAGCACATCAATTTCCAAGGTAATTGTGTTCCTTTCTCGTATATGTGCCTAAGCATGTAGCAGATATCTGAGTAGTAGACTGAATCCAGCTGTGGGTCATTTGTTACAGTCTACTCGGGACAGCCTAATTCCTCATCTGATGACATAGACGCTGTCACCATTGTTGGAAGTTTTCAGGAGACAGCTGATCACGTCAATCAAAAAGAAATACAGTGGGGAGTATGTATTTTTCTTAAAGCTCCTTACTCTCTCTTTTTTTTCTGGAGGGATAATAGTTTATACCTCATCCCAGCGAAGATCTTATATTTGCGAAGTCACTAACTACAAATGCATTTTTATTTCATAGTTGCTTGAAGACTCGCTGGAAGATCGCCTCGAGAAGACGGGAAGTCTACTGTCTGATTCTGAGAAGGGACAAGGAGAAAGTAAAGACGGGGACATTGATGATAGTAAGGTGATAAGTAGCTTCAACTTAGATAAATAATTTTCTGGACGAAAAGTTCCATATTCACTCGTCAGTTGATACCGTGTTCAGAAAAGATCCAACGAAATTGGAAAGCAAGGCTCTTCCTTAAAAAAGTTAAAGAAGGACAAAGCAGGAAATGCAACAGCAAAAGTTGCACGTCAGGAGACCAGCATAGTATCGCCGGCACCACGTGTGAAACCGGAACTTGCCTTGCCAGTCATGTAATTTCGAATCCCTTACTCATTTTCTTATGTTAGGATTTTATGAAAGAGTAATGAACAGACAATATATATGGACGATGCATGACTGATTAAAGGAGAAAATAAATATAGTAGGTGTGACAAACTAAGCTACTGTAACTTAGATTTTTTTCCATATAAATTTTCTTTATGTCAGGTCAACGGATGTAGAGGAATCCATCCTTGAAGACCTGAGAAACCGTGTGCAGTTGAGTAGTGTTGCAATGCCATCTGTCAGCTTTTATACATTTGTTAATACTCATAACGGGTAATGTCGTCATCTCCTCCTAATGTTTTGCTGTTTATTTGCAACTTGTTGCTCACTCATTTATCGTCCCCCAGGTTAAACTGTGCATCTATATCTCATGATGGTTCTCTGGTTGCTGGTGGGTTCTCAGATTCATCAATAAAGGTTCTTATTCTTGAATGGTTGTATATGTTTCTTTGGTTTTGTTTTTTTACTCTCCGAAATGATGCCTAATTGACGATTATGGTGTTCAGGTCTGGGACATGGCGAAGATAGGACAAGCTGGCAGTGGTATGTTTTTAATGATATTCATTGTGATAACAATTATTTGACATCCGCAATTAAAAAGGATACATTCTTCATACATTTCCCTTGTTCGTTTTGTTGTTTTAATGATTCTTGTTTTTGTTTCCATGAGAAATTATGGACACTAATGCTGTCTGGTTCAGGTGCTTTGCAAGGTGAAAGTGATACAAATGATCAAAACGTTGGACCAAATGGCAGAAGAAATTATACATTATTACTGGGTCACTCAGGGCCAGTTTACTCGGCCACTTTCAGTCCACCTGGAGATTTTGTATTATCTTCTTCAGCAGATACAACGAGTATGTATATGTCTTTCACTCTACATATCCATATACTCCGTCATTAGTTTGGAGTTTTCTTAGTTACCAACCATGTATTCATAAGTGCAGTACGGCTGTGGAGCACACAACTAAATGCCAATCTTGTGTGCTACAAAGGTCACAATTACCCTGTGTGGGATGTCCAGGTATAACTGTTCAATTTTCACACCTTTGTCTTACATTAACTGGAATTTATGAAGAACGGTCATGTATATATATACTCGTTTCATGGTGCAGTTTAGCCCTTTTGGGCATTACTTTGCAAGCTGTTCTCATGATCGCACTGCACGGATTTGGTCAATGGACCGAGTACAACCTCTGCGGATAATGGCAGGGCATCTATCTGATGTTGATGTAAGCGTCTCCCTCATCTTGATCGTTGGGGTTTTAATTTATAGAGTTTAAATAAAAGGGACCGTTTGAGTTATTAATTCATGCACGGCATTAGTTTACTGTGTCACAGTTTAAATGGTTTAGCTAACACTTTGCATTGTTTATTGACTTTTAGTAGCCTTTCATATTTTAATTTGGCCCTGGCAATCATAAGTTACGAATCAACCAGTTTATAGTTTTTTTTTTGAGAAAACTACCAGTTTATAGTTGATTTAGAGATTGTCTTTAAGCTCCTTGAAGTCATAAGGTTACGTTGGATTACTTAACTATTTGGATTGACAGTAATACAAATAAGCGATCTCAGTTTCCATTTGGATAACTATTGATGTGCCTTTCATGTACTTGTCAAAATCCTTGTTTCAGTGTGTACAGTGGCATCCCAATTGTAACTACATTGCAACCGGTTCTAGTGATAAGACGGTTAGACTCTGGGATGTTCAAACAGGAGAATGTGTCAGGATATTCATTGGACACAGGAGCATGGTTTTATCATTGGCGATGTCTCCAGATGGGAGGTATATGGCCTCTGGTGATGAAGATGGAACTATAATGATGTGGGACCTCTCAACAGCTCGCTGCATCACACCTCTCATGGGCCATAATTCATGTGTATGGAGTCTCTCTTACAGGTGAGACAGCGAGATAAGCAGGAAATTATTTTCTTTCATCACTCAGTTAGGGAGGATTCTCGTTATAGGTTGTGGAGAGTGATATAGGGTCGCTGGGCTTGGTTGGCATAGTGAACCCGCAAACTGCACTTCCAATGATCCAAGAACTACTAACCTGTTTTTTTTTTCTGTTACAGCGGCGAGGGGTCTCTTCTGGCTTCTGGATCTGCGGACTGCACAGTGAAACTGTGGGACGTCACCTCAAGTACCAAATTGACCAAGGCCGAGGAAAAGTGAGTTTACTCCATCCTAAAACTGTATCATTGTTCCCTTTGAATTTTAGTTTGTTTTGTTAAAAATGATTTTATCATTTATTGTTGATCAGAAATGGAAACTCGAACAGACTGCGCTCGCTCAGGACTTTCCCCACCAAGTCCACACCAGTTCACGCTCTCAGAGTAAGTTTGTATTAGAACCAAAGTTCGAGGGCGTGTGCTTAATAGTATTACAAAGCTCTCTATGCTAAAACTCTTTTTATTTTTTGTGTGTGTGTGTTTACATTGGTACAGTTTTCTCGGAGAAATCTGCTGTTTGCTGCAGGAGCGCTCGCTAAACCCGCAAGCTGATGGAAAACAATGGTATCTGAGATTTGCTGCTTTTACATTCTTGCAAGCTGTTGTAGATCAGAAGAAATCAGGTGTAGAATAGTCAGTCCTCTTGATACTCTTATCAATATCTCCCAAAAGGTTACTTACTTGTTTATGGCCTTGGCTTGTCATTTCTAAATTCCAAAGATGTTGAGATTCTCTTAGTAAACTACTATGTATGCAATCCAATCCGGAAATCACTTGGAGCATGTTTGGTTTTAGGGATGTTAAAATGGGTAAACGCACCCCATTTAGACCCAACCCATTTAGAACCCACCCCATTTAGACCCATTTAGTTTTAAGGTCTATTAGCGCTCCCCATTTAAACCCACAAATTTTACCTTGACCCATTAAGTCCCATTTAGACCCATTTAACTCTTTTTTTAATTTGTTTCATACCTTTCTTGTTTTAATTATATTGTTAATCAAATTATATGGTACAAAAATTTATATTCTTAAATAATATTGTAATTTTTAATGGTCACTACTTAATTTAATTTAAATAAAATAAAATAATAAAAACAATTTGAAAACATGTATAATGATAAAAAAATCTTCAATTGTGAAAGAAATGTTTGAAACTTTTGATATTAATTGAACCCAAATGTGGGAACATATTAAAACCAAAGATCAAGAGGGAGTCGTGAAACTGTGAGACACGAAACAAGAATAATGGAGTTGCTTACTTGCTAGTTGCTACATACGACTGATGCCAGCAAATATATACTCAAATAACTAGAATCTCAAAGTGGCATTACAATAACAAAGTTAATAACTTAAACAAGTTCAATAACTACCAAAACAAAGGCACCAAATTATTCTCGTTATGTTTCCAAACATAATAAAAGAAAGTCTCAAACATGTTTCATGGTGGTACACTTGAGCCTTCTGATCTTGAACTTCCAACTCCAGAAGCACTTGTAGTCTTCCCAACATCATCTTCCTTGCACATATCATCAACATCTTCTGTAGTACCTACAAGTCAACAGGTGAATTAGCATAAAACACATTATACAATATTTTTAATAAATTATGAAATTTACCTTCATATTCTGCAAATCCACGCAGCCAGTTACGGATACAAAGCAAAGCTTGAACATTCTTGGGAAGCAAACGGTTTCTGTAGGGAGTTAAGACTCGACCACCAATGCTAAATGCTGATTCTGAAGCAACTGTGGTGATTGAGATACTAAGAATATCACGTGCCATAGTAGCTAAATCACCAAATCTAGACTGGTTCTCTCTCCAATAGCTTAAAACATCCAAATCAGGAAATGACTTTCTATATAGCCTTTTCTCCTCCAAATACACATCTAAATGTGTTTTTGTGTTTCCCATATCACTTCCAAGGCTTCTTTCTAGTTCAAAGAGATCCTAATATTAAATTGAAAGTTAGAAGCAACTAGATCATGTAAATGAGTTCAATCAAGCAACCAAACGGCCGGGTAAATGAAAAATATGAGTGATGATGCTAAGAATTTTCATTGTCTAAATCATCTTCAAGAGGAGATCCAGTAACTAGATCCTGTGGATTTGGAACAGGTGAAGCACCTGAAGAACTGCCTCGGGTCCCATCCTGATACTCCTTATAAAGATCAATCAAGTTAGTCCTAAATACTTCAGTTTTTAAGCTAGAAGTAGCAGGATCCACTCTCTCATAAGCTTTCTCAAGCACATCCAACTTCATTCTTGGATCTAATATTGCTCCCATAGCCAAAATGATGATGTATTCCTCCCAGTACTTAGTAAACTTAACTTGCATATCTTTAGCCATTTGCCTCAGATCATAATCATCACAACTCGCAAATTTTTTCAGCAGTAGCTCAATCCTCCAAACTTGAGTGAAGTACACACAAGATGTGGGATACTTAGATCCTGAAAAATGAGTAGTAATGATACTGAAAGGTTTCAGCAACTCACTTATTTTTTCTCCACGATTCCACTCATCTTCAGAAGGTAATGAATGGTAGTTTCTGTCAACAACAGCCAAGTTTTCAAATGCTTTCCTGAACTTCAATGCCCTAACTAGCATTTCATACGTAGAATTCCACCTAGTAGGAACATCCAGTGATAAACCAGCTCCACTTCCACTCCTCACTCGCTCTACACACGCTGCAAACACTTGAATTCTTGTCTGAGATGCCTTCACGTATCTAACACTTTCCCTGATGTTATATAGGAGATCCTTTGCTAATTCTAAGCCTTCTTTTACTATCAAATTCATAATGTGAGCACAACATCTTATATGCAAAAATTTGCCATCACGTAACAAGCCAGAACCACTAATCATCTGAAGCTTTTCCTTGAGGTTTCTCTGCATACTATCATTGTTAGTAGCATTGTCCAAGGTAATAGAGAACACCTTCTTATCTAAACCCCATTCCATCATACACTCGAAAATCTTATTAGCGATTTCTTCTCCTGTGTGTGGCGGTTTAAAATCACAAAAAGCCAGAATCTTACTATGCAAGTTCCAACCATCATCAATGAAGTGCGCAGTAAGACAAATATATCCTAAGTTATGAGGACGAGATGTCCAGAGATCAGAAGTGAAGCAAACCCGACCAAGGTGGCCAGCAAACACTTTTTTCAGCTTTTCTTTTTCTATTTCATACTTCCTAAAAATATCAGCAGCAGCGGTCTGTCTCAAATAGGCTGAAACTCTGGATTTAAATACTTGTCTCGTTCTCGGACCTTCTCATATTCTACATATCTAAAAGGGAGATCATGATATATGATTACCTCGCTAATCAGACCACGATCTATCTTTTGATCATATGCGGGTTTAGCTTCCTTCAAAGGCTTCTTTGAACAAGTATCCAAGTGGCGTTGAAGATGATGAGTCCCAAAGATGTGATTCGTTTCACTACGTGTCACTAACTTCGTACCGCAATGCAAACACTTGGCCCTTTCTTTGCCATCTTCTTCTACTCCCACTGACACAAAGTCTTCCCAAACGAGCGATGTTTTACGTCTCTTGCGTGGAGCTTGAGTTGATTCCCCTACTTGAGTTTCACTTTGTTGTGCTTGTGGTTGTGTATCTTCTAAATTTATCTCAGCTAGAGCATCTTCTTCATTCATGTCTATTAACTGATCCATGCTGTAACTAAAGAACAAAAATAGATTTTCTTAGTCAATCTAGATTCTAGCACAATCTAAAATAACTCATGTATCCACGTACTGGAAAAAGACACATCAAACATCAATCAAACAGGCGAAGAGTAATGATCAAGATGTCAATATCTCAGCCTCTCAGGTTTATACATGAGTCATGAATTCACACAATGTTTCGTAGAGAAAAGCAACAAGAATAGATTTTTTTAATCAATCTAGATTCTAGCACAATCACAAACAAAAAAACATAAGGAAATCACAATCACGTCACAAATATATAATCAAATAATATCAATGGAACAAAGCAAATCACAATCACGACACAGACTTTCCAATAAAAACGCTTTTTACCCCCGAGATTACAGATTCACCAATCACCACTTCACAATCCAAAAGCAGATAATACAATTAAAGAAACACGAATCGAGATACGCAAACCTAATCATTCAGAGACCTGGAAAAAGGAAAACTTGTGCAAAACTGAAACAGTCACATACGAGTACGAACAAACGTATGAACTATGTTCAAGCGATCGTCTTAGCTACATCATGAAAGCTGATACGAGAGATACAGAGAGAGGAGTGGGAATAAACTTCCGTCGTTACCTTTTTTTTTGTCCTTCTCCGACCGATGATGATTCTCCGCCGTCCACTAAAATAAACGATACCCAGAAGATATAAACATGGAAGCTGATAGGAAGAGAGATCAAACCTTCGATGCTTGTAGAGATTGAGATTCGGCGGAGAGAAAGAGTAGACATAATTTTTTTTTTTTTATATAATTAGAAAATCTGTACATGAAAATTAAACGACAACGTTTTTGATTAAAGAAAATAAAACTTAAATGGGTTAGTAGGGTCCCCATTTATTTTAGCTAAACCCCATATAATAAATGGGTCTTAGTCGGATAACCCATTGAAAACCCAGTACCCTAATTGGGTCTAAATGGGCTTTTGTTTATTTTTAATACCCATTAAAAACCCGCTAAAGAAACCCGTTATAACATTCCTATTTGGTTTGTAGGATTTTCCAAAAAAAAAAGGAAAAAACCTTTTGAAAGACATTAACTCAAGTTTTGGATGAAGACACCAAAAGTAGACCTGGTTAATATATGATTAGACATTTGTATAATTACATGTTGGGGATGTGTTTCTACATATCTTACATCTTCCCCACTCCGTTTTCTCATTAACCATTTTATTTTCTTTCAGAAACATATAAAGCTTATATGATGCATATCTACTCTGTCACAGTCTGCATACTGGGCAACAATAATAAGCTTCGGGCGACTCACATTACTTGCCAGTCCAAAATTCAGATCATTGTATTGCTGTTACAAGCAAGCTAGGGATTTCTTTAACAAAGAGTTAGAGAGATATAGTACTAGTACTAATATAACTTAGGGCAACATTATCGCAACGTCCCAGCCGGTCCTTAAGGGCAGGGGATCCACAAAAACACCAGGACCGAGGGGGAAAGTCGTTATATAAGTAACGTCGCAGCTCAGTTTTTCGTCCTTTGATATCTCTTGTGTCCTTTGCTTTTTTTATTTTAAGGACTTAAAATTGTCCTAGTAATAATGATGGCCTTAGAATATAACGTCCCCACCATGTATGCACTATAAGTATAAGCAAAAATAGTGAATTTGCAATTGAAAACTCTGAATCAGCTTTTACCATTTCTGTGTCGGCCATTAGTAACGTTGGACCCACCAAGTATGGTCGCAGATGGCAAACGACAATTACACAATCTAACCATTAGATATTCCATATTCATTACAAGCTAAAGAAAGTACATCCTTTGCTAAATAAGTTTAAGCTAAAGTTTTGGAAATGGTAACTAGTGTATTAGAGTATCTCCGATGTAAAACTCTATTTTTCGTCCAAAATGGAGTAAAATTGTTCTAACCCTACTCTATTTTCTACTCCATAATGAATGGAGTGATGAACAAAAAAAATAGATTACTCCATTTATAGAGTAAATTTTATTATGGAGCAAAATATGGAGCATTTCTTATTTCATATTTATTTTTACTCCATTTTAAAAGAAAAAATGGAGTAGTGATGGAAATGCCGTTAGCTCGTTTGCAGTTATAACATAACGCCCAGGCGATGATGCTGATTAAGAAATAATAATAAAAAAAAACCTTTACTCAGTGCCAAAGTGGGTTTTATGTTGCTGACGTGGTGTTCAAAAGAGAAGTTCTGATTGGTGGAATAAAGCGACTTTCTCCATGCAACCTAGTTGTATTTCATGATAAAATTAAGTGGGAAACCAAACTTTGTATTGACGAATGATCTACAAACCTCTTTAGATGATAAAGAAAGAAGAGCGTGGAAGTTTCATAAATATTTGTTTTCCTTAACGTTTCACACAAACAAAAGGTTGATCTCTCTCATAAAGAGAAGTTATTCTTTTTTCTTTTTGGACAAAAGATAAGTTATTTTAAGTCATATAGTTCTAGTTAAAGTATCTCACTAAGATACATAATAAAATGGATCACACATAATATTGAAACAGATCTGCCCAAGATTATCATTAATCAAATAAAGAGATTTTCAAACCGATTATCACCCATGTTGTTTGTGTGAGACTCTCGACGATTTCAAGAGGACAATGTTTCCTAGTTATTCTAAGAATCAATAGGTTAATTGTGTTATCGTAACTTTTGCTACATCAGATAGTATTAGAGCTGGTGTTTTAGTTTTTTTTTAATAAAAACTCGATTTTGGAATCATGGAAAATTTGTTCTTGGAAAGCGTGGTTTACAAGATGATATATAATATATTGGTGTAGATCTCCCTGGATGATTTCTTACTAAACACAACTAATTATAAAATGTCAAAAAAGTAATGATAGCAAAATACCCAGGGTGAGGGGCATACACTTGCTTGACTAAATCCGAATAACGCTATATACTCTGTAACTAGTTTGATCTACGGTCTGGTCTCTTAATAGAGAGTACAAAAGAACAGAAGAAAAAAAGATTGAAGGAAAGACCCACAAGAGAAGCTAGAGGAGACAGAAATGGCCACTTACCACGTGGAGTTACATAAAGTATTCATAAACTGACCTGAAAATAATTTAGATGGTCCATTTCCAGTACATATATATTTTCTTTTGGACATCAATCCTTTAAAATTTATTGTCATTTTCCTCTCCTGTCATTTCATCAGATGTACTAGCTTCATAACTGTTTTGAGCACTGCTTCATGTTTTCAGTTGTCGTTTGTAATCCACTTAAAGAAAATACTGCACATATACCAACTTACCAGTTTCAACTTATTGATCAGGGCAAAGGACTAACCTGATGACCTGTCGTGAGGATTGGGTTATTAACGTATATTTATATAAGGTATAAATGTAGATGGTGGAGTTCCAATAAGCTAGCTTTTAAGTGTTTTGTGAAAAGTGTGTGATAGCAAACCAAACCAACCTATCGCTCTCATCTCCATAGTACTTTGGTCCAATACTTGTTATTACAAAAATATCTAAGAAACTGTTTTACTATTAGGGCATTGTTTTCTTTGTCTATTCCTTTCTAATACCATATACTCCTGCTCCTGTTTACAGATATAAAGCTTCTTTCATAGCTATTAATAATAGAAAGAGAGAGAGAAGAAATCATCACTTGGAAAAGAAAAAAAAAAATAATATGTTCTCTTTTTAGCTCTCATGGACACTTCTAGGGAGAAGCAACTGCCTTCAGATCCCTCTTGCATGGCTTCCTCCACAGCTTTTCCATGTCAAGATTCTCTAAACCAGAGCCAAGAACAGAGTTTTAAAGGTGAAGAAACAGACGTAAATGATTCTACTCAAGAACTCAGTCTCCTCGACTGCATAGACACGAGTATCAATGTTAACCAGAGTTATAACGGGTCGGCTACATCCACGGAACACAAACTATTCTCATGCAACTACTGTCAAAGATCTTTCTATAGCTCACAAGCACTTGGTGGTCACCAAAACGCACACAAGAGAGAGAGGACGTTGGCAAAGAGAGGGCAGCGAATGGCAGCATCAGCTTCGGCTTTTGGACATCCTTACGGTTTCTCTCCAGTTTCTTTCCATGGACAATACAATAACAGGTCTTTGGGGATCCAAGCGCACTCGATGAGCCACAATATAAGTTCATATAACGGGTTTGGTGGTCATATCAACTGGTCAAGACTACCACTTGATCAACAACCAACAATAGGTAAACTTTCTTCAATGGATCATTTTCATTTTCATCATAATCAGCAGCAGCATCAGACGATGATGATGTGCCCTTCAGTAACTTCACGATCCAATAACATGGCTAGATCATCGAGCAACATAGGAAGGAATCTAGTAGGGTCACTGACTCTTGAACAATGGCAAGGAGACGAAGGATTGTTAAGCACAATTCAGGAAGAGAAGCAGAATCTTGACTTATCCCTCAAGCTTTAAATGTCTTTTTCTTGATTCTTGCATTTAGTATATTTTTCTGTGTTTTCATTGATTGTTATCAATTAACACTCTTATGTGTATATGTTCCTGTCTAGTAAAAATATCTAATGTACATCTTTTCACGTATCTACTTAGTCTTGGATTTGTCGACTATACATACATAGTGGATTTCATGTAGACACCCAGCAACAGTGTAAAGCATATGCTGCATATCTAATTCCTAGAACTGGAAAAGAAATGTGTATAAAGGAAAATAGAAGACATTGAGATCTGAGGAAAGATTTGGTTCTATAGTCACAAGAAAAAGGATATAATATTATAATGTCAAAGTTGGTTTACCTAAAAGTTAGAACAATCATTCTTTTTATTTAAAAGTTGCTAACAAGACAGTCAAACAGAACCAAACATCTATTACTATAAAAAATGGTTTTCTCCTCTCAGCCAGCCACCTCAGCATCCAGTTAGATAAATCGACGCAGGATACGGCGATATGTGTCAGGTAAATGATGCTCTGCGTTTCATTAAGTCTTGGCATTGTGGGCTTATGTCGTTGTATGTTACTGGGCTTAAGGACTTGGTCAGACTTCAGGCCCGACGCGAAGAGAAGTGCCTCTAACCCTATTACCAGACGAGAAACGAAGAAGATTGTCTCCCTTCTCCTGCTACGGCGACCATAAAACTTTTCCGATTCTTCCACCATCTGAAACGTTTTGCGTAAAAGCTTCGTGATTAATCACATTGATTCGCTCTCCCACTACGTCGTCTTCAATGCTACGTTTCGATATGATATGCGGCTAGGGGTGTTCAATCCGGATATCGGTTCGGTTTAGGTTCGGTTTTTTTCGGTTTTCGGTATTTCGGTATTTCGGTTAGTAAAATATAACTACCATTCTAAATCCATATTTACTTCGGTTCGGTTCGGTTTATATACCGTCGGTTTTTGGTTTATTCGGTTTATACCAAAAAACATAATTATTTAGTTTGAGATCATATAAAATGAATTTTAGAGTCATATTGTCAACACAGTCATTTATTAAAAATATATTACATGTTCAAATAAATGAACAAAAAAGTAAAAATGCTTCTACCATCAAATAAAATAATCAAATCTATAATTAAAATCAGAGCCTGAAATTTTGAAAATAAAAATATGAAACAAAACAGAAACATGAAAGAAAAGTTTTTTCACTCTTCCATATTTAGTGTTCATTAAAATCATGTTTTTCGGTTGAACACGAAACTCTGTTTGTTTATAGATAAGAAAAAAGTTATGAAAATTTTCCATTAATTATTTTCTATCAAATTTATATATAATCTTCATATTAATTTAGTGAATACTAAAATAAAGCAAAAAGATAAAAAAACTTAAAAATAAGATGTCTGAATTGCGATGTATTGTTATTTAATTATAGTTCAATTGTTTTACAAATTATTCTTTATTACTATAACATTATGGTAATAGTTATTAACACAAATTTAACTTATATAACAAATAGATATTCATGTATTGTTATAAAATAGATACATATTTACATGTTTATACTTTTAGTCGGTTTTGTTCGGTTTATTCGGTTTAATCGGTTATATACCAAACCATATCCAAATCCTACGGTTTTTATAAAATTATATCCATTCGGTTTATATGGTATATACCAAAACCAAACCATATTGTCTATTTCGGTTCGATTCGGTTCGGTACGGTTCGGTTTTACCATATTGAACAGCCCTATATGCGGCGATCTCCGTATAAATATGTGTGAGTAGTCTTCCCTTTGATCTCATCTTATCTTCGTAACACTAAAATCTCATACTCATCACTTTCAACATGGCTAATACTAGGGTTTTTTTCTCCGATCTGGGTCGGATGTGAATGTAAGTTAGTTTCCAGATTTTCATATTTGTGTTTCTGGATCTTCTCCATGTTTCTTGATACTGATATATCTCTAATCATGTTTCAGTCGACCATGATGCAAGCGACCATGATATATCTCTAATCATAAGTTTTTGCTATCTCCACATCTCTCTGCTACTCATCTCTCTGCTATCTCCACAACTTTCCTAAAGCTTTAGAGAGATCTAAAAATCTCGACAGCCATGGAACCACCAAATCCCAGAGGATTATGATCCAGCCAATCGTATATTTCCTTGGATATTTTCCTTCTTCATATGTGTTGTTATGACTACTTTCTCTGTTTTCTTTGATTGAATTTTGCTATTTTTTTTTCAAAACAAAAAAAATTGCTTTATTTTCTGGTGGTTTCGTGGCAGCTCCATAACTTGAGTTTTAGGGGTTTTCAAAGTGTAAGCTCCATAACAGTCGATTTTCCATAACAATGTAAGTTATCAATGGGTTTTCTGATTTATCTTCTGGTTTGTATTTGTCACGCAGAAACTTCGAATCAATATTTGGCTATTTGACCGGAAAGATCTGAAGACTGAAGAAATAATTAATGTAAGTCTGTACTCTGTACTACACATTTTTAGCTATGAATCCGTTGCGAACAGAGCTCCATGAGCATGTACTTTGTAATTCCTAGCTTAGTTTTCTTTGTAAATCAAGTTTAAATACACTATTTAATTGATGTCTTTTCGTTTTCTCAAGTGTTCAGGAATTCATGGTGTTCTTTGTGCGGCTGAATTCATGTAGTACAAACACTACTGAGTAATTTCATCAATACACTACTGAGGAATTCATGGTGTTCTTTGTTCAGAAAGTTGTTTCACATTTTATTTTTCTTGCATATTCAATTCATGTCCACTGGCCACTAGACTAACTTAAGGTTATGTTCTTGATTCATCTGTCCCCTTCACATTATGTATCTGAGGTTGATCAAAATTACATGTTTATGGTGACAGGGCCTAGGTTTTGATGCCCGCATAAGCTACATAGATGGTGCTTATGATACTTTTCAGCTGGCCACACTAAGCTATATGTTAATTTAGTGCAGACATATTAATCTTTATGCTTTTCATTTTCCCTGTTTTTTGTTGATAGAATTTGAGCGCTAATATGTAATTGACTACATAGATCTTCAAAACTATATTTTTGAAATGAGAAGAGAGTTTATTTTTAACAACTTATTTGCTTCTTTTTGAGAATTTTAACATTTGATTGTGATTATTAAATACACCAGTTTTTAAAAGAACATGGACAAAAACTAAGCAAACACATTCATACGAAAATGATTGTATATCACACACAATGGGATTTTTCATGGTTTATCAATCCTGACACTTCCGGTGATTCACGTTCATGTTAGTAAGAATCACTATTAACAGCAGATCGTTGCTCTATTCTCACGCACTAAGTCACAAATTCGATTCATAAACAGTACCAAACACACAAATAATTCAATATCCAGATTTCCAAATTCATATGGTGTTCAACTAACTAAGAAAAACTAAAACGGTTGATAGCAACAACAAATTCCATAAACCACGGGTTCAGCATCATCCTAAAGACCTCAGTGAAACAAGTATGTCACAAAATGAAGACTCTTAACTTCTACAAAGAAAATTCCACCAATTCACACAAGAAGACAAGATTGAAGTGATGAAAACATTATTACTCCTTCATGACTTTATTCCTCCTACCAGGTTTTTGTTTAGGAAGAGAAACATGAAAGGCTAAGTATATTAATATCAAAAACAATTATACGTAACCAAAAAAAAAAACATGTCCATCGCTTCCATTAATATTCTATAGAAACAAAAAAATTCGGTCATCTCGAACAAAGACAGACAACTCACAACACCATCACAATCAACACATTATCACCTACTTATCATATTCCAAATTGAATCAAAAGATAACTCAAGAAACAAATGTAGAAAAAATATAAAAAATAACAAAAATACTGTTTATCAAACATATACTCCAACTGTTGAAATTATTTTAAAAATCACATCCCGCCCGTAGGGCGGACCGACCCTATTATGTAATAAAAAGAAGATAGTTGCTGCGTAGGATTGTGATACTAAAAAGCAAAGAGTACTATAGAAGAAAACTGAAACATATTATCACTAAAGCATCCAATGCTTCTCCCAAAGTGGTGTAAACTATGACAACGAGTGACCTTTCTTTTTTTGGCCCTCGAGGATAATAACTAAACGAGTCCGTGCACCACACACACACACAGACACATGAGCAAAGTAATTTTTCATAAAAGGTGACACATTAGCAAAAGCAAGCGACTATCTAAAGGGGTGAAAGAACTATACATTTTAAAAGAGGCAAATGTAATGCTTAAGATCTGACTCCAACATTGTATATTTTCCTGAAATTGCATGTAAAATAAAGAACGGCACCCAAGAGATTGGATTATCTTCGTGGTTTTCTTAAGCATGGATAACTTAATAAAAGGCCCATCTCATATTTCATATGTTCAGAAACCATTACCAAAAAAAAAACGCCACATATTGCTTTCATCATCAACGACTTCACGTGTTTTTTCCAAAATTGGTCGAAGATAATTGAATCAAGTAAGTCTCTATCGTGTCTTTTTCCACCACTAGTAAACAATTTAGTGGCAGGAAGAAGATATGCTTGTTTGTATTCACAGAGATAAAGAAACAAATATAGTCAGAACGAACCAAAACTCATACAGTTCCATAGATAAATCCAAGAAGAGCACAAGTGGATGATCGCACATCCAAAACATGTAATGTAACAAAACCTGACAAGCCCTTCGAATGATCTTCTTGTTTGTTACCGTTTTGGCCCCAAATCTTTCTTTGATGCAAACTCACTCACACTTGCCCTACACATAACCAAAATAAGTAGAATCAGTTTTACTGATCAAATCATTTGGCTACGTAAATAAAGAAACGCTCACCAGCCAAAAAAAAAAGAAAAGAAAAACTAAACGGCAAGGGAAGTGGGAGAAATTAGCCTCTTTGAGTTGGGCCCCAAGGCCCAGAGACTTGTTTTCAATGTTTACAAAGATCATATAATCAACTAAACATGTCTAAACTTAATAATCTCTCTTGTTCCTATCAAATATCTCAAGTAATATTGCTAGTAGGAAATGATAATTCTGCTATCGACGAGTTCAAGTCCACTCTCAAATCTGCATTTAAAATTTGAGACTTTGGTCCAGCAAATTACTTTTTTTGGGTTTGAGATTACACGCAACAACATTGCTATTGGGAAAAACATACTTTAGAACTTCTCGAAGATGATGGTTTACTAGGCTGCAAGCCTCTTTCAGTACCTATGGAACTTAATTTCAAGATGTCTTCTGCTGATTGGGATCCACTTGAGGATTCTTCAGTGTTCACGGGTATTGTACGCAGACTTTTGTATTTGACACATTACCCGACTTGATATCACTTATGATGTGCATAGTTTGCGTCCATACATGTTTGCTCCCCACTCTGTTCAGCTAATAGGCCATTATCTGATATCTGAAAAATGATCCATGCGAAGGCTTATTTTACTCTACTTCATCTGATCTTCATCTTACTGCTTTCTCTGATGCAATTTGGGTTGCTTATCCGGATTCTCGTCTTTCTTCTATACTACTGAATATTGTGTGTTACTTGGTGATTCACTCATCTCTTGATTTTTCAGGAAGCAACCAATAATATCTCATAGCAGTTCAGAAGCAGAATATCACGCTATGGCTGATACTACATGTGAGTTAGTTTGGCTGACATCTTTATACTCATCGTCCTCCACCAACTGCATCCACTCTTCTCTGTGATAACCAATCAGCCTTACATATTGTTTCACCTCCGCTCAAACACTCATTGAGAATGATTGCCATGTGGTCTATGAAAGGATACAAAGTGGTTTTGTGAAGAATTTACATATTAGGTAGATAATCAACTTGATAATATCTTCATGTCCATTGTCCAACCGGGTTTGTTCTAATAATAACGATGTTTTAGTAATAAGGACGATACTAGAATCCATACATATTAGTATATTACAGAACCGGCCTTAGATTTATAGGACTCGAAATACCCCTTAAATAATCAATGTTTATATTTTTCTTAACTAATTTGGAGGGTCAAGTGATACATGTTAGTTTGCATTTTAGGGGCTGAAACGAATGTTTTCAATTGTTATGGCCAGGGTCGATCTTGTATGCAATACTTTTGTTGAAATTTGGGTGAACGAAATACATTTCCATGCACTAATACGAGACGACATATTACTAGTATTATATAACAAGAATGGACAAAATACATTTTCATATGAATATGAATACCTATTCATTCTTTATTTGGTGAATGCAGTGAAATTTTTATTGGGACAATAGAAAAGGACATTCCTCAAAGGAAAAAGGGTCACAGAAGTTCAACGAAGTAATGATGATCAACTCACAAGCATGCCCATTATTTTAAATCTCACCTTTGCTGCTATAAAATGCTTTAACAAAACATAATAATTGGAATAAACTACACTTTTGTAATTCCCTCTTATTTTTTCATTTTTTTTAATTAATTAATTTACCTTTCTCAAAAGGTTGTGGGGGAAACAAAATCAATTTCCAAACAGGTATGTATAATCATTACAAGTTCCATTGGATAAAGACCTCGATCCAAAAAAAATAGCATCACGTTGATAAACTAATCTGTCTCATGTACTATTGTTTGACAAAATATGTCACATATAACATGGTTCTTTTCTTCGTTTTGTCTTGTTAGTGGATCTATGAGAGTATATATATAGTGGCTGAATAATTCTCACGTAGGCAGTATTTTAGTTGTTACCAAATCAATTGAAGTCGCATGCTAGCCTACTGTATAGAACTCGGAGCAAAATAGTTTGGAACATTTTTTTTTTTTTTGTAACAAGTTTGGAACATATTATTAGATTTTTAAAAGAACTCTTAGAATTGCTTTTGACTACCCATTGTAGAATTTATATGAGCTTATAAGTTAAAATTGAGTTATTATAGCGTTTATGTCCCTTTTGTCAACCTTATAAACTATAGGCTATTGTCACATCGTCCAAGACTTTTTAAAAATCTTCCATCAGTTTTCTTAGTTAGATAAACATGCAATTATGTGGTATAATGGTAAATTTATTTACAAATCAAAGGAGTGTTATTTATTGTAAAAATGATCAGCAGCATACCAAAGATGATAAGAAAGTCTCATCAAATCAAAGCCAAAAGCTGTTCAAATCATAGTTTACCCTGATTATTTATATCATCATCATAAGTTATACAATATTGTATATGCATAGCTTGCGTAATTTACTTTTATCTATTTTCAGAATGATATAGATTTATAGTTTATTATCTACAGCAGGCAAATAAAGGGGACAAGAAATCTTTTTGGATCCATATAATTCCGAACGTCAAATCATTATGTGCTGCAATTTAGATGCATTGCATGTTTACTGGTTTATAATTATATCGTAACGGGCCAACTAACCATACTGAATTATCATTCACTTAAATTCAATTATATATGTTCCTAACAACTGATAAAAACGTGTACATGCTTGCAAGAAGAAACGATCGATCGGAGTGAAGAAGCTACCGGATTATAGTAACTGCGTCGTAATTGTTCTTTTACTGATGCAGTATTAAATTGTTTAGAAGATACGGTGTAGTAGTGTGCAGGGCCGTGCCTGATAGGAAGCAGGTCAAGAATTGGCTTCGGAATTGAGGCCAGTTTTTGTAAAATTGTTCTTGGTCCAGTGGTTTAGTAAGATCTTTTAACTGACCAGGTCAGGAGTCCGAGTTAGCTTAGCACCGTTTTTGTATTTTCTTTGTTTTTATCAATTATTTTAGGTTAAATTTTTATATTAAAACAATTTAAAGGGCCAAAAAAAACTTTTATGCTTATAACCTACAAAAAGTCAGCCAGCCACGGCCCCGGTAGTGTGGTTATAATTGTTTCACCGTTTGATTCCTTGGTTTGCAAGCTCCGTGAAACGTTATGTATAAAAAGTGATTGCGGTTGCGCATTTTAAAAATAGGCAAGAAAAAAAGCAACTTTGTTCGTGTTAAACCAAACAAAATATTTCAAAACGTTGATTAAACAGCAAAAACCCTTATGTCACAAATCAAAGAACATAGCTTAATTTAAGATGTGTCGAGACCGGGTCCGGTTTTCATTTTGGTTTTGAGTCGAATATGTTCTTTTAGGTCAGGTTTATTGCTTTTGATTAGTCGTATAGCTGACCAACGTAAGTGCTAGAAACATACAAATCTCTCTAATTTATAAGTTAGATTTTTGATGGTCGTGTTAGGGAGACACTCTTTTCTACTTGGCAGCAATCCCAAATTAAAAGAAAAAAAAAATTAAAAGAGTGAGAAATAGAATTTTAAAAGGAAAGAAAAATAAGGCCCACCGTTGAAAAATGAGAAACCAAACCCTTCCAAACTCTGGGAAAATGGACATTTTATTCCCCGAGTATTTGAGATCAGCAATTTTAATATTCAAATATTGCTCGCGCATAATTATTCCTCAACTAATAGTTGACTGCGCAAAATTAAAAATAAAATAGTCAACCATTAATTGATAGACGGAAAAATAACGGTTTTCGTCAACTTTTTAATGGTTGAATATTTGAATCATAATTTTGCGCATTCAAAGATTAGTTGAGGAATAAATATGCGCATATAATACTTGGGTATTTAATTTACCGATTGAAAATTCTTGAGAAATTAAAAAATTACCTTTTATATTATTTATAAGATTGAAAGTCACACACATTAATTTTCTTTAAGAAAAACATAATTTAAAATATTTTCAAGTTAAATAAAATCATTATACTAGATATTTACTTTTCTGAAAGCGATTGTTGATTTTTTACAATGACATATAAAACAATACAAAATAATTATAGTTACATAATATTGCTGATATACTTCATGTTTATAAAATCATTTTAGATGATTTATAAAATAATTCCTATTTAAAGAATCTCAATTTGAACCAATTTATAAGATACTTAATACCAAAAAAATATTTTTAGTTTTTAAGAGCATATAAAATGATATAAGATAACTACATTTGCACTGTATTTTTAGTTTACAATATATAATTGTCTATAGTAGTTTATATAATTGTCTAAAGTATAGATTCAGTGTACAAAATATGAATGTATAAGCAATACAAAATCATCTATAAGTGATTTTATAAACATGATGTACATCAACATTGTGATGCAATCATGCAACTATAGTTATTTGTATTATTTTATACGTCATTGTAAAAGATTTAAAAAAAAAAATCAAAAGGTAAAATTTCGTATATTAGCTATATCTAACTTGAGAAATATTTTAAATTATGACTTAAAAAAATTGTTCCTTTTAATTCGCAAGTATTTTCAATCAGCAAATTAAATACTTAAGTATTATATGCGTATATTTATTCCTCAACTAATCACTGAATGCGCAAAATTATGATTCGAATATCCAACTGTTAAAAAATTAACGAAACCGCTATTTTTCCGTCCATCAGTTAATGGTTGACTATTTTGTTCTCAATTTTTTGCAGTCAATTATTAGTTGGGGAATAATTCTGCACGAGCAATACTTGAGTAATAAAATTGCCGATTTCAAATACTTTTTTTTTACTGAACCTATTTCAAATACTTGGGAAATAAAATACTCATTTTCCCTCCAAACTCTCTTCTTTTGATATATTTTGTCCAAATGTTGTATCTTTTTCACTACATAAAATCCCCACTTATTCACACACGAACTCAAAACATGATTCTCATGATTTCTGTTTATTTTTTCAATTGGTTTACATGGAGAATCTGATGCAAAGAAATTGATAACGTTTTCATATCATATAAATACTATATATTACATAGCATATGATCGATTGCTCTTGTAGAAACAAGAATGAGCGTTTCAAAAGAGGCCAATTCAGATCAAAATGTCTTGAACTGTCACTGCTACTCTCATAACGACGCCGTTGAAGGAAAATGTGATAAAATAAAAATTAATAGAATGACCCTAATAAAGCCGTTTATCACAGCGACTGAGTAGGTGAAACAGAGCGAAGCTCAATGGAACCGTAGTGAAGCAGCTCCTCGATCATCTGCTCGATATGATCTTCCTCCAATGGCCTGAGATTATGTTGCATATCCACGTCTCCGTCTTCCCACTTGATCTCCGTTACTCCTCCTCTGTTGTAATGATTACCGTCAGACGTCACATTCATGACCCCATCATATCTCGCGTTCTGAATTTGTGTTTGTGCTTGCGTCTGCGTTTGCGTCTGTTTGGTCAGCTGAAGAGAAGCCATGTAGCACTTGTGGAGTTTAGCGGTGAGAGTAGCGGAGAGGAGCTTGGAAGAGGAAGAAGGAATAGCGTTTGGGTTGTAAGGGAAGTTGGTACGAGCTCTATTGCCACACATTAGCCTTGCAGCCTCGTCGTAGGCTCTTGCCGCATCCTCCGCAGTCTCAAAAGTCCCGAGCCAGATTCTTGTTTTCCTGAAAAAAAAAAAAAAAAAACAAGAATCAGCTTTAACTTCTTGATATAAAAATGAGAATAAGGGTATTATGGTAAAAGACTTACAAGAGAGGGTGGCGAATTTCAGAGACCCAAGAGCCCCAATGTCTCTGTCTCACGCCTCGGAACCGTTGTTGTGGTCGTGCCATTAGAATATTAGAGTTCAGGTGAGTCTATCAAAGTGTTTGTGGGGAATGTAAAAGAGGAAAGTGATGATAGAAGTGAAGGAGCGTTTTGGAAGAGTGGAGGGTGGCTATAAGTACTGTTGGCTTCATGAGAGATGTATTTTGTTGTGTAACAAATTTATTTTGCAAATTAACTGGCAATCAATTTGGTCCTAAAGGGACCCACACCGTTACCAATAAGACCCAGAAAATTTCGTTGGATTTTATGTTTAACTCACTTGTTGTATTCGAAATTGCCAAGACATGGGCAAATGTATTATCTAGTAGTCCCACATATTTTAGAGATTTAGTGAATATTAAAAGCTTAGACACCACATGTTTAAACTGAATGCAGGATAATAGTTTTTGGAAAGTATCAATTGTAATTTCATTCAAGAGAGAATAAGACTTATCCACAAACAAATTTATCAAAACTTATGTAAATGATTTTGATTTTGCTTACAGGACTAGTTTCATAAGAAAACAATTCAGATTCTAAAATTCTATTTTCTTTTAGACTAATAATTTCCCTGATATATGTATAGGTCCCTTTTGTTACAAAAAAAATTGCAGGTTTCCTTTATCTTTCCAATGGTGAACAAGTTGGATCCAAAGACATTTTGGCTGGGGTGAAACTTCAAACCCACTGTTTCCATTTTCACATGGGTTTGATTGATCATCACAACATGTATGTGTATCTAGATAATGCCAATTAATTTTAGATTTTCCCCAACTAACAAATAATAATAATAATAATTGGAAAATATGAAGTTTGATGACTAGCGAGACTCTTTCACCACCATTCTTCGCCCATGTGAGGCTCCGATAATGACTCAATCAAACACCAAAACAATCTTCGAATGCTATTTATTTTATTAATGTTTTATGATCATACCCATGATTCCTGACTATACAGTTTACTAGATGATAGTCTAAGAGGAAAAGGAATAGTAATAATAATATGATTATATACGATATAATGACACTCTGTGTAGAGGGGAATGACACATTCAGACTTCGTCTATGGATTCTCCTATATACGGATGTTTTTGGGTCAATTTTATATTTTGTTCTATAGATAAAACAAAATTAGATGGCTCATCAAATAAGAAAATACAATATATATATATATATATATATATATATATGTAAATCATGCTGAGTCGCTAGTGTTTTAAAACTTATATTCCAATTTAGCAACGTATCCATTTTAGAGTCGATAGTAATTGGAATAAAAAGTGATAGATGTATTTTTTTTTTTTTGGTCAAAACAGTATGCTGTTAGAATGGATCCATCGAAATGACAAGTGCCAACATTATTGATGGAAAGTGGTTTGTTTAGACCGCAATTATGACTTCTTGCTATAATTATAAGGTCAATTACTTTTATTAATAATTAATCATTTTAACCCTAGTAATTAATAATTTTAACCGAAATAATTAATTAATTAGTTGGTATATATATAACCTTTGAAAGTAGTTAATCACCTTTGAAGCTATAACATTAGAACTGCTGTAACTAGTCACAAAACAATTTTATTAGGTCTAATATAATTTTTTTTGCTAACTGATTCTTCATGCGAGGTGTGGTTTGATTGTATAGGTCGATCAAACAATGAAGCATGTGGGAGTGGGAATGGGAAGATCTAACAAATACTGTTTTTGTATAAGTTGCATTCCTAATTTTCTCCTTGCTACTGTGTTTGGAACGTTTGAGTAGTGTGGCTATCTTTATAAGTTTCAAGCTCCATACTTCTGAAAGAGCGTAAAAATCAAACTTTATTTCTCGCATGGCATGAAAAACTCATGATTAAATAAGGTTCCTTCAAATAGATTCTTGGTAACAAATTCAAAAGTTACCTGATGTAAATAGATCTTTATGAAATTTCATGTATGATAATTTAAATATGCATGCAAGTTTTCGTGGCAAATGAACTTTTATTAAGCAAAACATTATGAATTATGAACTAACAATTACATGATTTACATGTCATTATTAAATGTGTATGATTTGTTTGTTTTTATATAATAGAGTGTCATAATTTGTTTGGTGAATCATATTACATATCTTAATTTGGTTTTGTCGATATTGGAGAAAAAAGAGAAAGTTGAACATACACAATAGGTTGCTTGGGACTACATACAGTTATGGGAAAATCAGACAAGTATTATGAATAAAATAAGTGGACCTAGAACGTAAACGCGTGACATGGGACCTACTACGACATGTATAAACATGGGTGATGAAATGGGTTGATTGCGATTCATGTCCTTTTCTGCATTCAGCTGTAATAAGCGAATCCAGAATTTTTTTGACTAGGTGCACATATTATAATACAGTATAAACTTACAAATTACAATAGGGAGATATTAAAATTTGGTAAAAATATATATACTTTTAAAAATGGTATGGATACATGTGCACTCTATATCTCTTTAGTGGCGAAGGCCATACATATGATACTTTCAAAGTATGTAATATTTTTACTAAATGATGAAAGAGAAGAGGTAATTTGAAATTTTGAACCCGTTTTTTTTGTGCGCATAGCCCCTACATTTTATTTATTTGTTCACTAAAATCAGAGAACCGGTCGTGCATTTAGATATAGTGGGTTTTCCATATTTAGAAATGGGAGTTGTTAGCATAAGAATCATCAGATAGTTTTTAGATGAGTAATAAATACATGCATGTATTGGATTGATTAAGTGTTAGATAACAGTTTCATGATTTATAAATATAGTATAATAATTGTAAGTTAGAACGTACTTAATACTTATTTTAATTGCAAGAAGAAAACTTGCAAACAGGTTATTTATATAAATAATTTAGTTTAGTAGATAAATGCGACATAGTAAGGTGACATCCATATCAGTGACCGCCATTCCCTCGTCCCATTCCACACTCAGTCACATGCAAATATGGAGGGTCCATTGAATCCTCAATAAAAGGTCACAACAAAACCAATATTCTAAAGAACATATGTAATTTAAAGCATATAGAAACATAGTCATATATATACATATATTATTTTATGATAATAGATGAAGTGATTCAACATGGACTTTGGAGGTTTCAGAGGCGCTGTTCCTCAGCTTGCATACACACATGCAGTATCTTTTGGAGTTATCTGTACATTTTTATGTTCTTATTAGTACAAGAGAATCTAATCTATGTTGACAAATTTTCCAAATTTTTATTTCGAAAACTGAAAAAAAAACAAATAATTACAAAAGGATTTTCTAGTATCAACTCTGTTTGCCATTTTGTGTATTATGTCGGAATAAGAAAAATAAATATCACAAAAAAAATCATCGTATATGTTTTTCTCAATGCATTATGTTATCGTCCTTTCCTTTCCAATTCTAGCGGAGATGATAAACATAAAATCACAAGTTCTAAATAATAATGTCTCTTAATCTTTCAGTAATATGGTTTGAATGTTGCTAATTGTTGGAAAACTTTGTTTGTTTTCAAGAACTCTGACACATGCACACATACACAACTGAATTTTAACATTTATTTATAATACAATGTAACATTACAAATGGCTAATCATATTATAAACTATAATCAATGGATTTAAACTTAAGACTACGAGGACATATAGTTAAGTGATTCATGCTAATATTGCTGTTGTATCTTTTCTTGGATTCAAATTTGTATATTTATGATGTCAGATAACAATAAACCCTAAAATTAGAAATAAAAATAGTTACATAACATGTTGTATGTTGTGTCTCTACTCAGATCCAAATTTATGTATTACATTTTGTAAACAAAATAAAAAGAAAAGGAAAAAAAAGAATTAGAAGAGAAAAAAAGAGAAAAAAAGAGAGTTAGAAGTCAAGTTGGAGAAAAATGGATTGGACGCGGTTTTGGAGCAACGTGAGAGCAAGTGAATGTTACATTTGAGTCCAAAACGACACAGACTTTTTATCACTCCAATTTACCGCACTCCATGGGATCTTTGTTCCCTCTTTATCTCCTCGTCCTTTGAGTTTTTTTTTCCTACAGACATTAATACAAATTGCTTATAAATTCTAGTCACAGAAACTTTTTTTATAAATATTGTAATTTAAAATAAGTGGACGTGAATTTTATTTTATAAGAATATTTTTAAAGGTTTAAGTTTTCAAAAATAATCTGGTTCTTTGGCACTTAAACGTTTTTGAACATTGATTACACTTTACAACCATTAGTTAATAATGCTTGTGAGACGTGGTAAATCATTTAAATTTACTGTAAATGTTATCGATGTTCCAAAACCCATCTCTCGGCTTCTTCCCATGTGCTTTTTGTTCATTTATATAAATCCTTTCTTTGCCTAACAACATCAAACCATACGTTTTCTTTGGCTCGTTCTGATATTAAACTTCACACTTGAATTTACTCTGATTTGCATGTTCCATATAATTTATTGTTGTAATTTTTTTTTTCTCAAGGAATTACTACTGATTTTTTTTTTTGAACTGATTTTACTACTGATTTTCTTATAGAAAATTGTCTTATAACCATATATATATAGCTTTTGCTATGATAATCTCGGGTCCTTCCGAAAACAAAAATATTTTAACAAAAATAAATCGTATGCATTGGTCAGTTGTAAGACAAAGTATTATGTTTCAATTTCTATAGGGTTTTATATTTTATAAAAAAAATCATAAGAAATATTTTTGTTATTTATGGAAGAGAAATTTGGATTTAGTAGGCCCAGTAGCGGCCCTGAGCAGAAGCCATGGAAGCATGTGCTTCCGGCCCAGTTTGTAATATCTAATATTTCGGCCTTTAATTTTGCAAAATGTCTAGTAGCATAGTTGGTTAGAGGTTTGTAATATACACTAGGAAGGTGGAAGGTTCGATATACATTAGAAGTAGGTTATTTTGGTGTTTTAACTGTTAATTTATAGGCCCGTAACTGTATTTTGCTTCCAGCCTGATTTTTTTCTGGGCCGGGCCTGAGTAGGCCATGTGATGTGTGCTTTGGAACAATGTTTTTTTTCTTTTGAACCTTTCTCTGGAATCATGTTGACTATCTAATTGGTCGAATATGAAGAAGAAACTTTTGACTTTATCGTTAGATACTGTTGTTCTTTCAGCTTTCATGTTACCATTTTATTTTCACCTGTCACTCTCACCCCATAGCAGCATCGCAGCACCAGCACATGTACGTCAATATCTAACACATATAAATATTATATATATAAATGTATATAAGAAATCATATATGCAAATTGATCATGAACGAATATTTTTTTTATTAGATAATATTATATCTATAGTAATTTGTTCATCGCAGATTGATCTTGGACAGGACCAACCAGTTAACGAACTAAACTTATAGTGTTAAGGGTGCCAGTTTTTTTTTTTTTTTTTTTTTTTTTTTTGTCGTCTAAGGGTGCCAGTTAGCTTGTGAGTTGTGACAGAGTGCCGGCCCAGAAAATACTAGGGTTGGATGCAAAATAAAAATTAAGAATCATTTAATAAGGCTCATTAGTCTTAAACTTTTTAAAAACTGTCATTTAATAATAATGGTGAAGGGATTACTTGAAACTTTTATAATTCAGTGACTAATTAAATTCTTATACGAATTGAGGCCGGAAGACCAAGCTTCTATTACTTTTCTTCTGGACCGACACTAGTGACATAGAGAACCAAAACAACCCAACCAACCTCCGAGCTCTAAGTTTCGTGAAGTTTTAAATAATTAGTAAATATTTGACACAAAACTCGAATGACATATACATTTTAACTACTAATATTGAAGATTATATGCGAATTTTCAACTTGCGGTGCTTAAGACCGGTATTGAACTTGACACAATGTATCTACTTAGACCTCTGTTTATAAGGATAAGAAGAAATCTAACATGTTTTTATACTCTTACTGACTGATCAAAACGTCAACTAGTGGGGAAAAAAAACATAAACTATCGGAAAGAAATAAACACAAGCCTCAACTTTCATGCGTTTGGCGAATTGGAGGAATGGGCCAAGGACGAAATCAATATAGATGGGTCTAGCCCAGTAATTATTACACACAGCCCAACATCTTAAATCGATCTATCTCTTTTCTCCTTGCCATGCGCTTTATTTCTTTACGATAACTATCATATATCATCAGATCTCCGCTAAACTATAAACTCGTCCTATATTTCCATGAACTAAAAATTGTAAACGTATTTTTTCCCGAATCGATAGTTCGAAACTTAATTTCTCATAGGCAATGGTTTTAATCGGTTTACGCTTAACCAAACACTTTAAAATCATCTAAACCAAACTAAAACCCAATTTTTATATATAATTGTTTTTATTTTTTTCAAGAGCCATCTTAGACCAAACCAAACAAAAAAATTTAACGTCATCATCAGTAATCATCGAAAGCCACACGAGCTAAGAAGCCTGAGGTGCGTAGATCTATACCTACCAGCCCGAGCATTCAAAATTCTTCTAACGTGAAGCCTACAATCAATTTCTTTTTAATGGAAACTGCAGAGTTTATAACTGAGAAATAACACATTCAAAACAAGAAGCTTGCCACAGGAACAGCAGCTTTAGCTACAAGACGTTCAAGTAGAAACTTTGCTGGATGACCACAAGGATTACTAGAAATGAAGGCATGAACCATCTCTATCGCCTCCTTGGTTGCTGAAGAAATCAAATAAACCATCGTTTGCGGCTATAAGAAAGTGATTTGACTCTGTTATCTTGTGAACTCTAATTGATGGTTCCACTGAGACTTAAGGTGGGCTCAAAAGGTTACTAACTCTGAGAATCTCCATCAGTGCATCGTCAGTTTCTCATGCAAGAACAGAATCATCAAGTTTGAATAGAAACCGTAAAGCCAAAAGCTACTTTGATATTATACAACAATACCTCTTCAAGTAAGAAATCTGGCACTCCTTGCTCAACCATCTTCTGCGTAATTATAGATGCTGAAACTGCAAGTGTCTGCCTTATACTGCGTTTGCTCTCACCTGTAAATTGAAACAAAGATGTGTAGAGTCATGAGGAGAAGGAGTATGATGTCCACAACGTTTGGTTTAAAATCATGTGAGAAGATCAGTTTTTGCCGTGGCGTTGGTGAAGGAGAAGAAAGGTCTGTGAAGAAGATGATCATTTTTTTAGGAAATTGGATTTTTGTTTGGTTAAGTTGGTTTAAAATATTTGATTAAATTGGTATAAATGGTTGGTTAAGACTAAATCAATTAAAACCATCGTCTACAGGGAATTAAGTTTCAAACTATCGATTTACAGAAAATTAAGTTTACAACTTTCATTTCATGCTAAAAGATAGTTTTCGTGGAGAAATAGATCGTCGATGCTCTCAGTGAAAATATGGTTTTGGTATAGGACAAAACATGACAAATAGATAAACTGATAAACAATAGTAACAGTGTAGTTCTCTAGTTCCTACTGAGAGGGAGAGATCCTTGATATGGAAAGAGTTAGACAAGAACTCAAACATGTAATATGCAAAATCAGCCAACTTGATCTTCAATAAGACCCAATATTAAAGTCTCGATACGGTCTAAATATATATTCTGACGCGAGAAAATTAAGGGTTACATGAATGATCTTCTAACAAATGTAGAAAAGCTTTGTTTGGTGTGAAAAGGGTTACAAGTAGAAAATAGTAGACATAATCTAACTTGGAGTGGCGATTGAACAACAAGTAACGCCTAAATTATTTTATAACCTCTTTGTATATGTTTGGTATTAACATTTATAACAAACACGATCAATTAAAAAAATAATACAAAAAATATCAAACTTTTATAACAGCTGGAGCAGCTATAAACCTCTCAGGTGAAGAATCTTCGCCGCCTCCGTCGTCAAAATTAAGACTATAGTTTTTGAGATCGTACGTGAAGTCCACATCCCTCTTCATCTTCTTCCTCCCATTGCTAAAACTTCTTATAAAGTTTTTCCACTTTGGCCCCGCAATTTTCTCAGAAATCTCTTTTGGCCCCTTAAGTTTCCTGCTCCACCAACTTTCTCCTTTTTCTTCCCGCAGATTACCGCTCCAGCCACCGTCTCCTCTTCTTCTCCACCAGAAGTTACAGAGATACCTACACCCGCAAAACGCCGCCGTTTCTTGGTAATCATCTGAGAGTAGGTTTTCTTGATCTGTAGCCATGAGAAACAGAGAGTGTCGTTGTTATCTTTGAGAGTTTTGGTTAGCAAGTAAACGATCAGCTCTATATATAAACAAAACCGAGTGAGATTACTCCACGTGGCGAATCGACCGTTAGGGATGGGATCTTTCACTGGACCGTTATTTAGAATACCGTGACAGTGATGTGAGAGGATCATTGGTCAAGCTGGCTAATCATTAAAGACAGCTGTGAAGGCGGGAGTGAAACGGTTGGTTTCTTTTATATATGCTTCTTCTTTTGTCTTTAAGGATCATTTATGAAAAAAAAAAGGATCATTTATGAAATTGATAATATTAGCGCATTATAAAATATAAATACACTAAGATTGCGTATGAAAAGTGAAAGTAGCAATTCCATTTTTTTTCGTATCTTTCAATATATATATTTTCATATTTTGTAGCTAACAAAGAGGGGTTAGAGCAACTAATAGTTAATGATAATTAAGTAATTAACTAATCACCACCATTATAGTGAAAAAAAAAAACTAATTAGAGTGATAATAAGTAAAGACAAAACAAAAAGTGGTGAAGACAAAGATGAAAGGGTTGGCAGCCTGGCATGGCAAGTGATGATTAGCCGTTGGGTTAAAGGACAAAAGTTGGGTTGAGATTTGTTGAATAAACCAACCAAGTCTCACCATTAAAGATAAGGCTGTCCATGTTGTCAAGTCTTATTAGCTATAACAAAGACACTAATCACCTCCATTATTCATAATGTTTATGACATACTGACGTCATAACAGAGATTGCATTATGGCAACTTTCTGTTTAAATATATTCTCAAGCCAATATATGAGTAAGGGAATCAAGATCAGACTTGGATGCAGCCACCGGCTTGGATTGAGGTTTTGGATAGTGGCATGGTTTGGTCTCGCTTACTTGTGATCCATTACTATCTTTAACTTAAAAAGTTCAGTTATTTTCAATAGGTTGTTTCGTAGTATGCATATAATGGCTGGTGTTTGGCTAGTGTAATGTCAGTATCATCTTGGATGCTCGATGACATTCAAACCTAGTTAGAGACCACAGAGAATTAAGATGTAAAATGCCATACAACGGTTTGTTTGAAAAGCTATATATTTTACAAACTACACCGACAACGTAAATTAGATAGATTAAGACCCAAAAAAAAAAGTTAAACTGTTTCTATCTCTCTATGATCCCCCAGTCTGGAAGGTTTGCAGTGGCTTCGTTCACCATCTTCACTAATGTTACCTGCCAATAATAAATACAAAGAAAACTTGGAAGCTGTGTCTTGTAATCATATGTACAGGTGTTACAGGATAATCATATATATATATATATATATATATATGTTTTCAGAAAATGTAAGGCATTATATGTAAACATACCACACTCTGTGGAACACCAGGTGGTGGCATTGTAAGGTTCTTTGGTGGCGGTGACTTAATATATGATCTTTTGTCGAATCTCCATTCCCCTTTCTTCCCATAGGTTAAGTGTCCCTGAAAATCACAACAATCATTCTCTATATCAATTACAATCCACCTTGAAGAAAATTCGAAATGACAAATCAGAATTTGAAATCTTTACCTTCATATCATAGTCACATCCATAAGTGTAGTGTATGATGTACTTGTCACCAACCTCTTTATCCCACGGAGGCTGATTTTATTATTACAACCAAACCAAAGTCTCTTTAGTTAATGCATCAAAATAAACATCAACAAGCAACAATACATAAAATTTATGAGGTCCATTCCATAATTATTCCACTATCCTAAAACTCAAAAATGTGTAATACGATTACCTGAATCATGAAGTCTTTGTGTAGAACATTGCTAACACCATGCAACGCAGATGAAACCGCATAAGCATACCTATATATCAAAAGTTATAGTCAATATCCAAAACAACAACTCTAAACAAAAAAAAAATCGTTTTTCTATTCAAAAGATATGTACATTTCAAGAACCCATCCAAAAGCCTTATCAGCTTCAGGATCCTTCTTCATAGCCAAAGAAACATTCATCCAAGTAGGAGCAATCTTCTTCAAAGCTTCCTTCAAAACCATAAATAGACACCCTTTTGAAAACCTGATCCCAAAATCTTCAGGACACAACAAAAAAAAAAAAAAACAAACCTTTCCGAGAATGACAGGAGAGTTTCCTATGGGATCAATGTTGGTCACAGGTCCTCTCTCTTCCGGATAATACTTCCTCAACACCTTCTCGTACTTCTTCGGTTCGATGTAAAAGAAAGGAAACGCAGCTCCAAACCCATCTTTAGCTAGGTTCGGTATAGGTTTCACAATGACATGATCAGGCTCAGACATCAGAACATAACTGCATTACATTAAAAAAAAAAATCAGTACTTTTATTGCCAAAAAAAAAAAACAAGTGTGAAAGCGAAAAGGGATCATCTTACTCTTCTTTAATGTCTGCTTGTTGAAGCCATTGTACAAACGCCCATGGTCTGTTTAAAACTACATAACCCTGTCCGAACAACACCTCAAATCAATGTCCGAACCAAAAAAAACAAAAAAAAAAAAAATCAAATTTTGATTTACCTGATCCATCCCAGAAGGCAGAGGCTGAGCAACGAAAGTGGGAATCTCATCCATATACTTGTCGGGTTTACCGTTATGCAAGATCCGGGTAAACCCGCCCATTTCGGATCCGGGTCCAGCGGAAGCTTTAGCCTTTTTGAACCAGTAGTACATGACTCTGCATTGCCATGTGTTGTAGACAGAGTCAGAGGCTGTTACGGCCGTGTGGAAGAGTCTTCGATTCTTTTCGTCGTTGGCGCGGATTCTGGATCCGCCGCGTGGCAATTGGATGACTGGGTCGTCGTAGGAGGAGGAAGAGGGGAAGCCTTGTTTGAGAGGAGCGTTGGAGGAGATGAGGATGTTGTATGTGATTAGAGCGACGGAGAGGGTGATGAGAAGTGGGTAGAACAGAGTTCCACCGCAACCCATTTGAGAGAGTTTGGGAGAAATGGAGAAGGAGGCAGAGTTTCTTCAAAGTCTTCGTCGTCTTCTTCTTCTCTAGTTATAATTGGTGATGAAGAGAATTAAACTCTTTCCTAATGTACTTATTAGGAAGGAATGTTTGTAACTAAACCGAGATCTGAACCAAACTTGAACCAATAAACCTTAATTTATTTATTTTCAACCAAACCTTAATTTATTTCCAAATCAGAGTTATTTTAGTTGAACAAGAATTTTATAAGAAGGTATTTGAATATTTTTTATTATCTGTATTCAATCTAAATCCAAAATCTAAAAGCTGAAATTAATAATATTAAAAGATAAACATAAAACTCAAATTAATGTTTGAAATGTTTTTTAAAGCTATACAAGATATTTAAAATATCAATTTACTTTATTTTTTATATATCCGTAAAATAATTAAAGAAAAAAATATTTTATATCTAAAATAAATATTTAAACAAAATGTAAAATTTATCTAAATTTAAATTATTATTTAAAATCTATCATCGGTTTGGACGGTAAATCTTTTTTTTTTTAAATATATTTTTTAAAAGTTAATCTAATCATTTAAAAGATTTGTCTAAGCGTTTTTTTTGGTCAAAGCGTTCTATTAACTAATAATCTGCTATAAAATAGTCTAATTAATATCTAGCTATATCTTGAACATTAATCAAAATGTGAAAATCCAAAAATATATTCTTCTATCCGAATAGATATCAGTTAAGCAGACCATTTCCATTAGAACATTCAATTTCGGTCGTTGGTTTAAGAATACACCGGTTCGACCTCAGTTTGGTCGGTTCGATTCAGCTAAAAGCTTCATCTCTTCATCGTTTCGCCTCTCTCTCTCTCTCAAAAAAAAAAAAAAAAAGAGATTTTTCTCAAATGGCGTCACTGTGCTTATCTATCCACCAAACCCTAAAACCCTCGGCGGCTCCTAGAGCAAGACCACTCTCCCTCTCCTTCCCTACATCCACCATCTCACTCCGCCCCTCAACCAGACGCCTCTCCACCTCAACCACGCGCGCATCCTACACCCCAACACCAGCAACCGAGCGCGTGATCTCAATCGCATCCTACGCCTTGCCGTTCTTCAACTCGCTCCAATACGGGCGCTTCCTCTTCGCGCAGTACCCGAGGCTAGGCCTCCTCGTGGAGCCCATCTTCCCGCTACTCAACCTCTACAGGTCGGTCCCGGGCGCGAGCTTCGTGGCCTTCTTTGGGCTGTACTTGGGTGTGGTGAGGAACACGAGTTTCAGCAGGTACGTTAGGTTCAACGCGATGCAGGCGGTGACGCTCGATGTGCTGTTGGCGGTTCCGGTGTTGCTGACGAGGATACTGGATCCGGGTCATGGAGGTGGGTTTGGGATGAAGGCCATGATGTGGGGACACACGGGTGTGTTTGTGTTTAGCTTCATGTGTTTTGTCTATGGAGTTGTGAGCTGTTTGGTCGGGAAGACTCCTTATATCCCTCTTGTCGCTGATGCTGCTGGGAGACAACTCTAGAAAGCTTATCACTTATGTTTCGAAAACTGTTCTTTTTATTTGTGTTTGCGATCATAAAGGTTTCAGCTTTGAGCAATTGTTACTGGTATGTAGTTCGAAAGAATCAGGAAGCTGTTGTTTGCGTTTGAAGAGATGTTGTTAAGTCGATGGTGTCATAAGGTTCTGTCCTAAAAATAACATAATTCCAACATCCAACAAGTTAATCATTCGGCTGAACATGCATCTTTAGACAGTATAATGAGGTTGTCTTCTGTGAAAGAATAATTATCACTGTAACGCAATTTGACTATCTTCCAGTCGATAACGGCCTCTAGTGCTTAGAGCATATTTTATGTCAATCGAAAAGAGTTCAGTTTCAGAAACTGAACCAGTCTTTCACTGTTCTTGTTCATTTAAGAAGCTATTAGCCTAACCTCTACCTATAAGCAGCTGCTATTGTGTCTAATCTACTGTTTGGCCAACAAACTCCACTTCTAAGCAGCTATTTAGCCTAACCATAGTTTGCTATTGTCTGTCTATATTCAATTGCGTTTATACCTGATCGCAAAATATCAATAATTTATATAAATAAGTAAAATGGACAATGTTTTAGCTTCTTGCACATATTCTTGACGCGACAAGGGCCTCTAATTCTAAAACTAATGGATTCTGTTCTTTAACTGATTGTCTCTGCACATATTTTTTCTTTCGAGAATATTCAACAGCTATATCATCATCTTTGATATTCGTTCAATCACAAATAGTTAGACAATGTATATCAAACTATAATGATCAACGTATTCCATTTCTGATGTAAAATATTACTTTTCTATCTCTTACCAAAACTGCAAACATCATGTTTACACCAAAGAGTGCTTTTGGAACTGGAAATGAGTCAATCCAGTCCAACCGATGCAGAACAGATTATACTTGGGTTCGTAAATTCTGGGCCTAGATTTTGGTTTGGTTCGAACGAAGTTGTATAGCCCACGAGAAGTTAACTAAACTATTCTACACCCTTTAATTGTCTTCTTTCTTTAATTCATACACCCTTGGTCTTGGTAGCTTAATGTTTTATATAGGTATACAAAAAATAAATTAAACAGTATTAGAGATATGTTAATCTCCAATGGATGCTTTAATCTCCAGTTCTAGGAGTCTACACGAACTTGAGAGATAATAAAATTTATGACTGGCTCGTAGAATTTTAAGTCCTGATAATTTACAAGGTTTGACGTGGAAGAACTTTAAATTCCACACCCTGAAATTTTTTGGAATAAGCCATAGAGAAACGAACTAATCATATACTTGTTTTGGCTCTTTTTTTCTTTCTAGTTAATAAGTTAGATCACATCTATTTATTTCTATCATTGTGGAGAAAATGGAGATTATAACATCACTTGTATTTGCAAAATAACAAAGATCATGTTCTAGTTATGTCATCCCTCACCATACAACATAATAAGCCCAAAAGAGAAAACAAACCCACCAAAAATACTACTTAGAAATTTAATACTTATATGCATAATTTTATCTGAAGCTTGATTCTTATTTTGGTGAAAATGTAGATTTGATGAAGTTAGTTACATGTACTAAACATAAAGCAAAGTTATTGAATGTTGATGGCCACATATCAAGCATTGATTTATGAGTTTCTAAAACTTTTGATTTTCTTTAATGAATTGTCTTTGTTATGCAAGTGTTATGACCGACAATATATATATTGTTTTTAAAAGAAAGGAAACAATATGTCGAGAACAATATTTGTACACGAACATTGACATAATGACAAATAACACTACTAAAAGGGACATATCCTGTGTCCAGGGAACGCCACGTCATCAAAAAAATTCGCCCAATCAGAAAGAGTTATTCATCCACGTCAGAAGCGCGCGTCCAGAATCGACCATTTAATAAGGTGGGCTTCTATGGGCTTTCTCTGTTCTATTTTCGGTCCGGTTTGGACCCATCTCGCAGGAACCCATCTCGCAGGAACCGAAGTCGAGAGATATGATTCTCCACGCCGCTTACGCTTCGTCTTCTGAGAGAGAATCAGATCAAAGAGCAAAGAAAAAAGAAACTGATAATTGATCGAGCAATTTACTTTCGCTTTGATCAATCACTACGTTCTTAATGGTTCCGTTCCATCTCCCTCATCCTCTCCTTCTTTATATACTTAGATTCTCTCCTCCCTCAAACCAAAACCCTAGAACCACTCAAACCTCAAGACATGGCGATGAAACGAAATGGGAAGGCCCCCGTCTCCTCCGATTCTGATGAGAAAGTCGTGTTCTTCAATGATGTCTCTTTAGGCCCCCATGAATCTCAGTTGCGATTCCGACTCATCCACTTCTGGGAGGCTCGGAACCCGGTGAAGAAGACAGTCATTGGTCTGGAGATGCTCCTCATCGACGAACAGGTCTGGAGATTCATTATTCATTCTTTAGCGATTTATTTTTTCACACCGATTCTTATTTCATTTTATTTCGTGATCCATATTGAAATTCTTATTTGTTCTTATTTCTATTGACAACAGGGAACTGTTGTTCAAGGATTCATCCCACCGGGAAGAATTAAGAAGTTCTTGCCGGACATGAAACGTGGATCAGTTTACAAACTCATCAACTTCTACGGATCGAAAAAAAGCCGGTGTATCGGGTTTCTGACCATGTCGCGACCGTCTCTTTCACATGGAACTCTGAACTGATCCCGCTTCACGACATTCCCATCCATTTCGCTGAAGACCGTTTCAGGTTTCATTCACATGAAGATTTCGAAGCAAATTGTGATCTCAGAGGTGACCTCTATGGTAAGCTCTTTAATCTTACAAGTAATCTCTTTGTTAAATTGCTTTATGTTTAGATGTGGGTTCGTTCTAGCTTAGTTTTATGTGACGTAACTGGTAAAAGTTTTTATAGTTTTGGTTTAATATATAATATATAAACATGTTGATAGTTTAAGTTAAAGAGTTTTTGGTCTGCTTTGATCATTCTGTGAATCACACTACGTACTAAAAGAACAACATGTTAATTAGTTTCGTTCATTTGGTTTATAAAGTTAGATCCCTATAATTTTATTTATCCATCTAACTTATACTCTTTATGAATAGTTTTGTGTGACGTAACTGGTAAAAGTTTTTATAGTTGTGGTTTAATATATAATATATACACATGTTGATAGTTTAAGTTAAAGAGTTTTTGGTCTGCTTTGATCATTTTGTGAATCACACTACGTACTAAAAGAACAACATGTTAATTAGTTTTGGTCATTTGGTTTATAAAGTTAGATCCCTATAATTTTATTTATCCATCTAACTTATACTCTTTATGAACAATGTGTTAGATGTCCTTGGCCACATGAAGCTGGTCAATGGACAGACTCTTACTGAGCGTCCAACCCTTGACGAATTGGAGATAGCTGCCACTCGGCACGTTTTGGTTCATGTGCAATCGCATGAGTAAGTGTTTTTTTGTTTATTTTCAATCGACTATCTCTCGGCAGTTTCTAAGTCTGTACGTGTTTTTTCAGCGGCCCTGTGATGAAGCTCTACCTTTGGGACCAGGCTGCAACAGAGTTCTGCCAGAAATTCAAAACCTTTGAAAACACTCCAACAGTGATTTTGGTCACGACTGTTAACCCCAAACGTCTCGGAGGTTAACGTTTCTTCTTTTAGTCTCGCATTTTCATTAATTATTGTGACATGTATTACAAAGAAGTTTGTCATTTGTGTCTGTCATGTTTTATACAAATTTCCACTAATATTTTTTTTTTTTTTTGTGATTTTACTTCCATTGTTGAACAGGTACCCTTGCCCTCTCCTCTATGTCCTCCACACGGGTGTTCATGGACAATGATGTCCAACCAACCATAGAGTACTCCACCTGGTATGTACTCATGTATTCAGCATCTATTCTTCCAAAATTGTTGTGAAGCCCACGCTTATATCTATTGCGGTTGATGACTGATAAATGGTTTATATTTTGTATCAGGCTCGGCTGTAACCCAGACACTGCTAATCAGGTTATTGCAGAGGTGGTAACTAAGCGTGAGACGCTGTCTATAGCGGACATATTCTCCTACATCAAACAGGACTCTGCAAAGGTAACATTCAAGCAAATATTTCTTACTTATTATGAAAGCACCAATGTTTATATGAAATGCTTATACACTGTCGCAGGATGCCTTTTTTGAATGCACGGCTACAATTGATGATGTTGTTCATGGCTCTGCTTGGTACTACATTGCATGCAGTGGGTGCCATTCTAAGGCTACGAAAGGCCCAACGTCGATGGTGTGTACAAACACAAAGTGTGAGAAGGTTAACACAACTGGTGTTGCAGAGTATGTAGTCTCCTCTGAATATTTAAATACACTTTCACTGGTATTTGCTTCTGCTTATTACATTTGTAACTTTTGCTTCTAATTCTTTCTTCACAGGTACCGTGCAAAGATATCTGTTTATGACAACAGTGAGCAAGCTGTTTTTGTCTTGCTTGGTGATGCTGGTCGTTCTTTAACTGGGAAGCACGCATCAGAGTTGCTGAGCAGCTACTTTGAGGTAAATAAGCCAAATTTTTTTGCTCTCATATGATTACAACTCACACTGTTATTATTGGATGTAAGGCCAATGGGGACAAAGGAGCTGAGGATGAGGTGCCTGTCCCAGAAGCTCTAATCAGCATCATCGGACAAACGCATAGGTTTTGTGTGAAAGTGACTGATCACAACTTCTCAGGCAACACCCGAGCTATAACAGTCACCAAGGTCCTCTCTCAAGACATCCCTCCACACACAGAAGAATCGGTTGGAAACAACAATGCTGCAGCGTCCAAGGTAACGATGCTGACCAGAGACGAAGTGTCCGAATCCTCCAAAAGCCGTGGAGATTGTGCAAATGAAGAGAGTAAGAGGGGGTATGACACTGCTGATCCAGAGAAGGCTAAACGCCCAAGATGTGAGAATTAGAGCTTTGTTCATCTTCTCAGATGTTGCAAGGTCCACTAAATTTCAAGTCTTTGCTTTTCAATTTCAGAATTGTTTTCTGGTTTTCTTTCAGTTTCTACATTTCAGAGTTTTTTGCTTGCAGACAGTTTAAGAATTGATTTCTGGTTTCCAAACAATTATGTTTTTAATATCCTACTCTGCGTTTTTAGAACTTCTCTGCTCAGTTAATTGTTCATAGGTCTTCATAGTTTGTATTGAGTTATAGATTTGAGTATCATCTTTCGCGTGAGATGCACATAGGATGATAAAGTCTGTATAGTTCACTTTATACAAAAGGATCACGTAATATGCATATAGAGCATATATTGAAAAGTAAGTATTTGTCACTTTTTAATGTAAGTATTTTGGTCAATCAATTTCGTAACTTGATTGACGGCTAGAATCTTGCACTGACATTAAGAAAATTATAATAGAGTATCTGGTCAAGAAAAAAACTTAACTTCCTCTTCCACACTTTTTTATCATATTACTTTCTCTCTCACATGTAAAACTTAACTTCCTCTTCCACACTTTTTAACATATTACTTTCTCTCTCACATGTTTCAACTCCGTTTACAAATCACCATTGGAACTGTCAACTAAGCTCACAACAAGCCAATTCTCTAAAAGCAAGGTAAGTGTAAAAACATTATAGTAAGCCTAAAACATTACAATACATATTATAGAATACTAATTTGCAATGTGATTGAATCTAGGGATCGCCATATCAACGGCATGGAGAGCACACCTCCCACCCCCCCTGGCCAAATTGAAGGTAACACAAATCCATAATCCAGTTTCTGTTTGATGTCCTAAGACTAAAATGTAAAATATTGTTCTTTTGAGGAGTTTAAGTTTTTTTTTGGTCAAAGATTTTAAGAAAGTTTTCTTTTAACAAATATATCTTTAGCTGTTAAATATATTTAGCTTCTACGCATTATTACATTTTTAGCAGTCCAATATATATATATTTAAAATATTATATTTAGTAAAACATCCCCACCTCTAGAAGCCAAGCGCACCATTCTCTCAGAACCAATCGGTTCTTAAATATACAAACTGGTCCCAGTATATGGTTTAATTCAACCCCGAAGGCAAAACACCCAAAGACCAATCGGTTCCATAAGAATATAAACTGGTCCCACCTATATTTTGGGTTCCTTAAATATAATAAGGAAAAGTTCTGCATATGGTTTGATAATGTTTCAAATAATCCCATCAATCAAGTAAATGATATCTCCTTCAATTAACGTATGACACTGTAGTCAAATCTTAAGCACTGATTTCTTTCCAAATACTCCGTTTTATTAACACTATACGAATAATTTGGCAGACAATATAGTTACCTATTGGGTGATTAAAATAATATCATACAAAACAACCCGGGCGTAGCCCGGGACCGCCTCTAGTAAAATATAAAATTAACATATAAATACTTCTACAACAATATTATTGATACTATTGACTTTAGGTTTGAGTTATTCAGTGTTTTTTCTTGTTTTGGCGTTTCGTTTTGCCGTTTAAGTTATTGGTGTTTTTTCTCCCTTTGTCGTTTGGTTTTGCCGCTTTTTATTGTTTTGGTACTTTTTCTCGTTTTTACGCTTAGTTTTACTTGTTATTATCGTTTTGACACTTCTTCGAAAAAATATATTTTGCTTTTTGTGGCATTAAGATGAGGATAGGACATGATCTTGCCGTCCAACATAGCACTCGCTGCTAAAGGTTATGAAGAAGGGTGAAAGCATCATGCACTTGGAAACTTGAATACCGTTGGTTCTATAAGATTTATTATTATCTAATTGTGTTTGCTTGTGATAATACAATTGCACTATTAATTTAGTAATTCTTTTAACACAAACAAACTATTAGAGGTTGGTGTTTGGGGATTTATTAGTTATTAATGTGTACATTTTTGTAGAACATGTGGGGGCTTTAACGAGTCTATCTAAATCATCATTTCATTCTATGTCTTGAAACAAAGTTTTACTAAAGTACAACCAAAGATTTCTTGAACTGCCTATATACTATTTGTGGTTGCTGAATTTCTATTGATGCACTGTGAATGGATTTGTGAATATTGGTTTAAGAGGTTATACAAGAGAGTGGAGACCAATGTTTAAGTTGATGACGAGATGTTGTTGAATGAAATTGTTAGTAATTTAGTCTCCAACATGGTTATATTTAGATAGTGGAGCCCTTATCCCACATTGCCACCAAAAACTATGAAATTTTCTGAAGACCAATTTGAAGCAATTCAAGGAAACTTGATATGTCTAGTAAGTCATGCTCTAACTTTTACTAGTAACAACATCTCAAAGTCAAAGCTTATGCTCTGTATGTATGTGGTGACTGTTGAGCCTCTTAATCAAATAGTGAAATCTCTATGAAAACTAATACATAAGTTAATGTTGTGTAAAGGCTGAAGGTGCTGTGGACAAAGCAAGAATACATAAAAAGAGACAGCTTGAAGAATGAAGATTCTATGGTAGAGTTAAGGTTTTTCCTAGTTTTCTTGTCCCACGGTACCCCCAGCTTATGATTTGGCTTTATTTTTTTTAGTTTTCATAGGAATATGAAGAGAAGAAGAGGGGACAAGGAGAGGCCACAACATCTGTTATGTTCAGGTGAGTAATCCTTCTATTCTCTTACCTTTTCAAACTCGAAACTACTTAAGAACAATGTGTAATTAGTTTACGAACTATAAATTGGGATAGTGTTAATACTATAATTGGTGGTTAATGGAAAATGATCAGACTCCCGAGAGTGGTGGCTTTGGGTTTTACCCTTTCACCAATCAATCATCGGGCACACCTAATTGCCTTTTACACGTTATCAAATGTACTTTCCAATTAACTATTCATATTATTATTTTAAGCAGTTTTATTTAAATAAATTCAGAGACAATAATATGGTTTTATGAATCCAATACACATTTCCATCTTCATTTTAAACAAAATAGATGCTTGATCATGTGGTGCTGGTGTACAAACATTTCCGGATCAGCAGAGAATTTTGTTAACTTGTAAAAAACGACGACCCATGTTAGAACTTAGAACTAGATTCCGTTGTCTGAATTAAATAATTAATCGATCATCCGCTAAACAATAAGAAAAGGAAAAAGACAAGTATTTATTTATTTTACTTGTCGTGAGGCCATTGAGAAGTGGGTGCCGAGTGCCGACTGTGTTTTAATGGATTTCATGTGTCGTAGTTAGGCCAGTTGAGGAGATGTTGTTAAGTCGATGGTGTCATAAGGTTCTGTCCAAAAAGAACATATTCCAACATTCAACAAGTTAATCATTCGGCTGAACATGCATTTTTAGACTGTATAATGATGTTGTCTTCTGTGAAAGAATAACCATCACGGTAACGCAATTTGACTCTCTTCCAGTCGAGAACAGCCTCTAGTGCTTAGAACATATTTTGTGTCAATCGAAAAGAGTTCAGTTTCAGAAACTGAACCAGTCTTCCACTGTTCTTGTTCATTTAAGAAGTGACTAGCCTAACCCCTATAAGCAGCTGCTGTTGTGTCTAATCTATTGTTTGGCCAACACACTCCACTTCTAAGCAGCTGTTTAGCCTAACCACAATTCGCTATTGTCTGTCTATATGCAATTGCGTTTATAACTGGTCGCAAAATAACATTAACTTATATAAATAAACAAATAAAATGGACATTTTTAGCTGCTTGCACATGTTCGTGAGGAGATCCTCAAAAACTAATGAATTATGTTCCTTAGCTCAGACAAACTGATGAATTATGTTCCTTACGGATTGTGTCTGCACATATTTTTTCTTTCGAGAATATGCAACAGCTATATCATCATCTTTGATATTCGTAAAATCACAAATAGTTAGACATTGAATATCAAATTCTAATGATCAACGTATTCCATTTCTGATGTAAAATATTACTTATCTATCTCTTATCAAAACTGCAAACATCATGTTTTGTAAAAGCAATCCGGTCCAACCGATGCAACCGATGCATAACAGATTGTACTTGGGGTTAGTAAAGTCTGGGCCTAGATTTTGTAAAAGTGAGATTTTGGTTTGGTTCGAATGAAGTTGTATAGCCCACGAGAAGATAACTAAACTATTCTACACCCTTTAATTGTCTTCTTTCTTTAATTCATAAAACCCTTTTTTTATTATTTGAAGAGCATTATTTTAAACTAACCTTGACCTCATGTGTTATTAACCAAATTGTCATTTCTTAGTGTCAACACTAAAATCACTCTTACACCCTTTAATTAAAAGCCCTCTCCTCATTAGACTAATTACATATATTGTCATTATTCATTACAATATAGCTTAACATAATATATTATATAATTCCTATCTATATAACCGATAACTCATTTGATCATTCATTACCCATTTTTCATGCGGCCTCCTTCGTATTGATAAAATGCCTCTTTTATTATTGATTTTTGTAGTCTCCTTAGGTTTCTATATCCATCAAGTAGATACAAATATATTTTAGTAAAAGTAGTATAACACAAGTTTTAGTTCAAAAAATATTTCTCATCTATCTCGAGATGCCTATCATCTTTATGATATATAAGTACAAATAAAAATCGAATATAGCTCGAAACGCCTATCATCTTTGAGAATATAGAAATCTCAAGTATAAATTTGTTTTTGTATAAGTAAGAATGTTCGTCTCACTTAAATGATATCAACTATAAGGCAATTTCAATATTTTCAAAATGTAGAAGGAGCTATATGACTGCTTACTCTATACGGTTTGTATTAATATTTTTTATTTCAGAAGTTCTTATTGTCCAATGGTCATATGTTAATTTTTTTTATATCAACCTCATATATAAACTCATTATAGGTATAGTTATATTGAATATATCAAAAGATGTATTAAGCTATAACCTTGACCGGTTAGCTACGTATGTTATTATGTTGAATTTGAAAAATTCATTAGCCCGCTTGGACAAATTAAATTAGATATCAATTCAAAATTTTCATTGATTGTCTTTTTAAAGTCATTAAGTATTTACCGGCAATTACAGTTGTATATAAAGAAAGTTAGATTATTCTGCTTGGACAAATTAAATTACATATCAATTCTTAATTTTAATTGATTGATTTTTTATAATCATTAAGCATTCATTTGCAATTATAGTTGTATATAAAGAAAGTTAGATTATGTATTCAGATTTTAAAATTATATCACATGATTTTGTTGTTTAAATATCATCCCGAAATCGAAGGTGATATCGTTACAAGTGTTTAAAAATAAAGTGAATTGATTACATCATTTGTGTATGATAGTATTTACCTAATTTGATCTTCTTTGATTTATTATTATCGTGTATTAAGGCAAGCTTTTAAAAGGGATTAAAGCGCAAGTTTTGTGATAATAATTAGTGAATATTTTATATAATTAGGGTGAGATTGATTTCAGAAGATTAATTTAACGTATATAAATATGTAGCCTTGAGTTCTTTGTTATTTCTCTTTCTAGGATTGCAAACTTATAGTTCTAAAGACATTTTTTACATTAGTTATGGTTTTATCAGTTTTTTTTATTTGTTTCTTTATAATTTGTTGCTTTTGTATTTTATTATTCTATTACCTATGTTTCGTTTCATATTATCATAAATTTTATTATGAAAGTAATAATTATATTCCTATGTGTTGTTTTATCTTAAATTTATAATAAATTTATTTAATTATTTGCTTACGCTTAAAGATTTATTTCCATATAATATACTTCAATTACATCTAACCAATTACAATATATAAATCTGCATAATTTCGTTCAATTTTTTATTATATCTAATATTTGTGACTATATATTTTTACTTTATAATATCTTTAGATTAAAAGTAATAATCTCTTTTAATCACTCATTCCGTGCAGGGCGCGGATTATCACCTAGTACAAAGTATTAGAGTTAATCTCCATTGGATGCTATAATATCCAGTTCTAGGAGTCTACACGAATTTGAGAGGATAAAATTTAAGTTTGGCTTGTAGAATTTTTCTAGTTCTCTTGAGAACTTTTATACGAAGTATTATAGAGTTAATTATATTTGCAGTTGAGGATATATAACTCATGGCTAAGATACTGTTCGTTGGAATTATATTGAACTACCATGTGACCAATGGTCTCGTAGAGGTGAATCTACAACTGCATATAGCAGTGGGATAATATGGTATATTTCGTAAATAAGATATGTACAAGATTACAAGGTAGAAAATATCAATATTTTGCACTTTAGTTATAATCTTCAAGTTTTTAATTTTTTAATGGAATAAAAAACTAGTCATGCCAGCTATTTAGCAATCACGCCAAAAGGTTTATAGAAAGAAGTGATGATGACAGTGATATTTAAATAAGATGGAGAATAAAATTATAGGGCTATGCTACGACATTATGACTAAACTCAAACTTGAGACTACTTAAGAAAAATGTGTGGTTAGTTTATGAATTATAAATAGGGATAGTGTTGATATTATTATTGGTGGTTAACGGGAAAATGATTAGACTCCCGAGAACGTTGGCTTTGGGTTTCACACTTCCACTTATCGGTAATTAGGCGCACCTAATTGGCGTTTACAATTTATCAAATATGCTTTCTAATTAATTTATTCATATTCTTTTCTTTAAACAGTTTATTCGAATATTTCATAAATTATAATATGGTTTTATGAATGGAATCCACATTTTCATCTTAATTTTAAACAAAATAGATGCTTGATCATGTGGTGTACAAATACTTCCTGATCACCAAGACGATTGTTAACTTGTAATAAACGATGATAATCGCATGACCCCTGTTAGAACTCGACTCCGTTGTTTGAATTAAATAATTAACTGATCACCTGCTAATCAAGAAGAAAAAAAAACTATTTAGTTTCTTTCACTTGTCGTGAGGCTAATGAGAAGTGGGTGCCGACTGTATTTTGATGGATTCATACGTGTCATAGTTTGGCCTGTGCTTAAAGGATTTGCTTGTCCCTCAAGCACTTGCCCAACACGACATAACATTGTGTTGTGCTTTGTGATTGTGACTACTATATTTATTAATTAGCCTGATATCTAATCTAATTAAATTTTGTAGATTCCTCGGAATTAACCGTCACCATTACAATGGGTGCACTGAACCTCCTTTATTTTATACTAATGGTAGCAGCGGTTAGCCGCAATGGCTTATTCAACTACCAATCAGATACAATGAAGAGCTGAAACAATGGTAAGTTAAAAACGAAAACCATTGGCAAACCATATGTAAAGCAGCTTATAACACAAACATTTTTTGAGAAATTGTAATTAGTCAACTGTTCAAACACATGTCACCAATTATGAGTTAAAATAAAATCCTTCATAAAGAAGATATTTATTGTTATATTTTTCTCCGATTGGCTTATTACATTTGCCTTTTACTGTACTGAAAAGATATTTGTCATTTTTTCTGATCAAAGATATTTGTCATTTTTTCTCAAATAGAAAGAAAGATATTTGTCATTAAGAAGAAAAAAAAAGATATTTGTTGTGCTGCTTTTTCTTCCATTGCCAATCTGAGTCAATGCCAATAGTTATTACTCGACAAATCTTACATATAATAATCATATAACGAAAAGTCTGTATTCTAAAAGCGCAGGACTTGACTCCGTGGCCTAGAGGACTGACTTAAGACCAGCAAGTTGCAAATTAAGAAGCTCAACCTGTATGACCAAAAAAAGAAGAAGAAGGTCAACCTATTCGTAATAAATTCCTCTTTCTTAATCCATGTAATTCAAATTTTATACTGGTGGGAAAATAATTATGCACCTCTAAATCTAATTATACATTGGATATTTTATATTTTTTATCATATTCAAATGGTTTTATTCTTGATCCATGTTCGGGCACTATAAATCCCCCCAAGTCTACAAATAAGTATTACATATTTACAGATATTCATAGTGACTTACAAGTATTATACTCAGGTTATTATATAGGGCTCATCTTTGGAAAATTAGTTTTTTTTCTTATAATTGTCTAACCTGCACAATTAAGTGTATTTATTATTACGTTTATTATATAGCAATAGATTACATGCAATAGCCAACTAGCCATCTTATTTTAGATGTTTCCTACATAAATAAGTCTCACTATCAAATTATCAATTTAGTAGATCTGCTCACCTTCCAACTTAATGAACATAGCAGTGAATCAGTGATACTTTTTAGACGACCACTAACACACTGAATCTTTCTAAACCAAAAAAAAAAGCAAAATAAAAAGATTGGCGGTTAAAAGGCTAGAAAAAGAGTGTGAGTATATTTTGTATTTGTTACCATAGATTTTGAAGACTATGACCCAAAATCTGACAGGCTGACACATAATGGTGTTAGAGTCACGCTCCCTCACAGCTGGGAACATGATCATTCTACTCTCACTCCCATGAACTTCTAGACTATTTTAATAATATTATGTAAAACTATTAAGAAAATTATGACTAATTACTAGGCATGAGTTTAGTTTTAAAAATATCAAAAACGAAGGAGGTACTTTACAACATATGAGATATTTCCATATGAAATTGTAGTAACAATGAAGTGCTACATATTATATCATATTCTGGTATTCTTTTGAATCAAGGGGTTTTATAAGCACGTGGATGGTTTGGTCTATCAACCAACGGTCCGCGGCACTATTTTGAAGACTGATCATAAGTTTTTTTTTTTAAAAAACTGATCATAAGTTTGAATCACGTTTTAATTCTAGAAAGCCGGTTCTTACTCATTAACAATGAGTGTCCTACGTTCGTACATGGTTTGAATATTTTTTAAGATGGGTATATCATGGTCACAAACCGTCAACTGATTCTTATACGACTTTTTTGTTTGTTGGACCGGACAAAGAATGCCTAGTTGTTATTATTTCTTAGGGGGTGGTATTGAATTCAAGAATTTGAAAGAATTCACATGTAATAACTTTTGCAGTATTTTAAATGATTTTATGAGATTTTAATGCAATTGTCTAATTCTTATGTTTATCTTTTGCCATAGAATTTAAGTGAATGTAAATTAATTTGATGGAATTCAAATGGTAATACTAACGCTATGAATGATAACAAAAAAATACACAACTAGTAGTTAACTCTTAGATATTTTTTTACCAAAATAAAACACTTTGGAAAATTTTACTTTTTGTAGAAAGATTTTTTTTACTAAAGGAATCTTTTTGGGTGAACTAGCCATGGACATTCGGGTTGAGTGAAACTGATGACATTTTATTTTATATCAAAGTGTTGAAACTTGTTTTTCCGGATATTCGGGTACCGTTCGGTTTTCGGTTCGGTTACGTTTCCGATTCGGTTATTTAGATATAGAAATATAGAAACCATTCAGATATTTGAGGCGGTCCGATTTTGGTTTCGAATAATTTGGTTTGATTCTATTTCAGTTTTTCGGTTCCGGTTTTGGAAGAGGAGAGACATGAAATTGGGCTGGTGTAGGTGATATGTCTTCTAAAGACGTAGTGGGTTACCGTGGGGTCAAATTGGTTCTAAAAATAACAAATCCCTTCATAAAAGCAAGGAATTGATCCTTTGCATTTTACATTACATTTTCCATTAAATTCTTTTCAAATGACATTCCTATTAAATCTAACAAATATTGAATAACACTAGAATTTAAATGAATTGATAAAATATGCAATTGAATAACACAAGAATTTAAAAGAATTGATAAAATACACAATTGAATAACACTAGAATTTAATGGAAACCATAATTCCTTCAAATTCTATCAAATTTCTAAATCCAATACCCCCACCTTAGGTTTTATATTTTTGAAGTAATCATTTTCAAAACAAGCATCTACAATTTTACATAAACTATTTTTCTGGTTGGCCTATAGTTTTATCATAAATCATGCGCGCCCATTGTAAGTGCCCACAAAAAGCATTCAGCCGAACCATCCCTCTCAGCCGTTGGATCAGAATCCGACAAGTTGATAAACAAACCATGGTTAAGTCAGTTAACCAAATTCCATAAATTACGGAAAGGTCACGAACTTTCTCAATAATTACGAAAACGCCATTAATCGTCCTCACCTATAAATTCTTCTTCTGAGACTCACTAGGTTTGCCGAACCAACTAGCCTCAGGGGACTTTTAGAAAAAAAAAAAAAATCCTTTCACGCCTTCTTCTAGAAACAACACCTTCTCTTTAAATTAGAGTCTCTCAAAAAATGGCGGTTACATCTTCTAGAACCAGATCAACCGCTTCCGCGCTACGCTCTCCGTCTTCATCAGGCTTCGCTTCCTCCACCCTCTCCTCCCGTTCTTCAGCTTTCTTCAGCAACCAACATCATCAACATCAACTCCACAGATCCGCGTCCCCTACGCGCGTTAACCTCTTCGCATCCTCCCCGCTGAAACAATCATCGTTCCGTTACTCGATCGACAACACCAGATCCATCTCCCCGAACCACCGATCCATCGCCGTTTCGAAGCCCAGCGGCGGCAACAAGATCCCCGATTCGAGGAGGAGATGCATGTGCTCGCCGACGACTCACCCCGGATCGTTCCGGTGCAGTCTGCACAAGAACGTGGCGAATCCCCACGGGCAAGGCGCCGCGGCGGCGGCGGCGGCGTATCCGACGAACAGTTTGAATATGAGACGTTCGGCGATGACGAATTCTCTGGTGAGGATCGGTGGGGTCGAAGGCGAGTGGGTGAGAAGAGCGTTGACGACTTTGATAAGGCCGTCTTCGCATCAGCTGAAAAGGAGGTCTGCTTATCAGCCTAGGCCTAGTAGGCTATCGTCTATGTCGAAAGCAGATGATCTTTGATCGGGTTTGTTATTGTCTTTGAATCGGCCACAGGAAGACTCGTTTCTGGTAGAGCTGTGGTTATCAAGGAAGTCTGGATCTGAAGCGAGCTGAGACTCGGATATGCGCGACTGAGCTGTACTGAGTCGTACCGGAACGAGTTATGTAACGGAGACCTAAACGACGCCGTCTTGAAGTTTTTGTTTTGTTGGGTGAAATGATGATGAATTGTACATAGTACTTCATATATTGAAGCGCACTAAATTTCCCTAAGTCGAAAGATTTATAGAATCAAAGAACAGTAGTCGAACTGGTTAATTAAAATCTGGAAATCGAACAAGTATTATTGATTCCAGTTACTCAATCACGACGAGTTTGCAATCACTGCCTTCACCGTTATTTGTTCCGTCAACGTTTACCGTTTCCGTTGACTCGTTCCGTTTGCCGTTAAACCGTCGTCGTGTCTCCCGTTTACGTGTTCCGTTGTGATTCCCAGGTATGTATGCGTTGTTCGTCGTGTGAGGTATGTATCTTTATTTTGTTTCTTCTATATTTGATTAATTATGTTTTTAATGAATTTGATCTGTTATTGTTTTTTTTTTTACAGGTTCGCAGGATGTGGTAGGATACATAGGGAAACCGTTACATTCAACATTGGTGTTTATCGACTTTGAAAAAATGAAATCGGACTGTTAGAAAGAAAATCAACGTTTGACCCTATGTGAAATGAAAGGAGGAGAAGTTGAATAGAAGATTTGGAGCAAATTAATAATGACAAATTAAATATTGGATTTTGGGATACGAGTTTTTGAATCAGAGATCTAACATTTGGTAAGGAGATTCCTCAGTAATGGTGATTTTGGAGCTCGAAAAAATAAAAATATTGGAAGAAATCAAGGATAAAATCAGTTTATCACCTATACAGCTCAAAAAAGGAGATCAGGATGGTAATTAATGAAAATACCTGAAGCGATCGAAGGTGATTATGGGAAGGAAGTAAAGGTTTACTTGAGAAAAGGACAGCTGGCTGATGAGTGGAGCACATCACAACATGAATTAAAAAGTTCAAGTAACAAATCGAGCAAAATAGTATTACGTTGGGGAATCAACTAATAAAAGAGGTAAAGGTTTGTCAGAATCCAGGTATTGGCACAAATACGTCTTCCTCATCTTGGAGGTAGTCAAGTTGAGAGTATCTTTATGCATGATTCTTAGATCTCCTCCTGACTAGGTTAATAGAAGTTGCTTTGCTTTGATTTGTTGATTAGAGCGCACTATGTTCAGATAAAACTGGCAACTACTTTATTATCCTGGTAATGGGATTATCATGATGTAATAATATCATTGTCAACATTGAGAGTTGTTTTCTAAAGATAAGATCCATCCCACCTCCTAACAAAAGCAACAGTGAGAGGATTATCATGTAGGCTGGACCACTATATAATATGGACCTATATGGCTATATGCCAATATAATTTAAGATGTGCCATTGTTTTCTTCCCACAGCATACGTCACTTGTGGGTCTTCCATTTGCTTGAGCTGTGAACCTGTGATTTTCTTATCCTACAAATTTTTATGTTTAGAGAGAAAACACAAAACTATAAGACGTCTTTCAAAACTGGCAAGGCTTTTGGCTGATTCTCTTTCAAAATGTTTTTTTTCCTTAATTAAAAATAGAATTTTCTGATAAGAAAAATACGACATGATGTGGGATCGATGTTATCAGTTTCTCATCCACGAGAAAACAGCTCAGCACAAACTAAGCAACCACTATTTGTCTACTAGTTTATCTGATCCTTAGCTTTAAGTTGCTAATATACGAACTAATAATGATTTTAATGTAATATGTGACATAAACTTACATTCGTATGGTACGAGTGTTTATTTTGGTGATATATTCAATTATTTTTGCACCTAGTGGCCTAACTAAGACTATTTTATAATGCATATTTTAACTGATGGCTGGCTTGTACAACCAAGATGATTGGATGAGAAATTTGATTCAGATTTCTATAGTTATATTCATCATGTTACAAAAAAATCATCATTTTGTGTGGTAAAATGGATAAACAAACATCAAAATAACAAGAACACATGGTAAATCTGGAACTGCAACATATTAATAGAAGCTTACATGAAGGTACACAAGAAAATCTATATTACCCAAAATTCTATTATTTAAGTTGATGTTGCCGCCGGTTTGCTATCAGATTTCTGTCATGCTATTATCCGAATTCAAATTTGGTTATAGTAAAAAGAATTCCAGCTGAAACTACTGCTACCTGGTTCGATTTATACTGGTTATTTAGCTACATTTTAAATGAAATTAGTCGTTTCACACGTATAAGGTCTGTAGTGATTAGTTATTGGGCATTTAAAGTTTTTGGTATCACACTACGGTTATTAGAAGAAGAAAAAAGGGATAAAAGCAACCGAAATATTAGAAGATCGGATAATGTATATCCCACACCACGGTTATCAGAAGAAAGAAGGATAAAAGCAACCGAAATATTAGATGAACGGATAATGTGTTGAATATAACGTCAGGCGTTGAGTACTTTACATTTCATTTATCAAAAAAGAGTGAAGCAAGAAAACAAATATAGTAGGTTTTAGTGACAAGAAAATAGGCGTTGGGATGTGAAAGGAGTCATTGACCCACAAGCCACATCAGTTTTATGACACCCACATGTGATGTCTGATGAGGCCACAGAGAGATAAGGTTTTTGTTTGTTTGGGTTTGGCCATTTTCACAACCAAATGTCAAATCCTTTTAACGTTACGATTTTTTATTTCTGGACGAGTTACGTTAAGGTTTTATCCTTACAAGTTAAACAAACTCTTCCGCATGTATATACGATGACCTAACCGCAGCCCCTAGTGGCAAACGAACATACCCAAATTCTAAGTTCCAATCTCAACGATTTACACTAAACGTAGTCTGCGGTACGTGAGGAGACGTTTCGAGCTCAACGATCCACCTAAGAGGTTCGATGCGTTTCACATAATGCATCACTCCATTTGGCTGCGTAGGCTTAACATGAGCCCCTGGTGGTAAACGATTATAGGGTATACAAAAATCACATATTGTTAGTTTTTTTAAATCATACCACATAAGTGTAGTAGTTAGTACCTTAACTTCTGGATATAAGGGATGACGTTTATTTGGTGTCATCACTAAATTAATGAATGGTGAATTATTGCAACTTTCTAATCTATAGAGCAACAATCTAAAATAATCTAAACATTTAAATTTATACCATACCATATTACTAACTATCAATCATTTGGTTAGGACGACGAAGTTGGGATTGTGGTTGTGGTGTAGACAAGGCTGGTTGTTCATGCGAAGCGATTCTGTCTTTTGCACTGTCTTCATTATTGACCTCGAGGTGGATCGGTCTCATCTCTTTCATCACTGACTCCACATTAAGATGTGTATCAACGATGTAAAGATTTTTCTAGTTTATATATGAGTAGAGTTTAACGAAGTATCCTGGAACTAAAGAAAAAGAAAAAAAAAAAGAGTTTAACGAAGTAGTTTTTTTTTTGTCAACTTAACTAAGTAGCTTATATTTGGTTATTTGGTAATCCTTTTTTTTTTATCATTTTAAAAAGAGGTTCAATTAGATGTATTATCATAATCTCCTTTTAGATTTATTTTTATCATCTAATTGTCAACTCAACGAAGGCATCACAATCTCCTTGTTAGAGCCACACATATACTTGGATTCAGGTTTATTATGGGCTTCCAACTTAAAACCATTCGGTGATTAGTGGATTGACCCTAACCCTTTATATATTATTTAATGTTCCTTAGAATTTTCAGTGTGGGATATATATCCCTAATACTCCTCCAAAAGATGATGGCTCTTATCGGCCAGAAATCTCGGAACTTTAGAACATTTATACTCGGTCGAGCGAGTTTAACACAACATTTATACCCGGTTGGAAGGGTTAATCACGACCTTTATACCCGGTCGGAGAGATTAATTTTAATTATGAGTTTAGGGTTATTTAGGATCTGAGCTCTGATACCATGTTAGATTCGGGTTTATTATGAACTTTCAACTTAAAATCAATTGGTGATTAGTTGATTGACCTTAAACTTTTATATATTACTTAATGTCCCTTAAAATTTCTAATGTTTGGATATATATCCCTAATAATATTCCGTGGAAGACTGTAGTGGGTTCTCCCATTAAATCACTACTCCTTTCGTTAGCTTCTATTTTAAATTTTATTTACTATGTGAAGATGTTTACGGTAAAAAAGCTCAGCAACTGTTGGAGATCTCAAGCTTGCCATAGAGATTACCTTCATCCACGTCTCCAATATCTCATGGTACTTTATTGAACTTTCATTACATACTTCTCTCCGGACCGGTCTCGGGCTCAAGCCCATAAAACCCCTGCTTGAGGCGCCAAAATATACATAAATTTTGAGGCCATAAGCATTTTGTAAAATGTCACGTAGTCCAATTGGCATGCAGCACCATATTTTCCTACATGTCAGAGGTTTAAATCTAAGAGGGGCAACATTTTCATTTTTGCTTTAGGCAGGCCTAACACAATGGGTCGGGCCTGCTTCTCTCCCATTATGGTTAATGCAAATTTCACAACATGTGTGTTTAATGGTGAAGGACACACCTGTGGGGGCATTTCTGCTTGTGTTTTGGTGGTCAGAAGTTAATCACTAATACTGAGTGCATTGGAAGTTATGGTCTGCAGGACGGTGATGCGGTTTTATAGCCAATCTTCCATCTCACTTTTCATGATACATGATAAGAGGTCAAAGCAGGAGTGAGACTCGGTACAAAACAAGATGCTGTTACTTAATTGTTTCAGGTAAGGAGGCTCTGTGAAAGGTTTTACACATTCAATTTTGTAATCACAACAAAATGATCTGAGGAACATGTTCTATTACAAAAGATAGTAGTATGTTCAGTGGAAGCTTATACAATAATCAGTAGTACAAGTAGTACAGACAGTGCCTTAAACAAAAAAAAAACAAAGTGGAAAAACATAGCTTTTGGCAGAACACACAAAAAAACAACTCCTAAGAGATGTAATGGCGACTAAGAAGATACACCGCCACTGCCAAAAGCTCTACATAGGGAAAGATAAAGGCACTACCATCACAAACCTAAACCAAAGAACAAGTACTCCCACAAGAACATAGAGAGACAACAACAAACTCCAAAAAGACAGTAAAGGTTAAACAACCCTAACTAGATTACCAGAACTCAGTAACAAGATTCCCAGGAACACAACAGTTGTGGAAACAGGCTCAAGAACCTGCCAAAAAATTTGCAGAAAAAAAACCAGCTGCTGCGTCCTGAGAAAGAAACTAAGTTCTAGGTGAAATCTATTAGGGGCTTACCGACCAGAACCTAAGTACTTTTGCAGAAAGGTATCTATCTAGTAAAGTATATCACACCGCCATAGCTGTTCCAGAAGACTATCCACAGTGCTGCTACTGATCCTACCACACCTCTGAATGTTCAATCCCAAGAGCGTGCGGCCGAGTTTCTGTATACACGCCTTGCTTTTATCTGTGATCCCAGAGCAGCCACCAAGAGAGAGAACCTGAAGATTCAAGTGGTTGGGAGAAGACGCCAAAGCCTTGATCCCATGATCTGATACCAAAGTGTTTGACACGTCAAGGTCGTTTACTGAGTAGCAGTTCTTGGATACTGTGACAAGGCTTGCATCAGTGATGTTCTTGCACCCATCAAGGCTAAGAGACTCCAGCGTGCTTCCGTGGGAGAAAGAAACTGCAGAGACTGCGTTGTCTGATACATTAACACATCCGTTTAAGTTCAACTTCACTAGACCAACGTTGTTGCTCTGAAGTAAAGAGAGGACACCAGCGTCTGTAACTCCGTTCAATCCACAAAGCTCAACGTCCTGAAGCTGATGGCAGAACTTCCCTAAGAAGGTGAGACTTGCATCCCCAAACCCAGGACAGCAACGGACTGATAAAGACCGTAAGGAGCTGGTTGATGTAAGATGTGATTCTGAGTTCAAGTCTTGGATCCCCAGACAGTTAACCAAAGAGAAAGCCTTCAACTTCGCGCCGCAGCTCATGAGAAACCCCAAGAAACCAAAGTGGTTGATCCTGTGGCACTCCTCAAGCTTCAAACTCTCTAAAGACGCCGCAGATTTCGCCAAAGACACAAGCCCTTTGCCGGAAACAAGCAGACACTTGTTCAGAGAGACATGCTTCAGATCCGGACAGCCACTTCCAACAGCTTCAACCCCAACATCAGTCATCCCTCTGCACGACGTTACTGACAAGGACTTGAGCTTCTTCATCCCTTTAGCATTTCCCATGACCCAGAAGCCTTTCTCATTCACTCCTTGAAGCCCACTAAGCACAAGATCAGTAACCGCAACTCCATAGTGTCCAAGAACAGCAAGAGACAGGCCCGTTACATTCACCATCTGGAGTTTCACTTTCGTCAAGTAAGAGCCAGCTTGCGCCAAAAGGAACGCAACTCCTTGATCTCCAACGCGAGGACAGCTCCTCAAAGAGATAGATCTTAGACTACTACACCGTCTCGCAATCCCCCTTAACCCCTCGTTGCCGACGCCAGAGCAAGAATCAATCGTCAGATCATTTAGATTCCGGCAGTTCTCGGCTATTGCGACCAAACCCTTGTCTGTCACTCCAGGACACCGCGACAGATCGAGTTTTTCAAGCTTCGGACAACACCGTGCGATCTCGGACAAACCCTTATCACTAACCGCAGGGAGATTCCAAAGAGACAGAGACTTAAGAGAAGGACAACCATATGCAATTGATTCAATACCAGCGTCTGTGACTTCACTCTCAAACCCACTTCCGCGGATTTGAAGCTTCCCTAACCCGCCGCGGGCTGACGTCCCGACAGAGATAGCTGCAAGCCTCAAGTCCGTAGCTTTGTTACCTTCCAAGCTCCTTGACAAGAACCCTTCACTCTCCACTTCTTGAACAGACTCGTTCGCTTTGATACTAGTGAGAGTGTTGAGCCAATGCTTGGAGACGCAAGCGCACGCGCTTCTCTCTTTGCCAGAGGGTAAGCGTCTAAGGATCTCGAATAGGCACTCATCGGGTAAAACTTCGATTGAAGTTTGCTTTTGGTTAAAGGCGCTGTAGAGTGACGGTGCGGCGACGCGTAGTCTCTTGCGCGGTGGGAGATAGACGCCGGGACAGCTCCCTGGAGACAGATGCATCGTTCCCCCATTGAAAAAATCTTCATCACCTGTGATTAAACCAAGTAAAAATCAATACTTTTAACGAGAAACAGAGCAAGAGAGGCTAACGAGATCAAACGGTAGAACCTAACCAGAAGTTTAATTAAGAGATTGAAGAGCATACCACTAAAGCTGAAGATCCCAGACATGATTCGAAGAGGAAGAAGACGACGATGAACAGAGCAGAGACGGTGTTGAATTGAGGTCGAAGAAGAGTTAGATTCATGAAACGGAGAAGAACCCTAGAGGAATAGGGCAAAAAGGAGAATAGGGTTTTCAGAAAGATTCAAACTTTTTGAGATATGAGAGAGAGAAGGGGAAACTGTGGAAGGTCTTATGGGGAAGACGATGGAGGCTTACGGTGGGGGTTAATGTAGAGGATTAAAACTCTTTAAGTTCAATGTATACACCCGCGAAAGACGGGTTTCTTCTCAACCTTCTTTGTTCCCAGACAGGCCCCACCGAACCCAATTGTAATCATATTATTATTTTAATTTCTTTCCGACCAACTAAACATTATTATTGATATTAATTTAATAAAGCATGATAATTTATTTCATAAAGTTCTTAAAGGTTGACGAAAAAGGCTGAATACATTGAAGGAATGACATAGAAATGTCGAATACATGCATTGTTGACAAAAATTAACATTGAGAGGTCGACTTCGTTGAATTTTTTTTGTTATGTATTGTTTTGGTTGGAGGAATTTGAAAACATGACCTAACGACATTATTTATTTTTATTTGAAAAATAGTATCAAATGTTGGGTGTCTCGTAACATGTTTTTTAATGATGTTATACATGAGGATAACATAGTCTAATTCCATGCTGATCTTATATTTGATAAGTCCAACATTTGAAAAGAGTTTCGAAATTTTCTTTTTTGAGAAGCTTCGATTTATGAATCATTTTATAAGAAATTCTGTTATAAAAAATCCATATATAGATCAGTTGAAAATAAATATTTAATTTACACTTTTACAAAATATTTATTTATACTTTTACAAAATATAATTTTATAATTTAACTAAGGAGCTTTTGAACAAAATAAAGTTAAGGGGTTTATTTAATCATCTAATTTATAAGAACATAATTTCAAATAACATAAAACACTGTTACTCAACAACTGATTATAATTTTGTATTAAATTTGGTGTTATTAGATATGATATTAATTAGGGTAATTGGAATTGTGTGATTCCGATTCTAATCAACTCTGCATTGTCCACCTGTCAATTTCTAATCAACTCTCCATATTGTCCACCAAATAATCTATCTCTGAGCTAAAGAATTAGTTAGAGCGTGGCCAGCGCCAAGAACCCCTTATAAGTTTCTTACTAATATATGACTATTATTTATAGTACAGATCAATTTTGTTTTAAAAAATTAAATTATAAGTCAAATTTAAACCAGTAATAATAATACAAGTGAAAAATGAGTATATGAAGCTAAGGGTTCTTAAAGTGTCTTAGACGAGATACAGAATATCACCTCTCTTTTACTTTTTGATTATTTTTTTCTATTTAATATGAAAACTCCACCTATATACTACAGTTAAAGGTACTCTTATAACTCATAATAACTAATTCTATCTCTGAGTAAAACAAATACATATTAATCTTTGGTGTTTCTAATATACACATTTAACTCTAAACCTATAAAACCAAAGGCTAAATAAAACCTCTATATTAGTTTTCTTAGCCAACCTGAATCGGTTTGTTTGATAAGAAAAAAACCCAACAAATCTCCATCATGTATACTAGTAATTAACAACTTAGTTAATTACAGTTAAACACTTAGCTATTTGAGTTGTTTGTTATGATGTTCATGTATTGTATTTAGATATATGTGCATTATCACTGGTTGCGTCATCACTAATTAACAAGTTGTGAGAAGAAAATAAAATAAAATGCTGGTGAGGTTATAAAAGAAGAAAAACAAACAATATTATTGTTTGAAAAGGACGAAATTGATGGTTGAAGGTTGACAGAAGAGATTGAATACATTGAAGGTGAGGAAATCGTTGGAGTACATGCATTGTAGACAAACCATTTTTGGTTTGATTTAAAACTGTTGACAAAGCATTGGAAGACTGAGTTCTTTACTTTTTATAGATTTTTAGATTGAAAATACATAAGCATTAAAAAAATATAAGCATTGATATATTATAATCAGTTTAATCATAAACTATGTAATTGATATTAGTACGAGAAATAATAAACCGAGAATACAACTACTATATAATGTAAGTTATGTAACTAACAACAAAACATTGTTATTAATTATTAATAAAGCAGAAAGAGAAATATACATATATTTATCTCCTAAAGTTTTGAAGGTGAGAGCTAAAGGTTGACAACAAAGACCGAATACATTGAAGGAATGCCATAGACATGTCGAATTATTGACAAAATATAACATTATTATAGTATTATTTTAGTTGGAAAAACTTTAAAAAAACGACTGTTACAACATTATATATTGTTTATTTGAGAAATAGTATCAAATGTTGGATGTCTCGTAACATGTTTTTTTTTAACAATGTTATATATGAGGATAACATATTAATCCAAATCCATGCTAATCTTATGTTTGACAAGTCAAAGATTTGATTTATGAATCAATTGAAAAAGAAATATAGGTAGAATATGGTATAGTTATACTTTTAGTTATGGAGTGTTTGAACAAAATAAAAAATGAGGTTTGTCTGATCATAGATTTTACAAGAACATTATTTCAAACAACAATTAAATATTGTTATTCAAAAATTGATTATAAATTTTGTATTAAAAGTGGTGTTATTAGATACGATATTAATATGAATAATCATGGAAATCATATATATGATTTTAATCAACTCTCCATAGTCCACCCGACAATCTATCTTTGAGTAACTCACAATAACTCTTATATCTCTGAGTTAAAGACGATAGACTCTTTTTAAGACGATATAATTAGTATTTGGTATTTGCTCTATTCACATTTAACGTTAAATTATAAATACAAAGGTTAAATAAAACCTATATCAGTGGTTTGTTCGCTAATATAAAAATCCAAGAAATCTCCATCATGTATACTAATAGCAACTTAGTTAACACTTAAACAATTAGCTCGTTGGAGTTGTTTGTTATGAGTTATTTATTACCATTAGTTGCATCATTATTAATTAAAAAGTTATGAGAAAAATAAAATGAAAATGAAGAAAAATGAAGTGCCGCTGAGAATTAAGCAAGGGGCTCTACCTATTCGTTACTTGGGAGTGCCGCTGTCTTAAAAAAAAATGAAGAAGATTGACTTTCAACCTCTACTGGAGAAAGTACTCTACAGATTCAACTCCTGGACAGTCCGTCATTTGTCTTTCGCGGGTCGGTTCCAACTCATTCAATCAGTAATCTACTCCACGATTGCTTTTTGGGCTTCAATCTTTATCATTCCAAAAGAATTGCTAGAGCAAATGTGCAATGCTTTTCTATGGAGAGGAGCTCCGACGGCTGCTAGGGGAGTTAAAATCTCATGGATTTCAGTTTGTACTCCCAAAAAAGAAGGAGGTGATGGGTCTAAGGAGGTTGGAGGAATGGAATCAAGTGCTCGGTTTGAACCGGAGTCATTTAATTAGGGAAAAAAAATTTTGGGAGCTTCAACCAGAGAGATCAAATAGTTGGATTTGGAAAAGCCTTTGTAATCTGAGACACATTGCACGACCTATGATTATATGTGAGATAGGAAATGGAGCTTCTGCTAGTTTTTGGAATGATAACTGGACTTCTTTAGGTCCTCTGATCGATATAACGGGACCTAGAGGACCAGAGGTCACGGGTCTACACGGTGACGCAGTGGTTGCGGAAGCATTAAGAGAGGATAATTGGTGGGTTAATAGAAGCCGTAGCAGGAACATGCTTATTTCTCTGGTTCGAGACTGCCTACCAGAAGCAGGCCCTATCATCTCTTCTGAAGCGGATGATAGCTACTTATGGAAGCCAGGTAAAAGAGCTGCTTCCTGCTCTTTCTCTACTATGGATACTTGGGCAGCTCTGCATCCTCAGGGGGAGTCAGTGTTCTGGCACCGGCAAGTTTGGTTACATGGGAGGATACCGAAACACGCCTTTATTACTTGGGTTACTGCTAGAAACAGACTGGGAACGAGAGATAGATTGCGGAGTTGGGAACTTCAGGTGCCGTCAAATTGCATTCTATGCAACTTGGCAGATGAGACGAGGCAACACCTCTTCTTTGAGTGTAGTTACAACGCTGAAGTGTGGAATTTTTTCTGCTCGAGATTGAATATTCACCCTCCTGTCCTGTTTGAAGATGGTTTGAGATGGCTCAGGAACCCGTCTCCTGATGAGTTTGTGAAGCTGATAACAAAGCTCATATACCAAGCAGCAATTTGTCGTATTTGGAAGGAGAGGAATAATCGAATTCATAATCAGAGATTTGGCCCGACTCAGACAGTGATTCTTGAGATGAAGCAAGTTATTCAAGCTCGATTGGATCCTTTATCAAGAGCCAGCAACTCTAGAAGGACTGATACTACGCTGTTTGGTACTTGGTTTACTTTTTTCTAGCTGAGTCGATGAAGGTGAAAAGGTCTGAAGGGGAAGAAGTTGAAGTTGAAGAACCTGGAATTTATAGAAGTGGTTTTGGTGGAGTAGCTTAGAAGAGTTGAATATTTTTTCAGGAAGTTTGAAGTTCTTTGTATAGGTAAGCTTTTATCGTTTTCACCGAGTTGTGAGCGCCTTTTAGGTGTAAAGGTGTATCTCTTTTTTAGTTCAAAAGTTTAGTTGAAAAAAAAATATGAAAATGCTGGTATAAGGTTTTAAAAGAAGAAAAGCAAATAATATTATTGTTTGAAAGCAACCAAAATGATGGTTAAAGGTTGACAAAAATAAGAAGGTCGATTCATTGAAGGAGAATACATTGTTCGAATGCATGCATTATAGACAAACTTCTTTTGGGTTTGTTGACAAAGCAGCGTTGGAAGGTTGAGATCTTTGAATTTTTATAGATTTTTGATAGAAAAAAATAATATGATTGTAATACCTTTCTGACTATATTTTAAATTTGTTTAACAGGGAATATCTTTGACTCTATTCATTCATCTGTTGCCCTTGTTGCAAATGAATGTTCATTCATCTATTCAGAACTTGCCCTGTGCATGATTAATTGTACTATTTCTCGTTTTTTGTTTTTCATTCATCGTACCTGATTTTGTTATGTGATCAGTCCAAAGTGAGATCGTGTTCATATATAGTATTCATGCATGGATACGTATTATTATATCCAAGCGAGGAAACCAAGGATGATGCTGAGAATGACGTACACGACAATGAACAAAGTCATTTTTAAAATAGTCAGACATTACAATTTGAAGAGAATTAACTTTCTCGCCAACCATACTAATTATTGATTTTGGCCAGATTCTTAAGAATCCGTAGGATACATGATACGACCCAAGAAGCCATAATCCACATATGATTTTCTATCAAAACATATTCATATACCCAATGTCCTAATAAAAAAGTCAATTTCCAAAATTATTTTTAATGATATATCATCGATCTGCTTACTTAGAATAGACCGAATGAGCCACATGCATTGGTTTTAATAGTATTACTAGATTTTGATCCGCGCTTTCAAAGCGCGGATTTATTTATTTATTTTTTTTTAATTGACAAATATTTAGTAAATGTCATATTTCATATATTTGTGTTTTATTTTATAAAAAACTTAAACTTTTTATCTTTCTTTATCGTGTTTCATTTTAAATGACTATTTATGTTTAAAAAATTAAACTGTATTTCTTTAATGAATTAAGTTGGTATAACTCTGATAAATTAATTTTATTATGTGGTTAATATTTTTAATAAAAAAAATTATATACTTTTAATAAAGATTTATACTTTTCAATGAAAAAATCAATTTTTTTTTATGAATGCATAAATTATATTAAGAAAAGAAAAAAATAATTAAGAATGGTGGAAAAAAATTATTTGAACTTGGACTCAATGGCCCAAAGGAAAAAAAAATGTGAGAATTGGATCTGATTTCTTAATCGGCCCAAATGGCCCAAGAGAGACCTGATGTGGACAGTTGGCTGGATCCGAAAAAATGGCCCAATATAGATGTGTTATTAATATTACTTGATTGCCCTTAATGAAACATGCAATGTTAGTAAAGAAATGGCATGTTAAGGTAAAAAAGACAATAAGATCCTGATTTAATAGTATAGATACAATCCTGAGTATTACAGATCAAGTATTAACACAAAGCAAATCAATCATACGAGTCCTCTTGCTCCTACAGACCTTTAGTTAATATTGACTGATCCTATTATTTTGTAGTCATCATCAACTGCATAGAGAAAGAACTATATATATTTAGAGAACTTGAATAGAGTTTTTATGGGCAATGGGATCAGTATATTCAAATGCACTGAAACCATATCCGCTATGACGTGTTGAAGCGTATTTATCCTTGTGCCTTATTTTCTACAAGCCCAAATAAAATGTAGCTATCAAGAAGATTGAGGAAGAAATCGAGAGAGAATGCGAGAGAGAAGATGAGTTTGTTATGAATATGAATCTCACATTAAAGCTTACTGTACACTCTGTTTCCAGCTTATATACAAAGTGTGGTTAGCTAACTTACACTGTAACTGTACAACTAACTGCTAACATACACCACGTGCTAACCTACACTATATCTGATACGCCCCCCTCAAGCCTTAATCTGGATCACGAGGAAGATAAAAGCTTGAAACAGAGAGTCGACCAAACAGGGAATGAAATGGAGATGGATGAAGAGGCTTGGTCAATATATCGGCGAGCTGATTAACACTAGTGACATGAATCGCAGTGAGAGTCCCAACTTTCAGCTGATTACGCACAATGTGACAATCAAGCTCGATGTGTTTAGTCCTCTCGTGGAAGACAGGATTCGTGGCGATGTAGATGGCTGACTTACTGTCACAAAACAACTTAGCAATCGCAGTAACATCAATGTGAAAGTCACGCAACAACTTCTGAAACCATAAGACCTCTCGTGTGACATCAGCCAAACTACGATACTCCGCTTCAGTGCTACTCCGACTAGCCACCTTCTGCTTCTGAGAACGCCAGCAAATGATAGAAGTACCGAGATAAACGCAATAGCCAGTAGTAGAAATACAAGTATCTCGATAAGAAGACCAATCAGCATCGGCGAAAGCGTTTAAACATAGCTCAGAATTCGAAGAATAGAACAAACCTTGACCAGGATTGCCTTTCACATATTTAAGAACTCGATGAGCAGCTTGTAGATGAAAATCAGTAGGTCGCTGGAGAAACTGACTCAGTTTGTGAACCGCAAAAGTGATGTCAGGACGTGTTATCGTCAAGTACAGCAATCGACCAATGAGTTCTCTATAAGGCCGAGCAGAAGGTAAAGGAGTACCATCCTCCAGACTCAAATGCGCATAAGGATCCATAGGTACACTCACAGGTTTACAGGCAAGAAGTCCAGCAGTCTCTAATAAGTCCAAAGCATACTTGCGTTGGCAAACAGAGATGCCAGAAACAGAACGCACAATCTCCAGCCCGAGAAAGAACCGCATAGTACCAAGATCCTTGATCATAAAAGCAGCAGCAAGTGTCGACTTCAATGCAGAAAGCTCCTCATCATTATTACTAGCAATGACAATGTCATCCACATATACCAGGACAGCAACAAAAGCCGTAGGAGAAGCTTTAACATAAAAACTTGTATCAGACTCAGATTGAGTATAACCAGCATCAACAAGAACTTTTGTGAACGTCTGATTCCAGTGGCGTGAGGCTTGCTTAAGGCCATAGAGACTCTTGTGAAGTCGACAAACATGATTGGGAGGTAAAACTTCATTTGGACCAGGAGTATATCCTTGAGGCAAAGACATATAGATCTCCTCATCAAGTGTGCTATGGAAGAAAGCATTAGATACGTCCATCTGTGATAACTTCCATCATTTAGAAGCTGCAAGTGCCAACATGAGCTTGACACTGGTTAGCTTGACAACAGGGGAAAATGTTTCATTATAGTCAACACCCTCTTGTTGCCTATAACCTTTAGCAACTAAACGAGCCTTGTAACGCTCAATAGTGCCATCAGGTCGAAACTTAAGGGTGAAAACCCATTTGCAGCCAACCACATTCTTCCCTGGAGGAAGAGAAACAACAGTCCAAGTCTTGTTCAGTTCCATGGCATTGAGTTCATCATTCGCAGCACTTCTCCACCGTTTAGAAGTCATGGCCTCATAAAAGTTTTTGGGTTTAGTTTCCACAGAGAATGACAAGAGAAATTGATAAAAGGGTGGAGAAAGTCTTTTATAGGTCAGAACAGAGGAAAGAGGATAAGGTGTGGTATGATGAGAGGGTAAATGAGATGAATGGGATTGTAAAAGGGCGCAATGGTAATCAGATAAGTACGATGGGGTTTTAGTCTGTCTGCGAGGTCTTTCAGCATGACAAGGAACCAGTGCAGTTTCTGTCGTAACATTTTCAGAAACCAGTGGAACAACATTAGATGGAGGATGAGATGCAGATGGAGGATGAGATGCGGGTGGAGGATGAGATGCAATAACATGTTCAGAAAAAACTTGAACAAAAGGAACAGAAGCAGGTAACACAATGTGAGAAAAGAAATCAAACATAGAGGAGTTAGAATCGTGAAATGGAAAAACATTTTCATGGAAAACAACATTGCGTGATATAGAAATGGAATGCGTTTCAAGATCCAAAACTTTGTAGTCTTTGTAACCCGAAGGATAGCCTAGAAAAACTGAAGCAAGCTCTTGGACTAAATTTATGGCGATCTTTCATCAACGTGCTAACATAGCAAAGACATCCAAATACACGAAGCATTTTGTAATCATGAAGTTTTCGTAAAAGAAGTTCATAAGGAGTCTTATTATTAAGCAATGGTGAAGGTGTTCTATTTATCAAGAATGCAGCAATGCTCACACAATCAGGCCAATACACAAGCGGAATGTTGGATTGAAACAACAATGCGCAAGCCACATTTAAGAGATGTTGATGCTTACGCTCAACTACAGAGTTTTGTTGAGGCGTATAAGCACAAGCAAATTGATGAATTAAGCCATGTTTAACAACCAAATCAGGAAAACACAGTTCAGGGGCATTATCAGTCCTAATAGGTTTCAGTTTAGCATTATATTGAGTTGTAATATGCGTAATAAACGTAGAGAAAATAGCAGCAACATCACTCTTATTTTGAAGCATATAAACCCAAGTAACACGAGTTGCATCATCAACAATAGTAAGAAAATATTTGTAACCATGAACAGACTCAATGGAAAAGGGTCCCCAAGTATCCAAATGTAACAACTCAAAAGGTTTCTCAGTTTTATGATTGAAAAAATGGAAAAGAGAGACGCTTTTGTTTAGCTAAAGGACAAATGGAACAATGATCATGAGTAGATAGACTCGATTCAGATAAAGACAACGTATCAGAAAGCACTTTCAACTTGGCAGCAGAAGGATGACCAAGACGCGAATGCCACACATAACCGTCAATAGACAACGATCCACAGAAAGCAGGAGATAAAGCAGAACAAGAAGCTTACAGATTTAGTATGTAAAGACTATAGAACACATCACCCTTCCCAATCATCGAGGCCTGAGAACGGTCCTGAAGAAATGTGCAGAACAGTTATTACGACGAAGAAGTGAATGCACACTAATGAGATTGAAATGAAATGAAGGAACATGCAAAACATCATATAAGACAAGAGTGTTAGATAAACGAATTGTGCCAGTATGCATGATGGGAAATGTTGTTCCATTGAGTAAAGAGACTTTTAAGTCAGAAGCCGCAAAGACTTCTTGAAATTTTGAGATATCAGCACAGACATGGCTAGTAGCCCCACTGTCGATTATCCAAGAACCATGAGATAATGAATTATATAGAGTGGAGAGACAGTGATGGTTGAAAGTAAATGTGTGATGATGATAACGTAGGTTAGAGGATAGGGTAAGAAAAGTACCAGCAGAAGACTGATCAGCCATGACACCCTGTTCAGTGATAGAAGATGCGGAACAAGAAGCAACGTTGTCAGAGACCTGAACACGAGATTGAAGCTGTTGAATAATAGACTGGAGCTGAGAAGATGTAAGTTGATTAACATCCAGAGAGCTTACTAGAGCAGTAGGCGGAGGCTGATAAGGTGTAGACCCATCATTCACAGCACCAGTAACAACATTAGCAACAGATTGAGCAGGAGCTTGAGAGTGAGGAGTATAATTCGCTTGACCACGTGGAGCATATCCCGAGGAAGCTCGAGGATGAGAAGCTTGTCCTTGGTATCCAGGAGATGGTTTAAAACCAGGAGGATATCCATGTAACTTGAAGCACTTGGCAACAGTATGACCAAGTTGACCACAATGAGTACAGAGAGGACGATTACCACGAGGGCGATAATTGTTATATGCAGCAACATACGCAGAAGGATCCATATACTCAGATACAGAGCCAGAAGAACCATGAGCAGGTCAAGTAGCTTGAATGGCTACATAATCTGTCTTAAGAGGTGGTTTGATGTTCCTATGTCTCTCATCTTGAGCAACAATGTTGAAAACCTCTTCAATGGGAGGAATAGGCTTCAACATGAGAATGTGACGACGCGTCGGTTCATAAGCCTCATTCAACCCCATCAGGAACTTCATGACGCGTCCTCGCTGCTGCATCTGTTCCCACAACAAAGCTGCATTGCACTCACAACGACAACATGTGTAAACAGGCAATTCGATATAGTTCTTGTATTCTTCCCACAAGGTAATCAATTCAGTATAGTAAGCACTAACATCAAGAGATCCCTGTGTAAGACTACTGAGACGTTGTTCAGTCTCGAAAACGCGAGGAGCATCATCTTGTTTGAAACGTGACATCAGATTGTTCCAAATAGATTCCGCAGTAGACATGAACAACAAACTCTGGCCTATATTCTTAGAAACCAAGTTCATAAGCCAGGTAGCTACCATATCGTTACATCTTGACCAAGATCCAGAGTCACGACTAGTAGGAGGAGGTTTACGAATCGTACTGTCAATAAAACCTAGTTTATTGCGAACGTTGAGAGCCATCCTCACCGAGCGTCTCCAAGAATGGAAATCAGCACCAGAGGTAAGGCGATCGGTGACGAGTTTCAATCCAGCATGATCGGAGTTATGAAGATAGTATGGATTGCCGTAATGATCGGAGACGGCGACGTTGGATCCGGTGGATTGGATTGAGAAGGAGTCATCGTTGAGCTGAATCAAGAGACGAAACACCACGAAAGAACGAATCGGAATCGCGAATCGTCAATCGAAGAAGACGGAGAAGGAAAAGAGAATCGATCGGAGGAAAAGAACGATGAACGAAGAAGATGTTAGAGATGATGTGAAGAAACGTAAGCTCACGAAGGGAGGAACTCATGAATCGTGAAGCTCTAATACCATATCAAGAATATTGAGGAAGAAATCGAAAGAGAATGCAACCATATCAAGAATATTAAGGAAGAAATCGAAAGAGAATGCGAGAGAGAAGATGAGTTTGTTATAAATATGAATCTCACATTAAAATTTACTGTACACTCTGTTTCCAGCTTATATACAAAGTGTGGTTAGCTAATAACCGTACAACTAACCGGTAACATACACCTCATACAAAATATCTGATAGTAACCTTCCAAGTGGTCCCTTCCATTAAGGCTACACGCTAAAACTTCTCGTAGGTCGACATCTAGATGTCTTCATCATAACATATCAAAACTCGGATCCCAATACTGTCCGCACTCAAAGATATTTTCTGCATCAATTATTCTTCCAATAACATAAATTGTATTCAAACTTCACTAAATTATACAGTATAGAGGGTTAATTGAAAAATTGATTTTATGCAGAAACTTTGATTTTCCTCATAAAAACTTATATATTCTCAAATTTAAGGAATTGTAAAATTACATCTAGTACGTCTAGTAGCTGCTCAGTTTACATAACTGGTACATTTGGCATAGGTTGGTGAATTCATTTATTTAAGCCTAAGGTTTAAATAGTTCTCTGACGTCTTCTTTAGGTTTGTAACATTGAATGCACAACTCACAACTAATTCTCCAAATATCAGTGGACGTTACCGCCCGACTCACCGACGATTCTTTAGTTATTTTCATTAGCTAATTATTTAGTTATATTATCAGAAGATCATTACAAATATGACAAGATTGTTCTTTTAAGTAACGACTACAAAGATAATTTCTTATAAAAACTTAATTAACGTACTAGCTAGTCTAATACATATATAAGGACATCAGGAGATATCTAGGACGTACTCCTAGTTAATTCGAGGGAAATAGGTGTGATTTACACAATCTTAAAAAAATTGTGAATTAATCTTGTGCATTGTTTTAGGACTAATTTAGGTTTACAAATAGTAAGGCATATTTGAAAAAAACTGAATGCACATGAGACATCATTATCAAAGAGTCGAAAGTGGCTGTTAGAGAATGATCCCAGTGATATTCACACAACTGAAGAAAATAGACGAATTGGTCGACTTAAATCTTTCGTAGGCAATAAGAATCATGATCACTTGGTACCATTCTTTGGCGTGTAGACATTAAACAGAAACGATTTTTGTTGTTGTTGTTGTTGTTGTGTAATAACCGAAAATATTAATTAGTTTCTTACAAAAAAATATATTAATTAGTTATGTTTTAGAACACTAGCATTTGTTCTATACTTTTCACATTTATACCAAAAGTATATATTTTATACTTGGACTGTAAATCATGTCACACTACAAGAAAACAGCAAGGATACTGAGGGAAAAAATCGTCGGAATTTCGTCGGAATAACGTTATTCCGACGACATACCGACGAAACAAGTCCTCGGAAATAATTCCTCGGAATTTCTTCTTTCCTCGGAAATCCCTCGGAATTTTCCGACAGAATTCCGAGGAAACAAATTTCCGAGGAAATTCCGAGGATCACTAGTTTGTCGGAAATCTCCTCGGAATATACCGAGGGAGAACTTCGTCGGGATATTTCCTCGGAAGTTCATCGATCGATGCGTTTTTGGACATATATCCATCGATCGATCCGTTTATAAAAAAATGTTCGGAATATACCGAGGGACATCTTCCTCGGAATATTCCAAGGAACATGTCCCTCGGTATATTCCGAGGAACATGTCCCTCGGTATATTCCGAACGTTTTTAATAAACAGATCGATCGATGGATATATGTCCAAAAACGCATCGATCGATAGAGTAAAAAATATAATTAATTTCCTCAGAATGTAAAAAATATTAATTTTTTTAAAAAAATAAAATTTTTGAAATTTAAATTCGAAAATATAAAATTAAAATTAAAATTGAAATCATATTAATTAATATTCAAAGTTTCACAAATAAAAATAAAACATTCCGAGTTTTTGGAAAAAAAAAAAAACTACGGGTCTGGCACGTCCGGGAACACCTCGTTCGGGTACATCCTCTGCATCATCTCCATCATTTGCTGGTTCAGTCTCCTCTGTGCCTCATAGCCCGCCTATTGAGCCGCCATCTGGGTCTCCAACAAAGATATGCGATCATCCTTGTCCTTCAAGGATGCTGTCGAGGCCGGGTCTGATCATCATGAGATCTGTAAATTAAAAAAAAAATATTTAATAAATACAGAAATATATAAATTATTTTTTTTTTTAAAAAAAAATTCCCAATAATTTAATCACAAAAAAGATTTATAGATATTAAAAATATTTAATAAATATATAAAAATAGTTCTAATAAACAAAAAATAGTTTTAATAAATAAAAAATAGTTTAATAATTACAAAAAATAGTTTTAATAATATATATATATATATATAAAATATTTTTAAATCCCAAATAATAGTTTTTAATCACAAAACAAGTTTTATAGATATTAAAAATATTTTGTAAAATCCAAAAAATCGAATTTATATACAAAAAAGATTTTGTAAAATCCAAAAAATCGAATTTCTATAGAAAAATCATTTTGTAAAATACAAAAATCGATTTTATATACAAAAATCGATTTTATAAATACAAAAAAATAAAAAAATTATATCAATTCAACAAAACAAATTATTCAACCAAATCACAATTCTAAACCTATTATACAACCAAATCACAATCCTAACCAATCACCCTAACAAAAATCTATCAAAACTAAACAAAAACCTAACAAATAGAACCTAAGAGAGTGAGATAGGGTCCTTACATGATTTGTGTAAGAGAAGGGGGAGATCGCTGGAGATATCGTCGAATTTCAGGGGGAAATCGCCGGAGAGAAGAGAGGAGTCGCGCAGAGGAAGAAGAGAGAAATGGGGAAGAAGAAGGGGCTCGTGGTTATAAAACCTAGAATCCGACGGACATTATCCGTCAGAATTCCGTCGGAATTCTAATTTCAATTTTCGCGAAATATTTGCCCGGTAAAATGAAAATATTCCGAGGAAATACCGAGGAACTAGTGTTTGGGGTTTCAAAACATCAATTTTTTTTGCCGTATTTCATTTCTTATACAATTGTAATGCATACCATTGAGGATTCTTTGTATAGATGAGCATAAACCATGAAGTAAAAAATTTCAAAACTAATTGAAAGTATTCCCTTTACAGTTCATTAAAAGGTATAAGTGTTTCTCTTATGTTGTGGGATTTCGTTCATACAATCGGAAAAATGTTAATTATACGGTAATGAACAAATTTTTGACTTCATAATGAACATAAGACACTTAATAAGGGTTATATAGGTGTTATTCAAACCGCAAAACGTTGTTTTCGGTTTAAAAACCCTATTTCCTCGGAATTTCCTCGGATTATTCCGAGGGAATTTCGAGGAAACCCTTTTCTTCCTCGGAATTCCGTCGGAATATTCCGAGGAAATTCTGAGGAACTAGTGTTTGGGGTTTCAATACGTCAATTTTTTTTTTGAACGGATCGATCGATGGATATATGTACCAAAACGCATCGATCGATAGAGTATATCAGGTGTTCCTCGGAATTTCCTCGGAATATTCCGAGGCTTTTCCGAGGAAACAGGGTTTGGGGTAACAATGTGATCGATCGAGAACAAAATCTCGTACGTTTTTTTATAAACGGATCGATCGATGTATATATATCCAAAAACGCATCGATCGATCACTAAGATGGACCAAAGCGTAACAATGTGATCGATCGATTAGATTATCCCATCGATCGATCGAGAATCTCAAGCGTTCCTCGGAATGTCCTCGGAAAATCTTGTAAGTTTTTTATAAACGGATCGATCGATGGATATATGTCCGAAAACGCATCGAACGATCACTAAGATGGACCAAAGCGTAACAATGTGATCGATCGATTAGATTATCCCATCGATGGATCGATGGAAATTCCGACGGAATTCTGACGCCAACGGCTAGTTCGTCGGAATTTCCTCGGAATTTTGTAAAATCCCCCAACAGCTCTCCAACGGCTATAATATTTCCTCGGAATTCATCGGTTTTTTCCGAGGAACACATTTTCCTCGGAATTTCCTCGGAATATTCCGACGGATTGATATTTCCTCCGAATTCCGTCGGTATATTCCGACGAAATTCCTCGGGATATTCCGAGGATTTCATTTTCCGTCGGAATGTCCGTCAGAATACCGATGTTTTCTTGTAGTGTCATATACTAATGAATATTTTTTTTTAAATTAATACGAGGGCTTTGTATTTATAAATCCATCTCTAAAACGAGAACCAAACTACGTAATTTACCTATATTTTGGAGAGTACATGTTTTTGGGTTTTATAAAATAAGCTACAAGTTTTAACCACTCTACCTTGGTAGAATTATTCAAACTTGTTTTTCCAATACTTATTTTTATTCACATAAAGCATGAGAACCTGAGAAAATTGGAACTACAAAACTATATTGGAACATTGTATATTATTACCCAAGTAAAGAGAGAGAGAGATAGAGAGAGAGAGGGGGGGGGGGGGGGGGGGGGACAATAAATAACAGAAAATTAAGTAGAGAGGACTTGCAAAAAGCAGAGAGTTAAGTGAGTAGTTGAAGATAGAGAGGTCAGAAAAGAGGAATATCTCTCTCACTCCTTTGCTGATTCATGTTAGAAAAGCTCAGAGAAACTAAGAGCCCTGATTTATAACATCCAAATGGTACACTCTAAGAAGTTCCGAGGTGTCCGCCAGCGTCAGTGGGGTTCGTGGGTCTCTGAGATTCGTCATCCTCTCCTGTCAGTTCTCTCTTCCTCTTCCTCTCTCTCAAACAAAACATTCACATACACACACACACACACATATATATATATATATTGGTTTGCAGCACCGATAGACTATAGTATATCCATATTCACTTTTTGTTGTTGTTCGTGTATACATATTCTTATATCAATTATCCCTGAATTCATATATTAACATATTTAATTTTGTTCATACTTTTAAAGATTCATGCAACTCATACGAACATGTGTTTTCATTAAGATCGTTTCCTGAGCTTCGTCCAATTAAGAGACCACATTCATTAATGTTTAGAATGTGTACAATACACGAACCGAATTAAGGCTTTTTCCTATTGGTGTGATAGCGTGACTTTTCTCTATGTTAGTTGATGGCTTGATGTTTAACTTTTGTTGTAATACTGTAATGGCGTGTTTATAAGTGTAATTTTGTGTTTACATAAATTGATCATAAATGCATTATAATCTATGCGTATTATATATCATAAATGTATAATATTAATTCCTAATATTATATATACATTTCTTTTTCAATTAGTATCCCTTTGGCTATTTAAGTCTGTTTATAGTAACAATTAATATATAAAGCATATTAGGTATACGGTACATCCTTTCATTAATAACTAAAACAACCTTATTAGTAAGAAATTTGGTAAGGAATGAACGCTACTAAAGACCTTTCTCAAAAAGAAAAGAAGTCTACAAGAAAAATGTTTTACATGTTCTTATGGTCAGTAACGTACATTGTTATATAGTTCACTAGGTGTCTTCGTGCACCATGTGCAGTAAAAAAATTTAAAATATTTTTTAACAGATAAATATAAATTATATTTTAAAACAAAATTTTATTAATATTGTAAATTTTCTTTTTCGTATCAATATTTTAATATAAATTTGATTTAATTAAACATAAAAATTATATTTAAGAATATGCATGTATATATTTGAAATTATAATCTAAGATAAATTTTTCTATCTATTTATTTTAATTAAATATATTAAATAAATTTGTAAAAATTTCATAATTACCAAAAAATAAAATTAAACAATATTTATAAAATTTGTAAATATATAAGAAAATAATGATTTTACGATTAAATTTTTATAATTTTCTAAAAAAATTGTATACATTTTTGAAAATTTTAGTAATAAAATTGTATAATTTAAAAATATATAATTAAATTATATTCCGAAATTTATAATGCCATATTTGAATATATTTATTTTAATGATGATTTATGAGTTATTTTCATATTCTAAGAAAATTTCCAAAAATATAAATTGACATTAAATGTAATTGTCCATGTTATATTAAGCTATAAGACATGTGATCAATTTCAGTAGACATGTCATGTTTGTTTTGTGAAATTGATTGTATAAAGTACACGTGGTAGTCTAGGGGATATGATGTGTGTTTTTCCTTTTTAATATTTACCTGTAATCAAAACATCAACAACACTAGTATTGATACATCTTTGATACTCTAATTAATTTAGTTATTTATACGTGTTTGTGTGATCAGGAAGAGAAGAGTGTGGCTAGGAACATTCAACACGGCCGAAGAAGCGGCTAGAGCCTACGACCAAGCCGCTGTTCTAATGAACGGCCAGAACGCAAAGACCAACTTTCCGGTCATCAAATCCAACGGTTCGGTTTCTCCGGACGTTAACACTCCGTTATCGGAACTCCTAAACGCTAAGCTAAGAAAGAATTGTAAAGACCAGACACCTTATCTGACGTGCCTCCGCCTCGACAACGACAGCTCCCACATTGGTGTCTGGCAGAAACGCGCCGGGTCCAGTTCAAGTCAAAACTGGGTCAAGCTTGTTGAGCTCGGCGACGGCGTCAACGCAAGTGCCGGTGATAATGGGACTAATAAGCTGAAGAAAGGAAACGACGACGTTGAGGAAGAAGATCAGATGGCAATGCAGATGATCGAGGAGCTCCTTAACTGGACATGTCCTGCTTCTGCATCCGTTTCAGGTTTTAGTTAGATATTTATAACAAAACAGATGGAAAATGATTAAATACTTTCGAGTAAATGATAATCTAATTATCGAAATAAGTACACATCTACGTAAACATTGTATTTCAAATATATATAATATTGTATGTATAAGTTTGTCTGAATGTATTCTGTAATCTGTATACGCTATAAATAAACATTTTAGTTTTATTTGAAAGAATTGATCATATTGTTAAGCAAAAGAAAATTTTTTTGATCATATAATCATGTGGAATTATCGTCGACATGATATAATTATTACATAGAGGAGAGGAGAACGACTAGACACGATAAGAAAGTACAAATTAAAGGAAAGATAATTAATTGGTTCGCTAAAGAAGAGTGAAAGCTAAATGTGACTAGTCGCTCAATTTAAACTTGCGAATTAGTTTCTTTTGATTCGAATGTTAATTAGACCTATCCAATGTCAGGAAATCGTTAAGCAATATTAAGCACTTTACATCTAGCGATTAGACAGATTATTAGATTAGGTGGAGACTAGACGCCAATGAATTATTTATTTATTATATGCTAATTGATTTTCCAATGCTTATGCACGGATATAAATATTTATAAAGTAAATATATTATAATAAATTATTAATATTTTATTTTTAATTATTATGTTATTTATATTGTAATCAAAATGCATGGCTTATGTATTTTAATTTTTATGTTAAATTAATAAAATTATTTTGATAAATTTTAAAGTTAGATATAAAAAACAAATTAAGACAAATTTATGGATTTATACTTATATTATTATTTAATTTAACTGATTTACATTAAGTTAGTTTAAACTAGACTAATTTAGATATATTTTAACCAATGACATGTTAAACCGATTTGAGCTGTTTAAATTGGATTTTTTTAAAAATCGTTTAGGCTATTACCGATTTGCGGTCTAAACCAAATTTTAGAACATTGAACCTACCACGACGAAGAAAGGTTTTACTATTTTCGTGGTTACTATGGTGTGGATAAAATTCTCCTCTAGCACATAAAATAAGTGTCTAGATCGCTAGCCCCTTCCCATAAAATGTCTATTATGACAATTAAAGTTTTAAAGTGTTTTTTTTTTTTGGGTCAAAAAAGTTTTAAAGTGTTATGTCTTGAAAATTTCAGAGATCAAAATTTATGGATATATCGAGAATAATTCTGTAATTGTAAACATTTTATGATATCATCTACCGAAAAAATAATTCAAAGATTTTATTCATTAGTTGTATTATCATTATCTATGAGATTATTCTCCTTCACACTTTCATACAAGCTATATGCTCTATCTTGGCCCTGTGAGTTACCACAGGTAAATCTTCTGGGATGTCATTTTGGTGCCCAAACTCAATAAGATGTAGTTACCTGTGGTAACTCACAGGGCCAAGATAGAGCATATAGCTTGTATGAAAGTGAGAATGAGGAGAAGCAAAGCAGCCACAAGAGAAGCAACTGACCAAGCTGTACCAATAAAATAAAAACTGATTCTCAGTATGCTATCATCTAGTGGAAAGAAAGAATAAGACGTCATTTAGTTCAAACCTTTGCAACATGAAAACTGTCATACATATTTCATATTTGCAGCATATAAGCTACAAAACCGGGACCTTGATCATTGGAATCAATATCTACACACTTGAGATAGCCTGTGATTTACACATCTATTTCATTTTAAACTTTTCATCTCTTGCATTTAACCAATTTTAGGCTAACGTTAGATCATCCTCATTGAGGTATCTCAACAAAGTTCTGAAAATATACTAAAATAATAAATAATAAACTGAGCTCCGAGAGCTGAGGTTCTAGATTATGTTGCTCTACCATTGGATGTGGTAACTGATTGGAAGTGTAAACAAACACTCCTAGCAGTCCAATTAACTAAAATAGATAGCAAAAAAGTACAAGCAATATTAACTAAATAAGTTATAAATAATTAGAGCAATATATATGTTAAATACTTATAAAAAATAAAATAATAGAAACTAAAACGATAAACAAAATAAATAATTTGGTGAGTAATAAGAACTGAGTATGTAAATATTATTTTTAAAACAATAAAACTTATTAACAAAAACTTAATTTTTCAATATTATTTAATTATATAATATCTTTGAATATTTAAATATTTGAAGGATAAATTAATTTATAAAAAGATTCAGAAAGCATAGAAGGAATTTGTTTTTTATGAGGATGGATAAATTGACTGATTGATAACACCAAGTCCACCACCCATCAAACCTATACAAACAAAACATTGAAGCTTCTCAAAAAAGTCAACCATTGTGTGTCGTCTAGCCACCTTCTCAATCTCAGAGTATTCCTAGATGTGTTCTTGTTTCTTTCATGAATCTGTGACGCTTCAGTAATACTGAACGGAGTACATGACAGCATGGATAAAAGTCAAGATGACTCCCTTGTAGAGGTTATCTTTGGCAGAAGGTTTTACTGTCAGAGACTCTCTGAGAGCCTGCAAGCTTACTGCAACACACCATGGAACAGGTGGAAGGCGGTTCTGAGACGTGACTATTTCCACAATCCTTGGTCTGTTGCTTCTGTTGTAGCTGCTTTGCTTCTCCTCATTCTCACTTTCATACAAGCTATATGCTCTATCTTGGCCCTGTGAGTTACCACATGTACTACATCTTCTGGGACATCATTTTGTTGCCCAAACTCAAGAAATTTTCTTATGAATGTAATAAATAGTTGTATTATCAGGACAGACAGCCTGACATGACTTTGTACTGAGTCTTGCAATGGCTTGAGCTGAACTACTTTCTTTGTTAAGGTGACTGGAAAAAAATAATTGTTTCAAGGTAAGGGGACTGTCTCAGTATGTCAATTGTTTCAAGAACTACTTTCACATGTTCTTATGAATTGTAGCATCAGAGCATACATCATGCAGATCCTGACATGACTTTGTACTGAATCTTGTAATATCTTGAACTACTTGCTTTGTTAAGGGGACTAGAAATACATTTAAAAATATATATTTTTAAGGCAAAGAGACTATCTCAATGTGTCAAAATCATGTTTAGTTTTACAACTCACATTAGATGGCATTGCCTAGAAGCACAACTTACATTAACTATTCCACTACTGAAGAGTCCAAAAGTGATGTCACCTGATGCAAGTGTTGAAGCCAGAGAGATGTCTGACTTGGTTCCTTTAGCTATGTCTTTCGGTCATATCAGGAGAACTCAAAGTCTGGTTTCATCTTGAGAAGAGTGTTGTGATACGTTCAGAAGATCTTAGTGTTGCCATTCCTTTAAACTATAAACAGAACCAAACTCATTGTCAGTTTTTACCACTCTCTTAAACACTCAGGAGATATGAGCAACCAAAATGTACCTTTTGGTTGTACTTGTTCCTTACAGCAACAAGGGTGCTTCCACTAGTGTTGAGCTGCAAATCCTCCATTGCAAGCACTGTTTTCTTAAGAGAAGGAGTCTCATATCTAGTATAGTGCTGTAGAGTTGGGTTCTGTAAGCACATAAGAAACATTAACTTCCCTCTGAAGAGTATAGTAAAAGCATTTCACAGTCAAGAAATGTGAGCTCACCCAAGGATGTTTAGATTGGTCAAGCGTCCATCTTGCCAAAAAAACAGCTGAGGCAGCAATTAGAGACGGCAAGAACCTTAGAAAACTATATTCAACAAGAGTCAACTCTGCAAGATAGTCTGCTAAGGACTCCATCTCAGTGTGGAGAACCTGATCAGACGCTTTAGCTGCTTGAATGAACCGCCTGAAACGCAGAAGAAGCAAAATGACTTTAATATTACATACTGTTTTAGATTGAAAGTAAATGTAGCGTTTAGTGTTCAAAAAAAAAAAGTAAAAGTAGCGTTTAGTGTTTTTTACCTGAGAAACGTTTTGGTGGTTGGAACTGATAACCGAAAGTGCAGAAAGTTTAAAACTTGAGTCTCCATGGCCACCACTTCGAGTCTTGTGTATGTATTGTCTGTAATGAAGCAAAACTCTTCCAACCTTGGTGCACATATCTCTTCATACTTTCTTCAGTGTCTCAAAAAGAAATGTATGACTTAGTTAGTTCACTTGTGCAGACATTTTTACACTCATTGCAATGTTAGAAGTGGGAAACTCACGAGGCTATTAGCATGCAAGTGACACCAAGCAGCTGGAGCCTTCTCTTTTCAATGTAATTGTTGGACAGGAACCGGTCAATAAGGTTCACTGCAAGGTAAAGCGTATCTGAAGCCAGCTTGTACTCTTCAGAAACCTACAAGAAATAAGCATTATTAACAGAGGTTCTTACTCTTAAGAAATGCTTTGAAGTAGTAAGTACCTCCACAAGCCAATCAATGAGAATCCCACGCATGCTTGGATCGATATCTCGCTGGACTTGGACCATATAGCTAGTTGAAGGTCTTTGATCAAGCTGTACCAAGAAACAAAAACAGAGCTATAACTTAGAATCTCAGTATGTTATCATCTAGTGGAAAGTTATAATAAGATATAATTTTAGTTCAAACCTCTGCAACATGAAAACTGTCATACATATTTGCAGCATATAAGCTACAAAACTTGGGATCTTGGTCATTGGAATCAATATCTATAGGCTTAAGATAGCCTGTGACACCATAACCGTCTTCTTCTGCAAAATCCGGAGTAAATATTTGAGAAACATAGAGTTTGTTATATGCTTCATTTTTTTTTTTTAATAATCCGGACACCCCGGAAGTAACCCGACTAGCGCCTAAGTACACCTCCACAGAAGGCATCATGGAGGGCCGTCTTTTTCACCCCATTTTAATCGACGGTGGCCAGCGGGATATGCTTCATTTAACATGATTATCTAATATGTTTTGAAATATGATTATATGGTTTATTATATTTTTTAGCATTTTTTATTTCATTAGTTCAATTCCTTACTTTGATCTCCGTCTTTGGAGTTTGTAGCAGATTCAACCATCCTAATCTTTGACAAATCTTCTGCTAGTTTCGATTTTTCGGCATCCACATCTTGTTCTCTCTTGCTAGCCTGTCACACGTTATATGTTGAAGAGACAAGAAGGCAATTCAAAACGCCAAAACCTCTCTAGATTCTTGGATGGTTATACGTATCACATCACTATATCAATAAGAAGGTACTTCTAAGGAATGGTTACCTTAACATTGTTCCCATCCAAACAGGCCAAAGTGTTAGTCACATCCTTGAGCACCGCACGTCTCTTATGCTGACAAACTCTTGTATCATCTGATGCCATTCTCTTTTTAAGCTTTGGTTGCTGTTTAAAAACTGGTTTCGATGGAGATATCGATGTTCCTAAGGCCTTAGCTCGTGATCTCGTGACTCTCACATTCCCTTGTCGTGTTTTCGCAGTAGAGATTGTTTCTTTGTTAGCTTTAGGATGCATTGAAGAACCTCTATACATAGTTTTATAATTGAAAATCTCTCAACAGGTATGCCAAGCCTGCAGAACGTAAACATAATTTAAAAAAAAAACAATAAATTGAGAAATTAGATTATTACAAATGTTCCTCATCCTTGGACACAATCATATGTAATGTAATAAAAATTATTGATCATTATTTTTCTTAACCTTTACACGAAAATAACAAGAACAGAAGAGAAAGAAAGAGAGCGATCACTGTCTTAAAACATAGATCAATCATGAAACAGAACAGTCTAACAGATCTATAAACTTCAGACAGCATGGAGAAGTGAAGATACCTTCAGATCATGAAACTCGAAATTGCGAATCTCCAATGGCTAAAGAGAGTTGTTGAAATAGGAGGAGGAGGAGGAGGAGCGGGATTCTGTGATCTTGTTCGAATTTTCTATATCAGAAATAAGAAAATAAATAAAAGAAAAGAAAACTAACGATTTGAACAGTTGTCAGATTATATGAGAGTGTCAGAGTGATATCTGACACTTTGACGTCTGGTCCGTTTCAGTAAATTTCCTTTTTCTAATTTGAATTTAAATAAAATAATCAGCCGTTACGCGCCTATTCTTCCGCGTCTGTTCTGTTAATGATAATACCGTTTTAAAACCCTAAAAGCCCAGGGGGCCTATAAAATGAACCAACAGCGTTTTACTCTTCAACGAAACCTGTAATCTATGTTTTGTTTTGTTCAAAGCCCAATCTATGTTCTCCAAATTACAAAAATGTGTGTTCAGGTATTAGTTTATTACGTACGAAAGTTATTCTTATAATAAAATTTTAAGCTAATAAAAAAATATTTGTTTATATTATATAATTGTTCTGTTTTTATTTTTTAGAACGTTTATTTTATTTGAACTGAAATTGTTGAGTTTAATAGAATTTATAAATTGAGTTTAATAAAGTTAAGATGTTACAAAAAAATTGAGTTTGACTTAACTATGTTTGAACATTTTTTAGTAAAACAAACTATTATAGCATATAAAAATTGAAGATAAATATGTAACCAGCTAAATAAAATTTAAGAAAAATATAACAAACGCTATAAAGGCATGAGAAGAAATAAAATATTCTAAAAGGCAAAAGATTACGAAGAAATAGTATATTTTATGATGGTTTTCAATGAGAAGGGAAAAATTTGTTGAGGCAGCAAGGTAGACCATAAAACTCATCGTTTCGGACATCAAGATTGTATAGTCGAAACTTCTCCCACCATTTTAGTCCACAATCTTTCTTGGCTTCATCGCTCTCACGAGACAATGTGCAATCAAGCACTATTGCTATCATTCCCGCAACCGTTGTATGTGACATGAATATCACTCTTATCACATCTTCCAACTGTTTCGTATTTACATAATCCAAGAAAAACACAATTCGATAAGTATATTTTGATTTTTTTAACAAAGTATATAATTAAGAAAATGTACTGACCCAATTCGAGTGATGATCAGACCGCCAACCTCCGTTGTAGTATTCTCTAAAGTATTGAGGGATTGAAATAGCCATGAAAAATGAAAATCCCAAAATGAACTTGGTGTTGAAGCTGTTGAGGTTGCAAAATTGTAGAAAGCTAATGCCCGCAGAAGCTACATTACATTGAATTTGATTTTATTTTTAGTGAAAGCAAAATAAAGTATGTATATTGTATGAAAATGTAAATTTAATCTTAATAGCAAGTACAAGTGTGATGTGATGAAGAGACTTACACACAAAACACAAGACGATGCAGTACACGGACGCCATGATTGGTAACGGTATGGACGCGAAAAAAGCTCCAAATTTTCCTGCATTTTGATAAATATAAATAAGAAAATATCCAGAAAATTCAATTCTACATCAACAACAATAAAAAAAATTACCGAAAATAGAGAAAAAAATCATGAAGGCAGCTGAAATTTGTATCACTCTTCGACTCCCAATCTTAGTCATTGCCAAAAGTCCAACATTTTCTCTGAACATTAACGTTGACCATTTAACAAGAATATATAAGAAATTAATAAATGCTCAAGATATAAAAAGTTAATTTGGAGATGAGGTTCGTTACGTTGATGTTGTGATCCCTGAGACGCCTCCAAGCATGCCGTTGAGTAATACTCCAACTCCCTACAAGATATGCAATCATATATTCAGAAGATGATGATAAAACATAATTAACAAACGGTTAAAAACAATGCAACTAAGTAAGTTCTTCTTAGACTAACCAGCCAGCCAGTACCACGGCTGATAACTGATGGTGGGATAGGCGTCGCACTTCCATATCTTGCAGATGCGTAGAACAAACCGGTCGACTGCAATAATATGTAACACTTGCACTCTTCATTGTAATAGTAAATTAAACTTCATGTGTCCTTGATTTCAGTATTTTAGTACTAAAGATTTCAAACGATCAATTTCATATAAAAAACGAAAGAGTAACCTCAAATAGAGTGACGAAAGAGGCAGCCATCATCGCGAAAGAATCAGTGAAGTGGAAGGTTGGGCTTCCCCATTGGAAAGGATATGGTAAGTATATCCTATTGTAATTCACATAAAGAGAATATAGAAACAATAAAGTTGTAACTAAATAGTGAAATCCCCCAAAAATTTAACATTCAGGTGGAAGAACTGACCATGGAGTGTTGGTGATAAGACCATTACGGTCTGTACGGCAACTGATTTGAGTAGTTTGAGACTTATGGTTGTATACACCACTCGATGTGAGTAACAGAGCTAACAACCAAACCAATGGAATGCACATCATCATCCCATAACGGTCACATCTTGATCCATTCCAAATCACCCCTTTCTTCATCTTCAGAAAGGGCGGTAAGTACTACATTACACAAAGAAAAATATGGACGTTCATTAAGTTTTGTACGTGGACTTGTATGGTATATTCAAAATGATGTATAGTTTGTTTTACATAATCATGTGTGATAAAAAGAAGGACCAATTGTTAAGAACTTTACCTGGGTGACTAAAACAAGTAAGATCAACCCGGGAAGTCCCACTTCAACGCATCTCGCCAACTAGAAAAAAGACTACATGATAAAAATCAACGGTATAAAGTTTTCAATAACCAACAAATGAGTGTATATAAAACATACCAAAGGGAAGCCAATTTGGTAGAGTCCTAGTCCAGCAAACGTTGTCAAAGGAGCAATTGAGAGTGGGCTTAGAAATCTAATGATCACACAACCAAAAATATAGTTCTCTTAAGTGTCCGAGTTCCAGTTCAGATAAAGCAAAATAATATTAAGTATTTACCTGGCGATGTTTCTCCATAGACCTAAGAAACATACAAGAACTTGGAAACAGCCGGCGATAATCAGAGCCCCTTGTATGCTTCTCAATGTTTCCACAAATCTCTGATAAATTATGTGATAAAACCGTTATCATTAGTGAATTTTAGTTTGTAAGAATAAATGATGAAACTAATTTTAAGACTTACTTCAAAAGGATCAGTGTAGTAAGCGAAGCGAGTTGAGGAAATGATGGAAGTGATAGGTATGATATATGCATAAGAAGGAGCAGCTATCACAGGCAATCGAGTTCCAAAGAAAGACTGGAACAATGTTGTTAATCCAGACACAAATAGCATTGTTTGTATAACTCTAGCCTTCTCTGCCTGAGAAATGTACAATTCATTAATAAGAAATAATTAAGACAGAGATTCGTTCAAAAAAAGTTAAAACATAAAGAAACTGAAAAAAATATATATACTGAATTGAATAATTTAAAACATGTTAATGTTGAATGCTCATTTTTTATGATTCTATAATTCTGTAAGATACCATTAAAAACGAGCGTATATATGTAAACTACCACTCAAATGGCTCCAAAATGAATTTTTTTTTTTTTGAAAAAAACCCATGATTGTAAAATCAAAATCTAGAAGCCTGAATTTTATAGGCGTTGGGATCTGTTAATAATTATGAAAAATATATTTATAGAAGTCTTAAACTTTTCTAAACTTCATACCTTATGAAACAATGAAATTATATGAAAGCACACACATAAGAATTAAGTTAGATCAACACGTACATCACCACCTCCCATGTGTGGAACCAAAAGGCTTGGAATAAGAACCGTGATGCCAAGACTCAACAAATAATGCTGGAAACCCAACACTAACGCTTCAACTGCAACACCAGAACAATATTAGTTACACACAAAAGTTGTTTGAAAATAAGCAAACTAAATTAATAAAACGTTTTTTGTTTGTTAAAACATACACCAAGGAGGAGGACTGTTGACACAATACTGAATTCCAGGGAGTTGTTCTTTCACCGGGTGGGGCTGTAACTCCACCGTCCTATTGCCCCCTCCACTATTGTTACTGTTTCCACCACCGCCGTTACCTCCTCCTCTGTTGTTATTGTTTCCGCCACCACCGTTACCCCCTCCACTGTTATTGTTTCCGCCACCGCCGTTTCCACCTCCACTGTTGTTATTGTTTCCACCACCGCCGTTGCCCCCTCCATTTGCCATGGACGTGGTTGAATTTTTGTCTTCTATATTCAAAGTAGACCAAAATAAAGTGTATTACTTTGTATCATGTAGTGTAAATATTGTATCTACATTACTATAACATGTTTATCAATTATATAAACTTACTTTGAAAAGGGAATCCACGTGAGAGGTAGATCGACGAAGCTTTCTTTGTTTTGGAGAATCTAGTCGAAGGGTTGAGAGAATTTGAAAGAGATAAGCCGAGAAGGTATAGAGTGAATGAAAAGTCAAGAAGGTTTCGGTTTAAACTCTTTAACGTTTCACAACTTATAAACGAAAAAATAAATTTATGATTTAAATTGTTTGAGTGACTACATTTTTTCAATTAATGTGGTAATAAAAGGCTTGATAATGTCCGTTTTGGTACATGGAATTTGAAATACAAATCCTTTGAGATTTAATTGACCGTATAACAGATCCAGAGATTTTGAAACAACATTTCATCTGATTTTTTTTGAAAAACAAAGTTATTTACTGACATATACTACATTCGCACTTGTTTAATACAAATGTATATATGCGTACATCAACTATGTTATTACTGTCTTATAGTCAGTGACTCAGTGTAACTTTTTTTTTGCGTTTACAACTCATAATTAACTTGTCCTCAAGTCCTAGCTATCGCATTCAAGTTATCCAGCACCTGTTGCATGGATGGTCGATTCTTCGGGTCTTCCTCAAGGCATTGTTTAATAATCTCGCACATACGTATCCCCTCTTCAATAGGATAGCTATTCTCTAAATCTGGATCGATCATCTCAGCAATGCTTTCACTGTCATTTCGTATTTCTAGAATTATGCGCCGCGTTTTTAAACCAGTTAACATCTGGAGCAGTTCGTGACAAAAAAAAAAAAAAACATCTGGAGCAGTATAGCACCAAAGCTGTACACATCGCCCGACATGTCCAACTTCCCTGTATTTAGTAGCAAACTCGCAAGGTCAGTGTCTTTATAATTCAATGGTTATTTAAAAAACTTTGGGGAGGAGCAAGGGGAAATTTGTTGCCTGATAATATGTATTCGGGAGGTGCGTAATCTAACGAGGGGACGTGTGTCCCTTCTTCAAAGTAAGGTAGGCTTTTGAGTCCGAAATAGGAAACTCTTGCGTTGAACTCCTGCATACCCTCAAAGATGTCATTTATAAGGGAAGGGAAACAAGTTTCAAGAGAAAAAAGGTGTATAAATTAGGCCCAATTTGTGTTTGTGTAAACGCTTTTAGTAGAAGTTATGAGAGACGATGTCCACCCGAAACAAACGATACTTAGTGATCAAATTCTTTGTATAAAAAAATTAAAAACTCTAACGATCAATAATTCGTAACAAAGGGAATGCAAATCCATACCAAATCGAGCAGGATTTAGAAGCCGTGAGATATCTGCGAGAGAGACTGGTTTTCTTCCAAGAGTGCAAGAAAGCAAGACACTGAGCCACTCCTATGGATATGTTAAGTCGCGTCTCCCAGGGCAATGACTTTGGACGAGTCTCTGGAACATAATGTATCATCAACCATGCATCAAAGCCGGAAAGGAGATGAATGCATATAAACTTTGGCTTAACGTCTTTACCTCTATAGATGTGATTTTCTAAGCTTCCGTTTGGAAAGTATTCAGCAACAATGAACAACGTACGACGATCCGAACCATAGCCAATGAGCTTTTTTTTGGGAAATTGGGGCCTATAGACATGAAAAAATCCATAATACACACAATAACTATTTTCCCTAACGTTTCTATACACGGAGTTATATATACATATTAATACTGTAATACCCTTTAAACTCAACTGGCCAACCTGCTACCAAAATTAATTAAAAATTAAATTATTAACCGCATAAAAGGTATCTCGTGTCTTACCTCTATTCACAATTCCCTTTTCACTTTTGTTGATAACTTTTTCGAGGTCGAGTGGTTTCCGGCACCGATTTCCTCCAAATCCTCCCCTCTACCTTCAATCGACAGCTTTTCCATCTTCTTCGTGCTTCCTTTCAATCGTGTTCGACGTTAGGGTTCCGCGTTAGAGTTTCAGCGGCAGTTAGTAACACACCCTTCCTATCCAACTTCACCAACTCGATTCTTCTCAGATCTCTGAAATTTTGTAAATTCTCCCTCGTTTCCGTCGATTCTCTTCGTCTTTGCTTCCTCTGTGTTTATTTTCTTTTATTTGGGCTCGTCTCATAGTATACTTATCTAATTTAAAACCTCCATTCCATTTGGGATGTAATAGTATACTTATCTAATTCATCTATTCCATTTAGAATAGTATCATCGTTCCTGTTGCATACCATCGGTACCGTTACAGAATTAATCCCTCTCATCGGCCTTTTCCAATTTGATTTAGGGTTTGGGTTTTTCCGGGTTGTGTGAGGGTTCTTTTAATTTGAATTATCTTTGTGTCAGTGCTGCAAAATAAGTAGTGTAGTAATTTAGGGGAAGATGTGTAGAATATCACAGCTTACAAATGCTCACTAAGTAGACATACTATGATATTTATAAACTCGAGTCCATTTGAAATGAAATAGTATTCGTATCGAATTGAACTATTTCACTTAAGATAGTATCACTTGCTATTCTGCTTTGCTTGTCTGGTCTTTCCTTTTTTGTAATGTATTTATTGTATTGTCATTTTGATTTATGCTTTGTGTGTTTGCTCGTTTTGTTTAGTCTGTCAGCCTTTTGAATTACACAGAATATCATTGTTTTTCTGGCATTACACTTGTTTGTCTCTCTCACTGATAAATATACAATCTTCTCTATGGTGAATGTCAGATCTGGTAGGTAAATTGGCTTCTACAATTTATAGTCGATTGTATTTCCCTCTGATGCTCTTCTTCTTTCTTATGCTTGAATTGGGATTTTGTATCAGCTATGGATAGTACATAGTGTAAAAATAGTGATTATTTTGTAGAATAGTATCTGCCCGAGCTGATTCCACGTATGTATATAGCACACTTATTATGTTTATATGTATATAGCACACTTATTGTGGAATAATGATGATTTTGTGGAATAGTATCTGTCACATGGAATATAAGAAAGTTATAGTTTCACATTATTCTATCTTATATGGAATCATAGTTTTATATCTTATGCATTTCCATTTGTTAACTATACTTATTCTGTTTAGAGTGCTACTTTATATCTATATTCAATATTATAATTCCCACCGTCCTGACTTTTTGCCTCTCTTACTTCATTCTACAGGTTTGGTATGGACGAGTTAGTCCAAGTAGATTGTTAGAGACATGCTTTGAACCCACTGGCAAGAAAAGAATTAACAACTAATTCAATCTTCGTTGGACTGAAGTGATAAAGAATGCATTAGAGGATGAGGACCTGGCGATGTTGAATGCGTCACAGTTTGGACAAGTCTTGCAGATGGGGTCCTATACCTTCTCTGTTATGCTTCTTCATTATTTTCTTGCACGACAGTTGGTTCTTGAGAAGGACTTCGAACTCTGGTGGCTCTTCGTGGGGAAACCAATTTGTTATGCTATACAAGCTTTGCTTCTGTAACGGACCTCAATTGTGAAGAAATACGGGACGCTCACCGTGAGGTGAAGGGTTCATATCTGATGTGTAGGCGTTGCTATTTATATACCATACTATTTATATACTATACTATGTATTATACTATGTCTTAACCCATTGCATATTCCATGTCTCTTGAGGAATGTAAATAGATAACTCATGTATTATGGCAGGTGGATTTAATTTGTTGTAGATTTGGGTTGCCTATGTATTGCGTTTTATATTTTCCTAATTTGGGTTTAGTGTTTAGTGAGAAGTGTTCTATTATCATCCCCATTAGCTTCGTATTTCATGTTACCCATAAGGCATGTAAATACATACCTCCAGTATTATAAGAGGTGGATTTAATTTCCCGAAGGTTTGGTTTGCCTATGTTTTGGGGTTTATATTTACCTAACTTGGGTTTAGTGTTTACTGTCAAGTGTTCTATTACTATTTCCATTAGCTTTGTATTTCATGTGGCTAATGAGGAATGTAAATACATGTCTCTAGTATTATAGCAGGTGGATTTAGTTTCCTGAAGATTTGGGTTGCGGATTGGGATTTATATTTCCCTAACTTGGGTTTAATGTTTAATGTCAAGTGTTCTATTACCAGTCCTATTAGCTTTTTATTTAATGTTGCTCATAAGGAATGTAAATACATGTCTCGAGTATTATGGCATGTGGATTTAATTTCATAAAGATTTGGGTTGCCTATGTATTGGGGTTTATATTTCTCTAATTTAGGTTTAGTGTTTACTATCAAGTGTTCCTTTACCATCTCCATTAGCTTTGTATTTCATGTGGCTCATGAGGAATGTAAATATATGTCTCCAGTATTATGGCAGGTGGATTTAATTGCCTGGAGATTTGGGTTGCCTATGGATTGGATTTATATTTCCTTATCTTGGGTTTAGTGTTTACTGTTAAGTGTTCTATTACCATTCCTATTAGCTTTGTATTTCATGTTGCTCAATCTTGGCTCTAGTATGCATATAGTATCATTTTAAATAATACATTGTATATAGTATAGAAGTCTTCGCTATTCATCTGCAGTTAGAAGTAAGTGGAAATCCATTTATATTTTAAAATGTATTCCATTACAGATTCAGAATAGTATTATTCTATCACAAAAGAGTAAATTTCCTATGTAACCCGGTTTATTAGAATATTCGCACACGAAATTACCTCCTCCTTTCTTCAAAGCGGTGAATTTTTAAATTCCTTCACTTTGTTGCTTCTGAGTACTTTGTTGCTTCTGAGTTTCTTCACATAGATTTACAGTGATTATTATATGGAATACACCATTTATGGTTTTCTTTGAATACACCATTTAAGATTACCGGTACTAATTTCCACCACTCGTTTACCTCTCTCCACAGTAAAAATATCTTCAGTAAATCTACCTTTTGTATGTGGCTTTCTCCTACTCTTAAATACGGAAGAGCTGTAACCCACAATTGCAAATTTATTGCACTAAATACATCATTGCCTCTCCCCAACCGCACACTTCACCGGCTTTGTTCGTGATTATATTAGTAAATTACAAACAGGGTTCTATTCTACGTTAGTCATATCGAATGGAAACTACCCCCATATAAATTGGATGCTTTATAACATGCTGTTTCATTCAAAGTTTTTGGTTGTCCCTGCCCGACTTCCACGTGTACGTCTATTACACATGCCCAAACCTATATTTTCTGTACTGCTTCATGTCTTCGCATCTATTTCATCGAACAAACCAATACAAAATGACTACATATTTGGACATGTTTTGTTCCGTCCTGATAGTGTGTACCTTGTTCTTCTTATTCTCCGTTTCTATCTTTTGTTCTATAACCCAACCACCAGTACGTTGTGTTTGATTTGCGTCATCATCTATGCACAACCGCACACATCAGCGTCTACGTAAGTGGTTATTTTGGGTCATGTGCATACAACTATTCTAGCTTATGTAGTTCATGTGGAATGGAAAGAAAATTCTTCCCATGTATCTATTTACGTTCATAGTATATATTACATTCCATCTGACTCATGTCAAACGGAAAGTCTCGTCGTATAAATTGGACGGTTTTACTGAACTCGGTTTGACTTTATGTAAACCATTTCGTATTTTACTTTCACCATGCACCTTATCACGGTTCTAAAACTAAGAACACCATCACTCCATTGTAAATGAACTTACAATAAACCATTCCACATACGTGATGTGGTATGGAAAACAATACAATCGGAATAGGAAATCTGGCTATCATCTTCAGATCGCCGTTATGTTAACAGAGTTTCTATCTCCCTCACATCTGTTCGTCACTACTCTTGATTTATATCCTCCCTCATATATGCTCAAGACTGCTCCACAACGAACCCTATTACATCTGATTGTTACTGTGGCAAACAAACCCTCCACGTGGTTCACGTTATAACAACGAACCGGCAACCTGTTATGGTAAGGGGCATAACCGGGTGGAATTAAGCCAAAAAGTATAACAATCAATAACGTCAAAATCATTGTTACTTTCTTCATTTCTCTTTGAAATCTGGCTATCTAGCCAATAAGCCCTTTTTTTAGGTCGTAGAAACTCTAGGTCAATCTATAAATCTCGGTTTATATTCAGCTAGTATTTTTATGGGCAAAATTCATAATTAGCATTTTTTTTTTTATCAAACAATTAGTCTTCAAAAAGAAAACATCTCCAAAATATCATTTATTAATCAGTAAAAATACTAAATTATCCAACATCCTGATTAAACCCTAACTATAACTCTACCTCCTAAATACTAAATCCTAATTATAATCACTAAACCCAATTAAAATATATATATTTCAACTTTTTACCAAGATTATTTTGATGATTTTCCTCTTTATTTGCTAATTTTTAATAAAAACTTGATTTAATGCTTTCTAAAAGTATTTTTCTATTTTTATTTCTTTGAAATAGTTGGTTATTTTGTTTCTCAAAGTGGAAATAATATCCTATATTATTACTTACAAGCCAATCTTGCAAATCTTGATCAAGATCCTTGAACATGTAAAATCTCTTAACCACCACGGCCATGCCAACCCCTTCCAGTCTTGGGATTGATATATCCCCTGACATGGCTGCCAAAGTGCTCTCCTATGACCATCTCCTTGCTAAAATCCTTAGTTGCTTTCTTCAGCTCCGCCACCGTGAAGACTTTTCACACGCTCTTCCGCTGTACATAGATAGTATCTAAAAGTGGAAATAATATCCTATATACTTTTTGTAACTTGATAATATCCTATATACTTGTCAAATACATTGAGATTTTTTTATAAATACTTACCTGAAATAGGATCAAGCTGCTCGGCGGAAGCTGAGTGACAGTTCCCCATTCCGATTCTGACTGAGGAATAAGAACGATTTACATTTGTATTCTTCCACTACAAGAAAACGTTGTGTACTCCGAAAAAAAAGTTCCGACAACATGAATTGTCACAAAATTTTCGATGGTGTAGCGAGAATTTATCGAGAAAGGCGAAAATTCATCGTAAAGTCGTCAATATTTTCCGACAAACCTGTTTTCTCAGTATCTTCTCGGAAAATCTTGTTGGAATTTTCCCAGAACCATGCATTCTCGGTAATTATTCGGAAAGCTCGTCGGAAGATGCTTGAAAATTTCCGACAAACCCGTTTTCTCAGTATCTTATCGGAAAAACTTGTCGGGATTTTCCGAGAACCATGCATTCTCGGTAATTTGTAGGAAAACTCATCGGAAGATGCTTGGATTGTTCCGACAACACATAATCTCATAAAAACCTCGGTAAATTTATCGGAATAATCTCGAATTATACCGACATATGAGCTTTCTCGGTAGTTGGATGAGATATCATCGGAAAATTGACAGTTCTAAAATTAAGTTATATTTGTCGTCGTTTGATCTTGGTCGGGTGAATCTGCAGAGCAATAGTCGTCGGAAGTTTCAGAGCAATGGTCATCGGGACTTTCAAAGCAATTTAGTAAAAAAGATACATACAGAAATAAAAGATACAATACATAATTATAATATTTCGCAATAAAAAAATAATATTTCTAGTCCACGAAAGTCCATATCCACTTAATGTGCGTGTATATTAATATTCCTATTTATTTATTTTTCTGTCTCAGTCTTTATTTTCCTTTCTTCTACCCTGTCATTTTCTTCTTCCTCTCCAGATCTGCATCTAAAATCCTATCTCCGCTATCCTTTTCTTCTCTTAATTATTTTCCATTTTCATCATTCAATTTATTCTCTTCGTTTCCTCATTATTCCTTCTTGCATGGTCTCTTTCTTTTCGTTTCTGTCAGATCTCTGTTTTTTTGAAAAAATACCAAAAGATTCCTTAAATCACCACTGCTTGAACTGCTTACGCCGCCATCATCACAACTCCTTCGACTGCTGTTGCCGCTCACCCACCTACGCCATCATCGTAACTCCTTCCACTGCTGTTGCTGCTCACACTCCACCATCACGGCCACTTCGTGCATTACACCAACATCATTACACTCTACTCTAGCACCGTCAACGCCGCAGTCTACACCGCCACCGCCGCACCGTAAACTAGCCCGCCTGAAGTTCTTCCACTGCCGTTACTGTTTCTTTTTATTTTAGTTTTTAGAACTTTTGTATTTAATTTCTTTATTGCTAATGAATTTTTGATAAATATCATATTATTTTAAATTTCTTTTATTTCATTTTTGTTTTTTTAATTCAAAATATTAAATTGTCGGAAGTTTATAGGAATATGTTTCTCGGAACTATATCGGGACGTTTCGACCAACTTCCAACGAATGCTTCCGAGGATATTTTTTATCGGAATTTATCGACTACTTTCCGACAAATGGTATTTACCGAGAGCCAAACTCCGACTAAAGTTGGATTGTCGGAAAATAGTGGGAAATACCCATTACCTACTAACTACCGATGAATACTACCGTCGGAGTGTGAGCTTTATTCTTGTAGTGTTCTTAGATCTTCGATAAGAGTAAATACGACCAATACGCTGATCTGTGTTTTGACAAGTCAACGTAAACGCGTTGAAAGGTACCGTGTGTGATTCGCGTTTCTGACAAAGTCAACTATGCTATGGTGAGAAATACGACGCCGCTTTGTCAGTTGCTTCGCATAGGCTATAATATAATTTCATTGCGTCTCGAGTTCAAGGTCTAAGAGTGGATTTGTAGAACATTTCTTTTGTTGAAAAAAATTAGGTTGTTTTGTGGAGACTAAAGAAGCTTTTGAAAAAACCATTTTTTATTTGCGTGCTGAGTCACTTGATTGTTTCTGAATAACTTGGTATAGTTGTAGCGGCATGATCGAAAAGTCCAAAGAGTTTCAGATCCTCACTTTACCAAAAGTAAATCTTAAGTCGACAAGCGATTCTACTATCCCGACAAGCGATTCTATCAGCTGTCTTTGACTCTCTGTGAACATATTAGTCGATTCTTGAGGGGATATCTTGGTGCTTCTAATGTTTGAAAACTTATTTTTTTGCTAAATTGTAAATATCGTAAAAATGAATAAAATATTTTACAAAAAGATAAGTCTAAGCCATTTTGGCAAAATTAAAGAAAAAACAAAATGAATCACCATTTTAAATCTACAAGCACTAGCTTAACGTAACCACATAACCATAAACGAGGATAAAGATTTGATCTGTCTCCTAGCTGAGATTATATTTTTCATCTCTCTATTGATCCAAAGGAACACAGAGGAAGCAGGAATATATCTGGTTGTGAATAAGATCGTTCCTCTGCTTCCAAGATAACTGTTAAAGAAAAACTATGTTTGATGAACTTAGACCACCGGCCAACTAAAATAACTCATAATCTAAGAATTGAGAATTGTTAAAGAAAAACTATTTCTAACAACTATATACAAGTTACATATGATGTGAAAAAGTTCATATAAAAATCAACAAAACCTAATTATGGAGAGTCCTTGTCTTGTAGGAAGGTGAGGTTAATCATCATACTCAATTCTTTTCCAAAAACTTACAGGTTCTAGTACGAAGACCCAATAATTGGTGGTTATCTTCTCACGATCTTTCGAGAATACCACAAACTATTATGTACTGATCATGAACATGATCATGTCTGAAAAAGTAGTTAACATGCTTATTAGGTTCTTGTTTAGCAAATATGTTGGATTTGATGATGGATAAGGTTAAGCTTTGTTTAGTGGTGGGATTGTAGATACATGCTTTTTTACACACAGTGTATAAAATCAAATCACAAAGAGACACCATTATGTATCCTCCATCCTTGGGAAAGTCAAATATGGTTCTGACCATGATTCAACACTATTACTATAGGAAGATAATGTTAATGATAGTAGTTAAGACTTTTCAGAGTTGTTATAGAGCTCCATTGAATCACACCCGTAGTGTCTGACCAAATTCAAACTCATGTATAGACCAAGTGGTTGCGGTCGCGAATGATTAACCGCAATCTTTTAAACATTGAATATAGTATTAATTAGCTACCTTAACAAACTCTTACATTTTTTTCCTAATTGAACGGGTATTTGCAGGCAACAAAGTTAATCAAGCTTTGATTCAAGTCATATAAACTTTAGAAGTATAGACTTTGATTGGTAGCATGTGTTATTGTTGGTTTAGTTTGAATTAGAAATCTAATTTATCGATAACACAAAAATATTATCAGTCATACAATAAATTTAGTTTTTTATTTATTTTAACTTTGAGTTATCATATGTTAGAGTTGAGTTATATTTTTGAGTTAAACTCTTGGTAAAATTGTTAACTCAAAACTTAATGCAAAATCAAGAACAAAATCCACAAGTTGAGTTACATTTTTAGTTGATTTTTTAATCCAGAAGAGAACTAAAAACAATAAATTTTGAAAACAACTTGTGTACCAAAATTGGTGAGGTGGTAGATTCTTTTGTTTGTAAATGTAAATGTAAGAATATTTATTTATAGTCTAAACCAGAATTTTAACAAATGGAATAAGGAACCCAATGTTGGAATTGGGGATAGTTTCTGTTTTCAAAAGGAAAAAAGAACATAAAATGCTGAGATTATAGAAAAAACGCGTCAACTGCAAATTGGTCAAATGTACTGTGTTACTTTGACTTCTACGAAATATTTTCGTAGCATTGTTGCTAGGCCGAAAACGGTCCATTATAAAGTTGGGCCACAATAATAGTGTTAAAAGCACACTAACGTAATCAAATAAAATGTAGCACCAGGTGACACATAAATAAATTAATTAATTGTTACAAATTGTCCAAAATTACAAAACAGATGCAGGTTAATCATGCCATGTCGCAAAACAGTACTAGGGCAAAAAAGGAGTTCATAAGTTTAACATCGTATTCACAGTTAAAGATGTGTTTCAACTTTCAACTATTTCCGGGGGCACGTGCACCTCTGATTGCAAATCCGTCCATGCTCAAGTGATAGACGAGACCTGGAATGTAATAAAACACTCTTCTAGAGGTTCCAAAAGAAAAGACCATCACATATGGAGAGAAAACCTTTTTTCCTGCATGACATTAGTCTATGAAACTTTGCGAGGAAGAGTCAATAGCTGTGCATTCGTTTCTTTAGCTACAGAACTGATTCTCTATGTAACCTCATAAGCACTTGAAATGTAACACATTGCTAAGTACAAAGGTGGAATCAATTATATTCATAGACATTCTATTCATATATCTTTAAAAAAAAAAAAAAAATACATATTCATAGACATGTTGAAACTTGAAAGAAAAAGATTTCTAGACAAACTTACTTGAATACAAAGAGTTTCACTTGAAATCTGCAGCATGGTTAACAACATCAAAACTATATAATATTACAAAAGATGAAAAGTTCTCAAACCATAGCTTAAGCAACAGCTATTCCATCATCATCATCTTCTTCTGATGTTGCTGCTTCTAGCAGGCAATGGTAGTTGCTAAGGGAGTTATACCAGAACAGCTGTCTTTCCAGTTACCGGCTTCATACTAGCTGCACTCTCTAGCCTTGCCCATTTTTCTTTCCTCTTCTCAATTACAGAACATTGCTTTGCTTCCTCCTCCTGAAAGCGTGCGTGGCAAGACATGAACAAATCCTCGTCCATTTCACACAACATTTTCCTCACGTTTAGGGTTAGGTTCAGCACGGATTGGTTCCAGTGGTTCTCAGCATTCTTCTCCAAAGCAGCGAACATGATCGGTAGTATAGCTTCCCGGTTATGTGCAACCAAATTCACAATCTGATCGTTGTTCCACAAGAACAAAGCTCTTTCAGAAACCTAAAGCCCAAGAAAAGCCCATTAAGGTCAAAAACTTCCCAAAACCTTAAAATATTATAGATCATCAAAAACATACCTGAAAGTGGCAACTGTTGACACAACAAGCAACCCTCAAGAACAACGGAACCATCACTTTCCGAAACTCCACCACACTCATCCCCTCAACAACCTCCTCGACCTCTCCAATAAACATCACTTCCTTTTGACTATTCGTGACAGGCCAGAACTTCAACAAGCCCTTCACCACAACACTCCCCAGCTTCGGCTCCTTATCCACAAACTGAGCGACGCAGTAAGTTAACTGCTGGAAGTAGCTCCCAAGGGACTTAGCTTTGTGAAGTGGAATCAACACTCTCCACAAAAACATCTTGTGCTCTTCTTTCAAAGGCAGCGCGAATCCGCTCACTATGCTTCCGAAAACCTCCAGAAGCTCGGCGATTCCGCCGTGCTTCTCCGTCTCAAACACAAACCTGTAGAATATATTACTCATTGACTTGCGGATAAAAGGTCTGTGAACCATGAACTTCCCGTAGAGACGATGCAGAACCGTCTTCAAACACTCTCGTTCTCTAGGATCCTCCGAATCAAACAAGTCGAGTAACCTCAGTATAAACCCATGGTTTAGATACTTCTTTGACATTTTAGCATCAAGACACGGAGAGGTAATGAACTTAAGCAACAGATCGTAAACCATCTGCAAATGAGGCCACGCAGGGTCGAACACCGGCTCGTTATCATCACCATCGTTCTCCCGGTAACTCGGAGGGAAAACTCTAAAGAGATTCACAGCGCACATTCTACACACTGCGAGAACAGCTGGCTCGGTGAATCTAACGGAACCGTAGCCTACAAAGTCCAGAAGCTCGAGTAAAGCCTGTCTTTTCACGTCTTTCTCGATGGAGTTTTTGCTTTGGTCGGAGAAATCGAATGTAACGCAGCAGAGGCTGATTTTGCTCACGAAGAGGTTTAGCTTCTCGGAGTTTGGTACGTCTTTGAACGGTAGCAGCGGCTCTATTGTTGATGGGAAGACGGCGGAGGAGGACGTACGTTTCCCTGAGTTGGAGGGAACCGGAGCGGAGCTAGAACGAGAGAGGTCTCCTCCTGAGTCGGGTTTTGAAGACTTCCGAGGAAGTTTACTCAATAATTGTTTGAACATTCTTTCCCCCAAATTTCGAAATTCACTGCTCAAATCCACATCTGCCCTAAAATTCTCCGACAAGAAGACGGATCTGACAGAACACAACAAGAGATGGATATGTAATGAGATCCGAAAGAAAAAAGGTTGCTACTTTTATATGCACAATACTTAGAAACTTTAATGATTACCTTCTTCTTTCTCCTCGAATAATGTCATGATTCCAGTATCCATGACATTCCTAGAGTGAAGAAAGTTTAACAATCTAGAGAGCAAACAGAGTTTGGATCGAGAAGAAGAAAAAGGTTATGATGATCCTTGGGGTGTCTTGATTGTTTTGCCTTTCTGCCATAAATAATGGCATTTTCTCCGCAAATTACCAGAATTTATTTTCAAAAAATAAATAATTTTAGACAGGAATTTTTGCTTTTATCGAAAAAACAGCGGTTTTTGTTCTGTGTTTTTTCGATAATAATAAATTAATTAACATATTGCATGTAGTTATAGACTCCAACCGTTTGATTCACTGCAAGTGCGAGGTATCCTAAGTAACCAGTGCGCTAAGGCCTATTTATTACGGAAGCCCATTTAGAGTTTGGGGCTTTACTGTGTCTCCTTTTTTTTTTTCAATCTTATCAGCTGATTGAAGTGAATGGTTGCTTACAGCTGGTGGGTTTATCCTGTCCAGTTATATGGGAGCAGAGCATGTGTCTACCCACCTGGAGACTCTAAAACCGGGTCCATATACTTTTGGAGATTCGAATTGGATTGATTCCATGGTATAAACATTAACAAATATACTTCACTTGACTGACATGATTAGTGGATACTTCACTTAATTAATTAAGAACATTAGAAAACAGAAACAAGGAATGTACCAAAGCAACATAGCAATTCACAAGTCATAAGAGAGGCTAATGATTCATAGCTTTTGTCCAACCATAAGAACAATCCCAACCCTCAGCACCCAAACTTGAAAATTCAAAAAATCTATACATTGTGTACTCTCTCTTTCCAAAGAGAAACAAAGCGTTGTGGACAATATAGAAAGAGATCTCTCCTAAGATAACCATATCAAGAAATTTTAAAACTTCACATCTGAGGGACTCATCAAATCAGGAGGAGGATGATACAGGAGCGTTGGTAGGGGTACCCGAGGATGTCGACGATGATGATGCACTTGCTTCATTACTTGCATTCTTTTGTTTTGGAGGAGCTGACGAAGTTGAAGTTGAAGTCTCGATGGTTTCAGGTGCATCGCCAATGTCCAATGTGTCTGGGAGTGGGAGGTATTCTTCAGCTTCATTACTGTAAATCTGCAGTATGAACCATCAAAAAAAAGTCATTATCACGCTTCTTAACGTTTGCTACATTTCATAAACTTACAATCCACACTGGTGTAATAAGTTTACCTCGAGTTGAGTAAGCATTTCGATAGTTGCATCAACATCACCATCGTTGGCCAAGTAAACATCACGGACAGACTCAATTGACAAATCAGAGAAATTAGCCAAAAGGAACTCCATGTCAAACTCCGAATCATCATTCCTCATTTGGGAGCCTGAAGAACTTCCCTTCCCTTGGACTCCATAACCATAGGGCTGATGCTGCACGTGATGTGTGGTTGCAGCAGCAGCAGCAGCAGCAGGCTTTGCAGAGTCAGCATCTCTTTTGTAGAGTGGCACGTAAGCTGCTGCGTTCGGATTCAATCCTGATCCTGATCCTCCTGGCTTCATTGCTAACTCAGATCCTAAAACAAAGAACAGAGCAAACTGATTAAACATTCTCGATTACACAGGCTTATCACAACGATTCCAATCTGAAGCACAATCAAAATCAAAGTCACAAAGAGATCATCGTTACAGAAGATACAGAGTCGCTGAGTGAGAATTGATCAGCTTCTATTGTTCATCGACACTAATCTACACATGGATTCCACGAAGCAAATCAAGAGGAATAAGGAAACCTAAACGGAGAACGATAACACGAGCATACGAAAGAAGAGTATACTATATACTACTATCTAGCCTCTAAATCATGATCGATCGAACGCGATTGTTGCTATCAACATGAACATCGATCGCAGGAATCAAACAGAAACTAAATAAATATCTTCAGAGAAAATATGATCTAGGGAACACCAACAGGCGGCGTCGTTGCGATCACGTCAAAGATCGCCGTCGACGGAACGAGAGAGAAAACGAGCTTACCAGAAAGAAAGAGTCAAACGCGTTGAAGAAGATGATTCGAGAGGAGAGACGATCGTAACTGCAAAGATCTGAGAACCGCTAAGAAGGTGGGGGGGGGGGGGGGGGGGGGGAGGGAAGACACTAACTTTATATATCGTAGAGAAGGAGCGTTTACTTGAAGGTCGCATCACGGTGTGCGTCTGTTTGGAAACTTAATTTATTTTTATTCTTGACCCGGTTATTGATATTTTCTTCGATATGGTGACTCGTCATAACAGTGTCAGAATAAACGGAGAATATGGAAAGCCATCAACACTCGCCGGTTCACTCTAAACCAGCTCGAATCCATTTTGTACAATTACGTAGTATATTTCAAAGCCAACACGACAGTCAGGGTGGCCGAGTGGTCTAAGGCGCCAGACTCAAGTTCTGGTCCTCGTGAGAGGGCGTGGGTTCAAATCCCACTTCTGACAATATTTTTACTTCCTTTTTTTGGGTCTTACTAGAACGAACATCACGTTAGCCTGGCAACTTTGGGACCATTTACTATCACAATAAGACAACACGAGGTCATCGTAATTAAAAAAAAAAAACTTCTACAAAACTATTCAACAACAAGAGTTTTTAATACAAAAGCAGAGAGAGACTAAAACTGGTTCAAGAAGATACAGTAGCTTTCTGAGTCTGCGATATGACACTGAGCTTCTCGTAAGAGTCAGCACAAGCATGAGCATAATCAGACAACGCTCTAAAGATCTCAGGCAACCTGATCTTCAAACTATTCAAAGACTTCTCCCTCACCTGAACACAATGTCTCTGGTAAGCTTCTTCTTCATCTTCAAGCCTTTTCTTCAGCGTCTCCACAACGATTCTCCTCTCCGTGACATGATCATCATCTCTCCCGCTTCCCTCTTCTCCATCCACACCTTCCTCCGTCGGTCCTCTCTTCTGCAAATGTTTCTGATACCACTCCTCAAACCCTTGCTTCTTCCTAATGAACTCCCTCCTCGTCTCCTCGCATTTCTCCTTAAGCTTCATCTCTTCCTCCTGGTGAAGCAAGATCGTTTTCATGACCGCCGCAAAGGAGGAGATCGCTGATTTGGCCACCTCGTCGGGTAGCTTCTCGAGGCGGTCGTGCCACGAGTGGAGAAGGGCTTGGATCGGTGGACGCTGGGGCCTTGGAGGAGAGGAGACTTTCTCCTTGAGACTGCTTTCGATGGGGATGAGGTTTAGCTTCAGCCAGGTGTTTAGAGAGTTGATGTACTGCTTCTGGTGCGTCACGAGCCTCTCGAACTGGACATGCCATTCTTCCAAGACGGTGCAGAACTGCCGCGTCTGTTGGTGATGCTGCTTCGTGGTTTCTTTCTGAGAAGTCGAGATCTCGAGAGATTTTAGCTCTCCGACGATCTGGAGTTGTGTGTCGTGTTGTGTGCACATGTTTGTCCACATCTTGGCCATCCTACAAGGTGAGAATATTGGTTTAGAGAATGCTAACTCATTTGAAGGGGAGAGAACTTACCCTTCGACTAAGGAGACAAGTCTTGGATACAATTGGTCATCCCTTAAACGGTTAACTTCTGAGACAGTCGAGTCCATGGACTGCATGTCGACGATATATCTTGTGTGTAGATGACTCACAGCTGCTTTCGTTTTCTCCACGGTTTCTGCACTCGCACCTCGTTTTTTATGCCTGTTGAGTAGAGATACCTTTTTCTGATACTCTATCTTCATAAGCTCACCTTGCTATAGAGAAAGAAACACCACAAAAAATGCATTCAGCTAGACATCCTTTAGGTAGAAAATGATGAGCGTTAAAATTAATTTACCTTCACTTCATCGTAGAGTTTCTTCTCCCACGCTAACAACTTGTCCAACACCGTCGCATGAGTTTCATGCTCGTCTGATTCTTGATCATCTTTCCCACCTTCACCGTTGGAAATGCCTCTTAATGATTTGTTCCAAGTTATAACCCGCATTACCCTAGCGGAATGATCAACATATCCTGAAAAAAAGAAAAACATTTTTCATCAGCAGGAAAGCGGAAACATTGACCCCAGAAGAAACAACACTCTCCGATAGGGACAGATCTGGTAATAGATAATGGTAGGGATAGCAAAGAAAGGCGGTTAGAGTGTTGATTAGTCAAATCTAGAACATTTTTTAATGGCTTTAAACCACCAGATCTATTAATTTAAGATTCATATTGGATTCTCATAAAAGTTAAACCACAGACAAATGTCAAAGTAGACAGACCAAAAAAGTGCTACTGCAGAGAGACACATAATTGAAGAATCTTGCAGAAACTAAACCATGTTCCGATCTACAAAAGAAAACTCTTTTCTTTTCTCAAACTTTTGGTTTTCCTCTTTTTCTTGTTTCAATTAGAGAAAGAATCAATCAAACTTTCTAACTCATGAATACCTATGAAACACCTTAAAAAAAGTTTTGGTGAAGAACATGTCCATACAACAGTGACTATACCTCACTAAACTAGTGTCTTGGTAGTGATAAATTTTGTTAAGACACTCAACAAGTACTCTGAAAAATTGCAATGAAACACACATAAACGCTTCAATCACAAGGAATAAGATTAAAGAAACCGACTTTCAATACCTCGGTTATCTGCGAAATTAGAGTGATAATGTAACCTTGTGGCTTCAAGCATCTTGGAAACCTCCTGTGCACACTCTGAAGCTTTGAGGAACCGATCATCAATCCCATCAAGAATCTTCATCAGATTCACGCTTGACGCCGTGGTCTTGGCGACTGCACGCCGGAACTCAGGTGGAGCTGTGTTGGAATGCTCGATCTTAGCTTTCCCTTTCTCCTTTGCCTCTTCCACCACTTCATCTTCTTCTTCTTCAACTTCTTCCACTTTCTCCGGCGTCTTTGGCTCCACTTCCTCAACAGCCTTGTGACCAGATCTTAGCTCTTCTTCCTCCTCCTCCTCCTCCTCCTCTTCATTGAACTCAAAGTGATGATTGTCTTCTAAGTTACCCCCAGGAACATCCTCCACCCTGAAAAAGTAATCCCACGCCCCAGGAGAAGCACTCACAGTCTCCGGCGTCTCCGGTAACTTCCCACCTTTCCCAACATTCTCCGGCGTCCTAGGCGAACTCTCTCCATCCTCAACCTTCTCTTCTCCCTCCTCCTCCTCCTCCTCCTCTTCATCCTCCTCCTCAATCGCCATCGAATCAATCCCCCTCACCTTCCTCCCTCTCCCCGCCATCGCAGGCAAGCTAATCGCGCGCTTTATCGGAGAAGGAGTGAACTGAGGGAGAGGCGGAGGCGGAGGAGGGAGATTCTCGATAGGCGGAGGCGGTGGCGGCTGAGGAGTAGCAGGACCATCCGCAGCACGGTCGTTTCCCTTCTCCAAAGCAGCGTCCAAGGTTTGATCGGATTCGCCGTGGCCGTAGTCGCTGAGAGCAGCGCCTGCGTTCTTCAACGCAATGGCGTAGGCGAAGTGGCCCGCGGCGAACGCTTTGCTCGCCGTAACCGCTTCCTTGATGACGTTGCGGCGGTCCTTGCATCTCGCTACGGCCTCTTCGTTATCAACCCTAGATTGTGCACACCCCATTGCAGAGAGAGAGAGAGAGAGAGTACTGACAACGAGGGACAAAGATGCGCAGAGAGAGAGAGAGAGATGTAGTGCTGTTCGCCACGCGCCGAGAGTGGAGATGTCTTTTATGTACGCGCGTTCTCACGTTATAGTGAGTGGTGTGACACCACTTCTTTGTCTATATATATATATTTAGATTTTAAAAATTAAATAGGATGACCTAACGGTCACATATCTCAACGCACTACGTCGTCGTTTTGCGCACCTAGAGGCTTTCTTTTCGTTTCCTTCCTTTCTTTTATCAAATCTTTTGGTTTTCTTTTAGCATTTGATGATATGTACAAAGGAGCTTCAAGAGTTTGGTTTACAATTAGAATCCAGCTTTACCAACAACAAAAAAATACTAATGACAAGAAACAAGATTTGATTTCCTGAAATGAGTTTTACTGTTGAAAGTTAGTTGGGGTTGGATGAACACGGCAGCTTCATGTGATTGTTCTCTTCTCTGTGTTCTCCTTCTCAGGTGCTTCAACAGAAGAAGATAAAACTCTTCACACTCATTAGATGTTAGACATAGCCTCTCCAGGGGCTTTTATTTACTTACACTAGAACACAACAAGATGATGCTGAAACTAAGTGTGTTTCGGCTGGACACCCAACTGCAACTTCTTCTTCTCCTCAATTTGTCGCTGCAATTACAGTAAAAAAAAAGATTTGCGTTAAAGACGTCAATGAAACTGCTGAGTTGCTAATGAAACAGATCACACAATGACAAAAGAAACAATGATATATCATCAGGAGAAAAGATATTAGAAGATTGACGGAACTACATTTAGTATCCTAAGTTTTCGTGATAGATCTTATCAGTAGCTCTAAACAAACTTATATTAACTAGAAGATTAAAAAAAAAATTATAAGATTTTGGTTTCTTTCACCGTAGAAGAGTAAGGAAGAGTTCATTTCATAGGAAACAGTGGTGATAGATGGTCACCTCATATATCCATCTCCAAATCTGCTTGTATGTGCTCAAGTGCAGCCACCATTCCATGCCCATTTCAAATTCAATGTTGTTACCCTGACAACAATGCGATGTAACCGCAGTGCTTCTCTGGCAAATATGTAAACAAAACCATAAGAACATTGCTTAAAGATTGGTTCCTGTCTACTAGTACGTGTATGCAAATATACCTTCCCTCGACGCTGAATATTGATATGGCCAGGAAACGGCAATGAAGGCATAGCTGGAGGATTCACCTTAGCACTAGTAGCAACAAGTACCCTGTCCAGTAGGGAAAGCCAAAAAAAAGTTATTTTTAAGAATGTACATACAAGTAACTAAGCTTTTGTGAACAAAAAAAAAAAAGTAACTAAGCTTTAATCACATGTGAAGCCTTACCTTCCATTTGGTAGCAACAAGCATCCCTCATGTAGTCTTCTTATTACCCTTTTTGCAGCATCCATTGTCTCGAATATCACCAAAGCTTCACCTGGATAACGGCAGACCATTGTGATCATCCTTATACCAGTGGTGAATATAGGTGAGGAAAATCAAAAGGGCAGAGAACTATGATTGTCAATTTATCTCGGTCACAAGTGAATAGCATCTTATCCCTTGTGATGCCAGTATAGTGATGGACTTACCGATATGAGGAATAGTAGCTGACGTCCGCTCAATCATCCTGGCCGTACATTGCACATTCAAAGCAGAGTAGATTATATTCTGAAGCATGATTCAAAAATTTGTTAGATATAGGTTTACATGAAAGGTATACCAGCTTGAGCGACGATGGCTACATCAGCTAAAAATATAAATGATAGTAGAAGTTGAGAAAAAAAAACTCCATTGGATAATACCTCCACCTCACTAGATGTATAAGAAGGATCCAAGTTTCTGAGAACAACCAGAGTCCCTTTCCCTTCTGCATCCCTCAAATCTTCTTCCCAACTCTGGTTATGATTTAAACAATTTTAAAGTCAGTAGTGCAGATGTAAAATCCAGATGGTGATTCCTTATATGATTTACAGAATCTGATAACCACCCAGACTAAAGGAGGCTGCAAAGGGTTGCCACAAAAGGTATGAAGCAAAACAGGAACAATAAGTTGAAAATTTCAAAGAAGCAATTTTAGTTATTCAGAGAGTAAAAATGATGAGAAAGCAGATAAACAGGTCACGCTCTATTCACATTATAGACAAAGCATGTCGAGCACGATAATGAAGGTAAAGCAAACTGGTGGTGTGGTCAAGAAGGAAGAACTACTTACAAGTTTTCGGAACCAATTGATTCCTTCCTGCGATCAAGAAAAAGGAAACCACAAAACCTGTTAGGAACTTCCATCTTTGGATTTTAAGTTCCTGCACGACCACACAGTTTCTATCTAAGGGAGTTTAACAACATTGGAATATAAAACTTACAACATTAGGCTTTTGAGTCACTTCGGAGACTCGATAATGTCTTCTGTAATCGGCGTTGGTCAAACTCTTCTCCTCACTATGTTTTGATATTTTACAATCAGGGCTGGATTTCTTGATAAGACCTTTCTCAGTTGCAGGCCTTGTCTCTTTTCCTTCAGAAGATCTTACATGTCTGGTCTCTTGTCCTTCAGAAAACCTCACATGTCTGGTTTCTGTTCCTTCAGCAAATCTCACATGTCTGGTCTCTTTTCCTTCAGAACATCTTGGTATCCGCAGATCTTGGTTCTTGTCAGTGAAGCTAGGCTTCTTGGAATATACTTCCCCTCTGGTGACGTTGTCTCTAGGATCTTTTCTTCCATCATGACTTAATTTCTGTGACATTTTTGACCTTCCATCTGATACTACAGCAGAGCCATTCACCTCCAGTTTCTTCTGAGGCATGTAATAATCTTTGCTGCATCTTTCCCCTGCAAGCCTTGATTTTTCTACCATCACATCTTTTCTCATACCTTGTACGTCTTTTTTAACATCATGACTTATATTCTGCGACTCTCTTCTCCTTCCATCTGATACTGCAACAGAACCATCTAGCCTCGGTTTCTTTAGAGGCATGACATCCAAACCGTAAAAATCATTACTGCGTATTTCCTCTGCAAGCCTTGATTTTCCTACCGTCGCATCTCTTCTAATAGGTTCTGTATCTTTTCTACCATCATTTCTTCTTATTTTCTGCGGAGAACCATCTAGTCTCCGTTTCTTTTGAAGCATGTCATCCAAACAGTGAGAATCTTTACTGCATCTTTCATCAGCAAGCCTTGGTTTTTGTTTAGCCAATTGCTTTCGAACCTCATCGTCTTGGTCTTTCCTGACGTGGCAATCATTTCTCCTAGAACCCGAAGCGCTAAAACTGTCAAGTTCACCATCAAGCCGACCAGAATCCTTGTTAGACCTTTCTTCTGCAAGTGTAGATTGTTTCCTAGCCAATTGTTTATGACCAGAGAGATCACTGGCATTGCGTGCATTCTGCATAACTGAACCGCTAGTTGATGGATGATTTGGTTTCAAACTATCTACAGTCCCTTGTATGTCGGTTGCCACTTTCTGCAGAGCACTAGCTTTTCTCTCAGAACTGGTTCTGTTGAAGATGAATTTAACTGCAACAATAAGAGTGAAATGATATGAGGCAATAAAAGAATCAAACTAGCTATCAACCACATAGCTGAATATGAAAGAAAACAAAATGTACCATCAACTCCAGCGATTTCATCATCTATCTTGTCTAAGATTTTGGAAGTTCCCACATCATATGTCCGGTGAAAAAGGAAGTCGGCCGACTTGAGTTCTTCCTCAGAGGGTTGTGGATTTCTCACGTCCTTGGAGATGCATAGAACACGACATTTTCCAGAAATTGCTTCCTGGTGTAATAATGTTATATCAATACCCTTTTAAACCAACGCCAGTATGTCTATGAGTCGGCAAATAAAGATAAACAGCAAAACTATAGCTAGTCTATGAATCAGCAAGAAACTGGATGCCATCATATAGCAAAAGATAAAAACTTACTCACCAGTAGGTTTTCATTGGTGAGGCCAACACCAGATCCAGAAGCCAAGAAGAGCTCGTTAGCAAGCACATCTCCAACTCCTTCAAGGTACACGGAAAGCTCAGAGGGTTTGAAGAACCAGAGCAACTCAACTCTCCTCGGGTCTTGACGCTGATCAGTATACTCCCACATTTTAATGATCTTGCCAACAAAGAACACACGGGGGGAGTCTAGTCTACCATCATCTCCAACTGAGACACAGTCATAAAGACGGTACTCACAACCGCCGTAGGTGAAAGATTCATAGTACTGAACATCCTCGTTTTCTACACAAGGTCCTCTCCTTTTGCCCCACTTAAATGGTAGGCCATCTGACTTCTTCTCCATTATTCAAATGAAGCAGGTGTTTCTCCTATTAAACACAAACAAAAAAAGAGGAGCCCACAGTGAACACAAAGATACAAGGACCACCACATTAAGCGTAGAGCTTCACTAATAGATGCTTAAATTAAGATCCACCCGGTGAATAAATTTAAGATAGTCACCACTCAACTCCATTTTTTCTTATTTTTTTCTTAATTTAAAAAATACAAATAATCTCAGAAAATTCAAAAAACAGAAAATCAAAAAACAATACAAATCAAAACCCTAACAAAACGACATTTCATAATCAATCCATAATCAAACAATGAGACGCACGAACAGAGGAAACGATTCGGGATCCTGAACAGTGAGCAACGGCAATGTACTAGACGAAACCCTAATTTGCGTGTTTGATCGACCACACTCAGCTTCCTTCGTGCTCTCTCTCTCTCAGTGAACCCCCCCCCCCCCCCCCCCCCCCCCCGGATCTCAAAGGAGAATCTCCGGCGAAGAAAATTGAGTTTTGCTATTTATGGTAAGATCGCAGTTCCCGAAGGAGAGTGTGACCGTCGTCGTCGTCGTAAGGCTTTTTGCTCCGCTTCTCTGCTGCATGTTGCTGTTCAAGTAACTTACTACTAATCGTGTTTAATACACTTCTCTCATTAGTCATGTAAATTGACTAATCTGCCCCTATATGATTAGGATTTAGGACTTGATTTTGACGAATTGTCTATTCTACCCTTGACTGTGCGTTGAAATCGTCTGGTTCGGTCAAACTATGTTTCAATTTTCGTTTTGTTTTAGCTTTTATGGTATGTATACATTCAAGATTTTGTTTAACCTCCTATTACACATTCTAGATTTTGTTTGTTGAGTAAATAACTAAAAAATTAGCTAGCAAATTTCTAATGTATAAAACGTGAAAGTTAAATGGTACAGAGTTATTCACAAAAATATCTCAGAAACTACAAAAGTTAATTCAAACGTCTTATTTCATATTTGAGCAAAAAATAATGTATCAGACAATTCTGTCAACATAAAGTTGCCGAGCACAACACGTTTCAGGTTTTGACCGGGTGACTGTGGTCGAGTGGTAAGGAGACGGGACTGAGACGCCAACACGTTTCAGGTTCGATCCACCTGCTGCGCGAAACTAAGTCACAATTATCCTTGTCACCCAACACGGATATGAGTCTATGCTTTAGGGCCCATTTGAATACCCAGAGAGAGGGTCTATCCGTGGGCTGCACCTCCCTTTGGGGATTAGTCCGGGCCTCTCCACGGGCCTGGGATACCCCCAGGTTTAGAAAAAAAAAAAAAAAAAAAAAAAAAGTTGCCGAGCACAAGCATGAATTTGATCAGGTGTTTAGAACTAATAGTTGATACTATTGTGTTTAAGACGTAAATTACTATTTCTGAATGAAATTGAATTAGTACCACTATACAAACATCTACTTGATCAGTTTTATTGTATGTTTTTGCAAAACGACAAAAAGCACGTAGGTTATAAAAGACTAGGTAAAGTAAACAAAAAACATATAGATACAATCGGTCTTTGATTATATGGAAAATCACACATTACTATATGTATAATATATATGTATATTAAACATCCTAAAAGATAGATTGTCTCAAACATTATTAGATAACACACAATATAGAGAGCATATCTAGTAGCTGAACCAAACAACATGGGTCTCAGGGAGGAAATGGCAGACGGGAACGGTCCCTGGCTTCACCTTAAGGACTTTGAAGGCCAAGTGGTTTGGGTTCCAAGCTGAGGTGTTCTTGTGGCATACCGCAACAGCCTTAGCTCGCAACCCGTTCTCTCCTTCGAGCGGAACCGCGTAAACGCTCGTCATCATCGCCTTGTGGCAGTAGAACACTGCGAATGGGTACTTCTGTTTGTGACACACCACTGACTTGTCGTCCGACAACTTCTTTACTCCAGCCGCTGCGATTATGTACCTCTGCATCGGTGCATTCTTCTGAGCCACCTGTGAAAACCAAGGTTACGTATATGACGTTGATCAATCAGAATATTAGATAGACATAGCATAGTAGGCGTGGACGTATAAAACAAATGAATCTATACAGAACCAAACTTGAATATGTCTTTAACATCTAGTTACTACTAAACCGAAGAAACCGAAGCTAGCCAGTTTAAGTATAACCAAACCTACATACAGTTTATAAATAAACCTACCAAACTGATATTTATATACAATTTTTATATTTCGTTATACTGATGTATCATTAAAATATAAATTAAAAATTATCTAACCAATTACAAAATATAATATTAAATATTATTGGTTACATAATCTTTGATAAAATTAAAACTTATTTTAAAATATGAAAAATATGAAAACATAAAAACTGTTTTAAACATCTTACATTTCAAAAAAAGAAAGAATATCTTAAGAGAAATAGAAATAACCATCTTGTACAAAATTAAATAGTAGCTGAATTATCAAACAGAAAATAAAAGTAAACACAACTGAAACCTGATCAAATTTTACAAATTCTAAAACCAATTTGCAAATATATTTTTTGTTTTATCTAAGGCCTAATCATAAACTGTAGAAAAAGAAAGAGATTAGTTCATGGTTCTTAATTAGTTTATTTACCTCTGTCGAAATAGCACGAACGTGATCTTTGCCAAGTTTAGAAACGCTAAAATCAACCATCGACTCCAAAGACGTAGCACAATACTTCTCCTCTCCACCAACTCTTTTAGCTTCACACTCCTCAATCGTTTTTTTCATCATCTCAGCTTCTCCCGAACCGGGTTTAACCGAGAAAGTCTTCAAGATCTCCGAAAACTTCTCCGACTCAAACGGCATCGTTTCGGCCTCCCCACGTGGCAAAAACGCCGTTTTTCCGTCGTAACCGTCCTCCGCATTAAACCTGAGGTTCATTTCTTTCCCGGGAACCATGTCCTTCTCCAAGAAGAAGAGAGCCGCTTTGGGATCGTCGTGGAGCTGAGTCTTGCTCGCTGCATAGTTATACACAAAAGGGTTTGGTCCTGGTTTCACACCGACGTAAACAGGCTTGCCTTTGTGTCGCGTGTGCACTATAACGCCGCCTTTACCCACTCCTACGTCTGTTCTCTTTCCCGGTTTCCCAGTATGGACGCCCACGCCTCCGCCCGGACCTTTTCCGCCGCTAACGCTCACGTGTGTTCCCTTACCCTTGCCAGTGTCCACGTGGACACCTCCTTTTCCAACGTTCACGGCGGTTCCTCCGCCGGGTTTACCTTTTCCGGCGTTGACGTTCACGCCTCCTTTCCCTACTTGGACGTTGGTGCTTTTCTCATCGGTGAAATCTGCAACAACAAAATAATTGGGTACGTACACATTTGTTTGCTACTAGGGTACAGGTTCACAAATTATCAAAGATTGTGTAGCCAAACAGCTTGCTACACATAACTTCAAATATATATAGAAATTGTAATAAGTGCAAGTCAAACACATCTTTCTTTGCATTTAGGTCTACGCTTTTGTTTAAGAATGTTTAACGTATCCCCTATATATTATTTGAGAATCATTACAACTTTTTTTTGTAACCACATGTTATCAATAGAATGATTCTTAGAATCATTAGAGAAATATGTTGGTCCTGCTAATTATATAATTAGTTTTTTTATTAAACTAACAATAAATTCATCATTAATGTACTTTATTATTTCCTTAAATAAAATTTACGGAATTGCCTAATGTGGCTAAAGTATATATGACAATTAATGATTTTGAATAATAAAGATTTGATAAAAAATAGTGTATCTTCTATCATATTTGTTTTATTTTAAACTATTAAATAAATTAAACAACCACAATAACCATATAATAAAAAATTAGATTTTTATGTATATGTTATATTTTGAATTTTTACAAACGACTATAAATTACTAAAACTGTTAAAGTCTCACATTCAAATTTTATGATCCATGGTTTAAAATTTTTGTTATGAAAAAATACAAATGTTACAAAAATTATATAATTAAAAAGTCTAATTTAATTAATTATTAAGATTAATATATATATATCATTTTAGATTAAACTATAAACCATATAAAATACAATATTTTATTTTCAAAATTTGCTTTGAACAATTTTTTTGATAAAAGTTTTGAACAATCATTGACAACTTATTTTTTTTAAATTATAAATTACTAAAACTGTTAATCCCACAATGAAAATTTTGTTATCAGTAATTTAAATTTTTTTCTATAAAAAATACAAATGATCAAAAAAACTATATGAGTAGAAATCATCATTTAATAGACATTAATATTAAAATATATTAAAATATATTATCTATGTTAGTATCATTTAAATTTAATTACATATCCTATCAAATATAAAAAAAAAAAAATTGGATTAATAAAATTGATTTATATGTTCGCACCAATTTAATTATATATTTAATAGTTACTGACTTTTAATTATTTAATATATATTTATTATTTCATAATATGTAAAAATATTTAATACATAAAATAATTTTTATATATAATGTTGTTCCCGCGCAAGGCGCAGATCTTAACCTAGTTCATATTAAAAAAAAAAACTTTTTTACACATGATGTAGTCTTTTATCTAGTTGTTTAAAATCGTTTACAACTTAAGAACATAATTACAATTCCCTTTTTTTGTATCTGCCTTAAATATTAAAATAGAAAAACCGATACAAACTAGAGAAAATAGAAGAGGGTCCTTAAATATTTAGGAATAGTGGTGAAAGACTAGAAATAAATAAATAAACAATATTGGTGAAGTAAAATAAATTTTAACCTGGCGTAAAGAGATGGCGGAGAGAATTTGGAATGGGAGTGTTTGGTAAAGCTGTGTTCCAGTAACGCTCCGGTGAGAAGTCAGCCGCAATCGCCGTGACTGAAACAAGAAGACAGATCAATGGAAGACAAGCCGCCATTTCTGTAGGAGTTAGAATATATAAATGGGGGTTTAGATGAACTTGAGGAGAAGAAGTGGGAGTGTACGTAGAATTTATAGTAAAAGGGTTTTAGTAGAAAGTTCTGAGGTTGAATTTATTAGTATGGATATAGACGGTTAACACTTACCAGTCTATTAGGGCCGATTAATTATACCTAATTATACCACACTACTCCCTAACTACCACTGGCCTTCTACTCCTTAAATGCTCTTTTTGTCCATGTGTTTTTAATTTCACCTGTTCTTTTTCGGTGTGTTACGTAAGACGTTCTTTTCTTTCTCTCTTTCTTTCATAGATGGTACTTCTTTGTGATGTTGTTGTTGTTGACATTAATCGATTAAGAAAAACCAAAGTTTGTTACTATTTTTTTCTCATGCTTTCTAGAAAGTTTATATGTTTGTTAAATTAATGGACCGACATGTTCCATATAATTAAGACAATGATCCTCTATGCATCTGATATGTTCTTCATAACGTACAATTAATCCTTCTTTGAACATAACAATGCATGTGAGCGGAAAATTAAAATTTCATAAAATAAAAAGTTAGATACAGAAGCATATTTCTTGAAAAACTCCCGATACCGAGAAGAGTTGAAGATGGTTATTCTTTTGGAATTTCCGGTGGGAAAGACCAGGAAAAGCATTGACATCTCTATGTATTCCTCGAAAATCTTAATATTTTCTCATTTGGTGCATATTTTTTTTGATTTACCCTATCGTCCGATCCGGTCGGTTCCAGGAAGAACACACTTAATGCTATAGAGTGGACTGGCTACCACATTGCATGACCCGAGTCTGGAATATTTTCCGACTAATGTTAGGGGTGGACCGATCATCTGTTATGATCCACCATGTTAACTATTTGGACCGAAGCTCAAGCCTAAACTGATTAAGTAATGATAATTTAGTTCCCACAAAGAATCGAACTCAAAACTTATGTGAATACACACCAAGTTTTAAAAGATTACCACTAAGCTACCACTGCTTAGTTAAAAGTTAATATAAAAAGAAATAGTCCCTGGTGCATATGTCCATTTAGGCATTTACTATCCAGCAGTTGACTTTTTCAGCTCCAAAGAACATATCCGTATTGCGACAGAGCAAAAATTTGCACATGAGAATGTGCTCTTTGATAAAATCCTTATGGACTTATGATCATTTTCCTTTTTAAAAACTAATTAATTATATCCAAATCAAACTACCATTATACGGTCTCCGGTATATGTTTGGATGGCTATGTATTTTTTTAGCTTCGATCGAGACATGACCGGCTCAATACTGTTAAGGACTTTAGGGCAAAAAAATTATTTTTTACACTTTAAAATTTATATGCAGATAATGTTTACAATGCTTTTTTTTTTAATTTAATCTGTAATGTTTTGTATATTTTGTAATGAAAATAAAACTATATGTATATTAAATAATTTTGGATCCTTTTCAATTTTATTTATTATATTTATAAAAATTTTATATATAAAAATATAGATTTATAACAAAATTGAACCCCTTAATTATTATTATACGGAGAGACACGAGCTTGGGCCCGGGGCGGTCACACCGCTTGTTCCCCCCAATGAACCGGCCCTGGATCGAGAAAAAGTTTCGAAAGCGCAAATCATAACTTGGTGTGGACTTTTGAGACAATGAGAAAACTAAAACAAACAACTAAGTCATTAATGGCTTACCATTACAACCATTACATTCGTTTTTTTTTGTATTGACATAACCGTGTTTTACACAAAGCCGACAAAGGAACAAAGTCTTTCCGGAGCCATAAGCCGACGAGGTAAAATAAACCCCTCGGTACCAAGAGTAAAAACAACAACGAAGAACATAACTTATGCTAGAACAAAGAAAAGATATATCACTACATGAGAGGAGAGCACCACCTTACACTCAAGGACGGGCATACCTAACGAAAACACATCCACAAATAACACAGAGGAGAAGATCATCGAGGTAGACCGGACGCACACGAACATCACCAACACATAAATTAACATAATCGAGAGAGAGGTTAGAATCCTTAACCGTCGTTGTACACACCCTTCATTCCCAACTAAGACTCGCCATTGGACCTTGATTGTTCTCTCCACGCGCCTCATACGCCCAACGCCTTACGGCGAAGCCTATAAAAGCTTCCCGAACACGTCTTATTCACACAGTCGGTAGCTGGATAAAAACCACTCCACTCCAACTCCATGACAATCACGAAGAAATCGGAAACAATCAACCAACAATGGAACATTTGCTCCTATGAACATCTATCTCTCTCTGATTCTCCTCAAAACTAAAATAGAGCTCGTAAAAGGGCTATGGTCCTCAAAGATCAACGACCACAAGAGTTGACTTCAAAGAACAGAGACAACACACCAAGCCCAACCTCTCCAAGCAGTCCAAAACCGACCAAGTTTCATAAACAGAACGAACGGAAAATTGGGATTCCAAATCCTAAGCCTAAAAGCCGACCCCCACCTAACCTCCAGAACTCCTAACGTCTCGCCGCTTCACCAGAGAGGATGAACACGAGGCCCAAAATTAAGATCTACTCGACCAGATCTGAGCGACACAGTCGTCTTCTATCACCAGGATCGCGAGCATATCGACGAAAGAAGGAGGAGATGGCAGGAGGCAGAAAGAAACATAGACGAACGGAGCCGGAACGGGCGCACGCGCCGGAACAGATCTAGGGTGTTGGTGTCTTCAAGAGTCGCTTTCTTTTCTTTTGTTTTATTCGTTTTTATTATTATCGACTTTTTATTTTTATCCATTGTTGGAAATAAGTGTACGGCGATTGTATTCAATGTTTATTGATTTTACTTCATGCTAATAATTTAGTATGAAAGTCCCCAACCAAGGCGGCCACACACGTACACACACAAAATATATTTAATATTTAGCGTGAGAAATTTCTAAACCACAAAAAGATGAAGACAATCGCTGAAAATGTTTGACAATCTATAGCAAGCGAAAGCCAATGCATCTAATTTAATGCATGCCTTCAGTACAAATGTACGTACAATCCCCTAGCCAGATACAAAGACTAAATGTTAATGTGAATTTCGTTAGCCTCTTACGTGCATAGTACAAGAATGACTCCAAATTTTGTTGGTGTGGAACGTTCTTCAATGATAACTCATTTCATCTTATAAGTTCTATGTATAGAAGATGGCGCATTTATTCCTCAAATCTATCACGCTAACTCTCCGTCGCTTATAATTCCGCAAATCCCGAAACGTCTCCCTCCAATTTAGCATTGCAAAGGCCTTAAAACTCCTAATAACTAGTCTATTTAAACTCTCGTAGATGCTATTGCAGTATAGCTTTTATATATTAAATTTTTTAAACTAATAAAATCTAACTGAAGAAACGATGGGCCTTATCCAAAAGGCCCGACATCAATCATGGACAAAACCCAGTACCACTTTAAAACGTAAACAGTATATCTAGGAATAACCAAAACCACTAGATTTTGAAGATTTATTTTCCTTTTTTTTTTCAATTGACAAATATTTAGCGTCATATTTCATATATTTGTGTTTTATTTTATAAAAGACTTAAACTTTTTATCTTTTTTTATCGTGTTTCATTTTAAATGACTATTTATGTTTAAAAAATTAAACTGTATTTCTTTAATGAATTAAGTTGGTATAACTCTGATAAATTAATTTTATTATGTGGTTAATATTTTTAATAAAAATAATTATATACTTTTAATAAAGATTTATATTTTTCAATGAAAAAATCAATTTTTTTTATGAATGCTTAAATTATATTAAGAAAAAAAAAATAATTAAGAATGGTTGGAAAAAAATTATTTGAACTTTGACTCAATGGCCCAAATGAAAAAAAAAATGTGAGAATTGAATCTGATTTTTTAATCGGCCCAAATGGCCCAAGAGAGATCTGATGTGGACAGTGGGCTTGATCCAAAAAAATGGCCCAATATAGATGTGTTATTAATATTACTTGATTGCCCTTAATGAAACATGCAATGTTAGTAAAGAAAAGAGCATGCTAAGGTAAAAAGGACAATAGGATCCTGCTTTAATAGTATAGATGTGAAATTGTGGTGAATACTTATTGTAACGTTTTTTTTTAAATTATCATCATATTTGGAACTTACACACTCAACAGAAAATAGGGTCATGATTAACCCCGGTCTCTTAACCGGAGTTCTTACCTCATAATTTGACATTTTTTGTTTTTTGTTTTTTACACTTTTCGGCTAAGAAACGACTCTTATATCTCCACTACAAGAAAACATCACATATATAGCTTGAAGAAAACGCTATTACAGGATAGCGCAGCGTTATGGCGAACGTTGTGTCTCCCCCCGCAATTTTTTCTCTGGCACTTTATATAGCGTTTTTTTGTGCTGTGTTAATTAAGTCTTTTGATAGCGTTTTAATAGTTGTGCAATTGTATAACTTATAATAGCAGATAATATTTGCTATTGTAACATTATTAAAAAATTAAAAAAAAAACTAAAAATACAAATACAAATAAAAATATTTTAAAATTTTATATATATAGAAAATGTTTACAAAATAACTAAAACCTAAACCAAAACTTAACCAAAAGTCTAAACCGTAAACATTAGACTGCAGCCACAGCCGTCATTCTTAGGAAACACCGAAGCTTTTTCTTCTTCTTCTCCTCCTCTTCTTCTTGTGAATGACTCGTGCAACTCAGAGTTTCTCGTCTTCTCATACTCAACCTTGCGACTCATTAGCCTTAGCTACATAGGGAGCCTTCTCCTACAAAATTGTACAACTCAAAAGTCAAGAAATATACTCAAGCATGTAACACAATACACAACTATAATCAGACTATAGATTATAGAAAGCACAGAGTCAGATGCAGGTGCATGGTAAATCGGACGACTTGTCTCAGGCATCTAACATCATCTCCAACAATGGAAGATAAAAAAAAGACAGCATATTACCTTGTGTAACTACATGATTCTATCTCTCCCAACCGTAAGTGCACTCCTTGACACTTCGATCAAATGAACCAGAGTAGAGCTCCGCGGTTCCGTGTCTGAATCATAGGGAAGAAATAGTGTTCTTGTGACCTGTAAAGGCCTGTAGACACATAATCATAAAAAGCTGAGACTTGACGGAAGAAACCAAAAAACAAAAATTGGACTTTATATGAACATGGACATGTTCTCTGGTATGAACGTCCCATATATGAACATGGTGATCAACTCCTCTAGTCGCCAAGTAACGACCATCAGAGCTAACAGCTAAAGCACCTACAATAACAAACAACAATCATGAATACAAAATGAAAGGATTCATTAGAGACTCCGGACTTCAAAACCAATGAACAATACTTGCTGCAAGATATATCACAACGCAACTAAACAATCAAAAGACTTGATAAGGTAAGAGAGAGAGTGTTAAGTGGAGAATATTACCGTTTAGAGACGCATCTCTCAAGGAAAGTAGATCGCTTCCGAGTGTTTGAAGCGTAGTTCATGTCTGGTAGCTCTTTACTCTACCACTTGAGCACTTGCTGATTCGAAGAAAACAACGAGTGCTTATGAGCGAAAAAGATCAAAACTTTAGACTTGGTTGTAGTACAACTAACCTGGAGATGTGTTTTGGTGAAATCATATTGGCCTCGAGGATTGAGAAAAAGAAACATGTCTTGTTTCGGATAAGCTGAAGAAGAAGAAGAAGAAACGATTTTCTCCTTCTCTGCACAAGGAAATAGAGATAGAGACCGTTTGACCGGATGGATCAGTCAGAGCATCCGAAGATTCATTCTAATTGACCGGAGGAGAATCGGTAAACAACAAAGAGGTTCGAGCTTTCTCACTGATAAGGTGGAGAGACGACTGCGTCGGCGGCTGCACATAAAGATAAAAACTTTAAGGACTTTATTTTTTCAGATCTGTTGTTTAGGGAAAGTGAATCTGGAGAGAGAGAGAGAACCTGAGGAGCAAACATGAGAGGAGATTGAGTAACGCGAGGGTTTTGAGGAGGAGATTGAACCATGAGCTCAGGTGGTTGGGTTCGGATTTGGCTCTGCAGAGGGGAGAGAGGCGTTCTCAGGAGGAGTATGGATTCCAGAAGAACAAAGTGACGATGAGTAAAGATAGGTGACGATGGCGACGAACTCAGACTCGTGACGATGGCGACGAACTCAGACCGGTGACGATGGCGACGAACTCAGGCTGGTCCCTTCTTCCTCCTCCTGCAATCTCTCATCTCTCTTTTCTCTTCTCTCTGTCGTGTTTCAGAAGACAAAAGGAGAGGACAAAACACAATCTCCACCCTTGGATTAAAAACAATTAAGGGTAGAGATTGTAATCCTTGTGTGTTACTTTCAACCAATAAAAAATTTTCTTTTTTTATATGTAAATATTTAAAGTATAAATGTAATGTTTATGATTTTGGAGGCAAATTAAATAAAGTGAGAGGAAAAATGATATGAGGGTTAAAAAAAATCAATCATTTTTCGCCTCGGTAAAAATAGCGTTTTAACTTGCAATACTATTATATATGCGGTTTTTTATAGCATTGAGAATAAAAAAACGCTATCTTAAATTACGAATTATGTCAAAGATAGCATTCTCGACCAGAACGCTATCTTTTTATGCTATCTTTACCTCCTCTCCTTGTAGTGCTCATATTTAAAAGACGGTTATTAGTTTTCCTTAGTTAAAATCTAAGAAAAGCTAAAAACCGTCTATTAGACAAAGTTAAAAAAACCCAGTTAAGAGACTTAATCATACTATTTTTAAGACATAAACTGACACCCACCTTAGTTTTACGTCGTAACTACGCATTGAAAGAGATGTTGGTCAACTATCAACAAAATGTGACAACGAATTACGGGAATACAGGTTAGAACAGAAGGTACATTCTATTTTCATGAAGTAACAAAAAACTCACAAGTCTTTGTCTAGTTTGTATACACGGCTTAGCGACAAAGACTAGCAACAGTAAAAGTATCATATAAAGGATGAATAAAATGGAATATAAACAAAAGGAATAAATTCAGATAAAATGGGAACAAACTGTAGATTTTCTTTCAAAAATTCGATATCTATATTTGCAAACATTGACTTTTAATTGGGCTATTCAATATTGAAGAGAATGAATGACTTATAGAAAATGGTGTTCTCAAGAAATGTTTGTTGAGTAGGATAAACAAAATGATCCGATACTAATAAATATACGTATGTATACTATATTGGAATCTAAGCACTTGTTCTTTCTCTTGTATGTACGCTACGAAAGAAAAATAGAAGAGAGAAACAAATATCCAATAATGAGCATGCATGATCACGATCCGTCTTCTTCGATTGACCTATTAAAGGAAAAAGGGTAGAAGAAGAGTGGACCCTTAAGTGAAGATATTTCTCTTTCGTAATCTTAACCGCTTGCATTTCACTGGGAAGGCATTAGTATCTTCTGAGACCTTTTAATTAGGACCACTCTATGCAGTATGCACCTCATTTCCACACTTACTTCCACTATAGAATATTTGTCTCATCTCTTGGCATGTGTGGTTTGTGTCTACTCATCTTATTTTTTTCACACTTGCATCCGTATGTAGCTACATTTTCACTATGAAATGTTTTAAAATCATCAATTATTAGTAAGAGTGATTACATGGAAAACTGTTGCTAAAAAAAGATTACATGGAAAACTCTACGTAGAATTGTTGGATTCACACTGCCGTAGAATATGAAGTATGAAATCTTTCCAATATGCCAATATGTTCTTTTTAAATTTTGTAACCCCATTATTTTATTCCCTTTTGCAGCCCTAGTTTTATCACATTCTTTCAATGTATACTATCTGACCCTGGCATGCAAAATCGCTAACTCATTCACAGATTCAATATATATTTTTTTTTTTAACTCTGGTATCTGGACAGCCACATTCCCAACTATCCTCCCGTAGGGGGTCCAGCGCCCCAACGGAAGGGATGTTAAATCCGCTGTGGCCGGGGCTCGAAGTCGTGATGGCGGGCACCTCAGCCGAGGTTCCTTTACCACCAGACCACGATCAAACTTGTTTCCTTCTTCCATTTGAACTTATGGTTGCATCTTTTCTTAATTAACTTAACTTGGAAGCCTTTTATTTGTCTGGTAGTTGTATCATCTGAACTTAAAAGCTCACTTAGTTGTTGTTAAAAAAAAAAAACTCATTTAGTCTAGTGGTTGCATCATATATAGTTCAGAACGGCACAATATATTGTTCAGAACGGCACATTTATGCATTATATATATAGTATTGTACTAGATATTTAAGTATCCTTTTAACGGGTCGACTTTTCGAATGAAACTAACAGCGTGTGTGCAGTAAACTAGAAATGAATGAAAAATGGCTATTGTGTGGCCACGAAAATGCAGGTATGGGGTGGGTCTTCCGTGCCAACGTCTGGTAAAAGAGAGAAAATTGTTCCAAGTACGTCAAATTTATGTTAGAAGATATGAAAAATTGGAAGTATTACTTAAAACCTACTCTATTCGAACAATGCAAATCAAAGCCCCAGGAAATTACTACCAAAGTAAAACAAAGCACATTTTATTTTAAAAATTGCATTTTTGACAAATTATATCTTAGCTATTAGTATTATAGAATTATTTTTTATGTGTCAAACTTTTGTTTCCGTGACCCTAACAACGGATAATAGTCAAATTAATCACCATACCGCGTTGTCAATTGTCATCGTTACCGCTTTCAACTTTTGGTCAAATCTTAAATTGAATTTTCAGTAGATTTAATGGAACTGGAGAATTGCCAAGACGAGAGCCACTTCGGACCACAAAGCAGCCATTTCTGGTTGGGACATTGTAGCTTCCCAAGTGTTTTAAATACAGTGACAGATCTCAATATCAAATACGTAATCTCAAAATCTGAATTTTAAAACATACCATACAATCTTATACAGTTATATCATATATATTATACCCTTTTTAAATTGATGTTATTTTGTTTTTTTTTTCCAAAAGTTTTATATGCATCTTTAAAATATGTAATATTCTTAGCCTGCAACTCGATTATTATTATTTTTTGGAATGAATTGATGTGGAATAAATCATTTAATTCTATTATTTTTTACCATTTAGTTTAATGAAATAAAATATTCATTCAATCAATTCCACAACAATTCTAATTTTTTTTTTTTGGAATATTTTGGAACTGCAACTGAATTATTGATTTTTGAAATATAATGATGTAGAATGACTTAGACCATTAATTCCATAATTTTTTTACCATTTGACATGAATGGAATGAAATATTTATTCTATCAATTCCACTAACAATCCACAAATATACAAAGAAAACATTACAATTGATTATGAATGATTGGAGTGAAAGTATTATATTTAAAATTAAATACATTCATCTAATTTATCTATTTTTATTTCATTAATTATATTTCATGGTTAACACTTACAGATTTTGAATAAATAAATGAATATATTCCATTTTAACCAATTTTATTCATTTTATTTCATCCACTTTTATTCCATTAATTTCATTTCAGGGTTACCAGTTAAAGAACTACACATCAAACTTTGCCTGGTATTTTTTTGGTGAAAACTACCTCTGTTTCTTTGGTTACTTGATAAAACTCTAAAGATAGGTCCAATATTCATCAGCAGTCATCATCATATAATAATATGAACTTCAAAATAATAAATATTTCCCGAGAGAACATATATTTTCTTTTGTGTTGGTGGTCACAGCATATATATATTTTAAAACATAGTACTCCATTTACATAATGCATGAAAATCTTGTTAAACGTAATCTGATTTCTTAGTCATATTTGTATAAGATATGGAGCGCAATCTATCTATTCTGTTTACTGTCGAAGAGCACCACTTTCCAATACAATTTGGTTGACAAGCCTAATTTAGAACCAAGAAAAAGCATAAACTAAAAAAAAAACTAAATTAAAGAAAAATCAGCTTCAGAAAAAAAAAAAGAAGCAGAAACATGATTGAAAAAGTAAGTGCTTCTTATGTTAAGAATGTGGGACTAGGAACTGTAAGGATATATCAAATCTGTTTGCCTACTTGGAGCAGCCACTACTAATTGCTTCGCTAAAATTTTAATTGAAATAAAAAGTAATGTTTCAGATTGAAGATTTGATGTTGACAAAAATAAAATTGAAAGATTTGGTTTGGCATCTGCATATCTGATACTGTTTCCTAAATTTTCCCCAACAGCTTGGCAAAAGTGTAGGGCTCCAGCTTGTTACTTATGTGCCTTTTACAAAAGTAAACTTCTGTAAGATCCTTGTTCCCTTTCGTTTATGTTTGCCAGAGTTTAATGTTTTATTTATCATACTCCTTCCGTTTCAGATTATTTGTCGTTTTATACTTTGATACACAGATTACGAAAACATTTAATTTTGTATATTTATTAGATAAAAATATCATTACTAATACACCTAACCACATTTCAACCAATTAAAAATAGATAAAAATATAAAATCAATAAATTTTACATTGAAATTATAAAACGACAATTATTTGAAACAGAAATTTACTTTACAACGATAGGTAATATGAAACTGACGGAGTATAACTTTTGCTGATTTTGAGGAATATATTTTTTTCATTCCGCAAATCCCACAGCAGCCACCAAAGCATCATAGGGGCGTAATTTTTGTTATCCAAAAAGAGGAATTCTGTTTAGAACTTCAGACTCTAAATTTCTTTGTATCTGAAACCAGTCGTTGATAATACCTAATAATTTTAAGCAAAAAAAAAAAAGATAATACCTAATAATGCGGTGTATATAACATGTTTTTAACATAAATTGATTAACGGTCTGACTGGTTTAAACACAGCGACTACGGGAGTTTGCAGATGCGTGTGGTTGCAGTTTTTAGCGGCTTTAGAAAATTTATACGACGGGTTCTGCGGTTATAAATTGATGCGTTTGCGGAATACTTATGACTGGTTAACTACCAAATGCAGCAACAGTTAAATAATAAATTAACAATATCTACATTTTATATAATTATAAAAATATCAAAAATCATAATATTATAATAAATATAAAAATTATATTTAGAAAGTTATAGTTTTAAATTTTTAAAAATTATAGAAAATATTTTTATTTTAAAATTTTATAATATTAATGAAAATATAATAGATATATTTTAGTATTTTTATAATTCTAATTTAAAATCTTTATTGAATATTTTTATTTTTGTATTTATATTGTTTTAAAAAAAAATCTTCCCGCGACCGTGCGCAACTGCAAAAGCTAGCTGAAACCAACATTTGAATTTATGAGGTTTAGAACGGTTTGAAACGATTTAGAACGGTTTAGAGCGGTTTGAGTGATTGTTGCAAAACGTCAACAACCGCTACCAACCGCAAAAGCTGCCCTAAGAATCAAAGCACAATCATTTTTTTACACGAAACCACCAACCCAATGCAGATACAGAGGCGTAATTAGTAAGTTCTTTTTACGGAGATCTTCCAATGATACACACACAAAAAAATCAGTATTGGCTTCGATTACATATACCATTCTTATTAATGCGGCCAAGATAACAAATCCATGATAGAATCTAAACCGAAGCTATCTGACATGAGATCTACGATAGATTTATATAGCTATAGCTAGTTTAATTTCAAAAATATGACAAGAAATCATGTGGAGGCCGTACTTCTAGCAATAATTGGGAAAAGGGTCAGCAGAATTATAAATGTGCAGGACTTAATTTCTGACAAATGTACAAACAGTGGTCCATATTTATATGATATTTCTACTAGGGAATGAAATCATTTCGAAAACGAAAAATCATTGACAATTTTCTTAGTTTTATTATTATTCTTTTTTAACAATTCAATTGCTCACGTCCGTTTAAAAAAGTAAGAGTTTTAGTTAAACAAATACTATGTATGTTACAAAAAAAAATATTATGTATGTAACCAAAAAAAACTCACTACAAATTCTGGCAAAAAATGAACTGAAAACGCAAGAAAAACAGAGAGCATACCTAACTAAGCAAAACTAAAAAAAAAAATGAAACATAGAGAGAAGGTGTAGAAAGAAGATTAACAAAGTGGGTTATAAGCATGCAAAGAGAGAGGGTCCCCTCCTCTCCTTTGAGCAGATGATCATCAATGCCCACCACAATCTCAATCATTCTCACTGAGTTTCCTTTTCTTTCTATTCTCCAATTTGCATTGCAGCTGGAGATAAGTCTTAATTTACATCACTCCTCAATAGTTCTCCCCTTGAACCCCAAAACCATCAGTTTTATTATTTGATCGCTACCTGCGTCTTCAAGTAATGTTGTTTCTGAAGAAATGTTTCATTCTAGTAATCTACTATAGGGTTGACCAGATTTTCTTGACATGCATAACACTTGTATATGTCTATGGGCTTGATATGATTTTCTTGAACACTCGAATATGTCTTGAGCTATTTTCTTTGCATCCATTGATGCTCCAAAAATTCCACGTTTTGTGAATCCGACCGCATATAGCCCACTTTCACCTCTCCATCCCTCTGGAAACTCTTGTATTGGGAATCCATCTTTCTTACTAAACATTTTATTCTCCTGCAGAATATTTGTTTATTAAAATTTGAAACCCCATTTAATGCGAGTTTTCAACGGATATATATATATATTTCTATTTATTTATAAGAAACATTCAAATTTTAATAACAGCTTTATGATTGTTTAAATAAAGTGGACAAGGATGAAAATAACTATATTATCATTATTGACTACCTTTAGCCAAGAGGGTACGTTGCTTTTATAGCCAGTTGCCAATATTATGACATCAAATCTCTCCGTTATTCCGTTATCGAACTCAACTTCATGTTGTTTTAACCTTCTTATCCCGGAACACACCTTTTGTTAGTAACAAATCCAATATCACGGTCAGTAAACCGGTTCATTATTAGCATATATATATATATATATATATATATGAACGATAATACCATATTTGATTAAGATATAGTACCTTGATATCCCCGGTTTTGATCTTGGCAAGTGTCCCAACGTCGAGAACCGGAGTTTTTCCTATGCGATTTTTGAGTTCTAATGGGCCTAACCGGGGACGGTTAAGACCTAACATGGTGGTATCTCCGAGGATAAACCGGGAAACCGCCAAGAGGAAACGATCAACGAGCCGGATGGGCAACCATTTGAGTAACAACATGGACAGCCCAAAAGTCGAAGTACCCAACATCTCTCGTGGTAGGACGTGCACCTTCAACAGTTAAAAAGAAACATAATTATTTACACACAAAAAAAAAGAAACATAATTAGCAAATGTGCATTTCTAAATTTCGAATGAGAAAATCAAAATCATATTATATGTAATTTTTTTTTTTTTTAAATATGAGAATATGTTTTTTCGGTGAGAATGTTTGCGCATGCTTGTGATAATCCCAATAAAGTTTGTTTACTGATAGTTTTCATTCCCCAATAATATATTATAAAAATAGCATTTCCGTATTAAAGAAATTAGGTAAGCTTTATTCATAAAAACTGTTAACAACATTGTTGGAACTTGAATTCACAAAGCCTAATAGACAAAATAAAATAAATTAGGATGAATACCAGCCATTTTATTTTCCGTAAATTTTAAAAATTCAAAACAGATTAATAAAAATAAAATATGAATATTATCAAACTAAAAAGCAAAATACATTACTTGTTTCAAAAATTAATCTTCTGATCAGCTAGTAACTTAAAGAGTATGATTGGATTGTCATTATTTATATAATTAATCAGTTTATTTATGAAAATAGTATTATAAAATATATATATATATATATATATATATAAAGAAACATTTGTAAAAAAAATCTCCAAACTAATGATGTTTAATATTGAATCACGAGTGTCATTTTCAAATATTTGAGTATAACGAGAACATCTTAAAACACGCAATCCAAAAAATTGTAAACTTAGAAGAAGAAAAAGAGTTTGTAACAAAGTAGGTAATATCTGGAGTTAAAAAAACTTAGTAATATCAGAAGATCAACTTGATTTAAGAGAATTTTTTTAGTGTTTTTGTTTTTTGGCATAGAAAAACTATACAAAACATGAAAGAGCCAAACAAAAAATATCGAAAACGCAAAAGAAAAAGTTAATTTAATCTCCAAACTACTTTTCTTAAAACAAGAAAAAGAAAAAGAGACTCACAGCGTCTCTGACAACGAGAGAAGGCTGAGCATCGAAGTTACAGAGATCCAAACAAACCTCCATGCCGGAGTTTCCACATCCGACGACCAAAACCCTTTTCCCGGCGAAGTCTCTGCCGCTCTTGTAGTGACTAGTGTGCTTAACTACCCCGGTGGCCTCAAACTTCTCCATCCCCTCAAACCTAGGGACCACCGGCTCAGCATTCTCCCCCGTCGCAGCTACCAACCACCGGCAAACATACTCTGTCGTGACCTCTTCACCCACGCTCTTCACGCGCCACATCCCAAGATTCTCATCAAACTCAGCCGACTCAACCGTCTGACCAAACTCCGGCCTTATATCGAACCTGTTGGCGTAATCCTCGAGGTACTCGATGAACTGCTGTTTTGTCGGATAAGTTGGGAAGTTGTCGGGAAAGGGTATAAGCGGAAGTTCACAGAACTGCTTAGGAAGGTGGAGATGGAGTCGGTCGTATGTCTTGAGCTGCCAAAGTGAAGCTATGCAGTTTGATCTCTCGAGTAGTACTGAAGTGATTCCTTTCTCTTTTAGGCAAGCCGCCGTCGCTAGTCCCGACGGTCCGGCGCCTACGATCACCGGTCCGGTGACGACGGAGATGCGGTGGTGCGGTAATGTCGTCTTACCGTGGTGACTCAAGTAGTCATGTGCTAGTTTACCTTCCATCTCTCTCCTCCAACATGAATCCATCAAGAAAGCTAAACCAAGAATCACTTCTCTCTCTTTTCTCTTGCTTTTTATAAGGGCTTGGTGTGTATTTGTAATGTATGTAAGTACGTATTCTTAAGAGAATACGAGAAGGGATTGTAGTATAAAAGTGATGGTGGTGTTGACAGTAATTAAGGGCAAAGGACAAATCGAACAATTTGACATTTATGGCGTGGAGTAAGAATAAATAAAGAGGGATGGTGAAAAAGTGTTTTGTCAAAATATTTATAATTGGTTTCTTGAAGGGAATAAATAATATTCTTCTGAACGGAATCAAAGAGGTTAGGGTTTGGATTGAGTCTGCTGAAAACGAGGGAGAGATAGAGATCTTATCCAAATAAAGAAGAATGAGTAAAGAGTGTGAGAGATTATCGTTGATTTGTGTTTTACTGTAACCGGAGGATGATCAGAGAACTACGGGTCTCTTAAATCGCCATTAAAACTTATATGATAGAGAGATATATAAATGGTTACTTGTGATGTGACTAGCTCTCATATGTGTGTGTATATATATATGTGCTGAAAATGCTTAAGTAGGGGTTTACTCCCTATGTTTTTTAAAGATGTATATTCTAGACTTTTCACATATATTAAGAAAACTCATTAAATATGCATTGTTTTTTGTGAATAACAATTTTTCATAATTTTTAGCCAATAGAAATTCAATAAACACCATTAATTTTTTTGAAACTTACAATTTTTCATAAAATCATACATTGAAAAGGTAAAAAATGTATCTTTTTGAAACAATTTTTTTTTCCAGAACATACATCTTTTAAGAACGGAGGGAGTATATATTAACTCGAGTTGTCTTTTCTTTTGCCCACCTATGAGATTTTTGTGTTCCACTACACTTTTTGACTCTTTACCTCATGGAAATCTCAAAGATTGATGTAAGTAATCTTTTGATTGTCTTATGATCACTCACAAAGAATATGAGTTTAATATATATGATAAAGAGTATTTATATTTGTGTGTCTATTACATCATTTTTCATTATATGGCATTAACAAAGTATAATAGTTCTACATTTAACAATCTAGCATCTACGTACGATGAACATATTCAACTATCTCCAGAAAAATCTAGCCCACAACATATACAATAGCCGCCTAACCTACAGATTCTCAAGACTTTCAATAAAGCTTTAGTCCAGAGCATACTCAATATGTGGTCAGTGGTCGGTTAACCCATAATTGCTTCTTCTCCTTTTTATATCATGAATTTGTTAATGGTTTTGGCATGTACGTACGCTCCTCTATGAATACAAGGACAATGGCCACTCGAATTTTTATTTCTTTGATAACTATCTAATAATTTGCTGATCTATTATTTAAAATTATTCACTAAAACTACTTTGAAATTTACATTTATATCAAATCCAATTAAAAATGCAATTTGTTACTAGAAAAAATAGCACACTTTTATAGAATCCGTTTGATAATTTAAGTGTATGTGGAAAACTAAGCAATCCGCAATATATAAATTCTATAATCTAAAAAATTCTTCTAACATCTTTGGTTTAGTAACTTTAGTATTTCATCGTCAGCCACATAGATCGTACATTTGGTAACTTTGTACTTCATGTGTATTTTTCCTAAATAGTACCATTTTATATACATTCTTTTCGCTCTCGTCAATAGTCACTTTATTTTCCAAGCTTTTGTTGGGTGTATATGTCAAGGGAGGTTGCTTTGTTTTTAAAGCTTTTATTTAAATAATAACAAACTTAAGGTGGTTGATGAGTGATTAATCATGAGTAACAGTATCAGAAATTTTGGTTTTAGGTAGACAATTTCCAACCCATCTCTATATTTGCCTCTATATGCTATAATAGAGTAAAACTAGATTTGAACCCGCACTTACGTGCGGATATATGTTTGTTTTTAAAATATAAAATAAGTTATAAATATATATATTAATATCAATTTTTATGTATATAATATTATTTTGAAAATGTTATAATTGTTAAATTTTTTTATGAAATCATACTAATCTTATATTAATCACTTATTTTTGTTTATTTATTTAAAATGCAACATCGTATTAATAGTTTAATTTTAAACGTTAGTTTGTATGAGTTATTATAAATTTTATAATTTTTTTGTTTAAATTTTTTTACTCTCGAAATGTTTGTATGTGACCAAATTAAATTATTTAATATTATATTTTAAAAATATAGTTTTTATATAACATATTATATTTCAGTTTTTGGGTTTTTAGTTTTTTACTACAAAATCAAACATAAAATGTTTCAACCAATATGATAATTTCAAAAAGAATTGGGATATGCTAATTAATTTCAAAATTAGTTACTGATGTGTGTGTGTGTTTATATAATTTGATCTATACTAAATATGATAAACAATCAAAAAATAATTGCATAATGGAAATATATTTGGCTTTTCTTAGGGATGTTATTGTTTATATGTATATTATTTCTGTTAGAAAAATATCATATATGCATAAATTTAGGATATTTACTTTAGTTTCTAATTAATGGTATAACCTAGACTTTTGTATGGTAGATAAAAAGTAGAACCATAAATTAATAGATTAGATATACTCCATTCCACCTCTATTTCTTCTTCTAAAATAGAGATTGCTATTTTCTCCTCTATATTTAGGGGAAGAAATATCATTCCTCTATAATAGAGACATATTTTTTTATTTACACGATAGTCCTTTAACTTTTTGTGATTATAGCTAAAATACATGTTTATGTAGAAATACATTATTTTTACATATAAAACCCAATTATTTTTTGTTTACATAATATTCTTAATTATTACAGTTATAAATAAAATAAATAATATTTTATTTTATTTTATTTGAAAGTCAATTTTTTAACAAATAATACTTAAATTTTATATTTAAAACTAAAATTATTAATTATAGTTTACTTATTAAAAATTCCACATATATTTTACATATTGATAACATATTTAAGCTGAACTTAAATATTAATCAATATAACATATTAAAACAACTTAATATTATGGTAAATTACTTCCAGATCTACAAAGATCGTTAGAATATTGTCCAAATGAAATGGATGGGCATGAAACTTGTTGATTTTATTGCTGGTTGCTTCAAATATCAGATGATTAAGCTAACCGATTTCAAGAATTTTTAAGTCGATTCAAAAATATCAAAGATAAAAAAATCTCATTTCATAATGCATTAATTGATTATTTATGAGAAAATATACTAATAATGAGTTAATGAATGAGTTAATTTTCAACATTTATAAGTGTCCAAAATCATAGATATTAGATATTAGTTGCTTTAATATTTTTTAAAAAATCCATTAATATATGCTTTAAGTATCCAAAATAATAGAGAATTTTCATTGAGATGTTAATGTACAGAACTCATAACTTCAAATCTTGAACTTACAGAAAAGAAAAAAGTAAGATTTTTTAATTAAAAAACTGAAATCTTTGAGATATTCATGAGAAACTCATACATGTTTTTGGATCCATTCATTTTATATAGAAAATATTTTAATTTCATAATTAATTATATTACTATTTTGTAATTATTACTCTTTGAAATTTTATATGGATGAAAATACTGATCATTCCGAGACGTAACAGGGTAAGTTTACCTATTCGGGTAAGATCGGCTAGATATATAATATTGTGAATATTAACCAATTGTATATGAAGGAAACACCAAATTATGAACTCATGCGGCAATATGAAAAACGTTTACCATTATATTTCGATATTATAATGAGATTCTGCAGGGATGAATAACGCCACATCAACAGCACGAGGATGCAAATTTCGTTATAATGCATGCCGACTAATTGGTTGGTTAAAGCAATATAATTCAAAAGGAAAGCACTTTCGTACAAACTTACACCACAGTTCTAACCTTCTTCACATGCCCTTTTGCTATCTCAATGGGTTTTCTCTTTGGCCTTCGATTATATATATAGTTTGCATAATTTTCGTCATTCCGGATGTCACAATGGAAAATTGAGAGACTTCATTGGATCGAGATACGAGTGGAGTATCGATCCCAAGCCAGACAAATACACACCTAATCGATTTCGTTTAATTGGCCAATCTGAGCGTAAACGTAATTAATCAAAGAACATCACCTAGTTGAATTTAGTAAGTATAAACCTACTCTATCATACCACGTACGTAGTACCTTTGTACATGTGTTTATTATAAATCTACGATATTAATATGTACATAATGCGCGAGGTTTAATTAAAACTATAAACTTGCGCAGTCCTATGATTTTAAATAAACTTGGAGATATTATTTAATCAAAGATGAACTAGTACATTCATTGAATACAAATTTTATATAATTTAATCAAGCTGAAAAGGCCATGGGAACTGAGTTCAAGTGTGAGATCAATAAAAAGTAAAAAGGAGAGACGTTAGTAGGCTTTCTAGTGCCTATAGTTTTAGCCTAGGCGTTTAGAACTCTTTTTTATAGCTCTCTTTACGCTTAAGTCTAAACCGTCTTCTTTGAAAATTTACTTAGGTGCTTTTCGTTTGCTCGTCCAGGTGATCCATCTGGGTGAAGATGAAAATCAATGTTTGTTTTGTGCATTATAATGCTACATCCAGATGGATCACTCAGCTGAATTTTTAAAAATTCATTTCAAATTCTCACCCAAATGAAGGTGAGTCTTGATTGTGCATCTGGATGCATATGCATCTACTTCAGTTCAAAATGATAAATGACAAAAATAACCTTTTAAAATCAAAATATTATTTTCAAACCAAAAATTCTATTTTTTTGCATATACATTTTTCCGCCAGAACCGAAAAATGTATTTTCCCGCCAAAACTTAGAAACAAATTTTCCCGCAAAAACCGCAAAAATGCATTTTTCCGAAAAAAGTAAAAACACATTTTTTCATAAAAACGCACTTTTCGGTCAAACCAGTAAAACCACACTTTTCGGCCAAAACCGGAAAAACGCATTTTCCCGCTGAAACCGGAAAAACGCACATTCCCGCCAAAACCCAAAAACGCATATTCCTGGCAAACCCTCCAAAAAGCATTTACCGACCAAAACCGCAAAAAGCATTTTCCCGCCGAAACCGGAAAAACTCAATTTTTCCGCGAAAACCGGAAAACGCAATTTTCCTGCGAAAACTGGAAAAACACATTTTCTCGCCAAAACCGGAAAAACGCAATTTTTCCCCCAAAACCGAAAAATGCAATTTTCCCGCCAAAACCGAAAAACACATTTTCCAGCCAAAACCGAAAAACACATTTTTCAGCCAAAACCGGAAAAACACATTTTCCGCCAAAACAAAAAAAAAACGCATTTTCCTGCCTAAACCGAAAAACACAATTTTCCCGCCGAAACCGAAAAAAAAAAAATTCCCGCCGAAACCGGAAAAACGTATTTTCCCGCCAAAACCGGAAAAACGCAACTCCCGCCAAAACCGAAAAAATGTATTTTCCCGCCAAAACTGGAAAACACATTTTTCCGCCAATACCGGAAAACGCATTTTTCCGCCAAACCGAAAAACGTATTTTCCCACTAAAATCAGAAAAAACGTATTTTCCCGCCGAAACCGCAAAAAATATTTTCCGCCAAAACGCAAAAATGTACTTTTCCCGTCAAAAACGCAAAAATGCACATTTCCCGCCAAAATCGCGAAAAAAACTTTTTCCCGCAAAGCCGCAAAACACATTTTTCGTTAAAAACACATTTTCTGCCAAAACCGTAAAAATGCTATTTTCCGTCGAAACATAAAAATGCTATTCTTCCGTCGAAACATAAAAAAATATATTTTAGTCATTTTATTAACAAGTCCACCTGGATGCAGATGTAAGTTAAAAAACGAACATAGCTGCATTCAGATGGTTCATCTGGATGCATGAACAAAATGAAGAAACAAACAACACCCAGATGAAACATCTAGATAAGACATCTAGATGGACCATCTGGATGTATCTTCCAGATGTACAAACGAGCAGGGCCTTATGCGATTAGTGTCATAAAAAAAAACTACACTAAAGCCATGCTATGTAACTTTGGCAACCCTAGAAAAAAACAGGAAAGAATTCTGAAGTCTACCACCAACTGGTAATATTATTTGTTGAATGAACGATTATGAAAGAAGAAATTCAGCAGAATTGAAAATGTTCCTTCAAATTTGATCCCGTAAACTTGATTACTAATTAATCTCTTGCTAAGTCTTTTAACATTTTTTGGTCAATAAGATTTATTTGTGATTGTGCTGATTAAATTTGGATAATGACAACAATTCTACAAACCACTAGACTGCATTTTCTGATAAGCTTAATCAACGACTGCTTATAAAAATACAAATACAATTAAGATGGATCTATCGGTAATCACAAGCCCACTAGGCACTCAGCTCCACTTATCTAATAATATCCCTTTTATCCCCCACTCTTTTTTGTTCTTTTTCCGTTCACGAGACACTCGTGGGGAAGAATGACTTATAGCTAGCTATTTAAAACAATATTTCAAGGGAATTTGACACTGGCCGGTTCATTTGCTTTACTTAAAATATGATAAAGAAAAGGAAAAACAAAGTAATGAGTAATTAATCGTGCTAAGTATTCTAATAGCAATGGGGTAGCTAATTATTACCCAATCTGTCTAATGATTATAAGTTTAAGTGGGGGTTGTGAGAAAAAATAAAGCATGGTTGGGATTCTATCATGATGAAAGAACTTAATTACAAGCTTAACTAAAAACTTAATTGTAAGATAAGTTTATGGTAGTAGATGTGTATACAATAATATAATCATATATACAAGAAATATACATCCATCAGAATACATTTTCGTATTATTAATTCTAATTAACTGTAAGGAAATAATAAATAACTAGGTTAAGAACCGCGCCTTCAGCGGAATGAACATTATATATAAATTATTTTACGTATTATATATTCTTTTACATATTATAAAACAATAAATATATATATTAAATATTAAAAATTCAGTAACTATTGCATATATTATCAAATTAATGTGAATACATAAATAAATTTTATTAATCTAAACAAACACTTTTTATTTTATATGGTCTAAAATTAAATTTAAACGATATTAACATAGATATATAGTATATTGATATTTATTAAATATTTTTTTTACTCATATTATTTTTTGATCATTTGTATCTTTTTATAACAAAAACTTTGAATCACTGATAACAATTTTTTTTATTGTGTGATGTTTACTAGTTTTGAAATTCATAATTTTAAGAAAAATCAATGCAAAGTTTAAAATTAAACTATTAAGTTGTCAATATTTGTTCAAATATTTTATCAAAAAGTTGGTCGAAAAAGTTTCAAAGTTTCAAAATTAAAATATTTATGTATTTTATATTGTATATAATTAATTTAAACGATATTAATATATATATATATATATATATATATTTAGTCTTAATATTTATTAAATGAGTCTTCATATTCATATGATTTTGTAATCATTTGTATCTTGTCATAACAAAATTTTAAAACCATGGTTACGAAAATTTTAATGTGAAAATTTTAACAGTTTTAGTAATTTATAATCATTTTTAAAAAGTCAAAGTATAACATATATGGAAAATCTAACTTTACATTATATGGTTAAAGCGGTTGTTTAATATATTTTAATAAGTTAAAATTGAGAAAATGATAGAGGATACACTATTTAGATGGTTAGTTTTTATCAAATATTTATTATTCAAAATCATTAATTGTCGTATATATTGTAGCCACATTAGAAATTTCGTAATTTTTAAAAGAATTAAAAATATTAATAATTAATTTATGGTTAGTTTAATAAAAAGCTTATTATATATTTAGATGAACCAACTTATTTCTCTAAAGATTCTAAAAATCATTATGGTGATGACACATGGATATCTCAAATGTTTTAATGTTTCTCTTTTAATATACAGAGGATTACGAGAACCAAGCTAAAAATATGGCAAATTTTTAACAGCCCCTTTTGCAATAAATAACAATACTATAATAAAAATGAAAAAACGACAAATACAAATCAAATTGAATTCACCTTTTTTTGATGATTGTCTTAAATGCTTTTAGCTCTCTCTTACTTGGTTTTCTCTAACTTCTCTCTAAACCTTTCAACAAAAGAAATCAGTTCTGGTGACTGGTGGCGTTGCCGCCGGTCACCAACCCCCTTTTAATTTTTGTTCTTTGTCTGCAGATATCTTCGCTCGGCGAATCTCTTCTTCCGCTTGTCGGATTAATATTTCGCAAGGCGACTTTTATTATGTTTCTCGATCTGTTTCAGCGCTTTGCTTCAAGTTCTTCTTTTATCTCTGATTTCCAGATCGATTAATAAAAATAGGGTTTGTAACTTGCTTTCCGCTTCGTTCTCAACTTCATCCCGTTTGGTTACTGGGGCAAGATCCTCATTTATCGCTCAGTCAAGATTTCTTACCTTGAGAATCAGCCTTCGTTTATTATTATAGTCGTCTATGCCTGTTACGAAGCATCTCTAATGGAAGAATGATGAGTTTTATAGGATGCCTTGAATCTTGTATGAAGTGATTCAGCAGCACCGGCGTTTTCCGAAACGGTCCGACAAAGAATCTTCTTTCATCTTGATTTAAGTATCCTCCGGTATAACTACGGTGAATCAGGTTCTTTTTACTCAAGTACCCGCGGATTAAAGTGGAAGGCGTTTCATATTTGGTATCGGAACTCCCAAATCGGAGAATTGTTTTTAACTTTATGGTGGAGCTATACAGCGGAGAGATAGAGTTGAAGAGGCGTTTTTGAGAAGCTGGTGGTGGCGTAGTTTGGCGGTGCGGCCAAGAGTACCGTTCAACACTCACGAGACACGTGTCCCAGAGACGTGGTTTTGAGTCGATCGATTCGTCAACGCGTGGCAAAGCTTTTGGATGTTTCTTTATTTGGGCTTTTAATATCTAGCGGGCTACTCTGTTGATGTATATTATAAATTGATACCAAATGTAATGCCCAATGGGCTTAATCAATGAACTTAAGTTGACAAAATAAAAAAAAGTCTTAAATGCTTTTAGGAACACTGCTTCTTACAAGTTTGCAGAAAAATAATTTCAAACTTTACCTCAAATTTAGCACTGTTTTTCAAATTAATTTTTAAATAATAACTATTTTTATAAATACTTTGAGTCTAAAATTAACTCTCATGAATTATTTATAGAAATTTATAAACTCAACTCCACTCCCTAAATAATATTCACTCTGTTTCTTAATAAGTGTCACTTTAGATTTTTTATTTTGTTTCAAAATAAGTGTCATTCTACAATTATAATGTAAGTTTTTATATTAAATCTTCTTTTTACCCTTTTGAATAACCAGTAGATTTTTATTTAAATTATTTTTATTTAATTAATCATACATTAAATAGGGATATATTAATCTATTATACTAGTTTTTTAATATCCGTGAAAAGCGTCAAAGTGACACTTATAATGAAACGGAGGGAGTAAATCCTAAACATAATGAAGAAAATCTAAACCCAAATATTAAATTATTTTTAGTTGAGTGTATTTTTAAAAATAATATCCAAGTTAGTGTATTTTAAACATTTTCTTTAAAAAACACTGCCCCATATATAAGATGGTGGAATTTTCTTTATCACTATATGAAAGTAATCTCATATATATAATCTCATATATATATTAAAAGAAAAGCATTACAACCTTTTATCTATAACACATGTCATCATTAGAATGATTCCTAGAATTACTAGAGAATTAAGTTGGTCCATACAAACATATAATATACTTTTTGTTAAATTAATCATTAAATAATTATTAATATACAAAATGATAGTTTTTTTTTCTTAAATGAAAGCTACGGAAATATATTTCGAATAGTAAAGATTTTGTAACAATATTTATATCCTTCATCATTATTTTTTAATATATATTAATAATATAAAATTAAACAATCATATTCACCATATAATAAAATTTATATTTTTTGTATATGTTACATTTTGAATTAAAAAAAAAGCTTTAAATTACTTAAGTTTTTTAAAGTCTCACATTGAAAATTTTGTGATCAATAGTTTAAAAAAATCAAGTCGACAATAGATCTAATGAACCGTTCCCACAAAATTTAATCCCCTTTTCATTTTTCTTTTATTGGTGACTATTTTCTTCCCTAAAAAAATAAAATACTTGACAGATTTGGACAAAATCATTTTTAACAAATTAAATTTTTAAACAATCATTTAGTCTATTTAATATTATGGTTAAGCTTATTAGCATAAAACCCAACACATATGTTAGATATATTTCACAAACCAATAATTTCATATCTACTATTAAGATACAAATATATTAAAAACACCTAAATATATTATTATGTTTGATGTCATTACAATACATGTGGTATAATGCATTGTAGGTGTAACAAATACATAATGTAAATCTTAAAAACGTATTTAATCCCGCGCAAGACGCGAGTTATTACCTAGTGGACAATTATAATCGAAAGATGCTCACAATTTTTGGAAGGAAAACTATATAATATTATTATTTTACAAGATATATATATATATATATATATATAGTCATTTTATGCATTTACAATAAAATCAAAACTCACAAAGAAAAAACAAAGAAAGAAAATGCACCAATAAAGATCTGAGAGAACAAACCAGCAGGACCGGCCCAAGAGGGAGGGCCAGCAGTGCAACGGCCCAGGGCCAATCCCAAAATTATACAAATTTAACTATAGAAAGGAGTTCAACATTTTTTTTTTGCTTTCTAGCAAGGGCCAATAATATAGTTTTTAATCATCTATAATGAATTAAAAAAAATTTTGCCCACGGCCCTGCAAACCAGTTTCTTATCCGATTAGTATTTATAGTTTTCAAACCTCCCAACTTTTCTTCCTAATAAAATCCATATACCGCTTAAGTAGCGATGCGTGGCTCCCGTAAAATTGTTAATTTATGTGAATACTTTTTTTCCCTAATAATATATACTATTATTCATCAACTGGTCAAACCGGAATTCAGTGTTTGATACAAGCTTGGTTCAACCAATTTTTTTCTAAATCAACCATTAAAATCATTAAAGTTTGTAAAAATCATTAAAAGTATTCATTTCATGTTACTTAGCAAAAAAAGAAAATAAAAGATTTATTTAGTAAGAACTGATATCTCATGCCATAGCTAGCTTATTATGATGTATTACTATATACATATTTAAAACTTACATATTTTTGCGTAAAACACTTTGTTTATTCCTAAATCATGATAATATTTCATACTAAACTTATTAATAATTTTCTATATCACTTTTTGTTTTCATGTATTTTTGTTGCTATTTTGAAAATCATCTTAGATCATTTATCTTGATTTTTTCCTTTAGGTGTAGTATGTATAGGAAAAAGAGATTTCTTGTAAGACTGTATTTTTATATGAAAATATTTTTTGCTCTCTTCTAAACTGAGCATTTGTTCACCGAATTTCTTTATAAGGTATACAGAAATGCGTCTACTTATTATATCTGAAAGAGATACTATTTGATACATTTTAAAATGTTACTACTCGTGTTATCTATATATACTGCCTATAAATAAATCATACGAGATTCTAAATGTATAGTATTGCATTCGAGATATCATGTTCTGAGAACTCTCGTTCTTAAAAACGAGAGAATAAACCGGGCCTCGTGGTCTGGTGGTAAAGGAACCTCGGCTGAGGTGCCCGCCATCACGAGTTCGAGCCCCGGCCACGGAATGACTGAGGCTCCCTGGAGGGTACAGACGCAGGCTGGTTCCGGGTTCAGGGGATTAGTCGGTTGGCCACGGCCGCCGGATCACCTCCTAATTAATCAAAAAAAGAGAGAGAATATATTATTTAACGATTATACACTCATCAATAATATATTTAAGTTTCAAAATAAATGAGTGTTTTTTTAACGCTGGATAATTATGCTATTATAACTATGAGAAATATTACAGACGATTTTACAGCCGACAATTCTATTAGTCGTATGAGGATTAACGACTAACTGCATCACCTGAGTCGCACTATGAGATTCACGCTTGACGGTATTCTTTGCGCCATGCTGCACAGATGTCTTGTAAGTTTTTTTTCTCCATTAATTTACATAATTTTGTCTTCTCTGGGAATTGAAACCCAGACCTCCTGATATAGAAGCATTAATGAATCATTGGTCAAACCAGTAGACAACGGGACCAAGCATAAATGAGTGTTGAATAGGCAAATAGCACGGTGGTTGTTACCTCCATACCATCCAATCTTAAATCTTAGCTTCATACCACCATTTAAGATTTATAAGATTTCATAACACTTTTTGTAATACATTTAAGAGTGTATTTTTTTAGAAAAATTCCATACATGTTTCAAAATTAAAATTTCTCAATTTTTGTAAGTTTCGAGTAATCTTTTTGTTATATTTTTAAAATATACTTTTGAAAGTCAAACAGATTTCACCAAAGCATGACAAAAAATGACACCAACATAATGTAAGAGATGATTTTATCAATGAATAATCAAAAGGAACTATTTCTGCATACTCAAAACTAAGAGGGATTACTTTTGCAAAGTTTTCTAAATATAACGAGCAAAGACAATCTCCTTTACGCTTTATGTACCATCAGGTATCATGAAAGCACATAATGCTGAATCTATTCGATAAAGACATGCCCTCTTAATTAGAACAAAACAAACTTAAATTTAAACAAAGAAGGGAAAACAACATTCAATGATATTATATATGCCAATTCCTTTTGTTTTTATAGCCACCAACATTACAGATCTAGATAAAAGTATTTACAACCATATTAACCATCTAGATAACAACTGATTTTGGTATAATGTTGTAAAAGACTTAGGAAAGATGCAATGATCTCTGCGTTCGATTGTTACTGTGAACATTATTTTTATCAATAAAGATGGCCTCATGCTTTAAACCCATTAGAAAATTTGAGAAATTCATTGTTAAATTCACCTTAAAGAATAGTAGATATTAATTCAGAATTCAGAATCTTATAGCTAAAAAAGAACCTCCCCCACCCCCCCCCCCCCCCCCCCCCCCCCCCCCCCCAACAAACGATACCGATCTATATCTACAAATCATATTACTAATAACATCGGTTCGAGCAATGGGAAACACCAGGCTTACGACTGCCTCGGAGATGTGGTTCTCTTCCAGGTAACTTTTTAAGTTTTTCTCCTAGCTCAAAATCTAAATTTTCATGATGAATCACTTCCCTTAGTAATCAAAAGATAGACACATTATTTGTAAATCAGTTCATTTTTGAATTAGTTTAACATTTATTAAAAAATGATACGATTTTTATTTAAAAAACGAAAACAACGTTTATTAAAAAATAGTAAGAATTCCAACCTTCCATATACATATATATATAGTACTACGAGTATCGCTAATGTGCGAAGCGAAAAAATGGTCATTGACCTAATATCAATTAAGAATTTTAGATGCATGAATATACATGAATGTACGTAAATTCTCGAACTAACACTGGATTATAATTTGAGTGGATGTCTCAGTATAAATACTTCATAGTATAAGATGATGTGTCAGAAGTCCTTCGTCTGCATGTCGGGCTATGTTTATCCACGTCCTTAAACAATAGTCAGCGTCTTGTCAAATGGAAAATAATATATTAGTGTAGTGAGATGCTAAAAAATAATATATTAGTGTAGTGTGATGCTAATGGATATAATAAATTGAAAATAATTTTTACAAAGTAATAGAGATGATGGTTACACGTACATATTGGTTCTTCTACATTTTACAAAATATTTAAGCGTCGTATCGTTGGGGGCTTAATAGACCACCCAATCTGCTCTTGCCAAATGTTGTCCCGTTAGGTACGTATATAGGCAAGACTAGACGGATTACTATTATGTCTGCAATTATTTTTGTTTTAATCGACCAATTATGCATTATTAAGTGGGTGACTACGAGATCACACTCATCCTCCATTTGGAAACTTTTTGGAATTGTTTTTATACATTTTTCTAAATGTCTAAATACATTTGAATCCTTAGACGTTTAGCTCTCCTTTGATGGAGTCAATTGAATAGAATGCAACTTTTGCAAGTTCTTAACCCTGTTTCTGCACCTTTCTCTAAATGTTTAAATGTTAACAAAACTGAGAAGAAATAACATCCTGGAGATTGATGTTCATCGTTCTACTCATATATAATTATCTGGTCGTTAATATATTGATCTATATTATCATTAACTTGTAAGGGATCTTAGATTTCTAATTAAGAGCATTTTCAACGTAAAATTCCACCAAATATCTCAACAATTTAGAAAAATAAGAGACAGAATTTCAGTAGTTTGTTTGCAAAGAAAATTTGAAACACCCATATTTTTCTCACATGTATTGATGTGCAATTGATTCTGTTTTATAATAGATAAATTTTAGTTAGATAATTATACTTTATTAAAATCTTTTTTTTTTGGTTTAGATACCCACATAAGAATCTGAACCGATGGAAATGCTCTAAAACGATTTGATATGATGGTTTTTATATAACTTACTAGGGTTGGCCCGCCCTACGGGCATGATATAATATACTTGTAATCAAAATTATTATTTTTTATATGATTTGTGGTTTGTGTTTTAGTTTTACATTTGCAAGAAGAGATGTATATAAGATATACTATTTTCTTAATTTAAAATTAACCAAAAAATTAATTTTTACTATTAGCATAATCTCTCTCTCTCTCTATTTACGCTACGGACGTGTTAGTAACCAAAAATACATAAATATATCAGTTAAAGAGTATTTCAAAATGTTTAGCTTACCTAAAATTTAAGGTGATATTAACTTTTTTTGTATATGTTTTGTTATTCTTGTTATAGATCATGATCATCTTAATATTAAAATGTTCATGAATACATAATAGTTTTACATATTTTCTTTGTTTGTTCTACTGTAATTATGATAATTTTGATAATAAGTAAAATAATTTTTAATACAAAAATCTTAGATTATATTTTTTTATGAATATTTTTAAAATTTATGTCTTTGATATTATATTATTAATTATCTGCTAAAATATTATTTTAGGTTGATGTCCAATGAAACATTATTTTCATATATATATATATATTTGAAACTATTGCTTTTCATATCGTATTAGTTCTAGTTGTTTTTATCCAAAATAGGAGGTGTGGTTGGATGAATTTTCTTTCAAATGTGTCAACGTTGTGATTGTCTTTTTATTAGGTTAGCATGTATCATTTGTCGAGAAGAGAGTACATATGTTATGGGAAGTGATTGTTCTAAATAAGGCATAAGTTAGTGTTTGGACAAAACTACAATGCTTCAATTTTATGTAAGAACATGTTTAGTATTCCACACTCAGCTCATTCGTCCATCATCCTCATTTTATTGTGATATATGCAGACTCAAACTTGGAAGTATAATAAGAAAAATGCATTCTATGTATATATCAAAACTCAGCCAATTTTGGAGACACAGAAGCAGCCAAGTTAAATAGAATTCACAATCCAGTAGTCGGTATGGAAAAGATGTAATTGAAATATACTCACAAATCACAATCATGAATACTCACACATGATTCAATATCCATATATAAGTGTCTGCACTAACTGTTGTATCGTTGAGATCCTGGCCAACAACCTTTTAGGGAGCCACAATAATGAAAAATCAACACCAAGATGTTGGAAATTATTATGAGCTAAAGAAATAGATCTTTTAAAAAAAGGTTCACTAAAAAAAGTTATATCCGCTCTTCTATCGTCTTCCTCTTTTTTCTTCTTCTCTGTTTATTCTGTTTCTCATCTCATTTTTTCTGTTTCTTATCACTTTTCTGTCACGATCCGTCAAGTACAACAATGAGCTTAACAATTTTTTTTTTCATCACCTTTTTGTGTTGTTTATTAAGAGAAATGAACTGATGATTTTCTTGGAAGAAAACCTTCATATTTATAATGGAGAATTAACACAAAGGAATGAATGAAGAGATTCATTGAATGTGAGATCGTGTAAGAAGTAGAGAGTAGGTATTAATATGAATGTTAATGAAGATGCATGAACCAAGTTAATTTCTGTAATGGCTCCAGACTAAATAAGTCTATTTGGCTTGCGACCGAGATTGATCGGAATCGTTCGTCACCGGTGAAACCGTTGGATTTCTATTGACAGTTGACTGTGCGGGAATTGTTGCTCGACGGCCACTTTCCCTAAGTTTCGTATACATTTTTTTTAGAGAAGATATATTTGGACCGTAGTAAACACATAAAACCCATTAAATTCAAGAATTAATGAAACATTGACTTTTGATTGACTGTGACACGTGTCGTTACCACAGACTCCGAATTAGTGACATGGAATCTGATGTGGATGACCTAGGAGTATAGAAAACTCTTCTTTATATATATAGATAGATAGACTAGGGTAGGCCCGCTCTAAGGACGGAAAGCGGATCATTAAATAATCTTAATCGAAGTAAATATTTGATATTAGTTGTTATTATTTAAATATAGACATAATTTTATATGATATTGGATTTGAAGACTAAATAAACCATATTATTTGAATAATTGGTTATTCTTTTACAAAATAAATACTACCTATTATTTTTAGAAGATAATTTTCTAAATAAACCAAACTGGCTTTGATTTTATCTAAATAAACCAAACCTCTTGTTAAGAGGTTTAAACGATTTTCTTTTGTTTAGTAATTTATGTTTTAATTATAAATTAATAATTAGATGTAGTTTTACATCATTTCTTGTGATTTTCTGGGGTTGCATGACCAAAACAAATGAGTTAGATTTTTTCTTTTCATTTTTGATTGTAGAAAAGAAACAAACTTGTAAATAGATTCATGTATTTTTTATTTAATTCAATTATATATATATTACTGAATTATGTTATATTTTTTACTAAATTTAGTTTTACGGTAGGTTTTTGTTGGAATTTTATTTTAGTTAATATATATATATAATTAATTATATAATTATTTATGTAATATTAGATATTTACATAAAGTAACAGGAGGTAACATGAGGTGAATGAATCTAATCTGATAGTTATCAATTTTGTTTACGCAGGAACGCTGTTTTACATATATAAACGTGATCATTAAGAGGAGGTAACATGAGCATGTCGTCATTTGAAATATAATTTATCATATATGTTAAAAAAAATTTACAAAAAAAAGATATATATGATTGTTAATATGGCAATTGACGTTGTTGTAGTTGGTTTGTTTGTATCAAGTTCAAATCACTGGATGGATGGTTAAGAATGAAGATCATGTGCTTTGAATTGTCTTTGAGCTTTTGTAGTTGGCTATACTTTTCAATTAATTGTGTGTGTTTTATACATATAATGGAATGTGATTTTTGTTATGTGAATGCATTAGTGGAAATAACATGAGCTTTGTAGTTGGACTATTTGCTGGGGCCTCTGATTTATATGATTTGTATATGCTAGTAGTATTTATTTATAGAGGTTATTTTAGTTTTTTTTTTTAATTTATTGTAGCAAGAATATTAGCTAATATAAATTATTTTATAGCAAGTGGACCATAAAATAATAACAAATTATCTGAGTGTATCAAGTTTGGTTTGTGTCGGTTAACGTAGTAAACTGTAGAATCATGACAACAATTACAATCTATGGAGATTTTCTATTGTGTAAGGCGAGTGTTAGGATTCTAGTCTTACTTGTGTTTTAGAATCTAGTATAAATTATATGATAAAGTGATGTATTTTATTCACTTTAAAATGATTATGTTAAGAACACACAACCAAACTCTCTAGACAAAAGTCAAAAAAGAAGAAAATGTTAAGAAATAACTTATAATTTATAGTATCGAGAAATTTAAATAAGAGTAGAATTTGATACCCGTAAGAAGCAAATAACACTAGTATAAGGGAGAGAGTTTATTATAAGGAAGAAGAAGAAGATGTGATGGTTCTTTGATTATAAACTCTTGTTCTTGTTTATGGTGTACAAATGAGTGAGATGAGTGATGGTATTTATAGTGAGCAACAATACATAAAATATGAAAGATAGTGCTTGAGTTGGTAAATGAGTGGATGATCATAGTGCTTGAGTTTGGTAAAGAAGTGGATGATTATAGTGCTTGAGTTTGGTAAAGAAGTGGATGATCATAGTGCTTGAGTTTGGTAAAGAAGTGGATGATCATTTCAATGCTTAATTTATAACACTCCCCCTTGATCATCCATCTTGTATTACGTGGTGCCTCGTTAAAAACCTAGTCATGGAAAACCCAATACGAAAAACCGTAGTAAAAGTAAAAAGAGTACAACTACGTAAGCTCCCCCTCGAATGAGTAGTCATAGAACCTTTAGAACAATGATAGATTTTCATCTCTCAAATTGTAACATTCTCTTTGGTTGTCTATCTTTTGTATGTTCTTTGTTGCCTCGTTAAAACCTTGTCATGGAAAAACCCAATGGGATAAAAAAAAAACATGATAAGGAAAAAGAGTACAACCACACTTACTATCATATTTCTTTCCCTGGAAACAATATCTTCAGGATATGCATTCCAATCAACTCTCTTCAGAGAATTAAGCTTAAGAGAATAAACTCTATTCATTTCTATTATGATATCTAGGTCCTTTAGACTTCTTGTCCATAATTCTCTTTTGACTTAGACAATAGTTTATTGGTCTATTTGGATTTCAAACCAAATTTCTTACATATAATCGTATAGAAATTCGTCTCGTACATACGAATTATTCATTTGTAACTATAGAGGTTACTATTATGATTTTCTTTCTTTTCATATGAAATTACATCTTTCAGTAAAGAAAAAGATTAATAATTTTCTTAAATAACACTCTTACGTATGATATTTCAGGACCAAACATATACGAGCGTCTTAAATAAAATACTTTAAGGATCTTTATGATAACATCTTAGTTTTAGATCTCCAGTTTAGAATACATAAAACAATATAGTATTGTCAATAGTTTTCTTCCAAAATATAATTTTTCTATAACTCTTCAGGAGTTTTGATTATATTCAAATCATGATTCTATTGATTTATAATCTCTTGATAAATACAAATGGATACATTTGTTAACCTTATAATATTTCATATATCCCATAAAATAGTTTGTTTCAATTCGATCGAATATGCAGAGTTCCCGGGAACATGATTTTGATATCATCAATCCTTCATGGATTATACTTTCAGGGATTAACATTTTTCAAGTGGATTGTTTCATTCAAGTTCTTCCTTTATTACCAGACTATAAGGAATTTAAAACTAGTTGCATCTACCACATGAAATTATGTCTCTTCACAATTAATTTCATATTGATCATTCTTTGTGTGCAACGGTTCATTTACATCTCACTTGTTTTACACCTTTTAGTGTATGGACTACTGGTCCAAATACTTCTCTATTTCACAAGAAGTTTATATCTTTGTCTATTGCATCTTTCTGATTTGGCCAATCATTTCTTTGTGTACACTTTTCAATAGACTTTCTTTCATGATCCTCTTTCTCATTTATTATATCAACTGCTACTTTGCATGTATAATATCATCGACGTCAATTTTCTTATCGGTTCCATTTTGTTTCATACATGACATAACTTATTGAGATCTCTTCATTTGTCTCAGGTACCTGAATTTTCGTCAGTCATGTTTAATTTCTCTTCTGGAGATCATACAAAACTATATTGCCTCGTTTTGACCATTATCAATATATGCTCCTTTTTCATTTACGAGGATTTATCTTTGGAACCAATCTGTCTACCACCCTGCAGGCGTGACTAGCAGTTTGATATTGTTCTTGTAGAACATTTATTCTTATTGGAGCATTTACAGCTGGTATATGTGACTTGATCACTATATTTATATGGGTCGTGTCTGGCAACTGCTTTAGTAAGTTTTGAAATGAATTATCTTTTGGACTTCTATTTCACATTGTGTTTAGCCCGAGGATCAATGATAATTCATTTCAACTTATTTTCTTTTCCAGCTGTTTATTTTCTCCCCCTTATGTTGGAAGTACTAACTCACTTTTAGAATTCATGTATAGCCTTACTTATATTTTTCGGGGATGGCTCTGGATTCTTAAGTGTCAATAGAGATTTATATCCAACATATATTTCCAACCTCATTTGAAAACACATCTTCATTTGAAGCTCTGTGGCGGAGCAACATCCAACATTCTTAGATGAAAATGATTGGTTTCTGATTTTATACCAATGATGGGGAGAACTAGTGAATATTTATTGGCTTGATGCGAACCATTGTTGCTCAAAATGTTTAGCACTTATCTCAGTGAATGTGCTATAGTCGTTAAAGACTTTAAGAAGTGAATTCACCAATATTATAAAAATGCATAGTGGGTGATCAGTCCACTAACATCTTCGTTATTTATGCCAATATCTTATTTTGGCTGGTGAAAACCATATTACCCTTTTATCTTATGGGTAAGCAACATATGTCAAATCATTCGGAAGAATCTTCTGGTTCTTATATGACTATGCATATGACCTTTAAGTATATATTCGCATTATTAATGAACCAAAATGGTCTAACTGATTCATGCCAAATGTAAACTTCTAGTTTACTATACATTTATCTTCATTATACTAATCTTTGTGTAGTACAATATATAAGAGGCTGTAGATATTTTCTCTAAAATACTTATACTGCTTTGAGAATTATTTCTGATTGAAATGTATATATCATTTCGTTTGCTTATTGTCTCAACATAAGTGTCTCAAAATCTTACGGATTTACTTTGAGAAAAATTCATCAATCTTAGTTTTAGTGTAATCTTCTGGATGTTTGACTTATCATAAAAAGTGAGATTCTTTAACTCTTCCCCTCGAGATTATAATACTACAGGTTTATCAATCTCGAATGTATCTCATTTTCTTAATCAACAACATATCCTACATGGGTTATGTATTTTTCGTAGATCCTTTTAACTTTTGATACTTATAAAAATACAATACCTTAAGAACTTTAAATTGCATTCTTAAGAACTTTAAATTAAATTTTTATGTGCAGTAATACTATGTATACTTCTGGAGCATCATATATATCCTCTTTTTAAGCATTCTATAAGTTTTTACTACCTTGTATTGTACACACAATAAATTTTCTTTCATCTTCAGATGAATTCATAATTTCTTTTCTTTATTACCATGTTTATTTTCTCAACTTTAAGTGAGAGTATGAGTTCTATAAAGAAACTCTTTGGACCTTGACCTCATTTATGCTCACGTCTAAAACCACTATTTATGAGTTTTTTTAAATGTCATATTCTCTTCAGGAGAATGAATCATAATCAACAAGACGTGATTTATCAATAGATATTTTTTAATATATATGCATCATAAAAAATTTCTTGAAGAAATTTTACTTTTAAACTTAACATCCAACATAGTTGGTTTTATTTACAGACTTCAGGTCTTGTAATCTTTAAATGCAAAATACAAAATGAGCTTTAGGTAATCACTTCAGGTGATAATACATTTTTTATATATATTATTCTCCAAAACTTATGGATCTTTTAGAGTCAAGCTTTAAACTTAAAATCCTCAATATAAATGGTAATAAAATCAAAATATTTCAAATATATATAAATATGTATTAACAAAGGTGTCTTATTATATCAGAAAATAAATAAAACTTTCATAGTAATTATTATATAGACTATATTATTACTCTCATGCTTTTTAACAAAGTTTAACCTATCAATCAATTTAATGAACAAATTGATTTATCTAATCAAGTTTGCTAAACTTGTATATAAAACATAAAAATACTTATCTTATAAACAGAAGTATATCGGCGATGAAAGTTTCAGCTGTTCACGTTTCTGAATTGGCTGATAACTTGTACATATCTTTCCGAGAGAATACACAATCCTGAAAACTATAAATTTTGCTCATATAAACATGGCCATTACATTAGTAAATATCAACATATAATCCAAATTTTTTATGATATTAGACCAAAGACTAATCGACTACAAAACTAACCGATTACAAATAATTTCTTTTATGATGTTAGACCATGAATCATAAAGTATGTTTCCTTAATACCATTAAACCATGAAGCATATTAAAGTATAATAAGCAAAATTTAATTCATCAAATAACTATTATTCTTACATATAGACAAGCGTTGATATATATATATATATATATATTATTTTTTTTTTAGAATTTCGCAATTTTAAAATGAACCATTTATTATGAACTTCATAATTTAAAAACAGTTTACATTAATCATACAAGCAATAACAAGTAAATATAATGTAAACAAACATAAGGCGATGTTAATGCCAAAATATTCATCAGTGGTTCCTCCAACAAAAATAAAATACATAGCCGAAAAAATACAAATCGCACATAAAATTAAAGCTAAGCGACTCATCTTCATTGCGATTGAAAAACCGAAATATGGCGATTTGAAAATTTTGAGAGGAGATGAAATGTTTTGGATGAGTGAATGAAGTGAAGAATGAGTTGTATTTATAGATGAAAATACTGTTCATAGCCGTTTGAAAAAGAGAAAAATTTTGAAAATTTTTCTTTGTGACCGTTGGGGTTAAATCGAGTGCACTAAAAATCAATCTGAAAATATCGTATTAAACGATCAATCAAATCTATTAAATTTCATAAAATTTTAATAAAAATAAAAATTATGGTGTTATGATAATAAATTATGCGACGGCTCAGCCGGTCAATGCAGAATAATAAATAAATTATACGGCGGCTCGGCCGACCAATTAGCAATAAACAAAATATAAGGTGGCTCAGTCGACCAGTTAACAACAAACAGAAAATAAAGGCGGCTCGGCCGTCCAGTTAACAACAAACAGAAAATAAAGGCGGCTCGGCCGTCCAGTTAACAATAAATAGAATATAAGGCGGCTCGGCCGACCAATAAATTAATTAAAATATTAATAAAAATATAGGCGGTATTCCGGCCATTATAACATAATATAAATAATAGTACATGCGGTATACCGACCATTATAGCAGAGTATATATGATACAATAAATTTTACCGAATTGCAGAACGATCGTGCTGATAACGTGTTAAGAAATAACTTATAATTTATAGTATCGAGAAATTTAAATAAGAGTAGAATTTGATACCCGTAGGAAGCAAATAACACTAGTATAAGGGAGAGAGTTTATTATAAGGAAGAAGAAGAAGATGTGATGGTTCTTTGATTATAAACTCTTGTTCTTGTTTATGGTGTACAAATGAGTGAGATGAGTGATGGTATTTATAGTGAGCAACAATACATAAAATATGAAAGATAGTGCTTGAGTTGGTAAATGAGTGGATGATCATAGTGCTTGAGTTTGGTAAAGAAATGGATGATTATAGTGCTTGAGTTTGGTAAAGAAGTGGATGATCATAGTGCTTGAGTTTGGTAAAGAAGTGGATGATCATTTCAATGCTTAATTTATAACAGAAAACACTTTTTATTCTTTTAATTTCATGTTTTCCGAATCTGATGATCACCCTAGAAAGAACGTGATTTCTATTTATAGTCATACCAGATTTTTCAAATTTTCTAAGATTAATTTTATAAAAAAAACATTGATAAAAAATAGTAAGACATTGATGATAGCTTTGGTCACACAGATGATTTTCTTCAATCCTGGTCATAACAAAGAAAGACCCATTACAATTTGCAGGTCTTGGTACTAAAACATCAAACAAATCATGTCTATTGGGATGATCTAATATTGGAAATGCAAAGGGACTGTATCGTTGGAGAATGCTATTACTATGTTTTTTAAACCCAATATAGTCAACTATATCTTATACGTTTTTATTTTCTTCTGATAGTTATGTTTGATTAACATTATAACATATTCATTCGGTCTGTAATTTCTTTTTCATATTTATTTTTACTTTTACTGTATATGTTATATTAGGAAGCGTAATGATGACACCTAAAGAAAACCATCAGATTATACCAATTCACGTTAGTCTAGAACATAATACTATGTTATACCAATTCTAGTTAATCCTGGTGGGTTTAGGTTCTACTTTTTAATACCATTGGCAACAGAAAAAAGAATTGGTACAGACGTTGACAGTGCAGAGGGAGAGAGGAGAACATAATATATAGAGAAAGCTTCAATGCTTTATGGGTGTTCTTACATTCTGGGAAGGGTTTCTACTCCATAACGTATTATATAGAAAAATAAAGTATCCACATCCTTCAACCCAACTTCAATACAAACGGCCTTGGAAGGTGTTAACAGAAAGTCATCATAGATCAGACTCGTTTAGTACTTTACCATTCTGACAATCCCATCACTTCCCCCAAGCACTTGCAAGCCACAGCAGACCCTTCCATGACCATCATTGCCTTCTGAAACTCATCCAAGAACACAACTCTTCCTTACTTCTTGAACTTTATTCCAATACAAACTTCTACTCTTTTCGGTGGCAATCAAACAACTACAACTAATTCTGCATTCTTCAATATCTCTCCAGAATTAACAATTGAGAAAAAGCCAATCAATATCCACCACTAAATAGTCAACTTACATAAGGGATCATTAGTTTACAATTGCTGAACAACTCTTACCGGGACTTTCTTGTTCATCGTCAGCAACCAAACACTACAAGAAAACATCAAGGATTCTGAGGAAAAAAAATCGTCGGAATTTCGTCGGAATATCGTTATTCCGACGACATACCGACGAAACACGTCGTCGGAAATAATTCCTCGGAATTTATTTTTTCCTCGGAAATCCCTCGGAATTTTCCGTCGGAATTCCGAGGAAATAAATTTCCGAGGAAATTCCGAGGACCACTAGTTTGTCGGAAATGTCCTCGGAATATACCGAGGGAGAACTTCGTCGGTATAATTCCTCGGAAGTTCATCGATCGATGCGTGTTTGGACATATATACATCGATCGATAGGAGTATACCGACGGACATTTTCCTCAGTTTATTCTGAGGAACTTTTCCCTCGGTATATACCGAGGGACCAGTTCCTCGGAATTTTCCGAGGGACGGCTCCCTCGGAATATACCGAGGGAAAAGTTCCTCAGAATAAACAGAGGAACCTGTCCCTCGGTATAGCCCGAATGTTTTTTAAAAAACGCATCGATCGATGCGTTTTTGAACAAAAACGCATCGATCGATCAAGTGAAAAATATAATTAATTTCCTCGGAATGTAAAAAATATTAATTTTTTAAAAAAAATAAAATTTCTGAAATTTAAATTCGAAAATATGAAATTAAAAGTAAAATTGAAATCATATTAATTAATATTCAAAGTTTCACAAATAAAAATAAAACATTCCGAGTTTGTGGAAAAAAAAAAACTACGGGTCTGGCACGTCCGGGAACACCTCGTTCGGGTACATCCTCTGCATCATCTCCATCATTTGCTGGTTCAGCCTCCTCTGTGCCTCATAGCCCGCCTGTTGAGCCGCCATCTGGGTCTCTAACAAAGATATACGATCATCTTTGTCCTTCAACTGGGCCGTAAGTACTTCTGGATCAACAAAGGGCGGTGGTGCAGAAGAAGGGGGAACCGACCGGGTGCGACGACCCAAACCGACCAAACGTCCCTTCTTCTTTGGAACCGACTGAATAGAAAAAAGCCAAATTTAGAAATTTAAACCAAGAAATAAATGAATTGAACTTTTAAAAACAAAGAACTTACGGATTCAACGATTTCGTTGATTCGAAACCGGGACAAGTTGGTCGAAGCCGTCGAAGCGTCATCCTCGGTTTGAAGCTGAGACACTTCGTCTACCACCTGAGTTTGGACCAGGTCGACCACGTCCCTCACAAGACCGTCATCAATCTGGCCGGTCTTCTTGTTGGTATACGCCCTCCTCATTAGGGCGAGATCATCAACCGGCTCGCCATCATTTTCTTCCGCCTTGAAAAAAAACATAAATTAAAGAAACATTAGAAATTAGAAGAAATGCACAATAAATTTAAATTCTGAAACTCAAATAATTGAAGAAAAAGCGGTTGAACTTACCATGCGATCTCCGAGAGTGGCAATAGATTGAGCACCCAAGTTATGCTTGTAGATGCCCTTCCCTTTACGGTCGCTCTTGCGGTTGGTGGAGTTGGTGGAAGAAGTTTCTTTCGTCTCTTCCTTATCCCAATGCGCACACAACTCCTTCCAGACCGTGTCGTTCATCGACTTTGGGACCTTTTAATAAAAAAAAAAGAAAAATTTAATAAATTAAAAAATAGTTTAATAAATTAAAAAATGGTTTAATAAATTAAATCGAACCTTATTGATTTCCCACTTCTTCTTCCACTCGTGGATCTGCTTCCCATAGTTGTCCATTACTTTATGGACGAAGTGGTGATAGATAAAGAGCGTCTCATCGGAATTCCAGTTGAACTCTTGCTGAAAAAAAACACAATTAGTAGAAAATTTATATTAAAGATTAAAAATATAAGTAAAAAATTAGAATACTTACCGCAAACTGACGAAACCACAGAACCTGCTTGTCGGTTGGGAAGTGAGTGAAAGTCGGATGTCCACTGTCGAGGGCCGAGTACATCATACGGTTGATCCATGCGCTGATCCCGTTCCCGGATCGGTTGAACCTTATTAAAAGAACAAACGGTTAATAATGAATCCAAATTTAAAGAAAAAAAAATGTTTAATTACCATGTTTGACCCCGTCCATGTGGATACGGAGTGAGATACGGAAGATGGTCACGACCGGGCTGTTGAACCAACTCCGCAACACGCATCACTCCCGGAGGACCCGGAGGAACAGGAGCGGATGCAGCAGCGGGAGCGAGAGGAGCAGGAGCGGGTGCAGCAGAGGGAGATGTATGGTTGGAGCTGTGGGGCGAAGGGGAATCCTGAAAATGGCTGGAATCCCGAGACTGGCTCCCCGTACCACCACGACCACGACGCTGTCGAGGCCGGGTCTGATCATCATGAGACCTGTAAATTTAAAAAATATATTTAATAAATACAGAAATATATAAATTAATTTTTTTTAAAAAAAAAAATCCCAAATAATTTAATCACAAAAAAAGATTTATATATATTAAAATTTTTAATAAATATATAAAAATAGTTCTAATAAACAAAAAATAGTTGTAATAAATAAAAATAGTTTAATAATTACAAAAAAATAGTTTTAATAATATATATATATTAAAAATATTTTTAAATCCCAAATAATAGTTTTTAATCACAAAAAAGTTTTATAGATATTTAAAATGTTTTGTAAAATCCAAAAAATCGAATTTATATAGAAATTTTTTTTTGTAAAGTCCAAAAAATCGAATTTATATAGAAAAATCGTTTTGTAAAATACAAAAATCGATTTTATATACAAAAATCGATTTTATAAATAGAAAAAAAAATTATAAAAAAATTCTAAATCAATTCAACAAAACAAATCATTCAACCAAATCACAATTCTAAACCTATTATACAACCAAATCACAATCCTAACCAATCACCCTAAAAAAAATCTATCAAAACCACACAAAAACCTAACAAATAGAACCTAAGAGAGTGGGATAGGGTCCTTACATGATTTGTGTAAGAGAAGAGGGAGATCGCCGGAGATATCGTCGGATTTCAGGGGGAAATCGCCGGAGAGAAGAGAGGATTTGCGCAGAGGAAGAAGAAAGAAATGGGAAAGAAGAAGTGGCTCGTGGTTATAAAACCTAGGGTCCGACGGATATTATCCGTCGGAATTCCGTCGGAATTCTAATTTCAATTTTCGCGAAATATTTGCCCGGTAAAATGAAAATATTCCGAAGAAATTCCGACGGATAGTAAAATATCCGTCGGAATTTCCTCGGAATATTCCGAGGAAATACCGAGGAACTAGTGTTTGGGGTTTCAAAACATCAATTTTTTTTTGCCGTATTTCATTTCTTATACAATTGTAATGCATACCATTGAGGATTCTTTGTATAGATGAGCATAAACCATGAAATAAAAAATTTCAAAACTAATTGAAAGTATTCCCTTTACCGTTCATTAAAAGGTATAAGTGTTTGTCTTATGTTGCGAGATTTCGTTCATACAATCGGAAAAGTGTTAATTATACGGTAAGGAACAAATTTTTGACTTCATAATGAACGTAAGACACTTAATAAGGGTTATATAGGTGTTATTCAAACGGCAAAACGTTGTTTTCAGTTTAAAAACCCTATTTCCTCGGAATTTCCTTGGATTATTCCGAGGGAACTCCGAGGAAACCCTCTTCTTCCTCGGAATTTCCTCGGAATATTCCGAGGAAATTCCGAGGAACTAGTGTTTGGGGTTTCAAAACGTAATTTTTTTTAAATAAACGCATCGATCGATGCGTTTTTGAACAAAAACAAATCGATCGATTACAAAGATGGACCGGGCCGTAAGATTGTGATCGATCGATGAGAGAATCCCATCGATCGATCGAGAATCTCAATTGTTCCTCGGAAAATCTTGTATGTTTTTTTAAAAATGCATCGATCGATGTGTTTTTGAACAAAAACAAATCGATCGATTACAAAGATGGACCGGGCCGTAAGATTGTGATCGATCGATGAGAATATCCCATCGATCGATCGAGAATCTCAATTGTTCCTCGGAATGTCCTCGGAAAATCTTGTATGTTTTTTTAAAAACGCATCGATCGATGCGTTATCGAACAAAAACGCATCGATCGATTACAAAGATGGACCGGGCCGTAAGATTGTGATCGATCGATGAGAGTATCCCATCGATCGATCGAGAATCTCAATTTTTCCTCGGAATGTCCTCGGAAAATCTTGTATGTTTTTTTAAAAACGCATCGATCGATGCGTTTCTGAACAAAAACAAATCGATCGATTACAAAGAGGGACCGGGCCGTAAGATTGTGATCGATCGATGCGTTATAGAACAAAAACGCATCGATCGATGCGTGTTCGGAAAACAGAATTATAAGGCAAAACCCGACCTTTTCTGGATCTAAACCTTAGAACTCTCATCCCCTCCGATTTCCCCTATAATTCGCCCCCCCCTTTCTCTCTCTATAATCATCCGATTTGAACAATTTTGGGCTCCATTCCACTTGATTTTTCGAGCTCTACCTGATTCCTACACTCGTCTTCACCCTAAGACAGGTATACTCCGCGAATCTCCACATTCTAAAATCGTGTTCTTGAGCAATTTTTTGGTTTTGTGAATTTCTTATTTCCGTGTTGATTCCTTGATCAAATATGCATGAAACAGATGTTTAAACATGGAATAGAACACAATTGTCTGTGATCAACGAGTTTGGAACAGGATTTGAGATGATTTAGGGATTGAGAATTTTTTTCAATTTGGTTTTTTTTTTATCACAACTCGATTTCGCTTTTCATTTTCATGTTGCTTTGAGTTCTTAATTGATTATAACCATGTTGAGAGCAATGATTCTATTTTGTAGAGAATGAAGCGCACGAAAATGTCAGCAAAGAAGAACACACAAGAAGAGGGTTCGTCTCAGCGAGAGAAGCAAAGGCCAAAGAAGTGGGATAAGTCTGATACCACCCACTACAACAACATGAAGAAGGTAGCCGTTCCGGCTACACAACTAGCATGTCCTGAGACGATGACAATATTGGGAATCCAAGCAGACATTGAAGGACTGTTCCAGAACATGGGTCTAGGCCAACTATGCAACCTCAACGAACCCACTTATCCGGAGTTGGTACGCCAGTTCATAGCATCCGCATACGTCACCCGTCCCGATGATAGCCATCAGGAAGGTTTTCTGGCATTCGTAGTGCAGAAAGTATACTATGAGGTATCTTTCACAGACCTCTGCAGACTATTTGGATTGAGTGCAGGGGAGAGGACATCTGGTCTTTATTGGACTTCAGAGCTGTTGAACTTCTGGGAAACGATTGGCACAGGGGTTTATAGATCTTCTCAGGCAAAGGAGTCACTTATCCGGAGCCCAGTACTGAGATATGCCACACGCCTCATTGGCTCATTGCTATACGGGACAACCACAGCCGCATCAGTCACGCAATGGGAGTTGTGCCTCCTGTACCAAGGTGTGAGGCATTTGCTACCGGCATTTGGAAACTCTACATTCCCACCTGCTACTGCCTTCAACATGGGAGCGGTGCTGGCCGCAAACTTAGCAGGATACAAGGGGAAAGTAACCAAAAAAAAGAGCAATGCATGTGGATTTGGTGCAGTGATTACTCGGATCCTTAGACATGTGGGTGTAGACTGCAAGAACCAGCAGGTAGCACTGGACAGATCGAACAACATTGCTTGGAACTACCTGGATGTCATTTCTCTAGTAAGTAAGGAGTTCATAGCTGGTCCCCACTCGAGGATCCATCGGGATGGTCCTTACGTCTACGTATTCCAGGACCGAGCGAAGAAAACACTCTACTGCCACCTACCTCAGATCGGTCTCACTTCTCTACTTTCAGAGGCTGCAGTTGAGTTCCTACCCCCTGCTACCGCACTAGTAGACAAGCCATCCTTCTTCACGCCAAAATATCAGACCAAAGGCAAGGGCGTGGTTGATGAAGAAGGAGAAGATGAGGCTGCACAAGCCATTCCAGATGATTCACAACCCCATCAGCTACTCCCATCAGACTCCAGCCAGTACAAGCTGCAAGAGCTTCCACCGAACGCCACTTCGCGCCAGCAACAACATTGGAGAGATCAGAGCATAAAGACAAACAACGACATGCTACACAAGATCTGGGCTGCCATTTCACGTATCAGGCCGTGTCGTTGCCAAAAGGATGATGTAGTTCATCGGGACAACTCTCCATCCACCTCTGGTTCGGGTTCGAGTGGTACACACAGGGTAAGAAAGAGGTCCAAGAGACCCAACGATGCAGGAACATCTGGAGCAGGAGACGAGGAGTAGGAGCTATCACCGGCTATTTTATTTTCTTTTCTATTCTAACGTTTTATGGTCTTATTTTCTGTTAATTTTGAACTGAGTTTTTTTTTGGGTTTCTTAATTATGAGTTCGTATTTCTTTTACATGGTTTCTTCGTTTTATTTGGTTGTGTTCTGAGTAGTTTTTAATTCGTATTCAGCTTTGCCTTGCTAGATAAACCAAATAACTATTATCCGAGGAAAGAGGTTATATCAAGTGTTCCTCGGAATTTCCTCGGTATTTCTTTAAAAAAAAAAAAAATAAGTTCAATGGTAGTCTGTTTCCGAGTCATCATCACCAGATGAATCTGAATCTGGATCTTCGTGAAACTCTCCAATCACTGGTTCATCCTCTACGTGAACGACGGCTTCCTCTCCAAAGTCGGTTAAATCGACTACAAGGCCAACTCCAGCTAAATCTTCTGCTGCACTTAAGTTGCCGGATGTGCTTGGTTGTAGTGGGTCTTCCAGCTCAGAACTTCCCTGAACTCGGCCTCTCGGGTTGAGTCTTGTAACAGTAACCCATGGATCATCTCTGTTCCTTACCCGGGGGTACTTGATATAACAAACCTGTAACATTTAGAAAAATTATAAATTAATACACATGATGATGAATCATTCTGAATAATTAACATTTAATTACCTGATCGGCCTGAGAAGCAAGAATGAAAGGATCATAATATTGCAGCTTTCGCCTCGAATTTACTGATGTAACACCAAATGCATCTGTTCTCACACCTCGATCTGGGGTGTTGTCGTGCCAATCACAATAGAAAACAGTACAGCGCAATCCAACCATGCCCAAATACTTAATTTCCAAAATCTCATGTATGTGTCCGTAGTATACATCATCTCCTGATGCAGAACAAACGCCAGCATCATAAGTCGTACTCGAACGTCTCCTCTTCTGAGTTGTGAATGCATATCCTCGAGTACAAAATCTCGGATATGACTTCACAACAAAGTTTGGTCCAACGACCATCTCACGTATCCAATCGTCAAATGTTTCACCTCTGGCCAAACCAGCAGACACCTATTAATAGCACATATATATATATTATATCAATAAATGTGAATTAGTATAAATATGTGATAAAATATATTTTAATTTGTTTAAAGCACTCACATAAGTAAACATCCATCCACTAAATTCTCTCTGCTTCATTTCTTCTAGTTCGTCCTCTGTGGCGTATCTATACTCGAACCGCTTTTCTGCCATGAAAATCCTGTATATGATGACAATAATGTAATTAATTAAGATTTAAATTTCAACTTGTTAAAATAAAAATTTGTAAGCTCATTTATTTACCTCTCATATTGAAGAACGTCTTCGCAGTTGGTGAGCAAATATGTTTGCAAATGACTGCGCTCCTGCTCAGTAAGTCGACGGTCCTTTGGTTTTCCGCTAAGTCGTCCAACATCTGTGAAAATGTCTGGAACCGTAACATGATATGCTGCCCGTTCGCCTCTATCATCATGCCGAGCAGGTCTTCTGTTTTGGTCTGAACTTCTGCTAGTAGTAGTCTCTTTGAACTGTTTTTTGATCAAGTTCTGTTCTTATTGATCTACTATAGAACTTCTTCACCTTCTTCAAATGGATTTTCATCCATTTGAACTTCATTGATCATCTGTGCGACTATAGAACCTTCCACCCTACTTAAATCACCATCTTCTTCAAATGGAACATATACCGCTCATACAGATACATCCATCTATACTGCACAGGACCACCAAGTTCCAATTCTCTTGCCAGGTGAATAACAAGATGCTCCATAACATCAAAAAATGAGGGAGGAAATATCTTCTCAAGGTTGCACTGAATCACGGCTATGTTAGTCTTCAAATTTTCAATACCTTCAAGAGTCACTGATCTCGTGCATAAATCGCGGAAGAAACCACTTATCCCTGCAATTGCTTCATGAACATTTCGTGGTAATAGTTCCTTGAAGGCGAACGGAAGGAGGCGCTGCATCATTACATGGCAATCGTGGCTTTTCAAGCCAGTAAACTTTCCTTCCTTTCTGTCGATACAGTTACGCAAATTTGATGCGTAACCGTCTGGAAATTCCACATCGTTTGAAATCCAATCAAAGAACGCATCTTTTCCCGCTGCATCAAGTCGGTATATGGGAAAAGGAGCCCTACCATTTTCATCAACATGAAGTTCTGAACGAGCACATATATCGACTAAATCCAGTCTTGACTTCAAATTATCCTTTGTTTTACCTTGAACATTAAGGATCGTGTTCATGAGATTGTCAAAAAAGTTCTTCTCAATATGCATGACATCTAAATTATGCCTTAGCAGATGATCCTCCCAGTATGGCAGATCCCAGAAAATACTTTTTTGTGCCAGTTATGTAGTTCTCCAACAGCATCTACCGGAAAACGCTCATGTCCACCGACTTCTGGCGTCCTTTCTGCACCAAAATCTCTTAGTTGTATCTTCAAATCTTTCCCACAAATTTCCGGAGGTGGACTGTCAAACACCCTCTTGTTCTTCGTAAACAAATTCCTACTCCTACGATATGGATGATCAGGTGGTAGGAATCTCCTGTGACAGTCAAACCAACACGTTTTCCTTCCGTGTTTTAGTTGGAAAGCATCAGTGTTATCTTGACAATATGGACATGATAGCCTTCCATGCGTTGTCCATCCAGACAACATACCATATGCTGGAAAATCACTTATTGTCCACATTAGTACTGCCCGCATTTGAAAGTTTTCTTTACACGAAACATCGTATGTTTCAGCACCTTGAGCCCATAGTTGTTGCAACTCATATATTAGTGGCTGAAGAAACACATCAAGTGATCTCTTAGGATGCTCTGGTCCGGGAACGAGAATCGAGAGAAACAAAAACTCTCGTCGCAAGCACAAGTTTGGGGGGAGGTTGTATGGTGTAAGAATGACGGGCCATAGAGAATACTGTCTTCCACTCTTGCCAAACGGACTAAAACATCAGTACATAATCCAAGGTAGACATTTCTTCTCTCATACGCAAAGTCGGGATACTTTGATTGGAAATGCTTCCACGCTTTTGCATCTGAAGGATGTCTGATCTCACCATCTGTTGAGTGCTCCGCATGCCATCTCATTGGTTGCGCTGTGCGTTCAGACAGATACAACCTCTGCAACCTTTCCGTCAAAGGTAAATACCACATCCTTTTATATGGCACTGGAACTCTTCCACTCGTATCTTTATAACGAGGCTTTCCACAAAATTTGCATGTAACCCGCTGTTCATCCGCCCTCCAATAAATCATGCAGTTGTCGCTGCATACATCTATTACCTGATACGATAAACCAAGACCAGCTACGAGTTTCTGAACCTCGTAGTATGAACCAGGAGCTACATTATCCTCGGGTAGAATACCTTTTACAAAATCAGCAATCGCATCCACACAGTCTTCAGCCAAATTATAATCTGTTTTAATGCCCATCAATCTTGTAGCAGATGATAAAGCTGAATGACCATCTCTGCAACCTTCGTACAATGGTTGCTTTCCAGCATCCAACATATCATAAAATCTCCTAGCTTCTGCATTGGGTAAATCTTCCCCTCTAAAATGATCATTTACCATCTGCTCAGTACCTACACCATAATCTACATCCGTTCTAATTGGTTCTTCTAATCTAACCGCTGGCTGAGGTTCGCTAGTACTACCATGTTCATAATCAGTTTCCCCATGATGATACCAAATTTTGTAACTTCGTGTAAACCCACTCAAATATAGATGAGTCCAAACATCCCACTCTTTAATAACCTTTCTATTTTTACAATTAGAGCAAGGACATCTTAACTTACCTGTTTTTGCTTCCGGTTGTCGGTGAACTAACCCCATGAATTCGGTTATACCTCGTTGGTATTCTTCCGTAAGCAATCTCGTGTTCGGATCCAAATGAGGTCGATCGATCCAAGAACGAAAATAATTTGAAGAAGACATATTTTTTATGAATCAAATTCGTGTGTAAATAGAGTAAGAGGGAGGATGAAGATATGGAGTGAATGAAGAGGAAGAGGAGTGCTTGTATATATAGATTAAATCCTGCCGACATACCGAGGAAATTCCGACGGAATTCCGACGGAAAAGGCTAGTTCGTCGGAATTTCCTCGGAATTTTGTAAAATCCCCCAACGGCTCTCCAACGGCTATAATATTTCCTCGGAATTCATCGGTTTTTTCCGAGGAACACATTGTTCCTCGGAATTTCCTCGGAATATTCCGACGGACTGAGGTTTCCTCGGAATTCCGTCGGTATATTCCAAGGAAATTCCGAGGAACCCCAATTTTGTGTTTCCTCGGAAATTCCTCGGTATATTCCGAGGATTTCATTTTCCGTCGGAATGTCCGTCAGAATACCGCTGTTTTCTTGTAGTGAAACCCTGTTCTTGAGAATATGTTGAAGTTTTTAGAAATAACTTTAAGAACCTTTGCCTTCTTCTTCACCGACATAGAAAGAGCATGAAATAGTGGGTTGCTGGAGGTAGTTTAATTTAAAACTAAGTAGTATTTGAGCAGATGGAAAGCTGCTTACATTTCTCTGATCATTCAAATCAGTTGTGACCAGTATAATTTTCAGTGCTGTATTAGTGAGCAATGAACGAAGTGGTGGAGCTTGAAGGCATCACCACATCGGACATTCCTGGCCTCTAGAAACGGAGCAACCGGACCTAAACGGTGGAGAGGAAGACTGAAATGTTATCCATAGCTCACAATATTAGTTTGTTGGTTAGTTTAGAACGAATAAAAGGATAATTCTCAAAGTAGGATAGCTCACCTTTTTATAGCAGAATCTCCACCGCCTTGGAAGATTAATGGAGGGTGATGGGTTGATGGAGGGTTTTAAGTGGATTACTCTGTAACGGATATCATTTGGTATCATGAAGAAGAAAATGAAAGAGCAATCTTAAAACTTTAATCGTCTCGTCGTGAGCTCTGGAGAGGCAAAGATAAACACATGTCTAACCCTAAAAACCGCAGCGTTTCTGTTATGGTCCTAAGACACAGCCAAACTTCAACAAAAGCCCAAATATCTCGTTGAACAAAAATAAATGAAACGGTGAGTTTCATACCCGCGACACGTGTCGCGCTGTCAGGAGCTGATTTAATGACGTGGCGTCTTACGTGAACAGCCTAAGAGGGAAACAAACTTTACTTTATATATAAAGATTTCTAACCTAGTCTCATTATAAAATCAATAACATATCATATTAATTAGAACCATGTTTGAAAAAATCATATCCAGAACTATTTTGGATTAGATACCACGTAATCAATCAAACGAATCTTCTAAACTATTAAAATAGAAGTACAAATAGGAAATACCCCTAAGTTTTTCTTAAAAATTATAAACTTTATGCCACTGATCAAAACACGGTAGCTTTATACATTCCCTAACCTAAAAATTCGCTAACCCATTCCGTTGACGACATCACCATAAAAGTCGTATCACCGTAAAAGTCGTGGGTTTGGTTTCAAATCTCTTATATACTAAAGCACAAGTCACTTGCCCACTAAAATTCTGAAACATGGATAATGTTTTACCAAAAAGAAAAATGAAAAAAATCTTAACGTCAGTTTCATTTTTTGCAACTTCAAATATCTAAAATCCTATATTTTCTCAAAGATCTCATCTAATCTCATCCCACGTTCAAATTAGTTTTCACCACTTCAAAAAGCTTTTTTCTTCCATAAATTTTGATCTACATTATATTTAATTAAAATTATATGGCAAAAACATAAGAGAAGAAATTGGCTTTGGCAAAAACATATTTTAGATTCTTAATCTCTTATTGGATTGGGAAGTTTAATAGAGTTTGATGGAATCTAACTCTGAAATGAAATCTAGTGTTATTCAATTGTGGATTTGAAGAAAGTGATTTAAAATCCACTGTTATTGGATTAAGGATTTATCAATTAGAATCTGAAAAGAATTAATTTCACCTGTTATTCAATATCCCACAGATTTACGTGAGAAATTAGGTATAATAGATTTTGATGAGCTGTCGACAAAAAAAAAAAGATTTTGATGAGCTTTTTAATAAAAAAACAAGAGGAAGCAAATCCTAGCTTTTTTATCTGGCTTTCGAATATTTATCGAAGAAACCAAAAATAGCTTCCTCTCTTTCTCCTCCGTTCTTCACCGCCACTGTAATCGCTTCGCCTCCGACGTCTCCTCCTTTTCGCCAAATCCCTAACCACTCGGTGTTTCTCTCCTCCTCCACCGTTCACCTCGGCCTCACAGTCCTACAAACCTTCCGCTGGAACCTCGTCTGCTTTGAATCAATCTCAGTAGCGAAAGCTCTTGACTAGCTGATACCTCGGTCTTTACGGTTAGCAACACCAATAACAAATTCGTTGTTATCTTGGATTCTACTCTATCAGTGTGCTCTGTTTCTCAGTATTTTTGCTCTTAACTTCCTTTTGAGATTGAAAGTTTCTGGCTTTAAGAGCTCTTGATTCCCTAATATCATCCCTTCAGGCGCGTCTGCACAGTAGAGAATTGAAACCCAATGCTAAGGTAGTTCCCATTCCCATTGATCACTATATCAACGTAGAAGTCATTAATTGTCTCACTCAAACTGAGGTTGAAACATATGAAAGCTAACAAATTTCCTTATAATGTCTGGTGGTGATAAGGAGAGAGTTGAGTACATGAAGCAAAGGGCAGTGGAGTATGCAAACAGTTCCCTGGCCTGAGATACTGCTGTAACAGAGTACGCAGATGCCACTTTACAATTTTCACATCTTGTGGTTCTTCTCTTACCCTTTTTCTCTTAACAGATACATGCTAATGATGAGATAGAGAAGGTGAAAGGTTTTGCGAATTACAACACTGTACGAGCTTACAATGAAAACACCAGCCCTCTCTTGTCCTCAACCCAACTTCTTTGATATATTATAGCTTTGACTTGATTAGTTGTATGAAAAAGGAAACGTATTGATCTAGCTCAAATAGCATTGACACGTCTTTGGAGAATTTCTTTTATCTTTTGGCCATATCTCAAATAGTCTTCCACGTTAACATACGTAAAAAATAATTATATAATAGTATTTCTATAAATATTTCTAATATAATATATATTGAATATTCATAAACTATAAACATAGTATATTGCCATTTGACTAGAAATTTGACGGAAGATCCGCAACAAGAAAAGGCGAAAGGAGCATATGAATTTTGGAATGTTCGAGAAACGACAGTGTTGATTCGACTTCTCATTGACGGAATTAAGCAAGGGTGGCGCGACAAAAATGGGAGCATGAGCAAAATGACTGTGGAAAAAAAGATTCTACCTATTTTGAATGCCACAGTTGGTTGCCATAAAACTCATAAGCATTATTTAAGTAGACTTAAGAGTTTAAGAAAGCTCTATAATAGCATGCAAGACCTTATCCGACTCAGTTCTGGATTTGGATGGGATCCTATATCTAAAAAGTTTACAGCTCCTAACCAAGTGTGGGATGATTATGAAAAGGTAATATTATATTTTAAAGCTTAGAATATTTCTACTACAAAGCTTTTAAACTAATAATATATATGTATATATATATATATATATATATATATATATATATATATATATATATATATATATATATATATATATCATAGGCACATCCAACTAAGAAGAGTATGCGAGATGAAAATTTTGAAGATTATGAAGACTTACAGCTAATATTTGAGCAAGGATTAGCTACCGGAAAAAATGCTATTGGTTTAGGGGAAGACACCGATGCACCAACTTTTGGAGCTAAAGATGAACCGTCTGAATTAGATCCTAGATCTTTTGGATATCCAGACAAAGAAGGATCTCAAGCATCAGGGTTTTCGGATTCAACTTTGCCAAGAAGCACAAAAGGCCCATCAGAGAAGCCACCCCCTAAAAAGAGAGCCAAAGGTGTCGAAGGTGGAGAATCCAGTAACTCAAACATGGATGGTAGCCATATGGAGAAGTCTTTTAATGAAATGATCGAGATAAGCAATCAGGTTGTTAGCTTGATTCAGCAAAGAGAAGAAAGACAACAAAGAGAAGCCAACTTGAGAGAAGTGGAGAAAAAAAAAGAATAATATCTGGGAAGCAATCAAAGAAGTTTCTGGCTTGGATGAAGATGTTCAGTATGATACTTTGAAGGAACTTCACAAGTGGGGGATGAAAGATGTGTTCATCAACATGTCTATTGAAGAACGTATGGGGTGGATACGAAGGAACGTTAGATGATGTTTTGTTTTCCAAATTGCTTAGTTTTTAAGGTTTTTTTTCTTTCAATAATTGCATGTTTCATGATTTAATTATATAGTTTTTTTTTCTTTCAATAATAGATGAACGTTTTCTTATTGGAGTTTAAGAATTAAATAATATTTGATAGCACTAACATTATCTTAGTCCATATTTAATAATCTTAGTATCACTAGTTGTTTAAGATAATCATATGAGTCCATAAATTTTAATATATTCATTTTTTCTTGCATCAGGTCAAGAGATGAAGATGAAGAGAATGATATTATAAGAGAACAAATAGAAGACGAAGGAAACCGAGGCCGTGGAAATAGAGGGACAAGTGGATAGAAGTGCTATTTCTTTATCTCTAAACTCAAGTGAATGATCTAATTGTTTCTGGTTCATTAGTGTTCCCTTTTCTTTTATAATCAGTTGCTGAGATTGTATGATTAAGTTCATAGCTTTGCTTGTAACCATCTTTTAATCTAATAAAAAAAAAAAAAAAAAAAAAAACGAAGATTTAGAAACAAAAGTGTTGCATTTGTTGGTGACAATGACCGGATTGGCACAAATATTGATTGCACATCGATATTTCAAATTTAAAAGCTATATTGAATATCCAATTCGACGGCCCATCACAAGAATTGGATACGACTATATACAGAAGGTGTTGCAAGAAGACCCTCAACATTTTCGACAGTTGTATCGAATGTATCCAGATGTGTTTCTCACGCTATGTGACCTTATTAAAGAAACAACACATCTGAAAGATACGAGATTCATCTGTGTTGAAGAAATGGTTGCCACTTTTCTAGTCACCGTCGGCCAAAATTCAAGGTATTGTCACACCAAAGATACTTTTAAAAGGTCGAAATTTGCAATAAGCATAAATTTCCACAAAGTCTTAAGGGCAATAAATACAATTGCTCCAAGTTTGATGGCCAAACCCAAACTCACGGTACCTGCGAAAATCAGAGAAAGTACAAGATTTTATCCTTATTTTAAGGTATGTGTATTTTTAATTTAATTTATTTTATTCTTTATTATTATATTCGAAAAAAAACTAATATATCATATATATTTTAGGATTGTTTATGAGCAATTGATGGTACTCATATACCAGCTATAGTACCTACATGTGATGCTCCTAGCTACCGCAATGGAAAAGGACAAATATCACAAAATGTCTTGGCTGTTTGCAATTTTGATATGGAATTCATATACGTTCTCAGTGGATGGGAGGGCTCAGCTCATGATTCAAAAGTATTATATGATGCTTTGACGAAGAGAACTAATAAATTTGAAGTACCACATGGTAACTTTTTGTATGGTAAATAATAAGCAAATATTTTATTTATTAGACGACGAGCTAATAGTTTTATTTTAATTCTATTTCAGGAAAAATTTATCTAGCTGATTGTGGATTTGCTAACAGACGCAAATTTTTAGCTCCTTTTCGAAGTACTAAATACCATCTTCAAGACTTTACTGGCCAAGGTTGTGATCCCGGAACTCCACATGAATTGTTCAATCATCGTCATGCCTCCTTGAGAAACGTGATTGAGAGAATATTTGGAATATTCAAATCACGATTTCTAATATTTAAATCTGCTCCTCCATTTTCTTTCAAGACACAAGCAGAATTGGTACTGGCTTGTGTAGCTTTACATAATTTTCTTCGCAAGCATTGTTGCTCAGATGTGTTTCCTGTTGAAGTTCCCAATCAAGCTACCAGTGAAGAAAATATGGAAGGCAACAATGCAAGAGATGATTCTGAAAATGTTGAAGAAATTTTGGAGACACAAGATCAAGAAAGAGAAAGTGCTAATATCTTGAGAGAAGCAATGGCTGAAGAAATGTGGAAAGATGCAACTACTTAGGTCTTTTTTATAACAACTACTTAGTTTTATTTATTTGCAAAAGATATTTTAAAAATAAATCTTTGAGTTTTTTTATTGTTGATTTGGAAATGAACTCCAATAAAATCCTTAACAGAAATCAAAATGTATTCCAAACAATTCTATTTAAATCCTACTCATCATTTACGGACTCCACTCATATCTATTAGTAGAATCCTAATTACAGTTATAATCAATTCCATTAAAGTTCCCAAACCAATAACACCCCCTAAATCTAGGGATAAACCAAACAAAAGGAATATGAATAGAGTACTCAAAAACCTATACTGATTTTTGTTGAATATTTAAAAGCTGGGAAACATTATCAAGAATAAGAAACGATAGAGAGAGAAATAAAGAAAAAAACTCAGTTATAGAAGATGAAAAAGTTACAAAAATCACTATCAAATCGTCACTCTCTCAAATCATAACATGACTTCAAACTGTTTCATCTTCTATAACTGTTTTTTCTTTAATTTTCCGTTTTCTCTATTTTCTGCTATTGCTACTTTTTCATATATTGCTCCATCATATTTCTCTGCAACAAATGAAATGAATTATGTGCAATACAATATATGAGGTATAGATTGTGAACCAAATCTGTTTGTTTTAACCATTGACGCAAAAAAAAATATAACACTAGCGCGAGTGAATTTTTCTGACGCAACACTAGACTAACTGGTGCAGTTGGTAGGAGATAGTCAAAACTATGTCCACACAAGTACGAGTGAATTTTTCTGACGCAACACTAGACTAGATAATCCAAATCATTTTTAATGGATCAGATCCAACACAGTTTATCAGGAAGGAAATTTTGTTTGAGGATCTCATCAGTTACATAAACTCAAGTTTCGTAAGATATGCGTAATATTAATTTTTGTGCCCGTACGGGACATAACACTAGTAGTATTATATTTTTGTGGACTTACTATACGTGGCCATATCATAATCACTATCACTATTTATATTATTCCAAAACCAAAACCGAGAAAACCTATGACAAGTAGTTTTATAAATTAGTTAATCCATTACAAATCAAATGATTAATGATAAGTTAAAAAAAAAAAAAAATTGTATCTTAGATTTGATAGTGTTTCTTCATACCAAAACAATGATCTAATCAATAATATGTACACAAAGGTCAGATATATAGTCAAATTAACATTTTTACATCGGTTTTGATTATGCATACGAACACAGTGTATATTAATCTAAGATACAATAATAGTGATTTTATGGTTTAGCCGATATATAATTTCTGTAAAATACTTTGTTATGTAAGTTAGTATAATAAAGATACCATTAGATTTTATCTGAGTACAAAATCTAAACTAATTATGCTTTTTTCATTCCAAACCTCAAAACTTTATTTTTTTTATTAGCCGTTGAAATTTTATTTTTCTGTCCCGAAAAACATTCATGGACTTTGATTCATGTTTAATGTCCACGACGATCTACTATTGTAAAGTTATCAAGTACCTAATTTTTCATGATAACAAAATTGCCCAATTGTTTAATTTAAATTAGGCTTACTTAATAAAATTAGCAAAAATGTGTATTTATTTTTCTATGTTGTTTTTTGTAACTTGCAATCACTATTATTAATGATTCTCTATAAATAATGTATTTGTTTTAAAAATATATCAATCTAAAATTTTATTAAGAATGTTCAACTTTAAATCTGAATATTAATATTATAATGTTATAAAACCTAAATATACTTTTTATGCTTCGCACTTCAATTTTTACTTTACCTAGTAGAATGAATAAAAACACAATAAAATATAAACACAATTTCATAGTTTATAAATGGAAGCCAAACACATCGAACATGACACAGCGTTGTCAAAAATTATATATATATAACAAAAACACAAACATAAACAATTATCTTCGTGAAATTGTTAAAAGTTAACAATATGAACGCGGATCAAAAGCTAGTTTTTAATTAAAAATTAAAAGGGATACATTTTTGTTTAGAGAGATTGAAGTGGTTAATTGCCATGTTTTACGGGATATAGTACTGTTAACTTACATGTACATTTTTAAAAACAAAAAATATAGAACATGCGGTGAGCGTGGATCGAACACGCGACCTTCAGATCTTCAGTCTGACGCTCTCCCAACTGAGCTATCCCCGCTTGATGACATGTACACTAATATATTCAATATACTAAAGTCTGATATATTCGACTATACTCAACTCAAAAATGCTATGTGATGCTGAAAATGTCAATACAAGAAACATCAGTATTAAAAAGATGTATAGTCAGGAATAGATAGATCTTCATGGTCGTGTGGATAAAGTAATGGAAACCCTTGCCAATTTGACAAAAACATACATAAGTGGTATTGAGAAAGTAAAACTTATTCAATGCTGGTTTGCAAGTTCTTGAATATATACACATCATATGGAAACTGAGAAAGTGAAACTTTATTTCTAGAGATGCATTAAAAGTCAATGCTTTCCTAACAAGAAGATATATCATTTATGATTTTGAATGGAATATCTTAACTGCTTTGAAATGGATTATTCCAACTTGCCGTTTAACGTTTTCAGTGACGAACGTCATGATGGGCTTCACTTTTCACTGTTTAAATTTTACTGGGCTGGGCCTTTTGGGCTCATTAATTTATAAACCGGTAAAAGAGATTCTGAAAGTTATTATTTATGATTTATTAAAAACGATAAAATACAACAAAAAAATATGTGGACGGAAAACAAAAATTCCCAAAATTCCATTGTCTTCCTTATCTAGTTTCGTTGTCTTCCTCATCAGAATTAATTAATAAAAAAAAAAAAAAATTCCTTTTTTCTGTGTACATTGAGCCTCTCTATCTCTCTTGCTTTTCCGACAAAACATGGGAGATTTCGAGAACAAATCTCCCGTTATGTCTGAAGCACAAAGATCAGCACTTGTTAAGGTAAGAATCTGAGTTACTTGATCTGAGTTCTTTTAGTTTTGTCTTATTCTAAACTCTTGGTTTTGGTCTGGTGAGCAGAAAGTTTTACTTTTGAACTCTTTTTGCAGACTACAGTTAACAAAGGAGGAGAGCATCAGTATCATCGCTGCAAGTCATGTAATGAAGGAAGCAGTTGCAGGACAGTGAGGTCAAGAACGAAGCTGATGAACATTCTAATAGAACGCGGACGTCCACACGAGGCGCAGACCCTTTTCAAATCCTTGTCAGAGACAGGACACAGACCGTCTTTGATCACTTACACAACTCTCTTAGCCGCAATGACGGTCCAAAAGCAGTACGGCTCCATAACCTCTATAGTCTCCGAGGTCGAACAGAGCGGGACTAAGCCTGACTCCATCTTCTTCAACGCGGTGATCAACGCTTACTCCGAGTCCGGTAACGTCGAAGAAGCCGTTCAAGCGCTGCTGAAGATGAAGGGGCTTGGTCTGAACCCGACCACGAGCACGTACAACACTTTGATCAAAGGGTATGGGATCGCGGGGCGGCCCGAGAGATCCTCCGAGCTGCTGGAGCTTATGCTGGAGGAGGACAGCGTCGATGTGAGGCCTAATGTAAGGACGTTTAATGTGCTGGTGCAAGCTTGGTGCAAGAAGAAGAAGGTGGAGGAGGCGTGGAGAGTGGTGGATAAGATGGAGGAGTGTGGGGTTGAGGCGGATACGGTGACGTATAACACGATTGCGACTTGTTATGTGCAGAAAGGAGAGACGGAGAGAGCTGAGAGAGAGGTGGTTGAGAAGATGGGGAGGCCGAATGGGAGGACGTGTGGGATTGTGGTGGGAGGGTATTGCAGAGAAGGGAGGGTGAGAGACGGTTTGAGGTTTGTGAGGAGGATGAAGAAGATGGGAGTCGAAGCGAATCTTGTTGTCTTTAATTCGTTGATCAAAGGCTTCGTTGAGGTCATGGACCGTGATGGCATCGATGAGGTAACTCAACACTGTTGATTTTAGTTTCATTATTGTGAGTTTGGTCAGGTTGAGTAGGTAATAAGTAGGCACTGTTGGTCAGGTTCGGTTTCTGTTATAGTATTTTGGTTTTGCGGTTCTGGAGATTTAGGTTTCATTCGGTTATTTATAAAAGTCGGTTCGGTTTCGGTTCGGTTATTTTGGTTTTTGGTTTTGATTTGGGTAGCAAAGTTGAAAACCGGATTAATGTGATAACTACTACTTAGAATATGATACTTTCCTATTTCTATCTTGAATGTGTTTAGTATTTATTTATCTTCTCCAAGTCCTTATCTACTTAGGACATCATCTATGTATGAATAAACAGTTTACTGAGAGATCAATAACTCAATTTATTCATTCTATTTCACGGATAATATCCGACAGATTTCGGGTCCATTTCGGTTCCGGTTTTCGGGTAATTTTAGATAATATGGGTAGAAAGTTAGATAATTCGAGTTTTTCAGGTTAAATATAGAATAATTCGGGTTTTCGGATAATTTGGTTTATAAATGTATTTTAGAATATTGGGTTAGTTAGTATTTTTAGGTGTATTGTATTTTAAAAATTTGGGTCACATTTTTTTCTCAGTTCCGGTTCGTTTCAGTTTGTCTGTTCCAAAGGTATAGGATCTATTTATGAAATTCGGTTCAGTTTTTGGTTTTGTTATTTTAGCTAGGTTCTGGATAATGTGCAGATGCCTAGTAATAAGTATGAAAGTTGCAGGTTCTTACCTTGATGAAGGAGTGTAAGGTGAAGGCAGATGTAATCACCTACAGCACTGTAATGAACGCTTGGAGCTCAGCTGGATACATGGAGAAAGCCGCACAGGTCTTCGAAGAAATGGTCAAAGCAGGAGTCAAACCAGACGCACACGCTTACAGCATTCTAGCCAAAGGCTACATCAGAGCCAAAGAGCCCCAAAAAGCCGAGGAGATCCTCGAGACCATGGTCGAGTCCCGCCCCAACGTCGTGATCTTCACCACGGTGATCAGCGGATGGTGCGGCATCGGAAGCATGGAAGACGCGATGAGGGTATTCAACAAGATGTGCGAGTTCGGCGTCTCGCCGAATATAAAGACCTTCGAGACGCTGATGTGGGGTTACTTGGAAGCCAAGCAGCCGTGGAAAGCCGAAGAGGTTTTGCAGATGATGAAAGGGTTTGGCGTGAAGCCTGAGAACTCTACCTTCGTGCTGTTGGCTGAAGCGTGGCGCGTCGCGGGGCTCGGGGATGAGTCGAACAAAGCGATCGAGGCGTTGAAGTGTAGAGATATCGAGAAGTTGGAGAAGCTTTACCAGAAACAGGCGTCGTCAGGGGGGTTTAGTCTGTTGCAGATTCCTGTCGGGAAACGGGAGGTTCCGACCGCGAAAGCTGTGAATCTTTCTGCTTGTAAACTCGGAGCTCGAGTGCCACCGATTATATGCCAGAAGCAGTCGCAGGCGCAGTTTGGGATCAGTGGGCAGTTTGTGCAGTCTTGTACAGTGTTCTTGAACTGAAAAGGGACAAAACTGGCTTTGTCTGAAGCTGGAGATTTGTATTTTCACTACCTAAATCTTCTGTTTAAGAGAGTCGATACTGTGAGAACTCTTACCATATGTACATTACAACATAATGATCTTATAAAATCTATTGTACATTACAAATCTGTGATAGTATTCTGCTGTAAACGAATTGGTAGTTAAACTTATCTGATTCAAATTGTAAAAAAAGAATCCAATTTTTTTGATAAAATATTTTACAATATCCAAAATGTTAATCGAATTTAACAAATAACCTAAAAATTTGAATAACATGAATTTTTTTTAAAGAATTTGACTCAAAATTAAATTTGTTTACGAAATAAATATTTGAAATATAAATAATTGATACCGATTTGAATATATATAAAACTGAAATTATTTAAACCAAAAATCCAAAATCTCTTAAATCTCAACCCAAACCGAACCAATATTTTATTTAAACCGGATTAAAGCAGACCGGTTTATATTTGCCCAACCATCGAAGCTTTCTTCATTGTTCTTCGTTGTTTCTTCTCCGTTATCTTCCACTTTCTCTCTCTCTCTCTCTCATACTTCCAGGTAAAGCTTCATTGATATTCCTTTCTATGACTCGTTGTCTACTCCATTTGATCTCAAAGCAGAGAGATTGATAAGCCTAAGCCTCTCGTTCTTGTAGAAGATAAGATTAGAATCGAAATCATTTCCTGATCTCGATTCCAGTGAAGTAGAATCTCTAGTTTCATGGGTTTTGGTGAAAAATCTGATCTTTACAATGTTTTCATGGATCAATCTGATTTTGCAGTTGGCGAATTTGTGCAGCAGAGCATCAATCAGAGATGCAGGTTTCACCTTTTTTTTTTCTGTTCATATTATTTACCAAGCTATGTCAATATCGAGACCTTTGTTGTGTAATGAAAAAGCTTTGGGCTTTTATTGTAATTAGCAATCACGAGCAAGACTGTTCAAGGAGTACAAAGAGGTTCAACGAGAGAAATTAGCTGATCCTGACATTCAACTCGTGTGTGACGAGACCAACATATTCAAATGGACTGCACTTATCAAGGTATTGTCTTGAAACAAGATCAAAGCTTTTTTTTTTTTTTTTTTTTTTTTAAATACGCTCTTTGTTTTTTTGTGTGTGTGAGGTTAGGGACCATCAGAGACTCCTTATGAAGGCGGAGTGTTCCAGCTTGCCTTTGCTGTTCCTGAAAATTATCCTCTGCAGCCTCCTCAAGTTCGGTTCTTGACTAAAATATTCCATCCCAATGTGCATTTCAAGGTAAGAGGAACACATTCATGTGAATGAATGAACGAATCTTGTAATGTTTTGTGTTGTGTAGACAGGGGAGATATGTCTTGACATATTGAAGAACGCGTGGAGCCCTGCCTGGACGCTTCAGTCAGTGTGTAGAGCCATCATAGCTTTGATGGCTCATCCTGAGGCGGACAGTCCTCTTAACTGTGACTCAGGTACAATGCAAAGTGCTTTTATAACTTCCAGGGCCTGTTCTGGGCCAAACCGGATGAAACATTAGCCTCAAGCCCCCAAATTTTTAATATATATATATATACTTAGGTTCTTAAATTTGTAAAAAGGAAAATTAATCCCCTAAACTATTGAAATTTTTATTATTTCGTCTATAGTCCCCAAAATCCTCTGATAACTTCATATCTGATTTGATCTTTGTGCGTTGCTACTGATATAGGAAACCTACTAAGATCTGGGGATGTGAGAGGGTTCAATTCAATGGCACGCATGTACACACGCCTCGCCGCTATGCCTAAGAAAGGATGATCATCCTCTCGTGCTTTTCTTTTGCTTACATTATTAAAAGATTCACATGTAAGGTTACAAAGAAGATGTTTCCTTCTTATTAAATATGAGCTTATTGGTTTACAATAATTGTATTACAGTTTTAGTAAGAAGTAATGTTTCCTTGTTTAAGGAACTTGTCAAACCAATCTGATGTTTCTTTGATCATAAAGCTTGTTACTTCGTGTCCAACTCCATCTTCTGCTACAAACTGCTCTCTCAAATCAAACACCAAAACCCTCAAACACCAAAACCCTTTTCAGATGCATTAGAACTAAATGATTTAGATCAGTGATGGATAAACCTTGAAGTTTCCAGGAGAAGCAGTTTCCTCGTAAGCCTTTTGAGCTCTTTCTAAAGGAACAACTAGTCCACCAAGAGGACAGCGAGGATCCTTAGCGCCGTTAAGGAGGTAAAGAGGCCGTGGAGCAGTCACTGGTAACGAGTAAGGAGAATCAAACTGAGAGGCTAGGCCAGGAGCTATTCTGTTCCACACCTGTTGAGAGTCAATAAATACAATTACAAACCAATCAACTCGAGTTAGCTCATAGTCACTGTCATGCTTTCTTTACCTTCTCAACCACTTCTTTGTCGATCTCGCTCTTTCCCATATCAATCCTTGCTTCTGTAACCATTAAAGGAATTAGAATCTTGATTCATATTTTGTGTTTATTCAAAAAGTTTGACCTTCAAATAAAGGCTTAATACTGTTGACTCTTGCTTCCCACTCATCATTATCTATTGCCCATCTAAAACCCTGCTCAACAGCACAACTTTAGAAACTTGGAATAGTCTTCTAAAACAAGGAAACAATCCTCATACAAGTCAGTTACAGGTTTTTGTAGTTGTTATGTTTCACCTGAACACCAATTAAAGGTACAGTCACGGAATAGCGAGTGTCAGCTGCAGCAGCAAACCAAGCATGCATCCCTGTATTTGCTTTCCCAATGAACAAAGTTAGTATATGTTAAAAAGCTACAAATCATAGTACTCAATTTGTTCTATGACTGACCTCCTAGTGAGATACCGGTGATTCCTATCCTTTTAGGGTCTATATCTTCTCTCTGAGTAAGATATTCAGCTAGTTTGATCAGATCCCAGACCTGAAAAACAAAGAAAAGATCGATAAATGCGATAATAAAGTCTTACAATCTAAAGTAGAGGCAGTGTTTTTACAGTATCAAAGATAAAAGGCATTGTGTCTCCATTTTTCCAAGATGAAATAAGAGCCTGCATTGAGATTTACACCAAAACCACTGTAAGTCAGAGCTCAAAAAGACTAAAGAAAAGATCAATAGTTAATGATCCATAAACAAAGATTTTTACATCTCTATAGGCAGTTTTGGTGCCAGCTCTTTCTCCATGGTAGCGAGAGTCTAAGCCAATGGCTACATATCCACGTGAAGCATATGCCTTAACAAGAAAAGCAATCAATTAAGTTGTGTTCAACAGAGGAACCTATTGATTTTAGGAGAGTTCAAGAGTATAAGCTGAGATGTTTTATTTTACTTCAAGCCATGGCCTTAACCACTCTTTGTTTGTGTTGGTGCCATGCATAAACACAATCGCTGGTCTTCTTTCTTCACTATTCTCTTTCAAGCTTAAGATAAGCAAAGGCAGTCTTCCTTGCTCTGCAGCCTTGATCCATTACATAAACATCTTAGGACATCAGAAAAAGTCAGAAAATTTGTTGAAAAACAGAGTTGTAATAAAACATTACCTCAGTGTGCAGATGAAGGTTTTCCTCTTTAAGCATCTCTTTCAAGTTATTAATATTTTTCTTCGGACAAGACTCTAGTGCCTGGTTTGGTAATGAACAAAAAAACCACAAATCAAATAAATAAATGAAAGTATATTTAATAAAAAAATCTGCAGAAAAATATATGCAATATCTCACTTCCGTAGATGGAACATCATTTTGAAACACAGGATCTTCCACTGGCTTTGTACACTCAGCTACCAATGGAACTGAAAATGTTCCCAAGCATTAAACATGCAAACTAATATTAAAAACAAATAAAAATATTAGAAGTAAACTGTATCCAGATTTAATTCAAGGTTAATCTAACAGTTAAAGGAAGATAATCATAGATTATGAGATTGTAAATTAACCTTACATGTATCAGAATCGTGTTATTATAGTAAAACAGAGAGAAGTAATCAAGTAGAAATGTTTTTGATTAAATAGCAGAAAATAATAATAAAACCACCAAGAACAAACCTTCTGGTGATCGTCGACTACGAAGAACACGGAGAAACTCCGATCTAAAGCCAACGGCTTCGTTACTCGGAGTTTCCATCGCTCTGGTGATCGGTGGGTAACAGATTCCGTATTGTGTTTTGATACTATGTTTTTTATGTCAACGGCATGCACGTGCACAACAATCTGTGCCACCTGCTTCGAGATCCAATATAGACATTTTAGGGGCCCCATTTACATAAATATAGTGTATCATATTGGTAAGAGATGCTAATTTTACATAACATCAACCTGAGTTCATCACTCCAACGTTATTCTTTTGGAATAACTTTTATTTTGTTGTCGAGTTTTGAAAACTGAGAAAGAATTACAGCCAAAAACTGAGAAAGAATCTGTGTCCCAAACAGAAAATCTAAAGTCCCAAAACAAAAAAAAAATGAAAATGTCAATTAGTTTTGAAAAATTTACGCATACTTTTTCTCAAGTCAATATTACTTACACATACTTTTTCCATGTCACATGCTTTCTTGTTTGACAATGTCTAATTTACCCTCAAAACTAGAATTAGTTTAGGTATCTCTCTTTCTCTCTATGGTGACCCACTCTCTCTTTCTCTATCCTGACTCCACTTTCTCTTTCTATTCTACCCTAAACATCAACGATTTGGTTTTTCTCAACGAGCAGACCAATAATCGCAGATCTCAACATCCTTCACCCTTTCAATTCACCTACATCTCCTTGTTTCTATTGTAGATTTGGAACATCGAAATGCGTAATCTATCCTCTCTATTGAGTTCGTCTTCAGCATCACCGTTGTGGCTCAAGCTTCTTCGCAGTGGTACAAAACCGGTATTGATTCGAAGCCACCAAAACCACGTTATATCTGTCCGAGTGGCCTCGTCCTCTCCGTGGTCAGCTCTCCCGTCGTGGTCACTACCGGAACCGTCATCATCAACCATATCAAAAGAGAAGAAGGATGGAGCACATCAATGGTGGTTTCTCCATATTTGCAGATCTGGTCTTCCAAATCTTAGGTGTTTATGAATTTATCTTGACTTTTAAAATGTGCAGAATGGTCCAATCGATTTTCTCAAAACATTTTAATCTTACAATTTAGTCCAATCGATGTTAAACCACTCCCTTTTATATAAGCAACTTGTATACATCCACAGCTCTCCAGGCCACATCAACGACTAGACACCCTCTCCTATCTATAACCACACCACTCCTGACCACAGTCTACAATATCTTCACCATGACCTCATCACTCCTAACCATCTTTCATCTGTTATTCATGACCACAACAACTCCATCCACACCTCCCATTTTCGAATCCCATATCCTCTGACCATTAGATCCACATCTACACAACCTACACTATCACCACTACTGTCGTTCCAAAAACTTTTTTATATTGTTTGACCACTTTCTATGCGTCCACATCTACCAATCACATATACGTAACCACAAAACTAGTTGACTATAAACACAGATATATTAAAAATAAAAATCAAATTGGATGTTAAAATATAGAAATACAAAGTTATAATTAATTATATCAAATACATTAGCTATATATATTTTGACAATGAAAAATTAACAAAATAAAAGTGGAAGGGTGAAATAAAACACTAATTATACAAAAAGTATGAAAGTCAATTATTTCCCTCCTCTGGTTCGGTCACTTTCCATTTAAAGTCAATTACTTTCTCCTTTTTACTTTAACCAGAAAAGCGCATCTCGTCTGTGAAAAGGGCATTTACGGGAGAAAAAACAAAAGTAAAACAAATAGTACGCTTCAGTTCCAAAATATGTGACATGCAAACAAACTTGGAAAATTAACTTTATACGTAAACAGCTCATTAGTTTTATATGTAAGTTGTAACTATTTATTTATTCTTAGGGATCCTGTATCTAAATGTCTAAGATCAAACATATAAAACTAATTGACATTTTCATTTTTTTTTTTTTTTGGACTTTAGATTTTCTGTTTGGGGATACAGATTTTTTCTCAGCTTTGGAATCTTGACAACAAAATAAAAGCTATTTTAAAAGAATAACGTTGGAGTGTTGAACTCATGTTGATGTTATATAAAATTAGCATCTTTAACCAATATGATATACTATATTTATGTAAATGGGGCCCCTAAGATGGGATGTCTATATATTTTGGGGCTGTGAATCTTTTCTGATGCTTCCTCCGTTTGATATTATAAATAGTTTAAAAGATATTAGTTTGTTTTAAAATATAAGTAGTTTTCGTATATTCTATATAATTTTTACTTTTATTAGGTATAGTGTGTGACTAATCAAATAATATAAACTTATTGATGATTGGTTTAACTATGACTAATTTATATATCAAATGCTATATATTTTTTTTAAAGAAATCTTAATCTTTGTGCATTACATACATAATAAAACATAGGGAGTACATGTGAAGCACGGCCCTGACCATAGTAACATGCGGTAAGGTTAAAAGGCAGAAACCTACACAAGTATGCTAAATGCTCTGCTCGTAAGTCGTAACGAACATAAAAAAAGTATTCAACCACTTTTCATAAACCACGTATAGTTTAATATTTATGCGTTTCTTGCTGGCTATGTGAGGGGGGGGGGGGGGGGGGGGGGGGGGGGGGGGGGGGTGTCGATGTATTTAAATCTTTCTTTGTCAGATTGCTATCATAGTCATCATCAGCTATATACTGATATACATCAACCTTCACACTTTCAAACTCTTGATTTTTTAAAATAATCAAACAAAGATCAAATGGCTAGTAAACAAAAACACTGAATAAACTGAAAGTTATTTGCTATGACCGATTGATTAGCAGTGGACATTCAGGTTTGTGGTTCGGGCTATTCAGATTGGGATATTTAGAACATGAACCGAATATTTTTCGGATCAGATCGGTTCAAATGTCGGTTTTCTATTTTTTCTTTTTTGTAAAATCCGAAACATAACTGAATTAGAAAGAAACCGAATAATCATCAGCTATATACTGATATACATCAACCTTCGCACTTTCAAATTCTTGATTTTTAAAAATAATCTTTGTACAACAAACATAGATCAAATGGCTAGTAAATAAAAAGAACACTGAATAAACTGACAGGTATTTGCTATGACCGATTAGCAGTGGACATTCAGGTTTGTGGTTCGGGTTATTCAGATTGGGAAATTTAAAACATGAACCGAATATTTTTCGGATCAGATCGGTTCAGATGTCGGTTTAAGTCGGTTTTCTATTTTTTTCTTTTTGTAAAATCCGAAACATAACTGAATTAGAAAGAAACCGAATTAAAAACGATTTGGATTTCGGCTTCAGAGAATAGAAAAATAAAAACCGTTCAGAATTTTTTCGTAAAATTCGATCCGGTTATGGTTTTGTTTTTCTCGATTCGGTTTTCCGATTTCGGATAATACGCCAAAGACCATAACAAATTTAAATCGAAACATTTTTTTGATGGATTTTCCATCTGATTCCGATGCGTTTGTGCCTTGGACGTTACATGTTTAACTTGCAATTTGCAAATTAGGTAACAATTTTATTCAAGTAGACACTATTTACTCAAAATCTTCACGCCAATGTATGAAACATAGTACCTTGCAGTTAGCACTAATCTAACAGTCCCAATAATTAATCTAATCTGATCTTCCTATAGATACTTTTAAAACATGTCAAAAAGAGTTGGACGCTAAAGTTTTTATCCGAGAAGTTCCCTAAGCATTACCCTAAACCTGAGTGCTGATTCCTTTGCTCTTCATCTTCTGGTGGTTCCTTTCTACTCTGATCTGTCTTGGTTTTGATATTCATTCCTGCTTAACCAATGTCTTAAATTAGCACATCTCCAAGCTCTAAATTTTTGAACAAAGATACGGTCTCTCAAGCGAAAATCAGCGTACCTTTTATGTTCCCACGGTTTGAGAACTGAATGAGAAAGTCCCTGAAGCTGGACAAGATCTGTCTTTCTTGTTCTACGAAACTCTCCGAGCTTGTGTCTGCGTCTTCTTTCTCTTGGCTTGTTTTCACTCGGGCGGCAGATGTCTCTTTCTCTGATATGATCACATCCTCATCATCACACATCAATGCACGTGTTGCTGGAGATAACGGCTTCTCGTCCATTCTAGTAGAGTCAAGGACACAATCTGGAGAGTCATTGGTCTCATTAGCATCTATCAGTGCTGGATCAAGTGAAGAGTCTTTCTCATTTTTCCTCCTTTTATTTGCTACATCCACCGATCTTGTGACCAGAAGCGCACATAGGTCTTTCACATGACGCGGCTGGATAGAATTTGACAGAGAAGACCTATAGAAGTAGACAGTTAGATAAATCCTTAAGACGGTATCATACAAAGGAAGGAGTTGATATCACCAACCTGTAAGAACATGAGGTAAATCCAGATACCACTCTGTTGTTAGGAACTGAAAATAGAGAAGTGTCACCATTCCTTATGAGGTGTGGAAACGCAGATGAGCCTCCAGCTGAATGTGAAGCTTCCTTGCTCTTTCTCTTTCTTGATTCAAGAGGGTTTAGATAACCAGAGGTGGCGACGGCGCGGTTGAGAGCTGCGTTGGTCGTCTGCTGTTGTTGTGTGTAGGTTTCTGGTCCATAAAGAAGGGCGTTCCTCTCTTGGCTTCCTTCAAAGTTCTTGCAATCTTGACATTTACAATTCTCAGAACACAGGACATTGGCCTGGTAACACTCGCAGTACTTCTTGAGGCATCCTGATTTCTTGCAGTGGCATCCTTTGCTGTGCTTTCCCAGAATCAGTAGTTGCCGCACATCTTCCTACAAGTCGTTTTCAGATAAGTTACACCAAATGTATATATCAAAATTAGGTCTGGGTATTGTATACGGATCCGAAGAACCCGAAATAGCAGGGTATTGGCGAATCCTAGACAACTAGACCCGAACCCGGACCAACAAATCCAAATTACGCTATTGCTATTGGGTCCTAATATTTAAGAACCGAAGGATCCAAACCCGACAAGACCCGAGGATCCGAATGCCCATGCCTAATCTTAATACTTTCTTTGGCTTAAACAGAATAGTAAAAAAACATCGATTCAATCCATTATCATATTGATTCCTTTCAAATGTATAATCAACTGCTTGATTTGCAGTCCATCACCGAACTAACTGTAGTCAAGTGTATAAACTTCACAAGATCCCACCTGTAAATCGTTGGTTCCAAGAGGACTACCAGCAATCTTAGGCTTGAAGGCATCCGGATTACGCTCCAACGTCCCGGTGATGGCTTCTTGTCTTGCGGTCTCGTTCTCCAAATTGTTTTGACAATTCAAACAGTTGCAGCCATTGCAATACGACCCCGACGCAAAGCATTCACAATACCTGTAAACAGATTACATTTCATCACCACCACCACCACAAACTAAAAAAAGGCTTTATATGATCCAGAAGAATGCACACTTACAGCTTCAAGCATTTTGAATTTTTACAGTTGCAATGCTTCTGCTTACTTGGTGTCAAAGGCTCTTGCTTGCTGCATACACAATCAAAATAACCCTAACTAACTCCACCGCACGATCTTCCCCCCCCCCCCCCCCCCCCCCCCAAAGCCGAAAACTAATCAAAGTTGAAAACTTTTTTACCTCACTCGACACTTGGCCGACTCATGATCAAACCCATTAAGCGGAGGTCTCTGCGGCGGCGTGCTGAGTTCCGATCTAACCGGCGGTTTCAGCGACTTCACCACTTGCTCCTCGGAACCTGACGGCGGCGGAGGAGGCAACAAGTCTTCTTTTTTATGATCTTCCCGAGACGAATTCGAATCGAGAAGAGAATGCGGCGGATGATTCTTCTCACAATCCATCTCCGCCGCCGCCGAGACGGAGAAATCCAATCGACGCGCCAATTGGTTTCGCGGAGAGCCCAAGTCCTGATCGGAGTTATCCACAGTGAAAAAAATCAATGGAGAGAGAGAGATTTCGCTGCTGCTTTCAGCTGGAGAGCTCTTCTTCTTCCTCCTCTGTGTTCGTCTGCTTCTTCTTCGTCTCTTTTGAAAAAAAAATTGAATTTTGATGAACCTGATTACCGAATCTAACGGCTGAGATGAAAAGGAGTTATCAACGGTTTGGATCGAACGATTTAGGTTTTTTTTTTCTTTCTAACCGACGTTTTAATGATGCAAAGGCCCAATAGTAAGCCCAACATCTAATAAGAATAAAGATCTTTATGTTAATTTTGAATGCATGGATCAAAAGAGAGCCGGTTCGAGAGCCGAAAATTTTAAAAGGATTAATTTCATTATTAACATATATTATAAGAGTCGATAATCTAATTTATGTAACAATTCCTCAGTTTTTTTTTCATGAATAAAAGTAACAAAGAAAATTTGGATCAATTGACACATCTCCTAAAAAATGTTTAGTCACTGGACGGTCGAGATGAAACAAGTCTCGAATCCTCAAAATTTTAATGATAAATATGTATAGATCGTAAGAGAATTTAGCTTAGGTTACTTAGGTTCCAAGTTAGTCTTAGATCTAGGTTTTAAACTGAAAGCAATGACACAGTCAATTTAACGAGTTCCCGGCCCTCGGCACGGTACGTCTCGTGGGAGAACTTCTGCTCCCAAACTTCACTAGATCAAAGAGACTCTAGAAACACAAGAGTAGTGTTCTAAATAGTTTGTTACACAAGTATCAAATACTCTTCACAAGAGAATACAACAAAGTCCTTAGATCAACTAGACTTAGGCCTAAGCTATTGATCTTGTATTGTTGTCTCCTTCCCCTTGCACTTCACCTTGATCTGAATACTTGTTGCTGTCTGCTATGTAACAACCTTCTTGTATTGTACGGCTTAACCTAATCAACATACTCACGTTATGTTTATATGTGACTAGGTGTTTCAGCTGGAGTGGGCATGCGTGTTCTTGGCCCAAGTCACATCAGCATTGCTTCTGGCTCATCTGTCTTGTCGAAGCCCAAGCTATGTTCACAAATCTCCACCAGCTTGGTTAAGGCCCGATCCTGGCCCACCTCGATGAATCCTCGTGCCGACAGCCTCACGCCTTGGTCTCTTTTGTCTTCTTGCGAAAAAAAAAGACACCAGTCTCTACTCTCTCTCTCTCGCCGTCTCTCTTCTCGCGAACCTCCACCAGAGAAATGGTCTTGGCTCAGATTTCTGAGAGATCTCGATCAGCTCCATTTTACCGACGTCCCTCTGCTCCTCTGTTATCTCCAGGTACATCTGACATCCATTTTAGCTTTGAGATTAGGGTCTTCTGTAAAGAAAGTCGAGAGCTTTCTTGGGAATTTCACTGATCCTTTAATTCCTTGTGTCTTGCATGTCTTCTCCGACATGATTCCGGCTCTTACTCGAGCTCCACTGTCACGCTCCACCTCTTCTGTGAACCGAGGTATGAACTGACAAGTCCTCATCCCTCTGCGTGTTTTCGATCTACTCTGATCTGTTCCATCTGACGTTTCAAGGCACCCTCACGTATGACGGCCCTAGTACGACCCTGATGATTCTGTATCTTGATCTGAGTACTCTGCTTTAGCTCGGTGAGCTCTAAACGCGCTGCTTCCCTGCTTCTTATCAACAGAACTTCTCAACAACTGCTTTTGTTTCTTGTAGCTCGTTGTGGTTTAGAAAAGCACTTTGAAGAAATGGTTGGTGACGACATTCCTAACACCAAACCCGTGACTGGTTGGTGTTGTTTGGTGAACTCCTCCACCTGAACCGAGGACTCTTCTTGATTCTACTTCTGCTCCAGGTAACATCTCCTATCTCTTGTCACGATACTTTTGGCCATCAATTGACTCCTCATTCGTATTCACTAACATGCGTTTGTTACTTGTGATCTGCGAGGGTGAAGTTTAGACAACCATAGTCACCTGGAGCGTCTTCCTATCTCATCAGTGGACATTCAAAAGTTCACAGCAAAGCTGGAACTTCTGACCAGGTACTGTCTTCGTTAGGAAATCTGCAGGATTAACATTTGTATGAATCTTGTGTAGAACTATGTCTCCTGCTTCCACTAGGTCTCGAATGAAGTTGAACTTGGTAGCTATGTGCTTAGTCTTCTCGTGATTGACTGGATTTCTTGCTAGAGCTAGGGCACTTTGAGAATCGCAGTAGAGTTTGATTCTCTGTTGTTTGAATCCTAGCTCTGCGCATATCTCTTTTAGCCACATTGCTTCTTTAGCTGCTTCATTCATAGCCATGTATTCGGCCTCTGTGGTTGAAAGTGCAACAACTGATTGTAGACATGATTTCCATGAAACTGTATTGCCTGCAAACTTGAAAACATAACCTGTAACTGAGCGTCGTCTGTCCATGTCTGTTGCATAGTCTGAGTCTGAATAGCCTTCAACTTCTAGTGTAGAATGCTTTCTGAATGTTAGAGATGAGTTCATTGCTTCCTTTAAGTATCGTAGAACCCACTTGACTGCTGACCAGTGGTCCCTTCCTGGTTTACTCATGAAGCGACAAACATAGCCTACTGCAAATCCTAGGTCGGGCCTCGACCCGACCATTGCATACATTAGGCTTCCTACGGCACTGGCATATGGAATCCTTTCCATATGTGCTGCCTCTTCTTTCCATTCTTTTTCTGTTAGACTTCGAAGCTTAAACTGAGAAGAGGTGGGAGTGACTACAGCCTTGGCGTCCTGCATTCCAAATGTTTTTATCACTTTTTCAATGTACTTTCTTTGAGACAGAATCAATGTTCCTTTCTTTCTATCTCTGATGATGTCCATTCCCAGTATTCTGGATGCTTTTCTCATATCTTTCATCTCAAACTCTCCACTCATCTTTTCTTTAAGATCCTTGATCACTTTTTTGTTTCCTGAAGCAATCAACATGTCGTCGACATAGAGGAGCAGGTAGATGGCTTTGTCGGTTTTAACGTCTCTCATATAGACACATAGATCTTTACTGCAACGCTCAAATAGCTGATCCTTCATGAAGTTGTTGAACCGGTGGTTCCATCTTCTTGGAGACTGCTTCAAACCATACAGAGACTTTCTCAGCAAACACACTTTGTTTTCTATTCCTGGTTTTATAAAGCCTTCAGGCTGTTCCATTAAGATTCTTTCCTCCAAGCTTCCATGTAGAAAAGCTGTTTTCACATCCATCTGCTCTAGTTCTAAGTCTAGATTCACCACAATGCTAAGCATTAGCCTGATGGAAACATGTTTTACCACTGGAGAGAAGATCTCATTGTAGTCGACTCTTTCTCTCTGTGAATATCCTTTGGCAACTAATATGCCCTTGTATCGTTCATCCTCAACACCTGGGATTCCTGGCTTTAGCTTGAATAGCCATCTGCATCCCACAAGCTTTGCCTTTTCAGGCCTATCAATCAAATCCCAGGTTCTATTCTTTCTGTGAGACTCCATTTCTTCTTCTGCAGCGTGCTTCCATTGCTTACTTTCACGACTTCTCATTGCTTCTGCATAGGATTTTGGTTCCTGAACTTCCAAATCATCAATCACATTGAGCGTATAAGCCACAAAGTTCCCATCCTCATATTGAGATGGTGGTCTCACGTTATGTCTCCTTTCTCTATCTGCTAGAACGTAGGTGTCAAGAGTTTCAGTGTCACCACTTTCACTCTCAACCTCGTGATCACGTTCACTGTCAACCTCGTGATCTTGTTTTTCGTCACTAGAGCTGTTAGAGCTAGACGATGATTCTTCTCCACCTTGATCAGATGTGCCTTCGGATTCGACAGAAGGAGAAGGCCCTCTGATCAAATCATCACTGAAAGAAACCTTCTTCTTAGCTCGTTTTTCTTTCTTAGTCACTTCTGTGCTTTCTTTTCCTTTAGCAACAGTGTGTTTGTACAGCTCATCCTCATTGAAGACAACGTTTCTGCTTGTTCTGCATCTGCCTTCCTCCTCTATCCAGACCCTGTAACCTTTAGTGCCCATAAGGTATCCTACGAACACTCCCTTGATGGCTCTAGGTCCCGTTTTGCCCTCGGTTATGTGCACATAAGCAGTGCATCCAAACGTTCTGAGATGTCCCAAATCAGGTTTATAACCTGACCACACTTCTTCAGGCATTTTGAATTCCAGCGTAGAGTTAGGTGATCTATTAATCAAATAAATCGCAGTAGATGCAGCTTCTGCCCAGAAGCTTTGGTCCAAGCCAGATTCGGCTAACATACATCTCACCTTATCCATAATTGTTCTGTTCATTCTTTCTGAAACTCCATTCTGCTGCGGAGTGTAAGTGCAGGTTCTGTGCCTCTTAATCCTAGCCTTCTTGCAGTAATCATCAAACTGTTTATTACAGAACTCCAAACCATTGTCTGTCCTTAAACACTTGATTTTCTTCTCTGTTTTAGATTCAACTTCAGCCTTCCATTCCCTGAACTTAGAAAATACCTCATCCTTAGTCTTCAGAAAATAAATCCAGACCTTTTTTGAAAAATCATCAATAAAAGTGACGAAATACTTAGCTCCAGCAAGGCTGTCTGGTGTAGAAGGAGAACCCCATAAGTCAGAATGAACATACTCCAGAATTCCATTAGTCACATGTTTAGCTTTGGGAAAGCTTTGCTTATGTGACTTCCCAATGATACAATGTTCACAGAAATCCAGCGTCTCAACATCCTTGTCGACAATAAATCCCCTTTTGACAAGTTCTGACATGTTATTAAGACTCATATGACCGAGGCGTGAATGCCAAACATTAGTCATATTCTTCTCAACTCTGGATAGATTAGCTTCTCCTCTTAAAACTGTTCCTTGAAGATAATACAATCCCAGGTGATACCGTCCAGACAGAACTCTTTTATCATCCTTGAAGAAATTAACTGTGAGATCTCTTCCTTCATATCGACATCCTGCTGTTTCCAACATTCCATAAGAAATTAAATTCCTACTCATGCTTGGTATGTATCTAACTCCTGTTAAGATAACCAAAGAACCGTCTGGATTTAGAATTTTAATTTTCCCAATTCCCTGAATGTTGCTATGAGTGTTGTTCGCCATCAACACTTTGCCTCCCTTAAATTCTTCCAAATCAAATAAGAAGCTCTTATCAGGTGTGATATGAAATGAGCATCCTGAGTCCATCACCCACTCGTCCTTAGTGTATTGAGTGATGACTGTGAGTATTAGAGGTTGCTTTGCCTCTTCTGCTACATTCGCCGAGTCTTGCGACTTGGCTGATCTCCTGTCAGGGCAATCACGCTTCCAATGACCTTCCTTTCCACATACAAAACATCCCTTAGTGTTTTTGTTGTTCCTGGAACGAAACTTGGATCTCCCATGTCGACTCTGAGATCTACCTTTGTATGTCTTTCCATTGCCCTTTCCGGACCTTTGTTCTGATCTGCCTCTGTCTACAAGCAGACCTTCTCCACCTGACCTGGTGAACTTACCACTCTCGATCAACTCTCTTTCTTTAGACTTTGCAGCACCAGTAACCTCAGCTAGGCTCAGTGTGTCTCTCCCATACTTGAGAGTCTCCTTGAGTTGATCATATTTAGCAGGTAGAGAACTTAACAGTAAAATAGCTTGAACTTCCTCTGATACTTGAACTTGCAGATTGTTTAAGTCTGCTACAAGTTTTAGGAAGTCATCAACATTCTCATCAATAGATTTTGAGTCAACCATCTTGAAAGTGTAGAACCTGAGCTGTAGATAAATCATGTTGGGTAGGGAAGTCTCTGTGTAGAGATTGTTCAGTGTACTCCACATTGCAGCAGCAGTCTCACAATGTTGAATTTTCCTTAGCACCTTATTCCCAACATTCAGCACAATCAGGTCTTTGGCCTTTTCTGATTTCTCAAATTTTGCAGGGTCAATCGCAGGTGCAGGGTCAACAATTCCAGCCAGTCCCTTTCCCGAGTCCTTCATGGCAGACTCAGGTTCATCCTTTGCGTCTGATCCCTCCTTTACGCTTCTCGTCAGTGAGAATGGACTTAAGCCCAAGCACTCCAAAGTGAGCAAGCATCCTCACCTTCCGCAGGGCGAAATCACCATCACCCTCGAACCGGTCAATATCCACACGTTCCTTCGAAGTCACCATTGAACAGGTAATGGATATGACTCTGTCTCTCTCTCCTAAGTAGCCTTAATAACCCGGAAGCTCTGATACCACTTGTAAGAGAATTTAGCTTAGGTTACTTAGGTTCCAAGTTAGTCTTAGATCTAGGTTTTAAACTGAAAGCAATGACACAATCAATTTAACGAGTTCCCGGCCCTCGGCACGGTACGTCTCGTGGGAGAACTTCTGCTCCCAAACTTCACTAGATCAAAGAGACTCTAGAAACACCAGAGTAGTGTTCTAAATAGTTTGTTACACAAGTATCAAATACTCTTCACAAGAGAATGCAACAAAGTCCTTAGATCAACTAGACTTAGGCCTAAGCTATTGATCTTGTATTGTTGTCTCCTTCCCCTTGCACTTCACCTTGATCTGAATACTTGTTGCTGTCTGCTATGTAACAACCTTCTTGTACTGTACGGCTTAACCTAATCAACATACTCACGTTATGTTTATATGTGACTAGGTGTTTCAGCTGGAGTGAACCTGCGTGTTCTTGGTCCAAGTCACATCAGCATTGCTTCTGGCCCATCTGTCTTGCTGAAGCCCAAGCTATGTTCACATAGATGATTAGACTTCCAAATTGATTATATATATATATTATTTACTAATTGTTTCAAGTTCAAAAAAATCTCAAAGTTGGCGCACGAAAAAAAAAATCTCAAAGTCGGACCTGTACACATTCTTTGTTATTTACAAGACTTTTTGTACATTTGATGTCTCATATACTCACATCACGTCGAGAGTTGTAATATGATATGAACATAACAAAAAAAAAAAAGGAGGAAACATGTATCAAGGTACAAGTGGGGAAGATATAACTTGTATTTTTCCTAGTGAACTGACACTTGCCTATAGTCTCATTTGTACATTTCGTATGTGTCAATGAAATGGTGTTCGAGGTGATGATTCTTCATTTTTTTATGTCTTGTTTCTATCACTACAAGTGTTAAATGAATAATGATGTCGACGTAAGCACGTAAACATGACGAAACATTAGAAAGCGTAAGTCGCATTTACTTTTAACTTTTGTACTTAATTCACTAAGACAGACGATCTTAGTGACGAGTTTAGTGGCTCCACTTATTGGTTTTACTTATCCAGTTAACTTTTTTTTTTCAAAAGACTATAATTTTGGCTTTTGACTTTTTGAAACCGTTTTATCATGTTAAAAGTGTTATAAGAAGCCGTTGGTTTTGTATTACTTGTTTTTTTTTTTCGCCCGGTTGTTCTATTGCTCAACTTTGAGGTGGTCTAGAAAACCAGACCAGAACAAAACAACCAATTAATGTAGTACAAGTTCCTATAGAAGGTTCTCGTTATCTTAGGTAAAGAATCAGATGATACATTTTTTGAACGAGGAACAAAAACAATCAAGAACTCCGTGTATCTGGTTTTCAGCTTCGTAAACTCCTCCAGCTCAGTAGAGAAGTTCGGCCATGCTCTGGTGTTTTTGATCATCGAGATTAGATCCTTACAGTCCGTTCCAAAGGATTGAATGTCGATATCTCAAGCATACACTCCATTACCTAGGATAGAGCCTCCAGTTCTGAATGTAATGGTGAGATTCGTCTGCGTTGGATCCTTGCTCCCAATAGTTACGTCACTCCTCTAGAATTTATTCATGTTCATCCATAACCACTAAAAAATGCGTCATGTGTCCATGATCCATCTATCATGCAGTTTTCAGAAATTGGAGTCCGTTCTAAATTTTGTGCTCCCCCCTCTTCCTCCAGTCTTTGATTTGCTTCAAACCAGGCATGACATTCTGATTCAGCGTGTCTGACAGTTTCCAAAGGGTTCATGTCTATTCCCCTGAATAGTTTATCGTTTCTCGCTTTCCAAATATACCACATGATCCAAGGATATGAGTTTTTATCCAGCTCTAAGTATTCAATATCATTCTTGCACCAGAAAAGGTAATCTATATTTGTGAAATGGCTTCCACTTGGAAATAATATTGGTGGTGTTGGGGTTGCCGCGTGTGCTCAAGTCTGTATAGCTGGAGGACATTCAAAGATGGGGTGATTTATAGTTTCATCCTCTGCACCACAACGAGGGCAATGGTTGTCGCATCTCACATGAAGATGATTCAGATTACTTGTCACTGCTAACTGTCCAGATATCATCTGCCAAGTGAAATGTCTGATTTTGGGAGGAGCCTTTATTTTCCAAGCAAAGACATGGAGCTTCGTTATGCTGGGTTCTTGCGCCTCCAATTCCTCCTCCTTAAACAAGTTAGTTGCCACCCAGTAACCTAATTTTACTGTGCACATCTCATTCTTCGTATAACTCCAACAATATCCATCCCAATGGTAATCTTGGCTCATGGCCAGCGATTGAATCATTGGGATGTCATCGTGGTGGACATAGTTTTCTAGCATCTCAGTATTTCATCTCTTCGGGTTCCCAATCATCAGATCACTTACATGCATCATTGGATGAAGTACCGGTGCAATCGGCCTAGCTGGTGGTCTTGCTGGTATTACTTGTTTTAGAATGCTATAAACACAATGATGTATTATTGTTGAAAATGTGTATAATCATGTGTATATATACAGGAGCATGCATAAAAATTAAAGACAGAAGTAAATTCATTTTTTCGAAGAATATAAATGATATTTTTTTTTGCCAATGGATATAGAAAAATTAATCAACGATGTGTTGACACAATAGAAGTAAGCCTAAATTGATCAATTTCATTTTTCACAGATTCATCATGAAAATATAATAATAATATATTTTATGTATGTATATTCTATTATAATGATGCTACAGTGCCATTATATCAATCAACCACCGTTGCAATGTCATTTCGAAAATAAAATATTCTAATTAAATGTAATAAATTTTAGTTTGCTGATATCTTGCATATTTCCATTGTTTTATCCATTCACCCATGTGCATTTTGATCATATAGACTAGGATTTAGCCATGTTTAGGTTTCATTTTGCATACATAAGTCTTTATCAGGTATTGGAGTACCACATGAAGTTCTCGGAGACATTTGGGTGTGTTTGGAGCTCGAAAGAGGTGTAAAGATGATCATTGGATGAGCAGAGCGTTGTGAGCGACTTCTCGGAGCGACACCAGCAAGTCGCTCTGACCTGCCTTATCAGAGCGACCTTACCAGAGCGATGCGGAGAAGTCGCTCGCCATTTCATCCCGGTGGAAGTCGAAAACTGACCCGGAGCGACCTATCAGAGAGACCACTCCAGGTCGCTCCCGAAGCCCAGAGCGACTTGGCCAGAGTGACACCCCGAGGTCGCTCGTGTTTCTATCGCGTGACGATAACACAATGGAGCCGGAGCGACCTCTCAGAGCGACCCACTGAGGTCGCTCCCGAAACCTGGAGCGACCTTACCAAAGCAACGCGGAGAAGTCGCTCGCGTTTTCATCGCTCGGAGACACGAAAATGGGCCCGGAGCGACGTCTCGCAGCGACCCCTCCAGGTCGCTCCCGAAGCCTGGAGCGACCTCTCGGAGCGACTATTGGAGGTCGCTGTGCGCCTATTGTTTGCTCGAATTCAGTTTACTCAAGGGCCTTTTGGTCATTTCATTATGCACGTTTTTACTTTTCAAAACCTATGTTTTAAGTACCTTTTGTAGTACCAGAGGCCAAATCTCTTTTTCTAGAGAACAACTAGTAAAACTTCTTTTGATTGAGATTTCGATTGCTTTCATCTTGTGTTCTTGTTGATTTCTTGTCTATTTCTCTACATGATTAATTTGAAATCCAATATGGGTTTAAGAGGAATCATGGAGATTAGTGAGTAATCACTTTTTGAATTCATGGGTTAGGGAGATTAAGGGTGATTAGGTTAGTTCTAGGATGTTTTAGTGTATATCATTCTTGTTCCTTGCTATTAGAGTATTCATAATGCATCTTCTGAGTTGGCCACTCAAAAGTTGATCAATAGGCATTTCCCACCCAAAAGTTGTTTCATGAAATGCCTGAGACAACTCTCCTAAGCTTTTAACATACTATACCAAAGACATTTGTTGTTAAAGGTGTTAAGATAGCCAATAGACTTTTTAGTAATGATTGCTTTCATATTATTCAACCAAAGACATTTAATGTTTGAAATATGTTAGTAAATGAGCATTCATCTAGACATAGAGTTTGTTTAAGATTGTGTCTAAGCTTAAGGTTGATAGTTTGATTGATCCTTTGCCATCCTTAGTTTGATACTTGATCACCCAAGGTCTAATCCCTATGCCCATGAGTTCTCTTTTCCCTTAGTCAAGAAAGTATCATTCTGTAATTGCTTTCTAGTATTAGTAGTAGTTTAAAACCCCTTTAAATCATCGGTTGCACTTAGATTAAGTAAGTACTTGCATTCTCGGTGCTTTGATATCCCTCAGAACTGGTTCGACAATCACTTATACTACAACATTTGTCTTAGGAGACTTAAAACTCCTAATATCAAATTGGCGCCGTTGCCAAATTCTGAGTAGATTGAAACATTGAGATTTAGTCACTTGCTTGAGACTAAATCATTTTAAATTTTGTTTTGTTACTGATTCTTCTTCTTCACCTACCTTTAGCTTTCAGGTATATGAACTTGAGGAGCAGGGGTCAATCGAAACTAGTTCCAATAGTAGCAGACATCAGAGCTTTAGAGAGAGAGAGTGCTAGAGCTAGAAGAGAAGAAGAGCAACAAGCCCACTTGCAGGAATTGGACGTTGATATGGCAGATCCACAACAAGGGGCAGAACACCAACCGCGGGCAGCTCGACCCATTGGTACTTATGACCGGCCCAACATTCATGGTCATAGACTGGGAATCCGAGCACCGGCTGTGGCAGCCAACAACTTTGAGGTCAAGTCAGGACTTCTCAACGTGATCGAGAACAACAAGTATCATGGCTTGGCTCTAGAGGACCCATATGATCACTTGGACAGGTTCGACAACTACTGTGGGTTGTCAAAAACCAATGGTGTGTCAGAGGATGCCTTAAAGCTGAAGTTATTCCCTTTCTCTTTGGGAGATAAGGCGCGTCAGTGGGAGAAGCCCCTACCCAGCGACTCTATCATCACTTGGGATGACTGCAAGAAAGCATTCTTGGAGAAGTTCTTCTCTACTTCAAGAACTGCTAAGCTGAGAAATGAGATCTCCAGCTTTCAACAGAAGGGCTTGGAAGGATTCAGTGAAGCCTGGGAGAGATTCAAGGGCTACCAAGCTCAATGCCCTCACCATGGTTTCTCAAAAGAAAGCTTGCTGAGCACATTATACCGTGGTGCTCTTCCTAAGTACAGAGCCAGACTGGATACAGCTAGCAATGGGTTCTTCTTGGGGAGAACTGAGGAAGATATAGAAGAGCTGGTTCACAACATGGTAAAGAGTGATGCAGTCTACAGTGGAGACCACGACAGAGGCAGTAGAACAGATGAAAAGCAGATGAGGAAGGAGTTGAAGGCTCTACAGGATAAGATAGACATCCTCATTGCGGATAAAACCACCCAAGGGCAGCTGCACTTTGTTGGTAACCCAAACCAAGAAGCAACACCTGTTGTCCATGAAGTTGAGGGTTTGGAAGGGCAAGAAGAGTTGTGTTTCATCAACAACAATGGTAGCTGGTACAAAAAAAGAGCCCAACTTTCAGTACAACAACTACCAACAGAAATCATATTCTAACAACCAGCAGAGTGGTTATCAGCCTAGGAACAACCAGCAAGGCAACTATCAGCCTCAGCAAAACCCTCCTCCTTGTTTCTCCAACAAAGAGAACTAGTCTTCTCAACAACAAGCTAATCCTTCTACCTCTATTCCTCAGGATAGCAGCATTGATGTTCTACTGAAACAGATCTTGGAGTCTCAGACTAGAAGTGAGAAGCAGGTTGGATATGAGTTGAAGAACCTTCACTCCAAGATTGATGGAAGTTACAATGAGCTCAACAACAAGTTCAGGGCTTTGGAAAACCAGTTTGTATCCATGACCACTCACCAGAATCGCCAGCAAGGGTCTCTACCTGGAAAATCTGACCAAAAACCCAAGGAGTATTGCAATGTTGTCCTCTCTACCACTTCTTCAAGGATTGAATTGAGTAACCACAGGAAAGAGGTAGATGAAATTGAAAGATTGGTGTTTGGAACTGAGATTGAACAGGTTGAGCATCTTATTGTAGCAACAACTAAAGCAAAGATTGTGGAGGAAGCTGACAAAATGGTTGAAGCAAAGATTTTGAAGGGAGATGAACCCAGGGCTGAGAAACCAGTTGCAAAGAGAGCTGACCAGAAGCTAAAAGAGGTCAATCTAGAGGACACCACTGAGGTTGAGCAGTCACCCTATGACACAAAGGATTCTCACCAAAGCTCAAAAGAAGGTGATTTCCAAGTTCAAAAAAGACCTTAGTGATATTGGAGTTAAGCTTCCAGAGATTTCGGGTATGCGTGAGGCTCATGACCAAATGATGCTCATCAAGGACATTGTAGACCACCAAGCAGAAGTAGCAGAGCTTCTCAACATTTCAACTTTGAAACTTGATCCAGCCATCACACCAAAGTCTCTCCCTAAACTAAAATCCCAAGGGAAGTTCACCTTGTCTTGCTCCCTTGGTAAGCTCACCTTTGATGATGCTTTTTTTGATTCTGGTGCAAGTGTGAATGTGATCTCAATGGAGATGGTGAAGAGTCTTGAGATTGAACACATGGAGCCAGATACTTCCTCTCTCACGTTTGGGGATTCTTCTTCTACTGCTCCTATTGGTCTCATCAAGGATTTCCCTTTGAAGATTGGATCTTGCACCATCCCTATAGACCTCACTGTCTTGAAGATGGCAACTGAGAAGAGAGTTCCATTGATCCTGGGCACACCATTCCTTACTACTGTGGGTGCTTGCATCGATTTCGCCAACAAGAAGGTCACACTCCTCAATATCAACAAAGTTGTCTCTTACCCAATTCAGTCTCCACTGGATGTTGAGTATTGTGGAACCATCACTTGTGGAGACCCCTACATTGAGAAGGATCCTCCTTCTCCACTTTCCACTTGAGGTACTTCTCTACTTTTCCTTGTATATACCATTTCATTTTTGCATATTAGCTTTCTCTTTTGGGTATCTCTCTACTTGACAACACAGAGACTGTGTCATTTAAGTTTGGGGGAGGTACCAAGTATTTGATCATGTTTGCTTTGATGATTTTTCATTGAGTCTTGCATACATACCTTTTAGCATAAAAAAAAAACAAATCATATAGATTGCATCACTTGCATTTTTAGGAGAGTCTAGAGCATATAGGTTGCATTCACTTACATTGGGAGCAATGATTTAAAATGCCTTGTAAAGAACACTATTTCACACTCGAGTAGCTATTGCATCTCTCAAAAAAACCTTGTACGTTTCGAGCCTTGAAAACTCTTTCTGAATCTCATTAGTTGCTGAAACTCAATCTTTGAAGCCAACTACAACCTTGTTTGAACTGAACAAACTTAATGCTTCTTGATTATGGTCCTTTGTGTACTGAGTCATGGATATACACACTTGAGTTGTCACATCCTTTACGCCAATCTTTTTGACAAACTCGAGTGGTACACCATTCCGAAAACCCTTCCCTCCTTTTGAGCTTTCATTATTTGATGAGTGAGGCCTTTTTCGGAAAGCCTTACATGTGCATAATGTCGAGAGTATCGGGAACGACAATGCTTGATCTTCATTCCTGCTAGATTAGGCACTCTATTGTCTAGCTATAGGTGGGGGTGAGTGTTGTGACTATGATTTGGAAGCATGAAAAATTCGAAGGAAAAGAATAGACTCTTTGTGTTTAAATGGATAATCTTATTGGAATTAGTAGATAAGTGTCTAGCTCGAGTTTATGAAAAGTCTTGGCCCCCGAAAAAAAAAGGAATATAAAAGAGAAAAAAAAAAAAAAAAAAGAGGGCTACCAAAGTTGTTTAGAGCTAAGATTTGTTTTGAAGTTGAGAAAATCCTTTATAGATTTCAAAGAAAAAGAGTTTTATGTGCAAAGTGTTCTTGGGATCTTTTGGTGAGAGATGGGAGTTGAGTTTGACATTATGAAGTGATTGTGTAACTTGTATGTTTGGGAAAAGGGTAGAACAATGGAGATTGAGCATTGTATGCATGAGTTGGTCCCTTTCTTAGATATATTATGTGCAATGTCAAGGCTACTTGTCTTGAGAGTAAACCACCTTTAAAGATCATTTGTTTTGAACCTCTTGACTCACTTGAATAAAAGTCTTCCCTTTACTCAACCAAATGATTTGGACCAATTGACCATTTGCAAGAATTCACTTGATGTTTTATGCTTAATGAATGTGAGAATTGGTTGATTTGAATGTGTGGATGCTTGATGATGAGTATAAGGGCAAAAGGAGTTGAGATAGGCCTAGAGAAGCTAGAGTGTGATAAGAGAGTGTGCTCATGTTGGATTAGATGTTGAATTGAGTGCTAGTTGTGTTTATTTTGGCTATGAGCTCCCACCTTCAAACCTCTCTCCCTTTGAGTTCTAGAAAGTTCACTTGTGGACAAGTAAAAGAACAAGTTTGGAGGAGTTGATATCTTGCATATTTCCATTGTTTTATCCATTCACCCATGTGCATTTTGATCATATAGACTAGGATTTAGCCATGTATAGGTTGCATTTTGCATACATAAGTCTTTATCAGGTATTGGAGTACCACATGAAGTTCTCGGAGACATTTGGGTGTGTTTTGAGCTCGAAAGAGGTGTAAAGATGATCATTGGACGAGCAGAGTGTTGGGAGCGACTTCCCGGAGTGACACCAGCAAGTCGCTCTGACCTGCCTTATCAGAGCGACCTTACCAGAGCGATGCGGAGAAGTCGCTCGCCATTTCATCCCAGTGGAAGTTGAAAACTGACCCGGAGTGACCTATCAGAGCGACCACTCCAGGTCGCTCCCGAAGCCCAGAGCGACTTGGCCAGAGTGACACCCCGAGGTCGCTCGCGTTTCTATCTCGTGACGACAACACAATGGAGCCGGAGCGACCTCTCAGAGCGACCCACTGAGGTCGCTCTCGAAGCCTGGAGCGACCTTACCAGAGCGACGCGGAGAAGTCGCTCGCATTTTCATCGCTCGGAGACACGAAAACGGGCCCGGAGCGACGTCTCGCAGCGACCCCTCCAGGTCGCTCCCGAAGCCTGGAGCGACCTCTCGGAGCGACTATTAGAGGTTGCTGCGCGCCTATTGTTTTAGTGTAGATCATTCTTGTTCCTTGCTAGTAGAGTATTCATAATGCATCTTTTGAGTTGGCCACTCAAAAGTTGATCAATAGGCATTTTCCACCTAAAAGGTGTTTGATGAAATGTCTGAGACAACTCTCCTAAGCTTTTAACATACTTTGCCAAAGATATTTGTTGTTAAAGGTGTTAAGATAGCCAATAGACTTGTTAGTAATGATTGCTTTCATATTATTCAACCAAAGACATTTGATGTTTGAAATATGTTAGTAAATGAGCATTCATCTAGACATAGAGTTTGTTTAAGATTGTGTCTAAGCTTAAGGTTGATAGTTTGATTGATCATTTGTCATCCTTAGTTTGATACTTGATCACCCAAGGTCTAATCCCTATGCCCATGAGTTATATTTTCCCTTAGTCAAGAAAGTATCATTCTGTAATTGCTTTCTAGTATTAGTAGTAGTTTAAAACTCCTTTAAATCATTGGTTGCACTTAGATTAAATAAGTACTTGCATTCTCAGTGCTTTGATATCCCTCAGAACTGGTTCGACAATCACTTATACTACAACATTTGTCTTAGGAGACTTGAAACTCCTAATATCATTTGCCACTTTGCAATAATAGATGCACGAATTATTCATGGTTGACATAAAAAAGATGCATGAAATGTTTCTTGATATTGAGTATTGAACAACTTTATTTTCCAAACTGCCATTGACCATTTCTATTCCTCGTTATAGTATTTCTTAAAATGATCCTCTCCTTGGAGTTAAGAGTGGACCGTTAAATTTTAAATCATCCCAATAATCCATAATTTATCTCGATTTATTTTTCTCTTAAATCATATGGGATTTTGCATGTATGCATCTTCTTTGAAAGTTTTAGGGTCTACCTGAGATCGATGACCGGTATGTTAAACCAAATTAATGATAATTGATTGGAAAACATGGCTTAACATCTTAGATTTTACGTTAGATAATAGTAAGAGATGTTAGAATGCATAACGGACTAGAACCCTGCTAAGTGGGATCACCATATTTCCAATGCAAGCATAAAAGACTATACGTATGATCTTTATAGATGCCAAACCTGATACATGATGGCAAAGCTTTCAGAACTGCTCAAGATACAGCACAATCGAATATGAGTCATAGGAGATTCCTCTAATACACATTTTACGTTCAATATAATATTGAGTACGTATATATATATATATATATTGACACTGAACGATTTATATAAAATTATACAAGAAATCATATCTAATTATAAATGTATTGATGAATTTTTTTTATAAATGTATTAAAAGATGGCTGGAATACCTGATAAATCATAGTTTTCTTTTTAAACAAAAGAAAAACTAAAGCACCAATACAAATAAACGGCTTTGAAGGTTGCATTATGCTAAAGTAGTTATTCTTTTAATCAATTATTATTACCTGGACGTTGATTACAAAATCTCCAAACAATCAAAATGTCAGCTTTTTATAACTTATTTGGTAAAGCTAACAATTAAATATTGTATTGTCGGGACTAAGCATACTATTAAATTATGGTTTTCACATAGTATATACTTTTCCTTACTATATCGGCCTCCACTATCCAATATCTTTCACAAAGACAATTATTGAGAGAATCCTTGAAATGGCAAGCAAGAAAAAAGGTTAAGTTAATTTTTAATTAAAAGTTTGTCCAAAAAGTTCATTCTGTTTTTCAAAGGTTATTACTCAATTACATTATAGTTTTCATTGTTCGCATAGTTTGTTTCTGTAGTGTTTGCATGACTATGATAGGAGAAAAATAGCATAGTTTCAAACATACTACTACTTTGTAAAAAAGAACTCAAAATATTCACAAAAGTCAGATTTATCAACAAATGTTTTTTTCAATATATGTAGATTTTAGTTCGGTTGTGATACAATAACACTATAACAGACCATTACGCAAACATTTTACGGCTGTCTATATACAAGTTTTAGTTCTAAACATACCAACTTTTAATAAAAATTCCAAAAAAGGTTACAAGATTTAGGTTTATGGAGCATGAACATATATATTGCAATTATTAGTTACGTTAAACTTAATTATAGGGAAGTCACTTCAATAGATTTTTCTTTCGAATTATGTCTACTCAAGAAAATTAGTGGACAGTGACGGACTCTAATTACAGTGTGATCATTAAAGTCTGTAGCCTTTTTTCAACAGCAAAACGAAAAAGACGTAGGTAGTGACGAAAAAAGAAGAACAAAGAAAATGGAATCCATTTCGAACCATTCATTACAGTTGTTATTACACAAATATTCCAATCAAGCTAGCTACTTGTATTACAATATTACACTTGGAGCATCCTTATCCCAGCAGCCCACTAGGTGTGTTTTTTTTTTATCCGATTAAAAAAAAATTAAAACAAAAACAATCGCGGATCGCCACGTGTTGATAGGGCCCGCGAATAGTAGAAGCAACAAACAAAATGCGGTGCTTATTTTGCAGCTAAAAGCATCGTTGCTTGCCATTTTTGTGGGGTCCATAGGACTAAGCACCCTATTTTTTTTGTGCAATAATGCTGCTCTTAGTGCTAGAAGAAGAGATTCTTTTGTATTGAGTCGCAAAAGAAATGCAATGAGTTAAAGTCCTATTGATTAATACAATAACACTCGAACCATTCAAGTGTTGGTTATCTTAATTAATATATATATATATCAAAATTTATATCCAACAAGTACTGATAGTGGAGAAAAGGCAACAACAACGATTGGTCATATTAATTTTTGGTTAACCGGGCGAAAGTCTTAATTTGCACTATAAAAAAGGAATATTGGTTATCTCAAATCAACAACTAACATTCAACATCATTCAACATATGGTACGTGGCCTTACATTGGCTACTAGTCCAATATTATTTATTTTCAGAAATTTCCACACTGATTTTAGAAAGAAAAAAAGCGAGAACTATTTACAAGTATTGATATATGGAGCTCACACACACACACAAACACACATTGAGAAAAGATGACCAGAGACAAATAACCCTAACTCAACCCACCAAAAAATTAAGGGTTCACTAAAACAAAGTTAAAACATCATTACTAGTAGCCATATATAGAGTATTTTTTATATGATTATAACTTAATAATTAAACAGTCCTGGAAGATCCCAATCTTGTGATAATGACCCAGGAATCATCTCATAATCACGTTCTGACAACTGATGTGGTGGATAAACCCAAAAGTCTGCCGAGTCAAAGAAAATGAACTCGTTACTAAGCTGAGTCGTACCATCATAGTTAGACCCTAAACTCGGCAGCTCAACAATCTCCTCTAGCTCCTCCGAGCCAGTCGCAGAGGAAGACACACGAGACTCCAGCGAAGAAGAAGACGTTAAAGACGAAGAAAAAGAAGACTGTGAGGTCGTCATAATGATCTCCATGTGTGCAGCTTTGAGAGCTGCGGCTTGGATGTCTCGAGGGCTTAGAGAGCTTGGCCGTGGGAAAGAGCCCACGAGTTCAGGAAAGTTGAGTGTCGCGGAGGTTCCTTTGATGCTCAAAGCAGCTACGTCGTGTGCACGCGCCGCCATCTCCGGTGAAGGAAACGTTCCAAGCCATATACGAGATTTCTTCCTCGGCTCTCTTATCTCCGACACCCATTTTCCCCAGCTCCTCTTTCGCACACCCCTGTAAACCGGATGCTTACCGGAATCTCTAACCGGTTTGGTCTTCTCTCCCTTGCTCTCTTGACTAACTGAGTTAGTCGCAGAGTTCTTGGACGTACTCTCTAAACCTATCATTGGTGATCTTTCTTGTAAGAAGAGCTTTATAACAAAGACACCAATGACACATTAACCATTGTTTTTTTTCGAATTTGGAGGTTTTGGGTGGTAAAAAGGAATGATGATAAAAATGTGTTGTTTTGGGGACTGAGTTAATGAAGGAAACTGAGAGGCAGAGTTTAATGGGCATTTGTCTACATTTCTCGATCACTCCCTTATTTATACAAGAATTGTTTTGGAGGTGTGGTATTGGGTATAGGGGAGATATGGGACAAATATTTCACTAATAGCGAGTAAAAGCAAAAAAGGACCCACATGCCAAATTTGATTTCTGATATGCTTGCTCTTAAAAGACCCGTACATATTTTATTAATCATGACAAAAACATAAATCCATATATGCCTTTACCCCAAAAAATATTATTTTAACAGAAAATAAGTCCATATTTTTGCTTGTTTTTTCTTCCATGAGTCATGTTTTCTTGGGGTTTCTTTTTGTTTACTATTGAGCAAAATAAAGATGCGTGTTCTAAGGATGATAGGATATTTTTTTTTTATAAATGATAATATTTTTACATCTTCATGCTGCTACTTTAGTCATTATTTATATGTTATTTGAAAGTAAATTTGAATGCTAACTTGTAGTATTATTTATAGTATTCTCGAGTAGGTTTAAACTTTAAAAGGGTTCTCAGACTGAAAACAAATGTTATTAAATAATAGTAAAAATCAAGGTCATTTTTTGTCATGTGCAAGTGGAACTGTTAAAGAACATTCTGATTTTAAAAGAAAAAAAACTTAATTTTTTTAAATAGATATGTACAGTGGAATGTACATTTTTAATTATACTTTTAAATTTAAAGTATATAATTATAAAATAATTAAACATATAGATATTAATTTTCAAAATTATATAGTTACTCATTTAAATATATTGTTAATATTTTTTAAGCATGGTTTAAAAATAATTTAAACCAGCATTGTTGAGAATCATGAAATAATGAGGAGATTGTTCTCTTAATAATTATCTGAGTATCTGACGTTTAAGTTAGAATAAGTTATAAGTATATAAGACTAAACGAAAGATTAACGTGATAGACGAAGTTTAGAGTGAATGGAGTGGTTTCAGACGATTTAATCTTGAATGTGAGTTTACTGGCTGATAACAAATGAAATTTAGAGATCGACCTCTGTTTCTCCAAGTTCTTTTTTTCCTTTTGTCAAATGTTTAAAGAGTACTATATTCATATGCTTACTTGTTAGCCGAGTTGAATTTTTCTGATTGTCGTGAATTGGTTCGTCATGTTTTTTTTTTTTTTTTTTTAATATATGTGGGGATCCCAAACGGTAAGCTCAGACTAATCTCCACGAAGCCTTCCATCTAGGCACACACGGTCATAGGCGGGAAGGTGACCAAAGTGACTCGAACCTAGGACGGATATTCTAATTGGAGTTCCATTACCGTTAGACTAAGAGCTATTATCCATTCCATTCTGATTATCCATAAAATCTATTATCCATCACACGTTAATAAGTTATCATCAGATTTGACATAATAGTTATAATCTGTTGGTTCTGGCCATCATTAATGATATGATGTTATATATGTAGGTTCGATGCATTAAATACCTTCTACTTTACTACAACAGGTTTTAATCCATCTTTAGACCTTGGAAAATCATGGTCCAATATTTGTCTGCGACTTACGTACTGACTTAAAAAAAAAAAAAAACTAACTTACGTACCCGACTTTAGAAAATCAACAAACTTTGGAAAACAAATGAACCATTTTAAGTTTTTTTTTTTAAATCCAAGTTTTAAAAGATTTCTAATAATTAAATCTCTACATTAAACCCAAACTGAATTATTGATTGGATCGCTGGATTTATCAATCTGACTGCAGGTCTGGGTCAAATCTAAAACACACAGTAGAATAGTCGAACAATTTGGTTATCAAATAACAAAAATACTTTATTTAATAAAATATCCTCAAATTTATAATATAAAAATAAAAATAGCTTTAGTAAATTGATGACATTTATTTCTAATTATAGTTCTGAAATGACAATATTAGCAAAATCAATCTTCAGCACTTGAAAATTGGATAAATGTTGCAAATAGTGTTTAATATTTTATGATTATTCATTTATAAATCATGTTTATTAGTTAATGCGGTAATGATGTTATAATGCTATTTACTCTATCCATTTCAGAATGATCCATGTTTTAGAAATTTTTTTTTTAAAAGATTCATATTTTAAATTTTCAATGTATGTAATAATAACAAATTGTAAATTTCAAATACATTAATTATATTTACTGAACTTTAATTGGTTAAAAAAGCATACGAAATAGCTAAACACGAAAACAATGTATTTATTGTCAAAATTTTACGTGTTTCTTAATAAGTGTGAAAACTCTAGAATGTACATTATTTTGAAATGGATGGAGTATTACTTTCTGATTCTCTTCAGAGAAATATATATATATATATATAAATAAAATTTTCTTTTAAAATCCAAGACAAACGATATAAGATCATTTCCAATGTATTGTGTCATATGTTTTTTGTAAAATAAAATATTTCTATAATAGAGATGAATTTTGTTCCATCATAAAGAAATATAATAGCAATTTTTTTAAACATGAAGTAAAAAAAATGTCCGGAATAGGTAGTCCAAGTAGCAGGACGGACCTATGGTGGCAATCACTATCCGGGTTCGATTCCCTCCCCATGCTGAAACTACCCTGCCTCTTCTGGACACCAAAGCGGTACTGTGTTCGATCCAGCCCAGGTATAGCCCTTCCGGGTGAAGTGGACCGCTGCTTGACCGGGCCCAGGGGAATGACTCGCGAAGCGGGGAACCCCTAGATTATCAAAAAAAAAAAAAAAAAAAAAAGATAGTAACCTCTAAAAAATAAATAACAATGAAATTGAGTGAAATTAATTCTAAATGCTATTAAAAAGATAAAAATAACAATAGGTAAGAGATGCTCTAACGAGATAAAGTTATTTTGTAGTGCCCAGTGCCGACTGAATAAATCTTTTATTATGTAATACATGATCGTGATTTTTCATCAGGTTTTTATGAATTTTCTTCTTCACGTTGAAAATGGTGTGTCAACTGTTTTTAATTATTTTAAGTTTTCAACTCAAATGCACTGTACAATTATCCTGGTCGTTATCTCAATCATCATCATGTTTGTCACTACAGAAACATTATCTACTTATTAAATAAAATAAATTTATTTTGTATGTTTAACTTTTTATACGTAATTATGTATATAAGTTTCTTCTAATATCAATAAAGAAGATTCATATGAGTTTAAGCTGACAAATTAGATTCTAGATTGTTAAGCTGCAAAGTCTTAAAAGATTCTCTGGATGCACATTTTTATTCAAGATCCTTGCCTCTTTTATTCATTTAGCCGAACTACTTAAAGAGACAAAATATATTAAGCTTTATCAGTCTTAAAAACGTAATGCATTGGAATATTGTAAGTGTGTTAAACATAAAAAATGGTAAATAATAGTTAGTATATTGTAGTAAATTGGTTGACTATGTTATTTTATGATTTTGACGGTTCGATTGTGGTGTCTAGCATTAGCCTCCATGTAAAATTAAATTACAAATAATATTGAATTATAGAATCTCCGCTCACCAAAACCTTGTTATGCTAATTGGTGTCTTAAAAGGAGGGTGAGAGCCCAAAAAGAAATGGTTCAAGATAAACCGGTTTTCACACATGTGAAATCGAACAACTAAAATTTGTTGGTGGGTCGTAGCAGGGGTGCATTAGCTTTGAGAATGATTCACATATGACAACTTTATTCGATTTTTCAATAACACTTGTTTATAGTATATATATATATTTTATATTTTATTCTATATAACGTTTATATGTTTTGGAACTAGTCTAACATAAACATCCAAGTTAAAGACATATTCTAGAGAAAAAAAGAAGAAGTTGGTTACAATTTTGAATATAACATATATACTAATTCAAGTCGCAACAATGAACGACGTTTTGCGTTTCTTAACCGCATGTTCAGTATGCATACATGCATTATAAAATTAGTAATTCTATTTAAAACTAAAGATTTATATGGCTGTGGCAACCGGCAATCAGAGGTTCATTTGGTGGAAGATAGCGATTATATAGGATCTTAAATCAGAATGTTTTTGCGATAGTTATTAGAGATCGATAACACAAAAATAATTACCAAACACTAAAGTTGGTCAGCGTATATAATAAGGTAAACCATAACGGTAGGTGGGTGTGAGAGGAAAGGACCAAAACAGGGAATATGAATTTTCAGATAATTAACAGACAACAAAACTTAGGTTCACTTTTTTTATTACCAAACAAAATGCCACGTAGATTAATAATAAAATATATTATTTTAAAAAAAAATTAAAAAAATTAAAAAAAAATAATGACGCTCATTTTAATGACGCTAACGCTGTTAACTAAACTCTAAATCTTAAATTCTAAACCCTAAACCTTAAATCTAAACCCTAAACCCTAAATTCTAAACCCAAACTCTAAACCCAAACTCTATATCTTAAACCTAAATCCTAAACCCAAACTGTAAACTCTAAACCCAAACTATAGATTTTAAACTCAAACCCTAGATCATAAACCCAAACCTAGACTCTAAACCCAAACCTTAAACCCTAAAGAAACAACATCAACATTAACCCAAACTTTTAGGATATAAGATTTGGGTTTAGGGTTTACGATTTAATTTTAGGGTCTAGGGATTAGGTTTGGGTATATGGTTTGAGTTTAGAGTCTAAGATTTGCGTTTAGGATATAGGTTTTGGGTTTAGGGTTTACGGTTTGGATTTAGGGTTTAGGATATAGGACTTGGGTTTAGGGTTTACGGTTTGGGTTTAGGGTTTAGGGTTTAGAGTTTTAGTTTAGAATTTAGGGTTTAGGTTTAGATTTAAGGTTTAGTTAGTGGCGTTAGCATCATTAAAATCAGCGTTATTTTTTTTCAATTATTTCAGATTTTTTTTAAAATAAAATAAATATATTTTATTATTAATCTAGGTAGCATTTTGATTGGTAACAAGAGGAGAAGTGAATTTAACAGTTAATTCTTGTTCCTTAACAAAACATGTCTAAAATCATGATTTTTCAACACCATGAAACCAAATAAAAAGAAATTTAAACTCTTATTAACCATAATAACCAAATCTAGACTCATTCGATAGCTCATTACACTCATTTACGTGCGCTAGGTACTCAAGAAACTAAACTAAAAAATACAAGTTCATAATGTATCAACCCAAGTTTCAAGTCGAATAAAAAAATCATATCGAATCATTCTAACTCGTAATTATCATTAGTGATTAGAAAATAGACAAGCATTGTTGTGGATTAATTTGTAGGTTCTGGATAAGACAAATCACATATCGATATAAGGACGCGTCAAACCGGGGCGTCTAGCTCTGGTGGTAAAGGACTCACAGCTGTGAGCACCGCCACCTGGGTTCGATTCTCGGCCACTGCGGATTTAACATTCGGGCGACACAGATTAGTCTCTTAGGCCTGGGAAGCCGTTGAGAAAACTGTGTTTAATCAAAAAAAAAAAGGACGCGTCATCATCAAAAGGATTATCGAATAACCTACAGCGTAGCCATCTCTCCAGCATGCAACGCTTCCTATACACGGGAATCGAGCTTTCTAAACTCTCAAATTTTAACCATTGACTCGAGCATGCATGTTCATTAAAATGTAAATCCGACAAAACGTCGATTGCAAACATACCGAATCTAAGTACCTTACACGGTTTTGGTTCAAAAAAATGTCTAAAATTTGCAAAATAAAGTTGTGTATCTCATTGCTAAAAATTGCATATAATTGTTGTTTGGTTCTTTAAAGTCATGATGTGTCTTTTTATCATTGTCACATTAAGTATACTAGGGATCGTTATCCGCGCCAAGGTGCAAAGTTTTTGCATTTTAATTTCTTTTTGTCTCTTGCTTACTAATCTAGCATTCAGTTTTTCAATGTATTTTATCTTCACCCTCTCATCTTGTCCTGTTTACATTTGTTTTCACGTTCTGTCGTTTAATTTGTCTTAGTTTTGGCTTGTGTAATAACTTAACCCTGCCCATTCCTCTTTCATTCTTTATTGATTGATATTTTTATCTCACTTACCTCTGTGTTGCCACAAATTTACTCGAATCATTCTGCTTCGTATTCTTTTCATATTTATTAACTATTGTCTCCAATCTCTTTAAATCCTAAAAATCCTACATGTTCTTTTGTTTATTAGATCACATATTAAACACTACAGGAAAATCAGTAATTTCTGACCGTCATATCCGTTGGAAAACGGTCGGAAATGGCCTGCTCTGACGGATTTCCGACGGATCTGACCGTCAGATCTATATGGTCAGAATTTTTTTAGCGGTCAGAAACGGTCAGATATGTCTGACCGAAAACCGACGAATTATTACGGTCGGAAATTTCCGACGGAATGTCCGTCAGAAATATCGGTCAGAAACTTCTGACCGTAGTAGCGGTCGGAAACTTTTGACGGGTGTTTCGGTCAGAAAAAATTGACGGAAATTGCGGTCGGAAAGTTTTGACAGAATTTACGGTCAGAAATATTTGACGGAAAGTACGGTCAGAAAGTTTTGACGGGTAGTTCGGTCGGATATTTCTGACAGGTTCATCGGTGAGAAACGCTTATTTCGGCTCAAAATATAAAATATTGAAATGGTAGTTCGATTGTGAATTTTAAAAGTCGAATTTTTATAAATAAATTTGCAAAGTTAAACTAACATACATCGATAAAGTAATTAATTTACATGGTCATAGATTGTACAAACATACCAAAATGATTAATCACACCAAAACAAGTAAAAAAAAACATACCAAAACGGTTGGCAAAGTTCCAGCAAGTAAAAAAAAAAAAACCAAAGTTCCTTACTAGAAACATCGATCGTCGGGGCTTTGGGTTGGAGAGTCCGGCTGGGTTTGAGTTGCAGAGAACTGCTCGGGGCAAAGGTTGGAAATGAAAACGGTCACGCGACGAAGCTCTTCCTCAATAGCTTGACGTTTTGTCCGCTCTTCATCAAGCTCCGTCTTCATCCGCTCCATGTACTGAACAATACTCGAGGAAGAAACAGAGAGATGAGATGATGAGGTTGAGATAGCTTCGGAGGTACGACCGATACCATACCGACGACCCTTCTTAATAGGAACATTCTACAAAAGAAGAGTAGAAAGATTTTAAAATTTTATAAGAACAATAAATATAACATGTTAAGCAGAATAAACTGGCTCGGTTTCTGTTTTTCTATATACAAAGTCACACAACCCTTAACTGAATTCAAACTGACAGTTCTACCGAAGTGAAACCAAACCTATATTAGAAGCTTGAGAAAGAATCCTAAAATTCTAAGTTATTGGCTGGAGAAAAAAAATAACAACTGATCACATAAAGTAGACATACCTCGAGAACCAGTTGGTTGATCTCTTTGCGGGACAGCATGTTAGAAGCTGTAGATCCATCATTCGCAGACAACTGAGACTGCTGAAGTTGTGCTTCTTTGTCCTCCTTCAGCTTACTCAGAGTTGCCAACAGCTCTCTCGCAACAGGATCTTGCACCTCACCGGTTTGTTTATTGGTGTGCATATCCCTCATCAATTCTAACCAATCTGGTGGCACACCACCCCTTTCAGCAGTCTTCCAATACACACACAAATGATATAAGAGTATCAGTTCAATGTATATGATGAAATTAATAAAATTGAAAAAAATAAGATACCGCTTACCATTTCTATCTCATGTTCCTCTCGTGTCTTAGCACCACCATTGTGTACTGCTTCACCTTTTCCACCACGCTTGCTTCTTCTATTACCAGAATTGGTAGCTGCAATATGTGCAGTAGCATCGAGTTGCCAATAGGCTTTAAACCCATCCCACACATCTTGATTCAGACATATGGGTTTATCCTTCTTTAGCCTCCACTTTTTCTTCCACTCAGTCACGTTGCTCGTGCACTGCTTTCTAGCCTGCAAATTAAAGGCTGTCCGCACAGCATTGGTGTAAGCAGGGTCCCAGTTCCAATCTTTCTGCAATGAACATGCAAACACAACAAACATATGCATAAGTCGAAATTAATCTGTAACCAAGCGGACATTTACATTACAAAAAGACATTACCGCAAATGAACGGAGCCACATCTTCTGAATTTCTAATGGAACATGTGCATACGTCGGATAAGGCAACTCAAGGAGACTGTGAAAGCACTTCAAAATCGACTTGCAAATTGCATTGCGATTGCTTCGCCTAAACCTATAACAATGAATACATAAGCACATAGCAAAATAGAAATGATTAGATGAAGAATTAAAAATTTACCAGCTAGTATTTGGTTCTCCATTTGGGCTCAGCTTAGGAAGCAACTCTCGTCCTGGTGCCACCAACAACTCGTTCAGTAACCTATCCTCGATGATTGATGCTGGCTGTGGCTGAGGGACACATGTTCCTTGTGTAGCTGGGGAACCCAGACCAGCAGATGAGGAAGATGGAAAAGAACCGGCGAAAAAATCCGCATAAGACCTCGAGTAAAAAAAAAATTAACACTTAGAACAAGAATTGAAATGTTTTTGACAGAGAGTTAACAACATAACCGATCAATATCTATGTACTTTTACAGTTTTAATTCCCACAACCTATAAGAAGCTATCAACATCATACATGGAAAATCATTTGACAAAATCAAAATCGATGATTCATTCGCACGAAGCAGACCAAGAATCTATCAAAATCATAGACTGGAATTTTTGCCATAATCAAAACCGATAATCAAGCATTCAGACGAAGCAGGACAAGAAGCTATCTATCATCATCATAACGAGAAATCATTTGCCCTAAAACCTAAACTAAACAAACGAAAGTCATAAAACTTACATCGACTGAGATTTTCGAGAGAGAGAGAGAGGGAGAGAGATCGGAATGCAGGGACGGCGAGATCGACAGAGAACGGATGGGGAGAGCGACGCAGAACGAGGTGGGGAGATCGACGGAGATGGGGATGAAACAAGGAGGCGATTTCGTCTAGAGGGGGAGGATACGGATTAGGGTTAATGCGTTTCTGGATATATAAAACCCTTCCGACCGCAATAATGGTTGGAAACCGGTCAGAAAATTCCGACCGAAACCGGTCAGAAATCCGTCGGAAATTGAATATTTTTTTTTAAAACAAAATTCCGCTTTGAAACATTCATTAAAATACAATAAAACATATGAAAAATATTTTATTTAAAAGTAGTCAGACTTACTAAAAAAGATTTTCTCTTAAACATTACAAAATATATAATATCTTTCTAACTTATAAAATTTTTTAAAAAATATTGAATATTTTTTTTAAAAAAAATTTCGCTTTGACACATTCATTAAAATAAAATAAAACATATGACAAAATATTTTATTTAAAAGTACTCAGACTTACTAAAAAATATTTTCTCTTAAACATTACAAAATATATAATATCTTTCTGACTTATAAAAGTTTTAATTAATCCGAATTAGACGAATATTTTGACGAAACCGAGTCTTCGTTGAATTCTCCGTTCTCCGACTCCGAATCTGAGAATACTTCGTTGTCACCTACACCAGTAAAATCAACAACAAGATCGATTTCGGAGCCATCAACATGAAGATCACCTATGGCATTGCTCGAGGATTGTTGCATCGCAGCCGTATCCAAAACTCCTTGCAATTTCCCCCGTGGAGTTATATGGGACACGGTGACCCAAGGGTCTTGTTTATTCCTCACACGAGGATACCGAATATAAGTTACTTGATCAGCTTGTGAAGCCAGAATGAACGGATCATAGTTTGCAAGACTTCTTCTGGAATGAACTGATGTTACTCCGAACTCGTCAATTCGTACACCATATCCAACGATCGGGTTGTACCAATCAGCAAAGAAGGCAACACACCTCAAATTAAGGATACCCGGATAGTGAATCTCCAATATCTCACGCAAAATACCATAGTAGATTACTTCGCCAGATCTAGCAGATATACCATGATTTATAGTTGGCTGCGTAGTGTTTTCGCTGAAAATCTTAAAAGCATATCCACGCGTGCAATACATCGGGTACGACACAACAACAAATTTGGGACCAAGGGCCAACTCCTCTAACCATGGCTGAATAGGATCTCCTCTGGACAAGAGAAACCTTACCTGCATAATAGTCACAAATTTAAGTAATGCACCATGTACAAAAAATCAAAAATTCAGAAGTAATAGAGAATAGATTTCAAAAAACTTACATAGAATTTTAGCCAATTTACGAACTCGTTTTCCTTTAGTGCAGAAAGCTGATCTTCAGTGTAATTAGGATACGCACCCCTTATTTGCTCCATGTAAATCCTGCCATTGAAATCATAATTAGTTACAAATTTATTTACAAAATAGGATTCTTAATATATCATACTAAAACAGAACTACCTTTCGTATGTCATTACTTATTCGCAGTTTGCTAAAATGTACTTATGTAAGTGCATGTGCTCTTGTTCGGTGAGTCTTCTACTTTTTCCTTTTCCACTTAATCGACCAATTTGGGAAAATATGGTAGGCACCTCGACAGGATAAACTGTTCTCTGCCCTCCATCATCATGTCTTGATGGTTTTCGACTTTTAGTTTGTACTTCAGGGGCAAAATAGTAAGCAGCAAACTGGGATGTTTCCTCATTGATGCTTTGTGAAACAATAGAACCCTCAACTCGGCTTAAATTTTTTACTTTCTGCTTGAAATGATACATAGAACGCTCAACCAGGTACATCCATCGATATGAACCGGGCCCCCAAGTTCTGCTTCTCGATCGAGATGGATTGGAAGATGCTCCATAACATCAAAAAAGGAAGGTGGAAAAAATCTTCTCGAGATTGCATTAGATTATCGGAATCTTTTCTTTCAAGTTTCTGATTCCATCTGCTGTTAATGATCTCGAGCACAAATCTCGAAAGAAAGCTGCTATTCCTGTAACAAAGAAAAAATTATGTTAGATATGAAAAGATACTATGTAACAGGTGAAGAAGTTATTGAATACTAAATTTACCTGCTATTGCTTCATGTATATGTTTTGGAAGAAGACCAGCGAAGCAAAATGGGAGAAGATGCTGCATCATGACATGACAATCATGACTTTTCAAACCAGAAAACTTTCCTTCTTCGCGATTAACACAGTTCCTTAGATTAGACGCATATCCATCTGGGAATTTGACGCTATCTATAATCCAATCGAGGAACTCTTGCTTTGCAGATTAGACGCATATCCATCTGGGAATTTGACGCTATCTATAATCCAATCGAGGAACTCTTGCTTTGCAGCTGCATCTAACCGATAAATAGGCATTGGAAGTTTTCCTCTCCCATCCACGTGGAGAGATTCCCGGGCACATATATCTGGCAAGTCTAATCTGGACTTCAGGTTGTCTTTCGTCTTTCCCTTGACATTGAGAATGGTATTCATGATGTTGTCAAAGATATTCTTCTCTATATGCATCACATCTAAATTATGCCTAAGTAGATGGTTCTCCCAATACGGCAACTTCCAAAAAATACTTTTCTTGTGTCAGTTGTGATTTTTGCCATATCCATAAACTGGATCATGCCCATTTCCCCCACATTTAGCTGTCGATTCCACACCAAAATCTCTGAGTTGAGTCAGGATAGATTTTCCATCTATTTCTAGTGGCAGACCATCAAACACCTTTTTGTTCTTAGTAAACAAAGTGGTGCTTTTTCGATACGGATGGTCATGGGGTAGATATCGTCTATGACAATCAAACCAACATGTCTTCCTTCCATTCTTCAGTTGAAACGCATCTGTGTTATCTTGACAGTAGGGACACACTAATCTTCCATGTGTTGTCCATCCAGATAACATTCCGTATGCGGGAAAGTCACTTATGGTCCACATAAGCACTGCACGCATTATAAAATTCTGCCTAGCAGATATATCATACACTTCAACTCCTTCGGCCCATAGCATTTTCAACTCATGAATCAATGGTTGCAAATAGACATCAAGGGATCTTTTAGGATGCGCAGGACCAGGAACTAGAATTGTGAGAAAGAGAAACTCTCGTTTCATGCACAATGATGGAGGTAAATTGTATGGTGTTACAATAACTGGCCAAAGAGAATATTGTCTCCCATGGCTTCCGAACGGGTTGAATCCATCCGTACTTAATCCAAGGTAAACATTTCTTCTCTCTGATGCAAAACTAGGATACACTGACTGAAAATGTTGCCAGGCTTTTGCGTTTGATGGATGAGCAATTTCTCTGTTGCTGTTGTGTTCACCATGCCATCTCATAACCTCGGCGGTATGTTTGAATTGGTATAACCTCTTTAGTCGGTCTGTTATTGGCAAGTACCACATTCTCTTATACGGGATTTTAGTCTTTCGACTTGTTTTTTGAAACCGTGGTTTGTGACAAAATCGACAACTAGTACGATCAACATCCCTTCTCCAGTATAGCATACAGTTGTCGATGCAAACATCTATCATTTGATAGGGCAAACCCAACCCTAAAACTAACTTTTGTATCTCATAATAGGTAGCTGGTGAAAGGTTATCTTCCGGCAATATATCTTTCACAAAACCAGCTATCGCATCAACACAATCTTCGCTTAAGTTATAATCTGTTTTAATAGACATCATCCTTGTTGCAGCTGAAAGAGGTGAAATGTCATCTCTACAACCATCATATAACGGCTGTTTTGCTGCATCTAACATATCATAAAATTTCTGCGCTTCAAAGTTTGGTTCCTCTACTCTATACCTATCTTCAACCATTTGAACAGTTCCTATATGTTCATCTAAGCCACCTTGTTGTTCTCCTAACCCCCCAATGTTATTTTCTTCACTAGCACTACCGAAATTCACCATAGAATCAGTTTCACCATGCGAATACCAAACTTTATAACCCACCATAAACCCTCTATTATATAAGTGTTTCCATACACCACTAACTGTACCAAATCTACGATTTTGACAAATTGGACAAGGACAGTACATCTTACCCGTTTCCAAAATCCTCGGCTGGTTTGAGGCAAATGACATGAATTGTTGAAGACCTTCCGCAAACTCTTCTGTCAAAAGTCCAGTAGATGGATCTTGATGATTGTGATCCATTCAAGACCTAAAATATTCATTATGATTTGAGGAAGACATTTTGTATTGTAGAGAATTGTTTTTTATAGTTGAATTTGTGAATGAGCCAGGACCGGCGTTCTGATATTTAAAGACAAATTTCTGACGGACTTTTGACCGTCTCTGACCGATTTCCAACGGCTATAAAAACGTTCGAATTTTGGTTAGAAATCCGTTGGAAATTTCTGACCGATGTCCGACGACTGTGTTTGGTCAGAAATTTCCGACAGATTTCCGACAGATTTCGGACGGATAATATTTTAAATTATTGTCGTCGGAAAACGGTCGGAAATTTCTGACCGTTTTCTGTCGACTTTGTAGCCGTCGGAAAGTTCTGACCAAATCAGATTTCTGTTGGAAATCTGTCGGAAATTTCCGACCAAAAAAATAACAGTCAAAAGTTCGGTCAGAAAAAACCTTCTTTCTTGTAGTGAAATATTGTTGAAACTGTTTATTTATTCTAATAAATCCTTACGTTTATAACTAAGATGATATGGATAAAAGATTGATTATAATTTAGTTGAAATTAAATTCTTAAGTAGAAGTTATTAAACTTGCAATCCTTCTTTTTGTCATCCAAGATAGCTTTAGTCAAATCAATTATATTGATTTAGAAAACCCATAAGCTATTTCAATCCCAAACAACCAAAAAACAGGCGCATTTGTTATTGACGCTGCGACGGATTTCCTTTACTATAAACATAATTACTTGTCACAACTGTTAATAAACTCAAATGTGTTTACTAAAGCTACCCATATAAGAGATTCATACTCATTTCTCTTTCTCTAGTCATCTCCTATGTTAGTAGCTATCATAATACAATCATCATACAAATGATATATCTCTTGGTTCCATATAGAACATGCAAAAAGACTGTTTTCTGCAGACTCCATGATCACTGAGTATTATAAATAGCAAACTCTGTCAATGGTCTATTTATATGTTGAGGAAAGACCTCGAAATGTAGCTTCCAAATAATGATTTCCAGGTCAACACATTGCATGTTAACCTCCACAATGGGATCATCGGATCTGCAGATACCGCTACATGTCGAGTCGAACGCAGCTACACATATGTCCTCTGCTTGTGCTTTTCATTCACAATCTGCAATTCTTCCGAGAACCAGAATCAATGTTAAATGAGGTAAAAGTTTTAGAGTCACAACATACTTTGTATAGCCAAGCCCAATAAAAAGCACCCAACGTAACATCCCCACTTGCCTATTTGTGCAGAAAATGACTTGATCATTATATAGTAGCATTGAGAAGTTAGATGGAGAATGAGGTACGAATGCAAAGTAGACAAAACAGTTAAAATCTTACTGATTATGGGAAATATAAGAAATCAATTCTCTTGAAATGGCGTATAACTGTCCAATTGCGTGACAGAAGTACTTGTTCATGTTCTCACCAAACTTCCAATTCTAAATGTATATATAAATCCATTAGAGTTATTGTCAGCGCTCTGTTGCGATATTTGTTAGCTAAAATAATTCATCCAACATAATAGGAAAAAGAAACCAACGAAATTGTAAAGCTAACCATCAGTTGAGATGCTTTTGATGTCCTCACACATTGCAAGCTTAGTGATTTCACTGTCAAAAGCAACAAACTCAGCAGTCATATACATCCGAGACATTTTTTTACAAACGGTTCCTAGCACAGAAAAAACATATTATTATGTTACAGATGATAAGTTTGATGCATAAATATAGTTTAGAATTTTTTTCAACTAGACATTTGTGCCTACTGAATTACCTTACAACACCCACTGCATTGTGATTTTGGCATGTTAAAGCTGAGAATCAACATTGGAGTTTGCGTTAGCATTTGGAACATGAAATATAACACCATCAATTTCAAGTGTTAATTCCATTGACAATAGCTGTGCAAAAGAACTCTGTTAGTAAGGTAATCGTGATTAGTAATTCTTTACATCTTAGTGCCGTGCAACTTCAAAATGATAGACACTTACAATCGATGGCTCTCAAAGATGGACCGTAAACCATCTAATGATATGCTTACCTCGTCGTATAAGTAATCCATGTCACTTCCCTCCCACGGGTAACGTTGCTGGTGCAGATCAATTCCCTCCACCTTTTCCTCGTCATTAGGATGCTCTACAATATACCCTCTGTAAGGTTCAAATTTATGCCGGTAGAATTATCAGAGAAAAAAATATAAAGTACCCTCCAAATCTTCCGGAGCATCGACATTTTCTTTATTCAACGATCTTCATTCAACCTAACAACCATCAAAATAAAAAGAATGTGATGCACATAATCTTCAAAATCCAAGTTTAATGAATGGAAAAAAAAAACTCAGGAAGACAGAAAATGTCAAACACCCACTGGCTTCTTCTTCTTTTACTTCTTCGCTCCCGTAAATGAACTGTCAAAGACATCATTATTTGCAGGAAAAAAGATTAAACAAAGCAACTGATGAAAAGAAACAAATATGTTTCACAACACATAAACTCTTCTTGAACAATCAGGCAACAGATAATATGTCTCCTGTGTGACTCAGCTGAGTCCTCGATGGAATCCTGAACGACAAATGTCTTCTTCTTCTTCTTGGTTAGATCAAAGGGTTCAAGTTAAGGATGACCAAAAAAAATTAAAACCACACAATCATGATTTATCAGGCAAAATAAAAGAACCGATGATGAATTTATTAAAGATGGGGAGATGTAGATTCATGGAACTCAAAGAGCCAATATGTGTTTCTTATATGAGTCATGAACCGATGATTAAAAATTGAAAGCCCTAAACTTCCATTGAAGAGAACGTTTACAGACCAAAGAGGTCTATTGGACCTTTTTTTTTAACGAAGCCCATTTCAAAACGTGAGTTATAAAGTATTTATTAAATCATTGGATAAAAAAATTAAGTGTGGACCCCACAGAGAAAACCGAAGAAGCAAATGTTTCCTACTTTCATAAATATATATTAGTTTCGGCCATCAGTGTACAAAGTATCCTTTAGCTTAGTGGTATAAATGTTGGTATTTATGACTCAATAATCCGGGTTCGAGCCACATGCTTGATATTTTTTCACATTTTTTAAAAATGAGACTAACTTACCTGCTGACGTGGCGGTTCAGGAATGAGACAACTGCCTTGTTATATTATAGATTGTGTTTTTACCTTAATAACACCTAAGACTTCTTTGGTGGGGATTTTGGTTATACTTTTTTTTATTTTGAATTAATAATGGTACACTTCTGAAAATATATAATAATGAGAAAATGATTTAAGCAAAGATATGTGAAGAAAAAGAAGAATAAAGACGGGAGAAAAAGGCATTATTTGTGTCGACGGGAGGAAAAGGTTTGATGAATTGGGAAATACATTGGAAAAAGAACCCAAGTTGTATGATTAATTGGCAAAAAAGTGGTCCAAGAGACATCTGGAAATGTAGGACATGCCCTAGGTTTTTGCTTTTCTAAAGAGAGTATGTGGAGGTAGTCAACGAAACGCGCGTATGGTTGTCGTTTTGGACCTACTCAATACAATTACACGCGAATTCGTGTGTATGTATATATGCATGCCGCAGTACAAACTCTATTATTGCAATTTGTCGAATTTTTTCTACAGGAATTCACCGACCGATGATATTGTTTGTCGATTGTGTTATAAATGGAAGAACAAGAGACCATTCTAATTCAAATAATTATTTGTAGAAACTATATATTTTTCAATATTGTTAATGTGTGCCCGGGCTAATGAATTGATTTGTTGACTTTTAATTATCGTTTTAGAATATTATCCACTAAATATTTTCACACAAATTAAAATACTTAAATATATTATTATTTTAATAAATTATAAGTCCGGCTCTTGAATTTCGATTGTATTTTACATTCATATTAACTTTTATAAAAGTTACACTGAGATCATATTGTCACTTTAAAAATCTATTAGAATAAAACGACTTTTAATTTGAAAGAGATGAAATATCTTCCTCATCCCGTTATCTTAGCTAATACTGTCTAAGACATACAATAGTGATTAACTATATGACAATGGATTCTAAAGTTAGGGCCAGAACAGAAAAAAGGACTAATCGTCGACATATTATTTATTCAAGAGCAGTTTCATTTATGTTTTTATTATTCAGATCTGGACCACCGATGTCTAAATCTCGTGGTACTGAATTGCTTTTTCAAAATGTTACGTGGATATCTATGTGGATCTTTTTGTTAAATGATGATGTCCAGTCTATGGTTAATTATGGAAATAAGTGATAACGACCGAGCATCACATTTATATTAACCAATATATAGTAAAATATACATCATATCATATTTGATTATAGCGTCTAAAGTAATGTTTGAATTTCAGTCTGAAATGATGATTTGAAAACGAAAAAAAAGTGTTTCAAATGCGTAAGATTCGTAACTGTTCCTTTTCAGAATTCAGTTTACACTAGCATACAATGTTGGAATCAACCATTAAAACCATACTACTTCATTCAATTTGTCAGTGATGATAATCCGATTGGCGAGTTAAAATATAACCACTTAACAAATTGTTTTCATAATCGACCATATATACTAAGCTGATGGAAATTTTTTTAGGGCAATGTTATTGGATAACTAAAATACGATATTGAGTAATATGGAATTTGCAATGAGATTTCATTGAATCATGATTTTCTTGCAAGTACTGGCCGATGATATATACATTCCATTCTATATCCCAATTCAGTTATCTAGTTTTGATACATTATAAACGATAGAGCATTTTAATTAATTTTGTTGTTGCCAAATTAAGTCGACTAGTCTAGCAGTCTAGATATTATACTTTATCTGTTATAATGAAATGAAACCAGCCCGAACTTGTCACCTTCTTCAGTTCAGCTGATACTAGAACTAAAGCGATTATTTGATGGAAGGGATTATTTTAAACAAAGGAGTTTCATATGGTACGTAAATTATATCGAAGGCTGTAAAAATAATTTAAAACTTCAGATTATGGACGAGAGCAGCATGTGAAATAAGGAAACACAACATGAGTAGCCTATAAATTTACTTTAAACATATAATTCTTCAGTTATTTCCTAATTATAAGGTTAAGATTCCGGTTGTGAATGATGAGCAGACAAAACATGCTGCAAGACAGTTAAGTTCTACAGTTAGTACTTTATGTTATTCGTACCAAAGAAGGCTGTAATTTTTGCACAGTGTAATTTTATTAAAGTTGATTAAGTTTTTTATTGTGTTCTAATTCGTAGGGAATATTTACCGCTTGTTAACCATTCAAATATTTTTTTTAAATGATTTCAGTAAAATTGAAATGCAAATTTTTATTTTTGTATGATTAAAATTTTTTTGAGCCCGTATAATTTAATTTAAATGATGCAAGTGATAATTTTGAGTAAACCATACATCTATTTAAAATGAAACTCAATTCATTTAATTATTTTTTTGGGAATGCCCTAATACAGCCTAAATGTGCGTGAATTTTAAAATATCTATTAGGCAATCTAAAGTTTTAACCCATGTAAATTATTTAATATTTATCCTAAACTTCTTATCCTAGTTGTTCTCAAAAATATACTTCTTATCTTAGTTCCGTCGACTTCTTTGTTCCATGCTGCGTTGTGTACAGATATAAAAATACATTTCTATGTATATGTTTGGTGAAAAGTTAAAAACACTGAAAGTTGAAATGATAAGGTTTATGTAAGAGACAGACAAAACATATGACAAAGAAAAATGTCTCTAGTCACGTCAAACACCACCATCTGCATTTATTGCCCTTTTTCCCTGTATAATTTTTCCCAAAAGGGTTATAACTTATAACTTACCATTCATAAAAAGAAGATAAGCTTTAGGAAGATAACTCCAGAAAAATTACAGAGACTGAGATTGGTTTTCTGATCATGGCAGTTTCAGTTCACATGCGACTCTGCTTGGCTCGTGAATGTAATAAACAATAAAATGTATCACTAATTATTCACACCGGTTCAATCTACTCAATCACAGCCGGTCTAACCCGGATTCACATGTCAATGGATTTTTTTATTATTTAAAACCCCTATTGGATTTATCCTGTGAAAAAATGTATAAATGAATTGTTTGTTTGATAAAGAACTTCTAAACCGAAATTTGGAAAACTCGGTTAAACCAAACCGAATGAAGAATCATGTGAAACATATCATACTTCTCAGGCTTCACATGCCACAAAAAATGCTTCTGCACTCTCTTTACTCTCATCTGCAATTGCTTGTACCTACGTTCCGATATAGACATCAAAATCTTCTTCAAGTTGGGTATATCTTTCTCCAACACAAAAACCGCAAACGACTCCCAGTTCAAAGCCTCGAAAAAAGGTGGCACAAAGTTATCAGATATGATGACTGGAACACAATCATAGAAAATAGCCTCCACCACCCTAGGGCTGTTCACTTCATACCCTTTAGCGCAAATGCAGTACTTGCTCCTCTTCATGAACTGAAGATAGTTCTTGTTTCCTTTAGACCTCGGAAGCTTCCCGAATATTTTCAGGTCAGGATCTTTGTTGTTACCCCAGTAAGAGAGTAGTATTGGCCTAACGTACCCGTGATCGGGTTGACCAGCAAAGAAAGCTAGTGTTGGCCTTTTGGACGCAGACTTGCCACCGATGTTACTTAGTGGTTTCTTGGGATCTCTAACGTATGTCTCGGGTAGAGATGTGTCCTTTCCAAAGACAAAGCCTTCTTTAACATCCGAGTTACACAACGCCCTTATAGTCTTGGAAAAATGCTTCCGTGTCTCCGATGGAGCCTGAAAATGTAACAAAACGACATACATTTATTAGTAAATGATCTCAATGATCCAACCGTTATAACCTCACATAGACGAAATGTCACAAAACACCATATAATATTCTAAAAAATGATCTCAAATCTCACATATTTACAATGCCACAAAAATGTTACAAACATGCATTCGTCAGAAAAATGATCTCAATGATCCAACCTTCATAACTTCACATAGAAAAATGTCACAAAATACCATATATTAATCTGAAAAATGATCTCAAAGCTCACGTATTTACAATTCCATAGCATAATGTCACAAGACATACATTTATCAGACAATGATCTCAGTGATCCAGCCTTTATAACCTCAGATAGATAAAATGTCACAAAAGACCATATACCAATCTGTTTCTCGGTGTTCAAAACTCACATATTTACAGCTTATATAGAGTAATGTAACGAAAAAAAAACGTTACGTTTTCAGAAAATGGTCTCAAAGATTGCATCTACATAACTCAATAGATATATATCAGAAATGTCTGAAAACATTCTCATGTCAAGGAGGAGACGTTACCCAGTCATGGCAGGCGGCAAGGAAATGATCAGCTCCAGAAGTTCGGTTCCAAAAAGGATATTTTATGGAAATGAAGTCAATATAGTCTTTTAGATACTTAATGAGATTGCGGTGACTATGAGAATTCTTTACATATAGAGTCTCCTCGAGCATCTGGGAACTGAATGGTAAGTAGAAAAGATGAGCCTTTGTAGCGTCCTTTGTGACATATTTGTTGTTGGATTCAATAAGTTTCATGAACCAGCCTTCGGATGAATATATCCCTCCGAGTCTTGGAGTGTGCATTATAGGTTTATCTCCTTCTTTGTATACATAAACCTTCAACATCTCCTCCATCATCTCATAGCTCCTGTTGAATTCAATATAAGCCCAAGTCGGTATCAGTATATGAGCTTTGGTGCAACTTGGAGAATACTCCCTCCGTTTCGAATTAGATGTCGTTTTAGAGCAAAATTTTCGTTTCAAAATAAGTGTCGTTTTATGATTTCAATGCAAAATTTATTGATTGTTTATTCTAATCTATTTTTCTATTAGTTGAAATCTGGTTAGGTGTATTGATAATGATGTTTTTATCTAGTAAATAGATAAATTTAAATGTTTTATTAATCTGGGTGTCGAAGTCTAGCACGACAAGTTTCATTGAGGGAGTATAACATAACCACTCACCGTTTGAAGATGGAAACATTGTGATAAAGAGGTGCATAGAGGAGAGGATCTTTGTCATCAATTGGTGCATTCTCAATCTCATGTTTTGCTTGTAAAAGCTCTAGGTCAGGTTTAGTAACCCATTTTGGTTTCTGAAGATAAAAAAACATGTTATAATACTAATGCTACATCTTAAGTAAGAAAGTATCATAACAAGATCATGGTGTACCTTCGCAAGACGATTATGAGAAATACGGTTTCGACGCAGCTGCTTGCTCATCTCATATATGGACATCACTCCTGAATCAGTCGTTTTTGCGTTCTCCTTTATGTCAGGTACAAATCTCACAACAGGAGAAGCATCACCAACATCTTCTTTAGTTGAATTCTTGTCATGTACTTTGCTAGTTGTAGGTAGTGTAGCGTTTTGCTTTAAAGGAGACTGGTTTAAACCAGGTAAAGCAGCTGGGACCTTCGCACTAGCCACATTTACTGTTGCGTTATCCTTAACCGGAGACGGTTTTAAACCAGGTAACGCAGCTGGTGCCTCCACACTAGCGACAGGGGCGGTTGCGGTTGCGTTTTCCTTGACCGGAGACGAATTTGAAGTAGGTAATGAAGGCTGGAATGCAGCTTCTTTGTCAGAATCATCCACCAAAGTAGCATTGTTTTGGGAGAAGCTCGGTACCATTGCTGGAGTCAAGTTATCATTATGATGCTTACGGTCTCCTATAAGTGAAGTTGAGTTTCTTGAAACGGGCATCTTGGTGGAAGAGAAGAGAGAGGAGATAGAGTATGGTAGCTCGACGTATTGGAAGGTGACAATGAGTGCAAATGTGAGTCCCAATAGCCATAGAAGCCGTCTGCTTTCTACCTTCCACAGCCATGGAAATACATAACTCATCTTCATGGCCCTGTTATTTAATTTACCAGTCACACTCAAAAGTTTTAATACTTATGATAAATGAGTCATAAGAATCAATCTAATATGGTCAATGCATGAAACCGGTTTTGACTCAATTCAGTTGGAAACTTGAAGCAATTTACCTAGCAATGTCAAAGTCTTGTCACTCAAAAGTATTAATCTCTAAGAATTAATAATATGATTTTTGATTCTAATATGGTCAACGTATTGACCATTTAGCGGATGTGATTTAAGAAGAAAATAAAATAAAATTGTAAATTTCAGAGCTCAAAAGACGCAATTTACTGAGGAAAAAACTAGTAACTTTAGTGCATGTAATAATTTCCGCTGAACTATCATCCGAATCATTACATTGGCTTTCCATCTCTTTAGAAAACATCAATGCATGCAATATGATAAAGAAGATACATATTGTTATCAAATAACCTTATGCTCTGCCTCACCATGAACATATATATACATAATACACAGAGAGAGAGAGAGAGAACCTGAACAGCTGACAAAGTTGAGAAGTCGATAGGAAGTCAAAAAGAATATCAAGAGAGGCATATGGAGTTCTGATGATTGAGTTTGATCGCCTTCTGGTCACAAACGAGGACGAAAGAGATGGAAAAAGAAAGTATCACGAGAAAATTGATTCTTGTCGGATTTTCTTCCTTACGTGTCTGTGTAACTGTCCTGGTTCGCTGTTTACGAGAAACCCAATAAGATCATTTGGAATCAAGAACCCATTATTAGAGAACAAGGATTAAAAGAGGGTATTTTTGGAATTTTGTAGGAGGAATATGAACCCAATCAAACCCAAAAAAGAAAAAAAAAATCTCCTAAACAGTCGTATATAAAATTCAAGTGACACGGTATCTATGCTAGCATTCGTCCAGTAAGCCAGTAACCGATATGTGTGAAAAATTGGCCGAATTAAATCGAAGCAAACCAAACCGAACGAATTGGACCAAAGCATTGCATGTATTTTTTTTAGTTATTCTCGTATCATGTGTGATTGGTGACCAAGTGAATGAAAATGAACATTCAATTTCTTATGGTTCCCAAATAAATACACAATTCATAAGGAATTAATTTTCTTTTATATTGCTTATCATTCTTGTTTTGTAGAGAACAACAAAGCAAAATTATGGAAGCACCGTATCCTAGTGGTTAAGGTTTAAAGGCTAATACATCCAGGTCTCGGGTGTAAATCCCAGACTATGCAATTTCTTGCACATTGCGCATTATAGGAGATCCAGGTTTCAATTCCCGGAGAAAGCGATTTATTAAACAATTATGAAGACTATAGAAGAAAGGCTTACAATGGATCTTCAACATGGTGCAAGTAAAATTCGGTCAGACGTAGATCTTCGTAGGACGGCTCAGGTGATGCAGTTAAGCGTAGATCCTCATAAGACATGTAGTATTGTCGGTTGTCGAATCTTCTATGTAATCTTTCTCATAATTGTAATATATCATAATAAATCAGCGTTAAAAAAAACAAAGCAAAATTATTTCTCATTATTTATGAGGAGGAACAATCATTCCCACTCATTTTTTAGTTTTATTTCTCTTCATTTTTTTTTATTTGTTCATAATGTTCGTCGAATGGTCACCGGTCACACCAGAGTGTAGGCCTGGGCATTCGGGTCGTCGGATCAGGTTCAGATCAGGTCCTTTCGGGTCCGGCTCTTTCGGGTCTAAGAGTTTGGGACCCGATAGGGTAATTTCAAATTCTCGGTTCCGGGTCGGTTCGGATCGTGCCGGGTCCGGGTCGGGTCGGGTCTTCGATAGTTAGACCCATTCGGGTAACTAGAATTTATCGGTTCAGATTCGGTTCAGTTTCAGGTCGAGTTCGGTTCGGGTTCGATTTAAAAAAGACCTAAAAATACAAAAAAATATCTGAAAATATTTATATATCCGAAAATATTCGAAATTTTATTCAAAATTTGTGTTTTTATTATATTAAAATGTGTATATATACTTATTAAACTATGCGAGATACAACAACAATTTGTTGTCTCCTAGTGGTTGACCCCCATGTTCTCTATACGAATAACCCGTCTTCGATTCCTCCTTGATGCATTTTATTTAATTTACATTATTAATTCGGGTACCCATCGAATTTCGGGTTTGGGTCGGGTCGGGTCCAAGACCCGCGGGTCTTCTGCAACAAGATCCGTTAGGGTAATTTGATCTGGTCGGGTCTTCGAGTCCGGTAAAATGTCGAGGCCTACCAGAGTGATATAAAAGTTTCCTTAACGTCACCGTACTATTATCGAGAGCGAATGAGCGAGACACATGCATTGAAATCGTTGACATATTAATAACCTTTGCAGGGACAATGTGACACCACTTAGGTTGCTTGCATGTCGCGGCAGCAATTAAATATTTGACATTCAACTATTTTATCGAGATATGGAAATCGTAAACTTATTGTTTCGTAACTGAAAACAATAAATTTTTTTTTTTTTGGTAAACTGAAAACAATAAATTTTGCAAAACCAATTAATAATGTTACTCTAAAATAGAGTAGAGTTTCTCTCCAATAGATTACTCTATATTTGATTCTAAAAAAAATATTCTTAAATATATATATATATTTTAAAAAATTTATAACTAATATCTTTTACTTACAAAATTTACAAATTGTTTCTTTATATTTTATTTTTCACAAAATTTTCATAAATTATATATTTATATCAGACATTCATTATATTAAAACTTACATTACATCTGATCTATTAAAACTGAAGTACATTTTGTACTTAGTCCTAAGTTTTCTACAAAAATTATCTTTTCATACCACTTTAATTAAAACTATGTGGTCTTAAATACATTCGATTATATAAGTTTTTAATCATGTTCCAAATCGAGTCAGTTTCGAAACCCATATTTCGGGTGTTTGGTTAGAAATAGAAGTTTGTTTGGGCTTTTAAATAAGAGTCTATTATGGTTTAATCCAAATGGTTTAGGGATTTTATCGTTTAGCCGATTTTGGATATCAATATATTTAATGTGAGTACAAAACCAAATCAATCAAATTTATTTCCTTCCTAAAACTCGACATCAATCAAAAACCATTCATAATTCTACGCAAAACAATTAACTGTTTTTGAATATTATAACTAAATATTATTTTTATAAAAATCAAAACAACATTCCTAATTTAATGTGACTACAAAATCGAACCAATCACACTTATTTCCTTCCTAAAACTCGACATCAATAAAAAAAATCTTAGAATTGATATTGCTCTACACGAATAAATTATTTCATTTCATAATTATACGCACACTCCTTTTAAACAGAGAAGAGGTTGAAGACAACAGAGATAAGCTCTATTCATAATGAAATGAAAACCTTTTTTTTTTGTTGACAAAAAGTTTGTTTGTTTCCTGGAAAAAGAAAACAAAATTTAATGGGCTAATGACGAAAACATTAATAATACCATGACCCAAATTAAAATTTGTTTTTCTCATGAATTACTATGGCCCAACTTACAATGGCTACTTAATTCAAAGTTTTTGAATGATTGTAATTAATTTTTCTGTGATTTTTAGTAAGTTTTTTTTTGCTAAATGATTTTTATTAAGTTGTTGTACGAATATATATGTACATGTTAATTATTTATATTCCAAATTTTTATAAAGTACAAATAAATTCATATACACAACCAAGGAACTGAATAATCTAAACAATAAATTATAACATATAAACAATAAGAATCTTGTTGTCAAAAAAAAATAAAAATAAGAATGTTTATGTGTAAACATGCCAAATTTAAACAAATATGTAATATGTAATTCTTATATATCTATAAAATTTAAATGTTTAAAAATACTTCTTTTATAAAATAAAAAGACACATATAAATATAACTCCAATTATTTATAGATGTGGGATTTTATATATGATATCACTGTCCGTCGTAAAACTGATTGTTATTACAATTTTTTTTAGAATAAAATCGTATGGAATTACTTATTTCTATATATTTCAATTTTTTTTTAATTATCAAATACTTGTGCGGTTGCGCGAGACAACCTCAAATTGGGTTTGGTAAATAAAATTACCAAAAATCTGTACTTATTTTTGAATGTTTTTGTTACTTTTTCAGTTATTTTTTTTGTTACGGTCTAAATAATGTATTTGTTAAAAAAACTATAAATTATAACTTTACATCTAATTTGAAACACAATATTTATCGTATAATTTAATAAAACACATACAGTTATACTTAATACTCTAATATTTTACACTTTAGAGTATTAATTTACCAAGTCAAATCAATAAAAGAAGAATACAACTGCATAGTTTATAAATGGAATCAGTAACATGAATGTTTATACAAGTGAAAAACATATACTTACGAAAAACAAACATTCGCGCGGGTGCGCGGACCAAAAGCTAGTTTTACTAATAACATAATTCGTTTTAACTTAAACATATCCATTAGTATATCTTTCCCACAAGTGATCAATTAACGAATTTCAGAGTGTGAAATGAATTTTTTTATCTTTAATTTTTTTTAAATCGACCAAAAAAATTCTTCAAATCGAATATTATCATTCTTTCATGTCTGAATATGTGGAGGTGGAACTTCTCTTCCCACTTTAGTTGGTGCGCTAAAATCACATTCATCCTCGTATCATGTTGCATATAATTATACATGTAGTCCATATGCATTGGTCACCAATACATTTTTATATATTTTCGTTACATACATGCATAAAAAAATATTTAGTTTGTGACTTAAATTCTGCGTAAGATCCAGATGTTCGTGAATATTTGAAAAAGAATTTTACAAACAAAAAAAGACGTGGTCAACAACATAAACAAGAAGCTACTCCTTCATTTACCTCATTTGGACAATATTTTAACAATCTTTCTCGATCTAGAAGCAATTTACCAAAAAATTAAGTCATTATTATTTATGGTTTTAATTTTATTTTGAGTTACTTATTTTTAATTTTTAGTATTTGTTTTTTTTTGCTAATCTTAAAAAAACATTTAATTTTAGTGATTTTTTTCTTTGGATAATAATAATAAATTTTAAATGTTTATATATATTGTGCTATACATAATTATGTGTTGTTTGCATAATTAAGTTAAATAAATAGTTACAAAATAAAAAAAAATTGAAAAACAAAAGGAATAAAGTATAAATAAAAAAGTTTCACTCTATAATAGAATAAGAAATATAGTTACTCCAAATATAGAGTAAAAATAGAGTTGGACTATTTTAGAGTGGGATATAGAGTGAAGTTGGAGAATGTTTTACTCTATAATAGAGTTTAGTATAGAAAATAGAGCGCGGTTGGAGATACCCTAGATGAACTTTGCATATGAGAATGGCAGACATAGTTCCCCGAACAATATTGAGCACATATCTATTAATAATATTGAAATTGTATACTATTTTACTATTTTAGTAAAGACAAAGATAAAGCTTAAGTCATGACTAAGAGCATGTTTATTGGGTACCTTAAGTATGGTTCTTAGGATAATTATGAATTAAAAAAAAAAGCTAATTATCTAAGGGACGGCTCCTAATTAAGGCATGGAAGAAACGTCTCTTTTTAAACACGTGTAGCTAGGGTATTGGTTTTGTGATAATGAGAGGAGAAGAAAAATCGAAGTCGACGAACGGTGAAGGATGAAATCACGCAATCGATGTATGCTTTTGGGGAGCAAGACGTAGAAGAACGGAAGACCGACGAGTCCGGTCAGGGAAAGAGATGTCTCCAGTGAAGCCATGGCCGCCGCCGTCAAACGATGCGATGAGGAGGAAATCGAGGAGGATTTCATGGCGGTTGTGGGTCACCGACAACCTCACCGGCCTAAGAAACGGCCAAGGACCGTTCAGAAGAAACTCCATGTAAAGTCTTGGACTTTTGCAAATTTTGATGAAAGCGTTTGATTCGGTTTCTCGATTGATCTGATCTGATTGAAATTTTGTTTCTTTGTTTGTTTGCTTGTTTTCCGGTGGCTACAGAGCTTGCATCCTGCGTTTTCTCGTCTTCATAGAGCACATGTTCAAGGTGCAGAGTTCTAAAAAATTTCAGAAAAACTGGAGAAGGGACCTCTAGAGCAATGGAACCACACTTACCACGAAGTTTCAAGGTTTCTAGAGCAATGGAGCCACACTTACCACGCCTACTACCTTGTTTCCATTGTGGTTGATAGAGAGATAGCTCTGGAGCAGAGGGTTGTACGGAGACGACCTAGAAAAGAGTCTGCGACAAAAGCAGAAAGGAGCGGAAGCAACGACGCCGTTACATACCTAAGATCACGATTCACAATATTCTGCACAAACCCACAAACCAAAACTTCTAATTTTATGATTCTCTGTAAAACTCACAAACCATGGCTTGATGATTATAAGGTGGAAGAAACCAAGGTATGATTATCATGATCCTCACCATCATCAAGGATTTGTTGTTATGCTTTGAAAGAGTTCTGAAGATCTTTGCTAAATTTTTCTTCACTGGCTGTTCAGTAGGTTAGGTGCAGTGCTTGTAGTCTTGTTGTTATGTTGTGTACGACGGGATATATTTATGATGAAGTGTAGAGTCACATGCTTGTAGTCTTGTTGTGAACATGTTGTGTTGTATCACGGGATGTATTTGTGATGAAGTGTTAAGTCACAAAATCTTTATAAATAATGTGTTCAAAACATTGTTTTCAATCACAAACCACAATCTGAAACATTTCTTTCATCACAAACTCTTGTTCTCTTTCATGTTCTTCCCTTTATTTATCAATCACAATCAACAATCTTAAATATTTCTTTCATAACATTTTTTTCAAGAACCCTTACCTTAAGAAACTACCATTGGATGACTAAAATTAGTTGTTTCTTAACATAATCTCTTAACTTAATTTTAATATTTAAATATTGACTAAGAACCCATTTAAAGATTACCCCCAATAAACATACTGTAAGTCCAAAAAGAATAGCTAAAACGAACATTCTCTCTGGTTGCTTCCGTCGCTTCTCCGTTTAGCCGACTCCGGCTGCTCACTTAGAGCCGGAGTCGGAATCTGTCTCTCTTTGTCTTCCATGCTCTCTTTTTTGGATCTTATTCTCTCAACGGATTTGACTTCCTTCTAGATTTCAATCTAGCGTTTTGTCATTTCCGGAGAGAATAAGAGAGTTTGCCGAGCATCTGATGCATGCATTAACTAGTCAACTTTGCTTTCACCTTCTCTTCACTCAGATCCGCTTTTGTTTCGAATCCAGTAACTGATCGAAGAACATGCATGACTGATTTCAAAGCCCTTTGGTTCATCTCAGTATCGATCTTCTTCTTTCTCGGTCCTTCGAGAGTGTTTGAATCTGGTGATGTTATGTTTCGCTCTTTGTCATTAATCAATAGATCTGATCGAGATCTTCCTCTATTCAAGCTTCTTTCTGGTTTCTCAAGTCGATTTCTTACCGTCATAGCCGTCTCCGGTTGAAGACTTCCAATCATGAAGTGATTATGTCTTACTGGTGTTTGAAGCTTTGTTCTTAAATTGTTTGGGCTATTCACTATAGGATGATTCACAAGTCGTGGGTTTGGCCAAGATTGCTTCTACGATTTGTCTTTGTTCAAAGGTGTTTTGTCGATGTCTCTTGCATGTTTGTTTCTTTGAAGTTTCTGGATTTCATTTGATCTGTTTTTAGGTTGTACTAGTTATGACAGTGACAAAAAAAAAGGTTGTACTAGTTATGGAGTTTGTTTATGTCTTTCATGTACACTCCCATCTGTGGGCTTAATTTTCCAGGGATTTTGTGTTGTCCGCTGGACGTTCTTTCTCCGGATTGTTCATCGCCGGGCTATTGTAATCTTTTACATGTTTTAATAGAACTATCAGTATTTAAAAAAAAAAAAGATAAAGCTTAAGGTTTATGATAAATAATTATGCTTGTAAAGAGAATAGACCAAGCCAATTGAATAAGAACTTTTGCAAGCTCAGGAACGGAATTTATACGAATTGGTTGGGGCATTCTTGATTGGTTTATGAAATGCTCGAAAGTTTAGAGACGTATCAAGACTCGTATTATATATGTGATTTTTCAATCAACAAAAAGTTGTCATTTTCGTAGTATCGAGAAAAGATTTGATATCAGGGTATAAATGATCATTGCTCCATTAGTTAACAGTACATGTGTGCTTTGACGATGCCATATGCTAATGTATCGTAATATGTCTTGCAGAGTTGGTCTAAAAACTCTAGAATCATGGAACAAAAAAAGGAATTAGATAGTGTCTATCTTAGTAAAGCATATATCTATAATCTTCTCTCAAAGTAAGAGCATGTGAAAAGATAATTTTACATGCTGTAGATCTAACATTGATGATTAATCCATGATATAGAGATCAAAATAAACTAAATTAATGACAGTAAAAGTAGGTTTAACTAAAATTAATTAATTCATGTCATAAGAAAGCAACAAAATATTCTAACAAATTTCAAAACATATTGGAAACAAAAATTAAAGGAATCAATCAGACAACGTTATGGTGGATCAAGTAATCATCACCGTCCGATGAAACGTCGAGAATCATGGCAGTATCATTACCATGATGGTTATGGTGGGACTTGGTCATCTCCTTCTGTCGCCGGAGCTCCATAACTTTCCGATGAGAATTGGAATGTTTTGACAGCACGAACGTCGGACTCGCCACCGGCCGGTACTCCGGTACAAGACGTCCCGATTTGTACCTCACGCCGCAAGCGTTGCACAGAGTCTTCGGACCCATTGGACCCGTCCGCCACTGCGGCGTCTTGTCGGTGGCGCAGTGGAGACACCGACGCTCATCTTCACCGGAGTCCGTCGAGGAATCTTTCTTCCGCCGGGACGCGTCGACGGCTAGCTTTTTCCAGAGTTGAGCCGTGAGCGTCGGCGAGGACGGCGGAGACAGGTAGAGGCTGGAGATAATGGTTTCTCCGGTGAACGGGTTGTCGTAAAAGGCTTCCTTGGGAAGCTCTCGTGAGGCCCAGTTGCATGCTGCGGCGCGTGAGCGTTTGCTCCTGGCTTTGGCCGGCACAGAGACGTCAGTGGTGAAAACCGGACTGCTGCTTTTCAGGTTTTTCGGGCCGGGTTCGGATTTTGAATCGGGTCGGGACTTGTAACCGGGTATTAGCTGGAGCTTTTGAACATGTTCGGTCGAGAACGAGTCCTCCACGAAGTTCGACAACCACTCTAGCTCAGCTAACTCATCACTCTGTGTTCCAACGAAATAATCAAAACATGTTTTCAAAATAATTAAATATCGACTAACGAAACAATAAAACTTTCTTTAAATTACTTCGAAACTATCTAATCACAATTACGAATCATATATTTTATTTCGTTTTTAACAACTTCATATATTTTATTTCCTAAACTTACATAATCACCAAACAAACAAATATACTTTTAATTCCCTAAATATTCAAACGTATATGAAACTGATTTTAATTAACATACCGGTACGCAGAGGTCGCCGGAGAAGCTGGTTCCGTCTTGAACGTCACCGTGGAAAGTGGGAAGACCGGTGTTGGAGAAGGAGGAGGAGTTAGAGCTGTCGGCTACGGCGGTGGTTGTGTCGGCGCCATCGGAATCAGCAATGACATCGTTCTCCTCGTCTTCATCGTTAGGGAAATCGACCAAGAGGTCATCGACGGAGAAATGGTCCGCTGTGTGAAAGAATTCATGAGCTTCTTCTTCCATGAAGTTAAAAGGTTTAAAGGGTTGTTACGGTGAGCTCTCGCCGGAGCTATTTTAGAGAGACAGAAGAGAGGAGAGAGTGGAGTGATGGGAACCGTGAGTTTTAAAAGGAGTTAAGTTAGAGAAATGGCTTTCTATGGGAAGAAAAACTTTTAATTTTTTTTGTTATATCTTTCTTAAAGTATTTCATTTTTATTGCGTTTGAAGGGGACAAAAGATACATGTAAATCGGAAGGTTTGACGAGGTATATATAGCTAATTAATCTTCACAAAAACATATACATCTAAAACAGTCCCCATACATGAAGAAAGAAATATAAGTACTTGAAACAAAAAGCATATACAACGAGTCAATGGGCACAATGGCCATCGAAAAATGTTACTTCCTCCGTTCTTTAATAATAGACTTTTTAAAAAAAAGATTGTTTCAGAAAAATATATTTTTTGTGTTTTCTATGAAAAAATGGTAAACTTCAAAAAAATTAATTGACTTTATTGGATTACTATTGGTTAAAAGTTATTGAAAATTGAAAATTACAAAAAACGATATATTTATTATGGTATTTTAATATGTTTTGTTAACGTCTGTGAAAATTCTATATTTTAGTAACAGAGGGCGCAGATGCATCGCATGCAGCAATACTCTCTCGTAGTGAGAGCCTCGTCCATAAACAGTCTGCACTCAAATTAGGTATTCTAAGGTATCTTTCTCCTAGTAAAATTAAATTAATTATATGTCGATATCATTAGTGTTAGTTAGAGATAAATTTTGCTTATTTATGTAATGAATAAACGTGTTTAAGTCTTAACTAACCGCCTCCAAAGTCACAAACCACCTTTACAAATGCTTACAATCAAAGCGTTAGTGTTTTGAGAGAAGAGAATCACTTAAGTTTCCGTAGCTTTACATGAGTGTCTGCTTACTTCAGGCACGTGTATAGAGAAGACCCTAGTCCCATGGGAACCAGCTTTTAATTTTACGCCAACTCCTACACGAGCTTCGTTCGAGACAAAGGATTGGACTAGGTTTATGTTTCTACTTTCTTCTACAGTATAGTTCTTCTTTATTTTTATTTTTGATAAAAAAATTGTTTTCGCCTCTTTGTCGGGAATCCAATCATTGTAAATAGTCCTTCTCAGCGTGAATCGGGTGACAGAAGTTACAGCCTAACCCCTTTACCACTGGGCCAATTCGACGTTGGTAACTTCTTCTGTATTTTACATCAGTGATCGCTTGAAACAGACTCTTGCATCATTCAATTATTATATAATTGATCTTATCTTCCTATATCTAGTAATATAATTGATCTTATCTTCCTATATCTAGTGAGTTATGTTTACGGATCCTGAGAAGTGATAAGTGCGTGCGAGTGGCAAAAGTAGTGACTTAGAGGGCCTTACATATCCAGGGTTGGATTTTATATTTTTGGGAACAATAAACATTTATTAAAACTCATGGTGCAACAAGATATAAAATTGTTTGGGCTGTGACGACGAACCCCATCATGGCTTATGCTTCTTTGAAAGTAAGCAAAGTTCAAAGCTTAAAGCCTAGAGAACCGCGAGCTGTTTGTAACGTGTAAAAACAACGTGGCGTCCGATTTGCTTTCAACTTTATTTTATTTTGCTAATTAAGGTGATGGTTAGACGACTTCAAGACATAGTTATATCATCTATTCACTACGAAAAAACACAAGTTTAGTGATGAAATTTAACGAGGAAAACTAATCCTCGTAAATTTACGTCGACTTTATGTGAAATTTGCAAGAAAATATAAAATCAACGTTATTTCCTCGTAAAATAACGACTAAATCATTTCGTCATAAAGTCGATGTAATGTCACGTGGCTTTTACGAGGAAATACGCTTTTCTCGTAAACTCGACGTAAATGTAAAGTGTACTTTACGAGAAAATATTTTACGTCCACTTAGCGAGGAAATTTTGAATCTACCAACTTTGTAGTCGTAACACGTTTTGAATCCACCAACTTTGTAGGTCACCACATCACAGATGTATTTCACACGAGGCTATATTTTTCACACATATGAGAATGGTAGACAGCGGACGACCAGTAACTATGGAATATGTGTGAAAGGGGGAACATATTTCTACGGGATCTTGACGGAGATTATTGAAGTCGAATTCTCAGGGATATTAAAGTTGAAATGCGTCCTCTTCAAATGTGAATGGTTCGACCCCATCGTCAACAGAGGTGTTCGGTTTAACAAATTCGGTGTAGTTGATGTCAATGGTGGACGAAGGTACAAAAATTTTTTTTTTTGCCATACATAAGCAAAATAAATTAATTTCTACGTTTTCTTTAGTTTTGCAGGTACAAAAAATTCGAGCGTTTCATCTTAGCTTCACAAGCAGACCAAGTTAGCTTCCTTCCATACCCTCGGATGAGAGAATCGGGAATAAATTGGTTAGCCGTGATCAAAGTTACACCTCGAGGACGAATCATCAGTGGAGAAGAACCACCATTGCAAGAAGAACAGATAAATGAAGTGGAGGAACCTGAACAAGAAATTGATGACATCCTTCTCATTGATCCGCATAATCATGAGTACGAAGTTCTTACCGACGATGCCACAGACGAAGCTGTTGAAGACAAGTTTAATGAAAATGATGATGTTTCTAGTGATGACGAGAATGTCGATGTATCCGATTGATGTATTTGTTTTTAATAAGATTGATTTTCAGACTTAATGCATGTGATTTGATGGATTTAATCATGAAAAACTATTTATATAATTTGATTTTGTGTAAGGTAATGGGAGTTTGAATTAGAAATAAGAGATTGAGATTATAAGTTAAGGAATTGTGGTTTTATAATTTGGGGTTTGGAATGGAAAGAATGGATTGAGGTTAAAGGGAAGATGGGTTTGGGGTTTGGAATATATGAAGTAGAAGATAAGGAAGATGGGGTTTGGGGTTTCAGATTTTAGGGATTTAAACATAATCCTCGTAATTTCCTCGTAAAATAATGAGGAAATAACGACGAAATTAAAAAATAAAGAACGCGAGAGTCGTTAATTCCACGTAAGCCGTATTCGTCGTAAAAAACTCGTAATAAGAAAACGCGGGCCTCGCTCATTCCTCGTAAATAAAAAAGCGGGCCTCTCTATTTCCTCTCTAATTTGATTAGTTTAGGGTAGATTAGGTGGTTAGTGTAGGAAATTTAGATACTGGAATCTATTTCCTCTCTTAGCGACCAATTAGGGACTACAGTTGTAATATTTGAAAAAAAAAGAAGAAAAATACTGGAATCACTGGTGGGAAGAAACAAGGCGAGACCTACGTAAGTCTAGCCTTGTCTCCGCCCGCATGTGTTCCAGTATCTTTCTTCTCCTTTTTTTTTCAAATATTTCTAATTTGAGAAGCAAACTGGTGAGTAATTATCTCTGATTTGAGAAGCAAATTGGTGTGTTTATCTTTGATTTGAGAAGCAAACTGGTGAGTATTTATAGGAAATTTCGAAAGGTTTTACGACCAATTAGCTTCGTCTCATTCCTCGTAAATAAAAAAGCGGGCCTCGCTAATTCCTCGTAAATGAACGAGGACGTTACGAGGAAACCAAACACGGACCTCGCGAGTTCTTCGTTAAAGGGAAGATGGGTTTGGGGTTTGGAATATTTGAAGTAGAAGATAAGGAAGATGGGGTTCGGGATTTCGGATTTTAGGGATTTAAACATTATCCTCGTAATTTCCTCATAAAACAACGAAGAAATAACGATGAAATTAAAAAATAAAGAACGCGGGACTCGTTAATTCCACGTAAGCAGAAATCGTCGTAAAGACCTCGTAACCGGAAAACGCGGGCCTTGCTATTTCCTCGTAAAATAAAAAAAAAACGGCCCTTGCTATTTCCTCGTAATTTAATGTGGGCTTTACGAGAAAACAAAACGCGGACCTTTGTAATTCCTTGTAAATTTACGAGAAAATTACGAGGATATCTAATTTCTTATATATACTCGCGAGCGCTCACACTTTCAATTCGTCTCAACTTCCTCTCCATTTCCTCTCTATTTCGTAGCAATGGTAACTCTCTCTAATTCCTCTCTAATTTGATTAGTTTAGGATAGATTAGGTGGTTAGTGTAGGGAATTTAGATAGGTTTACGAATTTTATGTTAATTAATGTTGATTAGGTGGTTAATGTAGGGAATTTAGCTAGATTTATAGAAATTGTTAATTATAGAATTTGTTAATACTGTTGATGTTAACTTCAAAGATTAAATTTTTTTGCAGGGCCTTCGAAAGAACATGCTTACTCCCCATTACAGAGAGTTGTTCGGTGAGCCTGGTAGTCGTTTAGGCCCGCCTTCTTTGGCTCCCGGTTATTCTTCAGCTCCCGGTTCTTCCGGTCCGGAACATGCGACAACAACATCCCATTCCAGGCGAGCCATCCGGCACACATAACGAGGCGGATGGTGCGAGGAGGAGTGAAGAATTCTATCAAGCGATGAACGACCCTTAGTTCGTTTTTTTGGTTGTTGTATTATAAATTCAAAACTTCTTTATATATAAAATATTTTCGTATTGATTTTTATTTTAAATTATAATTTTATTAATAAATTAAATAATTTTAATTATTTTTTAATTATATTTTTAAATTCTGTAAAATAAAAAACGAAGTAAAATTGTAGCTAAATTACGACTTATTTACGTGGAAAGTTTACGAGAAAATGACGAGGAAGTTTAAACGAGTATTTTACGAGGAAATATTTTCGAGGTATTTACGTGTATTTTACGAGGAAATACTTTCGAGATATTTACGTATAATTTACAAGGAACACCTTTCGAGGTATTTACGAGGAAATATAGCGACCTCCTTACGTGGAATGATTACGTGGTCTCTACGACGAAATGATGTACTTCGTCTTTACGACGAAATGTTTTCCTCGCTAAGTTAAGACGAATTGGCGAGGAAATATGCGTTACGACGAACGAGTAACGAGGAAACGTGTTTTCTAGCTAATTTCTCGTAAAGCCTCTTTTACGACAAACTCACGAGGAATACCGCCGTCGTTAATCTCATGTTTTCTTGTAGTGATTTGAATTCCAGTGGAACGGTTTCATCATTGGATCATAATTAGCTTACTTCAATTAATGTATATCTCAGCTAAATTCTAGAGCAGAAGTGTTATTTAGTTAGGCTTATGTTATCATCCAAACAATTATAGAGTTGGTCAACCAAAGCCGTGAGGAGAAATGCCTTAGGGCATTTAGTATCTATATTATTAAAAGAGAAGTATCCATTAAAAAATACTCCTAAATTTTTTAATTTATTTACACTTTCATGCCACTGAGAATTAAATTAAACTATATATTTTAATGCTTGTCTTTTCCAGTTAAATTAATGAGTTTTTTTTAATCAAATTTAAACTTAATATCATTAAATGAACCTACCTATTTTAATGCTTGTCTTTTCCAGTTAAATTAAATAGTTTTTCTTAATCAAATTTAAACTTAATATCATTAAATGAACCTAAAAATACATCATATATTTAATGTAGCTTATTACGGACGAGTACGGCGCAATAATGAACTTGAATTTTATTTTTTATGAATACTTGAATCACTTGACATATGTAATATTTAAAATATATTAACTACAATATAACAAATGCATATAACCTACCTACCAATATTCAAACCACCTATAGTTTTCGTTTTCTTTATAGGATGTATCAACCAACCAATCATCCTATTGATTTTCTAAGCTTTATAAAAAACAAATCAATAAATACAAACTCAAAATCCAATCTCTTATATTAATCAAAACAGAATATCTTCAATGTCGTATCTTTAATGTACCTATTAAATATAGAAACTATAACCATAATTACACTAATTATAAGATTAGATTTGATTCCAACCAATTGATCTACTACTTCAGTAATTGATTTGCTTGTAGAAGAGGAAACAATAAATTTAAAATTTGTAAGAATATAAAGATATAGAGATTCCAATCAATTGTCTATATTTGCGTATGATTTTCGCATAATAAGCTTCAAATTGAACATTGAAATAGATAGAGATTTATTTTAATCTTTTACCGACACAGAACTTAAACAAAACGAATAGTTAAAAGTAATTTATTTTTGTTACACTTCCCGAAAAAAACGGTTACACCATGGGCTTTCATAATATGACCTTTTAACATATTAACGTTATGGACATTTAATAATTATCTTGACGAAAAATAAAAACTATAAATAATTTATTATTAATAAAATTATGAAATTATTTACAATTTGATGACTAATTCATCGCCCTTTTTTATATGTTAAATTTTTCATAGAATTTTGAAAATCATTGTAGTTTCTTTAAACATGTACAACTAATTTATAATCTATTATGCCATACTAAGTCATAATATAATATTTCTTCATATTTCTTCATAATTTATAATCTATTATGCCATACTAAGTCATAATATAATATTTCTTCATACTAAGTCATAATATAATATTTCTTCATATTTTAAGTCATTGTAGTTTCTTTAAACATGTACAACTAATTTATAATCTATAATTTGATGACTAATTCATCGCCCTCTCTACATGTAGCTTTATATCTTTATATGAACATATTAATATATAAGTAAATGGTTTTGCAAAGAAACAAACATAAAAGAAAACGTAAATACACATTTATATACTAGTTATTAACAAATGTACGATCTTTTAGCTCCTTAGCCAAAGCAGGCATGCAGCTAGAGCTCCTAGCGAGACCACCTTTTTCAGACTTGGTGGCTCTGACCATCTTGTTAGACCTCTTCTTCAGAATTTCCTTAACCGCTTCTGCCTGGTACAACGCAGGATAACTCCGGCCTAGCCTATTAAACCGGGCACATGCGCTCATGTGTGCATGTACTGCCTCCTCTCGCCGTTTCTCCACCACTAATTCACTGCTGTTCATCTTCTCCATCTCTTGCTCCACCGCTTCTGCGCACAACCCGCAAATCAGCTTCCCTGAGAATTTTGAACGCACACCGTTTATATACTCCGGCGTGCACTCTTCAGACATGCCGCAACACTCACACTTTGCATCTTCTACTTCGGATATCGCCGATAAGGACAACAAAGTTGTAGTGGTTGCAGTTGGCGTTGGCGTTGGTTCTTTGGTTAGAGTGTTGTCTATGGATATTTGGTGTGATATATCCGAGCAAGTCCGTTTAAGGGGAGCCATGAGAAGAATTGATCTTTTGATGTTTTCTTTTCCTTTTTTTTTTGTTGTGTATAACAGTCACTTATATCTATATTTTATGTTAGTTACTCGTTATCTTAATGCGTATTTACTATTTATAGTGTTAAGAGAATGGTCTCGAGTGTTCTGTTTCCCTGTCTACTTTTGTGTGTTCGTCTGCCAATAAAAGCATGAACTTTTTTTTTGTCACAAAAGCATGAACAATTTAGCTTTTATTTAATGAGATTAAAAAGGACCAACCTCACATGTATACCTTGAACAACACGGTAAAGCCACCATAATTTTCCCCTTTTTGTCAGTGGGAAAATGAAGTTTGTTAATATTGATAAGAGAGTGGTAGTAACCTTTCTTTTGTTCATCCTCTAAAGGCTCCAACTGGAAGGTACTTGTGAATGTGATGTAACAATGGGATAAATTAAATGAGATAATGGTTTTTTTTTCCTTCAAAATACTGGTATTAGAAAATAAGATGTATATAATTAAGTACAGAAGAAAATGGTAGTTGTTCAAATATAATTTTTATTTATTAGTATTATATAGATATTACAAATGTATACAACACTGAAATAGTTTTTATTGGATTACAACAATAAATAATATATATCACTGTTATATATATATATATATTATTTTTTGGTGTAATATCACTATTATATATGTTATTAGTCAGAAGTCAGAACTCAGAACTCAAAAGTATGTATACAAAAAAAAAAAAATATTTACATTTGGATTATTTCATTTTTGTAATAAAACGAAGCAACCAGAGAAGAGCTAAAAATCATTAAATATCTCTCTCCTTTAATTGAATCAAAAAGAGAAACAAGTTGCGCAGTTCCTACGTTGCACGAAAGCTTCATCGGACGTCCGCTTCCCGCTTCGGAATCGGAATCGGAATCGGAACCTTGTGGAAGCTTGCGGAATCTCGCTTCCAAAACGTTTCTAAAATATTCTCTTTAAAAACCTGTTGGAAGCTTACGATTCCGTTTTGGAATCACCCTTCCGTTTTTGAAAAAAAATGCAATGTATATCAATAAAATAGAAAACCATAGTTTTAATCTATATAAAATAAAAAAAATAATAGTAATGAATATTGAGTTATAAATATACAAATATTAAAATAATACTATAAATTATCTTTATGCATTGAGATTTTTTTATTAAAGATATAGCACATATTGAAATATATTGTGTTAATTATTTATGAAGTATTAAAAATAATTAATATAATATTTTTTGTAAACTTAATTTATGTGTATTTTACAGTTTTAATATAAAATCATTTCAAAATTATTATAAATGAATAAATGCTTTATTTCAAATTTAAATCATATAATTTTTAGTCCTAATTTTTTTTTAAAATTATATATATATATATATATATATTTATATATTTATATATGGATATACGCTTCCAACACGTACCCGCTTCCAACACGTACCCGCTTCCAACACGTACCCGCTTCCTAATATTTTAAAAAATCTCGCTTCTGCGCTTTCTTACGCTTCCTTACGCTTCCGCTTCCACGTACCCGCTTCCGTTTCCATGTAACATAGTTGCGCACACATATTCATTGACATTTAAACGACGAGATATATTTTTTGGTAAAAACGACGAGATATATATTAGAGCATGATTATTGGGGGGTTCTTAGAATGAGGTTCTTAGCGGAATATAAGAACCCGTCTCTTAACTTTTAACTAAAAAAGTTAAGAACCGGCTCTTAAAACTCTTATTTAAGAACCGGTTCTTAGCTTTTTTAGTTAAAAGTTAGAGACGGGTTCTTATATTCTACTAAGAACTTCATCCTAAGAACTCCCAGTAATCATGGTCTTAAGGACATAGGAGTATATATGGAAAGGGTTCTAATGTAAATAATATTAACCTATATTAGCATCCTACGCTACCTATATATTGTAATGTGTTTACCTCTAATAAGAACACATTCTACATTCTGTAATATATACTTGAAGAAAGAAAATATTTGTTCTTTCCCACAACCTATTTTCAGAAAAATCCAGCTGAATGCATGCTATATTTTTCATAACGATATCACGCAGGATGATGATCCTCTTTTTTTGTTTCTTTAATTTATAATTTTTTTTTTTTTGGTAAAAATGTAAAGATATTATTACCAATTTTAAGATTTTGACAGAACTACAATGGCAACAAGAAGCAGAGTAAAGAAAAAAATTATAAACAATAACTCGATCTAATCTAGAAGGGACCGACACAACAAGCAAAACCACAATTCGGAGGCCTCAACCAATCCGCACTTACAACTTGCCGTAAATGGAAGAGCCACAATTACTACGAGAGACAGAACCCGGTAATTTTGGCCTCCCCGATGATCTGCTCTTTATGATCTGACTCGTCGAAGAACAGCTCGTTGCAGACGTCCTGAGTATCCACCAACATAAACAGATAGACTCACCAGAGGTCAAGCACACCCACATCGACCAGACTGGGCGTTATTGAAAGGAAAAAACCTACGAGGATCGCCACTCGGCAAGAATAGTACCAAAAGACAAAGAGATCAGCACCACCATGGAATGTGTACATGAGGCAGCCCAAATCAAACCTCTGAAGCAGACCTGCTCCATACGCGCCGCCACTAAGAAAGAGAGTCGTGGTTGACAAGACCAACTTCTAACCTCCTCACGCGCACCCACAACAGAGAACCCGCAGGGGATCTTTTGGGCCAGACTTGTCGTATCCCCAAAAAGAGCTATCCCTGATTATTCAACTATACACAAAGAGCCGGCTTAATCTGACAGATGTTTTCGCCGAGAGTGGAAGGTACCTGCAAGGAAAAGAAGAGGTCCCAATCTATCGAAGAAAGCATCTCGACACTGGGATGAGAGGGACCAGACGCGCTGCCACAACAGAGAACCAAAGCGTCGATGACTCCCGAAGCTTCAAGAACCCCACACACGTTCTATCCCTAAGAACTAGGGACAAATTCTCTTCGAGAACCCACAAGACTTCCGGTGCCAATCGGAGACTATTACAATGACGAACTGTACCAAACCTTACAACCAGAGAGCTCGAAACCAGTTGAAAGGGCACCACCAGCTTGAACCATTTGAGACAAAGACGAAAGAACGAAGAAACCATCAGAAGGGCCGACGCCTGAGCACCAGACATCTCCACGCGCCGGCAAACCAACTTCAAGTTTCACGCGCCGCCGAAACCCACCTTCTGACAACGCCAGAAGCTTTGCAGCCGTCGCACGTCCTTAGTAAAAACTAAAGTCCGCCTTGAGAGAAGATAGAAGCAACTCCGACACCAAGACGTTGAGGCAGACGGAGAGAAAACAACATCTACCACACCACATCACCTAGACTTGACGAGCAGATCCGAGATGAGAGAGGCCAAGACTCTCAAATGCGCCACTAGATCCGGGACTAGATAAATCAAAAGAAATAGATCTGAAAATTTTCAACTCATCTAGCCCCACCGTAAAAACCGACCACCGTTCCTTAAAAGCCACACCGTCCGCGCCTTTACACCAGAGAGAACAGCCTCGCCAAGGTACGTCGCCGGCGTCCCAGATCTGAAACCCTAACTCAACCGAAGACTCGAGGGCAACTGCAAGGCGGAGAGTGGACAGAGGAAGGAAACAATGGTAAAAAAGCAAAGGAAGAAGGGATAAGAAGCGACCGCCGGCGGCGGCACAGAGGCCAACACCACCGTCGGAGGAGAGAAGCAGCGACTTTTAGGAGGTAGAAAGAGGTTAGAGAAAAAAGATTTTAGAGCTAATTTATAATTTCTGTACATACATATATTAACACTCTAAAAAAGTTTATTACAATGGATACATTTGTTGATATGCATGGCCAGCATGTCAATTGGGTTAAGTCAGACCAAAATCTGTAAAACATTTGAAGAGTTCTTTTGAATATTAGTTGTTTTCAAATCTTTGTATAAGTCCACCTGTCGACAAAAAAAAGTCCACCTTATCTAAGATTTTGTTTTTTTTTGTTTAAAAAAAAACTGCTCATCTTTTAAAACTCTTTAAATCGATACATTTTAAAACTCTTTGAAAACAATTCCTATATTTCTCGGGCCTTGGTCTTGGTTTGATATGTCTGGTGCCCTTCGTGTTCGTGATGACGTGCTTCTATCTAGGGGTGTCAATTGGTTGGGCCACCTCTCGGGCCTTGGTCTTGGTTTGATATGTCTGGTGCCCTTCGTGTCCGTGATGACGTGCTTCTATCTAGGGGTGTCAATTGGTTGGGCCACCCATGGGTTCACCCATTCAAAACAAACATGGGTGGGTGATGGTCATACCCAAATAACTTATGGTCTAACTGGGCTAAAGACCCATTTTGCCCATGGGCTAACTGGTCCAAACCAAATGGGTGTTGGGTTGGCCCAAAACACTTAATTTCTAGGGTTTAGTCAATTTGGGGAAAAATCATTCCGCGATTCTTTTCGACTTTTCTTCTTGATCGGTCTCTGCTTTTCGATTCATCTGGCAAAATCGCGATGAGAATCGATCTCTGCCTCTCGATTTGTCTTCTCCGGCTTTGATTCTCTTAATTTCTCCATTCTCTACTTCTTCTTCTCGCGATTTCAGGTATGCTTCATGATTCGATCATCCATCTCGTTTCTGTGTTGTGGGTTTTAGGCTTTTAGCTTCGATTCATCTTGGTTTATCTCTTCTACGTTATGTGTTGTGGGTTTTGTATCTCGTGCTGTTTAGCTTCGATCTCGGTTGTGAAGAGTTTTTATATGATTGTGCAAAGTTTATTTGTACTCTTGCATTGAGATTTGATAGATTGGGTTATTCTGTGTGCAGTGACTGCTACGATCAGTTGCTCAAACACTGGCCAAACGTTTATTTGGCTCTTGAAAACAACCTCGAAATCGTTCATGTAAGTACAGGTTCACGCTTCATCTTATTGGCATTTGTATTATCTTCTTAGGTTTCTCAAGTGATGTAGTATGTGGTGACATCACTCGCATATTATTGTATCATTAAAAGAATATCTAGTCTAGTATATAATGATGGTATCATTACGATTTGGTGTGCATGCCAGAGTTTAAAGGAAACGAATTCTATTTGTTCCTGCAGGTTGTGAATAAGATTGATCTTCCAGGCGCTGAGCCAGAGCCCAAAGCAAGTTCTCAGGGAGATTGAGGAGGTTAGTGATTCTCTTATAGCCTATTTTAGAGTTTAGAGTTTTCACTAGATGGTTATGATTCTCTGTCCTTTTACAAGTGTTGTGACTTGAACTGTACCATTGTGATCAAAATAGAAAAAAACTAAGCATTAGGAACAAAAGTCAGAGAAGAATTGGTTATGCTATAGATTAAATAAGAAAGCTTTGGTGATCTTTGTCATGTTCTCTGGTAGATTTAATATGTATTTGGTTGTGTGTATTTGCTAAAGCCGAGCTTTATTTTTCTTGTCCACTAAATTAGTCAATTGTATTTAGTACATTTACTGACTTTACTGCATATTACATTTATTGACTTTTACTGCATATTGCTCTACAAATTTTCAGAAAGCTTTTGTTAATTCATTAGGCTCCTGCTCTTGTTTTCTAGTTCCACAAATGGCAAACGTTTCTAAAATTATTTAATCTAAGGTTCACTTAATTCACATATCTGAATTCCGTAATGGATATAATCTGAATAGATTATCATTATGTGAAACAGAACAACATAGAGTTTTGTTGTATACTCATGAGGTCTCTCTGAGTTTCTTTCTTATAGTCATAACTGAGTACATGTAAACTTTTATACGTTAGTTTTATTCTCTTAACTGAGTAATTTTTTAGATTGTTTGGATTCAGAAACACAGTTTGCTAATATTATTTCTCTTTTTTTGTTTGTTGTTGCAGGCTGCCAATAAGAGACAAAGTCACAAAGCTGAAACAAAGTGAATTCATAAACAATGTTGTTAAAAACTTAAGTCTTTTGAGATTGTTTTAGATTTTCAGATTTTTCAATGTTGTTTAAAGTTTCAAAATTTAACTACACAATTTTGGATATTTCTATCATATTTTGATATTGTTTAAAATTTAAAGAGAACTTAAATTGAATTTAAACAGATTTGGGCAGGTGTTCAGAAAAAAAAATCAGATTAGGACCAATACTTAAATTTCTTATAAATGGACGGGCTTGACTGTACAGTTGGGTGATGAGTGTTATTGGATATGTGTGTTGTTGGATGTGAACTAAATATGAGTGTGAGTGTTTTGAGCCCAGAAAAAAAAAACATCCAATTGGAAATATCCATTTGGACGTGGACATGCCCATTTGGGTGTGGTCCAACCCAACTGACAGGCCTACTTCCATCAGTACAATAAATTCCTTTTAAACTGTTTCTGGAAACACTTCCATCAGTACAATAAATTCCTTTTAAACTGTTTCTGGAAACTGATACATTGTCAGATATGTAACCTTCTGTCATTGCACTGGTTAGTCAATTTAACCACCATAGAGTATCCACCAGATATTAACTTCAGATCAGATTTCACCATTACTTTTTAGACGATTTGTTAAATCATTTTTGTAAAAGAAACTAAGACCAAAGGCATTATATTCTCATATAGATTGGATACAGTCAGACGGATGTGTTTCCCAGAAAAATGTCTAGTTTGATCAGAATTTAGTTAAAATGGGTGACGGACAAAAAAGTCTTTCTTGTAAACTGTATTTCGTATATGTTTTATCAGCAGAAACGCTGGCCTAGCAAATGACTGAAGATAATTTCACCTAAGGACTGATCCATCCGCCTTTTACAAACATCAAAAAATATCTCCTGACATTGTAGCCACTTTGGGAGCCAAAACTTAAGAACTCGGTTAGTTTTCATAATATATATATTAGAATGCCAAAATATTTACTTTTGCAAAAATATGATTTCATGTTGTTTTTAGTTGTTGCAAGGCTGTCATGGAACCTGCATCGTCCTAAGTACCTGGTCAAGTTGGCAGAGAGTTACAGCTCTGTCTACAGAAACTCCCGTTAAATATTTTTTGCACCATTTTGTCTCCTCACTAGTCCTCAGCTTTTCTCTTTTTCATTTTGCTTCTTCGGTTTTGCTGCTTCTATGTATGATAACTTTGTCTCCTGTTTTTACTTTATTTTTGGTTCTATTTCAACTTTAACCAATGGCATATATTTTTTTATGAATTGGTAAAATAATTCATGACTCATTTTGTTGTGTGCCTTCGGTTAGGGCAATGTTGAAATATTTGTTATGTACTAGTACTAGTACTAATCTTGCTCTTCCACAGCGTCTTGATAATTGGTAAAACTTGGCGGTTAGTCCGCTAATACAAAAGGCCAGAATCAACATGGTAAACTGTAAGAAATGGTTCATTTGCTAATGGACATTTTTTCATATTATTATTATTTTTTTTTTCTAAATTTAATTGATGTAAATTTATATTGTAATGAAATTTGATATAAAATAAAATTTTGTTCTATTCATTTTCTTATTTTTGAAAATATTTACTGTAAAATATACTTAGAAAAGGTTCTGAATAAGGTTAATACCTTTTCTAGATTGATAACATTATTTTTGGAATACCCTATCTTTTGGAATAAGGAACTAATTTTTTTTAAATATTATATAGTCATATGACAAATCTATCTTCGATAACTTGGTAAATAATCAAATATCACCATTTTTTACTGTCATAAAGCGAAAAGTAGAGATAAAAATTAACATTTGAAGTGATTTTGGGCCTGAAATTATAATCATTGCAAAGTCAATGATCCCATCCATCATATCTCAAAACTCAAAATGTCAAGAAAAGGTAAATACATGAAATCTGTTATATTAAAATAGCAGTGTGACCCATTGATAAATGTAGGGTCCAACAATTCTTTCGACCATTTATTATTGTCTTAATATAAATGTATCTAATTTTATTAAAGCACTAACCACGTTCTATTTGTCTAACAAAAACAATTTTGTTTTTCTTTCTTGAAAGCAACAGTTATGTATTTCTTTTTCTTTTTGTAACAACAAGCAACAATCACGTATTTCTTTCACAACAAAGTTCGATTTATTGATTTAAGGATTGACGAAGCATTTAGTTAAAGAACAGAAACATAGACGATGGTCAATGAAGAATCAGAATGTGATGGTGGATTCTTATATAGCCATGTGTTATCAACAATCGGTGCCCTATTCTTATTAGGTTGCTTACTGCCATGAGTTGAACTGTTCCTAAAGAGTGTGATGGCGGGTTCTAAAAAACAATGGTCAAATTTGTTTTGCGAAGAGAAGAGGAATTCTGAAACCTACAATGGTGGTGCGACGGTGATGACGTCACCTGGTTCATGACAACCAGTAACCTAATTTCAGCACGTGTTGGACTTATTATGGTTGTAAATTTGTAATGAATTATTTCAAAACCATTTTGTAAAAGCCTTTTGGGCTTAAGCAATGAATCAAACATTGACAAAAAAAACAATGAATTAAACATATGACAAAAACACATTTTCTCTAAATAGCCAAACAAATACAGATAGTATCATACTTACAAAATATTAATATAAATAATTGAAAAGCTGTTAAGTTGCATCTTAAATAATATTTATTTTTGGTTCATTATTATAAAGTAACTTTTTTGAAATTCAATTCAGTATCTATTCTATTAAATTAGGAACATGACATATATGTTACGTTTAATTATTTATTCATTCTATTAATAATAACTAACTTCATGCATTTAATTTATAACCTCCCTTTTTATTTTCTTTATTCTAAAAACCCATAACTCTAATCTATACTAACTAGAATTCAGGAATACATTATATATATGAGTGAAAAATGAAGTATAAATTAGAATTCACAAAATAATGTAGAATAATGACAGTTAATTTAAAATGGGTTAATAATTATTATCTATAATAATAATTTTATGTTAAACGGCAGTTCCACTAATAATAATAAGGTATAAATAGTATTTTAAAGATTTAACCATTTCAATACTCATTAATTATTTATTAATAATTATTATTTATATTATTTAATATTTATTAAATTAAACCACTAAAATAAAATCAAGTTGAAATAACAAATTATTAAATTATCAAAACCATAATGCAAGGCTAAATTATCTCAAATCCTTAAAAAATAGTTTCATTTAAAATGAAAAATTAATCATATAAACTAAGTTTAATAAAATTATAGAAAAAGTTTAAAACATACAAAAATAATTTTATTAATACATAGCGGGTTGAAAATATAAATTTTTTTATTTAAATTAAAATATTAAAAATAAAATCAGTGTGAAATAAGTTTAACAGTGGGTTAAATAAACAAAATCATAATACGGATCAGAATTATTTTGAGTCTTCAAAAATTAAGTCCTATTTAAAAGATCAAAAATAAGTCATATAAATAAATTTTAGATAAAGTTCAAAAAAAATCAAAATATATATTTTTTTAAAAATCATAATTTTATTACGTAAAATAATTTTTTCAACAAAAAAATTTACCCACCCTTTAAAGGGCGGATCAAAATCTAGTATATAAATTAAAATTGCAAGTGGTGGCCCTCCATTAGTGGCCTAGTTATTCATGTTAATGATGATGGCTTTGATTTTTTAGTTCGAATGGTCTATACATTCATTGAACATCTAAAGTGTATAATTGTTCTTTAGCCTTTTTGTCTGGTAATGTTCTTAAAAAAAATGATAGGCATGCCTAAATGTGTATCGACCATTGGTATCAAGACGTTCATCATTATTTCTATCTTTCCTTCTGTGTTTTTCTCCTTGGGTATTCAATGATGATATACTGACTTAGTCGACAGATAAAATGTTCAAATTAATTCGATTTAAAATGTTTATGAAGTCTAGCTGATTAATTTTATTTTCCGAGAAAAAATGAAAATCATTAGTAATTCGGGTCTATGTACCAGGATACATCATTTCTTTATGAATGTATCCAAATATATTGCTTCATGCATATGTACTTATTAATTACGTTTAAGGAATTATCACATAATTCAGGAATGGACATAGACAAAATGGGATTTATCTGATTGGCAATACAATAGCCTTCCCATTAGATCGTCTACAACGGACATACGCATATAAAAATATTTTTGAGTTACTACACAGCTAGAACTAATAAAAATATTTTTTTGAGTTATTTGATTATGCGATAGCTATTTATATATATCACTTTGTCCAAAAAAAAGAAAGCTATTTATATATATCACAAGTTTTTATCATTGCTGAGATGATTAGTCATGATATATAGTAATGATCTCATAATCAACCGAGCTAATTATTGTAACTAGATGAATACTCGTAAATCATGGCCAATGTAAAGCTGCCATAAAATGAGTGTTTGTCCATGAGTTTGTTAGTCTTAATATATGATCGTCTATGGGTAACTGTATCTGTGTCATGAACTTTTAGGTTGAGCCACAAACTTACTGGCGTTTATTTTGCCATTCAGCCTCAGTGCTTCTATATCAGAGAAGACACTTGAAATACCCTAACTAGCTCGTTTAGTTTTTTTTGGGTGTAAATGTTAAAATTAGCTCATTTTAGTTCGTATTTTTCAACCATTTAATTGCAACTTATTTGATTATGCGATAGCTATTTATTTTCTTAGATCGAGGTGAAAGATCTTTAAAACTGTCTACATATATTTCTGAAGTTACACTTTTTTTTTTGAAGTTACACTTGATTATCGTATTGCTATCATTAGCTTTAATTTAACATACTGTACTTTCTAATGGGTTGGTAATTTGCCCTTTGCCCTTCTTCCTTTTTTGTTGTTTATAATATTTTCCTAAACCAATCAATTATGTAATTCGAAAAAGGATAAGCATTATGGAGGCCAAATTGCAGCAAAGAAAAAAATAGTAGTGGAATTTGAAAAAAAAAAAGAGAGTTAACGGTGCCAGTATACATACAATTTCTTTTTTTTGATCAACTTAAAATGCATTAAATATTAAATGGGTTTTAAAGGTCTATTCTTGAAAGGTTCAGAAACAAACAACTCTTGGCTAGAGCGTCTACAAGCCATTATAGTCACGGGGAATGAAAGAAAACGAGAAAGAAAGAGAAGCTGAAGAGATGATCGAATCGACATCCGATAAAACGCCGTATAGCTCTATCGATTGGAGATTCGAGTTGATGGCTTTGATAAGCCCTTGGGAATCTGAGCGAAGCCAGATCAGGTTAAAGTCGGAAGCTGAAGCGTGGAGGAGAGCTCCTCTAATTGCCAGGGCCTCTGCCATAAGTGGTGAGGAAACCGCTGTTTGAAAGGAGGATCCTCTGGAGATTTCTGGGGAGTCTTGGTTGATGAAGATCCATGCCAAACCTACAGTTTTTTGATCGGCTCTCCACGCAGCATCAGTGAAGCAGAGGATCGAGTTTGCATGTAGACTTGGGGGCGCTAGGGTATGCGGTAAAGATCCTCTCGTTTTTGGGGAGAGTGATTGGGCCGTTTCCCATTCTTTGTACGAAGTAATGGCTTTATTAACGACTTGTTGATGCGTCAAGGTCTTGCTCTCGAAGATGAGTTGATTTCGTGCTAGCCAGAGGTTCCAGGAGATCCACGGGAATAGGTTTGTGGTGACACCTATTGGAGGTAGGGCTACTCGGAGACTCGAGGTTTGGAGCTCTTGTTTGAAGGAGGTGGTCAGATTCGGTTCCAAGGTAGGTGTCCAAGAGGACAGATTCCATACTTCCATCGTAAAGGGGTAGTGGAACAAGACACATAGGAGGTTTTCAGGTGCTCCACACCGCATATAGTTGTATTATGCGTGATGTTCCTTCTGAGTAGATTGTCTCCTGTGGGCAGTGCATTTCGAGCACATTTCCATACAAAAAGCTTCACTTTAGGGAGCAATGGGGGGGGGGGTCCAAATGTTTTTGTTCCAGTTTCAAGCCTCGCCATCCAAGATTCTTGTAGTCGACTGGATTTTGGCTTTCTAGGTGGAGTGGTATCCTGATCGAGCCGAGTAGATGCCAGAGTTGTTTTGAGTCCAGATGAACGCATCAGCTGCACCGAGAAGGCTCGGTCTAATGGAGGTGATGTGTTCAGACAATTCAGGAAGGAGATCATCTATAAGGGTTATGTTCCATTCTTTGGTTTCTCTAGATAGAAGATCATAAACTAAGAGATCTTGGTGCTGACGTAGAACGGGACCAGAGGGTTTTAAATCCGAGGAGGTGCAAATCCAGTTATCTGTCCAAACCCTTGTTGATTCTCCGTCACCTATAGCTTTACCTAGATGATCCAACAGAAGCTCTTTGCCCCCAGAGGATTCCTTTCCATCCATGTGATGAGGAGGCCGCATGTGCGACCTTAAGAAATGAGGCATTGTGGCAATATTTCCCCAATAAGATGCGAGATAAGAGGCATTCCGGTTTAAGGATCAGGCGCCAAGCAATCTTCGCGATTAGTGCCTGGTTGAAGAGCCTTATATCTCGAAAGCCTAGACCTCCAAGATGTTTCGGTAACATTAGTGTATCCCAAGCTATCCAACATATTTTGCTTTCTCCTTCTTTTGCATCCCACCAGAATCTTGTCAAAACTGATTGGAGTTGATTGCACAGGCCCACAGGGAGCTGGAAGCAAGTCATTGCGAATGTTGGGACGGGAGAGAGGACAGACTGCAGCATGGTTGCTTTCCCAGCCGTTGATAGGAATCTAGTGTTCCAACTTAAGGCTTTCTGTTTCATATGATCCACAATGGAGGCAAAGAGGTCTTTCTTCTTCCTACCAAAATGTTCAGGCAACCCAAGGTACTTACCCACACCTCCCTCTTTCTCTATACCCAATTGGATCTTGACTCTCGCTCTTACCTCAGGTGGGGTCTTCGCCGAAAAAGAAATGGAGGATTTTAGAGCATTTATCTTCTGCCCCGACGCGACCTCATAACCCTTGAGTATAACCATCAGGTTAGTGCACCTTTGTATGTCTGTTTCCTGTGCCTTTTTGCAGAGTCCCGAGAGAACTTCTCCGCAGAGGATGAAGATGTAAGGAGACAGGGGTCGCCTTGCCTGATTCCACGTTGAGGGTGAATATTTCCAGCCACCTTGTTGTTGAGAAGAAAGGAATATGTGACTGTGGAGATGCATTAGAGCATCCAGTTTATCCAGGTAGGGTGGAAACCCAATCTTTCCAGAACCTCTCTTATAAAAGACCACTCCAGTCGATCATATGCTTTACTAATATCGGTTTTTACAGCCATTGTGTAGTGTTTGGTGGCGCCAGAGATCTTGAGGTAGTGCAAAACCTCGTGGGTCAGAGATAGCCTTTGTAATAGACATTGCATAAGGCAACTGGTCTATATTCAGAGACATCCTTAGGGCTTGAGATCTTTGGTAAACTGGTACGCCTTCTGAATCCTCAATCATAGTAATTCTATTTCTAGCTCTTCTGGTCTTGGTTGAGGCGTGAAAGTAGCACGTGTTTCTGTCACCCAGGGCTAGCCATAGTTGTCGACTCCTTTGCTTCCAGAAGTCCTCCTCTGCCTTATATGCACGGAGTAGACTAAGGTTCAGAGAGGGGATGTATGTGTTATCAGCGACTTGAAGAGACATAGCTTGATCAAGCTTCTCCCTGGGGGACACAATTTCCTTTTGGCTGTTGACATAGTGTGTACGGCTCCATTTGGAAATGGCGTGTCTGCATCGCGATATTCTTTCCATAACAGATAAGCCGGCTCTTTCCTTCCATGTCTTGTTGATAATTTCCTTTTTCCTCATTATCTCGCAGCCTTCTGTCATATCAAAATAATCATTGGGGCTTTTTTCGTTTGGAATCAAAGGTGGAGATAATGGGACGGTGATCAGAGCTTTCAAACTGGAGGTACTGTGATCTTCCATTTGGAAAGAGATCGGACCACGAGCTGTTGGCTAGGGCTCTATCAAGTCTACAATGCACGAGATGAGTATGTCTTTGGCCACGCCAAGAAAGGTAATTACCCGAGTGTTTTAAATCAAATAGATCACATGAAGAGAGGAAGGATCGGAAATTAGAGAAAGAGCTCTCCGACCTCTCTGTCCCTCCTGATTTTTCAGAATTTGACACTATCTCATTAAAATCTCCTGTCAGGAACCAAGGAGAGTCTCTCGAAGCTGATATGTCTAAGACTTTATTCCATACTGCCAGACGGAGTGAAATTTCTGGTGCACCGTAAACAAATGTCCCGTTGAAAGATGTGTTTTTAAAGGAGATTAGCGTGTCTATGAAGTTGTGATTGGAGGTGAGGATCTGAACATCAATGTCAGCTTTCCAGAAAAGTGCTAGACCTCCCGCTCCTGGGTTGTGAGGTGAGACCAGGAAATGAGACTCCATGTTTAATTTTCCTAGCTCCTTCAGCACAATTTCGTCTTGATTTTTGGTTTCTTGCAGAAAAATAATGTCTGGGGAATTTTTCTTGTTCAGGTCAAGGAGCCTTTGGACTCTTGCGGGGTTACCTAAACCACATCAGTTCCAGCTCAAGACTACTAAGGAAGAGGAGGAGACTCTCCGTGAAAATCCTGTGTGGAAGCTCCTCCCTCTGCACTAGGAGGTTGTGGCCCACGATGTCTGTGTGCTGATGGTTGGGTTCGTGATAGAAGCCTTTGAATGGAGCCTGCTCCTGCAAAGATGTGAGGGCTAGGAATAATCCTTCTCCTAGCTAGAGTCCTTCTTGGAGTGACATGCTCTCTCGGTGGAGAGGCATTCTGTAGTACCGGTGGCGGCGGTAGCTGCTGCAGAGTTCTTGACGCTTGTGAGACAGCTGGTAGAGTAGGTCCAGAACCTCCAGAGTAGTCTGTAACTCTGGCAGTGGCAGCTGCAACAATATTAGCTGCCGTTGATGCCATAAGATTTGGATCTTCACTGAGAACTCTCTAACGTCGAGCTTCACTCTCAATGGGGTCTGCACACTTAGTGTATTGATAAGTGGCCTCTTGGAGCTCAGCCATCACCTATTCAGTAGTAGGGATGCGTGGTGGTGCTGGAAAATCACAAAGCGCGAGATTACGCTCCAGCGGCTGTTGTTCCAAAGCTCTGGTGGGTGATGGCCCTCTGTGCTGCTCTTTTGCTATAGCATTAGATTCTCTAGATGGGAAAGCTTCAGCGGTGCGGCGTTCTCTCCATTGCAAGATTGGGTCGCGACCTGAGGGACTGCCCCTGGAGTGTCGATAGTCTCGGGTGTGTCGCGCTGGAGATCGTGGGCGAGGCAGGGGTTGTCTGGGACGATATCCTTCATGCTCTCTGTTGTTACCTGCTTCAGATTGGATTTGAGGTGTCACCTTATTTCTCAGGGGCTGGCCTCTCGGCGGGAAGGTGGGGCTCTTTCACCAAAGGGTCTGCCGTGTCTATCTACTCTGTTACTGAAATCTGTGTGGGAGTGGTGAGAGCGTGAAGGCTCGGAATGAACCGGGTTGTGCTGAGCTTGATTACCATAAGAGGCTGAGGAGGTGTAGGGGTATCTGTTCCCCGGCATGTCTCTAGAGGGTGCTTCAGTAGCATAGTTTCTCCTGTGTAGTTAGGAGGAGCAATGCTTGGTAACGTGGTCCAGTTGGTTGCAGATAGAGCAATGGTTTTCTAGTCCCTCATATGTTAGAGTTACGGTGAGTTCCTCTCCAGAGCCAAACTCGACAATAGCTTCCTTGATGAGGGGTTTTAGTCTGTCGACAGAGACTTGCATTTTAGCTGAAGTCTTAGAGATGTGATAGTCCTCAAGAGTTCCAAGGTATTGACCAATCTTGTAAATCATCTTCTCGTGCCAGTAGTGTAGAGGCAAGCCACAGAGACGAATCCAGAAGGGGATCTGTGATGGAAACTGGGGAGACAGTGAGGGTTTCCATCTCTGGATCATGAGCATCCAGTGCGCGTAATGGTATGGTCTGTTAGCTAGCACCTTAACGAGATCTTCCTCCAATTCGAAGCGGAACTGGAAATAGTTCTAGCCCAAGTCAGACCCTAAAACTGTGCCTTTGAGGACCCATTGCCTTGGGAGAGAAGGAATGATGGCATCGATTGGTTGCTCTGTAGGGTTTGAGACTCGGCCAATGAGCGTGAGAATGTTTTCGGAGATGAGGGCGGAGGTGTCAATTTCCGGAGCCTTGATGCGCTTGCTTGGCGATTCTTGGCTTTGTCTTAGAGGGCCTTTCCCCTTTTCAGCTGCGGTGAATCTTCGTGAGAGCATCCTTGTGCTTGGAGCTGAGAAGTGGAGATCCGACAAAGAGGAGTTCTGTCGACCCTAAGTCGGTCTCTCGCCGCTAGATCTCTTTACCGGTTCACCAGCACCGTGGTAGACGGAGCAGAAGCAGCAACTTCCGGCGAAAACTTTTAGAAGAAACCGGCGGGTAAAGACAAGAACAGTAAAAATTTGAAAAGAGGAGGTAAAAGCACATGTGGTTTTAACCAAAATAGATAAGAACCATGCAGTAATTCAAAACCATGGGCTTAGGATCTGTTGGGTAAATACCAGTATCGAATAAGGTGCATGGGAGAGAAATTCTTCCAGAATTGTAAGAAAATTACATAAAATTGTAACTGTCAGTTGTGCAGATTTACATACAATTTCTTAAAAATATATTTGGTTTAGTAACAAAAAACTTTTACTAAAAAAAAGTAAACAGAAGAAGCGAGGAAGAAACGAGACCTACTACTTTCCTCCTTTTATTTGGTAGGTACTCATTTAAGCATGCCTAGGAATCTCTTTCCTCTCTTTTTTTTGTCGGCCTCCATTCTCCATACTCCTTTTTTCATACATACATAAAATACTTTAAGATGGGGTTATGGAGACGATGATGATGAAGGTCTTGATGATCACATGACAATCATATGCATGATATATGTTTTTGTCTCATGAGTCATGATATGTAAATATGGTTACACACATATATATTGGTATGAAATTAAAATCCAAAGTGTCAAAAAGTACGTATGTTATCATACACGTACAGCGGTAAAGAAAACAAACAACATCCATCAATTCGTGTCATATTCATACACGTATGTAAAATCATCTTGACATTTTGAATCCATATATGTAAGATCTCTGCTAGATGACTATTTATGCAAATAAAAATGTATTTTCTTATATTAGAAAATAAAAGGTACTTTTGTAAAGACTGAGATTGTAGTTCCTTGCCAACCAACAACCCATAATACTCTACTCCCCAACACCAAAACACAACACAAACTTAGAAATGGAAGAAGAGAAGAGATTGGAGCTTAGGCTGGCTCCTCCCTGTCAACAAGTCACATCCAACAACAACATCAATGAATCTACACAAAGAAGCCTCACCAAAGAAACAGCATTTGTTTTCAATAACAGGTTCTCTTAGTTCGTTCTTACAATCTCGTCATTAGGAACTTGTTTATCAATGGATTTAAGGTCACCTTACATCTTAAATAGTATTAGTTATTTTCCCACTTTGGATATGTTAAATAGAAAGAAAATTTATTTTCCATAGTTTTTGGATATTAGTGTGTATTTAGGCTCTGATTATGTATAAAACTTGTTTATGAACTATAATACGATTTTGGCTAAAACAGGGCTGAGACAGCTCCGGTGGTGGGATGGCCACCGGTAAGATCATCCCGGCGAAACCTTACGGTGCAGCCAAAAGAGGAGATGAAGAAGGGAGTGAACGATGAATTGAGAGAGTTGTACGTTAAGATCAATATGGAAGGAGTTCCCATTGGAAGAAAAGTCAACCTCTCCGCTCTTAACAACTACCAACAGCTTTCACATGCTGTTGACCAACTCTTCTCTAAGAAAGATTTGGCTGATGTAAACAGACAATACACTTTGGTCTACGAAGACACTGAAGGAGATACCGTTCTGGTCGGAGATGTTCCGTGGGAGTAAGTTGATGAATCGAGCAAAATTAACTCAATATTGACTATCTTTATCATCAAAAATCATTTTATATTTTTTTTTAAACTCAACAAAATAAAAGTAGATACATAATATAGATAAAACAATTAGTTTCCTAAAAAGAGTTGACTAATTTCTTTTCCCATGATACTATTTAAAAAGGTCTACAAATTTTTTTTTGGTTTTTTTCATCATTGGACAAATTGATGACATAGTTTACCATATTGCTTAGGATGTTTGTATCGACAGTGAAGAGATTGCGCGTTTTAAAGACCTCACACGCCTCCATGCTCTCACGTAAGATTACTTTTCTCGCTAAATTTTTTTCAGACTGTACAAATACAACGTAAAGCCTTATTTACATCCGAAATTAAAATTAATGTATACGTTTTGTTGTGTTTCCCCAGCTAGAAAACATGGCAAGGAATAAAGTGAGGTTACCAATATCATCAGTTCGATGTTTTGTTTAAAGTGTAATTTATGTAAACCATGTGGCTTGGCTTGATTTACTGAGATTTCTTTAATTGTTTACTTAGATTTTGTTTTTCCAACTTATGTTCAATGTTTTTTTTTTTGCTTATTGAAGACGAATATGTGTAAATATGCTGTTTGTTTAAGATGGGTGGTATTATTATGTTATCGTGAGTATAAACTATAAAGATAGTAGAAACAAAATCTCCTATATATATATTATTTGAGGATTTTTTAAAAAGTTTGTAACTTCAATTTTGTATTAATTACAGTATGAACTTGATGAAGTGTCAAGGCCTAACGTCTTCTCGTTGCTTATGTGGCAGTCTTATATTAAATTTGGACAAACATTAGGCTAACAATTAATTATGTAGAACATAACATAAATCGGCCGTGTTTGTACATTGTTATAACACTTTTTATATTAACGAGAGACCCTTAAAAAATAGTGCATACTTCTAAGTAAAAAAAATAGGGAATATAATAATTCACACTTTAACTACATAAAAACTTAAAAACCCTTTGTCAAAAAAAAAAACTACATAAAAACTATTGATAATAGAGTAGTCGATGGTTCTTCTGTCTTCTGACACAAGCAATAGTATTGTTATTGCTTTTTTTAAACTTGACGAAAGAAAACATTGGATTAAATATTAAAAACATCATTTTAGTAGAGACAATAGAGATTAGCGTTTAGACTATAACTATTTTCCATCTCCATTAGATCTGTTTAAATAGAAATGAGTTTATCAGAGATATAATCTTTAAAAGAGGTTTCATTCATCCAGGAAGAATGTTTGAGCTGATCATAATCATAAGTCCAGCAAGTTTTTAAAACGTTAATATAAAAACTTCTAGCAACAGAGAGCGTTGATATAGTTTAAGCATAGGTCCAATAGGAACTTAAACGTCTAGATCACATGTCCAAAAAGTTTTTAAATAGTATAGTTTAAAGAAATGATTAACAAATATGTGGATTGTTTGATTCTCGTATAATACCGGTATATGATATCCATCTCACGTAAAATTTAAAGTGATTATGTGTCCAGCATATACTAAAACTTGATAAGTTATTTTGAAACAGTTATATATGGTAAGTTCTATTTAGAAAAAAATTATACTTTGTCTCCAAGTCTACTATTTCGAGCATCAAAAACAACTTACCAAATATATTTGTGGTAATTATTGATAATTTCCATAAGTACAGGTTCAATGTACCAGACTACCATAAGGTTTCTAAGTAATTAATTACTCAAATTTTAATTACCCTGACAATCTGAAAACCTACCTATGATTCCCAACTCCTTAGGCCTATTATCTATCTGTTATTTTTTGGCTCATTTTTAAAAAGATATTGATCGGCTCATCAGAATGCTAATTATATAGTAACTAAAAACAACATAAGTACATAGATGTAAAAAAAAAATCAATCAAATTTAAAAATTAAAGTTCTTCAATATTATATATTTTAACTATTTATCATATAAATTAATTTCTGCGCAAGACGCATGTCTTATTCTAATATCGTTTATTTAGTAGTAAAATAACAGGCCTATCATTTTATAAACCAAATTAACGGTTTCAACAGAACAGAAACCCTCCTGTAATATTTTAAATCTATTTCTCTATACGATTTCAAAACTAAAACTGAACCGGATGAAATAGAGAAGAAATGAAATCAAAGTAGTCCTCAGGCTTATATTTTGCGTGTGAGAGTATGTAGAAAGATTATGACTAATTTTAGAGAGGTTGCTTAAACTGGGTCTCCAATGCCATACATGAGTAAAGATTATGACTGTGCATGTTAGTTCAAATATTGGCAAATATTTAGGTCTCTAATGCCATATTTAGGCCTATATATTTATTTCAGGCCCAATAAGGGAAACGTATAAAGTTTGAAACAAACAAACACGCCAATCTACTCCAATGGAAAAGTTGCAGTTACCTCTCTGTCTCGCTGATCGATTTGAGAAGTTGTAGCTGTGGAGGCGACGTCGTTATCATCTGGTGTTCTCCTCTTCTGAAGCCTGACGCTTACAGATTCCCGAGGTTAGGGTTCTCTTTTCAATTGGTTTATGTCATGTACAGGTCATGTTCTCAGAGAGAGTTTCTGTCTTTAGCTCAATGCCATTCAAAAGAAATTTATAGTCCAGACTTTGGTTTAATTGGTCCCTTGTCTGTATATATTTAGGTTATGATATTCTTCAGTGCGCATGGTGTTCCAGTTACTATGTAGAGAACTCTGGTGATCCGTACCAGAAACAGTGGAAGAGTGTATTGACTTGATAATGAATGAGCCATACACTGTTGACGTTCTTGTCGACCTTGGTAAGGACGGTGTCAAGAGTCTACTAGCCGTTCCAGCGAGGTGAGAGAACATATAATAATCCGCGTACATGGTTGGTTACTGAACATTCTGGCTTTCTTGTCTTTGAATTTCAGTTTTGTGAGTGAGCACATTGAGACTCTTGAAGAGATAGACATGGAGTATAGGGAGTTAGCTTTGGAGTCAGGGATAGAGAACTGGGGACGTGTCCCAGCACTAGGTCTCACCGCATCCTTCATCACTGACTTGGCTGATGCAGTGATAGAATCACTTCCTTCGGCAGAAGCAATGTGGAATCCAAGTGCAGAGGATAGCGAGTCATCAGACGCTTTCAGTTACTTCGTGAAGATGTTCTTCTAGCCTCAGGAACCATCTTATCAAGAAGAGATCTATTGAGCATCTGATCCGTTCAAGAGTTGGTTTTAATTTCTGTTCTTACTTTTGTTGGAGAATTGTCTTTAGTCAAGTTTTATATGTTTAGTCTCCAATCTATTAAAGTATCACCACACCCATCTCTAATGAGCTTTTGTGGTTGAGTGGTTCAATAGATTGGAATATATTTCTTATATTTGAGTAAGATATAATGAAGGGAAACAATGAGAAGGGTATATGTTCTTGGGGAAGATAAAGGTAGTGCTACGTTCCTCCTAGAGATAAGGAAAAGTGGATAATGATATGAACTTACAGTTATTTATTGGTTTCCAAAACGCAAGTTGTCAAATGCATTCTTTTGTTTATCAAACAGAATTAGCGTATACTTGTGTGTTATAAGCCTATGAATCTCTCTCTCAGAGTGCTGTAAGGAATATTTCTTTTCCGGTCTTATAGTTATCCGTTTTCTATTGTAATATTGTTATTTCTTAATATATTTGGTGACCAATGAAATTGGAAATAAAGGAGTAATTCATAATTATCTTTACCTTGATGGACGGTTGAGATTAATTTAAAGAAAACCCTAAACGGGAATTAGGTCTTCTCTCCACCTATAAATACATATCTTTAGACCATCATAAAGATATCTTAAAAGCAACAACTAACGTTATAGCCGAGGCGAGAGAAACCTAAGAGTTCCTAAGAAGAGATTGAGCTGTTCATCTTCCATTCAGGATTCAATCCATTCAGGAAGATTCTCAGGCAAAATGAATCCATGTAACTCTATAAACATTCATATGATTCTATTATGTGATTAACCTAGATGTTTAAAGATCTTAGGGTTCATGTCAATTTAACTTACATGTGGTATCAGAGTTTTTGTGCAAAATTGATAATAATAATTGGTCTGTGCATAATTAGTACATCGTGTTTTGTATATACTGCAGAATCGTTTTGCACAGAATTCGTACAAAACCGATTTTGCACTTAAAGTTATAAACTTTTCTATTCATAATCCGTATAGAATTAATTTATATACTAAAACACAATTAGTACAAAACATTATTTCACATAAAGTGCTTATTAGGGTTTGGATATCACCACAGTGATTTTACCTTAATAGTTGCAACTAAAAATCATTATTTCAGCCAAGTTTTTGATCTTTATATGAATTATTTAGTTACCCACAGGTGATCATTCAAGAAATTAGGGTAAATATCCCTTTACCCTTAGTTCCGAATGTTGGGAATCCTCCTGTTGTAGAACCGTTGCACAACGAGGAAAACCAGTTGAATGATCCACCACTCCTTAATGAAAATATCGCCAATAATGAACATGAAGCACACGAGGAACCAGCATTAAGAAGATCAACTCGTGAGAGAAGATCTGCTATTTCTGATGACTATGTGCTTTATCAAATAGAATCTGGAGAATGGGATTTAAAAGATCCAGTTTCTTATTCACAAGCCATGAAAGATGTTAATTCTGATCAACGGATCGAGGCCAGTAAAGATGAAATAGACTCAATGGTTAAGAATGAAGTTTGGGATGTTGTTCCATTGCCTGAAGGACACAAAGCAATTGGGTGCAATTCGATCTATAAATCCAAGCTCGATTGTCATGGCAATGTTAAACGACGTAGATCCAGACTTGTAGCCAAAGGGTATAATCAGAAAGAAGGCATTGATTATGGTGAGACTTTTTCACCTGTGTCTAGAAAAGACTCTCTCATAATTATAATGGCATATGTAGCTGAATATGATCTTGAGTTACATCAAATGGATGTGAAAACCACCTTTCTTAATGGAGACTTAGAAGAAGAAGTCTATATGCGTCAACCTGAAGGCTTCATAATCGAAGGTCATGAAGATATGGTCTGCAAATTGAAGAAATCAATATATGGACTGAAACAATCTTCGAGGCAATGGTACTTAAAGTTTGATGAAACCATTACGAAATTCGGTTTCAAAGAAAACATTGTGGATCCATGTATATACCTCAAGATCAGTGGGAGTAAGTTCATATTTTTGGTTCTGTATGTTGATGACATATTATTAGCCAGCAGTGATCTTGGTTTATTACATGAGACTAAGAGTTATCTCTCTGAGAACTTTGAAATGAAAGATATGGGTGAGGCATCCTATGTGATAGGAATTGAGATATTCTGTGACAGATCACTAGGAATTTTGGGATTGTCTCAGAAAGCATATAATATTGATAAAGTTCTTGAGAGATTCGGCATGATGGCATGTTCTTCTAGCATAGTTCCTATGCATAAAGGTGACATGTTTAATCTTAAGCAATGTCCATAGAATGAAACGGAACGTAATGAAATGCAAAAATACCCTTATGCATCTCTTGTGGGAAGTTTGATGTATGCATAGGTTTGTACCAGACCTGATATTAGCCACGCAGCTGGCATGCTGGGTAGATTTCAGAGTAACCCAGGACTCGCTCATTGGCAAGCTGCAAAGAAAGTTTTGAGATACTTAAAAGGGAACAAGATATTACATGTTGACATATCGAAAATCAACACATCCACAGATGGTTGGATTTTTGGACTCAGATTTTGGTGGATGCAAAGACTCTAGACACTGTACTCTCGGCTATGTGTATCTCTTTGGTGGAGGTGCCATCTCATGGAAAAGCCAGAAGTCAGAGTTGATATACACATCCACTATGGAAGCTGAGTATGTTGCATGTTATGAGGCTTCTATTCAAGGAACATGGTTGAGGAATTTTGTGTCAGAGTTTGGGGCTTTGAGTTTTGTTGACAAGCCTCTCACTCTTTACTGTGACAATCAAGCTGCAATTTTCTTCGCTAAGCATGATAGGATATCTAAGGGAGCCAAGCATATGAACCTCAAATATCTATCACTGAAGCAAGATGTCAAAAGAGAAAAGTTTGTCATTGAACATATAGACACTGAACTTATGGTTGCAGACATATTTACAAAAGCTTTACCTCCAAAGACTTTCATGAAACATGCTGAAAGTATGGGTCTTGAGGATAGCGACTAATGTTGTTTGTTTACGATTAGCCTATGTATGACAATTATTTGAGCTCCTTTATGACTTTTACATCTTTTATATATTCTGTTTCCAATGTGCACACACATTATTGTTGGTTGGATTTATGATAACAGAATGAGTCTTTCGTTAAGGACATTAAAGGGACCATTACGATACTCCTACTTATGTTTATGGTCTAACTATGAAGGTGGTCAATGCGGTAGTACATGGAAGGGATCATGTTGCAGAATGATGTGCGACCGCCATGACTCTCATTGATAACTAGATTAGTCAAGACACTTATGATGACCAAATGAAAAAGAAAGAAAAATAAAGTTATAGCATATTATGCCGGCCTTATGATTCCATAAAGAAAACATTAGTGGATCTCACTAACGACCAAGTGGGAGACTGTAAGGAATATTTCCTTTCCCTATTATATGGTCTCATAGTTATCCGTTTTCTATTGGAATATTGCTATTCCTTAATATATTTGGTGACCAATAAAATTGGAAATAAAGGAGTAATTCCTAAGTTATCTCTACCTTGATGGACGGTTGAGATTAATCTAAAGGAAACCCTAAAGGGGAATTAGGTCCTCTCTCCACCTATAAATACATATCTTTAGACCATCATAAAGATATCTTAAAAGCAACAACTAACGTTATAGGCGAGGCGAGAGAAACCTAAGAGTTCCTAAGAAGTGATTGAGCTGTTCATCTTCCATTCAAGATTCAATCCATTCAAAAAGATTTTCAAACAAAATGAATACATGTAACTCTATAAACATTAATATGATTCTATTATGTGATTAACCTAAATGTTTAAAGATCTTATGGTTCATGTAAATTTAACTTACATGTGCTATTGCCCTAGTCTAACACAAAGGGATAAAAAATAAAATAAGAAATATGTTTTTGGTACAACATAATAGGAAATATTGATTGGCTAGATGATCTGAACATGTAGTTTGTGGTTTGTAGTCATGTTTTTATCAAAGCTAAACATGTAGTTTGTGGTTTGTAGTCATGGTGAGATACAACATTTGTTTTAGTCTCTAAAATTGCACCCGTATTAACTAATATATATTTGATCATTTGGTGCATATGACTACAAATCTAGTTGACGGGCTAGTATTCATCTCAGAAATAGTTTTATTTTGATTTAATGATAATTTTTAGAGTTTGAGCGTAACTTATTTTTTGAAGAATCGGAACATATATTCGGATTCATTAGCAGAAAAAGTTGGAACCAGAAGTATTGTATTTTCCCATGTAAACCATATATGATTGAATAAATAATTTATTGGAATAGTTTTCCGACCGACCAAACTTGGCTTAAGCATACGTTCAGTTTACGAAAAAATATTAGTCATTTAGTTTGTAATCGATAATTATTTCAAGTCTTATAAATTTTAGGACCGGTCATGTATGTATGGATTTAACCGTATAATGAATGTTGTTTGATAAAAGAAATGTACAAAAATATTTTTAAAAATCACCATTTCCAAACCCATTTGCTTTTGAGGATATCAACAAAGGTCTTAGTATCATCCTTGTCCTTTATGACCTTCCTCAGATAGAACCCATCTCTCTTCGCTACCCAAGTGCACTCATCTCCTAAGAATCCGCACTCCCTCCGAAACCCGCTTTTGACAGAGAACACGGTCACCACTTCTTGGTTCGTTGTTCCAAACCCGCTTCGAAACTGGCACCGAAACTCAGTCTTCTGAAACGGCCACATGTTCATTGTCGTGAACTTCCACAGCCGTGACTCCATTGGCTTTATCACGTCCCACCCGAGGTCGTCCTCGTTCGACCAGCACCGCATGGACAGCTTCGCTTTCCGGACGGCGACCCCTTCGATCTCGTTCCTTAGCTCTAGACGACCCGCCATTGTCGGTGCGGGTAACAATGCTACGGCCACAACCGCCGCCACGAAGAGCCACAAGCCTTGGTTTCTTGCCATTTGGATTAATCGCTTGCTATGTTTTCTTGAATGTTGATTTATCGTCGAGTCTTGGTGCTTATGGAACATATTTGAACAGGTGAAGGTGTGACCTATATATAAATGTCCATTAGATGACAACTAGCTAGACCGTTACTGCTGCCGCTGCCATATTTAGAAATACTAGAAGGTATTTTCATCTATTTTTGGTTATAAAACAGAAAGCAAATCGCAAAAGTTGAATAACAATATGTGCTGTCTCTCAGAAACTTTGACCACAATTGTCATCATCCTCTTTGAGATTGTTTATCACATAGGCTGAAAAGTCTAGAACGTTATGTTCTCTTAAATGAATGATATATATATATTTTATTATAGGATAGTTTTGTATCTTTAACAATGAATCCACAAACATAAATCAAATTTACACCTTATTAGTTAAGTATTAAAAACAGAATTATTATCACTTCCAAATCAGAGACGCACAATGTCTTGTCGTAAACTCTCAAGGTTCATCGATGATGACATGCATAAACTATATATACGTTTTTTCTCACATTCACCATTTATAAAGTTACACATTAATTTAGTTTTATTAACACGAATAACAACATACCGATACGAAAATCACGACATTGTTACAATCTTCATACTGAACAACATCGCCGCATAGCTAATTAGCTGCAAGCTTTCTGGAGGACAAGACATCATGTTGAACATACTCATTCCACCTCTCGTTACCGTGTACTTGTTACTAAAAATATCGTCTTCCATGTCTCAAGTATAGTCCGTCCTTCTTAACCACTCAAGTGCATTTGTCCCTGTCCCCACACTGCTCTTTCATCTCCCACGACACAACTAGCTGCTTGTCCACACGCCAGTATCCATAGCCGTTCCAGTACTTGAAGGAAAATTTAAACATTGGTTTAGGGCATCATTTTTTACTTGTACAATTTGAAGAAAATATGTACCAAAAATATAGTTGTATATTTTGTTGGTAATTTTTCTAACTTGTATTCTTGCATGATTGTTTGTGTTATTTTATTGCAAACATTTTTGTAAAATATAAATATTATTTTTATGGCATTAGAAATCGTTGTCAGGCCTCTGTCCCCATGCCATGTGTAATTTTTTTTTGTTCTTTCTTCTTTATTTCTTGTTCACCCATTTTTGATTTTTAGGATATTGATGGCGTTTCTACATAAATTTCTAGTTTTAGATTTGTAACGGCTACCATAATCGCGGGTCAAGGGGGAGGAAAACAACAAGTCATTCTCCTACATCCACATTTTTAGTTATAACATTTTTGATTTTTTTCTCTGACAATAATATACAGAATATGTCGTTTTAAGTTTGAGATCGCAAGATGATCCCTTTGTGGGCTGAACCTGGGCCTAAGGTATTTCTCTTTTAATTAATGAATGCATGTGTCACAAAAAAAAAAAGTTTGACACTTGAGAAAAGTGTTTGTTTATTCATGGAAATCAATTAAATAAAATCGAATAGTATTCATATTTTGGAAATCAATTAAATAAAATGACTGTTAATTTTACGTTATTTTTGAAGGGTTTTGTTTTGAAGTAAACTCATCCTGGTCTGATATGATAATCACTTAAGAAAAGTCTTTGTTTTCCCCCCTTTCTGAAAAGGAAAAAAAAAAGATTTTTGTTTTTCCCAAACTAGAAGGTTTACACTTGTGAGAAAAGGAAAACTTCAAATCTACATAAAAGGTCAACTAGACGATGTGCACGTGAAATACGTCCTTAACACAAACTAGTCAGGCCAGACAAAGGACGAGACAATTAGTTCACCACATGCATGAATATGGAGAATAAAAATGCCAAATACATAAAACGCGACTAGCATTTCCAAATTATGTTACAGAATGAAGAATTTTTGTTTTTTTGGTCGACAGATTATGTTAAAGCTTAAGACACAAAAAGACACTACATATCAACTTGTACATATCATATAAAGAAAACTAACTCCTATATTCTTCAACATGTTTTCTCTCTTTTCTTTTCTTTTCTTTTTTTTTAATTTTTGCTATTTGGTGTCATTGCAGGAATTATTTGTTCTATGCCTAATCGTGGTCTTCCATGTAGTCATCATCCTCTGACCTGGTGCGGTTGCGTTCCGCTCGAAACTCTTTTAGCTGCCGCGGTGACCACGCCTTCCATGGCTCAACAAGCTTGACAACAGGCCTTACCAACTCCACAAATCTTAAGAAAATATTGTGCGGATAATAGGTCTCAAAACCAACGAAATATATACCGTTCGGCCCAATAACATATTTACACACATGTCCTCCGCACAAGATCGATGTCATCGACAACGTCTTGATAATGACATCCGCTGTCCCTTGGCTCGACATGAAGTGGCACTGGTGAATGACCACGCCGTTTCCAAATGGCGGGACTTCAAAATCCCATGTAAACTCCTGTTTCCTATACGATTGGTGCCACCGGAGAGATTTTCCAGATGACTTGCACCGGTAGACAACCAATGGACGTCTTAAGCCGTACATTTCGTTTCTCAACATTATAGAGAAACTCACATCTCCACTTTCAATCGAGTCTCCTTGAATTATAAGGGCTTGCAACACAAGGCACCAAACTATAGCTTTCTTAGCAACATTATTTACTTCTAACATTTCTCTATTTTCTTCTTCTTTTACTCCTATTGGTTTTTGTTTCTTGATGACACTTGCATTTTCTTTTCATTTTATACATTTACAGAAGGAAACGGAAAGTTATGGAAGGAAGTTAGTTTCGTGCCTACTAACGAGATATATAACCAATTCCAAAAACCAGTATATATTTAGGATAATAATACCGAAGTTATCTCCAACGATGTAGTAATTAGTGATACAAGTTGATTTGTTATACACCCCATAATAAAAAGAAAACAGCATTATTGTTATAACTTCTAACAATATTTTCCAATTCCCACGAGGCGTGCCTTTTCACACACGCGTCTGTTAATTGTGCTACAGCTTACCAGTAGACGTTAGACGAAATAGCTATTAGGAGAAAATATAGAAATAACACTGATAAGTGGTGAATCGTTATATCAAAAAGACAAAATTATCTTAGGTTTAGAGAACAAAATATCAATTTATTTAAGTACGTGAATCCATATTTTACGTTTAGCAAAATAGCAAGAACACCCTCAACGCAAATATCCAACTTGGGTTTCCAATTTTTTTTTTTTTTTTTTTTGCTGATTTAAAAAAAATAATAATAAAAATGAACCAATCACGAACTGCTACGTGTTAGTGAAGCCCGTGAAACAGTACTTCCCTTATTTCGCGACAGAAAACAACAGTTTCCCCTTTTTGGTGGGGCCCACACCACCTTTTCCCCTAAAAACCCATCTTGCATCCCCTTTAATCATGGCCTAAGATGTTATTTTGATTGACATCATTAAACGACCTTTTATCCTTCTTTATTCAAATATTGCATGTTCAGGTCTGAAAGTAAAGTATGGATAATAACCCGACCTAGCATATCTCAAGTGGTGGCTGTGTAACTGTGTTTGCAATAGCATGTTGTAATCATGTATTTTATTTCAAGCTAAACCAACATATAAAATGTAGTCATTCAATTATTTTTATTGTACGTAGTAAACAGTATTTTTGTGTTTTCATTTCTATTTGTAATTTACAGAAATGTTTGTGGAAGTATTTAATTGCATATAATGTTTTCATAAGACGACCACTTCAGGTAAATCACAAAAAGTATGTTTGAAATGTTTTTTGTTGGCTATGGTTCAAAATTTTTTTCACCTATTTCAATATTGTACTATTCAGGATCAATTAGCCATTTTAACTGAAGAAAAAATATTTAAGGGAAAAGAAAACCATATATAGACATCAAAAATGGTAAAGCATACTTACATATGTATTTTTTTTGTAATTGTTAGTAGCATAAACTAAAGCGTAATTCGAAAACAAATCACACTAGAGAAACGAAAATTCTTTAAACATTAATATAGCTCTCTTGCACATGAAACCTCAGTGATTCATATTCGTTTAATACTTTAATCTTATAGGCATTAAATCATTGTGAACCTCCAAAGCGACGTTGGCTTCTCGGATCCTCACGGTCGTGGCTGCTGCGTCGTGGCCAAGGTTTCCACTTAGCTTCAAGATATGTCCGTGGTATCAGCCGTGGATACCTCTCTTTGAAATCCCATTCTTTACCATGAAACATTATCCCTTCCGGTGTAACCACATGAACGGCACATGCCCTTTTATAATTACAAATCTCAGCATCAATCGCGGTCATGTGAATATCGACGTCTGCTTTACCGAGCACCGATCGGAAATGGCAGCGGTGAATCTCCTCCTCCAGTTTTTGGCCACCTTCCAAGAGTACATGGAAGGTATGGCCCAAAGGTGGCTTTTTGGCTCGTCTCCAACCGTATTCAAGGCCATTATTTATAGCTTGGCAGTGGTAAACTCTCTCTGGACGTTTCAAGCCTTGCATTTCATTACGTATGTTCAGCTCCGTTGTGACGAAATGTGACCTCCCGGCCTGGGAGACCATGGTGACCTGCGTTACAAGGAACCACGCTAAGGTTCTTATAAATCTATCAATGTTAAACGTCATATTTTACTTGTCGTGACAATTTGCCTCGTAAGAAAGTTAAATAAATACGACATATAGGGGTTTCAGTTAGATAAATATCCCAATATATTTTTTTTATACTAGACAATATTTTAAAAATATTTTAGTACCTTGTAATTAGTGGTCAGTTTTGTGATATCTCAATCAATTACCAATTTAATACTTCTGTCAATATTATTATTTTTTTGAAATGTTCAATTTGTTATTATTAAATAATATTTTTTTATAGAAAACATAAAATTTATTATGATGAAACAATGTTTTCCAAAACATTTATATTGGTGGAACGTAAGTAAGTAGTATGTATTTTTTATTTATTTTGAGTGAATATTTTTTTGAGAAATTAAGTCACATATGCCTAGAAAATTTCATATTTAGATAAATACCTTAAACACTATTGATATTTCTAAATCTCAATACTACCTCTGCCCAAACTACTTCTATCTCCCTCTCTTTTTACTACATCTGCCCAAGCTCTCTCCCTCTCTCTTTCTCTTTCTCATTTTCATGTTCCTTTATCTTTTGCCCAAAATATTATTTTTCTATTTTATATCTCTCCTAATCTCGTAAACAATTTTCTTATAAATAGATTTTTTCCATAACTAGGTTTTTTTATCTGATAAATATTTGATTATATGCTATAAATTAAACCTTGTGATCAAATACATGTTTAGTTAGTTCTTACCAACCGATTTGGTGCCGTAATTTGAAAATGTCTATATATGTTTCCAAGTGTGATTTGATATGATTGTAAATTTCTACGTAACATATTGTATTAATTGATACATGTTTTTTTAGCTGTTACAAAACATGCTAACATTTTTCAAAATATGTGGGTATGATGTTTATAAATACCTTGAGTTAGCTATATATGTTTTTTTAAATGCTACAAAATAGATTATCAGGCTAACTTAACCATTAACTGTTTAACTTCTATATTTTTAACGGTTAATCATTATTGTATGATAAGTAAACTAATAAGTTACATCTATCATATTTTTTTACATGGTAAATAACATATAACATTGAGATCATTGATATTGTTACATGATAAGTATATTTTTATGATAAACAAGTTATCCACTAACAGCTTCTATAATATCTTAAGTTAAAGGTTAGCATTGAACTTCTTTTGTTACAAAAAATTTTTTTTCATATGATACAAAGTTTGTTAGATGTTTTTTAATAGTTAACCATGATAACTTAATCATTAGCAACTATGATTTTAGTTAGATGTTATCAAACATTTTAGACGAGACGCTTTTTAAACTGGTTGGTGAGATGTCCAAAAATAACTGGACTTAGCTTATACATAATTTGTTAGATGCTATAAAATAGATTACTTGTTTAACTTAATTGTTATCCATGTAGAATATATCACAATCCATAATTCATCCATTGAATTTCAGTTTTGAAAGATTAGATGAGAGATATATAAACTGGGGGAAAAAAATCTCTAACCGTGATTGGAATTGAAATCCCATAACTCATGTTTGGAATCTTGGTTCTCTTTGAATCTGTGATTCATTTGCATACATATGGCTTCAAATAATACTATTCTGATGTGATAGTGATGGTGACGATGACAAACTATGGAAGAGGAGAAGGTTAGCGTATGATTGGTGCAGAAAATAAAGTAAGTGATGATTGAGGGAGAAGAAGAAGAAAACTAATTTATTTGAGAAGAAGATTTTTCAATAACAATTGAAAAAGGGAGAGAAAGAAAAGTGTAGAAGTGAAGTTGGAAAAGAAAGAGAAACGGGACGAGAGTTTGGGCAGGGATAAAACTGTGTTCTACTTGTAAATTGCTATAGAAACTAGAGTTTTTATGTGTTTGGGATAGTTTCTTAATTTTAGGTGTCTCTACTTTTTTTGAGTGGATCACCAAGATTATATTATAAGTTACAAACTTACAATACATCATCAATATCTATAAATCACTTTTAATCCTTGGCGTGGCCTCCATTTTTAGAGCGTGGAAACGGCAGCCATGGGAAGAGCTTCTTCTCAGGCTTGTAATAAACTCCATCTTTTCTAATAAAATAATGGCATTTATAACTAGGGTAACACCTAGCAGAAGTGTCAGGGTGAATATTGATAGGAACATTGACATACCCACGACTCGACCGGAGATGGCAATGTACGAATTTATACCTTGTAATACCAGTGTGTTCGAACTCGATTACAATGTACCGGTCTCCCGGATTGCTTTTACGCCAAACCTTGGGACCGTGAGCGCATACAAAGCCAGCGTTACCGTTCTTAAGACCCCATAATTCGTTGGCCACGACGATACGTGTGACAGTGCTTGGTCGTATGCTAAACTCCGATTTATAAGGTTTCCTATATAACCGCTCCAGAGAGAAGACAACGATGGAGAAGTTGGAGATTTGCAGGAGGAGTAAGAGGAGGAGGTTTGTAACTATGGTTTTGGGATTCATCTTCACCATCTTTTGAGTTATATCTTAACTAGTGTTAACCCCGTGCGAACACGAATCAAAATGACTGTATTTAAAATTATTTGATAACAAAGTTAAAAAACTGTAATTTTTGAATTATCAATAAAAATGATTATACTAATTAAATATTCTATAGATATGGATAATAATTGCATCTAAAATAGTTGCATCAAACAAAGAGGTTGTAAATGGCAAAACAATATTTTTATGTTGTTTTAAAATAGATATATATTGAAAGTATTTTATGTTTAAAATTTGGTATATATACCAACACATAAAAAATATAGTTAAAAGTACTATATTTGAGTCATTAATTTTTATTTGTATTTTCTTGTAAATAAATCTTCCATTAAGTTATACATTTTTATTTTAAATACAAAGAGCCCAAAATTATGATAGATTATGATAAAATATAATAAAAATATATACTTATTGTTTATGATATTTTGAGACCTAATATAAAGAGTGAAACTCAATAGAAAATCAATTATGAATATATATATATATATATATATATATATATATATATACATATATATATATATATTTATAAATGCTACAATAAACAGATATAAGATTTTTCTCACAATTGTTCTCAAACACGTTCATCATCTTCCAAATTCTAAAAACGCATGTATATTATTTTTAATGTCTACACTTTTTTCATTGTTCTATTTCTAATTATTAAAGTAGCAAACATTTACTTAGAGCCTTGAACAAAAAATGTATTTGCAGGGAATCCAAATTCTATTTAAAGTTATCTATTAGATGAACTGGGATAATACTTTACAAAAATAATACTGATATTCTGTTGTTTTAAAATATTTCTGTAAACTTTTTTTACCATATATTTCTGCAAACTCACGGGTGTACTCCCAATTTCTTATTTGCAACAATTGAAATAGTAAATAGATAACATAAATTTTCTAAAGAGAAGTCAAAAACAGATATTAAAATCAATTTATAAGTAAAAAGAAGTAGATTAATACCTTGTTTCCTTCGTAGTTGATAAACTTTTATGTCCCATTCTTTTTGGAGCTTTCAAACAGAAGTATACTCAAGGGTCATTTTAAATCTGAATTATTTTACTGTTTGGGCTCTATACATATGGTAAGTATGGTGGAGTTTGAGCTTTTGAGGGGACTGTGAGAAATTGACAGAAAGGAAGACCAATAAAAGTTAGAAGTTCTTTACTGTTTTGATCATTTTAAAAAGATTCACAGCCATAATATTGAAACTATGGAAAGTTAGAGAAGAAGCTAAATAGAAAAGAAAACGTGGAAAGAGACTTTTGAGAAATTTTAGGATTTGAGGTAGTTGGAATTGTAGAAAATAGGATTTTGTTTTTCAATTTTTTTTTAAAAACTTATTCCACATGTCTAAGTTTTATTGGTCATGTGACTTGTGCTTTAGTATATAGAGGATACATCAGTTTATATATTGTTTCTTTCGGTTTTTTACTAGACTAATTTTGAAACAATTCTCCTTTATTTATATGTATAAGAACTGACTCGTAACTCGTTTGTATAAGAACTGTTTTTTTGTTCGATAACTAATTAATAATCAAAACGGTGTTATTACTCGTTAATACGTTTCTTTGTGTGTATGGGGTTGCTGCTATTAAAGATTAATGTTTATAAGTGGATAGTTACTTGGTATATGTCCTTACCAATTTAAACGTTGGAGGTCATAGAAGAAGGGCATGACTTGAGTTTTCTTGTATATTATTTATATATTGTCATATGATTAATGGAATCAAGGGACTTTAGTTTCTCAATCAAGTATTAAGATTTGCTTCTGTTACTGAAAGACTTTTTTTATTTATAGTCTACATGAACTGTGGGCAGCAGTTTTGTTAGTAAAATCAACATTTATGGAATGAAATAGTGTAGATAAAAATCTATTCAGTAAAATTACACAACAAAATTTGTCATTTATCTTGAATGAATTAGATTTATCATTCTATCAATTCTATAGAAAAAAACCAAATTAAACGAATTATATTACAATTGGATGAAGAGTGAAATGAAATAAATTTATCTTATTTTTTCTATATCATATTTATCTTGTTTTATTCATTTTTACTTCATCCATTATTTTATACACCATTCACAGCCAAATTAATTACGGGCTTTTTTTTGCTATTTTTGAACGACCCATTAAGTTATAAATTTTACTACACAGCAGTTTAAGGTCCATTATCTCTCAAAATCCAAAATAAAATTATTTTATGATAATCCAAGTACATTATCAAAGTTAAATCTGAACTAATCCTTGAAACTTAAAAACAGGTATTTTATAATTCAAGATATTTTCAGTGACAGAAAAAAACAATTAAATTTTTTTTTTCATATTTTCAAATTAAACCATATAAATATGCAATATTTAATTTTATAAAAATCAATAAAGGTAATTTTCATTTGAAAATATAGGACAGCATCCAAAGAGAGGTTTAATTTTGTCGCCTTGCTCACTCTCGTCTCTGCTTACTTTTTGCCCGATTTGCCTTTATAACGGCTGCTGCAAAAAGCTGTATCCTCTTGCAGAGCTCACTCATTAATGGAGGAGAACCAGAGATTCAAAAAAGTTTGTGTTTTCTGCGGAAGTAACTCTGGTCACAGAGATGTTTTCAGCCTTGCTGCTATCGAACTTGGCAATGAACTGGTTTGCCATCTCTTCTCTCCATTTCTTTTCTTTAATCAAATATCGCTGTTTTAGTAATAAAGATATGAACTTTACGGTCTAGTGAACTAAAAAATCAGAACTTTTCTTGTTCCTGTGAATGTTTTCAGACATGGGTTTAAGTTTTGTTATCCTTTTATGTTCTGTAGTGACAGAACTTACGAAGTGCTCTTTTGCAAGTCGTTTATAGTTTGGTCTGAATTTTTAGATTTGGTGATTAAAGTTGTTTTATTTGGAACAAGAGTCAAATTTTTACTTGAGCATGTCTGAATACAATGTGTTAATCTTTTGCGTGCTTCTGTGTGAATTGTGTTAGGTGAAGAGAAAGATAGATTTGGTTTATGGCGGAGGAAGTGTTGGGCTAATGGGTTTGATATCTCGGAGAGTCTCAGAAGGTGGTTGTCATGTACTTGGGTTAGTTTCAAGACTCTCTTCCACTTTCTTTAGATGCAATTTCAAAATCTCCATCTTAGCAGAGTTTTTTTTTTTTTTAAATGTAGGATCATTCCACAAGCTCTGATGCCTATTGAGGTATGGTTCTTCATCACTCTGCATCTTCTTAACTAATTTGAAAAGTTTGAGATTTTCTTCAATTTGTTTAGCAGATATCTGGTGAGACAGTTGGAGAAGTAAGAATCGTTGCAGACATGCACGAGCGCAAAGCTGCAATGGCACAAGAAGCTGAGGCTTTCATTGCCCTCCCTGGCGAGTTTTCAAAAACCTCTAAGCAAGTTTATATATGTTTTCTCCATGTTTTTTTAAAAAGAAGATGGCTTCTTGTTTCCATCAGGAGGTTATGGAACTATGGAGGAACTGCTGGAGATTATTACATGGGCACAGCTTGGTATCCATAAGAAGACGGTACTTGAAAACCATTTCCACTTTTTGTTAAAGCAGTTTTACCGTTTAATAATCCTGTATTATTTTCTGCAGGTTGGTCTTTTGAATGTTGATGGTTACTACAACAATCTGCTTGCTTTGTTTGATACTGGAGTTGAAGAAGGTTTTATTAAGCCAGGTGCTCGTAATATCGTTGTTTCTGCCCCATCTGCCAAAGAGCTTCTGGAGAAGATGGAGGTAACATACATACAAGCAACAAGAACACTTTAGATCATTGTTTCTTGTGGTCTATTGTTTCAGTGTTTTTTTTGTTACTTCTTGGCAGCTATATACTCCTTCACACAAGCACATTGCTTCTCACCAAAGCTGGAAAGTTGAGCAACTGGCTGGAGATTCTTAACAATCTGTTTAGCATTTGAAACAGCATGTGTGTTTGCATTCAACAGTAGAAAAGCTTTTGGTGTATGGTTAAAGCCATTTATTATTATTCAGATTTTTGGATCATACATAATGTCTTCTTCTTCTACTTCTTTTGGAAATCAGAATGATCTGTCATGTCTTTTGGACAAAAATAATGTGACAGATTCTAAGGTTTGGATAGAGACAGCTTACTCAACTCACATGGAAAGCATTTAGTAACTGTCTGTTTTGAAAGCAACGTTGGCTATGAGGGCCCTTCCTTCATCTCTGTCTCTTAATTTACAGAAAATAAAACACTCTTTTTTTGTCTTCACATTAGTCTTAAAAAATAGCCAAACTAATAACATGTTCAAGGATGGTGAGATGATGTTGAAATACTCAACAATGTACTTATAGTTCATAATATTCCCTGCAACTGTACAATGCATAAGCTTTTATAGATCAGAACAGGACTTTGTTTCACTTGTCTTTTTTTTTACCATTTTTGTCTACCTCAGTACATGTCTAAACCTTATATGTATCCATTTCACTTTGGAGTTTTAGCCTCTTTGTTCCTTTCTTTGCCACAAGCCCAGGATTCATAGGCCTATGGAGTCTGTAAACCGGTCTTTTACTTCTTTAGTGACTTCCTTTGTATAATACTAGGCCCAACTTTCAAAATCCCCATTAGTTTTATTTTTCACAAGCAGTCTACATTTCAACCATAGCCAGCTCTGAAATTTTATGGAATTCGAAATAATTACGGTTTTGGATTCAAATGTCATGGCTTATGGTAAAATCCCTAGTTTGTGAAATAATATGAGGTTGAGGAACTATATTTCAATGATTCTCATTTGTAACAAAATAAGATGCTAAAGAAGTACTACAGTTTCAGAATATCATGTTAAACTGTGAACACACATACACTATATATAAGGAACTAGAAGCAATGTGAGTATAAGAAACAAAACAAATCAGTCTCAAGGTGAATACTCTGAATAGCATTGTTTTCACTATCTTTTCTCAAACCACGTATTGTTATGTTGCCTTGGCAAGCCATAGGGGAAACTGAAAAAGTTGATGAAACTCTTTAAGAACCTTAGTTCATACTTGAGTGATTGTGGAAGCCCTCGTAAGTTGTTATCACAAAGCTCGGATCATCTCTGTCTCTTTCAACTCTTTTCTTCACGGGACAGCCATCAGCTGAACATTTGTAGTAGTTTCTACATATGAACATGGACATCATGATTACAGTTAGCCAGTGGTATGGTGCATTTCATTTTCAGCTCATAAAGGTTGAGTTTTAGAAGATGTAATTCAAGAACTGAGAAAATGTTGTTCCTTACCTGGGATTTGGGCTGTTCTTCACCATCTTCTTCCCATACTTTCTCCACTTGAACCCATCGTCAAGCACTTCAACTTCAGACTGTGTCTTGAATGCCACTCTCTCTTTAACTTTCTTATTTTCTTTCTTAACTTGGTTTTCTTGCATACGGAAATAAAAAAGAAAACAAATAGATTTAGGGTCCAAATGGTAACATACTGAATAACTTTGTTGCAGTTATAATAGTAACAAAACATATAAATTCATAAACATTTAGAAATTTTTGTTATTATTAATTGCGATGCGGTTTTAGCATAGAATGACTTTTAAAAAACACTATAATCAGGCTTTATGTCTTTGCTCTCATAGTCTGATGCATAAGGTTGATGAAATCCTCAATGACATATATGTTTTGACAGCTCTGTGATTCTGTTTTCATTCATGATGGTTTCTTTCTTATATGGTTTCTACAGAACGAAAGAGAGACTTACCGGCCGAAGCAGTGGCTGTAGCAGCAGAAGCGTTGGTACTTGAAGATTCAGGATGACCCAAACTGCTAGAGGAACCAGAGAAGAAAGCAGCAGCATCACTGGTCTGATAAGGATAAGATTGATTCATTCCGGAAACCGCAGAGGCAAGATCATCATCCATCCATTCATCTGACAAGTATAGATCCGGAAGGTCTAAACCTGAGTGAGTATCATCACTGAAACTCCTCGCCAAGTTCGTCTCCGCATCATTCATAACTCGAATACTACAACTTAGTGCCTATATGTTTCTAATAAATCTTTCTATTTCCAAGTTTTGAAGGCTAGCCTTAGAAAGGAAGCTTCGAGGTAAGTGTTTGAATATACTTTGTAGAAACGTGTACTTTGTGGGTACAGTTTCCCAAGGAAACTTACATTAGAAGATGTAGTAGTCTTACAATGACCTGTGGTTGACTTGTGTATTGGCCCACGACTACTAGTCTTCTTATTTCAAGTCCTTTTCATAAGTCTCCTCGTGCAGGACTTAAGGCTTAAGTTACGCTACCACAGTTCACAAGCGTCCCATCACTAAGAATAACATCAATGCATTCAAGTAAGAAATGTTGTTCAAGAGATAAAGACATGCAGTAGTTGACTTGCAAAGATAGAAAGGACTTATGAATCAGACTGTTGAATTTTCTAGTCAACCGGACTTTGCTATTTATAGATTCTCCCTACTTCCTAGACCTTAGTTTATGCAGCCTAAAGCGGGTTCATATTCTTTTTAGCTCTAAGAAGTGAATAAGGACTAGTTGTACATATATCATAGGTACATTTATTTGAGGATAAAACGACTTAAATCAACATCATAGGTGTGAATCAAACAACTACAAAAGAGATCTGAATACATATGTATAAATTAAGGACCCTACTCTGGTTATCATTTTAAATTTAACGGCCAATAATAACTTTATAGAATTTACAAAAAAAATTGCAAAATTTAATGATTTAAATGTAACGGCCAGTAAAAGTTTATAGATTTTAATTAATATTTGCAAATATGTAGGTTTTTCTCGGAATTATATCTTAGTATTTTTAACCAAAAAAGTGTTAAATCTATTAAAATCTATTATAACCAATATTTATAAATTCATATGCCAATAAATTAAATCTGATCAAAAATAAAACTATTAATCTAATAATAAACAAATTCATTTAATTTTCTAATCCATTATTAAAATTTAGTAATCAGTAACCGCATGAAAAAGCCTACCGTAAATCCCAAGTTTAATTTTTACTAAAAAGTTAAAAAAACGAAACCATGGCGGTGGTGTAAATTTGGTTCGGTTTAACAAAACCGGAAAGTCGCGGTGGGTTTAAAGAGCTTTAAACGCTGAAGAAGTCTCGGAAGAAAGGGTTTTAGCTCTGCGAGTTGGTTTGATGGCGCGTCGCAAATCCAACGCGCCGCCGAAAGCCACGCGCCAGCCTGCCAAGCAAAAGTTCTCCAGCGCCGAGAGATCATCTCTGTACGCATCAAGGGAAGCAGCTAAGGTCCTCGGCACAGCTCTCCGAGGAGACGCCGAGCGTCGAGCCGTCGCTTCGATAAAGTCACTCGTCTTCAGCCCTTCCGTCCGCAACAAACGCGGCACCTTCGCTCTCGTCTGCGAGACCCTCAAACGTATTTATTGTCAACAACTTCTTCTTACTCTCTCTCTCTCTGATATTCAGACAGTAACTGATATGTCTTTGTCTTGTCTTGTCTTGTCGGCAGATCTTACTGTAATAAAAGAAGTTCTTGAAATCGCTAACGCGTTGAATAGCAAATGGAAGGTAATGGGTTCATCGTAATTGCTATAAAGTTCGATACTTTAACTTACCCACAATGCTAAAGTTTGATTTTTTTTTGTTTGTATAGAGACAAGAACCATTGGTTTACATTATTTGCTATGATATCCTTTTCGGAAAGGTAATAGCTTTTGTGAGCTTCTCTAGCTGTGTTTTGTTTTTTTTTTTATCTCAAGGGAGCTACTTTGATTGCAGGAGCCTCCATTAATTGGTGATGCTGAGAAGTTTCTAATGAAACGTAAAGATGCTCTAGTGTCAAGTCTAGCCACGCTTCTAGTGAGGAAGAAAGCTGAAACTGTTGATAAGTTGTTGGGTGTTTCTCAGCTCAATGGTAATAGTATGATAACCTAAGCTATTGTGGTTTTGAGTTCTTTTCTGTGTATTGATTTTATAATTGTGTGCAGGTCCTTTGAAACCACGTTATGTTCACGTAAATACACTCAAGATGGATGTTGATTCGGCAGTGCAGGAGCTGGGGAAGCTATATAAGGTAACACTAACTAGTTAGTGAAATTGAAATCTTGGATAAGTGTAACATGTGTGAACGGTCCTTTTTATGATCTATGTGTCCTGATCTCATTTTTCTCACTTTTTTTTTTTGTTTTCAAAATGAAAATAGGTGCAGAAGGATGAGACAGTTCCTGACCTGTTGGTGATGCCACCTGGCAGCGATTTGCATGCTCATCATTTGGTTAAGAATGGGCGTACATTTTTGCAGGTAAAACGGTGAATGATCTTTGTAAATTAGTATGTTTTAATATATAATTTATTTTTAGTTAATATTCATTTCTTCTGAATGATAGGGAAAGGGAAGTGCAATGGTAGCAGTAGCACTACAGCCAGAAGCAGATTGGGAGGTGGGCCACAGTTCTCGCCCACATTTTTCTATTTGGTAGATTGTGGTAGTATCATGCTAAGTTTTTGCCTCTTTTTGTGAAGGTTATTGATGCATGTGCAGCTCCAGGAAACAAAACTATTAATCTTGCTGCTCTTATGAAAGGACAAGGGAAAATCATAGCGTGTGAGCTAAATGAAGAACGTGTAAAGCGTTTGGAACAGACTATTAAGCTCTCTGGTGCTACCAGTATCCTTCTCTTTACCCTTTCAGCTTTTGTTTGATAGTTTTGTTCCAAGTAACTTGAAGAACAAATCTGAATGCTTCTCAAGTCTTGTCTGTCCATGATTGCTTTTCTTAACCTCAAGCTGTAGATATTGAAGTCTCTCATGGTGATTTTTTGGGACTAAATCCGGAAGATCCTTCTTTTGCAAAGGTAAAGCATTACTTAGTCTTCTGTCAAGAGAAGTAACTCTGTGGAATGAACACTAGTAACCAAGGTTCTAAAAATCGGTATAGACAGCGCTTAAGCAGAAAATCAGACTTGAACGAAATGATTTTTCGTGAATGATGAAGGCATTCAACAAAATCTCGGTCTAGGCGTCCACTTAATCAATAATCCCCTATAAAACCCGTAGCGATTTCTTGAAGACTGGTAGTAACCATTTAATATTATCATCGAGTCTTGTAGCATAAGCAGATGTAGTCATTTGAGCCATTGTTCTGCATGCTTGCATGTGGCTGGTTATCTCAGGTTCGGGCTATATTGTTGGATCCTTCTTGCTCTGGCTCAGGAACCATTACAGATCGTTTGGACCACCTTCTTCCTTCTCATTCAGCAGGTTTTAAACTGATTCTTGTGCCTGTGTATGTGTGGTTTATGTTATCTAGCGACTGAACATTTAAGACACTTTTCTATGTAGATAACAAGAACTATGACTCCATAAGACTCCACAAACTCGCTGTTTTCCAGAAGAAGGCTCTTGCTCATGCACTCTCCTGTGAGTTTTACATTCTTAATTACTCTCATGTGTATTGAATTAGTTACTCATCCTATGCATATGCAACTTGTAGTTCCACAGGTTGAGAGAGTCGTATACAGCACATGCTCCATCCACCAGATAGAAAACGAAGATGTGGTCTCATCTGTTTTGCCATTGGCTTCATCCTTGGGCTTCGAACTCGCTACCCCTTTCCCTCAGTGGCAGCGTCGTGGTCTCCCTGTATTAGCAGGATGTAAGTATCATCATCACCCTTACCGTTTTGGTTTCTTAAACAAGTTGATGATCATGTTGGGGTTTTTTGTCTTGCAGCTGAGCATTTACTCAGGATGGATCCAGAGGAGGACAAAGAAGGGTTCTTCATCGCTTTGTTCACCAAGACAAGCAAACTCGAGAACTCGAACTCGTCTGAGATTCCTGAAAGAGAGTGTAGAAGAAGACGCAAACAGGGTCATCCGTTTCTTTGGCCTAAAGTGTTCTTCAGAGCTTGGAATGGGCGGATGAGTAGCTTCATATCAAGTAGCAACTCAGAAGACTACGTTTCTTAATTCTCACGTAATAGACTTGATAGTTATCAAACTTTTGTTTAATCTTCATGTCGTCATATTGATGTTTTGCAACAAAGGCATGGAAGACTTCTGAAAAGTAAAAACAAGAACCTCTTTAACTTTGATCCACACTGAAATACACAACATTGCATTCGGTTACCAACTTACCTAGGCATGGGTGTTCGGGTATCCGTTGGCGTTCGGATCGGGTTTTTCGGATTTTCAGATTTTTGGGTTTACGCTTCTAGGTCCCATACTAAAATTTTATTAGTACGGGTCGGGTTCGGATAATAACACTTCGGGTTCGGTTTAAAATTGTATTGCATCATAAAACCCATAAAGTAATCATATATCGTACGGATTCGGGTTATATCGGTTCGGTTCAGATATAACCAAAGTAAAAAACAAAAATTTTGAAGTAAAACATAAAGAAAAACATCTAAATTAAATAAAAATTAATCTATCACATATAAAATTGATAAAATAACAATAAAATGTTAAATCAAGCATGAAAACAAACATCATTTGTAAAAAATATGTATTGCCTTATAGAGAGTAGACTTTTTATTTCAATGAGCAAATTATAAAATATTTATTTATAACTAATTGTGTACTTAAAGCATTTATTAGAATTTTAATATTTATTATTATATATAATATCACCACAAATATTGAATTTAATAATTGGAATACTTATATAAATTTCAAAATAATTATATTGACTATTAATTTCAGATTTTTTGGGTTACCCGTTCGGGTTCGGTTAATAACACTTCGGGTTCGGATATTTTTTGTACCACCCTACAAGACCTATTCGGGTATTTTTACGTTTCGGATCGGATAACGGGTCGGGTTTTTCGGTTCGGGTTCGGTTCGGATTTCGGGTTCTGGATTTTATGCTCATGCCTAAACTTACCATTGAAACCTGTAATACACAGAGAAAGAGAGGTGGGAGCATTGGATAATAAGAATGTAGACTAATACTTTGAAGATAGTAAACATTTTACATATTATTTCCTATTTAAACTCTGAGCTATTATTTATTAGGAATTATGAGAATTATTACATCAACAATTACAAAACCAAGAGTCCTATTATTCTTATAGGAATTTATATCAAACTGTTCTATTCGCACTATATTGAACTATTTTATGAAAAATTCACGACTAATGATTGTGAAGATTTTATGTAAATAATTTCGTTAAATCTGCATAATCACATTTTTAGGATTCAAACTTCAAATTTTATGTAATAACTTTATTGAACCGTTAATCAACTAAACCAAGGGGATTTCCACATTTTACATATTATCTAAAATCACTAAATTTTATTTAGAAATGGCTATTGGTAAATACAATATTTCTAGAAAATTAAAATGAGAAACTCAACATTAAGGTGCAACAAAGAAAAGAAATGTGACTCTAAATCAGGGAAAAAAGAAAGAATAAATAAATCTTTTTTTTTTTTGACAAAGGGGAGAATAAAAAAATGTTAACCCATAGAATGATGAAATATGTGGGCGATCCGGACAGAAGCCAAACTCCTCTCAGGCTGATGCAACCTTAAAAAAAAAAAAAGCGGCAAGTTTCTCTAGGATAAACTAATAAACGTTAACCACGTCTCCTCCAATCATTTCCAACCCATGACTCTCTCTGTCTCGCAGCCTTTTGAGTCACACTACTAATCGAGTTGTGTGTTTATCCAATACAACCCATTGTTTTGGCTCCTTCCAATTTTTTAAATAATATATTCTCTACCGAGTTCATAGTTTTAAAAGCTAACAAATCCACAGAGATTCCTCTTCTCCTACTGATTTATATATCCTACTCTCTCTTCTCCACAGGATAGTTTCACAACACTAAGTGAATGAAGACACTTGCCATGTTATAGATAACTTATCTCTCTTTTCACTTACTATATATAGCTGACTAGGTTAACCTCTTTAGGTCGCTTTTGAGCATCTTTGATCTATTTAAGGAAAGATTTAGCTTAAAAATGAGTTTAGGTGCGTTGATAAAAGAGGAGAAAAGAGCAGCAACAACATCGTCTTCTTCTCAGGTACATATGCCAAAAGATATAGACTGGCAAATGCTTGATAAACCAAGATTCTTCTTCCTCGGCGCCGCTCTCTTCTCCGGTGTATCCACCGCTCTTTACCCTATCCTTGTCCTCAAAACAAGGCAACAAGTCTCCCCAACCCGCATCTCCTGCGCCAACATCTCTCTGGCCATCGCTAGACTCGAGGGTCTAAAAGGCTTCTACAAGGGCTTTGGAACGTCTTTGCTTGGAACCATCCCGGCACGTGCCCTCTACATGACGGCTCTAGAGATCACCAAGAGTTGTGTTGGTCAAGCAACCGTTAGGTTAGGTTTGTCTGATACAACATCTATGGCTGTTGCCAACGGTGCAGCTGGTTTGGCCTCTGCCGTGGCTGCTCAGGTGGTTTGGACACCGGTTGATGTCGTGAGCCAACGGCTTATGGTTCAAGGCGATGTCTCGTTGAGTTCTTGCAGATACACTAATGGGTTTGATGCTTTTAGAAAGATTCTTTGCACTGATGGACCGAGAGGGTTCTACAGAGGGTTTGGTCTCTCTATCTTGACTTACGCACCTTCAAACGCTGTCTGGTGGGCGTCTTATTCTTTAGCTCAGAAATCAATTTGGTCTCGGCTCAAGCGTCAAGATGGTGGTGGCTCAGTGGTGGTTCAAGCGTTGAGTGCAGTCACGGCAAGCGGTTGCTCAGCTTTGATAACTATGCCTGTTGACACAATCAAGACAAGGTTACAGGTTTTAGACGCTGAAGAGAATGGGAGGAGACGAGCAATGACAGTGATGCAGACGGTGAAGAGCTTGTTGAGGGAAGGAGGCTTTGGGGCTTGTTATAGAGGGTTGGGACCAAGGTGGGTCTCAATGTCCATGTCCGCAACAACAATGATCACAACCTATGAGTTCTTGAAGCGCCTGGCAGTAAAGAAGCAGACATGACATGATAAAATCATTCATAGACTTAGTTTCTCCTTTTCTTAGGTTTAAAAATGTTTTCTTCTCTAATCAACAAACATAAAACATACCAAGGATCACACCCTAAACACAGACTTGTCTCCTTCAACCACAGTTTTCTATATACAATGTTCGCTTTATAAAGAACTACCGACCATACAAGTTATTTAAAGCATTATTATTTAATTTAACAGATTTAAATCAACTTAGATTTTTTTAAACCGATTTAAAACAATTTAAACCAATTTTAAATCGATTTAAAATAATCTAAACCGATTTGAATTGCAAAATCAGATTTTAAGAAAATTACTTTAGGACGACTTGGCACCTAGTGGTTACGAATGATAAGTAATATCTTCCTAAGATGGAGAAAAGAAGAGGCTAAACCGATTTTAGAACACTGGAAATAGAACAAACACTTTGATTGAGAATTAAAATGTTTTATTCTCTAATGAACAAACATAAGACAGAACAAGGATCAAACCCTAAACACATAGATGCTTCACTCAATAACCATTTGTAACAAATGGTAACTAAATGTCTTCCCTAAGAAGGCGAAAAGAAGTCTTAACTTAACCAACAAATCTGATCTAAACCAAAGAGTTAGGCTGTTACATCATATGCAAAGGCAAATACACAGAATTGAATTTTAGGACCGAGCCCTCTTGTTGCTGCAAGATGGGCACTTATACTGCTTAATGTGCTCGGCTCTGGCTGGTGTTATCTTCACACACTTCCCATGGAACCAGTTCTCACAGAGATCACAGCAGATCCAGAACTCATCAGCTGCATAGCTCTCACCACATGCCCCACACTGTGTTTCCCCTTGCTCATCATCCTCATCCTCCTCTTCTTCCACACCTTCCTCTTCCTCCTCCTCCTCATCTTTGGGCTCAGGCTTTGTCAGCTTGGGCCTCGGTTCTGATCCTCGCTGTAATTTCAAAAAAAGAACCAAAGGTTTTAAGTAAGATGGATAAAAACCAGTGTTATAAAAATCGGTCTAGTTCAGGTTTATGCCCTCGCCTAATCAATAATCTCCTATAAAGCACCTAATTACCGTCTAGCGATATTATAAACAGATTATCCCACTCAATTACCTTGGAGTTTGATTTGGATCTGTTGCTACTATTGTTGGAAACAGAAGATTTCTCCTTTGACTGTTTCTTAGCAGTGCCAGCCACAACCTCAAATATTGATGGGAGGTCATTCATCATATTGAAAAGCCTTTTCCTGCAGCAACAAAAGGTTCATAAAGAGCTGCATAAACACATATAAGCAAGTAGATAAGACTCTAGAGAAGAGTTTTTATTGTGTGGCTAAGGAGATACAACATACCTATCAGCTTTGTCAAATCCAAACCTGGCTCCGAAAAAGAAAGCAACAGCGAGAAGCCATGCATCACTGTGGACAGCAACAAGGGACAACCAGTCCTTTTCCTGCATCCCGTCGCGGGCAAAGTTGATGCCCAAGACAGGCTCTGGGAGCTCAGGGGGAACCTCTTCAGCTGGTAAGTTCACTTCCCAGTGCTCATCTGGGCGCCCATAGAGACACAAGTTTTCCTTTTCTACAATCAAGGAACAGAACCAAAACTGTTTCATTGCTGTCTTCTAAATCATAGATTAAAAATGGAAAACAAGGACCAAAACCAACACTAAGAACACACACAAAAAAACAAACCTTGAATGGTGCCTATCACAGGCAACACAATGCTAAAAGCCAATCACGAAATGAACATTTAAAAAAAAAAAAAAACAGTATTCAAAAAGTCAAATAAAAATCAACACTTTACTCATTATAATTCAGACAAAAACAGAGAAGATAAACTATCAAAACACCTTAATGCATCACTCAACACTCAGCTTCAAAACAGAGCACCAAAGAAACACAATAAAGACAGTAACTTTCGTCAAACCCATAACCACAAATCACTCACCTGGATCACAAAGTCGGTAAAACTCCTGAACATCTGCGAAAAGGAGAAACCTTTTAAGTTAAGTTTTCGATGAACAATGGAAGAAGAAACGAAGAGGACAAAAGTGTTTGATGAAACCAATTACTTACCTGAGGTTAAAGCTTTAATCATGCCACTCCTACGGCCCTTGAAATCTCTGAAAACTTCCTCCACCGTGCGTGGGTTGTACGCGCCACCTCCGTCCATAATCTTCTTACAGAACAGCTTCTTCGCAGAGACAACGGAAGAAGAAGAGAGAAGGTATATTTGACTTTGCCCTGTGAATTTGTGAAAAAGGGCGGACACAAAAAATAATATTAAGCGGATTTAATAATATGAGGAGGAGTCCGCTAATGAGAGAGAGACAATCAGATGGGGAAGCGAGCACGATGAGCGTTACTTTATGAACCTCTTGAATTTTGACGCGTGTCGATTTTGAGAGTACTAAGCGTATTGGTAGTAATATGTTTCATGCTCTAGAGATGCTTTAGGGGATGTATTCAACTGAAAGTTTCAGGTGATTTGTATTAAAATGACAAATCTACTGTTATTGAAACATGAATTTTAAAAACTCATTTAAAATCCACTGTTATTGAATTTGACATTTCTTAAAGTACTCTGAAATCCACTGTTATTGGAAATATTTTAAGCTGTGGAGTTTTAAAGTTTTCAGGTGATTTTAGGGTGTTTGGGTATGATTTCTTAGTTAAAAAAATTAAAACTCAAATCTCATAGTTTTAGGTGATATTCTAGAGTAGTTTAATAAAAGTCAATTAAATATCTGCAACTTATTGAAATCATCTAAAACCCCATTAAAAATCAAATCACATCAAATGTTAAATTGAATACATCCCCTTAGATTATATCGAAATTCTAAATTTTCATAGTATCAGAGTCATATCTTCGTTTCTTCGTTTTCGGTTGTGTTCTTTTTTCATTTTTTTTAAAGTAGACTAGTTAACATAGGGTTTGTTTGCTTTTTCGCGCCAAATTTTCTTTGTTAATATGGTAATATAACAATACATTTAAGGGCTATTAATTGTTCTAATTTTGATTAGTGATAAACATTAGAGATGTTTTACTAAAAAATATGTTGTTCGTCCCAAGTTATATTTGGATATGTACAAGAGAAACACGTTCTAACCCTTCAGTATTTTGCTTTTGACTAATGAGATTCGTTTACCAAAATTTTACGCTAAATAATATTTAGTAAAATGATATCAAAATACTTAATTTGGCTCATAAGTACTTTATTATTATAAATAGAAAAAATCTGTTATATTATTAATAAAAATATTGAAGAATGGCAGAGGAATTCTGGATATGATCTCGACATAGTTGAAACACGTATATTCCAGAAATATTCAAGAACGAAGCACTTTGCGTAAAATAAATGCTTCCAAGACTTTTGATGCTGAAATCAAATCTTTCGATCACTGAAAGCTTGCGTAATTTTATTAATTCTTCCCTTTTTTCACTGAATATTTCACCAGACTTAATGGCTTCACTCTTCTGCAGTTGTGATGGCTTCATAGTCTTAAGTGATGGCTTCATAGCCTCATGTGAGGGCTTCATAGTCTTCTGTGATGGATTCATAGTCTCGTACTGAACATTTCCAAAACTACCAAAATCCGCACCAACATTCTCTCTGACAACATGTTTTTGATTTATGTTCACATCATGATGACCTTTGTTTGCAGTCAATGAGACATAAATACACATTACATTTGTCTTGAACAATGTGATAAAGCTTGCAAGTTGTATGTCGTATTCAAGAAAATCGGAGGAGTGTTGTTAGGCATTTTCTCCAATATACGTTTAGGCAACATATAAGCAAACTCGACCGCTTTCACCTCACTAATATTGTAATCTTCACAAAAATCTTCACAAACCATGCGGAGAAAATACTCATATTCCATATATCGTCTTCAACAAAAAAAAACATTCCTTTTCTTACTTGGATCAAGAACGAAATCCCAACCAACATTATCCGTCTTCCATTGTCCAAAAACAGTAATTAAGTGCAACATTATCTAGTAGATCTAAAGACTCATTGCAAAACTTTTTTTTTGAAAGACAACAAGGTATAGTGAATCGTAGCGGCAAGAGAACATCATTGTTAAGACAACCATAGAAAAAAGACTTGGCCTTTGTTCATAGATCTGATAACAATGGACTGTTTATCATACCTGGTGTCTCAGATCTGGTTTTGAAGTTTCTTTCAATCAAATCGCATATAATCTGTTCGCCTTCCACCAATAAATTAACTTAATTTATCTAATATAAACGGAGATCTGACAGCAGAGAAAGTAGTGATGAGGCTTAAAGGTATGAACAACTATGAATCTAATATGGGAAAGAACCGTTGAAGACTTGAAACTAAAGTGATGTCTTTTATTTATTTTTTAATTTTTGTAAAACCAATAATAGCATTCTTGTTGGAAAATGGTTAAATGGTAATTTCAAAAGAGAGTGGACTCTTTTAACAATTTTCCCTTGGAAGGGTACTATTCTCCCTTTTGTGTTTGAAAGTAGTGCATTTCAACAAATGTACCATTGTTTAATGCATAATCTATAAACATTGAATTAATTTTTTTGTTGTATTTCACTTGTATGATATTATTAATTTTTAGTTAGATATCAATTTTTTCACAAGATCTAATCAACCAAACAACTAAAACCAACATAAGCTAAAACAATAACTAACACATATGTGAGAAGAAAAAAATCTATACAAAATTTCCAAAAAGTTTCAAGAGTAAAATTAATCACAAATTTTTGCAATAAGTTTCAAGTATATAATTATAACACGTTAACTTTTAAAATTCATCCAAGTCCATTAAAATCTTACTAACATACACTGTAAAATAATTAAATCGTGAAAAATATGATGAATAATACACAAATGCACTTTTAATAGAATTTACAACGTTGACTTTAACTGTAGTCTATATTTGCAGATTTACAACGACGTCTACACTTAATATCTAACATATTGATATCACTCAAATTACCCTAATGAATGATTTTACTCTTTCAAATAAGAGGTCCAGTTGTAGTTTTAGAGATCAAATCCACAAAGCGTGTGGATACACAATAAACTCAATACAGTCACGATTAAGCTAGGCTAGTAATTTAATAATGCAGTAAATACAGTAAAGTAGGTGAACAAGACAGTTGTTCAGTAGATTGATGAGTTGTTTGATAGAAGGAAGGTTGCTAAACCTAGGGTTGCAGGCAATCAAGTTTATAAAGATATAGAATGCAAACAGTGTGCTATGACAATCCTAGAACTCGATATTGTAATGCAAAGATACCCACCTTTTGTATGTGAGTCTTATCGTGACTAAGTCCAGTATCTCAGTTGTCGCTTATTGATATTGATCTAGCGTCGATCGATGCTATTGAGTTAACGTCGATCGATGCTTCTTTAGGCAAGCATTATCGATCTAATCGATGTGTTCACTAGTCTTAATTAAATCAGTTGTCGCTTGTTTTTAGCAATCCTAGCTCAAGAGAATTAATTCAGGTAATAGACAATGATGTCGCATGCACCTAATTATCCTAAGTTCAGGGTTCTAGTACGCGACTCTAGAACACAAGTAGTAAGAACAATTCTATAGAAGGATATCTAATTATCACCTAGCAATTCTATAGTTTTGGCTGATCCATCAAGAACCCTAATTAACCCTAAACCTAGCAGATGCTCTATTCAGACATGATAGTTGTCATAGAAAATCATAGAAAGAATAGATGAATAGATATAAATTATAAAACCAAAACCAATGGAGTTCCAAGAGGACTCTGAAGGAATTCCTCTCTTTTCTCCAAACTTAAAACTAAGAACAATGAATTGAATAAAGCGTGTAGCTGTCAACAATGACCTAGAACACACATAAATAGGGTTTAGAGTCGTCCAAGGGCATCTTGGTAATTTGTAATTGCTTCTGGGTCGGTCTTCAAATACACTCAGCCCGCTTTCTTGAATCACCTTTGGTCGACACCATGGGTGCACCATCGATCGACGTTCCATTCATCTCCTTGACAGTTTTCTCTCGCGAGACAGATTGACCACTTTTCAATAAAACAAGCATAACTTCTTATCTAACCGTTGGATTGACCTCAAAACGGAGGCATTGGAAGGCTAACCCAAATCTCTATCTTGTGTTAAACGATCAGCTCAATCGCAGCATGGGAAAGTATCCATCCATATTTAAACATCTGACACATCTGTGAAGTTCTGCACCTCAAAAGGCTCCAAATCACCTGAGTTCTCCCAAACGTACCCGAACCTGAAAAACACTCTAAAACATCATACTTCAAACCTATATAATATACTATAGAAAACTTATATGCCATGGCTAAAAGTGGGTAAAATCCATGGTATATCACATATAGTCAAACTAAAAATTGTAGTGTACTTGGCGTTGACTTGATACACAAAGGCGTACAATGTGTGTCTTCGATAACTCAATCAAGTTCTGCACTTTTTGATCATTCGTGACATGCATAAGAGGATTATTCAGAGTCATTTGTAGTAAAATAACGTTTGGTAAGAAATACGTTGGCACCATTTTCTAGATTTTTTTTGTCCAGATCATAATCTTCTTGTACCATTTCAAGAAGTTCACTATGTGTACAACCATCATGCACAAGGAACATTCTCTCTCCTTTATGATTATTGACCACAAACTTCCACAAAGAGCCTTTCACCGCCCATTCTCCGTATACAACAGGTAACTGGGCTATTTCTGGTAAGAAAATACAGTTAACATAATTAGAGAAGAAATATTTCATGTTTCATAAAACTATTAAGGTAGACTTACAAATACGTCTATAATTATTAGCTAATAACATAGTCAAATCAAAAGTATTATACTTTCATAACTACAACAGATTTTCTTTTCAAAATCACTTAGACCCATTAATAACTAATACACACTTTCAAACAAAACAATATCTTGAAAAAACTAAATGAATAATACACAAATTCACTTTTAATATATTTTCTATGTAGACTCCATATTCAATATACGAAGACGTAGACGTTCATTTCAGTTTACTAATGTTGACTATCAAATATGTCTACTTTTACTCTTTGGGTTAGTTTTTGCAATTGCAAATTTTACGGGTTACTTTCTATATATGAAAAAAGTTGTGATTTTATACAAGTAGACTTTCTTTTCAGTTTATATTTTAAAAATGTTAGTTTTTGCAATTGACCAGAATTTGACTTTCAAAAGTAGACTTCATATGCAGTCTACATGTTTGATTTTTTTTTAAAGAGGTTAGTTTTGCAATTTACCAAGTTTGACTTTCTACTAATATATTGAAATGAACGTCTACGGGTGTGTAGACTTTGCATGAAGTATACTCTCAAATCCGACGGGTTAGTTTTGGATTTGACCAAAATAAAAAAGTAGACTTCACACGCAGTCTATATTTTTTTTCTAAGATTAGAAGACTGCATATGAAGTCTACAATTTAATAAGTTTTTGATTAATTTTTAAACTTCTTAGTCAAACACAAAACTAACATATTCAACGAACTCAAAGTTTTGGTCAAATGCAAAACTGACATTTTGTAAACTTCTCTGGCAGTCTACATAGTGTAGACTTCCGATGAAGTCTAATATGAAAAGTCAAAAGTGTGGTCAAATGCAAAACTGACCTCTTTTACGTAGACTTCTTGGTAAGTCTACTTAAATTTTTGTTTTTGTTGTTAAAGATAAAGACCAAGACTGCTGGGGAAGTCTGCTTTACAAAAAAAATGTGTTTGATCAATTGAAAAACTGACATGTGTGTTGATAAGTAGACTGCATCGTAAGTCTACACATAGGCTTAGACATACAAAACAATCTACTATCGCGACATAGATCTGAAAATGATGAAAATCATGTAAATAGTTATCCTTTTCAGGTGTAAAGCTCGTTTCCAGTCTTTTCAACCGTCCAAACTCCAATTATGAGCAAAGAAACACCTTAGACGGTTCATAATGAAGAAACTCGAAAATATGAAGTCTGTGATTATGCAAAATGAAAGTTATGAGAGGTTTTTAGATGGAAATGTAGAGGAAATGAGAGGAAATAAAGATTTGTTGATTTAGAATGAGAAAAAGTGGCTGAAAATTGAATTCTAGAGGTTTAAGAGCTAGTTCATGGTGGTCGAAAAAATTGATGATAATGACATTATTGTAAATAAGAAGCAATGTTTAGAGTTTATTTGGTTTTTTGTTAATTTTGAAATTAATAAAACATTAAATAATAATGAAAATTTTGCAAATAATTAAAAAATAGGGATAATATGAAAAATTCATTGATGAATAGTAATGACAAAAAAATGGTTGTTTTAGCCTTGACTTGAAAATATGTGTTGGTGTTGAAAACCTCTCTTTTTATATTCGAACTAGTAGAAACTGTAAGAAAGAATGTGCACTGTAGAACAAGATATGTAAATATTGGTGTGGTAGGATAAATTAGAAGAAAAATAAACTAAACCAAGTTGGTCATCTAAAAAAAGTTTAAACTTTAAACAATACAAAGACACAATGGGACAAGTGTTGGCCGTCCAACTTATTCACCATGCCGAAGCCGAAGTCACAAAACATCCATGCAATGGAGACATGAAAATCCAACTTACTAGTCTCTTCTGTCCCAAGTAACCTTTTTAAGAAGGGCCTTGTTAAGAAGAACAGCCGAAAACAAAAAGTCATTGAAGCATAGTTTTCAGTGACAGATGCAAACCCAAATAAGGGGATTCTTGTAGTTATAGGCAGAGAGAATTGAAATACTGACTCAACTAACCACTCTCAAGTGACTCAATAACCAACCAAAGTAACAAAACATATATTGCAATGAGAAATATACTGGCTCAGTTCATCGTAGATAGAGCATCGCAATACCCACTCATGTAAATTTTTGTAAGAGTAACCGAAAAGGAAACCTTTGATGTAAGGCTAACAAAAGTGTCCTAGCGGAAGTATCCCTAACTCAAAGTTAATGTTGAATTCAGGCACTCTAGTTTTAGAATAAAAATATATATATATATTAATCAAAAGGTTACATATTTCTGGCCTAAATGGCCACACTTACTACACTGCGATGACGGCCATGAGTAGATCACATCCACCAAGGTGATTTTATCACATTTTTATTTCAGCGTTACTCTTTGAGGGAATTGTCTATCAAGCTTTACCTCTACTAAAACCTTTGCCTCTCCTCATCTGAATGGGATCTAACTAAGATCTACATTGGCTCACCAATTCCTGATGCAATCCACTTAATACCCTTAATCGAGTATAATTGGTCTGGGATATTTCTAAGCGTCAACCACGCGGGAATTGTGGTGATTTCAGAGTGATGTTTGCTGCCAGAGTCCAAGGTGAATAAACTTCAAACAATTGTTTATGTGTCAAAGAACTCTTTGCATAATCCACTTACGTGTCTATATATGAAGAAACTTCTACTTTCCGAGAAAAGAAGCAACACTTTCTACCCCAAATCTTATTAACAACAGTACTTTCCGAGAAAAGAAGCAACACTTTCTACCCCAAATCTTATTAACAACAGCATGAACCAACCTTCGTGGAGGAGCTGCACACTGAAAGAACTCTAGTTAATTATGGGAAACTAGTGTTTCATTTTCAGATTTTTTTTAAGAACACTAATTCTCAAAAGCAAACGATCATCCTAAAAGGAAACTATCTAGAAGAACTTCAGATGAACCACTTCTCCAGGACCAGTCCTGAAAGTTTAGAGGCCTAAGACCATTTAGTAAACACTTCAAATATTTGGGGTCTAAAAATTTTTTTTTCACAGATTGGGGACCTATTTACGTATAAAAATTTTCAAAAATTTTGGGGGCCTAAGACGAATATTTTATTGGGCTTGCCCCAGGGCCGGTCTTGCACTTCTCCTCAGCTGATGGGGTTATCAAAGAGATCTGTTTAACTGTCAAAAACAGAATCGCAAATCTAAGGCAGGAAAGGCCAAAGTTTTCTTCTTTTATGATGCAATTCTGGATTACTAGTTAGTAGAGTAGCACCTGATAATTTTGGGTCTTCACCGGATTTTTTTTTGGCCCATTATATCTATACTATTAAAAATAAAGTATATTTTTTGACACCCCCTTAATTTTTAGGAATATTTAAAAGTATGCCATTATCATTTAATAGTTGTCTTAAATATTTATTAAAAGCATTTTTAAATATTTTTACACCCAAAATACGTGTAACAACTTAATTACTATCATAACCACTAATCTTTTATATTTTTTGTTTCCAATTATATGCTTATGTTAAATTACACAACTAAATTTATCAATATATGCTTTCGATATTTAAAAAAAAAAAGAATTGTATGCTCGTTTTCTAATATATTGCAAATGCATGGGATAAAATGCTCCAATTAATAATCAAATTAATACATCTTCTCTTTTTATAGTTTTTTAATAAATTAAATCCTTTTTAAGAGAACTCCTAACCATATATGATTCTAATTGATTTTAACGAGTTTTTTAAAATGATTTATTCTAACTATAAACTTCTTCATTTTGAGACCAATCCAATAGTATATTAGCATAATTTCTAATGCTTGCTTTGTAGATTAAACAAATGCATCATGCTTTTTAACAATGTAACACAACATCCCCATTATATCCCATATAAAAACCTTTATTACATCTATTTGTTTTTATCCCATTGACAAACTTTTAATACATCCTTTAATTATATTTTTTTTCAAATTAGCGTTTATTACAAAAAATATACTTTAGATTTTAGGGTTATGAAATTTTAAACCCAAATCGTATTATATACGGGTCACATGTTAGTGGCGGATTTTTAAGTTTTTACTGAATTTTATCAGGTTTTTAATAAATAATTTTTTCACTAAATCCAAACTGCATTATATATGAGTCACCGATTGACCGGTTCAATCTCAAATCCGAGTGAGATATGAAAACACTACTGTGGAATATAAAACTTAAAAGGTCAAAATAAAAAAACGTCTCAGTTATAGAAATCAAACATCAAATTTTAATTATTTTGATATCCACTAAATAAAAGTTTTATACCTAAGAAGTTACCCCGCGCTTCTCATAGCACATGTTAAAATCTAGTATGTACTTATAAAAGAAAAGACACATATGAAATCAAACTCAGAACATAAACACATGGTGAAATAGACTCAATCTAATTATCTAAACATGTGCTTGTTGTGCTTCTACTCAAAACCGCTTTGCTGGTTACCATACTTAATCTCGGTTCTTTCGAATCCATTTGGTATATTCTTGAAGGCTCACCTATGATTCAAGTTTGTTAGTATGTGAAATGTTTACTATACATGTTTGGAAATTTCGCCTACTGTGATATAAATCTGTACAACTTTTTATTTCTTTATATAAAATATTTTAAAACAAAAGGGGCATATACCAGCGACGATATGATAATGTAGTGTCACTACATTGTGTGTATGTTACGACGAATCAATACACGTCTTTTTTTTGGCGAAGAAATAGTCTCCTCATCATTTTACGACGATTTAGAAATGAAATATTCTTTACGACGGATGATTAACGATGAAATGATTTTCGAGGTTATTTCATCGTAAAAGGCTATTTACTATAAAACTCATTTGTATTTGATTAGGTTATAATATAACTCATTTGTATTTGATAAACATTAGGGTTGTCATTTATCATTTTATATAGTTAATAATAAAAAATTATTTTATATTTGAAAGAGAAAAGAATATTCCTTTTTACAAAATCTTCTTAAAATCTTTGTAAAATGCATTTTTAAAATTAATCAATTTAAACTTTTATTATTATTAAAATATAATTATTTTGTATAATTTTAATTTTCGTTTATAAAAATTAATAAAGTAATTTTAATCTCTAGTTTTATTTGCATAATTAGAATTTATATTAATTACTTTTGGAAATAAGTTTCAAAAAGATTATAAAAGATTTTTTTTTATAGATTTTGTTAGCATTAGTTAAAAAAAAAGTTTATTATTTCAAACAAAATGATAAAAGATATTATAATTACATTATGTAAAATTTGATATAGTTTCTATGGAGTGGTCCAAAAAATCACAAATAAAAGAATTCTTGACTTCTATTTAAATAGTGTAGATTATTACCATTAGTAAAAAAATTCTTCTTTTCAGTCAACATCTAATGCATCCATTTAGGCTATAAATCCAGATCTATTCTAATAAATTTTATAATATGGAAATATATATATATATATATATATATATATATATTTCTGGTAACCACACTGACTATAAATATTTCTGTAATAGGGTGTTTTATTCTTTTTTCCTCGTTTTAAGATGGAAATAAAAATAATAAAAAAGGAAAGGAAAAAATGTAACGTATATTTGAAAAGCAAAGTCTGGACACGATTCTCATTGGGATATCAAAACTCTACAAAACCATACATACACAGATTTGTAGAATTGAAGAGAGCACAATCACAAGTACAAGATAAGGTTTAGATCTTTTCAAAAAAAAAAAATCACCGGTTGAGTTTAGGGTTTGTTCCTTGGTTATGAAATTTTGGCTATTGTCAAAGAAATGAGGAATCAGGATCGTAGGAGGGGTATAATGACGAATCAGATTCGTAGGAGTCCTAGGAGGGGTAGGCTGAGTGAGTTTCCAGACGAGTTGCTGTTGAAAATACTGTCTTTTCTTCCTAGTAAAGATGTTGTAGCCACGAGTGCCATTTCAAAACGGTGGAAGTCTCTTTGGAAGGAGGTAAAGAAATTCAGATATGATGCTACTCCTTCATATCCTCACACTTTTCAAATGTTTGCTCTATTCATTAGAAGCAGATCAAATGTAGAGAGCTTACAGCTCAAGCTGAACCCAAATAACTCGAGACAAGACATCAAAGATTTGGTTAATTATGTAGTTGCTCGCTCTTTGAGAGAGCTGAGAATAGAGATGCTTTACAAATCCTTTGAGTTTCCCCAAAGCTTGTATCTCTACCCACAACTTGAAACCCTCATACTTGAGAAACTTAGTCTTGTGGATATTCCATCTAACGTTTCTTTGATTGGTGTCAAGAAACTTCACCTTTTATCGGTTAGATTCTCAAGCGACGAATCTGTGACAAAGCTTCTAAGCATATGCCCACTTCTTGAAGACTTGGTGGTGAGAAGAAGCACATATACCAATGTGATGGTATTTACTATTGATGTGCCAACGCTGAAGTGTTTATCTATCGATAATACGTCTGGGAAATCTCGGCCTGAAGGTGTTCATGGGTTTGTGATTAATGCACCTTCTTTAAGGTGCTTTAGCATTAAGGACACCTTCAGCAACTATGTACGGTTTGGATATATGCCCGAGCTGGTCAAGGCGAGTGTCAACATTGTTTGTGACCAACCTATACCGACCGAGAGAGAGAAGGTGCAAAGTACATCCTCGAAAATGTGAGTCGTTTAAAAAAGGCTGCTGCATTCTATTCAAAATATGGGGAGAAACATGATGTACTGAAGGAGTTAGAATGTGTGGCTTGCATGCATGTGTTTGAATAACTTCTTTGTTATTAATAACTTGGAATAGGTAGTTTCCAACATATTTCTTGTTATTTGCTATCTTTGTTTGTTATGAATAAGTTGGAATAGTTTCCAACATATATTTCTTGTTATTAGCTATCTGTGCTTCTTATTATTGAGTCAGTGAAGGATTGATTGTCCGTTATTTTGTATGTTTCTCGGTTTCATCATGTATAACAAAAAGGAAATTCTAGAGTCTATGATCAAATGTAAGAAAGTGTGCAAATGTACCATGTTGGTAATCCTAAGAAAAAACTTTCAAACAATAAAAACACAGGGATAATGTTCTAATTTATACACCGACCAAAGTCACAGAACATCCATGTCTCAAGTTACTTTTTAAGAAAACAATTGAAACAAAAACTCCATAGAACAACAGATACCCAAACAGTATAAGATAATTTTTTACGGGTTGCGGAATTCAGTTTAATAATTCATATTAGGCATGAATTCACAAGAACATTTGCTTTAGGGTTTCAAACGGGATGATCTCCGTGTTGAAGTGAACTTGAAGTAGTTTAGAAACAAGATATCACTTTCCTAATGAGTTATGGAATATGAAAGATAATTATGATTGAGAGTTATCTATTAGAGAGCTATCCTAATGAGTTTAGGAACTTAGTTTTATATATAAAGACATACAAGAGTGTTGTATAATTTAAGAGTTGTGATATTAATAAAGAGATTAAGTTATGGGTTTGATTCAATAACTGGTATCAGAGCATTTTAATATTGTGTGTCTCCGCACCAAATTTTATTTTTTGTTTGCTTTATTTTCTTTCCTTTTTTATAATAATGTATATATATTTCATTTTAATGTGACTTTTAGCATTATTATCAAAAATATCCGTCGTTTTTTCACACAAGTTATGTTAACTAATAAGATATCATATAAATATGCTTGACTGTTTTCTCACTTTCATTATGTTTAACTTTTTTTCCAATCATTTTTCTTCAACTATAATTTGATTGCTACATTTAGTACTTTATCTAATCTTTTCTGTTGTGTTCTCCTATCTTCTAAGAATCATATGGGTTAAGGTAGTTGGGGTGTTCCTATGTCTATTATTTTTATACACCAAAGATGATAGCACTATAGCAGCCCTCACCAAAAGCAAGCTGGGAAAACATAGTCTTATGGCTTCTAATGTGATTATAAATGTGAGAGGTCAAAAATTCACGGAAGGTTTCATTCAGAGCCGGCTTACGGCAAGGGGCAAGGAGGCGTGGACCCCGGGTTCTAAGCATTTTTTAATAAAAATAATATTAAAGAAGAGTCCAACTTTTAAAAAAAAAAATAGTTAGGAATAAAGGCCCAAAAAATTTAAGTTATCCATAGATATATGTAATAAGATTTCTTTTTTGTCCAAAAACCTTTATATACCTTGAGCCGACCATGGTTTCAATATATGTTTTGGTCAAGGCTTCTGATAATTGTAGTGTTCTAACGATTCTGGCGGCTAATTGGCTATATACCATACAGAGTACATATATATAGGCATTTTTTCATATATACAGGCATTTATACAGAGTCTATACGGTATATATTTTTTAGGAAGTATAAATATAATAATTTATCATACATAATTTAATATTGATTTATTGAATAAAATATATATTATAAATAGTAAATTAAGTTTTTTTATATACCCTATAAACTGTAAAACTGCTGCATAGATACCGTAAGATACCGTATTTTTACCGTATACATGTCGCATAATTGACTGTATGATTTTTAACATATATTTTATAGGTTGTGGGATCAAATTTTTTTGAAACTTATTTTTAATATATATACATCAGTTATCATTTAAAAACTTAAATTAAATTTATGTTTTTGTTACATTTGAACAAACTATAATTTCCTTATAATGAAAGATTTACTTCTATTTCATTGTTATTTTCTATTTAAAATATAGAAAAAATCTTTCCACCCTATTGACAAAAGAATTGCATCAAATGTCATCAATTAGATTTTTATACATATTCATTATTTAAATTTATATTTTATAAAATAAATCTTTCCTTTGTTAAACATTACTTATTTTATATAAAAATTTTATTTCCATTTATTGAAAACAAATTTCATTACCATAACTGATAAGTACAAAATAATCTAGCTTATGGAAACAAACAAAAACAAAGAATAACATAAATCTCTTATATAAGAATGATATATAAGTTTTTTCAATTTTTGTAAAAGGGTAAAATACCAAATTAAAAATATAAAAAAACAATAGCATGGGCTCTAATCAAATGTGGGCTTTAGGGTAAATAAAAAACTGGCAAAATTAGAATGGTAATGTACAATCCATGTGAAGATACAAAAAGGTCTTAGCATGACCGCGTGAACTCCATGCTATCGTCAGCTCTGCTTCAGGTTCAGCTTCAACTTTGATTGTGATTGCCTTTCACAAAGCAACCATCTTCCTATCACTGATCTCATCGACTCAAATAATTTCTTTTTAAATGTTCTAAAATGATTGGCATGTAATTGGTCTTTGTGATGGTGAGAGCGAAAGATTCTAGTTATTCTCAACAATTAGATATCACCTCATGGTGTTATAAATGCTCACTGACGACAGAGTAAAGAAATATATAAAGGTCTGTTTTCTGAATTCAAACTTTTGAAAGTTCAAATGTGAAACAAATAAAAGTGGAACTATAAAAGTCACATTCGTAAAAATTCTTCATCAACTTGTTAGTTAGCTCCATGACTTTGCTTGACTCTCATGATGCAAAGACTCGTTGAAGAGTGGAAACATGAGCTTGAGAATGAGATTTGATGGATATACGAGAAACCACAGGCTTCAGCAATGCCTTAACTTCCTTTGGTAAGTCGAGATGTTTCCTAACCTCATTTGCCAATTCAATCACATACTCATCCTCATGCTCTGTTTCACAATATTCATCAAACATCAAAATCAATGCCATATATTTCCTGTTAGTATAAATTCGTTGAGAAGGGCTCTTTCTCACCTATGTCGTGCATTGCTTTCTCCAGCTTAAAAAGATACTCCCGGTTGTTTCCACAAGGTCCAGAAGCTGTGGCGATTTGCATCGCCATCTCCTCCATTGGAGCAGGGCCCAAGTAGTATTTGTTTGACAATTTGTCTGGGGTTGACGTGAATCTACACCAGAGAGAGGACACCAAAGTGGCTTTAACATTGAAATCTTCCAAATTATAAACATTAAGAGCCAAAAAGGAGACTTTAAAATCCAAACATACACTATAACTCCGGTCAAGATTGGTTTGGACTGTTTGGTGGTGTCAGTTTCCTGCATTCAATGGATATAAACTAGTTAATTTTTTTTCTTAATTTGGAATATTTAGAGCACCTCAATCTATAGTAATTTAATTAAGTCAGAGAAAAAAATATTTAGGCATCTTGAAATGTGAGAACTTGTTAAGAAATATCCAAATGTTTTCATGTTCATATTTATACTTTTAAGAATTTTAGTTAAATATTAACAATGAGAATGCTCTTACCGTGTAGAACTCAACGAGTGTTTTTAAGTCGTACTCACATTCTCTTCCTTCCAAGTACTGCAAAAAGAGACAATAATCAGATTCAACAAAAGTAACAAAAAAAACAAGTTATGTAAAATCAATAAAGGAATATTTTTGTACCTCCATCGCTAGCTTCTCCTTCTCGGGTCCTCCACGAACACAATAAGCTGCACCCCACTGTCCATATATCAACAATATCAATTTCAAAATACTTTTGTTTCTTATAAGAAAAAGAGAAGGTATATCTTTTTGTCTTACGCATATTGCTCCGGTGGATTCCTCCAACGTGCAAGTTCTTGCAGGATGTTCAGGCGTGCCTCTATGATCAATGCAGCCTGCAGAAAAGGAAACTTTCTAAGTAACATTCCCATTGTTTCAAGTGTGGATAAATGTACTGGAAACATACCGAGATCGAAGACACGTTTATAGTCTTTGATATAGCCAATGAGTTTCTCATCAAAATCGAAACCCGGGTTCCATATCAAAGATCCATATCCGAACACCCACAAGACCATCTTGATGTGTTCGGTCTCTTTTTATAGGAAGAAGAAGCTAGGAGGAGCTTAGAAAAAAGGAATTGTGATATTTTTTTTAAAGGAAGAGAGAATCGGATATTAATACAGAAGAGTTGAGAGAGAGACCAGAGTTTCAGTTGTGGGAAGAGAATCCCCCAGTGTTTGGGATTATGAATGAATATAGACGGCTTTTAAGGTTTATTACTTGTACCGTGCATCTCCGCATTTATAGCGGATTCCTAACTCTTTGTTTCTCATGGGATACATTGAATCTAGACACCTTTTTGTTATTATTCTTTAACAAATACAGACGCAATTGGCATTGATCCAGCATAGCCTGCCCTAGGCTAGCCCAAGCCCACCTTTTCGTTCTTTCTTTTTTAGCAAAAAGTCAAATTTAATTTTGTCGTCTTAATTTTTTGAAGGTGTATTACGATTTGTGTATACTTAGTTTACTTATTTAGTTGGTATATATATGATTAGGTCTACAAACTTGTATAAATATGTAGGTAGCTTATTGACTTGTTGATTGAATAACTGAAAAGTCTTCGGATGTTTGGATTCCTCCATAATCATATTATCTAAGATCGACGTAGCGTTAGACAATGCTTAGCCAGATGAAAAGAGAGATCGCTGCAATATTAGTTGGGTCACGAGAGATGATCATAATTAATTCGTTGGGGCTAGCTAAACTGGAGTATATGTTAAACTTTAATCAGCGTTAGCTACACAATAAGTAGATGGGTTGCATTTTCTATATGCAAGTTGGACTTTACGTATATTTGAATTTATCTCTGATTTAAAGGTTTCTTAGCGTTTTCTAGGTTTTCTCTCTCTTCCTTTTCTCTCTCTAAAACTCTCTCCACAAGAAAACCAGATCTCGTTTTTTGTCCGGTGGCCAGTGGTCTTCTCACCGCCGGTCACCCCCTTATTTCTTCTTGTGCAGGTTCCCGCCTCACACGCTCCACTCTCTTCTCCAAGTAGATCCGATATGCGTTTTGCTCTGTATCTCCACAGGTGTTGACATCTGGCGGACCTAAAATTGAACACACGGGTGTCCGTGTTTCCTATGGAGCAAAAGCGAGGTATTTTCTTTGGTCTAAGGTGGAGGGTTCCGGACAGGGTACGTTCTACGGCGGGTGAAAACAGATCTGTGTAGATCTGGTTCTCGGAGCCGACGGAGACAGTTTGGGAGCGTCGCTGCCTCCTCTTTGTTCCCGCTCGTCCTGCTCTTCTCCGCTGTCGTTTGTTTACTTTCCGGGTAGTTAAGAGCTTCTCATCTCCTTCTGAGAAAGGCGGTCTCAGAGGCAGCCGCCGAGGACCTCTGTTTTAGATCTGAAGTCAGCAAACCTAGGCGTCACTCTTCTGTCGTTATGTCTCTTTCGCCGTCTTCCGGAGGCTCTGAGCTTTGAGGACATGCTCAGTTTCATTCTCCTTTTTACGGTGAGGTTCCTATCGTCAGTCGTGTCGCTCTGTTTGTGTGGAGCTTCTGCTCCGGTTCTTCAAGCGCTCGCAGGAAGGTTGTGAGGAGTGTGTCATGCCTCTTTGTCGATTGGAAAGCATCTATCTCTTCGACGCTGTGGCCGGTGTAAGGAGTTTAAACCACCGCCTGCAGTCCACGAGTCTCGTTTCTTCACCGCTTGCTTTTCCATTAGTCGGATTGGATCAACAGCCGCATCTTCTTCAATCTTCTGGTTTGTTCAGAGTGGACCCTTGACGGAATGATAGCCGGGGCCGGGACGCCTAACCGCCTCCGCCTGTCACGTCCTCTGATTCCTTTCGGGATCTCATCCGCTCCTGAGCTTTTCCTAGACCTCTAATCTTTTTTGCATGTTTCCTACTTTAAAGTGTCCTCTGGGTCTTCGAGTGCCAATTGCTGACATTTTGATCTCCATGTTTAGCCTTAGTCTTCATAGATTAAGCCTAACTATGTATCTAAGGATCTTTTTTATCTTTTTTGGGGGATCTTTAGGTAGCCTTTGCTAGTTCTAGCAGATTTAGATCCAAGCTTTTGTATCTCAATGTCATTTCTATGAAATGAATTCACATTTTGTCCAAAAAAAAAATCTGATTTAAAGGTTTATTTATTGACCTTTTGGGAGACTAATCAGACTAGACCTAATTAAGATGGTGATTCAATAATAGAACGCTGATAGATCGTCCGAATATCTCTATATTTTAGTCCTAGCCAGCGAATCATGTCAGCATATTGAGTGGCCTAACAAGCCTTTTATAACTTTCATCGTCTATAATGATATAATCTCAGATTTGTATCGAATGGCTTGCCATATGTAAATGCTGAAAAGTTGTTTTTCAAAATCCGTATAACACGTTAATTTAGAAAAATATTAGATGGTGGACAAGCATCCAATAATATTCAACAAATTTAGGTAATATTTGCTAGAAATGGAACGTAAACAGAAATATAATAGTAGTCTTCTAGATCTACTTTAAGTGAACAAAAATAATAAAAATGCTTTGAAAATGTTTTCTAAAAAAGGTCGTTTCATGTAGTACACTCGTATGTAGGGAGAGTGAAGATCAGTTTCCCAACTGTGCAAAATGGTCTCTATAGCCACAATAAGAATATCGATAAAAAAAAAAAAAGAATCAGTGACAAAAAAAAGAACAAAAAAATTGTGGGGCTGGAGGAAAAGTTCAGGTTGTCTGGCTTCTACAACCATTAAGAAATTATATATACCAACCTCGATGGGCGATGGCTCGATGAGCACTTGAGCTGGAGTTCTTGGTGTACTCGTTTTGGTTATGCCGCAGATCGTTATTAATTAGTAGCATTGCTTATGGAAATGCTAAATTGATTACGTAATCCATTTTATAACTTATATAAGTACAATCTGCTTCTTTTGTTATTTTATCCTTTAATTTTGGGTGAATTTGGTATATAGTCGTACCAATCGAGAGTTAACTAGACAAATAACTACATTTTCTGCAGACAAATAACACCCACTTGCTTAAGATACGACTAAAGTTTCCAAAACTCTATAATTGAAATTTTCAAAATTTTATATTTGAAGCAAAACTTCAAAAATGTTCTTCTACAAAAGCAAAACTTCAAATTTAACTTCAAAACAATTTGTATTTTATCTTAAAAAAAAAACAATTTGTATTTTATAACATGGTCTTTATATTTTTCATAACTAATTTGAATTCATAAAACTTTTGTAAATAACTAGCACATATATAAACATATTACAACAATATTAATTAATAAAATAGTATATTAAAATATAAATTTTTAAAAAAAATAACTTAATCTAAACTATTAAAACAGGAATACAAATTTGAAATAACCCTGACTTTTCTTAAAAAATTACAGTTTCATGCCACTGAGTAAATAAATAGATTGATTTTAAATGTAAACTATTAATCATTTATTATAGCTAACCATTTCCAATTGAAATGAAACCGTGTCATTTACGGTTCTCAATTCGTCCATGTTTATGAAAAATATGAGTTTTAGAATTACTGCCTAAGTCAAAACTCATTATTCACTGATTGTGCTCATATTATATTATATATCAAACTGGGAATTTTTTTAAAATATTTCTAGACAATATAATTGCTTCAGTTGAAAAAAACCTGAGACTTTGCTGCCTATAATTTTAGGTTTGTGTTTCATTGCTGCTTTTTTTTCCAGGCATAAACAAACCATTGCATGGTTTTTAAAAAATGAAACAAACCATTGCAAGGTTTCTTAAAACGTTGACCATGGATTATACTATGGCTTTTGTGGCATACCAAGTAACTGGTTTAATTTTCCTATCATTAAAGATCTCGTGATAACAACAATCTATCAAACCGTTTAGTAATTGAAAAAAAAAACTTTTTGAATGGATGGAATATACCTTTGTTTTTGAAATGTACACTAAATAATTAAAATTAAAATGACATATATATATATATATATGTATATATATATATATATATATATCTAAATTAGTAATGAGAATATAAACTTAACAAAACAGATCATCGAATGAAAAATAAAAATTCCACATATTTTAACAAACTGCCAAAAGTACTAGAATATATAAACTCAATATCTAAACTTATCGCCCACATATATTTCGATTTCCTAAGAAATATTATTTATATATATATATATATATATATATTCAGTCCATAATCTTAAATATTCTGTAACTAACAATACATATATTTTTAATGTTATACATTATTCACAGTAATCTCAGCCATATTACCTAGCAATACAAATATTTTGCGTGATTCAATCAGTTTTAAACATTTTTTCTTTATTTTTTTTAAAAAAAATTCTGTCCAATTATGAGTTTAAAAAAAAATATTCCAAAGAATTACAGTCTCATGCCATTGAGTGAAAATCTACAATTAGTGAAAATCTAACTTTTAAACACGAAATTAATTAGCTCATTAATATTAAATCACCATTGTCCTTGTATATATATATATATATCGCTTCCCTTTTATTGTCTTTGCCTCCAAAACACGCTAACAAAAAAAATTGTGACTAACCGAAATTTTACTCTTATCAAGCACGTGAAACCCTGAGTGTATTCTTGCAGGTGAAACTGTTGTAAATTCTTGGGTGACAAGCCTACAGATAACTATGTCAAAAAAAAATTATGAAGTACAATCGATGATAAAGAATCGTAAAAAAGACTTGCACAATGAACAGAACATTCAGATGTTGTTATATTTATCCTCTGTATTCATATTATCTCAAAGCAAATATTATGAGAAACTGACGTATGTAACACAGATCTTCGGCTTCGGATTTCCTTATAGATCAGCTATGTTAAGTCGTACACTAAACATGGAATTTTTTTAGTATTAATTTGATCCCACACACAATATATATATACAAAGATCCAATCATTTTTTTTATAACCACATAACTGCTCCAACACACACTCAATAAAATAAATATATAACATGTTCCAGTAATGCAATACATGATTGGTATAGAAAAACTGAAGTAATGTAAATGCAATTTTTAAGTTCTGTTTCAAAATGTCTATATATATATACATATAAAATGTAAACATGTCTAACATGACAACTTTTACTGATGTAAAATGTAGAATGTAATTTTTTTAGCTAATCAACCTAATTTAAACACATAAAACTAGGGATGGACAAAAAAACCGAACCGAACCGAGTCAAACCGAACCAAAGTCTATTTCAAACAATTCGGTTGTAGATTTTCCCAACTCGAATGGTTATGTTAAAACCGAACCGAACCGAGAAACCGATGTGTTTTGTAATTATTTAAATTAAAAATATTAGTTTTACCAGTATACTAAAATTCTAATACCAAACCATATATTTTCCATTTTTCATTTAATAATGATATAAGATACATTACTAATGATGTTGGTTTTTGTTATTTTAGTTAACTTTCATTTGTTTTAATTTTTATATACTTTTTGTGACTTTTTTAAAGATTTTTGTTTTAGTTTATATTGAATTTAGTTCACATAGTTTATATTTACATAATTTATGTTAGGTCTGGGCGTTCGGGTACCCGTTAGCATTCGGGTTGGGTTTTTCGGATTTCGGTTCATTTTGATAACACCTCCTAGGTCTCATTCTTGTAAATTTTCAAGTACGGGTCGGGTTCGGATATAACACATCGGGTTCGGATCGGTTTTGTATCACATCATAGAACCCATAAATTAACCATATATCATTCGAATTCGGGTTATATCAGATAGGTTCGAATATACCCGAAATGAAATCTAAAATTTAAAAGCAAAACATAAGATATATATACTTATTTATATATAATTAAGTATTTAAAGTAGTTATTTAAATTTTAAATACTTATTGGTAGATACCATATCAAACTAAATAGGAAATTGAATATTTGAAATATATATTCATGTTTCATATAATTACATTGTAAATTAGTTTGGACATTCGGACCGGTTTCTTCGGATATCTTTTCGGATTTTTTAATCTTTTTTCGGTTTTTCGGGTTACCCGTTCGGGTTCGGTTAATAACACTTCGGGTTCAGATATGTTTTGTACCACCTTACAAGATCCATTCGGGTATTTTTTATATTTCGGACCGGGTACGGATCGGATTTTTCTATTCGGGTTCGGTTCGGATTTCGGATTATGGATTTTATGCCCATGCCTAATTTATGTTTTAAAACATAATTTTTCTTACAAAAAATTAAACAAAAAAGAACCTAATTAAACTGATCCAAAAAACAAACCGAACCGAATATAAACCAAACCGAACACAAACCGAACCGAACCGAACCAAATTAACTATGGTTTATTTCAGTTGGAAAAATACTAGAACCGAACAAACCAAACCAAACCAAACCCGAACCGAACCGAGAAAATAACCGAAGTGCCCACCGCTTACATAAAACTGAATCAACACCCGCGCACCCAAGCTCTAGTTAATATTAAACTTCAAGCAAAATACCATATTATTCCATAAAGTGATTTTCGTAATGCATATATGATCTACTAGTGCATTTCGAAGTAAAAATAACTCTCCCCATTTTTAATTTGTAGATTAGAGATAAAAATTGTTGAAATCGGGAGATATTAATACTTGTAAATACATTAGATCAGAACGAGAAAGTAAAAGAGAAACATAAGATATCACTAACATACTAACTTTTATCGATGATATTAATACACGGAATATATTCAATATGAACAAGAAAGAATTGTACGAAAAGACATCATCAACAACAACAACCATCTTAAATTACACAAAAAAATTGGACAATATTTGAAAATTTTGAAGGTTTCGGATCAAACTTACCTGACTATTAGTGTTGTTGTAATATTTAAATATATGTAATAGTTATGTCTATGTAATTTTTAAAAAGTTTTTTTGTTAAGTTTCTTTTGTATATTTTTGTTATCTAAATCTAGTTTTAAGTATTTTAAATCTTCTTTTAAAGTTTTATTTAATTTTATGTGTAAACTTAAATTTTGTAAACAAAACTTAAAATATTTATGAGATATAATTTTTATAAAGGATTAAAATAATAAACAAGAAAATATTTATGAATTATAAATGTGATATGTAATTGCAGGGACCAAAATATAAATAAAAATATAAAACTTCAAATTTGAAGTTTTGAGGAGTGAAACTTCGGATATAGAGTTTCATTCCTCAAAACTTCAATTTGAAGTTCTTTTTTGGAGAGCAAAAGACTTCATATTTGAAGTTATAGAGTGTTTTTTGGAGATGCTCTAAGAGTATCTCCAAAAGACACTCTATAACTTCAAATATATATTTTTTTGCTTTCCAAAAGAAACTTCAAAACTTCAAATTTAGAGTTTTAAGAAGTAAAATTTCATATTTGGAGTTTCACTACTCAAAACTCTAAATTTGAAGTTTCATCTTATTATTTGCATATTGGTCCTTATAATTAATTATACATATCACATTTATGATTCTTAAGGATTTTCACATTCATCTTTTGAATCTTTAGAACTTTTGTATATCTTAGATATTTCAATTTTTTTTAAATTTAAATTTTACACATAAAATAAAAAAATCAAAATAAGATTTATAATATTTTAAAAGTAGAATTAGACAACAAGAATATTACAAAAAAAAACTTAATATTTTTAATAAAAAAGATACGTGAAGACATAATTATTACACAAATTTAAATATTACAACAACACTAATAGTCTAGTAAATTTGCTCCACAACTTCTAAAATATTGTCCAAACAAATTTTGTGTAACCGAAAATGGAGCATTTAAAAATAGTTTTATGTAATAATATGGTATTTTGCTTGTATTTTAATATTTAATTATGTATTTATATTTAGAATTTTATATTTTAGTGTAAAATTTATTAATTAATATTACCATAGTATTTTTATATATGTACTAGTTATTTATAGAATTTTTATAGATTTATATTAACAATGACAAATATAAAGACCATAGTGTAAACTACAAATAATTTTGATGTTAAATTTGAAGTTTTGCTTTCGGAGAAAAATACTTTAAAACTTAAAATATAGAGTTTTGTAAACTATATAATATAGAATCTTTTTGGAGATGCTCGAACAATGGTTCATAGAAAATCATCTGGGTTTTCTAGTTTGAATGTGTATTAAAGATGACAAATTAATTTTATTAAATGTCCAGTCACGACCTAACATCAAAATACAAAAAAAAAAATTTCCTAATTTTATAAATTTTCTCTTTCCGAATTCTTGTTAATCTTTTCAAATTCTTTTTTATTTTCATGTTTCTATTGTTTAAATATTGACCCAAACTATATAACTGGATCATAGAAGCCCTTAAGAGTAAAACATCGTGTTTTAAAAAATCTTGTCATTTAGAAGAATGACGGATATTTTTGTCAGAAAAATATCTAGTCTGATCCTTCACCTAATTAGCTCTCTCCTCTTTAATTTCTGCGTCGGTGCAAGTATTAATATTGTCATTGATACGATAGCGATGCTACCAAAGATCTTAATAAACGCATGTCACTGTTTGTCATTAACTCTACATTTTCATGCAAGGCAAAAACAAATTTCCAACCTACCTTTTTACTAGTATTATTTACTGATCATTTCGACTAGTCATCAATCACACTATCTATATATTAATTCAAACTACGTCAGTTTATTTCACACGAACAATTAGATCTAAATTTATAATTTACACATATATACCAAATAAGATTCAAGAAGTTGAAGAAAAATCTACCAGTTGCATCACTTCTAATACGACACGTCACCGATATATGGGTCCTTTTTTAAAAAAATGTGAAAAAGTGTCAAGTCTGTGATTCGAACTCGGGTTTTTAGGATCTAAACAACGACATTTATACCACTGAGGTAAAAGATTCTTTGTACATTGATGGCTGAAACAAATATATATTTATGAAGGTCAGAAACCTTTGCTTCTTCGGTTTTCGAACCTTTGCTTATTTATTTTATCTAATTATTTAATAAATACTTTATAACTCACGTTTTGAAATGAGATTCGTTAAAAAAAAGTCCAATAAACATCTTTGATCTGTAAGCGTCCTCTTCAATGGAAGTTTATGGCTTTCAATTTTTAATCATCGGCTCATGACTCATCTAAGAAACACAGATTGGCTTTTTGAGTTTCATGAATCGGTTTTTCTTCTTTAGTCTCTACTTCTCCTCATCTTTAATAAATTCTTCATCGGTTCTTTTATTTTGCCTGATAAATCATGATTGTGTGGTTTTAATTTTCTTTGGTCATCCTTAGCTTGCACCCTTTGATCTAACCAAGAAGAAGAAGAAGACATTTGTCGTTCAGGATGCCATCGAGGACTCAGCTGAGTCACACGGGAGACATACTATCCGTTGCCTGATTGTTCAAGAAGAGTTTATGTGCTATGAAACATATTTGTTTCTTTTCATCAGTTGCTTTGTTTAATCTTTTTCCTGCAAATAAAGATGGCTTTGACAGTTCATTCACGGGAGCCAAGAAGTAAAAGAAGAAGAAACCAGTGGGTGTTTGACATTTTATGTCTTCCTGAATTTTTTTTTCCATTCATTAAACTTAGATTTTGAAGATTATGTGCCTCACATTCTTTTTATTTTGATGGTTGTTAAATTGAATGAAGATCATTGAATAAAAAAAATGTCGATGCTCCTGAAGATTTGGAGGGTACTTTATATTTCTTTCTCTGATAATTCTAGCGACATAAATTTGAACCTTACAGAGGGTATATTACAGAGCATCCTAATGATGAGTAAGAGGTGGAGGGAATTGATATGCACCAGCAACGTTACTCGTGGGAGGGAAGTGACATGGATTACTTATACGATGAGGTAAGCATATCATTAGATGGTTTGCAGTCCATCTTTGAGAGCCGTCGATTGTAAGTGTCTATCGTTTTGAAGTTGTACGACACTAAGATGTAAAGAATTACTAATCACGATTACCTTACTAGCAGAGTTCATTTGCACAGCTATTGTCAATGGAATTAACACTGGAAATTGATGGTGCTATATTTCATGTTCCAAATGCTAACGCTAGCTCCAATGTTGATTCTCAGCTTTAACATGCCAAAATCACAATGCAGTAGGTGTTGTAAGGTAATTCAGTAGGCACAAATGTTCAGTTGAAAAAAAATTTAAACTGTATTTATGCATCAAACTTATCATCCGTAACATAATAATATGCTTTTTCTGTGCTAGGAGCCGTTTGTAAATAAACGTCTCGAATGTGTATGACTGCTTAGTTTGTTGCTTTTGACAGTGAAATCACTAAGCTTGCAATGTGTCCGGACAGCAAAAGCATCTCAACTGATGGTTAGCTTTACCATTTCGTTGGTTTCTTTTTCCTATTATGTTGGATGGATTATTTTAGCTAACAAATATCGCAACAGAGTGCTGGCAATAACTCTAATAGATTTATATATACATTTAGAATTGGAAGTTTGGTGAGAACATGAACAAGTACTTCTGTCACGCTATTGGACAGCTATACGCCATTTCAAGATAATTGATTTCTTATATTTCTCATAATCAGTAAAATTTTAAATGTTTTGTCTACTTTGCATCCATACCTCATTCTCCATCTAACTTCTCGGTGTTACTATATAATGATCAAGTCATTTTCTGCACAAATAGGTAAGTGGGGATGTTACGTTGGGTGCTTGGTTTATTAGGCTTGGCTATACAAAGTCTGTTGTGACTCTAAAACTTTTACCTCATTTAACATTGATTCTGGTTCTTGGGAGAATTGCAGATTGTGAATGAAAGGCACAAGCAAGGAACATATGTGTAGCTGCGTTCGACTCGACATGTAGCGGTATCTGAAGATTCGATGATCCCATTGTGGAGGTTAACATGCAATGTGTTGACCTGGAAATCATTATTTGGAAGTTACATTTCGAGGCATTTCCTCAACATATAAATAGACCATAGATAGAGTTCGATATTTATAATACTCAGTGATGATGGAGTCTGCAGAAAACAGTCCTTTTGCATATTCTATATGGAACCAAGAGATATGTCTTTTGTTTGATGATTGTATTATGATAGCTACTAACATAGGAGATGACTAGATAAAGAGAAATGAGTATGAAACTCTTTTATGGGTAGCTTTTTTGTAAACACATTTGGGTTTATTAATAGTTGTGACAAGCAATTATGTTTATAGTAAAGGAAACCCGCCGCAGCGTCAATAACAAATGCGCCTGTTTTTTGGTTGTTTGGGATTGAAATAACTTATGGATTTTCTAAATAATATAATTGATTTGATTAAAGCTATCTTGGATGACAAAAATAAGGATTGCAAGTTTAATAACTTCTACTTTAGACTTTAATTTCAACTAAATTATACTCAGTCTTTTATCCATATCATCTTAGTTATAATCGTAAGGATTTATTAGAATAAATAGACAGTTTCAACAATATTTAATATGTGATTTAATAAACAAAATGACATGTAGAATTTTTAGGATTTAAAGAGATTGAAGACAATAGTTAATGAATATGAAAAGAATACGAAGCAGATGATGAAAAATGATTCGAGCAAATTAGTGGCAACACAGAGTTAAGCGAGATAAAAATATCAATCAATAAAGAATAAAAGAAGAATGAGCAGGGTTAAGTTATTACGCAAGCTAAAACTAAGACAAATCAAACGACAGAACGTGAAAACAAATGTAAACAAGACAAAAAGAGATGGTGAAGATAAAATGCATTGAAAAACTGAATGCTAGATTAGTAAACTGAATGCGCGGATAACGACCCCTAGTGATAATAATGGTGAAGAGGTCCTCATAATAATTGAATTTCACTGTTCTTGTATTTATATAAGCATCAAAATGGTCAAGAACAACATGAAGAGCCCCCATCATATTAAATGAAGATATTATTGGCTATGATTAAAACGAGTTGAAGTAAATATTTTAGTTTGCAGTGTTTAATAGATTTGACTTGGACCACATTAGAATCTTTATTACGTACCAGCGCTTCTCAATGCAAAGAAGCACATGGATTCGTCCACTTAGAGTCAAACACATGCATATGTGATTAATGTTTTTGAGCTTCTACTCCACGTATACGATTAATTGTACTACCATCATAATATCTTTCTGAAACACCTTAGACTAGCCCTGGGACGGATCCGGATATCCGGGAAATTTAGGATATCCGGATCCGGATCCGGATCCGTCGGATCCGTGGATTTAATATCCGGATCCGGATTCGTGGTTTCCGGATATCCGGGTTTCGGATATCCGTCTCGATATTCTATTATCCGCGGATATCCGGATCCGGATCCGGATCCGTCAAAATAATTAAAAATAATTTTTTCAACAAAAAATACTAATTTTTTTAACAAAAAATACTAATTTTTTAATATAATACATAAATTAAATATTTATAAATATATTTATATATGTTTATAATATTGTAAAAGCTAAATTATAATATTATAAGATTAATTCATGTATAAATATTAATATATCAAATATAAATATTAATAAAATTTAAAAATTTAATGTATTTTAAAAATACGGATCCGGATCCGGATATCCGGACCTAAAAATTAAGATATCCGGATCCGGATTCGGTTTGCACGGATCCAAGATTTTACTATCCGGATTCGGATCCGGACACCCCGGATATCCTATTTTCGGAGCGGATCCGGAGCGGATCTCGGATCGAATCCGGATCTCGGATAATAAGTCCCAGGCCTACCTTAGACCATGATTATCCCTAAAACTCATTTAAAATTTCTTTTAAAAAAAAATTATTTTTTTGTCTAAATAAAAAAAATTAAAAAATGCATCAATCGCGAACCGCCATTTGTCGGTAAAACCCACGAACAGTACAAAAAACCCTTCACAATCGATTTTTATCACACACCTTTTGGGATTGTTTTTTAACTTTTTTTGTAGGCCCCATAGGCTAAAAACACTTAAAAATCGACCGATATTCATGCCCTTACAGCATGATTAATGGAGGTTTCTTAGATAGAGATTCTTAGCGAAATATAAAAAACTGTTTCTTAACTTTTAACTAAAAAAACTTCTTAAATATTTAAGAACCGGTTCTTAGCTTTTTTAGTTAGAAGTTAAGAGACGGTTTCTTATATTCTGCTAACAACCTCGGTCTAAGAAACTCCCGTTAATCATGCTCTTGACAAATTCTATTAGAACATGTGTATTTTTCATGTAGTTCAAATTAGCTGGTTCATGATATAATTTTACATGTTTCTTACCATTCCAGTAGATTCTTAATCAGTAACCAGATTGATACATGTTAGATATAAAAACTGCACATTTTACCATCTAAAAACTAAATTTATGGGGAGGCTAATTAGACGACCTTAAAATCGGTTTTCCATTGTAAATAACTTGTTTGTGTCACCATGTGTAACAGATTGTTATTAATCACCAAAGGTAAACCAATGTTCAGAATACAACATCATCCCATCACAAAAAACGATGGAATGATCAACAAAAGACAACAATCTAGACAAACCTAGAGCCATAAGCTAGCACCACGGTGGTTCTATGCTTAGTTTTCTTCTTCATTTTAAAATTGTATAAATCTCATGATAAACTAAAGATATAAAAAGTCGTTGTTGTGCACCCAATAAGTAACATTACTTTTAGTGACTTTTAGTGACTTTTAGCGTTTCATGTCATGTTTAAAGTTTAAACCATTCTTAGAAGAACGACTATAATATATTTTTGGCCTACTAAGTAGTCTAAGCTGGATGTTTTTTATAAACACACAAATATTTAGAGTGTCATTCTCCACCCAAAATCACAATAATAGTTGTATCTATATAGATATAATGTTCGGATATATCTTCAATTATTTTTTTAAAAAATATAAACCCCACCGTCGTTTTCCTTCAATTATTTCACGACGTCTATATACTCGAACTTATCTATCTATTAATCATATATCCAACATACCACAAGATCAAAAACAAGGAAAATTATGTTTGGTGGATGCAGTTTTTAGCTACCAAGAAGTTTGTACAATAACATTAACGTATGATGAATTTATTTAGGGTTTTGGTTTTAGTTGCCGAAAATAACTTTGTAACAACCAAATGGTGGTAATCTAGTGGTAAAGATTGATTTGAGACAATGCGTAAACCCATCGATTTTTGTTTTGTTTCTTATTGCGAACAGAATTGATGCTAATTGGTCAGATGAAGATGGAGCCATACTTTATAATTCGGAATAGTTAAACCTCGGTCATGATACCTCCGATTAACAAATATATATATATATATATATATATATAACTTTGTCATATATATATATATAGGTTTGTTATATCATATGAAAAGTTTGAGTTTTGATCCATTAAACTAATAACACTATCATTTGAAAAGGAATTGAAATCACGACGGATCTTGAAATGACCCACCAACTACAATGTCTTATTCTGAGTTAAGTTTAATCAAACATAGTTCTACTTATATAACATCCGTATTAAATAATAATAACCAATAACATCGTTAATTATATCGCATGTTTGGATCACACACATGGCAATTCTAAGACAAGGGAGTAGCTCAAATTTCAAAATGATTAGAACTACAAAAACATATAATGGATTGGTACAAAGATATAATGCTAGATCTCGAGACTACTAACCAAACTCTTCTGCAACATTGAGTTCTTGCAATGAGCAATAGCTCCTTGAATAGCACTCTGCAACTCTTCCATAGAAGAAGACACACTGTTGTTGCTGCTGCAGCTACTACCTCCTCGTTGGCCCGGAAAGCCACCACGTGTCAGTACCCCGGAGTGACTTGGAGACGACCTCATCGACGACGGACAGCTCGCCGCGTACCGTCCTCGTTTTGTGTATTTCATTAGGTTCCCTGAGAAAGAGGACTCTGTTTTTAAAACAGAGGACTCTGTTTTGAAAGCTGCGACGGTGATGCTCTGTTTCTGAGATAGCTTGTCGTATAAAGGTTTGACCTTTTTCATGTATTTGCGAATAACCTCTTTAGCCGTGGAGCTCATTCTCTTCACCGACGACGGAGCAGCGGCGGAGACGGCTTTGGTGTCTTTCTTGAAAACAGAGGATAGTCTAGAGAGTGAGAAACCACTCTTCTTTGTCTGTTTAAAGAAGACATCTTCTTCGTCGGTAACAGAGCTAGGCCGTGAAGAGTCGCAGCAATCGAGCGGGGGAGCGTGGAGGAGAGGGAAGGAGGAGGTGGAGTCAGTGGAGGAGGAAGATTCCGTGGAGTCACGTGCGGCGGAGGAAGAAGAAGAAGTGTAGTCAGAGGAGGAAGAAGAAGAAGAACAGAGTGTACGGACGAGAGAGAGACGAGGCGAAAGCTGGAGAGGAAGAAGCTGACCTTTGTAGAATAGCTCATCTGCTGGACAAAGCGAAGAAGAAGCTTTTCGCGGCGAGATTGAGATGTTGAATTCAAATTCCGACGAAGATGACGACGGAGAGGAGTGAGATTGCGGTGGCAAGTGACGCTGACGTGGTTGATGTCTCATTGTGTTCTTATCTCTCTCTCTCTGTTTTGTCTTCAGCTTCTATGCAATGTAATAATAGAATGCAATGTTTTAAAATTGTTTATTTATGTTTTGTTTTATATTTGCTACTGCAGTGCAGTTGATATCATGAGGAAAGCCCACAAAGATCGCCAGATTGAAGCTGCAGTCACATGCAATGCAAACAAATAGTGGTAAATGTTTTAACACAAAAAAAAAAGAGTTTAAAATGGTCCACAGGGTTAGAGAGTTGTTTAATGACGTTGATTAATTAGAATAATCAGTTTGTAGGAGTGAAGAGTGAGCAAAGTTATTTGTGGTCTCATTTTTTTTTTTTTATGTATTACGTTTTTTTTAATGGTCTTACCATCTCCAATGGTGCTCTATAATCTCCTCTATAATTACTACTAAATTAGAGTAACTCTATTATAGAGTTGGTTTTCCTCCAATGCTTAACTCTATAACAGAGTTACTCTATAATAGAGTAGAATATAGAGGAATGTTATTTTTCTACTCCAAATATATAGTCAAAAAAACATTACTATATATTCCACTCTATTATAGAGTAATTCTATTATAAAGTTAACTAATGGAGCAAAACTTCCTCTATTTTTAGTGGAAATTATAAAGCACCATTGGAGATACCCTAACGCATCTGATGACTTTGGATTTCGAGTGTTTTCAGAGTTCTCATGATTTTTTAGAGTTTTTTAAGTCGAAACGCGTTTGGATGTATTTTGCCACAAAGAGTAAGAATCATAGCAAACCAGACAAGAAAATTGGACATATTGGACCTAAGAGCATGATTATCGCTTGATACCCGATATGGGGTCCTTAATTTTTTTTTAATTGTTTTTTTTTGTCCATAAAAAAAAAATTGAACCAATCGCGGACCGCCACGTGTCGGTGGGGCCCGCAAACAGTAAAAAAACCAGCCCAAGACCGATCCTTCACTCGGGACTTTCGTGACCGTTTTTTAAAAAACACGTGGGGTCCACACATGAAAATCACACAGAATCGGGTTTTAGAAACCGCGATAATTATGGTCTAAGAGCATCCCTATTAGTAAACCCGGGCACGAAATCTTAGATTAGGCTTTTTCTTTTAATTTTTATTTTTATGTAATATTTTTTTTTTATTTTTTTTAAGAAAAGAACCAATCGCGACGTGTCAGTGGGGCCCGCGAACAGTGTTGAACCCGTATCATACCAGCGAGCTCATGAGAGACACTATCATCAAAACACTGGGGCCAGCAAATATCATAATAATTTTTTTTTTGGGATTCCGTGATGATTTTGGGTATGAATTCTTGATGGACATGCTCTAAGACCATGATTATCGCAAGGGGTCCTTAAGGTTTTTTTATTTTTTCTAAAAAGAAAAAAAAAATAAACCAATCGCGGGCCGTCACGTGTCGGTTGGATCCGCAAACAGTGCCAAAACCCTTCAATTACCGATCCTTATTTGGTGATTTTGGAGAGTAGTTTTTAAATTTTTATGGGATACACGCTTTAGTGGGGTCCACATTTTGTCAAAAAAAGAAAGTTGGGACGTTCATGCTCTAATCGATCATCTCAATTCACCCGAGGAAAATATGGTAGAGGTTGAATTTTAGTACTAGATGTTAAACATTATCAATAAATAATATTTTAGTACAAGGTGCATTGAATTTTAGTACTAGATGTTAAACAGTATCAATAAATAATATTTTAGTACAAGGTGCATTTTGTTGTAAAACAGAACAAACTTGTATACTATAGTCTATAGAACAGTAGTAACTAACAATACATTTTTAGAACAATGATGTTAATTGACTTTAATTTGGATTAGTAATGGAATTTGGTAGGAAATGGTGATACAAGGATATACATTTTTTTTTAAACAGTATACATATATATGAAATATGAAAACGTCATCGTCGTGTTCTTGTCGGGAAAATACAGCGGGAGAGTTTAGGAATAGTGATTCCATCACGTGACGCTAACCCTCTGTGTGGCGCGATTGCTCGCCTTGATTCTTTGATATAAGTTATTTTATTCATAGATTCTCTATCAGTTTCACATTGTTATATAATTCTCATTTCTCAATTAGTTCTTGATTATGCCGTTTATATTATTGTTGAAGTTTATATTATTGTTGAATCCTTTACTTATTTATAAAGCAACTACTTTATTATATATCACAGTCATGCAGGTGGTGTCGAAGACACTTTATTGATCACGCGGAAGAACTATGACATAACAAGCATCAACAAAGTCACAGTACCAAATTTTAGCAAAAAAAAAAAGTCACAAGTTTGGATAGTAAACAAGTAGAGTCAGACGGGGACAATGTTGGTAACAGAAACCCTAACCATCTCGGCTTCAAAGACAATGGAATCTTTCACCAAATATCCGTCTTGTAAATCTTTACGCAAGATTATATTGCTTACTCCCTCACGATGACCTGGTTGAATCGGGTACCAAGCTGCAGCTGCGACACCAAATTGCATTCGTTTAGATAGTGAGTAAGGTCGAGACATAATGTTACATTTACACTGTCCTAAAATATATGTGTTTTTTCCCATCACTTACAAGATGCTCTTTTGGGGTTGGAGCCTAGCTGATGCCTCAATCGCAGATTAACCGCTCCCCAGGTGCTCGTCTCGACAGCGTTTGGCCTAAAGCCTTGAGCGTATAGGAAGATAGGGATTGCATGGGGTCTTCCTTCTCCCTCTCCTTTCGGGTTAAACCCTAATCTCCTGATTAATTATACATTAATGAAAACCAATTACTGTAGCTCAAATTGACCATTTACACTTGTGGACTCTGAATTCAAACTAAACATTAGTCTAGGACTTTTACCGAAGTTGGTTACCAAAAATAATCATCAGGATTTTCGCGGTGCTACGTATGTATCATCAAATAAAGTACTAACCAGAATCGGTCTCCAACAAGAAATTCGGAAGAGTAATAGATCTTATCTTCCAAGGAGGAGAAACGAAGTATTCTCCAAGTGAAAACGTTGTCCGGAGGGTTCGATACAAAACTGACTCTCTCTTGTTGTCCGACCGGTCTGATGATGAAGATCTCAGCGCCAAAAGAAACAGTGTTTTGCACGATGAAACCTTGATTCGGGTTGCGGAATGTTGAAAGAGGAATCAACTGTCCAAATCCCCACTCTCTATTTCCTTGGTTGTATCGTTTCACCGCTTCATCTGCAACCCACGATATATACATAAAACTTACATGGGCCGAATACAGAGTAATCATGCATGCGTACGTAATATTCATTAACAAAATGTATCCAAGTGGTTAATATCAGAAAACACATACCAGTGACAGTCAAGTACTTGCGCCGTCTGGCATTAAACACAAAGAGCTTGAGATCAACATCGACCTCCCAGCCCGTGGGAAGAGATTCTGTGTCTTCAATCCTCACGTAAAGTGATACATGGTTGTTTCCTCCATCGTCTTTGTTACCAGTCACGTACAAAATCAACCTCCTGGTATGGTTCATACAGAAAACAATGTTTTCTCTTTTCTTTTTTAACAACATGCAATACTTTGGTTTTTTACAGCATGCATTTACATCAAGAATACACATATTTATGAAGTAAAAGAATAGCGAGAAAGAACTAACCATTTGTAACCAGAAGCCTCAAAAACTGAGGATTCGTACGGTTCAAATCTCTCCATAACCACAGAGAAATTTCCTATTGTTACGATCTTACTTGATGGTCGCACGGTTCTCAACTCTCTAGTCACTCCTGTCAACCAAAATTTTCACAAGCATTATAAAACAAGTTTCCACTTTTAGATAGAAAACAAAGTGAAAAATGATTTTAGAACCGCATGCATACCCAAATTTGCGTTGGGATTGTAAGAACTATTATACTCTGTGACCTGTTTTTGTGTTGTTCGTTAAAAACTATGTTTAGTTACATTAATAAAAGCATAATAGATAAATAAAATAAATTGAAAAAATAGATTCAGACCTGTTGAATGAGGAACTCTGCAGAAGAGGAAGTGATGATAAAGAAAAAAGCGAAACATATGACTCTCAGACTCCATCTCCCATTCTCCATTCTCCCTTTATGTTTAATTAAGTGTTTAAGGAAGATGAGGTTGTGTTTGGCTTCGTATTTCGCAAGCATTTTTTTATAGACAGACAAAATGTGTCCTACTAGATGCTCGTTGTAACCACGTGCTTGAACAAAGCTGTTACAGAGCCACACGGCTAGTTCGTGTAATTTGAATTCTATCACAACAATGCATGGTTTTACTTGGAGCACTGGAAAATAGTTTTAAATGTGACAAGAACACCCCTAAATGCAAGGCCGGTCCCTCGACATAGCTTAGTGAAATATTGATCTTGTGATCCAAAAATTTTAAACATGCGGTTATTTTTATTTGAGAAGAAAAACATTTTGAATATAAAATAAGTTATGAAAATATATATTTTATATTAAGAAAAATGCACATAATAGTTATGGTCCTTAAAGAATATTCTTCCTCCCCGATGTTAGGAGTTTTCAAGGCTCGTAAGACAAATGATGTATTATAAAAAATTGTCGAACCAGTTCTGAGGGATATCAAAGCACTGAGAATGCAAGTACTCACTTAATCTAAGTGCAACCAATAATTTAGATGAGTTTTAAACTACTACTAATACTAGAAAGCAATTACAAAATGATACTTTCTTGACTAAGGGAAAAGAGAACTCATAGGCATAGGAATTAGACCTTGGGTGATCAAGTATCGAACTAAGAATGTCAAATGATCAATCAAACTATCGACCTTAAGCCTAGACACAATTTTAAGCAAGCTCTATGTCTAGATGAATGCTCATTTGCTAACATATCTCAAACATCAAATGTCTTTGGTTTAATAATGTGAAAGCAATCATTACTAACAAGTCTATTAGCTATCTTAGCATCTTTAACAACAAATGTCTTTGGCAAAGTATACTAAAAGCCTAGGAGAGTTGTCTCAGGCATTTCATCAAACACCTTTTGGGTGAAAAATGCCTATTGATCAACTTTTAAGTGGCCAACTCAGAAGATGCATTATGAATACTCTACTAGCAAGGAACAAGAATGATCTACACTAAAGCATCCTAGAACTAACCTAATCACCCTTGATCTCCCTAACCCATGAATTAAAAAGGTGATTACTCATTAATCTCCATGATTCCTCTTAAACTCATATTGGATTTCAGATTAATCATGTAGAAGAATAGATAAGAAATCAACAAGAACACAAGATGAAAGCAATCTGAATCTCCAGAAGTTTTACTAGTTGTTCTCCACCAAAAGGGATCCTCTGCCTCCAATGGCTTACAAAAGTACTTAACTTAGGTTTAGGCAATGTAAAAAAACAAAACAAATGACCAAAAGACCCCTGAAATAACATAAAAATCGCCCAAGCAAAACACGCGGAGCGACCTAGCATAGCCGCTCCAGGAGGTCGCTCCCGACGCGTTTCTTCGTGTCTCACCCCGTCAAAACGCGAGCGACTTGAGCTGGTCGCTCTGGCTGGAGCGACTTGAGATAGTCGCTCTGGGCTGGTCGCTCTGGCTGGGAGCGACCTTGGTAGGTCGCTCTGAGAGGTCGCTCCAGGATGCTCAAACAGGGTGGATATGCCTCTAGTAAATTGGTCGTAACTCCTTCATTACATATTCAAATGACTTGAAACCACTTCCATTAGAAAGCTAACTCAATTTGCTGTGTCTCCACAAAATCTTAGCAACAGAAGATTTCTCTAAAGACTCCATCCATGCTCATCTTTCACCCCCTTTTAGATCACAATGCTCCCAAACATCTCAAATCACTCCATGGCACACTCCAACACCTAATAAGGACAATGAATGCAAAATGCAACCTAGACATGGCTAAATCCTAATCTATATGATGAAAATGCCCATGGATGAATGGATAAAACAATGAAAATATGCAAGACATCAACTCTCCCAAACTTGCTCTTTACTTGTCCTCAAGTGATCAATTCAAATTCATGGAAGGGAGACAAATGGCATAACCTCACTCTTTAGTCTGCTCTAGCTTCTCAAGGCCTAGTGAAACTCATACCTCTACACAAGTTGCTGGATCATCAATTAACAAGCACCTTAACCAGCTCTCACATTAAATTAAGCACAATGCAAACAAGTGAATTCTTGCAAATGGATAATTGATCCTAGTCATTTGACTTGGTGAACAAGGGTTGGTTTCATGAGAATGAAAGAAGGGTTTCCAAAGCATTTTTTCTAGCTATCACTCAAAAACAGGAACCTCATCATTATTCAAAATCTTTCTAAGAAGGGAAGCAACTGATGCATACATAGATTGGTTCTCATCCTTCTACCCTTTTCTAAGTGACATCAAACTCCACAAATCACCTTTTTCACCCGATAAACATTCTTGCTCTCTCTCTTTTTCTTTTTCTTTTTCTTTTAACCACTAGGGACTCAATATCTTTCTCAACACTTAGCTCTAACTTTTCCTTATTCACTCTCCTTTTTTTATAATTTTTTTTTCTTATCTAGAGCTTTCTCTCATTAATCTATTTTGTCCCTAGGGTCTTTCTATCTTCTGTTTCCCCTTTAGTCATATTCTTTTCTTTTTTTTTTCACTTCCCAAACCCAAGATAAAAGAACTTAGAATACACAAACTCACCCACCATCCTAGATGCTAGCTCAAATGAGGTTCCTATTGCTAGCCAAAGATGAGAACAAACCTATGTCGCTCCCAATACTCTATAGATTTTGCACATGACAAGCTATCAAGAGGAGACCTCACTCAAGCAAATCAATGTTGGTCTCAAAGAATGGTAAGGGTTTAAGGGCGTGGAGTGCCATTTGGGTTAACAAAAAGGTAATGAATGGAATAAGATAACCCAAATGTGTATGAGATCCATGACTAAGTTTGCAGATGCCCATATGCAAGAGAGATTAGATTCATTAAGTTCAGGTTCATTTGGAGCTGGTTTCAAGGCTATATAAATCTCACACAGCACAACAAGTTTCAAGCGGAGCTTTCAAGGTACAAAGCATACAAGTTTTCCAAGAGAAGTTTAAGCTATAAGGCAATCCCAATCATTGTTCCAAATGCAACATGAATGCAATCCTATATGCTGTAGACTCAATCCTAAGGATGCAACTACATGCTTGTTTTTGGTTTTTTTTTCTATGCAAATATGTATGTATAATGCAATGCATGAGACTCAAAATCATCAAAGCAAACGTGATCAAATACTTGGTACCTCCTCCACACTTAAATCACACAGTCTCTGTGTGAGTGAGAGAGAGAGATACCCAAAAGATAACTAAAATGCAAAATATGAACTAGTATATACAAGGGAGTGTGGTGGGTTACCTTCTATGGGGAATGAGTAGAGGGAGATGCTCCCTCCTCGTTGTCTTCAGGTGGTAATTCTTCAAGGTGCTCATCAGCAGGAGTGTCCATCTCTTCAATGTAGAAGGTTTGCCCGAACACAGTTGGTTTTCTCATTTTCCCCTTGATGTCAAAGTGGAGGATGTTCTCTTTACCCAAATGGAGATCAATCGTGCCTTCCTTCACATTAACAATAGCTCCTGCTGTAGCTAAGAATGGCCTTCCTAGAATCAATGGGTCTTGAGCCTCCTCACCCATCTCAAGCACCACAAAATCTGTAGGTATCTCATACCTTCCAATCTTCACAGGGAGGTCCTCTAAGATGCCCACATGGTACTTCACTGAACGATCAGCTAACACCAGAGAGAGTCTACACTTCTTGTACTGAGTGAATCCAAGCTTCTTTGCAACAGACAAAGACATCAAGCTAACACTAGCTCCCAAATCGCAGAGACATTTCTCAAATACCATAGGTCCAAGAGCACAAGGTAGTGTGAAGCATCCTGGATCCTCTAACTTCTCTGGAACATCAAGCCTTTGGATGATGGCACTGCGTTAATGGGTAAGAATCATCATGCCTTCTATCTCCTTCTTCTTTGCAGCTACAACATCTTTCAGGAACTTGTTGTATTGAGGAATCAACATGAAAGCATCGATGATGGGCATTGCAACCTGAACTTCACTCATTTGCTTCTCAAACAGAGCCTTGTACTTCTCTAGCAGCTGCTTCTTGAATCTACCAGAGAATGGAAGTTTGGGTTCATAGGGGGGAGGAACAGAAGAATTCTCACTTGCTGGAACAGCAGCTTCACCATCTTGTATTGTTTTCTTCTCTTCTCCAACCTTTCCTTTTCCTTTACCTTTAGCTTCCATAATCTTCTCCAAAATCTCATCATTGGTCTTCTCATCAACAATTACCACATCATCATCTAAGTTGATGGCCACTTCCTCACCTAGTTTCTCAACATCCCTGGTGAGGGTTGTAGGAGGTAACTGCTTACCACTCCTAAGGGTGATAGCTTTGGCCTCCTTGGGGTTTTGGTCAGATTTTCCAGGTAGAGATCCTTGCTGGCGATTCTGGTGAGTGATCATAGAAGCAAACTGATTCTCTAAATTCTTGACTGTAGAAGCAAGATGTGAGAATTTGTTGTTGAGCTCATTGTAGCTCCCATCAATCTTGGAATGAAGGTTCTTCAACTCATAACCAACATGCTTATCACTTCTAGTCTGAGACTCCAAGATTTGTTTCAGTAAGGTATCAGTGCTGCTCTCTTGAGGAGCAGAGGAACCAGACGAGGGGTTTTTCTGAGGCTGATAGCTGCATTGCTGGTTGTTTCTAGGCGGATAACCACTATGTTGGTTGTTGGAATATGATTTCTGTTGGTAGTTGTTGTACTGAAAGTTGGGCTCTTTTTTGTACCAGCTACCATTGTTGTTGATGAAACACAGCTCTTCCTGACCTTCCAAACCCTCAACCTCATGGACAACAGGTGGTGTCTCTTGACTTGGGTTACCAACAAAGTGCAGCTGTTCTTGGGTGGCTTTATCAGCAATGAGGATGTCTATCTTATCCTATAGAGCTTTCAACTCCTTCCTCGTCTGCTTATCACCTGATCGACTGCCTCTGTCGTGGTCTCCACTGTAGACTGCATCACTCTTTACCATGTTGTCAACCAGCTCCTCTGCATCTTCCTCAGTTATCCCCAAGAAGAACCAATTGCTAGTTGTATCCAGTCTGGCCCTGTACTTAGGAAGAGCACCACGGTAGAATGTGCTCAGCAAGCTCTCCTTAGAGAAACCATGGTGTGGGCATTGAGCTTGGTAGCCCTTGAATCTCTCCCAGGCTTCACTGAAGCCTTCCAAGTTCTTCTGTTGAAAGCAGGAAATCTCATTTCTCAACTTAGCAGTTCTTGAAGTAGAGAAGAACTTCTCTAAGAATGCTTTCTTGCAGTCATCCCAAGTGGTGATAGAGTCAATGGGTAGAGACTTCTCCCACAGACGTGCCTTATCCCCCAAAGAGAAAAGGGAATAGCTTGAGCTTTAAGGCATCTTCGGACACACCATTGGTTTTTGACAACCCACAGTAGCTGTCGAACTTGTCCAAGTGATCAAATGGGTCCTCTAGAGCCAAGCCATGATACTTGTTGTTCTCGATCATGTTGAGGAGTCCTGATTTGATCTCAAAGTTGTTGGCTGCCACGGCGGGTGCTCGGATTCCCATATGACCATGAATGTTGGGGCGGTCATAAGTGCCAATGGGTCGAGCTGCTCGCTGTGGTGGAACGTTGTTAGCTCCATTGGCATTCGCATCATTTTGAGGTATGTCTCCCATATCAGTATCCAATCTCTGCAAGTGAGCCTGTTGCTCTTCTTCTCTTCTCTTCTCTTCCTAGCACACTCTCTCTCTAAAGCTCTGATGTCTGCTGCTCTTGGTACTAGGTTTGATGGACCCCTACTCCGCAAGTTCATACATATGTAGATGAAAGGGAGGTGAAGAAGGAGAATCAGTAACAAAAAAAATAAAAATGACTTAGTCTCAAGTAAGTGACTAAATCTCAATGTTCAAATCTACTCAGAATTTGGCAACGGCGCCAATTTGATGTTAGGAGTTTTCAAGGCTCCTAAGACAAATGATGTAGTATAAAAGATTGTCGAACCAGTTCTGAGGGATATCAAAGCACCGAGAATGCAAGTACTCACTTAATCTAAGTGCAACCAATGATTTAGATGGGTTTTAAACTACTATTAATACTAGAAAGTAATTACAGAATGATACTTTCTTGACTAAGGGAAAATAGAACTCATGGGCATAGGGATTAGACCTTGGGTGATCAAGTATCGAACTAAGGATGGCAAATGATCAATCAAACTATCGACCTTAAGCCTAGACACAATTCTAAGCAAGCTCTATGTCTAGATGAATGCTCATTTGCTAACATATCTCAAACATCAAATGTCTTTGGTTGAATAATGTGAAAGCAATTATTACTAACAAGTCTATTAGCTATCTTAGCACCTTTAACAACAAATGTCTTTGGCAAAGTATACTAAAAGCCTAGGAGAGTTGTCTCAGGCATTTCATCAAACACCTTTTGGGTGGGAAATGCCTATTGATCAACTTTTGAGTGGCCAACTCAGAAGATGCATTATGAATACTCTACTAGCGAGGAACAAGAATGATCTACACTAAAGCATCCTAGAACTAACCTAATCAGCCTTGATCTCCCTAACCCATGAATTAAAAAGGTGATTATTCACTAATCTCCATGATTCCTCTTAAACCCATATTGGATTTCAGATTAATCATGTAGAGGAATAGATAAGAAATCAACAAGAACACAAGATGAAAGCAATCTGAATCTCCAGAAGTTTTACTAGTTGTTCTCCACCAAAAGGGATCCTCTGCCTCCAATGGCTTACAAAATTACTTAACTTAAGTTTAGGCATTGTAAAAATACAAAACAAATGACCAAAAGGCCCCTGAAATAACATAAAAATCGTCCAAGCAAAACACGCGGAGCGACCTAACATAGCCACTCCAGGAGGTCGCTCCCTACGCGTTTCTTCGTGTCTCGCCCCTTCAAAACGCGAGCGACTTGAGCTGGTCGCTCTGGCTGATCGCTCTGGCTGGAGCGACTTGAGATAGTCGCTCTGGGCTGGTCGCTCTGGCTGGGAGCGACCTTGGTAGGTCGCTCTGAGAGGTCGCTCCAGGATGCTCGAACAGGGTAGATATGCCTCTAGTAAATTGGTCGTAACTCCTTCATTACATCTTCAAATGACTTGAAACCACTTCCATTAGAAAGCTAACTCAATTTTCTGTGTCTCCACAAAATCTTAGCAACAGAAGATTTCTCTAAAGGCTCCATCCATGCTCATCTTTCACCCCTTTTTGGATCACAATGCTCCCAAACATCTCAAATCACTCCATGGCACACTCCAACACCTAATAAGGACAATGAATGCAAAATGCAACCTAGACATGGCTAAATCCTAATCTATATGATGAAAATGTTCATGTATGAATGGATAAAACAATGAAAATATGCAAGACATCACTCCCCCAAACTTGCTCTTTACTTGTCCTCAAGTGATCGATTTAAATTCATGGAAGAGAGACAAATAGCATAACCTCACTCTTTAGTCTACTCTAGCTTCTCAATGCCTAGTGAAACTCATACCTCTACACAAGTTGCCAGATCATCAATTAACAAGCACCTTAACCAGCTCTCACATTAAATTAAGCACAATGCAAACAAGTGAATTCTTGCAAATGGATAATTGATCCTAGTCATTTGACTTGGTGAACAAGGGTTGGTTTCATGAGAATGAAAGAAGGGTTTCCAAAGCATTTTTTCTAGCTATCACTCAAAAACAGGAACCTCATCATTATTGAAAATCTTTCTAAGAAAGGAAGCAACGGATGCATACATAGATTGGTTTTCATCCTTCTACCTTTTTCTAAGTGACATCAAACTCCACAAATTCCCTTTTTCACCCGATAAACATTCTTGCTCTCTCTCTTTTTCTTTTTCTTTTAACCACCAGAGACTCAATATCTTTCTCAACACTTAGCTCTAACTTTTCCTTATTCACTCTCTTTTTTTTATATTTTTTTTTCTTATCTAGAGCTTTCTCTCATTAACCTCTTTTGTCCCTAAGGTCTTTCTATCTTCTGTTTCCTCTTTAGTCATATCCTTTTTTTTTCACTTCCCAAACCCAAGATAAAAGAACTTAGAGTACACAAACTCACCCACCATCCTAGATGCTAGCTCAAATGAGGTTCCTATTGCTAGCCAAAGATGAGAACAAACCTATGTCGCTCCCAATACTCTCAAGATTTTGCACATGGCAAGCTAGCAAGAAGAGCCTCACTCAAGCAAATCAATGTTGGTCTCAAAGAAAGGTAAGTGTTTAAGGGTGTGGAGTGTCATTTGGGTTAACAAAAAGGTAATGAATTGAATAAGATAACTCAAATGTGTATGAGATCTATGACTAAGTATGCAAATGCTCATATACAAGAAAGATTAGATTCATTAAAATGTAAATCATATATTTAAATATTTACGATTATATTAAAATTATTCATTTATAGATGTATTTTTATCCGTACATATGCGTGGGCCAAGCATTAGTTTTACTTTTAAATAAAATAACTGGAGACCGTCTTCTCGATATTTCCCAAGTAGACCCAAAGGTTTTCAAATTGAACCTGTGAGTTGTTTGTCTGTTTATACAAAAGTTGATTGATATGAAAGTAATTTAAATCAATACATGAATATTTTATAATTCTTTGATGATAATGATATTACCTTTGACATTGGCTCGATCACGCAATTATTTAGAATCTTTTTTTACCTCAATTATTTAAGTATCTTACTTTAAATGTTCTTCATCAAGATTTTCGGCAATTATTAATTCGAACCTGCCACTCACCACGTACTTCATATAGATCATCCAGAGATCCATGCCCATATTGTTTGTTAATAAAATTGGGGGTGGGGGGTTAGAATTAAAAAAAACATAAAACAACAATAACCAAAACAATCAATTGTTTTTTGGGAAAATTGTTTTTTTTTGGAAAAATTGTTTATTAGAGCAAGAAAAGATATTAGTCTAAAAGGGACATAGTTATCATGTGTTCAATCAAGCGGGATCGATCGATCCAAAATTACAAGGTCTAACGGATCGATCGATCCTGATCATTATGCAGAACAATAAAAACGCGGAGCATATACTGATCAACCTGGTCCATTTCAGTCGATTGGCAAGGTCGATTTCATACAGATCGACCGATCTCAAATTATAGATTGATCGATCCGTGGAAGCATAGATATGAATCATGGTAGAAATAATGTGATTTTTTGTGAAATTTTTGTGAACAATCAATGGAATATAGAAGACGGCGTGAGAAGAAGGTTGCCACTTTTTTTTTGGTTTTTTTTTTTAAATCGATTTTTTTCAAAATATAAAAGTGAATATTCCCAAATATTTTGTTTCCATATTTTTAGGAACTGATTTCTTATCCGTAAAATACAACTAATATGTAGAAATCGGTTTCTACAGGTTTTTAGAATTATAGTAATGTGTAGATTTTGATTTCTACATGTTTTAGATTTACAGTAAATCTGTAGAAGTCGGTTTCTATGTGTTTTAGATTTATATTAATGTGTAGATTTTAATTTCTAAAGATTTTAAATCGGTAGGTTAAACGCGGAATGTGTATTCTAAATATTTTTAGAATACTCTTATTTGGGTATATCACGTAATCTAAACATTGTAGATTCAATAAAAAAAATAGATTTCGTTTTCTACTTCGTAGAATACCATTTCTACTTTATTTAGAATATAATCTGAAAATTATGATTTAAACATTTTTAAAACTTAAAAAAATACCACTAAGTTCATATAGGTATTTTATTAATAGTTACTATTTTTTTAATTTTTTTTGTTTGTAAAACTATTTATTAAATTTATTTTCAAATATATTAAACGGTATTATAGGCAAAAAATGACACAAAATAGATATTAGTCTTAAAATGAAATAGTTATCATTTTTTTGCTCTAAAAAATAATTTTCGCCTGTTTTTTTGATGATTAAATTGTCTTACGAATATTTCAACTAAAACCCTGGAGTTTTTAGTGCCTTCTTCAATTCTCTACCTGTCATCATCCATAGGACTTTACGAGAATCTCCTTTTGTAAAGCCTCAATCATTTTCTCTTTACTAAATTTCAACTTCAACCTAAAATAAACGTGTAGAAATTACTTTAGGAGTATTTTATATTAGTAACTAACTCAATAGGTGCCCTGATGTGGCTATCTATATAAATGTAAAGGCCTCCCGAAGACCCAAAACCAGACCACAGCAAAAATGGATAGTCACAAAAGGAGTTTGGGTTTCATATCTCTCGCTTTTCTCTTCATCACTTGCTCTTCTGCTGAGTTCCTCATTCAACAGGTCACAGAAGGCAAAGGAACAGAGAACAACAGTTCTTACAATGTCGAGGCGAATCTTGGTAAGCTTGTTGTTAGAGTAGAAGAGATCATGCTTCTTTTTTTTTTTGGATTTTCTTAGTAAAAGACTGGGATCCCGTAAAAGACTGAAACTCGTTTCTTGATTTTCTTGGAAACTTCCTTTGTTCACAGGAGAGACAAGAGCGTTTAGAGAGGAGCGACCATCAAGTAAGATAGTGACAATAGCAGGCTACTCGGTGATTAAAGGGAGATTCGAACCCTACGAATCCTCTGTTTTCGAAGCAGCTGGTTACAGATGGTAAAAAAATATTTCATTTTTACTGATTTTAACTCATTTATTAATTATTATTTTGGTAAAAAAAAACAGGAGATTGGTTTTGTACGTGATTGGTAATAAAAACGACGGTGGAGCTGGCCATATATCACTTTACGTGAGGATGGAAGAGACCGAGTCTCTTCCCTATGGTTGGGAAGTCAATGTTGATCTCAAACTCTTTGTCCACAATCCAAAGACCCATAAGTACTTGACTGTCACAGGTATATTTTCATCATTCATTTCTCAAAACTTATACAATGTGCTATGGACATTACTAGATCCATTCCATTTTTCACATTCTGCTAGCTATATTTTCATCATTCATCTTCCACGACGTATAAATGAGCTATGGATAATACTAGATCCATATAGTGCCGGCCTGACATTTTAAAAAATTTCATAATGCCCTACGCGCAACTACAAATTTATGCTTTTATTCTTTATATAAATTTTTTTAGTGCCCTATACACAACTAAAATTGTTGTATAAAATTGGAATACTCTAAGCGGCCAGTTCTTTTGCTTATGTTCTGGACCGGGCACTCATCCATTACACTTTTCATATTTTGATAGCTACATCTATTTGGAGGCTATAGAAGTTTGTAGAGATTAGTCTAAAAACCGAGTTGATAGTGATTGATATTTTTTTTCCCCCTAATTACGGATCGCAGATGGAACCGTGAAGCGATACAACGCTGCAAAAAAGGAGTGGGGATTCGGAAAATTGATCTCTCTTTCAATATTCGAGAACACGAACAATGGCTACATTGTGCAAGACACTTGTTCTTTTGGTGCTGAGATCCTCATTGTTAAACCAGCTGAGATACAAGAGAAAGTCACATTCATATCAAACCCTCCAAACAATGTTTTCACTTGGAAGATACTTCGTTTCTCCAGCTTGGAAGATAAATTTTACTATTCTGCCGATTTTCTCGTTGGAGACCGATACTGGTTAGTACTTGATCTCAAAGCATTGCAACTGTCATTTAAATTCATGGAGTGGCCAAGTGTAATAATTAACGTTCTTTTGGTTAATGAATAATCAGGAGATTAGGCTTTAACCCGAAAGGGGATGGAGATGGACGACCACATGCACTTCCACTCTTCTTATTTGCTCAAGGCTTTAAGGAAAACGCAGTTGCTACAAACACTTGGGGAGCAGTTAACTTGCGGTTAAAGAATCAGCGAAACTCCAACCACAGACAATTATATTGTAAGAAAACTATAACCAAAAGAAGAAAAAACAGTGACTGAAATTAATACCTGATATTAATTGTTCTTTTTTGGGGATGTATGCAGCTGCAGCTTGGTACCCGATTCGAAGCGATTATGGTGTAGGAGTGAACAACATCATATTGCTATCAGATTTAAAGGATCCGTCGAAAGGGTATTTGGTGAATGATGCCATTATCTTTGAAGCTGAAATGGTTAAGGTCTCTGTGACCAACATCGTCTCCGTTTAGTAAACTCTACTTGTTTGTCATATGGGTCAAACAACCTTATAAATAAAGAGACGTTTAATGAGGTTTTAATAATATGAAGTTGTCGATGCTTGTGATGTAATCGTCATTTATGTTCATCGAGTGTGTGTTTTCTGGTTTGTTATTAATGAAATGAAACTTTCATGGCTTTAAGTGTTTTTTTTCTCAAAAGATGTTGAGATAATTTTATAGTAATATGGATACAGTCAACCATTTCTAGAAGATTAATATGTTTTTAATTTGGTTTACGTAGCAAGTCCTTAGGCTATTTACCATGCCATATTTTGGATTCAAACTTAAAAATATTAATGAGATTACGAAAATAAAACTAGCATTTCTAACGAACTTACTCATTACAAAAATAAGTACTAACAAAATCGTTATACTTATATGCTTTTTCTTTTTATTATTGATGGAACGTTTCTACATTTTGAATCAACTAAGGGAGAAAAGAACAATACGGTAGAAAGATGAAAACATAGCAAAAACTTAAATGCAGTCATTGCAATGTTTTATATAATCCTAATTAAGAAGCAAAATTTGCAAAGATCAAAGAGACAAGGAGAGACACCACAGCTGCCGCCACACTCGAAAGAGAAGCCGCGTGGCTAGGAGATGGACCGGGGACTCCGGCTGCAGGAATCATAGTAGTCGACGAAGGAGAAGAGGAGGAAGAAATCGGTGGATCAGAGAGTGGCGTGAAGGAGACGGGATGAATGACGTTGAGGTCAAGTTTCTGACCAGCCATACAATGACCGGGAACGCCGCAGAAGAAGAAATGGTGGCCGTGGTTGGTGAGGGTAACTGAGTCGTTACCGGTGGTGAAGGTGGAGATTGGGTTTGAGTTGTTGCAGCTTCTATACATTGCATGCGTCACTCTCATCACGTTATGGAATTTCGGGTTGTACTCAAACACTGTCATATACAAATTACTTTATAGATCAGTTATAAACTTAATCATTCAAACTTTGAACAAATGTGAAAAAAAAAGAAGAAGTTAATAGTGCTGGAACAGGACCCACTTTCCGACATAAGTAAAAAGAACAACTACAAGTAGAATCCAGATCTGCTCATCTTAATGTATAATTAATGTGGTCAGAATGTTGTGGAACTCACAGACGGTATCACCAATGTGGAAAGTTTTGGTTGAGGCCCATAGCTTATAGTCTACGTTGGCTATGGTTGTCCAGCCTGCTGAGTCGCCGACTTTGTACACTGCCGCTTTACTCAGCCCTAACATCACCACCATACATGCCAAAGCCACCACTATCCTCGCCGCCATTCTCTCACTCTTCTTCTTCTTCGATATCTGGTCGAGAGCCCCACAAGGGTATGTGTATTTCTATACATAAATGAAACTAAGTGGTGTGTATATGTATGAAGAGGCCACTTTATTACTTTGGTTAGTTGGCTAATTTGGAGAAAGGAGTGTCTAAAAAGCATAATACCGACAAAGATTGCTTACTTGTTTATCCTTTATTGGTGTTGGACTTGATTTCTTATACTGACTTGAAATATCCGAAGACTATATCACATAAATATATTATTTTTGCGCCAACTATTTTTATGTAGTCGTACATAGTAAAGTCAATGCACCCATTACCAGATGATTCGAAATTGGAAAAAATATGAGTCTTTATATAAATTAAAGATCATGAACAAACAAAGATTTTGATCATCTGAAGAGTTCGGTATTAACTTGGCTAAAATTTTAAATTTATACCAGAATTGTTATATATGAATGATTTAGAAGAACCATGAATGATTTAGAAGAACCATCTTTCAGAAGTGTTATTAGGAACCTCACGCCAACTATAAGTTGGGTTCTGATTTTATGTGTAAAGACTACAATAAGCTCACTTATTGGTAATTTATGATTGATTTTTTTTTTAGAAAAAAAAGTGTTAAGCCTCTTGACAAAACAAATTAGATAATTAAATAAAACACACACACACAATGACACAAACTTAACCATACAATACATTTCTTGTATAATTTAAGTGTTCACATGGTTTAAAGTTTGGAAAGCTTGCAAGGAAGGAATGCTCAGTTGGTTGGTACGTTAATTTTGAATCACCTTATAATATTTCTACTTGGCATTTACTCTTCCTCCTACAATCTTGGTAACCAGATTTATTTACTTATTTAAATTATATTTTCATGCTAAAATCATTTTCTTTATCTGTTTCTATAGCACAATCTCTAGCAATTCAATCACTGCAGTATTCAGCAGATATCAAAAAGAAATCTGTACCAGACACACAACCCATGTGATGCCCCCTTTCATGATAATATACTATGCCCATAACAAACCCAATTTCGACCATTAATATAGCCTACATCTATTTGTAGAAATTCAACAATACAACTTTGGACTTTGGAATATACAATGTCACTCTCTTTAAGAAAAAACATAAAAAAAAAAACATAACAGAACACATGTTGGATGAAACATTAAGTACTTTACCTATACACAAACTCACTTTGAAGCATTAAGCAGAGTGTACAAAAACTGTATATTTCTTACAACTATTTGGTGTTTCTCTCGCTTCTAGTTTGGTTTAGAGCCGTGTTGAAGGGTCAAATCCGTTAGATTTACCGTTACTCTTCTTACCATTTACATGACCACTCGCGAACACTTGATCATCGTGATGATCATCCATGAACCTAGCCCAGAACCAGTGCTTCTTCCACACTCTCTCAGTCATCTCCTCGATAGGAATGTTCTTGGTCTCAGGAAGGAGGAACATCACAAAGAAAGACATCACCAAGACCCAAGCAGAAAAGAAGATGAATATCCCGAACTTGAAATGACACAACATCGAGAGGAAAGCCTGCGCGATGATGAAAGTGAAGAGGAGGTTGACGCAGACCGTCACACTCTGTCCAGCAGAACGTGTCTCTAGAGGGAAAGTCTCACTAGGGATTAGCCACCCGAGCGGTCCCCAAGACCAGGCGAAAGCAGCTACGTAGGTGCAGATCATCACCACGACTAGAATCGCAAACCCTTTGGAGAGGTTTTGTGAGTGGTCTGTGACTTTGATGCCGAGTATAATGGCGATAACGACTTGAGAGAAGAACATTTGGACACCAGCTTCAAGGAGAAGAACACGACGACCGACTTTGTCAACAGAGTAGATTGAGACTACCGTGGAGAGCACGTTGACTGCACCAGTGACCACCGCAGAGTAGAGAGCAGCGTCATTGCCAAAACCTAAAGTGCTGAAGAGAACAGGAGCGTAGAACATGATGGCGTTGATTCCAGTGCATTGTTGGAAGATCTGCAGTGTTTGCGTAATTATCACGCAACAATGGGTTAGCATAAACTAACAGCAGAACTAGCCTTACAAAATTAAACTTAAAATTTCAGCTCGTTTAATTCGGAAAGCTTTTGAAAATACTTTTTTTGTTAGTTCGAATTTTAAGAAAATATATATATCCAAAAATTAACCAAAATAATATAACCAAATTAACTAAACTAACCGAATTTAATTGAAAATAACCAAATTTAACCAAAAATATTTGAATTTTTTTAAAAAAATACTAAACTGAAATTATCACAAAACTGAGTCGAAAGTTTACTTCCGTGGGATTGTAACCGAAGCGAAAATACTCGACGTGAATTAAATCGATCAAACCGAAACTGCAGGGCTACACAAAGCAAAATACTGACCTGCAAAGCCACGGCAATGACAAGCTGAGGCCTATTCCTACGTTGAAGAAGGTTTCTAAAAGGGTGTTTGACTTCTTTAGCAAGGCGGCTAGCTTCAAGAAGGTCAGCAAACTCTGGCTCGACATTATCAGTACCCCGAATGCGACGAAGAACGGCTTTTCCTTCATCAAGACGACCTCTTTCGACGAGACTGTTCGGTGTTTCCGTCACCAACAAAGCTCCCACCGTCAGTAGAAGCGCCGGGACTCCGGCCAAACCTAAGGATAGTCTCCATCCCCATCCTCCCTTGATCCTGCAAAAAAATAAAACATTTATTTAGTGGGTCCGTATTTAACTCCAGTATGGGCCTAAGTAGATATATAATTAAAGCCCATTAATTCGGCTCAAGTGACAGATGCATTAAAAGTCAACGTAGAGGATAAAAATATTAGGGCATGCCGTGAAAAATGAGATACGACTAGATTCAGTGTACTATACTATCTCCGTATCTGAAAGTAAGATGTTTTAGATTTTTTTCTTGTTCCATAAAGATAGATTTTTTATATTGTTAAAGTATTTTTTTATATTTTTGAGAAACATTAATTGAAAATATTTGAATTGATTAAATTTTATTGGTGGAAAGTTATTGGAAAGTGTATAATAAAATAAAAAATAAATTAAATTATAAACATTTATTAAATTCTTAATAAACGTCTCTGCTCTAGAAAATGTAACTTAAATAACTGAGGGAGAGTATAAGATAAGACGTAGTCACGTAGGATGTGGATAGTATTTGCTGAAATCACGGAAGACTTAAATGTCTACTATTAAAAAAGGGTTAAAATGCTTTTGTGATGGTAGTTGAATATGAACAACCAAAAGTTTCACAACAAGTATAAGAAAACTTTGGAATAGTTTAGAAAGTATATGTTAAATATTTATCACCATCTATTTATTTGAAATTTTATTAATTTAAGCTTATTTCACACATTTTAGTCTTACTTTATCATAAAAAATAAAAAAATAAGAAGAGGATATATAAGGATAGAGATATCTTAAATAGACTTAAAACGTTAAAATGCTTTTCTGATAGTAGTTGAATATTGACAACCAAAAGTTTGACAAGAAGATAAATAAAACTTTGGAATAATTTAGAAAGTATATGTAAAATCATTATCACCATATATTGATTTTTTTAATTAATTTTAAGCTTATTTTCACACATTTTAGTCTTACTTTATCATAAAAAATAAAATAAAAATAAGAAGAGGACTTAAATTCCCATTTTATTAACTAAATTTTAAAAGAATCAGTTAAAAAAAAAAATAAGAAGAGGATATAAGGATAGAGATATTTACTTGGCGGTACCATAGTTGACAAGATTAGCGAAGAGGATTCCAATAGTGACGTTAAGTTGAAACAGAATATTAAGACCACCACGGATCTTAGTAGGTGCAATCTCCGACAAGAACAAAGGCACAGCTTGATTAGCGAACCCAACTCCACAACCAAGTAATATCCTTCCTGCAATGAGCATAGCTAGGTCTTGAGCCGCGGCGTTGAGAACCACACCGATGATGAAGAACACGCCGGCTATAAGCATGGTTGGTCTTCGTCCTAACGTTCTCGTCGTGTATGAAGCGAAGAACGTTGCGGTTAGACCGGCTAAGTATAGAGATGATGTGAAGAGTTGTAGTCCTTGGTTGTCGTACTTGCAGTAGTTGCTGTTTTTGTCGGCTCCGGCTTCTACTTTCCGGTGAACCACCGGAAAAAACTTCTTCAGAAAGTCCGGCATCGATGTCACTCCGCCTACATAACCAGATGGATGATGGAAAATAATTAATTATTCGTTGTTTTTTTGACGAAATTAATTATTCGTAGTTGCAATTATTTACCGTTTAATCTCATTTAGATATTGTAAGATAGTCATGAATCATGATGTTATGCATGAATTGTAGAGGACAAAATTATAATTAGTTATTCTAAAAAAAAAACTAACACCTATGACACTAGTGTTGTCATTATATTACTATTTAAAGTTAAACAAGGACGATCTAGATCTAGGGGTCACTAGTTGCCAAACTTTTGCAAGCTATGATTTCACTAATTAATTAACATTAATGGAACTAGCTGTAGTGAAACTTATTTTGATAAATTACTTTCTACAAGTTCTCTATATTTTAGTTGAAATCTTCCTCCCAAAGAAAAAAGTTAAATATGGTAGGTGAGAACATAACCAAAGTCCTATTAAGAATCATTACTGGAGATTTTTTTTTTTTTTTTTCTAAAACAAATATACATACTTGAGAAATCTTGCACTAACAAAAACTTAGGTATCCTATTATAATCAAATTTTCTACTTCATTCCATTAGAAACTAGCAATGGAATATTCATACCGGAGACACCAACGTCGTAGCCGAACATGAGACCGCCGGTAGCAGCCATGATGCAAGAGATGATAACTATTGGAGTTATCTTTGCCTCAAACTCCACTCCGTTTGCCGTCGCCGTCGCGAATCCTCCTCCGGCCATACTTAAGGTCTCTTCAGATACTAAATTGTAAAAGTAATTTTCTATAACGAGTTAAAAGGGAACACTTAATTAAAGAGACCATTGGGTGTTTAGTTCTTTATATAGAAGAAGAGGCAGTGAAGCACAAAGAGAAACCGTCTGCAGCCAATTGGATGCACACACGTCTCTTTGAATGTTCACATGCTCCTGAGTCATCAAGTCATTGGTCAACAAACGTTACTTCTGCTTTATGTGGCGCCTTAGTTGAATATATAATATGCATACCGCACAAGTCATAAGTCTTCTCTTTCTTGTTATTATATTATCCTTGAATATTATATTTTTTGTTCTGTTATACTGCATGATTCTCCTCTATTGTTAGATTGTTACAATTCTTTATATCGCTCTCAACGTGTTGTGAAAATCTTGCTACCGTATCAAAATATCTCATACCTTTGTATAATAAGAACGATCCGTTAACATCGTGTGTAGGTCATACAAATTTGCTGTCATGTAGCCTGTGAATAACTTCATAGATGTCACATTTGTACAATTTTATATATGGTATTTAAAGCCGACGGGACCGTTCCAAATGGCAAAATTCTGAAACAGTTTAGGTCAGTTTTAATTTGGTTTAAATTGCAGAATCGAAGTGGGATAAACCAGTTTAAAATTGTTGTTGTGCATTTGGCTACTTAACTGGTGAATAATGTAACAAACAGTACTCCAAGAAAGTAGGCTGAGACAACTCCAACCCACCAAACTTTCTTAAGACTATCTTAAAAGTCTATATATGTAAACACATATTTGTATCCTTACTCCATTCAACTGTTGTTAAATACGATTATGGAATCAAATATGTGATATTAATCTAAAGGTTTCGACATGGATTCGGCGGATCCGCCGGGATTACCTAGGTCTCCGGGGAGATCTACGGTTAATCGGAAGAATCAGCAGGAGGAAGTAACAATGGTGAACCTATCGGAAGGATCTGGTGATAAGCAGATTCAAAAAGTGATCTCGGAGTTGAAGAGTAAGGAGAGTTCGGTGGAGGTTGTAACGAAAAAACAAGGATCGGAGAACCTTTCGAGGGGAACTGAAAACGGAGGATCGTCATGGGTTGAGATAGCACAAGAGAAGAAAGTATTGAAGAAGTATGATCTGAAGATTGTAGAGTTAGAGGGTGGGAAAGCTGTGGAAATTCCTGATGAGGTTATTGATAAAGCAGATCTTCTATGGGAAGACTTTCTGATTGGCAAGTTTCTCGACACTGCTCCACACGTAGCTAGAGTACATGCTACTGTGAATAGGATCTGGAACCAAGGAGAATCGAAGCAGATTGATGTTCATATTGTGGATGATACGACAATGAAGTTCAAGGTTCAAAACCCAGCAATGCGAGCTCGAATCTTGAAAAGAGGTATGTGGAATATTGGGAATGTGCCGTTGGTTGTGACGAAGTGGACACCTGATGAGTTGAAGGAGAAGCCAGAAATTAAGACAATACTGATGTGGGTATATCTCAAAAATGTGCCAATGAATATGTATTCTTGGCAGGGGCTGAGTTTCATAGTGAGCGCAGCAGGGTTTCCGGTTCGTTTGCATCCAGAAACAACATCGTGTTCAAATTTCAAGTTAGCAAAGATCTTTGTGAATGTGGACTTATCTAAGGAGATGCCTGATAAGATAAACTTCACAAAAAATGGGAAATCTTCGGAGGTGGAGTTCATATACCCATGGTTGCCTCTTAGATGTCGCAGTTGTGGAAAGTGGGGGCATATAGCCAAAGTTTGTTTAATGAACAAGAAGAATGGGTCGGAGAAGTCAACTCATCAGATAGTAGAGCAAGAAGAAACGAGTAAAAGGGTCGCTATAGAAGATAGTAAAGAGAAGGCCAAAGAGAGGGAGATTGAAACAGAAGGAGGTGTTGATTTAAGAAAGGAGAACTCAGATGCAAATATTGTAGTGGATATTGAGGAGGGGGTAATAGTAGAGAAATGGATTGATGTCACACCAGAGAAGGCGAGTAGAAAATCAAATCTGAAGTTTGGGCAGGTGAAGATTTTAACTCCATCTAGATTCACAAATTTGCTCGAGGTGGATGAGGAAGGAATTTCTTTACAAGTGGGGAATATAAAAGATGCAGAGGTTGAGGAGATACTGAGTGTTGAAGAAGAGGTTGAAGAGATACTGAGTGTTGAAGAAGAGATTGTAGAGAGAGAGGAAACTAAAAGCGCAGAAGGGAAAGCAGAAAGCATAGAGGAGCAAGAAGTTGTAATAGCAAAAAAGGATGATATGAGTAGTGGAAAGGGTGGTAAGGAAGGAAGTATAATAGAAGAAAGTCAGAATCAGGGTATTGCTGGCATACAGATCACTCAAGAGAATTGGCCAGACTTGGCTAGTGCTTCTAAGCTTAGGCCTTCTCTACCACGAAGATCAAAGACGATGCATAAAGTGGTTCCAGAGTTGGGAATTCTGGGGAAACGTAACAAAAACTACTTGCAATGACCGGTTTCTTCTGGAATGTACGGGGATTTAATAAGCAATCGAAGCATAGAGTTGTGAGTAAATGGATTCAAGATAAAGGTTTACAGTTTGGGGGTTTGCTGGAAACAAGAGTGAAGGAAAGTAAGTCAGCAAAAATTATCTCATCAGTGTTCCAAGGATGGTCTGCTATGAGTAACTATAAGTTAAACAGAAGGGGAAGAATTTGGGTGCTTTGGAATTCTCAAGTCAGATTGACACCGATTTTTAAGTCAGATCAAATAATAACAGTGTCGGTTCTTTTGGAGGGAGAAGAGGAGGAATTCTTCTGCTCTTTTGTCTATGCAGACAATCTTGCAGAAAAAAGAAAAGAGTTATGGAAGGATATAAAAGATCATCAGGATTCACGAATGTTTAGAAACAAGTAGTGGGTGATTATGGAAGATTTCAACGAGATTTTGGATGGTAAAGAACACTCTAGTTATCAAGATTCGGGATTGATGACTTCGGGTATGAGAGACTTTGAGAGTGTGGTTCAGCATTGCAGGCTTATGGATATGGGGTATCAGGGTCCGAAGTTTACCTGGTGCAACAAGAGAGACGAAGAGACCATTAACAAAAAGCTAGATCGCATTCTAGTCAATGAGACATGGCTTAACAACCGTACGCAGGCTTTTGGGGTTTTTTAAGCGGGTGGTGTATCAGATCATCTTAGGGGGAGGTTTCACTTGGCGGTGGAAGTTGCAGGCAAAAGGAAGTCATTTAAGTTCACAAATGTGATTGCTGAAACATCTGAGTTCAAGGAGACCATTGAGAACTATTGGAAGGAAACACAGCCTTTATTTAAATCAGCTTCAGCTCTTTTTAGGTTCTCAAAGTACCTCAAAGGGCTGAAACCTCACATTCGATCTCTTAGTAAAAATAAATTGGGAGCGCTGACGACGAAGGTGAAAGAAGCTTTTAGTGATCTTTGTGAGAAACAAGAAAGGTTGATGGAAGCTCCTTCGCTGGAGAATGTTCGTGCAGAGCATGATGCAGCAGTAAGGTGGCAGAGAGTCTCAGATATTGAGGAGAAGGTGCTGAAGCAACGATCGAAATTGCATTGGTTGCAAGTTGGTGATAAAAATAATAAGGCTTTCCACAATGCAGCAAAGATTAGAGAAACAAGAAATGCGATTCGAGAGATAAAGTGTTCAGATGGAAGGGTAGTAACTAATCAAGAGGAGATAAAGAAGGAAGCAGAAAGATTCTTTACTGAATTTCTCACTTATGAGCCGAGAGGTATTGAAGGAAAATCTATAGAGGAAATTCAGAGTTTTCTTCCTTTCAGATGTAATGAGGAAGAGAGAGGTAACCTTATCAGAGCAGTTACAGAGGAGGAAGTAAGAGAGGTGGTCTTCAAAATGCCAAGTAATAAGTCTCCAGGACCGGATGGCTATACAAGTGAGTTCTTTAAAGCATCTTGGAGTGTGATTGGGAAAGACTTCACCGTTGCAGTCTAATCTTTCTTTAGCAAAGGTTTTCTACCTAAGGGCTTAAATTCTACTATACTGGCGCTTATTCCCAAGAAAGATAGAGCTCAAGAAATGAGGGACTACAGACCGATCTCGTGCTGTAACGTTTTGTACAAAGTGATATCGAAGATCATTGAAAACAGGTTGAAAGGAACTTTGCCACAATGTATATCTTATAACCAGTCTGCGTTCATAAAAGACAGGCTCTTGGTGGAGAACTTATTACTGGCAACAAAGATAGTTAAAGACTACCACAAAGAAGATGTCTCACCTCGATGTGCGATGAAGATTGACATCGCAAAAGCCTTTGATTCAGTGCACTGGCCGTTCTTGTTAAACACGCTGAGGGCTTTAAACCTACCTGAAGAGTTCATACATTGGATTGAATTGTGTGTTTGTACGGCTTCATTCTCAGTTCAAGTTAATGGGGAGCTTGCGGGGTTTTTTCAGAGTAAGAGAGGGTTGCGACAGGGATGTGCGTTGTCTCCCTACCTATTTGTGATATGCATCAATGTGCTTTCGGGAATGTTGGACAAGACAGTGGAAAGGAAGCAGATTGGCTATCACCCCAAATGTAAGAACATTCTGCTGTCTCATTTATGCTTTGCAGATGACTTACTGGTATTCACTGATGGAACTAAGAGATCGATAGAGGAAGCTCTCAGAGTATTCAAGGAGTTTGAAAGCTGTTCGGGGCTAAAGATAAGTCTAGAAAAATCAACCATATATACTGCGGGCATCAGTGAGAGTACGAAGAACGACATTCTTGCAACATTTCCTTTTTCTACAGGCAGCCTACCAGTTAGGTATTTGGGGTTACCTCTACTAACCAAGTGCATGACAGTTAATGACTATCTACCACTGGTTGAGAAAGTCAGGAAAAGAATGAGTTCTTGGACGGGTAGGCTTCTCTCGCATGCATGGCGTCTGCAACTTATAAAATCGGTCATAACAAGCCTAGGTAACTTCTGGATGGCAGCGTTTCGACTTCCTGGCAGCTGTATAAAAGAGATCGAAAGGTTGTGCTCTGCTTTCTTATGGTCTGGTCCTGATCTAAAAACAACAAAAGCAAAAGTTAGATGGAAGGACATCTGTTACCCAAAAGAAGAGGGAGGCTTGGGAATGAGATCGTTAAAGGAGCTGAATAAAATTTATGGCTTGAAACTTATCTGGAGGTTAACGGCAGAAACATCACTTTGGGTCCGATGGGTTCAATGTTATTTGATTCGACAAGGCTCATTCTGGTCAATCAAAGAGAGTACAAGCTCTGGATCATGGGTATGGAGAAAATTGTTAAAACTGCGAGGTCTTGCTAAAGAATTCCTTAAGAAGGAGGTGAGAAATGGGGAATGCACATCTTTTTGGTATGATAGATGGTCCAGGTTCAATACACTTAAAGATGTACTTGGAGAAAGAGGTCCACTTGATTTAGGAGTACCAGATTATTACTCTGTTGCGGAGGCAAAGAGAAATAGAAGGAGGAGGAACCATAGAGTGGAGTTGTTGAATCAGATAGAAGAGGAATTAAGTAAGTATGGTAGCTACCCGGATGAAGATGTTGCATTATGGAAACAAGCTGAAGGAAAGTTCATGGCTAAATTCTCGACAAGGAAAACATGGGAGCAGGTCCGAGAAAAAAGGCCTAACTGTGCATGGTACAGAGGAGTCTGGTTCCCTCAATCTACTCCAAAATACGCTTTCTTTATGTGGGTAGCTCTTAAGGAAAGGCTACAGACGGCAAACAAGATGCAGAAATGGAACAGTTCAATCAACACAACCTGTGTTCTTTGTACTGAGGCAATAGAATCATGTGATCATCTCTTCTTTGGCTATCGATATTCGGGAACGGTATGGAGAAACTTAGTTGAGGGACTTATGCGAGATCAATTCACTATGGTGTGGAATGAGCTGATTGATATTGTCTCAAAGTCTTGGGTAACACCAATTAAGATTTTTATTATCAGATACACTGCAAGCCACAATGCATACAGTCTGGTGGGAGAGGAATGCTCGCAGGCATGGGGATGCGCCTAGAGACATCAATATCTTGACAAAGATGGTGGATAAGAATGTGAGGTCGAGGCTTTTATCACTAAAAGGAAGAGAAGTAATTTTACATTCTTTAAAAAAAAAAAAGATATTAATCTAAATTTGTGTTTTTATCTTCCTATTGGTTTCTCAGTTTCTGTCACGTTATTTGTGTATATATATCTTCTTAACTGTCACTTTTGTATTGTTTATGGGTCCATATCTTTAAAAGCCAACAACCATATTTGCTCAATGTTACTCGATTATGGAATACACTTATGCAACAACAAGTGGATTAAAGTATGATTTTTTCATTAATTTGTAGTGGCTTTCTGTCACTGACTCACGGGTTTTGTTTTTCTTGACTGGTATCAGTAATCGACTTATTTTAAGGTATATCAACACATGCAAATTCAAAACTGAATATTAGTTGTGTATAAGTTTTTGTTGAAATATGATACCACGGATATCATGTGTTCAGACGTGTAAGTAAACTATATCCACTTGACATACATGTACGTAAAATTAATTACGTAACAAAAATTTCATGTAAGCACCAAAAATGTGTTTTACTTCTCAATCATCATTATCCTGTTAAGAGTTGTAGTCAACGATTCTAACTTGAGAAGCATCAAAAGAATGAACAAATAATAAAACGTGACGATGGTTTTATTAAAAGATAGAAAAGAATATGCTAACAATGAAAATGCATGTATACGTCTAATAATTATCCTGTTGACAAAAAGTATATAAACAAAAAATATCTGTAACGTTTTACTATTATCCTGAACATCAAAACTATGAGATGCAATTAATGGTGTTTGACACAAATGGTCAACTTAAAACTCCATCAAAAAGTATTCAATATTACAGAAAAAACAACATAATAAAAAAAGTCTTTGGAGCAGAAATTTCAAAAAGGCATAACAGCTAGCACTCTGAAGACCAACCAAGTGACTATGAAAATTCAACAAGCCAAAAAGCTTATCTCACTAAAAGTCATTGCAAAATTAGAAGACATGTCAAACGTAACGATAAAAGCTAAAAAGAAGAAAATAGAGAAAAAAGTGAGAACACAAACATACCAACGGTTGGGTTTCTCTTTTCTTAGCCGGGAAGAATCTGTTAGTTGTCTGCATCTCCTTCTGTCTCACTCTCAATGGTTGGCTTTGTAGGTCCAGCTCCAGGAGCTTGCTTCTTCTTGATACGACTCTCTATATGATCGATTATACGGGCGAGCATACATGCAGCCTCTATCGCCGTCTTGAAAGTTTGCGCATTCACATTGTACACAACTGGGAAAATCCTCCGATTCTTTCCCTTTCGCTTCTTTTTAGCCCGGCTCAAAAAAAACTGAATATTGTTGGTCGATTCTTGATCACGTGTTTCGTTATTTATATCAATAAGTTTGTTTTCCTTAAAGCAGCTCTTTCGTTCTTTGTAATTATCGATATCATAATTGACAAACAAAAATTATAACAAAGAAAGCTAGATTCATTTGTTGCAACAAATGCATATGTTAAATGTATGATTTCATCCCTTTATGTTCAACGAAAAAGAAAGAACGGAGAGAATGGGCAAAGAGAAATAATAATTTAAAGTGACATCATAAGGTAAGGCCTTTTTGTATGTTATGTCTCCTTCCGTTCCTTAAAGATACATATTCTAGAGAAAAAATTTGTTTCTAAAATATTCATTTTTTACATTTTCAATGCAAGTTTTATCAACTAATTGCAACCTTCAAAAATCTTAAGTGCACTAATTGATTTTTTATTGGTTTAAAATTGTGAAAAGAAGATAAACACAAAAAGTTATGTAAATTTAATATGTTTTATTAAAATACGTGAAAAAACTAGAATATAGATTTTTTAGAAACAGTGGGAGTATATATTAAAAACCCATAAGCAGTCTAGTACTTTTCTATCCAGTTAAAACTTAACAAACTTATTTTTTCAATAAACATATTATACACGTACTATTTTGGAATCTAAAAGCTAAATTTAACATAGAAAATAATAATAGTTATTAAAAATATTTTCAATATATCTCTATATTCTCTGTAATAAAATTCAGAGAAACACTTTTTTTTAACTCACTCATGTTCTTAAATAAAAATACCATTTTCATCTATATTTAAAATAAAATAGTATGTCTTTATATTTAAAATAAGAAATAAAAAGTTGTTATTTAGATACATCCATTTGTAATCTTTATTCTAATTTTTTTTAAAATAAAAACATTATAAATAGTCTAATATGAACATGAAATGCAGGATATATATATATATATATATACTTCCAGCTATTTTAAAATAAAATAGTATTAAACACGAATCGGATTCCTAGGACTACCTTTACGTACATTTTACGAATAGAATGGTTTAAGAAGTTTTTTTATAATAATTTTTTTATCTATTTCATCGCCTCTCCTTGGTTTAACAGTATCAATAAAACCGACAAAAATTAATATCTCTGTCACGGAAGATATTTTTTCGACATATTTTGGCAATTTCCCAGTGGAAAAAAGCGAAAAAAACTCTATAATTGTTAATGGCTTCCCTGAGATTTGAAGACTGACAAAAACAAAAACTCCAATGGAGAGCATTGGCAGCCATTTTCACGGCTCTCCTTTCACCTTCACCACCACGAGAAACTCCTCTCTTCCCAGTCTCGTTCACTTCACTCGCAGAGCTGCTCACCTCCCCCGCCGATCAGACCGTCTCAAAATCTCACCTTCTCGCCTCACCTGCTGCTGCTCTGCTTCTTCTTCCTCTTCATCAACCACCATGTAAAGTCTCTTCCTTTACTCTTCCTTTCGATCGAATTTTGTCTGTTGAGTTCTAAAAATCGAAACTTTGATCTGACCCAGTGAGGAACAGAGGAAGAATCGAGATGGGTCGGGGGGAAAAGTAAAGTTAAACGTGAGGCTTGATCGTCAAGTTAAGTTCGGCGAGCATGTGGCTATGTTCGGATCAGCTAAAGAGATCGGTTCCTGGAAGGAGAAGTCGCCACTTGCTTGGTCTGAGAAGGGATGGGTTTGCGAGCTTGAGCTTAGCGGAGGTGAGGCTTTGGAGTTTAAGTTCGTCGTCGTCAAGAAAGATGGCTCACTCTCATGGGAGTCTGGTGACAATCGTGTCCTTAAGCTTCCTGATTCCGGGAGCTTCTCCGTTGTTTGCCACTGGGATGCCACTGGAGAAGCCCTTGATTTGCCTCTTGTTGATGATGATGCTGGTGGGGAGGAGAGCGGTGATAGCTACGACGTTGGTGGTGATAATGGTGTGCAGCTTCGGAAGAGTACATTGGGCGGGCAGTGGCAAGGGAAAGATGCTTCCTTTATGCGTTCTAATGAGCATGGTAGTAGAGAAGTTGGTAGGAATTGGGATGCTAGTGGTCTTGAAGGCTCAGCTCTTAAGATGGTGGAAGGTGATCGCAGCTCTAGGAACTGGCGGAAGAAGGTATCTTGCATGTGTCTTTTTTAAGTTAAAAGATTTCATTTTTGGATAATGTAACGTCTCTAATTGGTTAATGTGTACTCTTGTGTTGAAAGCTTGAGTTGGTAAGTGAGGTCATAGTTGGGAGTGTTGAGAGGGAGGAACGGTTGAAAGCGCTCATTTACTCTGCAGTTTATTTGAAGGTTTCTCTCTTTTTTTTCTTTATACACTAATCTATATTGCATTGTTTTAAAAAAAGGTTGTAAGTGCCCGCCTAAAAAATAATCCTCTATAAGGCACCTAACCACCGCCTAGCGATTTCTTGAACATATCTGGGAGTTCAACTAGTTTATTTTTCGATTTTTTTGTTTGTTTGGCATTGTATGCAGTGGATAAATACAGGTCAGATTCCTTGCTTTGAAGATGGAGGGCATCACCGTCCAAACCATCACGCTGAGATTTCCAGGCTTATATTTCGTGAGTTGGAGAACATTTGCAGCAAGAAAGATGCTACTGCAGAGGTGACACATCTGCTTTCACAGCCTGTTGTTGACTTACCTGTAGCTTTCGCTAAATTGGATATGTTTTAATTTGGTAGGAAGTGCTTGTCGCTAGAAAAATCCATCCATGTTTACCTTCTTTCAAAGCAGAGTTTACTGCATCTGTCCCTCTAACTAGAATTAGAGACATAGCCCATCGCAATGACATTCCTCATGATCTCAAGGTAAATAATAATACTCTCTCTTTTAGCTGTTTAGTCATTAAAGATCATTTACTGGTCATAGTATTCATATTACCAATCTTTGTACCAGCAAGAAATCAAGCATACCATACAAAACAAGCTTCACCGGAACGCTGGTCCAGAAGATCTAATTGCAACAGAAGCAATGCTTGAGAGAATCACTGAGACCCCAGGAAAATACAGTGGAGACTTTGTGGAGCAATTCAGAATATTCCATAATGAGCTTAAGGATTTCTTTAATGCCGGAAGGTAAAGGCAAACCTATGCTCCCCCACTTACTGTATAATTATATAACTCTTGTATCTTGTTGCAGCCTCACTGAACAACTTGAATCTATGAAAATTTCTATGGATGAGAGAGGTCTTTCTGCTCTCAAATTGTTTTTTGAGTGTAAAGAGGTAAAGCTCTTATTAAATACAATCTTTGCAATGTTTGTTATTTGTAGTCCTCTTCAGGAGTCTTGATTGTGATATTTATATTTTCCAGCGCCTTGACGCATCTGGAGAGTCGAGCAACGTTTTGGAGTTGGTTAAAACTATGCAATCTCTGGCTTCTCTAAGAGAAACAATCATTAAGGAACTTAACAGCGGTTTGCGAAATGATGCTCCTGATGCTGCCATTGCAATGCGCCAGAAGGTGAGCTTAATTTTAACACAATTCATCATTATTATGTAGCAATTTATTTATTTATATAGTTTGCTACCTTTGATTAGTGGCGGCTTTGTGAGATTGGCCTTGAGGACTACTTTTTTGTTCTACTAAGCAGGTGTGCATAAGATTTTTTTTTTATTTCTTTTTGGAGCAATATTTTCCTTTTGATGTTATTTAACTTGTCAATGATTTTGAGTTAGATTCCTCAATGCTCTTGAATCTATGGGAGGAGCTGTTCAACTAGCAAAAGATGTGGAGTCAAGAAGTGTTGCCTCGTGGAAAGATCCTCTGGATGCTTTGGTATTGGGTGTTCAGCAAGTAGGTCTATCTGGTTGGAAGCAAGAAGAGTGTTTAGCTATTGGAAATGAACTCCTCGCTTGGCGAGAGAGAGACCTACTTGAAAAAGAAGGTTACTACCTTCTCTCAACATACATCAACTCGTTCTTATGTAACTCTGATGTGTAAGGCTAGTTCTGAAAATGCATCCTCTTTTTTTCATGAAGGGGAAGAGGATGGGAAAACCATTTGGGCCATGAGGCTGAAAGCAAGTCTTGATCGAGCAAGGAGATTAACATCAGAATATTCTGATTTACTTCTTCAAATATTCCCTCCTAATGTTGAGGTACAGACTTCTCCTCATAATGTGATCAAATTATCACTCTGTTACTAATCTATATGAAACGTGTTTTATCATTTTAGATACTAGGAAGAGCTCTAGGCATTCCAGAGAACAGTGTCAAGACCTATACAGAAGCGGAGATTCGTGCTGGGTAAGTTCAAGCCCGTTCTTAGCTTAAGGCTTAAGCTGTACAAACAACCTCATTTGAGAATGTTTTGTTGGTTATAATTACTTAAAACATTCGTTCTCTTGATTTATTTTCTTCTGACTAAACCTGTGGTTCCTTCCACCTTGCAGTATAATTTTCCAGATCTCTAAGCTCTGCACTGTTCTTCTAAAAGCTGTAAGAAACTCACTTGGTTCTGAGGGATGGGACGTCATTGTACCTGGATCGACTTCTGGGACATTAGTTCAGGTACGTTGAGAAGGCTAATGAATACATAGCTGAGATTTTGAGTTTACTACTTTGTAACTTTGATGAGATTTACATTTGTGGCTTTTTGTAATTTGCAGGTTGAGAGCATTGTGCCTGGATCATTACCATCAACTGGTGGTGGTCCTATTATTCTCTTGGTTAACAAAGCTGATGGCGATGAAGAGGTCTCTTACCTAAGATTCAACCTCACCGTGATTCTCAACATCATACTAACGATTTCCTCATAAACATGCTTTGACAGGTAAGTGCTGCTAATGGAAACATAGCTGGAGTCATGCTTCTCCAGGAGTTACCTCACTTGTCTCACCTTGGCGTTAGAGCTCGGCAGGCAATAACCTTTCTTCTCTTATTTTATTTCATTAAATTTTTATTGTGAAGTGAATTGTTGAAACTCTTCATTTCACATAATGTTTCCCACAGGAGAAGATTGTCTTTGTGACATGTGATGATGATGACAAGGTGGCTGATATACGGCGACTTGTGGGAAAATATGTGAGGTAATATTAATTAGCTTCAATCCCTCATAAAAACAAGAAGCTCGTGTCTGTCTCTTCTCAAATGTTATCTCTACTATGAAACCTTACAGGTTGGAAGCATCTCCAAGCCATGTTAATCTGATACTCTCAACTGAGGATAGCAGTCGTACTCCCAAATCCAAATCCAAATCCAAATCCAATGCTAAGAAAAAAACTGATAAGAAAAGTGTATCTAAGGATGATGAAGAGTCAAAGCCTCTCTCCTCATCTTCTGAGAGCCTCCTTTACTCATCCAAGGTAAAGTTATGATTGTACACTTAACCCTCTGCTAGCATACTGATGATATACAACGTTCATCCACAGGATATCCCTAGTGGAGGAATCATAGAACTTGCGGATTCAGATGCATCAACATCTGGTTCGAAAGCTGCTGCATGTGGGCTCCTTGCATCTTTAGCAGCAGCCTCTACCAGAGGTAAAGTTTTCTCAATCTCTTAAAAGGGATTAAACTCACTAGAACCAAATCTGATTTTGCGCGGTTTCTTTTCAGGCAGCGCCTAGATGCCCGACTAATCAGTAATTCCATATAAAGTGCCTAACCATTTCTTGAACATTGATTTTTATAATAAATGTGCAGTGGACAGCGAGAACGGAGTTCCAGCCTCATTCAAGGTTCCAGCGGGAGTTGTCATACCTTTTGGATCAATGGAGCTAGCTCTAAAGCAAAGCAACTCGGAAGAAAAGTTTGCACCTCTGTTAGAGAAGTTAGAAACCGCCAGACCTGAAGGCGGTGAGCTAGACAGCATATGTGATCAGATCCATGAAGTGATGAAATCACTGCAAGTGCCTAAAGAAACAATCAACACCATAAGCAAAGCGTTTCCCAAAGACGCTCGTCTCATTGTTCGTTCAAGCGCCAACGTTGAGGACTTAGCTGGAATGTCAGCAGCAGGACTCTATGAATCAATTCCCAACGTGAGTCCCTCAGATCCTTTGGTGTTTTCTGACTCTATTTGCCAAGTTTGGGCTTCTCTCTACACAAGAAGAGCTGTTCTAAGCCGTAGAGCCGCTGGTGTCTCTCAAAGAGAAGCTTCAATGGCGGTTCTGGTACAAGAGATGCTGTCTCCTGACTTATCTTTCGTTCTTCACACTGTAAGTCCAGCTGATCCAGACAGCAACCTAGTGGAAGCTGAGATAGCTCCTGGTTTAGGTGAGACTTTAGCTTCGGGGACGAGGGGAACACCGTGGAGACTTGCTTCGGGTAAGCTTGATGGGATTGTGGAAACCTTAGCGTTTGCAAACTTCAGTGAAGAGCTTCTTGTGTCAGGAAAAGGTCCTGCTGATGGAAAATACGTTCGGTTAACCGTTGACTATAGCAAGAAACGGTTAACGGTTGACTCAGTGTTTAGACAGAAGCTCGGTCAGAGACTTGGTTCTGTTGGTTTCTTCTTGGAAAGGAACTTTGGATGTGCACAAGACGTCGAAGGTTGTTTGGTTGGTGAAGATGTTTACATTGTTCAGTCAAGGCCACAACCTCTGTAGAATCTTTTCCTTTTTTTATGCTCTATCAAGCGAATTATAATAAAAATGTCGGAAACAATTCTGCATTATGTCACTTCCATATGTTAAGTATGCTTAATTATGATACATACAGTATATAATTGCTATTATTTGCTATTCATATCTCTTGCTCACATGGTGTTTTGGCTAATTAAAATCTCAAGAGATCACCTTGACTGATCTAAATCTAGACCCTAAGTAAGTTAAAGTATCTTGGCTAATCTCGTTACAAAAAGAAAGAGGAAAAAAAAGGAAAATATGCAACAAATTTTCTTCTTATCTTCATGGTACTTGTTACATTTAAATATATTTTCATTCACTGAATGGCATAACGAGAAAGAAACAAGGAAAATACAAATCCTACATGACATGACCATCTCGATCAGGTACTTACCATCTATTTTCGTAGTTTTAACTCTTTTGAAAACACTAAAATCAAACAGACCGAAATCACGAATCTATTCAAGTCAACTAAACTAAAACAACAGAACGCACATAAATAACAAATGTACTAAACATAGAGGCAAATACTCAGTATATAAACGTCTTCATTTCCACCACCTATTTGCACATCTTATCAGACTATCACTACTTGTTACATTTTAAATATATTTCCAATTCATTAAATGACAAAAAATAATTGATTAAAAAATAATTAATGTTTCTACATCAAAAGATCTGAATTTCAAGTTTCAGAAAAAAAAACGAATTATGATGTTAATGGAGACAATATTTACGGTAACGATTAAGGATTGCAGTAAAATGTAAATGCCAGTAAGACAAGTATAATTGTCGGTTATAAAATCGTTGTTGTTATATTTTTTATAGTTTATAATATCATAGTTAACCAGGAGAATACAAATTCGATCATGTACTTGCTATCTATTTTCATAGTTCTAACTTTTTGGCAATACGAAAGTCCACTAATAGTTAACCAATCCGATTTATGTCAAACTAGACATAAATCAGAAATCTATATTCAAAGTCAAACCAAACAAAAATAGCAAACAACAAAAACAACCACACACAAATATACTAAATATAGAGGCAAGGATCCAGTATATAAACGCCTTCCTCTCCAATCACCTATTTGCACATCTCATATCTATCAATAATCAAATAAAACACAAGTCCTAATAAACTTGTAAAGAGAAAATGGCGGGAAAAGTGTGTATGGTGATGGCATTGATAATGATAGGGTGTGTTTTACAAGCATGCAATGCAGCCAATGTTGATGAGAGCCAGCCAACACAAGATTCAAGATTCGATTGCTTCAGAACATGTTCCACAACCTGTGGCAAACAAAACAAACCTTGTTACGATGAATGTTTGACCAAATGTGGTCTCCCACAGAGACCTCCTAGACCAACAACATCTTCATCACCTTCCTCCACCGCTTGATCTGATCTTATTCAATTTGTGATTTGTGTCTTTATTGCTAAGGATGTCATCTATTTGTTTTTCTTTAGCATGAAAATTAAATGAGATTTATATGATAATTTTTTTTGATTATATATCTGGTTTTATCTTGACTTATACAAACTAGTAAGTATGATCCGGCATAAAATGATTCAAGACTCGTTAGCTTTCTTTCAAATAAAACCACTAAATAAACAATTTTGATTATATTAAAACGAAACAATTTTCAATTATCATGATACTGTTCCTTCTGTCAAAACACATGTGATCACAGATTCACAATTCAAAACACACAAAACGGCTGACTCATTGTTTAGACAGAAACTTGGTCAGAGACTTGGTTCGGTTACTTTGTTCTTGGAAAGGAACTTTGGATGTGCACAAGACGTTGAAGGTTGTTTGGTTGGTGAAGATGTTTACATTGTTCAGTCAAGGCCACAACCTCTGTAGAATCTTTTCCTTTTTTTATGTGCTATAAAGCGAACTATAATAAAAATGTCGGAAAACAATTCTCCATACTATATATTACCATATGTTAAGTATGCTTAATTATGATATATACAGTATATAACTACTGTATTTTTCAAGTCACGTTTGTGGAATTATCAGATTTTAATTTATGAACTTAACTAATAGATAATCGTTTTTATATAGACTTATAGATATTTTTATAATATACACAAAGATTTTGTCATATCATTGTGTTATTTTCTTTAAAAAAAATCCAATAGATATATGATAATCTCAGAACTTGCAAAGAAATATTAGATTTTGTTTATTTTATGAATTAAAACTGAATCAAAAGTTGAACATATGACGTGATATTTCTTGCTAAATGTATGTATAAGTATTTTTTATAGTTTGTAATCATGATATCATATAATGATTATTTGCTATTCATGTATGTTGCTCACATGGTGTTTTGGCTAATTAGAATCTCAAGAGATCAATCTAAACCCTACAAGTTAAAGGATCTTGAAAAAATGTAAAATCATGTAAAGTACCCAAAATGGAAAAAGTAGAAAGATCACTAGATCTCCTCCGAATCCAAAAACACAATCCAGCTGATTTTTTTCACAATTTCTTTCTCCTTTAAATATTCAACAAATATATTTTTGAGTTTCACAAAATATTTTCTTATAAGAGTTCTGTAATATTTTGTTGCTCACAAGAAAGAAAGATAAGGAGAGAGATGGCTGACGAAGTTCCAAGCTTGGCAGAGTCGAAGTTAACAGCTTTGGTCGTCGATGACAACTTTGTAAACCAAACCATGCATCACAAACTGCTGGACCGTCTAGGTATTCAAAACGACGTCGTTTGCAACGGCCAAGAAGCTGTGGACGTTCATTGTTCCGGGAGAAACTATGATCTTATTCTTATGGACATGGAGATGCCCATCTTGAACGGTATTCAGGTAATATTAGTATATATTTTTTAAGGGCCCGACTGGTTTTTCCGCTGCCACCCGCAAACGCAGCTTTTGCGGTTGGTAGCGGTTGACGGCGTTTCGAAATAATCATACAAACCGCTACAAATCGGTTCAAACCGCTCTGAACCTCTTAAAATCAAAAGCTGGTTCTATATAGCGTTTGCGGTTGCGGGCGGTTGCAGGAGGATAATTTCTTTTTCTTTTGTTTAAAAACCATATAAATACAAAAGTAAAAATATTCAATAAAAATTTTAAATTGGAATGATAAAAATACTAAAATATATCTATTATATTTTAATTAATATTATAAAATTTTAAAATAAAAATATTTTCTGTAATTTTTAAAACTATAACTTTCTAAATATAATTTTCATATTTATTATAATATTATGATTTTTGATAATTTTTATAAGTATATAAAATATAAATATTGTTAATTTATTATTTAACCGCTGTTGTATTTGGTAGTTAACCAGTCATAAGTATTTCGCAAACACATCAATTTCTAACCGCATAACTAGTCGTACAAATCTCTTATAATCGCTACAAACCACAACCACCCGCATCCGCAAACTCCCGCAACCGCAACCGCTACCTCTACGTTTGATCAGACCCTTAAGTCATTAAATTCTTTTCGTTATTCAATTCTTTTTTTTTGTGTTATAAAACCCATAAAAGAATAAGTCATTACTAATTAATTTTTGTTTGAGAATTTTCATATCCATAAACCTTAAATGTGCAGTACCCTTTTTATTATTTTCTTAACAATAGAACCGATGGTTTATATGTATAACTAATGGATGTGTTTTGTCTGCCTAGGCGACAAAGAGACTAAGAGAGATGGGGATAGAGAGCAAGATAGCAGGAGTAACCACTAGAGCTAACGAAGGAGACAAGAAAGAGTTTATGGAAGCTGGTCTTAATGACTTTCAAGAGAAACCTCTCACAATCTCCAAACTTTTGTCCATTCTCCACAGACTTGACTTTTATGTCCAAACGTAATTATTCTACATTATTCGTTAGGGATTTTTGATAATCTTCACATGTTTTCTATAACATACTTATAGTTTGTAATATTCATACTTCAGAATAGTAAGCACCAATACCAATTTCGATAAAAGTTTCCGAGCAAGTGATCATGCTTATTTTTTGTGTGATCATGCTTAATTTACATATATATAATATATAGTTGTTTGATATTTTCGGTTCATGATTCAAAAATTTGGTCACGTTTATTATGATTTATGAAGACATCATCATCACCTCGGCCATTTTAGAATATGTTAACCAGTCAGAATGCTTTGTAGCGAAACGAATAAGGTTCATGAAAAGCAGCGATGTGTCACGTGAATGATGATGTTAAATCCAAGGTATCTTGGCCTACATTAAAAGTGCGACGTAGAAACAAAATCTATTTTATCAAATTTTAGTATCACAAGAGAGACATCAAAGCTCTTAATTTGAAGAAGACTCATGAAAAACTCGTCTATTGCATTTCTTGGACTTTTTGAGTTTGTCTGATGTGCCTTCCTCCTCGACCCTTCATAGCTATATATACCATAACTATGTTCAAACTCTGAGGAACTGAAAGCAAACCACATGTGCTAGTGCTACTAATCCATTCCCAATTTATTCGTTGACAATTAGCGTTTACGCAAGGCCCATGTGTTAGCTAGTTTGACGCTTAGGCATAATGTCACATTCCATTCTAGAGCATAACCAAATAAAGAGCAAGATATGGATCAGATGTGACACCCATTGGTTTTTGTAAAGCCTTCATATATAAAGTAAAGCTTATTTATTCACTTGAATCGTCATATTTCTCTAATGTATGATACAATTCTTATGACAACTGCTACAAGAAATCTTTTTGTCACTTTTTTTTTTTTTTTGTGTGTCAACAATTTTTTTTTCTGTCAGTTTAAATAGTCTATCAAAATCTTGGTTTAAATTATGTTAAAAAAAAATCTTGGTTTAAATTAAAAGTAACAGAGACACATGGACTGAAATTAATTGTTCCTTAAACTGTAACCAACATAAGATTAAACAATAATTAAAACGAACGTATTAAATATAAATATATATGTGTCTACATATATATATATAGCTTACCTCTCCTTCCTCATTTCTCACATTTTCAGCGATTAATCAAAACTTTCTCCGTCTTCAGGTTCGCTTTTTCCTTTTCTCAGATCTTTCTAAAACATCTCTTTTATAGTTTCTTATTCTTGTCTGAAAATTATCTCTAAATCTCAAAAAAAAAAAAAAAAAAAACATGTGTAATGATGGGTTTGTGTCTCTCATTCACATCATTCTCTCCCAATACTCGGATCTCACATTTCTTCCAAAAGTTTGCATCTTTATTAGATATTCATCTGTTTGATTCCAATTCTGGGTATCGATGTTCATTTGCATCTGATCTGATTGATCCTATTCCTCTACATGCTTAGCATTTTGTTTATGTCGGATCTGGATTATCTTTTGATCTTGATCTGTATACGTCAGCATTGTTCTATCATTACATCATCATTTGATCTCTTATTTCGCATGTGTTACAGATGTCTGTTTTTAAAGTTTGCAACTTTATATAGATCTGCGCGTTTTGGTCCCATTGCATGGTGATTTTTTTTTAATGAAATGTGTTCTCTAGAAACTGATTTAGATTCCTTCCTCACAGGTAACATTTGAACGAGTTGCTTACTAGTACCATGGGATCCATTGTTGATGCTTCAAACAAGGTATTGTTTCAGACACTTTGGTTGATTTACATATAACTGTAATATACAATCTTACTACTGTTGAAGGAATCATATTTTGTTTTTTGGTGTGTTTTTCTTACAGGAGGTTAATGGAACCGCAAGTGAGAAGAAACCCGCTGTTATTTTTGTCCTCGGTAAGTTCAGGAGGTCTCCTCAGTAGATTGTCTTGCTATTATGATCAAATGAGAAGTGCTTTTTGGTCGAGTTATATTGTAGATTTTTCTGAGTTAGATACTACTTTTGATTCCAGGTGGCCCCGGAAGTGGGAAAGGTACACAGTGTGCCTATATTGTTGAGCATTTTGGTTACACACATCTGAGTGCTGGAGACCTTCTCAGGGCTGAAATTAAATCAGGTTCTGAAAATGGGTATGCCCCTTAAAACTTTCTGGCATTGTCTTATAAACTAAAAACTTTCTGGCATTCATCATCCTTCTTGAGGTTGTTTATTGAAGCGGTTCTGACTTTATTTATGTGATTTTTTTTTTGTCCTTTCTAATGGTGTTGCAGGACTATGATCCAGAATATGATTAAAGAAGGGAAGATTGTACCTTCTGAGGTTACAATCAAGCTTCTCCAGAAAGCAATTCAGGAGAACGGGAACGACAAGTTCCTCATTGATGGTTTCCCTCGCAATGAGGAGAACCGAGCAGCCTTTGAAAAAGTTGTAAGTATATTTACAAAATTTTAAAAGAGTGTTATATTTTTTTTTTTTTGCTGACACAATTGCTTAATAGTTACATGGGTTTGATGATGTATGTAGACTGGGATTGAACCCAAGTTTGTCTTGTTCTTTGATTGTCCTGAGGAAGAGATGGAGAGGCGCCTCTTGGGAAGAAACCAGGTTAGTATGATATGAAAAGCTCTGTTTATTTTACTCTGTGTAGCCTCTTGTTTCATGTTATATTGATTGTTGCCTCCGGTTCTGTTGTTGAAGGGGAGAGAGGATGACAATATAGAGACTATAAGGAAGCGTTTCAAGGTGTTTCTTGAATCTAGCTTGCCGGTGATTCAGTACTACGAAGCTAAAGGGAAAGTGCGCAAGGTGAAAATCTTTTTTTCTTCTTGTTTTTGACTGTATCACGGTCCAGAAATTGCAAGTTGTAACAAAGTTTTGTTGTTTTCTAATACTTGGCTTTAGATTCATGCCGCAAAGCCTATTGAAGATGTGTTTCAGGAGGTGAAGGCAGTCTTTTCTCCTGAAGCTGAGAAGGTAAAAAACCAATAGTTGTGACATTCTCTAATCTCTTAGAAGCTTGTAATTTGTAGCTAATGTTTAAAGATTTGAATCGTGTGTACTACTTAAATAGCTTGGCACAGTGATATTGATTATATTGTAGAGGCCAAGTAGCTGCAGTTATGATGCCATTATTTGATCACTTATGCTATTGGTAAGATTCTCAAGTTAATGATTCTGTGAATGTTTTACAGGTTGAAGCCTAGGCAGCAGCATCGTAAAGAGATATCTGATACATTGATCAGGTATGTGTAGCAGTCAATGTTGTTTGAGCATTTGTTTATTTATGTTCAAACACAACTCAGGTTTTGATCTGTAAAAGTAAAAAAAAAATCACTTGAATCTGAAATAAAGGCTGTGTGGAAGCTGATGCTTCTTGTAGCATATATGTATGGTGTATCTAGTTCTGTTAGAATATTTAGGACAAAAGGAGTATCTGATGATGGTATGATTAATGTCTGTTTCCTTTGAAACTTTGTATAGGTAGCTTGGCAGTTGCATCTTTACAAAGGAAGTCTCTGCTTGGTTGTATTTTTTCTTCTTCTATATAACCCATATGATTACTGTTATTATTACTATACACCTGTTTACCTATTATATAATTTTTTTGCTTTTGTATTTGATGAAATTTTGTGATTGGTACTTTCTGTAATTTCATTTGAATTAATGGGATTTTATAATCCTTTTATAATATACCTAGATTAATGAAATCCGTGTGTTGTGGTCTTTCTTGTTGTTACCATTATTTATTTTATTTATTTCTGCTGTAACTTTTGTTTTTCACCAAATCCATATTATTGAGCTAAGTATCAGAAAGACTCGCATAGTGTAAATAAATACATCTCATGTCTTATTCAGTAAAAAAATCAATACTAGTAAGCTACTCTAGTTTGAAATTTTTAATGAGACCTAGGATATGACTTCATTTTCGTTTTGCCAGACAACAACACTAACTTAATATCTGACATGATTCAAATTCAGAGTATGTTTTGTCTCAAATCTTTCTTTTAACTATCACTACTTGTTACATTTTAAATATATTTTTGACAACAAAAAGTTTACTAAAGAATTATTAATGTTTCTGAATCTCAAGAGATCTCAGTTTCAAATTTCAGAAAAAACGTTGTTAATGGAGACAATATTTACTTTACTGGTTAAGGAATCGTCAATATAATACTTTTTATAGTTTATAATATCAAAGTTAATTAGGAGAATAGTGGAATCCCCTTGGTTCAGTGGTTTGACCAAGAGTTCATTAATGCTTCTACACTAGGATATGGGTTTCAATTTTCGGAAAAGACGAAATTATGCAAATTAAAGGAGAAAAGGCTTACAAGAGATCTACAACATGGCGTAAGGAATACCGTCAAGCGTGGATCCGATAGGACGGCTCAGGTGATGCAGTCAGGTAGGCCTGGGTATTTTACCCGGACCCGAAGATCCGAACCGGAACCGACCCGAAAATACAGGTTCGGGTCCGGGTCCCGGTCCATGCTAAGTACCTATTGGGTCTTTTTTTTTGGACCCGTGGGTCTTTTTTTTTGGACCCGCGGGTCTCGGTTCGGGTCCGGGTCCTACCCGAGACCCGTTCGGGTAGGTCCTACCCGAGACCCGTTCGGGTACCCGAAGTACCCGCAAATAATTGTATATACTAGGTATATTTGGGTGATTGGGTATATTTTTGGTATTTCGGATTTTTTTAAAAGTTTCGGGTTTGGATTTTTGGGTATAAATTGTAGGTTTTTGGTGAAATTTTAGATTTTTAGAAAATATAATTTGGGTATTCGGGTAAAATTCGGGTATGTTTTGGGTTTTCGGATCCGATTTTGGATAAATGTTTGGGTATTTTTGCGGTTCTTCGGGTATTTTTAGAGTTTTCGGGCCCAGTTCGGGTATTTCGGGTCTATTTTGGGTCCTAACTACCCGAACCGACCCGGATCCGAAATATACCCGAATATTTTGGGTATTTTATGGATATTGAAATTATAGACTCGAACCGACCCGGACTCGACAAGACCCGACCCGGAACCGACCCGAAAAGTTTTAGGTACCTATATGGGTCTAAACTGCTAGGACCCGAAGGACCTGGACCCGACAATACCCGACCCGAACCCGACCCGAAGACCCGGATGCCCAGGCCTAAGTCAGGCGTGAATCTTCATATGGCAGGTAGAATTGTCGGCTGTAGAATCGTTTGTAATATTTTTCATAGTTGTAATATCATAATTATCCAGCGTTAAAAAAAAAAAAAATTAGGAGAATACAAATCCTACATGATCTGATCATTTCGATCATGTACTTGCTATATATTTTCATAGTTTTAATAACTCTTTTCACAATATGAAAATCCAACAATAGTTAGCCAATCCTATTTTTATGTCAAACTACACAGAAATCACAAATCTCTATTCAAAGTCAAACCAAACAAAAATAGCAAACAACAAAAATAACCACTCACACAAATATACTAAATATAGAGGCAAAGATTCAGTATATAAACGCCTTCCTCTCCAGTCACCTATTTGCACATCTCATATCTATCAATAATTAAATAAAACACAAGTCCTAATAAACTTGTAAAGAGAAAATGGCGGGAAAAATGTGTATGGTGATGGCACTTATCATGATGGGGTGTGTTTTACAAGCATGCAATGGAGCCAATGTTGATGAGAGCCAACCAACACAAGATTCAAGGTTCGTTTGCTTCAGGACCTGTTCCATAGCCTGTGGCAAACAAAACAAACCTTGTTACGATGAATGTTTGACCAAATGTGGTCTCCCACAACGACCAGCAACACCTTCATCACCTTCTACCACCGCTTGATCTGATCTAATTTATTTGTGATTTGTGTCCTTACTGCCGAGGATGTCATCTATATTCTTTTGTTTATTATGAAGAAAATTTGAGATTTATATATTATAAATTTTGATTATATATCTGGTTTTTTCTTGACTACAGCTTGTTGCAGCATAAAACGATTCAAGATTCCGTAATTTTCTTTCAAATAAAACAACTAAATAAACAATTTTGATTATATTAAAAATGAAACAATTCTATTATCATGATAGAGTTTCATTCTGTCAAAAGTGAAAACATATGTGATCGCAATTCACATGAATAAAAAGAGTAGTGTAAATAGTCTGATTACTTAAATCATACAAAACTCAGAAACGAATCTGTTCATTATACTAACCTAGAAATAAATAGATTCATTAGCTTTACCTTGTCACAAAAGCAATCTCTGAAAATGCCAATTGAGGAAAACTTTATCCTACACTTCTTCTGCCACTCTTTTTCTGCACTATGCTTGTATTTAAAGCCTTGTCTGAAAGCATACATCCTCTCTACCGTCCGAAACCAACGGTTGAACCAAACACGAAAGGACAAGGATCTCTCACGAGAACACTTTAAAACCCTCTCTTATCAGGACAATCTGCTGCCCTGTGTCCTGAGCTTCCACAAGTGAAGCAAGCACCGCCAAAACTCCTGTTTTACAGACAATAACCAATCAGTTGAATGTGGGAAAGTGTGTCGATCTTAACATAGATTTGTTTGAAGCCCAAAAAACTCACCTCTCCCGGGAAGGACCTCTGCTGCTTGATGATGGTCTTCTGTCACTACCACCACCAATCAACCAATCATCAGAACTTCCTCTGGAACCACCACCACCACGAGACCAGCTGCTTCCTCCACCACCACTGCTTCTACTTCTTCTGTCATCATCACGTCCTCGTGATGACCCTCCTCTACCGCCAAATCTTGACCCTCTTGAACCTCCTCCTCCTCCTCTAGGCATCCTGTCTCTGCTAGAGAACCGTCCATAGTTATCACTAGACGGTCCATCATCTTGCAACGGAGGTAACTACAAATCAAAACCCCCAAAAAATGTCAAGTGTTGTTAGTTAGAAATGGTCTTATGTTGTATCAATACCTTTGTTATCATGGATAAACTGTTTCCTTCTGGCACTTCTTTCTCTAGCAGCTCTTTCGCAATGTCCTCTGGCAGATCAAAAACAGCTCCTTGCACCTGACATATAAGCAGAGTTTGAGATTTTATAAAAGAAGATAGGTTTATAATATGAAGATTGTTTCAATCATACTGACCCTTTCATCTGCGATCATGAAGATTTTTCCAACTTCATCTGCAGCTGGACGGTAAACATCAGAAAGAAAACCAGTGACAGACCTCGCAGACAGGAAGCCTCTAGCGTTTGTTGGATCTCGTATCAACTGCAAAGTTACCCATCCCTGCAGTCCAAAAATGTAACTTCAGTTGATGATTGTTGGAGTATCAAATCTAATATAACGAGTTGCTATATAGTGGATTAGGCCTGCGGGTTGGGGTAGTTTGGGTAATTTGGTTGAGGTTGTTCGGTTCAACAAAAATCTTACCCAACTAACCCAAAATAAAATTCAGTTTGGTTAGGTATTCGGTATTCGATTAATTCGGTTTGAAGTTTTTTATTTCGGTTATATTTAAGTTTAATTTTGTTAAAGTTTCGGATAAGTTTGATTAATTTTAGTTAAATTTTTAACTCAGTTAGTTCTGTTCGGGTTTTTGGTATGGTTTGGTTATATATATTTTTAAGAAAACCGAAGTAACCGATTTTCTGAACCGAAAACTACCGAATCGAACCAAACTCCTAACGAACTAACTGAAAATTTTGGTATGGTTCAGTTCAAAATCCCAGCCCTAGTGGATGTTGAAGTTTCTAGGACTTTCAAGAAGCACTCTTAAAAGAAATGATTTGAGAATTAAACCTGCTCATGACTGAGGAGAGATCTAGATGAAGGTGGCTGAGAGAAACCGCTCAGGTGAGCTAGAGCTGCAGCTAAGGCATCTGTTCCTCTTTCCTCAAACAGTTTTTGAGCAGTTGCTGAGAAAAACTTTATAGACTCAGGGTGAACACCGTTTAGAGTGGCCACCACTTGGTCTGCTGACGCCTCCAACAAGTCTCCAACAGTTGGTGGGCTAATAAACTCAAATCCTGTGTTTAAAATGGCGCATGGCGCACCAAGGCGAGACGTGCCGAGCCTTGCGCCTCGCGCCATGGCGCAATATGGCGCTCGCCTTGAAGAAAATTTTAGTTACGTCATTTTAGTTACGTCTTGTTTTGTTTTGTATTGGAGAAGAAACTTAGAGAACACTTATGCAATGATTGATATACTAAATTTAAATAAGATGCAAGCTTTATTATACTAGAGAGTTCTAACCTTAAGCAAAAAACCTTGAGATCTAGATCTATGTTTTACGTAACTTCTCTTTTATAAAGCTAGGGTTTGGCGTTTAAGTTTCCCCGGTTAAGTTTTTTTAAAGTCTAAGGTTTAATTTTTTTTTTTTTGAGCAAAAAAGTCTAAGGTTTAATTATTAATTAAGGCTTATATGGTTTAGATACGGTTTACATTAATCTCGCCTTACGCTCGCCTTTGCCATGCTCGCCTTCTCGACAAGGCACCCATGGCGCGCGCCTTAGGGAACCCACCCTCGCCTAGGTGGTACATGGCGACAGAGCCATCGCCTGAGTGCGCCTTGCGCCATGGCGCAAAAGGCGAGCGCCATTTTAAACACAGCTCAAATCTGCAGCCTACGTCACGCTCCAGAGACCTCACCGTTCTCTTCTGACTACTAGAGTGCATTAGAATAGCTGAGCCTTCTTTCCCTGCACGCCCGGTACGACCAGACCGGTGCACAAAAGTCTCAGGGTCATTAGGAAGTTCGTAGTGGATAACCTGTAGAACAAAATATCAGAACAAACATGGCTTAAGAGAGAGGTAACCTATGTACTGAAGCTTTGAAAACTTACTAGATCTACGTTTGGGATGTCAAGCCCACGAGATGCAACATCAGTGGCAACTAGAACTGTGAATTTCCCTTGGCGGAAACCGTTGAGTGTTCTCTCTCTTTGATGCTGAGAGATATCTCCATGAAGTGCTTCAGAAGCTATACTGTTTGATAACGCTAGAGAGACCTCGTCTGCATCTCTTTTTGTTTGGGTAAAAACAATGGTCTTGCCACCCTTTGCATATACCTTCAAGTTTTGAAAATAGAACAAATCAATATACAGTAGTAGAACTAAAGACACAAACTGAACCGAATTTTCGGTTAATTTGGTTAGCAGTTCGGTTCGATTCGGTAGGTTTTTTTTAAAAAAATTGGCTTTCGGTTTGGTTCAGCAATCAATTTTCTTCAAAAAAAAAAGATTATAACCAAGCCATACCAAAAAACTAACCAAACTAACCAAATTTTGAGCCGAAATAACCAAATTTAACCAAACTTATCTGAAATTTTGACAAAATTACGCCGAAATAACCGAATACCGAACTACACTTCAGTTCGGGTTGATTCGGTAAGATTTATGTCAAACTGAACTAACAGAACCCACAAGCCTAAAAGACACCAAGCAATCATCAACCATGTTTTAAGGAAATAGCAAACTATAAGCTGAGTCATACTGTTATAAGGTCGCTTAGAATAGTGCGCTTTGATGTTGATGTAGCTGAGATTGCATAAAGCTTGATCCCCTCCGCAAGCTTCTCATCTTGGTCACCAACCTGCAAAACAAACAATAACATAGCCTTAAGCATCTGTAACTAAACCAAAATAATGAGAAGGAATAAAGAAAAGCTTTTACCAGATCAATATTCAAGGGATTGTCAAGGTACTTCCTCGCCAGCTTCTTCACCCAAGTAGGCATAGTAGCTGAGAAAAGCATACTCTGTCTCTTCTGTGGAAGATTCTCAAGAATCGATTCCACAGCTTCCTCAAAACCAACAGCAAGCATCTGGTCAGCTTCATCAAGCACCAAGTACTCAACTTCACCCAATTTGAGGCTCCTTCCTTCTATCAAGTCAATGATCCTTCCAGGAGTTCCAACAACAACATCAACACCACGTGACAAAGCACTCTGCTGAATGGTGTAAGAGACACCACCGTATACACAAACGGTGCTTAGATAAGGTGCAGACTCCTTAATCTCCTTCTCCACTTGCTTAGCTAGTTCTCGTGTAGGCGCGAGGACAAGGAACTTAGGAAGACGACCAGACCTCCTGCTCAATAAGACAAAACTAAACGTTTAGAAAATCCGAATTAAAAACTTATCCGAAATTTAACAAAATTAAAGCAAAATGTAACCGAAATCAAAAACTTCAGTAGGATTTTCAAAAACCAAACTGACCAAATACCGAAACAAACCAAACTTATCCGAAATTTTAACAAAATTAAACCAAATATAAACGAAATCAAAAATTTCGTAGGATTTTCAAAAACCATACCGAAACAAACCAAACTTATTCGAAGTTTTAACAAAACTAAACCAAAATATAAGCGAAACCAAAACTTCGGTAGGATTTTCAAAAACCGAACTAACCAAATACCAGAACTAACCAAATACCGAAACTAACCAAATTTTAATTTGGGGTTAATTAGTTAAGATTTATGTTGAACCGAACTAACCGGAAACCAAACTATCCGAACCCCTAGAAATGACAAAATAAACAAAGGGGATGTTAAATAATGACCTAAACTCAGAGTAATCTCCAGCTTGTTCAGTGAGGCGTTTGATGATAGGGATACCGAAAGCTAGAGTCTTCCCAGTTCCCGTCTTTGCACGAGCTATAATGTCTCTTCCATCCAGCGCAGGAACCAACACAGCCCTCTTCAGACAACAACACACAAAAAAAACAGTAAGTCAATACAGATAAAAAAGGATAAGTCTTTAACAGTTTTCAGATTGAAAGGATGAGTCTTTAAACCTGAATGGGGAAGAGGTGAGTGATACCACGCTTCTCCAGAGACTCGCCGAGACGCTGCGGCAAACCGAGTTTCGAGATGGCGAGCTCTTCAGCATCGTCTTCGGAGGAGGAGCCCTCCTTGAGGTCGAAATCGTCGGAAAGGCCGAGGCTTTTGAAAGCTTCCTCGCTGAGAACGGAGTTTGGAGTTGCGACGGCGGAGGGAGGAAGGAGTGAAGAGTGGATAAGACGAGTTCTTCGGAGAGATAAGGGAGAGGAGAAGAAAGGGTTATCTAGAGAGAGAGATATGGAAGTGGACCTCTTCATGGAAGTGGGTTTGGAGGTTTCAAGGTGAGGAACCTGGTAAAGTGATGGGACTCCCACCGTCGACGCCATTTTCGATACTTGTCTCGCCGGAGAGGAAGGAGAAGGATAAGGTGAGAGTGTGAGTTTTTTTAAAGGCTTCTCTGCTCCGACCTATCTTTATTTATTTGTTTTCACTGTGTTGTAAAATGTCATGATTTAATGGGCCCTTATTGGGCTTGGCTTGTGTATATTCAGGTCCAGTATTGATTAGATTTTGGTTAAATTTTTTTTAACTCTTATTTATTATGATCTTACAATTATATCAACAATTATGATATGAGAAAGATTACAACTCAACAACCGACAATACTATCTGCCTTATGAAGACCTATTCCTAACTGCATCACCTGAACCGTCCTATGAAGATCCACGTCTGGCCAGATTTACTTGCACCATGTTGAAAATCTCTTGTAAGCATTTCTTCCATAGTCTGCATAATTGTTTAATAAGAGCATCTCCAACTCATCTCTATAATAGAGATCTCTAAAATAGAGGAAAAAAATAGAGATGGTTTTTTTGCTCCAATGCGTTCCTCTATAATAGAGGAATGCTATATTTGCCTCTATTTTAGAGATCTCTATTATAGAGATGGGTTGGAGATGGTCTAAATCGCTTTCTCCGGGACTTGAAACCTGGATTTCCTGTAATCTGCAGTAAATTGCATAGTTTGGGATTCGAACCCCAGACTTGGGTGTAGAAGCCTTTAAACCTTAACCAGTAGGCTACGGTGCTTCCACAAATTTTGGTTAGATTTAATCCGAAATAAAGTTCAAGTTTATCATGATTTAATCCGAAATAAAATAAAGTTCGTTTTGGTTTTTGAGAATGCTACAGAATTTTTTGATTTTGGTTAGATTTTGGTTTATTTTGTTAAAGCTTCGGATATATTGGTTAATTTCAATTCAATTTGGTTAGTTTGGTTCAGATTTTTCTTATGGTTTTTTTTTTAACGTCTGGTTAATTATGCTATTACAACGATGATAAATATTACATAGAAAATTCTACAACCGACAATTCTACCACCTTGTGTGAATACAAGTCAGACTGCGCCACTCTGAGTCGTCATATGAGATCCATGTCCGATGGTAAGTCATGCACCATGCTGAAGATCTCTTGTAACCTATTTTCTCCATAATATGCATAATTTTGATTTTTCATATGGTTTGGGTATTTTTTTTTAAAGAAGAAAACTGAAATAAATTATTTCTGAACAAGAAACCAAAGGTTTTAAAAAACCTACCAAATCGAACCAAACTCTTAACCAACTAACCAAAATTTTGGTTTGCGGTTTGATTCGGTTCAGATTTTTAGTTTTTCCAAATTTTGTTCTGTGACCCTCTTCTTTGTACAAGGTGTTTAGTTTTTATCGCTGCAAAATATGGATTCATATAGACTGCAGAGGAAACTGCTCATTTCCAAAACTTATAATATTCCATTCATTTCAATTCAATTGTCGTTGTAAAGTAAAATTTTTCATTTCAAAATAAATGTTGTTTTAGAATCTCAATGAAAAATATATTAACAATATTTTCCAGTTTATTTTTTCTATTAGTTGAAATATGATTAGATGCATAGGTAATGTGTAAAATTAAATGTTTTTTTTAATTTGTGTGCATATAACTAAAACACGATTAAATGAAACGGATGGAATATGTGTTGAGATGCTTATTGCTGCAGCATGCCATTTCTATGCTTTTCCATACAAGGAGTATGCAGGTGCAAATGTTGGTGGATCTGGCAGTTTCTCAGGGAGCCTGTCACATGACTCGCATGCTGTAAAACTAAATGACTTCTACCATGACACTGTTCATCAGGTAACTACCACATCTATGTTTCAAATAGTTACGTTGTCATCGTGGTTACCTGATGATTAGTTATTAACTTATTGCAGTTTGCTCCTACTTATCACGATAATTACGTTGTCATCGTGGTCCAGAACTTTTGTGCCAACTGGCCAAGAGATGGATGGAATGAGAAAGAACAAACCCCTGTATGCAAACAAGATAGATTGTGTTTCGGTCTCAAGTAGTTTATCCTCAGAGGCAAGCTCACCGAAAATCTCCAGCGTAACAACTGATCATGCCGCCCTGGTGCTGTGAAATCTTCGTCATTGGTTGTGGATGCATCGGATTCTCTTGGTACAATGTATGACATGACGCTTATTGGCATTGATATATCTAGTTTCCCCAGCAATGTCCCCTCAGCAAATGGAAGTGGGGATAAGATAGGAGCAAAAAATAGGTGTAGAGAGCACCATTTCAAGGTATAGAACGTGCTCCTTTTAGTTGGATTCAGATGAATCTTCTCAGGTGTGTTCTTAGTTGGAAGATGTTAGCAGGAAACTTGAGGATAAATGCAACTCATGTAGCTTTATATGATGAGTCTTATACTGGCAATTTCTTTTGCAGCATGTTTCTTGTTCTTGCCTGCTTTGTACATGCAATATGATATGGAATTTGTCGTTACTTGCTTCTCAAGCTTCATATATACATGTAACTAGATGAGTTTGCAGAATTTTTAAAAGCTTACATTTTGTGTGTTCTTGGCATCAGTTTCTTAAGTTTGAGAACATGTAAAGGCCTTAAAAACTCTTAACGGATTAGGCTAAGGAACAGAGATGGTGGTCTTGTGCGCCTAACACGAAATTGCTTTTATTCTGGAAGTAAGAGACCTAGTCGTAGCCTTGTGAACGTTGGAGAGATTTGTTGTGATCCATTTCATAAGAGGTCTTGTGCTTTAGGATGGTAGGTTTTGACCAAAGCAAGCATAGTAAATGCATAGGAGTTGGCGTATTCTTTCTTTAGTGCCCGATGTCACATCTTCACACAACTAATTAACTAAACTCGACTACTTTGATCCACCAAATGTTAATTATTTAGGTCTTTCGAACTCTCTCCATTCCAAAATATATAATGTTTTAGGTAATTCATAACTATTTAAAAATAATTTTTATTTATTTTAAATATAAATAAAATATAAATTAAAAATTACTCAATCAATTTACCAAAATCGATTATAAAATATTATTGAAATATATATTTTAAACAAATTAAAACTTATTTAGAAATATAAAAACATTTTACATAATAAAATATCAAAAACTCCCTAAAACATCGTATTCTTTTGTGACCATATAATATAAATATCAGTTATTATATGATAAGATGATAACATATACTAAAAGAAGGCACTAGTGGATTTGTATAGTAGAAAGGCAAATCCTCTCCCTTTCAATATAATATATGTTTTATAGTTTTTACGCATATTTAATTATAAATGCATTATTTTTCGTGATTAGCTATTTTTATAATTTTTAACCAATAAAAATTCAATAAATACAATTAATGTTTTCGAAGTTCACAATTTATCATTATCATATGCATTGAAAATGTAAAACATATATTTTTTAGAAACAATTCAAAAATATAGCTCATTTTAAAACGAAAGAATATACGTAAGCACATATATTTTTGTATGTTGATACACTTTTTACATTTGATAGTAGGGGCCCTTGATAGTATGTATGTTACATTAAATATTACGAGTGCATTTATTCGTGAAACAAATGGTTTTATTCTGAGTCGTTCAATTCTTATAGCTTTATTGTTAGTTTAATGCTTATTAGAATATTGTTGGTCCTCGGGACCAAGCTTACATTAAAGTCTCACCAGATTCTTGACTGGATTAACGAGGAGAAGGACATGACTTTCACATTAGCGAGAGAGAGAGAGAGACAGAGAGAGAGAGAGAGATACAGAGAGCACTAGGGTTGCGTCAATAAGAAGACAGTGTGTATAAAATAGAGAGAAGTACTGAAGAAGAGAAGGAAACCTTAACGCGCACGCTTTATTATCTTCTATATTACGCGACTGCGTTAGCGGCGGCGACAGAGCGTTTAGGGATTTTAATAAACCCCTCATTTTTAAAGGGTTCCTTGCTCCAAACTTTGGAAACATAATAATCTTCACTGGTCTCAGATTCCGATGAGTGAGAAGCTCGTCTTCAGAAGCAGCACTGGCGGAGACTGTTACTACCATGGAGCATATGGAGAGTATTTGGAGAAGAGACAGATGTTTCTGAGGAGCTACCAGTTCTCCAGGAAACAGAGCTTCACTGAAAAGGTTACAAGATCTGTGAGGAGAGTGAGGAGGTTTGCTTGGACGAGGTTGAGATCAGCTAGGAGGTTGAAACGCGTTGTCTGGTCCCGACTCAGAACGGCGTTTTTCTACCGCCGAAAACGCTTTTTCCGTCTCCTCCACTTACACGACGAACCTTCTTACTGCTTCTAGTTTTAGGGTTAGGAACTCTTCAGTTGTTGTTTATGTTCCGTCTTTGATTATGTTTTGTTATGCTTCAGATAAGTCACTGTATAATCTCGTCATTGATCAGAATAATTGAAGTTTAACCATTCTAACTTTGAGTTGTTTTCCTTAATTAGACTTGATTTTGGTGTGTGGAAAGTCAAAACAAGGTTTATTGTGTGTGTACGGATAGAGAATCATGCAGACAGCTAAAAAGCGTTCAAGTCGGACCTCTTTTTGTGTGTCACTTCGTCAACAAGTCAAAGCTGCGTTTTCGTCTGGTTTTGGGCTTCCCCCTTATAATGGGCCTTTAATGGGTTTTAGTCCGAATCAAAACCTGCCGACATTGGGGAGAGCATATCATTTAGCGACATTGTGACGTGGTCACATGTAAGTCAACTGATGGGGGGTTTGGCTTCCCGACCAACTATTGATTTTACAAACATCTCATGGCGAATTCTTGTAATGTGTTGCGTCGTTTGAATACATTTGCATGTTGTTGCAGCCCAAAAGAAACGTATCTGGGATTACAAGCCTATCTCATGTCTACGTGGAACTGTTTTTATTTCTAAGGACGAACAAGATGGACTTCTGTCTTCTGTCTTTTCTATTAATGTTGCCAAATGATTTACGCCACTGGCTTACTTAGAGTGGCTTCTCTTCTCTTTTTTTTTTTTTTCTCTTTATGTGACAGCCACAGCGACATAAGGTCAAATACATGGCAATTGGCAGCTGCAATCTCTCACTCTCTTTCTGACTCGTGGTTAAACAAAACTGCAAAAATTTCAGAAGATTTGGGGATTTGGGGTTTTTAATAATTACAAAAATATAATATAAGACATGTGCTTTCAGAATCTTTCCATCACTCTCTTATCATATAATGGAGGAGCCCCTTGCTCTCATCAATATCATCATCAAAGTGTTCTTTGTTTGCTACTCAACTATTGCTCTTTAGATTCATTACTTATTTAAATGTTTTCTTTCTTTAAGAGCTACTTTCAAACCCTTCATCAACAAACATTTTCTTTTCTCTGTTTTGTAAAAGACAACAAAAACTAACTCAAGATGCTGCAGATTACTGGTAAGTACCGGTCAAGATCATCGCGCCGGTACCAAAAGCTAGGTCATCATTACGAGAAGGCGACGACAAGAACTATAAGACATAACTGGGGGAAGAAGATCGAGGGCAGGTCAAAAGGGTTCAGACTAAACCGACCAAGGAAGCTGGTTCTTAACGCATTGGTTTTACCAAGAAGGATCTCGAGCATTTACTCGCGGGTCAAAGATAAATTGAACAAGGAAGGTTTCTGTTCCAATCTCATTCTCTTTTCTCACTGGGGCTTCCCTATTGTATTAGAGAAAAAGCTCACATTTTGACGTTGGTGACTTCGTATGGACCAAAAGATTTCACAACAAGGGGAATAGTGAAATTGTAACAAAATGCTATTTGTAGTCATGAGCAAAGGTTGATAAAGAACTATTATAATAAGTCATATGATCCTAAATTGTAAAAAAAATTGTTTAGTAAGATTTCTTTAAGCTTATTTTGCATTTTAACTAAAAGTGTTTTTTATGTTTCAAAAACAAAAGAAAACAAAGTTTTTTTTTTATCAAAAAAGAAGTATATATGACTCAGAGAGATTCCACACGAGTATTCTTGTCACACTTACTAAATGAACTAAAGTCACGAATCAACCATGCATCAACTAATCACCACGACGCTTATACCAGTTTAGTATCAACTCCTAACATTCATGAACTTTTGTGAGTTTCACTTTCCTACATAGTATATATAAATTCGTTTTCAACGTTATATAATTGATAACAAGTGATTATTTTATCATCGGCTACTATGAGATCTCTCTTCCTTACAATATCTCCCTTGTTCTTCTTCCTTCTTACGATCCTTGCATCCACAGTAACCGAGCCACGTCCAACTCCCATACTAAGACACGACAACCAAAGCAGCGACCTCGTCTCAGCCATTTCCGACATGAGAAGAGAAACTTACTACGGGTTTGTAACCCTTCTCCACATCCTCAACGACACAGATTTCTTCAGGAGCCAAGAGATCACTTTCTTGATGCCTAACGACGAGGACATATCTCAAGCGGACATGACTCGAGAGAGTCTTGAGACGTTCATCTTAAGACACGCGATCCCTGCATGGCTTATGATCAACCACATGCTTCGCTTCCCTAACAAAACTCTTGTCCCTTGTAGCATCCCTGATAGAATGTTCACCATTACAAAGTCAGGCGGGTCGGGACTTTTTGTGAATAATGCGAGGATTGTTTCTCCTAATATCTGTCAGAACTCTCGCATATCGTGCCATGGAATCAGCAATGTTATTACGTTCAATGAAGACTCGTTTCCAAAGGGAAGGTTATCACCCAAAATGTTATAATCAAGAATCAATTCATCGAGGCACTGAAACTTCCTTCTCGTGTCTCATCAACTTTGGACGGTGTGAAGATGTTCTAATATGCTTTTTAAGAAAATAATAAGAGTAGTAGATTTGTCAAAAAAATCATGTAACAGAGCTGCAGTGTGACCAATAAACTCTGGACTGTGTTTTCCTTTATGAAGATCAGATTCAAATTACTAGACATTAATGTCGATCTGATGTTTATGTCGAGCAGTATAAATCTAAAAAAATCTATAAAAAAAAAGCAATTTGTGTATTGGTTCTGATTCGTATAGCATAGTGTGATTGATACGGTTTACATCTACGAGGTCAAGCTCATGATAAGTTCAATGTACATAGATAGATATGTTCTTAATAGATTTGGATGATTTTGCCTCTTTCTCTAATGTGCCTAATGGTAAGAGACAAGAGAAATTCACTTGTAATTCTCCAAAATGCAGAGACATGAATACATCAAAGTCAAACTAGTCATAACCAAGTATGTACTTATCATTCTCCAAAATGACAAGCACATAGATTGAACCACGTAGTCATATACTCATTCAGTTTCAAAATATTATATATTTTAGATTTTTCGTTCATTTTAATAAAACACATTAAATTTATATATTTTTTATGAATTTTTTTGCCCATAATTTTAAGCCAATAAAAATCTAATAAGTACAATTAAGTTCTTTTTTGAAATTTGCAATTAATTAATAAAACATGTATTTAAAATGTAAAAAAAAATATTTTTGAAACAAATTTTTTATCAAAAATATGTAAAGGGAGGAAGTATATACTAGTTGCAATCCAAGTTGGGGCAAATAATGTAAAGATCGATACTTTACGGACAATAATGTAAAAAGTATACAACTTGAGCCTTTCCCAGTAGAAAAAAACCTTCATAGTCTAAAACCTAACCTTAAAGAACAAAACATCGCCGCCGAATCTTACTTCTCATTCTACACATTGCCCAAAGGAAGAAGATGGAAAGGATCAAGCTTTCTTTCCCAGCTGACACTCCACCACTCTCAGTCATCGCTGCTCTCCATATCTCATCCTCTCCGGTGACTATCGACTCCTCCTCCTCCGCCGCAGCCACCGTCCCCACCTTCGTCTTCTCCGACGGGTACTCTCCCTTTCCCAGTGTGATTTATTTCCTTTTACGCTCTGAAACTAAAACCCTTCTCTTGATTTTAGGAGGAAACTGAGTGGCACTTGCGTTCTTCTCCGCTACGTTGCTCGATCAGCTCCCTCGCTTCCTGGCTTCTACGGCCACGATGCTTTTGAATCTTCTCATGTAAAGTCTCAACCTTTACTTTGTTTCTTCTTCTCATTGTGGATTTTTTTTTGTTTAAAGTCTCAACCTTTATTATGTTTTTTTTCTTTGGCAGATTGATGAGTGGGTGGATTACGCTCCTGTCTTCTCCTCTGGCTCTGAGTTCGAGAACGCTTGCACCCGCGTCGATAACTACCTTCAAAGTCGCACCTTTCTTGTTGGCAATTCTCTTTCCATTGCTGATGTTGCTGTTTGGTCAGCTCTTTCTGGTAAAAACACTCATTGCTATGTGTCTGTCTGAACAATGCTCTCACTTAGTTATAAACGCAATGTTCAAGAGATCGTCTTATAGGGGATTTTGATTATTGATTAAGAGGGTGTTTAGACAAACCTAGACCGTTTAAAAGAAAGAATAGAAAAACTTGTGTAAGAAAAATCATTTAATCGGATGCCTAGGCGCGCAGTCTTTAGAGCATTATCATTACCCTGCTATGTATCTGTCTGAACAATTCTCACTTAGTTATAGACTCAATATTCAAGAAATGGCTACGCTGTAGTATTATTGATTAAGCAGGCACCTAAACCAATTAAAAAAATCGTTTTTTTAGGTCTGATTTGCCGCCTAGACCGGTTTTTAGAACACTTACAGTCTTTAACACATTGTTATCATTTTAACACATTGTTATCGTTAGGATCCGGTCCAAGATGGGAGAGTTTGAGGAAATCCAAAAAGTATCAGAATCTGGTTAGATGGTTCAACTCTATATCGCTAGAGTACGCCGAGCCTCTCAACAAGGTAGCAGCATATACCCTGAAGAAGGGCTCAGGGAAGCCTGTTGCTGCAGCATCCAAGTCCAAAGACCAACAAACAGACGCTAATGACAAAGGAAAACCTGAAGTGGACTTGCCTGGTGCAGTCATGGGAAAGGTTAAGCTCCGGTTTGCTCCAGAGCCGAGCGGTTATCTCCACATCGGACACGCGAAAGCCGCGCTGCTGAACAAGTATTTCGCCGAGCGGTACCAAGGGGAAGTCATTGTGCGTTTCGACGACACTAACCCTGCTAAAGAGAGCAACGAGTTTGTGGACAATCTCGTTAAAGACATTGGTACCTTGGGGATCAAGTATGAGAGAGTGACCTACACTTCTGATTATTTCCCTGAGCTGATGGACATGGCGGAGAAGCTTATGCGCGAGGGTAAGGCTTACGTTGACGACACGCCGAGGGAGCAGATGCAGAAGGAGAGGATGGATGGGATTGATTCGAAGTGTAGGAACCATAGCGTTGAGGAGAATCTGAAGCTGTGGAAGGAAATGATTGAGGGAAGTGAGAGAGGGTTACAGTGTTGCGTGCGCGGAAAGTTAGACATGCAAGATCCCAACAAAGCTATGAGGGATCCTGTTTATTACCGTTGCAACCCTATGTCTCATCACCGTATAGGGAACAAGTATAAGATATATCCAACGTATGACTTTGCTTGCCCGTTTGTTGATTCTATTGAAGGTATAACGCATGCTCTTCGGTCTAGTGAGTATCATGACAGGAATGCGCAGTACTATAAGGTTCTGGAGGATATGGGATTGAGGAGAGTTGAGATTTATGAGTTTAGTAGGTTGAATCTTGTTTACACTCTTTTGAGTAAGCGGAAGCTTCTATGGTTTGTTCAGCAAGGGTTGGTTGGCGGGTGGGATGATCCTCGCTTCCCTACAGTGCAAGGCATTGTTCGTAGAGGTTTGAAAATTGAGGCTCTGATTCAGTTCATTCTCGAGCAGGTAAAGCTTTCTGTCTCGTTGTTACTTGTCTCTTTTGAATGTTTATTAACCAAACCTCCCTAACTGAAATGTTCGGTTTTCGGTTCAGTTCCTGGTTCGATTCGATAATTTTTTTTAAAAAAAAATTGGTTTTGGTTTAGTTTGGTAATCAATTAATCCGGTTTTCGAAAAAAACTATACCGATCTTAACCAAAATTCCGAACGAACTAACCAAAATCTTAACAAAAATTAACTGAAATTTTTGAATTTTAACTAATTTAAACCAAAATTTAACCGAATTCAAAAACTTTGGTGAAGTTTGTTAGAAATTTTTGAAAATGAACCAAACTTTTTTCCTGTTCAATTTCGCTAGATTTTGGCCAAACCGAACTCCTAACTAACCAACCGAACCGAAAAACCCGAACTAACCGAACCTCAGGCCTAGTTCTGTAATATAAGTTTGTTAATTTTTACGTGTTGTTGTTTCCAGGGTGCTTCCAAGAATCTAAACTTGATGGAATGGGACAAGCTCTGGACTATTAACAAGAAGATCATCGACCCTGTGTGTCCTAGACACACGGCTGTGATCGAAGAGCGGCGTGTACTGTTGACATTAACCGATGGTCCTGATGAGCCGTTTGTCCGTTTAATACCAAAGCACAAGAAGTTCGAAGGTGCTGGAGAGAAGGCTACCACGTTCACCAAGAGGATATGGATAGAAGGAGCTGATGCGAGCGCCATCTCTGTTGGTGAGGAAGTAACTTTGATGGATTGGGGAAACGCCATTGTTAAAGAGATTACTAAAGACGAGGAAGGTCGTGTCACTGCGTTATCTGGTGTTTTGAATCTCCAAGGATCTGTGAAGACTACAAAGCTGAAGCTCACATGGTTGCCTGAGATTACTGAGTTGGTGAAGCTCACGTTAACAGATTTTGATTACTTAATCACCAAGAAGAAGGTAAGTATTGATTGCCTATTTCTACATTGTTTTCTCTCTCTCAGAATCACTAATTTTCTTTGCTGCAAACACAGCTGGAAGAAGATGATGAGGTTGCTACATTTGTGAATCCTTACACGAAGAAGGAAACATTAGCACTCGGTGATTCTAATATGAGGAGTCTGAAGTGTGGAGATGTGATTCAGCTAGAGAGGAAAGGGTACTACAGATGTGATGTTCCTTTTGTCAAACCTTCGAAGCCCATTGTCTTATTCTCAATTCCAGATGGAAGGCAACACCAGCCACTGTCTGCTGCTAAGTGAAAGAATGAAACCACACGGAGAGAAACAACAACAAGAACAAACTCTTTTCATCGATTAAAATGTTCCAAACTTTATCTTTTATCTTCTTTGCTTAATGTTTTACAATTAGAGCTCAAAAAAGGGAGACAGAGATTATGTTTATTCTCTCTTCTTCTCATTTCTTTGGTTGGTATCTTGACTTGATCGTCTTAACCTGTTTGGGTTTGATCTTGAATGTCTCAACGAGAATGTTGTCAGGAAGAGCTCCAAAGAGAGACGCCACGAGCGACTGTGTTCCAGGCAACTGGCTATCAAAAGCTGCTAGTACAGAAGCTGGAGCTGATCCAGCAATGTTCTTCTGGAAATGGAGAAGTCCTTTGGGGAAAACGAACACTTCTCCTTTGTTAATGTATTTAGCTACTAGTTTCCCTGCGGTTGTTACGAACCCCACGTAGAGCTGACCTTCTAGAACAAAGATAACCTCGGAGGCACGTGGGTGCACATGCGGTGGGTTTAGACCGTTTGGTGCGTAGTCTATGCGGGACATGGAGAGGCCGAGAGTGTTGAGTCCTGGTAACTTCTCTACTGTGGCGCTGGTTACAATGGCTCCAGTGGAAGAGTTTGCAGCTGCTTTGGCTGTGGCTAAGCCTTGGAAGTAAAAGTCTTCAGGTGTTACTTGTGTTGAGTCCTTGCATGTGTATCCGTTGACCCTGACCGCTTCATTTGTCAAGAGAAAAAATGTTATAAAAATTAGGATATTTAAAAAATAAAAATAAAGAAAACTTATTACCATTGGACAAATCAGCAACACAAAAATCTTGAAGCATGTTGGATTCTGCTGCGGCCATGGCTGAGACCAACATGGTGAAAACAACAACAAGATGGGTCGCTGTAGACGCCATTGTTGTTATTGTTTATCTTCTGAAAAGAGTTTGTTCTTGATGGATTTATAATTAAAGAATGAATCAATGAATGGAGAAGCTTTAAAAATGGATGTTCTTATAAAAATATTGAGAGGCTTTAGAGGTTTATTTTTAGGCTAACTGTGAAGGTGTGGTTAGGCCTTAATTTAGACAAGATTTGGTTAATTGTTTAGTTAATATTTAGGGAGGTTGTGATTAACAGAAGGGTTGTTTATTGGAGAACAGAGACTTCTAAACTAAACTTCTGTTAGACATCTAAAATAACTTTATCTTCCTGGCAATTAACATACATTGACATTGAACCTTGCTTTTACATCACACTGAGTTCTGATATTAGTACACGAATACACTAGCACAAGCTTTTTCTTTGTCCAAAGACAGCTCATGATCATACCTTCACATAGACCATAAGATGCAAATGAAGTCCAAACCTGACTAAATTTTCTACCACTGAGAAAACAGAGAAGCAAAGCAAACAACAGTTGAGAAACTCATTTTGGCATTTTCGAACAATGAGTACTAATCTTAAAGAATGTCTTGAACATCCTAGGTAAGCGGCGTTACATGATTACCAATTTCGTAAATTTGTGTAAATTAGGTAGTTTTTACAAGCTATTATTTGAGTAAATTTGTGAGAAATTTTTACTTATTTTATTTGTATGGTTTCATGTGTTTGTTTAATGATGTGTGTGTATCAAGTATGAACCAACATCCAGTAAACAAAAAGATGGTTTCCCTGTTTTAATTACCAGTATTATTAATTAATCACTTTATATTAGTATAATCAACTAATTAAGAAAACCAAAGGTGATGAGATTCCAAACGTGAATCCAGCCATGAAATCTTTTTTTTCTTTCTTTTGGTTCTTTTTCTTTAAACAGTCTACTTCACACTCACTTCTCCACTGCTCTGTTCTGTCACTTTCTTCTTTTAAAAGCTGAAATAGAGTTTGATTCTTTCAGTACAACACATGCAAGTTCTTGCCTATTGTCTGAAATCCTTTTAAAGTCTATTTGTTTTATATACTCTAAGCATTTCCTACTCAAGATTAAGAGAAATGAGGAAGATTTTCTTGTTAGGTTTTGTGGTCACAGGACTGATTCTTGTGACTGAGGCAATTGGGTATCTAGAGTTCAATGTCACAGAGTTAGATCACATTGAGGAACTAGAGTATGGTGTCTCCAAATCTATCTCCAGTTTCAACCCATTAATGGTTGGCCTCACACTTATCACTGGAGCTGGTGCCAAAGGAGCTGGTACTCTCTTACTCTCTCTCTCTGATTTACTTCAGTTCATTTACACAAAACTGGTTTTGCTTTTTGTTTGTTTATCATATATTTACCCCAATGATATTTACCCAGTTTCTAAGATGGTTAGTTGCTTTCTTGTTTTGGAATGTGAGGCACATTATGTATATGCATCAAATATCATATCCTATAAACAAAAAGAAAAAAGAAATAGGGACAGTGTTGGAATCTATATGTGATCTTGTTTGTATTTTTAATTACAGTTTGTTTGGATGGAACATTGCCTGGATATCATTTACATCGTGGGCATGGTTCAGGAGCCAATAGCTGGCTAATTCAACTAGAGGTTAGCAAAGGAAGAGTCTTCTTAGAGATCATACATTTTCATTTTTGGAATGTGTGTTGTCTATATTGAAAAAAAAATGTGGAAAAAGGGAGGAGGATGGTGTGACAACATAAGGAACTGCGTATACCGGAAGAAGAGTCGTCGTGGATCCTCTAACTATATGGAGAAACAGATACAGTTTACAGGCATACTTAGCGATAAAGCTCAAGCAAATCCAGGTCTCTTTGTCTTCATGCTTTCTATTAGTAAAGATCTTGAAGAAACAACTAGCTCTATTTTTAACATGTTCATACAGATTTTTTCAACTGGAATAGAGTCAAGCTTCGTTACTGTGATGGTGGTTCCTTCAGTGGAGATAGTCAGGACAAGGTTGAGCTTTGTCTTAGAGATCATACATTTCATTCTCTTTAGGGAAAATGTCCAAAATAGCACTTTCTATAAATTTATCCCCAAAATAGCACCCAAAAGTACATGTTTCCAAAATAGCACTCATTTCACAAGGGAAAAAAAAAACTAAATTACTCTTAACTCCTAAGCTCTCATCCACTTTAATACTAAATTCAAATATAAAATAGATATTTGTTATTATCTTTAATAAATGCTATTTTGAGAATTTGTTTCTCTTTGTATGCTAATTTTGTCATAAAAACATGTTTTAATGCTATTTGAGGTATTTTTTCTCGTTTTAAAAATGTAACGCTTTTCAGGCTGCAGGGCTTCAGTTTAGAGGAGAGAGGATATGGAGAGCAGCAATGGATGATTTGAAGGCAAAGGGAATGCAAAATGCCAAACAGGTATATATATGTTCACTTTGTCCTTCCTTTGCTCTATATAGTCTTGTCTTTACATTGTTCTTAACTTGCTTACTACTCTTCAGGCACTTCTATCTGGATGCTCTGCAGGTGGTCTAGCAGTCATTTTACGCTGTGATGAATTCAGCAACTTGTTTTCAAGAACTACCAAAGTCAAGTGCTTAAGCGACGCAGGCTTTTTCTTGGACACGTAAGTTACTTTACATGCATCTTTCTTCTCAAAGTCAGCTTTGTACCTGTTACTGAACCACTTGCTTCTCCATGATTAAAGCCCTGATGTGTCCGGTGGCCACACCATTAGGAATCTATATAACGGCGTTGTGCAGCTGCAGGTGTGAAGTATTTTACCTCATCTTCACAATAAAAATTTCATAAACTGAAAAAAGGTAATGAATCTTGCAGGGAGTGAGGAACAATCTACCACATATGTGCACAGACCATCTCAATCCAACTTCTGTAACCTCTTACTTCTTTAGTTGAACCAATTCTATAAGCTCAGAAGCTAACCCTTATCTTTTTGTGACAGTGTTTCTTCCCTCAAAACTTGATCAGTGAGATGAAAACCCCTCTCTTTATTGTCAATGCAGCATATGATATTTGGCAGGTGACATTTCTTCAGTCTTCCATGTTTATTGAAAGTAATCATTTATGTGTGTGTTCTTGACTGATATGTTTTAACAGGTTCAAAGCAGTCTAGCTCCACGAAGTGCAGATCCTAGTGGTTATTGGCATGAATGCAGATTAAACCATGGAAGATGCACTCCAGCACAGATACTGTTCTTGCAAGGTCGGAATCATCATCTGAAAAGTTCACAACTTACTTTTAAATTGACCTCTCACCACTCTTAGTTATGTTGTTTCTTTAAACAGGGTTTAGAGATCAGATGCTGAGAGCTGTGAGCGGATTCTTGAATGCAAGAAAGAACGGTTTGTTTATAAACTCATGTTTTGCTCATTGCCAAACCGAAAGGCAAGACACTTGGTTCGCTGATAATTCACCTGTTATCAACAAGAAGGTAAGCACTTCATGTGCATTTGCCTTGTGAAGTTATACGTTAGTGCTTCTGAAATGATTTATTCTTTTTCCGAATCTGAGGTTAGGCGGTGGCGACAGCGGTTGGAGATTGGTATTTTGATAGGGCAGAAGTTAAGCTAATAGATTGTCCATACCCTTGTGATAGTAGCTGCCACAATCTTGTCTTCAGATGAGTGAATGACCTTCTCATACTTTCTTTTTCTTTCATATCTTAGTGATCCTTTTGTATTCTTTTACTTCAATAATTCTGTTTGCAATACTTAATAATATACGGAAAATATGTTTTGTGATCACATTAACATTGGCTTGAGCTTGAAAGGCAAGTCCGAAAATAGTGATGTGTACTAGTGTCAACCCATTCAGATACGAGTTCAGGAATGTGTTTGAGAATTGTAGAGAAAAAAAAATAGAGTCTGGTTGAAATAAATCAAACAATCCAAGCCCATAAAATTGGCGTGATCGGTTTTCAAAATGTTATTAAACTATATATATTTATAATATCCCAAATTAAATTTAAATTTAAATTTCAATACTAATATTTTATCTAAATGACATTTTATTTTTTCGAAAAACATTTTTTATTTATATTTATTCATCCACGATCTGTTTGTAACCATAAACAATAAAATAGACTTAACTTTGATTTTAAGAAATTAAAAATGGTTTTTATTGATTGTTTTAAAGCATCAACAGCCGCGTTATCATCCACAAATGGGGTGGTAACGGAGAAACCAACAAAACTCTCAGTGATTTAAATAAAATCTAGATGAACGGTGTAATTCTTTGTTTTGATCATCAAAATGGACTGCCTGTTCTATAAACCTGTTAATTTCGACTAGGTGATATAACCAGGTCAGACTCAAGTCAGTGAAGCTGTCAAAAGCCCATACGGGGCCCATACACATTTTTTAAAAATTCAAGGGATACTGGATAATTGTTTTAGCAGGAAATGTTACATGAAAACAGTAACCTCACGTTTTAAATATTAGGTTCCCATGACTGATAGTTGAGCTTTATAATATTGCCTCGACACCGCCACATCGTTGTCTTTATCAATAAGCTAGGCTTTTTGTTAACGTTATCGTCATCGCCATATTAAAACGACAACGATCGTTTTTAGAAATATCACTCTATACATTTTTTATATAAAATGCTTTTTATTTATTTTAAAGACAAGTTGAGAAACTTAAGAACAGTAATGATCGAATATTCATTTGCTTTGAATTTTAAATGATTTATACAAAATGACAAAATTTATTTTTTAAATATAAATCTTAAAATTTAAAGTTTTAATATTAGAAAACTTATGATTTTGAATCTATATTATATTTTTCTATAAAAATTCTAAGTAGTAAATTTTATAATGTAGTTTCAAAATGTATTAGTCAAGTTTCTTGATTAACAGTATATATATATTATAGTTTTTAAATGAATTTTATTATTTTAAAAATCATAATAAATTGTCTAATTCACCCCAAAACGCTTTAGTTTTTAATAATAATATTAGATTGTCTACACCCTTTAATACATATAGTGATACTTTGTGATTGTAATATAGAAATGAAGTTATGATTGAAGTAGGGCCTCAATTATTTTGGCTCACATGCAAATTACAAGGTGTAAGCATAAAAAAAAAAATACTTTCTATAAGTCTTCAAAATACAAATGATCAACTCATGCACATTTGCTTTCAAAAAGTCTACAGAACTCTTTGTATTTATACTCTCGTTCAACAACCAGCATTGGGGGAAATATTGATTAATAATCATTTTTGGCTTTGTGTAACATCGGTTCATTCTTTCATATGTGATATTTACAGTTCGGCATCGCCAGAGATAAAAGACCGACACGTGTACTTAACACGTAAGTATATGTGGCTAATCTGGATTTACTTCTATAGGGCCAGAATACTTCTGTATAATTAAAAAAAAAACGTTGGTTCGTCCTTTTTCATAAAAGAAAATACATAAAATGTTGCAAATGATAATTTCCGTGTAATATCACTGAAATTCTTACTAATTAAAAATATATTTGTCAAAGAAAAAAATCCCCAATAAATCAATAATTTTTAGTAAAAAAAATTAATAAATTGGAATTAAAAGATAGCATCAAAATTTTGAATAGTTTATAGGGTCGGACCGAAAATATAGGTATTTCTTATCAAACTATAAATCAGAGAAAGGGAAGCCATATAGGCATCAATCAATCAAAGCTAATAATAGCCGACAATATATGCAAGTTACTTTCATCTCATCTTTTGATTTTGGCTTACAAAAAAACTATATAATTGCTAACATGTGTCACATCGTTTTCATCAGGCTTGATATTCACATATCCAATAATAAGTCCATGATCATGATCATATTCATATAAAGGCTAAAAGCATGTTAAATTTTCCATTACCGCTCATATGTACAATATAATCTTACAAGTTAGATTTCCTTGACTAATAATAAAATCTCAAATGTATGGTTTTTATTTTCTGAATTAGTGCTTGGCTCTTCTTATCCCTTGCATGGCTTTTCCAGTTTTATGAACACTGTCAGTCTGTCAGCAACAAGGGTCCCTTCTTCTGCAAGCACCAACTCAAAAGCATCCCTCGTGTGGATTATATATTGGGATATTGTCAGAAGAGTACACACCTTCGAATTTCGTATTTCGCCACCTTACAAGACAATGGTCCCTTCTTCTACGCGTATGACTTCTTTCTTTTTATAGTAAACGATGACCAAGAATCGAGATATATACTAATTTAGGGATGGAACTTATAATCGTTATATTAATTTCTTTGAAACTGAGTCTGATGATGTAAGAAAAATTCTAACCATTTGCAATATATCAATTTCATTTATAAACATATAAATGACGATATCAGAAACAAAACATGAATTTAGAGTCAATTGTTAAAAGAATCTGTCAGACATTTTTTTCATTAAATTAATTAGTTAAAAATTCAAGAAAGAAGAACATGCATGTAAATTAGTCTTCTTTCATACACGGAAACTCTGAACTCGCAGATTGGTCTTTCTCACATGCTCTCCTCGTTCTAATATTACATCTTCCAATTTTCATACGTCATTTTCAAAACTGCATGTGGGAAATCGATTATGAGAAGTAAAAAAATTGAATATGAGAACTGTTGACAAGTGAAGCACACCTTCATCTCTGTTTCCAAAGGAGACAACGATGATGGACTTCCATTCTAAGATGAATTGTCTCATTCACACATTTTCACTTGTAATTCGGTTTCATCTTTAGTTCAATACCTTAACCAGCTAAAGCTAGAGAAGTTTTTGGCAAAGAGATAGACCAGTCCTAGTTTCAACTTCTGAAGATAGACAAAACAAATAATCTTTTTTTGGTCGACAACTATAAAAAAAAAATTTAAGTAGTTAAACAAAAAAAATCGTAATTAACAATTAAAATATTTTAATGACGTCTCTTTTACATTTTATAATCAAATAAGTATGAACTCTTTCGAGATTCGACTATTTTTATTAGTGTTAACGAACAATAAGATTATTTTTAACATACAATTAAACTAGTTTTCAAACGGATTAAATTTCTTTCAAAATAGTGTTCTAAGTTATATAAATTCATAGGTAGTTTAAAGTTTTAACACAAATCATACTCTAATTACATTTTTGAATATATAACTTATTAAATAAAGTCAATTTATGAATATTATCATATTCATAAACTATTCGCCGTTTCTTACAATAATAACATGGTGGGTTCACTTGTAATATAAAAACCAAAGTTAATTGAAAAATGAATTACTATTATATTTGAGACATACTACATATATGTAAACTTATAATACAAAAAGAAATATTGACTTTCACGCATGCGTCATGTTGTCCGGAATCACTTTTCCGAAGAAGAAGTCTCTACTCGATCTTGGTAAGAATTAACTTCTTCATGAAAAAATAAAACACCATCCAATTCTACCGGGACGTGTTTATTTTATTTTAAATAGGTTTTGTTTTTGTAGTTTTTCAAAATTCCGTAACCAGTAATAACTTTTCTCAAGCAAACGTAGCGTAGTGGTAAATAAAAAATAATTTGAAACTCTATTAAGATCAAAGTCATGACAAGTAAAAAGAGGAAAAACGAGTTACATCTTAGCACCAAAAATATATATACACGATCGCGAAAATTTACACAACCAAAAACATATATATACTTACATGACGAACATATATTATATATGTATCAATCAAATAAACTCCGGTCCGTGAATATAGATAGAAAATGAAGTACTGATTAGGATCTTTCTCTAGCACATAATATAACTCTAAAGGCTCTGATCAAACGCCATGTTATGAACTTTTTGAAGATTTTTAGCATACCACTCAATGTCAGCATCATGTAGTAATGCCGCAGCGTTTTCGTTTGGTGATGACGATGATGATGTTGATCTCCAATAGTACTTGGCAATATCTGGCTTCACCTCTGCTTCTAAACCAGTTTCTGAGCTTTGGTTGTAATGAAGTATCTCCGATGCCCATGACTTCATGTCTTGATCATGAGGATGATTCACTACATGATTATTATTATTATTGTTGATTTGGCTAGCTTCTGTGTAACTATTACCAAAGAAAGCACTGTAGATACTGTTGGTCTGAGATGGAACTGTGTTGTTGCAGTAATTGAGTTCAGGAACAGGATTGAATGAAGTAATCGGTGTCGTAGATGATGACGTGGACATTGAAGAGATTAAAGATACGATCTGGTCTGAAACCGTGGGAGTAGTATTTGAACTTAAGCAAAACGCAGCGTTTTGATTCGGGAACCACCATGAACCTGGTTGCGATGAGACGATCATTGACTGATCATGTGGATTGTTTAACAAACCCGTTGACTTTAGTACTTCAGATGACGCCAGCTTCTGATTTATGACGTTAAGAGTTTGAAGATCGCTTATTAAGGGTTTATGTGTAGTTGGGTCAATGCCTTTTCTTCTCAGCTTCTTCTTAAGACATGAGTTCCAAAAGTTTTTGATCTCGTTGTCTGTTCTTCCTGGTAACCGAGTTGCGATCTGAGACCATCTACACAATTCAAAACGGACTCAGCATATAATGAAACATATAAAAAAAAACATATCCCAAACTCAACGTTTTAATATTTTTTTGTAATTTTTATGTAACATGTTGCTAATTTATTAACCTGTTGCCTAACGCAGCATGGAGCTCAATGATCAAGCATTCTTCGTCTTGAGAGAAAGCTCCCCTTTTTAAGTCTGGTCTCAAATAGTTTATCCACCTAAGCCTACAACTCTTTCCACATCTTTGCAAACCTATATGATCATATCAAATGCATATATATATACAAACATTGTAAAAGATATATATACAATTTTTTTTTTTACTTTTCAAAGATAAGAGCACATGATGGAAACCAAACCTGCGAGTTTGGGGACAGAACTCCAACAGCCATGACCATGTCTAGTTATGTAATTGAGAAGTTTTTCATCTTCTTCAGGAGACCAAAGGCCTTTTCTAAGCTTTTGCTTATAACAACAAGAATGCCTTCCCATTTCTATATGTAATATTGATACGTAGCAATTGATTTATAAGAGTAATGAAGAAACAAGAAGTTATGGATTGTTGCAGAGATAGAGTTTTATGATTTGTGAAGGTTCTATAAGGTAGAAGAAGAAGGAAGAAGATGAAGAAATTATTATAAAAATGAGAGTAAATGTGATTGGCGACTCTGGTGTAACCCTTCTGTTTTATAATCGTTGTGTGAATTAATTGACACCTTTTATGGGACCACAATATATAGAAATATCAAGAGATGAACTAAAAACCTAGTTAAAAACAAAAAACTATTTGATTCCTTTACAATATAGAAAGAAATCGCAGCTTATACTTTAGAGATCAATCTGGTAAACTATTATCACTACAACTTAATAAACAATTTGATTTTATAAAATAGTAAATACTACGTTTGGTTTATCATGAATGTTGTTTTATGAGTTTTTACACTCATAATCATATTTAAATTTACCCCCCCCCCCACCCCCCCCCCCCCCAATATAATTGTGATGTGAAAAATGTATTTTGTTTTTTTTTTCTGAGCAATATGATTTTATAAAATAGTATATGTTACGTTTGGTTTATCATGAATGTTGTTTTCTGAGTTCTTACCCCCTCCCCCCAATTGTGAAGATGCGAAAAAAAATCTTTACTTCTTTTATTCTCTGCTAACAGAACGAAAAATAAAAGCAAAAATAAAAGAATATATCGGTCAACAACAGACTCATTTCATGAATTGTACGTACCTAAAATTATTTGTCGCCCTCAAAGATAAGAAATTTCGATATTCTCTTTTTTTTCACAAAGAAATATAATATTTTTGATAGATTATTATTTTTCCTACATTTTTTTTTTTGATAAAATAAAAGGATTAAACCCGGGTCTATTAAAGACACAGACCTAACCCCCGGGTGGGAAGTGCAGCCCACGGATAGACCCTCTCCCGGGTATTCAAATGGGCCGAAATGCAATAGTCCATATCCGTGTAGGTGACCAGGAAAATGTGACTTAGTTTCGCATGGTAGGTGGATCGAACTTGAAATGTGGTGACATCCCAAGCTCTTCCCATTACCACTTGACCACAAGCTCCCGGTCTATTTTTCCTACATTGATTTCAGAAGAGGCAGCTTTTTTTTTTTTTGATGCCAAAAAAAAAAAAGAAGAGGCAGCTTGATGTCCAGAGAATGTAAAAGAGTTGTTCAATTTAAGTACGCAAAGTGGTGGTGGAAAAATAGCCATAAATGTTTCCGCTATGCAATAATTTGGTCGCGTAACCACTAATATTCTAATTTATATAAACATTAACTAATTCTAATAGTTACCGACTTTTTTTTCTGACTTGTAACTTGGGCATGTTTGTAAACAAGAACAACAATAAGAGTCTAATTGATGAAGAAATAAAAAAAGGAATAAAAATAAAATGATTTTTTTTGAAAAAGAAAAATAAAATGATAAAGTATGTTCTTTCCCAAATTTAGTGAGAAGTAATTTTTTTATAATCCTCTATAAAAATGAAATAGGATAAAACAATATTTATATATGGTGTACTTTTTAGGAATGATAAAATTTTAAATTTTCTTTTCATTTTCATGATCACTAGTTACACCATAAGTGTTAAAAACATATATTATGATAGCAAATGCGTTTTCATTATTACTGTAATATAGGAAAGAGAACGGTATTAAATAATATTATCATGATTAGCTAAAAGAAATATGTTATATAGTCTGTTTTTTTAAGAAAGATATATGTTTCTGGAGAAAATTTGTTTTTTTATTTCTATATATTTTAATTACGTAATAATGATAACTAGTATATTTGAAAAATAATTGTCTTGGTCATATTTTTATTTAAAATGATTGAAAATAGATATCACAAAAATAATTTATTTGTAATTAAAATTTAGTATATTTATTAATATTTATAAAATTCTGAAAAATAACTTAAGTCTAGTCTTGAGAAATTATAAATCATCAGCGTAGTTTAAGGATATCATGACAACGAAAAAAACACTCAATCTCTTTTATGTGCAACCTGTATCAATTGACATATTGTTGTAACCAGACGTAATCTCATGGTTTACCTCAATCTAATCATAGAATGAAGAATGAGATACTATATCATTTCAATTGGAACTGAAAAAAGTAATGGAAGTCACCCAGTTATTTATTTATTTATTTATTTATTTATTTATAACATGCATGAAGTTGGCCGATGCCAAGCTCGTAGGATCCCAAATGGTACTTAACATTAAAATAGTGTTTAATTTTGTGATTTGACAGTTTAAGTACTTATGTTAGTCTATTTAATTTTTTCATTTTCTATCGGTAGAATCTCATCGAGGTTCCTAAATACTTTTTTTTATTTTTTTTAAGTTGAATGATTTAAAATAAAAGTATACATAAAATTTTAATAAAAATGACCTAAAAACATATTAATAATACAAATACAAATCGTGAACGAGAAAAAACCGATTAGTTGAAATCTTGAGGTGTTCCAAATTTGTGCTATATATTCTCAATCAAATCAGCTTTCAATCGTTGATGTATTTTGTTATCACGGACTACATTCCGAATGGTCAACAATACACATGAACAAAGGCTTGTTCATTCGAAAACAACGTCGAAACATGTGAGAAGGATATGTTGCATCTTCACTAAAATAATCATTCCATAATCAGTGCCGTGCGAAGGTTTAATGGAGCTTGGGGCGAGTATAAAAATGAGGCCTCTTACAAAAAAATTTCCTGTCAAAAGTATAATATATATTTGAAAACATAAAAAAAAGAAACTAAAACAATAACTTGAAAATACTAAGACATAATTTTTCTTCCCTCTTTTTCAATAAATTCTTTCACCAAAGTTTCATAATCTAGATTCCTAAGTAAATCTCTTTCTATAGACATGATTGCTAAGTCATTTAGCCTTTCTTGTGACATGATTGATCGTAGATAAGATTTTATCAACTTTAGCTTGAAAAAGCTTCTTTCGGCAGTGGCGACTGAAACCGGAATTGTCAATAATATTTGGTAAGCAATCCATGAGTTTGGATAACAGACTTCTCTTCCTTTTAAGAAGTTCAAAACTTCAAGAGGTCTCTTGCAATCTTGTGGCAAAGCCTCTTTTAGTACCAGTAGTTCAAAACACAAATCATCCGCAATAACATCATAATGATTTCCATGCTTTAAAGCAGCTTCAAGATTGGTACAAGATACCATCAAACTATCTTCACTTGCTGACTTCAGTTTCTCCAAATCAAACAAAAAACCAAATGTTTGTTCATACTTCTGAAATTGCTCAAACCTTGTTTCAAGAGAATAAATAGCTCGATCCATGACTTCAAGGAAATAAGAAATTCTGAAGCTCTCTTCTGGAGATAAATCTATAGACTGATCATAAACTAACTATGATTCCTCATCAAAAAACTTTTTTTTCTTTTGATGACACGCTTTTTCTTTGATGGGAATATGGCTTCAATCTCCATAGCCTCTGCAATCTGTTTAACATCAGATTTCGCACTCTCAAAGCCTGTTTCTCTATAATTTTGAAAAAAAGAAACAAGTCCTTTCAACTGAGAAACATCAACTTCAATATTCATGTCTTTTGACTGCAAACTCTTGCCTACCATGTTAACACCAAATAAAAGTTTGTACCAAATCACCATAGACAACAAGAATTCATAATTTCCAATCCCATGTGTCTCGCTTGTAACAAGACACTCAGCATTGCTTTGTGTACTCGGATCATCAGTAGTCTCTGCTATATAAATTAAAGCATCTCTTATCTTTGGAGCTTGAAATCTAATTGCCTTAACACAATTAACATGACTTTCCCACCTAGTCTGTGATAAAGATTTCACTGTTAAACCTCCCACCTTATCTTCTAAAACTTTTCACCGCTTTGTTGAAGATGCAAAGACATTATAAATACGCTGGATTATCCCAAAAAATGAAATGGCTTTTTCAGAAGTGCTTGCCATATCACAAAGAGCAAGATTAAGACTGTGACAACCACATGGCATATAAAATGCACGTGGATTAACATCAAGGAATCTTTTTTGTACTCCTTTATGTTTTCCCTTCATATTGGATCCATTATCATATCCTTGTCCCCTCACATCATTAATATCTAAATCAAGAGAAACCAAAACATTCTGAATCTCACGGAAAAGCCCTTCTCCGGATGTATCGTTAACTATCAAGAATGTGAGAAAAAAATTCTTCTATCTTAGCTGAAGCTGCTGAAACATCAACACATCGAAGGATAAGAGTCATTTGTTCATGATGACTTATATCTGGAGTACAATCAACAATGAGTGAAAAAAAATTTGCACTTCGAATCTTTTTTATGATAATACCTTTGATCTCATCAGCCATCGTTGCTATCAACTCATTCTGAATTCTGTTGCTGAGATAGTGATAACGAGATTCCCCATCTTCAAACCGTCTAACATGTTCTCTCATTACCAGATCCCACTCAGCCATTGAATCAATAAAGCTTAAAAAATTTCCATTGCCATCTACTCTTTGCTTTTCGTCTCCCCCACGAAATGCTAAATTTTGTTTAGCAAGAGTTTTTACCAGTGAAAAAATTCTGACCATGACATCTTTCTAATGATTTCTCTCTCTGTTGAGTTCTTCTTGAATGTGCTTGTCAATTGTTTGGTTTTTCTGCAGCCTTAATTCAAGTTCCATCCACTGGTTCATACATTTGATGTGCTCATGACTAGTCTCGTGGCACCTTAACCTTTCCAAAATATGTTTCCAGTCATTGAATCCCTTAGATGCCATGTGACTGGGATTGTTGTCGCGAGTGAACAACTTACAACAAAAACAAAAGATTTATCTAATGTTTTTGAATAAACTAGCCAACGTCTGTCTTGCTTCTTTCCATTACTCAACGATCTTATATAGTATGCATGAGAAAAATGTCGACCACTTGCCTTCTCTCTTGGAAACACAAAATCATTCGGTAGTCTTTGAGCATGACCTTTTTCAACCATGACAAGTCTTAATCCAGGTTTGACTTCTCCCCAATTTCCAGGATCATAAATATCTAAGATTCTGCCTATATCTGTACTATCTTGATGATCATTCACATCATGATTCTCCTTTATACTTAGATTCTCATCTTCTTCAATCTCAACGTTAACATTATCTTCATTCTTCTTATCTTCTTCATTAATAGTCTCATCATTTATTTCCTTCTCATCTTCCATTGGATCATCAAACTCGTCATTACTTCTATCGGATTCATTAAGATTTGCTGGTTGTACAAGAAATCTGTCCATGGAACCTTGTATTGATCTCATCAATGCATCAGATTTCTCCTTTCTTTGTCTTTTTTGAGCTCTCGATAGATATATTCTCTTTGGTGGCATATTTTCTGAAATTAATAATAAAAATAATAAAAATTCATCACTTCAAAAAACTGACAAACAAAGATAGTTACATTAGAATTCTACAAAGAAAATAAATACCTTAATACAGAAGTTGAAGATGTGGCGACGATGATATAATAGGAGACGGTTGTTGGTATACAGAAGAAAGAGAAAAGACGTGTGTTGGCTTGAAAAATAGATTGATATGAGATTCTATGTAAAATATTTAGGAATCTATAAAAGTTAAAGGATTCACACTTTTTTCCTTTTTTAATTAGAAATTTGACATATACAACGATATTTTCTTGTTTGAAATTTGGAAAAGTGACAATAAATTAAAATTTCTTTTTTGGAAAATATCTACCAGAAATTTAAGAAGATCGAACATGGATTGAATGGGTAAAGAATTAAATAAAACCAATATGTTACTAAATATTTTTAGAAATCTGGGGGCCCTAAAAAAATTATTTATTTTGGGGGTCTGGGGCAAAAGCCCTTTTGGTAACACTTGAGGCACGGCACTGTCCATAACTGCATGTGTCATTGTTATCGTTGTCTTTCAATGTAGGCTCGTTTCTTTTTTGATCTTGATGCTTCTTTGCGATTTTCATTACGAGTGAGGAGATTTTCGAAATGTTGATCGAAAAATTGATCAAATTTTTCATCCAACATTTCTTCAATATCATTATTAGAAGAAGAAGCCATATAGAAGAGAAATGGTATTTGAGCTTGAGAAATTGTTCTTCTTTTAACTTGAGAAACAAAGAAATGTTTTTGAGGTTGAAAAATGTATTTGAGAGAAATGGTTGTTCTTTAACTTAACAAACAAAGAAACGGTTTATGAAGAAACAAAAGAGAGAAGAGAAATTGTAAGAGAGAAGAGGTTTATGAAGAACTACATCTATTTACAACACGGGAAGGTTTATAAAGAATATGTTTTCTGAGTGAAGTCACGAGACAGTCTATTTACTACATCTATTACATGGTTTTGTCTTTTTGTTGTCACAGGTCACGCAAGCAAGTCACGAGACTGAGTTCAACTTGGATTCTTCTCTGTTTGGAAGCTTTACGTCACGAAACAACTCACGAGTCTTGGCTTCTTGTGTCACAAGTCTTCTCTGTTTCACCTACAAAAAATAGACAGCATCATTAGTCAAACCATTCAAAGCAATCAAGCACACATATATCTTTACTCAAAGACAAAGCATTCAAAGCATTTATTCCACAACTTGAGAACGATTCAAAGCATTCAAAGCATTACAAAGCATTTATCTTAACTTAAACAAGCAAACTCAAAGACAAAGCATTACAAAGCATTAAGACAGACTCGGACACATTCTTTTCAGACACAAAGTAGTAAGACAGCCTAACTTGACACATTCAGACTCGACATTAAGCAGAAATATCAGCCAAACAGACTCGATAGAAGACAACCTAACTTGACATCATCTCAGTAATTAGTTTATTTTTGAAGGTCATTTCAAGTTCACTTAGAGGCTCTGTCTTGGCAAGAAGGTGGTCAAGCAATTTTTGCTTGTTAAGCTTGTCCTTTAAGGCAAAGTCTTGCTGCCTTAACTCCCACATGCTCTGTACCTCCACATCCGACTTCACTTCCTCTTCTGAAGCCTTTGACTTGCTTCTACCTTTCGCCTTAGCTGCTTTGACACCAATAGGACGAGGCATTGCTTCAGCCTCTCCAATGCAACCGGGCACAGAAGTTGACGTATGGTCATTTTTTTTCTTCTTTTTAAGCTAACCTTCTCTTTCGTAGAAGATGATCCACACCACTTCTGATCCTTGCGAAGCTCCAACCATGCATGCTCCATAGTGAACTTTGCATTGTGATCATTGTAGTAAATATCGTGAGTCATCTTCAAAATGCCATCCTCGTTCTGTCCACTTGATTTACAGTTCTTTCCCTCTCTCTTTTCCATACCAGCCAGCTTTGGACTTGCATTAAAATAGGTAGCAATGCGTTTCCAAAACTCTTCTGCTTTCTGGTCATTCCCAACCACTGAATCCTTGGAGGTGTTCAGCCATGCACTTATGAGCACACCATCTTTAGTTGGAGACCATTTACGTCTCTCTTTACGGCCAGACACAGCCTCTGCGTGTTCGTTGCCATCTTCAGCCCATTGTGAACCAAAGACAGAGGCATCCGACGCAGAGAGTTCTATACTAGGGATTTGACCAGAGACATAGGAGAATGAGGTGTTTGGTTGTTGGCTGTTTAAGAGGTTTTGGAAGCTAAATGGATCCATGGCGAAGAAGAAGTGGAGGTGAATTATGAAGAATGAATTAACTTGTTGAAACAAGTTAGGCAGTATTTATAAAGGAATTAACTTGTTGAAACAAGTTTGATAGATTTTAAAAAGGAATTAAATTTAAAACCTATCTACCAAAGCATTAATTCCACAACCAACAAACGTTAATCACATCAACCCAGCTAACAAAGACCATCAGAGTAAATTCCATTTAATTTGAAACCTAACTCACAGAGCATTCAAAGAGACTAAACTGAGAAACTAAACAACACGGCAACCAACTCAAAAAAACTAAACCGACTAACTATTTCCATTTAATTTGAAACCTAATTCACAGAGCATTTAAAATACACTAACTAAGAGTAAAACTCACACGAACCTTTGTTGAGTAGCTTGAGAGGACCTAACCCGAAGCTATAGTAGCTTGAAAACAGCCTCGTAGAACCACCAAGCAGAGAAGTGCTCGCTACTGTGTTTGAAACCTATTAGAGAGCAAAAGATTTAAAAGTGAGATTAGAACCATGAATCATGTTTGAGAAAAAACAATATCGAATCAAACACACACAAGAACAGAGGAAAATGTATGAGAAAATTCTATCCATAAATCTTTTGGTCTATCATTTTTTTTTACTTATGAAAAACACACAATACGGATCACATTCATACGGATCACATTCATCAATCTCATCAATCATGTTTGAATCATCAGATAAGTGTTTCAGATAAAACAATGAAACAAGGATCAAACACACACAAGATTCTAAAACATGAACCTGATCTAAACAACGATCATTCACACACAAAATTCTAAAACACATCTCATAAAGATTCAACCTTTGCTGACAAAACTATGAGATTACAACAATTTCACAAAAACCCAAATCGCAAAAATAAATTTCTTTGCAAAATAAAGACACTTATCTCTGAGAGACATCGATTGACAGAGAATCCGGAGGGAGGAAGTGGAAGTGAAACCGATCACCGATTGACAAAGAATACACAGGGACGGAGCGAGACAGAAGACGAAGGGACGGAGAAGCCGGACCGAATGAGAGAGATGACCGACTGAGACACGCGACAAAGAAGCCGGACCGAACGAGAGAGACAACGGAGACGACGGAGTGCAAAAATCGAGAGAGCGATCGTCGAGAGAGAAGATCGACAGAGAGAAGATCGAGAGTGTTCGAGAGACCCTGGAGAAGAGAGAGAGAGACAATTAAGTAAGTTCAATGACCAGCCGCCACATATGATCTCCTTAACAATCCTTTAAACCCTCTATTAAGGTGCGTTCCTCCATTTAATTATCCTTTTTTATTTATTTTTAATCAGTTTTCCTTAAGTACCCATCATTAGGACCTTTGGATATGGAGGTGGTCTAATAGCCGCCTTCCAAATGATTGAGCATTTAAAGTTTTCAAGTTAGAGAGGTTGACGTTGACTTTGTTTTATTTTCGAGAAGCCATGTTCAGGAGAGTAGGACTTGCCGACTTGCATCTTTCAAGGTCCTAGCGGAATATTGACATGAAAGTATGTACGAAGAGGTGGAAGATCAATAGCTACAAAAATAAGAAGAAAACAACAATCAAGTCATGGTCCAATAGTTTTGTTATAGCAATCAAATATCATTATTTATTACTACAAGAAATGAGCTGTAATTAACCATGCAATATGTTGGAGGTGGAGTTTAATGTTCAAAGAAAAAAACATGTCGGAGGAAATGTAGTAAGGTTTTAGACCTAATGCATTGATATTCTTTGGGTTGACGATCTATTTCCCCCTGAGAACTTTCATATAGCACCAGTTATCCACAAAGTTAAAACCTCGTTCTATATCTCCATGAGATGAAACTCAATAATCTATTTCCCCGTCAATAGAAAGTTCGAAATCTATTTACCCCTAAATCTGGTTAATTGAGTTTACAACCAAAACCGAAAACCAAACCACATATATTCAGACCGTAAACCGAATTTAAATTTTGACCAGAGTAAACCGGACCCATCAAAGTCGGGTAAAAGTCGGTTTTCTCCATCAGAATCCTCGCCGTTGAGTGGAGGAACATCTCCCCATTCCGGTAACGCCATGGATGCACGCCGAATTAGGGTTCTTCGTAAAAGTTTCTGATTTGGTGGTTTTGCTCTCTTTAGTCGACTTACGGGTAATAAACTCGGGTGGGTAAGGTTTTAATTATTGTAATCGGGTTTATTTCGGTTGATTTTGAGTCTGATTGGCGCTTAATGGTTATCACCGTTTTGGTAAACAGTAAACCGTACTTAAATGTGGTTTATGTGTTGATAGATTTCGATGTATTGATTTAGGGGTAAATAGATTTCGAACTTTCTATCGACGGAGAAATAGATTATTGAGTTTCATCTCATGGAGATATAGAACGAGGTTTTAACTTTGTGGATAACTGGTGCTATATGAAATTTTCAGGGGGAAATAGATCGTCAACCCATATTCTTTAGATTATAGTTGACAATAATGATAAAAGAAAAAAAAAAGGATTTGGCTCACTTCCCAGATTAGTCGGGCACTTTGACAAAATTTGTATATCCAATAATGATCAGAAAGAGATGCAGAAAGAGATGCACAAATTTTTATTCATGAACCCTTTAAGAACGTGTAGAAATCAATATGATTAATTTTTTAACAAGAATTTGTGGTTTGGTGGTGATTAACTTGAGGACAAAAGCCCAATACGGTGAAAGGTTCGTGTAAGACCCGATCCTGGATTCCTCAATCCAACCAGACCGCAGCCTCACTAAACAATGCAACCAGTTTCATTTACATATTCAAGTTCCAGTGTTAAATAATTCTAAGTCTTTTTCAGAGTTTTGAGGTTCAACATTCTACTAAGGCAAATAGATATTTCATAGATAATAACCAAGGTTCATACATCATTCATCATCCTAATAAATAGATCACACACTAGAATCGCATAAGTTCACAAGTTGCACAATAGGCTACAATAATTATACAATTTTCCGAATCAACCCAATCACCACACATCTTCCCATGGCTGCGGTCCTCATGGTGCTTTTCCCTTACCACGGTCCATTTCTGGTCCTGGATCCAACACAGACAAACACACAATCACAAGGTTAGATTACAAAACAAGAATCAGTTCACATTGCATGGTCGGATCCAATCTAGACAAGAACAATCATCAAAAATGTCAAATCTGACCCCTTTAAAAAGAGATCCAAATACCAAATAAAATTCATGATAATTCATGACAATTCATAAGAAAAATATTCCCATGATCAGATTCAAAAGAACCGGCTCAGATCATAGAGATCTCGGCCATGATCAGCCCACACAAGAACAAGGGACTTTCATGGGAATTTGTTCAGGCCAAGGCCTTAAGATCAATAGATCATTCCCTGTAACATCATAAAACAACCCCTATATAATATACATAAAGAAAACAGAGTAGAAGAAGTCAGAGTAAGGAGTGACCAATCGATCCAAACCGGCCAGACTCACACGGCTATCACCCGCGGCCTTGTCCGGTTACTTTTGGCCACACCTCTCACCTTAGGAGTTCGGTCTCCAGGGGCGACTTCCTTCTCTTTCTCCTTTGCCTTCTCCTTGTCTTTCTGTCTCAAATCCATCCTCTTGATCACACGCCAAACACACCAGGAACACTCAAGAACAATCTCTTGGATCAAATCGGCCAATCCAAGTTTTGTGTCTCTCTTTCTCTCCTGAGTTTTTCTCTGTGTTTCTCTCTGTGCTCAGATGAATAAAATCGACCAGAATGGCAGAAAAGAGAGAGAGAGACCGAGTTAAACTGTCCCCAACTGCCTGGGGTGGCAGTTACCAAGAATCAGATTCCCTTCTTCCCAAAACCGCCCCATAACCGTCCCATAACTGCCCCTTGGCGGTTTCTCCCCTTTTCTTCCTTTGAAAAATCGATCCCTGAGCCTCAGCTCACACTCTGGGAACTTGTCCACTGTCCCAAGTCTAAGACCAATTTGGTCGAACCGTCCCGTACCCGGACCATCGGCTCGTCCAGTAACCGTCCCAGACTCGTCCACACTGATCCGAACCAAAATGCACTGTTCACCGGATTGAGCTGGTCTCCAGCTGTTCCCAGCTGAGTGAGCTAGTCTACCAGCTCCCGTGAGCTGAATAGATCTTAGTGAACTGAATACCAGCTGAACCGAGCTGATTGAACTCAAACCAACACTCGTCCAGCTGCCTAAACACTCACTCAACTCCTTTAACCTTGTTTCCATCCTATTCTGGTTAAGTCTCAGCTGACTGATGCCCTTAACCTTCATTTAGGGCCATGATACGCTTGTCTCAAGGTCCAATGACCTGACTGGTGCGTCTCCCCGCACCATGGCCCGTCCAGCCGATCCTATGTAGGATCGGGGACATGACAAGTCTCCCCCACTAACTTGGGATTCGTCCTCGAATCCATGTTAGGTGTTCCCTCAGGAAGAAATTGTCTGTACCAGTCCGGATACATAGCTTTCATTTTTGCTTCTATTTCCCAAGTGATGAGGTCTTTACCATTGTAATCCCACACCACTTTGATCATGGGAACTCTCTTCTTCCTCATAGCTTTCTCTGACCGATCCACAATCCGAACCGGCAAGGTTTCCAAAGCCAGGTCCTTACCAAGGTCAGCAGGAATCTCGGGCAAGACAATGTCTTGTTCAGACAAACATTTCCGGAGTTGGGATACATGGAACACATTGTGGTATGCATCCATTGCTGATGGCAAGTCCAACTTGTATGCCACTGCACCCACTCTTTCTATGATTCTGAATGGACCCAAGTACCTAGGATCCAGTTTCTTTCGTCCAGAAACCCTGGTCCTACCCTTAAAGGTAATCATCTTGAGATACACCAGGTCATTGACCTCAAACTCAAGATGTTTCCTGCGCTTATCTGCATAGCTCTTTTGGCGGTCCTGCGCCTCTTTCATCTTCTCTTTGACCATCCTGATCTTTTCAGTGGTCTGTTCTACAATTTCAGGACCCAACATGCTACACTCCCCCACTTGGGTCCAGCATAGGGGTGTTCTGCACGGCCTACCATACAAAGCCTCATACGGCGACATGCCAATGCTTGTATGGAAGCTGTTGTTGTAAGCAAACTCCACTAAGGGTAAGTGTTTTTCCCAAGACTCTCCCCAGTCTAACACACACGCCCTTAGCATATCCTCCAAGGTTTGGATTGTCCTTTCAGACTGCCCATCCGTTTGAGGATGATAAGATGTGCTCATATTTACTCTGGTTCCCAAGGCCTTTTGGAAAGACTGCCAGAAATAAGATGTAAATCTTGGATCTATGTCCGAGATAATGCTTGCTGGTACACCATGCAACTTCACTATCTCATCTAGGTACACTTGCACAATCCTATCGACCCCATCCCCTTTCTTGATCGGCAGGAAATGAGCCGACTTGGTCAGACGATCAACCACAACCCATATTGCATCTTTCTTATTCCTGGTCGTGGGAAACCCTGTCACAAAATCCATTGTGATGTGATCCCATTTCCATTCTGGTATGGGTAGGTTTTGAAGTAGACCACTGGGAACCTGATGTTCTGCCTTCACTAGTTGACAAGTGGGACACTTAGCCACCCACTCTGCAACATCAGATTTCATCCTCACCCAATGGTAGTACCTTTTCAGATCCTTATACATCTTGTTCAGTCCAGGATGAACTGAAAACTTAGACTTATGAGCCTGTCTCATAATCTCTTCCTTGAGTTCCTTATTATTAGGAACACTGACCCTACCATTGACCAAGATGGTACCATTGCCAGTTGTCTGGTACTCGGTCTTGTCATTGGCGGCTACCTTCTTTAGATTTTTATCCAGGCCCTGTGCTTGCCTGATCCTGGTCAGGAGATCGGCCTGGTTCACTGCCTCCAACCCCAATGGCTCATCTGAACCAACCAAGGTGTTGAGGTTCAAGGACCTGATCATCCCTTCCAATTCATCCGCCTCCCTCTCAGATGACACTTCAGCCCTTCTGCGTCTCAAAGCATCAGCCACTAGGTTAGCTTTCCCAGGATGATAAGCTATGTCCAGATCATAATCTGCAACAAACTCCATCCATCTCCTCTGCCTTAAGTTTAACTCAGGCTGGGTGAATATATACTTCAAGCTCTTATGGTCTGTGAGTATTTGCACCTTGGCACCATAAAGATATGATCTTCATATCTTTAGTGCAAATACTACTGCAGCCATCTCCAAATCATGGGTAGGATAGTTACCCTCATGCTTCCTTAGCTGTCTGGAAGCATAGGCTATCACCTTCCCATGTTGTGTCAAAACACAACCAAGACCAGTTATGGATGCATCCGTGTACACCACATAAGGCTGATCAATCTCAGGCAACACCAGGACAGGTGCATTAGTCAACATGTTCTTGAGTGCTGCAAAACTTTTCTCGCACTCCTCAGACCATGTGAACCTCACGTCCTTGCCTGTCAGCTTAGTCATAGGTTGAGCTATGCTCGAGAACCCCTTGACATATTTCCTGTAATAACCAGCCAACCCCAAGAAGCTTCTAACTTCCGTAGCATTCTTTGGCTGTGGCCATTCCTGAATACATTTAATCTTATCTTGATCCACTGAGACTCCTTTATCAGACACCACATGTCCAAGGAACCCAATGCTCTTCTGCCAGAAACTACACTTGCTTAGCTTAGCAAAGAGCTTCTGTTCCCTCAGACGGCCCAACACCGCCCTAAGGTGTCTTTCATGGTCCTCTTTTGTCTTGGAATACACGAGTATATCATCAATGAAAATGATCACAAACTCGTCCAAGTATTCTCTGAAGATGTTGTTCATCATCTTCATGAATGCAGCAGGTGCATTGGTCAGTCCGAACGGCATAACCACAAACTCATAGTGGCCATACCTAGTTCGGAACGCTGTCTTCCTCACATCATCTGGTGCAATGGGGATCTGATGATACCCAGAGGCCAGGTTAATCTTGGAGAACCACTTGGCTCCACGGAGTTGATCCAACAACTCGTCAATCCTGGGTAAAGGGTACTTGTTCTTCACAGTCACCCTGTTCAAACCCCTATAATCAATGCACAACCTAAAGCTACCATCCTTTTTCTTAACAAATAGGACTGGTGCTCCCCAAGGTGATACACTAGGGCGTATGAACCCCTTCTCAAGCAACTCCTCAAGTTGCTTCTTCAGCTCTGCCATCTCAGCTGGTGCCATTCTATATGGAGTTTTTGATAATGGGGCCGTTCCAGGTTCCAATTCAATGATGAATGGGTCAGCCCTATCAGGGGGAATGCCCTGTAGTGCCCCAAACACATCCTGAAATTCCCGAACCAACGGTATACCCTCTGGGTCACAGGCCCCTACAACCTCATCGGTGTAAACGGTAGCCAAAAAGGCCTCACATCCATTTCCAAGCATACGTTCTACTTGGACTGCTGAAACCACCAAACTACAAGAGGTTGGCTTAATTCCTTGGTACTTAATCTGGGGCCCAAACTCGTTCTCAAGTTGCACCCTTCCGCGGTGACAATCTAGAGTTGCCCGATACTTTCCCAACCAGTCCATGCCCAAGATCACTTCATGATGCTTGAGGGGGACAACAATCAGATCTATAGGCATCGGCCTATCCAAGATCACCACAGGGATGTCCTTAACCAGACCGAGTGAGCTCATAATTTGCCCTCCGGCCGCACTCACTCGTTCAGGACCATCCCATGTTCCATACTGGAACAAACCTTTTCCAATCATACTTGGACTCACAAAACTATGTATAGCTCCAATATCAAATAACGTGTGTGTTTCCACACCACCAATACTTAAGGTCCCTACACAAGACCCATCAAAGTATATCTATCCATCCTAGGTTCCATACCATGCAATTCTACTGGAATTGTAAAAGTAGTAGTCTAGAATTTTACCAGTGATCGCTTGGAAAGGCTGAGTCCCACCCACATCCTTGGATAGTTCATACACACGAGGTGTTGAGGTCTGACCTCGTCCCTGGACTGGCTTGTTAGCCTCTCCACGTCCCTTACCCTGGTTGCCTTGCAACTTAGGGCAATCCCTGTGGTAATGGCCCTTCTGGCCGCAGTGGTGACAGGTCCTGGACTCACCCAACGGGCTTGGACAATCCTTTGCTGAGTGGTCCATCTTACCACATCGAGTGCAGGCACCCATGGCCTTCCAGCACTCTCCACCGTGGTGGCGACCACACTTAGGGCACTCCGACCTACCACTTGAGGCTTTACCCTCCTCGGTCGAGTCTCTCTTCCTCTTCTTGTCACCACTCTGACCCGAAGATACCACCACACTCTTCAGCTTCTGCTTACCCTCCTCGGTGAGGTTGGTCTCCAGCAAGGCCATCCTCTCAACCAACTCAGAAACCGTGGGGAACTTACAAACAGAACAGTAGGTTCGAAGCTCCACCCTTAGGCCTCAGATGAACCTTCGGACCTGAACCTTCTCATCCTCCAGTTCTCTTCCCACATACCTCCTGAGTAGGTTGAACTCTTCTTCATACTCATGAACAGTCCTTCGTCCCTGAGTCAAGTCCAGGAACTTGGACTCCAAACGATCCCACGCCTCAGCAGGAAAGTACTTATGGTTGAACTCAACCTCGAAATCAGCAAAGTGTTCAATGGTGCCGTTGGTACGCTTGTCCAAGGCTAACCACCAATTATGTGCATCTCCCTCCAGGAAATGCACTGCTATGTCCTTTTGGTAATCCTCAAGACATCGTGTGGACTTGAAGTTTCGAACCAACCTGGTCCTCCACTCGTCCGCCTCCATGGGATCAACACTTCCAGCAAAGTGTTTGGTCCCCAACTTGGAGATATGCTCCAGCACCTTCAGATAGTCCATACCATGCAATGGCATGACCGGTGGATCTATCTCAATCACCTCAGCCACACGACCAGCACCAACATCAGCCACTCCAGCAGCAACCCGAACCGGGGGATTAGCCTGTCCCACGGACGAGTTCACCAATGGTGTGAACGCATGTGTCAAGGAGGCTATCTGAGCTCCCATGATCTGCATAGCCTCCACCAAGCCCCTTATGGTCGGCTCAATGACCTCCTCGGCACCAGTGACCCGAACATTGTTTGCACCAACATTCTGGCCACTCCCAGCACCAACATTGGACGACCCAGTGTCGTCTCCATGGACTTGCTCTTGCTGCTCGTCCACATGAGTTTCATTAACCTCAGTAGGAAGAGTTGGACCCACTGGAAGTCCGGTTACATTGACCACCTGCTCCACCTGAGCGGGTAGCATTGTGGTTAGAATGGTTCCAGCTGGTGACACTCCGGTCTGTTCAGCACCATCCTGCCCCACTGCTCCAGACGCTCCAGTTGCCTCCTTTCCTTTCCGAGATTTATACTTCCTTGTACCCTTAGGAGTTACCAACACAAACAAAAGGTTAGTCCACAACTGAACACACAAACCTCAATCAGTCCTAAGTTAATCAGTACAAAAGATTACTTAGAACCCAACTATCTCACCATGAGTCCAAACGGCCAAGTGTGTGGTGAACCAATAACCCAACAAATCCTAGAATCAAGAATGCTCTGATACCAACTTGTAAGACCCGATCCTGGATTCCTCAATCCAACCAGACCGCAGCCTCACTAAACAATGCAACCAGTTTCATTTACATATTCAAGTTCCAGTGTTAAATAATTCTAAATCTTTTTCAGAGTTTTGAGGTTCAACATTCTACTAAGGCAAATAGATATTTCATAGATAATAACCAAGGTTCATACATCATTCATCATCCTAATAAATAGATCACACACTAGAATCGCATAAGTTCACAAGTTGCACAATAGGCTACAATAATTATACAATTTTTCGAATCAACCCAATCACCACACATCTTCCCATGGTCGCGGTCCTCATGGTGCTTTTCCCTTACCACGGTCCATTTCTGGTCCTGGATCCAACACAGACAAACACACAATCACAAGGTTAGATTACAAAACAAGAATCAGTTCACATTGCATGGTCGGATCCAATCTAGACAAGAACAATCATCAAAAATGTCAAATCTGACCCCTTTAAAAAGAGATCCAAATACCAAATAAAATTCATGATAATTCATAAGAAAAATATTCCCATAATCAGAATCAAAAGAACCGGCTCAGATCATAGAGATCTCGGCCATGATCAGCCCACACAAGAACAAGGGTTTTTCATGGGAATTTGTTCAGGCCAAGGCCTTAAGATCAATAGATCCTTCCCTGTAACATCATAAAACAATCCCTATATAATATACATAAAGAAAACAGAGTAGAAGAAGTCAGAGTAAGGAGTGACCAATCGATCCAAACCGGCCAGACTCACACGGCTATCACCCGCGGCCTTGTCCGGTTACTTTTGGCCACACCTCTCACCTTAGGAGTTCGGTCTCCAGGGGCGACTTCCTTCTCTTTCTCCTTTGCCTTCTCCTTGTCTTTCTGTCTCAAATCCATCCTCTTGATCACACGCCAAACACACCAGGAACACTCAAGAACAATCTCTTGGATCAAATCGGCCAATCCAAGTTTTGTGTCTCTCTTTCTCTCCTGAGTTTTTCTCTGTGTTTCTCTCTGTGTTCAGATGAATAAAATCGACCAGAATGGCAGAAAAGAGAGAGAGAGACCGAGTTAAACTGTCCCCAACTGCCTGGGGTGGCAGTTACCAAGAATCAGATTCCCTTCTTCCCAAAACCGCCCCATAACCGTCCCATAACTGCCCCTTGGCGGTTTCTCCCCTTTTCTTCCTTTGAAAAATTGATCCCTGAGCCTCAGCTCACACTCTGGGAACTTGTCCACTCCCTGTCCCAAGTCTAAGACCAATTTGGTCGAACCGTCCCGTACCCGGACCATCGGCTCGCCCAGTAACCGTCCCAGACTCGTCCACACTGATCCGAACCAAAATGCACTGTTCACCGGATTGAGCTGGTCTCCAGCTGTTCCCAGCTGAGTGAGCTAGTCTACCAGCTCCCGTGAGCTGAATAGATCTTAGTGAACTGAATACCAGCTGAACCGAGCTGATTGAACTCAAACCAACACTCGTCCAGCTGCCTAAACACTCACTCAACTCCTTTAACCTTGTTTCCATCCTATTCTGGTTAAGTCTCAGCTGACTGATGCCCTTTAGGGCCATGATACGCTTGTCTCAAGGTCCAATGACCTGACTGGTGCGTCTCCCCGCACCATGGCCCGTCCAGCCGATCCTATCTAGGATCGGGGACATGACAGTTCGAATCCCAATCACCAGAGAATTAACATTTCAACATCGTCAGAGACATAGGACCGACACATTATAACAAGTGACTAGTCTGTATCATTTATGTGGGGTCAGGATATCCCTGTATAATTCAAAAAAAAATTAATTTAAAAATCATACATCTTATATCAATATATTGTTTAGTTATATTCATATTGTATTTTTCATCTATACTAACATTCTAATTATTGCAGAGTTCTATAGCTGCAAAATGAAAAGTTCGGTTTTGGTCATGTTGGAATTGAGGCAAAAAGAAGAAAGATATTTGATGCAAAGTCAAAACAGTATTAAATAATTTAACATTCAAACCAACGTGTCAATGACTATAGTTATTTGTTTCCAAAAACTCACAAATAGTTAAAACAAAACCCAATGATGAAAAATGTGGAGACGAATAAAAGAGGCCGAAAATAAAGGGAGAGAGAATCATTTTGTAGTAGTATGATGATTGCAAAAGTGGGACAAAAACAGAAAGCTCATGATTTGGTCACGAGAGTGTATATAAATAGTTCCCTTGTTCTAAGTACAAAAAAGCTTGCTTAGAGAAGCAAGTAGTGAAGCAAGAGATTGTTAAAACATCACTTTCTATCGTGTCCAGTTCCAGAATGTGTATGGCATAACGTTTTTGTTTCCTCGTATATTTTTCATGAATACTAATGTTGTTTCATCTTCTGAGAATAAGTTTTAATCTGCAGCATTCGATGGGGATACTAACCTAAATCATCATCTACAAATGTATCTATATGTATTTTAAAAATCCTAGCATAACTTTTAGGTAAACTGTATGGTTGATTAAACATGGCATGCACATGCAAAACGTAGATATACATCCACGACGGTTGGAGTGAAAACATACAAGAGAATAACATAGTTGAATTTCATGATAGTCGATAAGTTTTTGACGGAATACTGAGACATACAAACAGACTATTAGATGAAGTTAATATCCATAAACCACTGGTGAGTATGAATTGTGAAATTAACTACTGCAACTAACTCATTCTCTTGATTAAATTTGAGTTAGGAGTATAACTCAAAAATGTTACAAATTATGAATTACTTAAAAGAATTTCGAGTTAATGTTTGAATTAGAATATTGTGTTATACTTGAATTACTTTTGAGTTATCCTCTTCGTACAATTGATAATTCAAGTGATAACATTAAACAAAATCTCATGTATTAGAAGTTGAGTTAATATTTTTGCATTTTGTTAGCTAACTTACGGTTACATTATGATTTTTAATAATTTTAATTTTTAATACACTGCATACAATGATTGTCTCACGTTACTTATCATTAGTTGATAAATCTTTTTTTTTTGAAAATGTATAGTTATTACCTAATTAGTCAAAGATTTTATAAACCTTTTCTTTTCTTTTAATTATTTAAATAAAATATTTTTATAAAATCTAATTTTTAATTCTGTTTTGTAACTGAAAATTTCATAAATAAAATTAGATTTAAATATATACATTTGTTATAATATATGCATAAATTTAAGTATATTTCCTTAATTTATATATTTATTTTTCTTAAGTCATTTTATTAAATATATATAAATGTTATTATTGACATTTATATATTTTAAAAAAGTTATGCATGCTACATTTTATACATCAAAAATATTACCAATTAATTATGTTGAAAAAATAGTAATTCATATTTATACAGTAAACTTACTACATAAATCTATAGTTTTTTCTCCCACATAATTTTTACTGCAAATTACAATACATCAAGCTATGATTTTTATTATAACTCAACGCTAATACTACAATCAGAGCCGTATTTTTAGACAGTTTGTTTGTGTTTCTATATGTTACAATGGTTAAATAATATAACATGGAGCGCAAATAAATTTTCAAGTCCACAAAACCTAATTATTCACATGTAAGCGGCATTATTCTTTGGGTTGATTCAGGCTGAGGACAAAACAATAAGACCATGTTTATCGGTAATCCTTAATAGGTTTCTTAGTGTATTAATAACATTTAATTAAATAAAAAAGAAGGAAAAGATAGATTATCGATCCTTAAGTGGTGATCTTTGTGACCGATTATTAGAGAGTTTTCCAAACCACGTGTCAGCATTTTCACCGAAATCATTATTGTTTTCTCTTCTTCATCTCTCTTTCCTCTCTTCGTGTTCTCCGTCACGAGTGAGAGAAGATCGAAACCGATTGAAACCACCAAAGATCCTCCACCACCAATCCTCTGTCTTCGCTCTCGTCTTCTCCTCTTCTCCGTGACAGAGGAAGGATTCAAACCCACCACCGATCGAGTTTCCCCAAAAAGTACGACGACTCTTTCTCTTCTCACGGCGTTCCTCCGTCTTGTCTCGCTCCTCACAGCGTCTCCTCCGTCTTCTGTCGTCTTGTCCGTCTCCACCACCGATCCTCCGTCTCTCGCTCCTCAAGGCGTTCCTCGGTCTTCTCTCCCTCCTCACGGCGTCTCCTCCCCTCCGTCTTATCTCGTCTCCCTCAGAAGAGCGATCGAAATCCACAGATAAGTGATGTTTCAGTTTCTCTTCTTCACATGCAAAATCAAACTGTTCGGTTCAGTTTTTGTTGTTGGCATAATCTACTGATTTTTCATTAATACCGAATCAATCTCTCTCGTTTCATCATCTAGTTTCCAAGGAAAGAAGAAAAGAAAAGTTTTTCTGTCAGTTTTGTTTTCTCGGAAGAAACTAGATTCTGACTTTGATCAACGATCCTTTAGCTTTAACTTTAACTCTTTCTGTGTTTACTGGTTAGATATGTGTATACTTTGTTTTAATGATCGTTTTCAATTCAACAGGACGCCAAGGAACATCTTTCTGTATTGGCTTCGTCTCTACCAGACAAAATGGTAACAAACTAACTCTTTTGTAGTCACGTTATTTAAGTTAATAGCGAGAGGGAAGTGTGAGCTTTTAAGTGATGTTTTAGTCTTCTTGTGTTGATAATTTTGACAGGGTTGAGGGCGATGTGAACAAGGTTACACATCCAGTTCATCGAGAAGCAAACACAACGTGAGACTGTCGTTGTTAATTACGGCAGGGACCTTGAGGTCGACAGTCAACCACTTCTTCAGAGTCTCGGTAAGTTTGCAAGAATTGATATCAGTAAAAAAAAAATTTCTTAATTGATTTAGTGTGGATAATAGTTAGCTTAATAAATGCTTGTTAGGTTGTGGTTAGTGAAATTCGTGTGATGAATGGTTGTGATGTATGGTTGTGATGAATGCTTGTCTGCTTAGGTAATAAATAAGTTAGGAACATGTCTTCTCATCTCTATTTAACTCAACTCAAAGCTCTTATTAAAACTGTATGCTTTCTTTCTTTCTTTTCATCTTCTTACACAATCTCTTTCTCTCTTTCTCTCTTTCTTCAAACACATTGCTTCTCTCTTTCTCTCTTCTCTTCCTCTACGAAATGGATTCTACGAATCCACATACTCAACCCTCCAATTTTGTTGATCTGTTGAACAGACAACAAGACACTCCCTTTCCTTATGCGAGTTTTCCACTCGATGGGGATATCGGATCATCACAACTCCCTCTGTTCAGTACTCAAGCAACTGCAACATCTAGCTTCTATGAAGACTCTCCTACACAGCGTAAAGGAAGAAAGAAATGGAGTCCCTCGGATGATCTAGTGCTGATTAGCGCATGGTTAAACACCAGCAAGGACCCTGTTGTGGGCAATGAGCAGAAAGCAGGAGCTTTCTGGAAACGTATTGCAGATTACTATGGAGCTAGTCCAAAGGTGGGTGGAGGTGATAAGCCAGAGCCCATGCAGTGCAAGCAAAGGTGGCAGAAACTGAATGATTTTGTTTGCAAGTTCTGTGGATGCTATGCCGCTGCAACAAGATAGAAAACAAGTGGTCAGAATGAGGCTGATACTGTTAAACTGGCACACGAAATCTTCTACAACGATCATAAGATCAAATTCAACCTTCACCATGCGTGGGAGGAGCTGAGGACGACCAGAAATGGTGTGAAGCTGCTACTAGGAAGATTGATGGAACCGGTAAGAAGAGAAAGTGTGATGATGGAGCACAATCAGAAAGCTCTCAAGCTCCGGCTGATCTCGGTGAAGAATCTCCACGTCCTCCTGGAGTTAAGGCAGCTAAAGGAGCAGCTGGAAAGAGAAGTATAGCTGATAAGGAGGCAGGGAAAGGTGCAGCTCACTTTCAGACCATGTGGAGCATTAAGGAGAAAGATCTGGCCATCAAAAAAGAGCTTAAGAAGATGGGATTGCTTGACAGTCTCATCTCCAAAAAAGAGCCACTTTCTGAATTTGAAGATGCTCTAAAGAAGAAGTTACTTACGGAGATGTTGAATCTTTAGTGTGAACTCATGTTACTTATCTATGTTTAATTTCATGTTCTATATGTTTACTCCTTGACAGTCTCTATGTTTAATCCGCTAATTTCAAGTTTCATTATGTATGTTTCCGGTTTATGTTATATTATGTGATTTGTTTCTGTTGTTTGTTAGATGTTCTGTTCTGTTAGCTCTTCTGTTTAATTTCAAGTTTATTATGTGATGTGTGTCTTTTCATGTGCAGTTACGAGACAAAGAAGTCAGAAGTCTTGGTGTCGGTTTTGTTAGAGAGGTCACGAGATGGCGTTGTCACAAGCAATAGAAGTCATGCGTTTTTGAATTTTTGTGTCACGAGTTTTGTAAGTGTCACGAGTTTTTGAATGTTTGTGTCACAAGTTTTGTATCTATGTGCCAGTGTCATGAGTTTTGTATTCAACAAAGTGACTTATTGAAGTCACAAGATGTTTGTTCCCTCTTGCTCTATATATACGTTTGATCACCAAACATTGTATTCACAAAAACAAGTTTCATTCTCTTCATCTCAAAACACAAAAACAAGTTTCATTCTCTTCATCTCGAAACACAAAAACAAATTGTCATTCTCTTCAGCGCCAAACACAAAAACAAATTTCCATTCTTTCCTTCCGGTCTTTTAACAAAGCTCATCATCACAAAGTCTTTTTCTTTTCTCATTGATCACAACACTTTATACAATTTAATTCTCATTATCAATTTTATGGCTTCTTCTTCTCATAACAGTTTTGAGGATGTTGATGATGGAAGTTTTGATCAATATTTTGATGACTATTTTGATCAACAATTCGATCAAACATTCGAGAATTTAGCCATTAATTATGGTCATCAAGAAGTCGAAAAAAGAAGAAGAAAAAAACGAGTTCATATTGAAAGAAATCGTGAAGAAGGCGATCAACGTTTATGGAATGATTATTTCAGTGAAACTCCAACATTTCCTGAAAATCTATTCCGACGACGATTTAGAATGAACAAGTCATTGTTCATGCGTATTGTTGATCGACTCTCCAATGAAGTTGACTACTTTCGACAAAAGAAAGATGCTCTCTGAAGGCTTAGTCTCTCTCCACTTCAAAAGTGTACAGCAGCCATTCGTGTCTTGGCCTATGGTTCTGCGGCTGATGCTGTAGACGAATACCTCCGACTCGGTGCTGCGACAGCTCGGTTATGTGTGGAACATTTTGTGGAAGGAATAATATATTTATTCGGCGATGAGTACCTAAGAAGACCAACACCGGCTGATCTTCAACGTCTACTTTATATTGGTGAGGAACGTGGCTTTCCCGGGATGATAGGGAGCATCGATTGGGGAGTGGAAGAATTGTCCCACCGCTTGGAAAGGTCAATATTCACGTGGTTCGGGTAAACCCACAATCGTTTTAGAGGCGGTTGCTTCGTATGATTTATGGATATGGCATGCATTTTTTGGACCTCCAGGTACCTTAAATGATATCAATGTTCTTGATCGCTCACCTGTTTTTGATGACATAATAAAAGGTCAAGCTCCGCAAGTTACTTTCTCTGTCGATGGAAGAGAGTATCATTTGGCTTACTATCTCACCGATGGTATTTATCCGAAATGGGCAACTTTTATCCAATCTATTTCAATACCCCAATGTCCGAAAGCGGTTTTGTTTGCTCAACATCAAGAAGCTGTCCGAAAAGATGTTGAGCGGGCTTTTGGAGTGTTGCAAGCTCGATTTGCCATTATTAAAAATCCAGCACTTTTTTGGGATAAAGCTAAAATTGGGAAGATTATGAGAGCATGTATCATACTCCATAATATGATAGTAGAAGACAAACGAGATGGATACACTCATTTTGATGTTTCAGAATTCCAACAAGGAGAAGACACTGGAACTTCACATGTCGATCTCACGTATTCTACAGATATCCCTTCAAATATCGCCAATATGATGGGTGTTCGAACAAGAATTCGTGATAGACAAATGCATCAACAACTCAAAGCTGATTTGGTTGAACATATATGGCGTAAATTTGGACCTAATGGAGACAACTACTAAGCTCAGATGTTTTTCCAAATTATTCTCGATTATTGTACTAGTCTTTTTTTTATGTTTTTTTAATAAGTATGTTCTAAATGTTATCTTTTAATATGTTTGAATTAATAAATAAATTTTATCTTTAAAATTTTTTTTTTTTTAAGAACCCTTAATTAAGAAACTCTCAATGGACCGCTCCAAATGGGATCTCTTAACAATGGTTCTTAACTCCACTTAAGTACAATTAAAATATTAAATAATTACTAAGAAACACACTTAAGGATCAAGGGATAAACATGCTCTAAGAACGCGTTGTTTTAAGTTTCCAAATTTTTGAAGTTTCAGTTGACAGTTGTATCACAACTACTATTCATTGGTTATGTAGTTGACGTTCTGCCACGGCATGACGTACGGCATTAAGACAAAGTTGGAGGTATTCGCCGACGGAGAGATATTAGCAGATGTCAAATGTCATTAAGCATGAGATCCCAAATCGCTGAAGTCAAAAATTTACCATCAAACATGATTACTGATCATCACTCCTTTTTTATAATCACGGAGGTTAGGTAATAATTATTTATTATATCTCCTTCTAAAAGAAAACCACTCAATTAATTTATGTTATTCTCAGTTTCTTTTACTAGAAAAGGTATTCTACTTTACTTGATTTCAGCACATAACGAAAGAGGCAATTTTGAAAAATTGGGTCCACGATAACGGACTCCTTAAATTGATTTCAAAGTTTTAAGTAGTATTGTTTAGTGAAAAACATTTCAAGTCAATAAATAGTTGTGACAAATTCTATTAAGTCTAAACTAATGATTTCTTTTTTCTCGTAACCAAACCTCATTAACTTCGGATTCAAACAAGATATTATAATTAGAAATAAGATGGTTTATTTTCTATTAAACCGCCAAAAGTGCTATAAACAAAATCAATTCAAAATTTTACATGATTATTATAAGTGAAAGATATCTGAAACTTTGATATACATACTAGATTCAAGTATACATTACAAAAAAGTATACATACAAAATCTTCCTTTTTTTTTCCCAACTGGTTCGGGAAACTTTTATGTCTCTCTATAGTTGTTGGTATATCCCTCTATATAAATCTTTAGTTCTAAGTAAAGCAAAAGCAATAATTATAGAGTTTAAATAGTAGTTTGAAGTTTTAATTAACAGAAGGAATTGTAATGAAAAAGTTCGAAAGATTTTTAAGGAGGTGACATGGATTTTCAAAAGATATAAAAGAACTAATAATTTTTTTTTTCTTGGACAAAATAAAAAGAACTAATAATAAAAAGTGTTTTTGTCTAGTTGAAAAGTATGACCCATGATCCTACTCATGCATAATTACATTGAGTAGGACCTTAACTCATTTTCCAAATACCTTCCTTTTCATTTTTTTTCTTTGTCTAATCGAGTTCTTATTTTTACATATTTGCATCCATATTCATAAATTCATAGAACTCACATGTACTACTGGTTTAGACTTTGACAATTTGCGTCTCAAATTTTCCATTCAACTCAAGGTTTTTTTTTTTTTGATTAACATGGAGTATCTGAAACTTATTATGTAATAGTCCAGACTAATTTTTAAGTAAAAAGACTATTTCTCTACGTATTCAAATAAATCATAATTAAGCAGTAGACTTATACATGTGTGTGGTCACATGATTTAATATAGTAAAATTCTTTAGAACCCGGATTACTTAGCAATCTAAAGCACGGCTACTCAAAGTTTATTATTCAAAGTCGGTATTCCTGAAAACTAACTGTATGAAAAAACTAAATTTATATGAGTTAAAGATTAACATATATAGTAGCAACTAGCAATCATAAAAAGGTATCTTGTCTGGTTGGAAAAAAAAATGAGCCATCACATGAATAGTTACATGATGTGTTTGGTAATTAATTAAGTGGGGATGAAATAATACAATAATAGTCAAATCTCTGATTACCCACACTTCATTACTTAAATATTTTTCTTCATCCTCACTTTCTTAAACCTTCCCATCTAGTCACTCTCTTTTTTCTTTCTGTAAGTCTATGTCTCAATTATAAGGATCGAACTCTCTTTTCCCCAATCTAACCTATCTTTTTCAATCCTTTAATTATCTTCCAATGTAAGAATTATTATGAATTTGTGACGCGTAACAGCTCCTTATTTGATCATTTTCTCTAATTTCAGTTTATTAGCTTTAAAGAATGCACACATTTCATACGATTTTATTTGTCGGCCATGCAATACTTGATAGTGTCCACACGAAAGAAAAAAAAACTGGCAATACTTGATAGTCACGAAAGAAATTATTAAAAAACTGGCAAGGCAAATTCTTTTGTAAAATAAATATATGAGAAATTTTAGTATGTGATTATCGTGTGTTTTATATATTGCATTCATAAGAGAACAAACCCAAAACTAATCCAAATGATCTGATCGAAAATCGACACTACTTTAGATTGGTTGACTGATTCAATCCGTTCTATAAGTTTAAATTTGTAGATCAATTAATTCACTCCAGTTTTAATATCATCTTGTGTTGAACGGCATACTTTATGTTGAAAGCCCGGGAAACTTAACAGAGCCGTGCTCACCTTATCAATTTTGGGGCATTGGCCCCATGCTTCCTCTCACATTAGTACATTTTGGGGTCTCCATATTCATAAATCATATAATCGATATATGATAATATGATAAAAACTATAATTATCTCTTAATACTTTTCAATAATATGATCATTTCTGTTTAGTTGTTGTGAATATTAATTTCATTGTATATTTTTTATTTTGAATTTCGAAAACATTTTCCTGCATATAATTTGAGTTTGTATATACAATTTCAGTTGTAATCAAAATATAACTTTTGCCATTAATTTTCATAAGATTAATTTTTCTTAAAAATAATTTTAAAATATAAGATAAGAAAACAATTTATTTTCTGGTTCGTATTAAAAAAAATTAATACGCATATTTGATATAAAATAAATTATTTTTGCCCTATGCCCCTAATAGCCTTGCACTGAAACTTAGTGAAATGAGTCAGAAACTTAGAATATATAAGTGAGACTATCCCAATCAAAATGGGTTCGTGAATTTGGCAACTATTTTTGAAGTTCGGCTAAAAAATTGCTACTGTTATGAAATAACTTATAATTTATAGTATCGAGAAATTTAAATAAGAGTAGAATTTAATACCCGTAGGAAGCAAATAACACTAGTATAAGGGAGAGAGTTTATTATAAGGAAGAAGAAGAAGATGTAATGGTTCTTTGATTATAAACTCTTGTTCTTGTTTGTGGTGTACAAAAGAGTGAGATGAGTGATGGTATTTATAGTGAACAACAATACATAAAATAACAAAGATAGTGCTTAATTTGGTAAATGAGTGGGTGATCATAGTGTTTGATGAGTAGATGATCATAGTGCTTGAGTTGGTAAAGGAGTGGATGATCATAGTGCTTGAGTTTGGTAAAGAAGTGGATGATCATTTCAATGCTTAATTTATAACACTCCCCCTTGATCATCCATCTTGTATTACGTGGTGCCTCGTTAAAAACCTAGTCATGGAAAACCCAATGGGAAAAACCGTAGTAAAAGTAAAAAGAGTACAACTACGTAAGCTCCCCCTCGAATGAGTAGTCATAGAACCTTTAGAACAATGATAGATTTTCATCTCTCAAATTGTAACATTCTCTTTGGTTGTCTATCTTTTGTATGTTCTTTGTTGCCTCGTTAAAACCTTGTCATGGAAAAACCCAATGGGATAAAAAAAAAACCATGATAAGGAAAAAGAGTACAACCACACTTACTATCATATTTCTTTCCCTGGAAACAATATCTTCAGGATATGCATTCCAATCAACTCTCTTCAGAGAATTAAGCTTAAGAGAATAAACTCTATTCATTTCTATTATGATATCTAGGGCCTTTAGACTTCTTGTCCATAATTCTCTTTTGACTTAGACAATAGTTTATTGGTCTATTTGGATTTCAAACCAAATTTCTTACATATAATCGTATAGAAATTCGTCTCGTACATACGAATTATTCATTTGTAACTATAGAAGTTACTATTATGATTTTCTTTCTTTTCATATGAAATTACATCTTTCAGTAATGAAAAAGATTAATAATTTTCTTAAATAACACTCTTACGTATGGTATTTCAGGACCAAACATATACGAGCGTCTTAAATAAAATACTTTAAGGATCTTTATGATAACATCTCAGTTTTAGATCTCCAGTTTAGAATACATAAAAACAATATAGTATTGTCAAGAGTTTTCTTTCAAAATATAATTTTTCTATAACTCTTCAGGAGTTTTGATTATATTCAAATCATGATTCTATTGATTTATAATCTCTTGATAAATACAAATGGATACATTTGTTAACCTTATAATATTTCATATATCCCATAAAATAGTTTGTTTCAATTCGATCGAATATGCAGAGTTCCCGGGAACATGATTTTGATATCATCAATCCTTCATGGATTATACTTTCAGGGATTAACATTTTTCAAGTGGATTGTTTTATTCAAGTTCTTCCTTTATTACCAGACTATAAGGAACTTGAAACTAGTTGCATCTACCACATGAAATTATGTCTCTTCACAATTAATTTCATATTGATCATTCTTTGTGTGCAACGGTTCATTTACATCTCACTTGTTTTACACCTTTTAGTGTATGGACTACTGGTCCAAATACTTCTCTATTTCACAAGAAGTTTATATCTTTGTCTATTGCATCTTTCTGATTTGGCCAATCATTTCTTTGTGTACACTTTTCAATAGACTTTCTTTCATGATCCTCTTTCTCATTTATTATATCAACTGCTACTTTGCATGTATAATATCATCGACGTCAATTTTCTTATCGGTTCCATTTTGTTTCATACATGACATAACTTATTGAGATCTCTTCATTTGTCTCAGGTACCTGAATTTTCGTCAGTCATGTTTAATTTCTCTTCTGGAGATCATACAAAACTATATTGCCTCGTTTTGACCATTATCAATATATGCTCCTTTTCATTTACGAGGATTTATCTTTGGAACCAATCTGTCTACCACGCTGCAGGCGTGACTAGCAGTTTGATATTGTTCTTGTAGAACATTTATTCTTATTGGAGCATTTACAGCTGGTATATGTGACTTGATCACTATATTTATATGGGTCGTGTCTGGCAACTGCTTTAGTAAGTTTTGAAATGAATTATCTTTTGGACTTCTATTTCACATTGTGTTTAGCCCGAGGATCAATGATAATTCATTTCAACTTATTTTCTTTTCCAGCTGTTTATTTTCTCCCCCTTATGTTGGAAGTACTAACTCACTTTTAGAATTCATGTATAGCCTTACTTATAGTTTTCGGGGATGGCTCTGGATTCTTAAGTGTCAATAGAGATTTATATCCAACATATATTTCCAACCTCATTTGAAAACACATCTTCATTTGAAGCTCTGTGGCGGAGCAACATCCAACATTCTTAGATGAAAATGATTGGTTTCTGATTCTATACCAATGATGGGGAGAACTAGTGAATATTTATTGGCTTGATGCGATCCAATGTTGCTCAAAATGTTTAGCACTTATCTCAGTGAATGTGCTATAGTCGTTAAAGACTTTAAGAAGTGAATTCACCAATATTATAAAAATGCATAGTGGGTGATCAGTCCACTAACATCTTCGTTATTTATGCCAATATCTTATTTTGGCTGGTGAAAACCATATTACCCTTTTATCTTATGGGTAAGCAACATATGTCAAATCATTCGGAAGAATCTTCTGGTTCTTATATGACTATGCATATGACCTTTAAGTATATATTCGCATTATTAATGAACCAAAATGGTCTAACTGATTCATGCCAAATGTAAACTTCTAGTTTACTATACATTTATCTTCATTATACTAATCTTTGTGTAGTACAATATATAAGAGGCTGTAGATATTTTCTCTAAAATACTTATACTGCTTTGAGAATTATTTCTGATTGAAATGTATATATCATTTCGTTTGCTTATTGTCTCAACATAAGTGTCTCAAAATCTTACGGATTTACTTTGAGAAAAATTCATTAATCTTAGTTTTAGTGTAAACATAATCTTCTGGATGTTTGACTTATCATAAAAAGTGAGATTCTTTAACTCTTCCCCTCGAGATGATACTACTACAGGTTTATCAATCTCGAATGTATCTCATTTTCTTAATCAACAACATATCCTACATGGGTTATGTATTTTTCGTAGATCGTTTTAACTTTTGATACTTATAAAAATACAATACCTTAAGAACTTTAAATTGCATTCTTAAGAACTTTAAATTAAATTTTTATGTGCAGTAATACTATGTATACTTCTGGAGCATCATATATATCCTCTTTTTAAGCATTCTATAAGTTTTTACTACCTTGTATTGTACACACAATAAATTTTCTTTCATCTTCAGATGAATTCATAATTTCTTTTCTTTATTACCATGTTTATTTTCTCAACTTTAAGTGAGAGTATGAGTTCTATAAAGAAACTCTTTGGACCTTGACCTCATTTATGCTCACGTCTAAAACCACTATTTATGAGTTTTTTTAAATGTCATATTCTCTTCAGGAGAATGAATCATAATCAACTAGACGTGATTTATCAATAGATATTTTTCAATATATATGCATCATAAAAAAAAAAATTCTTGAAGAAATTTTACTTTTAAACTTAACATCCAACATAGTTGGCTTTATTTACAGACTTCAGGTCTTGTAATCTTTAAATGCAAAATACAAAATGAGCTTTAGGTAATCACTTCAGGTGATAATACCTTTTTTATATATATTATCTTCCAAAACTTATGGATCTTTTAGAGTCAAGCTTTAAACTTAAAATCCTCAATATAAATGGTAATAAAATCAAAATATTTCAAATATATATAAATATGTATTAACAAAGGTGTCTTATTATATCAGAAAATAAATAAAACTTTCATAGTAATTATTATATAGACTATATTATTACTCTCATGCTTTTTAACAAAGTTTAACCTATCAATCAATTTAATGAACAAATTTATATCACTGCCAACTTCATGCAAATTGATTTATCTAATCAAGTTTGTTAAACTTGTATATAAAGCATAAAAATACTTATCTTATAAACAGAAGTATATCGGCGATGAAAGTTTCAGCTGTTCACGTTTCTGAATTGGCTGATAACTTGTACATATCTTTCCGAGAGAATACACAATCCTGAAAACTTTAAATTTTGCTCATATAAACATGGCCATTACATTAGTAAATATCAACATATAATCCAAATTCTTTTATGATATTAGACCAAAGACTAATCGACCACAAAACTAACCGATTACAAATAATTTCTTTTATGATGTAGACCATGAATCATAAAGTATGTTTCCTTAATACCATTAAACCATGAAGCATATTAAAGTATAATAAGCAAAATTTAATTCATCAAATAACTATTATTCTTACATATAGACAAGCGTTGATATATATATATATATCATCGTCTAAAATGACTATATATATATATATATTTAGAATTTCGCAATTTTAAAATGAACCATTTATTATGAACTTCATAATTTAAAAACCGTTTACATTAATCATACAAGCAATTACAAGGAGAAGCGATGTAAAGAAAATTAAACCGATAATCATCTTAAATTCACTCGGAGTAAATTCTCCATCGAATAAACCATAAATAGAAACACAAATAAAAATGGCACATAAAAACAAAAGTGCGCGAATCATCTTTCTTGAAAAATCGGAGGAGAGCGATTTTGAAATTTTTGAGAGAAGATGAAATGTTTTGGATGATGAAATGAAGTGAAAATGAGTTGTATTTATAGATGAAAATTACTGTTCATGACCGTTGGAGAAAGGGGAAATTTTTGAAAAAAATTCTTTGTGACCGTTGGGGTTAAATCGAGTGCACCAAAAATTAGTCCGAAAATATCGTATTAAACGGTCAATCAAATCTATAAAATTTCATAAAAGTGAAAAATTATGACAATGAAATATTTATGTTATATGACAATAAATCATGCGACGGCTCAGCCGATCAATGCAGAATAATAAATAAATTATACGGCGGCTCGGCCGACCAATTAATAATAAACAGAATATAAGGCGGCTCAGCCGACCAATAAATAATAAACAGGATATAAGGCGGCTCGGCCGACCAATAAATAATAAACAGGATATAAGGCGGCTCGGCCGACCAATAAATAAATTAAATTACTAGTAAATAATATAGGCGGTATTCCGGCCATTATAACATGATATAAATAATAGTAGAAGCGGTATACCGACCATTATAACAGGGTATAAATGATACAAATAAATTTTACCGAATTGCAGAGTGATCGTGCTGATAACGTGTTATGAAATAACTTATAATTTATAGTATCGAGAAATTTAAATAAGAGTAGAATTTAATACCCGTAGGAAGCAAATAACACTAGTATAAGGGAGAGAGTTTATTATAAGGAAGAAGAAGAAGATGTAATGGTTCTTTGATTATAAACTCTTGTTCTTGTTTGTGGTGTACAAAAGAGTGAGATGAGTGATGGTATTTATAGTGAACAACAATACATAAAATAACAAAGATAGTGCTTAATTTGGTAAATGAGTGGGTGATCATAGTGTTTGATGAGTAGATGATCATAGTGCTTGAGTTGGTAAAGGAGTGGATGATCATAGTGCTTGAGTTTGGTAAAGAAGTGGATGATCATTTCAATGCTTAATTTATAACAGCTACTTATTTATTCATCAAAACTAATAAAACTAGCCCCTGCTAATAATATATTGCATCGAGCACAGGTAAATAGAGCTCCATAAATAGCTCTCACCCTTTAGGCCCAATGGGCTCAATAAATAGTCACTGGCAACAGTGGCAGCAGCCCAAAAAGGACCAGGATGAAAGCATGTCTATTAGACCAGTCACCAGCGACTTGTTTCTGTATTACTACATATTTTTTTTTTCTAAACTGTAAATATGATATAGATGAATAAAAAATTTTACAAGGGAAGATCTTAGATTTTGAACCATCTTGGCAAAAAAGAATTAAAAACAAGATGGAGCTCTGAAATTTGTCCTACGAGAAAACTATTTCAGCCACATCACCATGAGAGCGCTGAAGGTCCTTCGTACTCTCACCACAAGAAAACACTCCTAATTCCGACGGAGCTTCCGACGGACACCAAGGTCGTCGGACATTTGCGACGGAATACTGACAAATTTCCGACCAAATCCAAAAAAATGAAGTCGTCGGAATTCCGTCGGCCATTTCCGACGGAATTCCGACGACATACGGTTCGTCGGAATTTTCCGACGACTTTTCGACGACATTCCGATAAAAAATGTAACCGTTGTAGTCGTCGGAAGTTCGTCGGTATATTCCGACGAAATTCCGACGACATTCCGATTAACAGCAAAGTCGTCGGAATTCCATCGGTATTTTCCGACGGAATTCCGACGAACCATGTGACCGTTGCCGACAAATACATATGACCGTTGTATAGCCGTTTGGGATTGGACAATTCCGACGGACTTCTTTACATCCGTCGGAATTTCGTCGGAAAGTCGTCGGAGGTCCGTAAGCAATTTCCTATAAATACAACCCCTCCTCATTCAACTCATTCACACTTCATTCTCTCTTCATTCTCTTTAGTCATAACAATTCCGTGAAAATCATGTCTTCAGAAGTTTATTATCGTTCGTGGATGGATAAACCTCATTTGGATCCGAACACCAATTTGCTTACGGAAGAATACGTTCAAGGGATTGGAGAATTCATGAGGCTTGTTCAACAGCAACCGGATGCAAAAAGTGGTATGTTAAGATGTCCCTGCTCTTCTTGCAATAATAATAAGGTTATAAAAGAATTTGATGTTTGGACTCATTTGTATATGAAAGGGTTTTCACGTAATTATAAAGTTTGGTACCTTCATGGGGAAACTGGTTATGAATATGGTAGTACTAGCGAACCTCAGCCTGTTAGTGAACCTCAGCCTGATATTAGGTTAGAAGAATCTAGAACGGATATAGATTATGGTGTAGGTACTGAGCAGATGGTACATGATCATTATAGAGGGGAAGAACCAAACCCCGAGTCTAGGAGATTTTTTGACATGTTGGATGCAGGAAAACAACCTTTGTATCAAAATTGTAGAGATGGTCATTCAGTCTTATCATCTGCAACTAGATTAATGGGTATTAAGACAGACTATAATTTGGCTGAAGAATGTATGGATGCGATTACTGATTTTGTCAAAGGTATTCTACCTGAGGATAACCTTGCACCGGGTTCATACTACGAGGTTCAGAAACTTGTTGCAGGTCTTCAACTACCGTATGAAGTGATAGATGTATGTATTGACAACTGCATGATCTACTGGAGAGCGGATGAGACACGGAATGTATGCAAATTTTGTGGGAAACCTCGTTATCAGGAGACGAGGGGAAGAGTTCCGATCCCATTCAAAAGAATGTGGTATTTGCCTTTGACGGAAAGATTGAAGAGGTTGTATCAGTGTGAGCGCACAGCAAAAGCAATGAGATGGCATGCAGAGCATTCCACAAATGGTGAGATTAGACATCCTTCAGATGCAAAGGCTTGGAAACATTTCCAGTCAACATATCCAGAATTTGCGGAAGAGAGAAGAAATGTTTATCTTGGATTATCTACTGATGGTTTCAGCCCATTTGGAAAGCATGGAAGGCAGTATTCTCTATGGCCAGTTATTGTGACACCGTACAACTTACGGCCGAGCTTGTGCATGCGACGAGAGTTTTTGTTTCTCTCAATTCTAGTCCCCGGGCCAGATCATCCTAAAAGATCACTAGATGTGTTTCTTCAACCACTAATATATGAGTTGCAACAACTATGGGCGCATGGTTTTGAGACATACGATGTTTCGCGCAAAGAAAACTTTCAGATGCGGGCAGTACTTATGTGGACAATAAGTGACTTTCCAGCATATGGTATGTTATCTGGATGGACAACACATGGGAAGCTATCATGTCCATATTGTCAAGATGACACAGATGCTTTCCAACTAAAGAACGGAAGGAAAACGTGTTGGTTTGACTGTCACAGACGATTTCTACCACCTGATCATCCATACCGCAGGAGTAAGACTTCGTTTACGAAGAACAAGCAGGTGTTTGATGGTCCACCTGAGGAAGTTAGTGGGAAAGATTTGTTGAAGCAGTTTAGGTATTTTGATGCAGAAAGGACGCCAGATGTAGGTGGACATGAAAACATTCGAGTCAATGCGGTTGGAGAGCTACATAACTGGCACAAAAAGAGTATTTTCTGGGATCTACCATATTGGGAGAGTCATCTATTGCGGCATAATTTAGATGTCATGCATATTGAGAAGAACTTCTTCGATAATCTGATGAACACAGTCCTTAACATCCAAGGTAAAACGAAGGATAATTTGAAGTCAAGGTTGGATTTAGTCGATATTTGTGATCGTTCTGAACTTCACGTTGATGAGAACGGTACGGCCCCTTTTCCCATTTATCGGCTAGATGGTGCTAGAAAAGAAGAGTTCTTTGATTGGATTACAGAGAAAGTGAAATTTCCTGACGGATATGCATCAAATTTGGGGAACTGCGTTGATAGAAGCGAAGGAAAGTTTACTGGCTTGAAGAGTCATGATTGTCATGTAATTATGCAGCGCCTCCTTCCGTTTGCCTTTTCAGCATTATTGCCACGTAATGTTCATGAAGCAATTGCAGGGATTAGTGTTTTTTTCCGTGACTTATGCAGCAGAGTATTGACTGAAGAGGGTATTAATAATTTGAAGACAAACGCACCAGTCAGCATGTGCAACCTTGAGAAGATATTTCCTCCATCATTCTTTGATGTAATGGAACATCTTGCTATTCATCTCGCAAGAGAATTGGAACTTGGTGGTCCTGTGCAGTACAGATGGATGTATATTTTTGAGCGTTATATGCATCATCTGAAGAAGATGGTCAAAAATCAAAGCAGGGTGGAAGGATCTATAGTGGCACAGGTGATCAATGAAGAAACTGCAATCTTTGCTGAAAATTATTTTCCACCAGAAGTGCAAACAAAACACCGAAGACCTGCTCGGCATGATGATAGAGGGGAGAGAGCAACATATCATGTTACTGTCCCAAGCATGTTCAAGGAAATAGGACGACTTAGTGGAAAATTCACGAAGCGGAGACTTACGGACACTGAGAACGCTCATTTGCAAACATATTTGCTCACCAACTGTGAAGATGTTCTACAATATGAGAGGTAAAAATATTTATTCATTTATTGTTAGATTAATATTCAATAAATTTATTTCATATTGATAATATTTTTGTATATAGTGTATATATGGCGGAGTTGCGTATGACTCACAGGCATGCAACAGAAGATGAGCTTCGACAACTTAGAGATAACGGATTTGCTGCGTGGCTTCGTAGTTATGTGAGTCATATATCCTATTACCCTATGCAAATGATTAGTTTAAATTTAATATATATAAACTAATTAATTTTGCAATCATATATGTTTTTTTTTATAGGTGAATGATGGTTTGGCCAGAGGTCTTGTGTTCGATGATTGGATACGCGAATTTGTGCAGGGACCAAACTATGTGGTCAAATCATATCCTAAATTTTGTACGCGAGGATATGCATTCACAAGGAAAGGTCATTCTAAGACAACATATGATGCTGGTGTTTCATCTTCTTCTGGTGACGATGTCTACTACGGCAACATAAAAGAAATATTGGAAATCCAATTTCCTGGAATGGTTGGATTGCGTTGTGTAGTATTCTATTGTGATTGGTATGACACCACCCCAGATAGAGGAGTGAAGATTGATGCGTTTGGTGTTACATCAGTTCATTCGCGGCGGAAACTTCAATATTATGATCCCTTCATTCTTGGTTCGCAAGCTGATCAGGTATGTCAATATATTCATAATTTTTTACCAATATAATTAATTAATGTTATATATTGAACTAATACTTTGTATAATTGATATGTATAGGTGTGCTACATCAGTTACCCTCGGGTGACGTACAGAGACGATCCATGGGTTACTGTAACGCAAATCAACCCAAGAGGACGAGTGGATGGAACTTCTGATGATGATGAACCATTGCAACCAGAGTCTACCAGCAACGCCCAGGCAGTTGAAGATTTGGAAAATGTTCAACTCGTTGAGAATTTGACTGTGTTTGGACATGATGCTGTCGTACATTCAGAGCCGGAAGCCGAGGTTGGGGAGTTTGATGAAGATTCAGAAGATTCTGATTAGTTTTTTTTTTTTTTTTTTTTTAATGGTCCGTCGGAAATCCCTCGCAATATACCGACGACATAGCGACGACAACGGGTTTCATTGAAAATTGGAAAGGTCGTCGGTATTTCGTCGGAAAATACCGACGACATGTTTTTCTATAAAGTTTCAATCATAAAAATCTATAAATTTAGATGCCAAAACTATGAAAATAACACATAATAAGTGTTTAGTATAGTATTAGATCGCAACCGTTCAAATATAACAACTCATTAAAATATTTATGTATGCATATCATTGTTTTCATAACATCTCATCTTAACATTATGTACTTATACAATCATATTTATATAAGCTTACACTACAAAAAATATTGTTGTGTAAAATCGTGTTATAAAACATTTTTATTGTTAAATCTTTATGCAAATACTATATATATTATCAAAGGTTTGGATTTTGCATTTAGAAACTTGAAAAGAACACCCTAAACACTAAGTCGTCGGAATTCCGTCGGAAAATACCGACGGAATGTGTCCGTCGGAAAATACTGACGGACACGTTCCGTCGGAATTTCAATTAGCCCGGGAGAACCAAACCGCTTGAAAATTTTCGCGAATCGGCATTTGGTATATTTTAAATATACCGACGGAATACCGACGAACCCGTGTCCGTCGGAATCCACGGAAATAAAAATCCTTCTCCTTTCTTCTTCGTTATCTCCGCGGCCTCTCTCTCTCTCAAAACTCTCCGGCGATTTCGGCGACTCTCCGGCGATTCCGGCCTCTCTTCACCGGCGAATCCTCTCCTCACCCTCCTATCTCTTCCCCAAACCCCAAATCATGTAAGAATCATCCCAAACCTTTTTTTTTCAATTGTTTAGGGTTTTGGAAGTTGATCTCGGATTTTAGGTTGTTTGATTGAACATTTTAGGATTGAATGGATAGTTTAGGATATATAAGTTAGGATTGTTGTTTTAGTTTTTTTTGGAACATTTTTTGATTTTTAAAAACTTTTTTTGATTTTTTAAAACGTTTTTTTTTATTTTTAAAAACGTTTTTTGATTTTTAAAAACGTTTTTTGATTTTTAAAAACGTTTTTTGATTTTTAAAAACGTTTTTTGATTTTTAAAAACGTTTTTTTGAAAAAAATATAAATATTTAACACCATTTTTCTTCATTTATAAATTTTAACAACATTTTTCTATATTTATAAATTTTTTATAATTTTGTATACATATATATATATATGTAAATCATGTATAGTAAAAATTTTAAAATTTTAAAATTTTTTATATTTTTTTTTAAGTTTCCACTAATAAATATTTAACAACATTTTTTTAAAAAAATATAAATATTTAACAACATTTTTCTTCATTTATAAATTTTTAACAACATTTTTCTATATTTATAAATTTTTTATAATTTTGTATACATATATATATATATATATAAAAAGGTTTAATAGTTTTTTTTAAAACGTTTATAAAACCTTTTGTAAATATATAAATGAAAATATGTTTGATGGGTTAATTTTTTTTTTTTAGGGCCGAGGATGAAGCCCGCCCCGCAGCCCGTCTTCGACGTAGTTCGGTGAGCGGTTCCCGTGCATCGGTATCGTCTCATGACTCGGTTCCCGCATATATTCCCGCTCCAGCTCCCTCTGCCCCTCACGCTGCCCCTCACGCTGCTGCTCAACAGGATCCGGGGGTCATGCCGGTTCATCTATTGGTTCAACAACCAGGTCGAGAGCATCTCCCGTTTCTCCAACTCAACCCACGACGAGGCCATAGCACTTGGTTAGTATTTTTTTTTATTTGTACCGTTATATTTTTTGCTTTAATTAACTTGCTAACTTGTATTTTTTTTTAAAGGTTCACCAAGTCGAAAAATGGCATTAGCCGGAGCATCAACCAGATGATGTACTCCATGCTCCGTTTTGGATATCCAAAGTGGAGTGTGATCCCTTCCGACGAACGAGAGTTGTGGTTTCGTCAGTTTGCGGTATAGTAACCCTTCATTTTTTTTAAGTTTTTACATTTTTTTACATATATTTACTTATTAAATTGTGTTTGTTTTGTAGCAAGAGTTCAACTGGCACTCCGATCTTACGGAAACAGTCCGTAAGAAATTCAACGAAAAGGCCATGGACTCTTACACAAAGCAGATAAACGCGTGGAAGACAGTTTGGCAGAAGAACAAGAAGCCACGGTTCATCAACGGGGGGGTGTGGGAGCAGTTGATAGCTCATTGGGAGAGGGAAGACACTGCAGAGACGTCTTCTAGGAACTCCAGGAACCGGAAGAGCGATCGTGGCGGGAAAGGTATGTATGTGCACAACCTCGGCGCTTGCTCCATGTCTACTAAGGAGGATGAACTTGTAAGTTTTTTATTATTATTTATCTTTATATTTTTTAAATAAATATTTTATATATTTTTTGGCTAATAATGGCGGTTTTTTTAGATCGAAGCAAATGACGGTAATCCCGTTGATCGTCTCCAACTCATTAAGGTGGCTCACACTAACAAGACGACGGGTCAAATTCAGGACCCCGTGATCAGAGGTGTAGTTGATTTGGTGGAAGCTGAGATAGTTTCTCAATCTCAGCCTCTCTCTGATGACGGCGACTCCACGGGAGCTTCAACCAACCTGTCTCTATTGCAAATAAATGAGATGGTTGAAAAGGTAATTTTTTTTATTAATATATTTTTTTTATAATGTCGATTACTTACTTGTCCATATTTACTTACTTTAAATATTTTTGTAGGCGGTTCCTAAAAGGAAAGGAGGCCGTTTAGTTGGGTTGGCCCGTCGTGCTTCTTCGTATCCGGCATCTTCTTCGCAAGCTCCGTATGCCGATCCCATGATTCTCGAGGAGCTACATGACAAAGATGAACGGATTGGGGCATTGGAGGAGCAGAACACCACTATCCTTTCGGAGAATGCCACTATCCGTTCGGAGAATGCCACTATCCTTGCTGAGTTGGCATCCCAGAAGAAGTTCAACACCGAGATTATGCAGAAGCTAGATCGTTTGATGTCTTCGAGTTCTTCTTAGTTTATTTCGGCTTTATAAAACTTTCGGAATGTTTTTTTTTTCTATTTCGGTTTGTATGAATTTTAAACTTTATGAATGTTTTTTTCCTATTTCGGTTTTTATGAATTTAAATTTTATAATATTATTAGTTTTAAATTTCCAATTTTTTAAATTTATTAATATCAAAAAATATATAAAAATGCAAAATTAATTTGTAAAAAAAAAAGGGTATATACCGACGGACAACGGTCGTCGGAATATACCGACGGACATATATCCGTCGGAATTTACTGACAAACTCATTTCCGTCGGAATATACCGACGAACGTGGTTCGTCGGTATATTCCGACGACCGATGTCCGTCGGTAAATTCCGACGCCTACAGTTCGTCGGAATAAACCGAGGAACCACGTTCGTCGGAATTGTAGTTTTCCGATGAACTCTGGTCTCGTGTAGCCGCATCGTAATATCGTCGGAAGTTCGTCAGAATGACGTTTCTTGGTATTCGTCAGAAAGTCGTCGGAATTTCTGACGAAATTCCGACGAATTTTTTTTTTCCGACGAAACGATACCGACGGACGGGTTCGTCGGAAATTCGTCGGAATAGACCGATTCCGACGAATTACCGACGATTTCGGCCATCAGAATCCCCCTGTTTTCTTGTAGTGTCTCCTAGCCGAAATGATGTTTCTGAGCTCTTTGTCAATACCATAGAACACTGCAGAAGCCGGGATTGAATTCTGGTTGTGCACTAGATTGTTCCTTTGCTTCCACAGATGAAAGATGACTGTTTGCACCGCAAGCTTTCTCAATAGAGTAAGCTTCTTAGCCTTTAAAGATCGGATCCACGAGAGCAGCTCTGCCCAACTGGTAAACATTGTTGACAGAGGTTGACATCTACGAAGCACCTCATGCCAGACGTCCTTGCTGTAGCCGCATGATAGCATCAGATGGTCTCTGGTTTCATCAAATCTAGAACACATTGGACAGGTAGGTGAGACCGGGAGTCCCCAAGCAGCAAGTCTGGACCTCGTCGGCAGTCTATCGTAGTTAGTTACCCACATAGTGAAGGCGTGTTTAGGAATGCATCCTTTGAACCAGACGACGTCCACCCAGTCTTTTACCTCCTCTCGCGGTCTTAGCACCTCCCAAGTGGTGACGGACCTGAAATTATGCAAGGGAGAATCACCAGCTATCCATTCATACTCATCATTCACATCCATAGATAAAGGCAAGTTAATAGTTGTAAGATAAGTATGGAGTTCAACTTCCTTTTGGGATCTTGGGTGTGGGAGAGACCAATTTGATCTATTGATTGCATCCGCCACCACCGAATTCTTCCTTTGCCTCAAAGATCTTGGACCTGACGGGCCAATGTGTTCGATCAGCTGACCAAGAGGCGACCAAACATCAAACCAGAAGCTTGCGGACCTGCCATTTCCAAGTCTGATTTTACAGAAGTGAAGCGCCAGCGGTCTGAGATCAAGAAGCTTCTTCCAGGCCCATGAATCAGTTACTGAAGCTTCAACGGTCCAAAAAGATTTATCATTCAAGTGTATGCTCCAATGCCAATCCGCTCACAAGGATGGGGTTTTTGACAGTAATAACCAGATGAATTTGAGACAAAGGACCTGGTTCCAAACTAAGAAACTCCTAAGACCGAGACCACCTTCTTCTTTAGGCAGACATACTGTTCTCCATGCTATTTTTGCTAGACCTTTCTTGTCTATATTTCCAGACCACATGAATCTAGAGCAAAAGGCTTCAATACTCTTTATGCAGCCTTTAAGGAGAATGAAAGCCGAAATCCAGAAAGTGACGGTGCCAAAGATGACGGTCCTGAGTAGTTGCAGTCGCCATGCAAAGGACAAGTGCTTTGCCGACCAGGATTGAAATCGCGAAGAGATCTTGATCATCAAAGGGGCATACTCAGATATTTTTACTTTCCTACTCATGAGAGAGAGCCCGAGGTATCTGATAAGGAATTGACCAGAAGGAAATCCGTAGCTAGGGAAAGCAGCGGATTCATATTGGTCTAAACCTGCTGTGAACAGCTCGGTCTTAGTAGTGTTCATGGAATTTTTGTATTACTACATTTGCTTTGCGTTGTGGCCAGCGACTCGCCGAAAAGTTGAACTCTTTTTTGTTGTATCGTCCTCCTTTTTCTCCGCTTTGTTTTTGTATTACTACATTTGATTACTAAAGATCAAAATGTTAGTCCTTAACAAAAGAAAAACATCACGTTAGTGCCTTTTGAATTAGAAAGAAAGTGGTTAATACTTGATACGTGCATGCTATATTTCTACTACAATTTCTAGCATAATTTTTCTTGTTAACCGATGGTGGTGTCAGGACGAAACCCAGCTATTCTCTCAAACGACAGTACTGAGGCGAAGCTAAGTTACCAAGAGTAGTGGCAAGTTTTTACCCTTTTTTTTCGCCCGTGGAACCAAATATACAAGTCTTACATTTTATCAATCATATTTTGTAGATCTCAACTTTCATTTGGTGAAACAATATTTACATTCTTAACAAAAGCAATATATTAATCTTTCAATGGACATTGGCTCAGGTGGTAAAGCTCAGCCTATGCACCCATAATATCTCAAGTACAAAACTTTTTGCATATGTATTTTTTATTATTAAAAATGCACCCACTTAATAACTTTTCTATGTTCGCCTCTAGTATTGATTACTAATCCTTTTTAGTTAAAATTTGAAGTATGATCTTTTTCGCTCACCAAATAGTAGGCATGGAAATTAATATCTGATATCCATTGTCGGATTCAGGATGCGCTTCGAAAAACAGATATACAGTGGTCCAAATATGCATCATCCAGTGCTTTTACAGATCCGGATACAGATCCGACGGATCCGGATAGTAAAATTTCAAGCCCGGATTTGGATCCGGGCCTATTATATATTTTAAAAATATTAGAAATATAATTATATTTATATATGTATATTATATATAATTTTAATATAACATCTAAATTTTAATTTTATTAAATTTCAATATTTTCAATTATGTTTACAAAAATAATTTTAAATAGTAAATAAATTATTAATTTGTTAGCTTTTAATATAAATTTAATTTAAAAAAAAATATGGATATCTGCGATTATTTGAAGTTTAGTCGGAATATCCTAACTACGGATATCCGGATCCGAATAGCAATTTTACGGATCCAGATATCTAAAATACTCTGGATATTCGATCCGTCCCAGCTTAATTTAAGACAACGGTTTTAATATTTGTCCCAATTCCCAAATCAACTTTTACCGCTAGGCACCCATGGTTAACTTCTAGCAAGGTTTTTTTTTTGAACTATAACTTCTAGCATGTTTTCAGTCCTTTTCTGCTTTTACAGTCTGCGGTAGAACTTTTTATTCCGATCCTTTATTCATCTAATTATTAAATTCATATGATTCGGTATGTAAATAGATACCCAATAAAAGAAATCAAATAGCTTACAGAAAGTTAAAAAATGAAATAAAATTATAGTAGGAAAAGGAAAAGAGATTTTAGATGGTTGGTTCTAGTACGGGAGACACGAAGTCATGTCTTGTCCATTTTGACAGAAAGTGTTTCAAAGCCAAATTGATGGGCGTGACTTGATCTTCAAATCATGAATCTGTTAATACAGAACAATTATATAGCCTACTTGTACTCTAGGTTTTGTCTTTTGTTTCGTGTAGGTCTAAGCATAAATAAACAATCGAAGAATTTATAGATAGAATCTTGAAATAGGAGATAGCACCATACTTGGATGATTATGTTTCTTGGTTTTTCAAAAATGTGTTGTGTTTTGAACGGATGGTCAGTAGTAATTGATCGAGAAATTACATTACAATTAGGGTTTGTTATTGATTTGGACACGTCAAAACTAATAAACGAATATTTATTCCTGTACAATAATTTGTGAGACATACAAAATACCTATAAAATTATGTCTTTATGAAAAAATTGTTAATCTTTATCGTTTTTACTCTTTCAGTTAAATTTGTTCACTTTAAATTTAATTTTGTATACCTGTTTAAAAAAAAAAAAAAATTAATATACAAATAAGAAAAAAAAACTTAATATACCAAGTAATGCATCCCTAAAATCAACTCTCAGTGAATTGACTATGGAGTATGATAAAATATTACATGATCTTCGCTATAGAAAGAAACGATTGATCCCTCGTCTTCACGAAATGTTGGGGAGCGTTAAAGGTTTGTTCCATTGATGTCCACATTAGTAGCAATTTGACATTTTGAATTAGATCCAGCTCAAAAATACTTGTTTTGGGTCAAAAAGTACATATCTAAAAAAGCTAAGCCCCATGTTCTAAATTATTGCAGTAGAGTCTGTAGATATGGACACCTTGTCAGTGCATCAAACATAAAAATGTAGGCATTGCGAATGTTACTATTTAAAAGTGAATGTAGATTATCGTTCGAATCTAAAACAACTCAAAACCGTTCATTGAAAAACATGAATCTCCATATTGCCTACTTGATCATTTGATCTTCAAGTTAGGACAAACCCATAATACCCAGCTACAATGAGTTATAAGCATTTTATTTGGTTTCCACTTTCCATGAACAACCTAACTTTCGGTTTACTTTTGATGGGTTATAATTAGGAAAGTAAGCAAAAACTAAATGATTTTGACTTTTTTTTTCTTTTTTTTAAGCCCTAACAAAAAAAGATGAAAATAGAAAACTTATAGCCATTAACTTTTAGGTATTCCCGACATATTAATTTGGATACAGGATCTAATTAATTTGATAGATTTGAATGATTCCCAAAACATATCATGTTATTTTTTCAAATACAAAACTTTTGTTGAAAGTGTGCTCCAATTATATATAAATTAAATTTTTTATTTTTGGGCGAGATAGTTTAACATATTTCATAGATAAATTTAAAATGTTTTGATATTATCACTCTCAATGACTTATCAATTAAATTTCCTGATTTAACCAAATCTCTCTCTCGTTTGTTGAGACTTGCAAACAAATAAGAATCCAGCCATAAAAAGTTAACAATCTATAGATTTAACTCTTAAGTATTAAATCTCTCTGTTTCTTCAAAAATATCACTTTAACACATGCGGAATAAAAAAATGATAAAATATATTAATGTACTCTCATTTAAGAATAATTATTTAAATAAAATGATTAAAATAAAAGTGTATTGGTTGTTTGAAAATGTAAGAAAGAAATTATATATGAAAATTGCATTTGAAAGATAAAATGACACTTTTTTGAAACAAAAAAAAGTTAGAATAACACTTTTTAAAAAACTGAGAGAGAGTAAAAAAAATTTTTGTAAGTTATGAGTGTGAATGGCAAACACTAGAGTAAGTGAGAACAAAATAAAATAGAGTAATTAGAAGACAAAACAACAAAATAAATGAAAAATTAAAATAGAAATTTGCGTAACTGGTTTCTCTTCAAAAACTGAGAAGAAAAAATAAAATATTTTTCTCTCACATGTAGTAAACATAGTAAGACCATGATGAACCCTAATCTCTTAACTGGGGTTCTTATATTCGGGTGAAACGGTTCTTAACTTTTCTTAGATTTTAACTAAGAAAAACTATGAACCGTCTCTTAAATAAGAGATATAAGAACCGTCTCTTAGCCTAAAAGTGTAAAAAAAAAACAAAAAAAAAATATCAAATCATGAATTAAGAACCCCGGCTAAAAAACCGGGGTTAATCATGCTTTAAGAGAATAAAAGTCAAATTTTCACTTGCTAATAACCTCTTCAGCTGAACCTATAGTAATAGACTTACAGGTAATATATTAACTCTATTTGTGACATCCAGTCATTCTTTCGATCATCTGAGTATTGGCGTTTTTGAACATGGAATATAACCAACAGATCAAGTAAAACCTAACTTTACTTATTTGCATAAGGAGAACAATGCATCATCTCTTTATGATTATAACATCTATTTTGTTGTTTCTGCTCCTTAATTCGTTGTGTGTATTACGGCTAAAATCCGTAGAAAGTCCTGAACCGCGTAGTTAACAAAGCCACAGTAGAAATACCCGACTAATTTCCATCTGAACCATGGCTAAATTTCATAATTAATGTTTTATGTTCTCTTCTCATACATTTTTTTTTGATTAATCTGGGGTATCCCAGACCCATGGAGAGGCCCAGACTAATCCCCAATGGGAGGTGCAGCCCACAGATAGACTTTTTCTCCGGGTATTCAAATGGACCCTAAAGCATAGGTCTATATCCGTGTTAGGTGAACAGAATAATTGTGACTTAGTTTCGCGCAGCAGATGGATCGAACCTGAAACGTGTTGGAGTCTCAGTCCCGTCTCCTACTCGACCATCACCCGGTCCTCTTCTCATGCATTTGTTATTTATATATATATATATAATAACATTTATGTTTAATAAATATGATTTTATCACTAAAATATATTGTATCAAATTTTAAGAAAAAGAAAAAAAGTAAAAGGATATCAAGATATTATAATAGACAACAAAAAGTGATTGTTATCAAAATAAATAAGAAAACTGGAAAACAAATGTACAAATACAAATAAGCAAAAGATGGCGAGCGGGAGGAAGAGGGCAAATCAAGGAACAAATGTACCTTTATATGTACAAACTACAAGTGGGAAAATAGAATCATCTGAGCATATATTGTTCTAGATTCTACAGCTAGCTCCAAAACTAATTCTTCTTATTTAATTAATCGCAATAAATACCAAGTGCAAGTACTTCCTATAGATTATGCTAGGGCTGGGCAAAAAACCCGGATCCGAAAAACCGAACCGAACCCGATCCGAAAAAGTAGTATCGAACCCGAACTGAAATTGATTAAATATTCGAATGGGTTCAAAATTTTGGTATTTAGAGAACCGAAACCGAACCCGATCCGAACCGAAGTATTTCGGGTACCCGATTATATCCGAAATTGATTTATATACCTATATATATTAATTATTTTTAGATTTAATATATATTAAGAACATCAAAATATATAAGATACTTTTAACTTATCCAAAATACTTATAAATATATACAAATAGTCAAAAGTAACATGTCTAAAATAGCTAAAGTATACTCAAAACACCAACAATACTTATTGATTCTCTATCCAAATATTCAAACCAAACCAATTTATATGTTAATTTTAGGTACTTTGACATATGCTATTCAAATTTATAAGTAATATATTGTTTTGTTTATAGATTTTGAGAAATTTAAAGTATATAATGAATTTTAAAAATTTTAAAATAATTTAAATGGGTTATCCGAACCCGAACCGAAATTTAGAAATACCCGAATGGGGCTGAAATCTTTGAACCCGAAAACCCGAAACCCAAATAGACCCGAACCGAACCCGAATGGGTACCCGAACGCCCACCCCTAGATTATGCCAGTTCTAAAAAAAAGGTACTTCCTATAGATCGATATACATGAAACAATATAGTGTAAGATCTCAATTTTTAATACCTAGACCCGAATAATATCAAAGCGTACATATTTAACTTAAAATCAACTAGAGTTTATCCCGCACATAGTGCGGGTATATTTTCATTTTATAAATATTTAATTTTAATATTATTATATAAATTTAAATATACAATTTATATTTTAGTGTTTAGTATTTTATAACTTTTTATTTTATTGTTTAAGTTTCTTATTATTTTATTAATATAGGGGTTTGTTTTATACATTTTACCTTTTTTATTACGTTTTCGAGTTTTCATAATTTGAAATCATCAAATAAAAAATATTCTTCAACATATGATTTTTGAAAATATATAGCTGTAGAAATAAATTTTTAACATATGTTAATAACTTCATTTGTATAAAACAAATCTGACATGATTAACAAATTTGAACCCGTTTTAGTGGTAGATGATAATTTATTTAAATGAAAGCATTCTATTATTTAATTACGAAATTAATTAAACAAATATTAAATAAAAATTATTTAAAAATTTAGTAGGATTTTGTTAGATTTTTCTCAACAGATTTTGTTATAACTGAAAATAAAATTCAAATCTATAGTTAAAATTAATTTATTATTAATATTCCTATTAATTATTATATCATATTATGTGATTAATGAAATGGTCCTAGTAGACTTCTAAATAGTAGATAAAAATGGTACTTCTCTTTTAATAGAGAAGATCGGTGATAATTAGATTGATCATAATTTTTTATATATTATATAGTTCATTAATTCTTTAATTATCGATGTAGAACTTTATTCATTTATTAACATCCTCCCTCACACTCAAGTGTGGACTATCAAGGAAACAACATCTACAAGATGACCCAACATCGGAATGACTCTGACACCATACTAAATTTGAAGTTATCGTAAGTTTATAATTTAAAGCCAATTAGTGATAAGTTGATTGACCAAAACTCTTTATATTTTAGTTTATTAATTCTGTAACTACCAATGTGAAACTTCTTTCATTAGCAAGTATAGTTGAAATATTTATGTGGCAGTCTTCATGAACACTTAAAACATATCTATGAAACTTCGTATGTTATTATAAATTTTGACAAGTTCATTTGTAATATTAATTGTAGATAATGACTTTAAGCTGTATATAAGACGACATCTTATAAACAAATAATCGTAAGGACATCATCATGATCATCAAAGAAAAGATAAAATACATATAGAGCCAAACTAAATAAGCTATTAGCTTCTTCTTTTTTAATTAATTCATCATGATCGTTATGATTATGATGATGGCTAGTTATGATGAGATTGACTAGGAGGGAGAGTTTGGCGCTCGGACTCAGAGACACGAGAGGCATGGAACCTGGCGATGAAGGCAGAAGCTTTACGGTCAATACCTGGCTCAGCCACCCAATATCGCTTGTCCTCGTCGCTGGCCCATGCCTTCCTTGTGTATACGCCGTCGTCCCAGGCGTCTGCTTGAACTCTATGAGACGACCTTCGTGATTTATAGAAGCTGAAGAAAGATAATTGCTTACTGCTGTTGCCTCCCATTAGACAGAACAAGAACACTCCAAGATGCAAGACAAAGTAACTGGTTTAAGTTTGTTTTAGTTTGTTGTGTTTTTGTTTATGTGGAGAGACGAGGTTTGAGGATGTATTTATAGGGTGGCTGAGCAACAGACTTTTTTGTGGGAGTTTCTGTTTCCGGTTTGGTTCGAATTTGGCTCTGTTTAAAATTTACCGTGCGGACCGACATATTTTTTTATGTGTCGTTTGTAATTTTTACGGGTGTAATAGTTACATTTTTGTGTAATTAGGGTTTCCATCATAGATTATAAAACATAATATCCTCGAAAATCAACGTCAAACTTTACTAAAATCTTTACATAAACGTAAACTATTTTTCTCCTCGAACACAATGATTTATTTTAACTCAAACTCAGGACCAGTCATGATATATAAAAAAATGAAGTATTGCTTATAACTTTCAAAATTGTAGAAAAAATTACATACATATATATATATATATATATATAGGATTCTAAATTTTGTAAAAAAAATTTACATATGCTTTTACTAAATGGACTCCAAAATTTTAGGATTGGCTCTATTCAAATCGACAATAACCAATTCGTTTTGTGTAGTGCATGCAGTTTCTTGTTTACGGTTAGCTACTACCTACACCTATATCACCTTTATCAGATAATAATAATAGTAATAAATAATAACAATAATATTAATAATAATATATTGGTACGATTTCCTTATTTTCTAACTTGTAATACAGATAACGAGCAAAGTTATAAGTTCTTCTTTGGTTTTCCACGATTAAATAACAGAAATTAATGTAGAGAAGATCATAGTATTGAGATTATTATTCTGCAACCGGAAAGAAGATGAAGAAACGTGGAATCTGCTGTTACAAGCGGATGATTTAAGTTTATTTTATTTTGTCGCAATTCCTCCCCAAAGGAATCCATCCAAGTTCTCTGTCTCTTTTAAGTCTTTTCATTTGAACTTTCTTACAAAAATTATATTAGAGTGATCGAATCAAACAAAAAAGTTTGCGTTATTTTGTGTTTCACTATGCAACGATTGTATTATTGTAATTAAAAATCCAAACACCTTAGTACTGTTTCTTTGTTGGTTCGTGCTTTATTTTCTTAATCATATATGCTTCTGTACCTGGCTCTCTCAAATTTCAACGAATACCAAACTTAGTTGATCTGCCTAATATTAGTCAATGTAAATAATAAAACTATTATTAGTAGTCCCCAATTTTTTGGTAATCTTTACATAAAAACACACACCTTTAAAATATCCATTAATCTCCGATAAAAGCATATTTAATGTTAATAATGGATTTCTCTCTGACTAACCACGGCAGTATCTTACCCGAGTTTTCAATTAATAATAAAAGGTCGTTGGATCACCTATTATCGGAATTCGAGGTAAATCTTAAGTAAACGTATAAATGTTGTATCTCATTGGTATATCAAACCAATCAGTGGGTACATAAGGTTTATACTATATATATATATATATATATATATCTATTGAATACATTGGTTAACATGTCTAGATACAAATATAGCCAATGAAGGGAATATAGCCAATGGTATACAACTAAGCCTAATGATATGGCTCAATTCAGACTCATAAGCTTATGCAATGTCACGTACAAGATCGTCTCTAAGGTCTTATGCCAGAGACTAAAGAAAGTCTTGTCAGATATCAGAAACCCAATTAGCCTTTGTTGCTGGAAGACAGATATCGGATAATATCATGATTGCTCAAGAAATGTTTCATGTCCTGCGAACAAAACCGAGTGGACGTAATAAAAGGATGGCCATCAAGACAGATATGAGTAAAGCATATGATAGGATGGAATGGTCGTTTATTGAAGTTGTGATGCGAAAGATGAGATTCTCCGAAACATGGATCACCTGGATTATGAGGTGCATTACGTCGGTAAAATAAAAGTTCTTATGAATGGGCAGCCAAGAGAAAATATTGTTCCAGGTAGAGGCCTACGTCAAGGAGATCCTTTGTCTCCTTTCATTTTTATTCTGTGCACGGAAGTGCTCGTTAGTCTTCTCAATCATGCAGAGAACCAAGGAAAGATAACGGGGATGCGCATCACACGCGCATGTCCTTCGGTATCCCACCTTCTCTTTGCTGATGATAGCCTTTTCTTCTGTAAGGCGGAGCTCCGTGAATGTGAAGAAGTAATGTAAGTAGTCAGGACATATGGTAAAGCATCTGGCCAATGTACTAACTTCGACAAATCTTCCTTACTCTTTGGTAAGAGGATTAATACAGCTACTAGGCAAGAGATTAAAGATGTACTTGGAATACATAATGATGGTGGAATGGGGAAGTACTTGGGAATCCCAGAGGATATTAGTGGATCCAAATGCAAACTCTTTGCATTTCTAAAGGATAATCTGATGCATAGTGTGAATGGGTGGACTGGTAGATGAATCTCAAAAGGGGGGGAAAGAGGTAATGATCAAATCCATTTTACTCGTCTTCCGACATACGTTATGTCGACGTTTCTGCTCCCATTGGAGATTTGTGAAAACTTCGCTAGTGCCATTGCACAATTTTGGTGGAGTTCGAATCCACCAAAAAGTGAAATACACTGGGCGGAATGGGAGAAGGTTTGCCTGCCAAAAGATGAGGGTGGAATTGGCTTCCGTTTAATTCATGAGTTCAATTTAGCATTCCTGGCAAAGCAATTATGGAGATTGGTCCAGTACCCTGATTCACTTGTTGCTCGAGTCTTGAAGGACATATATTATAGGATGACCTTGCCATTAAGAGCGGTCTCTGCAAGTAGTCCATCATATGTGTGGACAAGCATCTTCGCCGCAAGGTAGCTTCTACTTCTGGGGATCAGCCAGAAGATTCATTTTGGCTATGAAGTCAAGGTGTGGGAGGATCCGTGGATTCCAATGACACCTGCTAGACCAGCTACACCTGTAGCACCTATGATGCACCCGAATATGAGAGTTAGTGACCTCATTAATCAGGAATCGAAGGAATGGGACGTATGAATATTAGAGGACTATGTCCATCCTGATGGCATACCACTCATTTGCAGTATGGCCATAAGCTCTACTCATCGCCGTGATACTTTCTGCTGGAACTACAGGAGGAATGGTCAATACACAGTTAAATCTGGATATTGGGTTGCTCAAAATCTGTTGAAGCCAGAAGAGGAAAAGAAAATACTGGAACCAAGTATAACTAAACTTCAAGCCTTTGCTTGGAAGTTGAAAGCGCCAGGGAAGATGTGCCATCTTATTTGGCAATTGATAACGGGTCAGGTGGCAGTAACGAGGAATCTAGTAAGGAGGAATATGAGGTGCGACAATTATTGTCCAAGGTGTGGGGAAACAGAGGAATTTGTAACTCATGTTATATTCGAATGCCCTCTAGCCCTGCAAGTATGGTCCTTATCGGCAACTCCTACAAGCCCAGGTTCATTTCCGGTGTCAAACGTCTACACAAACATGGACTATCTATTCTGGAGGAAGAATAATATCATAGAACCAGACCAAGACAGAGATCCTTATCCTTGGATAATATGGTATATTTGGAAGGCTCGCAATGATAAACTTTTCAGAGGAATAGACAGAGACCCTTTGGAACTAGTTCGATACAGAAAGTGAATGTCAAGCCTGGTTTAGTGCAAATGAGATGATACCACCAGTAGTACAGGCCAGCAATAGTGAAGAAAACCAAGTCTTAAGCTTGGGTAATATTTGCCTACTGGATGGATCTTGGACAGCTTATGATCGCTTTAGTGGATGTGGATGGGTCTGGATGGATAGTGGGGAGAACATACAACTTATGGGAACACGGAATTTCACTCGATGTGAATCAGTATTGCATTCGGAGGTGGAAGCCCTACGCTGAGCGATGGAGAATATGTTTCAACACTCGCCATGCCAGAACTTTAGAACAGACTGCAAGAAGTTGATTGCAATGGTAAAGGAACCCCAGAAGTGGCCAAGCTTCGCGACAGAATTGGAGAAGATAGAGACGCTGCAGATTTGTTTCCCGGACTTCAAAATCACCAATGTGCCATGAGTGCGCAATCAGGTTTCAGATTTTTTTATCTAAGACTGCTATGACTTTTCGTAGGCAGTTACTTTTCATTGGTTGTTATATTCCGGTCTGGTTACCCGGACCATCTCAAGTTTGAGTAATAAAATGACCGTTCGACGACAAAAAACACATGTCTAGATTTCCAATGTCTTAACAATGCATTCACACTCATAGTTTCACAATTTGAGTATTAACAATTACCATGAAAATTCAATTAAGGAAGATAGACGAGGAAACAGTCAAAAGAAAAATGAAATGAATCTGTCCAAGAATAAAACACTCCAACATGTTTTTATATGACAAAGAGAGCTTCTTCTTTCATTTCCCTTCTTTGAACTGAGGAATATATTCAACAGCTTCAAAGTATTTTGTGACAACTAATAGTGAATTAATATAATCTTCTATAGTAATCTTTTAGCCTACAAAATCCATACTTTAATCTATAATTAAAGAATAAATAATCCACCACCACCAACCAGCAAAGATCACTATTGGGTTTTGAAGAGAATATAAACGAAAGAAAATGTTTAATTGATTCTTAAGGGATTTGAATAAATTGATCTTCATTGTTTTTTTAAATGTTTACGAGATTTGGCTTGAAATCTATATATTTTAAATGTTAGGAATCAAATTATGTGATATGATCCTTTCTATATACTATTCAATTTTGTTAAATTTAAGTTTTTTTCCTATTTTTCAGTTATGCTGATGATCTATTTGGTTCGTCAATTGTTTTCTCTTTTGCTGAAAATTTGATAAATTATAAATAATCATAATTATAAATGATCACACCATAAACGTTTGTAACTAAAAACTAAAAGATGAAACTAACTATGGATCTACAGGTTCTGGGGGTAAATATTCTTACAGAAACTAAACATGCACCGTACCCATGACTAAACATAAAAAACATTCCTTCTTATCAATGTGGTTTTGGAAAAATATTACTACAAGTAGTATACAATTCTAAATTATAAAAAATTTAGTTACGATATTTAAAAACATGCTTCAAACGTAGTATATGTTTCAAAGTAAAAGTCATCCACTAACTCAGTAGCACCATTTATGCCATTACAAAGTCACTCATCTTTTAATAATGACCAATCATATGGAGGAATAAAATTACAGCCATTATAATTTTCATAAATAAAAATGAGAAAACATGCAAATTAGGAAACCGAGTGGGTAAGTTCACTCGATTTCTGGGAGAGAATCCTTTCCTTTATTACTTTTTACAAACAAAAAGTTTTTTAAATTTCAAATTAAAATTGAAATACAAAATTTTGAATTACAAAGATATTTGTTATATTTTTACTATAATTATTTTAATATAATGATGTTTTCTGAAATAAAGTATTACTGTATTTGATTAAAAAAAATTTATCTATATTTTATTTTCCTTTGATGAAATATATGTCTGAATATCTATACATTTTCTTTTCCAATTATATTTTAGTATTTAAAAAAAAAAAAAACTTAATGCAACTATATGATAAAACTTAGGGTCGACTACCTATTTCCTCTCGAGAACTATCGTATAGTGTTATATGCCTCCAAAACTATTGCCTCTATCTATATCTCCCTGAGAATAAAATTGCATTCCTATTTCCCCCCGAATATATAGATCGAAACCTATTTCTCCTCAACCATCGAATTAGACGGTTTAATATCGGTTTATTGTTTTAAGTTGAACCGTAAACCACTTAAGGTTAATAGTTAACCAAGTAAGATCCGATTAAGATATATATAAACCTAATTATAACCCAATTAAAGACCCATCCACATTAAAAAAAACAGACCTGAGTTTAATCTATCGAAACCTAAAATCCCAAATTGTAGAGCCGTAAAGGAAATCTCCATGGATTTGGAAGCCATTCCATTGAAAAATATCTAATCCTTGTACAATATCCCATTACCACGCCTCAAATAGTTCGTCGACTTTGTTTCAAAAATTTCTCATCCTCGTTACCCTCATTATCGCTGTCAGCTGTGTCACTTTCTGGAACTTCATCGTGTCGAATTGAAGGCTCGTTGACGAAGTCCTCAACCAATTGATCAATTTCAAATTTGTCTCTCTCCACAGCTTCTTCGTCGAACTCATCTTCCACGTTTTGAACAGCTTTAGAGACTGACGCCATTGATCTCTTGTCAACTTAGCTTCCAAACCCAAGGAGATTTCCTTCTATGCCTCTACAATTTGGGATTTTAGGTTTCGATAGATTAAACTCGGGTCTTTTTTTTTAACGTGGATGGGTCTTTAACTGGATTATAATTAGGTTTATATAGATCTTAATCGGATCTTATTTGGTTAACTATTAACCTTAAGTGGTTTACGGTTCAACTTAAAACAATAAATCGATATTAAACCGTCTAATTTGATGGTTGAGGAGAAATAGGTTTCGATCTATATATTCGGGGGGAAATAGGAATGCAATTTTATTCTCGGAGAGATATAAATAGAGGAAATAGTTTCGGAGACATATAGCATTATACGATAGTTGGGGAAATAGGTAGTAGACCCTAAAACTTATTATTATGCTCATTTATCACCGTGGTTTGTTATTGGGCCCAGTTCGAAAGTTCAAGGCCTGTTAAGAAAATAGCAAGCCAGAGAGAAACAAAGCTCTTCATCGTCCATTGTTCTTCTTCTTCTTCTTCGCTCTGCGCCGCGCTCTCTCTCTCTAGAACTCTCAGCTCAGGTAAGCTTCTTCGACCATCCTCTTATATCAAATAGGTGCCTTTTGCCTCCGTGCTTGTAGCTTCGCGTCTAAAAGTAATCTGTATCTCTTCTCTAATGCTTGTGCCGATCTCAAAGCACATTAGATTGAGAAAACCCTAATTTTCGACACCGTAGAGAATCTTGACCTAGATTAGTCTTAGACTCTGTGATTCAATTGTAAGACTCTGTGATTCAATTGTATCGATCTGGAATCGATTCAATTGCAAATGACGGCGAAACCCCTAATTTTCCATGTGCTCTGTTTTGTTTCTTCATAAAAAAACCCGAACTTTCGATATCTCTGTGATTCAATTGTATCTATCTGAAATCGATTCGATTGCAAATGACGGAGAAACCCTAATTCACCATGTGCTCTGTTTCGTTGCTTCAGAAGCCGTAATGGATATTAGGCGGCGTGAAAGTAAGACGGAAGCTAGTGATAGAGAGAAACGGATTAACGAGAAGGAACAGGTCAGTTCCTGTTTTTTTTTTTTTGTCTTACTGAAGTTTTTATGTGTGTTTGGTTATTGATTTTGAGTGGCTTGGACTTGGACTTGTGTAGATGGATCAAGAGTCTTTTCTTGAGGAGCTTGCAGGAGAGTTTAGATTGCCAATAACACACAGGGTGACTGAGAACGTTGATCTAGAGGATGTGGAGCAAGCGTCACTAGACACAATGATATCATCAACCAACGTTGGGTTTCGTCTTCTTCAGAAGATGGGTTGGAAAGGGAAGGGTTTAGGAAAGCAAGAGCAAGGTTTGTGTAGTGTAGTGTAGTTTAGTGTAGCTCAAACTTACAGAACTGGTTGTTTAGAACTGATCGTTTGTGTTTTACTTAGGCATAACGGAGCCTATAAAGTCGGGTATCAGGGATCGAAGGCTCGGTTTAGGGAAGCAAGAGGAGGATGATTACTTCACTGCGGAGGAGAACATCCAAAGGAGGAAGCTTGATATTGAGATCGAGGAGACTGAGGAGATCGCTAAGAAACGGGAGGTATGCGCTCTCAAAACCAAAAGAGCACAAGGCAGTTTTTTATTACCTGGTTGGTGGGTTCCTTCTACTGCCCGCTTCGTGCCTGTTATGACAAATCCAGGTCCAAGCAGAACGTGAGCTGAAGATTGAGAGCGATGTTAAAGAGATTCGCAAAGTCTTCTACTGTGAGCTTTGCAGCAAGCAGTATAGAACGGTGATGGAGTTTGAAGGTCACTTGGACTCGTATGATCACAACCATAAGAAGGTAGAAATATACTTAAACCTTTATTCTTGTTTTTTATAGCTTTTCGAAAGCTCTAAAACATCCAAGTGTTGTGACTATGCAGAGATTCAAAGAGATGAAAGAAATGCATGGTGCGAGCAGCCGCGATGATAGGAAGAAGCGAGAGCAGCTGCGTCAAGAGAGGGAGCTGACTAAAATGTGCTCAAACGTTTTGTAGTATCTCTTCCTCTTACATGTTTTGAAAGATTGTGGACTTAACCCTGAATATTGTTATTCTGCTTGTTAGGGCTGATGCTCGTAAACAACAGCAGAAGCAACAGAACATGCAAGAAGACCCAGAGAATGTCCCAGTTCCAATACCGGCTAAGCCCGCTCTTGCACCACTTGTTGTCCAAGATCAGCGGAAGTCATTGAAGTTTGGCTTTTCTTCAAAAAGCGGCAGTACATCAAAGGTACCATATATTACCTAGTCACGGACTAGGACTGGTTAGCTCTACACCATATCACTGAAACTGATTATATGTTTCATCTTTGTAGAGCCAACCCAAGAGCAGCGTCAAGAAGCCTAAATTAGCAATTGCATCGGTTTTTAGCAACGACAGCGACGAAGATTAAGGTTTACATCATTATAAAGTATATTGTACTAAATGTAATTCTATTTTGTGGTTCTTCCTTTTACACATTTAAAGCTGAACATGGTCTGGAAAAATCTTAACATCTCAGGACCACAACACAGCCTTACAACTTTTTGTGTTTGTTAAATCTTAAAGACTCTTTGGCTAGACTAAAGCTTTTTACTCCAATGAATGAATGTTATTCAAAAATGTTTTTTAAAAAAAAGATGATGTACTAATAATCATTATAGGTCGTGTGGAATTCATCATTAGCTTTTCTAGGGATATTTATCAAATCATATCTAATATTTGGATTTGTTTTTCAAAATTTTGGTAATGAGCAAATGAAATTCAACAACCTTTTTTCTATCAGAAATGGGGTAAAATTAAAATGTTAAATGTGTATAAAAGATCAAAAGTTACATCTTAGCATATGACTATGCAGAGAAAGAAAGAGAGTTCTATCCCCAGTCAATGGAGGGAAGTTGAGGATAGCCTTGCTCCGGAGGCGGTCTCAGCGACGGTGGCAGATCGAACCAACCTGTTCCTCCTGCTCTCCCACTAAAACAGTCACCTGTGTATTTTTAACAATATTAAACTTCCAATATCAAGATTTCTATAAGTCTAGAGAGTAGAGACTACACTAGTCACAATCATGCATACGGTTTAAACTACTTCCTTGGATGTGTTGGTTAGGCAAGCCAGCAAGAAGTTGTGTATTGCTACTATTATTGGTGTATCCTGCATTTGATAATGAATTCAACACGTGATGATGTTTCTGAGCAGCAGCACAAAACAGAATCTATAATTGCATGTAATGGATACGCTGGTTTTAAAAGACTGAGCTAAACCTGTGTTTCCTGGAATGTTGTTAGGATGCAAGTATCTGCAAGAATCTCCAAATGGGCAAAAGTTCTGCAAAACACTCCATTAAGAGTACACAATAGTCAAATTGGTTTCAATACAAAACGACAGGAACACAAAGCCGAAGTCATATTAGTACAAAACCCACAAACAAAGGAGAAAAAAGTGTGAACTTGTTGGGCTAAAAATCGCTAATTCAAGAACAAAATCATCGAAAGAAGAAGACTTTACATTGCTACGACGAAAACAATAAATCGACTGAAGACCATACCGATGAAACGAAACGATTGCAGAGACCCCTCGACGCAAAGCTGGAGACTTGTGGATTATTAACAGCTTTAGAGAAGAACAAAGGAAGATGTTAAAAACTCATCCCCATAAGAAACAGAAGCCAATCAGAGAGACAACAGGGAGTACCTGAGGTGGTGGTAGAGCTGTACCAAAGTGCTTTAGCTCGAAGATGAGGTTTGCTCTGAAGATGTCGTTTTCTAGCGACTTGTGTGTCCTGAAACTCCTTCTCGCAGTAATCGCAGTAGTACTTCCCCGACGGCATCTCTTCTTCTTCTTCTTTTTTTGTTTCCTTTCGATCAAACTAATAGGTTTGGTCTTTTTAAGTGACTCACACGCGCACCACTGGGCTCGTGAAAGGCTTTTCTTTATTCTTGTCAAATCTATGTTTTTCCGGTTTAATTCGGTTTGGATTTTTTTTTAAGCAATTTGATTCAGTGAGCAATGAGGGGAGGAGAGGAAGAAAGATTCACAAAAGCAAAAGTACCAAAACTCTTGATGATGGCTATTACACTATAAACCACTCACAGTCAATATAACTCTTTTTTTTTTATCTACTAATACAACAAACAAAGGGTACATATCAGAGATAGATGCATAAGTGTTGCGTTTGTGCTACATTCAGTTTTTTTTTTTTTTTTTTGATGAAAATCACAAACCGAGCCAAGGACACTGCTTCCTCGCATGCTCAGGTACTAACTTAGCTACAATCTCCACCGCCACACCTTTCAGCTCTGTCTCTCACAAAGAAGATTTTAGTTAGTGTGCCAAAGATGGATTTTTGTAGGCCAAAAAAACTAGAATGATATGCCTTACCGTGAGGCTTGAAGTTGAAGAGTGGTGGAAGGAAACGCCCATTAGGCAGACGCGCATTTGGATCTCTTAGCTCATCAAAGAATGGGTGGACCAATGTGTCCAGCTATGACCAAACAAAAAAGAAGAAAGAGATTAGAAATGAAAAGATTCAGAGAAGAATGTCAGACTTGTAATACACTTACAGCGGCAGATCTTAGATTGGGAGAGTATTGAAGAAGCCTTGAGACCAAATCAACAGCTTCTGGTGGCATGCGTTTGTGGAAAATCTGTTAATAATATATATGATAAAAACATGTGTCAAAACTGGTCTTGAAGAAGACAATGAACAACATGTTGTTGATCTTGATGTATACCTTGTGCCATGGATGAGCTTTGATCTGAGGGAATTTGAACTCGGTGTAGTTAGGGTTCATGCACTTGATTTCTTCCCTAGTAGGCGTTCCCAAAACCTACATTACATCAAAACTATTGAAATCAAGAACTTGTCATTAATGTGAACAAGTGCAAAAAAGCTTATTACCTTGATAATCTCTACAAGTTGATCAACACCACTCTCACCAGGGAACAATGGCTGCCACATGAGCAGATGAAATATATAAGTCAATATTACAAAACTTCAGTTTGAGTTAGAACACAAAACGTTTGAATTAGCTTTTACCTGTCCAAGCAAGAGCTCAGCAAGAACACATCCTGCAGACCAGACATCAATGGCTGTTGTATACTCGGTTGCTCCAAAAATAAGCTCAGGTGCTCTGTAATACCTCGAGCAAATGTAGGAGATGTTTGGTTCTCCTTTCACCTATGTTTTCAGGAAGTTGCAATGATTACTAAAAACATTCAAAATAAACGTGTAACAAGTAAGAGATTTTTATCAAAACGCACCAATACTTTAGCACTTCCAAAATCACACAGCTTCACTTGATGTGTGTGTGGGTTTACCAACAAGTTTTGAGGTTTGATGTCACGGTGACACACGCCAATACAACGGTGAATGTAAGATAAGGCCCTAAAGATCTGCCAAAACATAGAAGAAAAACCGATAAGTAATCCAGCAAAAACACTCTAAAACAAATCACAAATACAATAACTAATAGTCCTCTCATTTCAATATTTTTTTTCTTGTTAAACAAAAATGTCATTTTAGAATTTTAATGCAGCTTTAATCTTAATATTAATTACAAATGCATTGATTTCATAAATGATTTTATTTATCTCAAATACAATTAATAAGAACTTAAATGTATTTCAATTATTTTTTTTAATCCTAGTGAAAAATGTCGAAATAACACTCATTTTGAAACAAATGGAGTAGTACCTGATAGGTGTAGAGTTTGACGTATATGAGAGGCATCCGCTGGTTGAGTTTGTTGTAATGTTTGATAACACGATGAACTGTCTCCGGGACGTATTCAAGCACCAGGTTGAGGTAAAGCTCATCTTTCTCGGTGGTTGAGAAGAAGCAGTGTTTGAGAGAGACAACGTTGGGATGGTCAAAGAGCCTCATGGTCTGAAGCTCACGGTTCTTGTACCTCCGGTCTTGTAAAACTTTCTTTATCGCAACAGTTTCTCCCGTCTCAAGACACTTGGCCTGTAAAAAAAAAAAAAAGAGAGGGAAGCTAACTCAACAGTCCATTGGTTGTTAAAATATCATAGTAAAGGAACAAAAAAACTCACTTGGAAGACAACGCCAAATGATCCTTGCCCGACAACACGCTCTGCCATGTAGCTGATCGTCTGCATTCATGTTTAGAGTAACTTAACAGATGGTAACGAAGAGATTTTGCAATATATACTAAGGATTAACGTGCGGGTGTAGTGGTTGAATAAGTTTTATTTTGTTATTTGTAATCGACAAGTTTATTAATGGAAGTAAATAGACAAAGAAACAAAAGTTAACCTGTTTAGGTTGGCCGTTTCTTCCACCAATAGTAGTGACTATGATGTGGCCAGTCTCTGTACCATTGCCATCTACCACTATAGGTTCCATTTCCTAGCAAATCAAAACCCCAATCATTAGACTTTCATGAACATTTAAAAAAAAAAATAGTATATAGTAGTATTAGTATGTAACATGGTAACGAGAAGCTTACTTTATCGTCACGAAGTTTCATGTCGTTCATTTCTTCAGGCAGTTTATCGAGACCTGTGGAGTCTCTAGCTCCATGAACTGGAGGTATAGCCACGGATGCCATTTTCAGGGAACAACAAAACAAGTTTCTTTCTTTATATTTATCAGACTCTTAGAGAGCTCTCAAGCCTGCAGCAATATATAACATTAATTATCAAAGGAGGAAACTTTGAAAGTGTAAAGCTTTTACAACATTTTGGAAACACTAATTACCCAAAAAGGAAAGATTTTTTTGACGGAATTAAAAAAAATAAAAATTAAAAAACAGTATATGTTTCAGAAGACCTTTAACCCTAAAATCAATTCCAGAGAATCAGCCGATCAAAATGTTTTATGAAAAAATCTGAACTTTCATCGAAGCAGATCTGGAGCTAAAGAATTGGAGATGAGAAAACTGAGCAGAAAAGAATAATCTTTTTAAAACGTACCGATGAAAAAAAAACGTGAAATCCCAGATCCAGGAAGGTATGAAGGAAGAAGAAGAGATCCGTACGATTAGGGAAGAGATTGTGTGTTTGGTGATGATTATGAATCTCTCTCTTCTCTCTCTCTGTCTTTTAACTTTTGTTTACGAAATTTTTATTTTATGTTCCGTAGTATTATTCCTTGTGAGGTGTGAATCATTGCTTATAATGCGTCTGGAGACATTTTTATACTATTGGTTACCAGTAAATAAACAACATTTGATTAAGAGTTTCTTTTTGTAAGTGAGTAAAAGAAGATTTTTCAAAAGTTACATTGGTTTTAGGGGGCACCTCTTTTATTGTGAGTTTTGACCATTCAAACTTGTTCTTTCTCCCAAAACACACGTCAAACGAGTGAGGGATAAAGCATGGTGGAAATTGGCAAAAATACACATTGATAGAAGCCAATCAGATATGCTTTGTTTGAAATTTTGAATCGTGTGAATATTAAAATGAATGAAAGCCATGTTGCGAGTCTTATGAACGAGGGTAATATTTGTCTTTCATTATGAGTCTGCCTACGCACATTGCTTATGGGATTACAAAGAATGGACCAAGCAGACCAAAATGGGCCGTTGGGTCAAACGTGTCGGAGAGGCAGAAATAAAATACAAATCAACGACCACTTTTGTAAGGTGAGAGACGATGCCCTATCTAGTATGTAATGTAAGCTACCCTCGATAACTCCTCAGTTATTGAATTGTATCCCTACAACATTCAATTTTAGAGGAATTTGTAAATAAAAATTGGACAATTCTTCTATTTATTGATTTCCAAGGACATTCGTTTAAACACGCACGAGGTGATCTGAATTTATTACTACCTCCGTTCCTGAAAGTAAGATGTTTTAGATTTTTTCCTTGTTCCACAAAGATAGATTTTCTATATTGTTAAGGTATTTTTTTATACTTTTGAGGAACATTAATTGAGAATATTTGAATTGATTAAATTTCATTGGTGGAAAGTTATTGGAAAGTGTATAATCAAGTAAAAAATAAATTAAATTATAAACATTTATTAAATTCTTAATAAGCGTGCATACTCTTGAAAATCTTGCTTTAGAGGGAGTATGAATCAAGGTTTTTTGTTTTGTTTTGTTTTTCTTCTTACAGTAAACAACTGGATTCTGATAATTTGGTTAGTGTAATCTGTTATTAGATTATGAATTTCTTATGTAGATGTACTATTATTTTAGCTCAGAAAACATATCAATCAAAAAAGTAATTTACCAAGGTAAATGAATGGAGAGTATTTTTTATAAAAATTTCTCTAAAAGTAAAGCTGTTAATTCTCAGTGGTTTAGTCAAAAAAAAAGGGTAAATGAATGGAGAAAAAACAAAGCGAGTAAAATTGCTTAAAAGTCGGTCATAACTTTCTTCGCACATGCATGGAAAAAACTCATGAAACACACATCCTCTAGAATCTCAACATCTTATTAGACTTCAAAACAAGTCCCCAGTCACAGTACATTTGAAATTTCAATTCAACCTTATAAACTCACGACTTCGAACAGTTTTCATTCATAACAAGTTAACAACAATTCAACAACACAGTGTCTCTGACCCATTTCATTAATCATCTCATCTAACTTCCCATTTTCCCCAACATTTCTTCTAACTAAGAGTATTTTTAACCTCAAAATTTAGAGTAAAAATGTTCTAATAGTACTCTATTTTTCTAGAATAAAAAACAGGTTTACTCTATAAATAGAATAATTGATTTATTTATTTTTGTTCATCACTCTATTATTTATTTTAAAATAGAATACAATTGTAGTATAACCAACTTATATAATAGAGTCACTCTACTATAAAGAAACAAATTAACATCGATCAGTCAAAACACACACAAAAGGCTTCTCAATGATTTTTCATTAGTTCTCGTTTGTTTTTGTCTTGGAAGAAATATTAAACACCTTGCCTACTCGGTAACGAAATATAAAATGGTACATGCACCATATCTACTGCTACTACTACTATCTGCACTGCAACTACTACATACACAACAACAAAAAATGAGTGCAAGATCAAATTAACACACAAGAATTCATTTTTTGGAGACAATCACTAATAACAACATGGACATTGACACAACGATCTTGAACCCTGAGGTATCCCAAAAGTTTGGTTTCTCTCTAGGAACCGATTCATTCCACTGTTTTCCAGTAATCTGATCTCTTAGCTCTTTAATAGCCTTGTCTCGCTTCTCCCCCATCTGCATTTTACATTTCATCAATCATTACAATTCACACATAACTCAAAGAGTAAAGCTAACATATATACCCTTTGCAGCTTTCTTGTCTGGCTACCAGCTTCTTGCAAACAAAACTCCAGTTTCACCACCTTCTTCTTCAACTCTTGATCTGTTCTTCTTTGTTTCTCCAACTGAAATGGTCATTTGTAAGTCAAAGACCGAACACAAAAGAGTAAAGACAGAGAGATATGGATGCTGCACCTGAGTTTCGAGTCCCTTAGTCTTGAGTTTCCAGTGAGCTGACATTAGCCTTACCTCATCTTTTAGCTTTGCAATCTCTTCGTCTTTCACACTCAACAGCCTGTTCATTCTCTCAATGCTCTTTGGGGAAACCTCTTCCAGAATTTTCCTTAGCTCACACTCCATGTCTTTTCCTGACTTTGCAACAGCTTCAGTTATCTAACGCTCTATTCTAATAACTTCATCACTCAGCTCTTTCTGAGAACACTCTCTGGTCCTTAGATCTCTCTGGAGGTTATCAAGCTGGTTGGCGAGTTGAGTTACACGGTCTTGGTGTTCTCTTAGAGAACGTGTCTTGTCGTCGAGTTGTTGTGATATCACTGAGCATTGAAGCTGTGTGGATTGAGCAGAAGCAGCGCTTGTTTCTGCAGTTTCCTTTGTTGAAGCTAGCTGTGATCTCAAGTCATCCACTTCTTCAAGAAACTGTTTTCTCAAAAAGAACAAAATTAAAACTCGTAAGAAACACTTTCTTATGTTCCAGATACATTCAATAAGGCCCTATGGAAACCAATCAAGAACCGTATTAAACCAAAATGCATGGAGTGCTCAAGAAAGTAACGGTTATGGAGTTGTATAAAGTGAACCCTTTTGATCAGTAACTGAAACTTAACATCAGTATCATTGTCCATTTGCAGATGTCAGATGTTTTTGAACATTCAATGTAATTTTTCAGTCCAAGCTAGAGACACATCTTATCATCTAAAGATCAAAATGTTCCCGTTAAAGATTCTAAAAATTCATATATTTTTGAATAGCTTAAGCTACATTAGACATTGATTGAAACACAGTCAACTTTTCACATTCAGCTTCATCTACTTTTTCTAGAAGATCTAAAAGTGCCAAAGCCATTGTTCCAATAGATACCAAAATGATTAGTTCAGAAAGTTTGAACTCACATAGTACATTTTTCTTTACCATATAACAAAAACACGTCTCAAATGCCCAAAATTTTCAGATATAATATCAAAATCTTTGGGGTCTTTTAAAAGGTTTTGCAAGTTAAAATGAAACCTTTTCAGCAGCAGAAGTTGAAGCTTCAAGCTAACAGTTTCTATCTTCCAACTTCTTCTGCAATTTACAGATCTCCACTTCCATGTTCTTAGCTTTTGTCTCTGCTTCCTGAAAAAAAAAACATTTAAAAACAAAAACAAATAATTTCTCCTACAAATTGAACCCTCAACCCAAACAATGAATCAAAACACTTTTAAAAGAGACTTACTTACTTTTCTAAAAATGCTTTCTTTAACAAAATACTGTTCTTGAGAAACCAAACGGCCTCTCACTTGCTTTATCTCAGCAGTCATAGACACCACGTTACGCCGGAAACTCTCTTTCTTCTCATCCAAGTCTTTCAGAAGCGGATCCACCGTCGTTTTGAAGGATTCAGACATTCAGGGTTTGTCTGAATCTGTTTCCAGCATTAGATCAAATCTCAAAAACTCTGTAATGAAGAAGACAAAAATATTCATGCATGTGAAACAAAATCTTATATTATAAACAAACAGAGTTGACCATTTAAAGAACTTTTAATGAATCAATTTTTTTAAAAAATCTTCAGACAATGAGTTAAAAAGACGTCGACTTTACAATTTCAAGAGAAGCTGAGTCTTCTTCAGGGTTAAATTTTCTCAGGAAAAAGTCGTCGGAGAAGATCTTAAATCTTCATGTTCATATTTTTTTTGTCTTTCCGTGACAGAGGAGGTAGAAAGTGAAACACGTAAAGCCAAACACGCAGTCAATGTAATGAAGCTAGTTGCCTTATTTGATGTGTTTGTGTGTGTGTGTGTGTGTGAGAGAGAGACATTTATTATCTTAAGAACTTGATTATCATCTGATTTCTCCACTAATTATGGGTTATTACATTTATGATTTTTATGATTAATAATGATAAACTATTTCCCTTATTTCTCCAGAAAATAAATATATAAATATGGTTTCAAGAATGACGAATCAAATAATATTGGTGGGAGAATTGAAAATGACCAAAAATTAGTTTTTTTATTTCGATTTTTGTTTGACTACTAGTACTATTATATAAAGTATCAAAAAGTCTGTTAGGGGGTCACAAGGAAGTTGAATCTTGATATAGTTGAATCATAGGTTAAATAAAATTTAATTTACTAAAAAAAACATAAACAAATGGGAGCAGTGTGTAATAAATCCACATTTCTGAATTTAATCTCCCATATAGTGAAGTGAACATATATATATATATATATATATATATATTGCAACAAAAGCTATTGATTAATGAAAAACAATTATAAGAAATTTCCTTTTTATTAGTTATCCCTGTCTTAACAAAAGCAGTCCACACAACAATTCTATCGACATGATAACATTTGATTCGGCTAATGGGCTTATCCGATGGGCTTGAACAAACAATCGCTTTTCGGAAAAGCCTCTTCACTTGTTGTTTCCGGTGAAACGACGTCGTACTAGTGCGTTCGTCACGAGATACCAAAAACCCCCAAAGTATCGCCGATACGACGGAGGAAGAGAAGATTTGTCAACGCCTGACTATTGAAGAAAAGCTTCCGACAATGGCGTGGATGCAAATGATACAGAGCGCGAGATCTCTTCTGAGGACAACACGACCTTCTTCGACTCCAAGCCTCTCCAGATTCTACTCCAAACCTGCTCCTTATGCCGGTAACCCTTTTTTTATTCTTCTTTATATTTCGCTTTTTTTTTAATCGATTCAGATTTAGATATAGTGGCTGATTCGTTACCTTAGATGAGTTACTGAGCTTAATCATCGAATGCGAGTGAAAAAAAAAAATTAAGTGTGTTTTCAGTTCTTGGATAGCTGTAAAATTGAAAAAGGAATGAATTTTTTTTTTTAATCTAGTGAATAGTATTATGGGTTAAGTCAAAGTCTTGATTTTGATTTGATATTTACAGTGAAAGTTGGGATTCCTGAGTTCTTGAGTGGGATTGGGGGAGGAGTTGAGACTCATATCGCTAAACTTGAGACAGAGATTGGTGATCTTTCGAAACTGCTTGTGACTCGTACCCTCAGGCTCAAGAAGCATGGCGTCCCTTGCAAACATGTAAGTACTATCAAACACCTTCTGTTCTGCTGCATTGTCCCAGGTTTTCAAGGGGATACTAATATGTTAGGAATGAAACAATCTGGTACTTTTTGTTTGTTCCATTACGTGATTTAATGGACTATATAAGACTAGGAGAAAATAAAAAGAAAAAAACTTGAGTTTAGCTGTTATTTCGCTCAAAAGAACTTGAAACGTAGTAGGCTTGTTCACATTTCCTGTCGCTCATTAAGACATATATCCTTTCATGTAAAATGTTAATAGGTTTGGTGAACTAACACTCATCAAAAATAACTTGACATGTTGCTATTATTTTACACTTATGACTTGTGATTTATTTTTTTTTTTTGGCAGAGGAAGCTGATACTGAAATATAGCCAGAAGTACAGGCTAGGGCTATGGAAACCTAGAGCTGACGCTATAAAGGCCTGATTGGTTCCTTTCTTCTGTCGAACTGCGAGTGTGTCATGCGTTGTTTTGCTACTTAGTTGTTTTTCAGTGTGGACTAGGCATAGCAATGTTACCCAATTACTTGAAACTCGAGTCATTGTTTTGTCTGCGTTCATGTACTTGTTATCTCCATGGGTCTGGAAACGTTAAAGCCAGGTCTGGAAATCATGGAGGAGTAGGTTTCTAAAAGTGGTGAATGTTTTGTATTGGAGCTCAACATCATCATTCAGAATATGTGTTTGTTTCAGTTAAATTCAATTTTCTCAAGAGATAATAGAATTCAAATAATTTCATATAAAGTTACCTAAAACTGAATAGTTATTTGATAATCGGGAAAAATACAAATGTAAAAAAGATTATTGATACCAAAATGTATATGGTTTATAATAATATTTAAGTACAATATATCATCTAGTTTCATATAATACAGATAAATTTAATTTGTTGGTTTGGCCGGTTCAACTCAGAAGTGAATTTCACCATAACCGCCTAGAATCACTAAATTTCAGTTAGGTTTGTTTTAATTTTCCTGGTTTAATGAAAAAAAAAAGCCCTAAGCTAGCTACACTCTGGCAAGTGGTAGTAACAGAAACCCTTTGAACGTAACCGCCGCATTTACCCCTTCGAATGCTCCTCCGTCTCTCGGCTCGCTCTATTAGCCGGTTTGTTGTTGAAGTTTGATTTCCGGATTGAACCGGCTAAACCAAGAATCACTCTGTACAGTAGTTTCTTTCGGATTTCCCGGTTTAGTGACAAAGCCCTAGCTAGCTACACTCGGGGAACAGAAAGAACCCTTTGATGCTCCTCCGTCTCTCGGCTCGCTCTATCCGTCGTTACACTTCTTCTCACTCACTCTCCGCGTCGTCGTTTTGCACTCTCCCACCAATGTCAACCAGCCACCCAAAGAACGAGTCCTATCTCTCCGCCGTCATCCCCAAGCGCATCAAGCTCTTCGAGCAGATCCAATCCCACCAGCTCGAGAAGCTCAAATCTCTCCCCCACGACCCAATCAAGTAACTACACATAACACATTCATTGTGTGTTTACGTTTCAGTTCTGATGTTGTCGTGTAGGATTACGTTACCCGATGGGACCGTGAAAGAAGGGAGGAAGTGGGAGACTACTCCGATGGACATCGCCGGGGAGATTTCGAAGGGGTTGGCTAACTCTGCGTTGATCTCATCGGTTAATGATGAGCTTTGGGATATGAGTAGGCCGTTGGAAGGTGATTGTAAGCTTGAGTTGTTCAAGTTTGATAGTGACAAGGGACGGGATACTCTTTGGCATTCTAGTGCTCACGTTCTTGGTCAGGTAAAAAAAGAAGTGTTTCGGTTTAGTTCTTGGTTTTTGTGGCGGATGATTAAAAAGGTGTGATCTTCTTGGGTGCAGGCTCTTGAGCAGGAGTATGGTTGTCAGCTGTGTATAGGACCGTGTACTACGAGAGGAGAGGTAAGAGCGGCTTGTTTTTGGTGTTTTATCTTTTTCATAAGTTCATGTTCAATCTGTTGTGAAGAGTAGAACAATAAAGGATGAAACTTTTTTCTGTTTCTTGGTATTTGTGCAGAGGGTTGGTTATCGTTGATGTTATTTGTGTGTTGTTATTGCAGGGTTTCTACTATGATGCGTTTTATGGTGACTTGGGGCTGAATGACAATCACTTCCCTAACATTGAAGCTGGTGCTGCAAAAGCTGCTAAGGTATTGGTTTTTTCTTTAGTCTGCTAAGCTTCGTTGTAAACTAATTTGCTTCTTTTCATATCTTTAAGTGAGAATATAATGAGTATGTCGCCCAACTTTTACTCACATTTTCTGTTGATCTGATTCTCTTCTATTTACATCTCAGGAAGCGCAACCATTTGAGAGGGTTGAAGTGACGAAAGATCAGGCGATTGAGATGTTTTCTGATAACAACTTTAAGGTGTATTAAAGCTACATATATTATTATCACTGAAGTGGTTACTTGTCTTCTTTTATTTGATTTTTGGACTCATACTTTCTGCTGTTAACCATCTAGGTTGAAATCATCAATGATTTACCTGCCGACAAGACCATTACTGTCTATAGATGTGGTCCTCTTGTTGATTTGTGTCGTGGACCGCACATTCCAAACACTTCTTTTGTGAAAGCTTTCAAGTGTTTGAGGGTGAGTTGGTCCTATATCTCTAGGAGTTCCATTAATCCAGATTCTAGTTTTGTTTCTTGTGTTGACCAGTATATGTTTCTCAGGCCTCATCAGCTTACTGGAGGGGTAGCAAAGACCGTGAGAGCTTGCAGAGGGTTTATGGGATATCTTATCCAGATCAGAAACAGCTGAAGGTACTCCTTTTTCTTAAAATATTCTGACTGCTATGCCAGGGTCCTGAGTGTGCATAATATATATCGTCTTTGTCTTGGTTGTTGCAGAAATATCTTCAGTTTCTAGAAGAAGCCAAAAAGTATGACCACAGACTATTGGGCCAAAAGCAGGAACTTTTCTTTTGTCATCCTCTCAGGTTCTTTCAGTGCTACTCAACTTTGTTTTTGTCTTTGTGACCTGGTGATCAACTATACTGATATATATATACTCATCATCCTTGAGCTTCAGCCCTGGGAGTTGGTTCTTCCTTCCACTCGGCACTCGCGTATATAACAAGTTGATGGAATTCATTAAGGAGCAATATTGGAAAAGGGGTTACACAGAGGTTTTTCTAAGCTCTCATCTGAATATTTAATGTACTTGATTAATCGCAAACGCTAAACTGAATTTGCTTTGGCAGGTTATAACACCAAATATGTACAACATGAATCTGTGGGAAACTTCTGGACATGCTGCAAATTACAAGGAGAATATGTTTACTTTTGATGTAAGAGTACATGGAAAGCTTAAGAGTCTTTACCAACTAATTTAGCTTAGGTTATATTCCGCACGTGAATGACTTTTGTGAATGTTCGCTATGCAGATTGAGAAGCAAGAGTTCGGGCTCAAACCTATGAATTGCCCTGGTCACTGCTTGATGTTCCAACACAGGGTTCGCTCATACAGAGGTGCGACTCTGCTCCTGTAGTGCAGTTTAATATCATCAACTCACAGCTCTAGGAATGATATTAGTACTGGAAATTAAAGTTTACTGCCTAACATACTATCAAAACTCTCTAGTAGATTACTCGGTGCTGATCTTTTTCTATGACAAGAGACTTTGCTCGAAAGTATAATTCGTGCTTTGTAACCTATGGTCAAGGAAGAAATTGCGAAGTCAATCATTTGTCTTTGCTGACACCATCTTTTTACGGCTTATATGTTATGCAGAGTTACCGATTAGACTGGCTGACTTTGGAGTGTTGCACCGCAATGAGGCAAGTGGAGCACTTAGTGGGCTGACTCGTGTCCGACGGTTCCAGCAGGTATATTTCATGTCCTTGTTGAATTTGCTTATTTATCATTTTCCCAGTTCCATGTTACATATATGATAATTACATCACTTATTACAGGATGATGCACACATATTCTGTACAGAGGATCAGGTTTGTGATATTCTTGTGTCTGGCAATGTTGGACCTCCTTTTCCTCCCTCTTTTGTGGTTAATGTTTTTTGTTTGCAGGTCACGGATGAAGTGAAGGCTGTGTTGGAGTTCATCGACTATGCTTACAAAATCTTTGGCTTTACCTATGAGCTAAAGCTTTCAACGGTATCATATCTGAATATTCTTCAATTTCTTATAGACTTTGGGTGATATGTTTCTGTCGCTCATTATTTTCATGTTAATTTGAATCTCAGAGGCCAGAAAAGTACCTTGGAGATTTGGCAACATGGGATAAAGCTGAAAATGATCTCAAAATAGCCCTAGATGCTTTTGGAAAGACATGGGTGGTATGTACACTTACTGATGAATGAACACTCAAAAGTCTATTCACAAAGTCTGCATTTTTTCTAAAGTGTGTTGTTTTGGCAGTTGAACGAAGGAGATGGTGCGTTCTATGGCCCAAAGATAGACATCACAGTTTCTGATGCGATGAACAGGAAATTCCAGTGTGCAACTTTACAGGTTACGGTCCCAAACTCTATTTAGTTTTCCGTTTTTCTCTTGGTATAGTCAGTCAGGGCAGGAGTTTGATTGTATGTTTCTTGTTACAGCTTGATTTTCAACTTCCTGATCGCTTCAAGCTGGAATACTCAGCTGACGACGAAGCGAAGAGGCAAAGACCTGTGATGATACATAGAGCCGTCTTGGGATCTGTGGAGCGTATGTTTGCCATATTGCTGGAGCATTACAAAGGGAAATGGCCCTTCTGGCTTAGTCCGCGCCAGGCCATAGTTTGCCCTATATCAAAGAAATCTGAGGGATACGCATTACAGGTTACATGCGTGGCTGCACTCTTTATTAAGCAACTGGGGTTCTTATAGACTTTAACTGGTAGTCTGATCTTTGGCTTTTCGTTTTCTCTCAAACATTCAAACAGGTGAAGAAACAAATTCATGAAGCTGGGTACCATGTTGATGCGGACATAACAGACAGAAAGATTGATAAAAAGGTAACAATCTTGGGGTTCATGTTCTGTGGTTGGCTGGTTTACTTGTCTTGACTTGAGTGGTGGTTATGGTGTCTGTAGGTGCGAGAAGCTCAGCTTGCTCAGTACAACTACATACTTGTAGTTGGTGAAACCGAAGCTGCTACAGGACAGGTTAGTGATTGGCCTATTCCTTATAATGTAGGGTCTCTGGAGCTCGACTAATTTTTGTGTTGTATTGGACTCTTGACATGTTCAGGTGAGTGTTCGGATAAGAGACAGTGCAGCCCACTCGGTTAAGAGCATCGAGAATTTGCTTGAAGAGTTCAAGACCAAGACTTCTGAATATCAGTGAGATCAGACTCTTGCAAGTTCAAGTTTGATTTGCTTGAAGAGTTTATCTCTGTCATCACTAGACCAGATTTAAAATTTCGCAACTTGTGATCTCCTTCAGCGATTTTGTTTCTCAATCTATTGAACCTAACAGCAGCAAATTTTACAATGTAATAAGATGTTGATCTAAGAGCTGTTCGTGGCTGCGTCAATGTTTTCCGTTCACGCTTGTTCGTTTAATTGACGCGGGTACCTGCGTCTGCGTCTGCGGCCGAACGCTGCGTCATGTTTCTAACGCCGTAAAATCCTGCGTCTGCGTCTGTTTTTTGCGTCAACTTAAGCTAATTACAGTTTTACCCCTAACCTAATTTATTATTTACAAATATACCTAAAGTCTAATAGCCGCAGACGCAGCCTTTCTCCCCATCGACGCAGCCCTCTTCTCTCGATCTCAGACGCCTCTCAAGCTCTCTGTCTCGATCCCGACATCTCAAGCTCTCTCTCTCGAAGCTCTCTCTTCTCCATATATCTCGATCTCAAACCCAGCTCTCTCTCTCTCTCGATCTCTCGATCTCGAACCCAGCTCTCTCTCTCTCGGTCCATCTCGATCTCGAAGCTCTCTTCTCCATGGCATCTCATCTCGAAGCTCTCTCTTCTCCATAGCATCTCGAAGCTCTCTTCTCCATAGCATCTCGAGCTCGGCCAAACCCATCTCTTCCTTTTCTCCATGAGGTAATTGTCTCTGTTCTAAAGCACTTAAGTGTGGTCCGTGTTCAGCCTTGTCTCAAGTTCTCCGAAGCTTCTTCATCTCTCACTCTATCGTAAGGTTCGTCACTCACTCTAGCTATCATCCGTATAGAATTTGTGTTTGCTTTTTCGCTGTGTGTTTGCTTTGTACATTTGTGTTTGTACATTTGTGTTTGTACGTTTGTGTTTGTGTGTTGTGTTTGCGTTGTTAGATTTTTGATGAAGAATGAGTGCCTTCTCCGTCTTTGGTTAGCTTTTTGTTAGGAGACTTTGTAAAATTATAAGACTAGATTACTTCCAGTTACAAGTTGGCTTAGATGAACAAAGTTAGTTTTACAAGCTAAGGTTTTGGGAACGTGCAGGAGACCCTTGAGATGATCATTTATATGTGATATTTATTTAAGATTTAATGTTTTTTCTTTTATAATCAACTTAATGTATTATTTAGCTTTTGTTTAGTGATAAATATTTTGAAGTATTATTTTTGTTTTAACTTAGCTTATAATTTATGATCAAAAAATATTTTTATACTCGTATATTTGACCAAAAATTTATATACCAAGTAAACATAATATTTTAATGGATGTAAATATATTTAAATTACATTTGTTTATTTAAAATACAACTTTGATGATCATTTATATGTGATATTTATTTAAGACTTAATGTTTTTTTCTTTTATAATCAACTTAATGTATTATTTAGCTTTTGTTTAGTGATAAATATTTTGAAGTATTATTTTTGTTTTAACTTAGCTTATAATTTATGATCAAAAAATATTTTTATACTCGTATATTTGACCAAAAATTTATATACCAAGTAAACATAATATTTTAATGGATGTAAATATATTTAAATTACATTTGTTTATTTAAAATACAATTTTACAAATTTTTTAAAATAAAATATGAAGAAATAAAAATAACCGCAGTATCTATCAAACGAACAACCCAAAAATCTGTTTCCTGCGTCGGCGTCGGCGTCGGCGTCAATTTCCTGCGTCTTCTAAACGAACAATAGTCGGCGTCAGCGTCGGCGTCGGCGTCAGCGTCTACGAAACGAACAACAACTATTTTCATTGACGCCGACGCCGACGCCGACGCCGACGCCGACGCCGAAAACTGCGTCGACCAAACAAACAGCACTCTAGTCAAAGATGACAATGTGTCTGGATGTGATTGAAACCGTGTCTTGCTTGCGTCTAGCGAAGAAGATGAATGTTGTTGAAAGCAACCAAATACTTGTTGCCCAAGTCATAAACTCGAGTAACAAGACATGGGAGGGGGCACTTGTGTACATTTAAAAATAATTTGACGATTTTGCAATAATTGGGATAAATATGGAGCAAATTTTCGAAAAACCAAACCAAGCCAAATTGTTCTGACACAAAGACAGGACCTAGTTCTGCTTTTTTCCAAGTGAAAAAAAGGAAATAACATTAAAATCTGTGACAATCTCACGTGCTTTCTCCTTCTCTCTCTCTCCTCTGTAATTGAAGTTTTGGATTCCACATCCACGCGCCTTTTCCCCTCTCTCTCTCTCTCTCTCTCTCTCATTCACTTTCTAGATTAATCAAATCTCTGTCTTTGAAACAAGTTTGCAGTTTCACTTCGCCCTTTCTCCAGATCCGTTCCCCAGGAAGTTCTGTATGTGTCTCCAAATCCCTTATCTTTTCTGTTTCTTTCATGATCTCTCCTGATTCTATATACCCTTTGGAAACTAAGCTGAGATTTGGTTAGGGCCTGTTAGTCTCCAAACGCATTGTCCTTGTTTCGTTCTTCACATTCCTTTAGGGTTTTTGCTGATTTTGAACCTCTGACAATTTTTACCTTTTTTTTATGTTTTAAATTTTTGAATTTTGAATTTATGCAATGAGTGGTCTCTAGTTTCTAAATTTTATAGAAAGTTTGATTCTTTTTAATTTCTCCTTGAACAGTGATTTAGTTTAGCTTAGCTACTTTGTGTAGTCTAGGGTGTACAAAAGATGGAACCTTTTGTCCTGTATTAACACCACTTTCTTCTTCTTGTTCTTCTGAGTGCTTGCAGATAAAAAATGGGGTTCATCTCGAGGAATGTTTTTCCAGCGTGCGAGACAATGTGCGTTTGCTGCCCTGCTCTCAGGCCTAGATCTAAACATCCCGCCAAGCGTTACAAGAAACTGCTCGGTGAGATCTTCCCTAAATCCCCTGTAAGTGTCTCCTTGTGAGCTTCTATATCTTGGTGTCTTTCAGTCTTAAGTTATATTTGTTCAACTGTAACAACTTATAATGCATAAGTTTTGTCTGATGTGAGTTTTGGTTTGTGAATTTGTAACAATTGTTAATTGATTTTTTTTTCTGTAGGATGGTGCACCAAATGAGAGAAAGATTGTTAAATTGTGTGAGTATGCTGCCAAAAACCCAATCCGTATCCCTAAGGTATAGTTTTGTTTTTTTGTTTTAAATGATTCTTACTAAATAGTTGGTGTGTAAGTTTATCATATTGTGTGTGTTTGTGGTTTGTCACAGATTGCTAAGATTCTTGAGGAGAGGTGTTACAAGGACCTTAGATCTGAGCAAATGAAGTTCATCAATATCGTCACTGAGGCTTACAACAAGATGCTTTGCCACTGCAAAGATCAAATGTAAGGCAAAGTCGTAGCAACATTCTTTAACTTTTCACTAACATGTGTGTGTTTCTTCCTTTGAAGGGCTTATTTCGCTACAAGTTTGCTGAATGTGGTTACAGAGCTACTTGAGAATTCAAAGGAGGACACACCAACCATTCTTGGATGCCAAACACTGACAAGGTTCATTTACAGTCAGGTAAAAATCTTAATTCTAGTGTCGCTTTGTGTGAAGTATCTCTCACTCTTCATCTGGTATGAATAGGTTGATGGAACCTACACGCACAGCATTGAGAAATTCGCGCATAAAGTTTGCTCATTGGCTCGTGAACAAGGCGACGAGCATCAGAAGCAGTGTCTGAGAGCATCTGGCCTGCAATGCCTTTCAGCCATGGTAACTACAACAGCCAATCTCACTTTATGTCCCGTTTTATCTGTTGTTTTTTTTCTTTCTTATGTTTGTTTCTTCTCCAGGTGTGGTTTATGGGAGAGTTCTCACACATCTTTGCTGCTTTTGATGAGATTGTACACGCCATTCTCGATAACTACGAGGCCAACATGATCGTTCAGACAAATGAAGACAGAGAAGAGCAAAACTGTAACTGGGTTAACGAAGTGATCAGATGTGAAGGACGAGGAACAGGAGTCAGCGGTTGTAATAGTCCTAGCTACATGGTTGTCAGACCAAGAACTGCAAGAAAAGATCCGACTCTGTTGACTAAGTAACTTAACTGAATCCTTCTAATCTTTGCTTCTCAGTGCCCTTATTTGAAAACTTACTTAGTTGTTTGATTGTTTTCAGAGAAGAGACTGAGATGCCTAAAGTGTGGGCACAGATTTGTCTCCAGAGGATGGTTGATCTGGCTAAAGAAAGCACAACTCTGCGGCTAATCTTGGATCCTATGTTCAGCTATTTCAACTCTAGACGCCAATGGACTCCTCCAAATGGGTTGGCCATGATAGTTCTTTCTGATGCAACATATATGATGGAAACCTCGGGTATCTACTTCATCTCTCGTGTTCCGTTAGAACATAGTTTTTTTTGTCTATTCATGTTTGCAATGTTCTAAAAATCGGCCTAGGCAGCGTCTAGGTGCTCGGCAAATCGGTTATAACCGAAACAATTTTTTTAAAAAATGGTTTAAATTGGTCTAAATCTGTTTAATCAACCAATAATATTAATGCAAATCCATAATTTTGTCTAAATTTTGTAATTTATAATTCATCAAAATAATTTTGTGATTAGACAAACAATCTAAAATATTTAATATAAATATAAATATAAAATATATAAATATATATCAATATTCATTAATGCATAGTCATTAGTCATCTACAAAGTGCCTTGTTACTGCCTAGCGTTTCTTGAAAACTGCATGTATGTGTGTACTCACAGTTATGTTTCTTTTTCTTATGCTAGGGAGTCAGCAGTTGGTGTTATCAACTGTTGTACGTCATCTTGACAACAAGCATGTTGCCAATGATCCTGAACTCAAGGCATACATCATACAAGTCGCTGGCTGTCTAGGGAAGCTGATCAGGACCAGCTCCTATCTCAGGGACATCAGTTTTGTCAATGACTTGTGTCGGCATCTGAGGAAAAGCTTCCAGGCAACATCGAGATCAGTTGGAGAAGAGGAACTCAACTTGAACGTGATGCTTCAAAACTCTATTGAAGATTGTCTGCGAGAGATAGCCAAAGGAATTGGAAATGCACAACCGTTGTTTGATATGATGGCTGTTTTAGTCGAAGGGCTTCCTTCTTCAGGAGTTGTGTCACGTGCAGCTGTTGGATCACTGTTGATTCTCGCTCATGCAATGTCTTCAGCTTTATCACCATCTATGCGTTCACAACAGGTGAGCTATAACTTTGTGTTTACTCTCAGTGTCTAACATAGTCCTGGGCATATTATCCGTAACCCGAAAACCAAGCAAAAAAATGAAACTGAAACCGGACCAAAATTTACAAAAACCTGATATTTTCCTAAACCTGAAACAGAACCTAAAACCAAACACAGGGACCTGAATATTTGAAATATAATAAAACACTAATTATTTTTAATATAGATATATAATATAAATTATAAATAAAAGATAGCCAAAAATACGAATGAACCAAATATTTTTTTTTTCAGGTTTAACTCAGGTTTTATTTGGTTTTCCGTTTTTTTTTTTGGCTTGAAACCCGAACCAAACCCGAACTATTTCTAATTTGGTTCAACTTCAAGTTTTATAAAAAAATAGAAACCCGTCCCGAACCCCCGATCCTATCCGAAAATGTCTGGTTCCTAAGTGAGTCCTAAACACACAACCCGAATAACCCGAAATTCTAACTGACTTGAACCGAAAACCCAAATATGCCCAGCACTAGTCTAACATTATCTTTACAGGCTATTTAATCCTTTTTTTTCTATTTTCATACAGGTTTTCCCAGACACACTTCTTGATGCGCTTCTTAAAGCAATGCTGCATCCAAACGTGGAAACTCGTGTGGGAGCGCATGAGATATTCTCCGTGATTCTCTTGCCGAGTTCTGGTCAGTCTCAGGCTGGACTTGCATCAGTGAGAGCTTCTGGTTATCTCAACGAGTCCAAGAATTTGAGAAGTGATAAAACCTCTGCGTTCACATCCATCGCTGCTCGATTAGACAAGCTCAGAAAGGAGAAGGACGGCGTCAAGATTGAGAAGAATGGTTATAATGAGGATCTTAAGAACTACAAATCTTCCCCAAACTTTCACAAGTTGAACTCCATGATTGATAGGACTGCTGGTGGTGTCAGTCTAGCTGATATGGTAAACATTTTTATTTATGTTGTGTGCTAATGAACACCATTTTTTATGCAATAGTCTAATACTATCTGGTGATGCAGTTACCATCAATGATGAAGTTTACTGAAGATCAAATGGGACAGTTGTTGTCTGCATTTTGGACACAAGCAACTCTTGCTGATAATTTGCCTTCAAACATTGAAGCTATTGCTCATTCTTTGAGTTTGGTGCTTCTCTCCTTGAGACTAAAGGTCTCACCTCTTCTGTCTCTCTTAATGTGTCTACACTTTGGTGATGCTTTACTTAACCCTCTCATGATCATTTTAACTGCAGAACCCTGATGATGGGCTTGTTGTTAGAGCCTTTCAGCATCTCTTCTCACTGAGGAACCTTTCTTTGGACCTTAACAACGGTACTTATTTGATTACACTCTCTTAATCTGATCAAACGCTTAAAAAAATGTTCTTTATTGCCAGGCTCATTACCAACGGTTTGCAAGCGGTTGATCCTTGCTTTATCCACAAGTACTCTTATGTTTGCTGCCAAAATATATCAAATTCCTCATATCTGCAAGATATTGAAGAGTCAACTTCCTGGTGATGTGAGTTCTCAGTGTGTTGTTTCATCTTTCCATGGAGGTTGTTGTGTATAACTTGATTATGTGCTTAAAATTTTCAGGTGGATCCTTATCTCTTCATTGGCGATGACTTGCAACTCCACGTTAAACCACAGGCAAGTATGAACGATTTTGGGTCATCAAGTGATAGCCAGATGGCTACTTCGATGCTCTTTGAGATGAGAAGTAAAGTAGAACTCTCCAACACTATCATAACCGATGTTGTGGCAAAGAACCTATCTAAGGCTTCAAAGGTAAAGCTTCTAATGTTATTTGTTTCTCAGTGAATAATAGCTCTAAAGTCTGTACTTCTTGTTCAGCTCCAAGAAGCTGATGTACAGATGCAACTCTCTGAGCCATTCACACCTGATGATGCTTTTATGTTTGGGTCACGGCTTATCTCTGAGCCTGGACCAAACCAAAGCATCTCTAAGGAATCACTGTCCTTTGATGAGGTATAAACTATTCTCCCAAGATCCAGATTGGGTTTATCTTTGGGACATTGATATAATATATAGTTTCTTTTGTTTACAGGACATACCTGCAGGTTCAGTGGTTGAGGACGAAGTGACGAGTGAACTCTCTTGTCGTTTTCAGCCAAGAGGGTCTCCTTCATCATCTACTCCTCAAGTTATCAGCATTGGCCAGCTTATGGAATCTGTAAGCGTAGTCAGCATTAAACATAAGTTAGTTACTGGTTGATGTGTCATTCTTATGATTGGTTAAATGATTTTGTTTGTCTAGGCGCTTGAGGTGGCTGGTCAAGTGGTTGTGTCATCTGTCTCCACTTCTCCACTTCCTTACGACACAATGACAAACCGCTGCGAAACCTTTGGGACTGGGACACGACAGAAGCTCTCAAGGTGGTTGGCTACTGAGAATCGCCAGGTGAATGGTCTCTACAGAAACTCGTCAGAGGAGTCATCTGCACTTGAAAAGGTACGTAAGAGCTACTTCAGTTTTGGCTACACTTAATCTGTGCTTGACTTTACTAATACTGAGGGAGGTTGAAACTTTACAGGTAACAGAAGATGGGAGCATATATGGGAGAGAATGTGGTGTGTTTCAGGATACGTGGTCCATGATGAGTCTGCCACCAGCTAGTCCCTTTGATAATTTCCTCAAAGCAGCAGGAGCAGGAAGATGATTCTGTTAACTCAATGATGTCAAGTCTCATGTAGAAAAAGTAGTACGGAGTGTGTAGTGTGTAATCTTATCGTTGTTATTGGGTTTGTCCTCTGTAGTCAGCTAACTATCTAGGCTAAGTACGATGCTTCAGACACAGCTTGTAATGATTTAGAATCTGTTGTTGTTAAAACCATTTGTCTTCTTGTGTGAAAAGACTACTCAATTCGAAATCTTCTAGACTATAACGTAAAGCTGGAAGCTTTTAACTTAGGCTTGGGATTTTGAACTAAACCCGCCGGGCCAAACCGAAATTTTGGTTAGGTCAGTTAGAAATTAGATTTGATTCGATAGGTTTTCTTCAAAATTTTGGTTAAAAATTTGGTTTAATTCGATATGAAAGATTTTGTTAAAAAAAATTGGTTTTCAATTTGGTTCGACAATTGGTTAATTTGATTTTCTTCTCTAAAAGAAATATTATACCCAAACCATACCTAAAACTCAAATGAAACTAACCGAACAAACCATGAAAGGATTTCAAGAAACATAGATCCAAGGTTCCTTCCGATAGTTACTATGTATAAAAATTGAGTGAAATAATGTTTGTAATCTAGTTTACTTATGTATCCACTGCATACTAGTATACAAATATCCTCTCACAAATACTTTACTTTTAATAGAGAACCATAAAATGCTATATTTCCAAATTTTCTAGTTATTTTTTAACGACATATTCGATCAAATCTTCTAAAAATATTTCATGAAACACTTGTGAATGACTAGAGTAAAATTTCCACTTTTTGTTAATATTCCTTAATGCCACACACATAATTTGCAAATTTTGCCAAATTCTTAAAAACGCCAAATTTTTTCAAGAGATTTAGAAAATTTCATTTTGTTGAAATTTTTAGAATTTATTAACTTTTCATTATTATCCTTTTCATATTTCAAATAAATTTAACCATATATATATAAGCTTAGTTCTATCTTGAACCTAGAAAAAGAAAGTTAGAAAGAACAAGTTTTAGTTCTTTATTTATTATACCAGTATTGGTTTTGATAATAAAGATGAAGAAAATGAGAAACTAGCGAATGGAGAGTCTTTTAATGGTTTTTGACATTGGAGTAGAACAAAACAAAATCATCCCTCTCACACTCTCTCTTCTTGTTTTAGTTTTTTACCTCTCGGGGGAAAACTTGTACACTTTATTTCAGCTAAAGTGTCTAATGAAAAGAAGAGAAAACTGAATCCATATGTTGTGAAGGACATAGATGGATACACTTACCTTCATTTGGACTTGAAGGGGCACCAAATGGTTTCAGCTTCATATCTAGTAGATATCTACCGAAGAGCTTTGTGTCTTGCAAATAAAGATGTAATATTTCTCTTGTATTTGACATTCGAAAACATACATCTTTCCCTTGTAAAAGCAATGTTGAAAACTGCAAGAAACCATGAGACTGAACTGTATTTACAGTTAGAAAGGAGAAAATATCTTGCACACACTGCTTTCAAGTCCATGACCATAGATTTGTTTCGCTATATACCATTTTAATAATTGATTCTTCTTATGTTTGATAATTGATATTTACACTTTGTTTTAGAAGAGACACTCGTTCTAAATGCAAGACCAAGTCTTTTGGATGAGCGAGATGAGAAGAAAGATTTGTCTTTGGTTTGGAGCGTCCATGAGATACTATGAAGTTATCTGCAATTTGTTAGACCGATCAACGAAAAATGTTTTTGTATGTGACCATGATGAATCATATCATCTCTATGTGGGAGTAGAAAGTAGTCATATGGACGTTGTTAGAAAGATTCTAAAACGCTGTCAATTTCAACGCACATGCTCAACAAAAAATGTCAGAATATTCTTCATGATGCAGCTAATATCTGCAAATTTAAAATTCTTTCAAATACAATTACCATGAAATCTACCAAAACTTGTATGGCACAAATATTTAGTAGAATTAGTAGAGATACTTTATAGTTAGTTAATATATTAAAAATTAATTAATCTACTTAATCTACAAATGTTTTATCTCTACAAATGTTAATCTACAAATGCTTTAATCTCTAAAAAGTAAATTATTAAAACTAAAACAAAGTATTTCTACAAATGTTTTATTCTCTAAAAATTAAAGTAGCTCTACAAATGTTTTCAACCGTTTAAAAAGTATCTCTAAAAAGTAAAGAAAGAGAAAATATTAATTAGAGTCGAACGATTAAAACATTTATTTTATTTTCTAATTTTTTGTTGGTAAAGGAAGGAAAAATGGCTTCTCTCCCTTCTTAGTTAGTTTAAGTAGATTAAGTACATTAACTAATTTTTAATTGAGATACTAAATAGTTTAAGTAGATTAAGTAGATTAATTAACTAAAAAGTATCTCTATTAATTTATTTCAAACATTGGTTATAATTCGAGTCGAACTGATAAACCTATGCTCAAAATATATTTGGGAAACTTTTAAGCGATATTTGAGCGATTTCTAACAAAAAAATGGATAAATAAGTTGAACTTTTCTTTGCTCGAAAAGAGAGTCTCTCTCTACATTTTGATCATCTTTACTCGATTTGGTAAGTCTATCCCCTCCCTCTCATGTACCTGTTTTGTGACTTTTTAAAACACAATTGGTGGGAACTGATTTTGTGTCTCTTTTTTTCTTGTAACAAGTTGTGATTTGGTTTAGGTTTGAGATGGAAAGTTCTGAGATGGAAAGTTTTGAAGAAGGTCGAGATATAATTGAGGCACAGAGGTTAGCAGATGTTCTTCATAATCAAGGGAAACTTTGATGCATCCTTATGAATCTAATAAACAAAGTCCCACGCAACCTTCTCCCACGAGGTTTTCTTGAACATGGGACACCAGTCACGCCACCTATGCTAGAAGTTGAGTTTGCGCCAGAGTTTCTTATCAATCTCAGAGTTTCAGATCTTTTCAACCTCCCTGGTGAAACCGTGCTGATGACTCCAGAGATCTCTAGCAAAGTGAGTGAGGGGACCAAAGAGTGGCTGGAGAAACTGAAAAGTCATGAAACACCACTTGCACATGCATGAATAACGACCAAGGAAATTCCATTCTTCATCTTGCTGCTACCTGGAATGATCTTAAACTGGTGAAGAGCATTCTCTCTGAATGTCCATACCTTTTATTGGAGCCACACTTAAAGGAGCAGCTTCTAATTCATGTGACGACACATGTTGGTCATTTAGCTGTTATTAAGGTTCTTGTTGCTGCATTAACTTTTATTTCAGCTAAAATATCTGATGAAGAGAGGAGAAGACTGAATCTATATGCTGTGAAGGACAAAAATGTATACGAGTCATTGTCCATTCGGCCATCCATACCATGAGAGGAGAGGGGTTGAATCTTTTGTTATATAATATATTTTTGCATAGAGACCTCACTCTTTTTCAATATATTTGGTACTAAAGGTTCTTTTCTCCTTTAGCCTGTAATGTGTTATCATATTAGAATCATGTACTCCTTCCATTTTTTTCATTTGTTTCAGCATATTAAAAAGATTTTATTATAACTACATTATTTTAAGATTTATCGATTTTCAATTAAACCAAATTAAATAATATTTCTTTAAATTTACCATTTATTTTCTTTAAATTTATAATTTATCATTGATTCACTATTTTTTAAAACATTTATTTTATATAATTAAAAAGAGCATGTAGGTTGATAAAACACTGTTGGGTTGTAATCAATGTTTTTAAAACCGGACCAGAAGATGAACCTTATATTTATTTGAGTCATGGTTCAATATAGTTTAACCGGATCAAACCTGGTTCAATAATCTGGTTCAATATTTTTTAAATATATAAATTTAAAAGTAAAGATAATAAATATGATACATAATAAAATATAAGTAATTATCAAATATAAATTATTTTCTTGTTCATATGGTTGGTTTATAGACTTTTGATAGTTTTAATAGTCTATCAAAAAAAAAATTAAAATTCTAAATCATTTGATTAGGTATGAACAAGCAAATCCACTAGAAGAAAATGAGTGCATTGCCATGAATTTACCACCAACATTTTGCGGCAAAATAAATAGTGCCACGTAACATTGTAACAGTATTTTTGGTAAAAACAATTTGTAACAATTTTGTGGCAGTATTTGACACAAAATATAGTTTCTGGCAATGTGTGGAAATTTTTGCAACAAATTATCACAAAAAATTTCAACACAATATTTGCCACGGTTTTCAACGAAGTATTCCACAACTAAATTTGTGGCAAAATATGGCATGTTTGACATAATTTAAATGGTAAATCTTAGATATTTCTGAGAACATAGCCACAACTATGTTTAATGCAATCTGTGGCAAAACTGAGCATCAACATGATATTGTTTTATTTTTCATTGCCAGCTTGGGAGAAGCCATGCTAGTGATCCAGCCAGTGCTTTGTTGGAGCTTCTGGATCCTGAGCAAAATGCAAATTTTCTGGACACTATTCTCTTGACGTGGAAGAATAAAGGAAGATGCTCAAACAAGAAGATAGCGGTTGAAAAGGTTATGAATGATGAATCAAACATTGCAGAGTATGTTGCCAAACCTGTGTTCCGTGCAGAAAAGATCTATGAGCCCACACCGGTAGGAGTTGTGATGGGTCCTAGCTTGGACAATCAATGGGTGGTTCAACATTGTTCATAGAGACAACTGTTGTGGAGGAAGGTGAACTGAATATAAAGGGTCACCTCGGTGATGTGATGAAAGAAAGCACACAAATTGCTCACACTGTCGCCAGAAAGATCTTGCTAGAGAAAGAACCAGCGAATCTGTTCTTTGCAAACTCCAAGCTTCATCTCCATGTTCCTGCAGGAGCCACACCCAAAGATGGTCCAAGTGCAGGATGCACCATGATTACATCATTGCCATGAATAAACCTGTTAAAGAAGATCTTGCAACGACCGGAGAAGTCACTTTAACAAAATTCTTCCTATTGGTTCTTTGTTTTTCTTCATCCTTTTTCCTCTTGAAGAAGATTGATTCTGTAACACTTTCTTAATCATTATAATAGTTTATTTGCATTTCATCTGATCTTTAAAAGGATTTACCCATGTAGACAATACAGAACAAATCGAAAAGAACTGTTGAAAAATATATAAGGAATGCTCAGAGACGCAGACCATGAGCTTCTAGAATGCTGAGAGAAGATCAGACTCAACCAAAGCAGAAACTAACCCATGTCCTTGGCTTCTATAATGTTTCTCTTTGAACACTGAGACAAGATCATTAACTAAATCATCAACCAACGTAGAGACTATCACTCCTTCAATGTCAACACCTTCTTCATATCTCTCTCTCTCGAAATCAAGCCAACACCCTTCCAAACTGCTCATCTCTTTGTCAACAAGCTCGTCCATCATCATCTCCCTCATCTTCTTCAACCCGTGAACCTCTCTGTTGAGTTCTTCAGCTAACCAATCTCTACGTTCAAACAGAATCCCTTCTTTCCCCAATATCCCTCTGCAGGTACCCCTAAACATCTGCTCGCATTTAAGTGCTAAGGAGTTATTGACAAAATCGAACACTGTCCTTCTCCTGAGCTTGGCTGCTGTTGCTTCTCCACGACCCTCCATTTCATCAAAGAGGCTAGCAGGTAATATGTCAGCAGCCATTCCCAAAGCGAACTCTTTCACCATCAGTTGGTCAGAACTGAGGATCTCAGATATGTACTCAAGCTCCCAGTCCAGCCTTTCTTCGTCTTCTGAATAAGCCAGTGTTATTACAGACTCTGAGAGTTCTGAGTCTTCTTGTGCTGATGAAACCCATGTGAATTCTTGATCTGGTGAGGACTGTTTAATCCCTGTAAAGCGTTTAGAAAAGTAAAATTAGCTGCAATCAAGCTTCCTTTTAGTTCTACTGCCTACATCCTATTCAATGCAAACAGTGTCTTAAAGATTTAAGTTTTGCAGGAAGAATGTGGACTTCACAAACCATGTTCTGTGGTCTGTCTACAATCTGAGAAGCCCTTGCTGCAGGAGCTTCTGAGATCATCAGCTTCTGTCACAGTGCTAATGCTGCTAACTTCCTGCTCTTCTGCTTGTATCATCTTTTTCAGAATAAACAAAACATTACCAGTTAGAAAGCCTTAAACAATGTAAAGAGACTAAAACTATAGAATGCTAAATATGACAAGCAAGAAACTGCTTATAGATTAGATACTTGGTCTCTTAGCTGGATCAGGAGACAACTAACCTGGAATTTTTGTTTGTCATAGAATGAAGTGCAGTCAGAAACAGATTCACTCTCGGACAAAACTCTATCCAGACCGTTTTGTGTCGACTTGTCATACTCTGATGAAGATGAAACCATCCCACCGTTCACCCCATCTTTTGCACTGAAGCGTGAAGACTCTTCTTGATTCAAGCTACAGCTGGAAGACTCAAGCTTACAAGTCAGCTCTCTGAGCTTTTTCTCTAACAGAACATTTAAAGAATCACCACCAAACATATCGAAACTAACTGCAGAGTCCGTCTCCTGGTCAATTCCTCGAGTGGAAGATAGTGAATCAGATGATAAGCCTTTGATGGGAGACGAGAACGTGAATGAGATCACATCCATTTCCTTTTTCCCATCATCTTTGCCTGTGTTATCAATGGTGATGTTACATTTTATCACGTTTTCATTCCTTTTGATCCGTTTATCACTGGAGATTCCAGTTTCTTGCTTTTTGCTCCTGGGAAGAGTCTTCTTGCGAGATAAAGATAAAGAAGTGTTCTTTCCCGCCAGTGCCGTTGTTGAACCTTGCTGCTTTGACAGTGGGACCTTGTTCACAACTTTGTTAACTACATTGCTGCTTTTTTGGTTTGAAGCAGATGTTACTGAGCGTTGGTTCTGTTTCTGGTAGTTCTGCTTAAGCGCACTCTTTCCTCTGAGACCATTCTGGCTTTTGACTATACCATTTTTAGCTTCCGCTTTCTCCTTTTGGCTTGTTCTGCTGACGCTTAAGGGCGTTGTGCTGGTCTTTGATACAGAAGGTAACTTCACTTTTCTCTTCAACCCATCAGAACTGTTGTTCCCCATAGACTTACTAATACTAGCTGATGGTGTTGTGACTGATGATGCTGATGCTCTCTTCTCGTTGTGCTTTCGGTTTGACACTTTCTGCGCAGCTTCTAGTTTCTCTCTTAAATCTTGAATCCTCATAGGAACCGAAGAAGGAGAGTTAGACGGTGGCGAAAACCGCGTTCTAGCAGCCATCCTAGGACTTGGCTCAATCATTCTCGAAGCTGCTTCCATTACATACACAGGGTTCCTGGATGGGACAAAGCCAGGACTCCTGATGGGAGACAAGAGTCTATTGTTGGTGACGCAGATCGGTTTGGCCGACCTGGGAGGAAAAGTTTCAGTCTGGAACCTCTCAATGGGTCTGTTGCGTCCTTCACTCGTTCTTGAATCCAAATGTTCCCAAGATACTCCTCCATCATAGTCACTACGGAGATTTACATAGCCAAGATTCTCATACGCATTCCATTTGCCTGTGTTCCTTGAAGGTCTGAGGAAGAATGGATCAAGATCGGGGTTAAACCGAGGCTCTTGGACATTTGGTACTGGTAAAGACTCTAAACCCATGAGCCTCGCAACCACACTTGGGGCTCTTGTTCCCTGCCCTTCCTCATCACTGGTAACAGAAGATGCACAACAGCTTGACTCACTTCTTGGGTTGTAACTCAAATTCTTGCTAACCTCATCAACCTCAATCTGTACAAAAGATTCACATCAAACATCCACTAGACTAACACGAAACATAAATAAAGAAGACCAAAGCCATTTGACATAAGCAAGGTAATAGTGTTGAGAAAACTCACGAGAGAAAGACTAGAGAGGTTTTGAGCATTCTGTTTTGTCTGCTTTGGTTCTTCTGATACAAAAACAAGAAGAGGATGAAACAGACTAGTTATATATTCACTCACATCATTATGAATCCAAGAACAAGAACAACATTGTCTTTAACCAATGCTCAAGAAATCGCTAGGCGGTGATTATGCGCGCTTTATAGGAGATTATTGTTTAGGCAGGTGCCTATACCGATTTTTTTAATGCATAGACCGACTATTTAAATGCCTAGACCGATTTTTTAGAAAATCATTTTAGAAAAATCATTTTGTTTAGGTCTTTAGAACACTAACTTTAACCATATAATCAAATCCTTCGAACGAGAAGTACATTGGTCTTTAAACTAGACATATCTACATGATGCCAGAGAGAGTATCACAAGAACTGAGCGAAACATTTCTTAACTAGCTGTGACCATCACCAAAGGCAATACTTTAAGACACACCTGAGAGTTCCGAGCTGCCAGAAGAGAAGAGCTTCTTCCGTGACTTTCCAGGCCAATCAAATAGATTCAAGAACCCTCCTCTGGATCGTTTCCTCTCAACAACTTCCATTTTTTTTTTTTTAATTATTCTTCCATCTACAATGCAACAAAATGGGATCTTGAATTGAGAAACTGTAGTAGACAAACCAAAAAAAAACGGCTTAAAGATTGGTATAAATAAAAACATCAATAATTGACACAACTATTAATCTGAAGCAAATGGAGATTAAGACAGGTTTAATCTAAAAGTGGACACCACAGGATAATACAGAACGTAGCTGTGAAGACAAGACAACTCGAATAAAGATTAGACACATAGATAAATACAAAAAAAAAAAAAAGACTTGAACTTTTTACAGGAATCAATCAGATCAGAACGTGAACCGCTTTTACCTATTGGTTAACTTGAGTTGAGATGCCAAAGACCTAAGCTTTCGATAATGGGCTCATTCCAAATTGGGATCTTGTGAAGGTTACAAGCAATTTCACTCACTTGAACCAAAGCAATTGAGAATTGAAATCGAAAAGGGAGTCAGAAGAAAGAGAAAGGAGAGGTTTTTTGAGAGATGGGTCAGATCAGTAAAGGTTAAAAATGAGAGTAAAGATTTGGGATTTGGGACCAATGGAGAGTGAAGAAGCAGAGCAGAGAACTTGAAGAAGAAGAAGAAGAAGAAAACAGATACTATACAGTGTGGATTGATGTGACGAGAGAGAGAGAGAGAGAGAGAGAGAGAGAGCTGCGTTTTGAATTTTCCACTCTCTCACTTCCCCCACCACACCTCTGTAAATTAAATTAAATTGAATTTTGACCAAATAATAAATAAATTGAATTAAATGTTTATATCCTTTTTTATTTTTATTTTATAATTTCTTGTGTCGAATTTATTGTTTACAGCTTTCAGTAAAATGTGGATTTCTTCAAGTATTAAATTTTATAAAAAAAAAATGGATTACGGATCATAAAACAAAGTTGCAGTCCAATTAGCCGAATGCCTGAATCAGTAGCGTATTGCAATAGTTTATAGAAAATGACATATCTTCTTTTCAGTTATAGAAACATGCAAAAACTTTATAGTAAACAGTGCTGCAGAGGTCTAATAATATGCCAAATCGTAATAGTTTATTTTCCATTGTTTTTGGGAGCCACAAAATTGGTTTTCGGACTCCACTTTCTTATATTTTACTAATATGCTAATCGTATTCCAATTTTCATATATTTTACTAATATGCTAATCGTATTCCAATTTTTCAACTTTGTCAAAAAAAACAGAGTTATTTCAACATCTTGGTGACTTTATATATTTGTAGAAATCGTAATCAATGCAGTCCAAATTGTCACCATTTGGAAATCTCTGTCGACCACCATTTAGTATTTCTTCTGTTTGTGTCGAACACGTTTGTGTACAGTTATTAGAGCTTTTTTCTGTTTCTGTTAATTACACCTTTCGGATTATTTTGTTATTAAGCTTGTGAAAGAAACGGCACATGGAATTGGTTCATGTGAGGATTGTCGCATATGCAAGTTTCCCTGCTTTAATCATTATACTTCGTTAATATTGTTACCGAAAGTGTTTTCTCACAATTCGGTATTCATCATTGTAAAATATGAAGAGTATATCTCTACTTGACTACTTTATTACATATATGAACATCAAACCTTATCAAATCATGCAAACTTGAAAAAGGTGGAACTAAACTGAAGTTTGGCAAGAAAACATAAAACGAATGACAGTGAAATATACAAATATGAAATGGATAGTAGAAACTTATTTTAATCAAATCCAATATGTTCGCATGCTGTTTTGGGCCAAACTGAAATTTACTTGGAAGTTAAAAAAGTACAAGAGAGTCATCAATCAAAAGCATTTGTAGAGATATTTGTCTACCACTTTTGCGAGTATGATTAGAAGTCTTTTCAGTTGGACGGTAACTATCCCAAGACACAGTCAGATCTTGAGTAAGATATTGGTGTGAATTTGTTGCAAAGCACAGCCACTTTTAATAGCCAGGTTCCACAATACCCAAACCAAACCCCTTGAAATCTTGTAGCATCCACGATGCACACATGCATTCTTATCATGAGAAAAAGGTTAACTGGTTTGGAATTTGCGGTTGTAGAACCAAAAATAATAATAATAATAATTACCATAGTTCTTAGGGTTTAAAATATCTCGAGAGGATTATAGATGTCGACATAGATTAAAGTATTCTCCACTAGATTTCTAGAAAGCAAATCAGTATTTGCTGAGAGCTTGTCATTGTAAAGTTTTGATGCGTCATTATACATATCGTAAGACTCCTCGTACAAAGGTTCTCCGTGATGGGATACATCCCAAAGCTGGTACGAATTCTTCTTGCTCCACGTTCATAGGGTGTCTACAAATATCATGTGATGAAGAACATTAAAGACAAATTGCAAAAATAAATTATGATGCTACTGGCATTTTCGGCTAAAGGAGAGGGGAAAGAATCGAAGTCGTATTTTGAGTTGCATAGCAGGAATGCAAAAGTAGGTGTTGGTGATATCACTACTACCACACACACGCAACAGCGACGAAAGCTACTCTCAGTTATCAGATTTGTCTTTTCTTCTCCAACCCTTCCATTCAATTTCTCTATATGCTCTTCAAACTATTGCAATTGTTGTTAAACGGTATTATTCTCTTTAATAACAATATAGTCTTACTGTTATTTTTTGAAGATCTTTAGATATGTTTAGGAAGAAAATATAAAGATAATTTGTTTGTTTATAAATATGTGGATGAAATTGGAGGATACTGCTAAGTTTGTCAAAGGATCGTAGCCAGCGCCACACGAAGCAAACGTTACACCTTGGCATGCGGTTATTACCCAAACCAAACTTTTGGCAAACCGAACCGACCCGAAAAGTTTGATTTTCAGTTAGTTCGGTTTAAAGGTTTGGTTCAGTTCAGCAACTAAAAAAGTTCGGATTTTGGTCCGGTTCGGCAATCCGTTAGTTTGGTTTCCTAAAAAAAATTCCAAATAGCATCAATCTTAACCGAAACTCCGAAGAAACTAACTAAAATCCGAACCAAAATAACGAAATAACTGAAATTAACCAAAACTTTTTGAATTTATTCAACTTAAACCAAAAATTTAATTGAAGTACCGTAAAACCAAAAACTTTTGGTAAATTTTTTTGAAACCGAACTAACCAAAAACCGAACCTAACCAAAAAAATTCGGTGACCGACCCGAACTAACCGAAATCCGAACTAACCAACCTGAACTAATCGAAGAAACCAAACCGCAGGTCTAGTTACACCGGTTAGAAGATCATTAGGTTTCATATTGGGCAATTGATTCCTAACTATTAGGAAGTTCCCTTGGTCCAGTGGTTTGACCTTTGACCAAGGGTTCATTAATGCTTCTACACCAGGAGGTCATTAATGCTTCTACACCAGGAGGTCTGGGTTTCGATTCTCGGAAAAGGCGGAATTATGCGAATTAAAGGAGAAAATGCTGACAAGAGATCTGCAACATGGTGCAAGGAGTAACGTCAAGCGTGGATTCCATAGGGGGCTCAGGTGATGCAGTCAAGTGTGAATTTTCATACGGCAGGTAGAATTGTCGGATATAGAATCGTCTGTAATATTTCTCATAGTTGTAATAGCATAATTATCCACCGTTAGGAAAAACATACCAAATTTTTACATTAGGAAAACAATTAAAGGATTACATGTTGTGTTTTGATATTTTTTTTTGAACCGAAAAGGGTTAAACCCAGGTCTATTAAAGACACATACCTAACCCCTGGGTGGGAGGTGCAATCCACAGATGGATCATCTTCCGGGTATTCAAATGCATATCCGCGTGACCACATGTGGAGCTAATAATTTCGCACTAGAGGGGAGTCGATCCCTGGCCTGGACCAACAGGGCAACTCCTCCTCTATTGGAAACCATTAGACCACCACGATGTGGTTATTGTGTTTTGATATTTCAATCACAAAATTGATGTTTTGAGGATTTAGTAATTCAAATACAAAACATTTTTCTGAACTATTTATTATTATTTCTTTAAAAATGTATCATCATAACAAATTAGCACACGGTCTAGTTTTCTTGCTCGTTCTTTTTTAAACTTGGTAGCAAGAAGGTTTATTGTAGAGAAATTAGGTCATATAACCTTAATAAAAAACTATAATTTACTAAATAATCAAAACTTTATCCTTTCTCTCTTTCTTTTTCTTCCTATCTCTTTTTACCATCTCTCTACAAATCTAGTTTCAATTTTTGTTTTGGTTACTTGGCAAATAAACTTTTTATCGTATTTGTGAACATCGTTGGTTTGAATCCCTGTTCGGGAACGCGCTAGACGCTAGTCGGACGGTCGGGTTGGGCCTAGCGCCTAAAGAAAAAATCGAGAATTAATCGGAAATTATGCGAGGCGGAATTTTTAGATGGTTTACTATATTATAAAACATGTTAATCTTTAATTGTGTATAACATTAATACATTTTCATGTTTAAGATTGTATAAAACACACAAATAGAATATATAAATTTAATATAGTGTAATTTTCATCAAAATTATGAATATAAATGATATTTATAAAATTTTAGATCAAATAAACAAATAAAAATATTATTAAAAATAAAATTAAAAAATAAAATTAAAAAATAATAAAAAATAATAAAAAATAGATTAGGCGGCTAGGAGGTCATTTAGACGGTCTAGGCGAAAAAAAACGGATATTCGATTTTTTAAACCGATTTGGCATAAATCGGACGGAAGCAAAAGTGGGAAAAAAAAAACAAATTAGCACACGTATGGACGGTGTGTAACACTCACGTGCTACGATGCAAGTACTTCTGCAACAAGTTTAAAAGTTAGTATCTAACAGATGATCTTTCGTCCGATAGTATCTAATAGAGGATCTATGTCCGAAACTTCCTGGATGCTTGGTTCACTAATACTTAATTTTTAACAAAAAAAAAATACTACATAGATCTTCATGTACTCTGACACATTCATGAGTGTAGTACCTACATGAAGAAAAAACATGTCTAGAATGATAACTACAGATGTCTCTTTCACAATATTTATTACTGATACGTCCGAAATTCTTTTTTTTTTAAAGTCCTAAATTTATGAGTTTCATGGTTCTAAATTTAAGATTTTCATGAAAGACACGTCAAAAGTGATTAGTTAACTACATGGCTCGATGATCAAATATATCAATCAACAGTTACTTTGACTATTCGACGTCCCTTAGTTTCCTTATGTTTTCCTCGAATATGTAAGGAAATTTTCAAGAAATTTTCTTAACATTTACACCCAAAAAAGTTTGAAGAAATGTAGTTATGCAAATATTACACGCCAACCTTTAAAAACATAGATTAATTTATCATATGCGACCGCATATGTCAGTTAAAAAGGGGCTACCCTCCGAGACTGATCGTGCCCGCACAACCACGGTACTTCCATCTAATTAGTATTACTAGGGGCATTGCATCCGAGCAAGCACGGAGTCGTGGATAGAGTTCTTGTTTCATCTCAATATTTGCTAGGGTTATTGTATTTGTGAATTTTGCGTTTTAAGTTGTTTTTCAATTTTTTATTTTATTATTATATAGTTAGAGTTGTGATGATGAACTGTGTATGCATTGTTCTCCACTTATGAAGGACTAAACTGTGTTAGTAATGTGATTGATATAATTCATGTTGTTGTTTGCTGTGTCACCGAGACTTATTGTTTGTTTGTCGTTTTAATTTGTTTCTTGTATTGTTGAGAGTACATAAATTATATTAAAATTGTTGAGAGTACCTTTTGTTTCTGGATATTTTTTCTCCAGTTTAGTTATGTAAGTTGTGTGTATTAAGTAATAATTTTTATTATCCTTATTATGTTTGTTATATGTTTTTATTTTATTTTTAAACTTGTTGCTCTTACCGGACCTTTAAAACAAATACATGAAGAGTTGTAGAAATAACTATAAAATGAGTGACAGTTCTGAGTATTTGGGATTTACTGAATTTTAAACGAATTTATGTATTTCTCATAAGAAGACAATAGCATTGACATGTTAACATTGGGCATGTAAGTTATTTTTATAAGACAAGAGGAGTGAGCAGGTGGAGTTGTTGTTGCCGCCTTTGTGTCTGTCGGGATTGTCTCTTGTATCTCATGTTGTGTTTGTTTGTCTTTTATTTGATGGGTAATATGTAAACAAAAATCATTGTTAGTTGTATTTATCAGAGTTCATAACTTACTCTGTTTTTTTGTTTAGGTAATTTCACTTATTTTGGTTGTCGTATTCGTCTTCTTCGTTGCGAAAGTAAGTTTGTAAATTGTTAAATAGCTGGCCGTGTAGTTTGTATTTGTTTAGCTGACTCGATGTATGAGTCGTTGCGAAAGTAAGTTTGTAAATTGTTAAATAGCTGGCCATGTAGTTTGTATTTGTTTAGCTGACTTGATGTATGTGTCGTTGAGTTTTAGTTGAGGTGATTGGTTTGGTATATTTGTTTTGAAGTTTATTTCTAAGATTAGACAAAAAAAAGAGGTGATCATTAATGATTCGTCTTTTTTAGAATTATAGTTTTTGGTGTTTTGATTGTTTGGGTTGTTGTGGTTTCTTTTAAGCTGTAAAATAAAGGTTTGTGTAAAATTAGTTTGATAAGTAAGGAAGATAAATAGACGACCACAAAATTTGGGTAGAAAATATTTTTGATTATTGATGTTAGCACAAGATAGATAATAATATAAAGGGAATTCTGTGTTGATTGTTTCTTACGGATCAATGAGGAGACGGATAACAACTCGAGTTGTTTCTTTGCTAAGGTCAGAGCCTTGGACAAATTGGATTTGCCCAACCACATCTGCGAGTTTAAATATCAGTTATGATAACGAAACATATTATAAACCCAGATGCAATATGATAATATACCTGGGAGTTCTAGGTTTGTGTTCGCAATCACTTGGAAATTGTCAAACAGTCTAATTATGATTGGGGATTGATCTCAGGAGCACCCGTGATGACTTCATAAATAATAGTTGGTGAGATGAAACGAATGAGAAATGGATGATCAATTATCTTGTACATGCTTGAGCACCTAGCAATCTTAAAACAATCGACTTTCACAGTGGAACCGGCTTTCAAAGATGACATGTAATGATTAGCACGTCCGGCAGGAATAAACCCATGAATCACGGAATCTGCAAATAATATTATTTAACAAAGAATCAGGAAATCAATTAAAAGCAATTATATTAAATAAGTGTGATAAATCGAAGATTAACTAATCTTTTCATCAAGGAAGAGAACCGTGATTCCCATAAACTCACTGTCTTTCTTGAAGTTCAGGAAATCCCATAAGCGAGGAGGTTAGAGGCTATGCTCTGACTACTACGACCAACACGAAAAGACTCGAAGGTTGAGTGACGGATGCCGGTTCGCCGGTTTGAGGAACTGGAGAGGCCGATAGACATTTTCTAGAAGATCGTTAAAGCTAAGAGGAATCAATGAGTTTTGTGGAGATGCAGATTGGGTTCATCAAAGATGAGAATCATATATATAGGGTTTACAGAAAGTCTACAAATCAGAAACATTTAAGATCAAGCGATTTAAGATGGAGAGATGAAGAGTTCACCGGTGAAAAAATAGATTACAAACAGACACACATCGCAACTCTGTAACTCAGACTTGTCTAAGACAATGATGAAAAGAACCCTAACTCATGTTAAACGAAGACAGTTTACAATATGGAAAAACTATAATTGTTGTTTTTTCATGTAACGTGATGAACCTCATTTAAAAATGAAACTCATAATACACTTGTAGGCCCGACCCACAAAAAAAAACCGAAGAAGCAAAGGTTTCCGACTTTCATAAATATATATTAGTTTCGGCCATCAATGTACAAAGTATCATTTAGTTTGGTGGTATAAATGTTGGTGTTTATATCTCAATAAGTCGGGTTCGAGCCACATGTTTGACACTTTTTCACACTTTTTAAAAGTGGTACCCACCAAAATGCTGACGTGTCGCCTCAGGAAAGAGAGAACTGCTTCATTATATTATAGAATTTTCGGCCATCAATGTACAAAATATCTTTTAGTTTAGTGGTATAAATGTTGGTATTTATATCTCAATAACCCGGGTTTGAGCCACAGGCTTGACACTTTTTCACACTTTTTAAAAGTGAGACCCACCAAAATGATGATGTGTCGCCTCAGGAAAGAGAGAACTGCCTCATTATATTATAGATTTGGCTTAATATAATGAAGGGAAATTCTCTCAAAATAGACATTTTTAAGTTTTTGTCACAAAAATAGATCTCAAAAACTAAAATGGCCAAAATAACATTTTTTATTTTGAAAATTTTAAATTTTTTTTATTTTTACAAATTTAAAATCCTATCTCCAAAACTCCACTCCTAAACTCGAAACTTTAAACCCTAAACTCTAAACCCTAAATCCTAAACCTTAAACCTTAAACCTTAAACCCCACCGCTCAACTCTAAACCCTAATATCTAGATTAATTAACCCTAAGGGTATAAGTGTATATTTACTTCTTTTGATAAAACATTTAAGTCTATTTTGGTCATTTTTATTTTTAAGGTCTATATTTATGACAAAAAAAATTTTAGGTCTATGAAATTTCTCTATAATAAATATTTTTAATCAAATCTTTATCGCAATATAATGTATAATTAGGTCTCTCCCAGTTCTGGACCTCAATATTCTAGAATATGAATAATAGAAAATCAAATAAAATGAATGTTATTTGTTTTTTTTTTTAACTGAATGAATGTTATTTGTTACCGAAAGAAAAAATTTAACCCCGACGCTATATCTTATCTCTGACTAGTCCAGTCCTAATAGCTACGTGATTCAATACATTAACAATATCTTATCATTGGCAAGTCGGCAAGATTTACTAAGACCATGATTATCGCAAGTGGTCCTTAAAATTTTTTTTTTTTCAAAAATAATAATAATAATAAATCAATTGCCTGTCGCCACGTATCGGTGGAACCCGCAAACAGTGCCAACCCCCCCCCCAATTACCAATCCTTATTTGGTGATTTTGGGGAGTGATTTTTAAATTTTTGTGGGATCCACGCGTTAGTAGGATCCACATTTTGTCAAAAAGCCTCCCTAAAAACCTTAGGATGTTCATGCTCTAATAATTTTCCCTTAAAATTAATTATTTTATTTAAAAAAAATCGAAATCTCAAATGTATTTTTACAAAAGGGAAACAACATTTTTGAAACTTTTTATAACTTTTAGTTTTACTATAATTGACAGATTGCAACACTTAAAAGAAAAACCTATTGTATACTAATTCCATATGTTCTGAATCTTTAAAACTACATTGTTTATAAGCAATCGACGTGTAGATCTTTTCCTACACAAAATCCCTACCTGATTTTAATTAGTACTATTCTAAGAAATTGTTTTATAAGAAATTTAGTGATTAGAGAAAATAAATATATTTATATATTTGAGTGCAAGATTTTTGACAAAGAAAAATTAATATAAGAGGGAACAGTATTTGAGTGTGAGATTTAGTGATTAGAGTTAAAGTTTGGGATGTAGAGTAATTTAGTGTGATACAAACAAAAACACTATTTATGATATTTAGCATTTTTATTCATGTACATAATACTATGTATTGGTCGTTTTTGTTTTTGTAGATACTTGTGTCGTTTTTCGGCTTCCATCAAAGAGGGAGGTTGTCCATTAGCAGAACGCGTTGATGCAGAAAATAATGTTCCAATGTTTTCTGCATCTTTGTCCTTCCAATTTTGGAAACACTTATAATTAATATTTATGTTGAATTTTAATATATATGATGATAACTTTTTTTTGAACATTAACATATGAGATGATAACTTGCTTAAAAGCGCGTTACGGCTTCACCTAAGCGTGCTTTTAGTCGAAGATCTGGCCTTGTCAACGCTTCATGTCAACGGCTTGGCTGGTTTATAAATTTTCAAAATAGTTCAAAAAACTGAAATATTTCATTAAGCTAATTAGACCAACTTATAGGTGAAAAATGTTGGGATTTATTAAATCTATGCCAAATCTATATTATTTGATTAGTATGATATTGTCCACTTTGACTTTTAGACAAATCTGCATGAATTTACTTTTGGTTTTCTTCACAAAATGTCTTGTACTAACTAGAGTTGGATGACGTCTCTTTATATATTAGAGACTCTTTTGTCTAATTTTCAATGAGGGGTTTTGTTTGATATTTCACATTCTTCCTCTTAAACTAAGGACCACATTTATTTCGTATGTTTTTTCTTCCTTTGAGAATGCGCTTCCACAATATTGCGTTTTTTTTAGAATGTTTATTCTCCACAATTTCACAGGTTTCATGATTCTGACTTGATTCTGCTACAGAACTCCTCTTCCGGCTTGAAGGGTCCGCTTCCTATTTGAAATGTATTTTGGTCTTTTTGTAGATTTTCGTCAGCCTGACACTCTGATATCAATGTTAGAGTTTATTAAATCCATGTCCAACTTTATATTGTTTGATTAGTACGATATTATCCATTTTGGGACTTAGACAAACCCGGATGAATTTATTTTTGGTTTCTTTTTCAAAAAATCTCGTACTAATTAGAGTTGAACATTTTTTTATAAACTAGACTCTCTTTTGTCTAATTTCTAATGTGAACTTTGTTTGATATCTCATAAAAAAACACCCGATTATAGGTTTACTTGCTAGAATTTGATATTCTTATCCTATAATTTTTTTAGGCCAAAAATATTAGATACATGGGACAAGATTGGAGAATTATCCAATCGTTTTTAAAAGTTTCATATTAACGTTTATAAATAAAAACATATAGATAATTTCAAAATTAATGTTTGCATCTGAGAAACCTATAACCCCTAGAAAGTGTTTGAAAAAACACTGAATCTTCATTAGCAAAATCTAAATGAACAGATATTGTTTTAGCAATTTGGACATTCATTTTATTTAAGGTTATTCGATTTCCACGATACCGTTATAGTTAAGAAGCTAGTACCGTACTAGGAGTACCTGTGGAATAAGAAATTATTGCTCTTAAGTACTGGTGTTTTTAAAACCGGACTGGTCGATGGTTAAACTAGGTTCGACTATGAAGCGGTCACGTAACCAGATTGGATCTCAGAATTATTAAACTGATAAAACCATTAAAACTATCAAAAATCTATAAACCATCCATATTAATATAAAACTAGTTTATATTTATAATATTTTATGTTTTAAATTTATCTATATTTTACTTATGTATCATATTTATTAATATTACTTTAAAATTTATACACTAAAGATATATTAAACCAGAATATTGAACCAGGTTTAATCCGGTCGAACCATATGGAACCATGACCCAAAACTTATCCGGTTCAGGTTCTGGTCCGGTTTTAAAAATACTGCTCTTACCTATAAAGTTTCATTTTGTTTAAGTTCTAATTAGCATCAGGGGTTGCGTCTCTCCGAGGCCTAATAATCGAGAAACGGACAAAGCGTTTTAAATAGTAACTCTTCTAAAACACGTAGATTGTAACTTCTAATTAAGATGCAATTCTTACACATAATTAAATGCAGGATCTTAATATGTCTGACAACAACAACAAATGCAGACTCATGTCTGAGTCTCTGACCACAAACTATACAAGTGAACGTTTATATCATAATGAAATGGTTGTCTTTTTGTCTTAACGGGGTCAACGATATTTTTCTATTTCTTTGGAATATATTGTTCAAACAAAAATTGTAATTATAGCAATTTTATTTTTTTGAGATTTAAAAGCTTATAAGCTTCAAACTAATTAGATAGACACATAAAACGAGTTTAAAAGTATAAGAAATTGATATAAAAATGATTATGCTTGCAAATTTTCTTCCAAACACGAATGACGAAAACAAGAACGAGTTTCTGGAAGAGAATTAGCAACCTTGTTCATTTTATAGTTTTAACAAGTCTATAACTTGCAGAATAAAATATGTATAGACTAATTTATTATATTGATCCACTTCTTCTTTTTTTTTTTTGACAAATGGCATTATACTGATCCACTTTATAACCGACTTTTTCCAATATGTGAGGGTGTTCTTGAAAAAGCCCGTTATACATGGATTTAAAATTTAAAATACATGCTGTCAATTTTTTTTTTTTTAAATACATGTTTAGCTGAATAGAGTATATATTATATATTACTACAAGCTGAATTTTAGTTTGTACAAAATGATGCAACCATCTTGATTTAGTAGCAAATAAATATATGACACTAGACAAGTGTCGTTATAGTTTAGGTCTAATTAATTAACGAAAAACTAAATAACTAACTTTAGCGTGGTTGATGAATTGCAGCACTACTAAACTCGAGAGAGCAACGAATCTTCCTGGAAGTTTCGAGGTTGCTTCTTCATTGCTTTATCACTAATTCACTATATAATCAATCATCATTTGCTCTCTCCTATCTCTCTCACACACACAAACACAGATCATTTTCTTTCACTAAACTTCCAAGTGATCAGTTGAAATGCGAAACATTCTTGATCTGCATGGGTCTAGTGGGCACAATGGTTTAAAAGCTCATAGATTCACATTTAAGAAGTGAGTTTCTCCTACGCATATCTTACAAGACAACTTTTCTTTTCTTTTATGTTTGGTTTATTTTCGATCAAGCGTTTTAACTTTTGAGTTTGTTTTTGTCATGTAAACCACAGTACTGTGAACAGAGAGATGAGAGATCTGCTGAAGCATCAACTCGTGGTTTGTATGGAGCCCCTGGTTAGAAAAATGGTGAGTTTTCTCGTCCTTTTTCAATTAAATAACTCACTCGGCGAGCATATAGCAAAAATATATAAACCATATAATTAAACAAGAATCTTAATTTAATCACGGGATTAGTTAAAACTTAAATGAAACTGTTCCTACATAGCCACCAGCTTTGACTGACTTGTTCTTCTCTTCGGTTCCGTTTTAATTTCTGTGGTTCTAAATTTTGTAGGCTCCGTATCAACAATGAATGGTCCTTGAGTCTAGTTATTATATAGCACTATATCATATAAACATATAACTAAATATAGTCTTAATCATCTAATTATATGCATATAACGAAAGTACATGTGTGTTTAACTGTCTATTTAGTTTGTCTGCACATGAACATGATCGTATGTTGTTGAAACTTGCAAACATGTGCTTAGTTATATATATATATATATATATATATATATATATATGATATATGTAAAGTAGTGATTAATTATCTTTTCTTTTATGATTATAGGTCGGAGAGGCGCTTGATCATCGTCTTAGTCAACGACCTTATCTCTTTTCGTCGTGGTCCCAAACCGAACGCTCACGTTCGGAAACGCCGTCGTCGCGTTCATGTCTCAAGCTGCGATTCATAAACTCGCCGCCGTCTCCCATATTCATGGGAGCCAAGATCGAAACCAAGGACGGTTCTCCTGTAGCGATCGAGCTCGTGGACGCAGCCACGAACGCTCGAGTCGTTTCGGGACCGCTCTCATCTTCTCGTGTGGAGATCGTGCCGCTTAAAGCTCACTTCACGGAGGAAAGCTGGACCGTTGACGAGTTCAAACGCTATATTGAGAAGCAGCGTGAAGGCAAACCTCCGTTACTCACCGGAGATGTAACTGTCACGCTTGAAAACGGAGTCGGAGTGATAGCCGGAGACGTCTCGTTCTCGGATAACTCGAGTTGGACTAGGAGTCAGAAGTTCCGGTTAGGTGCTAGGTTAACCGGGGGTGGAGCCGTGGAGGCAAGGAGTGAAGCCTTTAGATGTAAAGACCAACGTGGAGAATGTAAGTAACGGTTACTGCGTTTGGTTAGGGTTGTAGACGCTGTTAGTGAGTTTAGGTTAAATTATCAACTGTTTTTAATTGAGAAATAACCGGTAATAGTAAAGCACATTTACCCAAAAAAGACGCACATTTTTTTTTCTCAAAATAACATTAATAAAATAAAATGAAAACATTTTTTATCTTGTATTTGCTTTTGAATTTTGTGATTAGAGTGTATGGTTTAGTATTTAAGGGTGAAGAAGAGTTTAAGATTTGAAGTAATTAAGTTATTTAATCCTTTATTTAATATTATTATAGAGATTTTGTTCTTTTTATGTTATTTTGTCATAAATTATTTTTATGTTATGGAAATGATTTAAATTTTAAAATTGTGGTTATGTGCAGCTTATAGAAAACATTACCCTCCGTCTCCCAGTGACGAGGTTTGGAGACTGAAGAACATAGCTAAAGGTGGCGTTTCGGCAAAGCGTTTGGCTGAGCAGAAGATTTATACCGTCAAGGATTTACTCCGTTGGTATGCCGTATGTCCAAATGAGTTATACAACGTAAGATTCTAAATCTAAGTAATTTTAATAAATCTTTAAATTTTAATGTAACTAAATCGACTAATCTAAATTGTTATTTTGAGCAGATACTTGGTAGAGAGACAAAGTCAGGAAGGATCTCAAAGAGAAAATGGGAAGCAATTGTATCCCACGCCATGCAATGCGTTTTGGACGAAACAGAGCGTTACATCTACAACGCAAACGCTCTTGATGGATCGCTTATTTTCAACTCTGTCTATGAAGTGATCAAAGTGTCATTAAGTGATGGCACGTTTCGAAACCCTGATGAGATACCAACCTATCAGCTGGACAAGTTGAAGAAAGAAGCTTATAGAGACCTTACCCTCTTACAGACCTTTGTGGAACATCCACAAAGATCCTTGCACTGCACGCCAAATCCCGGATTTGGCATCGCATGTCCTGAGTTGCAGCACAACAACTTTCAAGGTATACAGGTTTATCATGGTCGCGCTCTAGGTCTTTTGATATGTATATCCTATTACAGACTTGCTAAATTATTAGAAAAAATATCTTAGAATAGGAATAAATTAAAACATGTTTATTCTAGTCGTGCTCTAAGTCTTTTAATATGTATATATCCTATTATGGACTTGCTAAATTATTAGAAAGTATCTTAGGATAGGAATAAAACATGTTAATTTTGGTCGCGCTCTAGGTCTTTTGATATCCTCTATATATTATTTGTGAAACATTACAACTTTTTTTTGTAGTCACGTGTCATCGCTAGGATGATTCTTAGAATTATTAGAGAAATAGGTTGGTTCATCTAATTATATAATAAGCTTTTTATTAAACTAACCATAAATTCATTATTAATGTCATTTATTATTTCCTTAAATAAAGATTACGGAATTGCGTAATGTGGATAAAATATATATGACAATTAATGATTTTGAATAACAAAGATCTGATAAAAAAAATAATGTATCTTCTATCAAATTTGTTTAATTTTAAACTATTAAAATAATTTAAAAAAAAACATGATAACCATATTATAAAAATTTAGATTTTTCTGTATATGTTATATTTTGAATTTTAAAAAATGACTATAAATTACTAAAACTGTTAAAAGTCTCACATTCAAATTTTGTGATCCATGGTTTAAAATTTTTGTTATGCAAAATATAAATGATTACAAAATCATATAAGTAAAAGTCTAATTTAATTAATCCTTAATATTTAAAATATATATGTATCTATATCATTCTAAATTAAACTATAAACCATATTGAATAAATAAATATTTTAGTTTTAAAATTTACTTTGAATCATTATTTTTGATAAAAGTTTTGAACTAACATTGATAAATTTTTTTAAATTATCAATTACTAAAATTATTAATCCCACAATAAAAATTTTGTTATCAGTAATTTAAAGTTTTTGCTATTAAAGATACACATGATCAAAAAAATATATGAGTAGAAAGCATCATTTAATAGACGTTAATATTAAAAATATACTATGTATGTTAATATCATTTAAATTTAATTACATATCCTATCAAATTTTTTTAAAAATTGTTTGGATTAATAAAATTGATTTATACTTTCGCACCAATTTAATTATATATCTAATAGTTACTCACTTTTAATTATTCAATATATTTTTATTATTTCATAATATGTAAAAACATATAATACATAAAATAATTTTTATATATAATGTTTATCCCGCGCAAGGCGCGGGTCTTAATCTAGTGTATATATTATAGACTTGCTAAATTATTAGAAAAAAATCTTATGATAGCACTAAAAGATGCATCTTATTATAGACTTGCTAAATTATTATTCAATTTTCTTTTTAATGTGTAGGAACTTCGGATCCATCAGGCTCTATGAGTTCTCTTTACTTGACAGCTGCAAACTCCACCATCCAACCAGAGATGCTAATGAGTTGTGAGAACTCACCAGACATGACGTTTCATATCGACCGGAATTTATTACAGAGAAACAGCTTCAGGATAAGTGAACACGAACACGACCACGATGCACAAACTTTAGCCACGAGAGGGTATATCGAGAATGAAGAGGATGATCATGAGAACACTTTTACTTATCATCACGGCATGTCCTCGAACTTGTCAACTGGTGCGGCGGATTGGGAACAACAAATCTATAATAGTTTGTCTGTTAGCGTGTTTGGCACGGAAGAAGCTGGAACGTTTAATATTCGTTTTACAAATACTGCGGGGTCTCCAAGAGCCAGGTGGTGTAAGGTTAAGGCAGCTTTCAAGATTCGAGAAGTCTGGAAACAGGCAGCTGCCAGAAACCGAAGGAAGGCTTGCCTAGCGTACTAGATTCACTAGTTTCGATTCTTACGGTGCACGAAAGATGCATATATATATATTGCGTGTGTGTGTGTATTTTTTTTCTTCTGGCTAATGGCTGTTCCAAACGGCTTTTATCGATCCCAGCTCATGTTTGATACACCTGTCAGATATAAAAGGCTATACATAACGAATAAGTTACATCATACATGTTTATATTTTGTTATTTGTTTTTCCATCAGTTGTAATGCTTTTATAGCAAAGGGCTTGTATTTGACTCAATGGTTTCTTGTAAATGCACGAAACCTATTTATAGGCAGATTATTTATGGTTTCCCCTCTTTGCCTTACCCATATTTTGGAAGAAAATATAAGCGATATTTATTTTGACAAAACCTGTTTACGGTTTTTTTCTTTCTAATTTTTGTTGAAGTAAGCTTGAACAAAGCTTGAGAGACAAGTTATCATAATCCTAATAAGTGTAGGATCTTTAGAGATAAGGATCCATGTTAGTTTACGAGTTATCTAAACTTATGTGTATCTAATTAGGATTAGGATAAGAGAAGTCTTATATATATCAATGCCGAGTAAAGGGCATTGTGTGTGTTGTGTGAGATTTAGAGAGCTTAAGTTTTGAGTGAGTTTCTTAAGCAATAAGAAAAGAAGTTCTTATATTTTCTTTGAGTCTTATACAAACATTACAGCAAGATTTGGTATCAGAGCTTGAGTTTTTGATACAATGGGAGATCTCGTGGTAGCTACAACATCGAAGGTGAAAGACGGAGGAACCTCGTCCATCAAGTGCCCCATATTGAACGCAACAAACTATACCGTGTGGGCTATGAGGATGAGGGTCTTGCTTAGGGTACATAAAGTCTGGGAATCGTGGAAACTAAAATAGAGAAAGACGACAGGAACAATGCTGCAATGGCGTTGCTTTTTCAGTCCATACCTGAGACATTAACTCTGCAAGTTGGAGAATTAGGAACGGCGAAGAAGGTTTGGGATGCAATAAGGGCTAGATATGTGGGAGCAGAAAGAGTGAAGGAAGCCCGATTGCAGACACTAATGGCCGATTTTGATCGCCTCAAGATGAAAGACGCAGAGACCATAGATGACTTTACGAGCAAGTTATCTGAGATATCATCGAAATCTGCTGCCTTAGGAGAAGAAATCGAAGAAGTAAAGATGGTTAAGAAGTTCCTCAAGTGTCTCCCTCGGAAGAAATACATTCATATCGTGGCATCCTTGGAACAAGTACTGGATCTTAAGACGACGAGTTTTGAAGATATAGTAGGACGTTTAAAGGCGTATGAAGAACGTGTTGCTGAAGAAGAAGAGGTTCAAGAAGATCAGGGCAAACTAATGTATGCAAACGAGGAACCACAATCAAACCGTGGTTTCAACGGTGAGAACAGAGGCAGAGGTCGCGGCGGAAGGTACTACAATAACAGGGAACGAGGAAGAGGAAGATATTATAACCGTGGAGATCCATCTAAAGTCACCTGTTATCGTTGCGACAAAGTTGGGCACTATGTGACAGATTGTCCCGATCGTCTACTAAAGCTTCAAAAGACAATGGAAGCGGAGGCTGACAAAACTCAGGAAGCAGACGAAATGATGCTTCACGAGGTCGTATATTTAAATGAGGAGAAGGTAGTTCCAAGAAAATACGAAGCTAATACTGGGGAAGACAATGTCTGGTACCTTGAAAACGGTGCCAGCAATCACATGAGTGGAGACAAGAGGTATTTTGCGAGCATAGACGAGACTGTTACAGGGAAAGTCAGGTTTGGAGATGACTCACATATCAATATAAAAGGAAAAGGAACTATTGAGTTCATTGATAGAAACGGTGAACCGAGAAAGATCATGGACGTATATTTCATACCTGACCTTAGGAGTAACATTATCTCTTTGGGACAGGCTACAGAGTCCGGGTGCGACGTAAGAATGAAGGATGATCTTCTCGTAATGCACGATCGAGACGGGAAACTAATTGCGAAGGCTGTCAGGGGAAAAAATCGGTTGTATAAAGTGCGCATGAGGATTAGAGAGATAATGAGCCTACTTACAACCACCACGAGTGAATCTAGTCGATGGCATGCGAGGCTAGGGCATGTCAATCATGAGACGATGAAGTCAATGATACAGCAAGGTCTTGTAGTTGGGATACCATCCATAAACGTAGAGAAGAGCGTGTGTGGTTCTTGTTTACTTGGGAAGCAGGCAAGGCAGTCTTTTCCTCAGGCTACGTCCTACAGAGCTTCTGAGTTACTAGAGCTCATACATGGTGACTTATGTGGTCCCATAACTCCAAGTACCAGTGCAGGCAATAGGTACATATTGGTGCTGATCGATGATTGTTCGAGGTATATGTGGACTGCTCTGATGAAGGAGAAAAGTGATGCGTTGAATAAATTCAAAGCATTCAAAAACTTAGTGGAGCAAGAAGCGAAGACAAAAATCCAAACTTTTAGAACCGACAGAGGAGGAGAGTTTACCTCAATAGAGTTTAATGAGTTTTGTGATTCTTCAGGTATCAAACGACATTTTACAGCCCCTTACAGTCCCCAACATAATGGGGTTGTGGAGAGACGAAACCGGACATTGATGGAGATGACGAGAAGCTGTATGAAGCACATGTCGTTTCCTAATTATCTATGGGGAGAAGGTGTTCGACATTCCACTTACCTCCTGAACCGAATAGCCACACGAGCCCTCAACGATAGGACACCTTATGAGGCATTTCGTGGTGTGAAGCCTAATCTCTCTCACCTGAGAACTTTCGGGTGTATTGGATACGCGAAGATAGAGAAGAAACTACTAAAGAAACTGGACGAGAGGTCACGCCTGTTAGTTCATCTTGGGACAGAACCAGGCTCTAAAGCCTACCGTTTGCTGGACCCACAGACTCAGAGAGTAGTGGTGAGTAGAGATGTGGTGTTCGACGAGACAAAAGGCTGGAACTAGAAGCATGATGGTGCAGACAAGGGTCAAGTCGGAAGCTTTAGTGTTTCACTTGGAAGTTTTGGGAACCATGGATTGCAGGAGACAGAGCAAAATAAAACAGAGCAAGACAAAGATGACAAAGCTCGTAAAACTGAACATGATGAGGAAGAAGAAGACAACGAAGATGACAGTGAAGAAGAAAAAATCACGGGTCAACAACCACTCAGGAGGTCAGAGAGACAGAGTTCTAAGCCGTAATATCTCGAAGATTACCGCGAAACTTCCAAGAAGCAAGGGAACTTAAGGAGTGAATTCTCGCCTGCGAAGAGGAAATACGATCTATCACAAAGCTCGATACTTGGAGCCTCGTTGATCTTCCACCAGGAGTGAAACCGATAGGCTTGAAGTGGATTTTCAAAATCAAGCGCAATGCGGATGGAAGTATCAACAAGTACAAGGCTCGTCTGGTCGCTAAAGGGTACGTACAACAATATGGGATAGATTTTGAAGAGGTTTTCGCGCATGTGCCTCGAATTGAGATGGTTCGCGTGTTGATCAATCTAGCTGCCTCAAATGGTTGGGAAATTCATCATCTCGATGTCAAGACAGCGTTCTTGCACGGAGAACTAAAGGAGACATTATATGTTTCTCAGCCAGAAGGTTTTGTTGTAGAAGGAAGCGAGAATAAGGTTTACAAGTTGAAGAAGGCGTTGTACGGCCTTAAGCAGGCGCCCAGAGCATGGAACCATAAGTTGAACAAGTGTTTGTTGGAACTCGACTTTCAAAGGTGTTTGAAAGAGCCGTCTGTGTATCGAAAGTGTGTAAGTGGGAAGCTTCTTGTTGTTGCGGTCTATGTCGATGACCTTTTTGTTACTGGTACGAGCTTAGAGATGATCGGAGGGTTCAAAAGGGAGATGGCCATGAGGTTTGAGATGAGTGATTTGGGTAAACTAACGTATTATCTTGGTATTGAAGTTAAGCAACATAAGGACGGTATAACTCTGTGCCAGAAATGATATGCTCAGAGGATCTTAGAAGAAGCTGGAATGGATCACTGCAACCCTGTTCAGATACCGATGGATGCTAGACTTAAGCTAGCCAAGTTCGAGAACGAGAAATATATTGATGCGACAAGCTATAGGAGGATCATCGGATGCTTTCGGTATCTACTACACACTAGACCTGATTTTTCTTACTGCATTAGAGTGTTGAGTAGGTATATGGTGAGTCCAAAAGAGTCTCATGGAAGTGCAGCGAAGCAATGTCTACGTTATCTGAAGGGCACTACTTCCTTTGGTCTAACTTTTGAGCGATCGAAGGAGACAACGAAGTTGGTTGGTTACAGTGACAGCAGTTACAACATGGATCCTGATGATGGTAGAAGCACAACTGGTCACATCTTTTACCTTGGTAAAAGTCCGATAACATGGTGTTCTCAGAAACAGGAACAGGATACTGTGGCGTTGTCTTCGCGTGAAGCTGAGTTCATGGCGGGAACAGAGGCGGCAAGACAAGCAATCTGGTTGCAGGATCTTCTCTGCGAGATCATTGGAGCCTCCTACAGTCGAACGGTCATAAGGATAGACAATCAATCGGCCATAGCTCTCTCAAGGAATCCAATATTTCATGGACGTAGTAAGCATATACATTCAAGATACCATTTCATAAGAGAGTGTGTTGAGAAGGAGCTGATTGAAGTTGAGCATGTACCTGGAAGCAAACAGAAGGCAGACATTTTGACCAAGGCTTTGGGAAGAATCAAATACAGAGAGATAAGAGACTTCATTGGAGTTCAAGAGTTGAAGGATGAAGAGTTCAAGCTTAAGGGGGAGACTGTTGAAGTAAGCTTGAACAAAGCTCGAGAGACAAGTTATCCTAATCCTAATAAGTGTAGGATCTTTAGAGATAAGGATCAATGTTAATTTAGGAGTTATCTAAACTTATGTGTATGTAATTAGGATTAGGATAAGAGAAGTCTTATATATATCAATGCCGAGTAAAGGGCATTGTGTGTGTTGTGTGAGATTTAGAGAGCTTAAGTTTTGAGTGAGTTTTTTAAGCAATAAGAAAAGAAGTTCTTATATTTTATTTGAGTCTTATACAAACATTACAGCAAGAATTTTGTAGTTGACTTGTTTTATGCCTACATCAAATTGGTGTTCAAAGAATGTTTCAGAGTATCCTCCCACAAGGCAACAGTGTGTAGAAGTAGAATCGCTATCCTTTTGGATATGCAGAAAAAAATATGTAACTTTCACTATTTCACGTTTTGTATGTAAGACTACTCAAACAAGTATAAAAATAAACAGCATCATAAGATAATATCAAATCAACCAATTCTATGAGCTTTCATAACATAATCAACTTTCAAATCAAATCTCCACTTACTTATCTAAATAAAAAGTTGATTTCACTTGGCTATAACTTAACTAGAATAATCTATTAAGTTTGGACGGACTATTGTATTGCCTTTTGTTTCCCTTTATAATATGTGTACTTTTGCTTTAGAAGCTATTGGCTTCCTAATCACAAAACGTGTATAGTCAAATGAAAACATTTGTGGCTCTTTTGCTTCATTACTTTTTCTGTGTTCTGTCTTCATGTGAACACATTTGCATAATCTGTGGTTTCTTCTACTTTCTGTTCTAACACACACACAATTATTAAAAACAATCCCACAGATCCTGCTCGTGCGTACACCACTTGGCTTTTCAGTTTTCACCCGTGACCCGACCATGATTTGGCAGATGTTTTGTATTATGTCATCAATCTACCAGAAAGCCATAATCATTATTGATCAAAAGAGCAGCCAAGTGCATTTTTGTCTTCTTACCACAGTCACCCTAGTATGAAAGAGTTTTTAAGGAGATCTTCAAGCCTTTCTTGATGACTAACTCAAACCAGAAAAGAAAAGCAATCTTCCCACATCTTCTCCATATTATTCCTCTAGGGTTTATTATAGTGATCAGGCCCTTCCCCACAAAGGTTGGTTCTTTTGATTTAATTGATCCATAAGAGAGCTATGATCTTGTTCATTGTCTTAACCTGTCAATGTTGCTCTTCTAAATTTAACCAGGGAAATGGAAGGAGAGAAGGAGACAGTTAGGTGTTGCAGTGATTGCAAGACGACCAAGACACCAATGTGGAGAGGTGGACCATCTGGTCCCAAGGTCTCTTCTTCTACCTTCAATTACTATACTTATAATTTTATTTGATATTTAAGCAAAAAAATGGATAATTCAGGAAGTATACTTAAGTTTTTTTTTTTGTGATGGAAGTCACAGTCTCTTTGCAATGCATGTGGGATAAGATTCATGAGACAGAGACGAACCGAGTTATTGGGTATTCGTGTTATTCATACCCACAAAGCCTACAAGAAGATAAACACGTCGTTATTATCATCACATGGTAGCGTGGCTTTGAAGAAACGAAGGCGGAGTCTAAAGGAGGAAGAACAAGCTGCTATGTGTCTACTATTATTGTCTTGTAGCTCTGTTTTCGCCTGAGAGGAAAAAAACAGAGAGTATTCCACTGAAAAGACAGTTTTGTCCTTTATATTTTGTGTTAAAATTCAAAGTCTGATTACAAATGGGTCTTGGTGGTTGGTTACTCCACAACGATGTGTCTCAACCTCGCAAGTCTCAACAGTTTAAACTAAAAGGCTCATTTATCAGCTCTACGGGGATAAACTACAAGGGATGGTATAGCTGTACTTGTTTTTTTTATGTATACTTGATACTTGGCTTGGCTTGAACGAGTAATAAATTTTTAGACTTATATTTGACTTGTCAAAAAATATGTTACTTGCAAGTTACTTTTCTTGTTCGATTACTTGTTAGTTACAAATATTTATTAATTATTTGGATATATTTCCAAGTTTCTAAAATTTTTTTGATAGATAATATTCTATGAGAGAAGGTTATGAAAATTTGTTTTATTTACTCGCCTTGGTAAAAATACGAAGGTATAAAATATTTCCACCTAATATAAAAAAGAATAATGGAACTTAATACATATATTTTGATATGAATTGTTTACTTCTTACAACAAAGAAATATTTGTTTAGGACTTTGGTTTTTATGGTTTAGTTATCATTTTTTCAGTCATAAAACAAATAACGAGTAATATCAAATCGAGTCATAACTTTTTTTGTAATATTTGTTACTTACTTTGTACTTGCAAGTAGCAAAATTCAATGGTTTGATACTTTATTTGACAACAACGAGTACTTGAAAAAATGAGGCGAGTACGGATCAAGTAACGGGTATAAGACAAGTAACAAGTATTCATGTCCAGCCCTAATGTCAGATGTCTTACTCCTATCTCAGGTGTTTCGAACTTTCGAAGACTAATGTCTTACTCCTATCTCAGGTGTTTCGAACTTACGAAGACTAACCATTGAGCTCTCACTTTCTGATCGTGTCCTCCACTCTTACACCATTTCTGACCTTAATACTGCCATGGCAAAGACCAAGGACCGAAACATCTTAGAACCATTGATCTCTTAGGCTTCTTTTATATTGCTGTAGATTCTAGTGATTTCTTTATATAGTAGAAGATGATCTCAGTCGTGTAACCTATCATTTAATTTATCGTAGAAGACTAGATTCAATTGAGTGAAACATATATGTAAATGTCTTATATATTAAAAGATAAGCATTTGCAATAAATGTGTTCAAACACACATTGACACTTGTCAGGTTCACAATCATTTTAACTTTAGAATGTTTACATGTCAGTTTCACAGTCATTTAACAATAAATGTGTTCATACATTAATTTTCTTAACTCTATCGCAGAAAATTTAATGTGTTCACACATTATTTTTTTTTTAAATCAGCTCATTTTTAGTTTTTGTATTTTTAACATTTGTATTAGTGAGTTAAAGTTATCTTCGAGCAAGTACTGAAAAATATCATTGTTGAAAGAACTAAATTACAAAATCATTAAGATTCACATCAACTAAAATGCCGGAATGAAAATGTTTTTATAAATTGATAGTTTCATATCTTGCCGAACTTGGCCATGGTTGATGTTTATGCATACGAAAGCAACAAATAATTGTGATTGGTTATAAATTAAAGAAACTTAGGTGAAAAACGCCACACGCAAAGTTGGATCTTTAGTTTAGTCAAATATTGTTTTTCTTTACAGAGTTTTCATATCAAACCAATAATTAGAAACATAATCAGATTGTTAAAAAAAATCAAAAATTATAAAAGCTTTAAAAGAAAATAAAATTTGCGAAATCGATTGAAAAACAGAATTCATGTACCGAGTGAAGAGATCACATTATTTTTGACGCAACTCTAACCTATTTCACTCGACTGTATTGTGTTTTTATCATATTTACCAAAAACTTTTATAAGAAAGTATACGTTATTGGCTATAGACTACGTCAATTTTTTAACATGTCCAACAATATTGACACGATGCCCAACCATTTTTATTGGTATTTTTTATAATATGGTTCATTAATTATGTATGAAAAATAAGCCTAACATATTAGTTTTACATTCATTTATTTTTATTTATATTTGCAGAAGAAAGTAAGTTTGGGTAAAATATTTGGATCCGAAGAATCGAGCTGAACTTGATTTGAAAGTAAATACTAAACACAAACTAAAACTGATTAAATACTCAAATGGATCTAAAAGTTTAATATTCGGATAACCAGAACCGAATCCGATCCAAACTGAAATATTTTGGATACCGAAAATATCTAAAACACAATTATATACTTAAATATATTAGTTATTTTAAATTTTATATCTATTAGATATTCATTAATATGAAAATATCTAAGATAAAAAAAATTGTACAAAATACTGAAATATTTTTCTTTCTCTATCTAAATATTTAAATTGAACTATTTTTATGTAAGTTTTTATATTATTTTTATTTTCAGATGTTGAGGATTAAGTATATTTGAATTTTTGTTAAAAAATTACATAATTAAAATAAGTACTCAAACTCGAATCTGAACCAAATGTGCAGTGATTCGAACCAAATCCAATCCAAATTCAAACCAAAATTTGTAAATATTCGAATCATATTAAAAAATTTTACTCTAAAAATCAAAATTCGAATAGATCAACTGAATCCGAACGGATATCTGAATGTCCATCCTTTGAAAAAGCTCTATGACAAATCTCTTATTACAGCGTGAAATAAATAATCTAATCAATTATTTCACTCCGCGCACGTGCAAGTTATTAGCGAGTATATATATATTGTGTCCATCTCCTCATACTTAAAATACTCACAAAAGGGTATTTACTACTCTCCTCCTCATCGCCTTTATTCATCTCATATTCACTCTTCCCATCACACCTGCATGGATCGCATGTATAGACACATACATAGATAAATGCATAATCTATGTCAAATTAGCATATACAATCATATAACGTGAAGATGAATTGGTGAGAAGGACCTTGAGGAAGAAATCGAACAGGTGGATCTTGAATTCATTTCGCGCACTGTTTGAAGAAAATTATTGAAAAATAAGAACTATACCCTCAATCAATTTATATATTGGATGTGGCGGACATGTCGTCTTCAATGTGAAATAGACCAAGTTGTTTCAACACAAAATCCTATCCAAATCTCTAGAGATTTCTGAGAATGATTTCTATCGAAGATGAATATATATACCTACTGATTTTTGTTTTATATTGAACCATTGTATTATTAGATTATACAGATCCTAAACTTATATATACATAATATCTGAAGTGAACTTGTGTTAGTATGTATGCCGCAAAGGAGATGTCTAGCAAATGGAAGAACATTAAGAAGATCATTGGTGGAGTAACTGTTGACTTGTCTCTATCTCCACCCTTCATACTGCTTTGAGTATTCTCAAAAGGGTAATAATAATTTTCTTGATCGCCGATATGAATCTCACCATCACACCTGCCTCTTGAATTCATTTTCTAGTTACAAACTGTTATATATATATTTTTACTGAATCATGCAGAATAGTAGGGGCCATCAAAAAGCTGCCATACATTTTCAATATTTTGTTTTTCTTTGCTACTTGTTGTCTCTCTAATACTTCATCTCTATCAAAATGTATGATATTTTAGTCTAATATAAAACTATTTTAAAAAATATATTTAAAAACTACCATATTTAAAATTATTCTACTAATTACAAATAGATTATACAAATATCATTATCGACACAATTTTTGATAAAATATAAAATTATCTACAAATATGAAAATATTAGACATTTTGAAACATCAAAATCTATCTTAAACATCATAAATTTTGAAGGGGATGAAGTATAATTTTCATTATTTTATTCGGTATAAATTTTTGAAGTGGATGAAAATTTAAGTTACTAATTTTTAGATAATATTATAAAATTTTGAATTTTTTTTTGATTTTTTAATTTTTAATCGTAAAACTCCTCAACTATGTTTACTTAATGTAGAAATTTCTAAACTAAAAATTTACCGGTAGTAATATTAATTATGATCTGTTAAGTTTTAATTTATTAAATAAAGTTAATTTAAAATTTTTTTTTGTTAAATATTTAGTTTGGGGTTAGGGGTTTTAACGTTAAAAATCTTACATGTTTTGATCATTTAAAATATAGATTTTTTGGTCGACATTTAAAATATAGATTGATTGCCGACAATTTGTCACTTTTATTGAGGTGAGACAGATATCATAAAAGTGAAACAGGTGGGCTGTTGCAAAATACACTACAACATTCTTACCCAATCAGTGTAGAGATTTGTCGAGTGTGATTGATTTCTGTGAGCGTAAATGAGAGTAGTTAATATATAGAAAATAAAATAAATCAGAAAATGAATAATATAATGTGAAAATAAAATATTGAAATCAATTTGATTTGATTCGTTATTCGTTTTGATTTGATTCTAAAAATCTAAATATCCGTTATTTTACAAATAAAAGAAAATATTAATATTTAATATCCGTCAAAAACACAAATACTAATATTTTAAAAACTGGATATCTGATCCGATCTATTATATAAACATATGTACATGTATATACAGATTATATATAAGTTATATAATTTCATATCTCTCTATAATTTTTTTTATTCACTAAATTAATTATTTAATTATTAAAAATATTTAAAAGTGTAGTTTTTAAAAATCATAATGAAATTTATTATGTATTGATTTTTTTTTTTTTTAAATTATGGATCAGAACCCGATAAAAAATATTCGAATATTCGTAAAAGTGCGGATTGAATCAAATCGAAAAGTTAGTTATTCGTCTGGCGTGGAGCAGATCACTGATATCTTTGAATATTATTGGTACAAAATATTATTTTACATTAGAACTAGACTTTGATCTGCGCGTCCGCGCGGATATTATTTTAATTTGTATTTCCTCTGTTTCACTTTAGTTGTCATTTTAGGTTAATACACACAGATTAACAAAACATTTAGTTTTGCATATTTTCAAACAAAAACATCGTTACCTATAATGAAACAAAATTTTAACCGTAAAACGACAACTAATATGAAACGGAAAGAGTAATATCTTCTCAGTTAATATATGTTTGTATATGTGTGACCTTGTTCATATGGTATTGTTGTTTGATCTATACATGTTAGACCATGTTTTTAAATATCTGTAAGTTATGTCGGTTGCTTATTTCTGATAGATATTGACATGATTAAATAACTCATATATTAAATTTTTTAATCTATTAAGTTTTTATAATTTATATAAATCATTTTAAAAAAATTATGTCTATTTTGATTTTATCACTTAATATATATATATATATATATGTATATATTTGTTAATAAATCTTATTTTAAAATAGGAATACCTAATAATTAATTATTTTACATAGTCTGATGTTCTATTTAAATTTTAAAACAAAATATATTTTAATTTATGGTGAAGATTTACATAATCTGATTTTTTAGGTGACAATACTTTAACAATTATTTTACTCAAATATTTTAAAATGGGCCTTATCATTTATATATGAAGTTGACGAAGTTTAGTTGGCCCATCAATTCTTTTTCTTTTTTGGCGCAAAGACCAACAGAACAATTTTATTCTCTAGGGTTGTTTCACGGGGCAGTGAACCTTTTCTTTGATTTCTCAACAGCTAAGCTTTTTTTTTTTTTTTTTTTTTTTTTTTTTTTTAACTCTGTTATCTCGGCAGCCACGTTCCCAATTTACTATCTCGTAGGGGTCCAGCGCCCCAACGAAAAGTATGTTTATCCGCTGTGGCCGGGTTCAAATTCGTGATGCCGGGTAGCTCAGCCGAGGTTCCTGTACCTCAGCTAAGCATTTTTATTGAGCATAAGTAATCTTTAAACAATTAATCGTGAGATGTTTCTCTTGCGTATATATGTAATCGGTAATTTGTTGAGTATCTTCTTTGTAATCATTTTTCTGAATTATAATTTCTGGTTCAATCTAACAATACACATCTTTCTTTTCACAGATCGGTGATAGATCTTCGGCTTATGAAGATAAAGGAAGAGTTAAAAGGGGAAGATCATAGAGAGTTCAGCTTAATTCCAAAGGCCTTTGGTCTGCTGGAACTGGAAGCGAAGGTACTATTTTATTATTTCTCACTTTCTCATCTCTGATTTTCTGATCTCAGATAATGGAGACTGAAACTTTGTGTAGTTAATAAAGAGAAGAGTTTAGCTTAACCAACTTTGAAAATGGACTTTTATTTCTGCGTTTATGGTTGGCCTTTTTCTTCCTTATCCAATATATGCTCGACAGTCAAAAGAGATTTAAGTTAAATTTTTTTTTTTTGTATTTGTAAAAGAGAATCATGTATCTGTTTCCTTTAATTGTGTGTGATTGATGTATATCTCTTTTAACAGTGCTTGGGAGAGTTCGAGTGGAGATGACTTCAGCTGATCTCCTAAAGCAGATTCTGCAACTCAGGGAAGCTTGTGATGTTCTTTTCAGAACCTGATTACAACAATGAAACGAATGCTCTGGTTAACAAAGATTGTGAGCTTGGTCGAGGCGGTCAAAAAGTTCATGTTCGAGTTTGGTCTCATCGCCCAATGTGTAAGGGTTTATAATTTTTAAGTCTTTGTGAATTGAACAGATAAATGTTTGGTTTAGAGTGTGATGGGTAAATCAAAAACTTTAGGTTAAGAAGATGTTAAAGGAGGTATCTTATTGATACTCTTGTCAGATTCTCTTGGTCATTGCTTTGTTTCATTGTGCTTTAAAGGGTCACTCTTTTTTTGGATTACAGGTCGACAAAGATAGTGAACTCGCAGATGTTGAAGCGGTTAGTGCTGGAAACAACTACGAACTAGGCAATATGATTGCCGAAGCAATGGCCAAAGTTGGTTGTAAAGGTGTTGTCACTCTCTAGGAAGGAAAAAGCTTCGTGATACTATTACAGTTGCTGCTTAGACTCCTGGATTTGGAGAGAGGAAGAGTCAGTACCTTGACGACATTGCTGCTCTTGTGGGAGGTGAGACCAATGACTAAATCATCCTTTTGTTCTCCTTTTCTTACGGTTTCTTCATTAAAAAAAAAAGCGATGACTAGAGATCACCATCCAGTTTTAAATGGTTTGACATTTTTGAGTCTCTTTTCTGAAAATGAATAGGGTTCACAATTTTAGTATGAAGGTTATATATATATATATAGTTGGTTTAGGTGAATGTTGACGGTAGAAAGAAATCTAAACTAAATCTTTTGAAAACGTGATTTGCAAGTTGTAGAATAAGAATATACTAAATTTTAGGAATATTTGCAGAGCTATTCACGGTTTGACTATGTCATACGAAATTGAAAACAAGCTTTATTATATGAATATACTAAAGATTTTTACAATCTATAATATACTAAAGCGTGATTTGCAAGTAGATTTTTTTTGTTATTAATGTGATAAATTTAATTTAGGGGATTGTTATCTTAAGTTAGTAAGACGTTAAATGATTTTAGGAATATTTAGTGAAACAGTTGATTTTAGGAATATTTAGTGGATCTGTTAACAGTTTCGAAATGATTTTAGGAAATCTGTAATTCTTATTTTATAATACAATGATTTTTCTATTTTTATAAGAATAAGTTTTCGAAATTCTATTTACAACTATATACTAAACCGGATAAATTTCAAAATTCTATTACTTCATGTTACACATATAATCTGGTTTAGTGATGTTCTTATTACAATTATTTATTTGGTAGTGAATTTTTTATGTTAATAGTTGTAAAATGGATAGTAAAAATAATTTTGCAGAGAGATCCACATAATTTTACAATTATGTGGTTAAGCAATTAAGTGGTTATGTATTTATACAATTGGTTTTGATTATGTAGACCAAGATAAACCAAGGTATGCAGCAGGAGAGAATGACTTTAATTTGGTTCATTCGAATTAGGTACAATGTATTTAAGAGTAAGCGCCGTGAATTTCTTTAGTTGTTTTAGGAATAGTATAAAACGACAGTTTATTAAATCAGTGGCATGAGAATGTAATTATTAGGGAAAAGTCATGGTGAATTCATTTTTGTACTCTTGTTTTAATAGATTATAAGATTTCCTAAAATTTAAGTCTGGAGTTTTTGGCGTAACAAAATGGGTATTTTTTTTTTTTTATGGATTTTTAGTGGTGATTTATATTGATTTAGGCCTGGCACATCGCACGGGTTACATAATAAAATTTATTTCCGAATCAGCGAAACGACTAGACTGACAGACGTTTTGTTCTTGCAGCTAGAATGCTGCGACACATGATGTGCATATTTTTCAAACAATGTAGCGATATTAATGGCATCTCCAAAGTAAGCTACAAGCATTGTTTCAGTCACTGCTCTTATGCAATTAGCTTCCTTTTCCCCTGCTTTTGCTCTATCTGATTGCAAGCCATATTCTTCGTTACTAAGACCGAGATCAAATATATGTGTCTCCAAGTCGTTTACCATGAATGAACCCTCATTTCTAATTAGTTCTTTCACTTCGTCTCCGTTAGGATCATAAAACGGCACCTTGAACGAACTCACCTTTGATGCACTCACAAGACCCTATACATAGATCATGATTAACCATCCGTGTACATTAAAATATCAACGAAATGTAAATATCTAATGATTTTTTTTACCTCGAAAACTAGGTCACGGAGAGAATCGGATAACAATGTCAACCAATGACAACAATCCCTGTATAGTGGATCATCAAGAGTTTTCCTGCCGATTAATGTGAGAACCATGCGTCCATTAGATACCATTTCTTCAGAACGCATTCTTAGAAATGCCGTAAAATCTTTCTGGAACTGATTCAGGTAAGCCTTGTGTTCACTTGGAAGACTTGAACCTGTTATGTACACACTCATCTTGTTCTTCTCAAGTCTGTCGGGAACCTTACAAGCCAACAAATTCATTGTCATAAGCTTTGTACCTAGGAAGCAGTTACTATATTATTATTAGTGGTAGTAAGTGCTTATGATACCTTAGAGAGGTAATGAAGACTGTAGTTTGAATGAACGAAATGGAGACTCTTGCGAGGAAAGAGCCTTGAGTAAAAGGAACCAGGTACTCCAGAGACAAAGCATGGTATTTTGCTTGTGAGCTTATCGTTGAAGAAGGTTAGGAACTTGAATGTCATGTTGAAATCATTACCAGAGAGATCGTTCAGACAACAATCTATCTCTGGAGGGTTTTTGTTGCTTTCTTCACATAACGCAATGATTGTGTTAACGATATCAGACATGGCCGTGAACGTGTTTTGTCCTGAAGAACAGCCCAAATCTGCTAGTTTAATGCATTTAGGAAAGTCCAAGTTTGTCATCATTTCTTTAGTGTTTTTAACCAGGATGGGCTTGGTCATTGATAAAACTCTTCTCTGCAGAAAACAAGGAAAGACTTAAATTACTTAGCAAATGTGTGTGTTTTTAACCACGAACGCATCTAGGCCAGGGTCCAACAAATTCATCACGTGGAACAACACCGACTACTAGTTCAGCTTTGGATTTTTTTTTAATGAAGACTAAGACTTGATCCCTATGTTTGTCTAGTTAAGCAGTAGCAATTTAGTTCATGGTAGGATTCGAACCCATGACAAAGGAGCTTAGGCTATTTAGAAAATATGTTGAAGTCTAAATAGTTTGAGTATAGAATATAATATATAAATATGTAATGATGCATTAGTTTGTGTATGCATGTCCTACAATAAAAAGAACAGAAAAAGAAATATATAGAAGACGAAAGAACCTGAAGAAGAGAGTTGGTAGAGTAGCTATTGTGTCCATCTCCTCCTCGCATACTTAAAATAGTCGCAAGAGGGTATTTACCACTCTCTTCATCCCCGTTATTCATCTCATTTTCACTCTTCCCATCACACCTGCATCGATCACATTTATAGACATATACATAGTTAACTGCATATATCCATGTCAAATTAGCATATACAATCATGTAATGTGAAGATGAATCGGTGGGAAGAACCTTGAGGAAGAAATCGAACGGATGAATCTTGAAGTCATTTCGAGAACTATTTCAAGAAAAGTATTAAAAATGAGAACTATAACAATATGATATGTTTTCTGAGAGCGGCTATCCCTCATTCACTTACTTTATATAGAGGTGGAGGTACCCATTCGGGTTCGGTTTGGGGTTTATTCGGGTTTTGGATTTTCAGGGTCAAAGATTTCATCCACATTCAGATATTTCTAAGTTTCGGTTCGGGTTCGGTTCGGATTCGGATCTTTGCGGGTTCGGTTCGGATTCGGATAACCCATTAAAATTATTTTTAAAATTTTAAAATTCAATATTTACTTTAATTTTCTCAAAATCTATAGACAAAATATTATATTACATAAAATTTAAATAACATATGTCAAAATACCTAAATTTAATATATAATTTGATTTGGTTTGAATATTTGGATAGATAATCAATAGATATTTCAAATATTTTTGGTGTTTTGAGTATATTTTAGCTATTTTAGACATTTACTTTTGACTATTTGTATATATTTTCAAGTATTTTGGATAATTTAAAAATATCTTATATATTTTGGATGTTTTTAATAGACAATAAATCTAAAATATTTTTATATAAGGGGGTATAGAAATCAATTTCGGATATATTCGGGTACCCGGAATACTTCGGTTCGGTTCCGGTTCTTTAGATACCAAAATTTTGAATTCGTTCGGATATTTAATCAATTTCGGTTCGGGTTCGGTACTACTTTTTCGGATCGGGTTCGGTTCGGTTCTTCATATTCGGATTTTTTGCCCGGCACTAACTTTATATATAGAAGTTGGACATGTCTTCAATGTGAAATACACCAAGTTGTTTCTGCATGAAATCCTATCCAAATCTGTAAAGAGATTTCTGAGAATGATTGCTATAGTATATCAATATAACATAGAAGAACAAGATTATATTCTAATTTTTTTTTTAATCTTGAACCCTTCTATTATTAGATTATGCAGATCGTAATCTAAATTACATAATATGACCTGTAAGAACATGTCCTACAGCTACACTTTTAATTTGCAATTTTTTCAAGAGTTAATTTGTTGTATATACCTAATAATCATCAATTTAGCAAACTACCACTTGGATATGTAAAATAAAAATCTCGTAGTGAAGTACACACAAAATGATTATTGTGCCCCTGCCCAGCTCCCGTCCCTGCCCCAGTCTCTCTCTCTCTCTCTCTCTCTCTCTCTCTCTCTCTCTCTCTCTCTCTCTCTCTCTCTCTCTCTCTCTCTCTCTCTCTCTCTCTCTCTCTCTGTAATCAATCTCATAATCACTTTTAATCGTTGCATACTCCATTTTATCACCAAATTTATATTAACTTTACTCCACAACTCGTTTTCATCACCATCACATCACTTATGCGATGTTGGATGCGCCATATATGCCAGTGAATCAAGGATTCAAAAAAAAAAACCTTCTAAATAGATTACAATTGGTTATATGATTCTACCGATTCAATATTCTGAAACTATTTTAGAAGAGATAGTAAACACAATACAGTAACAATGAACATTTAACGCTAAGATGTTACATAAAATATTAGAGATAATGTTAGTAGATAACTTGTTTAATAGAAAACATACTTATCAAGTAACAAAAACAATGAAATCAAATTTAATATATTATTTACTTTATATACCATAATATTAGATATTATTTATTTATTTGTATATTTATATATAATACATTAATTGTTAACGTTAAGAATATATTAGTTGAATAGATAATGAGTGAGTTAACCCGATAATCTAATATGTATCATCTAACAAAATGCATAGCAGTTAATAATAGCTATTTTTAACATCTTACCAATCAATTTAAAAATCAATAACATGTTTTGTAACAGCTAACCAAAAATGTACCGGCTAATGACAACATATTATATAAAAATGTAACTGTTAATTTTGGATGTACTATGTTATATGACCAGATAGACCGGTAACCAATTTTGTACCATCTAAGAGACTGTGTATTAGTCAATGTCAGCTATTTATTTATGTTTTGCAACAGCTAAACAAACATTTATCTGCTCACAATACTTAATATATATCATCTAATCAAACATTTATTAGTTAATTTTTTTAATAGCAGCTACAAATACTCTCAACTGAAATGTTAGGTTCATGTCGTTTTCAACTATGTTGGAGAGATTTCATTCTCTCTCACTATACTACCCCATCCATACGTCTGTGTGCCTTACTAGAACATGAACACTCCAATACGCACAGTGGCGGTTGAGATCGAGTGAAACGAGGAAGAAGGTGTGGTAGACTAACTCATGAGGTGATAGTTATCGTTAGATCCATGCTCTGTGTTAAATGAAACATACATAACTGTAAACTCATTTACACTGATAGAAGTTAAAAAAAAAAAGAATTTATTTAGCATTGAAAAATTATAAACTATATTTAGAAATTTTAAGGAGATACAAAAGAGATACAAAGAAGAAAGAAGATGATATAAAGAAGAAAATTGTTTGGATAGAAGAATTTATGAGGACACAGAAGAGAGAAAGAAAGAAGGTGATAGTTTGGACATGGATAATATTGTATTATGAAAATGTCAATAGTGTCTAAAATAGTGTTAGGGTAGTTAGCTAATATTGGTTTTTTATATGTATATGGAGCCTAAATACTCTTTTTTTAATTTGCTATTTGTTGCCTTTTACGATTTTGTAATGGTATATTGATATCACTCAAATTACTCTAAGAAGTGATTTATACTCTCTCAAATAAGAGGTCGAATTGTAGTACTTAAAGATCGAATCCACATAAATCTAGGGCACACAAAAGATCTTATAATTATATGATTAAGTTAGGCTAAAAGTTTATAAAGCAGTAAACATAATAAATTGCAGGGGCGAACAAGGTAGTTGTTCTTATGGGACTGAGAATTGTTTGGTGGAAGGATGGTTGCTAGATCTAGGGTTTCTATTCAGGTAATCAGGATTATAATCTTACAGGTGCCTAACAAGTTGTATGCATGATATTATAGAGCTTAACACTTATAAACAAACCGATCGGCTCTCGCTTTCTAGGTTTTTCTATTGACCAGATGTAAGTGTCGATCGATGATTTTATAGAAATATCGATCGATACACTTGTTGTACCGTCGATCGATTATTCGATTAGAATATCGATCGACGCGGTTAGTCAAGATTTATGCGCAGGTTGAATTGTGTTCACTAGGTTTCCTAGATCAGCTCTCGCCTTACTCTAGCAATCCTAGCCCAATTAGGATGGATTCAGGGTTAGATGCAAGTGATGACTTGAGTCTACAACTCCTAGATCAAGTTCTAGCTAGCTAAACTGGAAACATGCTTTAATGACAATCCTAATGATTATCACAACTTAGCAATCTATAGTTGGGGTTAATCCCTCATGACCTATCTGAATCATAAACCTAACAGGTGGATCTATTCAAGCATGAAGTTTATCACAGAAATCATAGATGAATATATATAAAAAGCATAGATATAAAACCAAAACATATGAAGTTCCAAGAGGACTCTGAAGAAGTTCATCCCTTCTCTCCCAACCTAAGAGAAACTATAGAATAGAAAACTAAGATACATAGCCGTCAACAATGGCTTAGAAAACACATAAATAGGGTTTTAGGTCTTCCAATGGTATTCTGGTAATTTGTCGTTGCTTCTGGGCTTCAGTCAGTCATAAAATTTGCTCGGCCCATATTCTGGCATCACTGTCGATCGACAATCATTCATCTCTTCGACAGCTTCCTCTCGCGAAGCAAACTGGCCACTCTTCAGTAAACAGGCATAACTTCTGCTACAGGATGCTGATTGACTTCAAACCAGCTTCATTGGAAAGCTAACTCAAAGCTATATCTTGTGTCAAAATATGGTGTCAATAAAACGGTGGGAAGGTATCCATCCATAGTTAGACATCTGACGCGTCTGTGCAGCTCTGCACTCAAAAGACTCCAAAAGACACCAAAATCACCACTTTCCTCCAAATCATCTCTGAACCTGTAAAACCTTAAATAGACTCTATATCATAGTAATTAGTTATTAAAACACTTATAAACCATGGTTAAAAGTGGATAAAATCCATGGCCTATCATATATATGTATTTTGCTGGCAATATTGAGTTTAAGAATAGCTAGATCGCCTTTTTAGTTTGCTTCTTTCTAACACCCTTATGTATTATAATTGTATTCGCCCCCTCGCACATGTATTTGTTTTCATTTTCATATACATAAATATTTACTTTGCATGAATAGTGGTTTTTATTTTAACATTAGCTATATATTTAAATGTTTATGTGAATTTTTCAAACATTATAGAAGTTCTCTTAGTCTAATAATTTGAATAAAATTTTATTAATGCTTCTACACCAAATATCTAGGATTTGAGTCTCAAAGAAAGTGAAATTATGCAAATCAATCAAGAAAAACGTTTACAAAAATCTTTAGCATGGAGCAAGAAGTATCGTCAAGCGTGAATTATATAGACCGGTTCAGGATGAGGCAGTTAAATGTGAATCCTAATAAGATAGATAAAATTATCGGTTGTAAAATCGTTTATAACAGTTCTCATAATTGTAATATCATAGCTATTCAGCGTTAAAAAAAAACTTTTTTAAACACAATAATTTTATAATAACATATTGAAATATGATATAATATAGTTGGAATTTCATTATTCTTTCATGAAACAAAATATGCCAATTAGAATAAGAGATGTTATGTTGGATATATCGGATCTCCAAATCCAATATACAAATTCTTCAACCAAAACTATTACAATAAATATGGCAGGTTCCCTAAGTTTTTTTTTATTTGCAAGATTGATTACAGTGAAGATTTTATGACTACATTTAAATTCAAATTCATGGTATATTTCCCGAAATTAGATAGATTTCCTAAATTGTTCTGAGGGTGATTGGTTGTAACTGTAGATATTTTAGATAGCCAAATTTTAGTGTAGAATTGTATATGTCAACCAATCAAACTTTTTTTTTTAAAAAAAACTTAGAACCAAATTTTTTTTAGAAAATTAAAAAGTGGTTGTGAAGAGCTTTATTTCCAAAACAAAAAACAGTGGTTTACAGAGCTTCATCAAAAGAATTTACAGTCTATAAATGTACAACAAATAAATGTACATCTTAATTCTACAGGTAAAAATATAAAGTTACCGTTTATTCTAATCGCCCCTTGATGTAACTATTTTTTTGTATACAATATATTTAATAATATTGATTATTATCTATAATCTACAACAGAATTTTTAATATGTTTGAAAAGAAATCAGTTAAAACGATTGAAAAAACTTACCATTTGTAGGACACAAAATATTTTTAAATATATTATTTTATTGATAATTTTAAATAAGTATATTTTGTTATACACTCATATGATTCACTTATTCCAGTCATATATAAATCAACTAAACCAGATTATTCTGATATATAACCGCTTCATATATAATATAGATAATTTATTAAATTATTAGAAACTATAATCTCTTGCATATGATATAAAAAATTAAATTATATGAAATTAAATTTTTTTGCATATGGTATAAATATGGTATACGCATACATGTTTAATCATTCAATCTGACGCCAAATAATTAAATAAATAAATACGTTATAAGAATATAAATAATAATGTATTGATTATACAATGATTATGAAAGTAGTGTTAAAAATCAAATACTTGGAATGGACAAAATATCAAATGATAGAATTTGGAAAATAAATAAGCGTATTATATTTATGTTAAATAAATAGTTATTGTAAAGATATTATTCGATAAATACAAAAATATATTTATTAAAAAAATTAAGGGATAGTCCAAATAAAAATCCGCATAAAAATCATTTATGTTTTAATAGATAAGATTATAATTTTTTTAGTGAGATTCCAAAATTTATTGTAGTTATATATATTTGCTTTATTGTCACGTTTAAAATATTATAATTATAACTAGAGCTTGACCCGAACAACCGCACGGAGATTTTTCAATTTCATAAGTAAAATTTTGTTTTGTATAAATTATATTATTTAAGTTTTGATATTTATTATATAATTATTAAATATAATATTTTAAACATAATAATTCTTTTTATTACATTGAGTAATTATATTTTTTTAACATTCAATTACATCACCATATTTTTTATCATATAAATTTATTGTATTTGATTTTGAATGAAATTTAATTTGTATGAAAATAAGATAACAATAATATATAATGGAATAATTTATATTTATGTATATATTATATAAATGATTATTTTATGTAGTTTTCAATTTTTAGTTATTACTAATAAATAATGAAAATATAACTATATATTTTTAAAATGATATTGTGTTCTAAGAAGAGTAAACAGATACCTAAATCGGGTTAGGTGGTTTTTACAAATTATTTTACGTTTATGTAAATTAATTATTATTTAAAATATAACATTATATCACATTTTTATCATGTTTATTAAATAATGACACACCTTCCTGATTCGAAATCAATTTTATATAAATGCATGTTGAGTTTTATATAATTCTATTTGACTAAAACTAATAACACACATAACTAAATTAAATTATCAGGCATATTCATCTTGTGAAAATATGAAAATTAATTTTGAATATCAATCTCAAAATATATATGTTTACAATTGTTATAGGTTTTAAATTTTAACCATTGGTATTTATTTTGCTTTTATAATTATTTTAGTTAAGTATATTGTAAACTTTGACAAAATTATGCTGTAAATGAAATGATTTTTTTTTTAAATTCTGTATGTTTACTTATATTATTTTAGTTAAGTATATTTAACCATTGGTATTACTTGGTGTAATAATATAATTATGGTTGATAAATATATATACATATATATTATCATATTTCCATTATTTTACTATATCATCAAAATATATTTTATAATAGTTTATAATAATTCGTATATATTTATTTATTAATTAGTGAAAATTATTTTGAAGAAAAATTGAAACAAAGTAAATTGGGAAAGTAGTGATTATAAATCTCTTAAAATTTATTAGGTCATGTATTTTTATAATTTAAGACTTGTCAATTACGAATATCTTAAATATATGGATTTCGAATTGTGGTGTATTAATTAAATTTCGGATTTATCATGAATTTTTTGTGAATTTATTTTAGGTAATTGTATATAAATTAGGAAAAGGCAGTTAATGCTTAAAGATAAGATTAGTTATTACTTAAGTGATATTGAAGCGTAAATATATTGAAGTTTTAAGGGTTAACTATATTTTGACATGTGCCTCCGCGTGGATGTATTTTTTTTAAAAATATGGTGCTATTTGTTTTTTATGTCACCATTTAGGGTTGGACAAAAAACTCGAATTCGAAGAACCGAACCGTAATAGTAGTAGTACCAAATCCGAAACAAAATTGATTAAATATCGGAATTATTCAAAATTTTGGTATTTGAAGAACTGAAACCTAATCTGATCCGAACCGAAATATTCTGGGTAACCAAAATAAATATGATTAATTATTTTATTTTTAGATTTAATATATATAAAAACAACCAGAATATATATGATACTTTTAAGTTCGTTTAAATACTTGAAAATATATACAGATAATCAAACATAAATATCTAAAATAGTTAAAATATACTCAAAACTCCAAAAATACTTAAATAATTACTAATTCTCTATCCAAATATTTAAACCAAACCAATTTATATGTTAAGTTAGGTACTCTGACATATGTTATTCAAAATTATATGTAATATATTCTATTGTTTATAGATTTTTTTAAAATTAAAGCATATAATAAATTTTAATTTTTTAAAAATAATTTAAATTGGTTATCCAAATCCGAACCGAATCCTCAAAGATCTGAACCGAACACGAATTCCCAAACAGACCCGAAAACGAACCCGAACGCCCACCCCTAATCACTATTATATATCCTATATGTGTCATCATAGGTTACAACAATATGTGTTATCATATAATTAATTGTATTTTAAACGTACCATCAAATAAGTAATCTTAAAATTAATAATATTTTATACGTACAATCATATAAATAATCACATATATTTATCTTATATTTCAATGTGAAATATAAAAGCCATAATTTAAGTTGGTGTTTGAATGTGAGCTTTTTATTGTATTTTTCTTATATATTGTGGGAGCCGAAATTCGTACTGTCGATTTCCGTTTAAATTAGGAAAGATAGAAAACCCTAAATTTCTCAGAGGTCTCGGATATCTGCTAAACCACACACCAAGCAATCAGAACACGGAAGTATAGATGAGAAATAAATATATGGAATCGAAAAGAGAACCTTAAAGGTTTTTATTATGAATCCGCGTTTGAGCGTAACAACAAGATAAGAGCCTTCGGCCACGAGAGCTGTTGGGGAGATTCCTAATTCTAGCAACCTAAGACTTGAAAACCTAATTAAGTCGCAACTCGATAACAAAAACGAAATATTGCCTAAAAGCTCTAAGGTTTTTGCTCTCGGTAATAATTCTTGTGTGTCCCTTCGCCCCTTCAGCTTTGATCCCCTTATATACTCCTTCTTGGGTGGTTTACCTTTTCCCTTTCTTCCCTTGGTATATTTTATCGCTCCGTGGAAATATTCAATTTTTCTTTGATCTCTGTGTTTATCCTTGGAAACTTGACATTTATCTTCGGAAACTTGACATTTATCTTCTTCTGGGCGACAAATGATAAACCGTCGTAACAACTGGGCTTGGTTTCATAAAATCATAAGTGGGCTCTTTGTCGTGTTATGGCCCTTTCTGGGCCGTTTTCCGACTTCGGTGCTTTTATGATTTTATAACAAGAATGCTTCCGAAAAGACGTCAATTCCGGAGAACATTCAAATTCCTCGTGTAGCCTAGGCAACCTTGGGTGTTCGGCTAACCGTTGTCGTTTTATATGATCAATCCGAATGTTCTTCGAGAAAGAACGGGTTCTTTCGGTTTTTAAATCGTAAAGTTCCGATGATGCTTTCGATCGAGACGAAGCAAGAATGAGTTCGATGCAATCTCGGGAGAGGAGTTAGGAGGACGAGGTGAAGATGGATTTTGGTCGATCCAGCTCGGTCCAGCTCGGCAAACGGCCGAGCTGAATCCGCCTTGGATCCAGCTCGGCGAACGGCGGAGCTGAATCCGTGTTCGATGATCAAGTTTGTTTGTTTCGACGAACTGATCCTTAGACTTTTGATAGTTTTTCCGTTCTTTCCCGACTTCATTTTTCTTTTAATGAAGAGAAAGTTTTTTCAGACGTTTTTTCTGACGTTGATTTCGCCGTAACCGATTTTGACCCCAACATATATATTGAAAACATTTTTATAATAGTTATTGGAAAATATGTTAGTAAAAATCAAGTTTTGAATATATGTATATTTTTGAATGAATTTTTGATATAAATCAATTTTAAATTATTATTTTGATTTGAATATGTTTATCAAGTAATATAAGCCCATTATTTTTTAATATAACGTAATGAACTTCCAATTTTTTTAATAATATAAGCCCATTATTTTTTTTCTAATTTACTGCTATCCATGTTTTCAAACAAAATTATCTTTATTATTTATGTTTCTAAACAAAAGTTTAAAATACTTTTACTAAGATAGATTTATAAGTGTAGTTTTATTAAAATAGATGTTTTAGTTGGTTAGGAGAAAACAACTTGTTCACTTCATTTATATAGATGTGACATATCTTAAACGTGAAACACGTACGTCGAGTTGTTACAAAACAGGAAAATACACTACTCCATCAGCCTTAGATAATGAACTTGTGAAAGATCTCGAAGACAATGACGTAATAAGTATTCCACGATATTCCTATGCATATGAATCTCATGTATATTAATACATAAACATTTAAAAAGTTTCAGACACGTGATTTATAATAATTATTAAAAAAATTTGTTGAATTGTCACTTAATTAAGATATCAGTAAATCTTACGTGGCAGCTTAAAAATCAATTAAAAAAATATTAGTCCAAAATCTAATTACTAGAAAACATTATATTAAACCAAAATATAAAAAGCGTATATTCTTTCATTAAATAAAAACTACAGAGTGTGGGACCCGTAATTCACACTGTCGATTTTCGTAATCGGAGGAAAGTCAGGAAACCCTAACTTTCCCCGAGGTCCCGGATTCTCTGCGAGAACCAACGACAAGTGACCAAATAAATGCAGAAAATATGAAAAGATAACAAAACAAATTTATAGAAAATGTAGATCTTATTTCGAATCCGCGTAAAAGTGTTGCGATCATTACAAGAGATTATAAAAGCTTCGGCCGCAAGAGCTGTCAGCGAATTACCTAGTTCTAGCAACCTAAAACCTAAAACCTAGTTGAGTCGTAGCTCGATAACAGAAGACGGAAAAGATATGAAAATGGTTTTGATTAATTTCGGACTGAACCTTATGAAATGCTGCCTACGTACCCCTTTCGAGGATCAAGCCAAACGTAGTTCAAGAGTGAACCAAGAGATCGAACTGCTTGTGCGCGTTCGTCTGGTAATCGGGTGCCAGCCATAGAAACAAAGCATGTCGAGAATAATGCCTCAAAGTTTCTAAATTCCGAGGGTTCTCCCTCTTGTGCCTCTCGCGTAGAACTCGTTATATACTCCTCCAAGGTCGGTTTTAGCTTTTTCCTTCCTGCCCTTAGGCCGTCTTAAGTGAAAAATGGAGATATTCTATTTTTTTCGATCTTCATGTTTATCCGCAAAAACTTAACATTTTTTCTGCGGAAACTTATCTTTATATTTGTTTTTATAAAATAAAAACATAAACCGCCATAGTATCTACGAGCTTATTCTTAAAGAATCGTAAGTAGGCTTGTAGTCGCGTTTTAGACCTCGTTGGGCCGTCTTTCGACATGAAACGTTTGTTACGATTTTCTTTTCGACAAAAACAAGTTCTCATTTATAGTAAAGTTTCAACGGTAACTTTGATCGGAATGACGTGAGAAATGATATGGCTGCGGTACATGGGAGCTAGCATTGAGGAATAGACGAGAATGCACAGATATGGGTTGTACCCATTGATCGATGTCCAAGACAGTTCGGTCGCTACTTAACGACCTGGTACGAGCTGGATCGGTCGCTACGTAGCGACCGAACGAAAGGTTTGGTCGGTCGCTACGTAGCGACCGACCGAGTGGCTTGGTCGGTCGCTACGTAGCGACCGGCTCGTTCGCGGACCGGTCGCTACGTGGCAACCTTGTTTGGATCCTTTTCTGATGTTTTATGAACGTGTTCTTGGACTATGAGTGTTTAGTTTCGAAGATTATTTTTCGTAAAAATGTTCTTTCTGATTTTTACGGATATTTGGATGTTAACTTTGTCGTGTCCGTTTTTGACCCCAACAATATTAATAACTCGTCGTATAATCTTTTCAATAAAAATTATACGAAATTCACAAATCAAAAAATATTTTTTGGAGAGTTTTAGACATTAATTTCGTCGTAACCGATTTTTACCCCAACACAGATTTACCTAGGCTTTGAATGCAATGCAGTTTAAATGCAGATTAAATGCACATTTTTGGGATGCAGATCAATCTGCATTTTATTTACCATTCAGGTTTTAATTGCAGTTCATTAAAATGTTGATCTGCAAAAATCAAGAAAAAGTGTTGGAATTTATGCATATAACCAATAAATGAAAATCTAATTTTTTTGTTAATTATTAATAAACAGTGCACTTTGTATCATCTACTTTCTCTTACTTCGCTACAAGTCATAAATAATATTTACTTTGATAGAAAAACATATATACCATAGTTCATTTTATTTTTATTCTTGATAATAAGTAATATAATTTAAATAACTAATACTTGTTTATAAATTTTTATTTTATAATATTGTATATAGTTAATTTCACGAAAGCTTATATTTATTTTTAATTAAAAAATTATTATATTTATCTTTTATAACATTTTAATTTATATTTAGTTAATATATTTATATTTTTATAATTTTGTTTCAGTATGTAGTTATAGATGTTATTTTCTTATCGTAGAAAAATATATGACCAGTAAAAAGTATGTATAATATTTCCAAAAATTAATTAATATTTTTATATAAATAAATATAATGAATTCATGCACAATGAAAAATATCAAACATATTTTTGTTTTTACATATTCTCTTTGTTCCATCATGATAGATTTTTTTTAAAAACACATTAAATCAATATAATAAATATGATTATAGAAAATAATATATTTTTTATAATTTAGTTGCAGTATATTATACATATTATTTTGTATCCTTTTAAAATATATGATCAATAAAAATCATGTATTATATATTCAAAAAGTAATTAATATTTTCATATAAATTAGTTTCATAAATTTATGTATATACTTTCATATTTGATAATTCATAAATTAACTGTATACTTTCATATTTGTTAATTCATAATTTAACTGCATACAATTATAAATGTTAAAGGTTATTTATAATTACTTAATATCAATAAAATATCAAACATATTATTTTGGTTTTACATATAAATTTATGCATTTTATATTTTGAAATTTTTGAATGAAGATTTATTTGATACAATAACATATATTTTGTTAATTTTGAAATTTGCATTGAAAGAGTATTGAGATCTTAAAATTTTAATTTTGAAATTTGCATCGAAAAATATCACATCGAAAATTTTGAGATTAAGGGTTTAAATTTTCTGTTACATCAAACATACAAATGTTAATAAAACCATATGAGTAAGAAGTCTCAATAATAAATATTTTTATTAAAATATACTATTTATTGATGTCAATATCCTTGAAATATAATTATATACCATATAAAATAAATAAAACGATTATTTTGGTTTATTTACCATAAATATATTGTAAATAAACAAGAGGTATTGTTTTGATTTATGTGATTACTATGATCTCCTCGTGAGTCTGTAAATGTTTTTGCTGTAAAAAAAAAAAGATTACTATGATCTCCTATATATTAATTGAGAAACAATTGATTACTCTAGCAAGTGTAATATTTATTAATTAATATTGTTCGGAAATCTTACAAAAGATCGATACAACTAAGATTTATTTAGAAGTTATTGAAATCACCTAGCGAGAACATGGATTGCACAACAAACTTGTTTTCCTAACCTTAACACCCTTTCTATTCGTCACAGCACCGACATAGAATATTTGAAAGTGTCAATTGACAATCTGAAATTGTAACGTTTTTTTTTAAGTTTAGCCCATTGTTTTTCTTTTCGGACCTAGAACAATTTTTAATGATTAACTAAATTGGCCACATACATAGTAAAATGTGTTTTGGTTTAAAGATTGTTGCATGGCCAAAATCAATATGAACCTTCGTCATTTCGTTTAAAATTTTATCAAAATAAAAATATAAAATTGGACAAAAAAACTGAATCCAAAAAACCGAATCAAGGCCGATCCAAAGACTAATACTGAATTTTAACCAAAATTGGATAGATATCCAAATGGACTTGGTTCAAAATTTTGGTGACTAAAAAATAGTTGTAAGTTGTACCAGAAATGAGTTTGTACGGTAGCAAGGAGTTGTTGAAATGTTAGAGTCTAAACTCAAAATGAAATTGTTTATCTCTAGACTCAAAATGACAATACTCTCTCTACACTCAAAAACACCACCGTTTTAATTTGGGCCAAAGCTTTAACCTCTGTTAGTAGGCCCATATTCAATACATCTCTAACAAATCAATCCCAAGAAAACTAGTCACTAGACTCCTCTAAAAGAAAGATTAGTTTTGTCTAATTACTTTCTACAAACTAAAAAGTAAATGAATACAGAATCCTCTTATCCTTGAGTACAAAGTCTCAAGTCGAATCCAAAGTGATAAAAGTTTTTTTGTTTAATTGGGAAACACAATCAACCAATAAGGTCACAAGCTCGAGACGTCGTCCACCTTTTTTCCTCCTCGATATTCAAACCACTTAATAGAGTAACGTGCACCTATCACAATGATTTTGTTTTGTCCCCTTTTACTGCTGCGTACGTTAGCCTCTCCCCACATCTCTTACTCTTAATCCTGCGCCGTGGACCCCGCTCTACCACTCCACACACGCGCACGCGGCGCGTGTAATCATTTCCGGTAGATCCGCCGCTCTCCTCCACTCTCCATCCACCGTATCGTACAACAACACAAGGCTCTCTCTCAGCCCCCTCTCGCTCCTCCCACTCCGTCGCAGCAAATCGTCAATGCACCCCACCACCTGAACCACCGCCACTTTATCCTCCACGCCGACGCAGCTAAACCTCACCGTCCCGTCTAACCTCACCTGCGCCGGCAACGGCGGACTCTTCAGCCTCGTCCATTCCCCGAATCCACCGCCTCCCCCGCGACGCGCGTAGAATCGCCAGAACGAGAGCTCCACCGCATGGCTGCTCAGCACGTACACGTGTCCCACCGCCGCGCAAGCCGCCACCACGCATCCACCTCCGGGAACTGAGCGACTCCTCAGCCACTGACGCGATCTCACATCGAAGAGATCCATGGAGCTCGCGTAAACGTGCGCCGCCGTGCCGCGTGACGTCACCGACGTCTCGTTTCCGATCTTCAAACCTCCGATCACGTAGAAAACTCCATCCACCGCTGCTCCGATGCATCCGTACCTCTTCCTCGCCGCGTGCGTCACCACCTCCCACCGGTTTCTCTCCGGATCGTACTCTTCAACCGCCGCCGTGACTTCCGAACCACCTCCTCCACCAGCAACGTAGATCTTCCCGGAAACGACGGCGATCGCGAACTTCTTCCGAGGGAAAATCATCGGCGACCTCAAGGCAACAGTCCCCGTCCACGCATCGTATCTCAAAACCGCATTTCTACTAACGACGTAAACCCTCGGTCCAATCGCCGCCGCGCGCGCGTGAGATAGACTTCCCTGACCACCGTCGTTGCAAACAGCGAGGGAAACTCTCCACGACGGAACCTCAGACTGAATCTGCAAAACCGCGGCGAAAAGTCCGGAATCGACGGCGGAGATGGCGAAAAGAGAATGCCGGAGAAGGCCTAGACGACGGCGGAGGTGGAGGAAGTAAGGAGAGAGGAGGAGGCGAGACCAGCGGCGGCACACGGCGGTGAGAGAGGGAATGGAAGAGGAAGGGACTCTGGAGAGACATTCGAGCAACAAATCGTCAGGCAGAGAAGAGATCGGCGTGACGGTGGCCGGAGGATTCGCATGGTGGTGGATCGGGACGAGTGATTTGGCGTCGGAGGGATTGGGTAAGCAAGATTTCATGAGCCATGAGAAGTGCCGGGAGTTGCAGCTCTCTGACATCAGATTTTTCTTACAGAACAAAATCTGATCCTAAAAATAAGAAATAAATAAATTAATCTCTGCGAGTTACCCAGTTTACTTTTAAAATAATAATGTATCAACGACTTAGGAGGCGTTATTGGTTTATATATTTTGATTGATTTAGAAATCCATACAGTATTTATAAATCCAAGTAAAATATACAAATTTGTAAATTCTCTCGGATTAGTATTTACAAATCCGGAGGTTTTCCCTCGGATTTGAGCCTTTGTATTTTTAACAAAAAAATCTATGCAAATCCATTTAAATACATTATGAAATCAAATCTATTAGTAAATCCGTATGATTGAATAACACTTGATTTGAATTAGAATTTATGAATCATTAAACGAATAACACATGATTTCAATACATATTTTAAAATCACAGAACCAATAACACTAGATTTAGTTTGGATTTTCAAATCCATCAAAATACACCAACCAATAACCCCCACTTAGCTTGTGTTTATGGTTATCCACAATGCCCTATAGTTTAATTGATTAAATAATCACTTTTTGAACAGCAATTAAATAATAACTACTACAACACTTTCAATGGTTTTGTACTTTAAATTTGGTACTAGATCCGGCCATACATCAAAATTATACAACTAACAGAAGAATTTTATTTGTAAAACAGGGATTTAATTTGTTATCCTATTGTTATATAGTAAATTAGTAATCAAACTAAACAAGTTGTATGTAAGTCTTAATAATCGCTTATATATTAATTGAGAAACAGTTCACCAAAAAAAAATATTAATTAAGAAACATTACAACATTGTTTTGTAGTCACGTGTTAACATGGAAATAAAATTCAGAATTTTTAGAAAAATATGTTCATCTTAATTTATATTATATTTTTTTAACTAACTATCAAATTGATAAATAATGTACAAAAGAATATTTTCAAACTTTCCTAAAAAAAAGCTACGGAATTACCTAATATGATTAAAGCATATATATGACAATTAATGATTATGAATAATAAATATTTGATAACAATTTTTGTATTTTAGCTATTTTTTGTTTAATCTTATATTATTAAAAGATACTAAACAATCACATTAACTATATAATAAAAATTATTTTTTCTTATATGTTATATTTTGAATTTTAAAACGACTATAAATTACTAAAAAGGTTAAATGTCTCACCTAAAATTTTGTAATCAATGGTTTAACTTTTTAGTAATAACAAGATACAAATAATCATAAGTCGTATGAATATGAATATGAGTCTCATTTAATAGACATTCATATTATATATTAATATAGTTTTAGATTAAACTATATAACATATAAAATACATAAATATGTTAATTTCTAAATTTGTATTGAAAAATTATCGAAACCTTAATATTTTAACTTTGAAATTTGCATTGAAAAAATCGCACATTAGAAATTTTGTGGTTATCTTATAAATATGAATTCTAAATAATAAATATTTATATTAAAATATATTATATATCTATGTTAATGTCACTGAAATTTACTTATATATCATATAAAATAAATAAAATGATTGTTTTGATTTTTTACCAAAAACAATATCGTAAATAAACAAAATGTATTGTTCTGATTTATGTGTTTACTCTAATTTAATTATATAAATAATACGTAAATGAACACAAATAAATAATACGGAAAATTTGGAAAAATACATCAATAAGATTTTAATTTGAAAACTACACTATTATTTATTTATTTTTTAAACTACACTTGTGTATATGTAAATTGACTAAACTATCCAATATATATATGTCTATCTATTTTAAAATTATTATATATTATCATTTCTTCTTTTTTGTGCATGGTATATTTTCTCGTGTATCGCCAACATCGTCTCTTTCAATGGCAACATCAACTACGTTTTTCAAAACTTAGAAAAATAGACATTGTATGGTGGATCTGTTGAAAATTATTATGTTTTTTGTTAATTTATTGCAGGATACTATGCTTTTGATCAAAACTATACAACTAATGAAACAAGAAAGAGCTATGTTTTATTCACGAAAAACAGAGTAAATCTGTTTTGTACACATAAACAAAGTTTCCAGATATAAGCATACAAGCAAACCAACACAAACACGAACCAAAATAACCACAACTTATTCATGAATTAAATAATTGAACATATATAACTTTGATTAAAAAAAATGCTTGTACAGAAACACCGAACACGACCTAACATCAAAGCACCACCTCCGAATGACTTAACCCCAAATCCTAATCAAGAGCAATTTCAAACCATTAGAAGAATTCACTCATGAAAAGTCACATACGTAACACTAATAAATTTGTTACAATTCCAGATATCTACTTTAAGATCCCTAAGGCCTTCAAGCAGAATGAACTGTAGCTTCTCATGGAATATAACGCTTGTTTCACCATTTTAAGAATTATAAAATATTAACATTTTCAAACTATAAGAATGAACAATAGGGATTTGTGTAGGTTCTGATTTATAACGTAGTGGTCTAAGTTTTTGTGATTCAACTGCACATTAAGTTGTCGATTGTATTTAACTTTAAAAACAATTCTAATACACGAACAACCAAACATACATGAATCCAAAAATCATATAGTGATTCATGAATTAAATTATTAACATGTATTTATTTCATAATTGTGTTTATCTTAGAACAAAATAATTTATTGTTTTAATTTTGTTTTTAGTTTTTAGTTTAAAACAAAATCTGGATATAAATGACTTTCACATATAAGAAAGTGCAGTTTTCAAAAAGAAAAAAATCAAAATGTATTCTTCAAATTTAAAATCATAAATAGAGTATTTTTCAAATTATCCCTAATAATAATATATATAAAAAATTATATATAAAATTGCGCGGATCTTAACTTAATCTATATTATAATAGAGGACTTTCCTCACTCCTAAAAGTGTCCACGTGGACATCTTTTTATTATTTGTAGGTCCCACGTTCGGTTTGATCATTATATCCCAGTTTACTTTTAAAATAATAATGTATCAACGACTTAGGAGGCGTTATTGGTTTATATATTTTGATTGATTTAGAAATCCATACAGTATTTATAAATCCAAGTAAAATATACAAATTTGTAAATTCTCTCGGATTAGTATTTACAAATCCGGAGGTTTTCCCTCGGATTTGAGCCTTTGTATTTTTAACAAAAAAATCTATGCAAATCCATTTAAATACATTATGAAATCAAATCTATTAGTAAATCCGTATGATTGAATAACACTTGATTTGAATTAGAATTTATGAATCATTAAACGAATAACACATGATTTCAATACATATTTTAAAATCACAGAACCAATAACACTAGATTTAGTTTGGATTTTCAAATCCATCAAAATACACCAACCAATAACCCCCACTTAGCTTGTGTTTATGGTTATCCACAATGCCCTATAGTTTAATTGATTAAATAATCACTTTTTGAACAGCAATTAAATAATAACTACTACAACACTTTCAATGGTTTTGTACTTTAAATTTGGTACTAGATCCGGCCATACATCAAAATTATACAACTAACAGAAGAATTTTATTTGTAAAACAGGGATTTAATTTGTTATCCTATTGTTATATAGTAAATTAGTAATCAAACTAAACAAGTTGTATGTAAGTCTTAATAATCGCTTATATATTAATTGAGAAACATTACAACATTGTTTTGTAGTCACGTGTTAACATGGAAATAAAATTCAGAATTTTTAGAAAAATATGTTCATCTTAATTTATATTATATTTTTTTAACTAACTATCAAATTGATAAATAATGTACAAAAGAATATTTTCAAACTTTCCTAAAAAAAAGCTACGGAATTACCTAATATGATTAAAGCATATATATGACAATTAATGATTATGAATAATAAATATTTGATAACAATTTTTGTATTTTAGCTATTTTTTGTTTAATCTTATATTATTAAAAGATACTAAACAATCACATTAACTATATAATAAAAATTATTTTTTCTTATATGTTATATTTTGAATTTTAAAACGACTATAAATTACTAAAAAGGTTAAATGTCTCACCTAAAATTTTGTAATCAATGGTTTAACTTTTTAGTAATAACAAGATACAAATAATCATAAGTCGTATGAATATGAATATGAGTCTCATTTAATAGACATTCATATTATATATTAATATAGTTTTAGATTAAACTATATAACATATAAAATACATAAATATGTTAATTTCTAAATTTGTATTGAAAAATTATCGAAACCTTAATATTTTAACTTTGAAATTTGCATTGAAAAAATCGCACATTAGAAATTTTGTGGTTATCTTATAAATATGAATTCTAAATAATAAATATTTATATTAAAATATATTATATATCTATGTTAATGTCACTGAAATTTACGTATATATCATATAAAATAAATAAAATGATTGTTTTGATTTTTTACCAAAAACAATATCGTAAATAAACAAAATGTATTGTTCTGATTTATGTGTTTACTCTAATTTAATTATATAAATAATACGTAAATGAACACAAATAAATAATACGGAAAATTTGGAAAAATACATCAATAAGATTTTAATTTGAAAACTACACTATTATTTATTTATTTTTTAAACTACACTTGTGTATATGTAAATTGACTAAACTATCCAATATATATATGTCTATCTATTTTAAAATTATTATATATTATCATTTCTTCTTTTTTGTGCATGGTATATTTTCTCGTGTATCGCCAACATCGTCTCTTTCAATGGCAACATCAACTACGTTTTTCAAAACTTAGAAAAATAGACATTGTATGGTGGATCTGTTGAAAATTATTATGTTTTTTGTTAATTTATTGCAGGATACTATGCTTTTGATCAAAACTATACAACTAATGAAACAAGAAAGAGCTATGTTTTATTCACGAAAAACAGAGTAAATCTGTTTTGTACACATAAACAAAGTTTCCAGATATAAGCATACAAGCAAACCAACACAAACACGAACCAAAATAACCACAACTTATTCATGAATTAAATAATTGAACATATATAACTTTGATTAAAAAAAATGCTTGTACAGAAACACCGAACACGACCTAACATCAAAGCACCACCTCCGAATGACTTAACCCCAAATCCTAATCAAGAGCAATTTCAAACCATTAGAAGAATTCACTCATGAAAAGTCACATACGTAACACTAATAAATTTGTTACAATTCCAGATATCTACTTTAAGATCCCTAAGGCCTTCAAGCAGAATGAACTGTAGCTTCTCATGGAATATAACGCTTGTTTCACCATTTTAAGAATTATAAAATATTAACATTTTCAAACTATAAGAATGAACAATAGGGATTTGTGTAGGTTCTGATTTATAACGTAGTGGTCTAAGTTTTTGTGATTCAACTGCACATTAAGTTGTCGATTGTATTTAACTTTAAAAACAATTCTAATACACGAACAACCAAACATACATGAATCCAAAAATCATATAGTGATTCATGAATTAAATTATTAACATGTATTTATTTCATAATTGTGTTTATCTTAGAACAAAATAATTTATTGTTTTAATTTTGTTTTTAGTTTTTAGTTTAAAACAAAATCTGGATATAAATGACTTTCACATATAAGAAAGTGCAGTTTTCAAAAAGAAAAAAATCAAAATGTATTCTTCAAATTTAAAATCATAAATAGAGTATTTTTCAAATTATCCCTAATAATAATATATATAAAAAATTATATATAAAATTGCGCGGATCTTAACTTAATCTATATTATAATAGAGGACTTTCCTCACTCCTAAAAGTGTCCACGTGGACATCTTTTTATTATTTGTAGGTCCCACGTTCGGTTTGATCATTATGTCTGCGCAAGTCTCTGCGTTTGGTTTGATTTAGGTACATGTGATTTTAATTCGGTTCAAGTCATAAAAAAATGTTTGGTTATATGACAAAACTCTGCGTTTTATTTTGGGAAAATTCCTTAAAAAATACACATATTAAATTTTCTTTGCTAAAATAATACACGAACTATTTAGCCTTCCCATTAATACACAAACTAAATTTCGTTATCCATAAAATACATCAACTTTTGAATTTCGGAGGTTTTACACCTCAATTTTGACAGTGTTAACTCTGTTTAACAGAGTATTAAGACGATGTTAATTTTTTAATTAGACACGTGCTTGAGCCGTGAAAAACTTGGGTATTTTCATAAAATTCTCAAATCGATTGAGAACAAATCCTAATTTCTTCTAGTCCCAAATCGATTAAGAACCCTAATTTATTCGAATCTTCTCGAAACTGTGTTCTTCTTCTTCTGTCGCTTTGACCTCCATGTTTTCAGAGAGACAAAGAAGATGAGGTGATTTCATTTTCAAGAAATCTTTTGACTCTTTAGAACATGTCGCTTTGAATTTGCTTTTGATTCTAATTCCTTACTTTGATTGTAGTGATCAAGGAGTAATAAGGATTTCTCTACAGTATGGAGGCATAATGGAGCACAAAGATAACAATTTTTTCTATCGGGAGGATTTTTCAACAAAGATATTGTTATCGATCCGGATTACATGACATGGTCAATGTTTGAAGGTTTCTGTGAAAACAATGGGTCAAATGGGCCAGTGAAATATGTTTGGTACAAGCTTCCACAAGAAACTATGGATTTGGTGAGAGCGATTTTCGAACTCACTTCAGATTCGTCTATTAATCAGATGTGTAGTGAAGCTATGAAAGTAGGTGGGGTCAATATTTACATTGAGCAAAACATAGGTGAAGAAGAAAGGGTTGATGAAGAAGTACAGAAGGATGGTGAAGAAGACAGAGGTGAAGAAGACAGAAGTGAAGAAGACAGAGATGATGAGAGGCAGAACAATGGAGAACAGTCAAACGCTGCTGATGAGGCAGAAGAAAAAATCATCGAAGATGGAGGAGAAGATATTCCATTTCAGTCACTATTCGTGAAGAAGAAGTTAGAGGTGAAGCTAATGATGATGAGGAAATTAGAGGTGGAGCTAATGATGATGAAGAAGAAGAATCTGAGAGACAGTTAAGGGATGTTGAACATCCGGCTCCTGCTGTTGACACTGACGATGAATGGAAAGACTTCAATCGACAGGAAAAGGTCATTTCGAGAACAAGATACAACAATGATAAGCCTCCGTACATGTGGTTAATGCAGACATTCAACAGTGGGGAGGAGTTCAAAGATCAGCTGCTACACTATATTTTGAAGAAGCTATGTAGATGGGAGAAAACGAAGTTAGGAGCCATTTGCACAAACGACAAATGCAAGTGGAAGATTTATTGCTCAGTTGGGAAGCCAAAGAGGAAGTGGATGGTGAAATCTTATGTAGATGGACATAACCATATGAAGAGTAGCAAAGCGAGGATGTTGAAGCAGGGTACAATTGCAAGGTTGTATAAGGATGAAGCAAGAAGAAGGCCTGGTATTAAGTGGACTGACATCAAGGATGAGATAATGATGAGGTACAATCTCTCAGTTTCTAAATGGATATGCACGAAAGCAAGAAGAATGGCTCTAGACTTGGTTATAGAAACTCAGAGGGAACAATTCACAAAACTGTGGGATTACGAGAAGGAGCTTCAGCGTTCAAATGATAATACGAAGACTGAGATTGTGACTATTTCTCGTGAAGATGGCAAGTTTGTGTTTGATAGATTCTACATTTGCTTTGAGAATCTTAGGAGCACATGGAAGCGTTGTTGCCGGCCTATTATAGGACTTGATGGAGCGTTTATGAAATGGGAGTTAAAAGGTGAGATTCTTCCAGCTGTTGGAAGAGATGCGGATAATAGGATTTATCCTATTGCGTGGGCAATAGTTAGAGTCGAAGACAATGCTTCATGGGGTTGGTTTGTTGATAAGTTGAAGTCTGATTTAGAGTTGGGGTTAGGAAATGGATTCACTATCATATCTAACAAGCAGAAAGGGTTGATAAATGTTGTTGCAGACCTTCTTCCCGGCGCAGAGCATAGGCATTGTGCTAGACATATTTTTGCTAATTGGAAGAAGGTTTATGGACAGTCAGAGTATGAGGATTACTTCTAAGCAATTGCATACAGCTTCACTCAAGGTGATTATCAGTACAATCTACACGCTTTAGAAGTGTTCGATGCAACATCACACGAGGACTTGTTGAAAACAGAACCGAAGAAATGGTGTAGAGCGTTTTTCAGTCCACATGCACGATGCGAGGATGTGTGTAACAACCTCTCAGAAAGCTTCAACAGAACAATCAGTGAAGCTCGTAAGTTGCCATTGATTAACATGCTTGAGGAGATTAGGAGACTTGCAATGAAGCGTAACTCTAGAAGGCGTGACAAAACAAGTGGTTGTTCAACTCCATTTCCACCAAACATCATAGAGATTTTTGAGTAAAACCGCAAAGCAAGTGAACATTGCACGGTCATTAAAAGCAGTGAAAGCTTATATGAAGTCACTGAGTTTGACTGTAGCTACTTGGTATGTCTTCCACAACAGCATTGTGCTTGTAATCACATCACGGGAATACCTTGCCAGCATGCTATTTATGTCATTAATGAGCATAATAAGGAACCTGCAGAGTGAGTACCTTAACTTATCTCTCTCTCTCTCGCTTGTAGCTTTGTTTATGTTATATATGTTTTAACTCTCTCTCTCTCTCTCTCTCTTTTGTAGCTATGTTGATAGTTACTATCTGACATCAAGGTGGCAAGATACTTATGAAAACAACATAAAACCTGTCAACGGTGAGAGATTGTGGGAGAAGACGTGTAAAGAAGCTGTACAAATCCCTGAAAAAAGGAGAATGTCAGGACGTCCGAAAAATTATGATAGGATCAAAGAGGCACATGAGTCAAAGACAAAGGTCACAAGAAAGGGAAGAAGGATGACATGTAGCAACTGTAAGCAAACCGGTCATAACTGTGGAACTTGAACTCTACAAGCTGCTCCTGAACTTCCTAAACGCAAAAGAGGACGACCAAAAAAGACTCTGGTTAGTTACAAGTTGATTTGCATATGTGAAGCTTGTTTAATGAAGTGTTGATCCGAATTACAAGTTAATTCATATATGCTTTTCTTTATAAGGATGATCCTTGGAGCATTCACAATGCACCGAAGAGGAGCAGGAATGCTCAAAGCCAGTCCACACCAAATCCGGTCAGCACACAGCCTTGTGTTGATCCACAGCCTTCAACTGCTCCACAGCCTTCAAATGCTCCAGCTGCAAGAGGACGTGGTCGTCCACGGGGACGAGGGAGAGGGCGTGGTCGCGGTCGCGGTTGCGGACGTGAGCGTGAGCCTCTTGTTCCAAGAGAGTGTGGTTGCTATATTGGTCCTTATTCTGGTCGTGTATTTGATGTATGTGGGCCTACTGCTGTGAGTGATCAGAATTCACAAGGCTCTCAACAACAACCTCAAGACTCTTAGGCTCTATCTCTTTGTTATCTTCTTGTATTGTACTTTTCTCACTTCTAAAACTATGTAGGATGATCTTCTTTTGGTTGGATGTTTTCTTAAACTTCACCACCTTCTGTCACTTCTCTTTAAGATTATCTATGTTAAGCTTGCTTTATTTAAGAAAGAAGAGAGGAAGAAGACACAAAATATAACAACAACTAACATAAACTTCATTGATGATCGATGATAAACCGAAACACTCCAACACACATCCATCGTTAATACAAACCGAAACAGAAACACAAATCCTAATGAGACCAATGAATTGCCTTAGCAATTTCTCTTTTTCAACTGATGTTATAAGTGCAATTTCAAGTTTCTCCTTCTCCTCTGCAAGTCTGTTCCCTTCCTCCAACAGTAATTCAGTTGAATCTCCAGCTGGGAATTCTTAAGAAGTTGTCCTAAGCAACTGTTTTAGATTTTTTATTTCTTCTCTCTGACGATCCATCACGCCTCTGGCCTCCAGTAAACTCTGTTTCTGCCATTCATTTTGCTCCTCCTTATCAACCCAATCGACGAACCCATGAGAATCACACAACCAAAACCTTCGACTCGGATTGTCATATGTCCAAGCCTTCACGGTACTCGTTTGTTTCTTGCAGTAGCATAAGGGACCGCCGAACTTCTTCTTATAGTATGACCTTGCACCTGAACTCGACCCTTCACTCTTAGCCATCGATTTGGGAATTTCTGAGAAATATATGAGAAGAACGAAATTAGGGTTTGTTCTCAATCGATTTGGGAATTTTTATGAAGGAACCGAGATTTAACAGTGTAAGCACATGTTCAGTTAAGTTATTAACGTCGTCTTAATACTCTGTTAAACAGAGTTAACGCCGTCAAAATTGAGGTGTGAAACCTCCAAAATTCAAAAGTTGATGTATTTTATGGGTAACGAAATTTAGTTTGTGTATTAATTGGTGAGGTTACTTCAGATGCTCCAGACGATTCGAAAGAACAGACTTACTCCCCATTACAGACAGATGTTCGGTGAGCCTGATAGTCGTTAAGACCCGTCGTCTTCTTCAGCTCACGGTCCGGAGACTGTCCTCGAGACTCAGCCTTCTCAGAGAGTCTCTCGGTCGCCTCCTTCTAGTGCACCATTGGTTCCTCCTGTGCCTCCTCCGATGGCTCCTCCGACGATGCCTCCTCTTGTGCCTCCTCCGATGGCTCCTCCGATGCCCGCCGAGATTCATCCCGATTTGATGGTGCCTCCGAGTGCTCCCTACTCGCAGTACACTGTCGAGGACATTCTCAGTCAGCCAGTCAGATAATGTTTACCCGTCATAGACCCCGACCGACCGGACAGAATTTTGTGATATGTTACATATTATTTTTTATCCTTTTAAAATTCTTTTATAAAATTAATAAATAATTTATACTTTAAATTTGTTTTTTTTTCAGGTTTGGGGTTGACGGATGTCTTGCATCAGACGTAACCGACACGATGAAAGGTTACTTCTCCATGCCACATCGGAACTGGAAAAAGACGCCGATCTACGTCAGAAAGACGTGGTTCAAAATTTTCGCAGTAAGCTACTATTCATTAATTATATATACTTTAATTTTTTCATAATTTATATTTTTTTTAAAAACTAATTATTAATTTAATTTTTTTTACAAGAAAAATATCATTGGTCCATGGGGGTCAATGAGAGGGTGAGGAAAACGTTTTACGCGAAGGCGAAAGTTCGCTTGTTGGACACGATCTCTAACTGGAAGGGTGACTGGATCGTGAAGGGGTATGAGCGTGGCAAACCCGCTGAGCTCACCACGGATGTGTGGGATGGCCTCATCCGTTATTGGTGGGATCCTGAGTCCATTAGAATCGCCCAGTCTTGCTCTGCCTCCCGTAACACGGTAGATGAGCACGGCCACGGGCCGATGCTTCACTCTACGGGCCAAAAAACCCACGCCGGTGTCCGTTTGGAAATGGTAATTAAATATTTTATTTAATTAATTTTTTTAATATATATATATATATATATATATATATATGTATATTCAAACTTTCTTAAATGTTTTTTAGGTCAAAGAGACGGGACAACTTCCGTCTCTTATGCAACTTTATGAGAGGACCCACAGGAATAAGTCGGGCTAATTTCTAGATGGCAAGTCCGAGCAAATCTTCAACGACTTGGTTGATCAGGTTGACGACCGCCAGACCCAGCTGACCCAGCAGTCCACCGACGGATTACCCGTCACCTTATCCACACTTGAAGTGGATAGATTTACGAGGTGGTAAATATTTAAAAATTTTAATTTTTTTATTATTAATTTAATTTAACTTTAAATTTTTACTAACAATATTTATTTTTTGTTTTTAAGGTTGTCCCTAAAGAAAAGGGACGTACGTTGGGGATTGGTTCCGTCAACGATGTTCTGAGAGCAACATCGTCTTATGGTCAAACACGGGAAGATGAAGTCACTCAGCTGCGTAGAGAGTCCACTCAGCTGCGTAACGAGTTGGACATGACGCGATCTGCGTTCACAGCTCGTGTGGGTGGAGTCGAGGGCTTCTTGGACGTTATAGCGGACCACAAATCCGGAATGAGAGTCCTTGTTGAGGAACATGCGACGACAAAATCCCATTCCAGGCGAGTCATCATCCGACACACATGCCGAGGCGGATGTAGAGAGGAGGAGTGATGAATTCTACCGGGCGATGAACGACTCTTAGTTTTTTTTTCGGTTGTTGTATTTATAAATTCAAAACTTATTTATATATATAATATTTTCTTATTGATTTTGTTTTTAAATTTTAATTTTATTAATAAATTAAATAATTTAATTATTTTTTTATTATATTTTTAAATTCTGTAAAATAATAAAACGAAGTGAATTCAGAGCTAATTTACGACTTATTTGCGTGGAACTTTACGAGGAAATGACGAGGAAGATTCAACGAGTACTTTACTAGGTATTATTTTCGAGGTATTTACGTGTACTTTACAAAGAAATACTTTCAAAATAAATACGTGTAGTTTACGAGGAACTACTTTCGAGGTATTTACAAGGAAATATAACGATATTCTTACGTGGAATATTTACGTGGTCTTTACGACGAAATATGGTACTTCGTCTTTACGACGAAATGTTTTCCTCGCTAAGTTACGACGAATTGGCGAAGAAATATGCGTTACGACGAACGAGACGAAACCTGTTTCCTCGCTAATTCCTCGTAAACCCTCTTTTACGACGAAATCACGAGGAATACCGCCGTCGTTAAACTTATGATTTCTTGCAGTGACGTGATTACATAACATCAAGTGAAAGATCTTAAGACAACACGTGTAAGCATTTATAAAGGGCACTACTACGTGTCAGCTTCTAGATGTGCATGAAGCTATCTCCACCGCTTCGATTTCCACCAGTGAGCCATCGGGGAAACTCTTCCTTCTGACCTCAGCAGTTCTTCACATCACCTAATTCTTGCACTCCATACCTTTCGCATCCAGCCAAGATTAATTGATCGAAGAGGCTACTCCGGAGGAAGCTTAGGTCAGAATGAAAGTGATTCTTTGTCGGACAGTTTTCACGCCAACTCTGCTGAATCTATTGCAAGGTGACCCAAAAAGCCTTTCTAACTTGACCATCTTCCATCAAAGAAGCTCTACCTTTAAGACTGATTCTTTTAGAAAAGGAAAATAGATAGAGACTGATTCTTTTAGAAAGAGGCTCAATTGATACGATGAGTGAAGCTTTCAAACACTTAATCTTTGGAATTGAAAAGAACACGGCGAAAGGTTGCTATCTAAGATCCGATCAAAACGACCGAAAATTTATTAAACCACATCAAAAGTCGCCTAACCGAAAAGTTTATCCGTAACGGAAAGGTAATTCGATCTAGAGATCGATAATATGATACATCAAAAGAACTTAAACAAAAAGGGGATGGTGACCGGTGGCCAATTGCTCACCGGCCACCGGAGACGATATCAACTTTGTGTGAGACTAGAGAGAAGTTGGAGTTTTTAGGAGAGAGAGGGTCTTAAAACCTGACAACTTCTACATACATCTCAGTATCTTACCATTTTGGATTACTAATATTTTTTTTTGTTACTATTTTGGATCCCCTAGACTATATTTGCGAAGTGATTTTGCCACATGTCTTTTCTACAATCAATTTCACAAAACAAATATGACATGGCTACTAAAATTGATGACATGGCTTCCGGAAAACTATGACATGGATAATTTCATTTAATGTTGATTTATATTTTTGGTAAACTTATTATAATATGGTAATAATTCATATATTACATTTAATATTGATATTTCTTTTTGGTAAACTTTTTTAAAATATGGTAATAGCTCATACTTCATCTATAAAATAAATATATTCATATATAACATTTCAAATTTCGAAATGTTATTATTTTGTATACTTATATAATTTGTATTACTAAAGTTTTCAACATTTTTACAATTTTTTAAAAATTTAAATATATAATCGTAAGATCATTAGTCTTATATATCTACAAATTTTATAATATTGTTTATGTTAAATATTTGGTAATTATACAATTTTATGTTATTTTTATTAGTTTTATACAAGTTGATTTAATATATATCAAATCTATATTAAATATTAGTAAGACAATAGTAAAATCTACAATATTTAATAAAATTTATATTTAAATATAAGTTAGATTTAAACAAATTTTGAAACATTTGTTTAACCTATCGATTTCTATTCATGAGAATCCAACTAAACAAGATAAAAAAAAAATTAAATTTACAAATATTTAATTATCATTTTATTCAATTTTGATTAATTTCAAATTATAATAATGTATCTTTTTGAAGTTTCAAAAAATATTGTTCTTTATTTATTACACTAGCATTATATATAGATTATATATACACAAATAAATATAATATAACAACATAAGCTTGTTTTCCCCGATTCATATGAAAACTTTTTAAGTTATCCACCAAAGCAAATTATTTAAATCAATCAAATTGTTAGAATACAGAAAATTAATATATAATTTTATTTTAAATTAAATTATTTAAAAAGTGTATTTTCATTAAAAACAAAATAATAAATAAGTAAAACTGATTTGATGGTAATTTTTATGACATATATATATATATCAATTCTGTGAAAGAAATAGAAGCTTAATATGGAAAAAAATCGTAAATACAAAAAACTCTAAAAATTAACAAAAAAAAATTAATAAAAATTAAACTATGATATCACTTGAAAGCTTATTAGACAATATTAATAAAATATTTAAGCGATAATTAGACAAATTTGATTTTTTTGCCAGCCAAAAGTTTATTATTAATTAGCGTCAGTTATTTCAAAATGACGTGAAAATGATGGACTAAAAATAGGATGAACATAAATGTTATATGAACTATGAATAGCACTTTGTAAAGCTGACTTAGATAACATATATGCACATCCATTTCCAGTCCATTTTGAAGCCTAAATTCAATTTTTTCAGAGAAGTTATTCCACAAAGAGATCGTATGAAATATTGTTTTGATATTCAGATTTGTTTTTTGACTGTTAAGAAGATTGATTACTGTAAAAATGTCTCATTCGAATATGATATGTCTATAACCGAGTCCCCAACATGAGACAAGTTTGTTTAAAAAGTAAATAATTTCATTTTCCTTATATTATATAATAAATATATATTATTTACTGATAATAAAAATATAGTTATTCATCTATCACAAATATCTATGCAAATATGTGAATCAAATACAACAATCAAACAACATAATGATTTCCACAAAGAAAATTTTAAAAATATATTTATGTTATGTAGTCTTATTTTATATTCTTTAAATAATGTAATACAATATTATACATTATTTTTTTAGAATTGAGAAATACATATATCATTTAGACAAATTAAGCGATAATTAGACAAATTTGATTTTTTTTTGCCAGCCAAAAATTTATTATTAATTAGCATTAGTTATTTCAAGATATTTAAGAAAGGATGGACAAAAAAAATAGGATGGACATAAATGATATATGAACTATGAATAGAATTTTGTAAAGCTGGCTTAGATAATACATCTGCATATCCATTTCCAATTTTTTTATGTCTAAATTCAATTTCTTCAGAGCAATTATTTCATAAAGAGATCGTATGAGATATTGTTTTGATATTCAAATTTGTTTCTTGACTGTTAAGAAGGTTGATAACTGTAAAAATGTCTCTTTCGAATATGATATGTCTATATCCGAATCCCAACATGAGACAATTTTGTTTAAAAAGTAAATAATTTTATTTTTCTTATATTATATAATAAATATATATTATTTACTGATAATAAAAATATAGTTATTCATCTATCACAAATATCTATGCAAATATGTGAATCAAGTACAACAATCAAACAACATAATGATTTCCACAAAGAAAATTTTAAAAATATATTTATGTTATGTAGTCTTAGTTTATATTCTTTAAATAATGTAATACAATATTATGCATTATTTTTTTAGAATTGAGAAATACATATAATATGTTATCGCGCCTAGCGGGTTAAAAAATATTTTACTGCATATGATGCAGGAAAACACATAGTTACTAGTAATATATCGAGAATTTAATAGGTTATTCTCTCTGTTTTTTTTTTACCTGTTGTCTTTCTATCGGGTACGTAGTTGTGTGGTCCAAGCTCAAACAATGAATAAAGTTTCACACTGAAGCGTCTGTTAGATAAGAAATGTTGATTTTATATTATGTTTAAGGAGCATTGCCAATCTTTGGAGTCCTATGTGGCATTTTTAACTTAACTAGATTTTTTAACCCGCTACGCGCGATAACATATTATATGTATTTCTCAATTCTAAAAAAATAATGCATAATATTGTATTACATTATTTAAAGAATATAAACTAAGACTACGTAACATAAATATATTTTTAAAATTTTCTTTGTGGAAATCATTATGTTGTTTGATTGTTGTACTTGATTCACATATTTGCATAGATATTTGTGATAGATGAATAACTATATTTTTATTATCAGTAAATAATATATATTTATTATATAATATAAGAAAAATAAAATTATTTACTTTTTAAACAAAATTGTCTCATGTTGGGGATTCGGTTATAGACATATCATATTCGAAAGAGACATTTTTACAGTTATCAATCTTCTTAACAGTCAAGAAACAAATCTGAATATCAAAACAATATCTCATACGATCTCTTTATGGAATAACTGCTCTGAAGAAATTGAATTTAGGCATAAAAAAACTGGAAATGGATGTGCAGATGTGTTATCTAAGTCAGTTTTACAAAATACTATTCATAGTTCATATATCATTTATGTCCATCCTATTTTTTTTTGTCCATCATTTCTTAAACATCTTGAAATAACTAATGCTAATTAATAATAAACTTTTGGCTGGCAAAAAAAAAATTAATTTGTCTAATTATCGATTAATTTGTCTAAATGATATATGTATTTCTCAATTCTAAAAAAAATAATGTATAATATTGTATTATATTATTTAAAGAACATAAAATAAGACTACATAACATAAATATATTTTTAAAATTTTCTTTGTGGAAATCATTGTGTTGTTTGATTGTTGTATTTGATTCACATATTTGCATAGATATTTGTGATAGATGAATAACTATATTTTTATTATCAGTAAATAATATATATTTATCATATAATATCAGAAAAATGAAATTATTTACTTTTTAAACAAACTTGTTGCATGTTGGAGACTCGGTTATAGACATATCATATTCGAAGGAAACATTTTTACAGTAATCAATCTTCTTAACAGTCAAACAATAAATCTGAATATCAAAACAATATCTCATACGATCTCTTTGTGGAATAACTTCTCTGAAAAAATTGAATTTAAGCTTCAAAAAGGACTGGAAATGGATGTGCAGATATGTTATATAAGTCAACTTTACAAAGTACTATTCATAGTTCATGTAACATTTATGTTCATCCTATTTTTTTGTCCATCCTTTCCACGTCATCTTGAAATAACTGATGCTAATTAATAATAAATTTTTGGCTGGCAAAAAACAATCAAATTTGTCTAATTATCGCTTAAATATTTTATTAATATTGTCTAATAAGCTTTCAAATGATATCATAGTTTAATTTTTATTAGTTTTTTTTTGTTAATTTTTAGAGTTTTTTGTATTTACGATTTTTTTCCATATTAACCTTCTATTTCTTTCACAGAATTGATATATATATATATATATGGGGCTTTTTGCAAAAGTGACTCAAAACTTGGAGTCAAACAGAAAACTAACATTTTCTTTTGACTCCTTTTTTTTTTGAGATTTTAACCCCACACCTGCACTTTATCTACGAAAATGCCATTAACATTTTTTTTTTTTTTTCAAAAATGGCTTCTTTACTGTCTCAACCTCATCTTCTTCAAGTATTTACAATACTGCCACTGCAATGAATAGTGGCAACAACCTTGTACGAACTGTTTGGAGCTTTTAATGCCCTTTAATGCACGTAAATCTCTTTACACTCTCTCTGTTTCAATTGTTATGAACTAAAAACAACATTTCTTTCACTTTCTCTCTATATTCATCCAAAAAACTCAAGCTTTTGATTCAAAATAGGGGCTATGGTTGCAGAGCCATATTTCTTTCGTTTTGACTTACGGTTGCTTTCGTTTGAGGTTCTGGGTGGTTGGAGAAGACCCTGTGTGCAAACGAAGTCATCTCACCTAGTTTAAGGTACGAATTTGAATTTTTTTTCAAGATCTGTTCGCGTAGAAGACTTACTAGTAAGTCATCTGTATGTAGAAGACTTACTGATGAGTCTTCTGGTCAAACGGACGACTTAAATTAAGTCGTCCAGCTTTGTTTGTTAAAAAAAAACACTTCAGACGACTTATATATACGTCGTCTACGAGAAACGGGCTAGTTTTGCATTTGACCGAATCGTGTCAGATCTTTGACTATTTCTGGACGACTTATAATTCAGTCGTCTCTGGGAAAGTTAAAATTTCAATATTTTATGAAAACTTGACGACTTACACGTAAGTCGTCCTAGGTTAGTTTTGTAATTGAAAAATAAAACTTGAAATTTAACTTTCTCCAGACGACTTAGATGAAAGTCGTCCAGCTAAACGACTTAATTTAAGGTCGTCCGGGATAAGCAAGGTTTGACCAGAAAATTGGGAAAAATTCTGGACGACTTTGCTTTCCCCGGACGACTTTAAATTAAGTCTTCTGGAGGGACGACTTTATATTAAGTCGTCTGGTTAAAGTTAAATTATGAAGTTTTATTTTTCAATTACAAAACTAACCTAGGACGACTTACACGTAAGTCGTCAAGTTTTCATAAAATATTGAAATTTTAACTTTCCCAGAGACGACTGAATTATAAGTCGTCCAGAAATAGTCAAAGATCTGACACGATTCGGTCAAATGCAAAACTAGCCCGTTTCTCGTAGACGACTTATATATAAGTCGTCTGAAGTTTTTTTTTTAACAAACAAAGCCGGACGACTTAGAATTAAGTCGTCCCTTTTAATTTTCAATTGCAAAAGTGACCTCTTTAGACGACTTACCTTTAAGTCTTCTGGACGACTTAATGCTAAGTCGTCTGCGGCAATGTTTATTGAACTTCTTCATTTCCCTTTTCTCTATGTTTACTAATGTGTTTTATTTTGAATATTTGCAGATGATTTTTCAGTTACATGCAGTGTATGGAGAATGGTTGTTGAGAGATTTCCGTTGGGATTTTGTGGTTGATGATCTCAAAGGAGGAAGATTGTTTTTATTGAATGAAGATTCAACACATGCTGAACTTGTTGCAATGGCTCAAGAAGATTATAACCTGGACATGAGAACAGTGAGTGTGGAGATTAGCTACTCATTACCAGCAGAAATGATGATGGCTCCAGGCAGTCTTCCCATTCATGTTACAAGTGATAGACAAGTTCGAAACTTGCTGGAGATACTCAAAACCCATAGAGTATGTCTTTGTGTATCAAGCCGCAGCAAGGTCGAAACGGTTTCAGAGAAAAGGGATATTGATGAAGCTGGTGAATGGGAAAAAGATGTTGGTGATAATGATGAAGCTGGTGAATGGGAAGAAGATGTTGGTGATAATGATGAAGCTGGTGAATGGGAAGAAGATTGGGAGGAGGAAAATGGGGAGGAGGATGCTGATAATTCTATTGTTGGTGAAACGGATCAGAATGGTGGGGATTACAGTCTTTATGGAAAGGTTCCAGATGAGGACGAGGAAGATGATGATAATATTTGTTTTGAAGAAATCCAAAAGACATATGCTAAGACAAATGCTATTGAAGGAGGAAAATCGAATGGTACCAGTATCTATGTCAACCAGAGTTTTGTTAGCAAGGGTGCTCTGCTTTCAGAGCTGCGGTTGGCAGCAGTGAGGGGTAAGTTTTCTTTCAAATTATACAAATCAACGAAAACTCTCGTTGTGGCAACATGTCCGGTTAGCTATTGTGGATGGAAGGTCAGAGCGAGTGTCAAACATGGGACAAACACGTTTTGGGTAACAAAGTATGTGGAAAAACATTTATGCTCAGCGGGAGACCGAATCGCTCAGCGGAGACACTGTACTCCGAAGTATGTAGGTAGTCTTTTCATTGATCGTGTTGGAATCATTGATGGGATAACTCCGCAGCATATCACTGATGCAATGAGGAACATGTTTGGCATGGCGCTTGATTACACCACTTCATACAGAGCACTGTTATATGCACAAAGATTGGTGAGAGGATCAGCAGAAGAAGGGTATTCGCGTCTGGCATCATATCTCGAGCAAATCTCCATTGCAAATCCTGATTCTATCACGGCGATAGAACTTGATTCTATGAAAAGATTTAAGTATCTATTTCTCTCTTTTGGAGCTTCTATCAAAGGTTTTAAGTATCAGAGAAGGGTCATTGTGGTGGATGGAACTCACCTAAGTGGAAAGTATGGAGGAACTATGTTAGTTGCAGCCGCACAAGATGGCAATTTTCAGATATTCCCATTGGCTTTTGGGATCGTGGATGAGGAAGATATACCTTCTTGGGAATGGTTTTTCACAAAATTGGCTAGTTGTATATCTCATGACAAGCCTCTGGTGATAGTCTCCGACCGGCACAAGGCCATTAAAAGTGCGTGTGATAAGGTGTTTCCTTGGGCAACCCGAGGAATATGTTATTATCACCTTCAAGATAACATTGTCAAAAAGTTTAAAGGGAAACATCTCATGTACTTGGTGAAAGGGGCTGCTTATGCTCACACGGTTTACGATTTTGACCGGTACATGGCTGAGATACGGAGTGCAAACCCGGAACTTGCAACGTATTTGGAGAAAGCCGACGTCAGGCTATGGTCAAGGGTTTATTGTAAGGGGAACAGGTTCAACATAAAAACAAGCAACATTGCTGAATCTATTAATTCCGCACTGAAGCGAGCAAGAGGATTTCCGATTACGTTCCTGCTGGAGTTCATAAGGCAGAAGTTAGGAAAATGGTATTGGAAAAGGAGACAAGATGCTTTGAGTCTCACAACTGAACATAGCGGGGGTGTTGAATACTTGCTTGCTGTTCGAGAAGAGATAGCGGGTACGATGACGGTCGAACCAATTGATGGATGGCATTTCTTTGTCAAAGGTGGCAAAATGGACTGTGTGGTTGATTTGGAACATGCAAAGTGTGATTGTGGTGTCTATGGAGTGGAGAAAATACCTTGCTCTCATGCTATAGCTGCTGGAATACATGCTGGTTTGCATATCTCCACACTTGTATGTCCACTGTACTCAAAGAATTATCTGTATGCAGGATACTCAGAGAATATATATCCTATCGTGTCACAACATATTGAGGAACGAGAATGCTTTCCTCCAGAACTAAAGCGTGGTCGGGGGAGACCGAAGAAATCAAGATGGCAATCTTGGTTGGAGCTATCTAGGATGAGAGGACACAAACCCAGGAAGAAACACAGGGCACGGAGATGCTCAAACTGCAAGGAAACTGGCCATACGAAACCACAATGTACACAAAATTTTTAAGTCGTCCAGTCTTGATTACCCGTCCAGACGACTAAATTTTAGTCGTCCAGTGTATTTTATTTTTAGACGACCTTCTACTAAGTCGTCCAGTGTATTTTATTTTTAGACGACCTTCTACTAAGTCGTCCAGTGTATTTTATTTTTAGACGACCTTCTACTAAGTCGTCCAGTGTATTTTATTTTTAGACGACCTTCTACTAAGTCGTCCAGTGTATTTTATTTTTAGACGACCTTCTACTATCCCTTCAAGTGTATTTTATTTTTAGACTACTTTCTACTATCCCTTCAAGTCGTCCAAACCTTCTAGACGACTTATTTGTAAGTCGTCCAGTTGGAAAACCTTCCAGACGACTTATAATAAGTCGTCCAAACCTTCTAGACGACTTATTTGTAAGTCGTCCAGTTGGAAAACCTTCCAGACGACTTATTTCTTCCAGACAACTTATATATTTACAAGTTCAAATACAAACACTAATCTTCCAGACAACTTATATATTTACAACTTATATATTTACAAGTTCAACTTATATATTCAAATACAAAGACAAGTTCAAATACAAACACTAATCTAATCATACAAGCCCACGAACCTATCACCATCCACATTTTCTTTTAGATGCTGATCAACAAGCTCCTTCCATATATCCACCGCCATATTATCCCTCATTTTCTTTGCGTTGCACCTAGCAAAGTCTTTAGGGTCAAAGGAGACACCGAGAGCATGACATTCAATGTACTTTACAGTGTACACGCCACAATCACCATTGTTGGCCGTGGGTACACCTTTCAGCGGTCTCTCATATGTGTATGGCTCCAACCCGTATTTGACCCGTATTTCGTCGGTGGCTGCGCACTCAACAAGCAGATAAGGGACCATCTGGAGAAAAGGCTCCATTATCGCATCCCATGCGTCTGGTACACTAGATGAAGGTATGCTGTCCCAGACGACTATGTGCCTCTTAGGGATCGATATCCAAATAGCAACCCAATGCTTGTCGTCCAAGTTCACTGGCGCATAGATATCATCAATGTCCTCCCCCCACTTCTTGTTTGATTGGCAAAATGAAGGTATTGATCCGTCATAAAAATACGACGCCCCACCAGGTAGAACTCTTCCTAAACCTTTGTGATCAGGTTCCGATGTTTTGAAGAGGTGATACTGCTCTCTCCAAGACTGGGAAAAGTTGTGATCCAGGAAGCACATTCGCTCGCTCCTGAAAGCTTGTGGGTTCTCCTGATACCTCTGCCTTAGCACATTAATCCAAGCATCTATATGCTGCATATTAAATATAACAAGTTAGAAGTTACCAGACGACTTAAATATAAGTCGTCTACGTGGTCGTCCAAGTAGACGACTTTCCAGACGACTTATAATAAGTCGTCTGGAAAGTAGTCTACTTGGACGACTTTGTAGATGACTTAAATCGTGTGCAGAAGACTTACGCAGTCTTCCAGCCATCCTCTGGCTGTCCGGAGGAAGTGGTACCACCTTGTTGGTGATGTACGTGGTTTGTCCTCGGTCTTAGTTAAATAATGGCTGCAAACAAAAAAAGCAATCAGTTTTGGACGACTAAATCAAGCTATTATGGGTAAAGCAATCACTTACGGATCAGTTTTCAACCAATCAGCGAGTTCCTTCAACCGATCTTTGTTTACTGGCGGAAATGGATTATAGGCTCCCACTTTATCTTTTTTTTTCTCTGCCGTATAAGGAGATCTCACAGTGGAAGCAGGTTTCTTCGCTCGTTTACTCTTTGCACGCTTGTCCAATACAACCAGGCTCGGTTCTGAAACTGGATCGCTTGGCTCGGTGGAAGCGAGGCTCGGTTGTTGATCGGTGGAAGCGAGGCTCGGTTGGTGATCGGTGGAAGTGACAGCAACAATCTCTTTGGAGGTCTTATTTACCGAGAATGCCTCGGTTGCTGTATCCTCCGGCAACCATCTCTGCAATAAAAGTTGCACACAAGTTAACTCTGGACGACTTAAACAAAAGTTGTCTGGACGACTAGTTGGACCTGGACGACTTAAAATTAAGTCTTCCGTGGTCAACTAGTCGTCCAGACAACTTACGTTTAAGTCGTCCAGGGTCAACTAGTCGTCCAGACAACTTTTACAGTCGTCTGGACAACTAGTTAACCCTGGATTTGATACTAACCTCTTTGATTTGAGGAGGCTGTTTCTTTTGAGGAGGAGGCTGTTTCTTTTGAGGAGGAGGAGGCTGCTGCTGTTTCTTTTGAGGAGGAGGAGGCTGCTGTTTGGTTTGATGAGGAGGAGGCTGGTTACTAACCACGGTTTCATTGGCATGAGGGGTAGCCTGTTTGTTTCTACCCCCGGTTTCTTTGGCAAGAGGGGTAGGTTGTTTATCTTGAGGGGTAGCCTGTTTGTTTCTACCCCCGGTTTCTTTGGCAAGAGGGGTAGGCTGTTTATCTTGAGGGGTAGCCTGATTGGTGACACCAACCTTCTTCTCCACAGCTTCCAATCTATCGGACAACTTCCTAAACTCCCTCATGCACTTATTAAACCCTTTTTTCATGCAGTCAGCTACGCCCTTGAACATAATTTCCAACTCCTCTCTGGTCACCCCTCTAGCCTCTTCTCTAGCCTCTTCACTAGCCACTTTAGGAGCCTCTTTACGAGCTTTCTTCCGAGGTCTTGGATTGTCTTCCTCCTCCTCCTCCTCCTCCTCCAACACAACCATCTCTTTGGCCTTCTTTGATGGAGTCACAACCTTAGGTTTTGTATTGACCTTAGTACCAGTGACTTCCCAGCAATCCATGGTCCACTTCCACGGTCTCCGCTCATACATGACTTTAATGATGTTCTCCGCGGGCAGGTCCTCAACCTCAGAGTCCCATTTTGGCCACATTTCACTAATGTCCTTCTCAACAAAGTTGATCACGCGGGTCTGCAGTAAATAGAAGAATCGAGTTAGATATTTGAAAAAAAATACTAAATAGACGACTTAATTATAAGTCGTCTACTATGTCGTCCAGCTGGAAGACCTTCCAGACGACTTATAATAAGTCGTCTAATAAGTCGTCCAGATGGAAGACTTTCCAGACGACTTATAATAAGTCGTCTAATAAGTCGTCCAGATGGAAGACTTTCCAGATGACTTAATTAAGTCGTCCGATAAGTCGTCCAGCTGGACGACCTTCCAGACGACTTATAATAAGTCGTCTGCGCAGTCTTTTGGATTGAAGTAAATACCTGACTCAAGATAGCAGCTTTCATTGATCTGCGGCCTCTGCTGCCCTCGTAAGCCAGTATCGGTGGAGACGGACTGTCTGCTCTGGGACCACCAATATGATATCTTGTGAATTTACATGTTTTTAACTTCTTATTCTTGCATGGTTTGGTCATTTAGAGTATCATTTAGGCACATTTAGGTTGCATATCATTGCATTTGTACATATCAGGTGTTGGAGAGCACCATGGATGAGTTAGAAGACCATTGGAGGGATTTTGAGTCCAAAGAGTGAAAGATGAACACGGATGAAGGCCTTAAAGATCTCTTCTGAAGCTCAAAATTTGTGTAGACACTGGAAATTGAGTTAGCTTTACAATGGAGGTGGTTTCAAGTCGTTTGGAGCTGTATTGAGGGATTTATGATCAAAATACTACACACATATCAATATGACATTCCTAGCGGCCAGGCGTAGCGGCAAAAGATGGTCGCTACAGAAGATAGAGCTGAGGCGCCTAAGTACCGTAGCGGGAGTGTGTAGCGGGTTAGAGAGACCGCTATAGTTGAAGCGCTTTCTGTAGCGGTCTTCCGTAGCGGCATAATGAGGTCGCTATGAGTTCAAGAATGCGAAAAAATCGTCTAAGTGTCCTAGCGGCCACCCGTAGCGGGCATTTCAGGTCGCTACAGGCGTAGTGACCTCTTGTAGCGACCTTTTATGGTCACTACGGAGAAAAATATCTGTTTTTATGGGTCAACCCCAGCTCGAGTTTTAGTAATATATAACTACTTTTCAGACAATAATGGGGGATCTATCTACTTTTTTATGAAGAACACAAGAACTCTTGAGAGAGAAAGCTTGAATCTTTAGTTTCTTTTCTTCTTATTCTCTTGAATTTGCTTGTTTAATCCTTGTTTATCTTTATTCTCTGTTGTATCTACTTGAATATGCTTCAATCTATTATGAGATTAAGTGTTTTCATGGAGATTAGTGAGTAGTTTCCTTAAGAATTCATGGGTTAGGGAGATTAGAGTAACTTAGTGAAGATCTATGGTGTTATTGTATTAGATCCTTGTATGAACTTGCTTGTTGAGTATTTTTAATGCTTGTTTAGTCTTGATCACTCTAAACCTGATTTCTAAACACTTCTCATCAGACATGATTAGATGAAGTGTTTGAATCAACTCAACTAAGCTCTAGTGAGATTAGCCAAGGACACTTGATGTTAAAATTGCTAGATAGTTATTAAACTTGAACTTAAAGATTGCTTGATTGAATTAAGCCAAAGACATTTGATGTTTAATGATTTCTAAGCAAATGGACATTTACCTAGACATAGGACTTGTCTAAAATTGTGTTTAGACTTAAGAGATTACTTTGATTGAAAGCTTGTCACCTAGATTGGATCTTAGTTACTTGAAGTCAATTCCCAATACCCATGGATTCACTTGTTTAAATTGATTAAAACCTTGTTGTATTGCTCTGTTTGCTATTGTTAGTTGTCACACACTCACCACTATTGAATCTACTTAGCTTAAGAAATGACTTGTATTCTCACTGATTCACATCACTAGGACTGGTTCGACATTCACCCCACTATACTACAACATTTGCAATAGGCAGAAAAACCTATTACCAATTTGGCGCCGTTGCCGGGGAACTAAGTAGATTTGTCATTAGGATTTCAAACTTTCTTGAGACTAAGTTTTATTTTCATATGTTTTATTTTGCTTTGTTTGGTTACTAATTCCCTTTCAAGTGATTGCTCTTTTGCAAGATACATCCACAAGAGAGGAAGATCATGTCTCTTGACTTGGAATCAATGCTCAAGGCTATTTTAGAGAGTCAAGAAAGGGTGATATCTAGAAGCTCCACATCTTGTGAAAGAGCTTATGAACCAACCACCTCATTGGAGTATCAACCACACGGAGACTTTGGTCAAGGACACCAATATAGATATGGTGAGAGACACCAACCTTGGGATTTAGAGTATGAAGAAGAAGAAGATAACTTCCCCCAAGACTCAAATGAAGAAGACATCACCAACATGCTTGAGAAGTTGTTGGAGAATCAAGAAAGGGGAAGGATTGAGATGGAAAGGCAACTTGATTCTCTTTCTAACAAGATAGATGCTAATGGCAAAGCTCTTAGCTCAAGGTTGGATAGAGTTGTAGCACATGTGAAGTCTTTCAACAACAACATCTCTCACATGATCGAAGACCAAGAAGAAAGCGCCACTCCTCTTCACAACGCCAACACTTATGAAGCACATACCACATACATGGAATGTGATTTTGAAGAGGAAGCTCAGCTTGAGGATGATTTTCAACATGAAGCTGAAGAGCCTATATACGAGTCTAAATCACTCTCTGAATGCATGGTAGATGAGAATCTTATTATAAGATCTGAAGAACAAACCAAGACTATGACATTCATGAGTCATTATGCAAACATCGATGAAGAAGAAGTAGGCTTTGTTGAGAACACTCTTGAAGATCTGGGTGATGAGAATTTGGTTGTTGAATGCGTTGAGGAGACAAAAGAGAGCTTGGTTTTTATAAACGAGCTCTTGAGTGAAGAAGAAACGCGTGTGATCCCTGTAGCCAAGGAAGAAGCAAAGGGTGAAGAGTCTGTGGAGAATCAAATGAATTACATCAAAGAATCCTCCGAAGAGGTACAAGAAGAAGAGTCTCCAGTAGAAAAGCCCTTTCAGAATCACTTTGGTATTCTCTCCACCAAAGAACTTAAACGTGATGATCCAAGGAAGATACCATTTGAGGAAATCAGGATGAACGAATTCAGGGGATGGTTCTACGACGAGTATGATCCTGGTGATCATGGTTGTCTCGATAAGGCCTTCTGTGGGCCACCTCTTGCCTGAAAAGGCTCTGCAGTCAAGCTTAAAGACTTAAAACAAGCGCACTTGGGAGGCAGTCCACTGTTATCTTTCAAAGGTCAATCAAAATCGCTAGAGGTCAAAAGACGATGCTTTCTCTGTCTACCCTCCTCTGAACCAGCCAATAACTCCAAGTAAGTGTCAATCAACCTTGTACATATTTAGTTTTCATGTTTATCTTAGATCTCTTCTTTGAGCTTACTCTCACACAAGGGACTGTGTGAAGTAAGTTTGGGGGAGAGTCTACTATCTCACATTGTGTTTTGTTTTGTTTACTTGTCATGAGTCTCATGCATTGCATTGCATAGAAAATTTCAAAAAAAAAAAAAAAAAATTTAAAAAAAGAGTTGTGTGTTTTGAATTATGCATAGGGAGCCATGATTGAAATTGCCATGAAAAGAACATATCTACAAGCATCTCTTGAGCCTTGAAAACTCTTTTTGAAACATGTTGCTCATATGATATTGACATTGTTCTTGAAACCAATTACAAACTGAACTTGGGCATAATGAATTTAATCTCTCTTGCATATGGGCACTTGCATACTTGATCATGGATTTCATACACATTTGGGTTATCTTATTCCATGTATTATCCTTTGATTAACCCAAATGGCACTCCCCTACCCTTGAACCCTTGCCATTCTTTGAAACCAATATTGATTTGTTGAGTGAGGTCTCTTATTGATAGCTTGTTATGTGCAAAATCTTGAGAGTATTGGGAGCGACATATGTTTGTTCTCATCTATTGCTAGCATAAGATCCTCATTTGAACTAGCATCTAGGATGGTGAGTGAGTTTGTGTGTTTTTAAGTTGTTATATCTTGGGTTTGAGAGAAGAAAAAAAAAAAAAAAAAGATCAAAGAGTGTCAATAAGAAAAGAAAACCAATAGGAACCAAAAAATAAAAGAAGAAAAACTCTTAAGTGTGTCAATTAGAATTCCCCAAAGTAAAAAAAAAAATGAATGAAAGATCATAATGGGGAAAGAAAAAGAGTGTCAAGTTCTTAGTTGGTTGATCATGTAAATAAATAAAAAAAAGAGAGAGTTCACTTGGTGAGAAATGTGAGTGAAGTGTATATACTTGGGTTTTGAAATATAAAAGATGGGTAGAATTTGTAATCACTTAGGAAGAAGAGTAGAATGATGTGAATGAGCTATGTATGCATGAATTGCTCCTAGTCTTAGATAAATTTTGCATAATGATCATGCTCCTTGTTCTTGAGTGATTACCACCATTAAAAAGATTGTATTTGAACCTTTCTTTTCATTCATAAAAGACCATTAATCTACCTAGCCAAGTGATTGAGATCATGTGCCCATTTGTGAGAATCCACCATGTGTGTGTGTGTGAATGAATGTGAGAATTGGTTGAAGTTACTTGTTGATTGATGAGCATTGCACTTTGTATAAAGAAATAAAAAGAGTTTGATAGGCATTGAGAGGCTAGACTGATAAAAGAATGACCAATGATTGTTTGCTATGATCATTTGGAATGTTGTAGAAGAGCTAGGATGTGTGTCTTTTGGATATGAGCTCCCTTTTTCAAACTTCTTCCTTCTTAGGACTTGAAAGTTTACTTGAGGACAAGTAAAGGACTAGTGTGGGGGAGTTGATATCTTGTGAATTTACATGTTTTTAACTTCTTATTCTTGCATGGTTTGGTCATTTAGAGTATCATTTAGGCACATTTAGGTTGCATATCATTGCATTTGTACATATCAGGTGTTGGAGAGCACCATGGATGAGTTAGAAGACCATTGGAGGGATTTTGAGTCCAAAGAGTGAAAGATGAACACGGATGAAGGCCTTAAAGATCTCTTCTGAAGCTCAAAATTTGTGTAGACACTGGAAATTGAGTTAGCTTTACAATGGAGGTGGTTTCAAGTCGTTTGGAGCTGTATTGAGGGATTTATGATCAAAATACTACACACATATCAATATGACATTCCTAGCGGCCAGGCGTAGCGGCAAAAGATGGTCGCTACAGAAGATAGAGCTGAGGCGCCTAAGTACCGTAGCGGGAGTGTGTAGCGGGTTAGAGAGACCGCTATAGTTGAAGCGCTTTCTGTAGCGGTCTTCCGTAGCGGCATAATGAGGTCGCTATGAGTTCAAGAATGCGAAAAAATCGTCTAAGTGTCCTAGCGGCCACCCGTAGCGGGCATTTCAGGTCGCTACAGGCGTAGTGACCTCTTGTAGCGACCTTTTATGGTCACTACGGAGAAAAATATCTGTTTTTATGGGTCAACCCCAGCTCGAGTTTTAGTAATATATAACTACTTTTTAGACAATAATGGGGGATCTATCTACTTTTTTATGAAGAACACAAGAACTCTTGAGAGAGAAAGCTTGAATCTTTAGTTTCTTTTCTTCTTATTCTCTTGAATTTGCTTGTTTAATCCTTGTTTATCTTTATTCTCTGTTGTATCTACTTGAATATGCTTCAATCTATTATGAGATTAAGTGTTTTCATGGAGATTAGTGAGTAGTTTCCTTAAGAATTCATGGGTTAGGGAGATTAGAGTAACTTAGTGAAGATCTATGGTGTTATTGTATTAGATCCTTGTATGAACTTGCTTGTTGAGTATTTTTAATGCTTGTTTAGTCTTGATCACTCTAAACCTGATTTCTAAACACTTCTCATCAGACATGATTAGATGAAGTGTTTGAATCAACTCAACTAAGCTCTAGTGAGATTAGCCAAGGACACTTGATGTTAAAATTGCTAGATAGTTATTAAACTTGAACTTAAAGATTGCTTGATTGAATTAAGCCAAAGACATTTGATGTTTAATGATTTCTAAGCAAATGGACATTTACCTAGACATAGGACTTGCCTAAAATTGTGTTTAGACTTAAGAGATTACTTTGATTGAAAGCTTGTCACCTAGATTGGATCTTAGTTACTTGAAGTCAATTCCCAATACCCATGGATTCACTTGTTTAAATTGATTAAAACCTTGTTGTATTGCTCTGTTTGCTATTGTTAGTTGTCACACACTCACCACTATTGAATCTACTTAGCTTAAGAAATGACTTGTATTCTCACTGATTCACATCACTAGGACTGGTTCGACATTCACCCCACTATACTACAACATTTTCAATAGGCAGAAAAACCTATTACCACAATACTAGCACCCAATTCCGGCATAGCTGTGTACGTCCAGACCTGAAGAACTTGTATAAACCCATCCACGGTGTAACAGCCAGCAATTTCTTTGTTCCACAAAGAGTCCATCAGCACCTTAAATGCGACTCTCCCCCATGGATAATTCTCAAACCGTTCTAAATCCATCACTAGCCTTGCCAGAGTAGATCGTGTAGCGGTTGAAAACTTTCTCCCTTCAATGAATCCAGTGAAGATGGAGAGGTACGCGAGCCGCTTGCGATCTTCCCTGGACCAATCCCCGCATCTCTGCAGTGCTGCTATTATCTGATCAGTAGTTGGCCCAGCTTCCAGATGAACTCCCAGCATCCCCCAGAAAGAAACCATCTCTGGGGTAACATCACATTTTGGTGTCTCAAGGTCCTCGATGTACTCGCAGTTTAGACCAGTGAGGTTTTCAAACTCTAACAGTGAAAACCTCAAAGGTTCTGGACCAACGAGAGACCACATCTCATACTTCTTCTTAATGTCCAGCTTGAAACTGAGCATGTAGTGAACCAGCCTTGAAGCCCAACCAAATCCCTGCTCCTTGAACTTGATGAAAACTCCCAAACTCGACTCCTTGAGCTCTTCAAATTCGTCATCAGTAAGAGATTTCCTAAGAGCAGTATGCAACTTGCTGTTATCCGTATGATACGAAATGCTATTGTGGGCTTCTGGTTCTTCCCCTGATGTGTATAACCTACGGGGGAGTTCTGGAATATCCATCCTTTTTGTCTGCAAAATAATCAAAGACAACGATATAAGTCCAGACGACTTAGTAGACGACTTATAATTAAGTCGTCTGGAAAGTCTTCCAAATGGACGACTTATATTTAAGTCATCTACTAAGTCGTCCAGTTGAAAGACTTTCCAGACGACTTAAATTACTTACAAGTCTTCCAGTCGCAGAAGGAGTTGGAGTACTCGTCATTGCGGTTATAGATCTGAAAAAATAAACGTGAAACGGTGAGAATGAGTAAATTGATAGAGACAACGTTTTATGTTCATCTTTTCCTCGAGATTGATGACTTAGCGGCGTTAGGGTTTACAGAGAAACGGCGCTAAGGTTTACAGAGAAGAAGCGGCGGCGCTAGGGTTTAGAAGAAGCGGCGGCGCTAGTGTTTAGAACGTTGGTGACCACGGTGGCGAGGGCGACGGTTTGTTCGGAAATAGTGGAAGCGGCGGCGCTAGGGTTTAGAGGAATCGGCGGCGCTAGGGTTTAGAGGAATCGGCGGCGCTAGGGTTAGAAGAAGCTGCGGCGACAACGGTGAGAATGAAGTGAGATAGATAGCCGATGTTGAGAACGATGGTTTGTTCGGAAATCGTGGGAATTCGAAATCGCCTTTGAGAGAGAACTGTTAGGGTTTCTGAATATCGCGAAAAATGAAACAAAAAAAAAATCACCTTATATATTGGGTAAATAATCCGGTTAGCTTTAAAATTACATTGGTAAACTTTAAGGTTTGGTCCGGTTTAGACGACTTATTCTGGCTGATAATGTACAACAGACGACTTAATATTTAGTCGTCTGTTTTCAGACGACAAAATATTAAGTCGTCCTAGACCCTAAAATGAACCCCTAAACTAAAATGACTAGATTAACTAACTAACCACGTTATAAAATCAAATTATACTTAAATAGTGTTTACTATACACAGAAATGAACACACATAAGTAATTTTAAAAATTTTCAAAAACGGTTTTAATGCTTTCCAAAATCTAACCCTAAGAACACATACAATACTACAACATATGTTGATGAAACATAAACTTAAGAATATCATGACTCACTACTTTCACTCATCTATGCTGAAAACAATTGAAATTTGTTATATCTTAATTTATACCTCCTAAGACATATGTTAATTACATAATTCCCATTTTTCACTTATCAAAATATTTTTTACAAAATTTTTAAATTATGTTTAAGACTAACTGTCCAGACGACTTTAAGTTAAGTCGTCTGGACGACTTATTTTCAAGTCGTCTAAACAGACGACTTGCGAGGGGTAGAAACGTAAAAAGAATTCTGTTTTTTTGTTTGGTCACAAGGGGATAGTTGTAATTTCAATAGCCTTTTAGGTTACTTTTGCCTTTGACCCAAGTTGGGGTATTGTTTTGGGTTTGTCTCCAAGTTTTGAGTCACACTTGGCAATTCTCCCATATATATGTCATAAAAATTACCTTCAAATCAGTTTTACTTATTTATTATTTTGTTTTTAACGAAAATACACTTTTTAAATCATTTAATTTAAAATAAAATTATATATTAATTTTCTGTATTCTAACAATTTGATTGATTTATATAATTTGCTTTGGTGGATAACTTAAAAAGTTTTCATATGAATCGGGGAAAACAAGCCTATGTTGTTATATTATATTTATTTGTGTATATATAATCTATATATAATGCTAGTGTAATAAATAAAGAACATCATTTTTGTAACTTCAAAAAGATACATTATTACAATTTGAAATTAATCAAAATTGAATAAAATGGTAATTAAATATTTGTAAATTTAATTGTTTTTTATCTTGTTTAGTTGGATTCTCATGAAAAAAAATCGATAGGTTAAACAAATGTTTCAAAATTTGTTGTGTTATTGTTTTGTCTATAAATTACAAAATTTATTGAATTGATATTTTTAATTATTGCCTTTTAGTATTGTATATTGATTCTTAACTTTTTCACGAAAACAAAAATCTATGATTTTTCATATATGTCAATGTTCTCACACTTTCAAATAATATATTAGCTTAGTCACTTACTTTTTTTTTTTACAAAACAAATTATCGGAGTCTTGAAAGTTGAATTCATATTATTGTAACTGTACATAAGAGTTTGTGATTACATACTTAGTGATTCTTGTATATGTGTTCAAGAAAGTTTCAATGGCTTAGTAGTAACTGCCCTATATTTATGTCATACTAACCCAGGTTCGATCCTTTCCTTTGCATTGTTTTTTCATTTTTTACGAAAAAAATAATTGAGACGACGTGACAACTTCGGGTTCTCTGATTGGTTGATTTTCCTATCCTACGTAGACACCTTTTCCATGGCTTATATTTGTCTTTTAGTATTGTATGTATATTGATATTGTTTAATAATACATTAAATAATTAAAAAGCTTCAAACTTCTGAAAAACATGTAGGACTAACATTCGGTTTAAAAAAAAATCCCATGTTCTATATATTAAGAATATGTTTTGTAATATACTAGGTGCAGAGAAAATTAAACAAAGCGAATGTATAATTATAACACATTTTTTTTATATTACAAAAGACAGATTAAGTCCATTAGTTAGGATTTTTTAAGGATATAAACGCGAGTGAAAAGATGAATCTATCTATTTTGGCAACAACATCGCTTAGGTTCTTTAGACCATGTACAATGGTTTCAACACCCATTTGGTTATTAATACCCTACTTTTTCCTTTTTAAAATTCTACATCAGGTTTTTTTTCTTTCATCTTATTTATTCAACACCTACTTCATTTTAATTCTTTACAATGGTTTGTTTTAAAAAATTTAATACCCTATCCTATTATTTTTAATTTATATATTTATTTTGTACACCATAAAAATTATATATTAATAACTTTGAAAACTAAAATAACATATAAAGATTATTATTGAGATCAATTTAACAAGGTTAAAATATTAAAATAGTTGATTATAATGAAAAATGATAGGTTTTTTTACTTAAATTTGATAAAATTTTAATATTTTTAGAAAATGTTTTATTATATAATAAATGTTTTCGAATTATTAAGTGAGAATAAAAATCAAAAGAAATCTATACAGTCAATGAAATTTTTTTTTGCCCAATCATGAAGTGACATGTGGCAGCGTGAGACTACAATTTTTTTTTTCTAAGGATTGAAACTTTACAACACTTGTTGAATTCACCAAGATAAACACAATCTTTAAACATCTTTATTGTAAGACTTTCAACAGTTGAAACTCATTTTCAACACCGCTATTGTACATGCACTCAGGAGAACGAGAAGCACAGCTTCCAAAACCTGAGTAGCCAGCTGCAAAACAGTCATGCTGACATTCAAACCATCCATATGAATCCGAACACAGAGTATCACAGTGGTCATAAGAGAATTTTTGGATCTCTGCACCTAAATCAAATAATAACTAATTATGAATGATATAAAACATTTGCTTGGTCGTCCATAATATCATATAACATATCAATAGAAGAATGTTATATATGTCCAAACGAATATAATATTAACAAAACTTTTGAATGCATGTGTATATATGAACGCAAAACATAAATACGTACTGATTAAAATTTATATATGTCTAGCTGTTGTCAACACTAATTATAAATCAATAAAAGAAAATTTAAATATGCCTGAAGTCAAAACATTGTGATTGGACAACGAAACTGCTAACATCACTACGAATAAACATTTTGTCAGAGTTTTTGTAGTACCCATACTAATTTTTTATATGAAATCTGTTGACAAATAAAGATATTCTTAACTTTTATGAGTTAAATGAGGTCTATATATATATATATATGCCATTTTGAACCTCCAAATTAATTTCCATATATTTTGTGTGCTAAATTTGTTATTTGCAAAAATTAGTTGACTTTATTTGCTATTTGGTTGTATAAGGTAGTTTCAAAACAATTTGGAGGTTCAAAATGGCATTTGTAGATTTTGTCATAAAAAATATTTTATTTCATTTATTACCATTATGACTAATCAATATCTTAATTTGAAATGCAAGAATTATGCATGACTATCATTGAAAACTTTTGTAATTATATTTAGGCAGTACATGGTAAAAAATTGATCTATTCTATTTAAAAAATACCAGTCACAATGGTAATAAATGCAATAAGGTCGTTTTGACAAAATCTACGCATGTCAAACAAATGCAATAAGTTCTTTTGGACAAAATCCACAAATGCCATTTTGAACTTCCAAATTGATTCGAAACTACCCCATAAATATCAATTGTATGGGGTAGTTTCAAATCAATTTGGATGTTCAAAATGGCATTTGTGGATTTTGTCCAAAATGTAATGGCATTGTTGTTTTAGCAACAAGTGATATAGGGAAGGGTTTGGGGATTACCAGAATAATGCTAAGAGAGCTTTGTATTTAGGAGTCAAAGAGAGATATGAATGATGAGTATAATTATTTATCTTACTGAACACATGTTTTCTCTAATGAACACTTAGATTAAGAAAACAACAACAAAAATGTGTGTATTTGACCATATGTTTGCATTGAGGTATTTGGACAAGGCCTAAGAAGTGAACATTGAACATAGTATATCTAACAATGATACAAGATTTTAGACTCATATTGTATGGTAGGGACCGCGCAAACGCAGGCTCTCCCACATGGGGGACTTTAGACTAAGCACCCTTCCTTAGTGTGCAGTGAAGGTCACTAGCCTAGGCCACTGGTCTTCTTGATCAAGTGTTGACCCCGTCCAGGTAAGTGATTTGAACACACTCTTAACTTCTCTTCTTATACTTTCCTTTGCATGTTATTCTTTTATGTGTAAGCGACGTGGGATGGTTTGACAATTTACTGCTGAAACATGCTTGAGATGACAAGATTCGTTTGTGTTATACAAATGGGCCGGATGCTATAGGCCCAGTTAAGTGTTTGAGCTGCAAACCATAACCAAATCTGAAGAGTCTAAACAATGTTTTGAAAATCGGACCGGATATAGACTCGGGATAGCTACTGGTTGACTGATTCAACCGGTCGAACCTAGTTTTCTACATTTTAAAAATTGAATATATATATATATATATATATAAATATATATAAATATATAATCATATATTTAACCTAAAGAGTAGTTTTACATATAATATGGTATATGTTATTTTCTATTAACTAGAAAAATTAAATAATGAACATAAATCTAACTAGTGAATACTATGTAAATTGAAATTGATAAAACTAAATGATTAACCGTTTAAATTATCGTAAATGGACGAAACAGCAAACTCCAAATACCATTGAAGACATCACACCAGACAAGAGAGGTAAGCTTAACGGGATTTAATGATAAAGCATAGACTTTGGTCAAGTCAAAACTTTGGACACCAACATTACCGTGCTGGAGCCAATGCGCTTCTGCCGAACTGGGTCTGAATCGCTGGTCATCGGATCCCATCGAGCTGGAGCAGATGTGTGGCCTGTCTGGACTGAGAATAGAGGCTTCTAGGTTCAGCTAAAGAGCCCTTAATTTCTTGGATTTGGAATTGAAATTTCATTTAGCTAAGTAGTTCTCAAGGAGTAGGAGACTCCAAAACCAAATAGCTTTCTTATTACTTAAGATAGGTAGTGTTGGTTCAAAACTCCAAACTTTTGAAAGCAAAGGATAGCACAGAGGAAAGGCTCGTTGGGAGTAAACACGTTCACTGTGTTGAAGAAAGGCGGTGCAAGGTGACAAGATCTGGCGGTGAAAAGCATTGGCCCAGAGATCCGGTGGAGGGTGGCGGGGGGACTGGCGGATCCACTGGAAGCATCACGTCAAGATATGCATCTGGTGGTTATGGGGGCAAGCGAAGAGAAGCAGAGGAGCCAGCTACAGGGTGGTCTTCACTCTTCATTCTGGTGGAGAAGCTTGTTGAGCTTCTGCCTCGGACTCAGCGCCTGTGAGAGAACAAATTAGGACGAACTTCTTTCTCCCACGAGTTTCAACAAGAGAAATCTATAAAATATGGATTTTGGTTTTTATGTGTGAAATGGTCAAAAACGTATTATTCAAAAAAATGTTTTTCTTATTTTTATCATTTATTTAAATAATTGTATATCTTTAAATGCCTATAAAGTAAATATAGAAAAATATTTTACATCTTTAATGAAATTGTTTTTGATCATTTTTCTTCTTGTGAGTTCTTTTGGTGAAAAAACTAAAAAAAAGTCATTTAAAAGAATTTCCCTTAAATATATTATTTTATTTTAATTTATTTTATTTTTAGTTTCATCACGTCTTACAAAATTATGTCATAAACTTTTAATAAAATCTATATATTATACTTGTAGACTCAATATTAGTGATATATGATTTGTTTGCTTTAGTATAAATAATTTTATTTGAAAATTATATAGAATATAATTTGATGAATCTCCAATTGCAAAACTTATATGATGTCAGTTTATTGACTATAACATTTTATTGTATAAAACATTTTATTTTCCTTCAAAATATTATTTTAGCTTACACAAATAGGATTTCATATTTATTAAACTACAAATAGACTTTTAATTTCAATTTGATTATTCAAAAAATTAATATATGTTATAGATAATTTTAAATAACACATGAAGGTAAGATTATTTTCAAATAATATCTTTTCAATAGAATAGATCAATGTTTTACCATATACTGCTTAACTGTAATAGCAAAATTTTCAACATTAGTCATGCATAATTCTTGCATTTTAAATTAAGATATTGATTAGTCATAACTAGAGCTGGGAAAACTATTCGAATCCGAAGAAGCAAACTGAACCCGATTTGAAATTTTAGTACCTAACACAAACCAAACTGGTAAAATATCTAATAAATCCAAAATTTTAATACCCGAAAACCCAAATCAAACCTAACCTAAAAGAATATATTTCGAGTACCTAAAAGTATCTGAATCACAATTATATCCTTAAAATATATTAATTATTTTAGATTTAATATCTATAAAATATAGAAAATATCCAAATGTTATCCAAAAACACTTAAATATTTATAATTATAAATTGTCAAAACATTCAAATATCTAAAATACCCACCTATTCTCCATTCAATATCCAAACTGAACTAAATATTTAAACTTAGATATTTAGTCATACATTATTTATAATTATATTGTATATTATTATTTTTAGATTTTTAATAATTTTAGGGTATGTTTATATTTTTGAATTTTTACATAATTTAAATGGGTATTTGAACCCGAACTAAATTTGCAATGATCTGAACATAACTCCAACCGAAATTCATAACAAACTCAAAAGGACTGAAATCTATAGCCCAAAAATCTGAAATTCAAATATATCAAAACCGGACCCGAACTCACCCCTATGACTCATAATGATAATAAATGCAATAATATTTTTTTTTGACAAAATCTACAAATGTCAAATAAATGCAATAAGTTATTTTGACAAAATCTACAAATTTAGCACAAAATATATGGAAATTAATTAATAGTAAGACTTTCCCAGAGACCAAAAAATATATATATAGAGAGAGAGAGACCTCTCTCCACCCATTGAATTAAGAACATTTTATTTGTCAACGGATCTCTCATAAAAAAAATAGTATGGGTATTAACAAAACTCTGATAAAATGTTTGTTCATTGTGATATTAGCAGTTTCGATGTTCAATCACAAAGTTTTGACTTCAGGTATATTTAAACTTTAGTTTATTCATTTTCTAATTAATGATGAGTATTTTTAAAACAATAGCCATATATAAATTGTAACGAATTTGTGTTTGTGTTCATATATAAACATGCATTCAATTTTTTGTTAATATTATATTCATTTGGACATGTTAAAGCTGTCTTCTATCTATCTATTATATGATTATATGGATGAACATGCATATGTTTATTGAATTATTGTATCAATCATAATGAATATTATTTGATATATTTTTTACAAAGTTTATTATTATTTGATATAGGTGCAGAGATCCAAAAATTCTCATATGACCACTGTAATACTTTGTGTTCGGAAACATATGGATGGTTTGAGTGTCAACATGACTGTTTTAGAGCTGGTTACACAGATTTTGGAAGCTGTGCTTCCCGTTCTCCTAAAGAGCCTGAGCGATGTTGTTGCCAAAACAAATAGACTCATCTTTTCTCTGAAAATGGTGATTTAACCTTTAAAATCCTTAAACTATTGCACTTGGTTTGTCTGTTGCAATAAATGGGACAATAAAAAAATATGTTACAATTATACATTCCAGTTTTTTTTCTCTGCACCTTGCAAACTTGAACTTGGATTTTCCATCATTTTCAGTTATATATTTACAGTTGTGAGTACCACTCAGAATATAAAACATTTGAGTATTAAAACTGTTAATATGAAATATCGATTATATTATTCATTACTCAAAATTTAATTTTCATACACTTTCTATACAGTAGAAACAGATAATCAAACTTTTATGAATTGTTTCTTATCATTATTCATTACTCAAATAAATGCAATAAGTTATTTTGACAAAATCTACAAATTTAGCACAAAATATATGGAAATTAATTAATAGTAAGACTTTCCCAGAGACCAAAAAATATATATATATAGAGAGAGAGACCTCTCTCCACCCATTGAATTAAGAACATTTTATTTGTCAACGGATCTCTCATAAAAAAAATAGTATGGGTATTAACAAAACTCTGATAAAATGTTTGTTCATTGTGATATTAGCAGTTTCGATGTTCAATCACAAAGTTTTGACTTCAGGTATATTTAAACTTTAGTTTATTCATTTTCTAATTAATGATGAGTATTTTTAAAACAATAGCCATATATAAATTGTAACGAATTTGTGTTTGTGTTCATATATAAACATGCATTCAATTTTTTGTTAATATTATATTCATTTGGACATGTTAAAGCTGTCTTCTATCTATCTATTATATGATTATATGGATGAACATGCATATGTTTATTGAATTATTGTATCAATCATAATGAATATTATTTGATATATTTTTTACAAAGTTTATTATTATTTGATATAGGTGCAGAGATCCAAAAATTCTCATATGACCACTGTAATACTTTGTGTTCGGAAACATATGGATGGTTTGAGTGTCAACATGACTGTTTTAGAGCTGGTTACACAGATTTTGGAAGCTGTGCTTCCCGTTCTCCTAAAGAGCCTGAGCGATGTTGTTGCCAAAACAAATAGACTCATCTTTTCTCTGAAAATGGTGATTTAACCTTTAAAATCCTTAAACTATTGCACTTGGTTTGTCTGTTGCAATAAATGGGACAATAAAAAAATATGTTACAATTATACATTCCAGTTTTTTTTCTCTGCACCTTGCAAACTTGAACTTGGATTTTCCATCATTTTCAGTTATATATTTACAGTTGTGAGTACTACTCAGAATATAAAACATTTGAGTATTAAAACTGTTAATATGAAATATCGATTATATTATTCATTACTCAAAATTTAATTTTCATACACTTTCTATACAGTAGAAACAGATAATCAAACTTTTATGAATTGTTTCTTATCATTATTCATTACTCAAATAAATGCAATAAGTTATTTTGACAAAATCTACAAATTTAGCACAAAATATATGGAAATTAATTAATAGTAAGACTTTCCCAGAGACCAAAAAATATATATATATAGAGAGAGAGACCTCTCTCCACCCATTGAATTAAGAACATTTTATTTGTCAACGGATCTCTCATAAAAAAAATAGTATGGGTATTAACAAAACTCTGATAAAATGTTTGTTCATTGTGATATTAGCAGTTTCGATGTTCAATCACAAAGTTTTGACTTCAGGTATATTTAAACTTTAGTTTATTCATTTTCTAATTAATGATGAGTATTTTTAAAACAATAGCCATATATAAATTGTAACGAATTTGTGTTTGTGTTCATATATAAACATGCATTCAATTTTTTGTTAATATTATATTCATTTGGACATGTTAAAGCTGTCTTCTATCTATCTATTATATGATTATATGGATGAACATGCATATGTTTATTGAATTATTGTATCAATCATAATGAATATTATTTGATATATTTTTTACAAAGTTTATTATTATTTGATATAGGTGCAGAGATCCAAAAATTCTCATATGACCACTGTAATACTTTGTGTTCGGAAACATATGGATGGTTTGAGTGTCAACATGACTGTTTTAGAGCTGGTTACACAGATTTTGGAAGCTGTGCTTCCCGTTCTCCTAAAGAGCCTGAGCGATGTTGTTGCCAAAACAAATAGACTCATCTTTTCTCTGAAAATGGTGATTATAACCTTTAAAATCCTTAAACTATTGCACTTGGTTTGTCTGTTGCAATAAATGGGACAATAAAAAAATATGTTACAATTATACATTCCAGTTTTTTTTCTCTGCACCTTGCAAACTTGAACTTGGATTTTCCATCATTTTCAGTTATATATTTACAGTTGTGAGTACTACTCAGAATATAAAACATTTGAGTATTAAAACTGTTAATATGAAATATCGATTATATTATTCATTACTCAAAATTTAATTTTCATACACTTTCTATACAGTAGAAACAGATAATCAAACTTTTATGAATTGTTTCTTATCATTAAAATATATATATTTGACTGTATCAAAATAAAAGTGTGTCGACTTTAAAATCAACTAAATTTCTACTAAAATTTTAAAATGAGAGATTATTCTTTTACAAAATTTAATTTAATAGATAAATATATTGGTTTATGTATTTTTATTCTTATAGAAAATTGAAAATATTTGTGGATTTCGAAATTTAAAATATTTTGAAATTTTATTTTAGTATAAATTAAAGTGTTATATAATTTATATCACGCTGTATTTATAATAAATATGAAAGTATATCTCAAATAATTTTAAATTTCAATACCCAACTCATTTCATAATATTAAGTCATAAACTCTTAATAAAATCTATATGGGTCCAAATGGTGACGTATGGAACTAAGGAGAATAGTCAATTCTTACTCATTCCTTAAAAATTACACCATTTATGAGGAATTTTCGTTGCGTTTGATTCCTTGTCATTCCTTTGATTTTAAAGAACTATAGAAGAAAAATATTTATTACCAAAATTGATATGAAACAAAAAGAACAAATATTAATTTTCATTCTTTTTATTTTGTTCTTATTCGTTCCTTTCCTACTCATTTATATTCATATTTTAATGGTCACCAGTTAGAGCCTATATTATACTTGTAGACTCAATACTAGTGATACATGATTTATATGCTTAAGAATGGATAGTTTAATTTGAAATTTATATTTAATATGATTTTTATAAATCTATTTCATTAAGAAAACTTATTTTAGATTACGTTAATATCATTTTATATTGTGAAATAACAAATAGACTGCATCAGTTCAAATTAATTTATATTCTATTATTCATAAAAATATAAATATATGTCAACTTTAAATAATGTATTAAGTTTTTAATTTTACTTATTTTTAGCAATAATTTAACTATACTTATAAAATACAGAAACATATCATTAGATTTTTTTATTTAAATTAACATTCAATTAAAATATTAAATTTATTAATTAATTATTAAGAAATTTATTTCATAAGTTATTAAATATTTTTTATTTCTTAAATATTGTAAGAAATGAGATAATAAAAAAAGATATTGGAAGATGTTGTGAATTAATCATATTTTTATTATTTTATTAGTTATAATTTTTTGACATTATTAGCTTTAATAAAAAATCAAAAAATCAAAAAAGTTCTAATGACATATCTCTATAATATTATTTGAGAAGTCAGTTTCATACATGTCATGCTCACTTTAATCCTAACGGTGATTAATTACATAGGTACCCATAATGAATTAAATATTTCATATAATTACTAATATTAAATGTATTTTCCTTTCTATTTAGTTGTTTTTGTTAATTAGATTTTTAAAAATATATAGTAGAAAGGAAATATTTATTAAATTTATGGATTTTGTATATAAAACATTTTTTTTTTTGATGATTCTGGTATCCGGAGCCTCGAGAAGATCCGACTAGCGCCAATGACCGTCCACCGGAGCTTAGCAGGGGAGCCCGCCGAGGCATCCAGGAGGGCTGGGGATCACCCCATGTAAATCCCACCAGTGGCCACACGTTAGTAGGCTTCTCCGTAATGGGCCTGAAGGTCCCTCAAAATAATCACATTCCAACGGCACTCAAACCCATGACTTCCTAGGTTGAGTTTAACCACTGGACCACTAACACGTGGTTTATATAAAACAAATTTTATATTTCTTAGGTTAAAATTTCCCTAAATAACATAAATAAAAAAATAAATATCTAGAAATTTTCAAAATATATAAATTTTGAGCGGCTGTCTCAGACTCCGTGCCTGGGAAAGAACCAGTTAAATCGAAATTCTCTCTCCCACGAATTTCAACAAGAGAATCTATAAAATATGGATTTTTATTTTTATGTGTGAAATGATCAAAAAGGTATTATTCAAAAATAAAATAAAAATGTTTTTCTTATTTTTCTTATTTATTTAAATAATTTTATATATTTAAACGCCTATAAGTAAGGATAGAAAAATATTTTACATCTTTAATGAAATTTATTTTGACCATATTTTTTCTTGTAAGTTCTTTTGGTGAATAAAAAACTAAAAGCCGTCTTTTGAGAGATTTGCCCTTAAATGTATTATTTTATTTTATTTTTAATTTCAACAAGTCTTACAAAATTATGTCATAAACTTTTATTAAAATCTATATATTATACTTGTAAACTTAATATTAGTGATATATGATTTGTTTGCTTTAGTATAGATAATTTTATTTGAAAAATTATATAGAATCTCCAATTGTAAAACTTATATGATGTCAGATTAAGAACATAAAACCGCAACCATCCGCATCCGCAAACTTCCGCAAGGTGATTATATCAGTCCGACCTTTAAGAAGCCACCTGATTCGAAAACCTGAGGCTATGGATACGATTTCTGTTCCGTTTGTTGCGTTTGTTGCGTTCCGTGGCTTGGAATGCTAGTAGAGAGAGTGGACGGACGTGTCTGTTAGGCGATAAAATCAGTAACTGAGAGGATTACTAAACGGCTGGAGTGTCTCGGCACACATGCCTGAGAGGATTACTAAACGGTGTTTGCCTCTTTAAATATTTATTTATTACATAATACTCCATTTGTTTCGTAAAGCTACATATTCTAGAGAAAACATTTGTTTCAAAAAAATATATTTTTTTGCATTTTCAATGTATGTTTTATTAACTAATTACAAATTTCAAAAAAAAAAATTGTACTTATTAGTTTTTATTGGCTTAAAATTATGGAAAAAATATAATCACAAAAAATTATGCATATTTAATGTGTTTTATTAAAATGTATAAAAAATCTAAAATATGTAACATTTTGAAACGGACGGAGTAATACAGTAGGCACATACGGGAGTAATAATCTGCGTGTTAGAAACACACGAGACATCATACTATGACATGTACTAGATTTAATGTTTACTAGGTGTTTGCCCACAATTTTGCGGGTAGTTATTTTATATAAAAAAATATATATTATCTTTACACTGTTATAATTTTTGAATAAAAATTAGAAATTTAAAATTTTAATTTTTAATTTCAAATATTGGATAACAAAAAAATTAAATATATATTTTTAGAAGATATGTGAAATTTAAAATAGTTCAAAAACATAAACCTTAGTCATTAAAAATCTTTATCTTACAGAAAAGAATATTATAATTAATTCAGATAATTGCTTGTAGAATTAATTTATATTTTGGTTTAACACATGAAAAACCGAAAATACTCTAGCTCTCAAGAGAAAAAAAAAAGAGTGTGTTTTTTTATGTAACTCCAATATGACAATACAATGATCGGATGCTTTTATCATGAAAGATATTTTGTAAACCGTTTTGCGTGGGCTTTAATAACATAAAATTTATTATAATTCCTTGACTAAAAATATAATTCTGTTATATAATAATATATAACCATTAAATGTTAACAACCAATCAAATTATAACTATTTTGTTAAAATTTAATCTATTAAACATAAAAACATATATTAGGAAAATAGTAGTTTAAGCAATTTTCTTATAATTTGTTCCAAATCACACTTTTTCATTCATTTTTTTAATTTAGTGTTTAACATAAAACCTAAATAGGTTAAACAAACAAATTCTTCCTTAAATTATCTTTGATCATCACACTATTTTATCAAACACTAACTCATTCAAACAAATGTTTTTAATTAAAACTAATCATAGTTTACATATCTTTTAAAATTACTGTTTTAATTTATTTTAAATTAAATTAAAACATACCTATATTAATTAAAATTGATTAACTAATAAGAAAAAATAATATTTCATTTTTAAACTAACCAAATGTCGTTATTTTATGCATAAATACTTAATATTAATGTGAGATCCAATATTATATGAAATAAAATGTTTTTATTTGTATAAATTTTGGTAAAATTTTATTATCGTACATTTTAAAAGTTTATTATAGCGTAAAAAATACATTTCATTAATTTTCAAATAATTTTTTCTAACTAAATTTATCTTAACATTTTAAAAACACATAAACTAATTAGTTCACATTTATAGTAACACAAAGAAGTACATGTACCTCGACAAACAAATAAAAATTAAATACATAAGAATATAAAAATACCAAGAACACAACAAACATATTTTATTATTCCTCCTTCATGTTTTTCTTTATTTATGTCTGTTTTTTTTCCTATTAAAAATAATCATGTTAATTTTATTATAATCCAAGCTATATGAATTATATTAATAGAGTATTAACTCTAGAAAAATCATGTGAAAAATACTTTGATTAATATAATTAAATGACTTACCATATAATAAATTAAATGAATTACCAAATAATATAATTACAAATGACTTACCATATAATAATGTTAATTCATCTGTTTATATTAATAGATGAATTAAATAAAAAATTTCTTGATTAATATACGTTTAAATAACTTATCATATAATTTTTATGTTTTAAAATATAAAAATATTTTAATCATTTCTAAAAGTGATAACGCATATATGATATCACATTGTCATTAAAAAATGATTGAAATTTTTTAGAATTATATACTTGACTGTTGTGCATTCATTTGACACATTTTTATATTATATATATATATATAGTGAATGAGTGGATTTAATTAATATTATTAAGTTTAGATTAATTAGTTTTCTAAGATCTATGATTTATTTTATTCTCTACTAATATAAACATAATAAAAACTGTTTTTATAATTGTTTCTACAGTATCATATGTATTTATATGTATCTTATCAATTTATATAATGTAATCTAAATATTTAATTATTTCTATAAACAAATTATGTTAATTCATATATATTTAAGATGTTTAATTGTATATTTGGAAATATAAATTAGATTAGGTAATTCTATAAATAGTTTCATTTTAAAAACTTTAATTAAATAAATGAAAAATGAAAAATCATCAACCAATCAAATCTAATCTATTAAAACTGAAGTACAAATATAATTTCACCCTTAATCTTGCTTAATATTTACCTTTCTATGCTACTGCAATTGTTTCTACTTAATGGTTTGGCCAAGATTTCCGAAGCCCAATATCTATTATTTGATCCGAAAAATCATACTGTTTAATAAATGATACGGTCTGTTGTTGATATCACATGCGATATATTTTCCAGATTAACCCAAGATATTAACTGATATCCCAAAAATCTGGTCAAATATGTGAACAATATTTACACTTTCCAAAGTAGAAGACACACAATAAATCGTATGTATTAAAGTATTACGTAAATATTGTCGACCAATCTAATCTATTAAAACAGAGTTCTAATTTTTATCTACTTAAAAATGTTGTCATTAACTTTTGAACCTATTCATATCTCACTAAAGATAAATGTAACATACTTAACTTTTGGACCTATTTTTATTTCCAATATTTTTGTTAGTAACTACCCTATATCTGCTGAAGTTTATTAGTATACTAATTAAATATAGTAACTACAATTGATATATGTATAAAAGATATTTATATTCACAAAACTGCACTTGTGTATCTAGGAATATGCAAGATCGAGAGCTATTTTCTAAACTTTATTAATATATAATATATACTATTGATCTTATATTTACAGAGAATGATTAATATGTTTAAAAATATTTATATACACTAAATTGTATTTATATCATAAAGGAATATAGCATCACGAAACATATTTACAAATTATTTATCATACTATGTTAGTAAGACACTTTCACTTTTTTCAAGATATAAAAGTGTCGATAATGAAAGTTTCTTAAAAAATATTTACATAATCAAAACAATACTATAAGTTCTATTTATTTTAGAATTTAATCTATTAATTTAGGGTTCTATTTTTTTATCTACTTACAAATAATCTAGGTTGGACAATTACATTTAACAAGCTTTACTATTATTTTTACTTATATCAAATTTAATTATTATTAAATATATGTATACCCTAACCTAAAATTAAGGAATGAAATAACTAATCTATTGTTTTTTAAATAACGAATTCAATTTATATTAACACTACTTTTAAGTAAATAATCAATTATATTTTATTTATTAATATAAAAAGAATTATATATGCCTACTAACTCATATATACAATTGTACTTTAATTCAAATGCAAGAAACAAATTATTTAAAACTCAGACCAAATACATAATAATATAATTCTTATAGATAGAGTATTAAAATTAGATATATATATATATATATATATAAATAATAATAGTTATTAATATTTAATGATATGGTGGAACATGTTATTATTGATATTTTTTTATGAGCATAGTTTTAGGGGTTGTTCCAACAAACATAAACAATATTTATCAAATATAAAACTAACTGAACAAAACATAAAATATACTTTATGTTAGGCTCGGACCTTCATGTACCCGTTGGGTACGGGTTGGGTATTTGAAATTTTGGTTCAAACTTATATTACATCCTATGTCTCATTCTGGTAAATTTATAAGTATGGATCGGGTTTGGATATAACACACTGGCTTTGCTTCTAATTTGTATCACATCATAAAATTCATAAAGTAACTATATATTGTTCCAATTCAGGTTATATTAGTTCGTTTCGGATATATCTGAATCCGAAGTTAATTCCAAAATTTTAAAGCAAAACATAAGAAATAAACTTATTTATATAGAATTGGATATTTAAGGCACTTATTGAAAATTTAAATACCTTTTTTGATATAATTTCATAATAAATATAGAACTAAATATTTGAAGTATATATTTATGTTTCAAGTATTTATATTTGTGATTAATTTAGACTTTCATATCGTTTATTGGATTTTTTATGGTTTTTTTTTTGTTTTTTTGGGTTGTCCGTTCGGGTTCGGCTAATAACACTTCGGGTTCAGATATATGATGTACCATCCCACAAGACCAATTCTGGGATTTCTTACATTTCGTATTGGGTATGGATCGGTTTTTTTGGTTTAAGTTCGATACGGACTTTGGGTTACGGATATTATGCTTAGACCTATTTTCAATAAAGAAAAATACGATTATATAAAGTTTTTACCAAAATATTATCCCGCGTTTTAGCGCGGATCAAAATCTAGTTTAAATTAAAATCTGCATATCCACCATATGTGAACTCATTCATAAAGATTTCCTAAATTTAAGGTAGCCACTAATTTGGTTTCCTTCCCAAAACATCTCGTACTAATTAGAATTGGACATTTCTTAATATATTAGACACTATTTTATCTAATTCTTCGATATGAGACTTAGTTTGTTATATCACACCAACACCGGCTACTTCCCTGGAAGTCTCGAGCCTAACCAGTTGAATCTTCATCTCGTGGTGAAACATAGGAAAAGACCAAAACAACTTGTAGTGAGCTTTCCACAACTCAATACAACCACCACAAGGGAAGCTTCGCCAATAGCCTATCTTAAAGGCCCACTTAGGGACTGGCAGAGACAAAGAGATTAAAACGCTGGAAACCGAGATTATACTTCATCACCTATAGAAAGAAAAATAAATAAAGCACAAAATATAGGAATCTGTTCTCGTACAGTGAAGAAGCTGATACCCGTTGATCCTCCTCAAGACCCATTAGACATTGAACTAGACCCATATTACTAGGAAGCCCTAGGCTTCATCTTTCTATAAATAAGGAGTTACTTTCTTATGAGAAAGGATCTCTCTCCTCCCATTTTGACATATTAAACACTTCATACAAAGAGTTTATTGATTCTTAGATTTATTTACACTTGTAATCATACATGTAATATAATCTTTAATCAATAAATTCTTTTTGATGTTCTTTTTCCATTTGATTTCTATGTTGATTTCTCTTTAACCTCAAGAATCTAAGAAATCTATTTCTTAAATTCTTCATTGTATGAATCCGACAAACACACCATTTTCGGTTCAAACAGTTGGCGCCAGAAGGAGGGTGCCAAAGAGAACAATCTTGATAGCATATCAAACTTGGGAAACCCTAGATCTAGGATAAAAAAAAAAAAAAAAAAAAAAAAAAAGAGAGAGAATGAACCAACGATGTCGTCTTGTTTCTTACCGTGGATACTCGTCAGTTCCAGTTTGTTCATCACAAGATAGGAGAAGCTGTTCGAGACTCACGTTCCGGTTTGTTCATCACAAGATAGGAGAAGCTGTTCGAGACTCACGTTCTCGGCTTTGATAACGCGACAGTCCTCGACAGAACTTGATATCGGCGTTCTTGGGTTGATCTCGACAGTTTGGGCATATCATCCTCAGAAGATCCGATCCCGGCAGAAGCAGTTCATCGAGCACTAGGTGAAGCTAAAGGATGAAGCTTTCTCATGAAAGCTTTGCTTTCTTCGGGTGGGACTTTCATCGAGCACTTGGTGGGCTGATAATAACATGAAGCAACAATGGCAGTTCATGTTCGTAATCCCAGAGAACGACATCAGACACACGATCTCAAACGTCGCCGCCGTGAAGACGAGCCATCCTCGCAGCTTCCGCCATCTCCTTCATTCTCTTCCCCGGCGTATCCTCACCGTCCGTCAGAGATCTTACGGCTCCCGCGATCTCCTCAGCTTTCACTACCTCTCTGTTCGCAGCGACGTAATTCATACGCAGCTCCAGCTCCAGACAAGCAAATAGCAAACAGAAACTTATCTGGCTCGGCTTCCACTGAATCATCTTCCTCCTCATCAACTTCTGATCGGATGAGCAACCACTTGATCTGCCTTGAGAAACACATGTTCTTCACTGCGTTGTTGGATCGAGTTCTTGTCTGGTCAGATGAGCAACTGCTTCGCTCATACCTTTGGTCTCCAAGCTGTTGTTCAGACACGAGACACGGCAAAGACTTGATCCTTCAAGCCCCATCAAGGACAACTTATTGACGACTTGAGCTCTGTTTTTCAAAGCTTTATTCTTACTAAATTGAGCTCCAAAGTCAACAGCTTCTTCTCGCCATGACTCGCTTTGCGAGAGTGAAGACTGCAACACCTTACAAGGCGTGCTCCAGCTTAATACTGCCATGTTATGTTTCCACTCGGCTTCACAAGATTGTTCACCGCGCAAAACGCATTCCAACCCGCCGTTAAGCTTGGCTTCTCGAACAGCAAAGAATCTGACGAAATGACATCAGTCATCACACCTCCATTAAAAGCTCTTGCTTCTCTTTGCCGACTTGTTCTGTGGAACACAGAGCTTACCACCATCTCAGCTCAGACAAGAACGATCCATTGAGGCAGAGCTCACCACCATCTCAGCTCAGACAAGAGCAATACATTGAGATAAGTTTTCCCAATATTAACTAATTATTATCATTAGACCACCTTCTTTAAAACGTCAAAATGCACGTCTATTGATAGTTTGGCAGCTAATTGCTTTATTAAAATTATTGGGAAAGTTAATGGATTATGGTAGTCATACGTAAACCCTTGTCCCTTGCTAGGAAAAATTAATATGCTAGCAGCAAGGAAAAATAAATATGCTAGCCCGAGTATCAAGTCATAAAGCATATCAACTCTTACATTTTTTTTTGTGAGTTGCAAGGTCTAATTATTAATGGGGTTTAAATTTTATTTGTGAAGATTATCTCTTTGGTGACTCGATCTCGGCGACCATGATTCAGTCTTGATACATTCAGTTTGATTCCGGCGAGAGCGGAGATGATGAGCCAACCACCTCATCCCCTCATCACCTCGTCATTTGTTTCACAGGGTCGACGGCGTCTCGTTCTTGTGAATGATGCACTCATCAAACATTGTGCTTCTTTATGCTCCATCAACACCGATGAGCCCGAGCCCGACCTCACAAATGAACGTCATCGCAGCCTGACGAACATACAAGCCAACAACTTGCTCGGCACACACGATCTCAACACGAGACTTCGGGTCGGCAATAGTTCGGTAAACTTGTATTTTAGGCACGAGTTTAAATTGAACTTGCTTTTTATTAGGCACGAGTTTGCGGTCGACTCGCTTATTGTTAGATACGAGTTTACAAAAACTCAACTTTGGCTAGGCATGAGTTTACAGAAGCTCTCCTTCTACTAGGCACGAGTTCTCAGTAAACTCGCCTTTGTCTTAGCATGAGTCAAGTAAACTCGTCTTTCGCTAAGCATGAGTTTAAAGCAAAATCGCTTTTTACTAGGCACAAGTTCGAAATAAACTCGCCTAAACCGTCATAGGCATGAGTATGTCTAGTTCATTGTCTAATAAACCCTATTCGTAAACTTCGCAGAGATCGATTCCATCTCTCTCAACGAACTTGGGGGGACTTACTGTTGGGGATGGATTTACATCCTCCTCAAGACCCATTAGACATTGAACTAGACCCATATTACTAGGAAGCCCGAGGCTTCATCTTTCTATAAATAAGGAGTTACTTCCTTATGAGAAAAGATCTCTCTCCTCCCATTTTGACATATTAAACACTTCATACAAAGAGTTTATTGATTCTTAGATTTATTTACACTTGTAATCATACATGTAATATAATCTTTAATCAATAAATTCTTTTTGATGTTCTTTTTCCATTTGATTTCTATGTTGATTTCTCTTTAGCCTCAAGAATTTAAGAAATCTATTTCTTAAATTCTTCATTGTATGAATCCGACAAACACACCATTTTCGGTTCAAACAATACCGAAATTAGAATTTTAAGAGATGAGATTCTTATCGATGGAGAAAAAAACATATAAACAATACAAGCTTCATATCAGAAGTAAGCAAAACAAACAAAGCTTTGGCTAGAGATGAGAGAGGGAGAAGCTTTTCTTTTTGATCAAAGAGAGATAAACTTAATTTTTTTAACAACATGAAGTGAGAAAAAAAGAGAGAGAAGCTTAAGGTCATGATTATCGGGGTTTGTTAACGAGGTTTCTTTACCAAAATTAGTGTGTGGGTCTCACCAAAATTATAAAACGGGTGACAAGGTGTGAGATAAAGATCTATTGTGGTGGATTTTTTTGTATTATTTACGGGCCCCACCGATACATAATGGCCCGCAATTGGTGGGCTTTTAAATCTTTTTTTTTATAATCAGACAAAATTTTTTTTTTAAGAAACCCATAAGGGTTATACGGTCAATGATGCTCTAATATACTAGATTTTAGTAATAACAGACGATATATAATTAGGTAGTATAGATTGTATTTATTTGGTGTATTTAATTTAAAAGAATTCCAAAAATAAACAGTGACATTTCTTGTAAATAATTCTAAAAAGTACCGACAGAATTCTGCTTTAATAGTATAAATTAATTCAAACACAGTTAAAAAAAATAAGTAAAAGAGGTTGTTCTACCTTTTTGTCTAAGATAGAATTAATATTAGCTTTATAGAAAAGCGATTTGTTCTTACCTTTTCGTCTGCGAAAATAATCTCAAATGTTTCACCAAAAGTTGCGATGAATTGCTTCCAGGTTACTTTAGGCTTCATTTTCTGTTAAAGATGCTCTTGATAGTGGTGGTCACTGCTTCTGAATACGTTAGTATATACAGGAGAGTAAGGAGAGGATAAGTAGGTATCAAAAGTCATAATATGCTTTGCAAATCCCCTTTAAGTTATTTAGAAAAACTGAAGCTTTGGAATTAAATAAGATCTCTCTAGATTTCATTCTCGAAATCGTTGAGTTGAAATTTTAATGTGTTAAGCTCGAAAAATAAAGCAATATACCATTTAAGATCCTATATTGTTGCTTTTTTCGAGTTTTATTAAAATATTGGAATTTTGTTAAGAAAAGTTTATTCAAAAGATGCTATTTTTATACCCAACTGTTTACAAATTTACCTTAATATTATTAAATAAAGTCATGAATTTTTTTTTGATGTTTATAGTTTCGTCTGTATCTGAATAAGCAAATTGTTAGTGTTGAAGCTTTTGTACAGAATCGAATTCTGGTAATATCATCAAGTATACCCAAAGTAAATCCCCTATATATTAATTCGAATTATGGTAATATCATCAAGTATACCCAAAGTAAATCCCCTATATATTAATTGAGAATCATTTGAAAAATTAGAACCTTAATTTTGGATTAATTAAAAAAAACCCCAAATATTAGGTGGCACTCTAAATGCCTTCTAAATTTAATTTCAAAGAATTCTAGAGCATCTAATATAAAGTATAGTTTAATCTAATGGTGTCACATTATTCCATAATTATATAACACTAGAGAACATTATATTAACCTAAAATATAGGAAGTGTGTATTCTTTCCTTAAATAAAAGCTACGGAATTACCTAATATGATTGACATATATATGACAATTAATGATTATGAATAATAAAGATTTGATAATAATTTTTGCACCCTTCTTCATTTTTGTTTAAATTTATATTATTAAAAAATTAAACAATCACATTAACCATATAATAAAAAATTAGATTTTTTCTTATATGTTATATTTTGAATTTTTTTAAATGACTTTAAAATTACAAAAATGAGCAAACCTTATATGTTATATATTTTTTTTTAAATGACTTTAAAATACAAAAATGAGGACATCTTATATGGTATATTTTTCTTATATGTTAGAATTTTCTTATATGTTATATTTTGATTTTTTTTTAAACGACTTTAAATTACAAAAATGTAAGTTTTCCTTAAGTATATGACTAAAAACATTAAAATGACATGTATCAAATCGATGGTTGATTTGAAAGCTTTCAAAACCATATGGAAGATAAAAGTCAAAATAATTTAACTGTGAAAACAATATTGTTCACTTTTTTCAAGAATGTATTTGAGGAAAAAAATAAGGTTTTTATGTCATAATTTGTTTAATGTCCACTAGAGAACATTATATCAACTTAAAATGTAAGAAGTGTGTTTAGTTCAGATCTTTGAGGATTCGGTTCAGATTTGGATAACCAATTTAAATTATTTTAAAAAATTTAAAATTTATTATATTCTTTAATTTTAAAAAATCTTTAAACAATAGAATACATTACATATAAATTTGAATAACATATGTAAGAGTACCTAACTTAACATATAAATTGGTTTGGTTTAAATATTTGGATAGAGAATTAATAATTAATTAAGTATTTTTGGAGTTTTGAGTATATTTTAACTATTTTAGATATTTACGTTTGATTATTTGTATATATTTTCAAGTATTTAAACGAACTTAAAATACCATATATATTATGGCTGTTTTTGGATCGGATTAGTTTTAAGTTCTTCAAATACCAAAATTATTTGATCTGGATTTGGTACTACTTTTTTGGATTGGGGTTGGTTCGGTTCTTCGAATTCGAGTTTTTTGTCAAACCCTAAATAGTGACATAAAAAATAAATAGTGACATAAAATACATCCGCGCAGGCGCGTTAATATCTAGTATTTTATTATATCAATATACTCACGACCAAAAAGAGAGAAGAAAAAGACCCGTCCGTTACCACAAAAGTTTGAAGCAACACATTTTAAAGTTTGAAGACTTTAATAAGCCGTAAAAACATTTATTTGATTCTTGTAAACAGCCAAAATCAGCTACCATCCATAAACACAACATTTGTAGATTTGAACCTGAATACCAATCAATCCTTCAATGTAAAAATTTTCTACATCGACAATTAACCAAACCAATTATTTGTTTATTCTCATTTGTCATTGCAAACTATCGGTCTTTCATATTATCCCTTATATACTAAATCGCAAGTCGCCTAGCGAATCAAAATCTACCACGTAATTAATATTTAATTTTTTAAAAAATAAATCAATCAAAACTACAAAACGCCTAGAACAAATATAATAACTACCTACTATTTTTCTTCTTCATCCACGATCTCTTATATTTCTATTTTCGTTCCATTTAAAAACCCTAATTCAAAATTAGCATAAATTATTCACTTTAAAATCCCGAGTTTTTCTCATCCAAAACCAATTGATTTCACGATCTCTAAAACCGTTCCGGCTCCTTCTATTATAAAACTCACCATGAACTTCATCTTTCGCCTACCTTCTCTTATGTAACTTTTTCTTCTATTCATGGATTCTAGGTAATTGCAGTTGTAGAGGTTTAGACACGTCTCTTTTTCATCTCAATTCAATCTTCTATACATATTTTCATCCTAAATGTACGTGACCCTTTTTTGCACGAAACATATCAAAACTTATACTTAAGTTTCCGTTCTATAAGAATCTAAGGAGAAAAGCTTGAACGTTTTCAGATATTCAACTTATAATGTTCAGGTGAGTTATGAAATTAGCACTATACATATGGATCTCAAACCATGTTCTAACAAGTAAAATTTATTTTGAATAGAAAAATACTTTACACTGCTTGACAATTGATCCTTCATGCTTTGTCTACAGCAGCCTCATGAAAAATAGAGCTTTAGTTATGTTTTATTTTTAATATAAAACCAGGTTATAACCTGATATGAACTATGAAGTCATTGTTAAATCCATTCCGGAAGTGTATTTAATTTTTGTATATCAAAACAATATGCGATTAAAAATACACTTATAGGATATATATGTTCGTATTTATTTAGGTGTTCTGTTCCAACTTTAAATCTGAAAAGTACATAGTTGTATTGTATGTCTTATATTTAGGTGTGGTTTGTCATATTAGGAGGATTCCATCAGGAAGATTTGAGGAGCAATAGAGGTACAAGATACGTAAGCATGTATATCTTTTTTACAATTTTTAATGCCATTTTGGATCTTGCTATATGTTTTGGTTTTTACTTAATCATCCCGAGTCATTATTAACTACAATGTGCATGTTGTGGTTGAGATAGATTTTGTCTCTGTTCTGCAACTATATGTGTTCCTATGGTTCATCTTCACTAAAGCTGGAAAGATAATATACAGTGAGAAAGGTAATGTTTCAAGGCCCATAACGTTCAAAAGAGGGATATTTATCGGGGAGAATTTTTGTCATACTTAGAACATTTCTAACATATTTTCAGGCACTATGTTGGCAGTTGAGCTCTTAAAGAATCATGTCGTTCTTCTAACATGGAGCTGCAAACAACCTTTGAATGGAATCCCTAATTCCCTAGATCAGATTTCTTGTCAATGTAAGTGTCAATTAAGAATATGCTTTGATATGTGTCAACTAAGAACAGATTTCTTTCATAAAGCCATTTTGATTCGAGTTTTTAATGGATGTTTGATGTTTGATGTTTGATGTCTCAATCATATCTGGTGTATAATTTATCATTTGTCAGTAAGAATTTAAAATTATAGCAGCATACTTTGGTAGTAAAGATCACATATTCTCAAACTAATGTGTAAAGTAGTTTAAATTACGTGTTACATGCTGATTTTTTTTTAAGGTCTTATTGTTTTGATTGTATTTGTACAATTGTTTTTCTGACCTTTGATTTGTAAAATTGTGTACAGGGAGATTTTTAATGAAGCACTAGATTGAATTACTGGAAACAAGAAGGAAAGGACATAAATTGCTCATAAACATGTTAGGAATTAGAGAAAATACAAGAAAATCCTAAGAGCAAGAAAAAATGTAGTTAAGAAAGCTTCAAATTAGTATTTGCCTTGGACAAAGTAATTTATATCAGTATTGAACTTAAAACGATCGAAAGTAATATTTATGTTTATTTTTATTTTGTTTTGCTACGTTTTATATATGTAAATGATGTGTGTAATATATAGTTTTTTAACAGTTTATATATTTAACTAATCAGTTTTTTTTGCAAGAAAAATTATTTCCGTGCGTAGCACGGGGCTTACACTAGTTTGTTCTATTCTCAAAGGTCACTGCAATTTTAAGTTACTAGGTCACCAAATTTAGCATGGTAATACCAGTTTTGTTCCTAATTGGCTGAACTTGTTGTGAATAAGTAATAACCATCGTTTGGGAATTCCTAAGTCTGGGAAAAATGTATGACAAGGATACACAGAACTTGCAAAATCTTCATACCCAGCATAACAAGAAGATTCAAGACAATTGCATGTATAACAAGCAAATATCCGCATTGTTGTAGCACTTTTCATATTTATAAACCATATAAGTTATGGTCAACATGTACTTGCATGAATAATGAGCGGTGTTTTTAGTCCATTGTCCACTACTCACGTCTCATGGTCTGCATGACTGCATCATAAGCCTGGCGTGTATTTTTTGCTATATTATCCTATAAGTAGTAGGCCCTAATAAGTAGGGTACCAAGGAAAAAATTGACTAATCTAAAGCCCTGTTCGAAAACGCGGCCGCCTAGCCGTCTAGGCGGCCGCCTAATCGCTGATCGGTTCATAACCGCCGTGATTTTACCCTATTCGGACCAAAAAATCGCTGACCTGTTAATCGGCCCATATACCGATTAATCGGCCTAATTAAACGATTAATCGGCCCATATAAAAAACGTTAAACTATGAATATATTTTTAGGGCTTACTAAGAAGCCCATATATACTTTACTAAGTCTCATGCACGAAGGGGTATATATATATAAGGTCATAAGGTCACAATTTCACTTCTTTTCTTCTCACTGGCCGATGTGGGACTTTTGTACAACTTGATTAATAATCGAAAATAAATAAAGTACACGGCCGGGAGTCGAAGTCGGGTTGATTGGAATCAGGGTCTCGGCCACTAGGATACATCGAATCGTATGTTCTATCGCGCACATATTAGTATATATACGGTATAAATATAATATAAGTACAAAAACTAAGCCCCGATTAATTTCCGCTTAATCCCCGATTTTGTGGTAACTCGCTAGGTCCAGGGTTGCCGCCCGACTAACGCCTAGCGTAGTTTCGAACAGGGATCTAAAGTAACTGGATAACGTTGTTGATAAATAAGGTTTGATACAATACGTAGTAGAAGAAATGAAGTGGTCAAGTATGCCAATTGTTGTTACCACGCATTAATTGATAAACACGGTAGTTATATAATGTTTAAACTGTCTTCGGTTAGAAAACCGTTCCAAATCAAAACACTGCCGAGATTCAAAAAAAAAAAACTAAAAGAGCAAAAAAAGGCCGAAAGTAAAATACAGAATAGTGTAGTCCAGCATACGATGAGCCGCTTTTGAGTTAAGCTGCTGTGGGCCCCCATAGTAAAAACATGTGTCGTTCAACTTTTTGCCTCGGTAGTACTCGGGGTGAGTTGCTCCTACGAAAAGATCCTGGAGCGGTTGGAACTCACTTTCAGTTAACGCAATTTGTAGGTTGCTCATATAGGCAACTTTCCCCCTTCCACTATCAGGAAAATACCCCGACCCCATTTGGGTTTCGGTGTGCCGCCCATATTCGTTTTTATTAGTGATCTCGCCGCCCCACTGTACCGTCTCCGCGTAATCGGTTTGGATGGTAAAAAGAGAGGCCGGCCAGTATCCCACCGGCTCGAGTACATTGTGGCCAATTATGATGCCTAGCCACCAGCTCTTAGATTTTGTATCCTGCATGTTATTTGTTTATTTATTGGTTAGAAAATAAATCCACTATATATTATTTGTGAAACATTACAACTTATTTTTGTAGCTACGTGGCATCACTAGGATGATTCTTAGAATTATTAGAGAAATATGTTGGTCCATCTAATTATATAATAAGCTTTTTATTAAACTAATCATAAATTCATTATTAATATCATTTATTATTTCCTTAAATAAAGATTACGGAATTGCCTAATGTGGCTAAAGTATATATGACAATTAATGATTTTGAATAATAAAGATCTGATAAAAAAAAATGTATCTTCTATCAAATTTATTTAGTTTTAAACTATTAAAATAATTTAAAAAAATCACAATAACCATATTATAAAAATTTAGATTTTTCTTTATATGTTATATTTTGAATTTTAAAAAACGACTATAAATTACTAAAACTGTTAAAAGTCTCACATTCAAATTTTGCGATCCATGGTTTAAAATTTTTGTTATGACAAAATACAAATGATTACAAAATCATATAAATAAAAGTTTAATTTAATTAATCATTAAGATTTAAAATATATATGTATATATATCTTTCTAAATTAAACTATAAACCATATTGAATAAATAAATATTTTAATTTCAAAATTTACTTTGAATAATTTTTTTGATAAAAGTTTTGAACTAACATTGATAAATTTTATTAAATTATAAATTACTAAAATTATTAATCGCACAATGAAAATTTTGTTATCAATAATTTAAAGTTTTTGCTATTAAAGATACACATGATCAAAAAAACATATGAGTAGAAAGCATCATTTAATAGACATTAATATTAAAAATATACTATGTATGTTAATATCATTTAAATTTAATTACATATCCTATCAAAATTTTTTAAAAATTGTTTGGATTGATAAAATTGATTTATACGTTCGCACCAATTTAATTATATATGTAATAGTTACTGATTTTTAATTATTCAATATATATTTATTATTTCATAATATGTTAGACCAAATAATACATAAAATAATTTTTATATATAATATTTATCCCGGATCTTAATCTAGTAATATACTATTTTTGAAACACTGAAATTAAATATATACAATAAAACGACATTTATAAAAAGAGATTGGACCTTCCATATTCTGATTGTTAAATCGACTTGATCGCCTCCAAAGATAGAAGTTTGCGATATTGCACCTTCCACCATAATTTCTTTACTAGTTTGTACGAAACCGCCAGTACGAAGATTGTAACCTCCGGTCAAGTTGTACGCGTCCGTCTACGACATAAAAACAACTAAACATTTAAATATATGCATTTTGATTGATGAACTTTTCAATTCTTGTTATCATGGCTCAAATCATATTTTAAAATTTACGAAGCAACTAGTTAATACTTTTAAAAAATACTTATGATATAGGAAAATGAAATCGAACCAAATTAAACTTACGGTCCAAAAAATGAACAGTCTGGCCTGGGAGTCATTGTAAAAGTCTGGATAAACCTGTTTAGTAAGAATAAAAAAATACAGGTTAGATAATAGACTAGAACAAATTTAGACTATAAATAATTGGTAGTTATATTGTTTGTTTTAATTAAACATACCTGCCAACCAGCCTCTATACTGTTTAGGTCACTATCATTGTAAGAACCTGATGTTAGCCAGATTTGCCCCAGACTGAATTCATTAAAGCCTTCTATTACGGGATGCCACACGTTCATCGTCACCTGTGTTCCGTAGATTTTTGGTTTGTTTTCCATACTACCTATTACATACTGATAAAAACTATACATGTATTAGAAAATGTAAAATATTTTTATGCATTCGATTTTTTCAGTATAGTCACGGTTTTCGGGTTTGAAAATCCAACACCTTCTATGACTGCATTTTATATTACGTTAGGTTTTGGACTTTAAAAACTATAGTAAATATTAAAAACAATTAAATTATAAAAGTAAAACTCTGTGAGCTGCGGCCCTCTTTGTATTTTTCTTATGGGCTTCTATTATGTAATTAGGCTCGATTTGTTACCATGGTTGGTTTATTATTTATGAAGAAATAGGGTTCTAAGAAGTGACTATGCCTTCTGTTCACTGTACTTCCTTTTCATTTTTTTTTGGTCAAACCTGTACGTTTTTTGTTTAATAAAGGATGATAGTGAAATTTGAACCACGCCCTTTCAGACCATAACCTTAAACTAATTCGTTTCACTATACATTTATTTTTTTTGTAATCTCTATAGTATATTTTAATAATTAATTGAGTTATTATTAAAAGTTCTCAATATTATAAATGTATGTATATCATAGGTTTTCAGTATTATAGTTGTATATTTCTATATATTTAAACAATAATATAAAATTTTAAATAATTTCATTCTTGGTTCGGAACTTCAGATATTATGGTGTATATATATTATCTTACATAGTTCACTTTGTAATTAAATATTATTCGTGATTAAATTGTAACTGTTATTACTTATTATTAATAGTTAACTAAGACGCACACAGTTACAAAAAAAAGAAACTAAGGCGCACAAAAAAAAAAGCTACGTACCTCGTGACTTTTAGTCCTCTCACTGATGCTGGAGCTTGAAGTTCCGTTATGCTTTGAAATAACCCTTCGAATTGGTATCGATCCCTCGGGACATCTTGTTCCAGTTTGGTGCCAGACTTGCCACTTATAGCCCATTTCCGCTTCTTTTACGACCATATTTGGTATGTGTGTGGGTGGTTCCTTTAATATTGTTATAAACACACACAAAAAGATTACTAGATTTTTTCCCCGAATATAATAAGTTGATCCTATGGGATTTACAGCGTAAGAATTGGAAATATGTCTTTGAAATTATATAAAGAAGGATGTTTGAAAAAAAAAAAAGATCATATGTAACTTAAAAAATATTAAGGTGAGGCCTTATAAATTATAACAAGAACCCAAAATTACTTGAGCCTTCCCGGAAACAATGGAGTTTTGTTTCTTTAATTGTGATTCTTTTTTGTAAACTTTTAATTGTCATTTTTGGCGTGTACTATATATTCTAAAACAGTTTCAAAACAAGTCAAAAAAAAGACCTGAAGTTTGTGGTTCTTCAGAAGGGGATGCTGAAATGCCAGTTGATTCTCTCTGAGAATGCAGTCAACAATGTCGCCGTCGGGGCTCTTTCATATTCATGAAAATAAAAATTCAAATTGTTAGTAAATTTTCAATAACATGCATCAATGAATAATATTAAAAAGTATACTATACCTGGATTGTTAAGAGCGGTGGGGTTGAGCCTCCAACACCAATAGTCAGGAGAAGAACCCATAACGATATAACCCATCTTATGACTACATAAGGTAAATGAAAAAGTTATCACGAAACCGCAAGCGTAATACTACACAATAACAAATATATAGGTTTTTTTTATAAGAGGCTTTCATATTAAATAAACAGAACGTTGGTTACATAACTAAAAGGAAAGAAGGAGAGGGAGGCCTATCACCGAAGCAAAGAAGTGAAAAGCTACAAATAACTTACAAACTCAACAACAGAGAATTGCACAAATATATTGTTAGAGAGAGAATTAGAGAAACTATGAAAAGAGAGAAGATCACCTATGGCTTTGGTGGTTTTGGTGACCGTACTTGAGCACAATTTCTGATCGTCGAGGTTAAGTACGAGGCACAGATACCCCCATACCCATTCTGATCCATTAGCGTTCATCATCTTTCTCTTTAGTCTTGTTATTTCTCTTTAATTCTCACGACTATGAAGAGGTTGAGAGTGCAATGTATGGAAATGATGGTTACATCGACCAACCATATGTATATATATATATAAAGAAGTTCCAAGTAAGTTACGGAAGATATATGGATAGAAAAATTAAAATAAATAAAAAGAACGTCCATATAAGAATGTATTTCGAAACCCGAGTTTTCTTTTTTTGGAACATCCCAAAATGGAAACCTACGAACAAAGTTCACGATATGTACGTACGTGGGTAACCACGTCCGCATTCATGCTTTTATTATTTTATTTTATTATAAATATATATCATGCTTTATTATTTCTCCAGACAGTTGTATGTTTTGTTATCTCTCTTTATTATATAGAGTGATATACTGCAATATACATAGATACGCACTTTAACTACCTGATATTTGTACAGTTCGAACAAAATAAATATATTCTATTAAAATAGCAGTGTGACCCATTGATAAAAGTATGGTCCAACTATTATTTCTTTTATCTTTATTATTATTTAGAATATTATTTATTATGCTTTATTCCATTAGACCTATATTTAAATTACCAATTGAAAAGACTAAAAAAATGTAAAACAAAAAATATACCCGCCCTTTAGTTAAAATCTAGTTAAGGGCGGGTCAGAATCTAGTTAAAATTAAATGAAAGGCACCAATAATTTGTCACGAACTTTGTAAACACTGATATATATCACAAAACATAAACTTTGTTTCCCTTTAAATTATTTTGGGAATAGTGCTAGATTGTTATGATTATAAGAAATTCAATTTGTATTTTTGGGTAAAAGTGATAAACATAGAGAAATAATAATAGTCATCGGTATGGATCTTTAATTATGATTTATGAGGTTGATTTTGTGTTGGAAATAAAGATAAATTATATAGGTGATAGTTTATACAGCATTCCAATATTTTGTATAACTAACTGAGATTTTGTGAATACAATTAGCAGCTTTTAACGTATAATACATCTGTATTCCACTTATTTTTATTTTCATATTGTAAAATCTAAGAACGTTAATAAATCATAAGATTCATAACTTTATAACTGAATGATTTAACTAATAAATATAGTACTTGGTTCTTTTTGAATAAGCTGATATAGCTTCTTGACGCAACATTTACATTTGAGAGGGGGCATTAATTATTTTAGTAGGGAGCTCAATAATTGTTAGTTTTCCTTTTATGTTCTGTTAATTCAGTGTATCGATAAGATCGAATAAACTCTAATCAAACTAAATGACGAAGCCTCTAAGCTAAAGATTTCAAAAGATCAATTTTATCTATCGAAGAACCAATATCAAAATCCTCGAATATCAAGTGTAGGATAAATGAGTGCATACCTAGGAAAGATACCAAATATGTACGTATTATCTACTGTAGTGCTATAACGATATTTAAATGGTCCACCCACCAAAAATGTTGAAAAACGAGTGTGAGTAAACAGTGTAGAGAACATAAGAGGTGTGTGGTCCAGTGAAGGGAAAATCATTGTTGGAAACTTTGAAAAAGAGGCTCTATTCTATAACCATATATCAAAACAATATAGATAGCCAGAAAATGGAAGGCCAAGACTAAGGATAAGTTTTACGGCACATAATTTAATATGTACGTTTGAATGTCGACACTAATAATATATTACATTCTTCTATATTAGATTATATCAAATCCGAACATGATATTAATTGCAAGATACTAAAGACGCATTATCTAGTGTACTGCTATAACGATAGTTAATATGGTCCATCCACCAAATATATAGAAACCGAGTGTGATTAAACAGTATAGAGAAATATAAGAGATGTGTGGTCCAGTGAAGGGAAAAGAATTGTTGGAAACTTTTTTTTTTTTTTTGAAAAGAATTGTTGGAAACTTTGCAAAAGAGGGTCTATTCTATACCTGTATCTCAACACAATATAGATAGCTCAAAAATGGAAGGCCAATGACGATAAATTTTAAAATGTTCGTTTGAAATGTTGACAGTATATAATAATATAATACATTCTTTTAAATTATTTATTTTGGTAGTAGTAAGAATTTGTACTCAAACTTATAATACTGAAATTGTGGCTTTTCAAAAAATTATAATACATGTAGTTTTGCATTTACTCAAAGTTACAATTTGTGATGAATAAGGAAAAACAAAGTTTCGAAGAAAAAAAAAATTTCGTTTTAATGTTTTTTAATAAACAAAATTAGGACTTCTTAAGAGGTTAGGATGTGGCCAGAAAGTTATGATTTTACATATGCGTTACTTTCACTCACTTATGTGTTATATATATTAAACTAAAGTAAGTTTACACCATATATAGACTACCTAATTATAATTAAAAAAATTCCAAAACTGATTATGCAATAAAACGGCACATGCTCACTCAGGCTAGCATAATGATATAAATAAGATAGTATTACTAATATTTCTTTTATCCATTTCTGGGCCATCCCAAAATGGAAACGGGAAACCTTTGACCAAAAGTGGCAATTATTTCCAACGCTCTCTCCTTAACTATTGTTTACTGAGTTCCATTTTTAATTGTTTTTTTGTGCAATTAATTGTTTTAAATAGATTAGAACTCTGTATCATGGCAGACGAAATATAGTAGATAATAGTAACAAATTAGAAGTACTCATGTACAGTTTGGATTCTCATTAGTAGTCCGCATAAAAATATGAAATAAACTTATGCAATCCTTTGCAAATTTTAAAAGACCTACGCACGCATATGTTTTTCTAGAACTGGATTCATAATCATTCGGTCATTTACAACTTCTTTATGGTGAAATATAATACAACTTATTCTTGTAAGGACTCCCGTATACAGCTCCTTTTTCTTTTGTAGTGGTATGACTAGATCATTCCCTAATTACAACTCTCTTTTCTGTCAAAGCAATCACAATTCTTTGGGTTTAATGAGGTGTTTGCATGTTTAAAAAAAAAATTTGGTGTTTGCTTACCATGTTATGAAACACGCTTGTCTACGTAATATGCAAATTCTTACGGGTTTATATTTTGAGAATCTACACATCGGGGTTATGAATTCAACAATCTCAAAACAATCTAAATGATGTAAGTAAACAAAATGACTGGTACATGTTATAATATATTATGCGTATCCATAACTTTTTTAAATAAAATTTGGAATTAGTTAGGAGTTTTAATTAATTTGAGTTTTTCTTCGGTTTCATTTCTTTATATATACCATTATATCAAAGTCTGATCATTTTCAAACTTAAACGCCTGTAAAAGAAATCCAAATTACTTTGTTATATTTGGTGCAGAATATGACATCATACCAACCAAGTTTAGCAAAGATATGTACTGGAAAATAGTTTTGCATCTATTTTACGGATCTTTCATGAGATGTGAATAATACAAATCATTCAGAAAGAATCACTACTATTGTTTGGAATCTATAGATAAATAGCCAGAAAACTAATACAAACTAAAACTAAAACTTAGTCTAACAATACACCAACTCTTAAAACATGTGGATTTTGATCTTTGTGATCTTACATTTAAATTTAAGTTTTTTTTTAATTTAAGAAATAAATAGCTAAACATGCTCTTCTTCTTCTTCTTCCTTTTTTTAAAAAAATCATGGGAAATTGGTAATGGCCTGCTTATATATATATACGGACATCTTAGAGAAAAGAAAAAAAAGTGGACAAGAGCTATATATTTAGACAGTTATATATGTATGTGATTATAATCATGTGAAATTATGTATATGCATGCAGATTGGACCATCAAGACTAAAGATACTATTCAGTGACCACACGTTCATCATCATATCAATGCGTCTGCTGGATGTCTGCCCACCGATTGGTGCAAATAGTCTTTTGTTTTGAAAGATATATGTTGATATCAAATTTTGTAAGATATAGCTTTCTTAGTAAGTACTATTTTATTTGTTGTACTTTTTATTTGTTTAGTTATTGATGTTAAATTATTGATCTACTCACCAACAATATTACTAAATAAAAAAACTTTTTTATCTTAATTTTCCTTTAAAAATAAAAATCCTAATTCTCGTGATCCGAATGAAATTGGTGTTGGCGTTTGTAAATTCACGTTTAGATAAACATTTCTTTTAATCTAGTTGTTTTATTATATGATTTGCAATCGATATCAAATAACAAGGTTACGGTAGTTTAAATATCAATTTACTTACATGATCCATTGGTTTTATGAAAATGATACGGCATGAATCTAATTTCGGTAGCTAGTATCAGATCCAAAAGTCAGAAAAGTAGAAATACAGAATGTGCACTTTCTATCAATTTTTTTACTTCTCTCTTTCTTCAGTTGTCATATAGTTATTTTGATTTATCCATTGTGTTATTCGATTTTAGTCAACTAAATCCAAACTACTTCTAAATTTAAAATTTCCAGTAGTGAATTATGCAATAACACATCACAGGCTATATAATTAAATAATATTACTAATATCTATTTTATCTATTTCTGGGACATCTCAAAATGGAAAGGAAAACCCTTGACCAAAAGTGGCAACCTCTCTCTCTATGGCAGACTAAAAATATAGCAGATACTAACAAATTATTAGTAATTATGTACCCTTTGGATTCTCATTTGTGATCTGCGTAATAATATGGAATATTTTTTGTTCAAAAAAATATATGAAAAACTTATACTATCCTTTGCAAATGAAAAAAAATTACACACGCAGATGTTTTTTTTCTACAAACTCTATTCATAATTATTCCATCATTGGCAACTTTATTTTGGTGAAATATAACACAACGTTGTTCTTGTAAGGACTCCCATATACATTTCCTTACTTTTTCTTTTGTAGTGGATTAAAGACTAGATTATTCCCTCATTACAACTCTCATTTCTGATAAAGCAATCATAATTCCTTTAGCGGGGGTATAAAAACCATCAAAATTCTTTGGCTTTAGTTAGGTGTTTGCTTACCATGCTATGGAACACGCTGTGTGCGTAAAAGGCAGATTATTACTTTATATTTTTGAGAATCTACACATCGGTTATGAATTCAGTAATAACAAAGCAATCTAAATGATGTAAGTAAGCCGTTACCGTTAAAAGCAGATACTAGACACAGAACAAAATGACTGGTGCATGTTATAATATATATATATTGTGTATCCAACTTGGACTAAATCAGAGTTTTAATTTGAGTTTTTTCTTCGGTTTCATTTCTTTATATATATATACCATATTAGCAGAGTCTGAATTTCGACCTAGAACGTCTGTTATAAGAAATCCAAATTTACAAAACATATACTTTGTTATGTTTTGTGCAGACGTTGACATCATACCGAACCAAGTTTAAATAACCATTTGCATTTAATTTTTTTTCAAAAAGTAATCTATACTGAAAATAGTTTTACATCTATTTTATGCATTTTCCCTGAGATGTGAATATTATAAATCATTCAAAAATAATCGCTGTTTTGGTTTGGCATCTATAGATATATAATAACAACTTATACTAACAAAAACAAAAATTTAGTCTAACAATCACCGACTCTGAAAACCTGTGTTCCTGTAGATCTTGATTTTTTGTGATCTTACATTTAAATTTATGATTTTTTTCTTTTGAGAACTAAATTTATGATTTTTTTCTTTTGAGAACTAAATTTATGATTTTTTCAGTTTCAAAAAAGAAAGAAATAGCTAAACATGTTCTTCTTGTACCTTTTGTTTGTCGGCCGCTAAACATGTCCTTAACGACTTTATCTAAAAAGGTCTTACGAAAGATAAAACATGAAAAAATGGTAACGGCCTGCTTATATATTATACACGAACATTTTCAAGAAAATAAAAATGGACAAGAGTATTTATTTAGACAGGTTATATATGTCTATGTAATTATAATCTTCATGTAAAATTATGTATATGCATGCAGATGGAACAACAAGATTATTTATATCAAGTTATATATCTCTTCAACATGTCAACAACGAACATTACTAAATAAAAACTAATCTATATCAACTTTCTTTTTAAACGTAAAAATTATAACTCCCACGATCCGATTAAAATAAGGGTTTGCGTTTTATAACTTCGCGTTTAGGTTAGCATTTTGTTTTAAATAGTTGTTTTATTATTTCATCCCCACTACCAAAGAAAAAGGAAATAAGAAGGTAACAGTAGTTCAAATATCAATTTGCTTACATGATTCAGTGACCAAATAATTACAAAGTATATTCATTTTATTTTGGTTAATAAAAAATGATACGGCATGAGTCTAATTAACTTCAACAGTTAGTGTCAGATTTTAAAGTCCGAACAGTAGAAAGTGTTTCAAAAAAAAAAAAAGAGCACTTTCTATCAATTCATTCCACTTCTCTTTTTCTTCAGTTGTTGTATATTTTATTTTGATTTAGCCATTGCCTTTTTCGATTTCATTTTTCGTCAACCAACTCAATGCAAAATTTCTCAAAATATTAACGACATAAAATTACTTGACAAAGCTAGAAAAAATTCCATATAGTATCAAATAAAGTTGATATACAAGATGTGCCAAACATGATCATTTGATGCTAATTAGTAATTATAACTTATTGTTGGAGTGACTGACAAACTTTAAGCTCTTTGCGGTTTTACTTTCCAGGAATATCAATGCTGGCATGTATATTTTTAATCTCATTATTTCTATAACATATTATGTGTGATTATCTTACGTTTATGGTTATCGACGTAATCCCTTTTAATTTAGTCGATGAAGTAGTCACTAGCTACTGGAATTTTTATGGTTTGTACTTTATATTAGGTACAGAGAATCTGGCCATTCAGAAGGTTAGACAACTAACATAAAAAGTATACAGTTCATATGCTATTCTATAGTTATAAAATACTCAAGCTTAACATTTTGTATTAGAGTGTGAATTTTAACTAACCATTAGATTTCAACCCGCGCTTTTAAAGCGTATGATTAGTTTTATTTAATTAAATTTATAAATTTTATATATACCTTATGTGTTTTTAATTTTGTATTTAATTTTATGTTTAAGTTTGTGTACATTATTTATTTTATTTATTTTATATGCATAATAAGAATAATCTATTTATTTTAGTTGTTTGTATAAGCATAGTAAGAATAATCTATTTATTTTAGTTGTTTGTATAAGCATAGTAAGAATAATCTATTTATCTAGAAAAGGTTATATTAGTTTAGTTATATTTCTTATGACCTAGGTTTGGAATGAGATAGTCCATTTTAGTATGTTTTGTATTAATAAAAATTAATTTTAGTGTTTTATAATATAAATAAACTGTGTTTTCTCAACTCTATTTGATAAATATTTCACATATTTCATAAAATAACCCATAAAACTTTAATTAAAACAGTCAATTGTAATCCGAAACAAAATATTGAATATACCATTAATATTAGTTAACATTATTTTATCAAGTAACATATAATAATTGAATATTTAATATATAGTATATTTAAAAGATAATTTATAAACTAAATTTAATTATAAAGAAACTCTTTAGTAACCGTTAACCAACTTTATATTACATCAACCAAATTTTTTTATAATCGAAACACGAATTAATTTAATTTTGGAAACCTATTCCTGATACTTTAAATTAATTTTTAGTTCTATAAATTATATTTTTCATATTTTTTATATTTTTAAATTTTTTATTACAAATAAGTTTTTATTGAGCTAAATTTATATTATTTAAGTCCAATTTAAAGTTACATCAACCAAATTTTTTTATAATCGAAACACGAATTAATTTAATTTTGGAAACCTATTCCTGATACTTTAAATTAATTTTTAGTTCTATAAATTATATTTTTCATATTTTTTATATTTTTAAATTTTTTATTACAAATAAGTTTTTATTGAGCTAAATTTATATTATTTAAGTCCAATTTAAAGTGGATTAAGTAAATGGGCTCGTGAAAAGGTAATCGTCATTTCGAAATTGGGTTTGGCTAGACAATTAAAGTCTTGTCCAAATACAACATAATTAGACAATCTTAGTTTTTTCTTAATAGATCCTTTTAGAACACATAAGGAAGTGTAAATAATAAGCACTTGCTTGTTGATAACTAATTAAGAAACGCAAGTATATATTGCTGATAAGAGTCGAACAAAATCTCCAAAGTCATCTTCGTCAGGTCTGAATTCTGAATCCACGCCTAGTAGCCTACACAGGTCGTGGAGACTGCTTCTCGTTCTCCTAAAGAACCTAAGCATTGTTGTTGCCAAAATAAATAGACTCATCTTTTCTCTAAAAAAGGTGATCCGATACTTTAAAATATCCTTTAAACTATTGAACTGCTTATTGTATTAAATGCGATATAATAAAAATTAAATGTTGTTACAATTTCGTTTGTTTTTCTTTGCCCCTTCAAAGACTAATAGTTTCATACCTCCTGTTGTTGGAGACCAGTAGCAAGAGACCGCTGTTACAAACACACATAGGATAAAGCTCAAATAGCTATGTTGCTTTGTTAATGTTACCAAAAGAAACTATAGGTGTTTAAGAGATCTCATCAAGTCAAGACTTATCTGAACGCATAACTGGTTCTAGACACATCCAAGAGAAACATTAGATTTGGACCCTCAGTTTTGTTTTTTGAATAGATATATATAAAGAGAGATCCCAAATTGTTTAATTTTTTAATAAATTGTTTAAAAATTCTAAAATCTTAGGACGGACCATTAAAGAATGTCTTTGCTAAAATCTTCTGAAGATCTAGCTGCAGAAAGCCTCTAAGCCAATAGGCCCAACTGCTTCATCTCGTTTACTCTGGGCTTTCCATAGACACAATTTAAGCTCAAGGTAACAACAATCATATGCTAAATAAACATCGCATCTCAACTATTTGCTCAAATATAAGATTTAGCTCAAGGTACTAACAATCTTCTGCTAAGAAGTTGAATTTAAAAATCTTTGAAACAGTGAAAACTCTCTTGCGTGGCGAAGTTCACCTGCTTCAAATGTTACTTTTCCTCATTTTGTATTTATTCGTTTTTTTGAGAAAAAAAAAGTATCTGTCTTTGTAGTATTTGAGTTATGTAGGGCTTTATTGACTAAGCGTGTGTGCTAGTTCATTGCGAAGATTTTGGGTTTTGGGTATGATGAACTTTTCAAAAAGTTGGAATCTTTGATTCTCTTGTTTGACCAAAAAAGCTTGGTATTCAACCTAAGATATATTTTCCAGCAAAGGTTATAAAAATGTTACTCTGCTACTGTTACCATCCTTCAGTACATATTTTGTTCATATTTGTCGCCATATATATATATATATATATATTGTAACACGCAAGAATATAACACACGACTGTTCACTGTATAGTAGTTAGTTAGTTACTCATCTTGTATATATATATATATATAATAGGGAAGTGAAAGTAGTATAGTGAGATGTGTAGGGACATGATTGGCATTGCCACTCGGTTTGATTCCGCGTTGTATACGTTTCTTACCTTGTGTCTGAATCATGTAGATTAACATTTTTTCACTCCTTGTAGGTATGCCCCGTATGTGCGGTGAAAGTGAGCTCTGATATGGTTGCTCATATAACCCTTCAACATGCTAATATGTTCAAGATATCCTTTTTAATCTTCCCTCCTACCACTTTAGTTATATTATTTACTAATGGCGACTTTAAGAGAACTTTATGTGATTCTTCAAATGAATCTTGTTTCATTCATTCCTTAACGATAATATTACGTGACGACACGGAAAAGGAAAGCAAGAAGAGGTGGGGCTCAGTCAATGCTATCAATCTTGAAGAGAGAGTTTCCTGATGGAAAATTTCAGAGCTTGTTCCAAGGATCATCACGTGTTGTTGTATCATCTTCCTCGTCTAGTATAATAGCTGCTGACCCTGTCTTCATTCATTTCTCCAATGGCGGCTGTTGAACTCTTCATTTCTGAGTCAAGTCTATGTGGAGAAGAAACAGGTTCTACTGCCAAGAAAACATTGGGTCAGAGTTTGCCTGAACGGTATTTTGCTTTCTCACAATAGATCTGGATAATTCTCATTGCATAGCTATCTTGACTAGTCCTTTGTCTTTGACTGGATTTTTTACAGGAATGTTGAGAAGACGTTGCTTTCAGAAGAGGATCACAGAGAAAAGTTGAAACAGAGCGAGTTCGTTCAGGGGGTTTTCAGCTCTATGATGCTTGATGACGATTTATATAGGGAGAGAACATAACTTCTCTGCTCCGCGTGTTATTTGTTTTATGTGTAAGCGATGTGGGACTGGTTACTATCACATGTCACTCGCTCAAAAGCTTCAAACTGTTATACGCATGCGGCTGCTGTAAGCCCAACTAAGTGTTTTAGCATTTTTGTTACATTCCTGGATTACTCGATTTGCTCTAATGATTCTCGTCTTTGACAGGATTTTACCGGAATATTGAAAAACAGTTTCTCTCAGCATAAACAGAGAAAAGTTGAAACATTCCGGTAAACGTCATGTTTATGATCGGTTATTAGCACTGAGTTCTGTTCTTAAGACTCGGTGTTGCTTCGTTCTGGCTTCACATGGTTTAGTGTTTGTATTGAATTTCTGCTAGTACAATATGAACATATACTAATTTAGACAAAGTGCTTTTCTACGAAAGCAAACAAGAATCAAAACTTGAACTCAAAGATTGTAGGGCTTTACCCCGAAGGGAGCCCTTCCAGAAATTCTCGAAGGCCATAGCCAAGCTTAAGGCCTAAGAGGGGGTTTGGAAATAGTTTTCAACCAGCAATAGACGCGCCTCGGTTAGTACCTCATTAGCTGCGTCATTGCCCCAAGCGCAAAGATGACTTTCAACAAACGACTGCGTCTCTCTTTTATAGTCACCAAATCCATCCTACTCGATTTACATCTCCGATGTGGGACAATTAATATAGCTTGACCTACCATTTATTATTAACGTCTTTTTTGTTATCATATCTCTGTAACTGTCGTCGAAATTTCAGTTCTATCTTAATACAACAATGTTTTGTAATTTATTTAAACAAGAAATATAACAAAAAAATATAAGGTTTTAAAAGTTATGAAAACACTAAAAGGTTCAAAGACTCAACGTATGGTAGGAGCCGCGCGGACGCAGGCTCCCTCTGCCACAAATAATGACGCAGGCTCTCCCACTTGGGGAGACCTTAGGCTAAGCGCCTCTCCTTAGTGCAATGGAGATCACTAGCCTAGGCCACTCATCTTATTGATCAAGAGTCGACCCCGTCCAGGTAAGTGATTTGCTCGTTCTGTCTACTTCCCTTCTTATACTCTGCTCCGCTTGTTAAGTTTTGTATGTGTAGGCGATGTGGGATGGTTTACAACATTTTACTACTGAAACAGGCTTGAGATGGCAAAATTCGTTGTGTTGTACATATGGGCCGAATGCTATAGGCCATTTAAGTGTTTGGTTGCAAACCAAAAACAAATCTCTCGAGGTTAAAAGTGAAGCATTCAATTAAGAGAATGATGAAATCATCAGAGAATAAAAAGGAGTGACATCACACACTTAATCATGAAACTACTAGTGCTCTTGCTGCCTTTGTTGATATCTTGAAGTGATAATTTACCTGAAAGACCAGGCCTGACCCTCAACAGCTCTGAACTGGAAGCAAAATAAAGGGGGCTTATTACATATAAAGAAAATGGAAAACAAAGTTGACCATGCTTGATCTCAGCATCACAATAACATACCAATGCTAACCATAAACCAACTAATCTACCGAGGATTTTGTTGAAAAGAAGACCGAAATTTAAGATATTTTAAGCATGGCCTGAAGCACATGCTTTCTTGTACACAGGGTCGAACAATGGATCGAACATATAAATGCTCGGTAACGTGAAAGAGGACAATGGATCGAACATATAAATGCACTTTAAGGACATAACAGACGTACGTATTTGCATTGAAACTTCCACTAAATCTTCCCACCAAACGTTATTCAAAAGAAAAGAGACACTTAGACAATTGTATAGGGTTAGAGATCATATACAGTACATGGAAGAAGGTTAGTGTCTTGGCCTAATGTCTCAGTTTTTTTTTCTGGATTCGAAAGTGCTTCATGCATCATCTGTTTAGGACGTTTTTAGTTTTATATATATGCTTAAAAATCACCTTTTTTGAGAAAATGGAGAAACAAAACTACGTTGTTCCAAAAAAAAAAAAAAGATAAACAAAACTACAAAAGGTGCAGTACATTCCTAAACTTTATCTATTGTATGTATTGTCTAATATATCTTCCATTCGTGTTTCTTAGGAAACTATTAAAACTAATAATTAAATCATAACATTTCCTCTTTTATTTTCATTTTTTCTTAATATAATTGTCTATGCAGATTAGTAATGTGCAGACAATATATATTAAGATAAAATAACCAACCTTCACGAAAATCCTACATTGTTTCCGAATGTTTAATCACGATTTTGGGTGTGAACAGTGAAGAAACTATACAGTAATGTTCCATCCAATCAACTTTAAAAGGCTGTGGGGATGGTGGACTACATCTTAAAACTTGCGTGTTTTATAATTTTTTCCTAACTAGAGTAAAACCCCAAACTTACAATCCAAAAATAAATATTATACTACTTAGTTGCTATCACAACAATAATCAGTGTTATGATTTGACAGTGTTATACCATAACATCTATTCACAACCATAGTGTTCAGGTCGGGAGAAACAGGAGACCTTTTTTGCCACTTTAGATGTTCCAATCCCAAAGCAAAGGATATACACTGGAGGACCCCTCTCAAAAGCCTTCACAAATCAAAAGTATTTTTCAAGTACATCAAATCATACTTATGGAACTTCTTTTGTCGTGTTCCGTCGACGGTCTTAATTATCTATTAAATATGTCAACTGTTAAGCATAATTGTTATTATCTATTTTTGGTCAGACAGTTATACACATACAATGATGATCTCATATCAGTTTAGTTCGTTTTATTTCACATTTTAAGAAGGGGTTGTTGGACTAATAACCTAAACTCCGTTCTATATATGTCTGAACTTTATAGTATCATCGATGCATCATCACTTGGATTGATCTCTGCATAATATCAATACATTTTGTTGACAGTAGAATTAGTGTGAAAAGAAAACAACTGAAAGTGATGTTTGGTCTGTGTTTCTTACTAATTAGGAAGCAATATGAAATGATTTAGTCCACTTGACATTTGACAGTTCATACAAATTTATTAATTAAGCTCCCTAAACAAAAGCAAATAACTGTCCCTCTTATAAAAACTAGGCACTTATGGATATTATCATATTAATGTTACAAAATTATGAAGAACGTCGGTCCCATTTAAGAAGCAATAATCCATTTAATTATTAGGATCCACTGAACTGGACCACCTAAACGAATACACACCACGTCGTAACATACATACAGATTAATACATTCATTTATGATGTAGCGTTTTATAATATAAAAAGAACCATATATCTAAGCAAAGCTATACTTTTACAGGTTGGTGTGTTCGGCAAAGGGTCATGCTCACTTCTAAAAGTTGATACTTATACATTCTAAAGTTGATTTTTCGATAAGGGCAGATGATAATACGATTAATTTAATAGGGTTATTTCATTTGACACATAATCTTTCTAAAGGCTGGAACTTATATACAACATAAAGTTTAGTTCTAGATATTAATATTCCGACCAGCTAAAAATCTACAACAAAATAATTGTTATAAGATTGAAGATCATGAAAACAGTTCAAGTTTTGACGATTTGTGGGGGATGTAGTTAGTGCCAAAGCTAATCTCTGTTCTAAAAGGTGAAAGAAGAGAAAATGTGGATGTTCAGAAATTGATGTGTGCTTTTTGATCTGAACTTTACGTGCGCATTCCTCACTTTAGCCAGCATGTTTATGGGCTGCTTTTTAAAAGTGGGCCCATTCAAATTCCGGCCCGAGCATTTCATTTAATCATTTAATTAAGCTAAACCATCGATAATAATTTAATTACGATTTCCCAACCACGTTGATCGGAATTTCGTAACATGCGCGCCCTTTTTTGGACCAGGTCCGAAGCTCCGGTTTGAAAAACAGGCAAACGGTTAAGGTTATAATAAGTTTTCATCTTATGTTCAGAATTTAGTGAAAATGCATCCAAATTTCAACAAGAAATTATTGATTTATAAAACTTCCACCTCAAAATAATCGATAATATAGTAACAAAATATTTTTCTTATTAATCAAATCACTAAAAAGTTATAATAAAATGATATAGTATAAATATATTGGAAAATATTCCATAATTTTCTAAAAATGAGTGTTTATACATATTAAAAATATATCAACTATTTAGAATAATTTTAAACTAATAATAATTCAGTAATACAATTAAGTTTATTAAAACTTACAGTTAACCATTATTAACGCGTATCAAATGTATTGAAAACATAAAATACAAATATTAGAGATAACAGTTTTCTACAAAATATTTATCTTTCAACAATTGAAGAAATATTTTATAATCAGACAGTCCCAAGCATAAACTTAAAAAAAAAAAAAGTAGAACATATACGCTCTGATTGTTTAGGACTTGGCTGTTAAAACTTTTAAAATATTGGCTTTAGAAAAATGTGGCCGTTATTTTAGTGGCTGTAACTTTTGAAAAACAAAAATATATTCTAAAACCTCAAGTTTTGTTTCTTTTTAAAGTAAGCAAACATGAACACAAGAAAACAAGTTAGACTTTGAGTGTTTCTAAGAATTTTGAGAGATTTAAAAAAAGCCAAAATGTGACCGGTAAAATTATTGGCTTTAGAAACTTTAAATTATTTTAAAGTCCTTAAAGCCTTCAAAGATTAATCCCCAGTCACACAACCATAGTAGCAACTAGCAAGTTAGCAACTCGTCATAAAAAAAGAAACAAATAATATTAGCCAAGAAAGAAAGAAAACGAACCTAAACTGGAAGGTTAGGGGGATAGGTTCGGAGCGTATTGCGCCTCTTTCACCCCCTCCGCTAGAATCTAAATATTAATTTAATTTATTTTGTTTAATCCATAGAAAGTGTTTAGCAAGAAAGTGAGCGAAAATATTCATTTCAAAAGACATATCTCTTCTTCCTTTGCGATCCTTTATAATACAAACCGCAAACTTCTCCCTATCGTCTTCTTCCTCACACAGAGAGAGAGATTCTCTAATCCTTAACAATTTCGCGAAAATTCTCAGGATGGAGTCGAATGATTTTTCCTTCTCCCTAGTATCCATTGTTGAAGAAGTTCTTCAACATTATAGTACCCGATCAAACGACGCCGGATCGCTATTACCCCGGAAACTCGAAGAATCTTGTGAGTTTCTCTCCCCCGATCTTATGTACCCCTTCGTGTGTTGATTTTGAATTTACCACGATGAAATTGCGTATCATGTAAAACATATTCGATTGGTTCTCGATCGATTTTAAGCTTTATATATTTGGTACGTAGCTTTACGAAGATACGAAGCTGCTGCATGGCTTAGAGAAACGCTCGGAGTTTCTAGCGGTAGAGACTTCCCCGCCGAACCTTCTGAAGAAGATTTTAGGCTTGGGTTGCGAAGTGGGATCGTTCTTTGTAATGTTCTTAACAAAGTTAATCCTGGCTCAGTCTCAAAGGTATCTCTACATTTCTTCACACTTTGTTTTTTTTTTCTTGAATACCACCAGGCCCCATAATCTACCTGGCCCGAAACCACAACATGTAATATTAGTTTTGTCACAGCAATTAAACCGTTTAATCTTTAGTTTGTTCATGGTGTTATATAGTTAAACAATTGCGGACAAGCTTGCTTGGAGTTCTCCATAAGCTATGATTTATGTTGATTCTGTTCCACCGATTTTGAATTATTAACCGGTTTATTTATTAAATTAGAATAGTTTTGGCAGAAAATAAAGTATCAAACAACATAGACAAGTTAAATGAAACATTGTATTGACTTATATGTAGAGAATCAACATCTTTTTATTTTACAGGTTGTTGAAGCACCGGATGATGTTGCAGATGGAGCTGCACTCTCTGCTTTTCAGTACTTTGAAAACATTAGGAACTTTTTAGTTGCTGTTGAGGAAATGGGTTTGCCATCTTTTGAAGCTTCTGACATGGAGAAGGTATTAAAAAAGTAGAGACTTATACAAGTGTACCTTTTCGATTATTGATTTTTGGAACATATGTTTTTTTTTTCAGGGAGGAAAGTCTATTAGGATAGTGAACTGCATACTTGCACTTAAGTCTTACAACGAGTGGAAACTGAATGGTGGAACTGGTCCGTTTAGGTATGGTTCCAACATGAAGAATAATTTTGGATCGAGGAAACCTTTTCTGAGGAAAAGTTCTGAGCCGTTCATGAGTTCCATGTCAAGAACTGATCAACCTCTGTGTTCTGATGTTGGGCAAGTAAGTGAAAAAGTGAAAATGTTTTGTTGCTATGACATGTGGTGGTTGTTGATGAAAGTATATCTGTTTTTACTTTGCAGGGAGATCCTAGATCTATTAACGTGCTTGTTCGATCATTTATATCAGACAAAAAGCCTGAAGATATTCCTAGTGTAAGAATTCTGTTTGCCTTTGCTGAATGATTTTTTTTATTTTTATATTGGCATTGATCTTTTTAAGGTTCTTAGGATATATTAAAAACTAAGGTCTATGTATCTACAATCGTTGGCAAGACTAGTAGTCACCAATTCCCCAAATTCTTATTGAGAAATCTGATTTATTTATTTCTTTAACCTCCTCAGGTTGTAGAGTCTGTGTTGAACAAAGTAATGGAAGAAGTACAGCAGCGGTTGTCAATCCACAATGAAATGGTGAGTTCAATCATGATGTCATTTTCTTAGAAGCGAAAAAGTTCAGTCAGTCAAAGGTTTTGATCTGGCTAGTAGATATTAAAATGCTTGCTTTCAATTTTTTTTTGTCCAGATGAAATCAAGTTCAAAGACTATTCCAGAAGATGTTTCATCCTGCGAGGAGACAGTGGTACCGTCTGAGCAGCAGTGTGAGGTAAGACAACAAGAGGAAGCAGAAGAAAACAGTCCATCAAAGGTAGTAGAAGAAAAGATTCAAAGGATAAATACTGAGCACTACGAAGAACAAGAGATTCTTCTAAATCAACAAAAGCACATCCAGGTAGCTTCAATTAACACCATATTGTGAGAATGGTTGCTTTTTGTATCTTCTATTCTCAGCAAAGCAATCACAAGTTATACAGAGGTTGAGCTTTGTTTAAATGCATGCAGGAGTTGAAGCAAACTTTAAACAATACCAAAGCTGGAATGCAATTACTACAGAAGAAGTATCAAGAAGACTTCTTTCACCTAGGTAGTCAACTCAGACCATATTCTTGCTATGTGCTTGTTCAGACCTCAATGTTTAATCAGTGAAAGTATAATGTGTCATCGTTTTGGGTTTTGTTACACAGGCAATCATGTAAACGGTTTAGCTCACGCGGCTACGGGATACAAAAGGGTTCTTGAAGAAAACCGCAAATTGTACAACCTAGTGCAGGACCTAAAAGGTATCTATCATCACAGAAAAAAAAAATCACTTGTGTCATGCTTAGAGACCTCACACTTGGTAATTATTAGGGAATATACGAGTGTACTGTCGGGTTAGGCCATTCTTGCCTGGGGAACCAACCGCTTTGAGTACCGTGGAACACATAGACGAAGGGACTATCACGATCAGAGTGCCATCAAAGTATGGGAAAGAAGGTCACAAACCATTCATGTTCAACAAAGTCTTTGGTCCTTCTGCAACACAAGGTTATTTAAGGCTTTGATTTTCCATGTCCCTGTTATGTTTCTTTGATTCTATTTCTCTTTGGTTAACATTAGTGTGTGACTTCTTTGTTCCTCAGAGGAAGTGTTTTCAGACATGCAGCCTTTGGTACGGTCGGTTCTTGATGGCTACAATGTCTGCATCTTTGCTTACGGCCAAACCGGGTCCGGGAAAACTTTTACCATGGTAAAAACTGCTACTCCCTCGGTTTCATATTTTGGTTAAAAACACAAGAATTAAAAAAAGGGACTTAGTAAAATATTATTTGGTTATTTAATTTTTAATAAAGTTAAAATTACCTTAAAAGTAGTAAAACATTTTATATTTTGGAACATCAAATTTTCTATAAAATGTCTTATATTCTAATTGATGTAGTTTACTTTACACAATACCAAATTTTCAATTTATAATTTGCCTATCTACTCTAGACAGGGCCTAAGGAAATGACTGAAGAAAGCCTAGGTGTGAACTACAGGGCACTGGCTGATCTGTTTCTTCTATCAAACCAAAGAAAAGACACAACCAGCTACCAAATCTCGGTTCAGATGCTTGAAATTTACAACGAGCAAGTCAGAGATCTACTTGCCACCGATGGCCAAACTAAAAGATATCCTTTGGACTAACAATTTTTTTTTTACTCTGTCCTCATCTTTCAAGAACTATAAGATACATTGATTTTGTTTAATCCTTAACTCTTGATTACGTTGGAGATCAGAAACAACTCTCAAAATGGAATTAACGTTCCGGAAGCAAGTCTAATGCCTGTCTCATCGACGGATGACGTTATACAGTTGATGGATCTAGGACAAATGAACCGTGCAGTGAGCTCAACAGCTATGAATGACAGGAGTAGTAGATCTCACAGCTGTGTGACTGTTCATGTTCAAGGCAGAGACCTCACGTCTGGAACTATCATCCATGGTTCCATGCATCTGGTTGATCTTGCAGGAAGCGAGAGAGTGGACAAGTCAGAGGTGACTGGAGACAGGCTGAAGGAGGCTCAACACATCAATAAGTCACTCTCGGCTCTTGGCGATGTGATCTCTTCGCTTTCTCAGAAGACTTCCCATGTGCCTTACAGGAATAGTAAACTCACTCAGCTGCTTCAGGACTCCCTCGGTAAAATTCTCAAAACCCCTCATCACTCGTTGTATATGTGTAGATACTCGCACTCAAATCTTATACCAAGCACCAAAGATCGTTAGCTCCACTGGAAATTATCCTGGCCATTGTGTCAGAGGTCTCAGATTCGAGTGACCGTTGGGACGAAACTAATATTACACGCTGTGGTTTCGGGTCTGGGAGATACGGATTTTGGCCCGAAAGTATTCCAAAAAAAAAAAAAAATCTTATACAAAGCATTTTTTTTCAACTTGTCTTTTGTATGTTGTCAGGTGGATCAGCCAAGACGCTTATGTTTGTACACATTAGTCCAGAAGCTGATACTCTTGGAGAAGCTATTAGCACTCTGAAGTTTGCTGAACGAGTGGGGAATGTTGAGCTAGGCGCTGCTCGTGTGAACAAAGATAACTCAGAGGTCAAGGAGCTTAAGGAGCAGGTTCTTAAACCATACTTTGATTCTCCTGCATATACTAATTTGTTGTATCCTAATCCTATCACTAATCTGATAATGTTCTGTGGGGATTTCTCAGATTATTAATCTTAAAATGGCTCTAGCAAGAAAAGGAAATGGTAATGATGCAGAACCAACCTCTCTACCACACAACCCTGAGAGAGTATCAAGAAGAAGATCACTTGAAACACCTTCCGTGCGACCCAGGCTTCCTACCATTGGAAACGCACTAAGCAACCTTAGGCAGCCTTTTAGCGATACCGCATCTTCAAGAAGACACACCTTAGACCTCCATGAGTTAATGAGGCGGAGGCAATCACTCAACGCGAATGAAGAGGATAGAGAATCTAAGTCAGGGGAGTGGACAGACAAACAAGATTTCGAAGTGCAGAGTATTACAGATAACGAATCTGATGAAGGCGTAGCAAGTGACTGCTCAGATTCTGATTTGTTGTGGCGATTGAACGTTCAAGTGAATGAGCCTAGAGTTTCTAATAAACAAAGTTCAGCAAACTCTAAGCCGAAGAAAGTTCAGACAAGAACTACCAAACCCTCAGAAACCAGGTAATAATAATATCTCTAAAGTTTAATTAAAGTATTTGCAATAGTTTTTTATTGGTTTGATGAGAAGCCTTTGTGTTTTCTTGTGGCAGAAGTTTGATTCCATCTCTGATCCCAGCACCAAGTAAGAGAACTCCTAACACCGTGACTTCACAGCCGCAGCAGCAGCGAGTAACCAGAGATGGAAAACGCAGATTGAGTTTAGGCAAGTGAACATGTTTTCACCAGTTTCTGTAAAGAGTTAAATCAAGGAGACAAAAAGGAAACAAAAAAGATTTTTATGACTACTTGGATATTTTGAACATAACAACACACACATACAGAAGTTGGATGTCCAAATTAAACCGATTCAACCTGGTTTGGTTTTTATATTCCAAAGAAAACCGGAAAACGAATCTGAACCGAAAGCATTTTGCGTTTGTTTTTCGAAATAAAAGTGAAAAAAAAACACGATCTAGCACTAACCTGTAACCCACTAGGAGACGTGTAGTCAACCCACGTTTTGTAAAATCACTTTGATTCCTAATACAAATACATATAGCTCTTTCCACAACACCACCACTACTTTCTCTTTAATCATTGGTTGAATCAATGACGATATCTGTATCCTCATCAAACTCTCCTAAACCACAAATCATCACTGAGATGAGCAAGGATTTGCCAAGGATAATGCCTGTGTCCACATCCACATCGTGCATGTTTAGGGTTTCACTGTGTCAAAAGATCAAACAACCTAATACACCAGAGAAAACCAGGAGGAAGAACCAGAAGAAAACATACAAGAAGAAGATGAAAGACGAGAAAGGAAAGAGAGGTTTCATCAGACCCGGGTTGGTGTTTCCAGTTAAGAAGATTACTTCTGTAATTTCCGGTGCTTTCAGACGCAAGAAAACACTCAAAGTTGAAAACAGAGAACAGAGAGATGATTCTGAAAAAGAGACTACTGAAGCTGCTAAGACCATGGCTGTTGTTAAAACAAAACCTAAGCATTACTTACTTCAGAAGAAGAGTTTTTGGGGAAGCGCAAGAATTGGACTGAAGATACTCATCATAGGGCAAAGATTGAAGACGAGGAGAAGAAAAAGAAGCGTAAGCTTCAGCGAGGGTAATGGAGATGAGGAGCTATGCAAGAAGAGAATACTAATGGGTGAAAGATGCAAACCGATAAACCGGTCAGGTGTTTTGCAGTATGATGGTGATGGGATTCTTGTCCCCGAGCCATGACCATTGATAGTCGTCATAGTATGTTGCTTATCACATCTTAAATAGTCAAGAGTATGTTTCTTACTTCTTGTCGAGAGATGCAGATATAGTTGTTGTTGTCTTTTTTTTTTTTTTATGCAGGTATAGTTGTACAAACTTTATTTCGTATCAGTGTCAATATCTTAACAATCTTTAAACTAAGGCTACATTTGAAGATCTATTAACACTGCCTAAACCTTTGATAGACAATCCACAACAACACTAATTAACTAAGACTATCTCCAATATATTTTGCTAATTTTTTTCTACTTTTCTGTAATAGCATTGTTCAAAATATAAAGTTATAATAGATTGCTATTTCTTCTATAAATAGAGAAAAATAGCAATTTCTATTATTATTTTTGGACATCCGGTAGCAATCTCTATTTTAAATAAAGAAATATCAAGAAATTGGAGTGAATTTACCTCTAAATGATATTATAAAGGCAAAATTGTAATGGGTCAGAAATGCTCTAGACTGAAGGAATAATATGGAGAGATTTGAGATTAATTACATGGATTATTATGAGTAAAGCCATTGTAGTTTGTTCATCTTTGTAACTGTTCTGGAGTTTGGTTGCTTGTAGAGGATGGTGACGTGTTGTTGATGTTGTTAGGACTAGTCTTTTGTTCAAGAGGTGGAAAAATCTCTGGCTTTTATTGATTCCCCTTGTTGGCTTTAGCCGCCGCTAATTTCCCAAATTACAATGCCTTTGTGAATTTTGTAAATAGGTGTTCATCCTTGCACAAGCTAAAGTTAATTATTCTTAGGGATGAAAATGATCAGTCGTGTGTCACACGGTGGATAGACTCTGTGGTTAAGCATAAACTCAAGCATCTTGATGTTGAGTGTCACGTGAAGCGTTAGTGTTTCTAGAAGAGATTCCCTTAAGCCTTTATATATATATGTGACGATTTAGCACTTGCCGAATCATATTTTGTTGACCGCTACAAAATGAAATTTTAGGCATAGGTTTACAATCAGATTGAGACTATAGTCCCCATTCTTCAAGCTAATTTTTCGATTTTTTTTTTTGAACTTGTATGTTTATATGGTAGCTTGAGCATACGCTAAAAAAACCGACCATTTGCTGACTCATTGAAGCCCTTTGACCAAGGTAATTACCAAATCTTGTCGGTAACCAACAACAATCAGGTGGTTTCAGATTTATTTGTCGTTGTTCCCTCAAAAATTTCTCTCTCTTTTTACCTAATGCCAGAATTGAAGATCTTTTGCTTCTTCCTGGTTTCTTCTCCATCTCTCTATATATTGTTCATAAACAAAGCTCTTGTTACTTTCTGGTTCAACATATATACATCTAAGTTATTCCGGGAGCGGAAACATATTAACGGAGCTCGGACTCATCAAGCCAGGTATGTTTGTTTTCGTCTCTCTCAGGTTAATTAACTGACTAGCTGCGTTTCACTAGTTGATATTTATGGGATTCTTATGCCCAAGTTGATGGGCTCTTTGTGTCATAGCATCGTGCAACATTCGAGTTTTCCATTTTCATACTGCAACGAGTTTTGTCTATATAAACTTTTATGTGTGTGCTTACTTATATATCCATAGCTACGGGTCGCGTGTAGGTCCCGTGATGACCTAACTCATCATGTGGTTCTCGATTAAGGTCGGTTGCCGAAATTGTAACTTCCCACTAGAAGTCTCCTGGTGGTATGGTAGCCTATGTTTCGCACGTCACGTGTTCATGCATTATAGCTCATATAACTCATTACCACGTAGGCTCTTAAATTCAGATCTAACGTTAAAACGTTTTAGTTACACATAATCGGTAAGATTCGAAGATCCTTTAGTATTTTCCCTTTTTAGTATGTTACTGTTTTCAAATACACTAGAGTCTAGACGATTAACCTTTAAAAAAATGAAAGTTAGGTATTCATATTCTACAAGCAGCCCAATAGGCAATGTCCATTTTTATGGTTTGAATTTCAAGTATCCAACCTATCTTATTTACTCATAATCTTTATATATTTTTGTTTCTTAAGTCCAAAATATTTGAAACCAGTTTTGTTTTTAAAGAATTTGTGTGCATGATTGTTGCCGACATATTGGGGATTCATCCAACGAACCAATACAGTGTTTGTTGTTTTCTTATGTCCCATCACACCGAAAGACTACGGGGTCACACACAGTCCCCATAATCTGGGTCCCACTAACTGTTCCCTTCTCTCGAGGAATGTGAAACACGAAGGTTCGTGTGCAGAGCGTCTGACTATTGCGACCTAACACGGTACGGTTATCGATCCAGTTCAGTCGCTGTAAATACTACTCCCTCCTATTCAATATAGATCATGTTTTATAGTAAAAAATATTTTGTTTATATTTACACGAAATTTTGAAGTTTTAAAGTTAATTTTAATTTTATTGGAAACTGTTCATCTAATTAGATTTTATGGTTCTTTTTATAGTTGGTTAAATGATTTAAAAATTATATCTTTAAAATATTTCTTTTTTTACATATAACTTTCTTAATCTTTATGTAATCAACTATTATTAAAAAAAGAAAGAGTACTGAAAATATCGCTGATCAAACCGGAATATAACCATGTATTGCGCAAATAAATCGAACCAGACAAATCATTCCTTTATCATGAGCTGTATTTCAGTTAAAATAAAAAAATTATAACGATCAAACAACTGTTACAAAAAAAACGACCAAAAAATTAATAATACTACTCGAGATATTTGTGTGAACTATTCTTTTTCTTTTCACGAGAGTTATTTGGGTGAGGTTAGTGATTATTTATATTGTTTTTTGTCTGACATACAAAAGGATCTCAATTAATGATCTCTATCAATTAATTATATCTGCATGCACCTTTATGAAGCATTTCTTTTTATACAATAAATGGACCACATTCACATGTTAGAATAATTATATAATCGTTTATAGCTTGCAGTATATAAACCTGTTTATCTATACTTTAGAAGTCTTATGTTAAACGTGTATAACGACGACCTATGTACTTTATATATTTTCTTTTGTTGCTAAATACTTTATATTTATTTTGCATGCTCAAATGTTGTGTTTCCCACTACGCGTTTAATTACCAATTAGTATTACCAATTTGAATAATACAAGCGTTTGCTAAGGATGGAACTAGTTATCAACATTTGAGTCAAGGGCCACAAATAACAATCAGTGCACTGCCTTTTTAAAAAAGTTAGAGCGCACTATTGTTAAGTCATTTCTGTCAATTTCATGTTTTTCTTCCCATCTTGGTTGGCCGGGAGTAAAAATTCATAGCCAATAACGTAAAACCTGCACATTTACATAAAACTAATTTTTAAAATACACTCCTTCCGTTTTAAGAAGAGGGCCACTTAGAAATTTTTTATGCATATTAAAAAATGATTAAAATACAGTAAATTTTTCATTAATTATATATATTTGACCAATAGTATTTGAGCCCCATCTTGGTTGGTCGGGATGGTCGGGAGTAAAAATTTGTAGTCAATAACATAAAACCAACACATTTACATAAAACTAATTTTTAAAATACACTCCCTCCATTTTATGAAGAGGGCCACTTAGAAAATTTTTACGCATATTAAAAAAATGATTAAAATACATTAAAATTTTCATTAATTATATCTATTTGACCAATAGTATTTGAGATAAATAATTTATTTATACTATCATTACATTTTACAATTAATATTAAGCTGAAAATAAGTATAAATTGCGTTAAAATTCTAAAACGACATTTTTATGTAACAAAAAAATGTTAAAATGACATTTTTTAAGAAACATATGGACGCATAATTTACAAAACTAATTTACTTCCACTGTCAGTTCTGCATAATGAATAAATTATAATTTCAGAATTTTATTTTTGAACTGATTTTTATATAATTTCAGAAATTAGTTTTGCCATCGACGGAAATATCTTTTGCTAAGAAAACTGACTATTTCAGTTTAATCATATGTATTACGTATTATTACATCAATTGATGTCTTGACATACGGAAATATTCTTACCACGATAATTAGTTATATGACGCAATACCAAAAGAAGTAATATTAATCATACATGTATATACACTCACATATATATTTATGATATACATGTATATATGACTGAGTGATTAGATTCCTCAATAAACTTGATTTTATATATTGTTTTGCTATTATTCGTATAATAATTGCATAGCATCAGACCGTTAAAAAATTGCATAACCACAAAGGAACTGTTGACATTCTTTTATACGGATAATGTAAATAAATAGTAAAACTGATTATTTTATTTATCTTGGCTATAAATACATTCAGTCAGAAACTATTTATATTTTCTGGTTTGCACAGAAAAATGTTTGATCTATAAATTTGATAATTTGACCTTTATTTGTTGGATCTGTTTTGTTTGACTCCTGATGCAACGATTGGGACACACTCATCGCTTAACCTACACCACAATTTTCATTTCATCACATACATTGTTTTTTCCATTTTATTCTTTCTGACAATAATTTCTTATCATTGCCTAAATATGACTACCATATTTCAACAACATTTTAAATTATTTAAGTTCTGTAACAAATTTTTAATAGTTGACAAAATAATTGTTTAACGTCTGAAGAACTTATAAAAACATATCTCGTAGTTGTCGCTGTTAAGAATCCCAAACTATATTTTACAATTTGTTTTCAATCAACCAGAATTATTTGTAAACTTAAATAACAAGTTAACAACAAATATCTTGGAGACTTTATGATTAAAGAAAATGTAATTATTGAATTTTCTTATTTTATATCATCCACAAAAGACCAAATTAAAGACAATGTCGTCCATGTCCTTGTCCTTTCTCCTGCCATAAGATAAATGACAAAGAGAACTATTGGAACACCTTACCAGAAATATTAACTTTTATTTATCAATAATTTTAATTCCTATTTCCTTACCTTAGTTGTTGCATTAAATGTGTTGCTTTCTCTTTGGAGGATAAATGGATTCTGATAACCTTCTCTCGGTTCTGTAGCTAATTCTTCTCCTTCTCCGGTGGGTGCTACGTCAGCTTCTCCGAGCTTACGTCATCTCAACGGCGTCCCTGAGCCATATCAAAGGTCTCTCTTTATATCTATATCTTTCCTTCATACATCTAAGTATAATCTGATTGGTCAGTGACAAATAACGAAGGTGAAGAGAAACGCTGCGCTGTGCTCTACCGTTTTGAGTAAATCTACGGAGATTAGTTGTGTTTGCTTCTTTTAGCCTTTTAGGTTTAGTTTTAATATATTTTAATGCAACAACTTGCTCAAAGTTCTGAGACTGTTATAGATTTCTCTTTTCCTTGCAAGTTTTTCCTGAAAAGCAAAGGAGGGAATCTTGAAACCTCGCAACTTGTTTTCCTTTTCCTTACTTAGAATATTTCCAAATGTGCGTTTCTATAAATAGAAACTTGATTTCCCTTATAGTCAAATTCGTATTTTTATATTCCCAACTTTTATCTCAAAAGATAATCTGAGAAGCTTGTTTCGATGGAATTCCATGTCAGACTTATGAATATTCTACCACAATTATTCAATATAATTTATTATGATTTTATCTCCTTTAAACCCTTTGGAATTGGACCTCTGTTTATATATTTTTTTCCCTAAAATTATGTTTTTGTTTTGTTTTCAACAGATTCAGGATCAATCTTGAGCTAAACGAGAAAGTTGCTGATTGTTATCTTCTGGTGTGATAAAAATAATGGGATTTTTTTCGTCGATGTTCAGTGGGTTTGCTCGATCTTTCTCGATCAAGAAAGTGAAGAACAATAATGGAACTAGCGACGCTAAGGAAGCTGCTGATGAGATGGCGAGAGATGCCAAGAAGAAGGAGAAGATTCTGAAATCATGTGGTTACGTTTATGCAGACGGTTCTAATAACTCGGCCTCTGTTTTCTCTAAACGAGGAGAAAAAGGCGTTAACCAGGACTGTGCAATAGTTTGGGAGGTACGCTACAACTTACAGCTCTCTTCAGTTACTGCTTGGTTCTTTTTAATGTTACATCTTAACAGCAACTAGATTCATATATTCTCTATGCGATTTACTGCCTTTTGAGCTTGTTGATACCATAGTTATCGGTTATAGGTTGGCCGGCCATGAAATTTTGGAGTCTACATGCAATTTTGTAAAGATTTTAATTAAAAATTATTTATAAGGTTGAAAATCTATGTTTATGTAAATTAATTTAAAATTTTAGAGGTTGGTTATAGACTTATAGGTCAAATATTTCACTTGCCTATACCGATCCTTTCTTTTGATTTCTTTTTTCAATAAAATTGGTATATTTTCTGTGTTCGGTATATCTTCCAGCTTCAAAACGCAGGGTTAACCAATGATGAGCCTGTTGACAATTTGTCTTTGGTAAACAGGGATTTGGGTGCCAAGAAGACATGATTTTCTGCGGAATATTCGATGGACATGGACCATGGGGTCACTATGTAGCCAAACATGTAAGAAACTCAATGCCTTCGTCGCTTCTTTGCAACTGGCAAAAGAGTCTTGCTCAAGCCACACTATTAGACCCCGAGCTAGACCTCGAAGGCTCCAATAAAAAGCTCTCAAGATTTGACATATGGAAACATTCCTATCTCAAGACATGTGCATCAGTTGATCAAGAGCTTGAACATCACCGCAAGATAGATTCTTACAACAGTGGCACAACCGCTCTAACTATTGTCAGACAGGTAAAACAAAAAAAACATTAGTTACCTATTTATTATGTCCACTAATCAATGGTTTCTTGATGAATATAGGGTGAAGTTATTTATATATCAAATGTAGGCGATTCGCGAGCGGTACTAGCCACGGTTTCTGATGAAGGAAGCTTGGTTGCTGTTCAGCTCACACTCGATTTCAAACCTAATCTGCCTCGTTAGTTCTCTCAACTCCTCCTAAGAAAATTAAAGTTGGAAAAAAGAAATATGTTTCTTGTTATAGTAAGCTCTTGAATCTTGATTTCTTGTATTTGTTTTGCTGTTAAAATAGAGGAGAAGGAGCGGATACTCGGATGCAAAGGGAGGGTTTTCTGTCTGAAAGATGAGCCTGGAGTCCACCGTGTGTGGCAACCAGATGCAGAAACACCTGGGCTTGCAATGTCGAGAGCGTTCGGAGACTATTGTATCAAAGACTATGGATTGGTCTCAGTCCCTGAAGTTACTCAAAGACATATCTCTGCTAAAGATCACTTCATTATCTTGGCTAGTGATGGGGTAAGTATCTAGAAACCCACATATTATTTACTTTGGTAAAATGTTATATTGAACAATACTTTTTTGGTTTGAATATAAAAGATATGGGATGTGATCTCAAACCAAGAAGCTATAGAGATCGTTTCTTTGACCACTGAGCGGCCTAAGGCGGCTAAGAAGTTAGTTGAGCAAGCGGTTCGGGCTTGGAAGAAGAAGAAACGAGGAATCGCCATGGACGATATGTCCGTGGTCTGCCTCTTTCTCCATTCGTCATCGTCATCTCTCTCACAACATGTTCATCATGCCACGTCTTTTAAGTAAAAAAATGAGTTGTAAATAGTTCAGGGATAGCGTTGCACATTCATTTTGAAATTGGAAATGCATTTTTTTGGTTGCAGCCATCATGAGGTGATTCATAAGTCTCAAGTGCTTCACTGAATTATAAGCTGAAAAAAAAAAGAAAAAGAAGGTAACAATAATTCAATAAAGAAACCATATAAGAAAATTCGTTTCAATATAACATCCTGATAAAATGGGAACATGTGGAGTTCTGGTCTGTAATGTTGGGTGTTAATATTTATTAAGTGGGCTTGGCCCATATTGAATTTGTGATCCCTTATTCTTGCCAGACCAGAGGTCCAGAGATCCTATAACCGAAAATGTAAATAGACGATGCTCTTCTTTAACCTTTACACATTGCAGAGAACATATGCGGTTGATACGATTTTAAATACCCGTATATTAACTGAAAAACATTTAAAAAATTACAACCTGTATTTGTACTAGGGCTGTTCAATATGGCAAAACCGAACCGTACCGAACCGAACCGAACCGAAATAGATAATATGGTTTGGATTTGGTATATACCATACAAACCGAATGGATATGATTTTAAAAAAACCGTAGGATTTGGATATGGTTCGGTATATAACCGATAAAACCGAATAAACCGAATAAAACCGATAAAAAAATAGAAACATGTAAATATGTATATATTTTATAACAACGTATGAAAATCATAAGTTAATTTTTTTGCTAATAACTATTACCATATTTTTTACAGTAATAAAATAGTCCTGATTTGTAAAACACTTGAACTATAATTAAATAACAATTCATCGCAAACATGCTTCTTATTTTCTTAGTCTTCTTTTGATCTTTTTGCTTTAATTTAGCATTGACTAAATTGAAATAAAGATTATAAATTTGATGATAACAATTAGTGGAAATTCTTCACAATTTTTTTATTATCTATAGACGAATAGAGTTTCGTGTTTAATAGAAGAAACATGACTTTGATGAACGCTAAATATGAAAGAATATAATAACTTATTTTTTGTGCTTCGTGTTTCTGTTTTATTTTTTGTTTTTTATTTTTATTATCAAAATTTTGAGATTTGATTTTAATTATAGATTTGATTATTTTATTAGATGATAGAAACATTTTTTATTTTTGTTCTTTTATTTAAACTTATAATATTTTTTAATAAATGAATGTGTTGACAACAAGACTCTAAAATTCATATAATATGATCCCAAAATAAAGAATTATGTTTTTTGGTATAAAACCGAATAAACCAAAAACCGACGGTATATAAACCGAACCGAACCGAAGTAAATATGGATTTAGAATGGTAGTTATATTTTACTAACCGAAATACCGAAAAACCGAAAAAACCGAACCGAAACCGAACCGATATCCGGATTGAACACCCCTAATTTGTACTAATTAAAAAAGTATTTTGCTGAGTTGTCATATAATTAGAATGCTAATTTTTCTTACGTGGCGGCTTGAGAATCAATTGAGAATTTTGTTAGTCCAAAATTAAATTGTTATGGAATGTTATATTATACAGTATGCCATTATGGATCACATTTATCAAATTAAAATTATTATACATTTTTTCCTTAAATAAAACTACAGAATTACTTAATGTGATTAAGATATATATGATAATTAATAATTTTAAATAATAAAGATTTGTTAACAATCTGTATACTTTCTATCATTTTTGTTTAATTATTTATTATTAAAAAAATTACACAATTACATTAACCATATAATAAAAATTTAGATTTTTTTGTATATGTTGTATTTTGAATTTTTGAAAACGAGTATAAATTACTAAAACTGTTAAAAGTCTCACATAAACTTTTGTGATCAAGATTTAATTTTTTTTTCTATAATAAGATACAATGATTATAAAATCATATGAATAAATAATTTTATTTTAATATGTGTTTATGTTAATATAAATATATATTTCATATCGTTTAAATTAAACTATACATCATATGAAAATACATATTTATATTTTGATATCTGCGTTGAACATATATTGAAAAGTTAATATTATAGTTTTGAAATCTTCATTTTTTTTAAATGATTATAAATTATTGAAACCAAAAAAAAAATTGTTGGTGTAAAATTTTGTTACACAAATATGCAAATAATCATAAAATCATATGAGTAGAAACCTCATTTAATAAATATCTGTATTAAAAGTATACTATATATATCTATGTTAATATCATTTAAATTTAATTATATATCATATACGATAGATAATATTGATTGTTTTGATTTATTTACCCTAAAATGATTGTGAATAAACAAGAGCGGTCATTTGATTTATATGAGCACACCAATTTATTACATAATAGTAACAGATTTTTTAGTTATTTAATATATAATTTTATTTTATTATTTCATAATATGCAGAGAAACATAAAATAAGTAATAAATATATAATATTTATTCTGCACAAGACGCAGATCTTAACCTAAGTATGTATCTGTTTAATAATTTTAAATCTTAAACATTTTCTAAATCTCAGGCCAAAACAAAATAACGAAATGAGAATAAACTCATAAATCAATATTTATATCGAGCAATAACAAAAATGAAAAAAAGCGACACAAAAATGAGAAAAATATTGAAGATACATAGGATTGGCACGTGAACGTAAACTTCTCATAACCATAATTAACTTTTAAATTGATAAATAATGATATAAAACCGAGCTGACATAGTTTCATTGTAACCAAATAGTAGGCTCGAGATTCTTCGGCCTAAACATTAGGTTCTTATGTGATAAGTGATTTTTTGACTTAAAATATTTTAAAAATAGGATTAGTTCATCAGTAAATAAATTATATAATTAACAAAAAAGTTTTTAATTTTTTTTTTGAAGGGCCAAAAATATTAATCCGATCAAAAATATAAATTTTATTTTTCCATACGATATTTTTTAAGTAATTTTCAGTGCGCAATGCGTAGACGCACATGTATACTGTATGGTAACTATTTTGAAGTTTTATATGGACCGTAATATTTTTTTTTTTTTTTTTTTGTAACTTATGGACCGTAATATTTGAGGTGACGCATGAGCATAGATTCATATTCCTTGTTTAGGAAGACAATGAACTCATCTTTGCATTTGATGTCATCATATGAACAAAATCTGCAGATTCGGTGTTAGTCTTACAAGTTGCACCAATAAAATGTGATCATCATCGTAAGTTTGTGCCCATATAAAATCCTCACAACTCTTCACCTTGTTTCAAATCAATCAATGTTATATCCAAAAACAAAAACTGGTCACCATATCATCGCGTACGTATATAATTCTCCACGGTTCATAATCTTTTTTTACACATTTTGATTACTTATTCAGATTTTTTTCAAAACATTTTTTTTGGCAAACTATCATCTTGAGTTTTACTGAATGTATGAAAACCTGCACATGATTGTATTTTTACATTTTGGGTCTTCTCGTGAGTTACAATCGAGCTGCATATAAGTATAACATTTTTTTTTCTTATCAAAACATACTAACTTCATTCTTTAAAGATAATCTACTGTTTTCACACATATTAAAAAAAACATGTTGAATCATTATCGTAATTTCATTATAATTTTCAATTTTCAATTTTTAATAATTTTTAATTTATAATAATTCAATAAACTCAATTAATTGTTTAAAAGCTTACAATATCTTCATAAAAAGTTGTTTTTATGAAATTATGTTTTTTTTCCCGAAACTTCTATTTAAACGGAACAGAACAAATATATTTTTTTACGTGACTAGTACTTTTAAAAGAGGATAAAGGGATATATAAATCTTGGTCCATGGTTGATGAAAAAAAAAAAAAAAAAATCTTGGTCCATGGGTCATGCCCAGGCCAATGGTCAACAAAATGAAGTCAATGAAGTAGGAGAACGTGAAAAGCGAGAATCTCGCAACTTGTAGATGAAGGTTAGTCTTTCACCTTTGTCGTATTCTTTTTATTTATTTTAGGCTTAAGTCGGGCAGCTATTATTCAGGTGAGGTATATCAAGCTAACAATCTATATTTATATATTATCCTTTCTATATGCACCATTATTTAATATTGGCTTCATTTATAAAATCATTTAAAATTGCTTTTTATATATAGACTATAATTATAGTACAATTCCACGAAAGCGTTCAAATTACTTAAATACGAAGAGTAACCCAATCCAACTTATGCAAACTACTACCTATGACATGGGAAAAAAAGATTTAGCCTCTAGACAATTAAAGAAATGTCTATGTGGATCAGTCCACACATCCATTTAGGTTGCATATCGTACTGACCAACTAAAATCCATGGTACAAAGAATTAGAAATCCTCATTCGAGCTCGCTCACAAATTTTTTAATCAGTTAATTAAAAGTATTGTCGAAACATGAGTTATTAAAATTTCCCAAATCATTTAGAGCATGATTATTGGGGGTTCTTAGAGTGAGGTTCTTAGCGGAATATAAGAACCTGTCTCTTAACTTTTAACTAAAAAAGTTAAGAACCGACTCTTAAAACTCTTATTTAAGAACCGGTTCTTAGCTTTTTTAAGTTAAAAGTTAAGAGACCGGTTCTTATATTCCGTTAAGAACTCTACCCTAAGAACTTTTCAATAATTATGCTCATAGGTTTTCTTTGTAGAAACCCTTTCTAAATCAAAACATGTGATATCTTTCAATATTTTTGACTTTTGGTTGTAACTTTTTGAAAATAATAAACATATAAGTTTTTACACTATTTCGTATTTTACCTACGGTAGCAGGGCTGGTTCTACTGCGTCCAATTCGATTTTCCGATGAGAGCCGAGTTAACGTCTATGTTATCATGTATTGCCAAAAGCCACGCCCGGATTAGAGAGATTAGTCAGGTCTAAGATCTTTGATCATTTCTTGGTTAACAATTTTTTTTTAAAATCGTATTTTAGTATATTCAGATTAATAGTGTAGCTTTTACAACTCTTGGAGGGTTTGAGCGGTCGTAACTTGTAACGTTGACTTTCAAGAACGAAAAACGAATATACTTCTTCGACCTGATTCTTAAATCGGAAAACACAAGTCTGTCTCAGCAAATCACATGCATCCACTATTTATTTCCCTGATGAGGATGGGATATCCGTTCTTTTCTAAAATTCAATGACAAACTGGTATATTACTCTCTCCGTTAAATTTTTTGCTTGTTCCACAAAGATATATCTATTTATATAAAGAATTTTATATATGTTTAAGGTACTTTTTTTATATTTTTAAGAAACATTAAATGAAAATATTTGAATTGATTAAATTTCATTGGTGAAAATTAATTGGAAAGTGTATAATAAAGTAAAAAAAAAATTAAATTATAAATATTTATTAAATTCTTAATAAGCGTGAACACTTTAGAAAATCTTAATTTCGGGAAATTGAGGGAGTATTTATTTAGAAAGTCCCAACCATCAATCTTTTATGTTTGACATTATATAAAAACCAATATATTTAGACTGAGCATCATCTCTACATTTTTTCTTCTAATTTTCAAAGTTAAAACGGCCCGGCTGCTATTGTGTTTAACATTAATCAAAACATTTCGAAATATAAGAATAAAAGTCAAAAGAGAAAAATGTATCGACTTATCTTATTTGAAGATTAAGTGTGTATTAACAGGTGGTGGAACAAATATGAGTTTGCATAGTAGTCAAACAAAATGAAACTCATATTAGTTCTACCTCCTGTTGAAGCCCACATTAATCTGAATAAGATTTCCACACACACACACATTCTTATATTCATGTGTGCTATTTATAGCAATAAATTATATTACATGACCATATATATATGTATTTCTTTTAAGAGATGAATGAAAGCACACTAGCGACAAATGCATAAAACTATTAAGCAACAAAAGAACAAATAAACAAATGTATAAAACTCAATTGTTAACTGTATTATACATTTGACATCAAAGCCGGAACATTTCTATAAATAAAATTAATTATGCATAAACATCTTAGAAAAAAACTAACTATAAAGACCTATAATACAAAACAAACATGTCAACAAAAATTCTACGACTAACCTCCATCAGTCAATGTATATGCACGCATCACTACCCAATTCCGTAAAGATAAAATTTGCATGGAACATGAAAAGAAACATATACTATCGTACCAAAAGTAAGATTTTCTAAAATGTTCACGTTTATTATTAAAAATTCAATAAGTGTTTATAATTTAATTTTTCTTTTATTTTATTATACACTTTCCAATAATTTTTCACCAATAAAATTTAATCAATTCAAATATTTTCATTTAGTGTTTCTTAAAAGTATAAAAAATACTTTAAACATATAGAAAATCTATTTTTGTACAACAATTATAAAATCTAAAACATTTTATTTTTGGGAACGGAGGAAGTATTTAATTATAAGAAATACAAATAGTTGTAAATAATTTATTTAATTGGAATGTTTGTCACTGCCTATAGTATTGTTAATTATTTTAGTTCAATAAAGATTGTAGAATATATGGAAGCTAAGCAAGCTAAGTTCAATGAATGTTGAAAGCTTTTTTTTTTTTGTCATGTGATCTTTCATATTGAAATAAACAGAAGATGGTGCAAAGTACAAACAAATCCAAAAGAGGGAAACAAAGCTTTCAATATTAATTGAAAAACTAAAGCTTTATTCAGAGAAAAAAAATCTAAAGAAAACACAATGCAGAAAAAGACTTCAAGACATTATCTTCTGTTTAATCACTACACTACCGTACTTTGAAAAGCTATGTGTATTTCAATAATCCAATGAGAAAATTCATATAGAAATTTCGTCACCTATGCATATCTATAACGATATGTCAACTTCTGGAAAACCGTACACAAAGTACATAAATTTTCAGAATGCAAGAAATTTAGAGCTGGAATAGTATTTAATTACTTTCTTAGCGCTTATCAATAAGATATACACGAAAAATAGTAAAAAAATGAAAAGCAGATAATAGGCCTTGGCATTTTACCCGGACCCGAAGACCCGACCCAAAACCGACCCAAAAAACCCGGTTCGGATAGGAATCGACCCGATCAAATTACCCTATCGGGTCTTGTTGCAGAGGACCCGCGGGTCTTGGACCCGACCCGACCCAAACCCGAAACCCGATGGATACCCGAATTAATAATGTAAATTAAATAAAATGCATCAAGGGGAAATTGAAGACGGGTTATTCGTCTAGAGAACATGGAGGTCAACCACTAGGAGACAACAAATTGTTGTTGTATCTCGCATAGTTTAATATATATACACATTTTAATATAATAAAAATACAAATTTTGAATAAAATTTCGAATATTTTCGGATATATAAATATTTTCAGATATTTTTTTTGTATTTTTAGGTCTTTTTTAAATCAAACCCGAACCGAACCCGACCCGAAACCAAACCGAATCAGAACCGATAAATTCTAGTTATCCGAATGGATCTAACTATCTAAGACCCGACCCGACCCGGATCCGGCACGATCCGAACCGACCCGGAACCGAGAATTTGAAATTACCCTATCGGGTCCTAAACTTTTAGACCCGAAAGATCCGGACCCGAAAGAACCCGATCCGACGACCCGAATTCCCAGGCCTAGCAGATAACTCTGATATCCCGACGTGAACCGTCATGGGAAATGTGCTAATACATGACGTTGGAAACTTGCAATAAACTCGGATTATATGTTTCAAAAGCTTATTGTTTAAATGCGCGTAGTCACGTAATCGTTTTGAAATAGCAAGCAACTTGTTGAAAATAGCAGTGCATGCGGGTCCCACTTTCAACTTCTTCTTATACGGTCCAGATCGTAACTACGATCCGCCACGATGATCCCGCGTATTTCCACGTCAGACAAGGAATACTTTTATATATTTTGTTTATGATATGGTTTAGGTCAAAACAGATAGGTACGGTCGATGCACGTTATCTGGGTCCCGCAGAGGGTGCAGACCTAATTTAGGTACAGTTGAGCAGGAATCACCTGCTCCTGATCCTACAATAAAGCAATCAAAACCGCTAAAATGTCGCCACGTGTTTTATTAACAACCGTAAACAACTCTCTGACTCGAAACACCAACACTTGTGTCCGTACTAAACCAATGTCAGGGGGCGTTTTCGTCATTTTAGTTATCTTCTTCCTCGTTTTATATGACACACTCGAGGGAAACAAATGAAGTAAAGAGAGAGAGAGGTTCGGTTTTGTGTGTTCCCACCGGAAAAAAAAAACCCGAAGGTTTGACGATGAACCCGAATCTAATAACCCGTAACCCAATTCGGATCCTGGATCAACCGGTTCACCACTCTCTCCTCTATCTCCGAGCTGTCTTCCTCTTCATCCCGACTTAAAAGATCCGTACTTTTTTTTTTTTAACTTTCAGACCAAACTGAAAGTAAAAACATACTTGTCTTTTTTTCCTTGTTCTGTCGCAAAATGCCGCTGTCTCCATCCATTTTATCGGTTTTGTCGGAAGATCTTCTCGTTCGCGTCTACGGGTTCCTAGACCCGCCCTGTCGGAAAAAATGGCGACTCGTCAGCAAAGAGTTTCACCGAGTCGACTCACTGAGCCGCACATCGATCCGAATCCTCCGAGTCGAGTTCCTCCCCGCGCTTCTCTCCAACTACCCGAACCTCTCCTCCCTCGACCTCTCCGTCTGCCCCAAACTCGACGACGACGTCGTTCTGCGCCTAGCGTCCCACGGCGCCGTTTCGATAAAGTCGCTGAACCTGAGCCGCGCCACCGCGCTCCGAGCCAGGGGACTGGAGACGCTGGCTCGCTTGTGCCGAGGCCTCGAGCGAGTCGACGTGTCTCACTGCTGGGGGTTCGGAGATAGGGAAGCGGCGGCGCTTTCCGTCGCGGCGGGGCTGAGGGAGGTGAGGATGGACAAGTGCTTGAGCCTAAGCGACGTCGGATTGGCGAGGATCGTCCTCGGATGTAGTAATCTGAGCAAGATTAGTTTGAAGTGGTGTATGGAGATCTCTGATCTTGGGATCGATCTTCTCTGTAAGAAATGCAAAGACTTGAGATCTCTCGACGTCTCCTATCTTAAGGTTCGGTCTCAAAGTTTCTATCTTTGTAAGAGATTTTGAAATAATCTGACTTTTTGATTTGGATTCCAGATCACGAATGATTCGATCCGGTCCATAGCTTTACTGCCAAAGCTCGAGGTTTTAGAGATGGTGAACTGTCCGTTGGTAGATGATGATGGGTTACAGTATCTTGAGAATGGTTGTCCTTCATTACAGGTACTGTTTTGTCTTCACACAGAAAGCTTTTGTTTAAGATTCTTTATTAACTTGTAAGAAGTAAAAACAGGAGATTGATGTCACAAGGTGTGAGCGTGTGAGTTTGTCTGGCGTTGTCTCCATTGTCAGAGGCCATCCTGATCTTCAACACCTGAAAGCCAGTCACTGTGTATCGGTAAGTCTTATTGATCAAACCTAATAAATAGATATATTTTGGCCTGCGGGTTCCGTTACCGGTTTTTTTGGGTCGGTTAGTTTGAAATTCGGTTGGTTCAATTCAGATGAGATAAATTGAACCTAAATCTCGCTGAATTGAACAGAAAATAAATTTAGTTCAGTTTCCCGTTAGTTTGGTTTTAAAAATTTCTACCAAAGATTTTGAATGCGGTTAAATTTCAGCTTAAATTGATGAAAAATTAAAAAAAGAAGAAGGTTAAGCTCGGTTATTTTGGTTCGGAATTTTGGTTAAAATTAGTATAATTTTTAAATATTTGTTTTTATAGAAAACCGAACTAACCGATTACTAAACCGAGTTTTTTTTTAATTACGGAATCGAACCGAACCTCCTAACCAAACTTTTCGGTTCGGTTCAGTAGGTTTGGTTAATAACAGCAGGCCTAGATATATTGGTGGATGAACTCTCTGTGGAATGTGTAGATACTCATTACTCTTTTGTGATTCACAGGAAGTATCTCTGAGCTTCTTACATAACATCAAAGCTTTGAAGCATCTCAAGACACTATGGATCGATGGAGCTCGTGTCTCTGACTCCTCTCTCTTAACCTTAAGCTCTAGCTGTAGATCCTTAACAGATATCGGAGTGAGCAAATGTGTGGGTGTGACGGATATTGGAGTGGTGGGACTTGCACGCAACTGCATAAACCTGAAAACCCTAAACCTAGCGTGCTGCGGGTTTGTGACTGATGCAGCCATATCTGCGGTAGCTCAGTCTTGCCGCAATCTGGAGACTCTTAAGTTAGAGTCTTGTCATATGATAACCGAGAAAGGTCTTCAATCTCTCGGATGTTACTCCAAGGATCTTCAAGAACTCGATCTTACCGACTGTTATGGCGTCAATGACAGAGGTAAAACAAAGATACATGTCGATTCAAACTCATATTTGTGTGTTTACATCTCATCAGTTATGGTACTTTACTTACTGCAGGGCTAGAATATATCTCAAAGTGTTCGAATCTCCTAAGATTGAAACTTGGCCTCTGCACAAATATCTCAGACAAAGGGATGTTTCATATCGGTTCCAAATGTTCCAAGCTTCTAGAACTTGATCTATACCGGTAACATTCTTCTCTTTGAGCTAAAAGGAAAGTTGCAACTTCTTGATTCGGTTTTCTAATTGATTCTGGTTTGTTGAGTGCAGTTGTGGTGGTTTTGGAGATGACGGTTTAGCAGCTATATCACGAGGTTGCAAGAGCTTGAACCGGCTCATTATATCGTACTGCGGTGAGCTAACAGACGCAGGGGTTGAACAAACCCGTCAGCTAGAACATCTAAGTCACCTTGAACTTCGAGGGCTAAAGAATATAACCGGTGCTGGTCTAGCTGCAGTTGCGTGCGGCTGCAAGAAATTGGATTACTTGGACCTCAAGAAGTGCGAGAACATCGATGACTCAGGCTTCTGGGCGCTTGCTTACTTCGCAAGAAACCTAAGACAGGTAAATTAAAAAACATTGAGAGAATAAACCGACCGGTTTGGTTAATGGAAACAAATGTGATGCTTTGTGTCGTGTATTTGGTTTGGCAGATAAACTTGTGCTATTGCTCGGTTTCTGATACGGCTCTATGCATGTTAATGAGCAATCTGAGTCGGGTTCAAGACGTTGACTTAGTCAACCTGAACCGTGTGACTGTGGAAGGGTCTGAGTTTGCTCTAAGAGCCTGTTGCAATAGGCTCAAGAAGCTTAAACTTTTCGCTCCTCTCAGATTCTTGCTCTCATCTGAATTGCTTGAGATGCTTCATGCTCGTGGTTGCCGCATTAGATGGGACTGAAAGACACAACTTTCTTCAATGGAACTTTACTAGTAACACTTTAATGTGTTCGTATGTCTACTTGTTGTATCTATCAAAAATTCTACTATGTTTTTAAATTCGGTTTACCAATTATATGTCTACCGCTTTGGTCTTATCTTCCAACATAAACAATAGTAGTTTTATAAAACAAAAATATTATTTTGGTATTCTATGCAAAATGATCCCGTAAATTACATTTTCAAGGTATTTGAAACGTTCTATTGTAAATGCTACATGTTCACTCTAATGTATGTATGTGTTTGTTAGAATGTAAGAATCTATTCAACAAAAAAATTATATACCGAGAATTTACATGTTAGTCAGTGTTTGTTGGGAAAATTAGCGGATAGTATTTTCTTTGAGAGGTTGAGATGGAATGTAGACGATTTATATTTGTGAAAGCTTTTGTATTTGGGAAAGAGATTCTTTTACAAAGGCTTGTGTTTGGAGATTTTTTAAAGACTCTTAGAACTCTTTATGAAATGTTTTCTCTCTACTCTTTTTCTTGATTCTTCAACGATTACAAATGGTGCTAAGCACCCCTATTTATACAAGTGAAGGAGCACACTCTAACATGTTCTAGATTTCTTTAAATTATTATTTTATTTCAAAATATCTAACTCCATAACTTTCTCTCTTTTTCTACACAATTCTTCTTCTATACTTCTCCACTTTTCTCTAGATGTTTCTTCTTCTTGGACTAAGGCTTGATTGTGATTTGATTAGTTTTGGGCTTAAGGAGGGAAATCCAACAAATCTCCCCCTTCCCGATTTAGCCCGAAACAGTCGCCATGCCTGTGCCTTTGCAGCAATCCTCAAACTTCTTGATCGGTAATACTTTGGTCATAAAGTCTGACCAGTTTTCGTCGGTGTGTACCTTTGTGAGATGTATGAGTTTCTCTTCAAAAACTTCTCGGATCCAATGATGCCGAATGTCAATGTGCTTCGAGCGAGAGTGAAACGTTGGATTCTTTGCTAAGTGAATAGCACTTTGGTTGTCACATAGCATGTTGTATTTTTCTTGCTTTACTCCCAACTCAAGCAAGAAGTTCTTCATCCATAGCATCTCTTTGCACGCTTCCGTTGCTGCGATATACTCTGCTTCCGTAGTGGATAAGGCAACACACTTTTGTAGCTTCGATTGCCAGGAAACAGCTCCCCCTGCAAAGGTAGTCACAAATCCTGATGTAGATTTTCTTGAATCTTTATCACCAGCCCAATCTGCATCGGTGTAACCGTTCAACTCCAATTTTCCATTGCCAAAACATAGACACTTCTTCGTTGTGCCTCGTAGATAGCGTAGGATCCACTTAACTGCTTTCCAATGCTCCTTTCCTGGATTCGCTAGAAAGCGACTCACAACTCCTACAACATAGGTAATGTCAGATCTGGTGCACACCATAGCATACATGAGACTGCCCACTGCTGATGCATATGGGGTAGTCTTCATTTCCTCTTTCTCCTTCTCACTTGTTGGACTTTGCTTCGAACTTAGCTTGAAATGTCCACCAAGTGGAGTGCTCACCGGCTTTGCTTTGTGCATGTTGAATCTCTCCAACACCCTTTCAACATATCGTTCTTGGGACAACCATAAAAGCTTCTTTGGTCTATCCCGAGTGATCTTCATTCCAAGAATCTATCTCGCTTGTCCCAGATCTTTCATCGCAAAACACCTTCCCAAATCTTTCTTCAATGCGGCTATCTTGTTGCGATCTTGGTCCACAATTAACATATCATCAACATAGAGCAATAATATGAGAAAGTCGCCGTTTTCGTACCTCTTTATGAAAACGCAATGATCATTCTTGGTTTTCTTGAAGTTATGATCCACCATGAAAGAGTCAAACTTCTTGTACCATTGTCTTGGAGCTTGCTTGAGGCCATAAAGACTCTTCTTTAATCGGCACACCAATTCTTCTTTTCCTGGAACCTTGAATCCTTCAGGTTGCTCCATATAGATCTCCTCCTCGAGTTCACCATGTAGAAAGGCTGTCTTAACATCGAGTTTTTCAATATCCAAGTCTAGAACCGCTGCTAGACCAAGAACCACTCGGATAGAAGACATCTTCACCACCGGAGAGAATATTTCTTCAAAATCTATGCCTTTCTTCTGGTTGAATCCTTTCACAACCAATCGAGCTTTGTATCTTGGATTTGAGCTTCTCTCTTCATACTTCAACCTGTACACCCACTTGTTCTTCAAGGCTCTCTTTCCTTTTGGTACCTTCATCAGCTCATAAGTGTGATTATCATGCAAGGATTGCATTTCATCTTGCATAGCTTCAACCCACTCGTCTCTATGAGTGTCTCCTATGGCCTCCTCATAGCTTTGAGGCTCCCCCTCATCTGTAAGATTAACGTACTCATCCCGATAATATCTTACATATGGTCTTGTCTCTCTTCCAGACCTTCTTGGCTTATGTTCTTCCTCTGGCTCCACTTGAACTTCTTCTTCACCTTCATCACCATTCGGATCCATGATAGGATCCCGGTCCCCATCATCTCCAATCACTTGTTCATGATCTTGAGGCTTATGAGAATCTTCATTCCTTACAACCCTTAGCTTTGGTTTCTTTGATTTGCTGATGTCTTCGATTGTTTGATCTTCAAAGAAAACAACATCTCTGCTCCGGATAATTTTTCTGTTAACCGGATCCCAAAGCCGATAGCCGAAATCATCTCTTGGTGACCCAAGATAGATGCACTCTTTAGTCTTGGAGTCTAGCTTGGCTCGTTCATCCTTAGGTATATGGACAAACGCTCTGCAACCGAACACCTTCAAATGGTTGTAAGAGACCTTCTTACCCGACCAAACTTCCTCCGGGACATCACCTTCCAAAGGAACTGATGGTGTAAGATTTATGACGTCCACTGCAGTCTTTATGGCTTCTCCCCAAAATGGCTTGGGTAGTTTAGCGTGAGAGAGCATGCACCGAACTCTTTCTGTGATCATTCGATTCATTATTTCTGCTAGCCCGTTCAATTGTGGCGTCTTTGGTGGTGTCTTCTCCATTCTGATTCCATGAGCTTTGCAAAACACTTCAAAGGGACCTCGGTACTCTCCACCATTGTCAGATCGAACACACTTGAGTTTTTGACCCGTACTTCGCTCTGCTTTGGCTACAAATTCCTTGAAAGCATCAAGAACTTGATCTTTTGACTTCAAAAGGTATATCCATACCTTCCTTGAATGGTCATCAATAAAGGTGACGAAATATGATGCCCCTCCATTGGATTTCTCGGACATGGAGCATACGTCAGTATGCACAAGATCAAGAATATGCTTTCTTCTCATAGGCGCAAACGATCTTCGGAAAGCGACTCTATGTTGTTTTCCGGCTAAGCAATCATGACATGGTGAGAGAGAAATACCTTTCACCATGTCCGAGTCTTCGGTGCCATATATCGATGTCATCACTTGCGACATTTACTTCTTCCTTGCAAAGCTTGGCTTGAGTCACGTATAATGAGCCTTCTTTTCTTCCTCGAGCCATGATCAAACTCCCTTTGGTTAGCTTTCATTTGCCACTGCCAAAGTGACTGTCCAAGCCGGCATCATCGAGCTTTCCGGTTGATATGAGATTGAGTCTCATGTCGGGAACATGTCTCACATCCTTAAGAACTATCTTACATCCAGTGTTTGATGTAAGAATAACATCCCCTTTTCCAATGATCTTGCTTCTTCCTTGATTTCCCATTTGAACATTACCAAAGTCACCACTTTGATAGGTTGTGAAGAAGCTTCCATGAGGGGTGACGTGAAAAGAAGCACCAGAATCAACGATCCATGAGCTATCATCAGAGCTAAGATTACATTCTCCAACGAGATATAAATCTTCGCTCTGGTCTTCCACAATGGTGGTAGTCTTGTCTTCATGCTTCTTTGTAGGATTGAGCCGGTCTGGTTTGATATTTCCGGCTTGTTTGTCTTTCTTGAAAAACCGACATTCCGACTTCATGTGACCCGGCTTGCCACAGTAATAGCATGTGACTCTCGGACGTGACTTAGATCTTCCTCGAGATTGGTCTCGTCCTCTGCTTATGTTGTGACCACGAGTCTCTTCTCTACCTCGTCTATCAACAATGTTAGCTTCTGAATAAGAACTCGAACCTCGCTCCTTACTGCGAACTTCTTCATTTAGAAGGCTGTCAGTGACGGTGTCCATGGTAAGCTTTCCCTCCGGTGCTGAATTTCTTAGAGTGGCAACTAGTGTGTCCCAACTCTCCGGTAGTGAACTAAGGAGTAAAAGGGCTTGCATTTCGTCTTCAACCTTCATATCAACTTTGTTAAGCTGATTTACAATCTCCTTGAAATTGTTCAAGTGCTCCATCATGCTCTGGCCATCCTTGTACTCCAACTTTACCAACCGTCGAACAAGAAGAGCATTGTTTCGAGGTGTTTTCTTTTGAATCATGGATTCAAGTTTTGTCCATAATTCAAAAGCATTTGTGTAGGTAGAGACATGTTCAAAAAGAGATCGGTCAACATACTTACGTATTACGGCAACTGCCTTTCTATTAAGAATCTCCCATGCTTTATCATCCTTTCCTTTCGGCTTATCCTTCATGATGATGGGCTCATGAAAATCCTTACAATAAAGGTGATCTTCCATCATCGGTTTCCAATAAGAGAAGTTGTCCGTCGTGAGCTTGAACATGTCACCTTCAAAGGTAACGGTGGCCTCCATCTTCACTTCTTCAAAGATAACGGTAACCTTGCTCTGATACCAGCTGTTGGGAAAATTAGCGGGTAGTATTTTCTTTGAGAGGTTGAGATGGAATGTAGACGGTTTATATTTGTTAAAGCTTTTGTATTTGGGAAATGGATTCTTTTACAAAGGCTTGTGTTTGGAGATTTCTTAAAGACTCTTAGAACTCTTTATGAAATGTTTTCTCTCTACTCTTTTTCTTGATTCTTTGATGATTACAAATGGTGCTAAACACCCCTATTTATACAAGTGAAGGAGCACACTCTAACATGTTCTAGATTTCTCTAAATTATTATTTTATTTCAAAATATCTAACTCCATAACTTTCTCTCTTTTTCTACACAATTCTTCTTCTATACTTCTCCACTTTTCTCTAGATGTTTCTTCTTTTTGGACTAAGGCTTGATTGTGATTTGATTAGTTTTAGGCTTAAGGAGAGAAATCCAACAGTGTTGCTAATTAAAAAATTTAGACCAAGGGTAAGCTTTATTTTCACTAGCTAGCAACAAAGTACTAATAATTAGGGGTGGCACAATTGCTCGTTAATTGTCTCTACTTAACTCGTAAAATCGCGTACTTGGTTAGAGTCTGACCAAGTCTAGTATCAAATAATCTATTTTAATTATTTACAAATACAAAACAAATATAAGTATTAATTGGTGTAGTTTGACTTGTTATTCGCTTTTGTTAATGAGCAAAAACACGTTTTCTAAATCATAACAAAATAATTCATTTATATTTCCATTTTCATAAGTGAATCAAACATAGGTGATATATTTATATAAGCATATTGGAATTTTCTCTCTCTTATATATTCTATTTTCAGAATTTACTAAAACATAAAAACAATGAAATATTCTTTATCTATAATATTCTCAAAATATTATTTATCTCTAAATTCTAACTAATTATCAAATAATTTACCAATAATTATCAAGTAACTCACAAGTAATTTATAAGTAACAAATAGTAAAACAAGTAACTTGAAAATCCGTCGTTTTTTAGTAAGTACCTGAAATTGTAAATACTCGTTTTTAATAAATCAAGTGCAAGTCGAAATTTTTACTATTCGTATAAACCAAGCCGAATATTAAATATACCAAAAATAACAAGTACTCGGCTTGTACCCACCCCTACTAATAAGATCTATCAAATAATTTTAGAAAATCTCTTACAAGCAGACGCAATCTACTCCTTAGGACTTTATTTCCCTTAGTTGTTCATAATTTTTACTCCCAAGTAGAAGTGTAGAACAAAGAAAGTAAAAGTTGTCTACGACCAAAAAAGCTAATAATCTCACAAGTTTATTTTACCTATTTTTCTCTCATGGCAAAGAAGAAGCAAATCTAGTATGTAGTCAAACAGGTTAAGAATAGCATCATCCTCCTATAACACTGAAAGATGCTACTTTGACTAGCTAGCTTATTGGTTGTTTTTTCATTTTCAAATATTTTTGGGCCAATAATTTTTAATACCATTACACAGAAAATACCAAGTTATATAATTATATTGGTACATATTAGTTAATGTTGACCAGTGACATTTAAGAAAAAGATGACTAGTAAAACAAAGATAACTTCTAAAATGGATTGAAATTTGAAAGTGGTATATATTACGTAAGAATGAGTGTAAATACAGATTGTAAAAATTATTTCCATACATCACAGGAAGACAAAATGAGTAAAATCAACACAAAGAAAGAAATAACCATATCTTCTTGGATATGGATTGAAAATGTAGCTCTGACTTTAATTAATTTTACACAATGGAGATTTTATACCGTAAGTGTTAACGAGAGATGAGGTTGTCTTCTCAATAAATAGCGTCCTCACGTCTCTGAATCTAGCACACAGAGATAAAATATCACTTGTCAGTCTAAACAAACTAAAGAAAAATATATTGATATGGAGAACCAAGTTATGTCTTCTGCAAGCTCTTCCCTGGCCCAACTCGAAAAATGCAATGACATTAACGTGGCTGTGGAGGAGTCCAAGGAGACGGCAACGGAGAACAACAATCCGGGACTAGGGTCTGATTCTCAGGAAGTTGTGTCTGAAAGGAGGAGTGAGAACCCTAGTTTCGGATCTGGTGCTGTCCCAACAGGAAACGGCTTCATTTGTCGCTTTTGCAATAAGCGGTGCTCATCCTCTCAAAGCCTAGGTGGTCACATGAACTCGCACAAGAGGGAGCTACAGTGGGAAAGGAAGCAGAAGGAGAATGAACAACAGTTCCATCGTCAGTGGATATTAAGTCAATATTCACAAGGTGGTTTATCAAATGATAATAATCTTGGGAACACTTCTGAACCTTTCAAACGCATATGTACCGGCCTTTATCCATCTTTCAATAGCGGACTCATGGACATGAATATGACCGTAGTTCCTCGCATGGCTCCTACTGGCTTCTTCTCAGGGAACACTTTCACTAACGGTTCCTTTTCAGGGGGACTTGAGCCAATGCCCTCCTACAACAACTATCCCCCGATGCTCCCTAGAAACGTTCCTCCTTTTCCTCCACATAGGACTACCAATCTTCCTAGCTATTGGTATCCGCAAGAGAATGTATTGAACGAGGAGGATGTCATCTTAAAGCTAGGAAATGACAATATTGTGGAGATTGATGATGATGATGATGCTGATGCTGATGCTGTTGATCAGCCAGAAGAAGGGACATCTAAGAGCTGGGGCGCTGATCTATCCCTTTAAGTATTGTTTAATTTTCATTTTGAGGTATCATATCTATTAGAGACCTCTCTCTATCGTATCTATCTATGAATGTTGTTTTTCTCTTTTTTAATTTTATTGTATTCCCTTTTTCAATATTCCTTTCGAGTAGCATCTCTTCTTCTTTGTTGATTTGCTTTTTAATCAATTTATGATTCCTATTTTCTGCCATATATATATATCAGGAGTCTTTTTATCATTTCGGCAGTTGTCAAAATCCTTGGTTGAATTTAGTTAGGGAAGTAATTTCTACCAATGTTATGTCTCTTGATTACAAACCTTTCGATCAGAACTATTGCTTACATATCTCATAATTTTTGAGACCTGATCACCAAAACTATTTATCCACATATTTCTTAGTTAAGTTAGTCGAGTTGATATTTTAATGTTGATTTAAAGAGTGTGTGAAGAAAATTGAGTTTCAGGATACATCTAATATATTAAAACAGAATCATGTTTTATTGACTGTTTTTTGGACTATCGAAAGATTATAACGTCGTAACTAAAATCAGCCCAATTAATTATTATCTTTAATGTAACTATTTAGATTTAATTAAAATCCATTACATACAATTTTTGATTAAAAATAAACACTAACTGATTATAACCATAATCCGTACAATCTATTACCTATTCTGAAAAATGAGTAACAATAAATATATGCAAAGATCGTAAGATATAGTAGTAACTATATGTACATATACCACCCTTGTCATGAAAATTGTTCATTATTTTTCCATGAGCCATTTATGAAACACCATCTTCATGGTATTGTTGGTACAATTCTTTCCTGCACTTGATGTGCAACCCTCTGGTTACTTATTACATGTACCTCCGCCCAAAGTGTTGATTCTAGTTCTGCTATTTTAAGCGTATCTCTTGGATCAATATCCAAGTTGCTAAAAACTTTGTTGTTCCGACCTTTCCAAATATACCATAATATCCATACAAATTGGTGATCATCCATTTTTGGAGTGACTCTCCAAAAAAGATGATTCATATTTGCGAAAAGAGAACTGAGAGGGAAGATATGAGGATTCAATGGTATTTTTGAAAGTGTCCACACCTGTCGTGCTGGAAGACATTCAAATAATACATGATTTATGGATTCCTCTGGAGCTCCGCATCTTGCACAACATATATCCCCTTGTATTCCTCTTGCTTTTAGATTTTTCAGTACAGCTATACACCCTGAGAGGAATTGCCATAAGAAATGCTTTATTTTCGGAGGGCACCGCACCTTCCAACAGAATACTTTCAATATGTCCACAGTGGGTCCATAAAATTCTGGTGGTTTTTCTTTATCAGGATAGGTCCGTTCTACTTGATACCCTGATTTTACCGTCTATTTCCCATTGCTAGTGAAATATCATCCATCTCTATCTTCCAACTGATTTCTACTCAGTTAAAATCATGATATAAATTGATAATATTTTGTTTTATTTTTTAACAGATACTGAATATAAAATAACGACTTTCTATTGGTTGGTGAACCTAAAGGTTCACTCTAAGGGGTGAAACCAAAAATAACTCTCATGTAAATATGTAATAATCAATACATATATAGCCCATCCCGAGACTTAAGTTTATGTTGAGTTTCTGTTATATTTCAAGTAGCTAAAAGCTGTAAAAACTACTTTTTCTGAATTAATTTTACATATTATTCGAAAAGAAAAAAAAAGACACGAACATACTATACATAAAAACTCTTGTTAAATACTTAAGTGCATATTTTAGGCGTCGCTGCTTGCTGCTTGCTGCAGTGTCCGCAAGCCGCGGATCATGCAACCTTGAAGTTTCTGCTCATTTACTTAGGATACCAAACATCTGCAAGATAGACAAAAAGGCTCTCCATCATATCAAATTTAGCATTCTAAGCCATTTACACGGAATGGTGAATATAATTCAATTAATGCATTTCATTTTCTTTTCATAAAGAAGATACTTGTTTTATATATATGGATGTCAATTAGGTTGTCCACATCGTAATGGGCTTATCAAGATATATTTTTTTTCCAAACATTATCAAAATTGATATTGATGGTTCAAACCCAATAAAATAATATCCAAATTTGACCAACCCAAAAAAACTATGATTAAATGAGCTGTTCTTAGGGTCCAAGTAATAAATTAGAAATATAAAAATTGTTTGGACGTTGATGATTTTATCTCAGATTGATTTTAACATAGATTAAATGGACTGTCTGGACGTTGATACATATAGTTGTAAATTTATAAGATTTATTTCAACCTATTAAATTTTATATCACTCTATCAATATATGTATAAACAGTTTTGGTAATATATATGCTATTTAACAGATGTTTAAAAGTTATCAAACTGCATTATTTTAAACTGTTTATTTTTGGCATATTGTGTAAAATAATTTAAATGTACATTTATAATTATTTCTTATATCATATACAAATTTTTCTGTAAAATATGGTTATTTGAAAAAAATTTATATATTAAATTTTCTATTAAACAATACTTTATTTTGTAAATAGTTTGATTTCTATATTAGACAATACATATTGTAGAACACAATACTTTATCTTAAGATTTTAAGGTATCTCTTCTTTTTTAAAGAAAATCACCAAATATATGTAATAAAATATATGTTGGATATAGTTTTAAGATAAAATTTTGTAAGAGAAATATTCTGCAAGTATTTACATTTTTAAAAATATATATTTAGGATGAGGATATTGTTGATCTTTAATATTTCACGATTCATTAGTTGTGTGTTTAGTTTCTATTCCAAAATGGAATATTTTGCAAAAGCTTTTGTTTTTTGAGCATTAATTATTTAGTGTAAAGAAATTTCGCAAAATGTTTTGCAATAATTACAGTTTGCATTAAATTATATTTAAGATAAGGAATACTGATGATCTTAAATAGTCTATGATTTAATATATAGTTGTGTGGTTAGTTTGATTTCGAAAAATGGAATATGCTTAGCAATCTTTAGAATTGTTTGTTAGGAATATCTATGATATAAAAATATGTAAAATCCATGTGATGGGTTGAATATAGTAGATTTAAAATCTTCGTAACATTTTTATTGAACATACATTTAAATTTCACTTAATATATTAGAACTAATTATTTTATAATAAAATCGAATATTAGTTTACCTTTATGATTATATCATAATCTTACTAAATGATTATCTCAGAAATCAATTATAAATTTATCAAAACCAAAAATATTCTATTGTGATAATACATTCAAATATTAAATAGTAACCCGTTTTACAGTCATGTATATTTATATTGATTTTTCATAAGTTCTAACCTATGGTAAATACATTTTACAAAATTTGGATGATACATAAAATTTAAATATGCTACATGAAATCAACATGTGTCGAGATAGCATAAGGTTATTTAAAATGTAAAACCACTATTTGAAAAAGAAAGAGTTGATTCATGTTAGGTTTAGACTCCAGTCTTCTGAAATTAATTGGTTTGGATTGATATAGTATATACATATAGTTAAATCTATATGCACACGATCTTTGCATATATGTATTTTTACTCATTTTCAGAATAGGTAATAGATTGTATGGATTATGGTTATAATATGTTAGTGTTTATTTTAAATCAAAAATGTAAGTAATAAATTTTAATTAAACCTAAATAGTTACATTAAAGATAATAATTAGTTGGGTCAATTTTAGATAATATTCCAAAATGAAATATGCTGCAACTTTTAGATTTTTGAGTATTAATTATTTAGTGTAAATAATTTTCGCAAAATGATTTGCAATAATTACAGTTTGCATAAAAATATATCTAAGATAAGGAATAATGATGATCTTAAATATTCTATGATTTAATATATACTTGTGTGGTTAGTTTGATTTTGAAAAATGAAATATGCCTAGCAATCTTTAGATCTGTTTATTAGGAATATCTGTGATATAAAAAATATGTAAACTCCATGAGATGGTTTGAATGTAGTAGATTTAAAATCTTCGTAACATTTTTATTGAACATACATTTAAATTTCATTTAATAACTTATAATTAATTATTTAAACTAAAATAGATTATTCATTTATCTTTATGATTATATCAGAATCTTACTAAATGATTATCTCCGAAATTAATTATAAATTTATAAAACCAAAAAATTAATATTCTATTGTGATAGTACATTCAAATATTAAATAGTAACCCGTTTTATACTCATGTATATTTATATTGATTTTTCATAAGTTCTAACATATGGTAAATGCGTTCTATAAATTGGGATGATACATATAACTTAAATATATTACATGAAATCAACATGTGTTGGGATAGCATAAGGTTATTTAAAATGTAAAACCACTATTTGAAAATGAAAGAGTCGTGTTAGTTTTAGACTCCAGTCTTCTGAAATTAATTGGTTTGGTTTGATATAGTATATATATATAGTTAAATCTATATGCACACGATCTTTGCATATATTTATTGTTATACTCATTTTTCAGAATAGGTAATAGATTGTACGGATTATGGTTATAATATGTTAGTGTTTATTTTAAATCAAAATTGTAAGTAATAGATTTTAGAAATTTTTTTACTCCATAAGACACTTTATCACTTTGGAATTTCATCCCAAGACACTTTCTACATGTGACAACCTTTGGAGCTAGTGAATGTCATCTATGCCCTTATGCAACAGAAAACGCAAAAGCCAAACCGGTCAAATTTAGTTGTTGTACCAACCTTTTTTTATCAATTCCCAACCCTAATTTCTAATTCAAAACTCACTGCCTCTCTCAACTCACCCTTTTTGCGGCGATTCTTTAGAACCTTAGATTTTCTCTTACAAACCACACAAAGGCTTTCTCGTTCCTGTTCGCCTCCAAATCACCGAATCACACCGTCTTTGTCATTCTTCTGTTCTTCAAGGTCAAGACATGCAAGGTTTGTTTCATCCTAATCTACACATTCTTTTGTCTGGATCCAGTATTATAAGCTTCTAATTGATTTCTTCAATAGCTACACCATCTCTGTCTGGGTTTTATATTCTCGATTCAAATCCATAGAACACTGATTTGTGTTCGTGGTTATTTTTAGGGATTTGGTTCACTTTTTCGTACCCAGAAAAATGATTTCACTATATGTATATACTATATCAAACCAAACCAATTAATTTTAAAAGACTGGAGTCTAAACCTAACATGAATAGACTCTTTCATTTTCAAATAGTGGTTTTACATTTTAAATAACCTTATGCTATCCCAACACATGTTGATTTCATGTACTATATTTAAATTATATGTATCATCCCAATTTATAAAACGTATTTACCATAGGTTAGAACTTATGAAAAATCAATATAAATGTACATGAGTATAAAATGTACTATTTAATATTTGAATGTATTATCATAATAGAATATTAATTTTTGGGTTTGATAAATTTATAATTGATTTGTGAGATAATCATTTAGTAAGATTCTGATATCTACTAATAATAGCAATCCTAATTAATTACAAAGGTTGTGAATCCCACTTATGTTGAAAAGTTGTGTCTTTTCTAAAAGATGTCAAGAAGAGTTGTGTCTTTTCAAAAAGTTCAATGTTGGAAGGTTGTGTCTTTTCTAAAAATTCATATAAGTATCTTTTTAAAAATGAAAAATTGTGACTATTCTTATAAATATCTTTTCAAAATAACTATTTTTAAATTGGAAAAATGTGACTATTCAAATTGAAGAGTTGTGACTATTCAAATAGATTTTTAAAATTTATAAATAGTATTTGACATGCAATTCTCAAAATAAAATTTTCACTAATCGAGCTAATAATAAAATTGTGGAAAAAAAATTCTAAGCAGTTACCTGGTTACAATTTTTTAGAAGATATTAAAATGAAACGTTATAAACAAAAAATAGTAGGAAGAGTTTTACTTGTTTGGATAGCTAAAAATCCAAAACGAAATAATGAAATCATTAGTCTCAATTTTCTTATGCTAGTTGAAAAGTTTGACTTCATACATACAAACTTGTTTATATCCGTTTCATGTTATTATTGTTGTGTCCATCTTGTCATTGTCGCTATTGTAAAACAAAACAAAACAAACCCATGAATGATAACACTACAAGAAAACAGGGGGATTCTGATGGCCGAAATCGTCGGAAATTCGTCGGAATTGACCAATTCCGACGAATTTCCGACGAACCCGTCCGTCGGTATCGTTTCGTCGGAAAAAAAAAATTCGTCGGAATTTCGTCAGAACTTCCGACGACTTTCTGACGAATACCGAGAAACGTCATTCTGACGAACTTCCGACGATATTACGATGCAGATACACGAGACCAGAGTTCATCGGAAAAACTACGTACCGACGGAGAACGTTCCTCGGACACTTCCGACGTAGAGTGTTCCTCGGTGGATTCCGACGAACAATTTACCGACGGACAACGGTCGTCGGAATATACCGACGACCGTTGTCCGTCGGTAAATTCCGACGAACAAGGTTCGTCGGTAAATTCCGACGGATATATGTCCGTCGGTATATTCCGACGACCACTGTCCGTCGGTATATACCCATTTATTTTTTTTAATTAATTTTGCATTTTTATATATTTTTTGATATTAATAAATTTAAAAAATCAGAAATTTAAAACTAATAATATTATAAAATTTAAATTCATAAAAACCGAAATAGGAAAAAAACATTCATAAAGTTTAAAATTCATACAAACCGAAATAAAAAAAAAACATTCCGAAAGTTTTAAAAAGCCGAAATAAACTAAGATGAACTCGAAGACATCAAACGATCTAGCTTCTGCATAATCTCGGTGTTGAACTTCTTCTGGGATGCCAACTCAGCAAGGATAGTGGCATTCTCCGAACGGATAGTGGCATTCTCCGAAAGGATAGTGGTGTTCTGCTCTTCCAATGCCCCAATCCGTTCATCTTTGTCATGTAGCTCCTCGAGAATCATGGGATCGGCATACGGAGCTTGTGAAGAAGATGCCGGATACGAAGAAGCACGACGGGCCAACCCAACTAAACGGCCTCATTTCCTTTTAGGAACCGCCTACAAAAATATTTAAAGTAAGTAAATAGGGACAAGTAAGTAATCGACATTATAAAAAAAATATATTAATAAAAAAATTTACCTTTTCAACCATCTCATTTATTTGCAATAGAGACAGGTTGGTTGAAACTCCCGTGGACTCGCCGTCATCAGAGAGAGGCTGAGATTGGGAAACTATTTCAGCTTCCACCAAATCAACTACACCTTTGATCACGGGGTCCTGAATTTGACCCGTCGTCTTGTTAGTGTGAGCCACCTTAATGAGTTGTAGACGATCAACGGGATTACCGTCATTTGCTTCGATCTAAAAAAACCGCCATTATTAGCCAAGAAATATATAAAATATTTATTTAAAAAATATAAAGATAAATAATAATAAAAAACTTACAAGTTCATCCTCCTTAGTAGACATAGAGCAAGCGCCGAGGTTGTGCACATACATACCTTTCCCGCCACGATCGCTCTTCCGGTTCCTGGAGTTCCTAGAAGACGTCTCTGCAGTTTCTTCCTTCTCCCAATGAGCTATCAACTGCTCCCACACCGACCCGTTGATGAACAGTGGCTTCTTGTTCTTCTGCCAAACTGTCTTCCACGAGTTTATCTGCTTTGTGTAAGAGTCCATGGCCTTTTCGTTGAATTTCTTACGGACTGTTTCCGTATGATCGGAGTGCCAGTTGAACTCTTGCTACAAAACAAACACAATTTAATAAGTAAATATATTAAAAAAAATGTTCAAACTTTAAAAAAATGAAGAGTTACTATACCGCGAATTGACGAAACCACAACTCTCGTTCGTCGGTAGGGATCACACTCCACTTTGGATATCCAAAACGGAGCATGGAGTACATCATCTGGTTGATGCTCCGGCTAATGCCATTTTTCGACTTGGTGAACCTTTAAAAAAATACAAGTTAGCAAGTTAATTAAAGGGAAAAATATAACGGTACAAATAAACAAAATACTAACCAAGTGCTATGGCCTCGTCGTGGGTTGGGTTGGAGAAACGGGAGATGCTCTCGACCTGGTTGTTGAACCAATAGATGAACCGGCATGACCCCCGGATCCTGTGGAGCAGCAGCTTGAGGGGCAGCGTGAGGGGCTGAGGGAGCTGGAGCGGGAATATATGCGGGAACCGAATCATGAGACGATCCCGATGCACGGGAACTGTGATGCGCCTCGGATCATAGACCCGGGCCAGGATGATGCGACCATGGCTGAGCCAGATGATTCTTCAACAAAAGACAAACCAGGATGGATTAATGGTGAGGATACTGATCTAAAACCAGCTGATGAGACTGAGGACGAGCTGGAACCAGCTGAAGAGAGTATGCTTGAGCTGAAACCAGCTGAAGTGATAGTAGATGAGCTAGATGAGCTGAGTGAGCTACGTGATACTAGCTTGGAGCTGAATGAGCTAAGTGACACTGAAGATGGAGCTGGTTTAGTTGCTGGGCGAAATGAGCATTTTTCAGCCCAAAGAAAAATTCATAACAAATTCAATTTGGGTCGGTTTTACACCAAATTCGACCAGACCTTTCCTCAGTCCATTTCAAGCCCATTCTCATCAAGAATGCCAAGAGGGAGTCAGCAAGGAAGTCTTGGTCGTGCATGGGAAAAAGAATTCAACAAAAATCATTAATTTCGGTCTTTAGTCAAAGTCTTCATTTCTAGTTTCCATGTCTTGTTTTTAGCACATTCTTCTTTGGATTTCTACAACTTGTAATCCTATATATAGGGCCTAAGAGCCACGAAATAAGACAAGCTTTTTCCCCTTTTATTTGAGTTTATCTATTTGTTCTTTGTAGAACACTTCTTTGTTTCTTGGTGAGGTTATCTCCGAGTAAACAGCCTCTAATTCGTTGGACCTGTGCGTCATATCAGGCAACGTTTAGAAATCCTTCTTTTGGTGGACTTGTGAGTCATATCAAGCACCAACTGAAGTCTGGTAGTATCATTGGGCCATCCGCAACCCATTGTGTCACCGTTCAATCCATCAGTTCTCCCTTTTGGCGAGTTCATATCCCTTTAGTCCGGTCGAGTGATCCTTCCCTATTTTAGGGCGTATCAAGTGGTATCAGAGCCACTCAACCGGTACTATCTATCCATCTTTCTCATCTTTCATTTCTAAACACTTCTTCTTCATCTTTCTATCTCAAATCCGGGCCACTACCTTACCTATCGCCATTCTTCTATAAAAAAAAAAAAGAGAAAAGAAAAGAAAAAAAAAAAAAGATCTATCAAAAAAAAAAGAGAAAAGAAAAAAAAAAGTTTGATTTATTTGGCTAGGTGGTGGAAGAGAAATCCTGCTGGCTGAGGAAAAATCCTGCCTTGGAGTGGTTAATACGGATTTCAAAACAATTCTCTTTATCTTTCTATCTTGTGTTCATCTCTTGCTTGCTTGGAGAAATCCATTGGGTTATTTGATTTGTTCTCTTAGAAATTTGAGAGGAGACTCTTGAGTGACCATAAAATCTGAGAGAAACACTTGTGTGGGTGAGATCAAACACTTGAGAGTGTGGAGATTATTTTTATCTGTTAACCTTTTGTGTTGAGAACTTTCAGGTTAAGATGTTTGAAGCTGATCAAAGAAGGCTTTTCAGTCAGTTTGAAGTCTGGGAGTTTTGTGACAACCTTGTGGAGGGTGTGGTAAAAGCCCTCAAGGACGTCAGCAAGATCCAAAAGAAGAGCACAACCACACGTGCATCTGTAGCTAAGCCTTCCTTATTCATCAATGAAAAACCCAAAGGTAAATCTGAAAACAACCTTGAAGATCAAAAAGATTTTTCAGATTCTTTACCAATTTTTGATGAGTATGATGAAGAGATGATTGAAAGTTTGATCATTTGTGAGGATGAATGTGATCTTCCATCTCCAAAATCTGATTTTATGTTTGATGATGAAGAGACTAATGGACTAACCTGTTTTGAACCGGAGCATCCGAGTAGTCTTGTTCTATTTTCACAGGATTTTAAGGAAGAACCATTCGACTACTCACATCAAGGACTGCTTCTTGGCACCAGGAGACCCATGAACGATGATCTAGGTCCCATATTTGATGAGGAAGGCGAACCTGGTCCAACCTTTGAAGCGGAAGCACCAAGCATAACATCCATCATCATGGAGAACCAACTTTGCTTTGATCCCGGCACAACTCCTACGCCTTTGACCACATACATTCAAGAACTGTGAGAAACTTGATTTGATTAATTTTCTGCCTGATCTGTTTGATAAAGTCAGTTCCAATGACATAAAACTTTCTGGTCTTGATCATCTTGAAAAGTCATCTGAGCTTGATTTGCAACAACTAGTTTTCTGCTCTAGAAAATCGTTTGATTCATTTGTCTTCAAAGAAAATAGCTTTAGTCTGAGATCTTATGGACATGAACTGATCACTGGAATTTTGTTTGCATCCTCATATGCTTTGGAAGATTTTATGGTTAGCACATTGCTGGAACAGAATTCACATAAAGCTGAAACAGATTTTTGTGGTGATTCTGTTTTGAAACCTGTCCATTCTTATTCTGAATCTGATCTTGAACTAAAACTTTTGTGTTCTGAATCTGATCAAGTTAGGCACGTTTTAGAAATGTTCTATGGTAGTTCATGCCTCGAAAACATTCTGATTTACAACACCTTCTTTGATAAACATGCTGAGCCTTGGATAAGAAATTCTCAATTTGAACTTAATCTTTTGTGTTCTAAATCTGAGAAACTTGCGCATGATTTGAATTTGTTCTTTAGGAACTGTGCTATCACGTGCCCTGACACCATTCTGGTGTACAAGACTTACTTTGATAGGCTTCATGATGATCTGAAACGTGTGCTACATGTTCTAGGGAAAGAAACTTTGGTTTATGATCCGAACAAGTACTTGTCTTGTACATATGATCCTGGTATTTTAATGTTTGTTTTGAGTGTCCAGGATAAACATGATCAGTCTCCAAGAGGTGTCAGGAACAGAAGCAGAGATCGTGCTTATCAGTTTAAGACTTGGAGATGCATGTACTCGAGGAAACCAACTTCAAAACTCCAAGGAAGTTTCTTTCCAAAATTTTCCTTCACTAAATTTTACATGATTTTTAAATTCTTTTTGTCTGATTCATTTCCTTTTGATACAGGTAAAATGGATTTGAGGTCAAATCCTTTTCAAGAGGGAGGGAATGATGCGCCTCGGATCATAGACCCGGGCCAGGATGATGCGACCATGGCTGAGCCAGATGATTCTTCAACAAAAGACAAACCAGGATGGATTAATGGTGAGGATACTGATCTAAAACCAGCTGATGAGACTGAGGACGAGCTGGAACCAGCTGAAGAGAGTATGCTTGAGCTGAAACCAGCTGAAGTGATAGTAGATGAGCTAGATGAGCTGAGTGAGCTAAGTGATACTAGCTTGGAGCTGAATGAGCTAAGTGACACTGAAGATGGAGCTGGTTTAGTTGCTGGGCGAAATGAGCATTTTTCAGCCCAAAGAAAAATTCATAACAAATTCAATTTGGGTCGGTTTTACACCAAATTCGACCAGACCTTTCCTCAGTCCATTTCAAGCCCATTCTCATCAAGAATGCCAAGAGGGAGTCAGCAAGGAAGTCTTGGTCGTGCATGGGAAAAAGAATTCAACAAAAATCATTAATTTCGGTCTTTAGTCAAAGTCTTCATTTCTAGTTTCCATGTCTTGTTTTTAGCACATTCTTCTTTGGATTTCTACAACTTGTAATCCTATATATAGGGCCTAAGAGCCACGAAATAAGACAAGCTTTTTCCCCTTTTATTTGAGTTTATCTATTTGTTCTTTGTAGAACACTTCTTTGTTTCTTGGTGAGGTTATCTCCGAGTAAACAGCCTCTAATTCGTTGGACCTGTGCGTCATATCAGGCAACGTTTAGAAATCCTTCTTTTGGTGGACTTGTGAGTCATATCAAGCACCAACTGAAGTCTGGTAGTATCATTGGGCCATCCGCAACCCATTGTGTCACCGTTCAATCCATCAGTTCTCCCTTTTGGCGAGTTCATATCCCTTTAGTCCGGTCGAGTGATCCTTCCCTATTTTAGGGCGTATCAAGTGGTATCAGAGCCACTCAACCGGTACTATCTATCCATCTTTCTCATCTTTCATTTCTAAACACTTCTTCTTCATCTTTCTATCTCAAATCCGGGCCACTACCTTACCTATCGCCATTCTTCTATAAAAAAAAAAAAAGAGAAAAGAAAAGAAAAAAAAAAAAGATCTATCAAAAAAAAAAGAGAAAAGAAAAAAAAAGTTTGATTTATTTGGCTAGGTGGTGGAAGAGAAATCCTGCTGGCTGAGGAGAAATCCAGCCTTGGAGTGGTTAATACGGATTTCAAAACAATTCTCTTTATCTTTCTATCTTGTGTTCATCTCTTGCTTGCTTGGAGAAATCCATTGGGTTATTTGATTTGTTCTCTTAGAACTTTGAGAGGAGACTCTTGAGTGACCATAAAATCTGAGAGAAACACTTGTGTGGGTGAGATCAAACACTTGAGAGTGTGGAGATTATTTTTATCTGTTAACCTTTTGTGTTGAGAACTTTCAGGTTAAGATGTTTGAAGCTGATCAAAGAAGGCTTTTCAGTCAGTTTGAAGTCTGGGAGTTTTGTGACAACCTTGTGGAGGGTGTGGTAAAAGCCCTCAAGGACGTCAGCAAGATCCAAAAGAAGAGCACAACCACACGTGCATCTGTAGCTAAGCCTTCCTTATTCATCAATGAAAAACCCAAAGGTAAATCTGAAAACAACCTTGAAGATCAAAAAGATTTTTCAGATTCTTTACCAATTTTTGATGAGTATGATGAAGAGATGATTGAAAGTTTGATCATTTGTGAGGATGAATGTGATCTTCCATCTCCAAAATCTGATTTTATGTTTGATGATGAAGAGACTAATGGACTAACCTGTTTTGAACCGGAGCATCCGAGTAGTCTTGTTCTATTTTCACAGGATTTTAAGGAAGAACCATTCGACTACTCACATCAAGGACTGCTTCTTGGCACCAGGAGACCCATGAACGATGATCTAGGTCCCATATTTGATGAGGAAGGCGAACCTGGTCCAACCTTTGAAGCGGAAGCACCAAGCATAACATCCATCATCATGGAGAACCAACTTTGCTTTGATCCCGGCACAACTCCTACGCCTTTGACCACATACATTCAAGAACTGTGAGAAACTTGATTTGATTAATTTTCTGCCTGATCTGTTTGATAAAGTCAGTTCCAATGACATAAAACTTTCTGGTCTTGATCATCTTGAAAAGTCATCTGAGCTTGATTTGCAACAACTAGTTTTCTGCTCTAGAAAATCGTTTGATTCATTTGTCTTCAAAGAAAATAGCTTTAGTCTGAGATCTTATGGACATGAACTGATCACTGGAATTTTGTTTGCATCCTCATATGCTTTGGAAGATTTTATGGTTAGCACATTGCTGGAACAGAATTCACATAAAGCTGAAACAGATTTTTGTGGTGATTCTGTTTTGAAACCTGTCCATTCTTATTCTGAATCTGATCTTGAACTAAAACTTTTGTGTTCTGAATCTGATCAAGTTAGGCACGTTTTAGAAATGTTCTATGGTAGTTCATGCCTCGAAAACATTCTGATTTACAACACCTTCTTTGATAAACATGCTGAGCCTTGGATAAGAAATTCTCAATTTGAACTTAATCTTTTGTGTTCTAAATCTGAGAAACTTGCGCATGATTTGAATTTGTTCTTTAGGAACTGTGCTATCACGTGCCCTGACACCATTCTGGTGTACAAGACTTACTTTGATAGGCTTCATGATGATCTGAAACGTGTGCTACATGTTCTAGGGAAAGAAACTTTGGTTTATGATCCGAACAAGTACTTGTCTTGTACATATGATCCTGGTATTTTAATGTTTGTTTTGAGTGTCCAGGATAAACATGATCAGTCTCCAAGAGGTGTCAGGAACAGAAGCAGAGATCGTGCTTATCAGTTTAAGACTTGGAGATGCATGTACTCGAGGAAACCAACTTCAAAACTCCAAGGAAGTTTCTTTCCAAAATTTTCCTTCACTAAATTTTACATGATTTTTAAATTCTTTTTGTCTGATTCATTTCCTTTTGATACAGGTAAAATGGATTTGAGGTCAAATCCTTTTCAAGAGGGAGGGAATGATGCGCCTCGGATCATAGACCCGGGCCAGGATGATGCGACCATGGCTGAGCCAGATGATTCTTCAACAAAAGACAAACCAGGATGGATTAATGGTGAGGATACTGATCTAAAACCAGCTGATGAGACTGAGGACGAGCTGGAACCAGCTGAAGAGAGTATGCTTGAGCTGAAACCAGCTGAAGTGATAGTAGATGAGCTAGATGAGCTGAGTGAGCTAAGTGATACTAGCTTGGAGCTGAATGAGCTAAGTGACACTGAAGATGGAGCTGGTTTAGTTGCTGGGCGAAATGAGCATTTTTCAGCCCAAAGAAAAATTCATAACAAATTCAATTTGGGTCGGTTTTACACCAAATTCGACCAGACCTTTCCTCAGTCCATTTCAAGCCCATTCTCATCAAGAATGCCAAGAGGGAGTCAGCAAGGAAGTCTTGGTCGTGCATGGGAAAAAGAATTCAACAAAAATCATTAATTTCGGTCTTTAGTCAAAGTCTTCATTTCTAGTTTCCATGTCTTGTTTTTAGCACATTCTTCTTTGGATTTCTACAACTTGTAATCCTATATATAGGGCCTAAGAGCCACGAAATAAGACAAGCTTTTTCCCCTTTTATTTGAGTTTATCTATTTGTTCTTTGTAGAACACTTCTTTGTTTCTTGGTGAGGTTATCTCCGAGTAAACAGCCTCTAATTCGTTGGACCTGTGCGTCATATCAGGCAACGTTTAGAAATCCTTCTTTTGGTGGACTTGTGAGTCATATCAAGCACCAACTGAAGTCTGGTAGTATCATTGGGCCATCCGCAACCCATTGTGTCACCGTTCAATCCATCAGTTCTCCCTTTTGGCGAGTTCATATCCCTTTAGTCCGGTCGAGTGATCCTTCCCTATTTTAGGGCGTATCAAACTGCTCACCGAACTACGTCGAAGACGGGCTGCGGGGCGGGCTTCATCCTCGGCCCTAAAAAAAAAATTAACCCATCAAACATATTTTCAAATCATTTCTATTTTTAATGTTTTCATTTATATATTTACAAAAGGTTTTATAAACGTTTTAAAAAAAACTATTAAACCTTTTATATATATATATGTATATATGTATACAAAATTATAAAAAATTTATAAATATAGAAAAATGTTGTTAAAAATTTATAAATGAAGAAAAATGTTGTTAAATATTTATATTTTTTTTAAAAAAAATGTTTTATTATACATAGTTTATTAGTGGAAACTTATAAAAAATTATAAAAAGTTTTAAATTTTTTATTATAGATGATTTACATATATATATATATATATATATATATATGTATACAAAATTATAAAAAATTTATAAATATAGAAAAATGTTGTTAAATATTTTTAAAAAAATTTAAAAACGTTTGATTATATATACTTCATTAGTGGAAACTTGAAAAACGTTTTTAAAAATAAAAAAAACGTTTTAAAAAATCAAAAAACGTTTTTAAAAATAAAAAAAAACGTTTTAAAAAATCAAAAAACATTTTTAAAAATCAAAAAACGTTTTTAAAAATAAAAAAAAAACGTTTTAAAAAATCAAAAAACGTTTTTAAAAATCAAAAAACGTTTTTAAAAATAAAAAAAACGTTTTAAAAAATCAAAAAACGTTTTTAAAAATCAAAAAACGTTTTTAAAAATAAAAAAATGTTCCAAAAAAAACTAAAACAACAATCCTAACTTATATATCCTAAACTATCCATTTAATCCTAAAATTTTCAATCAAACAACCTAAAATCCGAGATCAACTACCAAAACCCTAAACAATTGATAAAAAAGAAGGTTTGGGATGATTCTTACATGATTTGGGGTTTGGGGAAGAGATATGAGGGTGATGAGAGGATTCGCCGGTGAAGAGAGGTGGAGAAAGGCCGGAATCGCCGGAGAGGAGGAGAAATCGCCGGATTGTTTGCGTTTTGTGAGAGGGGGGCCGCGGAGATAACGAAGAAGGAAGAAGGAGGGTTTTTATATCCGAGGATTCCGACGGACACGGGTTCGTCGGTATTCCGTCGGTATAATTAAAATATACCAAATGCCGATTCGCGAAAATTTTCAAGCGGTTTGGTTCTCCCGGGCAAATTGAAATTCCGACGGAATGTGTCCGTCAGTATTTTCCGACGGACACATTCCGTCGGTATATTCCGACGGAATGTGTCCGTCAGTATTTTCCGACGGACACATTCCGTCGGTATATTCCGACGGAATTCCGACGACTTAGTGTTTAGGGTGTTGATTTCAAGTTTGTAAATGCAAAATCCAAATCTTTGATAATATATATAGTATTTGCATAAAGATTTAACAATAAAAATGTTTTATAACACGATTTTACACAACAACATTTTTTGTAGTGTAAGCTTATATAAATATGATTGTATAAGTATATAATGTTAAGATGAGATGTTATGAAAACAATGATATGCATACATAAATATTTTAATGAGTTGTTATATTTGAACGGTTGCGATCTAATACTATACTAAACACTTATTATGTGTTATTTTCATAGTTTTGGCATCTAAATTTATAGATTTTTATGATTGAAACTTTATAGAAACACATGTCGTCGGTATTTTCCGACGAAATACCGACGACCTTTCCAATTTTCAATGAAACCCATTGTCGTCGCTATGTCGTCGGTATATTGCGACGGATTTCCGACGGACCATTAAAAAAAAAAAAAAAAAAACTAATCAGAATCTTCTGAATCTTCATCAAACTCCCCAACCTCGGCTTCCGGCTCTGAATGTACGACAGCATCATGTCCAAACACAGTCAAATTCTCAACGAGTTGAACATTTTCCAAATCTTCAACTGCCTGGGCGTTGCTGGTAGACTCTGGTTGCAATGGTTCATCATCATCAGAAGTTCCATCCACTCGTCCTCTTGGGTTGATTTGCGTTACAGTAACCCATGGATCGTCTCTGTACGTCACCCGATGGTAACTGATGTAGCACACCTATACATATCAATTATACAAGTATTAGTAAAATATATAACATTAATTAATTATATTGCTAAAAAATTATGAATAAATTGACATACCTGATCAGCTTGCGAACCAAGAATGAAGGGATCATAATATTGAAGTTTCCGCCGCGAATGAACTGATGTAACACCAAACGCATCAATCTTCACTCCTCTATCTGGGGTGGTGTCATACCAATCACAATAGAATACTACACAACGCAATCCAACCATTCCAGGAAATTGGATTTCCAATATTTCTTTTATGTTACCGTAGTAGACATCGTCACCAGAAGAAGATGAAACACCAGCATCATATGTTGTCTTAGAATGACCGAGCAGGTCTTCGGTGTTTTGTATGCACTTCTGGTGGAAAATAATTTTCAGCGAAGATTGCAGTTTCTTCATTGATCACCTGTGCCACTATAGATCCTTCCACCCTGCTTTGATTTTTGACCATCTTCTTCAGATGATGCATATAACGCTCAAAAATATACATCCATATGTACTGCACAGGACCACCAAGTTCCAATTCTCTTGCGAGATGAATAGCAAGATGTTCCATTACTTCAAAGAATGATGGAGGAAATATATTCTCAAGGTTGCACATGCTGACTGGTGCGTTTGTCTTCAAATTATTAATACCCTCTTTAGTCACTACTCTGCTGCATAAGTCGCGGAAGAAAACACTAATCCCTACATCGATAAAAGACATAATTTTCGTAAGTATTAAGTTTTTATAAGCATAATTGTTAAATATAAAAATAAATTAAATTGTAAAAATATAATATACCTGCAATTGCTTCATGAACATTACGTGGCAATAATGCTGAAAAAGCAAACGGAAGGAGGCGCTGCATAATTACATGACAATCATGACTCTTCAAGCCAGTAAACTTTCCTTCGCTTATATCAACGCAGTTCCCCAAATTTGATGCATATCTGTCAGGAAATTTCACTTTATCTGTAATCCAATCAAAGAACTCTTCTTTTCTAGCACCATCTAGCCGATAAATGGGAAAAGGGGCCGTACCGTTCTCATCAACGTGAAGTTCAGAACGATCACAAATATCGACTAAATCCAACCTTGACTTCAAATTATCCTTCGTTTTACCTTGGATGTTAAGGACTGTGTTCATCAGATTATCGAATAAGTTCTTCTCAATATGCATGACATCTAAATTATGTCGCAATAGATGACTCTCCCAATATGGCAGATCCCAGAAAATACTCTTTTTGTGCCAGTTATGTAGCTCTCCAACCGCATTGACTAGAATATTTTCATGTCCACCTACATCTGGCGTTCTTTCTGCATCAAAATACCTAAACTGCTTCAACAAATCTTTCCCACTAACTTCCTCAGGTGGACCATCAAACACCTGCTTGTTCTTCGTAAACGAAGTCTTACTCCTGCGGTATGGATGATCAGGTGGTAGAAATCGTCTGTGACAGTCAAACCAACACGTTTTCCTTCCGTTCTTTAGTTGGAAAGCATCTGTGTCATCTTGACAATATGGACATGATAGCTTCCCATGTGTTTTCCATCCAGATAACATACCATATGCTGGAAAGTCACTTATTGTCCACATAAGTACTGCCCGCATCTGAAAGTTTTCTTTGCGCGAAACATCGTATGTCTCAAAACCATGCGCCCATAGTTGTTGCAACTCATATATTAGTGGTTGAAGAAACACATCTAGTGATCTTTTAGGATGATCTGGCCCGGGGACGAGAATTGAGAGAAACAAAAACTCTCGTCGCATGCACAAGCTCGGCCGTAAGTTGTACGGTGTCACAATAACTGGCCATAGAGAATACTGCCTTCCATGCTTTCCAAATGGGCTGAAACCATCAGTAGATAATCCAAGATAAACATTTCTTCTCTCTTCCGCAAATTCTGGATATGTTGACTGGAAATGTTTCCAAGCCTTTGCATCTGAAGGATGTCTAATCTCACCATTTGTGGAATGCTCTGCATGCCATCTCATTGCTTTTGCTGTGCGCTCACACTGATACAACCTCTTCAATCTTTCCGTCAAAGGCAAATACCACATTCTTTTAAATGGGATCGGAACTCTTCCCCTCGTCTCCTGATAACGAGGTTTCCCACAAAATTTGCATACATTCCGTGTCTCATCCGCTCTCCAGTAGATCATGCAGTTGTCAATACATACATCTATCACTTCATACGGTAGTTGAAGACCTGCAACAAGTTTCTGAACCTCGTAGTATGAACCCGGTGCAAGGTTATCCTCAGGTAGAATACCTTTGACAAAATCAGTAATCACATCCATACATTCCTCAGCCAAATTATAGTCTGTCTTAATACCCATTAATCTAGTTGCAGATGATAAGACTGAATGACCATCTCTACAATTTTGATACAAAGGTTGTTTTCCTGCATCCAACATGTCAAAAAATCTCCTAGACTCGGGGTTTGGTTCTTCCCCTCTATAATGATCATGTACCATCTGCTCAGTACCTACACCATAATCTATATCCGTTCTAGATTCTTCTAACCTAATATCAGGCTGAGGTTCACTAACAGGCTGAGGTTCGCTAGTACTACCATATTCATAACCAGTTTCCCCATGAAGGTACCAAACTTTATAATTACGTGAAAACCCTTTCATATACAAATGAGTCCAAACATCAAATTCTTTTATAACCTTATTATTATTGCAAGAAGAGCAGGGACATCTTAACATACCACTTTTTGCATCCGGTTGCTGTTGAACAAGCCTCATGAATTCTCCAATCCCTTGAACGTATTCTTCCGTAAGCAAATTGGTGTTCGGATCCAAATGAGGTTTATCCATCCACGAACGATAATAAACTTCTGAAGACATGATTTTCACGGAATTGTTATGACTAAAGAGAATGAAGAGAGAATGAAGTGTGAATGATTTGAATGAGGAGGGGTTGTATTTATAGGAAATTGCTTACGGACCTCCGACGACTTTCCGACGGAATTCCGACGGATGTAAAGCAGTCCGTCGGAATTCCGTCGGTATTGTCCAATCTCAAACGGCTATACAACGGTCATATATATTTGTCGGCAACGGTCACATGGTTAGTCGGAATTCCGACGACATTCCTGTAAATCGGAATGTCGTCGGAAATTCGTCGGTATTTTCCGACGGAATTCCGACGACTACAACAGTTACATTTTTTATCGGAATGTCGTTGAAAAGTCGTCGGAAAATTCCGACGAACCCTATTTCGTCGGAATTCCGTCGGAAATGGCCGACGGAATTCCGACGACTTAGTTTTTTTGGATTTGGTCGGAAATTTGTCAGTATTCCGTCACAAATATCCGACGACCTTGGTGTCCGTCGGAACCTCCGTCGGAATTCGGTGTGTTTTCTTGTAGTGTAATATCCCAATTTAGTTTATAAGAATGTTAATGTTACAAAACGAGACGACGATCGCAAGAAGAACACAAATACCTACTCTTGATCTGACGACATCAAACATTTGCACTTTACCTCCAGAGTAAGGACACTACCCAGGTGCTTGTTGTCTCCTTAACGATGTCTATTCATCATCTCATAAACACACCAGACACATCTAAATTGGATTTAGAAACTCTGGCCTATATACAGCAGCAGTTTCTTCAAATATATTTATGGTTTTCTTTTTATTTTACTACTATCAACGCGTCTTTGTTTTTCAATATGGAAGTTTTATAGTTATATTAGGACATGTGTTATTCTACCTTACTTACCAAATTAAAAGGGCGAAAGATCATGCGACGTGATCATTTATGTCTATGAAACGAAGTGCTTTGAATACTAGTGCTTGTATGAAGTTAATTGTTTGTAAAGAAAAGAATATAAGTTTTCTTAAAGTTAAGTTAACGGTTAGATATCTTATTATATAAATGTTTGCCTCATTCCTATGCTGCCACCTAGGATCCAGGTCAGAAAGCCGTTTTTTGAGGAGATGACACGTGTCCAGGGAAATGAAACTCTGAGTTTCATTAATTCTGAAATCAGATGGGCTTGGCAATCGGATGGGATTATTTCTACAAAACTTAAATTTTTTTATGGGCTGTGTATTCGAGAATGGTCCATTGTCGGCAAATCCAAATGTCATCATCGTCTCCTCGCATACCCTATCTTCCAGAGAGTCTTAGCAAACACCTCATTCAACTGATCAAATAAAGCTTCATGATTACGACAACAAACTTAAGTCTCCCACTAAAGGATGCAGTAAATTATCCAGCCCCACCGTCTTTGCGTTTCTCAGAATTATACTTATAAATACGGATGTCGACTTCCATGACTCTCACCACTGCAATCTGTTTACAGTAATGACCCGTTCTGGGAAGCGCAAAACGTAAAAAAAATGGAAAATGCTAATCAGCGCCGCCATGCTCACGAACGACAAGGTAGTTGTTTTAATTAAATAACGATCTTGAGAATATCGAGTCGACACCTTCACATTTGACTTTTCAGATGAAGTTTGGGCTGAGTTAGTGACGTAACCGTTGCCAACCAACACGCCACTGAGACATCGCTGACGATGTCTTCGTTGTTTCCGAACAGGGACGAGAGGAGAGAGAGGTATATCTGATGCCCGTCGCTGCCGAGAGGTGGGAACCAGTGGATCGCCGGCGGAGACGGAGTGGATTTTGCGGCTGTGTAGAGTTCGTTTAGAACTAGGCCGTTAAAGATTGAGAGGACAAAAGACGATAAGATTTGATTTTGTGTTAGGATATTTCAGAAAAAGCTCTTAAATAAAAACGTAAACAAATCAACTTATGAACCATTTAAAAAAAGATTGGGTCTTATATTGGGTAAGTTATGCGAGAGAGATAAAAAACCCATTTCCAGGTTTATGTCCACATATGTAATATACTTGATTATGCTTGGATTTAAACTTGATTTCTAAACGTTACATATTTGAAAATGTCATAAAAATAAATTTAGAATAAAAATATAATTTATATTTATATTTTGTAAAATTGAAAAAAAAACACTCTCTTTCATTGAGACCACATCATCAAGTAAAATACCATAATTATTAAAAAGTTTATAAGAAATTGCACCTCTTAATCTTATTAGTTCAACAAAACAGTATGAACAACACATCATCCATAAATATTTTAATAAACAAAATTGTATATTTTCAACTCAAAACCAAATGAAAAATATAAATTATAAATAATTATTTCAGTATAGTTCATAAAAATAATATAACTAATAAAATTAAATATACAAAAATATTTATATTTAAATATTTAATAGAATTTTTTTTAAACATAAATTCGATAATCATTAAAATTATCAACATATATGTCACAAAGTTATATTTAAAAAAAAAAATTCTGTCTACAAGGAAAGTAGAACAATATTAAGGACAAAGTAAAACACTTAAATTTAAATATTTTAATGATCAAAAAAGTATAAATTTTATAAATAGAATAATAAAGAAAATAAAGAAAATAGCAAAAGCAATTTGGAACTATTAGTGAAAGTTGATGTCACTTATAATTGATATTAAATAAAGTAATTTAAATATTTTCACTAAAAAGGTTTAATGGCAAAATGTATATACACTATATGTGTGTGATTTGTTGATAAAATGCGCCACTTACTACTTCAGACAGAAAACACCATGATATATCAAAATATCAAATGTTATTGTATCCAGAAAATAGAAAATATTTTATAGAAATCATGTATTGGATTAAAAAGGTCAATTATAGTTTCAGAAATGATACGAAAACAGAAAATATATATAGTTTCACAGTAAGAACGATAGACCAATAAAAAAAAAATTAGACTATTAAAACAAATAGATTAAAATATCTACACAACCATAATAAAATAGAACTTATCCCCATTCAATTTGTTTCAACAATTGTAATATGAAATTTAGCAACTGCAACAAAATAAAGATTCCAACAAACAAATTAAAAATAAAGTGATAAAAGATAATAAAGAAAAATAATTATCTAAATACAAATTTTTCTTCATCAGCAATTTCTTGGTCCTTTGAAAAAGACCAGAGGATGATGCGCTCTTCATATTTTGTTCAATATTCAGATCATGACATCCGGAGGGTGATGAAGCTTACTCAGGAGGATGAGATGGTTGTCAAGGAGCATGAGATAGAGAAGAAAAGCGAATCGGAGCCGGAGTTTGAAAAAAAACATAAGGAGAAGAAGCAGAAAGCTTTGAGGGATAAAAAGATGGATAATGCTTCATACAAAGAGAGATGAATGATTTGCTAAACAATAATTAGTTTTTAAAAAGTCTTAATTATTTTGGATGATATGGTTTATTTGATAATTTAAAAAATGTAAATCTTTAAATAGTAATGTGGTAAGTTAAAAGTTGAATTAAAAACGATAAGTTTACTTTTTGAATAATTTAAAACAATGGATTTCAAAGAAAATGTGCAAAATGTATTCAAAAACATGGAGAAAAACAATTACGTGTTGAATCTCAACTGTAGTTCCGAATAGTTTTATTTATTTATTATTATAATAGAGGCAAAACCAGTATTGAAAATGTAAAATAATTACATGATTAAATTGACAATTTTCTTATTAGTTAGATAAGCCTATAATTTTAAATAAGAATAAAAACAAATGGCGAATATATATTAAATCACTTTGAGTTGAGAATAAATTAAATAACATTTTAATTTTTCATTGTTTAGTTATGTTTTGCTTCACTCTAACTTCCTCCAATAAATTATTTGATATGAAGTGGTATGTAACTAAGTCAATATATAGAAGTGTACTCTTTCGTTAATTTATAAAATACTATTTTAAAACAATATTTTAAGATAGCATGAGAAAAATTCCTAACAAATAATTTTGCTACTAAACTGAGTTCAACAAAAGCTATAATAAGTTACAACACATAACCAGCAAAACACTAAAGTTTCATTAATATTTCATTCCAGATATAATTATGATCTGAAAAAAATATATTCGGAAACATCATTTTCCTGTTAAATTAGAAAATATTATTTTTAATGATATTATTAAACTATATATAGTGTTTTAAAATTGAGATTTAATTATTTTATCAATTATATTTTAAATGACTTAGCTTGGAGGTAGACTAATTTATTATCATGAAAGAAATAATTTGTATAAAAGTGTTTTAAAATTTAAATCTTCTTAAAATGAATTTAGTATTATTTATTTAAACTTTATATTTTATTAAATCAAATTGAAATAGAAATAATAATAGTATATATATATTATTACATTTTCTAAAATATTGTTTGCTAATTTTTTTTCTCTAAAAATAAAAAATAATGAAGGTTACTGTCATTTTAATTCAAACCAAAAATATTTATTGAAAATAACAATACGATCTAAAAATTCTTTTCATTATTTTTTGTCTATAATATCATTTTCTATAATGATTTTAAATGGTTTATAAATTAATATGAATCATATAAAATAGTATTATTATAACTTCCCGCGAGTAGGGCGGGCCGATCCTAGTATATATCTATATATATTAGTTCTGATACTAGCTAACCCCACGTTTTGTGATTTTAACAAACAAAGTGGGTCAATGTTTGGATTGACTTATATAGTTACGTTATAATTTTTTATTTAAGAAGTCCAAATGAAATTAGTTGCATTTTAAAGGGTCACTAGATTCTGACCCGTCTTTCAAAGGGAAGGTATATTTTTTGTTTTACATTTTTTTTAGAAATTTAATGTTCATATTTGTGTTTTTTTGTAATCATATTTATGTTTTTATTTGTAATCGTATTTGTGATTTTCTTTGTAATCCTATTTAGCAAAATAAAATATATTTTGTAAATTTTGATCCAATGTAAATAAAAATCATGTTACCTTTGAAAGCACGGGATTAATATTTTGACGATAACCTTTTTTATTTATCTAAAATTTTAATTTTATATATAATTAATATTTACCTGAACTATTTTAGTTGATATGTTAGATGGATTAAGATTTTAGACGAGAGTTTTGACCCGTAAAAAACATAATATTGTTTTAATTTAAATATTTGTATCAAAGTAGGATAATACATTTATATAAGTCATCTCACTTAGTTTAAGTTTTATGTTTAAAGTTACAAAATTTAAATAAGATAGTTCTTTTTTATTTGCTCTTCTTATTAGTAAAAACTTTGGTAAATCAAAATAACCACAGTTCTTATATTATTATATTGCAGTTCTAATAATAATTTATAAAAATTTAAACCCTCTGTAAAAAAAACATAATATGAAATCTCCCGAGTGTCTATAATATCTGATATACTTTGTTTTTAACTGTGTTGATATTGATATAACACGTGAATTACTGGTAGAAGTCAACCTATAATAATTTTTTGCTCTGATATATCTATTATCTATTCCTTTAATATAGGGGTAGTGGGTTAGTTTATAAAAAAAAAAATAGGGTTAGTGGGTACGGTTATATTATTTTCTTAAAACTAATATGTATGTCCACTAATATAAAGAGAATCTTAAATTAAAAAAAAATAGTTGGACAAAACATTTATCAATAGGTCATGATCCTGTTTTAATAGAATAGTTGTCTTTTCACCAATTAATTTAATAATTGTTTCGTTGCTCTGTAAATACAATTTGTTAAATGGTCATGTCTTTTCACCAATTAGTTTAATAACTGATTCGTTCCTCTATAAATACAATTTGACGCTATGTTTTAAATTCATCTTTCTTTTCATTAATCTACAAAAAAATAACTGGTGAATAAAAGATCTTCAACTAGTTAGACAAAATGGACATAGATCCATGTAATTTTCCACTCAAAATACATATATTCTTTGTTAAACCAAAATAGTCAGTTTTTTAAAAGTAAGAAGCGGAAAATCTTTTAGTTTTTAATAATAAGAAAGTATACAAATGATTCTTTTTTCTTTTTTTCACTTGAGTGTATATGTTTATATCAAATTCGTATATTACATTATTTTTGGAAATGAAATTTAGTTGTTATGATTATCTTTGTATTAAACATATATATTAAAATATGTGAATATTTATATTTATAAAATGAGTTTCTGTGCGATATCGCACGAATTTCTTACCTAGTAATCATAAAGGTAAACTAATAATTTATTTTATCTTAAAATAAAATTGTAATATATTAAATGAAATTTAAATGTATGTTATATAAAAATGCTACGAAGATTTTAAATCTACTATATTCAAACCATCACATGGATTTTACATATTTTTATATCACAAATATTCCTAACAAACGGATCTAAAGATTGCTAAGCATATTCCATATTTCAAAATCAAACTAACCTCACAACTATATATTAAATCATAGAATATCTTTTTTTTTTGTCACAAACAAACTTTCATTAAATTAAAAGTGGTTACACTCCATAGAGGAGACATTGTTCCAGAACTGGACAGCATGAAAATTTAGACAACCACATTGACGCTACTACATAGAAGATAATGCAACTTGCTAGAAATAGAGGAATTATACAGTAGTGTACCAATTCCTTTGAGATAAATAAGGAGGCAAAGTCGAAGGAATTTGAGAACACTATCAGAAAACTCGAACTGTGTCTGAAGCTGTAGACAAAACAGAAGCAGCCGCCACTTCTTCAACAAAAGAAATCCAGTCCTCGAGACTTCTATAAGTTGAGATTTGGAGGAAAGCAGATCTGAAATCAGCTAATTTAGACCCACGACTAGAGATGTTAAGATGGTAAAACCTAGCCCATTTAAACCCACCCCATTTAAGACCCACCACATTTAGAACCCATATCCATTTAGACCCATTTAAAAATATGTCTATTAAGGGTACCTATCTAGAACCCGCGAAATTTACATGTACCCATTTAAATTCATTTAGACTCATTTAAACTATTGTTGATTTAATTAGAATTTTTTTTAACTTTATGCTCTCTTAGCAGAAATTATATGAAACAAATGAAAAAATTAACTAATTTCTATTATATAAATGTAAATCAAATCTATATATATAAAGTAGACTTTTCTCTCTTTTTGTGACATGTAGAAGTGGAGTTTGTTGACATGTGTCCTCTTTTTTTGTCTTTTTATATTTTAGATCATTCTTCTTTTAGACTATTGCAATTTGGTTCATTATTTTCTAATTATGCACTATCTAATCCTTCTCACACTAACTATCATCATTTGAAGTTTGATAATCTATTTTATTGTTCAAAAAATTGCAAAACGAATAAAGAAATAAGTAAAAAATATAAATGTATTTTAATATTTAATTTATTCACTGCTAAAAATAACATAAACTTTCGCTATTTTATTATTTTTTGCTATTTTCTATTATTTCATTTATAACTATATATTTATCTTAATATTAACCAAACTAAAGCAAAACACATAATCTAAACATAAAACCTCCATAATCATAGAGAAAAAAATACCAAAGTAACACTAACTCAATAAAGGTCCAGAGCTCAAAGGCGATCAAGAACGAAAATTAACTTATCCCACTTTATCATTGAGTGTCTTGGCCAAAACAATCAAAAGTCAGAAAAATGTAGAAAGATAATCTTGAGATAAAGTAATCGCTCGAACACAAAGATGCGTGATCAAAGACCAATGCAAAGAACCAAGAAAGCGGGTTAGAGGAAAAATAATCAACAGAATGCTAAAATCACCACGAAGCAGGAAGAGACATACATAACGAACGATAAGGACAACCACCAGCTAAGAGGTAAGAATCACCTCACAAACTAAACAAGCACAAACAAGACGTCTATGCAAGTGAAGAACCACAAAACTCTGGATAGAAGGGACCAAAGCTCCAAGAGACTAATACCACACACTTACACTAAGGGAAGCAAGGGAAGAAGAGAACAACCTGAGTGAGGGAGAACGGAAGCCAACCCCCGAGAAACCAGAGCCCAGACTTGAGACCAGAAACAATCTTCCAAATCTACAGAGCATATTCGGAGGAGAACACTATCCAAATCTGGAGTGGCAAACATGGCGAAAAGGAGAGTCACAGAGACGCAAGCAGCCATGAAAGTTGCAACGAGATGGGAGAACATAGATGGAAGGGTAGACAAAATGAAATCATTCAATCGCGGAGCCGTCCTCGAGCTATAGAAGTCAGATCACTAAAAACCATATCTTGAAAACTAAGACGAGAAGGGATTATCGATGGTAAGCCAACGACGAGGAAAACAACTTCAAAGACGACTAAACTCTGACCCAACCCAAGGAGATGCAGTTCCTAACATGAGCCGAAATCTAAGGAAAAAGAGGAGAAAAAGGTGAGGAAAAACAAGAGGACATATGTGAGTCTTTTTCGGTGATGGCGAGAATCACAGCATAACGGAAAAGGTAAACGAAATGCATAGATGGTGACGGCTCAATGTAAAAATATAGGGAGAGAGCACAAAACATCTTTAAAAGGTAATGTTCAAATAATTAGAAAAAATATAAATTTTTACCCTGAAACTATTAGCTTTAAATTCAACAAATGCCTAAATATAAAATTATTGAAATTCAATATGCATTACATCACAAACTCACTCCACCACTAATAAGGTACTATTATACCCACACCAACACACTATTAAAAAAACAAACACATAATATGTTAGCATATCACCTATTACTACATAACATAATAAAAATACCAAATAATGTTCTTAGCAAATAAAGACGATCACATAATTAGCTAGCTATATCATCCGAAAAATAATAATTAACAACAGTAAAACAATATTCCGCGCGAAGCGCGGGCATGCCCCTAGTTATCCTAGTAAAATCAACTTTTTCCGCAAACCGTAAAACCGAGTTTTTCCTCCAAAACTGTAAAATCAAAATTTTCCGCAAAACGAAAAATCAAGTTTTCTGCCAAAAACACAAAACCGAGTTTTCCTGCCAAAAACACAAAAATCGAGCTTTCCCGCCAAAACCGTAAAATCGATTTTTTTCGCCAAAACCGTAAAATCGAGTTTTTCCGCCAAAATCACAAAATCGAGTTTTCCCGTCAAACCCGTAAAACCGGATTTTTCCGCCAAAACCGTAAAACCGAGTTTTCCCGCCAAAATCACAAAATCGAGTTTTTCCGCCAAAATCGAAAATCGAGTTTTTCCGCCAAAACCGAAAACCGAGTTTTCCCGCCAAAACCGTAAAATCGCGTCTTCCCGCCAAAATCCTAAAATCGAGTTTTCCCGCCAAAATCCTAAAATCGAGTTTTCCCGCCAAAATCCCAAAATCGAGTTTTCCCGCCAAAACTGTAAAATCGAGTTTTCCCGCCAAAACTGAAAAACAAGTTTTCTCACCAAAACCGTAAAACCGAGTCTTTCTGCCAAAATCACAAAATCGAGTTTTCCCGCCAAAACCGTAAAATCGAGTTTTCCAGCCAAAACCGTAAAACCAAATTTTCCCGCCAAAAACGTGAAAACGAGTTTTCCCGCCAAAACCATAAAATGAATTTTCCCGCCAAAACCGAAAATCGAGTTTTCCCGCCAAAACCGTAAAATGTGTGTTTCCGTATAAACCGTAAAATTGAATTTTTCATCAAAAACACACATTCACATTTTTCCACAAAAAAATAATTAATTAATTTTATTAAGTTAAATGGGTTAAAAGGGTATCCATTAATTTTAAGTAGAACCCATTTAATAAATGAGTCTAAGGATTACCTATTTAAAACCCGAATAGCTAAATGGGTCTAAATAGGCATTTGTTTTTTTTTCAAAACCCATTTAGGCATGTGCGTTTCAAACCCATTTTAACATCCCTACCCACGACCAATGAATGGTCCGTACACGCTCGAAAGGCTAACGCCAGTGCCATAAAGGCTGAGCTTAACACAACTCGTTCCATAAAGGAGGAGCAGAAGACCGGCTTGAACACCAGAGATGATTCACCTCTCGTGAAGAGGGAAGATGCGGGAGTGTCTCTCTCAACCGCAAGATCATCACTAACACCAACAATATTCACCGAAGAGATTATATCAAACAACAGTGAATCGGACAATGAGGCGTAGGTGGCGATAATATCAAAAGGCCTTAACTACCTGGGTATAGATTTAAACGTCAAAACTACTGCTACTGATGGCAGAAGGGGTAGGAGACCCCGTAAACTAAAAACACTCTTGATAGTGAAAATTGGGCTCATGCCCATAGTAGAGATGAGTACCAATTAGGGTTTTGCAAGGGGGAGATGAGTCACACTCGACGGAATGCTTCCCAGAATGCTCGCCTGAAATCACTGAAAATGCCCACCAGATGTAGAGAGAGTCGGAGAGGGATGAAACAAGTTTGCCGGTGAGCTCGGCTCTAATCATAGAATATCTAAGATCATCAATATTCCTCATCTTAAATATAGTTTTATGCAAACTGTAATTATTGCAAAACATTTTGCAAAATTTCTCACTAAATAATTAATATTCAAAAAGCTAAAGATTTTACAGCATGTTTCATTTTGGAATAGAAACTAAACACACAACTAATGAATCGTGAAATATTAAAGATCAACAATATCATCATCCTAAATATATTTTTTCAAAAATGTAAATACTTGCAGATTATTTCTCTTACAAATTTTTTATCTTAAAACTATATCTAATATATATTTTATTACATATTTTTGGTGATTTTTTTAAAAAAAGAAGAGATACCTTAAAATTTTAAGATAAAGTATTGTGTACTAGTCTAGGAGCGGAACTAGAAATTAATTAGTTTAACATGTGGCATAATTTATATATATATATATATATGTGTGTGTGTATTTATTAAAATATCAAATATAATTTATTTCATTAAATTATATTTTTAAATACATTAATCACTAAAAGATTACATTTATAAATTTCAGAAAATAGATCATATTAAAATAAATAAATAATTTTGATAATTTTTTTTTGTCAAACAAATAATTTTATAATTTTAATATTCAATTTTAAGTAATATTATAAAAATTATAAATAGAGCATAATATTTTTATTACAAAAAAAATTATTTATTCATTTTAGTTTATTTATTTATTTATTTTATTCTAAGTACTGAAAATATTAGTAAAATAACTGTTAGAGTAAAATTTAAATAAATTAGATTTTTATTTTGTAAAAAGTTACATTAGAGAAAGGAAAGAAAAGAAAACAATTGTGAAAGAAAGTAAAATAATTGTAGGTAGCAAAATGAAAGAAAAAGAGAAAGGTGATTAAAAGTGTAGAAACAAATTTTGAAAAAACGCTTGGTAGGTTCGAACTGAGAGAGGGTTTGGCACCACTTAATCGCTAGAACCATAAGAGATACACGATAATGTGTTTGTTCACGTGACTAGAGACTTATATTATGTAAGCATGTGGCACACGCCACACCCTCTCCACGCCTGGATCCGCCCATGTGTACTACAATATGTAAATAGAGAAATCAAACTCCTTACAATATAAAGTATTGTCTGATAAAATTTAACATATAAATTTTTTTCAAACAACCATATTTTACTGAAAAAGTTTATATGATATAAGAAATAATTCTATATGTATATTTAAATTATTTTACAGAATATGCCAAAAATAAACAGTTTAAAATAGTGATGTTTGATAACTTACAAACATCTGTTAAATAGCATATATTTTACCAAAACTGTTTATGCATATACTTCAAGAACTCGATATTACTGACTGTTATGGCGTCAATGACAGAGGTAAAACAAAGATACATGTCGATTCAAACTCATATTTGCGTGTTTACATCTCATCAGTTATGGTATCTTACTTACTCCAGGTCTAGAATATATCTCAAAGTGTCCGAATCTTCTAAGGTTGAAACTTGGCCTCTGCACAAATATCTCAGACAAAGGGATGTTTCATATCGGTTCCAAAGGTTCCAAGCTTCTAGAACTTGATCTAAAAATACCAAGTACTCGGCTTGTACCCACCACTACTAATAAGATCTATCCAATAGTTTTAGAAAATCTCTTACAAGCAGATGCAATCTACTCCTTAGGACTTTTATTTCCCTTAGTTGTTCATAATTATTACTCCCAAGTAGAAGTGTAGAATATATAAAGTAAAAGTTGTCTACTACCAAAAAAGCTAATAATCTCACAAGTTTAATTACCTATGTTTCTCTCATGGCAAAGAAGAAGCAAATCTAGTGTTGAATTTTCCATATGTAAAATGAAATTTCTTTGTATTTGCAATGACTAAATATCTCCTACAGTGAAAACCCTTTTACAAAAAAAAAATATCTCTTATAAAATTAGTGAAGAATAGCATCCTCCTCCTATAACACTGAAAGATGCTACTTTGACTAGCTAGCTTATTGGTTGTTATTTCATTTTAAAATATTTTTGGGCCAATAATTTTTAATACCATTACACAGAAAATACCAAGTTATATAAATTTTTTTTGGTAAAATATATATAATTATATTGGTACATGGAGTAGTTAATTTTGACCGATGCCATTTAAGAAAAAGATGACTAGAGAAACAAAGATAACTTCTAAATGGACTGAAAGTGGTATAAAATATATATTACGTAAGCACACATGAAGTCACCTATTCCACAATGAATGTAAATACAGAGTTATAAAAAATATTTCCATTACATCACAGGAAGACAAAATGAGTAAAATCAACACAATGAAAGAAATAATTAACCATATCTTCTTGGATATGAGTTGAAAGTATAGCTCTGGTTTTAATTAATTTTACACAATGGAGATTTTATAGCATAAGCGATAAGGTTGTCTTCTCAATAAATAGCGTCCTCACTTCTCCGAATCTAGCAAACAGAGATAAAAGATCACTTCTCAGTCTAAAACAAACTAAAGAAAATATTTTGTTATGGAGAACCAAGTTATGTCTTCTGGAAGCTCTTCCGTGGCCCAACCCGAAAAATGCAATGACATTAACGTGGCTGTGGAGGAGTCCAGGGAGAAGGCAACGGAGAACAACAATTCGGGACTAGGGTCTGATCCTCAGGAAGTTATGTCTGAAAGGAGGAGTGAGAACCCTAGTCGCGGATATAGTGCTGTCCCAACAGAAAACGGCATCATGCAGCGTTACACATCAGAAACTAATAAGATATTCACTTGTCGCTTTTGCAATAAACGGTTCTCAGCCTCTCAAAGCCTAGGTGGTCACATGAACGCGCACAAGAGGGAGCTACAATGGGAAAGGAAGCGGAAGGAGATGGAACAGATGGAACAAGAGTTCCATTTTCAGTGGATGTTAAGTCAATATTCACAAGGTGATTTATCAAATGATAATAATCTTGGGATCACTTCTGAACCTTTCAAACGCATATGTACCGGCCTTTACCCATCTTTCAATAGCGGACTCATGGACATGAATATGACCGTAGTTCCTCGCATGGCTCCTACTGGCTTCTTCTCAGGGAACACTTTCACTAACGGTTTCTTTTCAGGGGGACTTGAGCCAATGCCCTCCTACAACAACTATCCCCCGATGCTCCCTAGAAACGTTCCTCCTTTTCCTCCACATAGGACTACCAATCTTCCTAGCTATTGGTATCCGCAAGAGAATGTATTGAACGAGGAGGATGTCATCTTAAAGCTAGGAAATGACAATATTGTGGAGATTGATGATGACGATGCTGTTGATCAGCCAGAAGAAGGGACTTCTAAGAGCTGGGGCGCTGATCTATCCCTTTAAGTATTGTTTAGTTTTCATTTTGAGGTATCATATCTATTAGAGACCTATCTATCATTTGTATCTATGGATGTTGTTTTTCTCTTTTTAAATTTTATGGTATTCAATTTTAAATATTCCTTTGGATGTAACATCTCTTCTTCGTTGAATTGCTTTTTTTTTTTAAATCAATTTATGATTCCTATTTTCTGCCATCTATATATCAGGAGTCTTTTTATCATTTCGGCAGTTGTCAAAATCATTGGTTGAATTTAGTCAGGGAAGTAATTTCTACCAATGTTATGTCTCTTGATTCCAAACCTTTCGATCAGAACTATAAATCCACATACTTAAATTTCTTAATTAAGTTAGTCGAGTTGATATTTTTATGTTGATTTAAAGAGAGTGCGTAAAGAAAATTGAGTTTCATGATACATCTAATCTATTAAAACATAGTCCTCTTTTATCGACTGTTTTTGGGACTATCAAAAAGGTTATAACGTTTTAACTAAAATTGATCCAACTAATTATTATCTTTAATGTAACTATTTAGGTTTAATTAAAATTAGATCTTGACCCGCGCAACCGCGCGGATTTTTGTTTTCATTTAATTATTTTTATGTAAACGTTTTGTTTTCAATTCTAAATTTGTATATATTATAATATATATGTGTCTATCAATTTTTAAAACATAATAAGTATACAGTATATTTTTTCATTGAATAGATTGTTTCAAACTTTCACATGTATTTGTATCTTCTTCTATATATATATTTTCGGATTATTATTTTATTATTAAAATCGTAACTATATATATATAAAGATTAGTAAAATATTATTTTATTGTCATATTCAAAGATATTGTAACATTTCAAAAATTTAGAAAGTTTTTAAAAAATTAAACTTTTCGCTTCATAGATTTATATTATCGAGTAAATAATTAAACATTTAGCTTTTGTTTAATTTTTAAAATAAACTATATAGTTAATTTTTTTTCATTGGTTTAAGGTAGTAAAGATTAATCATTGTTAGATAATATGATTTTTGTTATTTAAAAAAAATCTTTATAATTTTAAAAGTTAACATCGACAAATATTTAAATAATTAACTTATGGAAGTATAGTATTACAACATTAAATTATATCTATTTAATTTATACTATCTATAAATTCAATGAATCATCTATTATTTAAATCCAATTATTGATAGCACAATAAAAATTTCTGGTAGACCCAAAATTTAAATAATAAAATTAGAGATTAAATGTAACATGACTTTTTAGGAATATGTACATTAGGTCCATTTTTAAAAAAACAAATCACACATGAATCAATGTTATGAATTCTGTTTTAATATATAAAATCTATTACTTACAATTTTGATTTAAAATAAACACTAACATATTATAACCATAATCCGTACAATCTATTACCTATTCTGAAAAATGAGTATAACAATAAATATATGCAAAGATCGTGTGCATATATACTATAGAGTTATTCTTGGGTTCACCAACCAATAGAAAATGACTTTTTCTTGGGTTCACCCCCTAGGGTGAACCTTTAGGTTCACCAACCAATAGAAAGTTGTCATTTTAGATCTAGTATCTTTTAATTAAGGAAACAAAATAACTTGCCAAATTATATTATGCTTTTAAAATACTAGAAAATTGTCATTTTAAATATACTAGAAAATTAAAAGATACTAGAAAATTGAAAGATACTAGAAAATTGTCATTTTAATTAAAAGATACTAGAAAATTGTCATTTTAAATAGAAAATTGTCATTTAGGTTCACCAACCAATAGAAAATTGTCATTTTAAATCTAGTATCTTTTAATTAAGGAAACCAAATAACTTGCAAATTATATTATTTTTTCAAAATAAAATTTAAAAACAAATAAAAATAATATATAAAAAACGAATTCAAAAAAAAAAATGTTGTCAACAAAACACTAAACCCTAAGCTTTAATACTAAACCCTAAACTCAAATCCTAAACCCTAAATCTTTGGGTAAACCCTAAATCCTTGGGTAAACCCCTAAACCCTTGGAAAAACACTAAACATGTTGTCAACAAAACACTAAACCCTAAACTCTAATCCTAAACCCTAAACCCTTGGGAAAACCTTAAACCCTTGGGTAAACCCTAAACCCTTGGGTAAACCCTAAACCCTTAGGTAAACCCTAAACCCTTGGAAAAACACTAAACATTTGGATAAATTCTAAATTATAAATCTTAAACACTAAACTCTAAATCTTAAAAATAAATATTTTTTTTAAATAATATTTTTTTAGAACTATTGTTATTTTTATTTATTTAATTTTTTATTTTTTATTTTAAAAGCATAATATAATTTGGCAAGTTATTTTGTTTCCTTAATTAAAAGATACTAGATCTAAAATGACAACTTTCTATTGGTTGGTGAACCTAAAGGTTCACCCTAGGGGGTGAACCCAAGAAAAAGTCTATACTATATCAAACCAAACCAATTAATTTCAGAAGTCTGGAGTCTAAAACTAACACGCCACTTTCATTTTCAAATAGTGGTTTTACATTTTAAATAACCTTATGATATCCCAACACATGTTGATTTCATGTAATATATTTAAGTTATATGTATCATCCCAATTTATAGAACGCATTTATCATATGTCAGAACTTATGAAAAATCAATATAAATATACATGAGTATAAAACGGGTTACTATTTAATATTTGAATGTACTATCACAATAGAATATTATTTTTTTGGTTTCATAAATTTATAATTAATTTCGGAGATAATCATTTAGTAAGATTCTGATATAATCATAAAGGCAAATTAATAATCTATTTTAGTTTAAATAATTAATTATAAGTTATTAAATGAAATTTAAATGTATGTTCAATACAAATGTTATGAAGATTTTAAATCTACTATGTTCAAACCATCTCATGGATTTTACATATTTTTTTATATCACAGATATTCCTAATAAACCGATCTAAAGATTGCTAGGCATATTTCATTTTTCAAAATCAAACTAACCACACAAGTATATATTAAATCATAGAATATTTAAGATCATCATTATTCCTTATCTTAGATATGTTTTTATGCAAACTGTAATTATTCCAAATCATTTTACGAAAATTCTTTACACTAAATAATTAATACTCAAAAATCTAAAAGTTGCAGCATATTTCATTTTGGAATATTATCTAAAATTGACCCAACTAATTATTATCTTTAATGTAACTATTTAGGTTTAATTAAAATTTATTACTTACATTTTTGATTTAAAATAAACACTAACATATTATAACCATAATCCGTACAATCTATTACCTATTCTGAAAATGAGTAAAAATACATATATGCAAAGATCGTGTGCATATAGATTTAACTATATGTATATACTATATCAATCCAAACCAATTAATTTCAGAAGACTAGAGTCTAAACCTAACATGAATCAACTCTTTCTTTTTCAAATAGTGGTTTTACATTTTAAATAACCTTATGCTATCTCGACACATGTTGATTTCATATAGCATATTTAAATTTTATGTATCATCCGAATTTTGTAAAATGTATTTACCATAGGTTAGAACTTATGAAAAATCAATATAAATATACATGACTGTAAAACGGGTTACTATTTAATATTTGAATGTATTATCACAATAGAATATTAATTTTTGGTTTTGATAAATTTATAATTGATTTCTGAGATAATCATTTAGTAAGATTATGATATAATCATAAAGGTAAACTAATATTCGATTTTATTATAAATAATTAATGCTAATATATTAAATGATATTTAAATGTATGTTCAATAAAAATGTTATGAAGATTTTAAATCTACTATATTCAAACCATCACATGGATTTTACATATTTTTATATCATAGATATTCCTAACAAACAAATCTAAAGATTGCTAAGCATATTCCATTTTTCGAAATCAAACTAACCACACAACTGTATATTAAATCATAGAATATTTAAGATCATCAATATTCCTTATCTTAAATATAATTTAATGCAAACTGTAATTATTGCAAAACATTTTGCGAAATTTCTTTACACTAAATAATTAATGCTCAAAAAACAAAAGCTTTTGCAAAATATTCCATTTTGGAATAGAAACTAAACACACAACTAATGAATCGTGAAATATTAAAGATCAACAATATCCTCATCCTAAATATATATTTTCAAAAATGTAAATACTTGCAGAATATTTCTCTTACAAAATTTTATCTTAAAACTATATCCAACATATATTTTATTACATATTTTTGGTGATTTTCTTTAAAAAGGAAGAGATACCTTAAAATCTTAAGATAAAGTATTGTGTACTACAATATGTATTGTCTAATATAGAAATCAAACTATTTACAAAATAAAGTATTGTTTAATAAAAAATTTAATATATAAATTTTTTTTCAAATAACCATATTTTACAGAAAAAAAATTGTATATGATATATAAAATAATTATAAATGTACATTTAAATTATTTTACACAATATGCCAAAAATAAACAGTTTAAAATAATGCAGTTTGATAACTTTTAAACATCTGTTAAATAGCATATATTTTACCAAAACTGTTTATACATATATTGATAGAGTGATATAAAATTTAATAGGTTGAAATAAATCTTATAAATTTACAACTATATGTATCAACGTCCAGACAGTCCATTTAATCTATGTTAAAATCAATCTGAGATAAAATCATCAACGTCCAAACAGTCCATTTTTATATTTCTAATTTATTACTTGGACCCTAAGAACAGATCATTTAATCATAGTTTTTTTTGGGTTGGTCAAATTTGGATATTATTTTATTGGGTTTGAACCATTAATATCAATTTTGATAATGTTTGGAAAAAAAATCTATCTTGATAAGCCCATTACGATGTGGACAACCTAATTGACATCCATATATATAAAACAAGTATCTTCTTTATGAAATGCATTAATTGAATTATATTCACCATTCCGTGTAAATGGCTTAGAATGTTAAATTTGATATGATGGAGCCCAGTGCCGGCCCTTGGCATGTGCACAAGGTGCTTATGCACAGGGTCTCAAAATAAATTAGAAATTTTTAGCAAGAAGTTAGGGTCTTCTTCTTACAGATTTACCAATTATTTTTATTGGTCTTGTAAAAAAAAAAAAAAAATTGCACAGGGTCTGTAAAAAACATGAGCCGGGCCTGATGGAGCCTTTTTGTCTATCTTGCAGATGTTTGGTAAATGAGCAGAAACTTCAAGGTTGCATGATCCGTGTTCGGCTTGCGGACACTGCAGCAAGCAGCGGCGCCTAAAATATGCACTTAAGTATTTAACAAGAGTTTTTATGTATAGTATGTTCGTGTGTTTTTTTTTCTTTTCGAATAATATGTAAAATTAATTCAGAAAAAGTAGTTTTTACAGCTTTTAGCTACCTGAAACATAACAGAAACTCAACATAAACTTAAGTCTCGGGATGGGCTATATATGTATTGATTATTACATATTTACACGAGAGTTATTTTTGGGTTCACCGGAAGTTGTTATTTTATATTCAGTATCTGTTAAAAAATGAAACAAAATATTGTCAATTTATATCATGATTTTAACTGAGTAGAAATCAGTTGAAAGATAGAGATGGATGACATTTCACTAGCAATGGAAAATAGACGGTAAAATCAGGGTATCAAGTAGAACGGGCCTATCCTGATAAGGAAAAACCACCAGAATTTTATGGACCCATTGTGGACATATTGAAAGCATTCTGTTGGAAGGTGCGGTGCCCTCCGAAAATAAAGTATTTCTTATGGCAACTCCTCTCAGGGTGTATAGTTGTACTGAAAAATCTAAAAGCAAGAGGAATACAAGGGCATATATGTTGTGCAAGATGTGGAGCTCCAGAGGAATCCATAAATCATGTATTCTTTGAATGTCCTCCAGCACGACAGGTGTGGACACTTTCAAAGATACCATCGAATCCTCATATCTTTCCTCTCAGTTCTTTTTCGCAAATATGGATCATCTTTTTTGGAGAGTCACTCCAAAAATGGATCATCACCAATTTGTATGGTATATTTGGAAAGGTCGGAACAACAAAGTTTTTAGCAATTTGGATATTGATCCAAGAGATACGCTTAAAATAGCGGAACTAGAATCAACACTTTGGGCGGAGGTACATGTAATAAGTAACCAGAGGGTTGCACATCAAGTGCAGGAAAGAATTGTACCAACAATACCAGGAAGATGGTGTTTCATAAATGGCTCATGGAAAGATAAGGAACAATTTTCATGACAAGGGTGGTATAGTACTTTAGTGGGTTTTGATGGATTGCCAGGGGCAAGGAATGTAAGGACCAGTCTTTCACCTCTCCATTCGGAGGTGGGAGCGCTAATATGGGCAATGGAATGCATGAGGAATTTAAGGCAATTTCAGGTCACATTTGCGACAGATTGTTCTCAATTGGTAAAGATAGTCTCAGAACCAGAAAATTGGCCAGCGTTTGACAATTACCTGGAAGACATAAAGCTTTTGAAAAGAAGCTTCCTAAACTCAGAGATCGTTCATGTACCTCAGACGGAAAATCAAAAGGCGGACAGCTTAGCACGCAGTGCTAGGAAACAACCGTCTTTCGTCGTTCACATAGATGTAGAGTTACCGGTTTGGTTTACAGAGTAGTATGAGTCTATAGATGTTTGATGTCAAAAAAAAATATCATGATTTTAAAATTAAAAAGTAAAAAAAAAGTACTAGATGCAAAAAAAAAATATTTTTAACGCCGTCAGCAAAACACTAAACCCTAAACGCTAAATCCAAAACCCTAAACCCTTGGGTAAACCGTAAACCCTTATTTAATGTTTTTGATTTAGGGTTTAGGATTTATCTAAGGTCTATGGTTTACTTAAGGGTTTAAGGTTTATTCAAGGGTTTAGAGTTTAGAATTTAGAGTTTAGGGTTTAGTGTTTTGCTGACGGTGTTAAAAATATTTTTTTTTTGCATCTAGTATTAGTATTTATTTATTTTTATATTTTTATTTATTTTCAGATCATGATATAAATTGACAATATCTTGTTTTTTTAAAAAAAAGATACTGAATATAAAATAACAACTTTCTATTGGTACAGGTTCACCCTAGGGGGTGAACGCAAGAATAACTCATATTATATATAATGAATTTTGGAAGAAGCCAATGAGACGTTATAAATCCATTATATATTAATTGATAAGCATTACAACTTATGACTATAGCCACGTATAATTACTAGGATGATTCTCAGAATCATCAGAAAATAGGTTGGTTCATCTAAGTATATATTATATTTTTTTATTAAATTAACTATCAAATTGATTAGAAGTGCATAAAAAAATATTCTTCATACTTTCTTTAAATAAAAGTTACGAAATTACCTAATATGATTAACATATATACGACAATTAATGATTTTGAATAATAAAGATTTGATAATAGTTTTTGTATCCTCCATCATTTTTTTGTTTAATTTATATTATTAAAAAAATAAACAATCACATTAACCATATAATAAAAAATCAAAAAAAATTCTTATATGTTATATGTTACTTTTTTTAAAACGACTATAAAGTACTAAAACTTTTAAAAGTCTTACAATAAAAATTTTGTGAACAATGGTTTTATTTTTATTTTTATAAAAAGATACAAATGATCATAAAATTATATAAATATGAAGTATCATTTAATAGGTATTCAGATTAAATATATATATATATATTATTTAAATTAAACTATATACCATATAAAATACACAAATATTTTAATTTTGAAATTTACATTGAAAAGGTATTGAGAGCTGAATATTTTAATTTTGAAATTTTCATTGAATTTTTATAAACAATTCTAAATTACTAAAACTATTAAAAATCTTTAATTAAATATTCATATTAAAATATACTAAATATTTGGTGATAAATATTTTTGACCGGATTTTGGAAATATTTTTAAAATGATTTAGGAAATATAATATTAGAGATTAAGTAAATCTAATTGGTTATTTGAAAATCTTTAGTTAGTAAAATATGAAAGTTCGTATTATTTCAAAAATAATTGTAGATATTTGTAGCAAAAGTTAGGCTATATTTAAATGTGAGTAGTTAGAAATAGTATAAGTTTAGAGAAATATATAAAGTATAATTTAAAAAAAAATATCTATCTAGATTCAAATTATATCCAATTTTGTGATTCGCTTTTTATAAATTGTACATATTAAGATATATGTGATGTAAATAAGATAAACCAAAACTATTTCGAACAGATAAATGGTAAATAATTTTTTTTGGAAAGATCAGTGAACACACCTTCCCCATCTATATCACATTATTATTAGTGTGAGTGTTTTTATGTATTAAAAAAACGAACAACAGAAAGACAAACAGAATATGCATAATTTGTCATTCAAGATTTATACATGATATAAGAAAGAAAAAAAGATTTACACAAGCAATCATCATGCTTAATTTGAAAACAAGAACTATTGTATTTGTATAAATTTAAGTTTCACTCCGCGTAAGGCGCGGATTATCACTTATTAATTAAGTACACCAGCGTCTGAAAGTTAAGAGTGTGATTCAATATTTGTTGATTTAGATTATGTAGGACATTTAAACTACATGAGATCTGTTACATGGTATGTTTTATTCTTGTATAAAGACCTATATGTTGGAAATTGGTAGGACAATATGATGATGCAATGTCTGAAACTAAATATATGACAACGGAAGAGTATCCAAAAAAAGCAGTTTGAGTTCATGAACTTGTAGAAGAGTTGGACGCTGATCAAGGTGTTGTTCGGTTACATTGTAATAGCTAGAGTGTGTTATGTCTGGGCAAGAACTAAATGTATCCAATTTATAGCCTCAATGGCTTCTTCCATAACTTATTTTAGTGCACACCATGGCGTACATCATTCATCCAAATGCATTAACATAATCAACTTTGTCATATCTCTCTAAACTGGTCGGCATTTGACATGTCAATTTTTATCTCAGTTTTTTAGTAGCACTAAAATCTTTTATTTCAGACACTTCTTCCAAATATTCTTTTTTCACTGAATAATATGTTCGATGGTGTTCTCAACAATGAGCGTATAAACTATAAAGAAGATACCACAAGGTTAAAAAAAATTACTTTTCAAAATATTTGAAATGTTTTTTCGACCAATAATGTTTAACGTTTCACTGTAGATGTAATGTATTTGTGGACTTGGTTAGACGTAATTTTGATTTTAGAATTAACCTTCTCATACTGTCCAACGTAACCTTTTATAAATACCCCAAAACAAAGACTAAGTTTGCATGATTTTATGCTCTTTTTTTTATGTTTAATTAATTTGATGCATGCCAAAACGACAGTTTTTAACAATCTTGCTCTGGTGTGCGCGGATTAGAGCACAAAAAAAATTATCTTATTTTTACAGCTAATCTTTTCATTAATTTTTATTTTTTAATTCACCCACCTAACTAATGTACATAGTTTGGTTTTGATTAGGGCATCCATCAGACCTGAATTGCTCGAGATGCTTCATGCTCGTGGTTGCCGCATTAGATGGGACTGAAGAACAAAACTTACCTCCACTTTGGCAGACTGTAGCCGTTAAAAATCAATGGAACTTTCTTAGTAATACTTTAAATATGATTTCATAGGTCTACTTATGTATATACTTCATCCGTTTCATATTAAGTATTGTTGTAGAAATTTTTTTCCGTTACAAAATAAGTGTCATTTTCGATTTTCAATGCAAAATTTATTAATTTTATTCAACAATTTATTTTTCTATTGGTTGAAATATGGTTATGTGTATAGATATTTGTGTTTTTATATAGAAAGCATACAAAATTAATTTTTTTCATAATCCGTGTGCACAAATTCAAAACGACACTTAATATGAAACATAGGGAGTATCAATTATCAAATATTCTAATATGTTTTCAAATTCAGCTTGTCAGTTATCTCTACTGGTTTGGTCTTGCCTTGCAACATAAACAATAGTTTTTTGTGGTAATTTCTTTTTAAAAAAATATTATTTTGATATTCAAGGCGAAATGATCCCCGTTAATTACATTTTCAAGGTATTTGAAACGTTTGTTAGAATGTTAAAATCTATTCAACCAAAAAATTATATACAGCGAATTTACATGTTAGTCAGTGTTGCTAATTAAAAAATTTAGACCAAGGATAAGCTTTACTTTCACTAGCTAGCAACAAAGGTACTAATAACTAAGGGTGGCACATTTGCTCGTTAATTGTCTCTACTTAACTCGTCAGATCCAGTACTTGGTCTGACCAAGTCTAATATCAAGTAATCTGTTTAAATTATTTATAAGCACAAAACAAATATAAGTATTAATTGGTGTCGTTTGACTTGTTACTGGCTTTTGTTAATGAGCAAAAACACATTTTCTAAATCATAGTAAAATAATTTGTTTATATTTCCATTTTCATAAGTGAATCAAACATAGGTGATATATTTATATAAGCATCTTGGAATTTTCTCACTCTTATATATTCTATTTTCTGAATTTACTAAAACATAAAAACAATGAAATATTCTTTATCTATAATAAAGTTATTTATCTCTAAACTCTAACGAATTATCAAATAATTTACCAATAATTATCAAGTACCTCACAAGTAATTTAGAAGTAACAAATAGTAAAATAAGTAACTTGGAAATCCGTCGTTTTTAGCAAGTACTTGAAACTGTAAGTACTCGTTTTTAATAAATCAAATGTAGGTCCAAAATTTTACTATTCGTACAAGCCAAGCCGAAAACTAAATATATCAAAATACCAAGTACTCTGCTTGTACCCACCCCTACTAATAAGATCTATCAAATAGTTTTAGAAAATCTCTTACAAGCAGACGCAATCTACTCCTTACGACTTTATTTCCCTTAGTTAATAATTTTTACTCCCAAGTAGAAGTGTAGAACATAGAAAGTGAAAGTTGTCTACTACCAAAAAAGCTAATAATCTCACAAGTTTATTTTACCTATTTTTCTCTCATGGCAAAGAAGAAGCAAATCTAGTATGTAGTCAAACAGGTTAAGAATAGCATCATCCTCCTATAAGACTGAAAGATGCTACTTTGACTAGCTAGCTTATTGGTTGTTTTTTCATTTTCAAATATTTTTGGGCCAATAATTTTTAATACCATTACACAGAAAATACCAAGTTATATAATTATATTGGTACATATTAGTTAATGTTGACCAGTGACATTTAAGAAAAAGATGACTAGTAAAACAAAGATAACTTCTAAAATGGATTGAAATTTGAAAGTGGTGGTATATATTACGTAAGAATGAGTGTAAATACAGATTGTAAAAATTATTTCCATACATCACAGGAAGACAAAATGAGTAAAATCAACACAAAGAAAGAAATAACCATATCTTCTTGGATATGGATTGAAAATGTAGCTCTGACTTTAATTAATTTTACACAATGGAGATTTTATACCGTAAGTGTTAACGAGAGATGAGGTTGTCTTCTCAATAAATAGCGTCCTCACGTCTCTGAATCTAGCACACAGAGATAAAATATCACTTGTCAGTCTAAACAAACTAAAGAAAAATATATTGATATGGAGAACCAAGTTATGTCTTCTGCAAGCTCTTCCCTGGCCCAACTCAAAACATGCAATGACATTAACGTGGCTGTGGAGGAGTCCAAGGAGACGGCAACGGAGAACAACAATCCGGGACTAGGGTCTGATTCTCAGGAAGTTGTGACTGAAAGGAGGAGTGAGAACCCTAGTCTCGGATCTGGTGCTGTCCCAACAGGAAACGGCTTCATTTGTCGCTTTTGCAATAAGCGGTGCTCATCCTCTCAAAGCCTAGGTGGTCACATGAACTCGCACACGAGGGAGCTACAGTGGGAAAGGAAGCAGAAGGAGATGGAACAACAGTTCCATCGTCAGTGGATATTAAGTCAATATTCACAAGGTGCTTTATCAAATGATAATAATCTTGGGAACACTTCTGAACCTTTCAAACGCATATGTACCGGCCTTTATCCATCTTTCAATAGCGGACTCATGGACATGAATATGACCGTAGTTCCTCGCATGGCTCCTACTGGTTTCTTCTCAGGGAACACTTTCACTAACGGTTCCTTTTCAGGGGGACTTGAGCCAATACCCTCCTACAACAACTATCCCCCGATGCTCCCTAGAAACGTTCCTCCTTTTCCTCCACATAGGACTACCAATCTTCCTAGCTATTGGTATCCGCAAGAGAATGTATTGAACGAGGAGGATGTCATCTTAAAGCTAGGAAATGACAATATTGTGGAGATTGATGATGATGATGATGACGATGCTGTTGATCAGCCAGAAGAAGGGCCTTCTAAGAGCTGGGGCGCTGATCTATCCCTTTAAGTATTGTTTAGTTTTCATTTTGAGGTATCATATCTATTAGAGACCTCTCTCTATCATATCTATCTCTGAATGTTGTTTTTCTCTTCTTCTTTTTTAATTGTACTTCATTTTAAATATTCCTTTGGATGTAGCATCTCTTCTTCTTGTTGATTTGCTTTTTTTTTTCTTTATCAATTTATGTTTCCTTTTTCTCTGCCATCTATATATCATGACTTCATGAGTCATTTATCATTTCGGCAGTTGTCAAAATCCTTGGTTGGGGAAGTAATTTATACCAATGTTATGTCTCTTGATTACAAACCTTTCGGTCAGAACTCAGAACTATTGCTTATATGTCTCACAATTTTTGGGACTGATCGCAAAAACTATTTATCCACATATACTTAATTTTCTTGGTTAAGTTAGTCGAGTTAATATTTTAATGTTGATTTAAAGAGAACCCGTGAAGAAATTTTAGTTTCAGGAGACATGGTACTACACACCATAGCACTATAGATAGCAGTGTCAAATGGGTGGCTTATCCATAAGTGATCGGTGTTCAAAATATAATCGATCGGTCATGGACAAACCTATATGCGAAGCAGTTAATTGGCTAGACCCAATTTTATCCGGAAAAAAGTGGATCGAACTAGTTGGTTAGTCGACAATCCAAATAGTTAAAATATTATGTTAAAATACATTTGAGAGAAAAATCATCAATGCCCAAAAAAAAAAGTCCACTGGACATGATCATTTAAGCATGAAGATTCCATTTGAAATCAATTTTATATTTCTAATTTATTACTTGGACCATAAGGATGGCTCATTTTTGTAAGAAAGGAAATTAACTTGCCGATTCAGATAGCTAAACCGAAGATACATAATCAACATATAATATAGCAGAAGGAAAATTTGTAACACTACGTACAAACTTGTCCGCCATTGTATATGATGTTGATATATGCATGATCCTGAAGTTAGATAAGAAAGTCTTACTTTATCGAAATTCCTTTGTATGGATAGTAAATGTTGGTCATTTTTCAAATATCAACAGCATATTTACCGGTTGAGAACAGTTTGTTGCAAAGACTATCTTTGAAAACTGTAGGACAGCCCATTTAATCATAGTTTTTTTTTTTGTTTAGATCGGATATTATTTTATTTGGGTTTCAACCATCAATATCTAAAAACAGAAATATTTATCTTGATAAGTCCATTAGGATGTGGACAATCTAATTGACATCCATAGATCTAAACAAGTATCTTTTTTATGAAAAGAATATGAAATGCATCAATTGAATTATATTCAACATACTGTGTAAATACGATGCGTAATTATTAAATTCTTTAGCTTAGAATGTTAATTTGATATGATGGAGCGGTTCTGTCTATCTTGCAGATGTTTGATATCCTAAGTACATGAACAGAAACTTCAAGGTCGAATGATCCGTGTTCGACGTGCGGACACTGCAGCTACCAGCGGTGACTAAAATATACACCAAAGTATTTAACAATAGAGTTTTTATGTATAGTATGTTCATGTCAAACTCAACATAAACTTGAGTCTCGGGATGGGCTATTGCTGTATTGATTATTAGATATTTACAGCACAGACACAAGAGCAAGATTGTTCAAATTGTCGTAGTGGCATGCATCAAATGAATTCTCCAAACAAAGAGCATAATATTATGCAAACTTAGTAATTAGGGACCCTAGTAATTATTTAGGGTAATTATAACAGGTTACGTTAGACCGTATGAAAAGGGTTAGTTCTAAGCCCAAAAATTCCAAAATAATAAATTACTAGATTTTGACCCGCACACCCATGCGGGTGTTAGTTTAACTTATATATATGATTCTGTTCTAGCTTTGTTGAAGAACATTTCTTTTAGCTTTATTCAGATTGTAAAAGAACATTCACAATTACCTCGTGAGATCCATTTAAAATTTCTTCTTCTTACTAAAAAAAACTTTGATTTTGGTGCAAGTAATTAGCTATTTTTAATCATGTCCCTATGTGATTCTGCTAACTAAAGAGTTCCATAACATAATTTGTGTGTTTCACACTGTTAAAACTGTTTTTAGGATTAAAATGACTTCAGTTTAGTATCATTTGTCTCTGATCTTGGGTCGATTAATTTTGATGTTGTTTTGTTTGATTAGTTGGGTGATCATTGCATCCAAGTTCACTGATAAGAGCAGAAGGCAACATATAAGAAACTGTGGTTAAACTCTATTTAAGATCATCGTTTCTGGGTTTTGGTTTATCCAATAATGGGTTCTAATTTTCGAAATGGTATTATATACTTAAACTCTGATTTCAAGAGAGAGGTTGGTTCCCTGAAGAAAATACACTTTTGTGTGAGGTTAGACATTTTTTTATTACATAAATGAAGAGATTATAAAGTTTTCTTTTGTGTGTGTTTGGTTTTATAGACACAAAGATTGGTAAAGAACATATTGAATGAGATAGAAAAAGGGGTCTCATGTAACCTAGCGAATTTTTTTTTGTAATGGTGAACGGAGTGCTAAAACTAAGAAGAAGATGGTAAAATATGTTTGCCTAACAAACAAAAGTGTTTTTTTATTGCGTGTTGAAAATAAAATAGAAGGTAAGAGATGTATATCTAACCTATACTAAAAGCAAGATATCAAGCCCTTTAAACGCATCCACATCAGCTGAAAAAATCAGTCAATTAGAGATCCTTAACTAGCCATGTCATTTAGGTTAAAATATTGAAACAATATTGACTTCAATTGTATTCACTAAGAACTTGATCGATTGGTTTTACTTCGTCTTTATGTTCTCTGGAAAACGTTTTGGTAGTGATCGTAATAAGCACAAGTTTCAGCCAAAACGTTTTGCCTCAACACAATCAGTCTCCGATTTCCCTCCTCTCTTACTAGCCGCTGATGCCGCCTTTCAGATCTCCAATAACCCTAAAACCACCACCAAAAAACATAAACATAAGCCGCTTCAAAAACCAGGCCATACTGCGTTAAGACTGATTTCCCTACAATGTTCCATCTCTTCTCTCCTCATACATCTCCACCAACCGCTTTGACTATGTCCTTTCTCCACTGGTTTGTTTCTGATCGATTCTCACATTTGTGTATAATATTTTCTTTGGATATGGCGCTTCAGTGTTTTATATATCTAATGAAGTTTTTTTTCTCGCTCTCTGTGAAATGTTGGTATGCAGATGGCCCTTCGTATAGGCCGATCTTAGTGGAAAGAAACGGACACTCAGGTTCTACCAGTCTCTGACTCTGAATTACTCTTACAGGTTGTTTTGAGTTTCTTGCTTTTTGTTAATTTTTTTTCAAGATTAGTCTTTTATGTACAAGAGAATCTTCAATTAAGCTCTAACTTTCTATTCCTTCTTTCTTTCTTTAGTTTTGTTTAATGTGATTCTACTATGAAGTTATTGAGGGCTCCGCTGGTTAACTCTGATGGTGATTCAAAGGATGCTTTCCCAAATAATCTGGTAAGACGTAGGACCAAAATTGATGCAATGAATTGATTTTTAACCTCTAGCCATTAATTTTCATCGCCTTTGCTGAATTTCAGGTTTATGTGCTTAACGGCTGCGTTTTCTGTTTTGCCGTAGGTGTTCTCCATGTGATGTTGAAGCGTGGGTTTGCTTTCAGTGTCTACAATATGAACATCCTCTTGGAGGGTTTATGCAAGAATCTGGAATACGGCAAAACCGTTACTTTGCTTCGTGAGGTAAAGTTTGAGTTCTCCGCCTGATGCTGTTAGCTACAGCTATGTTATAAGAGGCTTATGCGAGGGGAAATAGTTGTAGAAAGCATTGGAATTGTCGAATGATATGCAAGGCATCCATAATAAGCACTGATATAAGTGTATCACCCTTTCACCACATCGTAATAAACTCAATTTTGAACTCATGTTATTATTCACAAATTAGTCTAATTTGGGTCTGCAGTCGTTTTTAACAAATGCTCAGAGGTTCTATGATGTCATGTTAGTACATAGGATTGCAGTTTGTTGGCGTTTTTGGGCTCTTTTAACCATTGCTAGGTTTGAGTTTAATTTTATTTTTTATTAGATAAGAGTTTGTAAAATGCAGATGGAGAATACATTTTATGCATTGAATAACAGTATAAACACAAAAGCATATGATAATTTTGACACATAATCTTTCTTGCAACATGCCATCAATTTTGCTGCAAAACATTGGGGTCTTCAGTGCCTTTTACGAGATAAGTGAGTCATATTCTGCTCGACTCTTTGGCTGACTTCACTTGCTTGCCTGTTTCTAAGTATGTTGTGTAGCCAGGGGATATCATGCCTCCTCACTGTTACTATGGAATGCAAGCTGAAGCTAAACGTAGAAATAGAGGCCCCGACACTTGAGTCTGAAGGTAAATTTGCATTCCCTATCTTTGCAAAACTTATGTTCAGTGATTGAGTAGTGTGCTTGGTACAGCTCAAGAATACAGAATAAAGCCTGCTTACTTTGTTTCTCATAATCTCCTTCACCAGCTTGAATAGGGGAACACCAAACCCATTTCAACATCGCAGGTATTAAGAAAAGTTCTGCAAACTTGGTATCAGAAGCTGCAAAGGTAAAGTTAGCCAGTGCAACATCATGTTTGTATTAAGTATTAACTATTTAGTTCACATGAACGCATCATAATAAGATGTCAAGCCATTCTTCAGTGTTATATCATAACCTTTCTTTCTTTAAACTAAAAAATTAAAACGACTACCTCTTCTATTAGGTTTTTCTTTTCTTTATATATGCGACTAAAAGTAGATGTCACTACTATGTTTTTATTTTCTTTTTCTCTTACTAGCTTAATTGGGTATTTTTGTTGTTTATTGCTGTATAAGGGTCGTCTGCTCAAGAGATTAAAAATTTCCTTAAGAGATTTGAAGTTGGATCTGGTCCTCTGCTTAGGGTTAGTCTCCTGATTATTAATTTTTTTTTACTGAGGTTGTCTCTTGATTTTTTTATCCTTATAAATACTGTATTACTTTTGAAAATTTAATTTTTTCAAAAGCTTGTAGTGTGTTGATTGATTTTTTCATGGTTCTGACTGGTATATATATATATAAATATATATATGCATGCCTATACGTACACTCTCTTATACTCTTTGTTATACGGTCAAAACAGTGTTCCAACAATGGATTCAATACAATAGAGCACATTGGTAGACTTCTACTCTTCAGTGATCTCTTAAGTTTTCAGAGGTTCAAAGAGTTCTATGCTTCAACCACTATCTCCACTGAGGATGAACCTTACAAAGGTCTTAGTAATCTGGTAAAGTGCTCCAATCTCTTTAATAATGTTGTTTATATTTTTATTTCTTCCTCATAACTTCAATTGATCTTGCCGTGCAATGAATGCATGACAATACATGAGTGTTTTCAGTGACTTACGGTCCTACAAGCAAATGACAGTTTTCTTGATAATAAACGAAATCTTAACATTTGAGGTCTATATGTTTATCTTTTGCTAAGTTTTTTTTGGTTTTTTTTTTGTTGTGACTGGACTGGTTTGGTTAGTTAGCCCCTACAGGAGACTTATTTTCTTACTTGGATGATCTGGCAAATTCATTGGATATTCAGGCTTACATAAGAGAGTGTGTTTGGACAGCCGGAAATTGATTTCCCATCCCAACAGTGTGTTTGGACAGCCGGAAATTGATTTCCCATCCCAACACCGTCTAGCTAGCTAGCATCAATAGCGTATGACACCGTTAGATTGCCACTAAAAGCAAATCCACAAAAAAATGATTCATCTCCTTACCACTTCGGTTTTCTCCTTGTGAAATTAATAGAATTTTCTCATATGTATTCACCCTCTTAATGTTTTGTGGTTTTTTGGAATGTTTGTGTTTAAGTAAAAATAAGAATTTCGTTTCAGCAATTCAAATAATATGTCTATGGTTTTATATCAGGATGTCTACTCATACTGTTTTATAAAACACATATACACAGTCAAAAACTGTTAAATACATTACACAAAATCTTGATCTTAATTTGATATGACAAAATAGATAGATTAAGATAATTAAACTATGAACTTTTTTACCAAATACAAAAAAATAATATTTAATTTAAGATAATGTAATAAATTTAGTTAAGCGAACATTTTAAATAAATGTCACAAGTCATACTCTTAACTAAAATAAATTAACTTACTATTTTATACATTTAGTTACTATAATTATAGAAATTAGTGCATTCATTATAGAAAATTTATTATATTTTTAATATGTGTGAACAAATGAAAAAATTATATTTGTGGATTAAGGGAGCAATAAAAAAATTCATATAATATAAATATAACAAATTAATTAAATGATTAAAAAAGCATTTATTTGAATTTCACTCTTTTTACAATTAACTCAAAACTAAGTGATATAGATAGTCAATTAAAATGGGTTTATCTTCTTATTTGATGCTGTAAAAATGGAGGTCGTTGTTGGTTTACTTTAAATAAGTACAAACGACACATAAAATAATAAATGTTAAAATGTCAATCATTTTGACACAGAAAATTAATGTTGATCAACAATGTTCTAATTTTCTATTCAGAACATCAACACAGCTCATTTTAAAGAATTATATCAAATACAATTCAATTATTTTTTTCAAAATTACAACTTAACTACTGATCGCCTCAACAACAAATATTTTGAACACCACTAAAATCTTCAAAGCTTCGTAAAGAGGAACAAAAAAAGTTATTCACACATGAAGTCAACACTTAACTTAGCATCCTACAACAAATAAAGCTTTCCGTAACAAACAACATTTCAACGACAAAACATCTCATTTACGGCCATATTTGCAAAAGCTAAACATTCGATATTAACTAAAACTCATTTTATAATATTTAAAATTCAAACAACAATTAAAATTTTAAGTTTTTATGTAGCAAAAATCCGCGCGTAGCGCGGACAAACGATCTAGTATATATATAAGGACGATGGTGTGCTTAGTGAGCTAATTAATTTCGTATTTAATAATTAGATTTTTTATTGAATGTAGGGACTCTATACCTTGGAATTTTTTTATTAAGTTGGTAACTGAGTGTATCACGTAAAATATTTATGCTAGATTTTAGGTGTAAATATGTAAAGTAGTTAATATGGCAGAGATTTCTGTAAACAACCTATAATATTTTAAAATATTTTTATTGTTATGAAAAGCCCGAAAAATATGTGGATGCTAGGTACAGATATTGAGTTTTTATATACTCGTTTTGGGATATCTGTTTTTATTCGATTATCAACATAGCTAAATTTAGATTTTCATAACGAATTTAGATAGATATCTCGGTATACAAATTGTTTTTTAATGGTTAGTAGTACATACCATTATTTTTAATTGTACACCAAGTTTGTTTTGAAAACAATATTTTTGAAATTTATAAACTGGTTTGATCATATAAAAGGTGTAAAGTACAATAATAATTTGTTTGCAATTACTAAACCAATTACTCCGTAAGCCACCAAATTGATACTATACTCCATAGGCAACATTTTAACAATTAAATTGCAATTACTAAAGATTGTTGCAATTATGAAATGAATTTCACAGAAAGATTAAACTAATTAATCTGCATGCCACAAAATGTGTTAGTGCAGATGAGGCGACGAAAAACAAGTGCAGAAAGTAAAACACACAAAATTTGTTAACGGGGTTTGTTTCCTACATCCCCGAAACCTCGTCCAGATTTCATTGACTTAGAACAAGGAGCAACCTACAATTGCTATATGATACAACACACACACTAGTGTTTACCACTCTTTTCTAAGTAGAAATCTACAAAGATTAGGAATCAAGCACGCATGCATAGATCACCATCCGGCTCACCGGAGCACACTGTCTTCTACAGCTGCAATCTTCACAGATCTCTTCAATGAAACCGTCATTGCTAAACTCCCCCTGAGTCTAGGCTTCAATCTTCCACTTCTCGGAAGTACTTCACCAAATACGTCAGCATCCAACACACACCAGTAACACCAAAACGCTTGATCACCCAAGCACACACAAAGCTCACACGAGCTACACAGGATGGCTAACTCCACCACACAAAGTGCCAACTCAAACGCCACCAAACTAAGTCCACATTGGACTCCATCAGACAATGCTTCAGAATGTCCTTCGACACCAAGCAGTACCACACACCAAGGAAACCTCTCTCTCTCTTCTATGAGGTCTAGCTGTCTCATAAGGCACACCTCTCCTTACATAGCTACCAGAACTTGCTCTCCACGTCTTTAACTTGCTCTCCAAGTCTTCCAAATACACTTAAGACAACTTTCTATTTTCTTTAATGGAAAACTTCATCTTTAAGTAACTCTCTTTTGCTTTATAGAAAACGTCCATATGTCTTCAAACATATATCCTCTTTCCTTTTCCAAGCTCAGCAAGTTCACGCAATCACAAAACCCAAACTCCCATTCAGGTCCATCTTCGTGACGCACGCCTGTACTACCTTCTGTAGTACTTCACGAACTGAAACAGAACATCTCAGCAGACTGCATCTTCAATCTCCCTCTTTTTGACTATGCATGTGCACTCATCATAACTGGCTTGAAAACCATGTCTTCAATCTCCCCCTATGAGTCACATCATGGTCAAAAACCAACTCGAAGATCATCAGCTTCCAAACCTAGGAAGAAATCCCATCACGCCATCTTCATCAATCTTCAATCAAACTTTGTCTTACTTCCTGAACAAGTTTCGTCCTCATCATCCACGATCTCACGAGTAACTTAGGTGACCCGCTCTGATACCAATTGTTAGTGCAGATGAGGCGACGAAAAACAAGTGAAGAAAGTAAAACACACAAAATTTGTTAACGGGATTCGTTTCCTACATTCCCGGGACCTCGTCCAGATTTCATTGACTTAGAACAAGGAGCAACCTACAATTGCTATATGATACAACACACACACTAGTGTTTACCACTCTTTTCTAAGTAGCAATCTACAAAGATTAGGAATCAAGCACACATGCATAGATCACCATCCGGCTCACCGGAGCACACTGTCTTCTACAGCTGCAATCTTCACAGATCTCTTCAATGAAACCGCCATTGCTAAACTCCCCATGAGTCTAGGCTTCAATCTTCCACTTCTCGGAAGTACTTCACCAAGTACGTCAGCATCCAACGCACACCAGTAACACCAAAACGCTTGATCACCCAAGCACACACAAAGCTCACACGAGCTACACAGGATGGCTAACTCCACCACACAAAGCGCCAACTCAAACGCCACCAAACTAAGTCCACATCGGACTCCATCAGAAAATGCTTCAGAATGTCCTTCGACACCAAGCAGTACCACACACCAAGGAAACCTCTCTCTCTCTCTCTTCTATGAGGTCTAGCTGTCTCATAAGGCACACCCCTCCTTATATAGCTACCAGAACTTGCTCTCCACGTCTTTAACGTGCTCTCCAAGTCTTCCAAATACACTTAAGACAACTTTCCATTTTCTTTAATGGAAAACTTCATCTTCAAGTAACTCTCTTTTGCTTTATGGAAAACGTTCATATGTCTTCAAACATATATCCTCTTTCCTTTTCCAAGCTCAGCAAGTTCACGCAATCACAAAACCCAAACTCCCATTCAGGTCCATCTTCATGACGCACGCCTGTACTACCTTCTGTAGTACTTCACGAACTGAAACAGAACATCTCAGCAGACTGCATCTTCAATCTCCCCCTTTTTGACTATGCATGTGCACTCATCATAACTGGCTTGAAAACCATGTCTTCAATCTCCCCCTATGAGTCACATCATGGTCAAAAACCAACTCGAAGATCATCAGCTTCCAAACCTAGGAAGAAATCCCATCACGCCATCTTCATCAATCTTCAATCAAACTTTGTCTTACTTCCTGAACAAGTTCCGTCCTCATCATCCACGATCTCACCAGTAACTTAGGTGACCCGCTCTGATACCAATTGTTAGTGCAGATGAGGCTACGAAAAACAAGTACAGAAAGTAAAACACGCAAAATTTGTTAACGGGATTTGTTTCCTACATCCCAGGACCTCGTCCAGATTTCATTGACTTAGAACAAGGAGCAACCTACAATTGCTATATGATACAACACACACACTAGTGTTTACCACTCTTTTCTAAGTAGCAATCTACAAAGATTAGGAATCAAGCACGCATGCATAGATCACCATCCGGCTCACCGGAGCACACTGTCTTCTACAGCTGCAATCTTCACAGATCTCTTTAATGAAACCGCCATTGCTAAACTCCCCCTGAGTCTAGGCTTCAATCTTCCACTTCTCAGAAGTACTTCACCAAGTACGTCAGCATCCAACGCACACCAGTAACACCAAAACGCTTGATCACCCAAGCACACACAAAGCTCACACGAGCTACACAGGATGGCTAACTCCACCACACAAAGCGCCAACTCAAACGCCACCAAACTAAGTCCACATCGGACTCCATCAGAAAATGCTTCAGAATGTCCTTCGACACCAAGCAGTACCACACACCAAGGAAACCTCTCTCTCTCTCTCTTCTATGAGGTCTAGCTGTCTCATAAGGCACACCCCTCCTTATATAGCTACCAGAACTTGCTCTCCACGTCTTCAACTTGCTCTCCAAGTCTTCCAAATACACTTAAGACAACTTTCCATTTTCTTTAATGGAAAACTTCATCTTCAAGTAACTCTCTTTTGCTTTATGGAAAACGTCAATATGTCTTCAAACATATATCTTCTTTCCTTTTCCAAGCTCAGCAAGTTCACGCAATCACAAAACCCAAACTCCCATTCAGGTCCATTTTCATGACGCACGCCTGTACTACCTTCTGTAGTACTTCACGAACTGAAACAGAACATCTCAGCAGACTGCATCTTCAAAATGGATATTATAATCCCAGGCCTTGGATTTGTTTTAAGAAACTTCATAGTGCGATATATATATATATATATATATATATATATATATATATATATGATATGAGCACTATCAATAATCAAATGTTCAGAGCTAAATAAGGAGTCATAGTTTCGATAAATAAGGACCAAGTCCAACGAATATAATGTGACATGGTTAGTGTAGAACATAATATTAGGAATTAATGAGTTAGAGAAAATGTAAAACGACTGTGTTTTGATCAATGGCATAAGATTGTAATTATTGAAGAAAACTCAGAGTAATTTTCTATTTGTACTTCTGTTTTAATAGATTAGATTAGTTCTTTAATTTCAGAATAATTGTTAGATTATAACTGGTGACCATCACATGAACACCATGAACAAATATTAAAAGAACGATAGAAATAAAATTGTAGGAATGATAATAAATGATTTTTTGTTATCAAAGTTAAATAATGAACAAATTTGTTGAGTTTGACATGAAAGGAATGAGAAGGAATGCAAGCGTTCGAAAGTTAAGAGTGTGATTCAATTGTGGGGTTTGTTGATTTAGATTATGTAGAATGATAATAATCTTGGGAACACTTCTGAACCTTTCAAACGCATATGTACCGGCCTTTACCCATCTTTTAATAGCGGACTCATGGACATGAATACGACCGTAGTTCCTCTCAGGGAACACTTTCACTAACGGTTTCTTTTCAGGGGGACTTGAGCCAATGCCCTCCTACAACAACTATCCCCCGGTGTTCCCTAGAAACGTATCTCCTTTTCCTCCATTTGGGACTAGCAATCTTCCTAGCTATTTGTATCCGCAAGAGAATGTATTGAACGAGAATGCCATCTTAAATCAAGGAAATGACAATATTGTGGAGATTGATGATGATGATGATGATGATGTTGATCAGCCAGAGAAGGGACATCTAAGAGCTGGGGAAGTAATTTCTACCAATGTTATGTCTCTTGATTACAAACCTTTCGATCAGAACTATTGCTTACATATCTCATAATTTTTGAGACCTGACCACAAAAACTATTATCCACATATCCTTAAATTTCTTAGTTAAGCTAGTCGAGTTGATATTTTAATGTTGATTTAAAGAGAGTGCGTGAAGAAAATTGAGTTTCAGGATACATCTAATCTATTATAACAGAGTCATGTTTTTTCGATTGTTTTTGGACTATCAAAAAGGTTATAACGTTCTAACTAACATTGGTCCAACTAATTATTATCTTTAATATAACTATTTAGGTTTAATTAAAATCTATTACTTACAATTTTTGATTAAAATAAACACTAACAGATTATAACCATAATCCGTACAATCTACTACATATTCTGAAAAATGAGTCTAACAATAAATATATGCAAAGATTGTGTACATATAGATTTAACTATATGTATATACTATATCAAACCAAACCAATTAATTTCAGAAGACTGGAGTCTAATTATTTATACTATTAAAGCAGGATCCTATTGTCATAATTACCTTAGGGGCATGTTTCTTTCACTAACATTGCATGTTTCATTAAGGGCAATTAAGTAATATTAATAACAAATCTATATTGGGTCATTATTTTTGGATCCAGCCCAAATCAAATCTCTCTTGGGCCATTTGGGCCTATTAAAAAATCAGATTCAATTCTCACCTTTTTTTTTCTTTTGGACCATTGAGTCCAAGTTCAAATAATTTTTTTTCAACTATTCTTAATTATTATTTTTTTCTTTTCTTAATATAATTTAAGCATTCATAAAAATAATTGATTTTTTTTATTGAAAAGTATAAATCTTTATTAAAAGTATATAATTTTTTAATTAAAATATTAACCCCATAATAAAATTAATTTATCAGAGTTATACCAACTTAATTCATTAAAAAAATAAAGTTTAATTTTTTTAACATAAATAGTCATTTAAGATGAAATACGATAAATAAAGATAAAATTTTTAAGTCTTTTATAAAATAAAACACAAATATATGAAAATGTGACATTTACTAAATATTTGTCAATTGAAAAAAACAAAAATAAACCCGCGCTTTGAAAGCGCGGGTCAAAATCTAGTCTAATCTATTATAACAGAGTCATGTTTTTTCGATTGTTTTTGGACTATCAAAAAGGTTATAACGTTCTAACTAACATTGGTCCAACTAATTATTATCTTTAATATAACTATTTAGGTTTAATTAAAATCTATTACTTACAATTTTTGATTAAAATAAACACTAACAGATTATAACCATAATCCGTACAATCTACTACATATTCTGAAAAATGAGTCTAACAATAAATATATGCAAAGATTGTGTACATATAGATTTAACTATATGTATATACTATATCAAACCAAACCAATTAATTTCAGAAGACTGGAGTCTAAACCTAGCATGAATCGACTCTTTAATTTTCAAATATTGGTTTTACATTTTAAATAACCTTATGCTATCCCAACACATGTTGATTTCATGTAATATATTTAAGCTATATATCCCAATTTATAGAATGCATTTACCATAGGTTAGAACTTATGAAAAATCAATACAAATATACATGAGTATAAAATGGGTTACTATTTAATATTTGAATGTATTATCACAATTGAATATTATTTTTTGGGTTTGATTAATTTATAATTAATTTCTGAGATAATCATTTAGTAAGATTATGATATAATCATAAAGGTAAATTAATAATCTATTTTAGTATAAAATAATTAATTCAAATTTATTAAATAAAATTTAAATGTATGTTCAATAAAAAAATGTTACGAACATTAAATCTACTATATTCAAACCATCACATGGATTTTACATATTTGTTATATCACAGATATTCTTAACAAACAGATCTAAAGATCTCTAAGCATATTGCATTTTTTTTCAAAATCAAACTAACCACACAACTATATATTAAATCATAGAATATTTAAGATCATAAATATTCCTTATCTTAGATATACTTTTATGTAAACTGTAATAACTGCAAATCATTTTGCGAAATTTCTTTTCACTAAATAATTAATACTCAAAAAGCTAAAGATTTTGCAGCATATTTCATTTTGGAATATTATCTAAAATTGACCCAACTAATATTATCTATAATGTAACTATTTAGGTTTAATTAAAATCTATTACTTATATTTTTGATTTAAAATAAACACTAACATATTATAACCATAATCCGTACAATCTATTACCTATTCTGAAAAATGAGTCCAACAATATCATATATGCAAAGATCATGTGCCTATAGATTTAACTATATGTATATACTATATCAAACCAAACCAATTAATTTCAGAAGACTGGAGTCTAAACCTAACATGAATCGACTCTTTCATTTTCAAATAAGTAGTTTTACATTTTAAATAACCTTATCCCATCCCAACACATGTTGGTTTCATGTAGTATATTTAAATTATATGTATCATCCCAATTTATAAAACGTATTTACCATATGTTAGAACTTATGAAAAATCAATATAAGTACACATGAGTATAAAACGGGTTACTATTTAATATTTGAATGTATTATCACAATAGAATATTAATTTTTGGGTTTGATAAATTTATAGTTGATTTCTAAGATAATAATTTAGTAAGATTCTGATATAATCATAAAGGTAAACTAATATCTATTTTATTATAAAATAATTAACTCTAATATATTATACTAAATTTAATTTTATTTTCAGTAAAAATGTTACGAAAATTTTAAATCTACTATATTCAAACTATCACATGGTTTTTACGTATTTCTATATCACAGATATTCCGAAACAAACGGATCTAAAGATTGCTAAGTATATTCCATTTTTCGAAATCAAACTAGCCACACAACTATATATTAAATCATAGAATATTTAAGATCATCAATATTCCTTGTCTAAATATACTTTTATGCAAACTGTAATTATTGCAAAATATTTTGCAAAATTTCTTTACACTAAATAATTAATACTCAAAAAGCTAAATATTTTGCAGCATATTTCATTTTGGAATAGAAAGGTTATTGAGAGATGAATTTGTGTAGAGTTTATGAATTTTAAGAATTCATTGTTATTGGTTCTTGGATTTTAAAAATCATAGTAGAATCATTTTTTATTGGTTTAGGAATTTTCAAAATTCATTCAAATATCTTGTTATTCAAAAAGTTTAGTTATTATTGATTCTCTAATTCTAACTAAATCTAGTGTTATTGGGAGATGAATTCTATTCATTTTTACTCATAAGACTGAACTTTCAAAATATCATATGTATTCATGTGATTTTCAAAATCCTTGTGATAAAAATACTAGAAAACAAAATAATTATTCTTACCAAATATCTATTACACTTTAAATCCAAATTATATGTTCAAAACTGTAATCCATTACATTTATATACTTTTACATTTTTGAATATATAATTATTTTTAAAAATATTATATTTTTAATATAAATAATAATAATTAGATTTATAAATCTTAATAATTTTAAAATATTTTTTTAAAACTAGTTTCAAAAAAAAAATTTGAATTTCAAAAAAAAAATTGAATTTTTTTTTTTTTAAATAGAAAAAGTATAAAAATTATAGAAATGTTCGAATTTGAAAAAAAAACATATAAAAACAACTTTTTATTTTTTTTATTTGTTATTACTTATACATCTATACCGTAAGGGGTAAAATAGCCTTTTATATTTTAATGAAACTTCTTTTGGTCATTTTCCTTTTTAATACTCTTTTTGTGACAAAATCTTTTGAAATGACTATTTAAGAAAATTGTTCAATTTTGTATGTATCAGTATTATTTTCTTTTAAATTTGAAAGCAAAAAATAAATAATCATGCTATATGATTTAGAAAATAAATATATTCTATATTTATTTTACAAAAAATGATAGAAAAGATGTAATACAAATTCATGAAAATCTATATCAATCTAAAAAAATTATGATCAAATTTCATAAGTCAATGTATATAAATTTTCATAATCCACGTAACTTTTTTAAATCTATCAACTCTCAAAATTCACAAACTCTACACAAATTCATCTTCAATTAACTCCCCCTAACACACAACTAATGAATCGTGAAATATTGAAGATCAACAATATCTCATCCTAAATATATTTTTTTGAAAAATGTAAATACTTGCATACTATTTCTCTCACAAATTTGTTATCTTAAAACTATATCCAATATATATTTTATTACATATTTTTGTGATTTCTTTTAAAAAGGAAGGGATACCTTCAAATCTTAAGATAAAGTATTTTGTACTTCAATATGTATTGTCTAATATATAAATCAAACTATTTACAATATAAAGTATTGTCTAATATTTTTTTTCCCAAACAACCATATTTTACAGAAAAAGGTTGTATATGATATAAGAAATAATTATATATGTACATTTAAATTATTTTACACAATATGCCAAAAATAAACCGTTTAAGATAATGCAGTTTGATAACTTATAAAAATCTGTTAAATAGCATATATTTTACCAAAACTGTTTATACATATATTTTTAGAGTGATATATAATTTAGTAGGTTTGAAATAAATCTTATGAATTTACAACTATATGTAAAAACAAAAACTCCTGCACATACTATCATATCTATATTTAGATGCGTAAAAATTGTCTCATAAACTATTCATTATCAATGAAAACACAACAAAGATTATAAAACTCAAATCTATACTATAAAAACAGAAGTCATGACTCAATTCATGTGTGATATTTTTATTTTAGACCACTCTTAGAAAGTTAATTAAATGATTCTTTTCCTATAAATATTTGAATTTTTTTGAACAAACAAATTAATTAGATATTCCTATATATTCTCTGAAATCATATCTGAATAAAATCGTTCATATCCTTTTTTTTACAATATAAATATATATTTATTTTTGCATTAAAATCAATATTTTAAATATTTAATTAATTTCGTGTTTATTTATAACATATATGTAAATTTCATTTTTTACTCGAATTATATTTAGTTAATTTTGTGTTTATTTATATTTCATTTTAACTAAAACAAACCTTTAAAATATCTAATTAATTTTGTAATTATAATTAAACTCATGTACAATTTTGTATTAATAATGTGATATTAATTTAATTTAATACTTTTCAATTAATTTTTTTATCTTTAACTAATAAGACTTTCAATTTAGAATTTTGTATCACATGATTGAAAATATACTATTATTGACAATTCAAAACAAGTAAATTAAATTATTTTTGATAATAATAAATTAAATTATTGCATGTAAACTATAAAATTATTGTCTTTTAAACTTTTATATTAAACAATTAGTAATATAGTATATATTAAAATTATACAATTAATCATGTAAAAATATTTATGTGTGTAAAAATAAAAACAACCACCTGCACGATTGTGCGGATCAAGATCTAGTTATCTTTAAAATCGGATGCTGAAAACAATTATATGTGGACAGGAAGACCATACTATCATAACATAAGATCAAAATAATCCAAAATATTAAGCGGCAATAGTTTATTTATTGTGTTTTGTAAAAAAAAAAACATAACCGCGTTAAAACGTGGGTTGTAATCTAGTGTATATATATTACATGGTACTACACACCATACGTTATAGATGGGAGTGTCAAATGGGTGGGCTATCTATAAGTGATCCGTGTTCAAAATATAATTGATCGGTCATGGACAAACCTATATGCGATGCGGTTAAATTGGCTAAACCCAATTTTAACCGGAAATAGTGGACCAAACTAGTTGGCAGTGGACGATTCAACTAACAGTTTCAAGTGAGTGTTATTCAACATGGATTTTAAAAAACACTTTAAAATCCAGTGTTATTGAACTTGTCATTTCATAAAACACTATGAAATCCACTGTTATTGAACAAAATTTAAGTTGAAGATTTTAGAGTACTTTAATGGTTTCTAGAGTGTTTGAGGAGAGTTCCTTAGTTATAAAAATAAAAATCTAAATCTCACTGTTTTAGATGAGATTCTAGAGTGTTTTAACAAAAATCACATCAAATTCTCTAATTCTTATGTAATCATCTACAAACTCATTAAAAATCAAATTACTTCAAATGTCAGATTCAATACACCCCCCTAAAACAGAAGTCACAACTTTGATTCATGTGTGATTTTATAAAAATAGACCTATTCCTAGAAAGTCATGTTACATTTAATATTTAATCTTATCATTCTTATCATTTAAATTTTGGGTCTACCAGAAATTTTTATTGGGCTATCAATAATTGGATTTAAACAATAGATGATCCATTAGTTTTATAGATATTATAAATTAAATAGATATAATTTAATGTTGTAATACTATACCTTTATATGCTAAATATTTAAATATTTGTCGATGTTAACTTTTAAAATTATAAAGATTTTTTTTTAAATAACAAAAATCATATTATCTAACAATGATTAATCTTTACTATCTTAAACCAATGAAAACAAATTTTAAACTATATAGTTTATTTTTAAAATTAAACAAAAATTAAATGTTTAATTATTTACTCGATAATATAAATCTATAAAGCGAAAAGTTTAATTTTTTAAAAACTTTCTGAATTTGCGAAATGTTACAATATCTTTGAATATGACAATAAAACAATATTTTACTAATCTTTATATATATATAGTTACGATTTTAATAATAAAATAATAATCCAAAAATATATATATAGAAGAAGATACAAATACATGTGAAAGTTTGAAACAATCTATTCAATGAAAAAAATATAGAGTAAACTTATTATGTTTTAAAAATTGATAGACACATATATATATTATAATCTATACCAATTTAAAATTGAAATCAAAATATTTATATAAAAATAAATGAAAATAAAAATCTACGCGATTGCGCGGATCAAGATCTAGTTCTATGTTAAAATCAATTTGAGATAAAATCATCAATGTCCAAACAGTCCATTTTTATATTTCTAATTTATTACTTGGACCCTAAGAACAGCCCAATTAATCATAGTTTTTTTTTTGTTTAGTCAAATTCGGATATGATTTTATTGGGTTTGAACCATCAATATCTAAAAAATAGAAATATCAATCTTGATAGTGTTTCAAAAAAATAAATCTATCTTGATAAGCCCATTACGATGTGGACAACCTAATTGACATCCATATATATAAACAAGTATCTTCTTTATGAAAAGACAATGAAATGCATCAATTGAATTATATTCGCTATACCGTGTAAATGGCTTAGAATGTTAAATTTGATATGATGGAGCCTTTTTGTCTATCTTGCAGATGTTTGGTATCCTAAGTAAATGAACAGAAACTTCAAGGTTGCATGATCCGTGACTTGCGGACACTGCAGCTAGCAGCGGCGCCTAAAATATACACTTAAGTTTTTAACAAGGAGTTTTTATGTATAGTATGTTCATGTCAAACTCAACATAAACTTAAGTCTCGGGATGGGCTATTGATGTATTGATTATTACATATTTACATGAGCATACACACCAGAGCAAGATTGTTAAAATTGTCGTCGTGGCATGTATCAAACGCCCCGCCCAAAGTTTATGTACGTTCGCCACTGCATATATTATATATAACGAATTTTAGAAGAAGCCAATGATACGTTATATATTGGGTTATTAATTAAGTACTTGAGAGGTACCAGCATTTGAAAGTTAAGAGTGTGATTCAATGTTTGTTGATTTAGATTATGTAGAACATTTAAACTACTAGGATCTATTACATGGTATGTTTTTTATTCTTGTATAAAGACCTATGTGTTGGAAATTGGTAGGACAATATGATGATGCAATGTCTACTATGGAAGCTAAATATATGACAACCGAAGAGTATCCAAAAAAGCAGTTTGAGTTCATGAACTTGTAGCAGAGTTTGACGTTGATCAAGGTGTTGTTCGGTTACATTGTAATAGCTAGAGTGTGTTATGGAGTCATGTAGTGAGCACAAAGCGAACTATTCTTTCACCTTTTATTAAAGAATACCGTGTGCTCTCTATGCTAAATGGCATACACCTATTTTTGGAGGAGTTACTTCTCCTGAAGTTTACTCCATTTTTTTCCAAAAAAAAAAAAAGCTAGAGTGTGTTATGTCTGGGCAAGAACTAAATGTATCCAATTTATAGCCTCAATGGCTTCTTCCATAACTTATTTTAGTGCACACCATGGCGTACATCATTCATCCAAATGCATTAACATAATCAACTTTGTCGTATATCTATAAACTGGTCGGCTTTTGACATGTCAATTTTTATCTCAGTTTTTTAGTAGCACTAAAATCTTTTATTTCAAATACTTTTTCCAATATTCTTTTTTCACCGAATAATATGTTATATGGTGTTCTCAACAATGAGCATATAAGCTATAAAGAAAATACAGTAAAAACTCAATAAATTAATACTTGATAAATTAATAATCTCTATAAATTAATAAATTTTGCTAGTCCCAATTTGGGTCGGTTCAAAATTTGACACAAATCGATAAAATAATAAGATAATATTTTTTTAGAAAATTATATGTAAATATATGGTCCCATTAAAATTATAAATTTATAATTTATAGCATACATATTTTATATAAGTAAGAACCTATTTAAGTTCTATGCGATATATATTATAAACACCAAATAATATAATAAAATTAATATAAATATCAAATTTTAAAAAATAACAGTCAATGTCTATACACTAAAATTAAATATTTTTCTTATCATAGAATAAATATATTTTTTTGTAAAATAAATAGAATAAATATATCTTAAAATAAAAAATTTAAATAAAGAAAATTTTGTAAATTAATATTTTTATAAATTAATAAAATTTCAAAATCCCAATATGATTAATTTATAGAGGTTTTACTGTAGTATATATTTTACTGGTACACTGAGATTTACATCACTATTAAAATTAACATGGGAATCTCCAAAGGGATATATCAGAGATGGCTTCATGAATGCTTTTCTGACAATAGCCAGCTCGAGTGACCTTCAGCCTATGCTTCAATGTATTCCATTTGTTTTATTTTATGTATGAAATCCAACACTAACAGTTATATTTCTGAAATCAGTGAACTACTACTGGTTTATTGTTTTGAAACTTACATTGATGTTTTCAATTAAAATTAAAAAAAATAGGGGTTTTTTTTTGCTAACAGAACTACCGATCAGAATAATGAGCATTGGTTTATATACCCAATTTGTTTTAGGAGCGATGATAAACATATGTTTTCCATTCGCTAAAACAGAATTATATGTTTCATTCGCTAAATTAAATACTATAATTTATTTGAAGTAATGTAGTCATTATTTCCAAACCATCACTTTTCTCTTCTATACAGAATCATTTTAGGCATATCTTATCATAAACAAAAAGGTTGTTATCGATCAGCTCTTCAAATTACTTTTCAAGACCACAAGACATTAGTTTAGTGGTAGGCTGATTTTGGGTTGCTAAACAACCCGGGTTCGAATACACGCTCAATACATTTCACATTATAACTAACTACGCGGATATTAACCTATTTTACGATTTCATTTGAATATCCGGAGTGAAATTTCATCAGTGGGCCGCACCACAATTTTAGGAATTAATCCGGATCTCTCCATAGGCCTGGATACCACAAGGTTAAAAAATTACTTTTCAAAATATTTGAAATGTTTTTCGACCAATAATGTTTAACGTTTCACTGCAAATGAATATATTTGTGGACTTTGTTAAACGTACTTTTGATTTTAGAATTAACCTTTTCATACCGTCCAAGTGTCCAACGTAACCTTTTATAAATACCCCAAAACAAAGACTAAGTTTGCATGATTTTATGCTATCTTTTTTATGTATGAATTAATTTGATGCATGCCAAAACGACAGTTTTTAACAATCTTGCTCTGGTGTGTTCTCATGTATTCATCAATATTCTATCTCGAGACTTTAAGTTTAAGTTTATGTTGAGTTTAGACATAAACATTATGCATACAAAACTCTATATCCTCAAGATCCAAAAAGAATGTTTAATTACGTCTTAATAGTTAATACTGTATGTCGAATATAATTCATTTGATGCAAGTCATTTTCTTTTCATAATGAAGTAGGGGTGTTCAATCCGGATATCGGTTCGGTTTCGGTTCGGTTTTTTTTGGTTTTTCGGTATTTCGGTTAGTAAAATATAACTACCATTCTAAATTCATATTTGCTTCGGTTCGGTTCGGTTTATATACCGTCGATTTTCGGTTTATTCGGTTTTATACCAAAAAACATAATTCTTTATTTTGGGATCATATTATATGAATTTTAGAGTCTTGTTGTCAACACATTCATTTATTAAAAAATATTATAAGTTTAAATAAAAGAACAAAAATAAAAAATGTTTCTATCATCTAATAAAATAATCAAATCTATAATTAAAATCAAAGCTCAAAATTTTTATAATAAAAATAAAAAATAAAAAATAAAACAGAAGCACGAAGCACAAAAAATAAGTTATTATATTTTTTCATATTTAGCGTTCATCAAAGTCATGTTTCTTCTATTAAACACGAGACTCTATTCGTTTATAGATAAAAAAAATTGTGAAGAATTTCCACTAATTGTTATCATCAAATTTATAATCTTTATTTCAATTTAGTCAATGCTAAATTAAAGCAAAAAGATCAAAAGAAGACTAAAAAAATAAGAAGCATGTTTGCGATGAATTGTTATTTAATTATAGTTCAAGTGTTTTACAAATCAGGACTATTTTATTACTGTAAAAAAATATGGTAATAGGTATTAGCAAAAAAATTAACTTATGATTTTCATACGTTGTTATAAAATATATACATATTTACATGTTTCTATTTTTTTATCGGTTTTATTCGGTATATTCGGTTTTATCGGTTATATACTGAACCATATCCAAATCCTACAGTTTTTTAAAAATCATATCCATTCGGTTTGTATGGTATATACCAAATCTAAACCATATTATCTATTTCGGTTTGGTTCGGTTCGGTACGGTTCGGTTTTGCCATATTGAACAGCCCTATAATGAAGAGATTTTTCTGCGGTACTATATGGTGCGTAACATGTAATATATATATATATATATATATGCTACACTCATCCTGGAACTCAAATTTCTTTGCGCGTTCTCGAATACTAATACTGATAACTCGACTGACATAATCAAGAAATCTAAGTATATGTAAACCAGATATAGGGAGCCATAGTTCTGAATCGAAAGGTTTGAAAATCAAGACACGTAACTTTGGTAAAAATTACCTCCCTACAACCATGGATTTTGACCTTTACCAAAATGATTATAAAACTCATGATATATAGATGGCAAGAAAAAAAAGGAACCATTTATTCATAAAAAGAAGCAAATCGTCCAGAAGAAGACATGCTTCGTACAGACAAAGGAACATCTAAACGAAATGCAAGAAAATTAAAATGAAAAAGCAATCTTCAGAGAGAGAGGTCTTTAATAGAAAACTAAACAATTCATAGGACTAAACAATAGTCAAAGAGATAAATCAGCCCCCCAGCTCTTGGATGTCCCTTCTATAGGCCCATCATCAGCACCAGCACCAGCATCAGCATCATCATCATTATCATCAATCTCCATAATATTTTTACCCTTTCCTATCTCTGAGATGAAATTCACCTCGTTCAATACATTCTCTTGTTGTGGATACAAACCTCTAGGAAGATTGTTGGTCTGAGGAGGAGGGAAAGGAGGAAAGTTCCTAGGGAGCATCGGGGGATAGCTGTTGTAAGGGGGTCTAGGCCCAAGTCCTCCTGAAGAAGAACCGTTGGTGGTGGAAGTGTTCCCTGCGAAGAAGCCAGTAGGAGCCACGCGAGGAACCGCGGTAATGTTCATGTCCGAGAATCCGTTGTTGACGGATGGGTGATTACGGGCAAATCTGCGTTTGAAAGCATCGTCAAGAGGGATCCCAAGATGATTCTCGTGTGTTAAAGCATCTTCCGAGTAGCCACCTAAGAAAAACATAAGAGGATTGTCTATATTAGGGTTCAAAAAGGCGAATCCGGGGTACTCTTGTTCCATATTCTTCCTCTTCCTTTCCCACTCTCGCTCCTGCTTGTGCGCGTTCTGGTGACCGCCTAGGGCTTGACTTGATGGGAACCCTTTTTTGCAAGTGGGACAAGTGAAGATCTTATTAGATCTTGGTGGGTAAAGCTGCAGGATCTGGCTTCCTGGTGGGACAGCACCAGATCCGATGAGACTTGGGTTTTCACTCCCCGGATCGTTGTTCTCCGTTGCCACGATAACAATGTCAGTGCATTGCTCAGGCTGGGGCGCGGGAGAGCCTGTATAAGGCACAATTTGGTTCTCCGTTGCCATCTCCTTGTCCCCCTCCACAGCCACGATAATGTCATTGGGTTGGGGCGGCGCGGCGGAAGAGCCTGCAGAAGACACAACTTGGTTCTCTGCTGCCATCTCCTTGGCCTCCTCCACGGCCACGGTAACGTCATTGGATTTTTCTGGCTGGGGCGCCGCGGAAGAGCCGGCAGAAGACACAGCTTGGTTCTCCGTTGCCTTCTCAATGGACTCCTCTACAGCCACGGTAACGTCATTGCATTTCTCAGGTTGGGGGGCGGGAGAGCTGGCAGAAGACACAACTTGGACCACGGAAGAGCTTGAAGAAGACATAACTTGTTGGTTCTCCTTAACAAAATATTTTCTAAAATTTTTTGTGATTGAGAAGTGATGTTTTATCTCTTTGTGCTATAGATTCGCAGAATGAGGACGCTATTTATCGAGAAGATAACTTTATTGCACGTTAACAATTATGGTATCAAATCTCCATTGTGTTGAATTAAGTAAAAAACCAGAACTACACTTTGAATTCATATCCTAGAAGTTATGGTTATTTCTTTCATTATGTTGATTTTACTCATTCTACCTTCCTGTGAAACACGTATGGAAATAAGTTTTACAACTCTGTATTTAGTATTACACTCATTCGAATAGGTGTATACAGTAAAAACTCTATAAATAAATTAATAATGTTGGGACTATGATATTTTATTAATTTATAGAGTTATTAATTTACTAAAACTTTTTTTTATAGATTTTTTTATTTTGCAATATATTTTTAATAAAATAAACAAAATAATTGATTTTACTTATATACATTAATTAAAATTCTGAAATTCGACTTTCAAATTATTATTGTACTATTTGGTGTATATAAAATAAGTTCTTAAATGTTGTTTAGATATAATTTTACTAAATATTAGCAAAATATATTGAAGTGTCAAAAATATAGAGATAATTCTATTGTGAAAATGAGCAAATAATATAGTTGTTTGTTTGTACTTATATAAAATGCATATATACAAAATTATTAATTTATGATTTTAATGAGACTATATATTTACATAGGATTTCATAAAGTATTATTATCTTATTATTTTATCGATTTTTGTCATATTTTGAACCGGCCTAATTCGGGACTAGAAAAATTTATTAATTTATGTGTTTATTAATTTATTGGAATATTAATTTATAGAGTTTCTACTGTATATACATATGTGCTTACATAATATATACCACATTTAAATCCATTTTAGATGTTATTTTTGTTTCTCTAGTCATCATCTTTTTTTTCTTAAATGGCAATGGTCTAAATACAGAGTTGTATACATGCTAATATGTAATGCATATATTTGTTTCCGTGTAGAGATATACATATATATTATTACCCGAAAAATATATTTAAAAAAGAATTACAGCTAATAAGCTTACTAGTTAGTATCTTTACTTTTATGGAAGAAATTGTAATGACTAGACTACAGTTGTTTCTTAACCTGCTTGACTGCGAACAGACTACAGTTGCTTCTTTGCCATTAGAGAAAATAAGTAAAAAGTTGTGGAATTGTTTTTAGTCAAAAAAACTTGTGAGTTTATTAGCTTTTTTGGGTCTTAGTCAACTTTGACTATATATGTTTTAATTGGGAGAAATAAAACCCAAAAGAAAACAAGATATAAAAATGGTGCATGAACTAGTAAGAATAAGAGCTTTATTCTTAGTATACTATTTTCAAATATATATATATATATATATAACACACAAAAGAAAGGTTGAATACATATACTGTCATTTTTCTTTAAATCAAACTACAGAACTATTGGTGTAAAATAATATCCAAGATATATTCATGAATACTGACTTATTACTACATAACATGTTGGTTTGTTGTTATCCCTTTTTCACTAAGAACAGCATTATGAAATCTTGAACAATGCCTACATTTTATTTTTCCTTTTCAAAATTATATCTATAAATCCAAGATCATGGACTAAACCCAAAAAAAAAAACAAGATGCCAACGTCCAGGGCCGTGTAACAGCACGCGTAAGCGTACGGTCGAACAAGGTCTGAAATATAAAAATAAAAAGTTTAAATTTTTTTAAAAAAATATATAGATAAATTATTGTAAAAAACTTAAAAATTTTAGATATAATGCTAAATTTAGAACTTATAATTAAAAAAAAAATCAGACAAAGTTATTAAATTTTAAAATTACTTGATAAAATGTACGATTAATAATTTTTTTTGAACAGGGTCTAAAATTAATTTGAGACGGCCCTGCCAACGTCATTATAACTTTTAACATCATTATCATTAATCTAATCCTTAAGTATAGTGACTTGAACTCTTCTTCTCAATGTGTTTTGCAGGAGACGAGTTCCAATCTCATCCACTGCAATAAGCACATCGATCATTTTTAGACCAGCTTTAGGTGCTACATGTATAAGCCGGCAATGGAAGTAAGTATGCTTCTGTTTGTAAGAGATTTTCTAAAACTATTTGACAGATCCTATTAGTAACTTTATTGATAGCTAGTGAAGGTAAAGCTTACCCTTACGGCTAAATCTTGTAGGCTTTACTTAATTTCCATGCATATATGTCCAGTTTTATTCACAAATTTATTTGATACTTTTACTACTTTTAACATTTTTAAAACAAATTTCATCCCTTGGGACCTTAAGTCCTTAGTTTTTTCAGGATGAAATTTGTTTCTAACAATTCTGATTCGAAATATAAATTATGTACCAAAAATTTGAAACGAAAACACGAAAACAAGCGCCATACATTTCCAGTAAGCAACCAACACTTTAGTTAATATTCTGTCTAAAGATATCCAGCAAACATTAGTCTTCAAATTTTCTCTTTACTTGACTTTGTGATTCTAGTTACCAAATATCCCTAGAAGGCTAGAACTGTGATTTCATTGTTAACAAAATTGGAATTCAAACCCTAAATGATGGTTAACTCAACTTTTTCTGCAAGTGATCTAGACGAATATCTAATTAAGATCAAACCCTTTCTCAAAAGAAAAAGAATATCTAAGTAAGAACATTCATAAATTAGAACAAATCTGGACTTGAACTTTTTACCCTACCATGTGTTGTAGAATTGTTAAATTTCTTAAAATCGAGATATTAATATTCCTAAATCTATATATGTACGTAGGGCATGTAATATAATATATATACCCATTTAAGATCAATAAGAACGAAAAGAGATTGCATTCTTTCTTTTGAAAAAATATTTTAAAACAATGTTCTTAAAAAAGCGAATATCATCTCATTCATTTTTGTTTAACTTATATATTCAAGGCATTACATTGTCCACTAATAACGTGAAAAGACTATTTTATGATTTCAATTAGATTATACCTTAAATTAAGATTATCAATGAATTAATTACTTCTCCATGTTTAGTAACTCAGAGAGAAGAAAATGTAAAGGACAAAACCATACCACAACCCTATCTTGTCTCTGTCTCTCACAATCTTAAGCATAACGACTTTCCCGACAAACCTCATAAAACATAGCAAGCAAAACTACGAGCCTCTTTATCTGTCCGAAACAAAACTATCATTGTAAATATTTTTAAAATTATGCAAAATAAACACTCCTAAGGAGGCTACGTAAGCTTCGTAAAAGGAGTCTATACAAAAACAATAAATAAAAATAAAAAATAGAAAAAAAAAACAATAAATGGCATTCGGATCATACGACGATGATTCTAAGAGGAAAAGGAGGTACGTAGTTATCTCCATCTCATCTGTTCTTCTTGTTTCTATGGTTGTCGCCGTTACCATCGGCGTGAGCTTCAATAACGATAACGGAACTAAAGAAGAGATCACGGCCTCCGTTAAAGCCATCAAAGATGTCTGCGCGCCAACGGATTACAAGAAGACTTGTGAAGATACTCTAAGGAAAGATGCAAAGGACACATCGGACCCGTTGGAGCTTGTGAGGACAGCGTTTAACGCAACGATGAAACAGATAAGTAACGTGGGGAAGAAGTCACTGACTATGATCGAGCTACAAAAGGATCCAAGGACAAAGATGGCTTTGGATCAATGCACGGAGCTAATGGATTATGCAATCGGCGAGCTTAGTAAATCTTTTGACCAGTTGGGAAGGTTCGAGCTTCACAAGGTTTGTAATATTAATTAGCTTCATGTGCTTTTAACTTAAAACCAATTGACAAGTAAATTGATCATTATATAGTTAATTATTTTTCTAACTATCTGTTGATGTGTGACTTAATTCATTTATTAACAAGGTTGACGACGCATTGATTAAGCTAAAGGTTTGGCTCAGCGCGACGATTAGTCATGAGCAAACTTGTCTCGATGGGTTTCAAGGGACACAAGGTGATGCAGGTGAGACGATGAAGAAGGCATTGAAAACCGCGGTTCAGTTAACACATAACGGGCTTGCAATGGTCAGCGAGATGTTGAATTACTTGGGACAAATGGAGTTGCCGGAGATGAATAGTCGCCGGCTGCTGTCTCAAGAGTTTCCTTCGTGGGTGGATGGGCGCGTGCGTAGGCTCTTGAATGCACCATTGTCTGAGGTCAAACCAGATATGGTTGTGGCTCAGGACGGAAGCGGTCAGTACAAGACGATCAACGAGGCATTGCAAAATGTACCGAAGAAGAATAATGCGACTTTTGTGATTCATATTAAGAGTGGAACCTATAAAGAATATGTTCAGGTGAATAGGACCATGCCAAATCTTGTTTTCATCGGTGATGGCCCTGACAAATCAATAATTTCCGGCAACAAAAGTTTCAAGGACGGTATTACCACATACCGTACAGCCACCGTTGGTAATGATTCTTATGTTATAGCATATCTAAGTGAACAGTCTAACATAGTCTAGACGCTTTAAAAAAAATACATGTTTACATTAAAACCTAAAACTTTATTTTTATCAATTTTGTGTTTATAATTTTGAAGAAATGTAGATGGAACTAATTAGGTTTGAAAAACTTTTTAAATATATATTACCGTTAATAGTTTTTTTAACATGGTCTAAAAATAATTTGAAAGGGCACACTGTTTACCTTTTGTGGTTTCACTTATTACCAAAATGTATATAACTAATGAACCTTGTCCTTATTGCAGCAATCATTGGAGACAATTTCATTGCCAAGAACATGGGTTTCGAGAACACAGCCGGGGCTTTAAACTATCAAGCGGTTGCCGTTAGGGTACTGTCAGACGAGTCCATATTCTACAACTGTAGATTTGATGGTTACCAAGACACTCTCTACGCACATTCCCACCGTCAGTTTTACAGGGACTGTACTATAACAGGCACCATCGATTTCCTCTTTGGAGACGCAGCCGCAGTGTTCCAGAACTGTACATTATTGGTAAGAAAGCCGCTCGCGAACCAGGCATGTCCTATAACCGCCCACGGACGTACAGATCCGAGGGAGTCCACAGGGTTTGTGCTCCAAGGTTGTACTATTGCTGGCGAAGCGGATTACTTGGCGGTCAAGGAAACTAGTAAAGCTTATCTTGGAAGGCCGTGGAAAGAATATTCAAAAACTATCATTATGGAGACGTTCATACCGGATTTTATCCCGGGTGAAGGATGGTCGCCGTGGCAAGGGAACTTTGGTCTTGACACGCTCTTTTATTCGGAGGTGAGGAACACTGGACCGGGTGCAGCTGTGGCGAACCGGGTTACTTGGCCAGGAATCAAGAAGTTGAGTGAAGAAGAGATTGTTGAATACACTCCAGCTAAGTATATACAAGGTGACGATTGGATTCCTGGTAAAGGTGTTCCTTACACGCCCGGTTTTTTCGCCGGGAACGGTTCAGCAACTGGTGCCGGTTCCTCCAACTCCACAACTACCGGTTCAAGCGAACCGGGCTCGACAAACTCTACAACAGGGTCAGATTCTCCAGCGGCTGCCCCAGGAGCCTCGCCCGTCACTGAAAGTGGCTTAGGGTCTCCTTCGGCTACTCCTTCAGCTTCACCAACAGCTTCTCCTTCAGCTTCACCATCAGCTTCTCCGTCAGCTACTCCTTCAGCTTCACCATCAGTTTCTCCATCGACTACTCCTTCAGCTTCACCTTCGGCTACTCCTTCAGCTTCTCCATCGGCTTCCCCTTCGGTTTCGCCTTCTGCTTCTCTGGAAAGCTCTGTTTAAGATTGTGTCTAACTAGAGGTCGTCTGTATGTATCTTTTGCTATTTACTCAAGAAAATGATTAAAAAAAACCTTGAGGATTTTGTAAATGAGTATATATGATTAGCTTTGTAAATTCATGTTAAGTCTATCTAATTTAAATTGCGGGTATTCACTAATCCGTATAAAAAAATTTAAAAGTAAAAAACAGATTTTTGAAAGAAAATGATTTTCTGAAACATTATAAATATATAACATTTTATTATTTTAGTTATATAAATATATAATTAATTTAAATTTTTTAAAATCATCCCCATTAGTTACCCGCGAATTTCAGATGGGACGGATCCGTTTCTTAGCACTATGTGCATATGAATCATTTAAACTAACTTTTGAACATGTGTCGAGATATCATATTTATTTAGTAATCAATAACAATTTATAAATTCAGTAATCATAGGTTAATGTCTATATGGCTTCTTTGGGTTCAAATGTCAAGACAATTTGATTCAGTTAGGCTCTACCAAAGTATAGAAGACTAGCATAGCAATTAACAATATAGGCCCAAACTCCGTTGACAAGCCCAACCCAATAAGCATGGTCCAGAATTGAAACATTTGAGCCACCTTCTGTTTCAGTGGAGTTGTGTTGCAAAGTTGTTGGAGTGCAAACATTTGTTATAATAAACGTTAGTGTGTTCTTACTTGACAAGCTTCATTAGCTAATCATCTCTAATTAAACAGTTATCAAGCTAGTAATGAGACGCTAAAAGACAGTTATCAAGCATTAGGCAACTTCTTAAACAGCTATCAAGCAAAACATTCAATTGTCGATTAGAACAGAAAGACAGAAAACTCAAAACAATGTCTGCAAAAAGCAAATGAGTAACAAGAGTGGTCTACAAGAATTTCGATTCTGAAAGCAGCAACCATAAGGAAACAACAACAACCTCGAAACAACCTTAGACCTTGAAACCACGACTCTTTCGCTTTCCTCTAGCTTTCTCAAACTTCCTTCCCTTAGCCCTAACATAAGGCTTGGTGTGGCTGTGTGGCACACCAGGTGCTTTACCAAAGTGCTTCACTGCTTCACGTGAGTTCTTCGGTCCTCTAAGGAGAACCTGTCACAACACAACACAACATCCCAATTTCAAATAAATAAACTTCAAAAGAGGTTGATTCATTTACAAATTATTAAACTCACCGTGTTCTGTCCCAATGGAGCAACGAGAGCAAGCTGGTCGAAGGTTAAGCACTCTCCACCAGCTTTCTCAATCCTAGCCCTAGCCCTCTCCGTAAACCTCAAGGCAGTAACCTTCATCGCAGGAATCTCATGCACTCTCAAATCATCAGTGATAGTCCCAACCAACACAGCAATCTTACCATCCTAAAGTAAGATAAAGACCAACACCATCAAAATCTAAAATTACTTCCTAAACAGATAATAGAGTGGGTCTCAAGGAAACAAACAAACCTTGCCCTTCATGAACTCAACGAGCTTGGAGAGTGAAAGAGGAGCCTTGTTCACTTTGCTCATGAAAAGCCTCTTAAGGATCACAGCATCGAACTTGCTTCCGGTTCTCCTTACCAAAAACCGGTACAGCTGCAATTAACCAAACCAGCGTAACATACGGTTCAGACAACAAATCAAATAGATTCAGACAACAAACTAGTCATAGAAATTTAACTACCTTGACGAGAAGCTTGAGGTAGACATCATCGGACTTTGGAGCTGTCCTTTTGGTCTTCTTGCTCTTACCTCCGGCGATGAGATCGATACCCTACAACAACCGAACAAGACCACCACCGAATCAATACAATACTGATAATTACAGAACACAACACTCGGAATCTAGAGAGCTAGAAGAAAAACCCTAAGGAGTAATCAATCATTCGCTAAAACAACCAGATCAAAGCTCAGAAATGATTAAAAAAAATCGAAGATTAGACAATGGAGATCAAGTGAGTACGTACCATGGCGTCTGTTACGGAGGAAGACGGAACTGAAGCTAGGGTTTATCAATTTATAGGAGGAAGCTCGTTCGCATTTTTAGGTTTCATGACTTCATTCATCTCCGCTTTTGGGCTCTTTGGGCCCAAGTCATAGGCCCATTTGTAAAATATTTTTCATTGGGCCCAAATCATAGCCCCATTTGTAAAATATTTTTGATTGCTATTTCTGGGACAATGCCGTCAATGAAAGTTAACAGCTAGTGGAATTTTTACTCTCATTATTCTTACACACGTCATGCCATTGTATATTTGTTTATGCTTTGATGCTACGCCAATTCATTCAACGAGCTAGTGGAGATTTTTGTGAATGTAACAAGCACATTTACTTGAAAGTCAACCAACCAATTGTTAAATGAGAAATTTCATGAGTATTTCCACTTTTGTACAAGTTATTTGATATTTTTATACATCGTCTGCATTTGATCAGATATGCAAAACATTTTTTCTCAATAAACTTATAACTTTTCTTTTCATCATAGTCAGGGTGGTCTTCAGCACAACGAATTGAAACATCGGCATAGGCCCTCCAATTTTTTAAAAAAAAAATTACATGGAAAAAGACACTTGAATTTGTAAAAAAAAAAAATTAAAAACCCTTTACTAAATTGTTTTAGGCCTCTAACACGTCAGGAACACCCCTATGATAGTAGAACATTGTATTTCAGTTGACGTTGGTAAAAAAAACTCAACCAATTATTAAACAAGACTTTCAACCAATGCATGTGTAAGATATTTGGGGGTGTATAAATTACTTTCTAAAAATCAATGTTAATTTCTGAAATTCTTCGAGAGTTTTGGATTTATTTTTTATTTTCCCATATATTATAATCATTTTTTTGATTGTTCTCTGAGAAATTTTTGCGGCAGATATAAACTCTAAAGATTAAAATGATCAAAATGTTTCATTAAATAGATAAATATACATTTATACCCCTAGGGTTAATTAAGGGGTGGGGATTTGGGATTGAGGTTTACAATTTTATAAAACAAATATTAAAAATTTGAAAATAAAAATTTTAAAAATAGTTTCAAAAAGTATTTTCGAATTACAAAAAGAAAATTTGAAAAAAAAATCAAAAAAAAATCAAAAAGAAAAAATTATAAAAACAAAATTATAAAAAAGTTCGAATTTGAAAACATATAATCTAAAACTATAAAAAAAATATTTAATTTTTTTATTATTTTTTATATATCTAGGGATTAGGGCATCTCTGTCCATACTCTATTTTTTCTTCTAAAATAGAGTAAAATTGAATATGAAGTAAGATATGATCCAACCCAACTTCATATCTCACTCCATAATGAAATTTACTCCATTTCTATTTTTTGTTTGTTCATCACTCCATTATGAAGTGGGAAATGGAGTAGAGTTGGAGCAATTTTACTCAATTTTTACTTTTAATCTATTTTGGATTTAAAAAAATGGAGTTTTACTTTAGAAATGCTCTTAGAGTCATTTTACCTATTAAATGAAACATTTGGAAAATTGAAAACTTGAAAATGGTCGAGAATTGACTTTCTTCTTTTGTTTTCTCTCTACCATATGATCAAACTCTCCTCTGAATAATAAAGACAAATAGAGCTGAAAGCGGCACTTTGGAAAATGAATACTGCTCCTAAACTTAAACACTTTCTATGGCGAGTGTTATCGGAGGCCATGCCAGTGGGTTCAATATTAAAGAGACGTCGAGTTTGTCAAGATGATGTGTGTAAAAGATGTTGTGTGGTTGAAGAAGACATGGAACATTTGTTCTTCTCATGTCCTTACCCTAAGTCAATTTGGAGAGGAGCTGGATTATCTGATCACACATTTATTGACCCTAATATCAGTTTTGAGCTTAAGATTAAAGCCATTATTTCTTCTGTAAATAATACAGCCCTTAACCTGATTGATCGTCAACAGCCAATATGGATTCTTTGGAGGATCTGGAAGAGTAGAAATCAATTAGTCTATGGGCAGCAGCAATCTAGTTGGCAAATGGACCTCAAACATGCTAAACAGGAAGCACAAGAATGGACGTTGGTATTGTATAAGAATAAAGAGAACTGTGGAGTAAGTCCAACTGAAATGGTAAGACGATACTCACAATGGCAGAAACCAATACAAGGTTATGTGAAGATCAATTATGATGGAAGTAGGCGTCTTAACATGTCAACGGCAGGATGGATAGTTAGAACTGATCAAGGCATATTCATCGGTGGAGGTCAAAGTAAACGTGAAGTACTTGGATCCGGAAGTTTAGAAACAGAGCTACAGGCACTCCTAATGGCAATGCAACACACATGGGGTAAAGGTCACCGGAAAGTAGTGTTTGAAGGAGATAATATACAAGTTCATGAACTACTGACTACCTCAAAGAGAAACTTTCATATGCACAATTGGATACGAGAAATTCAAGGCTGGAAGGAGAGATTTGAAGATGCTTCATTCAGATGGATATCAAGAGAAGACAATAAAGCAGCAGACTGTCTGGCTAAACAATTTCATCGATCTACTACTAATTTCGCCTCTATTAATTATGTTCCTGTAAACATAACTCAATTCCTCCATGAGGATTATATTTCATCAAATCAATAAAGAAGTTATGTTTGTCGTTAAAATAAAATAAAAAAAGACAGATAGATTTTTTTGGGTTCTCATTCTTTGACCTCCCTCCATTTCCCCCACATTTTCTCGCAAAAAAAATATTCTTTTGATTCCTCCGATCGCCACCTAAACACGACCAGTTAATCCTCGCCTGCTTTCGAGCAAACCCTTGTATCAATTTCTCAATTCCGGTGAGCAAAATTTGGGATCTGAGAGAAGAAGAAGATGATGACGAGTATGGAAAGGAGTGTTGGATGATATAATAGGAGATTACTAGAAGGTAAAGGAGGCAAACAGGTTCAGCTCTCTGAGATCGAGATTCGTCAACTCTGCTTCAACGCCCGCCAAATCTTCCTCTCTCAACCCAATCTCCTCGAGCTCCATGCCCCTATTCGCATCTGCGGTACTCTCTCTCTACCTCTCTTGATGAAATCTCATAATTGGGGTTGAAAGTATCATACTTTAGGGATTTGAGCATCTGGGTTGTAAGCTAATGTGTTTCCCTTGAAAGATTATGTGTATTCATATCAACATATAGTACAAGTACGTGAGAGATTCTAGGGATCATCTCTTATCTAAACAGAATATACGAGGAATAATATCTAGGCTATACAACTGATAGTTATCCTCTAATACCCTCCCGCAGTTGCAGCGTGGGCTCTGTCACACCAAGACTGGACCGGAAGCCACAGAATAGTGACGAAGGTAAACCTCTGGCAGTGGGTGAGAAAGAGCTCTTTCCAGGCGTCATAGTTACCATCATCAATGTCTAAGAGGAAGGGAATATAGTGCTTGATGTTGGTGACGCCATAAGCACGTTCGACTGGAATGACAGGAGCGGCCATTTAGACGAAAGAGAGAGAGAGAGATTAAGAAGAAAAGAGAAAAGAAAACGTTGTTAGGTTCAGAATCTAGAACCCTCTGATACCATGTAAGCTAATGTGTTTCCCTTGAAAGATTATGTGTATTCATATCAACATATATAGTACAAGTACGTGAGAGATTCTAGGGATCATCTCTTATCTAAACCGAATATACGAGGAATAATATCTAGGCTATACAACTGATAGTTATCCTTTAATATGGGTATTGTAATTGGGGGTGAAAGTAGCACAATTTAGGGATTTGAGCATATGGGTATTCTAATTGGGGATGAAAGTATCAAACTTTAGGGATTTGAGCATATGAGTATTGTGATTGGAGGTGAAAGTAGTAAACTTTAAGGATTTGAGCATTTGGGTATTGTGATTGGGGGTGAAATGTAGCAAAATTTAGGGATTTGAGCATTTGGGTGCTGTAATTGGGAATGAATGTAGTAGAATTGAGGGATTTGAGCATCTGGGTATTGTAATTTGGGTGAAAGTAGCAAACTTTAGGGTTTCTCTGTGAATTTGAGATTGATCTTGATAACTAGGGGTGAATGTAGATTTGAGATTGATCTTGATAACTAGGGGTGAATGTAGTAAAACTTAGTGTTCCTATGTGAATTTGATCATCTGGGTATTGTAATCTCAGGTGATATTAGGCATGTTCGTTTATTAAACGCGGCGACCAATTCTGGCGACTGAAATTTGTTCGTAATTTTCTTATGCGCTGGTCGCTGGTGAAGGAAAATAGAGAACGCGCGTTAGAATAATCGACGGATTCCGGTGATGTTTGTGCCGCTGAAATAAATAGTGTCACCGTTTATCTTTTCTCTCTCTTTCATGCGGCTGAAAAACATGGATGCTCTTCCGTTTTTTTTTCTAGCGTCTGTAAATTTTCTCGTTTTCCCTTAAAATTTCAGTCGCAAGTGTTAGACGTGGCGTTTAATAAACGAACAGGCCTATTCATGGCCAATATCAAGATCTTCTGAGGCTATTTGAATACGGAGGCTACCCTCCTTCAGCAAACTTTCTCTTCCTCTGCGACTACGTTGACAGAGGCAAGCAAACATGTGTGTTGGTTTTGTGTTGGCAGGTAGTGGAAGATGGGTACGAGTTTTTCGCAAAACGTAGACTAGTCACGATATTTAGCGTGGACGAGTCTCTTGTTTGCTCTTTCGAGATTATGAAACTAGCTCCAGCTTCTAGCAGCGGCCATCCTCTCAAGAAGGTTTGTTTCTTACCAAGAACACAAGCTAAAACTTGAAATCTTCTGAAAAGCATGAAAAAAAAAACTTATTCTACTCTTTGCAACAAGACCTTAGCTTTCAATATGAGATCTTAGCATGAAACAACTATGTTTTCTGTTTATCAGGTACCTAAAAAGTCGTAGTCTTCTCGCTCAAGATAACGGTTTCATAGCTCAAGCTAGGCTCAAGATTCGGACTTCCATTATAACTGTGTTTGTGTCTTCAGTTACGGATTGAATGCAATGAAGAACCCAAAGGGTCCTTGTCCTCGATCATCTTCAACAACTTCTGTATAAAAAAATAGTGTGACACAAAAACACACTTCGTTTTCTGTGTATGGATGCAGAATGATCTCTCTTCTGGAGATTTGCATCTCCTTCTTTCAACCTTTTTAGTTTAAGTTAGAGTGTACAAACCTTTTTGCATTATCATCAAGGTACCACATTTCAAACACAATACGTCTATCATTTGGCAAAAACAGTTAGCTCATGGCTTTTGCAACTAAACATCTTTCCATACGCCAACTCAGCTTGTTCAATGGTAAAAAAAAACAAAACAAAGAAATCAACTTTGAACTAATCTTCTATTTAAAGCTGCACTGTATGAATCCCCGTTCGCATCCCCTCCTAATCTTCTAGCAGCTCTCTGGATCGCAGCTAGCCGCTGCTTCTGCTTATGGTCATTCCATTGCCTGTAGCAGGTAAAGCAAGTGTTAGTGTACACGATGAAGTCTTGTTACTTTAGAGAGAAGAGAGAAAGGCCATACCTGATCAAGAACATTCCTGCAACAAGAAACGACACTCCAAAAGAAACCTTCTGAATCGTTGTCATTACACGAACCCATTGCAGAAGATCTTTAAAACATGACAAAGTCTCAGTCTTGAAAGAGGTCTTCTTCTTCGAGTCTCTTGACCATGATTCCACCACCGATTCTAGACTTGCTTTGCTTCCGTAACACGGTTCTTCTCTAGAATCCTCATTTGTCTGAACGGCAAAACCAGCTGCTTCGCAGAATGATGTGCCGTTAGACTCCCAATTCGAGGCCTTAACGCAGATTATATCGTCGTTTACTCCACAGGGACCAATCGTCTATAAGCACATATATGGAAGCCATTAGAATCCCACAAACCCCACAGAAAACAAAGGTCCATGTGTTTTGTTTATTATCACTCTTTACCTGTGTAAGTGCATTACTGGCGAAGTATGCGTCTTTACAAGCATCAAAAACTCTGTCACAAAAGGAGGCGCAGATGCGAGGAGGACCGGGTTGAATACCGACGTCCGGGTTACAGATTGAACACTCTAATAACTCGAACAAATGCAGACAATCTTGACTAGCTTCTCCATAAGTAGCTAAGTTTCTGACAGCTACGAAAGCTGGGGTTGTCTGAGCAGGAGAGCAACATGTCCTTTTACGGAACACACGGCACATAGTTAGATCCTTGGATCCTCTACCAACGGAGTTAGGAGGCTTTCCTGCTGATTCATATGGTGGAAAGCGTCCTCCTTTAGAAACACATACTCCTCTTGAATCCGGTTTCACTGCACCTACAACCCCAAAACAGAGCATTTCACTCAAATTGAACAACTTTATTGCAAAGACTTCAACTTTTATGAATAGACCAATCTAAAAACGAACAGTGAACCCACATGAACAATAACAAGCTGCGGAACAATTAACAAAACGCAAAACTCAGTTTCTAATCAATTTGGTTTGCATCAGACTAAATCAAGATGATCCAAAAACAGAGCATTTCACTCAAATTGAACTGCTTTGATAACTTTTTATCGCAAAGACCTTCACTTTCATGAAGCTGGTCCAAAAACAGAGCACTGCCCAAGGCACTACCCTCAAGTTAAACAGCTTTGGTAAGTATTTAGTATGAAGACTTCAACTTTCATGAATAGACCAATCAAAAAACGAACACTGAACCCACATGAACAAAAAAACAAGCTGAGGAACAGAACGCAAAACTCAATTTGGATTGCATCAGACGAGTCAAGATTGATAAAAACGACAAAAAGATTGAGACTTTAGAGTGATAGAATCCGAAATCTACAATACCCATTTCCTGAAATCTAACAAACAGATCAAATGGAAATGTGAATCACGAGAACCCTAAGCTTTTGGGACTAACCTGAGGAGAATGAGATCAGGAGATGAAGAAACAGGATCGGACTCTGAATAAGAAACACCTTCTTCGTTGAACATCTTCCCATCATTTCTTTGATTGATCTAAATGCCCGAAGCAAAAGTCTAGATAAAATACGAACAAGACGAGCGTACTCGTGAGACTTGAGCTCAACAAGTCTGGTCCGCGAGGAAGACACACACGGGTCGACCCGAGTACCCGAATGTATAGACTCCGTCTACTTTGGTTTTATTGCTTTGTATAAAGTCTTGTTATTTCAATAGTCTTCTCAACTCATAATATGAACTAAAGCAAGGCTTTCCTTGTGGCACCAATCTGATCACAATCTGTCAGATAAGCCGACAAAACACGACAATGTTCAGAAATAACAACATGAGATTGATTTGGTTTCATGGATCCTCAAAGCAGCTTGACGCCAGCTTCCCTGACAGAATCAATCACAGCCTTGACTTTGCCATGATACCTCTGCTCTTTCTTCATGTGAATAGCAACAGCTGGGATATCTTTGATCAAGAGTCTCTCCCTAAGGATTTTACCAATCTTTGAAGCAGCAGCCACGTCGCGTGTGACCCCCATTGTTTCCCTCAATGCTTTCTCCTGCGAGCTCGCTGAGCAAGCTACCGGTTGGTGAGTGGATGACTTGGGCGTGGACAAACTTGTTCGTGAAGTGCATCTTCAGGACGTAAGGTTTGAGGTAGTCGAAGAGACGTGGTGGTCTCACTGCCGGTGGAATCACCATCTTTGTCTCTCTCTCTGTCTTACTCTATAAAAGTCTGCAATGAGAAACAAAGTGTTACCCTTTAAGAGATAAAGAGAATCTAATAGTAAACCTAAAAGAATCCACATTCTGCGTTTATAACTCTCCAGCATTTAACTTCTTTCAGACATTTCATCAAACACCTGGTGGATATCAATCTAGTGAGAAGTTTGTTCCATATTCTCTAGGTTGAATCTCGATAGCCTAGTACTAAGAAACTAACCTAGTGTAAGAACTGCTAATAATATTTCGAAAGTTCTAGAAATTCAACCCGGATCGTACCTGGAATATGGGAAGCGACGGAGTCCGGCGAAGGGGGAGAGAAAGACGGGAAAAATTGCCGACGAGGACGAGATATTGGGTTTTGATCAAATACACATACTAAGCCCACTATTGGCCCATATTGCTTTAAAGCTTTTGGGTAGTGAGCCCATTTGTTTCACTCTAATTTGAGCTGAAGTCATCTACGAGATTTAAGTATTTCAATTTTTCAAGTAATCTGAATATTTTTCAAGTACCTTTGGTTATTATTTTTATGTAATTTTGATAATTTCTGAATAAATTGATAATATATCTTTGATTTTCGTAACATAGATTAAAAAATTAGCTGCTATATGGTTTGAATTTGGGAAATTGCATTACAAACTATAGTATGTTTACCACTATATTAAAACATTATTGCGTTTACAGCTTTTTCTCAAACTAGCCTTAATAAACTTGATATTGGTTTGGCTCATTTGAGTCAGTCTTTTGTAATAAGATGCGTGTGTAGTATAACATTGTGGAATACTTCAGTATTTTAATTAAGTAAACAATTTCTTTGGTTTTAGTTTGGATGAACAGCTACTTTTCAGTTTCTATTAATTCCACATAACCTTCCCAACAGTCTGTTAACGTCAATATGAGTCATAATACCATATAAAGTACAGCTTAGGGACATAATTGATCTACATTTCCTAATCTATGATAAAACACCAACCTGACATTGTAGATGTGGAGAAGCATCCTTTTGATATATCTTTCGATACGGATTTGAGAGTTGGCCAATCTTAACTCAGCGTTGAGCAACTGTAACGAGTTGTTTGGAATCGGACTCCAAGTCAGAGAAGATGTTCTCATATCCAAAGATAAAAGGGAAATTGCAATATTGTTTGTAAGAATGTGCATTGTTATGTTTGTCTTTCTTTATTTATTATACAAAAACTCGTTACAAAGTTGTACCCTCCAGTGTTCTTTTTCCTGTCTCCACAAGTACATGACAAGAATATTACTTGCGTAATTTAACAGTGACTCTTATTTATTTCACTGTTAAATGGCAGTGAGAGTGAAAGAGAGAAAGTCCCCCGCTTTCCCAGGGAACTGAACCTTTCTTCTTTTTACCCTATTTACACGTTTGCAACTTTGCATACATATTTATAAAAATGACGTAAGCATTCAGTGTCTTTTTTGGTAACTCGTTTCCAAATATAAATAAAAATAAAAATAAAACAAGGTAATGAATATGTATTATATAGAGGAATACATAAGAAACAGATTTTTGTCAGAGACTCAGAGTTAACAGAAGTCTTTTTTTTTGCTAAAAAAGTTAACAGAAGTCTTGAAACTTGAATATTCTGATATTAATATTAAGAAGTTAAATATTTTTATTTAGACACTATCAGTAATTCGGGAAGAATATCTTAACTCTTCAAAACCCTTGTCAAAAAAAAAAAAAATCTCACCTCTCCATGGAAATTATATTTACCAATAATTATAAGAACGAAATTAACCAATGTTCCATGTGTCCATGCCCATTTGTGTTCATAAATATCGCGTACCATTGCCAACAAAAGTGACAAACATCTAGAGTACCTACCAGTGTTTATTTCAAAGCATTCTTATATACACATTGAAGTTGTTCGATAGGGAATCCTTCGGTAAATTTCTACTAAGATCGCTTATGAAAATTATCTTCTCACGGGGACGATTGCATAGTCGGGAAGGGGAGAGACACACGTGTTGGAGTAGTAGAACACGTGCAAAAATATGATCAACATGTACAGATCTCTCATTAGTTCGCACGTGCCCTGCTTCTCCAGCAAGTGTTACTCATCCATTACATTTCTCTTGCATCAACTCCAAATAGCTTCCATGGTCACGCACGTATATATACTTACTGTATAGGAAGATAGAGAGAGATGTTTGTGTAGAAGAAAATAGTTAAGAACAAGTATATAACTTATAGTGAGGACTGAGGAGGCATGAACTTCCTCTTGCTCGTTTACTTATATATAGTGGGTTTTAATTGTTTGATAAAATGAGGCAAAAGTCTAAAATAAGATAAATCCGAAAATTCAAGTATTATAACATAATAATAAAATGGAAGTGGAATCAAAGTGATTGAGTCTTGAAGTGGGTTTTCTTTAAATGTGAATAAGAAGTGAGATGGCAATCATATCACCAAGTCTTTCATTACTTTTAATAATGTTTTCTTTTCATTGTTCAAATTTACTTTGAGGGAGATGTATATAAAACAAGACTTGCATTAATAAGTATTCCTACTGTTTTTAAAAGATGCATTTTTTGTGTTTCAAGCATATTAAATTTTAGTTAAAATATATTATTTTGTGATTATTTATTTTTCATAATTTCAAACCAATATTATTTGAAGAAGAACAATATCATTATTAGCTAATAATAATCATATATAGAAAATGTCAGATCACGATTTTAATTTGAATCATATTTTTATTTCAAAACATTTATCTTTCACAAGCAAAGAGACATTTTCCCAACATAATAAAACCAACTTTTTAGGAAGCTAGCGAATCAGCATATCCTATGAATGTGTTAGGAAGCATCGTGTTATTGATGTCTCTGTTAAAAGTTTGTATTAACAGCATGTTTGATGTAATAACATGCTGTAATTTCTAATTCATGTAATATGTTACATTCATTTGATATCAATAACTTTAAGACGTTAGAAAAATAAAATAAAACCAACTTTTTTTGTTGTGGAGAATTGCAAATTGATTATGCATGAATAAACATAGTTGACCTTTGACCAGGATAAGAGGATCAAATTATCGATTTACAAATGGACAACATTGGGTAGCTTGTAAGAATATCTTAAGCATTGTTAATAAATAATGAAATACATCATTACGCAATGTATGTAATAGAGACAGACGGTAAAGATAGGTGACGAGCTCGAGTCAGTTTATGTCTACTTAGTACTTCCTGCCACCGAATCCAAGTTCAAGTCTCACTATTTTCCCCAGTTTTTACTTCATCGTGACGTCACCACAACTATAGTTTTTTCTTTTGCAACTTGGGTTTGAACACAACTATAGTTATGAAAACTTAGGTTCAACCCTCTTATTACCAATAAAAATAATACGTAGATTAATAATAAAATATATTAATTTTTTAAAAAAAAATCTAAAATAATTCAAAAAAAATAATAACGCTCATTTTAATGACGCTAACGACACTAACTAAACCCTAAATCTTAAATTCTAAACCGTAAACCTTAACCCCTAAATTCTAAACCCAAACTCTAAACCCTAAACCAAAACCCTATATCTTAAACCCAAATCCTAAACCCTAAATCCAAACTGTAAACTCTAAACTCAAACCCTACACCTTAAACTCAAACCCTAGATCCTAAACTCAAACCTAGACTCTAAACCCAAATCTTAAACCCTAAAGAAACAACATCAACATTAACCCAAACTTTTAGGATATAGGATTTGGGTTCAGGGTTTACGATTTGAGTTTAGGGTGTAGGGATTAGGTTTGGATATATGGTTTGAGTTTAGAGTCTATGATTTGGGTTTAGGATATAGGGTTTGGGTTTAGGGTTTACGGTTTGGGTTTAGGGTATAGATTTAAAGTTTAGGGTTTAGTTAGTGGCGTTAGTATCATTATAATTGACGTTATTATTTTTTTCAATTATTTCAGATTTTTTTAAATAAAATTAATCTATTTTATTATTAATCTATGTGACATTTTGATTAGTAACAAGAGGAGAGGTGAATTTAAAAATCTTGTTCTTATGAGATAACCATATTATTACCAGTTTAAAATCTTATAATTAAGAGCGTTTGGGGTTTGAATTTTCCGTGTATACTTGCCAGCATTAACTACGCGAATACTCACATGCAACGCCGAATAATTAAAGTTATGGTTTATATTAACAGAGTTTGGTTCAATCAAAGTTTCGTCCAAAAACGCAGTGATAAGAAAGGAACGACGATTAAATGTAGTGTAGCCTTTCATTAACGACGATTAAGCGTCCGACTAATCCCGATATTCACAATGACATGGTAGTTCATGCAATCCCATTACCAATAACACATTCAATCAAAGATTCAAAACCAAGTGACAAAGTATTTCATGCGGCGTGTTTGCTTTAAAATAAAAACCACACCACTACATTTAAGTTTTCCAATAAAGTATAATTAGTAGAATTAATAATCAAAGGTTTAAGCAAATTTCTCTAATACGCTTTATTTTTTTAAGACATCATAACTTGGTTTGAAATGGGGAAGAAATGAAATAATTTTTGTTGTTGTATAAAAGAAAAATAGAAGAAAATGATGGTGAAGAGAATGCGAGATGATGAAGAAGTGACGGAGACAGTAACACAGAGAGGTGTGGGTTGCGTGTTCCTCGCGAGTTTCTTTCTCCTTTTTATCTTTCCCTTTTCCTTCTTTTTACCATACTCCATAGATAGTGAGACAGAGACTTTCTGTGTCTTGAAGAGTTCCAATGCAATTCTTTTTTCTTTATCACTTAGACACTTACTGTTCTTGTCTTCTCCCATTATTAACAAAACTAAAACAAACCTTTATGATCTCTATATTTTATAACATTAATATATTTGTAGCACATATTCAACGGTAGCCCAAATTCAATGAGATGCATGCAATAATACTCTACGTGACAGAAAAATTCACATATACGGAACATTGTTGAAATTGTACTAGAGTTTGCCCTATTTGTTTTTTTTTCGTTAAAAAACATGTTTTTTTTTAATGTTTTAACCCATGTACATAATTATCTTCATCTGCACGTTCTTATTAGTTATAGAAAATCATATTTGGGATCAATTCAATCATTGTTACATGTTTTAAAGCATGAACATCGAATCTTAGTCGATAGATCTTGTGATATGTGAAAAAGGGAAAAGAAAAAAATATTTGTATAACTAAAAGATTTCATTCTTTATAAAAGAAAAAAAAAGTGCAGTTCACTGTCACTTAAGTTTTTTTTTTTTTTTTTTTGTAAACTTACTGTCACTTAAGTTCTGACGAAAATGAAGTGAATCGTTCCCCCCATGTTTTATGGGTTTGGGTTTTCCCCTCTGACGTCGTTGCTTTCAACACACTGTTTCTCTATCTCTCATTTCAACAAGTACATTTTATTTGTTTAGAGCAACGTTATCGGTAAAAACGTTTTTGGGTTCTTAATTTTTTTTTTTTGATTAAAAAAAAATTAAAAATGAATCAATGCGGACCGTCAACTGTCAGCGAGGTCCGCGAACAGTATAAGGACCAAACCAAAACGCCTCTTAATTTAGCTACTTCTTCCCTGGGTTTTGGTATTTTTTGTGGGTTCCTCTGATGTGATATTGAGCTCATATATGAAGTTATGGGCATGAAAGATATTCAGAAATTGGCCCATGATGTTAGTTAATATGTCCAGCCTATTTTTATCAAGTTACAAGCCCAAAAAGATTCATAAACAAGTGGTTTATTTGCTGTCCAAGAGGAGTGACGAAAATTAGATGATTAATTGCATGGAAGCTTTCTCTCTCTTGCATTGCAAGAAATGCTTGTTTCAAGAACATTTTCTCTCCTCCATGCACTAGTTTTATCATTTCCAATGTAATAAATATCTAGCTTTGTGGGCAAGTTTAGTTTCTTATAAATAAGTTGTAATCTCTATTGAAATAAAATAAGTTTTGAGTGATTATTTTTGGAAACTTGAGAGTGATTCTCACTTTTCTTTCAATGGTGTGTAATATCCATTGACATTTTCGATCCGTCTTGGTGCGTCATATCCAAAGGATCAAACCGATTCGTCCTGGTGCGTCATATCCAGAGAATCATCCTCATTGTCGTCTAGGTGCGTCATATCCTAAGGCATTGAGTTGGAATATCGAAGGGCTTCCGCATCCTTCGTGCGACCATTCACTCCACATCCCTTGTCTTTGAAGCTTTACGGTTTCATAGCAGCAAGGCTTATCCCCTTTACCAACTTAGAGTGCCGACTCCTCGGGAGGTTTTCATCAATTGGTATCAGAACACACTCTGAGTTTGATATTCATTTTTGTTATCTATCATTCTCTTCTTTTCATCTTCTACAAAAAAAAAAAAGAGTTTTATTATTTCTGTTCTACAAGTCTGCTGGATCATTAGGAAGTGTGTGTTCAAATTTTTTCTTTCTTCGGAGAGAAAGATTTGAGGATAAATCTTTTTGAAGATGATGAGTATGATGTGATATTGGGCTAATATATGAAGTTATGGGCATGAAAGACATTCAGAAATTGATCTATGATGTTAGTTAATATGTCCAGCCCATTTTAATCAAGTTACAAGCCCAAAAAGATTCATAAACAAGTGGTTTCTTTGTTGTCCAAGAGTAGTGACGAAAATTAGGTGATTAATTGCATGAAAGCTTTCTCTCTCTTGCATGCAAGAAATGCTTGTTTCAAGAACACTCTCTCTCTCCTCCATGTTTGGTGCGTCATATCCAAGGGATCAAACCGATTCGTCCTGGTGCGTCATATCCAGGGAATCATCCTCATTGTCGTCTAGGTGCGTCATATCCTAGGGCATTGAGTTGGAATATCGAAGGCCTTCCGCATCCTTCGTGCGACCATTCACTCCACATCCCTTGTCTTTGAAGCTTTACGGTTTCATAGCAGCAAGGCTTATCCCCTTTACCAACTTAGAGTGCCGACTCTTCGGGAGGTTTTCATCACACCCCTTAAGAAACCTCAAATTTTCCCCGATAATGTTGCTCTTAGAGGCTCCCACACTAGTGTTTTCTATCATTAATAACTAATTAGCAAAATAAAAGGTATTTTAACTGAAGTAGGGTCGTTGGTGACTAAGAATGATTAGAAAAAATATCAAAACCAAAACAGAGATAACCGTAAACAAACTAGAATAATATCAAAGCCAAAACAGATATAACTGTAAAGAGAGGAACTCAAAAATCATTGGGTTAGTCTTCATCCCAAAAATAGTGTCTTTATGAAAATACATACTAATTTACTTTTGATGCAGGTTTCTTAACCACTTTAAAAGGAGATAAGAATCAGATTTTTCAAACTGGAAAATTATATAACTTTGATGTCTTCTACCATCTAACAAATGGGAGTGAACTTAGTTTTTTTGTCTACCTTAAATCAATAAACAACTTCGTTTTCTGCATATGTTATTGCTCTCGAGACTGTAATAAACATTCGATTTATAGAGGAATAACAAACAATAATGACTTGAATAAATAAACAAAATTCAAAGACTAATAATGTATGGCAGGGACCACGCGTACGCAGGCCCCCTCTGCCACAAATAATGACGCAGGCTCTCCCACTTGGGGAGACCTTAGGCTAAGCACCCATCCTTAGAGTGCAATGGAAGTCACTGGCCTAGGCCACTCGTCTTCTTGATCACGAGTTGACCCCATCCAGGTAAGTGATTTGAACGTTCTCTCCTCTTCTCTTCTTATACTCTGCTCCGCGTATTATTCATTTTATGTGTAAGCGATGTGGGACTTGTTAGTAGCACATGTCACTCGCTCAAAAGCTTCATAACTGTTATACACATGGCTAGATGTTGTAAGCCATGTTAACTGTTCGAAAAATTTCTGATTACATTCCTGGATACTCAAACACAAACTGCAGCTTTGCTATAACGATTCTTGTCTTTGACAGGAATATTGAAAAGCAGTTTCTTTCATCAGAAACAGAGCAAAGTTTAATCAATCAGTAACTTCTATATATATATGAAGACATTATCTATGATAATGAGTACTGTTAACTTACGAACACATTTTGCGCTAATGAAAAGTTGAATTGTTTGTAGACCGAATGTGGCAAAGCATAAACCAACACAAAACTATGTGTTGATCAGTTATTAGCACTGAGTTCTGCTCTTAAGATTAGTTTTTTTTTTTTTTTGCTTAATATGGTTTAGTGTTTGTATTGAGGTTCTTTTTGTATATTATGAACATAATTTTCAGTTTTAGACAACATGTAAAGGCACTCAACATGTAAAGACAGTGCTTTAACAACGTTTTGACCAAGGCTAAGAATTAAGAATCAAAACTTGAACTCAAAGATTGTAGGGCTTTACCCCGAAGGGAGCCCTTCCAAAAATTCTCGAAGGCCAAAGACAAGCTAAGGCCTAAGAGGGGGTTTGGAAATAGTTTTCAACCAGCAATAGACGCGCCTCGGTTAGTACCTCATTAGCTGCGTCATTGCCCCAAGCGCAAAGATGACTTTCAACCAACGACTGCGTCTCTCTTTTATAGTCACCAAATCCATCCTACTCGATTTACATCTCCGATGTGGGACAATTAATATAGCTTGACCTACCAATTATTATTATTGTCGTGCATATCTTTGTAACTGTCGAATACAATATCAACAAAGTAAGGTTAGCAGTTACGAAAATACAAAAAGGTTCAAAGACTCGTAATGTATGGTAGGAGCCGCGCGGACGCAGGCTACCTCTGCCACAAATAATGACGCAGGCTCTTCCACTTGGGAAAACCTTAGGCTAAGCACCCTTCCTTTACGTGCAATGGTAGTCACTAGCCTAGGCCACTCGTCTTCTTGATCACGAGTTGACCCCGTCCAGGTAAGTGATTTGAACGTCCTCTCCACTTCTCTTCTTATACTCTGCTCCGCTTGTTATTCGTTTTATGTGTAAGCGATGTGGGACTAATGTACTACTCAAACAAGCTTGAGACGGCAAAATTCTTTTGTGCGTTTACATGTGGGCCTGACGGCTATTGGCCCAGTTAAGTGTTTGGTAGTTTCTGCTTGTGAAAACACACATGCATCCATCATAGTTGAGGGAATGTGTTCTCAAGCAGTGAAGCAGAGAATGAACCTAGTGTATGCTAGCTTTTAACAAGCGAACCATCAAACGTTCTTCACAAATGGAAAATATTTTCCAAAAAAAAAAAAATGTTTTCCAAAAAACATTAAAATTCATAAGAAAAGAAGAGTAGATATAGTATGCTAACTTTTAAAAATCAACCATCAAAGGTTCTTCACCAAATGAAAAGATACTGAATATGATTACCTAGCTCATATACTCTGTTCCTCTCGAGAGGCATTCAAACTATTCCCGCTCTCGTCTTTAGCACTCACCAAGCCAATACAACAGAGTGGTAGATTCAATAGCCAACTCTGTTGTTGCCTTCTTGTTCCTATAATTGGCTACTTTCATGTTTGCCTTGCAGACTTTATTGAACCAAAGTCTTAACAAAGGGGAAAACATAAACATCCAAGCTACAAAGACCCATATAACATCGGATCATCACATTAAAAAAAACATAGTACAGAGTCTGTCCTCTTTCCTAGATTTGGAGTCTTCCTTTCTCCTATATCCAAATGTTGAAATGAGGAAGTTCTTGTAAATGCTCATAAACTTGGCCACAAATGCTGACACCACCAACAACAAACATCACCCTAGTGAATGAGTAACTTAACCACATCTCAACACAAACAGTGTACTCTTGCACAACGCAATGGGGTTCAAAGTTGTCATCTTTTGTTATTACCATACTATACTCAACATACCTTCTCTGCACTGGCACCATATATCTGAGAAGCTTCTTTGTGAAACTGTTTTTTCAGCTCTTTTCCGCCTCCCCAAGTCGATGCCTAGTAAAACCGAATCCTCTTTTGTATCAGAGTCTCCAGCGTAGTTCACAACCTCACATTTCACCCTGGATAGTAAAAAAAAATGAAGAAATCACTAGGAAGAACAATTATAATGTCTTGAGGACAAATTAAGAACATTTGTAGTTGACCAAAGAAGAGGAGCTTGCAGGTCCTAAACCCCCACCACCTTCTTACAAGCTTTGTGTTGGAAAACACACTGGAAAAGAAAGAAAACACTTTCAAGTCTCTTCTTTGGAAGAAAACACTTTCTAGTCTCCACTAAAATCATGTGGACAATTTTTAACATACATAACTGTGAATTCTCAAATCATAGTGTGATCATTTGTCTACCAAATCAACTAGCCTACCAAGAAATTAAAACTGGCAAGAGAAATGCTTAGAGCAGCTCAAATTTTATACTAAGCATATTATGATTAATTTTATATATACAGAGATGATAATAACTCAGCTCTTTGGATAGATTTAACAATCACTGAATGGAATATAGCATGAAAAACGATACATGAAGAAAAAAAAACAGTCAAATCACATTGTAAAAGCAATTTTATCCCCTTCCAATATAATCAAACTAGTGCAACAACAGCAGCAGCAGCAAGAGGAGCCAGCTAGAAAACACAGAGTTTTGTCGTTCAAAGTTGTTGAATCATCAACCACGCCCACGCCCTGCTCCTGTTTTCACAACATATGAGTATAATTTAGCTTAATTGTCACTGTAGCAGACAAAACTATCAAGAATAAGTTAATCAAAGATTTTGTGACAAACAGCTTGTACCTCTGTTGCCACTCATCTTAGCCATTGGAGCTCCTCGGCCTCGTCCTCTGGCCCCTCCATCATCCATACCACGTCCTCTTCCACGTCCAACCCCTGGTGGTTTCCTATCTGCACATATTTTAACCATTGTTCATAAATGATAAGTAACGGTTCGCTTTAGTTTGAAATAGGCACCATATAGACATGAGAAAACTATACCTGTGCGGGTCTTCTCCTCCTGTACTTTATCAATCACCTGAACAGAGAATAAGTCGATATATAAGTAAAAAAAAACAATCTAGGTTGAAGTATATTGTACAAGATGTAAGAACATAAAAAGACACAGCTTATGACTGTCATATCTAGAATGTTGTTAACTGAATATATTTGATCACAGAGGATACAAAATATGCTATATGGAGCTACTGGCTTCATAAAAAACAAAACACAAGTCTGGTCAGGCAAACACCATTCTCTGTGATATCGTCTAAGACGCGCTGCAACAAGAGGCAAAATCCCATTTTCTCAAACAGGGTTCATGCCACTTGGAGCACATATCTGATTTGGCTAAGCATCATCACTCCAGAGCAAAGAGACTCTAAAAAAACTATATCAGTCAAGAGGCATATACAAACACGAAAGAGTATATTACCTCATCTGGAACACGAAGGTACTTGATAGTGTTACCACGGATATAACATTCCGGCATCCTCCAAAACCTGTCTCCATCCTACAAGCATAATCAAACAAACATATCTTAGTGTCAACCACACAAAAACTTAAAAGACGAAAATAGAAAAAAAAATGGAAACTTTGTATGAATATACGAGAGGAGAAGATAACCTTTGATGTGCAGATAACTTCACGCAGATGGATGTTCATCCACGTATCGCAATTTACTAAATGCCCATTGTATGTCTCTCCATTCTTGAGCTCCACAAGCTACCAACAACGATTCGATCATCAAAAAAGATGTAAACTTTAAGATAAGCACACCAACTAGTCCTAACGCAACATCTCAAACTTAAACAGTGCCCACTTAACTTCTGCTACCACAAGGATTCCATCATCATAAAGATGTAAACTTTAAGAGAAAAAAAAGAAGATCCTATGCACCTAAGTCCTAACGCAACATCTCAAACTTAAAACAGTGGTCACTTAACTTCTGATCTATATGTTATAATCAAGTGTCGAAGTTTCACTTACCATGGGATGTCCTTGAGCAGTCTTGAGTAGCGAAAGAGGAAGCTACAAAACGCAAAAACATAAGCTAAAGAGTCAACCTTTGAAGTTATACCGAAAACAACACAGTACGAAGAACCTAAGATTCAGTATAAGCCTAGGAAGCGACTTACCATCTTCTCCAATCAGTAGATTTAGAGATCGGTAAAGAACCCGTGCGGGAGAACCAATAGAGGAAGAGAAACAGAACAAAACCCTAAACAAAGACAGGAGAAACCTTGTTGGATTCAGACAGTTGGGAGGGATCTCTAACTCGATCGGTGATCTTTTAGGTCAAATAGGAACTTTATAATAGTCACATTGTTTTCAATATTTTACAAGTAATATTGTTTTACGTCATGTAACGTTCAACAATTCCGATGTCGTCCAGCGGTTAGGATATCTGGCTTTCACCCAGGAGACCCGGGTTCGTTTCCCGGCATCGGAGCTTTTTTACTTTTTAGACTAAAGCTCGTCTTTTATCAATTCTCTATCTGTAGCCGTTGAAAACGTTTATTTTAAGGTTACCTTTAAAGTGTTAGTGATGCTTGAGCAATTAATTAATTTTTTAGCCAAACCAAACGTGTGAATCAAAGCCAATATATCATTCCAAACCTTTCCATTTAAGTTACAAATAATTTCACTTGATACAGTAACTTGTTCACATTACTTCTACACCTGCTCTAAATTAGCATCCAACTCCACGTTCTTGAACCTCCAACATCTCCAGTAACTAAATCTTAGCAGAGTTTCAATCATGTACAGACTTGTAATGTGTAAATGATTTCAGCAAATGAAAAGCTGATAATCAGGTTCTCCAGCTCCTCCCACATTAAAGTAATTGACATCAACTGTACTAGTTCCTAGATCATCTAGTGAAGGAAGACAAATATAAACCACAAATTTTTAGCAAATACAGGGTATGAGAGAAGGCTTAGAGAGTTGTTTCAAACCTTCGTAGATAGTTCTTACAAACTTGACGTAGTTAGGGATGAGATCTCGGTATATGATTCCATCTGGATGCGCATCAAGCACCACTAGTACACCTATGGATCAATCAAAGAACGGTAAAGTTACAGTTGCTTCTTGTGATTCAAATGAACATAATGCAAGGCAAAGTTCTAAAATGAACATGCGTAATCAAAGACATGTTAGACATACATTCGTTAGAGGAAGACTAATTTTCCTACTTTACAACTCTCAGGAAGGATAGATACCTGGAGCAAGCCAACCTGGACCAGATTTGCTGGGTAATGGTGCAAGCCAAAGGATGTTTCTCAAGTTGATGGAATCACCATACTTCACATCAGATCCTAACAGAAAGGAGATACAAATCATATTTTACTTAAGAACGAAAGAGTACTGTTCCTGTGGACCAGTCCTATGTTTCAAGAGAATGCAAGAAAAAGTCCAGTCACACACGGACAAGAGCAGAGACTACCTCTCTGGCAATATCCCATGTTGTAAGGAAACAATCTCTTGTCATAAGCTGGATACTCTTTAGCATGAAACCTGCCAATTTCTTTTCATCAGCAAAAGATACTGATCAACAACACTCGCCAAAATCTACTTTAACCTTATACCCATCTAGAAATTAATATTGCACCAAGTTCTCAATTAATATTACACACACATAGCTCCTAACAGAACATGACCCTTGTTTACTTCAGTCATAAGACCATTTCAAGAACCCATAGTGTATAACGAGGAAGCCAAGGGGACTTACAATATACCAAGACGTCCAGATTCTGAAGCAAGGAACAGGTGGCCATGGAACAGATCATATCGACTCAGCGAAACATTGAGTCCTACACTCGGTCCCCTAGATTCAATCAGACGAAACAAAAACTCGAAATACGAGTTCACCTCCTGTTCATTGAACAACATCAATCACCCATCCACCAAATCAGCTCACAATAACATAAACTCTGATTAAAAAAAAACAACGTTTTAAAAAAAAAAGGCTAATAATAAATACTTCAGCTATAAAGTGACGGCCATAAGGAGTTCTCGTGAGTTGACACTTGCTCGTTCTTGATCCTTCCACATTAGTAGGAGGAACCTACACAACAACCAACTCAATCAACAGTAACTAATCAACAGTAACTAAGTAAACCGTCGAGACGAACCGGGATCATAGTGGGATCGAGGGCTCGGTGAATTGAACCGGGATCGCCTCCGGAGTCGACAGCGAGACGAGCGATCTCGAGAACCGACTCCGGTGGCCACCATACGAGAGAATTCTCATCCTCCTCCTCTTCGAACCTCCTCCGCCTCCCCGAGCAGAGTCCAGTGCGAAGCGAGCATCGTCCCGGTTCGGGTATAGGTTTGCGCGGTTGGAAGGGGACGAGGAATCTGAGGCACGAGCGGAGTTCTCGAGAGACGGCGGGGTTGACGGTGTACGCGGCGGAGGAGGGTGGTCCTAAAACGGTGAGGAGATCGCCGGCGGTGGCTTTGGGAAGCGACGATGGAGAGTGGGAGGCGGAGAGCTTGAAGGAAGTGGCGGCTGCGAGGGAGAAGGAGATGAAGATGGTGAAACGGAGAGGTGCATACGAGTTCACCATCGTCGCTTCACCATCGATGCGAAGAGTTTGTTACGGAAGCAGGTGGAGTAGGCAGGCTTTTGTCACACTTCGGATAAGTGTTGGGCTTTTATGGGCTGATAAGCCCATGTTACATATATAATACAAAGATTGGCATCGACAACCAAGAATAGACTAGAGACGATTTTATTTTGCCTTTTGTTTTCAATTTCATACATTTTGTCTTTCTTTTGTTTGAGACTTGCTTCTTTTTAACTTGATTAACAATATCAGACCTTTTTGCATTCGTTTCTGTTGCTGTTGTTACTAATTTGGCTTGGAGTAATTTCTTTCAGGGTTGGATTCACTTTAAGTCAGCTTCTATGTAATTGGTTTCTGTAATAGATTGGTTCATCATGTTCCATTACTTTTGTGTGTCTTTCTATCAAAGGTTAAATACTTCTTCTGTTAAGTCACAAAAATATTTTTTTCTAAAAATTAATTGTAAAATATAATTTAAAAATCATTCAACCAATTTTAAAAATACTGTAAAATCTAATTGTTTAAACATTTTTCAATAAAATCACAGCTAACATAAAAAAATGTCAAAATGTAATATGTTTTGAAACACAAAACTTTATAAAACATCATGTATTATGAACGGATTGAGTAAAATTTAGACAAAAAGAACTATATCAAACTTTTCTATCAGTAATCATAATTTATCAGCTTTACTCACATTAACAAAACCATTCGTATTGTCCTATAAACATGCATTTCGGTAGCAGGTAAAAGTCATTGCCTAGACGTTATGATCATTATCCGGTTAAAAGCATCTTATAGAAACAGTTCATGATATAGATTCACTGATCATTATCCATGTTCATATAACCATGTAATATTTACTAAATGTTTCATTTAGTTAGAGGTAAAAGGAAAGCTAGTTGCCCTAGGACTAGTAGTAGTAATTAACTAAAGAACAAATCTACATCACTCTCCTCGTAAACATACAAAGCAAGTACCTATTTCAATCGACGAGATTCCGAATTAAATGTGCTTAAAACACGAAAAACATAGGTAAACACATGTATAACAATGTTTAACAAGTTAACAACGAAACCATCACATCCGTCCCCGTCGGTGAAATAAGTATAACATATATAAAGCATAAAACAAACACAAACAAACAATAACGAGATAGCAAAACAGGAAACTCAAATTTCAACGTCTGCACCTCGTGATTGTGCTGCATCCGCGGCTGTAAGGGTTAGCCTGAGCGCCACGTTGGCAGTTGTAGTAAGATGCGCCGCGTCTGGAACAAGGAACACTGTTCTTCCTCATCGCACCATAGCTAACGTACTTCTTCGAGGCTAAAATGCGCCTACTGATCTCAGAGTCGAGTCCAAACTCTTCTTCTTCCGGTATGCAATCTGCGATTGATCCTCTACAGTTAGAGGACGATCCGGTTTGGACCATGAATCCTAATGCGTCTTCGTAACCGTTGGCATCGACCGTCGCGGTCACGATCACGAGAATCGCGACTAGGACGTAGATCACACGAGAGCTCACCATTTAATTTCCTTTCAGACAAGGAGGGCTTAAGGGTTGGTATATTTAGTCTCTCTTGTAATTAAAGGAAATGACTTAGAATAGACATCTTCTTGGTTTTATTTACTGAAACACCATTCGCTTTTGATATTCTCTTTGGAATATTTTTGGTATATACAATTTAGAAATTGACTTGTTGCTTTGTATATACGTGTTGGATTAATAAACATAGGCTAGTGTCATCGTGTTACATGTATATCACTAGTGCTCGAAGGGTAATCAACCGGTGACTTATTTTTGTTTTTGTTAAAAAGTTATATAGAACTTCAAAACACGCCGACAAAATGTACACAATGTCAGATTGGTAAGAAGTAGAACCAAGGGCATGCACGGCCGGCTCAATGGTTTCATGGACCCTGAGGCGAAAAAATAATTTAATTTTTAAATTATTTTTTTTAAAAAAAAATTTTGATAGATATATATTTTTTTGAAATACTAGAAATATTTTTTTAAAATAAATTTATAAAAATAAAAAAAATACTTTCATATAAAAAAATACTAAGGGGAAACGGATTGGTCCGGGGCGGTCGCACCGCTTGCCCTCCTATATAAGCCGGCCCTGAGGGCATGGTTTGGCTGCAACTGGTTGACTCGTTTGTCAAATTCTTCTATCTCCACCGACGATTTGACCAGTCTCCGTTAAAAATACCTCGATCGCGTTGTGCTAGTTTATATGTATTTTTAAGAAGTTGAATACAAATGAAGACGTGTAAGTCACTCCTTTCTAAACACCACCACCTACACAACTACACGATCAATTCATCACTAGGGTTGACAAATTACATTACAAACCAGCATAGTACACGATTTCTTATATAAGCATCAAAATAACATAAACAATGCACTGTGTAAACTCTATTCTTGGTGAAGATCGATTAATCTTTTTCTATCAAACCTCTTAGTGAAAACATAATTCTGCCCAATGTTGTTCCTATGAGTTCTATTTATTGAAATATACATACATTTTTTTAAAATGAAAATTATACATACATTCATTCATTTGAAGTATACATACATTAATTTGCATAGAAGACGTAAAAATCAGCGAGAGTAACAATTATTAACTGATGATTTGTTGTTTGAAATATCATTTTTTATTAAATATTCACATTCCACCAATACATAGGAGAACAAGATGATAATCGCTGGTTCTCTCACTAGTTCACAAACCATTAATATTATAGTATGCTAAATATGAGTATACTATCTAAAAGACATATAATCAAATACTTTTTGTCGGGGACTTTAGTTTTAGTTTTAGGTGATTGGAATCTAAGTTAGAAGCATTATGTTGGCTTGATAAGGTGGGAATCGAGCTGCCGACACGATTATAGGTGTGCATAGAACAAAAGTTTAAGAGGTTGTTGTTGTGTGGTTCGTCCACATGCCACTTGATTTGGTATAAAAAAACTAGTATGAAATTAGATTACTGATATTTTTATATTACATGGTATACACAAATTAATCTTTATGCAAAACTCTTTCTTCTTGGTCTTGTAAAGCGGTAAAAGACACGGGAGATTAGGGGAAACAATAGGATTACCAAAGATATGAAGAATCTTGTTATCCACCTTTTAAAATATAGGAGTGTGAGAAAGAAGATGGATAGAAGAGACAAGGAGGAGCCCATAATTTTGTAAATATATAAATTATTAAATAATCCTAAAAGTTGTTCATGAATTTTATTTTGCCACAGAACTAGCAAACAAACATATAGATATGCAATTACTTTATGAAGAGACATTAATGGAAGAGTATGATTAAACCCAAGATTAACCAAAGCACTGGTTTGTGTTAAGTCACAAGTGTAATCATGATGTTTTATGTTGGTAGTTTAATGCAAAGAATTGAGCTGAAGGTAATGTTTCTATTTGGCCGTGGAAGTGAGTATTTGTTTTTAGCATAGATAAATCATCGATTGTTTGGCAGAATGTATATTGGCCGGCCCTAGAACATGCTGTGAAACATTCGCAACATGTCTCCAAATATTTTTTAAAAATTATATACAAATAAGTTCCCAAAAAAAATTTTAAGCCGCCAAATTTGTAAATTTTGTTTTTTATATAAACATAGCCACATGCCTCCAAAATCTCAGGGCCGGTCCTGATTGTAAAGCAGTATATATTGTGTTGTTGTTGTTAGCTCTAGTTGTCTTTCCTTTTTTAGTCCAAGAGTGAAGTTTAGTTCTAATTCTCACATGCAGTGCCAAAACTTTTATATTTCATTTGGGTATCGTTCTATAACCACTTAGACCATGATTAACCACGGTTTCTTAACTGGGATTTTTAGTTTTGGAATAGAGACGGTTTTTAACTTCTAACTAAGAAAAACTAAAAACCGTCTTTTAAGTAAGAGATAGAGCATGATTATTGGGAGGTTCTTAGAGTGGGGTTCTTAGCGGAATATAAAAACCCGTCTCTTAACTTTTAACTAAAAAAGTTAAGAACCGGCTCTTAAAACTCTTATTTAAGAACTGGTTCTTAGCTTTTTTAGTTAAAAGTTAAGAGACGGGTTCTTATATTCCGCTAAGAACTCCACCCTAGAACCCACCAATATTCATGCTCTTAGACGTCTCTTAGCAGAAAAATGTAAAAAAATGTCAAATCATGAGTTAAGAACCATAAATAAGAGACCAGAGTTAATCATGCTTTTGATAACCCACTTTTCACCTCTATATTTTTTCCTAAAATAGAAAAACTTTATTATAGAAGTGGATTTCCTTATGTCTCTATAATAAAGTTATTTTATTTATAAAGAAAATTAAAATATAAGAATTGATATTTCCATCTCTAAATATAGAATCAAAAAGTAAGATTTTTCTATATTTTTTTTCTAAAATAAAGAAACTATATGATAGAAATATACATTGGTCAAATCCATCTCTGTAATAGAAATTTCTAATTTACAGATGTACATCGGAGATGTTCTAAAAACAATGAAAATTAGAGTATAGTATATAGATTAAGTTACATAACCATCGTTAATTTTTCTTTTGCTAAATATATTTGAAAGCTTAGCTAGCAGAACTTCTCTAAAGATATTTACTTTATGGAATGCGATGGAGTGGTAAAATCCATTCACGGTGAAACCTTTGATATACTCAAAATTTTCTTTTCTTGGGATATGTATTTGAAGCCGTTTATGCAACCACATTAACTTGACGCGAGAGAAATAACAACTACGACTACGAGATAACTGCATGCCATGACCCATGAACAAGCACATTCACATTCCTGAACCACACGGATCATAAAGTTGATCGATACAAATTTGCGAAACATATGGAGTTAAATATATATATGGGCCTTAACGGGCCACAGGTATGATGATTTTTATGGCAGGCCCGTTTCAAAACTTTAGGGTTTTTTGGCAAGTATAAACGCTGCGGCTTCTCCGACAGGTCGTTTCTCTTCCGTTGCCGCACGTCCTTCGCTTCTCCTCCACAGGTAAAAAGCTTAAATACACTCTTCTTCGTTTCTGTTTGTACTGTTCGCGTGTTGGTGAATACTAGAGCTCTCTCGGTTACTATAAGCACAAGATGCTTTGTCCTTATTTCAATCAAAGTTACTAGCTTCCTAATTAAAAGCAGTGGACTTGTCCCTTAGTTGAAAATGTTGTTAAAAAATGTACAGCTTATTATCATCTTGAGCAAACACTGCAACTCTTGTTAATCATTAGTTAATTTAAACGATGAGCTATATTTACAGGGAGATGCAGACAGTGGCGTGGACAGGCTGTGGCAGAAGAAGAAGGTCGAAGCCAAACAAATCTAAGGATGCTTTATTAAGCTGTCGTTCTCCTTTGTTATTTAGTTGAAAGAAAGATCATCGGAATTACTGAAGTAATGATTTTTTTGCTTGACCCTTGGTTATAATGCTATTGCTTGTCATACATTTTTCTCTAGTGAGATACTATAAAGTATAAACCTTTCACATTCTCTAGTTCTCGATTTAAGAAAGATCACCTATTATCAATGTAAAGTATAACTTGCGGGTATATTTTTCCATTTATATAATTTTCATTTTGTTTATATAACTAACTAAATTTAAAATTTATATATAACTTGATATTGTAGGGGCATAAAAAACCGAGAACCAAAAATCAAACAGGAACTGAACAAAAAAAAAACGAACCTGAAAAATCAAACGGAAACTTAAAATTTGATTAAAATTTAGACTGTGTTGTACATACATGTTATAATTATATACATAGAACCATATATTAATTTCACAGAAGATGCATTTTGGTTTAGTATAGTCTTGTATGGTTTGGATTTATTTAATCAGCTTTTTCCACACGCTTATGATAACGTTTGTTTCCTGTAGTACAGGAAATTATTGTTGCCAAATTCTTTATTGTTTATAACTAATTTAGGAAATGATATAATAGAGGGAAAAGACATGAAAATCATTAAATTAGAGTATAAATCTATATTTATATTTCTGTTTTAATAATATAGATGTAAATAATTGTCAATATAAACCAGACCAAAATGTTATTATATTCTTATTATATGGTTAACCCAGCTGGAGCAGCCATTGATGTTGCTTCAGGTGTTGTTGTGATGGAGCTTTAGAAGATAAGAGCATGATTAACCCCGGTTTCTCAGCCAGGGTTCTTAACTCATGATTCAACATTTCTAAGAAAAACTAAGAACCGTTTCTTAGCCGAATCTAAAAAATCCAGTTAAGAAAAGTTAACTATGGTTAGGAGCTGACAATCTTTTAAACTCTTCCTTCATCAACTTTTCATACTTACCGCACGTGTAGTAAAAGATTGTTTAGCTCGTGCCGGGGGGGGGGGGGGTGGAGATTACACCGAGTGTTTTTATTATCCTTCTTCCTATGCGGCTCCCACGTGTAATAACTATATACGTCGACTCATTGAGAACAAAATCATCATCATCGTGCAAGAACAACCGTTGGATCAAAAGCAACGAAAAAACAATCTGAGCGGGTAACTTCATCAACACTCGGATTGCCAGCGTGGCAATAGATGGTATATAATAACTATATATAGACACATTCTCGAATGCGACTTTATCCAAAATCGTAAACCGCCACTAAACCGGAAAAGGAAAAAAGCTTAGTTTTGTTTCCGATGGAGTCACCAGCAGCAGCAGCAGCAGCGAAGCCGGCGAGAGGAGGAGCAGGAGGAAGAAAAGGAGGAGATCGCAAGAAGAGCGTCACCAAATCCGTCAAGGCTGGTCTCCAGTTTCCCGTCGGCCGCATCTCTCGCTACCTGAAGAAAGGCCGTTACGCCGTTAGGTACGGCGCCGGCGCTCCCGTTTACCTCGCCGCCGTTCTCGAGTACCTCGCCGCGGAGGTATAGTCTTAGAGAAATGGATTTCGTCGAAATGAAATTAGAGTTTTTTGGATTTGATTGATTTTGACCTAAAATCTCACTATTAGGTTTTGGAGCTGGCGGGGAACGCAGCGAGGGATAATAAGAAGAACAGGATAAACCCTAGGCATCTTTGCTTGGCGATAAGGAACGATGAGGAGCTGGGGAAGCTTCTTCATGGAGTCACCATCTCAAGCGGAGGAGTTCTTCCTAACATTAACCCGGTTCTTCTCCCCAAGAGAGCTGCTGGTTCTGAGAAAGCAGCTGCGAAATCTCCCAAGAAGGCTTAGAATATTTGGTTATATCGATCTAGAAGAAGAACATCTTGTTTTTTTTATTTGTTTTAGTGATTATGTAGGTTGTCTTTTGTATGTTTATCTCCGTTTGGTTTGTCTATGAATCCAATGGAAGATTATGTTATTAAAGCCATTTTGTAATGAAAGAAGTTACTTCTCGGTATCTTCTCAGTTTCAGTCTAGTGAAATCTATTAGATAAATTTCTTTCAAGCTTTCATACTTGTTATCCACTCACTGACAGAAATTGAAAATTTAATGACCTTTATTTTAAGACGAAGTCAGTGGCATTAATCATAGTAGTTTAGACTAACTTTTATTGTTTTGTTAGTTAAATATGGTATTTTATAACTTGGGCGGGTGCACTAGACTAGAGACATGTTGTATATGTAATATGTTTGCTCTTTTTGGGTTTTATTTGGGCCTAAACGAAGAAGCCCGTTAAAACTGAACTTGCGTACAGGACTTCCATGAGATTTATGAAAGTTGAAACTATTACGAATCAGGAGTTAAATACTCCATTTGTTTCATAATACTTGATGTTTTGCCTTAATGCAAAAAGATTAAGAAAACTACATTTTTCTAAAAAAAATATTTTAAATATATAATTTTAAAATCCGTTAACCAATTATAAAAAAGACTGTAAAATCTAATTGGTTGAACGGTTTTCAATAAAGTTAAAGTTAACCTTAAAATCTCAAAACTTCATGTAAATTGAAACAAAATAATCCTTCTAAAACATCATCTATATTGAAACGGAGGGAGTACTTAAATTTCATACTATGTTAACCAAAGAGTTTTAAGTTCATTGATAATTGTTTATAAGAAAAACGTCAGTAGCTGTTTTTGTTTGAGCTGAGTTAGGCCTGGGCATTTCGGGTATCGGTTCGGTTCGGTTCGGGTATTTCGGATTTTGGGTAGTTCGGATAGGGGTTAGAGGATCCATTTAGTACTTGACGTATTTTCGGTTCGGTTCGGTTCGGATAGTTTCGGGTTCGGTTCGGTTCGGATAGTAAATGTAGGAACCGGAAAATATCCGGAAAAAAGTTCGGTTCTCATTTGGATCCGGTTCGGGTTTGGATAGTTCGGGTAGTTCGGATAATTTGGATAAAATATCGGTTATTTAGGGTAAAATATCAAATAATTAGGATGATTTAGATAAAAAAATTGGATATTTCGGATTACTTTGGATTTTTCGGATAAAACTATATGGATAGTTTCGGATAGTTTCGGATACTTTCGGGTAGGTTGGATACTTTATAATAATTTAGTTATCCTCAACTATTTTCAAATACTTTTAATAGAATTTTAAATTAAAAATATATATTTAGTGATGTTATATGTATATATAATTAATATTTTTATATATTCGGGTACCCGTTCGGTTCTCGGTTCGGTTCGGTTATTTCGGATATAAAAATATAGGAACCGTTCGGGTATTTGAGGGTATTAATCCGGTTCCGGTTTCGGGTATTTCAGTTCGGGTCCGGTTCGGTTCTTCGGTTCCGGTTATTTTGCCCAGGCCTAAGCTGAGTGATGAATATGGGAGTTTGCAAAGATCCATTGTAATTCATGACTGAAACAAATAATAAAAGTTGACTCTAACATCTAACACACAATATATCAACCAAAAACCAAACACGGATACTACAAAACAACAATACTTTTGATCTCTCAAAGGGCTTTGTTTGTTTTTTTTCACAATGGGTGGTAAGGAACATAGCCCAACAAGCCCGTCACATTAGCCACAACGTCGTTGCATTTCGACAAAAGGTTGAGCATTTGGTGAGAGATGTCTCCTGCACCAACCGCTGCGCTCGGACCAGGGAAGTTTCTGGAAGGTGGTGGTGGTGGTGGCATAGGTGGTTCGACATGGTCCACTGTTTTAATGGGTTTTGAGTATTGTGGAGGGAGAGGGAGAATTGGTGGCAATGTTGAAGGAGGAAGCTGAACGTTTTGAAACTTCTTACTAACAAATTCCATTCCAAAAGATGATGATGATGAAGAAGAAGGTCCATCGTTTCTATTTGGCGGCTCATTGGTTGCTTTACTCGAGTTTTCTTCACCGTCCAACATGAATTTGACTCTTGGGCGGTTACTGCTAGTGTCATCTCCCAGTTTCTTCAGGCAGGATTTGAGGTTGCTCTTTAATGGTGGTGGTAATTTCGGTTGATGACGTGGCGATGCTTGGTCTGGCATTTGGCTCTGTGGTTGTTCATCATCTTCCTTTGTGTTTTCTGGTTCTTGAGGCTCGGCTTTAGGAGCATCCACGTCACGTAGGAAGTACCTCACGTTCACGTTTCCAAAGAGAGAGTTGTTTCCCGTTGCATATCTAAAAGCAGTCTGTGCATCTGCTTTGTACAGGAAGACAACACGGCAGGTCGATGATTTCCAGAAAACCCTGATGGCTGATTGATCCAACAGCCCGAACCGACCAAACCTCGCTTTTAGCAGTGCAGGCGAAGGAAGAGACGTGCCTGGTGAAAACTTCATGACCAGCATTGTGGGTTCCACCACTTTTGCTGATGGAGCCGGTTTCTTCCCGGTTTGAAGTTTTGATGGTCTTGCCTGAACCGCACCGCTTTGCTCTCTTGCTGGTTTTACACTGTCCTTTGCTTCTAGTTTGATCTTCTTCTCAGAAGCCATTGGTTTCAACTGATAAGTTTTCTTCAGCTTCTTAACTAATGGGATTTCGTCTTGACGATCAGAAGAGAGGCGTTTTTTGCCAGCTTTTGATGGGTCTTCGATTCTGTTCACAGACTTGCCAGGTTTTGAGAGGTTTGTGTCTCTGGCATTAGCATCAGAAGAAGATACAGACAAGCTTTTCTGGTAATTAAGTGAACGGAAACGGAGAAAAAACTTCCTAGCAGCTCCAAAAGAAACAACTGTTGAACCAGAGAAAGGGTCAAGAGAGAGATCTTGAAGATGACCCAGTAGCTTCGGCACATCAGCTTCCATATAGGTATGTAAGTGCGCTGAACCAAGCTGGGACAATTTCTTGGCTCCAGGCTCACCAGAAGATAATGGATGCTTTCTCTTTTTCGGAAGATTAGGGTTAGGCTCTTTCATCTTTTTCTTTTTCTTTACTGGCTCTGAAGGAGGATTCTCAGAAGTGCCCATTTCGCTTGAAGATCGTTTAGCAACTTTGAGTTTCTTGATTAGAGATCCTGTGGAACTCTTCCCTTCAGATGCTGAGGTATGAGAACCTCGAGGAGACTCACTCATAGGCTGGAGAGAGCTTCCAGCTGATCCACAATCTGGTCCAGTCTCTTGCTTATGAGGCTCATGCTCTGGATTTACTACAGTTCTTTCTTCCTTTCTCTCTGCTGATTCTTCAGCTGCATCCTTTTCTTCATCAAGAGAGAGCTTCGGAACAGAACTTTCTTTCCCAGGAATAGCTGCACTAGAAGAGTTAACATCCATGCTCACAATCCCTGGCTGCTCATCTTTCATTGGACTTTGAAGCGTTGACGCTCTTCTCCGTAGCGCAGAGTCGCCCGTACTTGAACTTGCTTCAGCTTGGCCAAATGGAAGAGTCTTATCACCAGCTTCATCTCTTCGTTTGAGAAGATACTTGTCTTGTTTCTTCGAATCCTTAACCTTTGTGGGGGTCTTAGAGCTCTTCGGTACACCTAGAGTTTCTGCTATCACCAGCGGGCCACTCAAGGGAGCTGGAGACATGAGAAGTTGGAAGAGCACATCAGCCACCAAGACAAAAAACAACAAAGAAAACAAGCTGACCTTTGTGCTTCTTTCAAACATGCTAATGCAAAGTATACACCTAGAAAGATATAAATCATAAAACTAGAGGATCTAAAACTCACACAAAATCACCAAGTTATATAATATCTCACATCTCTGTAACACATATGATAAGTTTACACATAAATGGAAAACGAACCATGATTTCTTAAAAGTGACAGTACCTCGAGAGGGTGTTCTATTATGGGGTTCATTCAAAGTCACCGAAGTGCGCATAGACTTCGTCCCAAACGCCTGCGAATAAGTTTCATCAAACTCCTCAAACACCGCCTTCCTAAAAGCACAAACCACCGCTTTCTTCTTCAAAAAAGCTAAACTCTCTTCAACATCATCACGCTCCTGAGGCGCTAAAGCCAACTCCTTCACAAACGAGAGAGCCTGAACAGGCGAAAACTCATCCCTCGCTTTCATAATCTGCTCCCCAGAGTAAACCCCTTGAACCTCGTAATCCGGAACATCAACAGTAAAGTAATCATGAACATTAGTAGCCCTAAAGTTATAAGGATTCCTGCATTTACAAGTCAGCCCAAGCGCCGACCTTCTACTAGCCTCGTCCACAGCTTCCTCAACCGCTCTCACAAAGTGCTTGGCAGCAGTCTGGTGCGCCTTGTCGGATAGATGAGGCTCGAAGGGGATAAGCTCAGCGGGATCAAACCAACCGTAGCTACTATCACCGAAAAACGCTACTAGGACATGGTCCACTCTCCTCATGCGGCGAACGGAGGGAGAAGCGAACGCTTCGTTGAAGATGTGACCAGGCCACCAAGGATGAGACTTTACTTTCCCCCACACCAAATCCCCCACTTGGAACCCGTAGCTCAACGCCCGGGACACTCCGGAGCCCATCTTCTCGCTCGCCACGTAATCATCGAACTCGGATAAGAGGGATTTGTAATCCGTAACGGAAGGTTTCTTCTCCAAAGCTCCTCCTCCTCGCTTTGCTTCAACGAACGCCACGTCATCAGCTCCGGATCCAAGCTCGCTAGATTGATCATCGTCGTCAGAAGACTTCTCAATCGCATCCTCCGTTTCGCTTACGTCATCTTCTTCTTCCTCCTCGTTACGCGCAACGAGATCGGCGTTCTCCGATCTCTCGCTCTCGGAAACCCTAGCGCAGCCACCACCGCCGTCGTCGTCGTTAGTAAGCGACGAATCGAGCTCCGTGGGTGAAGAAGAAGAATCTGCAGCATCCAGGGTCGAATCAACGTCGCCCGAGAGCGGAGGATTCGCCTCGGGATCTTCGATTGGATTCGATTGTTGGGGAATCTCTGCGTCTTCTTCGTCCATCGCGAACACCACAGCTTCGCAAAACGACGAACCCTAGAAACTTCAATCCTGAGAGAGAGAGATTATCCGTATCGGATAGCGGAGGAAATGAAAGAGACGGATTTGAACCTTACAAAAAAATGTAAAAAGAAAAATGTAAATCGAGAGAAATATTTATACAGCAAGGGCCAAAAGACAATAAATAAAAAAGTTAGAAAAATAATTATTACGATTTACGACATAAATACATGATTATTATTTTAGATTGTTGTCGTCATAATATCTCTTATATATTGATCGAAAAACGTAAACATTTTTTTTTGTAACCACGTGTCATCACTATAATGATTCTTAGAATCTTTAGAGAATATGTTTGTCCATCTAAATATATAATAAACTTTTTATTAAACTAACTATAAATACATTATTAATGTGCTTAATTATTTTCTTAAATAAAATTACGGAATTGTCTAATGTGGCTAAAGTATATATGACAACTAATGATTTTGAATATAAAAATTTGATAAAAATAAGTGTATCTTATATTATATTTGTTTTAATTTTAAACTATTAAAATAAATTAAACAACCATATTAACCATATAATAAAAATTTAGATTTTTTTGTGATCCATGGTTTAGATTTTTTTGCGAAAACTGTAAAAAATCTCACATTCAAATTTTGTGATCCATGGTTTAAATTTTTTGTTATGATATGATACACATGATTACAAAATCATATAAATCAAAAATCTCAATTAATAAGTATTTAGATTCAAAGATATATAAATATTTATATATATATCATTTTAAATTAACCTATATTCCATATAAAAATACATAAATATTTTAATTCTGAAATTTACTTTAATTTTTTTTTAAATAAAAATGTATATATCATTTTTTTAATATTATAAATTATTTAAACTATTAAACCCACATTGAAATTTTATTATCAGTAATTTAAAGTTTTTGTTATAACAGATACAAATGATCAAAAAAACATATGAGTAGAAAACATCATTTAATAAACATTATTATTAAAAAATACTATATATATGTTACTATCATTTAAATTTAATTATATACCATAGCAAATAGAAAAAAAATATTTTTTTGGATTATAAAGTTTATTTATATGTTCACACCAATTTAATTATATAATTAATAGTTACTAACTTTTTAATTATTAAATATATATTTATTATTTTATAATATGTTAAAAAATATAATACATAAAATAATTTATATATATAATATTCATTCCCGTAAGGCGCGGGTCTTAACCTAGTTTTTTTCTTTAAAATTGAAGTTTCATTCCATGATAAAATTTGTTTTAGATTTTGATTTATTTATCCTGGTTATCAGCCCTGTTCAAAACTACGCTAGGCGACGGCAATTCCGGAGCTAACAAGTTACCCAAAAATTGGGGAGTACTCGGAAATTACGCGGAGCCTAGTTTTAAATATAAATATAAGATATTTATAATATATTCAACTGATTTTAAATATGATACATGTTCTTATACATAATTATATTAACTTTTTATATATAATTGAAACAACCTCTTTTTGATTCTTCGAACATTTAGATTATAATGTTTTGGTACAAAAATTCCCTAAATACCTAATTATAATTATTTAGTGTTTCAATTTTACACGGATGAAAAAAAAATTTAGGCGGTGAACGCATGAATTAAGTAAGAATTAGGCGGTCAACGCAGGAATTAGACGGTCTTACGCGGATCCGCCTGACTACACAGATTTGAGATAAAAACTAAAGTTACGTATTTTCTAAATGTTTTTAATCATAAAATCATAAAAAATATATATATATATATATATATCCAAACTATTATTTTATGTTTTAAAAAAACATTTAGAAAATATTAAAATTTAGTTTCTATATTTTTATTTACGTAGCTAATAAAATTAATTCATTTATTAATCCACAGTTTACCCGCTGTCGATCTAGTGATCCATGAACCCGGTAAGTCGTCCGGTTCAAATGTCTGGGTCGGGTTTAAAATCATTGGTAAATACATTAGCTAATACAAAAATCTATACTGAAGTGTGCAAATCACAGCAAATGTAAACCTCTGCTAGATCTCGACAAGCGCAACCGCGCATAGTTTTGTTTTTATTTATTTTTATATAAACATTTTGTTTTCAATTCTAAATTGGTATATATTATAATGTAATATCAATTTTTAAAACATAGATAAGTTTACGGTATATTTTTTTATTAAATAGATTGTTTCAAACTTTCACATGTATTTGTATCTTCTTCTATATATATATATATTTGGATTATTATTTCATTATTAAAATCGTAACTATATATATAAAGATTAGTAAAATATTGTTTTATTGTCATATTCAAAGATATTGTAACATTTCACAAATTTAGAAAGTTTTTTAAAAAATAAACTTTTCGCTTCATAGATTTATATTATCGAGGAAATAATTAAACATTTAGTTTTTGTTTATTTTTTAAAATAAACTATATATTTTTAAATTTTTTCTTTAGTTTAAGGTAGTAGAGATTAATCATTGTTAGATAATATGATTTTTCTTATTTTAATTTTTTTTTTTATAATTTTAAAAGTTAACATTGACAAATATTTAAATAATTAACATATGGAGGTATAGTATTACAACATTAAATTATGGGAGAATTGCCAAGTGTGACTCAAAACTTGGAGTCAAACCCAAAACAATACCCCAACTTGGGTCAAAGGCAAAAGTAACCTAAAAGGCTATTGAAATTACAACTATCCCCTTGTGACCAAACAAAAAAACAGAATTTTTTTTACGTTTCTACCCCTCGCAAGTCGTCTGTTTAGACGACTTGAAAATAAGTCGTCCAGACGACTTAACTGAAAGTCGTCTGGACAGTTAGTCTTAAACATAATTTAAAAATTTTGTAAAAAATATTTTGATAAGTGAAAAATGGGAATTATGTAATTAACATATGTCTTAGGAGGTATAAATTAAGATATAACAAATTTCAATTGTTTTCAGCATAGATGAGTGAAAGTAGTGAGTCATGATATTCTTTAGTTTATGTTTCATCAACATATGTTGTAGTATTGTATGTGTTCTTAGGGTTAGATTTTGGAAAGCATTAAAACCGTTTTTGAAAATTTTTAAAATTACTTATGCGTGTTCATTTCTGTGTATAGTAAACACTATTTTAGTATAATTTGATTTTATAACGTGGTTAGTTAGTTAATCTAGTCATTTTAGTTTAGGGGTTCATTTTAGGGTCTAGGACGACTTAATATTTTGTCGTTTGAAAACAGACGACTAAATATTAAGTCGTCTGTTGTACATTATCAGCCAGAATAAGTCGTCTAAACCGGACCAAACCTTAAAGTTTACCAATGTACTTTTAAAGCTAACCGGATTATTTACCCAATATATAAGGTGATTTTTTCTTTTTTTTGTTTCATTTTTCGCGAAATTCAGAAACTCTAACAGTTCTCTCTCAAAGGCGATTTCGAATTCCCACGATTTCCGAACAAACCATCGTTCTCAACGTCGGCTATCTATCTCACTTCATTCTCACCGTTGTCGCCGCAGCTTCTTCTAACCCTAGCGCCGCCGATTCCTCTAAACCCTAGCGCCGCCGATTCCTCTAAACCCTAGCGCCGCCGCTTCCACTATTTCCGAACAAACCGTCGCCCTCGCCACCGTGGTCACCAACGTTCTCACCGCCGCTTCCTCTAAACACTAGCGCCGCCGCTTCTTCTAAACCCTAGCGCCGCCGCTTCTTCTCTGTAAACCTTAGCGCCATTTCTCTGTAAACCCTAACGCCGGTAAGTCATCAATCTCGAGGAAAAGATGAACATAAAACGTTGTCTCTATCACCGTTTCACGTTTATTTTTTCAGATCTATAACCGCAATGATGAGTACTCCAACTCCTTCTGCGACTAATCAGGTCCGCTTTGTGCTGGAAGACTTGTAAGTAATTTAAGTCGTCTGGAAAGTCTTCCAACTGGACGACTTAGTAGATGACTTAAATATAAGTCGTCCATTTGGAAGACTTTCCAGACGACTTAATTATAAGTCGTCTACTAAGTCGTCTGGACTTATATTGTTGTCTTTGATTATTTTGCAGACAAAAAGGATGGATATTCCAGAACTCCTCCGTAGGTTATACACATCAGGTGAAGAGCCAGAAGCCCACAATAGCATTTCGTATCATACGGATAACAGCAAGTTGCATACTGCTCTTAGGGAAGAAATAAGTCGTCTGGAAGGTTTTCCAACTGGACGACTTACAAATAAGTCGTCTAGAAGGTTTGGACGACTTATTATAAGTCGTCTGGAAGGTTTTCCAACTGGATGACTTACAAATAAGTCGTCTAGAAGGTTTGGACGACTTATTATAAGTCGTCTGGAAGGTTTTCCAACTGGACGACTTACAAATAAGTCGTCTAGAAGGTTTGGACGACTTATTATAAGTCGTCTGGAAGGTTTTCCAACTGGACGACTTACAAATAAGTCGTCTAGAAGGTTTGGACGACTTATTATAAGTCGTCTGGAAGGTTTTCCAACTGGACGACTTACACTGGACTTCTAAAAATAAAATACACTGGACGACTTACACTGGACTTCTAAAAATAAAATACACTGGACGACTTAGTAGAAGGTAGTCTAAAAATAAAATACAATTGAAGGGATAGTAGAAGGTAGTCTAAAAATAAAATACACTTGAAGGGATAGTAGAAGGTAGTCTAAAAATAAAATACACTTGAAGGGATAGTAGAAGGTCGTCTAAAAATAAAATACACTGGACGACTTAGTAGAAGGTCGTCTAAAAATAAAATACACTGGACGACTAAAAATTTAGTCGTCTGGACGGGTAATCAAGACTGGACGACTTAAATTTAGGTCGTCTGGACAACTAGTCAACTGGTTGATACACAAAGACATACTCTATGGGTTTTGAGTATCTCCAGCAAGTTTCGAACTTGTCTATCACTTGTAACATGAATGAGAAGACTGCCTGGAGCCATCATCATTTCTGCTGGTAATGAGTAGCTAATCTCCACACTCACTGTTCTCATGTCCAGGTTATAATCTTCTTGAGCCATTGCAACAAGTTCAGCATGTGTTGAATCTTCATTCAATAAAAACAATCTTGCTCCTTTGAGATCATCAACCACAAAATCCCAACGGAAATCTCTCAACAACCATTCTCCATACACTGCATGTAACTGAAAAATCATCTGCAAATATTCAAAATAAAACACATTAGTAAACATAGAGAAAATGAAGAAGTTCAATAAACATTGCCGCAGACGACTTAGCATTAAGTCGTCCAGAAGACTTAAAGGTAAGTCGTCTAAAGAGGTCACTTTTGCAATTGAAAATTAAAAGGGACGACTTAATTCTAAGTCGTCCGGCTTTGTTTGTTAAAAAAAAAACTTCAGACGACTTATATATAAGTCGTCTACGAGAAACGGGCTAGTTTTGCATTTGACCGAATCGTGTCAGATCTTTGACTATTTCTGGACGACTTATAATTCAGTCGTCTCTGGGAAAGTTAAAATTTCAATATTTTATGAAAACTTGACGACTTACGTGTAAGTCGTCCTAGGTTAGTTTTGTAATTGAAAAATAAAACTTGAAATTTAACTTTCTCCAAACGACTTAGATGAAAGTCGTCCAGCTAAACGACTTAATTTAAGGTCGTCCGGGATAAGCAAGGTTTGACCAGAAAATTGGGAAAAATTCTGGACGACTTTGCTTTCCCCGGACGACTTTAAATTAAGTCTTCTGGAGGGACGACTTTATATTAAGTCGTCTGGTTAAAGTTAAATTATGAAGTTTTATTTTTCAATTACAAAACTAACCTAGGACGACTTACACGTAAGTCGTCAAGTTTTCATAAAATATTGAAATTTTAACTTTCCTAGAGACGACTGAATTATAAGTCGTCCAGAAATAGTCAAAGATCTGACACGATTCGGTCAAATGCAAAACTAGTCCGTTTCTCGTAGACGACTTATATATAAGTCGTCTGGAGTGTTTTTTTTAACAAACAAAGCTGGACGACTTAATTTATGTCGTCCGTTTGACCAGAAGACTCATTAGTAAGTCTTCTACATACAGATGACTTACTAGTAAGTCTTCTACGCGAACAGATCTTGAAAAAAAATTCAAATTCGTACCTTAAACTAGGTGAGATGACTTCGTTTGCACACAGGGTCTTCTCCAACCACCCAAAACCTCAAACGAAAGCAACCGTAAGTCAAAACGAAAGAAATCTGGCTCTGTCAACCATAGCCCATATTTTGAATCAAAAGCTTGAGTTTTTTGGATGAATATAGAGAGAAAGTGAAAGAAATGTTGTTTTTAGTTCATAACAATTGAAACAGAGAGAGTGTAAAGAGATTTACGTGCATTAAAGGGCATTAAAAGCTCCAAACAGTTCGTACAAGGTTGTTGCCACTATTCATTGCAGTGGCAATATTGTAAATACTTGAAGAAGATGAGGTTGAGACAGTAAAGAAGCCATTTTCGAAAAAAAAAAAATGTTAATGGCATTTTCGTAGATAAAATGCAGGTGTGGGGTTAAAAAAAAAAAAAAAGGAGTCAAAAGAAAAGGTTAGTTTTCTGTTTGACTCCAAGTTTTGAGTCACTTTTGCAAAAAGCCCTTAAATTATATATATTTAATTTATACTATCTATAAATCCAATCGATCATCTATTGTTTAAATCCAATTATTGATAGCCCAATAAAAATTTCTGGTAGACCCAAATTTTAAATGATAAGATTAGAGATTAAATGTAACATGACTTTATAGGAATAAATCCGTTAGCTCAATTTTTAAAAAATCACGAATAACAGTAACATAAGGTAACACACAATCCAACTTTGGTCAACTCTACAACCACAACAAAACATTCTAAAAAGAGTTATAGACTTTTTCAGTTTGTTAAGTCTTGGCTGAAATAAAATAAATTTCAAATTCACAATCCAAATTCCATAAATGTTAGTGTACTAATACTGTTGCAGGACAGAACAACAGGGGAAGAAACTCTCAAGAGGATTGCTAAATGGCAAACGAGAAAATCAACTGGTCGGTGGCCCGTTTGGTGCATCATTGGAGCTCCTATGCGACTTGTGCTTCGATCTCTTCTCTCGTTTCTTGCTCCTGAGAAAATATAGAAAATAAGCAAAAAAAAAACTATGAGAGATATGAAGAACTATGTCCCAGACAAGATTTTAGCAGGAAGGTTAAGTGTACTCGTCATGTGAAGAACTATGTCCCAGACAAGATTTTAGCTTCCGGTTGATATGCTTCATGTCCTTTTCACTTGGGTACTTATAGTTCTTTACCTGCAAAAAACAGAAAGAATATGCATTTTAGAAATGAAACTTTCATGGTTTATGTGGATATCTTTTGAAAAGTTAGTACATACCAAAGATTCGATGCCATCAAGTAACTTTGAGAGTTCTGAAGTCGTGTGCTCAGAGTTCGGTTGAGAAAGAATGTTCTCTAGGTACCTGCACTACATTCAGTTTAGTTAAGAAACTCCAACCAGTAAAAAGCTTTTCATACAACGAAAACAGAAGCCAAAAGAGATTAAAATAACCTATCAAAGTCAATAACTCCAAGAACCCCATTTGCAATACGCAAAGCAGCCAACGCCAACTGAGAAAACAATACATCAAATTTGTGATTGCTTCTTCTGTTATATATAAAGCAAAAGTGAAAAGAAAAATCATGAAAGAAAAGAAAACATGGTGAGTCTATTTTAATATCGCAAAGCATGGGTTTAACCAGATTCTTTTAATGGGGTTTAAGTGATTATCTTCAACCTAATTAAAAAAAAAAAAAAACAAAAGGACAGGGAGAAACAAAAGAAACTATCACCTGACCAGGAGAAAAGAGGAGCGGAGCATCTGTGAGCATAACTTTATCAGCTTCTGCTGTTGCTGCTTTGAGCAAACTCTGCAAAGTAAATGAGAATGTTATTATGCCAGTAGTAAGGCCACTAAGTAATTATGAAGAGAGATCTACCTGCAGTTTTTGGATCTCATCGTCTCTAGCTTGAAGAAACTCCTGGAGGAGGATGAAAAGATAAATGTCACTTTTGGAGACAACGTGAAGTTAACAAGGATGAAAAAGATTTAGAGAGCCAAGAGTTACCTCCATGTTACTGACAAAGCCTTCCATTGCACGATAAGGTGCAAAAACAATCAGATCAAACTCCAAACTCTGCAAATAAAAGAATATAATATGAACAGAAAAAACAAAGAGAGAGAAAAGGACATCAGGGAAGTTGCTAAAGATAATTAAATCATGCCTGAAGAACAGCCATCTCATACTTGAGGATGACGTGGTGATCTTGTTTAATCCCCTTCCCTATCTCCTCAGCAGATACATGATTCTCCTCTATTTTACATGCTGCATACACGCATGTTAGCCTGTTCAATGAAAGGTATCAGTTAGTCCAAAATTACACAATTTCAAAATGGGATAATTAACTGCCTAATAAAAGCCATTCAAAATGCATTTTCAAAACATGTTTTTGTCATGGGAAAGCAAATTGGTAAAGCCTGTGTGCATTTTTAAGATTTAAAAGAGCCTTACATTATTTCTTTTGGGTGATGTTGCATAACAGACCATTGCAGATAAAACCTTTTGAAGTATTGGAGTGCTGTTGCCTGCAAAAAGATTAGAAGGAAAAAAAAAAAGAATCCCGCTAGTTTTATTTTTGACTTCATCATAATGAACTTTCATCTTGGAAGAAGAGCAAATGCACCTGAATCTTGTGAGGAAACTCAAAGGCACTGCAGACTTCTTGGACTTTGGCCTCATAAAAAGCTCTCATGAAACGTTCTTCATCAACACTCAATGGTTTAAGCTTCTTATCAGCTAAGAGAGAGTAAATCAGCAAAAAAAAGATAACAATTCATTTAAAATTCTGACCAACAAAACCATAATGATGAAAATATTGGACGAACTATGGTCAAATAAATAAATAAATAAAATAAAACTTACAGTGATCTCGTGCGTCACCTTTGTCAGTAGGATAAGTTAGTGATCCACTGGCATCTACTTCAACTTGGGTTGTTCCACACTATGGATTAGAAGAAGTTAGAATCTAGCAATGGAGTTACTAATGTTCTATATCAACAAACCTTCTCCAGAAATTGCACTGCCCTCTGGTTAGCAGCTTTATATCTCTCTGCCTACAATCACAACAATAAGTAGAACAACAACAATAACACACACATAAGTAAGCAAGCTAAAAGTTAGTTAGAAAAGCTAGCACTAAGCGCCTCTAATTCTAGAATTAATCTCACTCTCTAATTGCATCAAACAAAGCCATCAAAAATGCCGTTCCTTTCTATATACATAAAACATGTCTGAGAAAAAGCAAACAAAATTAAAAATGAAATGAACAAATGAACGAATCCATCTAGTTTATAAATGCTCATAAACACCAAACACAAACAACAGAGAAAAGTGAGCACAGATGAAGGTAGTCTCTGTGACGCAATCAAAAAGACAATAAAGATGAAAACTTTATAAAGCTCACGAAACAGAGAGACCATAAAAGCAATAGCAGAACAGGAGATGAAAAGGGAAGTAAGATACCAGTTTCTGGGGAGTGAAAACCCACTTGGCCCGTTGAGTTGATGTCTGAAAATCCGCCATTACTGGAGCGACTCAACAGTTTCCAAAGATTCGAAATTGAAAAAATCTGACTAAGTTAAAGTGTCTCCCTTTATAAAAAAAAAAACTAAAACAGAGAAAAGTATCTCTCTTTAATCAAACAGTGTGTGTTTTCGTCAGTTTTGAACAGCTGCGACGGAGATCGCCGATCAAATTCACGCACACTGACGACGGCGATTATCCGTCTCAGTTTCAGTTTTTTTTTGTATAATTATTTTAAAACAATTTATTTAAAGGGTTTAGATAGCGTTGGGCCTGTTGGGCTTTCAGAGTTTGATTATGTGATCTTAAAGCCCAATAAAACATGAACAACCTTCCTTTTACTTTCTCATGTATTATGTGAACCCTTGGCTAACATTTATACTCATAAAGTGGAAAAAATGGAAGGAGAGTGCAAGCGAGGCACATGTCGGATCGAAACCTAATGATTGTTTTGACTTAAGCAGAGTTGCTATCATTAAACCACAGTACTATATCAGAAGCAACAACCTGAATCTTCAACCCAAACATGCAGACTGTTTATGTTGCTCATGTTCCCATCTATGTTCTCTACTGCACAACTCAGAAGGTGAACTAAATTCTCCAGCACCAGGCAAACGCAACGATCTCCATGAGGTTGTCATCATATCGCTATGTAACAGTAGAGAGGTTCACTGACGCACAGAAGAAGTATGTACTCTATTTTTTTTTTTATCATGTAATAGCATACAAAGATATACATCATACCCTTCTGTTACATTCATAATACACTAGTGAAGTGAACAGTACTACTCTGTGAGAGAAGAAATCATCTTCACATAGCTTTCATGAACCTGTTAATGGATGAGAATATTCCAGCAGCTTGAGTCAATAAAGATGGTTCTTCATCTGGTTTCTCTTCCACGTTCCCATATATAATCTGCACAAAATCAGCTATGCATTCAATTCCTTTCAGTGCAAGTAAGAATGTGACAACTCAAATCTAGTATTCAACTAACCTCAAGATCCTCAGCATCAGGTCGACCAATGAGTTCTTTGGCGAGTAGATACCGGCCGGGTCTGTCTTTATTGTCATAGAACACTTTCCATTTACTATAAATGAAGTCAGGACAACAAGTGATCATTAAATAGCATCTACGTAGAACTTAACCAGATAAGATAAATCAAGTCTTAGTCTTCTTACCCAGGATAACATCTGAAAACAGCACCAGCAGCTAGAGGTCTCATGGAGTAAACCGTAGTAAAAGAGCTACAAGAGTTAAACCGTGTTAAAATAAAAAAACATTCTCAACTCTCATTAAGGATCTTTTAACCTTTTATTTTACCTCAGGAAGTAACGCCTTAGCTTTCTAACGTTAAACCCAACCCCAACTTCCTCGCTTATAAGACGAGGGTTCCACATAACCAGAGGCCTTGGCTTGAAAGAGCACAAAGAAAAATGTTTTGTTGATGTTAGAAAATAAAAAGGTTCTTGTGTAAAAAAGTTAAAAACTATGTATTTGACAAAGCTTAGTTACCGGGTCATCAGCAAGCCCTTTTGCAATTTTCTCAACATATTCCAGCATTTGGTAATCAGGAACAACCATGACAATGATCTCATCTTCTTTCTCCACTGGTTTACGGTCACTTAAGCTGCATCACGAACATGGAACATGACTAAAAGGAAGTAAAAGAAATATCAAGATGAAGCAAAAAGTTACCTAGCGAATCCAAAAGCTGCATCCTTCCACTTATATTTTAGCAACGCAGCAGCTCCAGCATCTGGAAACACAGCTTTAACTCTCTGACAAACAACATTCCAAAAAGAACTATGAGCTAAGACTGCATGTAAAAGAAGTTTCATAAAACTGTTTAACTCACCTCACAACCAGTTTCTTCGATGAGTGTCTCCAAGAAAACGCGAGAAAGCTCCCAGAGTTCAGCTTGCGCACCTTCATCGTCTAGGAACTGTAGCTGAGGAATTAAAAGCTCCACCTGCGAGATTCAAGAGTCGAGACTCAGGGAGGAAAACTAGTGAATGATGATTATAGATTTAAAAATTCACTAGCTCTTACAATAGCTCTTGTTCCTCCCGAGTTCACAAACGAGGCACTTGCTTCACCTGATTGCCTAACAGCTCCCACCAAATCATTAGGCAAACAGCTGAAAGATAATAACAAATCTATAAGTAAAGTATTATTATATCCTCTGAAAGTACGGAACTAGAGATCTACATACTTTTCTAGTCATTTACTTGCAAAAAGACATCATTTTCAAACCATATGTTCCCTTGTTATTCCAATAGACACACAAAAACATTACAGAATCTAAGGAAAGCGACCAACTTTGAATCGAACTCGATGCTTTTCCTTCACAGAAACAGAAGAAGACACAGTACCCATAACATTTTCAAACCATACGTTCCCATAGACACGCAGAAACATTTAAGAAACAGAGCAAAGTTACAAACTTTGACTCGAACTCGACGCAAAAACAGAAGAAGACCCAATACCCATAACATTTTCAAACCATATGTTCCATTATTATTCCAATATACATACAAAAACATTAAAAAACAGAGGAAAGTGACAAACTTTGAATCGAACTCGACGCTTTACCTTCAAAAAAACAGAGAAAGACCCAATTTTTATAACATAGAGCGTGTTATGGAACAAAGTAAACAAGTTGAGAAAGTTTACTGAACCTATCGTCTTCTTCTTCTTCTTCTGGTGGGTCTTCAGCTTCTAGTGGTACTTCCTGTGAAGTAGAAGCTGATGAGGTCTGTTCAAGAGGAGAATCACCCTGAAACTTATCGAATTTGGCACATGTTCTTAGCTTCGAATCGGGAGAAGCAGAGACGCCGCCGCAAGAAAGAGAAGGCGGGAAAAACTGAGTGGTGGAGAAGGAGGAGCTGGTGAGATAGCCATGGAAACAGCTCGGTACTAAAGAGAAAGCCATGACCAGAGGTTCTGGCAATCCTGATATCGAAATCCAATCAAATTGAACTACAACAACACAGGGGGGGGGCGTCTATGTAAATTAGCATATATGGGACCTTTATGTAAAATAACTAGAAGTATAGGAGTTTGTTATTAAATAGTAAACACTTTTATCCTTTTTTTGATCGGAACCCTCTAGGTGAACAAGAGGTTTAGAAGTTAAACGGGCTTTACAAGTAAACGTATCTGACCCGGTAACCCGTATCCGGATCCGTATTCTGACGCTCCTCTTGATGAATGAATAGAAGAAGATAATATCTAGAGACGTTACAAAGCTCCTCAAATCTAACGGCTCTTATTCTTCTAAATTCAAATTCCCCCTTTGACCTAACACTCCTCGCTATCTCTCTCTCGTCTCAATCTCTCTCACTCGATTCTCTCAATCTCTCGATCTCTCTCTCTCTCTTTTGCTCTCGATCTCGTTTCTTTGGGTTCGTAACGCAAATCCGCCATGGAAGGTACGATACTCGTTTCTTGATTGATCTGTGCTGTTCGATCCGTTTTTCTCGATGAGAAACGAAAACGATTCGCTGATTTTTTTTTTTTTTTTTTCAATTTCTCGCAGATCAACATCCACAAATCTGCTACGAAGGTGTCTCGCCGTGTGAATCGAAGGGATACTCTGCTGACAATCACGATCCCGACGCTGGTAAGGGTTTTCTCGTCCTATCGATTGCTGAATCAACTCACTGATCGTTGTCTCTGTATTGAATGTGATTCTCCTTGCTGAGGAATACTAATGTGTGGTTGTATGACTGATTTGGCTGGAACAGTGGAAGAAAGTGAGGATACTATTACAAGTGGGAGCCGAGAAGTTTCTCCAGCAGGTGGACCAACGCTTCCAATTCTGCAGAAGATTGTTGATTTGAGTAGCAAAATCAAGGTACTCCCTTTCAATTAACAACATTACAACACTTCCTTATGAGTTGCAGTAGAAAAGAGAGTAATTTTGTTGTTTTTTGTTAACCCTTTTCAACTTCGTTTCATAGGTCTTGAAGGAGGAACATGCGTTGGTGTCCAACCAAGTAAAAGAAATCAAGAATTGTTCTTTCGTAGAACCTGAAATGTCAAAGGCTCTCCAGCTTCTGAGTTAGTACCTTTTAATTTTCTCTATACAAGACTTGCTTGCTTTGATTTTAGATTTGTACCTCAAATGCAAATACTGATGTAAATCAACGTGTTCCATGGTAGATACTGAGCTTCGAACTCTGAAAAAGCAGTACTTGGAAGAGTCATCAGAGAGGAAGCGGTTATACAATGAAAATATAGAACTCAAGGGAAATATCAGGGTCTTTTGCAGATGCAGGCCTCTTAACCAAGCTGAAGTAGGGAATGGCTGTGCTTCTGTAGTTGAGTTTGATGCCTCCCATGACAACGAGCTTCAAATACTTTCAACCGATTCCTCCAAGAAACATTTTAAGTTTGACCATGTGTTTAAGCCTGAGGATAGCCAAGGTAAATTGAGGGGTGTTTTAACTTTGTTATGGATAAACCTTTGCTCTTTGAGTACTACACCAATGAGTCTTCTTATCTGACTGTACTGGGTGCTTCCAATGTCTTCTTTATGTGCAGAGACGGTTTTTGCACAGACCAAACCTATAGTTACTTCTGTGCTGGATGGTTACAATGTCTGCATATTTGCCTATGGCCAAACTGGAACTGGAAAGACATTTACCATGGAGGGAACGCCAGAGAATAGAGGAGTGAACTACAGGACATTAGAAGAATTGTTTCGCTCTTCAGAGAGTAGAAGCCGTCTCATGAAGTTTGAGCTATCTGTTAGCATGTTGGAGGTTTACAATGAGAAGATAAGGGACCTCTTGGTTGATAACTCAAACCATCCTCCTAAAAAGTAAGTCCTTCATTTTGTTGCTTGATAAATAGAATTATATCGCCTTACTGTTTCTCTTTTTGTTAGAAGCCAAAATAACAGTGTGTTGAATGTGTTGATTTAATGAAGGTTGGAAGTTAAGCAATCAGCAGAAGGAACACAAGAAGTCCCTGGATTAGTCGAAGCACAAGTTTTCAACACAGATGAAGTGTGGGATCTGCTCAAGAGAGGGTATTCTGTTAGATCTGTGGGGTCAACAGCTGCAAACGAGCAAAGCAGCCGCTCTCATTGGTAAGCTAAAGAGGGTTTGGAGACTAAAATCATGTGAAACAAAACTTTTTTCATACTAATAAAGTTTTCCTTTTGTGCAGCTTGTTGCGTGTCACAGTGAAGGGAGAGAATCTGATCAATGGCCAGAAAACCAGAAGCCATCTTTGGCTGGTGGACTTGGCTGGAAGTGAGCGAGTAGGAAAGGTAGAAACTGAAGGAGAAAGGCTGAAAGAATCTCAGTTTATCAATAAGTCGCTTTCAGCACTCGGTGATGTTATCGCCGCACTTGCATCAAAAACAAGCCACATTCCTTACAGGTTTTCCCCTTCGTCCCCTTCTGTCAAGACATTTTGCATTTGAGCTTTACTAATTTATGTTCTTGACAAACTTTTGTCTCCTTGTTGTGCAACGCCAGAAACTCAAAGCTCACTCATATGCTACAAAACTCTTTGGGTGAGTAAAACTTGTCCTATTTTCCGTTGTTTACATGAATCATAAAACATGTTTTTGATCTTATGTTGTGACCATTTCACTGTGACTTTGCAGGTGGAGATTGCAAGACGTTGATGTTTGTTCAAATTAGCCCAAGTTCTGCCGATCAAGGAGAGACACTTTGCTCCTTAAACTTCGCAAGCAGAGTTCGCGGAATCGAAAGTGGACCTGCCCGGAAACAGACGGACGTGTCTGAACTCCTCAAGCTAAAACAAATGGTAACGCAATTCCTCTGAGCTCTTTTTCACCTAAGCTTAAACTTAACTTTAATCTGACTTTATTTTGTTGTCTTTTTTTTGTGATAATTAACAGACTGAGAAGCTGAAACAAGAGGAAAAAGAAACGAAGAAGTTGCAGGACAATGTGCAGTCACTACAGCTACGCCTCACTGCTAGAGAGCACATATGCAAAGGACTTCAAGATAAGGTAGCTAACGGATCCCATGTGTTGCGATTGTTCTCTTCTTCTAAGTTCTAACATTTAAAACCAAATCATTTTTGCAGGTTCGTGATCTGGAATTTCAATTAGCAGAAGAAAGGAAAACCAGAATCAAGCAGGAGACACGAGCTCTAGCCACTGCATCATCAACAACAACATCTAGACAACCGAGAGAGGCACTACCGACGATCACAGAGAAAAAGCCACCATTGGCTCCAACAAGATCAATGAGAATGCCACTCAGAAGAATCACGAACTTCATGCCCCAACAATCCTCTCAGGGACCTCCTCCTGCCAAGAGATTCTCAGACGCAAGTCACGCAACAAGCAAAGAGAATAACAATGGTAACAATAACAGCCTCAGAAGATCATCATCAGTGGACATCAATGCACTAATGAAACCAAGAAGAAGCTCCATCGCATTCAGACCAGCTCCTCCTCCACTAGCCATTGCAACAGGTAATAACAAAACACTCCAGCCGAGAAGGAGAGTCTCTATTGCAACACTGAGACCAGAACCATCATCGTCTTACATGATGAACATGACCACTCCATCACGCGCTCCTTCTATTTCTTCCTTCCGTGGTGGTAACCCGAGAAAGGCGAGATACTCTAATCTCTTCACTCCGGATCGCAATCTGGTGACTCCTAATGCAATGAAAAGCAGCAGCAGATTCAACAAGAGTCCTGTTGTAGGAGGAGGAGGCAGCGCGTGGAAGCCGACCCATCCAACAGTGGTTGCATTGCAGAAGAAGGCTGTGGTGTGGAGTCCGCTTAAGTTCAGGAACAGAAGACCATCTTTCATACCGAGGCGAGCTTCTTCTGCTGCCACCGATTTGGTCCGGAGGGAACAATAGTGGTCTTTTTATTCACCGTCTTTGTGAAAGTGTTTGGTCTATTACATTCAGGCTGTCTGTTAAAATAGGATCTCGGTTGCTTTTTTTCAAAATTGATTTCATTCGAAGTGTTAACTACAACTCTATTGAGACCTTTTGTGCTATGGCTATATATATATGTGATGAATTTTAAAATCTCGGCTTCAATACATTTGATAGAGAGTGCATATTACAGAAACAAAAGATTATACGACCTCTCAAGGTTGATCACTTATATCCTCCTTACTTTTGGAGAAACGATATACGACATCCTGCATTTCATGAGACCAATGCCAAAAGAAAACTACAACCCCCTAATACTCGCAGAAAGCCTCAAAACCGGAAGCTGAAAGCGTCAGCAGCAATATCAGAGTGGGAACGAACAAAGAGAAGCAGAACAGACTGAAACAAATGAGAACAGAAGCAGATTCTCTGCCAGAGGTCGTTATCGGATCATTTTCAAGGTCGTTTCTCCACAGAAAATAGCGGAAAGGTGTGGATAATGAAAATAGTAGTAATGGTTAATATGGAGAACAGAGCAAATAAAGACAAGACCCCACATGAAGGAGATGAGAAAACTTTTGTTATTGAAGATCAAGAAACTCAAACACAATCTCTATTGTTGTGACTATATGTTCTCTCTTTTTTTTTTGTTCGCTAAATGTTTGTGTTCCTACAGATCAACTATTACTTCAAAACCCAGTTCCATTAATCCTCTAAAAAACAGTACTCTCTGGTTGTTAAAACTTGGGAATGTTAAACAAACTCAGAACAAGAGATTATCTATCTTCTTGAAACACTGAGTTCTTCATTCTCAATCTTCTCAGGCAGAAGCGCTCTTTCTTGCGGCATACACGCGGTATGCAGCCAGCCCAACGACCACAGCAGCAGCTCCAACTGTTCAACAAATTAAAAAAAGAAGGAAGAAATTTCACCAAATATGAGTTTGTTTGCTTGTGAGAAAATTTGTGTCAAAGACTGGAAGAAAACGTACTTGAAACAGACAAAAGAGAGCGGTTGATTAGCCTGTTGTAATGTTTGCGGCTCTTTCCTGCTTCGGTCTCTGGAATACTCAGATGAGGATGTTGCGCTGCAGTAACGATTTTGCAGAATAGGTTGTTGAAGTCCCCCAACTTCGAGCTGATGGATACAGGAGGCTCTATTCCCATTTCTTGTGTCACCTGCATAAATAAATATGTAAGGTGCTTTAAAAGTGATCCGAGCTATCTGCATTGACTCAGAGATCAATCAATAAGAACCCTTACCCTGGTGGAATCTTGTATGGAAATTTGGGATGATGCAATATCGTCTTTCGCTGAAACCATAAGGCAGGGAACCTCATATCCAGTGGCCTCGCCGTGATTTGCAACTTCTACAAGCAACTCACTCGCTCTCTTCCAAGACGACTCATCAGAACTGCATGAAACAAGAAAAAAAAAACCATCAAACAGCAAACACAAAACCTCCTCAAGGTAAGTCAGACATTTACACCCAATGAGCGCATTTGTTACACAAAAACTACCTGTCATAAACGAAGATAGCTATGTCACATGCAGCCAAAGACTCCTTGGATGAAAATATCACTTGAGCTCCATCTGCTGGAATTTCCCTCATCACAAGAGTTTTCTTTGCACTCTACACCAATAGAGATTTGTAATTATCAGATTAATGAGCAAATTACATAAATAAACATAGAGAAAAATAGCCTCAAAAGATGCCACAAAACTCATCAAAGCTTATCTAGCTAGTTCCCGTCTCAAAGTCCCGATACTAACACTCAAGCTTCCCATTCTTGTTCAGTATTTTGCACAGCAGACACTGTTTGCGACGACAATACACACAAAAATGAGACAAATTGCAAAAAGTATTCCCACTCGCCTTAGTTTCATCGACCACATTTACTGCATAACGCTTGTCAGTGGTTGATTCCGTGTTATCAGCATATGACCTAGATCATGAAGAGACATAAGTGTAAACCACATGCGAAAGGGTTATACTCTTTTGGAACGAGCTAATATGACAAACCTTCCAAGAAAGCAATTGAGTAATGCAGATTTTCCAGCGCTATTGGGTCCAAAAACAAAGCACTGGACAACTTTTCTTTCACACTGTTTCTTTTTGCGATCTAAAAGCCTTTTCCTAGTAAAACGAATGGCAGAAGATGGATCACCCTGGAATCCAATGTAAATCAAATTTTCCACACTGCGAGCAGGTTCTAATAGTGTCATCAGTGACCACTGCAAGGATAGAGTTGAAAGATTAGAAAAAAATGAAATGAAGACGAATATGTATTTGCAATTGTGCATGTATACATAATGTTCCTTAAGTTTTGATTACCAGTGAGAGGAAAGCGTCAGACGATAGTCCTCCAAGGGCAGTTTTCTCTGCAGCATCCTCATATGGAGCTTCCTTCCAGGGACTGCAATTCATAATTTGGCGTTTTAATGTAATTCAGATCTGATAATCTAAATTACACGAACTTTGCTTTCTGGAGGTGGAGAATGTACCTTTCAGGAGCAGTTGAAAAAAGATCCTCGATCTCTTGGGGTTTCAGATTATTATCCTGCAAAGTGAAATTCATTATGACAACCATAAAAACTGCAACCTACGCCATTTAGTTAAAACAAAGAAGCAGACTTACCCCATCCGCATCAAACAACATATACTTTCCTTTCAGGAATTCGATTGCTACATCTGTCAGCTCAACACTCTACAAAAAAACAAAGAACACAACCATTAGCTGCATAATGCCAAGTAAGGCAAGTTAACTGTAAACCAGCAATGTAACTTGTGAGCAGTAGTGAATTTACAGGGGATTCTATTTTTGCAGTTTACCTGATCAGGTGCTCTCTTGAATAATGATGGTGGAAGCAATTCATCAGCGAGTCTTATATCATTGTTATACCCGAACTTCCTAAGCACAGTCCATGTTGTCTCAAGCCTACCTTTCTCAATGAAAAGTGCATGTAGAAACAGGAACCCAGTCAATGTCAGTCCTACTTCATTCACACCTTCTGGCAACTTTTCTTGCACAACCCTCTTAACACCATCGACTTCAGAAGGCTGCAGTGGCGCATGGAAGCACTTGACCTATTCGAGACAAGTATTAGGTGCGTCACTGGGGTAAGAGAATTGTAACTTCTTCAAAGAAAAAGTCTGAAGAGGAAATAAAACCTGAAATGCATTTAACTCAGCCTCGCTTAGAGCACCATCTTTATCATGGTCACAGAGTATAAAGATGCGCTTCAGGGCCCTTACACACCGTGGCTTCAATGTCTGGGTTTCTTGATCAAACAGAGGTGCTGTTGGATGAATGACAGTTTTTTGCGCATAATAGAAAACTTCTTGTGCCTACAGGAAAAGGTTTTTTTCATTTTTGAGCTAAGACATATAATAAAAATCCCGAAGAGGAATAAGAGAAGTCATGATAACCTGGAGTTGCTTCAGGGCAGAACACTCGATACAAGTCTCAATCTCCCGAAACTGGTGCATTATAGGTGCCATCACTTCTTCGAGGACGACCGGGCTGTTGTCGTCTCTGAGGTCAAGCTTACAGCCTGCTACTATTATAGGAACTTTTACCTGTTCAAAAAAAAAAGGTCACAAGCCAATCTTAATAAGGTAACAGCAAATCTTCTACACATTTCACCACAACAACAGCGATATGACCTACTACAAAAAAGAGGAAAATCAAACCTCTAACAGACGAAGCTCGGGAAGCCACCTGAGACTCAAACCTTCGAGAGTTTCAGGTCGGTCACAGTCATATGTCAAAACCACTGCATCTGCGAGCTTCAACTCCTCAGCAACCATGCCCTTATCTTCCGGCCTGAAATCAAGATAAAGAAACATCAAAAGATGTAATAGTAATCTTTCAAGTCTTAAGAACCCTAAAGTATGAGACTCATATGCCATAAAGTCACTTTCTCTCCCATCACCCAAAGCCACATTCTTTATCCTATCTCCAGAAGCAAATACAAAGAGAGATGAATACCTTGAGGAAGTGTCAACAAGGGTGACGGGTATACCATCAGGGAAGAACTGAAAAGGCAGCTTGGTGTCAGGCAAAACAGGAGGGGCATTGGGAGGGAAAGAATCAGTGGCTGCAGCGACAATCAAGCTGGACTTTCCAGTGCCCTTGTCACCAATCACAACGATCCGAACAGAGTTATTAGGTGACGCCGCCGCCATCTGGAAACTGCAACGAACACCAAAATTCAATCCCACAATACACGAATGAACCTAATTCTTACTGACTCTACAAAGAAAAAGGAACGATCTTTGCGTGTCCGAGACGAAAAAGACTGAAACTTTGCAACTGGGTTTAAAGAAGATTGTGAAGACTGTGAGGAACAAGGCGAGTTTTCAGCAAGCATGCATGATAGAGAAAAGAAAGATTAGATAGAGAAACAAGAAGCAAGCGCTGACCTTAAACTGGAGGATGAGATTGAGAGAGAGAGACGCTCGAGGTTTGAAAACCCCTTGGAAGAAGATAAACCCTAGAGTTTATTAGGAGAGGAGTCGCAACGAAAGAGGAGGAGGAGATTAAGCTCTTAAAGGCTTGCTTTTCTTCGCTTCTATTATAGTGGCGTTTCCGTAAATACACCTTTTAATATCCTTTATCACCACGCAAAAGTAAATTTTTTTTTTATATATTTTTCAAAAGTATTTTTTCCAGATTTGCATATTATGTTGTTTTCTATGTATATGAAATGCAATTTCTCTTTTTATTTTGAGACTCAAAAGTAAAATTTTAAAATTTATTTAAGTAATTAAGTATTTTTCTTTTTTAAGTATTTAATGAAAGTGTTCGTTTTACAATTCACTTTTTTTTTGGAGGAAAAAAGCTTACAAATTATTTAGAGCATTTCCAACGTCACTCCAAAATTTACTGCAAAATATAATGGATTATGCAGTAAATTTTGCAGTGGAGATGAAGATGTTTTTAATGTGCATGTCTTCTTAAAGATTTGTGAATTCCTATGGCTAAAATATCTATGTTTTCAATTAAGGGTTTTCACAAATATTATTTTTTTCGTTTTTATTTAACTATGAAACTTTACAACTTTTAACATTAACCAGAAGTAAAATATCTATGTTTTCAATTTTCGTTTTTTTTAATTTTGGTTAGTGTTTTAGCTGAGAGATTAAAGTTTTATTTTGTAGTATACAGTGTTTGATCAGCTGAAACAGAACCTCGTTGAGAAAAGAAAGGCAAAAGCCAACAAAGACTCTTCCCCTGTAGTCATCTCTTCCTTCATGGCCTTCTTGTTGGGTGCCATCTCTAAATCTGCTGCTACCGTCATCAATACGCACATAGAATAGAAAGCTCCTGTTTGCAAGCTCTTTCTTTAGCATTATAACACGCCATTCCTGTTAAGGAGTGACAGAGCTCTCCTAAGCAAGAGCAAGGAAAGGTAAACTTGTTTTGAACAAAATTCCATAGAAGGTACAGATGAAGGAGGAGGGAACAACCATAGTTGATGCATCGAATGCTAGTGCAATAAGACTCGATGAATGCGGGAATGCTAGTGCAATAAGACTCGATGAATGCAGGATAACGACACTTGCCTTCAAGCTATGATAGAAAAAATAAGAATTAGTTCGTATGATTATGTAGAATAGTGAATGTACTATGTGATACATCTTCATTCTGGGCAAAAAAAAAACCAGAACAGAACCGAAATACTCAGAACCGGAACAGGACCAAAATCTTCTAATACCCGAACGATTCCTATATTTCTATATCCGAAATAACCAAATAAATACCCGAATATATACAAATATTAATTATATATACATATAATATAACTATATATATATATATATATATTTGTAGTTTAAATATCTGTTAAAAGTATCCAAAATAGTTGAGGATAACTAGATTATTAGAAAGTATCCGAACTATCTGTAAGTATATGAAACTATCCGGATAGTTTTATCCGAAATATTCAAAATAATCCGAAACATCTAAAATTCTTATCTAAATCATCCTAATTATTTGATATTTTACCCTAAATAATCGATATTTTATCTGAACCGAACTATATGAACTATCCGAACCCAAACCGGAACCAAATGAGAATCAAATATTTTCTGGGTATTTTCTGATTCTTAGTTTTACTATCCGAACTAAACCGAAAATAAGTCAAGTAGTAAATAGATCCTCTAACTCTCTACTCGAACTATCCGAAATCTGAAATATCCAAACCGAACCGAACTCCGAAAGGCCTGTTCCGAAAATAAGCCAAGTGGTAAATAGATCCCTTAGCTCTCTACCCGAACTATGAAATATGGATGGATGCAGCTTGGTGTCTAATGGGCTCACCGAGCCCAGTTTAAAACATTAAAAAAACACGTGGCGCCACTTTTTATTGTTAGATTTTTCTCATTTTAAAATATCTCAGAGCATCAGCATCGGGGTCCCTTAAGGCAGGGCCCTTAAGAAATTTGGGTCGAAAATAAATCCAAAAGAAAAGAAAATGAGTGGAACGGGCCTAAAATAAGGGATGATGGGCTCGTCCCGTGAGGCTACGTGTCGGGTCGGGATTGGGAGATGAAATCGTCGCGTTTGTCTGTGTCTTCGCGTCAATCTCATTATGAAACACAAATGTGAAATACGAAATGAAGAAGGCGATAAGCTGATCTCCTCAGATCGATCTCTCTTTCACCTGAGTTTCTGTCGGCGTGTCTCCTCAATCGAAAGCCCAACTCACCACCACGAGAGATCGCAGCTTCCGTTGGCGTTTGATCCGCAGATCGAGATCCCGAGCTCCATAGACTTCCGTTCGATTCCGGTCTTGTATGAAGGGTCTCATCTTCCCCAAATCGTCTGAAACTCTACCCGAGCTCAATCCTTAGCCGTTACCGAGGTATTTTCTTTAACTCCCATCTGAAATTGAAAATTATAGGGTTTAGGAATAGTGCATGCTGAGTAGTGGTATAGATTCTATGTTGTTCGAGAACAATTGTACAGATTCTAGGGTTCGCAAATGTTTCCTACTTTCGTATAGATTTTTAAAAATTTAAATGGTTGGATTGTGTGATTATTTTCGATGTAGCTTGATTGATTGTTTTGTATAGATTGAACTATTGTAGTCGTTGTAGCTCGTTTGATTGTTTCGTATTGTAGCTTGTTTGATTGTCTCGTTTAGATTGAACCGTTGAGTTTGGTTGTAGCTTGTTTGATTGTTTGAGATCAAAAACTAGACTCCGTATTTGTATGGTTCGAGAACAAATGTATAACAAATCAGTAACTGATTTTAGCAACATGAAAGAACTGTTTGATAGTTTAGTTTCGATGCTTTGGATCCTATAACTGGTTTTGTGTCTCCGCGTAGCCATAGTTCATAGATCAAATATGTGAAATCGTTTACTTAATAGTTCATATAAGAATAAATGTAGCTTCTATACTTCATCTTTCAAGTCGTCTCTTGTTTTATTTTTTTAAAAAATTCAATACAAGGGATGTTGTTACGATTTAAAACTTGAATACTAATTTGAAGTTGTGTGTGGTAGTTGTATATTAAAGACACTGACATCATTTTCTGCTTAGTTAGGATGTATACAGTAGGTTTTAAACGAAATCCGCTTACATTAATGATGTTGTTAGGAAAGTTGATAGTTTTTTTTGGTGTAATAAGTTAGGATTTGACATTTCTTGTTGGGAGTTCACCATTATGAGTTTATAGACTTCACTTGAGGCTATAAAATCTCTTATCTCTTATCTCTTATCTCTTCTATCTCATAACTCTTTCTCCATTCTATCTCTTATCTTACTCTCTTGTATGGATCCAAGAAATCTTCCTAGTCAGTCCTCTAGCTACGTAGGACTGCTTCACAGTCAACAAGGAAGCGTTTATCATGAAAACTTCTCTTATGGAAGTTTTCATTCTAGTGTCAACTTTGGAGAATCCGATACATTTCCGGCTTTCAGTTCTCAACAACCTGAAGACGCACCAGTCGACGCACCAGTAGACGCACAAGCTGCCCGTCCTGTAAGACGCAAGTGGAACCCTGCAGATGACGAGGTGCTGATCAGTGTGTGGCTCAACACTTCGAAGGATTCGATTGTTGCAAATGAGCAGAGTTCGGGGGCCTTCTGGACACGGGTTGCTAAGTATTATGCAGAGAGTGCTCATGGAAGAGAGGATGGTGTGAGAGAGCAAGGTTGTTGCAAGAAGAGGTGGCATAGAATCAATGATGACGTTAACAAGTTCTGTGGCGCATACTCGGCAGCTCAGCGACAAATTAGCAGTGGTGAGTCTGACACAGACGTTCTGAAGAAGGCGCATGAAATTTTCTTCTCTGATCAACAGCACAAGTTTACCCTTGAACATGCTTGGTGTGTGTTGAGGTTTGAACAGAAGTGGCTCAGCCTTAACACACCCAAAGCTGGTGGCGTTTCAAAGAGGAAGAATGTGCAGACAGATTCCCAAACTTCTACCAACGAAGGCTTCGTTGATGTTGAGAGCAGGCCCGAAGGTGTCAAGGCTGCTAAGGCTAAAAGAAATACGGGTAAAGGGAAGTCCATGGCTGAGATTGCAACAGTTTGGGAAATGAAGAAGGACGATTTGGTGAGGAAGGAGAGACTGTCGAGGCTAGCAATACTAGACACTCTCCTTACCAAGCATGTTCCATTGACTGAGAGGGAAGAATCTGCGAAGAATAAGCTCCTAGCCGAGTTATTTTGAAAAAAAATTAGATGTTCTTGTTTCTAGTTCTTGTATGTCGTCACTTTCAATGTTTGTGTTATTGTTTATGTGTATATTTCTATGTAGTTCCCGTAATATTCAATGAATGATTTTCTTTCAATGTTTGTGTTATTGTTTATGTGTATATTTCTATGTTTCTAACTAGTATGCCTTTATGTTTCTAACATGGCTCGACAATGTCTGCAGGTTAAGTATCTGAAAATGGGACGTTACAGCTACTCGCAGCCATCAGAAGACGAGCCATTATTTGGAAACAATGATGACAGTGGCTACAGCGAGACAGAGGATCTCATACGACGCGACCAAGCTGAGTTAAGCTTGGAACGTAGTTCACAAGTTCACTACCCTCCGCAACCGGAGGTAGAGTTTGGTTTCCCGCAGGTCTGCTATTGTGGTGCTCACCCAGTGCTTGCAACATCTAACTCCAGGAATGATCAAGGTATGTACTATGGTAGTTGCTTAAGTACTTAGCATGTGAAGAAGGATTGATTATCGAGTTTTTGCGTATGTTAAACAGGGAGAAGATTTTACACTTGCGCAAATAAGGACGATGGCGATTGCCATATTTTCAAATGGTGGGATGAGGCGGTGATGGATGAGATGAGAGCCAGAGATATACACGTGTTTCAGCTATCTGAAAAGGTAGATAGCCTAACCCTTTTACCTGACTATGACACTGAGGAGAAGCTACGAAAGCTAGAGAAGATGGTGGGTGATTTGGCTAAGGAGAAATCATGTATGATAAAGGGGTTTGAGTGCTTTGTAATAGTCATAGTTGTTCTTGTTGTGGTAATAGGCTTGCTGGTTATGTTAGTCTAATGTTTGATAGTTTCAATGTATGGATTCCGTTTCTTTGCAAAGCACATGACGCTTTTGTTCTCAACATTCACATGTTCAGTTCCTTTGTACCAATAAGTCACATGATCCATAGCACATGTTTATTTAGCTTCCTACCAATAAGTCACAAGTTGTACTAAAGAAAAATAATTCTATCACGGGAGGTTTGTAGAAACTTCATCTTTATCATATAAATAAGTATTGAGTTTTATTCTCTCATTACAAATGTGCAAAGTCTCATCTTCTCTTAAATTTCAAAACATTTTTTCCCTTTAAAAAAATTGTCAATGGCATCTTCTTCCCATTATCATTACCACAAAGATGATGATGATGAATTAGATGACATTTTTGAAGATTTATTTGAAGATTTTGATTTCAATCCCACACCAAAAGAACGAAAAAAACGAGTTTTTATCGAGAGACACCGGGAGGAAGGCCATCAGAAGCTCTGGAATGATTATTTTAGCGAAACTCCAACATACCCGCACAATTTATTCCGGCGACGGTTTCGAATGAACAAGGAATTATTCTTGCATATTGTGCATCGTCTCTCTACAGAAGTCGAGTATTTTCAACCCGGAGTAGATGCAACCGGACGATCGAGTCTAACTCCGCTCCAAAAATGTACCGCAGCAATTCGTCAATTGGCGTATGGTGGTGGTTCCGACACCGTTGACGAATATGTCCGAATTGGTGAAACAACGGCAAGAAGATGTTTGCACAATTTTGCCGCGGGAATAATCGACTTGTTTGGCGGTGAATACCTAAGACGTCCCACACCGGAGGATCTGCAAAGACTACTTTCTAGTGGAGAACAACGTGGGTTTCCAGGGATGATTGGAAGCATCGACTGTATGCATTGGGAGTGGAAGAATTGTCCAACGGCTTGGAAAGGAATGTATTCACGAGGATCCGGAAAACCAACGATTGTCTTGGAGGCGGTAGCTTCCTATGACCTCTGGATATGGCACGCGTTTTTTGGAGCTCCAGGTACTATGAACGATCTTAATATTCTCGATCGATCACCCGTTTTTGATGACATTATTAACGGAATAGCGCCACAAGTTAACTTCTATGTTAATGGTACTCCATACCATTATGCATATTATCTCACGGATGGTATTTATCCGAAATGGGCTACATTTATTCAATCTATCCGACTACCACAAAATCAGAAGCATTCATTATTTGCTCAAACCCAAGAAGCTGTGAGAAAAGATGTCGAGCGTGCCTTCGGAGTCCTACAAGCTAGGTTTGCCGTTGTTAGAAATCCATCTAATATATGGGATAAAGAAAAAATAGGAAATATTATGAGAGCATGTATCATACTCCATAATATGATTGTCGAAGATGAACGAGCATCAAGAACGAATTACAACGTTGATGAATTTGAAGAAGATGTGCAAACATTTTCCGTCAATATGCCTTCAACTGTCGGGAGTACACTTGAACGTCGAACGAGCGTTCGGAATAGACAAGTCCATCAACATTTAAAAAATGATTTGATTGAAAATATATGGACTAAATTTGGAAATCCTTGAAATAATATATAATTTGTATTTTCTTTCAATAATGTCATTTTCTTATGTTTTCTATTTTTTTTATGATGTTTGTATTTTCTTTCAAAAATGTAATTTTCTTATGTTTTCAATTTTAATATTACATTTTTATTTTTAATGTTTTATTTAAAAATTATATATGTCATTATTTATTAATTAAAATAATAAATTAAATTAACTAAGGGACAATATAAGTCTCACCAATAATCAAGTAATTTAACCAAATCCCTTAGTCTAGTCCCTAAGCAAAAAATAATAATAAAGATTAGTTAAGGGCCTAAAATAAGTACCACCTATAAAGATGCTCTCATAACCCATACCTTCTTCCTCATCTCTCCATCATCTCTTCTACGCTTATCCTCTCTCTTTGCGGTGCTAATAGGTAGGTGAGAAGATGGGCGTTGATCTGGAATCTATCTCGGAGGCCACCTCCGGAGCTATAGGATCCCTTCTGAGCACAACCATCTTATACCCTCTCGACACCTGCAAATCCAAGTACCAAGCCGAGATCAGTGTCCCCGGTAACCACAAATACAGGTTATAACGCCACGATCATCTCAAAAATTCGCAATTGCCTGTTTATCTATATCGATCTGGATCGTAACATTGACTTGGGTTAGTTCATATAACGTAATTATCCCATAAAGTTCGATTCTTTTTTCATGGCTTCTCACTGAGAGCTCAAAAGCCTCAAGCTAATGAGCTTTAAAGCAGTATCCCATAAAGTTCGATTCTTTGATTCTAAAGCTGTTAACCTTTTTAAACAGACGCATATCAGATGTCTTTTGGGAAGCCATTTCTTCAGGGAACGTTCTCTCGTTGTATCAAGGCCTAGGGACTAAGAACGTGCAGTCCTTTGTTTCCTCGTTCATCTACTTTTATAGTTACAGCTACTTCAAGAGGTTGCATAGTGAGAGGATTGGTTCTAAGTCGATTGGCACAACGGCTAACCTCCTCATCGCTGCTGCTTCTGCTGCTTTTACTAATATATTGACCCAAGTAACGTTTTTTTTTTAGCAGGGACTTGTCTTCTCTACGTTCTCTATACTAACCCTCCTCATAGCCTCTTGATACAGCTTCGTCGAGGATGCAAACAAGCGAGTTTGGGAATGCAAAAGGGTTTTGGAAGACGTTAACCGAGGGTACTTGGGGAGATGCTTATGATGGCATGGGGATTACTCTTTTACTCACCCCTAATCCTGCTATTCAGGTTAACCATCTTCCACTTCTATATTTACAGTTTTTTTTTTTTAATTTTGGTTAGTGTTTTAGCTGAGAGATTAAGGTTTTATTTTGTAGTATACAGTGTTTGATCAGCTGAAACAGAACCTCGTTGAGAAAAGAAAGGCTAAAGCCAACAAAGACTCTTCCCCTGTAGTCATCTCTTCCTTCATGGCCTTCTTGTTGGGTGCCATCTCTAAATCTGCTGCTACCGTCATCACTTATCCACTAATCAGGTATTATTATAGCTTCTAGTGATCCAGACTCTTTTGGTGGATATTGATCTATGTACATTCATGGTTAGATGCAAGGTGATGATTCAAGCAGCAGATGACACAAAGGATAATGAAGCGAAGAAGCCACGAGAAAGAATCAAGAAAACGATTCCAGGGGTCATCTATGCTATATGGGAAAAAGAAGGGGTCTTGGGGTTCTTCAAAGGCTTGCAGGCTCAGATCTTAAAGACAGTTCTGAGCTCTGCGTTGCTACTGATGATCAAGGAGAAAATCACAGCAACCACATGGTTTCTCATTCTAGCCATAAGAAAAACTCTGTTTGTCACAAAAGGTAGGTTGAAAAGCTCATAAAGATTGCCCCTTCCGCACGCCTCCCAAGGCCAAGCGACAGCCAAAGACTTTGGTTTCGCAGTATGTTACTGAAAAACTTTCGAACATGAAAGTGTTGTAGTCTTTCTCATTTCAAGAAACAATCGATTTTTGAGCAAGGATCTGACAAAAGCTTCGTATTAAATTAGTTATTGTGTAGTTATGTTTGTGTGTTTTCAGTTGTAATAAAAAGTACTGATAACATAAAGCTAGTCCCTAAAAAGCTCCATTTGATTAAAGTACTAACATTTCAAGAAACAATTGATTTTCATCAAAATCACCAAAATAAATTCAAAACTCCCCTAAATCCCACTAAAATTAAAACACCCCAAAATCTTTTGAAACCCCTGATTCAATACAGCCCCTTTAGAGTTAGACTTTTTGCTCTTGGTGTTTGCAACTACTGGCTTATTCTTGAAGGGCAAAAACTTTACTCCGTCCATAAACGGGAGCAAAGCCTCAGGGACCTCCACACCATCCTCTCGCTGGTAGTTCTCAAGAATGCAGCAAATGGTCCTCTCTGTAGCCGTAAGAGTCGAATTCAGCATATGCACGTACTTCGCCTGCTCATTGCTCTGCATTAAACCCTCATATAAGAAGTTACACAAGATCAAATATCTTTGCTGATGAAAGGTAAAGAACTGAGAGATATTTACCTTTTTCTGACCGTATCTAATCTCAAGCCTTCTAGCTTGGTAGTCTGTACAGTTGGAACACGACACAAGCTCTCTGTAAGTACCAGACGCAGGAAACCAACCTTCCAAATCATATTTTTTGGCAGCTGCATCGTTCAATGCTCCAGAGACAATCTCCACCACTCGGTATGGGAGTTTTAGCTGCACGAGTGGTAATTAATCATCATACAATCGGCAAACTTAAGATTTTTTTTTTTTTGAAACATGCTTTATTAACTTTTAAAAAAGATGGAAATTACCGCTTGGTAAAACTCTTCAGAGTTCTTCATCATCTCCTCGAGCATCTCCCACGATTTGTTCTCGTCAGGACTGGTGAGGCAAAACTGTTCAATTTTCTCAAACTGATGAACACGGAAAAGGCCAAGTTGGTCTCTTCCATGGGAGCCAGCTTCTGTTCTAAAGCAGGTCGAGTAACCAGCATATCTAGGACCCCAAAGAAAACGTATGATATATGTCAATAGATCTTTTTTATAGTACATAAAAGAAAAAGCTGCGGTTATATATTTACAATGTTTACCTTATGGGAAGCTCTGTGGTAGGGATCCATTCATCCATATGGTATGCACAAAGAGGTTGCTCAGCAGTTGCAATCAGGTATTTGTCATCTTTTTCACCAGTTGCCTTATTATAGTCTTTGCCATCTCCTTCACCAGTTATGTCTTTGTCTTTTCCTTTACCAGTTACCTGATTAAAACAAAGACCTAAACTCAGAATGCAAAGCACAAGACAAGACTAAACAACATAATAAAATGTTTTTGGTACTTAAAGTTCAACGACCTTGTAAAGTTCTTCATCAAACTCTTTCAACTGTGCGCACTTGGCCATGACCTCCTTCCTCATGAAAAAAGGAGGTTGCAATGCGGTGTATCCTAGGTCTCTATCCTTCAAAAATTTTAGCCCAAAGTTGATAAGAGCTTGGTTAAGTAGCACACCGTCTCCTCTCAGGAAGTACCCTCTTCCTCCAGCAATTTTAGCACCTGAGTTCCAAACACACAATCTTTATCAAAAACCCAACACATAAGGTGACCAAACCAATGCTACTACTACTAACCTCTCTTATTATTTGCAATGAAGGTCTTCTCAACGAGATCCACATGGTTCAACACCTTCTGACCAGGCGCAAAAACCGGCTTCTCACCCTCAACTTTTATCACAGGATTATCTGCCTGCAGAATAAGAAAAACCCACCACACACTTAAATCCATGCAGGATTGTGCAAAATACTCATGTCCAAGAAACCAAACCTAATACGATCCAAAAAAAAGTAGTACCAAACCCGAACGAACCAAAACTAGTCAAATATCCTAACGGATCCAAAATCTTAATGCCCAATCATGATTATATATTTGAATATATTAGTTATTTTTAGATCAAATATATAAAAAAAAATATCTAAAAAATTATCAAAAATAGCTTCAAAGTAAATATCCTAAAATAGCTAAAACTACTCAAAAGATCTAAAACATTAAAAGAAACAAACCTCATCGTTACTAACTGGAACTGAGTCAGGGACGAGATTTCCAACTTTCACCAACTTTTCTTTGAGCTTAGCATAAGCATCACCAACTTCCTTTTCCTTATCAGCAGCGTCTTGTTTGTTCTTCTCCGCTTGCTGAATCACCTCACTTGCATCACCACCAGACTACACACAAAAGAAACAAAGCCTCAGTGAAATCATTCGGATCAAGAAACAAAGATTAGTGTAACTTATCAGAATCATATAACAACTAACAATCTTGAGCTTGGCGACTTGCTTGTTCAGCTTGTTGAACTCCGATCGTAAACCCTCTACTTCAAATTGACCTAAAACACGCCAGAAACGTGGTTAGCAAGCAACCTCAAGGAGAGAGAAACGATCCTCTGAGTAAAGGGATGAACGATCCTCTGAGTAAAGGGATGAGATACTTACGCTGACGCCATTCCTTGTCGAGGTTGATGACCTCATCGACGAGATCAACGCTGGCGAATCTCCGGCGTTGTGATTCACGGATGATCTCTGGATCGTTACCTTTCTCTTCTCTAAATAGATTTATATCCAACATGGTTCGTGCTCTTTCTCTCTGTGAATTGAAAGCAGATTAGAAGAAGAAACAAAACGTATCGTCAAAATTTGAAAGAGCACAGAGAAGCGATAACATACCTACAACTGTGAAGAACGAAGAAGATGAAACTCTGATTAGGGTTTTTGGTGTTTTTGCAAACTGGCCTTCTTTAAATAGTGTTGATAAACTGGCCTTTCTGATTATTTAACTTTTTTTTTTTTGTTAATATTTATTTCCAAATTACCTTATTATCAAAAAGGTAATCTATTCATATAAATATGTTAAGCATTTTTATATTTAAAACATGTAATTTAACAAAAACGAATTTCATTTTAGGTGGGGTTATTCAATCATGTATTTTAATAGAGTTTAAATCTAAACACAATCAACTGTTATTTGAATGATGATTATAAATTGTATTTTGAAATCTAGTGTTATTCATTCAATGAATGATTTAAATCTAGTTTTTAAAATATAGTATTATTCAATTTTCAAGGATTTTAAATTTCTTTACACTTTAGATGAATTTCAAATCATTTCTTAAGGAGTCTCATGAATAAATGAAAGAATTCAAAATTCAATGCATTTTGCATATAAAATCCTTCAACTTGAAATATCATAAATTTTAAATTTTGGTAGATTACAAAACATTAATAATTGACTTTAAATCACTAATTAAATAACACCCATATATAATAAATAAAAAGAAGTTTTTAAAATAGGTAATTTAATAAAAACAAATTTATCTCTTTTTTTTGTTCATTCAAACCTCACAAAAGCAGAGAAAATAGGTTACAAAAGCATCCACAACTTAAAAGATAATGCGACAAAAACACACGAGATAAAGATAATAAGGGAAATTGGAATGCATAGCTACAAAATAAACCATAATTAAGTAACTAACCAAAAAAAGTACCTCTATTATTTTTATAATATATACTATATTACCCTTACTCTCTGGTTAATAAAAGAGAAAAATATTTATTTTTTCTTCTTCGATCATCAACTACCACCGCTTATCCTTTGTCACCATTACAATGCGATCATCTCCAATTATATAGCCATCACAACCATCACCAAATCCATAATCTATGCTAAATATGTCGTCTCCGCTTCTAAAATCTGCAGACCACGATGGTGTTACGGTCAAGGCTTCCTCGTTTGTCGTGTAAGTTTTCGGTAGTACTATGCTATTTGAACAATATGTACTATGCTATTTTGTTTGTTATTATTCTATTTTAATAATACTTTATATTATGTATTGTGTGCATATTTTGATATTTTAGTTAGGGTTTATATTTCTTTTTAGGGTTTAGTGATTAGTGTGTTGTGTTTGGTTTATGGAACGTTTGTGTTGACTTTGGGGTAATCATCACTTCCTTCCATGTAATCATATACATTTCAAAATTTGAACATTAATATATACTATGTTATTTCGTTTCTTACTATTCTATTTTGATAATGCTTCAAATTATGTACTATGTGCATATTTGATATTGGATTAGGGTTTATATTTCCTTATACGGTTTAGTAATTAGTGTTTTGGGTTTAGTTTGTGGAAAGTTTGGGTTGACTTTGGGGTAAGCATTACCTCCTTCACTGCAATCATATTCATTTTTAAATTTGAACATTAATATGTACTATACAATTTCGTTTGTTACTACTTTATTTTAATAATACTTCAATATTATTATGTACTGTTTGCATATTTTGATATTAGAGTTAGGTTTTATATTTTTTTTTAGGGTTTAGTGATTAGTGTTTTGGGTTTAGTTTATGGAAGTTTTGGGTTGACAGGGAATAAGCATTACTTCCACTATTATTAGTTTCATTAATATGAACTATATCATATGTAGAATGTTCTATTCTATTTACTCTGTTTATCTTCTTCCACAACATTATATTTTTCTCCGATCACCGCAGTCATATTAATCGTTGTATGAAAGATGACTGACAACCTCTGTTTCATCCTTAATCACTCTTGCCGTAGTAATCATCTTCGTAGTTACCGCCACCGTTCCAATATCACCGCTCCGATAACCACTACCGCCGCGACCATACCACAATAATCACCACTGGTCACAATTTTTTTTCTTTGACTCGCAACTGGTTCAAAAGAAGGACAAAACCGGGAAAAAATTGCACAAATGCTATGAGATCTAATAACGTCAAAATCAATGTCATATTCTTAATTTGTTGGTGAAATATGGCTAGTTCACGAATAAGTACAGATAATAAACCTACGGGTAGATGCTACAAAAAAAAGAAAAAAAAAACTACAGGTAGATAAATAGCAAACTTGCAACATCATTAGATAAAACATAATCTGTCACCCTTTTTCATTTGGCCAAAACTCATTGACACATAAGCTATTATACACGGGTCTAGAGATAGACGGGCTCATACTCCACAAGGGATAGATTGTTGTCCTCTTTAACAGTTATGTCAGCTGGTTCAGTGACCTCGATGCGACCAAATTTGTTAACAGCAAGCCTCATGAATCCATGGAACATATTTATCTTTGTATTCCGGAGATTCACAGTAGTTCCTGGCTTCATCAAGTCCACTTGATCGTTGCGAGCGGTGAAGATGATGGAAGCAGTCTCATCCCCAACGAGGCACTCAGCGATCCGACCAGGTCTAATGATACAAGGAACTGAATACCGATCCACGACCTTAACGGTCAAAGTGTGACCGCTCGTACCTGGTTTAAGCTGATTCACCTTATGTTTCTTCTTTCTCCCCTGCTGTCCGTTTCTTTGACGCCATTGGAGCTGACGAGATCTCTGAAGAAAGAAAACTAATGAAGATTGTACTCTCGAGGGCCAACGAATTTATCTTATTTAAATAAAAATGAAGAAAATAATAAAATATTTTAATTGAAATTATGTTTATGTGTTAGTTGTTAGAAAAAAACTTCCTTTTTTCTATTTCTAATACAAATAGTTTTTTTTTTATTGTTAACCAACTTGTTAAGAATAACTTGATCTGCAAGTCTTTTACCAAAAAAAAAACTTGATCTGCAAGTTATTGAAGCTTATTCAACAGGGTTTTGGTGTTTTTTTTTTCCTGTAAGCTGTTTGTAAATCAATCTTCTATTCTTTTAAGCCTGGGCGTTTTTACCTCAACCCAAAGTACTTACCTAAACCCGAACCAGAAAAACCGAAACCGAATCCAAACTGTTATATAAAAATATCCGAACGGGACTTATGAGCTTAGTATTTTGGTGTTTGGTTATAACCCAAACCGAACCGAAATCCGAACTAGGATCCGAAAATATCCGAAATTAGTTAAATATGTTAATGTTTTTATATATTTTAAGATGATTTAAATATTTTAGAATATTCAAAATATTTTTAGTTTGTTTTAATTGTTATTTTGAATACTTTTTAGTTAATTTAGATAGTTTAACTAATTTTTAATTAGATTTGTAAACAATTTATCTATTTTGTAATTTTTTTTGTCAATTTTTGAGGTTTAAAAAATATAATTTTGGATAATTGTAAACATTGGTTACATCCACTCTAAACCGAATCTGGAAGGAACCGAACCAAACCCGATGCGATAATTAGTAAAACCCGAATGGTATTTCTGAGTATAACACCGAAAATCCGAAAATCCGAATCACCCGGACCGAAACCGAACGGTCCACTTCCTATTTTATAGTGATAATAAACCGACGAAAAGATCCCCAATTTCTTTCTAAATCACATAAGTACCCCCAAAGCTTTCAGATATAATACAGAAACCCCCTATTTCCGTCACTATTAATAAACAACCTTCAACACAAACACATCCAATTTACATCCAATTTATTATAAATCACATAAATGCCCCAAAACTTTCAGATTTAATACATAAACCCCTTATTTCCTTCATTATTAGTTAACAACCTTCAGCATATACATAAACATCCCATTTATTATAAATCACATAAATAGCCCCAAACTTTCAGATTGTTTTAGAAACTCCTCCTTCTCTCCAGCCTCGCACATCTGCAAGACTGCAACATCCAAGTACAATGTATAGCAGGATTCGCTTGGCTGCGAAGACGAGTTTCTTAGCGAGGCTCCTCTCTTCAAGCGCCTCCACGGATACGTTGAAGAAGATACTGAGAAAGAGCGATGTTCCCTCCCTGCTTCAACAACGCGTCGACTCGGGTCACCCCGTCACGTTATCGGAGCTCCGGTTCATCTCCAAGCGCCTAATCAGATCGAACCGTCACGATCTCGCACTCCAGGTTTCGAAAGTCTCTACCTTTATTGAAAACAGAGAAAGAAGTTGAAAAAGTTTAGATTTTTAACCGTTATGTACAGATGATGGAGTGGATGGAGACTCGAAAAGACGTTAACTTTAGTGCCTACGACACTGCTCTTAAGCTGGAACTGATCATCAAAGCCCGTGGCTTTAAAGAAGCTGAGGAATATTTCGAGCAGCTTCAAAGCTCTGTTTCAGCAGCTAGATCAGCTTACCTCCCTCTCCTTCGTGGTTATGTTAAAGGTAGGTTGGTTCAAGAAGCTGAATCTCTCATGGAGAAGCTGAATGTCTTGGGGTTTCTTGTAACTCCGCACCCGTTCAACGAGATGATGAAGCTTTACGAAGCGACTCATCAGTATGAGAAAGTAGTGATGGTGATTGGGTTGATGAAGAGGAACAAGATACCTAGGAATGTTCTTTCGTATAATCTCTGGATGAACGCGTGCTGCGAAGCATCGGGTGTTGGAGATGTGGAGAGTGTTTATGGGGAGATGGTTGGGGACAAGAGTGTTGAAGTTGGGTGGAGTTCGTTGTGTACACTAGGGAATGTCTATGTTAAGGCTGGTTTTGTTGAGAAGGCTAAGTTGGTGCTTGAGAGTGCAGAGAAGAAGTTGAATAGGAGTAATAGGCTTGGATACTTCTTCCTCATCACTATGTATGCTTCTTTGGGAAACAAGGAAGGAGTTGTTCGTTTGTGGGAAGGTTCCAAGTCTGTTTCCGGGAGGATGACTTGTGCAAACTACATATGTGTGTTGTCCTCCTTGGTGAGACTTGGTGATCTTACAGAGGCTGAGAGGGTGTTTGAGGAGTGGGAGGAGAAATGCTGTAACTATGATGTTAGAGTCTCCAATGTTCTTTTGGGTGCTTACACTCGTAATGGACTGATCCGCGAAGCCGAGTCCTTGCATAACCGCGTGTTGGAGAGAGGAGGTAGTCCAAACTACAAGACTTGGGAGATTTTGATGGAGGGATGGGTGAAATGTCAAAGTATGGAGAAAGCTATTGATGCTATGCACCGAGCATTCGAGCTAATGAAGGGATGTCACTGGAGACCGTCTCAAAGAATTGTCATGGCTATTGCTGAGTACTTTGAGAAGGAGGAGATGATAGAGGAAGCAAACATATATGTTAGAGAGTTACATCGTCTTGGTCTTGCAAGCTTAACGTTATACAGGTTATTACTTAGAATGCATGAACATGTCCAGAGGCCAGCTTCTCACATCTATGATATGATGAAGTCAGACAACATTCAAATGGCTGAGGGGAGTTTGAGATAGAATCAAAGAATGTAACCTTGTATGCAAAGTTTCATACTTACTTTCAACATGTCCATTATAATGCATTCATGTCTACAATTAAACCACAACAAAAGAAAGAAGAGACATCACATGGTAACAAGCATTTTTACATTCAATACATCAGTAGTAAAAAAATGGACTCTTTATATATGTAATTGCAGCCTTCTTCCAGTAAATGTGAGCAAATATGATTTTGTTAAACAATATAGCATCTGATCAAAAGCAAATCTCAGCTCCGTTACCACCAATGGATGCAGTGAAGCACTGAAAACCACTGGACTCAAGCTCCTCCACAACTTTGTCCACCACCGTCCCTGAAACCACTTACCAGAGAGGGATCCAATGTCAAGGGACAAACAAAAATCAAGATTCAAGAACCCAAAAAAAAAGGATGATTGAACATTTCTTAAAAAGGATACCTGTAGGTAACAGAGTGAGGACACAGCCACCACCTCCAGCTCCAGTGAGTTTTGAGGTAAGCTTGTGCTTGAGCGTGGTTCTGATCACGGTATCAATAGAGCTGTGGCTAACCCCCATTGACTGCAGCAAGCCTTGGTTAATCTCCATGAGTTCTTTTATACTCTCTTCTTTCTCAGTAACCGAGTTCTCGTCTTTAGATTGGATGATCGCAGCTAGCTCTTTGCTTATAGAGTCCACAGCATTGAACACCGACTTCATAGCATCTGGATGTCTGACAGTTCTCTCTGATACACCAGAGACCAGAGCTTTAGTGTTCCGTCCTACTTTAGTGTTGGTGATTAGCATTCTCAGAGGCATGTTTGACTGTAACCGAGTTATCTCCCCTGAGCAGAACTTGATCATGTTGCCTGCAAAAGAAACAGCAAAACAGATATAGTTCTCTCTAACGTATATAATTTGGATGAGAGGGTATGAATGTTTTACAGTTAAAACTAACCGTATGCACTGACGGTGTTATCGATCCCAGACGGTTTCCCATGGATGATCTTTTCACCTTCAAAAGCCCATTTATTCAGCAACTCGAGATTGGTCTCATCTAGAGAACTCCAACCTTCACGGTGTGTTTTGTCTGAGATAGAAGATGCAATGAGAGCAGACGTGAGAGCTACACAGAAAGCTGCTGATGAACCGAGGCCAGATCCGTATGGAAGCTCGGTTGTAATGATGACCGTAGCCGGACTGAATCTAAAAAAGCACAACAACAAAGATTCAAGAAAACTGGAAAATCTCTTTGAGCTCAAATTGGTTTGAGTTTTTTTCTTTACCCTCTGATACTGGTGTATAGCCAGAGGAAGGTGGAGATCCCAGAGGACAGCCAGATTTTTTCCTCTGGAATATTTTGCTCTTCAACCAAAACAGCAATTGATTTAAGGGTCTCGCCTGAACATGAAGCTGGTGAAGAAGTGCTTGAATCACAAGGAATCACTTCTTTGAGTCTGGATACGGACCAGGAAAACTCCAAGGAAAGGTCCTTGAGCTGAAGTGTAAGCCTATCATTGTTCTCAGCAGCTGTCAGAAAAAAAGGAAATGAAAATGCTTTCAGATTTGTTTCTACATTGGGAAAAAAGAACATCAAATATTACTTCTTCCACATTTTGATCTGAATCCATCAGGTACTAATGTCAAGTCAGTTGCTATAGAAATAAAGGTCCAAAAGATGCTAAACTCAAATCCAGCAAGCAGGCACACCGAGAATGAATCAACCTCAATACAAAATCCATTTGATACTACTTCTACTTAAAAAAAGCACATCCAGAGTCAAGAACCAACTCAAATTTGAACAAAATGTAAACTCATGAATATCCATCCTGCAGATTCCAGAGGTTTGTTTAGTTTTGGATCCAGTTAGCTAGAGAAACCAGAGACGCTACATTCCAAAGAAAAAGCTTAGATCTTCAACTAATCAATCTCTAGTTTGGTACACTGTGAGATCAGTACATGAATCATAGTTGTGCTGATCTCAGTGAAGCATTAACAACCAGAAAAAAAAAAAGAAAACCAAAACCAGAGAATCCTGTAAGAAAAGGAACCTGATTGAAGAGGAAGGCGTAGAGTGACGTAAGTGTAGAGATCAATGGCCGCTGCTACTGCCGTGGAACCATGAACAACCGCATGTTCCCCTGCGAGTATGATCTTTCCCGGAGCTCTCGCTTTCACCTCCATCTCTTCTGAATCCAAACACAAACAGAATGTAAAGGACATAAAGACAGATTCACCAACAACAACAAAAAGTCGAGAATTCACATTCTAGCAACTACGATATTCAAACACCAACTCAGGAACAGATGTTACAAAAAAATGTGAATCAGATCAAAGGGCAATTTGCATAATTGGGATCTGAATCGAACCAAAAGATTGAAACTTTAGAATGTATAACCAAAAGGGTAAATGTGAATCACATCAAAGCTGCTCAGATCGAAAAAAGAAGCTAAGAAGTCGAAAGTAAAAGTTTAAGATTCGTTCTTATTCTTCCTTCCTGACTTCATTTTCTTAGCTCACGCAATAACAACACTTGAGCCAAAAAAAAAAAATTCAAATCAAATCAAACAAAACATATAGCAGACATTCGATAGACAGACAGAGAGAGACAGCATGTACCAAGATTTGCCGAGAAAACGATCCCTAGAAGATGTCTGAAGCCACCACGCACGACACGATCAGCGTATTTAATTAACCAAAACAACTGGATCCCGGTTTAACTTTCCGGTTTGGAAAAAAAATATATATATACACATACTTATATGAATTTGGTAAGGCTTCATTCAACCTCGGTTCGTCTAGTTATATCTGCTTAATGTGAGATAAAAATTACACTTTCAGTTCGATTTTTATATCTTAATTTTCAATACTCGGTTTGGTTTGGTTTTTACAAACCGTGTTTAAAGAAGAACAGGTTTGAAGAGAGTTGAAAGACAAATAATACTATAAACATTTGTATTAGACGAGAAACAAGAAGACGGATCTCGATGGCGATGGGTTTCATTTGCCAAATCCACAAAAGTATGAGACTTTCATCAAAAGAAGACTGATCCCTTTTGTTTCACATCAAACCCATTTGACCAAAGGTATATGCAGAGTAATGGTGTGAAGTTAGTAAAACAGCTGATGAAGAACCTAAGACTAATCTATAAGCTCTTTCATTCCAAAACAATGTTTCAATTTCATATCAGTTAAATGTATGTTCCCCCACTATACAGATCAGCCATTGAGACGTCACAAGTCTAACTCAACACCTGAAAACATAACTCTCTTTTTTTCCTAGATGAGGCTCTTCATAATCATCTGTATGCATCGGGTAAACGATAACCATATTTTGTCAGCAAACATCTTGCCAGTCTTGGGCATGACATGCCAGTGCAGTGTCAAGTTGAAGTATAGTTATACCTGATTCAGGGAATTCTTGGAGGTTTCATATTTATACCTGCAAATATATTCGTTTTTCTGTTGGTTTTTAATTATGTTCATTCGGACCATACAGAAAAAAAAAGTATCCAACAAGATAGTATGAGACTGGGAAGATCCTTCAGATGCTATACCTGCTTTGTGTTCCAAGTAAATAGTGACTGCAAGTCTTGCTGTTATGTTCAGTGTCAAGCTGACCTGAAAACACGTATAAGTTCTAAGCATTTAGAATAGTCGCAACAGAAAAAAGGGCAGCCTGATCAAGAAGATAAAGCTACAGTGTGTGCATAAGCTGACCAACTTGGAAAATTTGAGCTCACTATGACTTTCAAGAGTAGGCAAATGTAAAGTCTGAATATTTTACTCTCATGCTCAAAGAAACGGTCGCATCATCATAAAACCCACCATGGCCATGAAACTAAAGTCTGAATATTTTACTCTCATGTTCAAGTAAGTTTCCAGAACTCTCTTGATAATACCCAACAATAAAAGTTTCAACCTTTATAAGTTTTCCACCAATCCAAACAAAACTGAGGATCTAAACAACTTAACCCTATCATAATGCACTAAGAGATCTCTGCATTTGAATAAAAACATACCTCCATCTGAGCAGAGGGAGTTTGGTTACTGAAGTTATCAGAGAAGGACGCAATGGCGCAAATGAAAGCTAAGGTAGTGACAGAAAATGTGAACAGAGCATTTTCTCTGTAAGCAAAAGAATGCATCCCCTTATCAAAGCAAAACCATAATTTTTAATCTATATAAAATAAAAAAATTAATAGTAATGAATGTAGAATTAGAAATATACAAATATTAAAACTAATACTATAAATTATCTTTATGCATTGAGATTTTTTTATTAAAGATATAGCACATATTGAAATATATTTTGCCAATTATTTATGAAGTATTAAAAATAATTAATATACTATTTTTTTGTAAACTTAATTTATGTGTATTTTTACAGTTTTAATATAAAATCATTTCAAAATTATTATAAATGAATAAATGATTTATTTCAAATTTAAATCATATAATTTTTAGTCCTAATTTTTTAAAAGAATTATTTTATATATATATATATTTTTTTTTTATATATGGATATACGCTTCCAACACGTACATGCTTCCTAATATTTTAAAAGATCTCGCTTTTGCGTTTCCTTACGCTTCTGCTTCCACGTATCCGCTTTCGTTTCCATGTAACATAGGTTATGTCTGATTACTAATGGAAATGTTTTCTTTTTTGTTTTTAATGGAAATGTTTATAGTGGAAACATTATGGCTAATGATTGATTAAGTATTCATTAATGTGTTTACATAGAAAATTTTGGGATTTGAACTTAAAAAAAAACGATTTGTTATCATTTATGTAGATTAATAGAAACAAACTTTTTTAAAAAAAAATTATAAGATTGTGTAGTGTTGATCTTTTTTTTGTTTTTTGTTCTAAAGCTGTAAACATAACCATTTTTTGTAATTTATAAAATAATAAAAAATAGTGTTTTTAAAATAATAAATCTAATGAATATAATCAGTAATCCAGTCTGATAATCTGATTCATTCTAAAACTAGAATATCTGGAAATTGCAGATCCAAGTCTATAATTCAATATGTTCAAGAATAGATGTACATATATATAGTATGTTATATAATGTAGAAACTCTATCCATGTAACTCTCTTTAACCAACCTCCTCTTAGAGCAATCCATCGGGCGTATGTAGAAATCATAGGACCATGATTCTCATCGTTTAGTAAATATAGGCAACAACGATTTTTTGATGTATTATGTTTGTGGTTGCGTTTACGTTTGTGTTTTAAGGTCTGACTAGATTTTGGTATATTTTCTGTTTTACATTTTTTTAAAACTATTTTTTCTATTTGCGTTTTTAATCATATTTGTGTGTTTTTATAAACATATTTCTGTAAAATATTTTTCCTAAATGTTGAATAAAATATTTTAATAATTGTATCAAAATAGTAAGATTAAACATATATTAATAGGTCTTGTTCCTAATTTAATATAATAGATGAGTTAATATGTTTGTTTAAATAATTTATTAGTTGATGAATATTTTGCATGTTCCTTGAAATAACTTGCAAAAATTTGTAATCACAAAAAAAATTAATGTCTGATTTAAGTTTAATAAAATTCTAAGGATATTTTTTTATTTGTATAATTTATTACAGCAAATTTTCTTTCTAATAAAAGGCTAAAAATAAAAATCAAAATATTTTCTCTTCTTTAGATGACAGCGTATTGGGTTTAAGATGGGACGATGTTGTTCTGAAGTCATATCATTATCTTCATTATTGCAATTGAAATATTTTTTTATTTGATAGTTTTTTTTTGTGAAATGATATATCATTAATTGTATTGTAAAAGAGTGTGGATTGCAGAAAACTATTACAAAAAAATGGATCCCGATTATTTAGGAGTTTATAATGGAAGTTACTCAAAAATAGGTTTTTGGACAGAACGTATATCAACGGGTCAATATCCTAATTAAACGGTATTGATGATTAGTTTTAAAATTATCGTATGGTACCTTCCTCTGAACAAAACTTTATCACGACTTTTGGTAATTTACGTATTATATTTCTAGAACGTATTTGACTAATGGCGGCTTTCGTACGTCGACCTAGTCGTGGTCAATATTATTTTCACAACGGTCGTCGTCTATCTAGATGACGTATTGGAATGGTTCTATTTTACATAACTTTGAATGGGTACATAATTCATTTCAAGTTGTACAACCTATTTTAGTCTGGGTATGTCGTACTTCAAAGTTCAAATGATTGATTGTCGGAACAGTATGCGTTTATTAACAAATAATCCCGTATAAAAATACTCATATTTCATTCTCTGTATTCTATGTATTATTATTGGTCATGATGTTCTCTTTAAAGAATAGAGAAGCCAGTCTAGTCTCCACCCCATGTTCGACTCATTATTCTTTTGTTCTTTGTTTGACTTATAAAGATCCATTCATTTTTTTAAAAAGATCTATTCATTTTGCTTTTATGTCTATGTGCCTAATGTATCATCATGAATCGCAGCTAATGAATAAAGAAAGTAAACAAAAATATATGAATAAAGGAGATGTTACAAAAGTCGATTTTCTTTATGAAGAAAAGCACAAAATACAATAAAACAGTCTCCTTGTCCATGGGACTGAGTCTATTGACATTTAATATATTACCAGAAAAGATAAATAAAATTAAAGAATTGCGTAAAATATATTGTATGAACAAAATGCAATGCACACAAAATCTATTGTATGAACAATGCAATGGACACAAATCTATCGTAGTTCTGATAGAAAAAGAGTTCTTAACCAATTAAACCGGCAACCTAACAGTACCGCTAGCTAAACCAACTGTACCGGTATGTTGAACTTAAACCGATGATGTTCCTTCACCGTCCTTATTAACTTCAATTCTTGGCGAAGGAACCGGTGTACTCCTCCACATAAACGACGGGTTTCTTAGAAAATTCCACCGGTCTGTTCGTACCGTATCACCGGTCGGACTGGTTACTGCTCTAATGCTACCTGTACCACCTAGCCTAATTGAACCATCGTCCCGGCTCCTCCACATAAACGATTGTGTTTTGCGGAACAACCACCGGTCCGACCGAGCCCTTGATCGGTCAACCGGTTTACCACTTCTAGAGCTTCCTCCCCTCGGTAGAACCAATAGACTATTCGACCGGTTCATCTTCCAACTCGCCATTATCTTCTTCCTTAAATCTTCCGGTAACCTTAACGTAAACCGCTCGGTACATTCTCCAGGTAATACCACCGAATGCCCCGTCGTATGCGACCTCGAGAATTTGACACTTGTAGTAGCAACACTCCCGCCGAGCTCCACCGCCGGTTCAGGAACCACCACCGATTGCTGCGACTCGATATCAATTTCGGTTACTACTTCCGGTTCGACCGGTTCGGCGAGATTCGTGCGGCAAACCGGACAAGTCACGTGACCCTGAAGCCAAGCTCCGATACAGTGAGGGTGGAACACGTGATCGCATTTAGGAAGCAAACGCAGCGTTTCGTCGTCCTCGAACTCGTTCAGACAAATCGCGCACTCCAACGCACCTTTCCCGATCTTCTGCGTTTTCACTTCCGAGTACACGAGCGTCGGGAACGTCTCGATCACCGACGCGTCGAGACCACGCGCCGTCGCGTGCGCCACTCTCGTCGCTCCTACTCTAGGATTATTAACGCTGCCGTCGACTGCGCCCGTGTAGCGGCGGAGGTAGACGGTGAAGAACCCCATGAAGAAGAGGATAGCGATCACGACAACAATCGCTACAGCCATGGCGGGACTTAGCCCGCTTCCGTAACTATACTGCTCATTTCTGGTGTCGGTTTGACCCGAGGCTAGCTCCGAGCCGGCTAATAGTAGAAACAGGACAACAGCTTGAAAAGACAGTAAGCTCTTCATGCTTCTGAATCCCAAAGAATAGTTAAGATATTACTATTTTTTTTTTTTAAATGGAGTTTTTATAGAGAGATGTTTGAAAAGTTGTGAAGGCTTTGGAGAAGAAGCGAGGAAGAACGACTCAAGAAGGTGGTAGGACCAGTTAGGGGATAAGCCATCAGCAAATGTGTCACTTCACGTGGACAGAGATTTTTCCAACTAAGGATTCAAATGGTTAAAACGGTTCAAGCACGACGGATCAAGCAGATCAAAGAGGTCAAACAGGTCAACAGAGATAAGTGCAGATGATGCAGATCAAATAGTTTATTACAATTTTAAATGGTAAAATCAGTTTAAATAAAACAAATTATATATTTTAATAATTAAAATTAGGGTTTTTTGCAAAAGTGACTCAAAACTTGGAGTCAAACAGAAAACTAACCTTTTCTTTTGACTCTTTTTTTTTTGAGATTTTAACCCCACACCTGCATTTTATCTACGAAAATGCCATTAACATTTTTTTTTTTTTTTCGAAAATGGCTTCTTTACTGTCTCAACCTCATCTTCTTCAAGTATTTACAATATTGCCACTGCAATGAATAGTGGCAACAACCTTGTACGAACTGTTTGGAGCTTTTAATGCCCTTTAATGCACGTAAATCTCTTTACACTCTCTCTGTTTCAATTGTTATGAACTAAAAACAACATTTCTTTCACTTTCTCTCTATATTCATCCAAAAAACTCAAGCTTTTGATTCAAAATATGGGCTATGGTTGACAGAGCCATATTTCTTTCGTTTTGACTTACGGTTGCTTTCGTTTGAGGTTTTGGGTGGTTGGAGAAGACCCTGTGTGCAAACGAAGTCATCTCACCTAGTTTAAGGTACGAATTTGAATTTTTTTTCAAGATCTGTTCGCGTAGAAGACTTACTAGGAAGTCATCTGTATGTAGAAGACTTACTGATGAGTCTTCTGGTCAAACGGACGACTTAAATTAAGTCGTCCAGCTTTGTTTGTTAAAAAAAAAACACTCCAGACGACTTATATATAAGTCGTCTACGAGAAACGGGCTAGTTTTGCATTTGACCGAATCGTGTCAGATCTTTGACTATTTCTGGACGACTTATGATTCAGTCGTCTTTGGGAAAGTTAAAATTTCAATATTTTATGAAAACTTGACGACTTACGTGTAAGTCGTCCTAGGTTAGTTTTGTAATTGAAAAATAAAACTTGAAATTTAACTTTCTCCAGACGACTTAGATGAAAGTCGTCCAGCTAAACGACTTAATTTAAGGTCGTCCGGGATAAGCAAGGTTTGACCAGAAAATTGGGAAAAATTCTGGACGACTTTGCTTTCCCCAGACGACTTTAAATTAAGTTTTCTGGAGGGACGACTTTATATTAAGTCGTCTGGTTAAAGTTAAATTATGAAGTTTTATTTTTCAATTACAAAACTAACCTAGGACGACTTACACGTAAGTCGTCAAGTTTTCATAAAATATTGAAATTTTAACTTTCCCAAAGACGACTGAATCATAAGTCGTCCAGAAATAGTCAAAGATCTGACACGATTCGGTCAAATGCAAAACTAGCCCGTTTCTCGTAGACGACTTATATATAAGTCGTCTGAAGTTTTTTTTTTAACAAACAAAGCCGGACGACTTAGAATTAAGTCGTCCCTTTTAATTTTCAATTGCAAAAGTGACCTCTTTAGACGACTTACCTTTAAGTCTTCTGGACGACTTAATGCTAAGTCGTCTGCGGCAATGTTTATTGAACTTCTTCATTTTCTCTATGTTTACTAATGTGTTTTATTTTGAATATTTGCAGATGATTTTTCAGTTACATGCAGTGTATGGAGAATGGTTGTTGAGAGATTTCCGTTGGGATTTTGTGGTTGATGATCTCAAAGGAGCAAGATTGTTTTTATTGAATGAAGATTCAACACATGCTGAACTTGTTGCAATGGCTCAAGAAGATTATTGTAAGGGGAACAGGTTCAACATAAAAACAAGCAACATTGCTGAATCTATTAATTCCGCACTGAAGCGAGCAAGAGGATTTCCGATTACGTTCCTGCTTGAGTTCATAAGGCAGAAGTTAGGAAAATGGTATTGGAAAAAGAGACAAGATGCTTTGAGTCTCACAACTGAACATAGCGGGGGTGTTGAATACTTGCTTGCTGTTCGAGAAGAGATAGCGGATACGATGACGGTCGAACCAATTGATGGATGGCATTTCTTTGTCAAAGGTGGCAAAATGGACTGTGTGGTTGATTTGGAACATGCAAAGTGTGATTGTGGTGTCTATGGAGTGGAGAAAATACCTTGCTCTCATGCTATAGCTGCTGGAACACATGCTGGTTTGCATATCTCCACACTTGTATGTCCACTGTACTCAAAGAATTATCTGTATGCAGGATACTCAGAGAATATATATCCTATCGTGTCACAACATATTGAGGAACGAGAATGCTTTCCTCTAGAACTAAAGCGTGGTCGGGGGAGACCGAAGAAATCAAGATGGCAATCTTGGTTGGAGCTATCTAGGATGAGAGGACACAAACCCAGGAAGAAACACAGGGCACGGAGATGCTCAAACTGCAAGGAAACTGGCCATACGAAACCACAATGTACACAACCAGTTGACTAGTTGTCCAGACGACCTAAATTTAAGTCGTCCAGTCTTGATTACCCGTCCAGACGACTAAATTTTTAGTCGTCCAGTGTATTTTATTTTTAGACGACCTTCTACTAAGTCGTCCAGTGTATTTTATTTTTAGACGACCTTCTACTATCCCTTCAAGTGTATTTTATTTTTAGACTACCTTCTACTATCCCTTCAAGTGTATTTTATTTTTAGACTACCTTCTACTATCCCTTCAATTGTATTTTATTTTTAGACTACCTTCTACTAAGTCGTCCAGTGTATTTTGTTTTTAGAAGTCCAGTGTAAGTCGTCCAGTGTATTTTATTTTTAGAAGTCCAGTGTAAGTCGTCCAGTTGGAAAACCTTCCAGACGACTTATAATAAGTCGTCCAAACCTTCTAGACGACTTATTTGTAAGTCGTCCAGTTGGAAAACCTTCCAGACGACTTATAATAAGTCGTCCAAACCTTCTAGACGACTTATTTGTAAGTCGTCCAGTTGGAAAACCTTCCAGACGACTTATAATAAGTCGTCCAAACCTTCTAGACGACTTATTTGTAAGTCGTCCAGTTGGAAAACCTTCCAGACGACTTATTTCTTCCAGACAACTTATATATTTACAAATCTATACAAAGACAAGCTGAAATACAAATACTTCGCTCGTTAAAAAATCATGTTCAAATACAAAGACAAGTTCAAATACAAACACAAATCTAATCATACATGCCCACAAACTTATCACCATCCACATTTTCTTTCAAATGCTGATCAACAAGCTCCTTCCATATATCCACCGCCATATTATCCCTCATTTTCTTCGCGTTGCACCTAGCAAAGTCTTTAGGGTCAAAGGAGACCCCAAGAGCATGACATTCAATGTACTTTACAGCGTACACGCCACAATCACCATTGTTGGCCGTGGGTACACCTTTCAGCGGTCTCTCATATGTGTATGGCTCCAACCCGTATTTGACCCGTATTTCGTCGGTGGCTGCGCACTCAACAAGCAGATAAGGGACCATCTGGAGAAAAGACTCCATTATCGCATCCCATGCGTCTGGTACACTAGATGAAGGTATGCTGTCCCAGACGACTATGTGCCTCTTAGGGATCGATATCCAAATAGCAACCCAATGCTTGTCGTTCAAGTTCACTGGCGCATAGATATCATCAATGTCCTCCCCCCACTTCTTGTTTGATTGGCAAAATGAAGGTATTGATCCGTCATAAAAATTCGACGCCCCACCAGGTAGAACTCTTCCTAAACCTTTGTGATCAGGTTCCGATGTTTTGAAGAGCTGATACTGCTCTCTCCAAGACTGGGAAAAGTTGTGATCCAGGAAGCACATTCGCTCGCTCCTGAAAGCTTGTGGGTTCTCCTGATACCTCTGCCTTAGCACATTAATCCAAACATCTATATGCTGCATATTAAATATAACAAGTTAGAAGTTACCAGACGACTTAAATATAAGTCGTCTACGTGGTCGATTTATCTTTAAGTCGTCTGGAAAGTAGTCTACTTGGACGACTTTGTAGACGACTTAAATCGTGTGCAGAAGACTTACGCAGTCTTCCAGCCATTCTCTGGCTGTCCGGAGGAAGTGGTACCACCTTGTTGGTGATGTACGTGGTTTGTCCTCGGTCTTAGTTGAATAATGACTGCAAACAAAAAAGCAATCAGTTTTGGACGACTAAATCAAGCTATTATGGGTAAAGCAATCACTTACGGATCAGTTTTCAACCAATCAGCGAGTTCCTTCAACTTATCTTTGTTTACTGGCGGAAATGGATTATAGGCTGCCACTTTATCTTTTTTTTTCTCTGCCGTATAAGGAGATCTCACAGTGGGAGCAGGTTTCTTCGCTCGTTTACTCTTTGCACGCTTGTCCAATACAACCAGGCTCGGTTCTGAAACTGGATCGCTTGGCTCGGTGGAAGCGAGGCTCGGTTGTTGATCGGTGGAAGCGAGGCTCGGTTGTTGATCGGTGGAAGCGAGGCTCGGTTGGTGATCGGTGGAAGTGACAACAACAATCTCTTTGGAGGTGACACCATCTGCTTTATCCTCCGGCAAGATCTTATATACCGAGTTCGCCTCGGTTGCTGTATCCTCCGGCAACCATCTCTGCAATAAAAGTTGCACACAAGTTAACCATGGACGACTTAAATAAAAGTTGTCTGGACGACTAGTTGACCCTGGACGACTTAAATATAAATCGTCTGGACGACTAGTTGACCCTGGACGACTTAAAATTAAGTCTTCCGTGGTCAACTAGTCGTCTAGACAACTTACGTTTAAGTCGTCCAGGGTCAACTAGTCGTCCAGACAACTTTTACAGTCGTCTGGACAACTAGTTAACCCTGAATTTGATACTAACCTCTTTGATTTGAGGAGGTTGTTTCTTTTGAGGAGGAGGAGGAGACTGTTTCTTTTGAGGAGGAGGAGGAGGCTGTTTCTTTTGAGGAGGAGGAGGAGACTGTTTGGTTTAATGAGGAGGAGGCTGGTTACTAACCACGGTTTCATTGGCATGAGGGGTAGCCTGTTTGTTACTACCCCCGGTTTCTTTGGCAAGAGGGGTAGGCTGTTTATCTTGAGGGGTAGCCTGATTGGTTAGAGGTGGAGGGGTAGCCTGATTGGTGACACCAACCTTCTTCTCCACAGCTTCCAATCTATCGGACAACTTCCTAAACTCCCTGATGCACTTCTTAAACCCTTCTTTCATGCAGTCAGCTACGCCCTTGAACATAATTTCCAAATCCTCTCTGGTCACCCCTCTAGCCTCTTCTCTAGCCTCTTCACTAGCCACTTTAGGAGCCTCTTTACGAGCTTTCTTCCGAGGTCTTGGATTGTCTTCCTCCTCCTCCTCCTCCTCCTCCAACACAACCATCTCTTTGGCTTTCTTCGATGGAGTCACAACCTTAGGTTTTGTATAGACCTTAGTACCAGTGACTTCCCAGCAATCCATGGTCCACTTCCACGGTCTCCGCTCATACATGACTTTAATGATGTTCTCCGCGGGCAGGTCCTCAACATCAGAGTCCCATTTTGGCCACATTTCACTAATGTCCTTCTCAACAAAGTTGATCACGCGGGTCTGCAGTAAATAGAAGAATCGAGTTAGATATTTGAAAAAAATACTAAATAGACGACTTAATTATAAGTCGTCTACAAACAGACGACTTATAATAAGTCGTCTAATAAGTTGTCCAGCTGGAAGACTTTCCAGACGACTTAATTAAGTCGTCCGATAAGTCGTCCAGCTGGGAAGACTTTCCAGACGACTTAATTAAGTCGTCCGATAAGTCGTCCAGCTGGACGACCTTCCAGACGACTTATTATAAGTCGTCTGCGCAGTCTTTTGGATTGAAGTAAATACCTGACTCAAGATAGCAGCTTTCATTGATCTGCGGCCTCTGCTGCCCTCGTAAGCGAGTATCGGTGGAGACGGACTGTCTGCTCTGGGACCACCAATACTAGCACCCAATTCCGGCATAGCTGTGTACGCCCAGACCTGAAGAACTTGTATAAACCCATTCACGGTGTAACAGCCAGTAATTTCTTTGTTCCACAAAGAGTCCATCAGCACCTTAAACGCGACTCTCCCCCATGGATAATTCTCAAACCGTTCTAAATCCATCACTAGCCTTGCCAGAGTAGATCGTGTAGCGGTTGAAAACTTTCTCCCTTCAATGAATCCAGTGAAGATGGAGAGGTACGCGAGCCGCTTGCGATCTTCCCTGGACCAATCCCCGCATCTCTTCAGTACTGCTATTATCTGATCAGTAGTTGGCCCAGCTTCCAGATGAACTCCCAGCATCCCCCAGAAAGAAACAATCTCTTGGATAACGTCACATTTTGGTGTCTCAAGGTCCTCGATGTACTCGCAGTTTAGACCAGTGAGGTTTTCAAACTCTAACAGTGAAAACCTCAAAGGTTCTGGACCAACGAGAGACCACATCTCATACTTCTTTTTAATGTCCAGCTTGAAACTGAGCATGTAGTGAACCAGCCTTGAAGCCCAACCAAATCCCTGCTCCTTGAACTTGATGAAAACTCCCAAACTCGACTCCTTGAACTCTTCAAATTCGTCATCAGTAAGAGCTTCCCTAAGAGCAGTATGCAACTTGCTGTTATCCGTATGATACGAAATGCTATTGTGGGCTTCTGGCTCTTCCCCTGATGTGTATAACCTACGGGGGAGTTCTGGAATATCCATCCTTTTTGTCTGCAAAATAATCAAAGACAACTAATAAGTCCAGACGACTTAGTAGACGACTTATAATTAAGTCGTCTGGAAAGTCGTCCAATTGGACGACTTTCCAGACGACTTAAATTTAAGTCGTCTGGAAAGTCTTCCAAATGGACGACTTATATTTAAGTCATCTACTAAGTCGTCCAGTTGGAAGACTTTCCAGACGACTTAAATTACTTACAAGTCTTCCAGTACAAAGTGGACCTGATTAGTCGCAGAAGGAGTTGGAGTACTCGTCATTGCGGTTATAGATCTGAAAAAATAAACGTGAAACGGTGAGAATGAGTAAATTGATAGAGACAACATTTTATGTTCATCTTTTCCTCGAGATTGATGACTTACCGGCGTTAGGGTTTACAGAGAAACGGCGCTAAGGTTTACAGAGAAGAAGCGGCGGCGCTAGGGTTTAGAAGAAGCGGCGGCGCTAGTGTTTAGAGGAAGCGGCGGTGAGAACGTTGGTGACCACGGTGGCGAGGGCGACGGTTTGTTCGGAAATAGTGGAAGCGGCGGCGCTAGGGTTTAGAGGAATCGGCGGCGCTAGGGTTTAGAGGAATCGGCGGCGCTAGGGTTTAGAGGAATCGGCGGCGCTAGGGTTAGAAGAAGCTGCGGCGACAACGGTGAGAATGAAGTGAGATAGATAGCCGACGTTGAGAACGATGGTTTGTTCGGAAATCGTGGGAATTCGAAATCGCCTTTGAGAGAGAACTGTTAGGGTTTCTGAATTTCGCGAAAAATGAAACAAAAAAAGAAAAATCACCTTATATATTGGGTAAATAATCCGGTTAGCTTTAAAAGTACATTGGTAAACTTTAAGGTTTGGTCCGGTTTAGACGACTTATTCTGGCTGATAATGTACAACAGACGACTTAATATTTAGTCGTCTGTTTTCAGACGACAAAATATTAAGTCGTCCTAGACCCTAAAATGAACCCCTAAACTAAAATGACTAGATTAACTAACTAACCACGTTATAAAATCAAATTATACTTAAATAGTGTTTACTATACACAGAAATGAACACGCATAAGTAATTTTAAAAATTTTCAAAAACGGTTTTAATGCTTTCCAAAATCTAACCCTAAGAACACATACAATACTACAACATATGTTGATGAAACATAAACTAAAGAATATCATGACTCACTACTTTCACTCATCTATGCTGAAAACAATTGAAATTTGTTATATCTTAATTTATACCTCCTAAGACATATGTTAATTACATAATTCCCATTTTTCACTTATCAAAATATTTTTTACAAAATTTTTAAATTATGTTTAAGACTAACTGTCCAAACGACTTTCAGTTAAGTCGTCTGGACGACTTATTTTCAAGTCGTCTAAACAGACGACTTGCGAGGGGTAGAAACGTAAAAAAAATTCCGTTTTTTTGTTTGGTCACAAGGGGATAGTTGTAATTTCAATAGCCTTTTAGGTTACTTTTGCCTTTGACCCAAGTTGGGGTATTGTTTTGGGTTTGACTCCAAGTTTTGAGTCACACTTGGCAATTCTCCCTTAAAATTATAATAAAAACCAAAACACATAATATATAAAAACTTTAACAATTAACAAAATACATATCTTTTTTATTAGTATACATATATAAACTAAAATACTATATATTTATATAATACATATTATAACTAAAACCACATATATTATATAAATATAATAATTTAAAATAGATATGAAAATTATATGATGAAAAAGGTAAATAGATAACGATAGTTTTTGTATTATTAAAATTGTGAGTAACTAAAATGAAAATATAATATTTATAGAAGAAGTTTAGATATATTTTGAAATTTAATTATTTATGAAAAAATCATTGATTGATTAAGAAAAGATAAAAGCAGATGAACTGCCTTAAATGTATGATGATGAAATCTGCATGCAAATCTCTTTCTTTTTCTCACAAAAAAACAAAAAATATTGATATGCATGCAGATCTCCTGCTAAGTACTTTATAAAAAAAGAAAAACGCGAATGGTAACTTTAAAGCAGGAAAACTGCACTTACGGGTGAACTGTTTTTCTCCCATTACACCATTCAAACACTAAGGTTACAGCGAAAATTCATAATAAGAGTTTGACATGGTCTACCTTATTAAGAATATTGATTAACCCCGGTCTCTTTTTTTAATTTCATTAGAGACAATTCTTAGTTTTATCTAAGAAAAACTAAAAACGGTCTCTTAAATAAAATATATAAGAGCATGATTAATGAGAAGTTATCAGGGTGAAATTCTTAGCAGAATATAAGAAACCGTTTCTTAACTTTTAACTAAAAATATAATAACCAGTTCTTAAATATCTTATTTAAGAGCCAACTCTTACTTTTTTTTAGTTAAAAGTTAAGAGACAGTTTCTTATATTCCGGTAAGAACTCCAACCTAATAACGCCCATTAATCAAGATGTAACAATATTGTACAAGTCATATTTCCAATATTTGAATAAATTATTATTTTAAACAATGTAAAATAATTTACCAAATATATAATCACATAAATGCAATTATTGCTAGGTTCAAAGAAGTAGGTAAATCCTCAAATTTTTTTTCATCTTTAGCTTATCCTAAGAAACAACCTCAATGGTTAAAAACTCAAAAAAAGTTCTTAACTATATTAAAAACTCAAAAAAACTCAAAAAAGTTCTAAAAATGACTAATGATATTATACCAAATATACTTATTGTATCTAGACAGTTTATGAAATTATCAATTTTTCTTTCTAACTTGTTTTTTTATTTTAAATATTTCAATAGCTGAGATACTCTCAGAAATTGTCACTGGACATCGCCTTTTTAGAATTGTTTATGTAGTAAACTACTTAAATTTGGTACTTACCAAACTTTTAAACTTTTAAATATCGTCAAATGACGGCTATGTCAAAAGAAAAGAAACAATAAAATTTTGAACTTGCCAGTTGCCAAACAAGAAGGGAAGACCATCAATTTTAAACATGATAATGAAATAGGCGAGGAGGACGAAACACACTTGACTTGCACGCGACCAACTTTATTACATTGGCCCAAACCATCATGTGCTAAAAACATCATGCACTTATTATTATCAAAGTGAAAACGACGCAACGTCTTTTATGGACTTTCGTAAACACACCCATCGTTCTTTGAACATGGTTCAAAGTTTTTGGTAAGTAGGTATCGGGACACCCGAATCATCGGTCAGTTTCTTGTAAGCACTTTGCAGTTTTCTTGTAACCGGTCCTACTTCTCCTTCACCGATCACACGACCATCAATTTTCACAACCTGAAAGCAATGAACTCCGATTAGTATAAGCGTCACGTAACAAACTAAAAACAATTATAAAGCTTTTTATATTTATCGTCAAACCCGGTTCTTGTTTTAATGGGAAAAGTGGACTCACAATGATTATTGCTCACTAAACCACTAGATTAAAAGTAATTTCTCTGCTTTAATATTTATTAAAATAGCGGCCGGAAGCCCATGCTTTCTATGCTTATGCTTTGAGCTTGAGCCGGCATTGTTTATCCTAAACAATGCCGACCCAAAGATTATGTAGTAGAGTAGAGATTGTGTGTTTACCGGGCTGAGTTCTCCAATAGTTCCTGTAGTCCAAACCTGAAATAAAAAAAAATTGATATGGTTGCAAAAAGATAATTATTGATCATACAACATTCTTAATCCAAGGGAAAGAACAATAGGAAACCTCATCAGCTGTATGAAATTCCGACAAGCTGATGTTTCGTTCTTCCAGGATGAAGTTCTCTTTCACCACCAGTTCCATGACCTAGACATTGATGAGATGATTAGTTTGGTTATGTCATAGTCATTAATAAGTCATAGAGATATGTTAGAAAAAATAATGTAAAATCTTCATCTCTCTTAGACTCTTACAGTAGCTCGGGTAATCCCTGGGAGACAGTAATCTGCATGGGGAGTGAGAACTACGCCATTCTTCACCATGAACTGCATTAAACACATCTCATTAGGTCTTTATAGAGAGTAAAAATGTTCACTCCGAGCCTCTTGAAGATCTTACAAGGTTGGTTGCATTGGTTTCAGACACAAAGCCATCCTTGTCAAGCATTATTGCATCATCGACATTAGCGTTGTTGCTTTCAACCTGTGTCATTATCACATAGAAAGCATCTTAAAACTATGTCTTAACAACACATGATTCTGGCAAATGACTAAACCTTTGCGAGTATGTTATTGAGGAGGTTGTTGTGATGAATCTTGGAATCTAAATTCTGAAAAAATCAACGATGGATAAATAACACTTTTTGAGTAGCTGTGTCTCTCAACCAAGCATAGATGCTGATAAGATTGTAAAAGTATAGTGGATTTTAGCAAAAAAAAAAACTAAGCATAGATGAAACAGTAATGGGACTATACGGTGGGAGAGTTGCGACGTGTACACTACAACAAATATGGCTTTTAATAGCATACGGATAACGCTATTATATGGTATCCATAGCGGTTTTACAAATGCTATGAAAACGACCGCTATAATAGAGTCCCTATATACGATAGCGTTTTCGGATGACGCTATCGTAGAGTAGCCTTTAATAGCGTTATGTTTTCGCTGTGTTACGGTTATTTATTACACACAATTTATGCTATAGGAAATTGTATAACAGCTATATTTATCTGCTGTATTAAACCTATTAATAGCTATTATTTTGTGCTGTTCTAAATTATGTAATAACTTTTTTATGTTGCTATATATTTTTGTAAAATAGCTATATTCTGTAGCCATCAATTACGTTGTAGTAGCTTTACATTGGTGCTACTTTATGATGTGTTGCAGCAGTGGTATTGAGTTATGTTCATATGATTTATAGCATTTTTTTCGTGATATCAAGTGAGTGTATCATAACTTATTTTATATGCTATTTCACCCATTAAAATATGCTATTTCGCCCAATAAATGGTTCACTATAAATACACAAAATGCTCAAAAAGAAGTAAACAAAGTCTGAAATTTCATAATAGAAATACCATATCATAATTAAGTTCAAAAGTAAGAACACAAGTGTCATTTGCACTAAGTACCATAAGTTCATAAGTTCTAAAGCAATGAAAATAGAAGACCATACGTTCTTATTCATCCTCACACGATGACAACCTTGTCTTCAGGCCATGCTATAGTGGTACCAATAGCATCCTCCATACACTCGATTGCAGATGTAGGCCTCCAAACCATGGCATCATCCACCTTGACTACATCAACCCACACACGAACTGCATTTTTTCCCAAAGGAACAAAATGCACTAACTGTTCTGGGTTGTTTGAAGACCAGCGTCCTTCTGCAACAACAACTTTCTGACCGGTAATGTCGAGCAGTTTGCACTTCTGACCTTCTTTCACAATCTGTGTATGAGAATGATGTCCATTAGTGTAACACATATGAAAGCATTACCAACTTTATTAGATATATCAACACAACCTACACTACTACTTACCTTCCGAGAGCTTGAAGGAGTTTGTGCCACTGGTTTTAAAATATTAGCAGGAGCCGGTGGAGTGTGTACTTGTGACTGCGTAATAGGAGATTCTGTAGCTGGTGACTCAGAGTTTAAACTGTCGAATGAAACTCTGCTGAGAGGCCATGCTACATACGACTTCAAACAATCACCGAGGGTTGAGTGTTTTTCTGTTGGCCTCCAAAGAAAAGTCTGAGGTAACGTCACCGCATCTACATATACTTTCACAGCATTTGGTCCAAGAGGAAGGCCATCCACCAAGGCTTTGGGATCACGACTCTCCCAACGACCTTCAGCAACTGTTTCTTCATCCTGTGTTAACCAATGTAGAAGTTTGCAGTTGTTCTTCTCTACTGTCTCAGGGCTCTGTCAAAACAATAAATTCAACACGTGAAATACATTACTAGATTTTAGAAAACAGAAACTTAGACACCAAAGTGAGATGAGGACTGAAAACCTTACTTTACCAAGAATGTGATCTGGATCGATCTCCTCGTCAAGAACAAGAAGAGAATCTTGAGGCCACGCAACTGTTTCTCCTACAGCCTGACCAATAGTGTAAATTTTTGGCGCCGGTCTCCAAAGAAATGCATCTACTTCAATAGCCGTCTCAACTACCACCTTAACTGAATTAGGGCCCAATGGCACATTGTTAACAAACTCCATTTCATCCGATGACAGAAAACGACCCTCGGCTACTTTGCATTCCTTGTCACACCAATCATATAGGATACACTTAGGCTGTGGTGTCCAATTATTCGTCACACTCTACAAAGATTAATCAACACAACAGTTACATTCCGTTCAAGTTAGTTGAGCATGAATCCGATTTGCACAAGTACTTACTCTTGGTGCTGAATTCTCACCCTCTTCCGATTCTGGCCTCTGTAATTAGAAAAATAAATAAGGTTTGTGTTCTTTCTAAATAAGCAGCAGTCGTTAACACAAGCATGAATCTTTAGATATCCCATATCAAAAGTTTTCAAAAACTTCTTGACATCATAAGTTGATGTGTGCAGCACATTGTCTTCAGGTAACATATTTGGCAATGTTTGCAGCAAGTCATCAAAGCTCTTGTCTGACCACCCATTCTGAGACTTAATCCTAAACAAAGAAACTACAGCTGATAGCTTGCTATGACTAGAACACGTCGGATACAAGGGGGTTTCAGCCTCTGCAAGTTTTGCTAAAAACTCATCTTCTTTCCTGTCCTCACCCTCAACTGACTCACGTAACTGTGAACCCCGGTTGGCTAAATCCTCATCTACAAAGTTTGCAGCTTCATATAAACTAAGAATCTCAGCATTCCAGCATCTATCTTTAACATCCACTACATCAACAGAGCTACCATCTCCATGGTGAAACCAATCCGTCCGTACCTTGTAAGCATCATCCATTCCATTTATAACCAAATGAGAGACAACCTCCTCACTTGTATGGCGATACAGATTACGACATCGGGCGCATGGACATACAATCTTCCCATTAACTCCTAACTTATCAGTAACACCATTGACAAAAGCTCGGGCAGCTCTCTCGTATGCAGAATCAACTCTTAAGTTCATGAAAAAAAAAAGTTATGACGCGAATTTTTGGAATTCTATAACCTGAACACTTAGGGAAATGTACATACCTACTTATATGAACCCACGACTTGTCCAACATTATTAGGACCCTTGCCAAAATTCCAAAAAGTGTACATGGTTCAAGCAACAATGACAATATAAATTTTGCTTCAATGTCTAAACCGCAAACAACTAGATAAATGTCTACAAAAGTATACAAACTATTAGATAATGTGAATAAGTGATCGATGTGTCTAACCTCGACAGAATATAGAAGACGCAAGCTTGTGAAGTCACGAACCCGCACCTGCAAAACAAAAAAAGAACTGATTAATGGAAACAAATATGAACCGATAACAATGAAATTAATCAGAACTTGAATCAATCGAATCTAACACCTATTTACTTTCACAACTTCAATCAATCAAAACTAAGACCTATATACATGCACAACTTGGATCAATTGAATTTAAGACCTCACTCTTAAATTAGAGTCTCGGATTTGAAATTGGAGATGATGATGGCTGAATCCAATTGTATACTCTGTTAGGATGAGCGACGAGATTACGGATGGTGAAAGATGAGAGATCGAGGCGGAGATGGTGGAGAGAGGTTGTGGAGAGGAATGGAAGATGGAGAAAACGCGGCGGAGATGGTGGAGAGATGATGTGGGGAGGAAGGGTTGGTGGGCGATGGAGTCGTAGATGGTGGAGAGAGGATGTAGAGAGGAAGGGAAGATGGAGAAACGAGTCGGAGATGGTGGATAGAGCTTTGAGCTCGATGGAGGTGGAGAAGAAAGGGAAGACGGAGAGAACGAGGTAAGTAAATCCGATCCCTTTCTTTTTTTTTTTTAATGCTATGAAAAGTATATGTTCTTAAAACATACCGCCTAAATCCATTTTTTTCACTAAGTGTTGGCGCTTATTCTAAAAACTTGGGTGATTAGTGAGTTTTTTTTTTCACTTTACCGAATTTTCGGCATAGCATAAGTAAAGTGCTATAACTTTGCGAGGCAGACTTCCAAATACCTTTCCATAGCAGTTAGGAAAATTGTGCTATCTTAATCTGCTATGAATACCTATATTTGTTGTAGTGGTAGTTGCAGTCACCAGCACAATTCCATTATCGTTGTCATATACTGGAGGCTTCCACTCAGCAAGGACTATTCATTATTTTGTCAAAAAATAACACTCAAAAACCATATTCCATAGACTATAGTATAATGGTTGCAAGAGACAAATAAAGAACATTACCGATCAATGTGCATCCATAACGGTTAAACGCAGGGCTCATTCCAGAAGTGACCTTAACAAATCCATAGCTTGTTTGAGTTTAATATTTACTTTGAAATTGTTAAAAGGTGTAACTAATAGTCTCATACCTTTTTGCCTCGGGTTAGAGACAGTCTTATATGTGTATTGTCAAACATCCCATTGGTTATGAGAGTTTTGAAGATGGCTGCTTTTACCTATGCATTTTCCATTGTGATAACTATCATTCAGAACCCAAGAATCCAAACTATGACAATGGTATGATCTTCATCAAAATGCTTACCTCATCGCGGGTTGGGACATTGTTGAAAGCTAGAGCCTTTGCTGAATCAAACAGCCTAAATGAAATAATTCAACATATTTATAAAGAATATTTGAAAGAAGTGCTAGGGCTTTACTCTTACTTGCTTCTTACCGCTCTAGATGTTCTTCAAGCTTGAATACTTTGCCTTTGTAGATTCTAAGACCTTCCCATACAGCCACCGCCTTGCACCACGGAGTCAAAAACGGAAACCTTAAACAAGAATATAAGAATATATAAACATCAGTTTTAAATCGGATACATAAACAAAGTAAACATGTATATAAAGTTTTTTTTTTTTTTTTTTTTTTTTTTGCTAACCGAGTATCCTGGTCCCACCGAGGTGGTCCAGACTAAAGACCGAAGTGAGCATAGATGCTGCCAGGGCGTCACCATGTGGCTCACCGTGTAACGGTCTTTGGTCTCGGGTGCTGCAGCCCACATGTAAATTTCCGCAGTGGCCAAGGTTCGAACCCAGGGGCGGGCACTCCAGCTGGAGCTCCTATACCACTAGACCAAAGCAACTTGGTTATGTATATAAAGTTTAAGCACCTTGGCCATCTCACGTGGCAAAATCTCATCACCAACCCAAGCAAAAAGTTTAGCATTTTCAGGAACTGGAAGACTAGGAGGAGCTAAGGGGCTGGCCAAGAGAGATGACTTGCCCTTCACGTGACGCCTGAGAGTGTTGTATAGCGGTAAACAATGCTCCAGTAAATCGTAATGCCTCATATTGAATGTCTAAAAAAAATACAAAACACACATTGTCGTTTAAATGATTCTTTGAGTTTCAGAATCATTTAACTGAAGTAAATCTTGCATGGACCCCTACACGAGGGTATTTCCTAGGAGACGAAAAACCAGTTGATTCATGAACAGTCTTGTACCACCATGAAGCCCATACTCCATCTTCTGGTATGGGACCAGCCTCCCATCTTCAAGAAAACACAATGATACAAGACTATGGTTAGTGGGTTATGATTGGAATAAGGGTTGGTTAGAGAATTTTAATTAGTTAGTGGGGTTTTTTTTTATCGTTGATTTTGATATTTTTACATTTTATATAGTTTTTTTGCGCCTTTAAATAATACTCCTATATAAATTGTTCTTATGGTTAGTTATAAGAAGTGTTAAGTGTCATCTTATAATGCAATGGTTTCAAACTAATTTTAATAAAATAAAGTGTTGGGAAAACTTACCCTAATCATTTTTAGTTTTCAAAGTGAACAAAGATTCTTATCACACAAACAATGAATCATTGTTTTGATGTTTACGCTCAAATCCAAGAGAACGCAAAATAGTCTTACTTAAGCATAGAGGCTTGAAAATAGATGAATGATACACAAAATATGCATCTTCTTACATAAGATAATCAAGTTTTCTTGTTTTTTTTTTTTTTTGTAACAAGTTTTCTTGTTACAGTATTCATAATACAGAAATGAAACCTCGGGATTTCGCTGAAGGTCATCTGCATCGATGACTGGTGGTGGTGTTCCCATCTGGCAGAGATCGCTGTATATTGAAACTAAGTCTGCCAATCCCACGTCGAGAAATGATAATGGGATTACCTTACCAAAAGAAGGCTGCATGAAAATACAAATAAACAATAAGAACAAGAACCCCCAAAATTTTATGAATTAGTATATGGACATACCCACAAATTTTTTTAACTAGCTTATATTGAATTCTTACTAAATTGTTTATGGCGTCCAACATTTTAACACGAGTCATGTGCAAACCAATTCAGAAGCATTTCATAACACCAGAAGTGAGCTTGGGAAGCTTACCAATATGTGAACCGGATTGCGTATCAAGATAAAGTGCTTTCCTTTACTCATTAGTTCACTTGGCAAGCCAAGAATACGATGTTTTGCCAAATTCTGTGCATAGAAGAGCCATAAACACAATAAAAATCACACACTTAATCTCAAAACAGAGCGTGGTATAGGACGAAAATGAAATCTTCTGAAAGAGAAGTGAGTATAACCTTACAAAACCTATATTTCTTCTTTCCTGGACCATAAATGATGTCTTTCACCACCTTATGTCCATCAATTTCCTATCAGAAAATGCTACGATTGATATTTCTTTCTCCACAAGGAACAAATTCATCAATGTCTTAAAACATCTCTAACTCCACTACGTTTCATTTCGAAATAGAGTTTGAAATATAGTTTTTTTTTGTAAATCCTATTTAATTTTCTACTACTTAACAGAGTAAAAAAAATATTTGCGTCTTTTACTCACCTCTATTTTTATTCCGAAATGGAACAAATTTGAGTAAAAATTAATTTTACTACGAAATACTATATTTTAAAGAAAAAAAAGAGTAATATATTAGATATGCTGTTGATACGTTGAAACCTAAATGGATTACTGACATACCATGCTAGCGAAAATCTCATCTCTGTATAGCCTATCAGCACCTGTAGCTTTAAGGAACGAAGCGTTTAATGGCTCGTCCAGCACTTCGATGTCATCTCTCTGGTGATTTAAAACCAAAATATCTTTTCAAGATATAAATCACACAGACAAACATTTTTCTGTCAGTCAAGATAACTGTATCCCATGTACCTGGGCAAAGGAGTACATGAGAGCGGTGCTGAGTGATCTTGGACAAGACCATGAGTGAATCACCTCCATTGAAGACGATCGCTTTGAAAATCAAACAAGCACTTTGATCTGTTATAAAGTCAACTTCAACTCAAATGATTTGCCTCTGTACGTGTTTTGCTTATTCTGTCAGTGCTTGTCTTTATATATTACTAGAACCAGACCGAGAATCTTGGAGTTATGTTAAAAAGGATAAAAGATTCCCTTCTCACTTTTGGATAAAATTAGACACGTTCAAAAGTTTACCAGATTTGGCCTATTGGTCAGAAGATATGTTTTTTTTCCATTTTAGGTTGTCATTGTTTTCAGATTTTTGAATCAGGTTTTAGTTTTAGTTTTTCTTTTTGAAACATATTTATCAGCTATATATTTTTAATTTTTTTTTGTTTATTACTTCTGATAGCGTTAATATCTTTTCTTAGACACACAATATTATTTACTCCCTCCGTACCATTGAGATAAATGTTCTAGGAACAAAAATTATTTCATAAAGACATATTTTTGTGTTTTCTGTGAATAAGTTGTAAACTTCAAAAAAATAATTGATTGAATCACTATTGGTTAACCACATTGTGATGGACTGATGGTTTCTATTAGACGAACAGTCGTCATGTTGGTATCATGTTGGTATAGGCCAAAGATTATTTTCTCTCTAATGTGAAATTACTAACTCTACATATGGCCTTGCAAATATAAAAAAAATTGGGAAAGTGGGTCATAGCCGAGTTTTCAATTTGGGCTTCGGGTCGTCGGAAGTTTTTTTTTGTCTAATGGGTCGCCACGATTTTCGACCATGTGCAAGTTATGTATAAAATACGCCCAACACCTGGTCAACCACTTTAATGACAGAAACGCCATTGAGTCCTTGCACGTGAGAGACAGTCTCGATTCCCAACACCCTCAACCCATTAACTTCATCGTCTTTACTGACTGACATGTTATTGGCGGTAAACCACTGCGGTAATTAAACACCTTTACTGTCTCTCTCTCTATCTATCTCTCTCTCCTCTCTCTCTCTCTCTCTCTCTCTCTCTCTCTCTCTCTCTCTCTCTCACCTCTCTCCTCGCTACTGCGATTAGTCGTGGAATCTAGAAATCCCGAGCTCTTTCGCGGCTGTGAGCTCTGTTTCAGCTCGGAGAGCGAAGAATCGTCTTATATTATACCGGTATGGTAGTGGAAGCGGAGAAAATGGAGAAGTTGGTGCGTCGGCAGACCAGATCGACGCGCGAAAAAGAGAAACACCCCCACCTACCAAAGATCAACGGTACCAGGTTCGTCTGCTCATTTATTTAAAAAGTTCAAGTGGATGTTGTTACTGATTTCCTTCTCTTCCCACCTACGAAAAAGAGAAACCCCCCCCCCCCACCTACCTTCGCTGATGTTGTTTTTGATTTCATTCCCTTTACCAAAAGAACTTTCACCGCAGCTCCGAACTCCGTTATTAGTTTCCATCAATTTCAGATTTGGTGGGTGCATCTCGATGAAATCTGAGGCACAAAAGCTTTTCTACTATTAGGGTTCCTCTTTATCATCCTCTAGTCTTTATTATGTCTCACCATTAACAATTAAGCATACCCAAATCTTTATTATTATTATAATTATAACCCAAAAAATCAACACAATTCTGGTGGAAAAAAGCAAGAAAAAGTCCCAGATTTACCCAGGTAAAACCGGTTACCAGTCACATAAAGTAACTCCGACGGGTTGAGAAAAAAATTTCTCCGGCTGAAGGTTGGGTCGGACTCGCACGTGTGTGGAGCTGCGAGTTATGTCGTTAGGTCGGTAGGTGTTTGGGTCGTTTTTTAATTGTAAAAAATTTAAGTTATGTAGGTCAAAGTTAATGGGTCAAAAGGCCAAAACTGTCATCGATTATTTCTCTCTCTTAGGTATGCAAAATTCAAATAAACACTTGGGCCGACCCAAACTCACAATTAAAAACTTTACGCGACCCATTTAGAAAACATACTCTTACAAATATAGACACATTGTTTAAAAACCTTTTGAATACCCGGAGAAAATATCAATCTATAGCTACACCTCCACTTGGAGAATTAGTTTAGGCTTTTCCATATACTGGAGATACCCTTCAAGTTAATCAAAAAAATCACTTAAAATATTAAAATTTAAAATTATAAAAATAATAAATTTATTATAGTGATTTTAATGAGTTTTTTTAATATGTGTAAAACACTAGAAAATCTGTTTTTTTTTTTGTTTTTTTGCTGAACGGAGATAGTATTCTGTAAAAGTAGAAAAGAAATCACGTGTTTTAGGTGTTTTAAAAAAATCACGTGTTATAGTTTTTAGTCTTTGTTAGTTTCAATTCTTACGTTATTTTATATTTGCTTATGGTAGTGCTGATTTGTTTATGGTAACGCTGATTGTGAATCCATAGTGCTGACTACGAGTTCATAGACCCACGATCTTTATTTTGTAATATTTCTGAAAGCGACGAATCTTTTTTAATGTTCTAGCTTTTGTCTTTGTTAGTTTAATTCTTACACAAATTTTATTTGTTTATAGTAGTACTGATCCGGCTGGACAATCAGAAGAGAAGCGGAGGGGGTGTCGAGGTTCTCGACAGACTCGTCGGTGAGCTCAGCGCTAGTTGCCGAAGCCATGGCGATGAGACAAGCAGTAAAAGAAAGCTGGATACTGAGCCATAAGAGACTGAGATGCGAAGCTGACTCTGCTCAACTAATCAAAGCAATCAATGGTAATGAAGTTCCCTTGGAGATTTATGGCATTGTTGCCGACATCCTAGACTATTCCTTTAGTTTTGAAGCTTATAGTTTTTGTTTGGATTCCTAGAGAAAAGAACCTTGTTGCTGATGGTTTAGCAAAACAGGGTTTTGTTATGGTTGAGGCTTTAATGGCCAACACCTAACTCTTGCTATGGTTATTAATATGAATGTGTTTCAAAAAAAAAAAATAGTAGTACTGATCTGTCTATGGTAGCTCTAATTTTGAACTTATAAACCCACGTTCTGTATTTGTTATTTATGTGAAAGTAACAATCGTTTCTAGTGCTTTAAGTTTTTAATCTTTGTTAGTCTAACTACTTTCACTAATTTATATTGTTTATGGTAGTGCTGATCTGTTTATGACAGCGCTAATTAATCTTCAACCCATTGACCAACGTTTTCTATTTGTTATTTGTTTGAAAGTAACAAATCTTATCTAGTGCTTCTAGTTTTTAGTATTTGTTAATTTAATTTCTTACACTTATTAATTTATATCTGTTTATAGTAGTGCCGAATTTGATCTACTATTTATTTTAATCAATTATTTTAGAGAATATGCCTTCAACAACATGTTTCACGGAAGCACAAAAGAGACGAAAAGAAAGAAAATGATGGGTTGGTGAAATCACTGCACGGTTTTATTGAGTAAACTAAAACAACAAATCCTTGATAAATAATATAAAAGTAAAATTTTAGTTTTATTGGTCTATGATAATTTTTTTTTATATGTGTCATGTGTGATCTAGCAGAGACTAGACCCGTTTGTTGCCAAAAAAAAAGAAGCAGAGACTAGACAGATATCATTGTCGCATTCGCATATCATAAGTGTGAATGAGTTTTCTCCAAATAAATTCCAACTCTGCAAAATAAGCTTCAGGTACGAAAAAAGTGATAGCGTTTAGCGGTTGTTTTGTTAAGCAGCCTTAAGCTGATATCTCTCACAACCGCATGAAACACGCGATTTCTACCACCATCTTTCAGACCTTACCAAACTAAATACCATGTCCCGAAAAAGTTTACATTTAACTATTCAAGAATCTTTAGTTTCAGTTATAAAGAAACTACACTGTTCTAATAGAAACACATTATATCTGGAGGATGCTGAAAAGATCCTGACGCTTAAGCGGCCATACGAATGCATATACGGCAATAGCTCGAAGTAAAGCATAAGTTTTCTCGACGTCGAAGTTTTCCTTTTAATGATATTAGAAAGTATTCTGGCATTGGCCTTTAGATTATGCTATGTGATCATTAGCGAGAATAAGCAGTGGCCTCGATGCGAGCATTATCGCTCATGCCTGTGGAACAAGAGTAGAGGAACCATGTTTGTCTTAAGCAACCTGTGGAACTTGTCTCATTTCTTTGTCTTGACTTCCCAATGTGATTTTGTCTTCAGATGCTAATGGCAGAACCGATTTGAACATTGACCATGTTGCAGTTCTTGAATGAGATAATTACAATTATGATGCAACTATAATTGTACTGAAGGGTTGTCAATGCAAATTCTGTTGTAACTATCTATGATGATGTAACTAAACATATATATTCAATATTTTCAGCTTTGTTTTTATTCCTCGTACTTAAACTGGTATAGGAACAAAAGTAAACCAACGTGACTATTAGTAAAGCTTCTAGCTTCCTTGAATGCTTGAGCTTATTCCAGGAGGTCAAATTCAGACACATACACAAAGCCATGCAGACAAGCTGTAAGAGATGCTATGTTGTGATCTTATAACTGATAACAGCTTAAGATTCACAGTGATATGGTGTTCTTTATTTGGATACAGTGGGGAAAAAAATCAAGGAGGTTCTTGAGATCAAGCAATGAAATTTTGCATGTCCAATTGACAAGATGGAGATGCCCCAAATTGATCTGGAAGTGTTAACACTTAGTTTGATTTATTAGGGATATGCAAATACAAATTCACGTTTCCAGAAGTCTTGAAGATAAGAGACGACATCAATGGGTTGAAGGTGATTAAAAGCAGTTTCTATTATTTTCGTAAAGGTCCATCAGAGCACTCCCATCAATGAACTTAGAGCATCTGCATCAGTGAATTCCATGGGGAATTCACACAGTTTTCGAAAAAAAAATATTAAAATAAACAAAAGAAGTGAACTTGTCTCTGAACCCGGATCATCACTGTAGCGCGGGTCCTACGGCACGTGGCGATCCGCGATTGGTCCGATTAATTATTTTTTTTTAAAACAAAAATCAAACAGAAAAAAATAATAAAAAATACTTTGTGAACCCCTTCTATGGGTTCACTGATGCAGATGCCCTTATCGGGGGGGGTTCACACAGATTCCAAAAAAAAAAGTATTAAAATAATGTACAGTGATGAACCTGCCTCTTCCCAGTTCTCTCCAGTGAATCTGCGTCCCGCGAGTTCATCACTATTTTGCGGGGTCCATGACACGTGACGGTCCGCGATTCGTTCGATTTTTTTTTTTTAAATCAAACAAAAAAATTAATAATAAAAAATTATAAACTTGAACCCGAAAAAGGGTTCACTAATGCATCTTAGCTACCTAGCAAATTAAATTAAAAATCGTTTTAAAAAATACTCACTAGTTTTAGAAGCATACAAATTCCGTAATAGTTATTAAATGAATTACAACTAAATCCACTTGCATTATAGTGGAATTTGATGTACAATCAAACTCTAATTTTTTTTGTCATCAAGAAACAAACTCTAATTCATCTATTTTATTACAATAACAACATGACCAGTTAAAAAAAGTATTAAAATAATGTACAGTGAACCTGCCTCTTCCCAGTTCTCTCCAGTGAATCTGCGTCCCGCGAGTTCATCACTATTTTGCGGGGTCCATGACACGTGACGGTCCGCGATTCGTTCGATTTTTTTTTAAATCAAACAAAAAAATTAATAATAAAAAATTATAAACTTGAACCCGAAAAAGGGTTCACTAATGCATCTTAGCTACCTAGCAAATTAAATTAAAAATCGTTTTAAAAAAAACTCACTAGTTTTAGAAGCATACAAATTCCGTAATAGTTATTAAATGAATTACAACTAAATCCACTTGCATTATAGTGGAATTTGATGTACAATCAAACTCTAATTTTTTTTGTCATCAAGAATCAAACTCTAATTCATCTATTTTATTACAATAACAACATGACCAGTTAATAAAAGGATGTGTCCAACTAATTATTATTTTTTATTTAAAGATAAAACAAAATATATCTAATTAATTAACAGTTTGCTCCTATTACAATATTATACATTTTCGTTTGATTGTGGACATAATGTGTTTAGTGGCTGCCATACTTTCGTTGATAATTTCTAATATAACCGCCTGTTCATATAACCTAATATAATAATCCTATTAATAATTAAATGATCATGTGACTTTTCATTCACATTAGATTTTTTTATTTACATTCGGTCAAAATTTACAAAACTCATTTTTATTTGCACGACAAATTATTATGTGTAATAATAACGTTATATAAATCATTATATATGATCAAATCATGAAAATTTAATAAAAACATATAATTTTATCTATTTAATTACTATAAACAAAATTGTAACTAAACTTTGTTATTTTTTTAAAAACATATTAATAACTGTATAGAAATAAAGTATAAAATTAATGTGTGAAATAACTATGGCACAAGTGTATAGCTATACAATATCACAAATTCAGTACAATTATCAAAACCTCTTACTATAATTTTTTTGTAATAGACGAGGGCACTCGGATCCTCGAGCCGGGTCTTGTCGGGTACGGATCCTTTGGGTCTTGTATATTTAGACCCAATAGGATAACTAGAATTTGTCGGTTCGGTTTTTTTTCTGGATCGGGTTCAGTCCTCGTCCTGTCGGGTTCGGCCAAAAGAAAACCCAAAAACACAAAAAAAAACCAGAAAATATTTAAATACCCTGGATTTTTCTGTTATCCGAGTTATATTTTTGAAAATCTAAAATTTAGCCGAAATCCAAACCATTACCCGAAAACCAATATCTGGAAATATTCAAATACCTGAAAATATCTGAAATTTTACCCAAAAATTTGACCCAAAGACATGAAAAATACCTGAAATCTTATCTGCTATCCGAATTTATTTTAAAAAACCTAAAATTTTACCCTAAATCCAAAACCATTCCCGAAAACCCATATTCGATACTTAAAAAATACATGATACCAAAAAATACTGAAACACTCATATATACCTAATATATACTAGAAGTTTCGGGCCCTCTTCGGGTCTTGGGTCTCGGATTCGGATCGGTTCGGATCCAAGAACCGCGGGTCCTCCACAGCAAGATCCAATAGGATTAAAAAATCGGTTCGATTCCTATTCGAACTGGAATTTTTCGAGTCGGTTTCGGATCTGATCCTCGAGTCCGGATAAAACGTCCAGACATAACAAAAAAAATACAAATATAAAAATTAATTTAAAAAAAAAGTAAACAAAAAATATACCCGTCCTAGTTATGTAATTAAAATTCTCTATTAAATAATACCTCCATAGTCTCTCTTTCCTCAAGTTTTATCAACTCCTCTCTACATTTTGATCATCTTTATCTGTTTTGTGATTTTTTTTTAATATGCGAAAAAGTCTGGATTATCCATGATATAAGAATACATCAAATGAGTCATCAAAAATTATTATTCATACTAGGTTATTTTACCGCGCTACGCGCGGATTTGGTTGATCAAATTAAATAGGTACATATATAATATGCTTAAGAAAATTATGTTTAAAAGTAATAAATTAAGAGTCATATTTTGATTTTCTTAGTGATCTTCACGTATTTGTATCTTTAGATATTGTGTTATGTTGTTGCTAAAAAAAGGTTTTGTGTTGTTTTTTGTTCTTAGAGACAAAAAAAAACTTAGTCAATTATTTTGTGGTAAATAATTTACATAAAGATTATTTTAAGGGAAAATTCTACAAAATACTTCAACTAAATTTCATTAATTGGTTTAATTATTTTTGTACTATTAGTTTAATACTTCAAATATTTTTTTTGGTTCATATATATATTCATTAATTTTTAATATTGTGCTCATTTTAATATTCAAACTATGTTACTTGAATAAAAAATATTAATAAGTTTCAAATGAAATTTATAAAATTTTCTAAATTCAAACCAAATATTAAAAAAATTCTATTTTGAATTTTAGCAATAAAATCAACTAAATTTGGATAAATTTAAGAAAAATTAGAAAAAAAATATTTTGATTGGAAAATAAATGAATAATATTCATTTTTTAAGTTTCAGTATACACATTAAAGTTGATATTAACTAAAATTAAAAAAGTATAAGATTATCCTCAATTTAGTTTATTTTCCTATAAATTAACATAAAATTACAAATTTTAAGATTTGGTTTTGAATTTTGTAGAGTTTTTTTTTTTAGTTTTGTTTGAGACTTTTTAATAATTTTCTTTAAAATGAGCATATCTTGAATATTAAAGTGGACATAATTTTAAAGTTAGTGTATTAAAATGAACAAAATAATTAATTGAAGTATTAAACTTGGTTGAAAATAATTCGAGTATTAAAAATGTAACAAAGTTTACTTAAGATACTTTTATAGAATTTCTCTTATTTTAAATCTTTTACAGTTGCAGACTTACATTTTAGTCTTTACGATCAAAATAGAAATTAAAATTTATGAGAACAGTAATCAAAATATATAGTTGTGGATACAGGAATTCGTTTTATGTAAATTTTTTTTATAGAAATATAAAATTATATATATTTTCCGTGCAGATAATATTTTATTTAAATCATTTAAAAATTGAAAATCTGTGAATGTTTTGTATTTAAATTCTGTCAATCAAAATTATGTTTTCTCATTTTTGATATATAAAAGCCAATTATATTAATAGTTTTGATATTTCTAGAAGATTGACTTTTCTTTTGGTAAAAAAAAATGAAGAAATGTATTTAAAGCATCTTATTCTAAACAGTATATATTAGTTTTATGAAGGTTTTGTTAGCTAGCTAGTTATTGTAATCTTCCTAACCACATAACTATAACACTTAGAAGATAAGTGATAATATAAGATGCTATTAGAATCCTCAGGTTCATCGAAGGTTTTCTTTTAAGAAACGAACCTTGAAAGTGTAAAATATAAATGAACATTTGATCTAATAAAGTTCCATTACTAATTTTGTTTAGGGTAATAATTGTAAATTACAATAAAATAGAAAAGTTTAATGTTCGTAGTATTTTGTAGTTATAGGATATTAATTGCTAATAAGGCTAAAAGAAAAATAAAATTAAACTAATATCTCTAAGCATTACATATTGCAGTATAATGATAATAGATTCATACTGTTTTTTTTTTCTTATTAAGATAAGCCATAAACTGTATTAATTAGCCAACACATATATGATCCTAGAAAGCACATACAATAAACGATATATGATTGTTGTAAAAATAATGCATAAGTGTATTAAAATCATTAGAATCTTGTTTTACATTCACCAAGCTTTATCTTACATCCACCAAGCCTCTCAAATCTCAGTGCATCAGTTGAACAACATTCTCCAGACTTCATCATATTCCCAATCTCCCGCCTCGGTTCACCACTCTCCAGATGTCGATACCCCTCTGTATATATACTGCCAAAAAGACTGGTTTCAGCCCCTTTCAAGCATCGCTTGTAACTGAGTTCGAGCTTCAGCAGAAACACAAAACCTTCACCATCCTCTGAGGTTGTTGAGGTCTGTCGGAACTGAGGAGAAGCAGATGACCACAATGTCACAGTGTTTGATAAATTGAGCCACGTGCTTCTTTCCCAAGTTCCATCACACTCACTGCATTCTGAGTAAAACCATATCTCAACCAACACCACTGACTAATATCTATACTGGTCTTGGAGATATGAATCGTACTCCGTGTTGTTGCTTCCACTATGAGCCACCAAAAATCAGCCTATAGAGACTCACTTGTTTTCAAGGAGGGAAGCATGTTAAACTTGAGAAAGATTGTGTTCAACTCCAATGTCATTATGTCAAGAAGATGATCCAAAGAGTGCGTGCTTGAATAAAACGCCAAGCGCCTTGCAGTGGATGCCACTCATCTTTGTCTCAATGAGTTGGTGTGAACGGTGCCAATGCCCTTTCCATCTTAAAAAAGTTCAGTACTCGCATCAAACGTACGATAGCTAGGTCATGTGTGAACACAAACTCGTATGTTTGACCATCACATTGGCGTGGTCTAGCTATACATGACAACCCAAATCCCTACATTAAAAAGGTATAAGATATAACTCAGTTCTATATAACAACTTAGATTTAAGACATAGAATGGCAAGGTTTTTCAAGGATCATACCAAATCAATTGCATATCAATATATCCAGAACAATACTCTCTCACCAGAATTCGTGAAAATTTGGAAACATTATCTGCTCAATTGATCAAAACAGGTCCGCTGCAAAATATTGATATTGACGGGTTAAGAGAAGCTCAAAGAAGTGGTGTCTAAGAAATAAGAAAACACATACTCATGCGATTGCACATGAACCAAAAGATGCCGCATAGTTGCTATCTCCGCTTCGTTAAGGATGGGACGCTCTCATGTCCATTGACCAGCTTCATGTGTCCAACAACATCTATTACATTGTTCACAAAGAGTATAAGTTAGATGGCTCCAAAATAAAATGTCTAAGTTTTTATCATCACATGAAATTGAAACAGAAATCCTATTTATGCTAAGCTACGCTTTGATGCTCGACAAAATCAAAGGGTGAAGGTTAATAAGTTGTGTTAGTTAACAATACAAACCATACTTCATTCATCGACAGGTTTCTCTTCCAAGAGTTACTTCAGAGAATGATTATAAATAATATTAAGACAAACCAAAACTCTTTAAAAACTTGAACAAATTACTTCACTCTACTTTAAAAAGAATAGAGATTTAATTATATAAGCAGGAAGAAAAGCTAAAAACTGCACCCAATCATAAAACCATGGAACTCAGAGATGTATTGAAAATTTAGAGATCTCACCGTAGAGGTCACATTTGAGATCACATTTAGCTTCAAAATCCTCATATGAATGGAAGCGTAAACGGTCTTCGTCAAAGGGGACGGGACTGTCATTAAGAACCGACATGATAGAGTTCTATGAGAAAGAAACGGTTACGCTATAATAAGCAACCCGGTGCACCGTTTTGTTTTTGGATCCGTAGAAGGTCAAGAGACTGTAAACTGATCCTTGTTTCATGTCAGGCAAATATTTTTTAACACATCCTGATGGAATGAATCCTTGAATAACAGTTCCTTGAAGAAGATGTAAAAATTAACATAACACAGAAGGAAAATATATAAGACAACCATGTTTAACAATATATTAAATCAGTGGAAACACGACCATGTTTAACGATATATAAAATCAGTGGAAAATATAGGAAACTAAATTTTGGAGGATTCACGAACCTGTTCGTCGATGAGGAGAATTTCCAGACCAATAAATGTTTTTTTTTCAGTGGGTTTCGGAGCTCCCAGAAATGGATTAGACGGTAGCATATCTGGGTTTCGTGGGGACCTAGTGATATAGCTCTGAAGAACATAACTTCCTGATCATTGGCCATGCTAGAGCTTGAGATCGATTTGAGGAGATTTGAGTGTTTTGGTTTGTAGCAAAAGAAAGAAAAAACAGTAGTATATAAAGAATGAGAAAGGGAGGGATGCGAAACGAAATCATAAAGAGTGAAGTTAACAAAACTATTGATTGATAAGAAGTGAGATTGCGGTAACGGAGGTCGCAAGAACTCGAAGCGGAGAAGACGAAGTGTCTGAGGGGAAGGCGATAGAAGCTATCATCGTTTCAGAAGTTAGGGCTATTGAAGTGGGCTCTTTTTTGGGCCAGAGCTAAGTAGTTTAAAGCCATAGAAGAAACTCAGAATTGAATAAACAATGTGTAAAATAGCTTATCCCTAATTGGATGATTTTTTAAGCTTACGTGTCATAGCTCTCCTTTGAGCTTATTTTGCTTTTAATATTGTAAGATTCTCTGACAAAATATTTAATGTTTCTGACTGTCTATCTAAATGATTTTATAGACATATGGGTATCAGTGTTACAAAGAAAAAGTGTTACAAAAAAAACATATGGGTATCATGTTTCCGAAACTAATAATTATATTATTGAGGAATTCACATTATTAACTAAAGATAATGAGTGATCAATCAGGAGCGGATCTAGAAACATTTTCTGTCGGGGTCACAGTGCTAAAAACAACAATAATTAAATTAGATTGGAGGCACCTTTTAAATTTTTCCATAAGAATAGTTTTGTAGATAAACTAAGTTATTTAAGCAAAAATAAAGAAAGAATAGGGGGCACATGACCCCATACCCATCCACTTCCGTCCGCCACTGTGATCAATGTAAATTTGGATTAATTCTACCATATAACAATGACACTAATGCAAGCACACTAATGAAAACACATGTAAATTTGGGATTTGTTACTTACATATTTGAGGTTTTTTCTTTAAATACCAGAATTGGACATATATTTTCTGTTAGATTCATTACTTTTGTATTCTGAAATTTAATTTTAATTTTATCATCATATTGACGTAAATGTTAATTTTTGCTATTTTATAAGCATCCTTTTTCTAGTTCTTATTCGCAACTAATGATTTCAAACTATGTTATCAAACTAGTATTGTTATCATTTTGTTTTTTTTCTTATATTTTACTCGGATATTGCTTATTTTTTGCTTATATTGTGATTATTTTATTATTTAGTCTTATGTGAAATTTTAAACAGAAAATAATGAATAACATTCATAAGTTCTTCCATTAAATTTATAAATTTTGTTGAGTACTTTATATTTTACATATTATATTGAAATTTGTTGGGTACTTCATATATACTAGTTTCTCCCTCGAGTTTTTTTCCTCATATATTAATTTTTGGGGAATTGCATCATACATCCATCAAACAAATTATAATTCACCCACTACCTAAAAACCTTGTTTTTTTCAATATACACTGCACACATTATAGATTATTGACATATTACCCTTCTCAATCAACTGATGAAATCTACTAACAAAAATAATTAAAAAATATATAACAAACTCTTAGCCACATCTTTTAATCCATCACCACCACCGCCACGTCTCTACTCCACTGTCTCTCTTTCTTCTTCAGATTATCAACAAAATCATACATTTTCTTCTGTCACATAATTCATCTCTTTCAATACTTCACCAAAAGAACAATCAATTGTTCTAAAGAAGAGACAACGATGAAGTCATAGACGGTGAGCACACACAATACCTCTTTCATTTCATTTCTTTTTTTAAAAAAAATCTATTGATTCTCACAATCATGCTTTTGTTTTCGTTTCTGTTTTTGTTTTTGTTTTTGTTTTAAAGATCTACTGGTGAAGAACAAACAACAATGAAAGCGTAGATGGTGAGCACACACAACAACTCTTTCATTTTTCTTCTTCTTTTTTTTCTTAAATCAATTGATTTTCACAATCATGCTTTTGTTTACATACTTTGTTTTCGTTTCTGTTTCTGTTTTACAGATCCAGTGGTGAAGAACAACAACGGTGAGTCAGTAAAAGCATCATCGTGTCGGAAAAAAGAGAGGAGATGAAGACGATCTCTATATGGTAGTGAAGAATAATGATGGTGAACGAAATGAATGTGTATCAGCCTGTCTAAAAGAAAGAATTGAAGAAGATGAACTCGCCGTCTATACTATATTTGGTGAAATGAATAGGATAGTATATATTCTTAAGTATAGCTACCTATGTACGGTTACCATACTATTTGAGACATATTTCTATACTACTCCTTAAAAATGTAATAATATGTCATGTTTTTAAATTTGATAGGTCTCTTCTTTATCATTTTGTGTGATTGATTGTAATATGAAATTCATTTTTCGAGTGTTGGACAAATTTTATTATTTGGAACATTCGTTTACTATACTACTTAGACTATATGGAATATAAGATATGCAACATGCTAACCAAGTAAATGTGCTTTCAAATGTTTAATATTGAAAAACAAATTATAAATTGTATTTGGATTTATAGGTTACTGCCTAGGGTTTAGATTTACTAAGTACAGGTTTGGGTATAGTAAACCATATTATATACATTCTATTTGGGTTTATACTTCCTTGATTATGGTTTAGCTTAATCTATTTATTTAGGTTTAGGGTATATTTGGATTAGGGTTTAGTTGCTAGAATTTAGGGTTTAGTATTTAGAAGGTGAAGGGGTATGGTTGGAGTCAACATTAACTTCTTTCATGCAATCATAGACATTTTATAGTTTCACCAATATGTACTATGTTATTTATTTTGTTCCATTCTATTTGGGTTTTGTGTTTATATTTGGGTTTAGGGTTTATATTTGAGTTAGGGTTTAGTGATTAGAGTTTAGGGTTTAATATTTGGAAATTTATGTTTGGGTTTTGTGTTTATATTTGGTTTTAGGGTTTATACACTTTTTATTTTTTTTAAAATTATGTTTCTATCCACTCATTCTACTGCATATAGTAAATAAATATGTTGTAAATAAATTTGTGACATGAGTTCTTTTACGTGATGTGTTTGTAAATAATAGTGATTCATTATTGACCGGCAATAAAAAAAATTTGGATGGATTAAATTAGTACGTGGCTGCACGTGTTTCTATCAAATAAAGTAGTATTAATTTAATCTTCACCCTATGTTATTTTGACCAAGTCATATCTAACAATACAATACAGGAAGAAGGGGCATAACCGGATAATAATTGGCATAAATGATAGCTATTACATTACGTCAAAATCAATGCCACTCACTTAATTTTGATGCCAAAGTTTGTTATTCAGCTAATTCACCCTTAATTTTTTTTCCACCTTATCAGTTATCAGTGGACAAAAACTTGTTGACAAAGAACAATAGTGGCATGACAACTCTTGTGTTATTTAATCAGACGTTATTTTATTTGTATAATATATGAACAAACGAATTCACAATTCATTGTAACGCCAATATTCTAGCTTTTTATACAGCAGCGTCCTGGAACGCGATTTTGTTGTCTCGTAGTTGCGGTTTGGTCATTAAAGCCTGTGATTAGTCAGTCAATCGTTTGAAACTTGCATCTGCGTTTCAGAAGCTTATTATGACACGTTTACAGACCAAAACAGAAGCAGAAGCACATTGAGATACAGTGCTCCGCGAAACAGGGAATCTTATCCGCCTTAAACCCCTCTCGACCGAAGTCGACGAACAGACAAAAGATCCTCAGATGGAGTTTGAGATCAATCAAAGCTAGTTTTTTTTTTCTTTTTCTTTCTGTGCGACATCTTCTTGGTTATCGAGAATGGCGCTCGTGAGGAGGCTTCACACAGTTCCTTCCTTCTTTGTTGAGAGCAGCTGGATCAAGAGAATCTTCTTCCCTTCTTCTTCCTTTAAATGCGTTTCAGGAAGATTCATGGTTCCATTGCTTCGCTTTGACTTAGAACTATGAATCATTGGCAAAGTTTCAATTTAACGCAAAAAGATTCAATCTTTAAGCTTCTTTCTCCTTTTGATTTAGCTTCCATTGCTTGGCTTTGGTTTGGTAATAACTTAGCTTAGCTGAAAAAAAGGAATCAACTTTTATCTTCTTCACATTTGATTGAGCTAAAAAGGAATCAACTTTGATCTTCTTCATCGTTTGTTTTCCAGTTTTCGAAGTGGAAGTGAGTTGTATTGGATTCAGAGTGGAGATGATATCAAATTAGCATTCTTCGCTTTGTCACGCTTACGTTTCTCATTTTTGTGAATCCTTTCTCCATTGGTTTGACTATGATGTAGTGCTTTTGATTAATGTAATTGACATGTTTCAGTTCCTGACACTTATGGAAAAAACGTTTATTCACGCTTTATATGAGCGCTACAACACGCATTTTCTTTTGAATTGTAGATGTTTCACAAGGAGCGGTTGGAAAAGAACAAAAGAGGATTTTATACGAGAGGATGGAAAAGAACAAAATAACATGTCAAAACTCTAAATTTCAGCTAAGAAGTGCCTATGCTACCGCTAAGTTAAGAAAGACTGGTTATTCTAAGAACATATTCTATATAGAAGCACTAGAGTTATACAAAGAGATATTTACTTCTCCACTTGGTTGTGGTTCTTATATGTGAATATTTGTACAAAATCATCTTGAGTTAGGTACACATGTTTTTCATCAGATTAACATTATGATGGCCAATGGTGACAATAAGGAAAAACGTAACGGAAAGGATGTATTCAGTAAGCTTTCGAACGAAATGATCATCAGTTTTTAGTATTATAAGAGACTGTGGTCAAGTATTGTTCAATGTTTGGTTTCTTTTTCACTGTAGGCATTGAAGAACGAAATTAAACAAAGAGAAGCAATGTGGGGTACTGTTTACGGGGAAATGGTTGAGGTGGTGATCAAAATCAAGACTTTACAAGCTAGACTGGTAAGTGTTTATACAATACAGTTGTTGAATCTGAAGCTAGACTGGTAAGTGTTTATACAATACAGTTGATAAAATCCAGCCTGCCCTTTGATTTTTTTTGCTAGTCAGTATTCTCTATACAAATTGGCTTTCTTCTACTCTTCTCTTGCAATGTAAGACTGAATGTTATCTGATTAGGCCCTAGAGCTGCGAGGTAAATCATTAATAAGTTCAAAGACAATCAGAAAGAAAAAAAAAACAGTTTTCTGTTTTTTTTTTTTGTAGTTCCATTAACAGAGAAAGGTTTTTGTTTCTATCGCTTACATTTGATCTCTTCTACTACATTTGATCAGGCAACAAGTGTAACATACTGTCTTTAAGTAGTGGGACCTTTTAAAAGATAAGAGTTGTGATGTGGAGGAAAACTAAAAGACAAATTTTCTTAATATCCAAAATGTCCCCAGCACTTCAATATTTTTTGTCTGGCATCATTGCGTAGTTTATACCCCCAAATTCAATTTGTATACAACTAAGAATCCTACAGATAAGAAGACAAATTTGCTCTTACCTACATAACCACCATGAAAAATAAAGGTTTTAAATGTTGCCAAAACAGTAGTTCGGTTCTTTAGTAGATGTGGTTGGAGAACAGAATTTTCTTTTGAGTTTATTATTTATTTAAACAAATGGACAGTATTGAAAAAGCATCTCTAACGTGACAAATTTTATTATACTATTTTTTGTCGATTCATTTTATTATATTCTAACATTGTATTGCATGCAGAGATCCGTAGAGGCTTATCCGGAAGGTTGGCCGCCTATCCTAGATCTTCCTTCGAGACCTCTATCAACGACCAACCAAACCACCCGCTTGTAGGAAAATACTTTTAATGCACACAAATAAATAATTTTATAAAATACTCAATTTATTTAAATAATATATACTATACATAATTATTACATACATTAATAAATATAATAAATTTTGATTAGAACTATATTATTTTTTTGTGATTAATTATTTTTCATAATTTTTATCCAATCTAAATTTAGTAAACATAATTAAAAAAAATTTAAAATTCACAATATATCTTTATTACCTAGTAAAAGTGTATCGAAAATGTGAAGTGTGTCTTTTCAAAATAAATTTTTAAGAAAATTGATAATTTTAAAAATGAAGGAAATACATACCTTTAAAAAATTAAAATCAATTAGTCAAAGAATTTGTTCTCAAATTGATTTATTTGACAGATTGAAAGAGATCTCATATATTATGTTATTCGTCGAAGAATAAAAAAAGGGGGAAAAAGTCATAAGTGATCTTAGTTTGACGGAGATGTGATCTCATCTTCCAAAAAGCTTTTGCAAATGGTCGGTGGCTGCTCTTCCCTGTCTTATTCTTCCTCTTCCACTTTCATTGCCACTACTACTTTGTCTTCTTCCCTTAAACTCAATCCACAAAGTTTCATTTTCCATTTAAATCTGAGAAAGCCTGCGCCTTTAAGGTGTGCGAGCTCACTAATGATGGAATCACCGAAACCCATTCTCGATTTCGAAAAGTTCGACGATGGGTTTGTTCAGAAACTGGTCTACGATGCTCTCGTTTGGTCTTCCCTTCACGGCCTTGTCGTCGGTGACAAAACTCATCAGGTAAAGTTCCTGTCTTTTGATGTTGGGTCTTGTGTTCCGACAACGTTTGATGTAAAAGTCAAAATCTTTGAATCTCTACGAGTCGTTTTGTAGCTGATTGATTGATTGATTCTTCTTGATCTGAATCAAGCTTATAGATAGTTTTGATTTACAGAGATCAGGAACAGTTCCAGGGGTTGGGATGATGCACGCGCCCATCGCATTGCTACCGACTCCATTCCCTGAAAGTTACTGGAACCAAGCCTGCGAAGTTGCTCCCGTCTTCAACGAGTTGGTTGATCGTATCAGCTTGGATGGCAAGTTCATACAAGATAGTCTCTCCAGGTTTTAGCATTTGCATTTAAAAAGTAGCTGTCTTTGTACAAACCATCTTGATTGATTTCTCTTTATGTTGTTGTAGAACGAAAAAAGCTGATGTCTTTACATCTAGACTTCTTGAGATACACTCCAAGATGCTGGAGAGGAACAAGAGAGAGGACATTCGTTTGGGTTTACACCGGTCAGATTATATGCTTGACGAGGAAACAAAGTCGCTTCTTCAGATAGAGATGAACACTATCTCGTGTTCCTTTCCAGGCTTTGGTCGTCTTGTTACCGAGCTACACCAGTATGTCTCCATCTTCTGACTGCATCAAGTTAGGTAAAAGGTTACATTTTTTTTTCTTTGTTTGCAGGTCATTGCTTAGATCTCATGGGGATCATCTTGGGCTTGACTCTGAACGTGTACCTAGAAATGGATCAACGTTCCAGTTCGCTGACGCAATGGCTAAAGCTTGGTTGGAGTACAATAACCCAAGGTTAGATCCTTAACCAAAGAACCAAGAACCAACTAACTAGTTTCCAATGGTTTTTATGTTTAAAAGATTGAATTTTTCTTTGCTTCAGAGCGGTAGTTATGGTCGTTGTGCAGCCGGATGAACGCAACATGTACGATCAACATTGGCTAAGCAGTGTCTTAAGAGAAAAATATCCTTTTTTAATCAACTTAAAGACTTTTTAATACTCTATGTTTGTGCCTGTGTTGGTAGTTCTTCCTTAACTTCAGAACACGCACAATATTGTAACTATCAGGAAGAGTTTAGCAGAAGTTGAAACTGAAGGGCGTGTACATGAGGATGGAACCCTTACTGTGTAAGTAGTTTGTCTGTTTTCAAAAGCATTGATTCTTGAGAAAACTATGTTTACATATAGTCTTTTTGTTGTTGGCAGTGGCGGCCAAGCAGTCTCGGTGGTTTATTACAGATCAGGCTATACTCCCAGAGATTATCCGTCTGAATCAGTAAGTGAACTATCTCCTCTCTCTCATCTTGTCGCTTGACCTTTTTGTTAAGGAAGTTCTGAATTGATATTGTGATTTTTTTTGAAGGAGTGGAATGCTAGGTTGCTTATAGAGCAGTCCTCAGCTGTTAAGTGCCCTTCTATAGCTTATCACTTAGCTGGCACCAAGAAAATCCAGCAAGAACTCGCAAAACCAGGTGTTCTTGAGAGGTTTATGGACAACAAAGATGACGTTGCTAAGCTGAGGAAATGCTTTGCTGGGCTATGGAGCTTGGACGATTCAGAAATCATCAAGAAAGCTATTGAGAAACCTGAGTTGTTTGTTATGAAGCCTCAGAGAGAAGGGGGAGGTAACAACATATATGGAGACGATGTGAGGGAGAATCTTCTGAGGTTGCAGAGAGAAGGAGAGGAAGAAAACGCTGCGTATATCTTAATGCAGAGGATATTCCCAAAAGTGTCAAACGTGTTCTTGCTGCGAGACGGCGTTTACCATAAAGATCAAGCTATATCAGAACTTGGAGTCTATGGAGCTTACCTCAGGTACAGAGTAGAAAGAATAACACTTTTGGTCATGTTTAAGTTCAGTCTCTACTTGAATCTGTAGTGGCTTAATCTTTTGAGCAAATGAAACTGTGTAGGAACAAGGAGAGAGTTATAATAAACGAGCAGAGTGGTTATCTGATGCGCACAAAGGTCTCGTCATCAGATGAAGGTGGTGTTGCTGCTGGTTACGCCGTCTTGGACAGCATTTATTTGAATTGAGACTTGGATCATCACATTCAACAATTGTCCTGATTAATTCATGTTTATGCTGGTTCATTTCCTTTTTTCTTTAGTCTTCTTGCATGCTTGTTAAAGATTTGTGTATTGATTCATGAAGATCTCTATAAGACAAGAGTAGACAAAGCTCTTCTACCATTCTTCTTAAGATTTGTTAGATGGTATATGTTTGTAAACTAGTTTACTTATGTATCCACTGCATACTAGTTTACAAACATCTACACACAAATACTTTACTTTTAATAGAGAACTAAAATGTTATATTTCCAAATTTTCCTAGTTATTTTTTTTAAACGACGTATTCGACCAAATCAGTTAAAAATATTTCATCAAACGTTTGTGAATGACTGATTAGGGTAAAATTTCCCGTTTTTTTTTCTGTTAATATTCCTTAATGACACATGCATAATTTACAAATTTTGCCAAATTATTAAAAAAGCCAAAGACTTTCAAGAGATTTAGAATATTTCATTTGTTGAAATTTTTAGAACTTATTCATTTTTCATGTCTATCTTTTTTTCCTATTTCTAATAAGGTTAGCCATATATATAGATAAGCTTAGTTCTATCTTGAACTTAGAAAAAGAAAGTCAGAAAGAACAAGTTTTTCGGTTTTGTGAAGAAACAATATGAACAATTGCATATATGGTGCCATGGCGTTTGGTATAACGTTTGGTATAGGCAGCTTGATCGTTCTCTTGTATTGTGGAATTAGGACATGGATTCGGCGTCGAGGCAACCGTCTACAACAAGTTACGCGCTATTCTGATGGTGATGCATAACTATTGTTTTATTTTAAATGATTTTATATTTTTTTAGATTATTAATCCATCGAATCGCATATCGATAATGCAATGCTGCAATATGTATCACTGAACAGTGAAGATTTTCAGTTTATTTAATAAAATTATATCTTTGTGTTTACATACGTTTGCAGTGTGATACTACATGATTACTAGTGTTTTTTTTTTGAGCAATTACTAGTGTATATATTGGTGAATGTCATTAGTAAAGAAGTTTGTGAAACTTTGAGATAAAGAAGAAAGCTTGTTTTACTGAATTTTCATTTCATGCTTTTTCCTCTTTTTCATAAACGATTACATATGAGTTTATTTATACAAGAAGAGGAAACCCTAAAGGTTCAATCCACATGGCATGATCCTATTCTTCTTGTGCATCTAAGGCTGAGAATTGGTTGTACAGTTTTAACCCATTCTCCCTTCTGACCTCTTGCGTCATCTGTACTTTGCTTTCTCTTCTCTTCTTATCTTCAACTTCAAAATCCGACCGTTGCGCGGGTAAAGCTTCCTCTCTTGGGCCTGCGTTCCTTGTCTTGGGTCCTATCTCCTCAAGGCCCACTTTAACTTTCCCTTTTATATCCATTACTGCAACTCTGTCGTTTTGTACCTCATGACTCTTAATAGTCCCCCTCAAACTTGGTATAGGTGGAGAACATATGCCAAGTTTGAAACGCAAGTTATCGAAGGCATGATATGGGAGCGACTTTGTGAAGATGTCGGCCAGTTGCTGAGATGCAGGCACATGCTTGACCAGAAGGACTCCCATTGCTACTCGCTCCCGCACATAGTGATAGTCAAGCTCAAAGTGCTTTGATCGTTTATGAAAGTGTGGGTTAGCTGTGAGATGCACCGATGACAGGTTATCACAGTAGAGCTCTGGTGTTTGGAGAACTGGAACTCCAAGCTCACGCATAGCAGAGCATACCCAACTAAACTCTGCAGCTGTTTCCGACAAAGATCTGTATTCAGCTTCAGTTGAGCTTCTGGAGACCGTGGGTTGTTTCTTGGAAGACCAAGAAATGATGTTGTTGCCAAGGAATGTGCAGAAACCCCCTGTTGATCTTCTTGTGCTTGAACAGCCAGCCCAGTCACTGTCACTATATGCCCTTATTGTGAAGTCTGTGTCTTGACTTAAGTTAATGCCGAGCTTGACAGTTCCTTTCACATACCTCAGCACTCGTTTGAGCAGATTAAAGTCAGAGACCGTTGGAGCATGCATCTTCTGGCAAACATATTTGACAGAGAACTGAATATCTGGTCTTGTTAGAGTAAGATACTGCAGCTTTCCTGCAAGACTCCTGAAGTAATGAGGGTTCTCAAACAATCTGTTTTGATCTGGAACTTTGTTTAGTTGTATTGGCAAAGGAGTTGCCACCGCATTGCATTCACTCATCCCTGCAACAGCCAGAAGATCCAATGCATATCTTTCCTGAGATAGAAACAGTCCTGCGTCATGAAACATTGCCTGAATTCCCAAGAAGTAACGCATTTGTCCAAGATCTTTCATGCGAAACTGCTTGTGAATATCTTCAAGGAACCTTTGCTGCGCTTCTGAGTTATTTCCTGTAAGAAGCATGTCGTCTACGTAGAGGAGGAGCATCATGACGTCTTTTCCCTTCGAGTAGACAAACAGAGACAGGTCCTTTATACTGCAACGAAACCCAAACTCCAATAGATATGAACTGAACTTGTCGAACCACGCTCTGGGTGACTGTTTAAGACCATATAGGGATTTATGGAGAAGACATACATGCTTTGGGTTATCTTTGTCTACAAATCCCGCAGGTTGTTTCATGTAGACCGTTTCAGTTAGCTCTCCATGAAGAAAAGCGTTGGATACATCCATCTGTTTGATGTTCCATTTCATCACAGTTGCTGTGTGCAGTACTAATCGAACTGTTGCAGTCCTCACTACTGGGCTGTAGGTTTCCCAGTAGTCCACTCCTTCTTCTTGACCACAACCTTGAACTACTAGTCTTGATCTCAGCTTTTCTACTTCTCCTTCTGCATTCATCTTGATTCGATAGATCCACTTGCTCCCTAAGACGTTCATCTCAGGCTTGTAAGGAACCAAAGACCATGTTTTAGTAATCATGCAGTTATCATACTCTTCTGTCATGGAACTGTTCCATCCTGGATGCTGTAGCGCCTCTGCCACAGTCTTAGGCTCCTCACACTTCACTTTCGAAGTAAGGAGAGCATATCTAGGATTCGGCTTGGTTATACCGGCTTTAGATCTCGTTACCATGTTGTGCCTTGATCCAGTGGGATTCTCTGTCTGAGACCCGCTTTCTGTAGGTTGAGCCGTTGGTGATAACTCTGAGGTTGATCCAGACCTTGAGCTCTCTTCTGTTTCTGATGGTGATCTTGGCTCATTACCCACATTGATTGGTGATGATCGTGTTTCAGATGTTTGATTCTGCATTCGTCCAGTAGAAGGTAACATTCTTGTGACCACTATACTTGGTTGATGAGTTGAAGTGGTTTCTGAATGTTCAGTCTGTGTTGGTTGAGAAATATCAGACGTGTTGAAGCTTTTATACCAAGCTCCCATCAGAGGAGTGATGTGTGGTGGTTGCAGATGCTTGTATGTGTTTGAAAATGGGAAATCCATTTCATCAAACGTAACATGTCTACTAAGGTAGACTCTTCCTGTTGACGGCATCAAGCAACGATACCCTTTGAACTTGTCGCTATAGCCAAGAAACACACACTTCAAGGAACGAGGATCAAATTTGTTTTTGGCATAGTCCCGTAACGTTGGATAGCACGCACACCCAAACACCTTCAGAGCTGAGTACACAGGAGCTCTCTTGTATAAAACTTCAGATGGACTTCTGGATTCTGACAATGCACTGTGAGGTAGCAAATTGCTCAGGAAGTTGGCTGTGAAGAAGCTCTCAACCCAGTACTTGTGAGGAAATTTGCTTTGAAATATCAGAGACAAGCCGACTTCAACGATTTGCCTATGTTTCCTCTCTGCTAAGCCATTTTGTTGTGGTGTGTGTGGACAAGACATGAGTTGTTGGATACCATTTTCTCGCAGATGAAGAAGGAATTGGTTACTTATAAACTCACCACCCTCATCACATTGAAAAGAACCAATTGTAGTACATAGCTGATTCTGAACTAAGGCTTGAAAAGCAACAAAAACATAGAAGAAGTCTGATTTCTTCTTTAAAGGAAACATCCAACTAAATCTAGAGTAGTTGTCCACAAACACTACATAATACTGAAACCCTTGGACAGAGGTAACAGGTGCAGGTCCCCATAGGTCGCAGTGGATCCGTTCAAGAGGTCTTGAGGCAGTGTACGTTGATGCAGGGAACGGAAGTCTTGCACTCTTGCCCAGCTTGCACGCTTCACACTGTGACTTGGAGGCTTTATTTATTGAGATAGTCCTAGTAGATGATAGATGCTGGAGGAGGTGAGGGTTGGGATGCCCCAGACGTTGGTGCCACACTTCATCACTTGCCGCAACTTGCTTGGTAGTGTAGAAAGCCTGGACCGCTGGAGCTCTCAGTCTGTATAACCCGTTAGTGTTTCCTCCCCTGAGTAGAACCTTCTTGGTTCCCTTATCATAAACAAGGACATTGTCACAGTCGAAGTTAAAACCACAAGGAAAGTCCTTGGTGAATTTGGATACAGATAGTAAAGGTTTTGCTATCGTCGGACAAACCAAGACATCATTCGTTGGAATGTTACCTGAGGAGGAAGCGATACTTCTGGATCCGGTATGAGTGATTGGGAGGAACTCCCCATTGCCTACCATAACTGAGTCTGATCCATAGTATGGCTGAGAGTTCTGAAGATGTCTTGGAGAGTTTGTGACATGTGCTGAAGCTCCTGTGTCTGGAAACCACTCATGGCCCGTCGCCTCTGTGAAATCTGATAGTCTGAGCGCTGCAAGGGCTTGATGAGCGTCCTCCGTTTGGTATGAGTTATCGAATCTGTGCCAGCATCTTATGGCTGCGTGTCCTGGCTTGCCACAGATTTGACACACTGGTCTGGAGTCACTATCTGCAGAGACAGAAGATCTTGAAGATGATGCTGACGAAATATGCTGAGGGAAGCCTCTTCCTCTTGTTGAGAAGAAGTTGTGTCCTCTGTTCCGACCTCTGTTTCTTCCAAAGAAGGGTCTTCCTCTAGTAGTATTAAACGCCAGGTGGGGTGTAACTTCAGTATCCTTTTGATAACTTTGGAGTCTGTCATCAAAGGCTATCAGACGAGGGACTATATCGTCAAAAGTAGGAGTGTTCTGAACATCCATTGAGCCTTCAATACTAGTCTTGATGGGTTCGTAGTCTCTTCCAAGCCCTAACAACGCCGCAAATATCATCATACGCTCAGGAACCGGACTTCCTATGGCATAGAGTTGGTCGTAAATGTTTTTAATCTCTCGCAGATACTCAACCATGGGAGTCTGCTTCTTTACGGTTGTCTGAAGCTTACGTTGTAGTTCAAAGAGACGAGACGAAGAAGCCCTGTTGAAGTGACTGTCCAACGTACACCAGATCTCTTGAGAGGTGGTGCAGTGAAGCACTATGCTTTGGATCTCCTCAGAGAACGACCCCAAAAGCCATGACTGCACCACTTGGTCTGTCTGAAACCAGAGACTATGGTCTGGATTTGGTACTGGAGTGGTGTTGCCGTTGATGGTCGGAGCCATGATGGTCTGAACCGGAGACGGGAGAGAGCCGGTGACGAAACCCAGGAGACTTTGGCCATTGAGAAACGCTTCAAATTGCCTCTTCCAAAGGATGTAGTTCTTGTCTGTGAGTTTTACCGTAACGGAGTTGGTGATCTTTAACGAGGGTGGATTGTAAGGGTCCATGGATCTAGAGTCCTAGTGCTCTGATACCATAAAGAAGTTTGTGAAACTTTGAGATAAAGAAGAAAGCTTGTTTTACTGAATTTTCATTTCATGCTTTTTCCTCTTTTTCATAAACGATTACATATGAGTTTATTTATACAAGAAGAGGAAACCCTAAAGGTTCAATCCACATGGCATGATCCTATTCTTCTTGTGCATCTAAGGCTGAGAATTGGTTGTACAGTTTTAACCCATTCTCCCTTCTGACCTCTTGCGTCATCTGTACTTTGCTTTCTCTTCTCTTCTTATCTTCAACTTCAAAATCCGACCGTTGCGCGGGTAAAGCTTCCTCTCTTGGGCCTGCGTTCCTTGTCTTGGGTCCTATCTTCTCAAGGCCCACTTTAGCTTTCCCTTTTATATCCATTACTGCAACTCTGTCGTTTTGTACCTCATGACTCTTAATAATTAGTTTATGTGTACTGAAAGCAGGGCAAGCATAGCAGTTATTATTAACGAATTAACTGAAAACTTTACGAACACCCGAATAGTTCCAGTAACCAATGGTTGATATGTTACTCAACCAAAGTTGTTTCATCCAGAACCAATGGTTCATATTCGCTGCTGCTAATAACCAAAAAAAAAGTCTCTAACTTTTGAGTCCCATTTGATGAATACTTCATCTGAATCAGTATTAGCTTTACAGATTTGTTGCTGAATGGTTATGTTGTTTCATAGTGTGGGACTAGCTCAATGTTCACACCCGCAAAAGTATATAGTCTTCTCTGGCTATTACAGATGCATAGATTTTTAAGTAGTTTTTGTCAAATTTTTTAGTTTTAAAAAACTAGATCTTGATAAGTGCATCCGCAAATGTTATTTTTATATAAAATATTTATGTTTACATCCTAATTTTTTTTGATTAAGTTGTAAATATTTTGATGTCATTCTTAACTTTATAATATTTATGTTTATGTGATTTATTTAATATTATTAAAATGTTTTTGATACAAAAAAATATTATAGATGTTATTCCACATATTTGATAAAAATATATAGAACTCTAAATATTAGGATAAACATGTTGAGAAGTATGAGTGTGAGAATATGGTGTTTCGTACCTTTAGTTGAATGTGTATATATATAGTTTTCATTTTAGGTTTTATGCTCTACATAAATTATAATGTATTAGATTTTGTTTTATGATTTCAGTTAATCTGATAGATATTATTATAGTATATGCTTAGAATATCTAAATAATAACCGATTTGTTAGAGCTTAAATTAATTGGTTGTAAATAAATATTTTCCTTTAAAACTATAAAAACGATATATTACATGATTTTAAACGTTCTAAATATATTCAATTTCCCATTATTATTATTATTCGGTTTGTATTGTTTATAAAGAATATAATAATTATAGATGATTTAATAAATATTTTTGCTTCAAATATATAAAACAACCGATTATGATTATTTTGATAAAGATTCCATACAAGATATGATTTTAAAATTTTGATTGTCACACATACTAATCAATAAATTTGGTTTAACTATTGAATGAACATGTATTTTTAATCTAGAATTATATAGACCATATGAATGGTTGATTCTAAAAAATATATTGAGAGGTTGTACTAATTTTGTCATTAACATACATGAGAGACAAATCATTGATATGGAACTTATCAGATTCATCATCTTATAAATGTTATCTAATGTGAATTATAATGGTCTTGGTTTGTTTATTAGAAAATGAAATGACCGGTTGAATGACTAAGTTGTATATCTTACGCTATGTATGATAGATGAATGACTTGATAAAATACAATAATTGGTTTACATTTTGGTTTAATAAATTAAAAGAAGCAGTCATTCTAAATGTCATAAACGGATCATATGTTAATGAGTAAAGGATTTAAAGCACATAGAGTCATATTTAAGTTTTGTTGTTGAACCCTATAGCAGATAATATATCTATTAAATCTTTTAAATTAACATTGTAATATTTCAAGTTTAAATTTTGTATTTAAGTTTTGTGTAATATCCTCATTTATATTATAAGTTTAGTTAAATATGAATTTTTTTGTTAAGATATTATTAGGTAAATAAAAACAAACATTTAATAAATTATGGAATGATTCAAATAAAAAATTCACACATAAAATAAGTCATGATTTTTATTTTAATATTTTCTGAAAATCATAAACATACTAAATATTGTAGTCACTTAAATAATAAACTCAAGTACATTCAATATTGTATAAGGATGATGTCTGTTAAATTATAAAATATGTATAGTCTCAAATCATGAATCATAATTTTTATTAATGTAAAATATACATCTACATTTACATTTGATGATTCTAAATACATTGCAACTAAAATTTCTGAACGCTTGACACGTTAAAATGGATCACAACAGGATATTCTCGAAATATTCTATTAGGTGTTATACGTATAAAAAAATGAGTAAACATAATAATATAATTAAACTAAATTAAGCTAGATCAAAATATATTAGTTAAACTTTGTATGGAATGTACAAATTAAAAAATCATACATAAAGAGTCATGATTTCTATTTTAATAGTATAGTTTTGATATAAAAAATATTATATATGTTATTCCACATCATCTAATAAATTGAAATATAAAACTCTAAATATTAGGATAAACATATTGAGAAGTATAAGTGTGAGTACAGTATTTTGTACTTTTAGTTGAATGTGTATGTGTATATATATATATATATATATGTATAATATTTAGTTTTCATTTTAGGTTTTATGCTCTAATTTTTTTTTTAATGTATTAGATTTTGTTTTATGATTTCAGTTAGTATGATAGATATTATTATTATAGATACTATTATTATTATAGTATGTGTCTAGATAGCAGCCGATTTGTTAGATAATAAACTAATTGGTTGTACATATTTTCCTTTAAAGCTATAAAAACAATTTTGTATTAGATATTCCATGATTTTAAGCGTTCTAAATATAATAAATTTCCCATAATTTTTATTTGGTTTGTTTGTATTGTTTATAATCAAACAATAATTATAGATGATTTAATAATTATTTTTGCCTCAAATATATAAGATAAACGATCTTATGATTATTTTGATATAGATTCCATAAAAGATTTGATTTTAAAATTTTGATTGCTACACATACTAACCAATAAATTTGGTTTAAATATTGAATGAACCGTTCTTTTTTTAAATCTAGGATTATATAGACCATATGAATGGTTGATTCCAAAGAAAAAGATTGAGAGCTTGCACTAATTTGGCCATTAACATCCATGAGATACAAATGATTGATATAGAATTTCTCTGATTAATCATATTATAAATGTTATATAATGTGAATTATAATGGTCTTGGTTTGTTTATTAGAAAATGTAATAACCGGTTCAATTACTAATTTTTATATATTATGTTCTATATAATAGATAGATATTTGATAAGATATAATAATATAATATATATAGTTTTTATTTTAGTTTTATGCTCTAAATCAATTTTAATGTATTAGATTTTATTCTATGATTTCAGTTAATCTGGTAGATATTATTATAGTATATGCTTAGAATATCTAGATAGCAACCGATTTGTTAGAGAATAAACTAAATGGTTGTAAATATTTTCCTTTAAAACTATAAAAACATTTGTATTATATATTACATTATTTTAGCTAGGTGTTCTAAATATATTCAATTTCCCATAACTATTATTTGGTTTGTTTGTATTGTTTATAAACAATATAATAATTAAAGATGATTTAATAATTATTTTTGCCTCACATATAAACACAACCAATATTACAATTATTTTAATATAGATTCCATAAAATATTTGCTTTTAAAATTTTGATTGCCATACGTACTAATCGATAAATTTGGTTTAAATACTGAATCAATCGGTCTTTTTAATCTTGAATTGTATAGACCATATGAATGGTTGATTCCAAAGAAAAATATCAAGAGGTTGTACTAATTTTATCTTTAACATCAATGAGAGACAAGTGATTGATATGGTACTTATCAAATTTATCATCTTATAAATGTTTTATCGTGTGAATTATAATGGTCTTGTTTTTTTTTAATCTGACGTGGCATACCTATCCATTGAGGATATTCAAACTTTTACTATTGGAAAATAATAAATTTTTCATTAAATTCTTTCAAATAAAATTACCATGAAATCCACCAAAACTTTAAAAATATTTAATAGAATTAGTAGATATACTTTTTAGTTAGTTAATCTATTAGAAATTAATTAATTTACAAATTTCCTATTCTTTAAGAAGTAAAGTATCTCTACAAATGTTGTATTCTCTAAAAAGTAAAGGAAGAAAAAATGTTAATTCGAGTCGAGTGAATACAACATTTGTTTTATTTTCTAATTTTTTGTTGGTAAAGGAAGGACAATGGCTTCTATCTCTTCTTATTTAGTTTAAGTAGATTAATTAATTTTTAATAGATGTACTAAATATTTTAAGTACATTAAGTAGATTAGATAACTAAAAGTATCTCTATAAATATATTTTAAACATTGGTTATAATTAGAGTTGAACTGATAAGTTTATGCTCAAAATATATTTGAGCGATTTTTGAGCGATTTCTATCAAAAATGGATGAATAAATTGAGTATTAGAGATCCTCTCTATATTTTAACGCCAGTCACGACACTATACCAAAAGTTGAGTTTGAGCCAGAGCTTCTAACCAATAGTTTCAGATCTTTTCAACCTCCCTGGTACAACCATGCTGATGAGTCGAAGTGTTTGAGGGGGTCAAAGAATGGCTGCAGACACTGAGAAATCTTGGAACACCACTTGCATGCCTGAAGAACGACAAAGGAAATTCCATTCTTCATCTTGGTGCTAACTGGAATGATCTTGAACTGGCGAAGAGCATTCTCTCTGAATAATCCATGCCTTTTATTGACTTCAAACTCAAAGGAGCAACTTTAGATTCATGTGGCGGCATGTGTTGGTCATTTAGCTGTTTTTAAGGTTCTTGTTGCGATATTAACTTTTATTTCGGCTAAAGTGTCTGATGAAGAGAGGAGGAGACTGAAAGGACATAGATATACACGAACCATTGTCCCTTCGGCCATTCATTACCAATGAGTGGGGATAAATATTTTGATATATAATATATTTTTGTATAGAACCTAACTCTTTTTCAATATATTTGGTACTAAAGTTTATTTTCTCCTTTAGCTTCTAATATATTATCATATTAGAATCATGTACTCCTTCCATTTTTTTTATTTGTTTCAACATATTAAAAACATTAAAAATTATCATAAATACATTACTTTAAGGTTTATCGATTTTCAATAAAACCAAATAAATAATAGTTCTTTGTATTTATAATTTATTTTATTTAAATTTATAATTATTTTCTTTAAATTTATAATTTATCACTGATTCACTATTGTTTTCAAAACATTTATTTTATACAATTAATAAAGGACATCCATTCAGGTTGTTGATAAACGTTGCTGGGTTGTAATATATAGGGTTTTCACATGGGCCAAGCTACGTTTTTACCGGGCTTTAAAACTTTATCATGGCCCGATCAAATTCGTTTTTGTACTGAAGGAGGCTAGCATGTTACATGTAGCAGTTATTAACGATTAACTGAGAACATCTGAATAGTTCCAGTACCAATGGTTGATATGATACTCAACGAAAGTTGTTTTATCCAGAACCAATGGTTCATATTCGCTGCTGCTAATAACCCAAAATAAAAAGTCCCTAACTCTGAGTCCCATTTGATGAATACTTCATCTGAATCAGTATTAGCTTTACAGATTTGTTGCTGAATGGTTATGTTGTTTCATAGTGTGGGACTAGCTCAGTGTTCACAACCGCACAAGTATATAGTCTTCCCTAGGGGTTGTTACAGATGCATAGTTGTTGGTTCATCTGAAACAGCGTTGTCAAGAAGAAGACAAGTTTTGGAGCTAGTGGATTCAGAGTTGTCTAGCGGAAACGAGAGAGCTGCTTTGTCACTTGTCAAAGATCTCCAAGGAACACCTGGTGGGCTTCGTTGTTTTGGAGCAGCAAGGCAGGTATATACTATGTAATATTAATGTGATTCCCCCTTCTATGGATCTTGGTCCCTTTGGAATGCATCATTTAGTTTCTTAAGCTTCTAGGTGCCTCAGAGACTCTACACATTGGATGAGCTGAAACTGAATGGCATCAACGCAGCTTCACTACTCTCCCCAACAGATGCAACACTTGGTTCCATTGAAAGAAACCTTCAGATAGCTGGTGTCTCAGGAGGGATAGTTGCATGGAGAGCCTTAGACTTGAGCTCTCAACAGCTTTTCTACATCTCTCTTGGTCTCTTGTTCCTGTGGACTTTGGATTTGGTAACTCAACTCAAAACTCTCACACACTTTGTCTCTTCATAGACCATTAATGATGCAAGCCTCTTATCTATAGGTCTCGTTTAATGGCGGAATCGGTAGTTTGGTTCTTGATACAATTGGTCACACGTTCAGCCAAAGATACCATAACAGAGTTGTTCAAGTAAGACCTACATTTTCACTCTACTTATCAATCAGTTCTCATTGAACTGAGAATCTTCTACAATGCCAGCATGAAGCAGGTCATTTCTTGGTGGCCTACTTAGTCGGTATCCTCCCACGAGGATACACGCTCTCAAGTCTTGAAGCTTTACAGAAAGAAGGTTCTCTCAACATTCAAGCTGGCTCAGCCTTTGTAGACTTTGAGTTCCTTGAAGAAGTACACACACAACCTCTCTCTTTCTCTTTCTCATTCTCATTCAAAAATCCAAAGCTTTAAATACTTTGTTTCTCAAACCTGAAAACCGCAGGTTAATGCTGGCAAAGTCTCAGCCACAGTATGTTTTTTTCTTTTGCTTTTGCTTAGTTATATATACACTTTTCTGAACTCCACAGCGCTCTAACAAAACGAGTTTGTAACCAGATGCTGAACAGATTCTCATGCATTGCACTTGCTGGTGTAGCAACTGAGTATCTCCTCTATGGTTATGCTGAAGGTGGTCTTGATGACATTAGCAAGGTCCCATTTCTTTTTACCCAACTCTTTTGATATCATGAAGAAAAGTGTACATGCTAAATGGTATTTGTGGTGTAGTTAGATGGTTTGGTGAAGAGTTTGGGGTTCACACAGAAGAAAGCAGACTCGCAGGTGAGGTGGTCAGTACTCAACACTATACTGCTTCTACGTCGCCACGAGGTGGCTCGATCCAAGCTTGCTGAGGCTATGTCCAAGGGAGAATCTGTTGGCTCTTGTATCCAAATCATCGAAGATTCTATTGACCCTTCTGATATCTAGAAAACTTTTTTTTTTTTTTTACCATCTGAGTATTATTATTTAATGGACAAAATCCTGAAAGCAAGGCCATACAAAAAGCCAACAGAACAAGTCCAAAGCCCAACCGAAAAAACCAAAAAACAAGGGAAAAACATAAGGGCAAAGCCCAAAAACGAAACCCACCCAGGCTGCACCAATTCACCCAACACGTCGAAAGACACTTGTTAGAACCTCAACAACAAGGTAACACGTGTCGCCATTTCCCTTCGTCTTGTCCACCTCCGGAGAAACACGAATTGTTTCGCCGGAACCTCGCCGGGAAACACATGCAACTTCCCATCGTCTTTACCGACCGAACGTCTCCACCGGACTAAACTTCTCGAAACCACCGGAATCACCTGGGACCACCACGACGAAAGAAACCTCCAACGACTATGTTGGAAGGTAGGGAAAATCCATCGTCTTCAACACATACCTTTGTGCTCGTTCTTCAGAGAGCTTCAATCGATCTAAATCGAGATTTCTTCCAGGAGCCAAACCACTGAACACAAGGCATAAACTTCTACCGCTTCAGATCTGAACCCTAAGCTATTCAAAACCACAACCCTGGTTTCAGCCGACATCACCAGAGTGAAAAGTGAGTCGCTGGAATTAACAAGCCAGCTATATCGTGTCGTGGGAATCACTATATGCCGGAACCAAAGCCTGAATCTAGGGAAACCTTCACCGGAACTATAGACCGGTGAGATAAAGGAATGAAACTCTTTCTCTCAAAGAATCATCTCAAATTGATCAGAAAATCAAAAAGAGAGATTGAGTTTTCTCATCATCTGTTTAGTGAAAGATTTTAGATAGAGAACGGAGTCTGATATCTAGAAAACATAAGGTAAAGAAAGCATTTTTTGGTTCTTTTTAATACACATTAATAAAGGTTCAGACAACATTCATTAAGACATAAAAGCAAAAAAAGTCTTGCAATAGTGTTCTTTAAGATTCTATTCAATATCTACAAAATTAAATAAAAAAGTAACCTTTTTCCCCAAAACTCAAATCCCTAGATTATTGGAGAAAATTTCCCTAGAGAGAGGGATAAAAAGATTTCGACTTTCTGATTCGAATCCACAAATAGATCAAAACCCACATCGGAGATTTCTTGTTTTCTCGGAGAAAGTTGAAGAATTCTATGGAGGTACAATGGGTTTTGGTGTGTCACGGGATGGTGACGTTAACGGTGGTCGTCTCCTTCCTCTGTGGCCATTCGCCTGTCTTCAAAGGCACTCCCATTGGATGGATTCACTACTTCCTCACTTTCGGCGCTTGGGATTACTTACTGTACATCTCCTTTTACTGCAACTATGTTTTGTGTTGTGAATAGGGATTGGTGATCGTGCTGTGTTGTTGTTGTCTTGATGTAGGAGGTTTGTTGAGTTTGTGTTTGGTTCCAAGGGTACGGACGCGGTTCTATCGGTTGAGGGTTTCTGCTGTGACCGGCCTAATCCTTTCCTGCAAGTTAGTGTACTTCTGATCTTCTTGCTTGGTTTATTAGTGAGCACATTGAAAGCTATTGTTTTTTTTTTGGATTAGGATCAGTTGAGTGATACAAGTAGCTAATTTATTGGTGAAAGATTTGATTTTGATTTGAGTTCCTAGCTCTGAACTAGTCTTATAAGCAATGTGGAATGCAAGGTTGAGTTTTTAAGCTTTGGAAACATAGCTAACTAGTCTTGTTTCACATGTTGCAGATCATATACCTGTTGATTCTTGGATCAACATACTTTATAACTGTGAAATCTTCATTTGCCTATATACCTGGATATTACATCGGCGAAGTTCACAAGTAAGTCATTTGGTTTCTCTTTGTTATCTTCTTAAAACTTTGTATGATAACACCAATAGACTCATTCAGATTTTGTTTCTTTGTAGGTATATGAGCTTTGGGGCTGTTATGATTGGCGTCCTGCTTTTCCTGTTGACAAGCTTTTGTGATCCAGGGACTGTTAACGCTAAGAATGTTTCGCAGTATGTTTCCGCTTACCCTTATGATGATATCATTTACTCGGAGAAAGAATGTCCAACGTGTAAAATACCAAAGTGAGTACATTCAAAACCCTCTAGGCTCCCTTGCTTCGAGTTATGTTGTCTCTGGACAGTTTGTTTCTCATTCAGACCAGCTAGATCCAAGCACTGCAGCATCTGCAACCGTTGTGTGGCGCGGTTTGATCATCATTGTGGTTGGATGGTTTGTACAACAGCCCCAAAGCTTTAAAATGAATCTCTCTTTAACTCTACTTGTTGATAATGTGATTGATACCAAGCTTCATGTTACAGAATAACTGTATTGGCGAAAAGAATACCAAATATTTCATGGCCTTTCTCTTATGGTGAGCTCTCATTCTAATACTAAACCAGCCTTTAATTGGATACTACTTTGTAATAGTTTATATTTCTTAAAATTAAATGTTTCTTTAGTGTTTTGTAGGCATTTTCTTCTCTGTCTCTACGGAGCTGTAGCCATTGGGTTTATTCTTGCTGGGCGAGTAAAAGAACTTCGCATTGTACATATTTTAACCAGTAAGTATCATACCAGACCCTTGTCCTCAACTAGTATCTTAAAGCTTTTGATATCTGAAGCTGTTTGAATATGGATCCTCTCTCTTTACAGCCTATTACGGGATAAAGAACTCTTTCCGCAGCTTAGCTCCACGTGTTTTACAGGTAAGTATCAACTTAATCTTTGTCTCTTTTGTTGCCTACTTACAGAGTAATCTAATTTTGCTTGTGTGGTTTGTATTCGAAACAGTGGCTAGTTGGTACATACAACACCCAAATACTTTTATTGGTGTTTTTCGCCCTTATTTCTCTCCTCCTTGCTGGCTTCTTCGGCTACCACCTCAATCTCTGCTTAACCAACACAACAACTAATGAGGTAAAGTTTGTCACCTCTTGGAGAATTATCAAATCTTGCCCATAGTCATCACTCTATGATATCTTCCTTTTTGGTTTTGTTTGTGTGATGACAGAAATTCAAATGGAGAGAGTACACAAGTTTGCAGAAGAAGATAAGCGAAGCAAAGGCAAGTGCTGCTGCTCTCAAGGCAGGCATGAGCAACACCGAGCTGGAACGTCCAGCAATGAGCAAATGGAGGGGACTTTGGAGAAGATCTGAGGCCAAAGCTGAGTCCATCGTTGCCAAACGGAATATGTATGATAAAGGAAACTTTCAGAACATTTCTGAGATTGTTTTCCCATTATCTTCAAGACAAGGTTTCCAGAAACCATATCATAAATCTGAATAGCTTTAGTCTGTATGTAGTTGAGATCGGTCCCAGTTTAAAACGTTTTACACATCTACTCAACTTCGAGAAAAAAGGTTTATTGAAACTATTGTTGGTTATACAGATCTTTGACAATCATCTTCCACATAGTTTCTTATATTCTTTCATACAACAATACTCCCTTCTCAATCTGTTTTACATGCTTCTAGTATTCACCTTGATCAGAGTATTATAGCCTAGTGTCAATATCCATAGTATCCAACCATATATTAATTATTTTCCAGTTTATGATTGATTGATTATTTGTTTCGGTTACATTTCTTGATCTCTTTCGCAAGGATTAAATATCACTTGATTTATTCGATTGATCAAACACTTTTATCTCTTGATTATATTATATATTCAGTATGTTCTTCATGTTTTTAATTTAGCATCATGCTAGAGTGAATCCATGATTATAATATTCCAAGAGGTCCAGAGTTAAATCTGTGATCTTAAGAGTATGATTAGTAGGCATGTGCATATAAATCGAGATTCAACATCAAATAGAAAAAATCGAATCCAAAATTGAATCGATGTTAACAAGTATCTAAACCGTTGCTATTTTTTTGGAATCCGGAAAATAAACCGAATAAGAATTGAATCGAAAATCAAATGAGTATCTGAATATCCACTAATTAGCAGTATATGTGTTTAAAAGTAACATATTCTAATATATAATTTTCTGCTGAAGAAATCAATATTAAAATAACAATAATATATAATCTCTTATTTTTTAGGTCGATCTTTTTTATTTATGAGTAAATTCATTATTTCTTAAAAAGATTTATAACTTTGTGACGAAGAAGACGGGATGAGGCAGCTCACTTGGTAAGGATCCTGTGGGCCAATTGTCATGCTCACGGGTTCGACGCCAGGCGGAGGCGAACTGCCTATTCTGTCACCAAATGCGGTACTGGGTGTTGGGCCTTGTCTCCAGCCCAGGTAAAGCCCTCCCGGGTGAAGTGGACCGCTGCTTAACCGGGCGCAGGGGAATGATCCACGTAAGTGGAGAACCCCTGGATTATTCAAAAAAAAAAAAAAACTTTGTGACGGAGAATGAAATACTAGTCTTTCATTTGGAGCGTCCATAGGATAATATGAAAGAGTGTGCAATCCGTTAAATCGATCAACGAATGCTGTTTTTGTATGTGACCATGATGGATCATATCCTCTCCATATGGCAGTAGAAAATAGTCATATATACGTTGTTAGAGAGATTTTATAAGGCTGTCCATTTTCAAAGCACATGCTCAACAAAAAAGGTTAGAACATTCTTAATGTTACAGTTAATAAAGACGAATTTAAAATTCTAAGTCATTTGATAACGTATGAACAAGCAAACTATATATCTGGCTAACGAGCAAGATTTGAATGGGAACACACATCTGTATCGTCACATTCTAAACTAGACAAAATATGTTTTGGTAACGTACTTTTTAATCATAACGATGTTTGCTCTCATTAAATCAATTACTCGATTTGATAAAAAAAAAAAAAATTCTCTCTTGATTTTATTATATTCAGTTTCTTCTTCATGTTTTAATTTAGCATCGCATTCTAAACTAGACAAGATATGTTTTGGCAACGTACTGTTTAATCATAAGATGATTGCTCTCATTAGATGAATGGTTGGATTATTTGTTTCAGTTTCTTGGTCTCTTTCTCAATGATCATCTCATTTGATTTACTCGATTTTGATCAAACATTTTTTCTCTCTTGATTATATTATATTCAGTCTCTTCTTCATGTTTTAATTTAGCTTCACATTCTAAACTAAACAAGATATGTTTTGGCAACGTATTGTTTAATCATAAGATTATTGCTCTCCTTGGATGAATGGTTGGATTATTTGTTTCAGTTACCTTTCTTGGTCTCTTTTTCAGTGATTCCACCTCATTTGATTTACTTGATTACTTGATTCCATCTCATTTGATTAGATAAAACATTCTTCTCTCTTGTTTTTATTATATTCAGTCTCTTCTTCATGTTTTTAATTTACCATTACATCTAAACTAGACAAGAAATGCAAGATTAACAAAAAGAAAGAGACTTCAGCTTCTTTGAGTTAAAGACCAATTAGTGCTTTAGAGTCAAGCTCCCACCATTGGTAGTCTCCACTTCTCTCACGTCTGAACGCTGGAACCTGATGTGAGAATCTATTCACTTCCGTCTTTGGAATGTCTACACAACCCGCCACTGTCTCCACACACCTTCCGTAGAGAAGCTTGTTACACACTTTAGCAGTCAATAGCACCACTCGTATGCTCTGCTCGTTGGTTTCAACAACTTCCACAATCTCAAGTTCTTCTTCTTCAGTCTCAGAACAATCTGTAGTGTTCCAGTTCTTGTATAAAGCCCATACCTCACCTTTTCCTGGATACACTTCGTATCTGTTTATACCTTTCTTCACAGCTTTAGTCTGATGTGAGAAGCTGCTAGGTACAAGGACATCTGCTGTACCTGTTTTCAACTTAAAAGTGCCACAGCACAGGGGATGTGTCATGAGATTTGGAGGACGGCACAGCTCTAGAGGTGCTACGTGTAGCTTGAACTCAGGACTTGTGTCGATTCTCTTAACCTGAGCATACTTTCTTGGCATCATCCCTTTGTAATCATTGCAGTAAATAGCCCATATCTGACCAATCTGAAATTTGTCCTCGGATCTCTGGTTCTCAAAGTTATAAGTGTTTTCTTGCCTGGTTGTGCATCTGGATGGCCCATGAGTCTCTGAAACTGAGGATTTTTCAGCACGATTCAACAAACCATTACCTCTGGACTGAGACAATGACTCATCATTTCTCCCACGCTTCTTTGAGTTCCCTGTGGCTTTGTGTGTTTTCCTGATTCTCGAGGAATCAGCTGCAGTCACGACCTTTGCAGGTTTCTTCGGTGTAGTCATCGTCTCATCAGAGAAACAAAACACATCTGGCTGTCCGCAGGACACATCATCGTTAGCAATCTTCTTCTCAGCTTTCTCTTGACCTGGACTTGAAGTTGCTTGGTTGTTTGTTTCACTCAGACCACAAGGGTCTTTTCGCAGTTTCAAGCCATCCACTGCTTTGACACTCTTCTTGGACTTCTTCACTGAGTTCATTTGATGAGTCAAGCAGATTCCTTCAGATGCTTTGGAGGATGAACTGTGATTGTCATTGATTTTTTGACGTTTCTTTGCCTGCGCTTCAACCTTGGAAGCCTCATGAATAGAACCACCGGATTTACCATTCGCCATTTTTCTATCCAACTCCACATCAACTTTAGACTTTACAACCTGGAACATCTCTTTTGGTAAAGCAGCAGTGTCTAATTCGAAGCACCCAGGAGGAACACCTTCTCTCTCCCTTCCAGTCAATTTGAATGAAGGGACTTTGTGAGAAAATCTTAGCATCTCGTTTGGTGGAATCTGAAGTTGGAGAAATCCATACTTCACATTTCGTCGAAACAGGGAAACAAATCCTTCCACTTTTCCCAAGTAAGCCACTTCAACGCCATCCACATTATTAAAATCACACAAAACTTCAACTAAGTCATATTCATAAGTTCCTTTATCTGAGCTACCATTCCAACTGCTATCCCAGCCTCTGAAAACTGCCCAAACCTCTCCTGCTCTTGGATAAATAGCGGTGTTACTGTCACCAGGTACATGAAGCATCTGACAAGAGAATATCAAACGGTCGTCTACCTCCTGTGACTCCCTATCTTGGAAAACTCCACAAGCAATGGGAACAGAGTTATCGTTATTATCTTCTAAGGGGTCAAGCCACGTAATACACACCTTGAACTCAGCTTCAGTCACTTTTGTAATACGAGCATAAGACCGAGGCATACCATCAGTGGGATCATACAGAGACCACACCTGGTTGACTGCAAAGGAGCTTGTTGCCAGTTCAAAATTATGAAAGTCTGGATCAGGTGAATCATGCGTAACAGGCTTGTGGTTGTTGTCTTCCGTTGACAAGCTTTCTTGATATCCAGAATCCACACTTTTATTAGGCTTTCCATTAAAAACACATGAAGGCACAGAAGAACCACCAGAATCAAGACGTTTGGATGATCCAACGCCTAACTTTTGTTTTTTGGTAGTTCGCTCAGATTTTAATCCAACTTTTGAGCTTGACCTGTTTCTGTGAGGGCTTAAAACACCATTACTTCTTCCCTTCTCTCCGCCAGAAACCTGCTGCCTTTTCCTTGAAGATGTCCTCCTACTATTATCCTTTGAATCTGTTCTAACCTCAGTCGGCTCCTCAACAATCTCTCTCCTCTTTCTTTTGCCCTTGTTCACTGAGGGTGCTTGACTAGTCCTTGAAACTGATTCATCAGGGACAGATCTTGATGCAACCTTTTCCGGTTCTGTAACCTCAGGTTGCGGCTTCAAACCATCAGCTTTGGGTAGATCAGCTGTCTGGTCCATCTTCTCCTCACCTTCCTCGGATTTACTTGGTTCAGTATCATTCTTCATCGATTCATCCTCTATTTTGGGTTTCCTTACTTCAGCATTTTTCTCACCTCCTCCATTCTTCTCGTTGAATTTCTCTTTGGCAGATTCTTTCTTATCAACCTTACCTGCTACACTTCCTGGTTGAACACCAGTAAACTCCACGTTTTCACTCACAGGTGTGTTACAAGTCCCCTGATTTTGAACTTCTTTCTGACTAGCGCTCGGTTTAGGCGGCACTCCATTAAACCCAACGTCGTAAGCCATGAATGATCTTTGACAACGGGAACAATACATTTTGGAGTTCACATACTGTCCCAAGTACTTATACTTATAGCCACAATGCTCGCAACACGTCCAAAACGTTTCCTTCCTAACAGTACTGTCACCACCACTCTTTGCAGTTCCAAAGTTTGCACTCCACTGTCTGCTAGCAACCTGTGAATTGATTCTGCGCTTGATATCATACTGACTCCGTTTCTCCTTGTCGGCAAGCAACCTGTTAGCTTCCCCAACCAGCTTGAAAGCAGCCTCAGCGCCAGCGAACTGGTTTTTGTCAGGATGGAGAAGCAAGGCGAGCTTCCTGTACTGCTTCTTGATTGCAGCATCGTCGGAAAATTGCTTGACTTGAAGAATACCGTACCAGTTCTCAAGACCGTTGATTTTCTTGTCGGCGGAGCAATGTACATCACACACGGCTAACATTTGTGGTAAGCTCTCAAGACCTGAGAAGAGCCTCTGAGCCTTCACTACAAGCTTCTGAGCCTTGGGGAAGTCACCTCTCAGCATCATATTCTCTGCTAAGGCCTTTGCCCTAGAGGCCTCTTCCTTGTTACACTCCATTATAAGCATTCTGCAAACAAACAAAACCATTGCAATGTCAATTCCTGAATCCTGATCTGCCATTACAAAAAAAAATAGAGACTGTGAAGACAGAACTCAGCTGACCAGATAAGAGACAAGAAGTGAGAGATTTTTAAACAATGTACTCCACCCTTCATAATACAAACAAACCTCTGGACCTGCAAACAGAAACTCAGCAAGTAAGAAGAAGAAGGAGAAAGCATAAGTCATGTCTGGTTTAATTGCAATGCTGAGATCTTAAAATAAAGTTTTGATTTTTTTTTTCTTTTTTCTTCAAAGCAGAGCAGATATCATCAATAGAATCTAAGCAGAGCAGAGGGTTTCGTTCTCTAAGAAGCCCAGATTGAAAGCTAAAACCTTTTTGCATCGACGACGATGACACACAACAACAACAACAACAACTGTGAAACGAGAATTTTCCTAATTTCCAGTGATAGGCCGCAAAGATAAACCCTAATACGAGGGGAAACAAGAAACCCATAAGTTTAACATACCTAAAGGCTTGAAGCTCGAAAGGCGGATTGCTCAGGAGAAGATTAAAAGAACCTAAATTTCGAGTGAAGAGGACAAATCGAGATAATGACAGAGAGAGAGAGAGGGAACTTAAGACGAAAGAGTTTAAAGGTCGTCGCTCTCTGTTTTTTTTTTTTATGGAAATAAATCATTTTTTACCTTTTTACCTCCTACATTTACTTTACTTTTTTCTTGACACGGTTGTAAGATCTTTTATTATCCAACTAGTTTTAATGAAATTCTATTTTTGATAGTATTACAGTAGAAACTAGTTGGATAATAAAAGAATCAAACTGGTAAAGTCAAAAGAATTAAACTGGTACACTAGATCCTGATTTTGAAGCAAATTGGGAGTAAGGGGGCAGCCATCAAATAGATGAAGAGATTGAAGACCATGAAGATGCACAAATGGTCGATTCTCGGCAATACATGGAAGACTTTCGAGATGAGATTGCAATGAATTTATGGAATTCTCGTAGATAAAATTTATTATTATTTAGATGGTGGTTTTCCTTTGACTATTTTTTTTTATTTTAGATGGTTTTCTTTGTTTTGGATAAATTTTATAAATTGTTATACTTTTAAATTAACATAAATTTTTTTTTACAGCTACAACACATTTTATTCAATCATGTTTTATTTTACAAAAGTACAACCAATAATTTACAGCTACATTTATCATAATTACAGCAAAAATCTCTACAGAAAAATATACTTTAGTAAATGTACAGCTACAGCCTAAACACTTATAATATAAATTTTACAGTAAATTTTTTACAGTACAGTCCAACCAATCACTTCCTATAATTGTTTACTAAAACTTCTTTAAACATGTAGCATATAAACTATGAGCGTATAAATACCGTATAACACTGTATAAACGATGTATTTGCACCCATCCAAACCATCACTGTATTATTCTACCGTACACTAAAAACCAGTACAATGTACTACTGTATAGTATATATACACTGTATATACGGCGGTACCAACCATATTTTAGAACACTGATTTGAATAGATGAAAAAATGGCAAGCCCAATCGGAGACTATATAAAATGACGAAGATGAAAAAGTGGCAAGCCCAATCGGAGACTGTATAAAATGATGAATAAACAACCCCCTATCCTTCATTGGATTTTGGAAGAAGCGGAAGAAATTTTTTTTTTGGGTCAAACCGGAAGAATTTTTTTGTTATGCGACAATAGTAACGATGGTTAAGGGAAGTATATACAAAGGTGTAATCAAAATCGTAGCTTATATTGATCGATAAATAGCCAGCATTGTCTTACGAATTCGGCTGCATTAAATTCCAAAATCTCTTGAAATTTTTGTGTTTAAATACATAAATATACATACATTTCAGTTTCTATATTGAGTGTATTTATTTTGATTAAATAATAGTTGACTTGGCGTAAATGATACACCATCTTTTCCGTCTAAAAACCACCATTATTGACTTTCAATGCTCTTCATAATCTAAAGTTCGGTTAGTAATCAACATTATCGACATTCTTTTTTGTTCAACATGATTCTTTTGTTGCCTAAGAAATTGTTTACTCTCCATAAACTCTGTAAAGGTTCTGATTTGCATGCAATCGAAAAATCTTGACAAGTAACTGAAATGGCTCCTCTTCTAAGACTTGTATATGGTAGAGCATATAAAACACAAAGATACTTAGGTATATGAAGGAGTGCTGAACGCTTTAAAAACACATTACATTGACGACAACAACAACAAAACTGAACTGAACACTAAAGTATCTATGTCAAACAGTAAAGAACATGGTTTCTATATAACGATGATGGCAATGTCAGACACTGAAAAATCATGATTAGTGAATTCTCTTGATGGTGGCGTAAAGAGCTTAGGATGGTCTCAAACTTGCTTTGGCAACGATTCTTTATAATGGACTATGATGGCATTTGAATCTAGAGATTCCATGAACAAAACTATGGCATGAAGAGATTTCATAACTAAATTTTGAAGACATTAGCTCATCTCAACAACAAATTAGTTTGTTGTAAACCACTTATGGGTGCATATGAAGTGCAGTTTCTCTTAGAAAGGTAAATTTAGTCGGTCTTTATAAAACATTGAACAAAAAAATAATTGATCAGATTTTTTTGTTATTTCTAGTATTGATTTTTTCAATAGAAATTATTGCTAGTACTCTTAGAGTGAGTACATCTCTGCAAAGCTCAAGTCCAAGCAAGATGCGCAAATAAGCAATGTAGATGTTGTGCATTAGTGATTAGGAAACTCCTTAACTATTAAACTTTGAAGCAATTGTGTTAAAATTAAAGAAGATTTATATACCGGTTGATGCATAATGGTATCAATGAAACTATGAAACCAAGATACACAATGAATCAGATATTAACGAAACTATGAAAATGATGAAACACAATGAAAGGACGATACAAACCTCCTTTGTCAACGATCCTTTTTTTTGTCAACGGTTTCATTTCATAAACTCAAAACAGAATACTTCAAGACCACCAAAGTTTGGAGACAGCACACATTGCATAAACAACAACAACTAAAACGAAGATTGTGCAAAGATTAAAAGAACATGATAGCGGAGTGACGAGATGGACAAGGTTCCTGACGAAGTAACCTGTAATCTCAATCAAATCCAACCCTGTGCGCAGGGCAAAGAAGGGGACGATGAAGTCCGAAAGAATCTGAAGACTTGAGGGTCCAGATGATAATGTTGAGTGAGGAGCTTCCTGCGGCATTCCATCCTTGGCTCGTAATGCAGAATTCACAATTCATGTTCCATTAGCCGAACAATTCAGGAAGTTCTCAGCCAACTCAGAGGCGCCCAAACACCTCTTCCAAAAGATTGATTGTTGTGAGGTGAACCACCATCGCCAAATAGACAAGCCTGAAACAACATAATCCATAGCCACAAAGACAGAAGTCCAGATAACAGCCTCATAATGAGGTAATAACCTGGTTCTATAAAGAGTAGCATCCTCATACTGAGGTAAAGGGAGCTTAAACCTGAAGCTCAAAGGGTTTGTAACATCCTCACTACAAGGTAAAGAGCCATTCAAAAGCAGCATAATCTCTTGTGACAGCAGGAAGCAAGGGGAGATGGGTCTAACAACATGTAACCAAGGTTTCAAATGAAGGATAGGCGTTGACTTAGAACTGCACATAGCAGTAGAGAACTGCACTCCAAGAGGTTGCGCTGAGGTAATAATAACTGCATACAAAATACACACCACCGCCAATATTTTAACTTTCGAAGTCCAGTCCTCGAGGACTTGAAATGATGAGCCATGAAGGGAGGTAAGCTTGCAATCAGTTAATGTCAGTAACCCCAAAAACCTTGCAACTAATATCTCAACAACCTCTTGTTGATAATATGGCAAATCCCGTAAGGGTGACTTTAACGAATCATGTTCCACACAAGAAACCAAGTTTCTCGGTTTTGACACCGGAATTAGTTGGAGGAAGGAGGAGACCTGGCTAGTGGTGAGAGAGCTGGAGAGAGCGACTTCAGCCAGTAAAGGATTCATCAACAGAGGCTGAACAGATAGCATACCTGCATATGAGCAGAGAAGCTTGAGCGAGAAACTGGTAGAAGCACAGAGAAACCATGGCATCAGAGCTTTCGGATCTCTCCGATGGTGAGGAGTGGTGAAGGACGACGAGATATGGTGGAGAAACGCACAAACTAGGAGAACCGGTGGAGGGTCGGGAGGGACTGGAGGGACAGAAGGATTCACCGGAAGCATCACGTCGAGATCCGGATCTGGTGGTTCAGTCGGCAGGAGAGGAAAACCAGATGAAACAGCTTCAGGAGACTTCATTGACAGAGAAGGGGAAAAGCTTCGCGGAAGAACGCGAGGCGTCGACATCAACGGAGGATAGGCTCGTGGTTAAGAGACAGATGAGCAAGCATAATCCTCAGAGAAGAGGTAGAAACTGTAATCGACAGTATAAACCTAGCGACGAGGAAATGGAGAAAATTTTCGGTCAAAGTCACCCGTGAAGAATTTTAGATCCAAGATCTAGCACAGATGAAACACCTCACACGAACACTGACACCGTGAACCAGTAGCCCTCAACATCAGGATTCCAAAAGCAGAAGAAAATTCTGGTCGGGAAGTTGAAACGGTGGCCGCCGGTATAGAGTCGCGGTGGGGACACGGCTGAGCTGCGGAGGAAACTAAAGCCTCACAGGAGTCTTTCTCTCTATTTATTTCCTCTTCTTTTTAAGTTTCGTTTTTGTCAACGATCCTTTATAATTGATTATATATGCAAACATTTGTATCCAGAGATTCGATGAACAAATTCATGGCATAAAGAGATTTCAGAACTAAATTTTAAAGATAACAGCCCATATCGACAACAAATTACTTTGTTGTAAGCCACTTATTGGTGTATAGGAAACACAATTATTCTTATAAAAAACTAGTCAGACTTTACAAAACATTGACCAAAAAACATAATATAGCATATTTTTGTTATTTCTAATATTGATTTTTTCAACAGAAATTAGTATGTGTTACTATTAAAAATAAGTACCGCTAATATTCCATAAAATTATTATTATTGACGATTTTTTTAATTGATCTAATATTAAAATCATAACAATTTATATAATTTAATTATGAAACTAAAATTTAGTGGTAAAAAATATATCAATCATTAAAAAAAATGACAAAAAATTCTCTCATTTGAAAAACTTTTTGTGAAAAATCATTTCTCTTTTTCTTTCTTATTTTACCCTTTTTGTGAGACTATTTAGTGATTAGTAATGCTAATGTTCTAAGATCAGGGATTAAACTCTGGACGTCTTGGAAACTCTAGTCATGGATTGACTCTAGCGTGACTGCGTGAGCTTACTGACTTGAACGTCAGAATGTTACTTTATGACCATTTGGTATCTATGCAACATCAGTGTTACATTATCATGTCAACTAGAAAGATCTGTTGCAATGATTACAACATAAAATGTCTGATTAGAAAGAAAAAAAAAACTGATGCAGTGATTAGTACATAAAATGTCTGATAAGAAAAATCTGCTGCAAACAACAAAAAGAAAGCACCCACAAAGCTATAATACATTTAGAAATGATTCCTGTGATAAGGATCATACTGTTGATAATATTGTTGATACTGAGGAGGTCCCTCCGGTCGTGTCCACTGGTTATGATTGTAGTCAGAGTTGAAACCTCTGCTGTAATGATCCACCGGCGGCCAAGTCAATCTTTGATTCAGGGAAGAGCCATGTTCAGGAAAGTGATTGCTTGTGTAAGAAGCAACATGTACTGAGCTCTGACTTCGCTTTTGTCCTCTCGAACCCGGTTTGCTAGCAGAGGAGGAAACAGCCGTCGTTGAATGTTCCAAACGTGTGTTGTTGCTGCTGACAGAACCAACCTCTCCTAAACTTGGTGGTTCTGCCGTATCAGACACGTTTCTTCTAAGCTTCAAAAGCGACTTGATCCTCTCCTCGAGGTCTTCGAGCTGAAACTCTGATTCGAGTTTGTGACACGTTATGCATTTGATGCCGGCTCTTAAGGACCTGATCTGCCTGTCTATTGCGGCAACCTGTAAAGTCTCCACTGTTATTACAACATAACTCTCTTTTGAGTTGAGAAAAAACAAAGAAAGGACATGAATCTTTTACCTGTGATGCAGGTTCATTCTCTGCGTCTCTAAACGCCTTCTCTGCAGCCTCCTTTGTAATCCTCAATGAATCGTTTATAATAGCAGAAACAGGATGGAACTTATGTAACATACCAAATGAGTATATGTAGTTAACTGCCTTGAGACGATGCCCAGTCTTTATGAGGTCTTGAATGAAACCTGTTCACAAAGTTCATGCATGTTTAATACTACCTCATGTTCTTTAAAGATAATGCATCATTTTTTTACAATTATCAGTTTTCAATAATGTTTTAACCAACAGTAGTTCAACCAATTCAATTAATTTTTTTGAAGTCTACAATTTCTTCTAGAAAACATAAAACATATATCTTTGCGAAACAATTTTTCTTTTTAAAACATCTATCTTAATAGAACGGAAGGAGTACTATATATTTTTCACAATTGTGGGAGAGTAAAGAGAAGAGAATCACCTGTAATGGCGTTGTCTAAACCAAGAAACTGGCAAAGATCAGGACATGCAGTGTGCCAATAAGAGGTGTCCAGTAGAGTTAGAAGGTCACTGGTCTTGAACTCTGACACTATCCCATAGATACCTAGAAACTTTAGGAAACAAACTACTTCTAACTCATCACTCTTATTCTTTGTAATCTTTTCTCTCCAGTAAACAGCAAGTTTCTTTGCATCCCCTTTTACTGGATGTCCTATTTGAACAGGGAGCTTCTTCAGCTGGTCCAACAATAAGTTGCAGCTATCTGAAGTAATCAGCAGCTTGAATTGGTAGCTCCCTTCAAGGTTTGTAGGACATAGAGACATGGATGTGTCTAGAACTAGCTTTGCTGGATTTGATGTGCATCTGAAAGCATTGGAGAGTTCATGCTCTAGAGGTCTCTTTTCTAGTTATAGAGATGGAGCCACAGAGATTGTTTGGCTTAGCTTTATAGAGATGGAGCCACAGAGATTGTTTGGCTTAGCTTCAGTGCTTAAAGGATGAGTTTGATTGGCATCTCCTGATTCACCAATCTTATCCCCTGAAGGAGTTATAGGCTCAGTTAATCTTTGTCGTTTGGCTTCATGCTGCTTCTGTTCATAAGGAGTGACAGATTCAGCTTTAAGTTTCTCTACAGCATTGGTTGTGTTCTGTCTCCCCTCAAGACTTTTATGAACTGGTTCCATTGCTCTCTTGGCTGCTGATTCGCCGTTCTTTAATAGACTCAGCTTATTAAGAATCTTAGGAGGGAACATATGCTCAGCTTTCCTCTCTTGGATGCACTCAAGTGCCATGGTTGCATCAGCTTTAATCTTCTCCCTCCTCGCTTTCTACAACAAGTCAACAAAGCTTGATCAACTTACACATCATAAGCCATAGAGAAATAAAGAGAGAGAGAGAGAGAGAGAGTTTAGCTTCTTTACCTGCGCCTCCATTAAGTTTACAGTTCCAAAAGGAACTCTAGCAGCTCTATCTGATGAAATCAAGTACTCATGCAAAAGGGCTCCTGGTCTCCCTCTTGGACAAAGCTTGTATAACCTGAACTCACATATGAATCTCAGTACTGCTAAGTACTCTTCCTTGTTCTTTAGAGTTTCAACCACACCTATTCACAAAAACGTTTCAGCTTTTTGGGAAACAACTAAAAAAAGTAGTCAAAAGTCAAGTAAGCATTACCATAAACACTATGTTCTAACTCCAGAAGCCGAAACAGTCTCGGCGCTTGATCATACAGAAGGAAACGCTCCAAAAGGTTTAACAGCACTTCACGAGTAGTCACAGAGGCCAAACCATAAGCAGCCAGAAACAACAAGCAACATAGCACCAAAGATTCATTGTTTGTGTTAGATTTTGCCATGCTTATCCAGTTAATACCAAGCTGAGTCGCTTCCTGGTCCACCTCCCATGTGATAGGTAGATTCATCTCTATCAGTTTCTCCAACAAAACGATGCAACTTTTAACAACAACACTATCATTAAAATCTTTAAGAGACGCTTGTATAGCATCCAAAACAATCTTTGCCGGGTCCAAACATGGAATCAATCTCGCCAAGGCTTGGTTTCTCTTGACCAAATCGTTTGTAGACATTGCAACACTTGAGCAGCCAGTGTCTTTACCCAACAGTGAAACAAGTGGCTCAAACTCATGTCTCAGATCTCTCTGTTGCTCTAGTTCCTTCTCCATGGACTCGATTCTCTTTGTAAACCCTTCAAACTCTGCCTTCCTTGTCTCCAAAGCTTCCTTGCATTCCGAGTGAAACCTCACCTCCATCTTCTCAAACTCATCCACTTTGGCTTCGAACGAGTCGTGAACCGAAGAAAGCTCCTTCTCCTTGCTCTCGAGTTCCATGGCTCGGCCATTGAGTGATTCCTCACGTGCTTGTAGCTCTTTGGCTCGCCCTTCGAGAAGGCTTTTCGTGGAATCGAAGTGCCCTTCGATCTCCTTCCATTGAAAGGAAAGGAGAAGAAGAGAATGAGCGCTTTCCTGGAGAGAATCTAGGGTTCGGTGAAAGTTGTGTTTGCTTAGATCAACAAGCCCTAGACTACTCCTTGCCTTCTCCATCAAGTCACCCATAAAAAAAAAAAACAAATCAAAAGAAACGAAACCTAAAAACTCACAACACGAACGAACTTGATGATATGAATCTTCACGTCTGCTTTTGAGTTTTTAACTGCTGTTCTGTCTTGTGGCTTCTGTGTGTAGATAATGATGAAAAGAAGCTAGATAATATATTTGTTTGGATTTCCAAATCAATTTAGTACGTATTATATTTCCAAAATCAGTGATTTTTAGTAATTCATTTATTTTGTTGACTTACTAGAGTATCCCGGTTAACTTAGATTAATTATCGGTTAAACTTCCTTTTACTAAACCGTGTGTATGAATACAGATTAGGGCCGGCTGTTCAATATGGCAAAACGAACCATACCAAACCGAACCAAACCGAAATAGATAATATGGTTTGGATTTGGTATATACCATACAAACCGAATGAATATGATTTTTAAAAAACCGTATGATTTGGATATGGTTCGGTATATAACCGATAAAACCGAATAAACCGAATAAAACAGATCAAAAAATATAAACATGTAAATATGTATATATTTTTTTCTAATAACTATTACCATAATTTTTACAGTAATAAAAAAGTCCTGATTTGTAAAACACTTGAACTATAATTAAATAACAATTCATCGCAAACATGTTTTTTATTTTCTTAGTCTTCTTTTGATCTTTTTGCTTTAATTTAGCATTGACTAAATTGAAATAAAGATTATAAATTTGATGATAATAATTAGTGGAAATTCTTCACAATTTTTTTTTATCTATAAACGAATAGAGTTTCGTGTTTAATAGAAGAAACATGACTTTGATGAACGCTAACTATGAAAGAATAGAAAAACTTTTCTTCTGTGCTTCGTGCTTCTGTTTTATTTTTTGTTTTTTATTTTTATTATCATAATTTTGAGCTTTGATTTTAATTATAGATTTGATTATCTTATTAGATGATAGAAATATTTTTTATTTTTGTTCTTTTATTTAAACTTATAATATTTTTTAATAAATGAATGTGTTGACAACATGACTCTAAAATTCATATAATATGATCCCAAAATAAAGAATTATGTTTTTTTGGTATAAAACTGAATAAATAAAAAACCGACGGTATATAAACCGACCGAAGTAAATATGGATTTAGAATGGTAGTTGTATTTTACTAACCGAAATACCGAAAAACCGAAAAAACCGAACCGATATCCGGATTGAACATATTACAGATCGTAAACTGTGAAGTAATGAGAGAGTATTTCAGTTGTATAACAACTTCTTTAATAATTCGTGTTAGCCACTGGTTTGATTTGAATTAATCCAAGTATCCGCACACTGAGATTTATGTTTCAAAAAGTTTACAGATCATAATAATATGAAGGAGACGACATCAATGTAATACACAACTTTTCGAAAGAGCTTTTGTTGCATTTTAATAATTAAAATTCAAGATCTTAACTGCCTCCCAAATTCCATAACAAAAAACAAGTGTATTGTAGTGGATTCATCAAATTCCATTAAGAGAGAAACCATGGAGCTACTACTAACCAATAGCTGAAACCTATCAAGCCTAAAAAACAAAAGATCGTTCTAGCTAGCTTTATAGCTTAAACTTGATACAGAGAGCACTAGAATCTGCCAAAGCCTGGTGGTCGATTGAAGCAAGGTCTAATCACCGGCCTAGAACCCTCAGGATCCTCCACCACCCTTGGACGTTTAGAACCAGCTTGATGTGAAGATTGACCTTGGAACTCAGTTGAACCACCAGCTTGATACGTTTCTAACGGTTGATCTGGTGCCGCATCAAAGCTTGTTGGAAGGCTAGGGTTTGAGCCATCAGTGGCAATGCATGAGCTTTGAAAGACTGTGTCTGAAGGTGATTGAACTGGAAGGTTTTGAATTTCTCTAGGAACCATAAATTTGAAGATAAGATCCACAGGAATGTCAATTTCAAGCTTGAAGTCTTCAATGAGTTCCATTATGTCCCTCATTGTAGCAGCATCAGCCTATAAGCCAACATAGGTTACAAATTTAACCATCAAAGACAATAATATACAGTTTGACAAGAAGAGATGGATTGAAGGAAGCTTTAACCTGTGATTCATATCTTCTATTTTCCTTGGCTGAGAGTCTGAGATTGATGATCTGTTCCTTCAAGAACTCCAGTGGAGAAGAGTTGTTCTCCACCTTGAAGTAAAGCATAAACCTGATTGCAGGAATATGCATGGCTTTGTTTAGTAGCTCTGTGACAAAATCTGTGGAGATATAAAGAGTACATCATAATCGTTAGTGGTAAGTTAACAATTTGTAGAAGTACAACTTACTTGGGATGGCATGAGTGAGACCAAGAGATTCAAAGAGTTTTGGAGCATGTTTGAAGTGAGCAACACGCGAGGCAAGCTGTAAATTTTGATCTGGTGTAGTTAGTTTCACCAGTCCAAACGCCACGATGAACTGCAGAAAAGCCCAAGCCTCGAGCTGCGACTTTTCAACGCTACTTCCCATCATCCTAGCCCATTGAAGTGCTACTCTTGTTGCATCATGCTGTAGACCAGGATCAGTAGAGGGTGCAACACGTGCCAGCTCCTCCAAAAGGGGAACCAAAGTCTTAACTATAGGCTCTGCTAAACTCAACTCCCCTCTCTCACTAGCACCCGTGAGTGCCTTCTCGACAGAAGTTAGAACAAACCTGCCTGGATCTTTAAACATTGGAAGTTCAGTAGAGACTTCATTCAGCGAAAAAGAAGTTGAGTCCTCAATGTCCCTAAGAACATCATCATTAAGCAAATGAGATGAAGCTATGATCTGTTGGACATCCGGGGAGCAAGGATCACTACTATGGATGATTGGTGCTTCAGGCCTAGCATCCAATGATAGCACATTGTTGACTGCAAAGAGAAAAAAAAAAACATCAATAAGCATCATAAGACTAAAATAGAACTCAACTGTTATTTTTTCAAAAAGGTCTAAAGTTTTGGTATTGTTTTGCTTGTACCAGAATCAGATATCTAGATTATATGGGATCAGGTATAAAGAATACAACAAACACAAAATCGAGAAAGTATCTCTATGTTACTACTAGAGACACAATTGATTTTCAGAGATGTTACTTGAACAGACATAGAGGGACAATCTAGGAAAAACATACCAGGTTTCTCTGGTGACCTCTCTCCACTTGCTGTAGGAGGCACACACAATTCTTGCCGAGCAGAATCCCCATTTGGACTACCATCTTGTGTTTCCTCCGTATGCCTTGTACCATTTGTGGGACCACCTTCACTAATCCTTCCATCATTAGGCTTTGCTGCGGAAGGCGCAGTAGATGTTGTAATGGCGCCATCCGCATTGTCATGTCGAAGCATCCTCTTAAGTTCGGCTAACTCGGCCCCAACCAATTCCTTGAGAGAGGAAGTCACTTGGTCAAAATGGTCTTTAACACTTAGGGTATATCCTGCAAACATTGACACAGCACGTTCCTCAAAAGCATCCGTCGCAAGTCGTAGGAGGCTTTCAACATCCATTGTAGAACCACCACTACCACCATCACCACTAGGCGCATGGGTTGGTTGACTTCCACGCGGTCCGTCCAAACAATCTTCAACACCCATTGTAGAGCCACCACCATCACCACTAGGCGCAATGGTTGGTTGACTCCCGGCTGGTGGGAAGGTCGGTCCGTCCAAACAGTCTTCCAAGGGATACTTAGGTTTCTTAGCTTCGTTTGCCTTAACACCCCCAAGCCAACTGTTAATCTCGAAGGGGAAGTCCTCCTTGATAAGTGAGACCATTTGAGAGACAGATAAATCGTCAACTTCATCGTCAAACCGTTCTATGTCATGGTCTGGACACAGTATAGACCGCACTGATGCCTGCACATTTTAAAGTGGGTCAGCAGTTAAAAAAAAAATGTAACACAGCAACATAACATGAGGGTAGTGCTAACGATACCTGGCCAGTTAATTCCAAATTTTTGGTGGTAACAACATTGATTTTTAAACTGCTACCACACACTCCTTTGACAATCTCTTCAATAGTTAGCTCTTCATCCCCAAGTTCAGAGTCCCCTCCAGGTTCAGCTACAATCTGTGGGCAGCAGCAAGCAGTAACAAGGATAATGGCATGGGCAAACCCCTGAACTGCGGTCGTGTCGTTCGTATACTGCGCAGGCGTCCGAGCCTTCACGCTACGAACTGTTAATATAAACGATTCTCGACCCCATGGGTATTTAAGAAACGCGTCAATGTCCCCGACCAACTCCACAACCTCCGGTCTCACCGGGGTTGCCATACATGTCGGGCAGAGAATGCCTTCCACCAAAAGCAACAATGCAAGACGCAACCGCGTGTCAGCGTCTTTGTATTTCTCACCCATAGCAAGACGGTTTATAATCCACTCAGGGGTAATCTTATCCTCGCTTCCGAACAAGGATCTCCAAACCGCTCCATCACATGGGACACATTTGCCCTTCTTCTTTCGGTGTACCCCCATTGAGTTTCCAAGGCATGTGTTGTTAGTAGCCTTGTAACAATTAAGCCCTGTGACTAATGCATACTCTCCTATTCCAAAACGGATGGGCTTCCCTGCAAACGTCCACCACAGTTCGTATAGTTTGCGCGTTACCAACTGCCTGCATAGAAGCTGGTGGACGAACATAACGGAGAATGTATGCTGTCTCATATGAAGTATTTGGCGGAACTGTGAGTCAGCCAACATCTCCTTCTGCTCTGTGGATATGCATTGGTTAATCACCTCGATCCATCTCAAGTTGAAATAGCTGTTAATTCGCTTGCGCCCACTCGGTTCAAAACCTGTGTGAAACAGTCTTTCCGGTAATTTTAACTCTTCCATCCTACGAAATAATACAACAAGATTAGTAGGGGTTTAAACGTGCATAGTTCAATAGGACATGCAAGTATCATTTTTTTTGTTCTATTGGACATGCATAATAAAAATATAGGGCAATACAAGTATACAACCATGGTAATTCAAATAACAGTTTCACATGCAGCTAAAGACTTATAGTATCTTCCATATAACTTATAGACGAACAATTTCAACTCACAGAAGATATATAGACCACCAACCATACCGATCATTCCATTATATATTACATAATATGGCATGCAAATCACTTTCGTAAAGTAAATTGGACGGGTTTGCAGGAACAATGCAATACAAATTAAGCATGCATAATAAAATATAGGGCAATACAACAATGGCAGTACAAACCTCAATCCAAAAGATACTGTACAAAACCCACTGTACAAAACCCAATGCAACTTTGCATGCATTACAAAGTACTCTATAAATTAATATTCAATCAATTATTAAACACAACACTAATAATTTTTTTTCGATCTCAAGTTGGACCGGTTCAAAATGACATAAATCGATAAGATAATAAAATTATATTTTTAAATTTTTTTATGTTACTATAAGTTTCCATTAAAATCATAAATTAATAATTTATATAGATATATACATTTTATATATGTACGAACAAATATTCACAACAAAAAATTATATTTTCTTAACAATTTGATATATTTTAATAATATTTAGTGACATTATATTTAAAAACCATATTTAAGTTCTATAACACATATTTTATATACATCAAATACTACAATAAAATAATATAAAAATTCAATATTTTAATATTTAATTAATATATACGGTAAAATAAATTATTATTTTTATTTTATAAAAATATTCTGAAAAAAATCTAATTTTAAAAAAAAAAAAAATTTATAAATTAATAAAATATTATAATTTTAACATTATTAACTTATAAAGTTTTAAGGTATTTCATTGGGTCTATAGCATAGAATCCTATATGTGCGTAATGCCTAAATAACAGTTCCACATGCATCCGAAGACTACTATCTTCAATATATATAACTTATAGACGACCAATTTCAACTCACATAAGATATATAGACCACCAAACATACAGAGTGTCATGACTCCATGCTATATTACATAATATAGCATGCAAATCACTTTCGTAAAGTAAATTGGATGGGTTTGCATGGACAATATAATACAAACCAATGGTTACGCCGAATTCTATTCTACGTTATCTAACTTACATAGTATATACTAGGGTTCAGTTAAAGGAAGTTATGGCTACACGTCACCCCACTTTTGTAAGTAAATTCACCTGACGATGTTGCTAACCTTTTTTCGCAGAAAATCTTTTATTTGATCCGGTTCCGTTGTTGTTCGGCGAGATCCAGATCTGACTGTAACGCTAGGTCTCCTCCTCTGTCTATCTCCGATTCTGAACTCGAAACCAGTTGAGAGCACAATGTTCCTTCAGCAACCCTTAGACGGAGCCGATATCTATCCCGCAACCTCCGTCGACCTTCCCGTCGCCTTCGGTTTCCACTCCTCCGCGCTTTCGATTTCAACAAGTTAAACCTAAAAGTCTTCTTAAGCTCTTCGCGCTTCGTGCCTTTCTCTCTCTCCTGTCTTTTCGTATTCTTTTCAACACGGTTTCAGTTCTAGCTCCAATCAGCGTGCGAGTGGGCAGTAGAGAAAGAAAGGGTAAAATAGGCAGTTTCTTCTGAAATATATATCATACTAGGATTATCTCCCGTGCTATGATATTATTTTTATGTAAATATTTATTTATAAAAATTATAATGTATTTATAGAAATTATAATGAAAAAAGTAAATATATTTTCTTTCTTTGAATTATCACCACACAAATAATAAACACCTTCGAGCAAATGGAGATTTGATTTAGTCCATTATGAATATGTTATTGACATATTTTTATTTAAGTTTACCTTTTTCTTTTTTTGACCATATGAGTTTTCCAATATCTAAAGAAAAAATATTAAGTAGGTTAGGAGAGAATTTTTTCATTAAAAAGAAATTTAACATGATGCAATTTTAATTTGAGCATTGAAGAGTTTGACTCTTTTTAGTTTCACTAACCCTTTAAAAAAAGTTCTAATTTTACTAAACTGGATTTCTAAGCTTCATTTGCCGAATAAGTTCCACTCAATCGTAAATTTGTTTCTTTCTTTTCTCAATACACTAAAGGAATCAAATAAATTTAGCTTAAATATATTTTCTTATCTCCACTTTTGTTTTAAATTTTTTTTTATCTTCGTTAATGACAAAGCTTTGATTTGATATTCTTTTATTATAAGTTCTGAAAACACTCAAGGGCTATTTCTAATCTAAAATATGCAAAAAAAAAATTATTTATTTAGAATAGGAAGAAACTGAACTAAATTAAGAGTAATCATAAACATTTTTATTTTGCATTAGTCAAAAATCTCAATCCAAAAAACGAAGAATATGAAGTGATGAATTTAAAACTATTTTGTTATTTTCTCTTTTACTTTGGCTGGCTTTCCATTTCATGTATCCCTCTTTTTGTGTCTGTACATGTTTTCTTCTTCCTTTTTAATCTGTAAAGTTTCCTTTTATCTTTTTAATATGAATTCCTTTTAAAAAAATGAATCTATGGAGAAGAAGAATGAGATAACGTAGCAGAGGAGGAGATCAAACAAATAGTAAATAGTAAAATTAATAGATGGAAGGTTATATGGAAGATACAACAGTTTTGAATCATGATCAATACTTTTGAACGTGGTGTTTATGGTTTTTCTGAATGTGGTATTGATAATCCGAATTTTTTTTTGGGATTTAATTATTGGAAGTTGAGAAAAATTGGAATCGAATTTTTTATTTTTGTATTGACATTATTAATTTTTTTATACATATTTCACATGTCACTTTTTGATTCGCCAAACGACTTGCGTTTTATTATATAATAGATACTACCTATTGGCTTCCTATGTACGCTCAATTATAGTTTTTGGGTTATACAACCCTTATGAAATGCTAGTTTCAATAGTATAACTAAGAAAAATTAACCAATTGTGCTTTGTTTGTCAACTATTGGAGATATATTGGAGAGCAAGATGTGTATCTTGCGAACCAATTGTTATGGACCGTTGAGGTCCAATTATGAAGTGAAGCCCAAAAAGTCAATGAAATCCAAACCGAAGAATATTATATAAATACACTTATGATAAGGATTAGTTATTTTATATATATATATATCATAAGATTTAGATAAGTTCTATTCTTAGTTGAGATAGGTCTAAGTCTTGTGTATATATATACAACTCTCTTGTAAGTCACTAAGACACAACACAATAATATATCTATTCTATTCTACTTTACATCAACCATATCTTCGAAGTTACAATTTAGATACCAATAATAAATTTGATTATATTAGTGAACGATAACAAAATATTTTACATATATCACAAAGTTAGAGATATTTTGAAAGTATAAATTTAGTAGACTTAAACCAAATATTGACAAAAAATAATATATTATATTTTTGTTATTTGTAATATTGATTTATTCAACAGAAAAATATATATTTACATGTTACTCTTAAACACAAGTAACGCTGTAATATTCTTAAGATCACAAATTAAAGTCTAACATGGATTCACTCTGGCGTGATCAGTAAACTTACTTACTTGAACGTAATTACGTAAAGAGTGTTACTTCATGACCATTTGGTATCTTACGCACCATCAATGGTTACATAAAATGTTGATTAGAAAGAACTTGCAATGATTAAGTCATAAAATGTCTGGTTAGAAAGATCTGATGCAAACATACTGGGATTTTAGGTATTCAGATCAGTTTCGGATATGACCCATTCGGTTCCGGATAAATCGAATATAGAAAAATTATATCCATATAGGACCCAGTAATGTTTTGGTGCAGATTCGGGTCAGTTCCAACCAATTTTGGGTAGGTTCAGATAAACCCATAATTTATTTATTTATTTATTTTATTTATTATTATTCTATTTTCTTAACAACTATTGTATATATATAGTTAAATTGAAATGAATAAAAAACAAATCGAAGAAACTATAAGTTTGCCATTCAAACCTGAGTTCGGGACTCAGAATGTGGAAAACCATGCTTTTAAACATAAAACTCGGTTAAAGTGGCTACTTGGTTTTACCCGGAATCAAAGCAGTACCCATGAATAATCATGACATTACATGTTGGGTAAATTTACTATATCTGAAACCGATCCGAACTGGTCCATTTTGGGTCGATTCGGATAACGGATAATGGGTTCCGGTTAAAAAGTCCTTGTGATGAGGATCATATATTCATATTGTTGATAAAAACAGGTGATATTGAGGAGGTCCTTCTGGCTGTGTCCACTGGTTATGGTTGTAGTCAGAGTTGAAACCTCTGCTGCAATGATCAACCGGCCAACTCAGCCTTTTATTCAGGGAACATCCATGCTCAGGAAAGTGGTTGCTTGTGTCTGAAGCAACGTGTACTGAGCTCTGACTTCGTTTTTGTCCTCTATTCTTCTTCTTTATAGTCGAACCTGGTTTGCTCGCAGAGGAGGAAACAGCTGTCCTTGAATGTTCCAAACGTATGTTGCTGCTGGTGACAGAACCAACCTCTGCTACACTTGGTGGTTCTGCCGTTTGGGATTGCTTGACTTTCAAGTCAGGTTTTGATCCATCAGATCAGGCAAGTAAAACATTTGCTTTAAGCCACAAGATCTATTTCAAAGTTTGAAGGCCACGTTACAAGGAATATTAGTTTGGTCAAAACGTTAACTAGTTTGATTTGAGTTAACAAACCATTGTTTTATACCCTTCTTGTCCAACATAGTTTTTTACTTCAACCACACTCGATGGTTTCTTATGCACTTTTGTATCAGTAATATACTGTGTATTACTATATATTATTGGTATTTATATAAAAGTCCACATCATTTTAATTATGCTTTAAAAGTGACTTGATCCTCTCCTCGAGGTCTCCGAGCTGGAACTCTGATTCAAGTTTGTGACACATTGTGCATCTAATGCCGGCTCTTAAGGACCTGATCTGCCTGTCTATTGCAGCAACCTGTAAAGTCTCCACTGTTATTACAACATAACTCTCTTTTGAGTTGAGAAAAAACAAAGAAAGGACATGAATCTTTTACCTGTGATGCAGGTTCATTCTCTGCGTCTCTAAACGCCTTCTCTGCAGCCTCCTTTGTAATCCTCAAGGAATCGTTTATAATAGCAGAAACAGGATGAAACTTATGGACCAAACTGGCAAAGATCAGGACATAGAGTTTGCAGATCATTATAATATGAAGGAGACGACATCAATGTATTCACAATGATTCAAAAGAGCTTTTGTTGCATCTTATATATTAAATCAGAAGTCACAACTTTGATTCATGTACGATTTTTAAAAAAATAGATCTAATGAACATATTCCTAAAAAGTCATGTTACATTTAATCTATAATCTTATCGCTTAAATTTTGGGCCTACCAGAAATTTTTATTAAGCTATCAATAATTAGATTTAAATAATAGATGATCCATTGGATTATAGATAGTATAAATTAAATAGATATAATTTAATATTGTAATATTATACCTCCATATGTTAAATATTTAAACATTTGTCTATGTTAACTTTTAAAATTATAAAAAAAAAATTTAAATAAAAAAAAATCATATTATCTAACAATGATTAATTTTTACTATCTTAAACCAATGAAAACAAATTTTAAACTATATAGTTTATTTTAAAAATTAAACAAAAACTAAATGTTTAATTATTTATTCGATAACATAAATCTATGAAGCGAAAAGTTTAATTTTTAAAAAACTTTATAAATTTGTGAAATGTTACAATATCTGTGAATATGACAATAAAAACATATTTTACTAATCTTTATATATATAGTTACGATTTTAATAATGAAATAATAATCCGAAAATATATATATAGAAGAAGATACAAACACATGTGAAAGTTTAAAACAATCTATTTAATGAAATATACCGTACACTTATTATGTTTTAAAAATTGATAGACACATATATTATAATATATACCATTTTAGAATTGAAAACAAAATATTTATATAAAAATAAATGAAAACAAAAACCCGTGCGGTTGCACGGATCGAGATCTAGTTAATAATTAAAATTCAAGATCATAACAGCCTCCAAAATTCCATAACAAAATCCATTAAGTGAGAAACCATGGAGCTTACTAAACCACAATAGCTGAGAGTTATCAAGCCCAAAGAAACAAAAGATCTTTCTAGTTAGTTACTTCCTACTACTTAGCTAGTTATAGCCATAAACTTGGGACAGAGAACACTAGAATCTGCCAAAACCTGGTGGTCGATTGATGCAGGGTCTAATCACCGGGCTAGAACCCTCAGGATCCTCCACCCCCCTTGGACGTTTAAAACCAGCTTGATGTGAAGATTGACCTTGGAACTCAGTTGAACCACCAGCTTGATACGTTTCTACCGGTTGATTTGGCGCAGAACTAAAGCTTGTTGGTAGGCTTGGGTTTGAGACATCAGTGGCAATGCATGAGTTTTGAAAAACTGTGTTTGAAGCCTGCATATGCGCTGATTGAACACGTTGGTTCAGAATTTGAAAATCCCGAGGTACCATGAATTTGAAGATAAGATCCACAGGTATGTCAATTTCAAATTTGAAGTCTTCAATGAGTTCCATTATATCCCTCAGTGTAGCAGCATCTCTGTTAGCTTCAGCCTATAAGCAAACATAGGCTACAAAGTTAACCATCAAAGACAATATAGAGTTTGACAAGAAGAGATGGATTGCAGAAGGCTTTAACCTGTGAGAGTCTGAGATTGTTGATCTGTTCCTTCAACAACTCCAGGGGAGAAAAGTTGTTCTCCACCTTGAAGTAAAACATAAACCGGGCTGCAGGAATACACATGGCTTTGTTTAGGAGCTCTGTGACAAAGCCTGCGGAGATTAAAAAAAGAGTTTGATCTTTGTTAGAGCAGAGAGAGAGTTAAAAAAAAAACACAAAGATGACAGATGTATTGTAGAAGTAATACTTACTTGGGATGGCATGAGTGAGACCAAGGGACTCGAAGAGCTTTGGAGCCTGTCTGAAATGAGCAACATGCGAGGCAAGTTGTAAAGTCTCATCTTGTTTAATCCCTTTCACCAATCCAAACGCCAGGATGAACTGCAGAAAACCCCAAGCCTCAAGCTGCGACTTTTCAACACTAGCTTCCATCATCCTAACCCATTCACGTGCCACTTTGGTTGCATCAGACTGTAGACCAGGATCAGTAGAGATACCAACACGTGTCAGCTCCTCCAGAAGGGGAACCAAAGCCATTAGTATAGGCTCTTTTAAACTCAACTCCCGTCTCTCGCTAGCATCCGTGAGTGCTTTCTCGACAGAAGTTAGAATAAACCTGCCTGGATCTTTAAACATTGGAAGTTCAGTAGAGACTTCGTTCAGCGATAGAGATGTTGAGTCCTCAATGTCCCTAAGAAGAGCATCTTCATTAGGTAAATGAGAAGCCACACTATTGTTGATTGGTTCTTCAGGCTTCACATCCAACGATAGCACATTGTTGACTGCAAAACAAAAAAAACAATTCAATAAGAATCACAGGACTCAAAATAGACCTTTACTGTTATATTATATGGGATCAGGTTATAAAGACAACACACACAAAACTAAAAATGTTATCTTTATGTTACTAGAGAGACAATTGTACCAGGTGTTAGAGCAGACGCAATCTCAGCTGAAGCAAGTTTTTCATTGTGTTTCTCAATCAACATCATGAGTGACTCACAATGCACACTCCTTTCCTTAATTTGCCTTTGAATGTTCTCCAACTCCTTGTGTTTTGTTTCCATCCGTTGGCAAGCCTCCATCATGTCGTTATTCACGGACATGACCGCCTGTTCCCTCAAGTCAATTTTCTGACTAAGCACTTCCAACTCTTTCTCTTTGGACACAAGCTCAGATGACCGTGTCTCAAACATCTTCTCACATTCCGCAATCTTGTCTTGAACCAGCGTGAGATCTTTCAACTTCCTCTCAGCTTCCTCATCCAACTTCCTCAGAGTCTCCATCTCTGCGCTGACCTGAGCATGATATCTCTCAAGCTCAACAAGAGTCTGTCTCCACGTTTCCATTATCACACTAAGCTCATTTTCCTTTAATATTTTCTCAGCCTCACACTCTTCCACCAATCTCCTAAGCTCAGATAGACTCACTTCCTCTGCATTGGACTCGGCTAGAGAAACCTCAACCTGGTTCTTGATAAAGTTTAGTTCTTTCCTCTTTGCTTCAACTTTCATCTGAAGCCCATAAGACTTCCTCTCTAAATCAACAAGCCGAGCTTCAGCTTCTTCAACCTTTTTAGCTCTTTCCTCAAATGCAAAGCTTTTATCTTTCAACTCAACCTCTTTAGATTGCAAGTCTTTCAAGCTGTCTTGAATCTTTTTCTTGACAGAACTGAGCTCAGCAATAAGATCAGTAAGTGAGCTCTGAACCTGATCACGTTGTTTCATCTTAGCCTTCAACTCACCTGAGCATTCCGTGATCGTCTGGTTGATTGAACAAACCTCTTCTTGTTTCAACTTGAGTTGTCCCATAAGTTCCTCAATGGAGCTACTCAAATGTTGCATCATCTTCTCTCCTTCCTCAACTTGTTTATCTCTCTCAGTGAGTATTGATTCTACAGACTTCAACTCCTTCTCTTTGATATCCAGATCTTCGAGGCAATCTCTGTATCTATCCTTCACAGAGCGAAGCTCTTTCTTCTTTGACTTATGCTTAGCAATGCATCTTTCTAGATGTCTTCTAGTCGAATTCAGGTTTTTCTCTGTCCAATCCACTTTGCTCTCTGCTGAATCTTGTTTCTCAGAGAGCTTTTTAATAAAAGCTTGAGCTCTTCCCAATGTCTTCTCTTGAAAGACAATCTCCAAGGATAGCTTACGGATAGCATCCGTTATCTCATCATGTCGCTTCTCCTTAGAAACAAGTTCTTCACTATGCTCCTCAATCAACAACTTGAATGACTCACAATGTGCACTCCTTTCCTCAATTAGCTTTTGAACGTTCTCCAACTCCTTGGCTTTTGATTCCATGTCATTATTTAGGGATATGACCGTCTGTTCCCTCAAGTCAATGTCCAGACTAAGTGCTTGCAACTCCTTCTCTTTAGAGACAAGCTCAGATGACTGTGTCTCAAGCAGCTTCCGCTGGGAATCTAATTGCTCTTCCACTGATTCTAGCTGCCTCCCACATTCCTCAATTTTATCAAGAACCATTGTAAGATCCTTCCTCTTTCTCTCTATCTCCTCTTCCAATTCTCTACTGTGAGTTTGAGTCCTTTCCCAAAGCTCCTTTTCTGCGCTGACCTTAACATGATGCCTCTGAAAATCAGCTTCCATCTCTCCTAAATCTTCTCGTTTACATTCAAGCTCATCCTGAGTCTTAACCAGCTCTGAGGTGCTTGTTTCAAACAGCTTCTCACATTCCACAAGCTTCGTCTGAACCAACGTGAGATCTTTTGTCTTCCTCTCAACTTCCTCATCCAACTGTCTCCTGTGAGTTTGAGTTCTACTCAAAACCTCCATCTCTGCGCTGACATCAACATGGCATTTCTCAAGACCAGTCTCCATCTTTGCTAGCTCTTCACCTTTCAAACCAAGCTCAACATGAGTCTTTCTCCAAGATTCCACCATCTCATTAAGCTGACTTTCCTTTACCATCTTCTCTGCCTCACACTCTTCCACCAATGTCCTAAGCCGAAACAGTCTCGCTTCCTCCGCATTAGACTTGCCTAGAGAAATCTCCACCTGTTCCTTAAGAAAGCTAAGCTCTTTCTTCATTGCTTCAACATCCATCCGAAACCCATCAGATTTCATCTCCAAATCAGCAACCTTAGCTTCAGCTTCCTCAACCACTTTAGCCCTCTCTTCAAGTGCAAAGCTTTGACCTTTCAACTCAACCTCCTTGGACTCTAACTCCCTAAACCTCTCCTTTACTTTCCCTTGGACTGATTCAAGATACTCATTCAAGTCTTTCCACTGAACATTAAAGACAAGTACGTCGGAAACATGAGCGTTAACCTTGTCCAACGCCTTACGAAGACCCTCACCCCTCACCCTAAACTCGTTCACCACGTTCTCCTCCTTGATCTCCTCCATCGTTTTACACTTTCTTCAAACCCACGGAAGAGTTTCCAAAAATAGCAAAAAAAATCGGACGAGAACCGAACAAACCCTACAAGCCAAAGCTCCAAACTTGAGAAAAGGGAGAAGCAGAAACAACACAAACCCTAAAATTCCGTAGAAAACAGAGGAGGGTTAGTGAAAATGAGTTATAAAGGAAACAACTTTAATCGAGAAAACGAGTTTGAACCAACAATGGGAAGAGAAATTGTATCGTCAGTAAAGCTTCTGAGGAGAGTGAAGAGAAAGGAGAGACCTTTTGTTTAGTTGTGCGAAGACGACGACTAGAATCAACGAACGGTGTTGTGTCTTCTCTTCTTCCTTCTCTTACAGTTTTTTGACAGAGACAGAGTAATTATCAATCGGTTCAATTTCTACTTAACCAAATTGACAAAGAAGCAAACTTTATACATTTCCATTTAATCAACAAATTTAAACAAAATTTATTAATAATCAACTCATTGATTAAATTATGTATAAATTTATTTTGTCTTGACATGTCATATGAGATAAGTTACAAACATGACATGCAGCATTTTCCAATACATCTAAAGTATAAAGTTGCTTAGAATTAAAGAAAAAACCAAAATTATTTTGTATATTTATATTCATTCATGATTTTTCAAAATTTTATCGGTAATGTTCATTTATAAAACTTTGTACTTATCATCATATCAATTTTTCCTACTACATTTATAAATCCACAAAATCAAATTATACAAGAAAACTATGAAAGTATATATACATATTTAAGATGAAAAACTGAACTAATGCAATATGTATAATTCAGTATAATCCAAAAATGATATCATGAACAATCTAAATTAGTATGCCAAAAATCAAAAGCATAAATTCAAAAAAAAAAATCAATATATTATTTTGCTTCAGCACGAAAATACTATGGTTAGACTTGGAGAAGTAAATAAAATCCATTATACCTAAGCAATAATAAATCATACATGTAAATTACAAAATAGTTAAAATTAAAGTTAGAATATTAATAATTTTATAATATATTTATTCTGGTCGACCATTTCGATCTTTTACTAAAATCAAGTTAATATATCTTTATTAGCTTCAGTTCACTTAGCAAGTTTTTTTTGTTTCAAAACCCAAAACTATATCATGTGCATTATGATAACGATATTTAAACTTTTTTACATATAAATGACTTGTATTTCCTATTAAATGTCATAGTGAGCAAGAGAATACTAATGTCCTTAATGTGGTATGTTATGTCATCATGTTTACTTTACATAATGGTGGGAGAGAGAGTAAAGAACAAGGAATCATCACCTGTAATGGCAAAGATCAGGACATAAAGTTTGCCAATAAGAGGTGTCTAGTAGCGTTAGAAAGTCACTGGTCTTGAACTCTCTTGCAACAAACGACTTCAAGTTCTAATCACCGGTCTAGAAGTCCCTCAGGTTTGCAGATCATAATATGAAGGAGACGACATCAATGTATTCACAACGATTCAAAAGAGCTTTTGTTGCATTAATAATTAAAAATTCAAGATCTTAACTGCCTCCCAAATGCCATAACAAAATACAAGTGTATTATACAAGAGAGAAACCATGGAGCTACTAACCACAATAGATGAGACCTACCAAGCCCAAAAAACAAAAGATCTTTCTAGTTAGTTACTTCCTACGAAGCTAGTTATAGCCTTAAACTTGATACAGATAACTAGAATCAGCCAGATCCTGGTGGTCGATTGAAGCAAGGTCTAATCACCGGTCTAGAACCCTCAGGATCCTCCACCACCCTTTGACGTTTAGAACCAGCTTGATGTGAAGATTGACCTTGGAACTCAGTTGAACCACCAGCTTCATATGTTTCCACGTTAACAGGTTGATCTGGTGCCGCATCAAAGCTTGTTGGATGGCTCGGGTTTGAGCCATCAGTGGCAATGCATGAGCTTTGAAAGACTGTGTCTGAAGCCTGAACTGGAAGGTTATGAATGTCCCGAGGAACCATGAATCTGAGGATAAGAGCCACAGGAATGTCAATTTCCAGCTGGAAGTCTTCAATGAGTTCCATTATGTCCCTCATTGTAGCAGCATCAGCCTATAAGCCAACATTGGTTACAAAATTTAACAGTTGGTGACAATATACATTTTGACAAGAGATGGATCAAAGCAAACTATAACCTGTGATTCATGTGTTGTTCTCTTTTCCTTGGCTGAACGTCTGAGACTGATGATCTGTTCCTTCAAGAACTCCAGCGGAGAAAAGTTGTTTGTCACGTTGAAGTAAATCATAAACCGGATTGCCGGAATATAGATGGCTTTGTCAAGGAGCTGTGTGACAAAATCTGTGGAGATATAAAGAGTACACAGCATAATCATTAGTGGTAAACTCACACACACACACACAAAGGAAACAAATGCATTGTAGAAGTTCAACTTACTTGGGATGGAATCACTGAGACCAAGAGACTGGAAGAGTCTTGGAGCCTGTTTGAAGTGAGTAACACGCGAAGCGAGTTGTAAATTCTGATCTGGTTGAATCCGCAATCCAAACGCAACAATGAATTGCAGAAAAGCCCAAACCTCAAGCTCTGACTTTTCAACACTAGCTCCCATCATACTCACCCATTCACGTGCCACTTTGGTTGCATCAGAGTGTAGACCAGGAGGATCAGTAGAGACTACACCACGTGCCAGCTCCTCCAAAAGGGGAATAAAAGTCTTGACTATAGGCTCTGCTAAACTCAATTCCCCTCTCCTACGAGCGCCAATGAGTGCATCATCGAGACAAGTTAGAACAAACCTGCCTGGATATTTAAGCATTCGAAGTTTAGTTGAGACTTCATTCGGTGAAAAAGAAGCTGAGTCCTCAATGTCCCTAAGAGAATCTTCATCAGGCAAATGAGGTGAAGCTATGCTTTGTTGGACATCCAAGGAGCAGGGATCACTACTATTGATGACTGGTCCTTCAGGGGGCTGCTCTTCAGGCTTATCTTCCAATGATAGCACATTATTGTTGACTGCAAACAAAATTCAAAAAACCATGACAAGATTAAAAATACTTGATGGCACATTATTAAATGTGTTGTAGTGTTTTGCTTGTAACAGTATCACATATGAGACCAGGTTTGAAGAACAATTTAACCACAACACACATTGATTTTTGAGACATTAGTGAGAGAACATACCAGGTGGTGCTAGAGCTGATACTCCAAGAGCTTTGCATAGACTAAGACCATATTTGCAAAGGAAGTCCACATCAAAAAGACTTTGGACTTGGTCAGCATCAAAAGCATATGCCAAACTGAATGCAGCAAGAAAGTTTAGAAACTCCAACACCTCCACTGGATTCTCTGCCTCAACCAGAGTTATGTTCTTCCATTCAGTGGCAAACTTGAAAGCTTCTCCTTTTACTTCGGTCGTGGGGTTTGGTGACATATCCATCAAGCATTCCAGCAAGCAGATGCTACTCCTTTGAACATTCTTTGGATCAAGATTTGTTGTAGCTGATGTCCTTTGGTGAGAAGCGTAGAGCCTATTTACTGTGTCTAGCACAAGCTTTGCCGGGTCAGAATATCTTTTAACAGAAGACAAGACATCGAGATGAAGCTGATCACGTTTCTTCAGATGCCCACGTAAGAGTAACTGCAAAGTTTTCTCGTCGCATACGTTAGCGTCTCGTACAAGGTCAACTCGTTGAACCGTGTTGCCGTGTTTCTTTGCTTTCAGCTCAGTTTTCTTAGAGGATTTTGCCAACTTCTGTTCTGTTGATTTCAGTTTCTGAGCCTTGTGATCAATCCTTGCCTCCCGAGCACTAAGCTCTTTCTCTTTCAGTTCAAGCCCTTGAAAGTCTTTCAAGCTGTCTTGAATCTTTTGTTTGACAGAGTTAAGTTGGCTTTCTGTTGACTTGAGCTTAGCAATAAGATCACTAAGTGTGCTTTGAACCTTATCACGGTGTTTCCTCTTAGCCTTCAACTCACGGGAGCATTCCTTGATGGTCTTTTTGATTGAACAAACCTCTTCTTGTTTCAACTTGAGCTGTCCCATAAGTTCCTCAATGGAGCTATTCAAATGTTGCATCCTCTTCTCTCCTTCCTCAACTTGTTTATTTCTCTCAGTGAGTATTGATTCTGCAGACTTCAACTCCTTCTCTTTGATATCCAGATCCTCGAGGCACTCACTATATCTATCCTTCACAGAGATAAGATCTCTCTCCATTGACTCATGCTCGTCAATGCAACTTGCTAGATGTCTTCTAGTCGAATCCAGTTTTTCCTCTGCCGAATCTTGTTTCTGAGAGAGCTGCTGGATAAAAACTTCAGCTCTTTTCAGTGTCTTCTCTTTAAAGACAATCTCCAAGGATAACTTCCGAATACCATCTGTTATCTCATCCTGTTGCTTCACTTTAGAAACAAGCTCTTCACTGCGTTCCTCAATCAACAGCTTGAGTGACTCACAATGCACACTCCTTTCCTTAATTAGCCTTTGAACATTCTCCAGCTCCTTGGCTTTTGATTCCACTCGTTGGCAAATCTCCTTCATGTCGTTATTTAGGGACATGACCTTCTGCTCACTCAATCCAATGTCCAGACTAAGAGCTTCCAACTCTCTCTCCTTAGAGACAAGTTCAGATGACTGTGTCTCAAGCAGCTTCTGCTTGGAATCTAGTTTTTTTATCACCGATTCAAGCTCCTTCTTCTTTCTTGATACCTCCTCTTCCAGTTCTCTACTGTGATCTCGCGTCCTTTCCCAATGCTCCTTCTCTGTGATGGCCTTAACGCGATGCCTCTCAAGCTCGGCTTCCATCTGTCCTAAATCTTCTCGCTTACATTCAAGCTCATCCTGAGTCTCAACCAGCTCTGAGGAGCTTGTCTTAAACAGCTTCTCACATTCCTCAAGCTTGCTCTGAACCAATGTGAGATCTTTTGTCTTCCTCTCAACTTCCTCATCCAACTGTCTCCTGTGAGTTTGAGCTCCACGCAAACTCTCCATCTCTGCGCTGACCTCAGCACAACACCTCTCAATATCAGTCTCCAACTTTGCTAGCTCTTCACCTTTCAAACCAAGCTCAACATGAGTCTTTCTCCAAGATTCCACCATCTCACTAATCTGACTCTCCTTCAACATTCTCTCTGCCTCACACTCTTCCACCAATCTCCTAAGCTGAGACAGTCTCGCTTCCTCCGCATTGGACTCGCCAACAGAAACTTCAACCTGTTTAGTAAAAAAGTTAAGTTCATTCTTCCTTGCTTCGACTTCTAACCGAATCCCATCAGATTTCATCTCCAAATCAGCAACCTTAGCTTCAGCTTCTTCAACCACTTTAGCCCTCTCTTCAAGTGCAAAGCTTTGACCTTTCAACTCAACCTCCTTGGACTCTAACTCCCTAAACCTCTCCTTTAATTTACCTTTGACTGATTCCAGATACTCATTCAAGTCTTTCCACTGAACACTGAAGACAAGCACGTCGGAAGCATGAGCGTTAACCTTGTCCAACGCGCTATGCAGACACTCACCCCTCACCCTAAACTCGTTCACCACGTTCTCCTCCTTAATCTCCTCCATGGCTTTACCCTTTCTTCAAACCCACGGAAGAGTTTCCTAAAATAGCAAAAAATAATCGGACGAGAACCGAACAAACCCTACAACCCAAATCTCAGCCAAAGCTCTGAACTTTTGAGAAAGAGAGAAGCAGAAGCAACACAAACCCTGAGATGGCGAAGTTTCTGAACAAAACAGAGAAGGGTTAGTGAAAATGAGTTAAAAAGGAAACAACTTTAGCTTTGAAACAACAACGGGAAGAGAAATTGTATCAAACATTCAAGCATCTGAGAAGAGTAAAGAGAAAGGAGATACCTTTTGTTAGTTGAACGAAGAAGACGAGCAGCATCAACGACTGTGTGTCTTCTCTTCTTCCTTCTCTTACAACTTTTGACAGAGAGAGTAATTATCTTCTCTTACACGTTCAGATTAAATTTCCCTTTTTTTCAATTATTAGAGAAAGTGTGAGTGTGTGTATGTGTGAGATAAACCGAATAATCTCTGTTTTTACTTTATCGGTTCGATTCTACTAAACCAAATTGACAAAGAATAAATGAACTTTATTGATTCATCGACTAAACCAGCAGCAGTTTATTCTATTTGGGTTTTTTGGCCACATAACCATTTTCCTCAGATATTTTAAATGTAATATTGTAATCAATATATATATATATATATATGTGTGTAATTTATTAATCAACATATTAATTAAATGTAGGATGTATAATTTTTTTTTTCTGACATGTCATATTAGATAAGTAATAATCATGACATGCATGCTTCTCTAATATCAAATCGGTCGACCATGGTGATCTTCTAGTAAAATCAGATCTCGGCAAGCTTTCCTTTGTTTCAAAACCCAAAACTTAGAACATGCAAGTGCATTATGATAACGATATATAAACTCTTTTTTTTTTTTTTGGTAAAAGGATATAACGATATATAAACTCTTTCACATATAAATGACTTGTATTTCCTATTACTAATGTCCCAATTAATAATGTGGTATGTGGTATGTTATGTCATCATGTTCACTTTACACACCTCGGGAACTGTTAAGAGTTTTTATTGACCAAAGTTGTAATGATGGACATTCATTTTTTTTGTTTGAGAATGGCTTTTTTCTTGAATACTTTTCCCTATTTTCTATGTTTAGTGATTAAAAGACAAAAATATATGTATTTAATATGATTTTAAATATATTTACAAAAAGTTGATTTAGTCATGAAAGTGCATTTAATTAACCACAAGTTTGACTATAATCTATTAATGTTCTTCATCATTGTAGGAAATCTGATTTATTATCATTTATGAAAATGATTTATTATCATTTATGTAAATGATTGAAAATTAATTTACAAAAACTTAGCATATTGCAAATGGAACAATTTAATTTAAAATTTTATAAGAAAGTAGAATTTGTTGTTATAAATTCGTTTATATAACGGTTTTTCATATTACAACATAATTAACAAGTGCTAAAATCAATAATCAATTTGATATTGAAAAATGTATAACTAACTCTAGAATCGAACAAAAAAAATGCTCAACAAGAGGAGCTAATGATTTACCAAAAAAACAAACAAACAAGAGGAGCTAATAAGGGTCGACGATATATAGCAGCAACGAGAATGTTTGGCCGAATAATACCAAGCACATGTTGAAGTGGACATATATTAATGTCACATAACATGTCTATTTTCCCCCACATTATTGTCTAAATGAGTTTTTTTGTACGTGTATGTGTGAATTTATCTTTCCTCACGTTTTGACATTTATGTCTTACATAAGCATATGGTTTCCAAGCTTCGAATGCTCACATGTCTTAGCAACATCATAGGTAGGCTCCATACTCTATTGCTTCCTCCTCCAAAGCCATTCATAAATTCAAAGCTTTCTTTTTAATAAATTACCATGTATAATTTTTTTCTGAAAGCACACTTAATTTCTACAACGGATATATGTATGTTTCAAAAATAAATTACAGAAACAATTTAAAAACTATAAAATGAGAACGAGTAAAACTCTTTGGCACCTGTCAGAAGTGACGACCATTTTATACATGAAAACTGGAAAATTCCAAGACACATCCAGAGCCTGCAGTGAACATATCACTTGCATGTATTTGACTTAGTTGGCTTTTAAGCCAAATTATGTTTTTGTTTGAATTATCGTTTGAATGGGTCTGGTGCAGCATAGCTCATGCATAGTCACATGCATAGCTCAAGCCTCATGTACAGTTTCTATTAAATTATTGCTATACAAAATTTTCTTTCAAAAGTAGAATAAAAAGCCTTATAATGAATGTGGCGTGTAGACAAAAGAAAAAAAAACATTTACATATAAAAAATCACTGGCATCACGAGGTAACCTAGTCGTCATTAGTCAATCCCAATTTTCATTGATTTATGTCTAGGATACAGTGTATCATCATTGGGGTCGAGTGATTTTGTTAAGGTATCTGATTAGAAAATGCTATAGTATAAAGGGAAGTGGCAAACTGATCATATAGTATAACTACCTCTAGACAAATTAAAACCATATTAGAGCATCTGCATCAGTGGACCTTGAAGGGGATCATAATTTTAATTTTTTATTATTTTTTTATTATTTTTTTCGTTTGATTTTTTTTTTTTTAAATAAAAAATAAATAAGCGGACCAATCGCGGACCGCCACGTAGCGTGGGGCCCACGTTACAGGGGTGAACTCGTATCAGTGGAGAGAGCTCACACGAGCTGGGTTCACAATTTGTAGATTATTATAATAGTTTTTTTTTTTTTGGAATTCTGTGAACTTTATACATGATCCCTTAATGCTGATGCTCTAAAATATACATAGAACAGAGTTATGGCATCTCGTATCTGCAATCTCAAGCTTTACAAGCTCCTGGAGATGTAGATTGTTACCAAGGTCAAGAAGTGTACTGTATTTTTGAAAATGGCATCCAAAAGAAGAGGAGATCTATATACAAAATAGTATGTAATCACACATTTCATGTTACTTGCACCTCACGTCACTTGCTGCGTATTCCTCAATGTTTTATTTGCTACAAAGAGGCTCCCTGTCATATTATATTCTTTTTTTTTGCTCCTCAAGATGTTATCATGATCACATTAAGGCCTATTAACTACCATAAAGGTCTAATTAAACCTCATTGTTTCACCTAGACAGATTACTATCTCAACCTTCAAGAAAAACTCTCACAGGTTAGTGTGTGTTCATGATGGAGCAAAGAGTTATGAGATAAGGACAAAAGGACAAAAATACAGTCTCAGACACTTTCTCCACTGTCTCTTGCTTGGCCTTGAACCACATACATACCTCACGTTACATTATCAAGTCTCTGTAACGCAAAATTCAAAACAGGCTAAAAATCTCAATGAAAAACGAAGTTCAAAATCAAACGTACTGCACAAGATATCGCAAGGCGAGCGTGGATTGAATCATAAGCTAGATATTTATGATTCAAGGTCACTGACAGGTTTCAAATCCAAGCGTGTCTGATGATCATAGTATCAGAAAACATAGACAGCATTGTGTTACACGTTAGCTACAACGTGAAGACAAGTTACAATAATAAAAAGCTGTTACTTCTTAGTTACTTCCTACTACTTAGCTACCTAGCTTTATAGGCCATAGACTTGAGACAGAGAGCACTAGAATCCGCCAAAGCCTGATGGTGGATTGAAGCAAGGTCTAATCACCGGTCTAGGACCCTCAGCATCCACCGTTGGACGTTTAGAACCAGCCTTGCAACAAAGCAGTTGAACCACCAGCTTGATACGGTTCCGTACCAAAGCTTGTTGGAAGGCTAGGGTTTGAGCCCTGAGTGGCAATGCATGAGCTTTGAATGACTGTGTCTGAAGGTGATTGAACTGGAAGGTTTTGAATTTCTCTAGGAACCATGAATTTGAAGATAAGATCCACAGGAATGTCAATTTTCAAGCTTGAAGTCTTCAATGAGTTCCATTATGTCCCACATTGTAGCAGCATCTCTGTTAGCTTCTTCAGCCTATAAGACACAACATAGCTTACAAATTTAACAACTGATGACAGTATACAGTTTGAATGGAATGGAGCAAGCTTTAAATAACCTGTGATTCATATCTTCTATTTTCCTTGGCTGAGAGTCTGAGATTGATAATCTGTTCCTTCAACAACTCCAGTGGAGAAAAGTTGTTCTTCACATTGAAGGAAAGCATAAACGGGATTGCCGCAATATATAAGCCTTTATCAAAGAGCTGTGTGACAAAATCTGCAGAGATTAAAAAAGCTTTGGAGCGTGTTTGAAGTGAGCAACATAAGAAGCAAGCTGTAGAGTTTGATCCGGTTGAGTTTGTTTCACCAACCCAAACGCAACAATGAACTGCAGAACAGCCCAAGCCTCCAGCTGCGACTTCTCAACGCTAGCTCCCATCATCTTGACCCACCAATGTGCCACTCTTGTTGCATCAGACTGTAGATCAGGATCAGTAGAGATTACAACAACACGCGCCCGCTCCTCCAAGAGGGGAACCAAAGACATTAGTATAGGCTCTTCTAAACTCAACTCCCCTCTCTCGCTAGCATCCGTGAGCGCTTTCTCGACGGAAGTTAGAACAAACCTGCCTGGATCTTTAAACATTGGAAGTTCAGTACAGACTTCGTTCGGAGATAAAGATGTTGAGCACTCAATGTCCCTAAGAAGACCATCTTCATTAGGCAAATGAGATAAAGAAGACACACTAATGTTGATTGTTTCTTCAGGCTTAACATCAAATGATATCACATTGTTGACTGCAAAGAAAAACAAACTTCAATAAGCACATCACATGACTCAAAATAGACCTCTACTGTTACTAGAGACACAGAACTGTACCAGGTGCTAGAGCAGGCGCAATCTCAGCTGAAGCAAGTTGTTCATTGTGTTTCTCGATTGGCTTTTGAATGTTCTCCAACTCCTTGCGTTTTGTTTCCATCCGTTGGCAAGCCTCCATCATGTCGTTATTCACGGAAATGACCGCCTGTTCCCTCAAGTCAATTTTCTTACAAACCACTTCCAACTCTTTCTCTTTGGAGACAACCTCAGACGACACCTTCTCACATCCCTCAATCTTGTCTTGAACCAACGTGAGATCTTTCAACTTCCTCTCAGCTTCCTCAGAGTCTCCATCTCGGCCCTCACCTGAGCATGATACCTCTCAAGCTCAGTCTTCATCGAATCAAGCTCAACCTGAGTCTCACTAAGGTGACTCGCCTTTAAAACTCTCTCTGCCTCACACTCTTCCACCAATCTCCTAACCTCGGAGAGTCTCACTCCCTCTGCATTGGACTCACCTCGAGAAATCTCCACCTGATACCTAAGAAAGTTTAGTTCTTTCCTCTTCGCTTCAACTTCCACACGAAACCCATCAGCCTTCCTCTCTAAAGCAACAACCTTTTTAGCTCTTTCCTCAAGTGCAAAGCTTTTGTCTTTCAGCTCCACCTCCTTGGACTGTAATGCCAAGATCCTCGCCTCGGCGTAAGCGTAAGCGTAAACCTCATCCAACGCTCTACGCAGACCCTCGCCTCTCTCCCTACAGATGTTCAGCTCATCCATCGCCTTACAGTTTCTTCAACTCCACGGAAAGAAGTTTCTATAAATAGTAAAAAAGGAGGAGAAAACCCCAAATACCTTTCCGAGCAAAGAGAGAAGCAGAAGATCATAAACCCTGAAAACAGCAAAAGGGTTAGTGAAAAATGAGTTTTTTTTGTGTAAAGGAAACAACTTTAATGTTGAAGAAACGATTAGAAGTGAAGCGAGTGAGAGAAAGGAAAGACCTTTTCTGTTTGTGCGACGAGCATCAACGACGGTGGGATTCTTCTTCCTTCTTTTACAGGTTTTGAGAGAGACGACGAATAAGTGTGTCACTGTGTCTGTGTGAGCACCAAACCGAATCAACTAAACCGGCATCGGTTATTTCCATTTGTGTTTTTGGTTAATGCAATTGACACATTTTTTAATTTGTCTGACATGTAATAATCATGACATGCAGCCGGTCTAATCTCAAATGTCAATTCAATCTTTCTTGTAATATCAGATCATATAAAAGCTTCGCTTATATCATATATAATATTTGTCTTTCTTGTAGGTTCACTAAAAACTTTTCTTTGTTTCAAAACCCAAAACTAGATCATATATGCAGTATGATAACGATATTTTAACTCCTTTTTACATATAAATAACTTGATTTTCTTATTGGTGGATGGTAGAGTGTCATGCTGGGTAGAAATTTCTAACCAATAATAGTATGGAATATTATCATGTTTACTTTAAGCTACCCTGAGAACTGTTCAAAAAAATTTGTCGAACATGCATTTTCTTGAAACTATTCCTTTTTTTTAGAACTCCTTATTTTACTATGTTTAGTGATCAAAACAGAAAAATATATGTATTATAATGGTTTAGAAAAACGAGAGTAATCATAGCTATACAATGTTATAAACCTCTTATATACAGAGAACAGACGTATAAAATGTTGCCAAACATTAATTTTAGATCAATAATTTATGAACGTCCATTTAGCCAACAAATAATAAAGAAAAATCTTATAAAGCTTGGAGTGAAGAATTAAAAAAAGTTGATTTACTATCCTTTATGTAGATCACGGAAAACAAATTTACAAAATATTAGCATGTTGCAGATATAACCATTATAGAACTTTTTTATAAAATAATAAAAATTAGTTATAACAATTTTTATATTACAACAACTCCATAACAGCATTGTTGTGAACACAGTCTATTTTCTACAGTAGTGAAGCAAATGCATAAGAAACACAACTCAAAATAAGTCATAACAATGAAAATATACAAATAGAATAAACTATGTTTAGTTGGAGCTCTCTTCGCCATATGTATAAAAAGGAGAGGAAAAGAGGAAGATTTGTTAATCTTTTACCATATGCATAAAAAGTATGTTTAGTTGTTGTGGTTAACCATCTTAACCTTAATATTATTAAAAAAAAATTGATACAAAACATTGGAATATAATATAGTTATACGAACTTAGGTGGTGGATTAGGTATTGCGGTTGATCATCATGATGCCGCTTGTGGAGGAATCACATCTTTAAACTTGATAGGAGCTGAGCTCAGCTACCGCTGTGTCAGGTGCAAAAACATTACAGCGTATAAATATGAGCAAGGCAACAATCCACATAACTACTGCTAATTAATTGATATATAAGACGCACAATATTAGAGAGATGATAACATGAATGTATATATACCTTGATGGCGACTGAGGCATGGTGGTGGTGGTAGTAGTGACATCGTGAGGTGATGACATTTTCTGTAATTAAGAATCAAATCAATGAATAACAAAAGGCATTTAAGATGCCATATAAATTTCTCAATTCTTAAGTAAATAAACTTTACCAAAGGAGCATCAAGACAGGGCATGGTGGAAGTAGTAGCAAGTGATGACATTTTCTGTAATTAAGAAACAAATCAATGAATAACAATAATTTAAGAATCAAAATCCATGAATAACAAAAAGCCGTAGATGACATATAAATTTCTCAATACTAAAGTAAATAACTTTCACCATAGGAGCATCCAGACAGGGCATGGTGGAATTGGTAGTAGCAAGTTGTAACTCTCTCTGTAATTAAGTATCAAAATCAATGAATAACAAAACCCGAAATTTTTTTTGCATAACGCAAGCCTCAAGTACCGTTTGTATTAAATTGTTACTACTACTACAAAAAAAAAAAAATCAAAAGTAAAAAATGCGGCGTGTAAAGAATTTAACACCAATGTCTTATTTGATACAAAATAGTAACTTTCTGCGTATTCACCAACACCAATGTCTTAATTATATTCTGTTTTCTCCTCTATGTTTTCATAATTACGTTAATGCCCAATAACTATCATAGTGTTATAATTTAAACCTCATTGCTTCGCTCTCTGGTAAAAAATAAATTATAAGTTGCAATCACATCCAAGATTCCACCAAAATTTCCAAAACCACTCACTCTTCTTCTGATTCATACACCCACCCGTTGATGAGATGCGATTCCTCGAGGAACTACCGCTGTCTCCTTCTCTGATTTCACACCTAAACCCTAATTCAACCGCCAAAGGCTACGGCGGCGGATGGGTCGATAGGTGCCATGGGTTTCTCCACAACACGGTTCTCGTCGCTGCTTCTCTCTTCTTCGTGGCGTACCTAGCTTACGAGGCGAGGAAGAGCTTCTCCAAGCTCTCGAATCGGAGATCTTTCATCATGATCGGTTACTACGGCTCTCTTTGGCTCGTTAGCTTGCTCAATCTTGCTTGGTGCTGCCTCCAGGTTCGTTTGGTTTTCGGATTCAGTTGTTGGGTAGTGAAAAAGATCAGAACTTTGATTGAAATTGGATGAGATTGTTCGAGAGTAGTTTAGGGTTGGTGGAATTCAAATTTAGAAACTTTTTGGTCTTCAGTTGTTCATGGGCACTGGTCTTAGCATGAAGAATAGTATGTAATCATTTGATAGTATTTGGATTGATGTTTGTTAGTTGAATGAAAAGACCAGAACTTTGATTGAATTGGGTTATGACGACTATTTTAAGGTTGGTGAGACACAAATTTAGAAACTTTTTGGTCTTGAGCTGTTCTTGGGCACTGATCTTAAGATGAAAGTGTACTACTTTGAAGGAATATACCTGTGATCATTTGATAGTTCTTGGATTGGGAGGATCATATGTTGTTATATCCTTTGAGCTTTTGATTTAATTATATCACGTGTATTGTGTTTCCTGTTTGGTTTTTTGCATGTTGTAGGGGTGGGAGTGTACTGAGTTTAGGATGAAGTTCTATTACTTGGAAGGAATATACATGTAATCATTTGATAGTAACTGGATTTGTGTTTGTTAGGAAGATCATAACTGGAGCCATACATGTAATCATTTAATAGTAACTGGATTAGTAACATTTGCTAGTAAATGTTATACGCACAGTTTTTGATTTGGTTATATCATCTGTATGGTGTTTCCTCCTGTTTGGTTAATCTGATTATTTTGCATGTTATAGGGTTGGGAATGCACTCCTGGGAAGGAAGTAGCTTGGAACCTGTTGACTTTGTTCACAACATCTGGAATGCTGTTCCTGGAAGTAAGCTTGGTGGCGTTTCTCTTCCAAGGAAACTATGCAAGCGGCGCAGAAGCGTTAACTAGAACTTTCCTTATCTCAGGGTTCGTTATAGCTCTCGATTTGCTTCTCAAGGTATCACATCTTGTCTACTCTGATACCTTCTGAAATCGTTGACTTGTTATAGCTGAAGTTGGTTCTGTCATCATCTCCTTAATCCTTCCGGTTATTATGCTTTTTCTCAGGCGATTTATGTCTTTGGATTTGGTGTGTCATTGTTCATTGACAACAATGAGAATGTACAAAAGTACAAATGGGGATTATGGGTCATTCACAAGCTTTTACTCACTGGCGTTTATGGGATGATATTTTCGATGTACAACTCTAGCTGGAGAGAAAGATTACCTGGTAAGTTACTTCATCAGACGCTTACATCTTCACTAGCCCATAATTGCCTCTCACTGGTCGCTTATTGTTTCTCATCCTTTGTATCTTCTTGATTTGACAGCAAGGCCTGCATTTTACAAGTACATAACCATCATGTTCGCCTTGTATGGACTCTACCTAGTTGCATCAGCGTTTTCTGCAAACGGCGCTCATTTTGGATTCTGGTAAAACCTATCTATTACCATGCTAACAGAGAACACTGTCTTGCTTTTAACACCAAAGAAAGATAAACAATAAAAACTCAAAACTGAATGCAGGCTGTATGGGGTCATGAGTGTCTGCTACCACGCGTTATACCTTCCTCTTCTTTACGTTACTTTTCTCGCAGATTTTTTCCAGGTAAAAACCTCACCATCCCATTCATTCATCTTCTCTCTTGCTCTCATTCTGATGTGAATGGCTTTTGGTGCAGGAAGAAGATCTAAACTTGGAGAATGTATACTACTCAGAGATGAAGGATGCTGGCTTTTTCGATGCTGATTGGGAATAGAACTTAGAGTAGTTTCTTGATCTTCCGAAACTGTGAATAGAAGTTTGGTACGAACGCGTAGGAGTCAAGGTACTGCCGCTTTTTTTCAAGGCTTTAGTTTTCACTTGTGCGTTTATGAAACTGTAGTATGTGTGCGTTTGTACTCTTGAATAAAACATATAACATCAAGGTTCTTTGTTTCTCAAACTGAATAATCTAAAAGAAAGCATTTGTAGTAGTCGTCCAAAGATTGACACAGTAAACCACTAAAGCAAAGACATACAAGCATGCACACTTGAGAAAAGACGAGAACAAAGACACACTTAAGCGGTTTTCTGTTGGATGAGTTCTTCAATTAGTTCAGCAGCGTGCTGGACTGTTGCAATCTCCTTTGCTCTTTCTTCCGCCATTGTTATCCCGAACTCTTCCTCCAAACCCATCACTATCTCAACCTGCAAAAAAAAAAACTCTCACAGATCAGAGTGTGTTCATGATTGAGCAATGAGTTATGAGGTAAAGAAAAAAAAAGACAAATGGATGGAGCAGTTTAGTGGGTACGGTGTCAAGAGAATCAGCAATCAGCTCCAAGTTCGGTAAACTTGGTTCCTGCTGTTACTTTTTGATCCTCGGCGAGAGACAATTGCTTCTTCACAATCTCAAGACACTTTCTCCACTGTCTCTTGCTTCACCTTGAACAACATAAACACCCCAAGTTACATTATCAAGTCTGTAATGCAAATATCAAAACAGGGCTCCAGAACTCAATGAAAGGTGACGTACTGAACAAGATAACACAAGGCGAGCAGGGATGGAACGTTGTAGAGTGAATGAGAGATTAGTCTTTCCATTGTTGAAAATGGAACCCGGTTTCTGAAGACAGAATCTTCTTGTTGTAGCCTGTTTAGTTCAGAGAACAAGAAGCAATGATGGAGTTTCAAGACTATAAGTACAACTATATAAGCTAGAGATTTGTGATTAAAGTCATTGACAGATTCAAATGCAAGTGTGTCTGATTGATCATAGTATCAAAAAACGTGACACCATTGTGTGTGTTACAAGTTACAACAGTGAAAACTAGAAGAAGAATAAAAAAAAGAGAGAGAGAAAGAGATGTACCGAGACACGAGCTTGCATAGAGATTGAGGAGCTCAAACTTGTAGCCATTATCGATCTTCACGCCTGATCTGATCAAGAGAGAGAGAGATGGCGGATTGTACAAGGGAGTGTGAATGCAGTGGTAGCTGTGTACTATACTCGGATGTATTTATACAAAGTTGGTCCACCAAAAACGACAACGTATTAATGCAATCACTGATTTGGACTCTTGTAGTGGTAGTTATTCGGACAACAAAGAAAAGCCTTCATCTTTTTATTCCAATTGGCGAACTAAACCGGTCCGGTCAAGTTCGAATCAGTAACAAGATTTCAAACACACATCAACGAATGTATAGTTTTGTTCCATCTTACAAGTAAACAAATACATTGAATATATACATTGGCAATCATAACCCTTTCAAAGAGTTTGCTTACTGCTCTCAAAACGTAGGTGACAGCTCAGCTCTCTGTCCTCACAAAACAATATTACAAATAAATAATTTACATACTTTGAATCACACACACTTCTCTCAAGCTCTACTGAGATCAGTAGGAGGTTCTCTCTCAGTCGGAGAGCCAGGGACGAAGGGGACAAAGCCACGGCCTCCAAACACAGGCCTCATGAAGGAGTCATCAAACTGTCTCCAGTAGTAATGCACTGTCCTAGTGGGCCGTGTCAAGAAGCCACGTATACTATCTGGCCTAGGCACGTTGTGGTTCCCTGCAAACTCAATGAACGAGTCTTGGTCTATCAAAGGGATCTGGATGGACTTTGGCGTGTTGCCATCAGATAAAAAGCTCGTGGTCGCTTTCTGGTGCGGCAATAGGAATCTTATTAGCGGTTTTGTCAACATACCAAACACCTGTAAACAAACAGTTCAAAGAGAATCATATTTAAACCAAATCAAATTAAGGATGTATGTTAACATCTAGACTCTAGAGATAACTTACCACAGTGCTAAAGAGACAGACGGTTATAGTACTGGTGATCATGATTGCATTCCCTCGCAAATCCGTTTTCCCAGCCCTTGTAAACTGCAATGTGAAGCAAGCAAGTGTTATAACTCATGATTTGTGCCACTGAAAGCTTCATAGAGTATTAGAGTTGTTGTATTCAAATGTGTATAGTCTCCGGTTTACTATAAAACGAGTCTAATTAACATGGCTATGTTTCATGCCAGATTCTCCCTCCTACATATAAAAGGAGGTTTATGTAACTGATTCTGTTGAGAGATGAATAACAGACTTTTTCTCACATTTCATAAGAGTGATTTTCGTCTGTAACCAGGTTAATTAGACTCGGTTTATAGTAAACCGGGCTATACACATTTGAATACAACAACTCTAGTATAGAGAGCAAGTAAATAGATAAAACTTATACCTTGTTGTATGCAAGAGCCATTGATACAGCACCTCTCATGAGACCAGACCACCAAATCACAACCTGGAGGCGATATAAACAGATGAGATTCAGAAGAGTTATTTGAATCCATTAGTATCAAGTAGGAATGATTCATACTTGCATCTTGAAGTCTATTTTTTCGCTTTGGTTCTTCTTAGCTAAGTTTGAAAGAAACGACAAGGGAAAGACAAACGCTGCTCTTCCAAGCATGAGCAAACCTATTAGGATTGAGCTCACTGCCACCGATGTTCCCGGGCTGTCACTCACGGATCTCCACTTGTCAATGTCCAACGCATCCATTCCCACATACAAGAAGATAAACGTCTCCGCAAGAAACGACAACGTTGCGAAGGCGTGCCTGTGTCATGTAAAATGCAATCAAATAAGCATTGAGAGGTACACTACAAAGTGTTTTTGAACTTAGTGGAGGCTTTAATACTTGGTAGTGATTCTTGAGCTCTCGGTGACGTTGTGCCAGGTGTAATGAGACATGACAATCCCGCAGAAAAACACAGTGAGAATACCACTCAAGTCGAAAAGCTGCAACCCCAAAACAATATAAGATCAGTATACTTTTGTCTTTGAATGAAATTCGTGTTTGGAACTAGAATCAAACCTCAGCAAGCATGTAAGAAAGATACGCCATAAGCATCATGAGAGCAACCTCTCGGTCAGTGGAGTGTCTGAGACATGCCATGTGGGAGACATCTACTTTAGACCAAACATGGAGAAATAAAATAAAATAAACAGTCGCATATATTAAGCTGAATGTTTTTTACCTTCCGAAGTATAGCTTTTTGATGACATATGCACTTATCAGACCAGTCTGTAAAATGAAATCACGAAGGTTGTAGATGGTGTGAACACAAGAAAGAATGATAGAGAAGAAGAAGAAAATGGACTTACCGCAACACCAAGCAAGGTGCTGAGGAGAAACAGATAGAAAAAGTTCCCAAGAAGTCGAAAAGCAGCTTCATGGTTAAGGTGGGTGAGGTCAAAGCTCTGAATCGCGTTGAAGACAACAACTGATGTGGCGTCATTCACAACACCTTCTCCGAATACAAGACTGTAAAGCAGAGGTGTCTCATCTTGGTTCAGAACCTATAGTCACAACACGAGAGGAAACGAGAACTAATTGGTCCACTTTGTGTTATGAGGTTTGTGAGTAGTTTCAGCAACACATTACCTGCAGTGTGCAAACGGAATCTGTTGCAGCAAATATAGCACCGATTGCTGCAAATCAAAACACCAACAAGAAACAAACTTAAGTCCCCTGGAGTGAAAACCGATAAAGCAAAGCCACTGGTTCAGAGATGTTACCAAGATAATCACCCAAGTCAAAGGTCCCAATGTCCAGTTTCTTAAAGAACTGTGTTACACCTGTTTCACACACCACCATATACAATCACTAGATATACAGCAACAAAACAGACTGATGATCAACAGGATCTAATCCGTAAGCAGCTTTCAACGGCCGAACAAAATGGGAAGTAAGGTTACCTAGTGTTATGACAGTGCAAGAGACAACAGTTCCAATAGCACCAAAGAGCATAATAGTCACAAAGTTGCGGAAAAACTGTTTCTTTTTCACTTGAAATCTGAAACAGACAACAATAGAGATAAAGTTATCTTTCTGACAAATATCTAGAAAGGGCTTAGGGAAAATGAAGCTGAAAAAAGTAAACCTATGACAATGACAAAGGTAGGACCATCAACGTGCACGTGAATATATCTAACTAATTGACCGTACTACAAAAGTTGATGTATGACATGTGCTCATATAGAAGCAGAACCTAAACTTTCTAATTAACACCTGTTTCCATTAACTAATTTTGGTGTAAAGTCATGTCTTTTTGAGTAATACTCGTGTTAGTTATTCATATACCTCAATCAGAATTCTATTGCACAAAACCATACCAAAGAAGTTCATACATTACAAAAAGATTAAAATGGATGCAAAAAGAAACTGACCCAGCATTGAATATAATGGGTGGCAAAAGATATATGAAGAAAAGATCTTCACTGAAGACCAGAAGATGTGAGCTTTTGCCATTACTAATCAACAAAATGACAACACCAGTAGCCAGCCCCTGCAACCAAAAAAACGTCATACAAGATGATTAATCATTCAGCTACCTGAAGTTTAATGAATCATATATATAATACGCAGTGGAACACTTACAATCAATAAGGCGGTGATGGATTCGTTCATCCATCGGTTCTCTTCCAGAAGATGGCCAAGGACAATACAAGCACAAAGAAGTGCAACAAAGAGATTGAGTGAGACCACAGAGGCGTGATCAGAGGCCGACAACGAATCCAAAAGTGGTGTCATCTTATAGATATAGATCCACCAACTTCTTTTTGCACTCCCAGATTACTATCGCCGATCAAGTAGACAACAAAAGTTATCCACAGACATGAACAGATTACAAGTCCAAGATTCAGATATGGATCAGCAAAACCTTTGAAACAAAGTCCGGTGTGTTAGTGTAATGAAATCAATCCATGTGGATTATGCTAGTCAATTACTCTATTTGAAATCACTCTAGATTATCATCTTCCCCTGTATACTACTCATAATTTATCAAGAAAAGAACAAGCTTTGTTTAGACAAAGGAAGAAACAGAGGTGAGACTAAAAGCAGAGATCAGTGAATAGCTGTAATAATGAATCAGCTTTGAGTAGAGCTTCTTTTATAGTACATTAAAAACATTATTAAAAAAAAAAACGCAAAGGGTGTTCAAGAAAGGCTAATCTATTAACGGGGTATGCCAAAAGTTTCCATTTTTGGTAAGAACCCATCTAAGCATGACATGAATTAGGTTGAAAGCTCAGATCTTTTTTATTTCTTGTTTCCCAGCAACAAACAAACACACAGCTTTAGAAATAATAAGAGAGATAGATTGCTTTACCTCAAAGCTTTTTTGGAGATCGAAACTGAATTTTTCGAAGCTCCGAAGCTAAAAAGCCTGAGGAGATTCTTAAACGATTGGAAGGAGATATAGAGAGAGAGAGAGAGAGAGAGAGAGAGAGAGAGTCAAAATGGAATCAGAGCACAAAAAAAAACAGGACACAAAATTACGTACGCGACTGTGAGATTTTTTATACGAATCAAAATTTCAAATAGAGACTAGAGAGAAACGTGTACGGTCCTGCTTCGAGCTGCTAGATAGAGAGAATTTTCTAATTTCTTATTAACACAGTAGAGAGAGAGAGAGAGAAACAGAGTATTATTCTCTTCAGGTCAAACTAGCACAAATGATCGAATCTTGACCGTCGATTTAAACTACTTTCTCTGATCTAAAGAGCTCTTAGATGTATGGGGTTTATTATGGAACTTACTGTAGGTGATAGGCTCTCATTACTATATATTTTTCTCTTTAGTGTATAATATGCATGAATTTTTAGTAAGATTAGTTGTAACTTGTAACTCATAGTTTATCAAATAAGTTTAGTGCACTTTTTTTATTAAAATAAAAATATTGCATTTTATTTTTCATAAATATTAAATCAAACAAGGAAACATGAAACCTATGAAAAAATGAGATGATTTCTCCTTTTTAATATTTATTTTAGTAATATATATATATATATATATATATATATATATATGTGTTTTAATATAAGAAAGTAGAATTTTTGTACACAACAGAATGGAATGAAACTTTTTTTACTATTAAAGGTTACTTAATATTTTTTTACAATTTTATGGCATCATCTTCTTAACATCTCTGATGACGCTACCCACTTGTTCAATAATGACGTTATCAAATATGCTCCACCCACTAACCACGCTTGGTTATAAACTGATTGCATAGCTTGTTTATAGTATAATCAGTGAATTTGTTCATTTTCTTTTATTGAATAAACTGTTTTGAAATCAAATTTTCATATTTGATATATATTCTCGGGGTTAATATGAAGTAATTGATTCTTTGATATTTCTTGATTAAAAGTTGTTATTTTAGTCATTATTTCTCTTGAGTTAATAGTTGAATAAGACGATGAAGTTGACGCGATTTTTGGTTTAAAGAACTTTCTAATCGAAGTTGCCATGATTTTAATCTCATTTTAAACTTATAAAATTTACTAACCGTTTTAGTTCGACTCAACTGCTGGCTTGCCAACGGTCTTACTGCCACTTTCGGATTTGCTGCCTGAAACACATGTAGTAACAGAGTTTCTTTAGACGGCGATGTCGTTTTAGTAGGTTTAAAATATATTAAATTCAGATATCTTGATTATTAAATTTTTTAGAACAAGTTGCATCGTTTGGCTCTGATACCAGTTTTAACTTGTTAATTGTTTTGATTTTATTTAATAATAGGATTTAATGGAAAACTTATGTTGGCTTATGATAACAAGATTGTGATTAAAACTTACTTTATTGATCTTGATATTACAACCTTTGATTACAGAGTTGTGAGGCTTAATAAAAACTTAAACTTTTAGGGATTTCTAGAGAGAAGGAAGAGCGTTTTTAGAGTGAGAAAGATCTCGTAGAAAATGCTTGTGCTCTCGTTGTTCCTTATGGCTTCGTTTTTATAGGCGAGGCTTGCATACTGGTTGCTTGCTACGTGTCGTCGTCTGATTGTGCCGACACTTGGTTGAATACGTGTCATGTCTTGGGTGACTGATGGAGACTTTTTCCGCGTAGCTTCAAAGTCTTCATGTGGATCCCATGCTTGTCTAGCGTGCTTGATTAGTCTTGATGTGGGTTCCTTTTGATGGTGATGTCTTGGATGATTATACAGATATACTATGTATTATTTTGTGCCTAATACAAAATTATACAAAGTCGAAAAGAAAATAATTTACAGAGTCTACTAGGATATTTTTAGAACAAAATTTTAAGCTATAGACAAATTATTGTTACAATTTGGGTCTTATAGAGATCCATTACTACCTAGAATAAGTCCTTATCACTCGAGGGCTTCGTTTTCTGAATACCGCACTGGTCGATCCAGTACGAACTCAGAAAAAGAAAGCATAAATCAAAATATTAGGCAAGAAGAACCAATTAAATTTAAAGCTCCAATAGCCGAGCCTCATCAAGATATGTATCCAACTTCACCAACTTTATCAGACTTTAAATCAATAAATGTTATAACCAAAACATGTGAAATAAACAAACAATATATAAAGGAAGACATTTATTCAAAACAAAATGAAGAAAAAAGGAAATGGTATTTTAATACATTCCCTAAAAAAGAAACTATATTATATCGAGAAAATTAGTATAATTTTATGATATTCAAAGAAACAGACATTCCATTTTTCAAATGGTTTGAAAGTTATGCAAATGCCAACAATATAAATTATCCATTCAAATCAATTAATGTAAATTCAACATTGAGCCAAGTTTGGGAACAAACGGATGGAAAAAATATAAGATCAATCCATCCACCTCTGAAAGATATAAAAATAAATATTGCAAATAGACAAGTTATTGCAACCCTGTTTAAGACTGGAGCTAATAAAGATGATAAAGATTCAATTCATATGCAAGATTTAAAATCAATATATCAACAAAACAATTATCAAAGCCAAATATTACACATAATATCTAGACAAATAAATGAAATAGATATAAAAATAAATAATAACGAGACTAATAAACAAGAACAACATCCATTCTCATCCATAACTCCACCAATCTTTAAACCAATGAATATGCAAGTAAAATTACCAAATAATCCAATTTTAACATCAATTGCAGCTAAACTAGATAAACTAGACAAAGACAAAAATATAAATATCATAGATGAAGATGATAATGAATCAACTTCAACCACAGTATCCGAAGACAAACCAATAATAAATCGAATAAAAAATAAATCAACGAAACCATATTACAAGAGAAATACTCCACCAGATTTATTATTTGAAGAACACAATAAATATTCCGCAAACATGTATTCTGGAGACGGAATATATGAATGGAATATTGATGGAAGATCAGAATACGAAATAATGAATTTATTGCAAGAAATGGGAATGGCCAATATGGCCTATAAAGCAAAAGGAAATGATGATAAGCAATCATGTGTTTTATCAATAGTAGGATTTAATGGAGCATTAAGATACTGGTGGAATAACTCACTAGACAATGTTACTCGAGAAGCAATTATTAATCATACTGATACTAAAACAGTAGAAAATAATGAAGGAGAAATAGAAGAAGTAGAAATACAAAACGCAGTAGAAGTATTAATACATACTATAACTATGCACTTTATAGGAAATCCAAAAGAAGAATTAGAAAGCAAGAAAATAATCCTAACCAATTTAAGATGTCCAACATTAGGAGATTTTAAATGGTATAAAGATGTGTTTATAATAAACATATTTCAAAGAAATGATATTGTACTCAAGCCTTCTGAAAAGAAAGATTTATATCTGGATTACCAACTTATTTCGCAGAAAGAATAACAAACAAATTAAAAAAATACTCAGGAAGACATCCAATCCCTTGGAATTCAATAACTTATGGGCAGTTATTTGCATTTATTAAAAAAGAAGGATTAGCAATATGCCAAGACCACAAAGATAAGAAGAGAAATGAAAAATTCAAATGTAAAACTAATATGGGATCATTTTGTAAACAATATGGATATAATCAGCTCAATCCCCCATCAAGATCTAAAAGAATTAAATATAAAAATAATCAAAATAATTATAGAAGACCTTATCAAAAACATAACAGTCACAATAAAAAATTTAATAAAAAATCTAATGATCAATATTATTCCAAAAAACAGAAAACCTTATAAACCAAATGATAAACAAAAAAATGTATGTTGGAACTATAAAAGACGAGGACATAAGTCCTCAGAATGTAAAATGAAAAGAAAATTAATGAAATATTTCATGACCAACCTGATATTCAAGAAAAATTAATAAAATTATTAATATCAGAGTCAGAGTCGTCCGACGAATCAAATAGTGAAACCTCAGTAAATGAGATTGATAATATAAGTAATTCTTCAGAAGAATCACATGAATTATCTGACAATTTATGCAACTGCAAATTAATTAATGTCACATAGGACAACGATAAACAATTCTTATTAGAAATAATTGATAAAATAGACAACCCCGATATCAAAAGAGATTATTTAATAAAACTAAAAGAAATAATTAGTAGGAAAAATGAATTACTGACTTGTAAAATCATTAGATTAATAATGCCGAGTTTGCTCATATATGGCTAGGAAATATGTCACAGCCATATACGACTTATGGTGGTTCTACTTCTACCATATTCATTTATCAATCATGTATATTCAGAAACAAACATAACAATCTAATATCTTCTCGTGATTTTTTTTTCTCGTGTCTAATTCACCTAACAATTGTCGTAATGCTGTTCTTTGATCTAAACAAATTGAAGAGGGGATCCTTCAACCAAACAAAGAAATATAAAGAGAGATCATTGATCCGCAATTATTGAGTCATTATTTTTACTGTTAAAGAAAAACATATTATAATCAGACCAAGATTCAATCTACGTGAGGATAACATAAAATGGTCTTAATCCAATCATACGAAACTCCAAAATCTGTCCACGTCGTAGAAATGGTCTTTTAAAACGTTAAAATATATATTTTTCGTTAAAATATAAAATATATATTGGATTTTGATTCCTAGTTTAATTATACAGTTGTTCAATATTTAACGTGCAAATTAGTGCCAAGCAAGAAAGATGATTTATAACGTAGGCAAAAATATGGATATATTAACATACTTAATTATACAGTTGCAAATTAGTGACAAACAAATTGTTTTCATTATAAAAAAAAAAAAATTTCATTATCACGGTTATCATACACAAATGAATTGACTCTTCCAGTATTTGAAGGTCATGTGGTTGACAAAAAAAAGGTCATGTGAAATTTATGTAAGAAAAATATATGATGTCAAATAAAGCAGGGCCAAGCATAAAGTGTTCAGTTCTTTTCGGAATTACAGATCATGAAAATGCATCATCTACACATTCAAATAGACGATGATTTTACCTATTGATGATTTTTTTTGGACAACTACCTATTGATGATAATCCTAGTCTTTCTGTAGTTATACTGTATACTTATACTTATAATATGTCCACAATAATACATAATATAACTATTTATAACTTGTTGAGGGAAAATTAAAACTAAAAAGGCTGCTGTATACTATGGTATAGTGGCGAAGTAATTTAGAAAAATGAGAACCAAGTGGTCTTGACCTAGTGGTAAAGGACTCACAGCTATGAATACCGTCTTAGGTTCGATTCCTCTTGGTCACCCGGGACGTCTTAAATGGTAAAAAAACGCGGATCCTGCGAGTACCGTCTTGTGTTCGATTCTCCTTGGCCACCCGGGACGTCTTAAGTGGTAAGAAAAAACGGATCATGCGGACTTCGCAGTTATTAGTCCTTGGACCTAGAAAGCCTTTGGACTAATGCGGAAAAATGAGAATGATTTTATGAACCCTTCTATCCTGAATTTTGATTCTTGTTGGGAACAAAGTTTTGACACATCCTGGTAGTTGGGGTCGATGGTCTTATCTCAATTGGTCCATGCGGAAACATGTTGAAACTAGGTATACAAACCTAACTCCATGGCCATGTCTAACCTACTTTTATTAAACCTTGTTAGATACTTTAATAAAATTCATTAGAAATGCAAGTTTCTGGGGAAAATGACTAAGCCTTACACAAATAGATGATCAGTTCTTAAAAGTTTCAAATAACACCTAAGGCAGAAACAAAAAGACAATAAACGCACTCAAAAAAAAAATTTAAACTCTCTTCAAGCCTCACTCTTCTTTTTCTTCTTATCCTTCTTCTCTTTCTTCTTAGCAGGCATTTCGGATTCTTCTTCCTCGTGCTTCCTCTTCTTCTTCTTCTTTGAAGGCTCCTCGGTTTTGGGCTCTTCGGTCTCAGGCTCTACTTCAGCCTTCTTCTTCTTAGACTTCTTCTTTGATGGCTCCTCAGTCTTGGCTTCTTCTTCCTCCTCTGCATCAGCCTTCTTCTTCTTCTTCTTTTTATCCTTCTTCTCTTTCACACTCTCCTCAGCTTTGGAAGTTTGTCCAATAAGAGAATCCGCAGCAGTGTTGTAAGTCTGCAACCAAAAACAACAATCCAACTCAGCTTCACATCCACAGCTTCAGACATTTACATAAAACAAAGTTCAAATCAATCTCACCTTAGCAGGAGTGATCAGACCACCAGATCCACTCTTCTTATCCTTATCATAAACCTCAACCTTTGGTTTGCCCTTAGCTGAGCCAGAGAGACGTCCTAGATCTTTCCCTTCAAGACTTCTCAACCTCGCTTCAAGCTGTGTCCAAAAACAACACACAACATGGTCAATAAGGTTGTTCAGATCAACAAGACAGAAGAAAACGTTACCTTCAAACGGTTCTCAACTCCCATACTGTTGTCCTCACCATCACCAAGCGCATCACAACGGATAGCAAGCGCAGCTTTCGCAGCAAGCGACCGCGAGATTTTACCCTTGTGCTTAGGCGCAGCCTGACCAACCACAGAGGCATGGTAGATCAAACCATACTTAGGAGTGGCGTGTTTGGTCTTTAGCGCTCTGAACAAAGCCTTCTCAGCTCCAAGAATCTGAATAGTGCTCCCAGGCTGCTTCGAGAGGTTCAACAAACTCCCACCGTGAGAGATTAAACGAGCACCAACAAGCTCACCGACAAGACTAGTCAGGTTCGGAGCGATAGTGTTCATCCTGCTCTTCAAGTAGTCATAAAGCTGAGCTCTGTACTCAGCAAGAGACAGAACCTGATCACAAAGCTCCCTGATGTGCATCAAATCAAGGTCGCTGACTTCAGTTCCCATGGAGATCACAGCAGCCTCTTTAAGCTCAGCTTCAACCTCATCAGCCAGTATCTGCCATAAGTGTTAAAGGCTTAGGATTCATTGAAACCAAAAATAATAGACAAAGGCTTGAACAAACCTCAGAGAAGTCTAGCTTCGCTGCATTGATTCTGTTCCCCATTAGCTTCACAGACTTGGCATAGAGGATGTTGTCGCTGATGATCTTGGCGAGCTCTGGGAAATGCCAGCCGTACCATTCACGAACCCTCATAGCGTAAGTGTTGAGCTCCTTGTCAAGGTCGTCAAGCAGACCAATCGCTTGGATGATCATGGTATCAACCTTGTCGGAGCTGAACTTTAGCTTGTATCTCGCGAGGCTGTGAGACAGCCCCAGGCTCATCGGAGCCAAGTCTTGGTCTCCCAGTCCGGAGATGAGTTCGGTGAGCTGGCTTCTCACTCCTCTTAACAACTCCATGACAGCATTGTTGTGGACACAGTCTATTTTCTAGAGGAGTGAGAGCAACTGCGTCAGAAACACAAACTCATATAACAATGAAAGTATACAAATAGAATACACTAACAAGTTTCTCCTTGATGATGTTTCCGAGCTTTGAATCAGCAACGGCTAAGGTTTCACCTTCGCAGTTGGCTTTCAGAAACTTGCGGAGACCCTTGCTGGGAGTTCCTTCAAGGAGCTTGGCAACGGCCTCAAGAGCTTCGGAGGTGTTGTCAAACTTGTCAAAAGCCTTGAGCTTTACCATCTGTAACCAACAACACCAAAGCGTTAGTTACTACACAGAAGATAAGAGCCAAAGAACTATATATATCCAAAAACAGAAGAATCACACCTTTCGGGCAGACTCTGCAGACGAGAACACATTACCCAAATCCTACAAAACACGAATAGTTTTAGATAAACAAAGACGGTATAACAAAAAAGAAAAGAAACTTGAGAAGGTGGAGATGGTAATAACCTCAACGTTAGAGAGCTTTCCTTCATCTAATACTTTAAATACAGCGAAACCAGCTGGCGTCTCAAACAGTAGGAGCATTGTCGCAAGCTGGACTCAACACCTGAAGAAAATAAGATTGAAAGCAAACAAATTATATCAGCTAAACGTACTCTTATAACTAACATTTTGGGAACTAGAGCTAATGAGCCAATAAGAAACAACTTTTAAAGATAAAACTCTTTTAGTCCCTTTTCTTAGTTTACATGCTATAATCTTCGGAAAAAAAAAAAGATAAGTTCACTTAAAATTATAAATAGATAATGTTATGGGAGCTAAAGCTAATGAGCTAGGTAGAATTTTTTTTAAAGAGGGAAATTTTTTTATTATTTTTCTTAGTTTGCAGATTATAAACTTCATGAAAATACAGGAAAAAAAACAAGATAAGACAGGACACGAGTTCAATTAGAACTACAGAAAAAAAAAAAAAAAAAAAAGACAATGGTTTGGGAGCTAAAGCTAATGAACTAGTAAGAAAAAAAAAATTAAGTTGGGAGCTAAAGCTAATGAACTAGTAAGAAAAAAAAAATTAAGGGAGAAAGTCTTTTAATCCATTTTCTTTGTTTACATGTTATAATCTGAAAAATACAGGAACAGCAAGTCAGAGACAGAACACGAGTTAAGACAGATGATGTGATTCAAAATCTCTAAAACACCAAACCATGACCCCAGTAGAACTATACTAAGACAAAGACCAATAACTTGAAGCCATGTAGGAGTACATACAGGGTGAGAAAGATTGAATACCTGGGAGGATTTAGGAACAGCGGAGAGACAGCGAATGAGAGAGAGAGAGAGAGAGAGAAACTAGGAGCCGCGAGTTACCTAGGGTTTAAGATGTTCTTATAGTGGATGAAGAAAGGGTATGAGTTACTCAGTACGCTGCGTTTTAATGCCAAGTGCCGTTTTTATTTTTGTAACCTAGGGTTTTTATAAAATCCAGCGTGTTTGGGCTCAAACCTCGGCCCATTAAGTGGAATCCTGTCGAGTTAGTTAATCCGATAAATGAAAATGCAGGCCCATTTTTATATAGTCAACGGATGAAAACTTTTGAATAAGATTATAGACACTAGAGGTTGTAACTCAACAATGTTTCTTTGGTTCCAGGTTTGATTCTTATCTTAAGTCTCAAGTTTTGACATGGTCTACCAGGGATCAATCAAGAAATAGGTCTTGATTATAGGGTGGTTGTTTAGTTTCTAGCATTTTGCACTTGTGGATGTTGCAGTTCTGGTTTTAAAGGGACACAACACTCAAGTTACATTATCTTAAAACATCTAAGAACTTTGCCTACATGTTTTTGTGTGTGACTATTATTATTACTTGTTTGTTTAGTTATATTCCTGTGTTCTGTAATTCTGTTTGTAATGCGAGTTACATTTTTTTAATAAAATATCTGAATTTAAAGCTTAAAAAAGTTTAATCTTCGACAGGAGAGAGATGATATCATAACATTTTAACCAAAAACAAAAAAACAAAAGATTTAATCTTCGACCTTTGTAACTTATTATGCACTTCATTCTGATCTTCTTAGATACTTGTTGGCATTAATGTGGCTTACTTCTAGTTCAGCTAGGTACAATTAAAAAGAAGTTTCAAAATCTTATATTATTATACACATCAACATATATACAAATAAGCTAGTTTACATACTTGACAACTCGATACCATTAGTCACGTGAGTCTCAAGAAAGAAAAGAATGGGTATCACTTGGCTTGATTAATCCGAGCAGCTGCAGCTACAGAGGCGGCCACACCGGTTGGGTATGTTGGGGAAAGTCACACGGCGCAGCGGAAATACTAATGGTCGTGTTCCCCTGACCTTGTGTGAACCTGTGAAGAAAATACTTCGACGATGGCAGAATATAGTATAAGCGGAAACGTAAATGAGACAATCACTTTTACGTGGAAAACCTCCTCGATGTGAGAAGGAAAAACCACGGGACCGTAGTCCACTCAACAATCCACTATATAAATATGTGTGAGTACAACCACGTCCTCCCTGTTCAACAACCAGAACATAACAGAGACACTAGCTTCAAAGAGCTATCTCCAACACAAACAACAACAAGAAGAGAGCAACACAAAGCTTCAAAACCGGCAGCAACCAAACGACCTCAGCTCACAAGGATTCCGGCATCCAGAGACTAATCCAACCGTACAAATCCAATATAAACAAGTCAACAATACCTCCGCCAAATTTCAGCTCAAGAAGAGAAGATCTCACCGTCGGATTTACCAAACACCCAAGACTGTTCCGTTGAAGAACTGTGACGACCAGCTTCACTAAAACTCCGACAACAGAAGATCCAACCGTTGAAATCCAAATCCCTTCGGTGAATCTCTAACCCACTAACTGAAGAAGCTTCCCACAAAATATCAGCCCGATCAAATTCCGTTTGATCCTCCAAAACCAGTCTTGAAATAGCCTGACGAGTTTTCTCCTCCTTCTCTCTTCTTTCTCTCTTTTGTCTCTCTTTCTAAACTCTATTATTGTGAGTATACAGTGCAAAGGGGAACATCACTAGTTACTTAAGGTCATGAAAATTATTATGTCTCATGCCCACTTGGTTCTCTCCATCTAGGAGGGACCCAACAGGGTAAATAGTGAGGTGAGGATCGTTCCTCATCTCCGCACCTGTCACTCCCTCTGCGTCCTTCCTCGTGGCGGGTTTGTCTGATAGTAACTTGCTTCTTGCCCCCCCCCCCCCAAAAAAAAGGACAAACATGGTTAGAGCTCGGACACAAACTGTAGACACTGTACACAATCTATCAAGACATTGGCAAGATTAGTTCTAAGATTTAGGACTTAGGAGACCGTAAATATTTTTTAATGTTAACTCTTAATAATAATTTTTTTTGATAATTTGGGGGATATATAATTACTTTTTAACATTTGTAGCCAAGATAAATGTTTCATCCGGTTGTACCCATAACGGGTCATGAACATTAGATTCTAGCATTATACTCACAGTGAGAACAACCGCGAGCGTAGTCTTGTCGTCCTCGGAGTTAGCTCTAGCATTGAGAGTGGCAGCAGATTGAGCCGAGGCGGCAACACCACCGGGCATGATGTTGGTCCTTCCCGTGGCTCTAACCTCAGCCGCTTGTATCGCGGCTGCATCACTCCACTCTACCGGTTTATTCCCTGCCGTGAGAACCGTCGCGTCTAGAGCCTCTCCGATCGTTATGGTTACTTCCGATGCCGGTGGATTTGCTACCACCTTTTCCTTTCTTACTTCTCCCTCCGCCGCTTCACTGCTTTTCTCCGTCGCCGGAATCTTCTCGGCCTCTTGTTTTACGTCATAAGTTATAGGTTTCTCAAGCTGCTCTACGCACATTTCTTCTTCCTTTATGAGGTCAAACCTAAATTCTCTCTGTTCCTTGTATACCACGCAAACACATATATGTAATGTTTAAAAACTTTATATAGTTTTTGCACGAGCCATTCAATTCTGTGATCCTTTTACACAATCAGAACAAAGGGTTCTCCTTGACTTCCTCTCCTCAAATTTTCCCTCCCAACAAGCCAATAGAAAACTGACACGTGTACAGTTTAATAACACTTGGTTCGGTTTAGACTAAACCGACAATATGCTTATCCGCCGGTTAAGCTTAGTCGATCAGTTGGTTAGGGTATTAACTAGGGTTCCAAAGTTTCAGCTTCATTAGAAACAATCACTTCATTTACTCCGCCGTGACGTCGCCGATCCCAACCTGCTTAGCTCACCGTCTCGCCGGCGTTTAACAGGTGTTTCTTTTAATTCTCAAAGCTTCCACCTTTCCTTGTCTCGTTTGAATCTGTTGTCTGAATTTGGAATTTGCTAGCTCATTACTGATCTCGGAGAATGGAATCGAGACCTAGTGGACCAGTGGTGTTGACGGCGGAGGAGAAGGCCGTTCTGAACGAAGGAATTGGTTTGATACTTTCACGGTGGACAGCCATGAGAGCCGCCGTCGATAACGGCTGGGGCGGCCGAGATTCTCATCTGAAAGCTGAACGCACCGTTTCCAATGTTCTCGATTACTTCATCCGTTTAAAAGGTTTCATCTTTTATAAAAATTCTCAAATTAAAAGTTTCGGTTTTTAACCAATCAATGCAAACTCGGTGTGTTGTGTTCTCTATTAAAGATGATGATGACTTTCTGATTACTCCGCTCTTGTGTGTTCCTTCTTTCTTGTAGATCCAACGATGGGCTTTGATGGGTTAGCTGATATTCTAGAGAGTGGTCTTAATGAGCTTAACACTGTGGCTGATGATGGAAGCCTTGAGGAGGTATAGATTGGTTTTTTGGATATTGATGTTAGTTTCTTGTTTTTTTTGGGTACTGATGGTGTTTATTTTCTTGTGTTGCTACTGATAGGTGACAGAGACGTTGCTAGATTTGTATTATGAATGCCTCGAAGGCAACTACCAAAGGGTTGAGAAACTGAGGGTGACTAGCTCTCAGACTAGTGCAAAAGTTGTCAAGGTTTGTAACTGTATTTTCTCAGACATTCTATCTAGCTTTATATTGTGTATATATGAATCTGAGGGGGTTGACTCACCAATCCTTAAGCTCATGTCAGAGCCACACATGAGATTTATATTATTAGATTCCATAAATATTGAGTAGTCCTTTGGGTGATCCATGTCTTTTTCACTTCGTTATTTATAGAGTTTTGGTGATTGTGAAAGTATTTCAAATTATATAAATGAGGCTTTCTTGGTATTGCAGGTTTCAAACGGTAACGATGAGGATGGGGATGATGAGGAGAGCGATGATGAAGATGATGATGATGAGGATACACAGATGAGCAATGATCAAAGCACAGACATGATGGTGGATGCAGCTGAGGACTGCTCAAACGGGAAACCAGAAGCCATGCCGGTTGATGAACCAAAAGCTGATGATGGCTGGACGGTTGTTCCAAGTAGAAAAAACAAGGGCAAGAGGAATTAAACAGTTTCAATGGTGTTATGTGTAATGTTAACAGTTTTGGCTTGTTTTGTTTTTAAACTAAAATATATATAATATATTGTTACTTTATAAACAAATTCACAAGGTTGTGTTATTGTTTTCACATACTGATTTGCTTTAGGTTCATTGTTGAAGACACTAGAGAAGGTCACTTTATAACCTTTCTGGGAGTAACCAATCCATCTCAAATCTTGAAAGCAATAGTTTCTTTCACAATTTGGTATCAAAACGTTATACTTTCTTTCGTGCTATTTATTCTGTTTTATTGATGTTCATTTATAGGATGAAGATAAACATAAAGTATGCACATGAATATGCAACTTCATAGATTTTACAAATGATCAGGAATAATCAGACTGTAATCTTGTACTACAACCAAACCGAGTCACAAATGGCCACTCATTCAACCGGCAAATTCTCTGCTTCAAATCTAACAGAATCAAACAGTTTGGTTGATAAATAACGTTCTCCTCCACTGGGAAAAAGCACCTGCAAAAACCAGACAAGAACCGGAACATTTAATAATCTAACTCAAACGTTTATGGTAAGTCAAGAGACAACAAAACCTTTACCGCAATGAGTTTCCCTGCGTTTTCTGGCCGCTTTGCAACCTTCAACGCAGCAGCAGCTGCTGCTCCAGAGGATATTCCCACCTGCCAGATTATCTCACTGATCACAATAAACTCCTAATGTTTCATAGTTTCATACACCGAGAAAAGAACGTTAGCGGAACATACCAACAATCCTTCTTTGAGAGCAAGAAGCTTTGCTGTTTCAATAGCTTCCTCACCAGTCACCTGAATCAGAAAAAAAAAAAAAAAAAAAAAAAAAGAGATTGCAAGTCTCAGAAACATTGTTTCAAGATTCAAGAAAGTGTTGATAAATCTTGGCTACTTACTTGAATGATTTCATCAACAATGCTTAAATCCAAATTGGCTGGGATGATACCAGCACCAATCCCTTGGATCAAATGTCGACCTGGTTCAAATGCATTATGATTAGAAATGCAAAAGCTCTTGGGAAATGAAGACAAAGGAAACAATGTTTCTTGTCTCACCTGGTTCTCCTCCACTGAGTACTGGACTCTCTGTAGGTTCCACAGCAAAAACCTGTTGCTCAAGAATGTAACAAAACATTATTATACTTTTCTTGAAAACCGTCATATTTAAGGTTAATTTTCAAGAAGTTCTTGCACCTTAATGTCTTTATTCATCTCCTTGAGGAACCTCCCTACACCAGTAACCGTTCCACCAGTTCCAACACCAGCAATGAAAATATCTACTTTCCCTGCTGAGTCTCTCCATATCTCCGGACCAGTGGTTTGGTAATGAATCTGCAAGAAACAAATCATTAGAGCGAGAGAAAGAGAGAGAGAGAGAGAGAGAGAAGACTCAAAGAACATGGACTTGATGTTATATAATAAAACCTCAGGGTTTGCAGGATTTTCAAACTGTTGTGGAACAAAACCACCAGGAGTTTTGTTTAGTATCTCTTCAGTTTTCTCCAACAGTCCTTTAATGCCTATGCTCATGTCTGTGAGATGAAGCTCTGCACCTAATGCTTTTAGAATGATTCTCCTCTCTAAGCTCATCGTTGAAGGCATCAGGAGAGTTACTTTATAGCCTCTTGCTGCTCCTATGCATGCTAAACCGATCCCAGTGTTACCAGCCGTTGGCTCTATCAATGTACTCTTAATCAAGAAAAACAATGAACTATATTAATGATATATGGACATAGAGAGAGAGAGAGAGGTTATATTATATTGTTTCTTTAAGTTGTTTTAAATCAACCTCTCCAGGCTTAATCAAGCCTTTGTCTTCTGCATCTTTTATCATACTATAAGCGATTCGGTCTTTGACGCTAGAGCAAGGCTGCATCATCTCAAGCTTAGCAGCTATTCGGGCTACGCAACCGTCAACAATTCTGTTCAGATACACCATTGGTGTGTAACCAATCAACTGTACAAAATGGAAAGAAACACACAGAAAATGCTTTTAGACATGTTCTTTATTGCAAGAAAGCAGATTGATTCAGAGGAAGAAAAACAAAACTAGAGAGTTACTTCAGTGACATCTTTTTTTATCATGCAACCATCTTCCATGTTGGTCCCTCTTTGATTTGACCTGAGATTCAAAGAAGAAGACACACAATCCCCAAAAACTTAACTTCTATGTTCTCTAAACAAACTCAAAGTAGCAGGAACAGAGCATAGCTACTTCATGTTTCAATGGATTAAACGAAAAATAACCCAAAAATAGAGTCTTACCGAAAAAAAAGAAGTCAACCCTTTTATAGTTTGAAGGATAGAATCAGTGATGAAGAGAAAATCAGCCGATGATTCTCTAAATCCACACCAGACTGTATATATATTACAGACATATTCAAATAGTAGGCCTGGGCATTTCGGGTATGAGTTCGGTTCGGTTCGGGTACTTCGGGTTTCGGGTAGTTCGGATAGGGGCTAGAGGATCCATTTAGTACTTGACCTAATTTCGGTTCGGTTCAGTTCGGATAGTTTCGGGTTCGGTTCGGTTCGGATAGTAAATGTAGGAACCGGAAAATATCCGTAAAAAGTTCGGTTCTCATTTGGATCCAGTTCGGGTTCGGATAGTTTGGGTAGTTCGGATAATTTAGATAAAATATTGGTTATTTAAGGTAAAATATCAAATAATTAGGATGATTTAGATAAAAAAATTGGATATTTCGAATTACTTTAGATATTTCGGATAAAACTATCAGGATAATTTTGGATACTTTCGAGTAGTTTGGATACTTTATAATAATTTAGTTATCCTCAACTATTTTCAAATATTTTTAATAGAATTTTAAATTAAAAATATATATTTAGTGATGTTATATGTATATATAATTAATATTTTTATATATTCGGATATCCGTTCGGTTCTCAGTTCGGTTCCGGTTCGGTTCGGTTATTTCGGATATAAAAATTTAGGAACCGTTCGTATATTTGAAGGTATTGGTCTGGTTCCGGTTTCGGGTATTTCGGTTTTGTTCCGGTTCGGTTCTTCGGTTCCTGTTATTCTGCCCAGACCTATCAAATAGTATGGAGTGGTTGTACATTCAATATAATAATTATGTGTATATAATATGGTTAAATGATTTGTTAGTGATACGTCACATGTGACCTGTGGTGCACACTGCAGGATGTCAATGAAGTATTAATAAGACGAGTTTGGCACGCATAATTTTGAGTGATAAAATAATAACGTCCAAAAGTCTAAACAGTCAACATGTGTTTGTTTAATGTCAAGATAATATCTCACACTATTATTTAAAATTTTATTGGCATTATGGTCTTTCTAATACTAATAAAATCACTAATCTTATGTAATCCAGTTTGGATTCTAATCAACTCGGATAATAAAACATAAATGGTCAACTATACCAGCTATAAGCAATCACATGGCTTCAATCGGTGACCGTGAAAATGAAAAAAATATACAGAAAAAAAATGAACAAATTTTCATTTAAATAATTGAATTGAAAAACAAAATCAACATCGAGGAACAAACGTTACTTATCAATTTTAGAAGAGGAAAATACTTCTTCATTGATTCATCTATTTACGAGGAACATAGAAGAATGTGGTGGGGTCCATATATAATAATTTGACAAAAAAAAACAATTTAATTGATATCAATTTTGAGAAACAATAAATTCATCATAATTTTTTTTCATAAAAAGTGGTCACCAATTAAAATCTATGTCGCACATCTACACAATATTAAGTACACAAACTATATAGTTAACGTAAAATGTGTTATATAATTATATTTTTATTGCTAGAAAAGTGGACCTAATATTTGGAACTCAACAAGATCAATCTGAACCAAATAAAAATGGATTATAGTCAATTTAACCAATTAAAATCAACAAAAAAAAAACATTTTCTATTTGAAAGGGGTCAGTTTTCTGTTTAAAAGTGGCTGAGTTTAGGCTAGATTATCGAATTAGAATGTCCAGTCTATTTTTCCAACAGCAACAAAATATAGTTATGATGTTAAGTACATAACGCGTAGTTACATGTATGTTATTTTAAATATATAATTCATGTAATTATTGATACGAATATGTGTGACTGAACTGTGATGATTTATTCCTACAATAAATCTGTAACAAATTAAAAAAAAAAGTTCTTAGCTCAAGATGTGCATATTTTCTTTTTCAAAAAAAAAAAAAAAAAAAAAAGATGTGCATATTCTTTTCGTTTGATTAGATTTATGCGATACGAGATGAAGCTACTTAGGTAGATTAGGATCATCTTTAAACAGTTTTAGACCGGGGGGACTACAGTGGGAAGAGTTAATGAAGAACAACTATAATGATTCATCATCTAATATGTAACTATTACAGATTTTACAATGATCTGCAGTCAAACCGTAATATCGTTACCAACATCTCTCACCAAAACAAACCAAACCACACATTTGGCACTCAATCGATCGACAAATGCTCTGCTTCATATCTGACCGCCTCGAACAGTTCTGTTGATAAATAACGCTCTCCTCCACTGGGAAAAATCACCTGCAAGCAAATCGATAACCGGGATAGTTAACTCGGTTCAATTTCGGTTTAGAGGACCTATTTTAATCAGTTTATTAAATGGGTCCATTAAACTTTGGGCCCATGTGGTTGAGGGCCGACAGTTCTGCTTACCACGATAAGTTTGCCTGCGTTTTCTGGCCGTTTAGCAACCTTTAATGCAGCGGCTGCTGCAGCCCCTGACGATATTCCCACCTACAAAATAAATAATCATTGCGTTTATCATAAACTCCGGTTTGTTGTCAATTTCCGGTTTATAGTGACAAACGTTAAACCAATTGTACCAATAATCCTTCTTTAAGAGCAAGAAGCTTGGCTGTTTCAATAGCTTCTTCACTTGTCACCTGAATACAAAAAATATTGCAGTTCTCAAAATATTGTTTCATGATTTAGAAGTAGATAACCTATTCTACTTACCTGAATGACTTCATCAACAATGCTTAAATCCAAATTGGTTGGAATTACACCAGGACCAATCCCCTGGATCAAATGTGGACCTACAAATTATGAAACCAATTCATATTATTATGTTAGAGATAATCAAGAACTCGAACTTCTGACAAGAGAGCAGTGCCGGTTTTGCGCATAGCAAATAAAACATTTGTCTAAGTCTCCAAAATTGAAGTAGCTAATATCTATAAATTATTCTGTCTTCAAATATTAATAAATACATGTATTGATCATTTAGCTTTCATTTTATAATTTATTTAAAAAATTCCTAGAATCTCAGGGCTAGCAGTTATGTTTTCTTGTTTCCTCACCTGGTTCTCCTCCGCTAAGTACTGCACTTTCTGTAGGTTCCACCACACAAACCTATTGTTCAAGAATGTAACAAAGTTAACAAACGGTTTTTACAGTTGTTTCCATTAGATTTAGTAAAGTTTTTTTGCACCTTAATGTTTTTGTTCATCTTCTTAAGAAACCTTCCTGTTCCACTAACCGTTCCACCAGTTCCAGCACCAGCTACCAAAATATCTACTTCCCCTGCTGAATCTCTCCATATCTCTGGACCCGTTGTTCTGTAATGAATCTGCAAGAAAACAATAGTTGGATTCTCAAAACAGAAAGAGACAAACAAAGAGATTTGAAAGAAGAGAGGATGATATTGTATATAGAACCTCAGGGTTCTCAGGATTTAGAAACTGGTGTGGTATGTAACCACCAGGAGTTTTGCTTAATATCTCTTCAGCTTTCTCCAACATTCCTTTAATGCCTATGTTCATATCTGTAAGATGAACCTCTGCACCTAATGCTCTCAAAATGATTCTCCTCTCTAAGCTCATCGTTGAAGGCATCAAAAGTATCACTCTGTAGCCTCTTGCAGCTCCTATGCTGGCTAAACCAATCCCAGTATTACCGCCGGTTGCCTCAATCAATGTACTCTAGAAAATGGAGAGATTATAATGGTTATTTTGACCATAATTTGTAACCACAAGTGTTTAAGTACAGGAGAGTGTGTGAGTAAATTGTATAAAAAAAGAAAAGAAATAAGATTAATAGTGTTTATATATATATATATATTTAATAATAAATTAATAGTGTTTATATTAAACCTTTCCGGGAGTAATCAATCCTTTGTCTTCTGCATCTTTGATCATACTATAAGCGATTCTGTCTTTTATGCTAGAGCAAGGCTCCATCATCTCAAGCTTGGCGGCAACACGTGCGACGCAACCGTCAACAATTTTATTTAGGTACACCATTGGTGTGTTACCAATCAACTGCACAAAATGCAAAAACATATACATAGCTGTTTAGATATATTCTTAATTCAAAGAAACAAAAATGATATAGAAGAAACTGGAGACTATTTACTTCAGTGACATCGTTCTTGATCATGTACCGTTCTTCCATGCTGGTCTGTCTTGAGAACTCCTGCAAGAATTGTAACAATGTCTAAGCGTAAAGCAGAGTAAGTATTGTGTCAGAACTATTATAAGTTCCAACTTGGAACCCCAAAAGTAGATGAGAGACAAAGAAACTACATAGAGAGACGTTATTTCTTGAGTAACAAAGAACATAACAAGCTCTGAGCTCTTTAAAAGCAACGATGAACATTGAAAACCAGATAATTTGATACCAAATATCAACAAAATGGAAGTGAGATGTTACTAGTGTGCCTAAAACAAATCAAACATATCACTTACAGAGCAGAGCTAAATGATACTTTTATGGGTAACGGATAAACCAGAAAGAAGCAAGAAATATGTAAACAGGTGGAACCTTTCAAAGTTCTAACGAATGTATCAATGAAAGATGAGACAAAAGACCGCAAAGTCTAAGACCACATACATACATATATATATATGTGTGTGTGTAGATTAGTATTGAGTGGTTGTACAATGGAATAGTATTATCTTATGTATGGTTTAAAACTTTGATAATGAAGGGAGAAAAAAACACAATCAAGTCTCAATCTAAATAATTATTTTTGTAATACAATCTTTAAACTAACTCTTGACCTCACATACAAACAGGAAAAAAACATTACCAACAGTGTTAACATATTCTTTTGTAGTTAGCTCTGAAATTTGTTACTTTCTAGTTTTGTTTTATTATAAATGAAATAATCTAAAATTCTAGGAATCCGTTTATAAAGAAAAACCACTCATAATTCTAATTTTGAGATGGACATGAATTGTCATTGAAGATTTCTTTTATTTTGTTCTTTTCAGTTCAATTATTGAGGAGAACTGAAAAATGGAGGTATGTTGTAATGCTAAGAACCCATGTGGTGAAGACCACTCGTATGTGAATAGTGAAGCATGAAGACAAGTTTGTGCCCATTACGAAGTTCGAAACTGACATCTAAGGCGTAAGTTTGAAACTGACATCTAAGGCTATGCTTCAATGGAGACAACATCTACTTAAGGTTGTCCTTGAATGGAGACAACATATATGACTGTGTTTGAGTGGGTACAAAGCTGCGAGGCAACCGCCTTTATGTCACGAGCCACGCTTTTTTTTCTATTTGTTTTTAGAGAGAATAAAAACAACAAGAACGAAACAAAAGTCGTTTCAAACATTCTTTCTTTATTGTCAAGATTGCATCTAAGTTTATCCACCCTTTCTCGTTCTTTAGGAGCTATGCAAACGTAATCTTTCTTCTGGATACTCAAAAAGTGTGAATGTATTTCTATTTACACCACAAACACAATACAGATACAGTCTCTTTAACGTCAACCACTAAAAGAAAATCTAAAGAATCGCTCTATTGACAGAGATAGGGCATAGGTCCCAAGTTCGAGTGTAAGGCCACACCAGTCACCAGCATAAGGTGATTAGGATTTTGGAGCCTCGGTTCAAAACCTTCTCAAATACATATAACAAAAGAATACTACTAGACTAGCAACTGCAACACAGATCAAATCCCAAGAAAGATGTGTCAATTGTCCATTAGATATTACATTCATACATGCATCACACAAACATTATTTGCTTATTTTCTTTAATTTAAATAGCTAAAGAGATTTTTTGTTTTTATTGAACTAGTGACTCTACCAACAAAAAAACTATAATCTAATAGACTAATACAAAGCTTATGCACAACCCCACCATCATTCACCCCTCGTGGACAAAGATCCAATCAAGAAAGAAAAAAAAGCCTAGAGAGATCTCATCATCATCAGAAATTTACTCAGATTATATTACAAGAACTCATTACAGTCTTCCTTATGCATTCATCTTCCACTGGGCATTGTCTTTAACTCATGCAGTGTGGCTCTAATCTGCTCTTGAACCAATTCTAATCTCCTCGAGTAAACTTCCAACTCAAGAATCTGCTGTCTCCTCCACCGTTCGTCCCCTAGATTCGGCATTAGCATTGGGCTTAAAACACCCATACCATGACCACCACCACCTCCTGGATACACTCCCACCGCAGCCATCATCATCCCCGTTGCTCCATTCATCATCTCCTTGATCAACGGCGACACACAACTCTTCACCGTCTCTTCTATCAATCCCCCTAGACTCCTCCCATCACTAAACTCACCAAAGGCAGCTACATTCTCATTGGCACCAGCTCCACTCGCCGTCGGCCCATCAGACAGAGAGATGGGCTTGTTGTCTTCATCGATCCTCCCTATCCTTGACCGCGATCGTTTCCTACTCACCGCCACTTTCTTCTCCAACACGTTATCAGAATCAACGTCCACATTGGTGCTACTAGGTTGTTCCTCTAAATCTATCACATTGTTATCTTCGAACCCTATGATCTTCCCGGTTTGGTTCCAAATCTTCCTAGAGATATCAAACGTGGCTTGATCATGAGGGCTCTTAAAGAACACATCTTTCCCCGAACCGATCTTACTCATCACGTTCCTATACTTCTTCTTCAGCCGACGAAGCTTCTCCACGAGCTGGTTCTTGCTGAACTCGACCCGGAGCTTCGACTTGATCAGCTCGTAAAACGGCGCCGTATCGGGGGGATGCGAGCTGGTGCTGCTGCTGCTGCCGCGGTGGCACGTGACGTAGTCGAGGAAGCCGCGGAGAAGCTCTATCTCGTCCTCGTCGGTCCACAGCCTCTGGAAGAGGCGCCTGGAGTCGTCGATCGGCGGCGGCGGTGGTCTCAGGTGGACGACGATCTCCGTCGCGCGGCGCCGCTTCGGATCGGAATCGACGGGAAACGCGGCGGCGGGTAGGGTGGATCCGGAGGGGATAGCGACGGTTACGGTGTCCTCCGCCGTCGCGGAAAGTAACGGAGAATTGAGGTCGGCGGCGGCGGAGACGGCGGCGACGTCTGGCTCAGGCATGAGCTGCTGATCATCGTCGGAATCAGACTCTCCGGCTATTCCTCCGCCGCCGGCGCTGCCGTCTTCCTCCATCTCCGGCGATTCAACGGCGTCGCGTTCGTCGGATGCCATCTCCGGAAGATCGCAAACGCTTTGTTTGTAGGTGAGATCGAATCAGGAGAAGAACCAGATCCAAGATGTAGGAAGAGGAATTGGGTTCACGAGGAAGGAATCTACGACACTGGCGAGGGTAGTTTCGGTATTTAGGGAATGATTATGACTGGGCGTTGCAGACAAGTGGTCCAGAGACACTCGTTCCCGTGCTGTTGTGGTTTAGTTGAACCCCACTTTGATCCTAAAAGTCAAAACTCAACCGCACACTCAGCTCACATAAAAAAGCGATCTTCAAACGTGATTCTGTATTTGAATGTTCACAAACAGTTCTAATGTTCTATTGTGATAAAATGGTTCTTCAATCCGGCTCACCTTAAATAAAGAGTGTTCGTACTCTCAACCTTCTTCAAATCAGCTTTAAGCAGAAGTACTTGCTAAGCGAGTGGCACTACACTAGACCATGCTTCATATTTCTTTCCTAAAGTGGTATGAAAACTTGTTGCAGGCTCATAACTATGGATGGTGTTTACCATTTTCTTGTCATATGACATTTTCAAGTTAGCTAATCACATAGGTCGTTTAACATTTTGTCTACACAACAAATAATATCCCAAAATGTTTTCTATTGGGAAACTCTTGTAATCAGAACAAACATTATGTGTCTTCAAACATCATATATAAACAATTCAAGGCTATTTTGCTTTAAGCCCCTATGGAGCAAATTATGCTGGTGTGCTTGGCTATGGGAATTTTGAGAGGAATTAGCCCAAGGAGACACAAGAGTTTTCAAACAAAATGTATTCAGCAAAATCTTTAGCACATATGATTCTCTAAAGCTTTAACGCATAATGCAAACCGAGACAGAACAAGTGTGACAATGAGTAGCACAACAAAATCGAAATAAAGAAGGGATGATGCACAGAACAAAACCCAAAATGCTGCCGTTGTGTCTTCTAACAACTCACTTCTTCTTGGGGTCACCAGCCTTGGTCTACACACACAAACAGAACCGTTAATAAAAAGGGCAATAAACAAACAACTGCAAAAGTTTAAGCTACCTCACCTTCTTAACACCACGGATTTTCTTGGCCCTGTTCTTCCTCTCCTTAATCTGTTTCCTCGATTTCTCAATCTTGGTGTCAAGTCCATTCTGTCAAATACAATTGACAATCATTTTAGTATGAAATCGCAACATGTCTCAATGAAAATTCCAAAAAAAAAGATCTCTGTATTGCCCACATCTTCCCACAACAAAACCATTATAGTTTTATTAGCAAAGCAGGCAAAATGAAGCACCAAGAGCATGCTAGACTAAAAGCTAGACCAAGAGCCTTAAGGAACAGTGCTATCAAAGATGGTAAGATGAGGAATTAGTACTCACCCTGATGAGCCTGTACTTGGGCTCGAACTTCTTGGCACTCTCGACATTGTCATAGATCAAACCAAATCCAGAAGATTTGCCACCTCCAAAGTGGGTCCTGAACTTGAAAACAAAGATTGCGTTTGGGTCCTTAACCTCGTACATCCTTGCCAACTTCTCCTTCAGCTCAGCCTTCAACAAAAACAAAATCATAAAGCTTCTCAACGCTCCATGAACTGCATAGCTGACACGACCATGGAAACGTAAAAAGAGCATACCTTTGAAACATTGGCTCTCCCTGGGTGAAGAACATCAATGACCTAACATTCATATAAGCCACCATCACTAACTTGTAACACAATCAAATGAGTAAAAATGGATCAACTTTCAATAGCTTTCTGTGTTTAGAGTTTGTGCATTTGTTGAAATGTAAGCAACATGGAAGATTCAGGTTGTTACAATACTAAAACATTAGACCTATGTAAGGGATGTGAGACTCACAAACTGCTTCCTGGAGAGAAGCCTGTTGGTCATGAACTTCCTGGTCCTGATGGTGACTGCTTTCTCCGCCATGGCTGCTGCGATTCCTCCGAGCTGATGGTGACTCTCGCTGCGGCTTCTGAAGCATCAGTCAAAACCCTAGCTGATGATATATAAGCTCTCATTTTCATTTTTTTTTTTTTTTTTTTAGATTTTGTTTTCTTACTGGGCTCTTGTCTGATGGGCCTTATTCTTTCTAATGGGTCTTCTTAAGTCCAATGCGTGGAAGAAAAATTAAAGTTGTTTGGGTACATACAGATAAAACTGATGATTAAGCCCATTGGGCCTAAACAGAACTACTCTATTTTACTTGAAAATTTTAGTTTTGTTTAAATCTGTGTTGCACGTGTAAATCCTATTATGATTTCTGTTATGTTAAAAGATAAGTTTTGTCTCAAGCATAGGTTAACTTATTAACATCAAATGCATTTGCGTTACGAATTTATAAAAATAATTTAAGATAGACTGGAGATGTATTGAATTTGCAGACGTTATCGTTTGGCGGGTGTGAGCATCGGCGATAAGTGTGAGCATCGGCGATAAGTCGTGGTGCAATGGTGTAGGAGGTGGATATTGTCGTACTATGGGCAGCTCAGCAGCGAAAATTCCCGATCATTGGACACTACTTGGATTTACATGTGTGCTTATTCAACTTGATTAGTCGTGCATATTACTTTGTTTGTTGTCGTAGGTTGTCCTGGAGTAGGCTCTAGTTGCCGCTTTCATGTGGGTTCTTGTGTTTGGAGATTGTAATATCATCCGCCAGTTTATATATTAAAACATGTATGTTTCTTTGAAATAAAATCGTAATTTTCATGTAAAAAGGAAAAAGACTGGAGATGTATTTTTTTTCAATATAATGCAGTCATGACTTAATGAGTTACTGTAATTTCATTGTTTGTCAACATTAATGTAAATATTCAGTAAGAAGCATTATTGTAAACATTTCTACATATATATTAACCCAGAAAGCTTATGAAAAAGCATCAAGAAGGGTAGATATATATATGTCTCTTGTTGTTTCTTGTGAGTAAAGCTTTTCCAACGTTCGATGCTCATCTTGTTTAACATCTCCTCCCGCTAGATTTTTAAGGTCTTGATCCTTGAGTCTCCCGTACTTCATTTTTCAGCAGCTGAATCCGATTGTTTCATAGGGTAGCGAGTCCTGGTCTATGAAAGGTGTCAAAAGAGAAAGGATCTGGATCCTGGAACCACACACACACATATATATATATATATATATATAGTTAGTGTATCACGTTACTTGCCCTACAAGAAAACGCCTCTTCTTCATCAGTGTGTTTTAGCTCAGAAGTAATCTCATCAAACCGTCCATGCTGCATCACGTTAAAGTCCATGACCGAGGCGCAGTTGCAGAAGATGCTCTCAACTTCGAGGCCTGATCTCCAACCCGGTATCAAAGAAGCAATCTCTCCATCGATCATGTCGGCTATATTTGTCACATCACAATCGTCCATCTCCAGCTCTTCAACCATCTCTCTTGCAACGCTTATTGCTGTGTCAGTTTCCATGTCAAAAGGGAAGTATATGTTCCTCACAAGCCCTGCAAAAATTGTAAATGAAATGAAACTCTTTTTAGTCTCTAATAAAGCATGAAAACTTCCAGCTAGTCTCCTCTGTTCAAGAACCGACAAAGATTGTGTCCTTTTGGTTTATAGAGTGTGACAAACCTTCCTTGTCAGCGATTCTGAGTCGGAGGAACAGTCCATCACCGTTGTCTCTTCTCTTCCCTGTTATACTTATATGGACATTGTCAAACTTCTTATTATACTCTTCTGCACAGTCTTCATGATCACCTTCTTGAAACTCGAAGACCTCTGTTCCATGTAACTCCACCGTCTCATTTCCATTATAAGCCCATTGGTTTACATTATTGTGGATGTAGTAACCGTTTGAGTAGTGAGTATGATCAAAATAGTTTTCTTTGGTTTTGGATTCACTTTCATCACTACAAAGAAAATGGTCGTTTAGTAGTTCACGAGCTGAGAGCCTAAGGGAGGCACTGGCCAAGCACTTCTCTATAAACCCTCTAACCTCGTGATCCTTCACCTTGTCTAATGAGTCTGGTTTCTTGCCCTGAGAAAGAGAATGTTAACAGTCTTTAAACTCAACAAAGTCTTGTGACAGAAAATATTTAATCCCAGATGATAGCGGGTTGATTCTAAGGACATCGACCCACATCAAAAGTTATAAGGGATCTTAAGTAATATATAATAGAGATAAATCAATCCACTTATCGCTAAATGGTTCTAAGTTGTAAGTCCATCTAAATTAATCGATTCTCACCGATATAACTCTCTTGTAAATCTGAGCAGGGTGAGTACACTCACTGTACGGGTAATCAAACGTTACCATCTCCAAAACGCACATACCAAACGAGTATATATCGACTAACTCGTTGTATTCTTCTTCATAGACTTCAGGAGCCATGAACTCTGGTGTCCCTAAGAGGGTAGGAAAAGACTTTCAGCATCACAATCTTGTTATAAAGTTAGTAAAGCACACGCAATGAAGTATTATTGCATACCAACACAACGAGCAGCGTGGGAGTTTTGTAAGATAGCAGCAAGACCAAGATCACCAATCTTGACTTCTCCTTGGTTACCGTTAACAAAAATGTTGTCACACTTGAGATCTCTGTGAATCACTGGAGGGTCATGTGTATGTAGATAGTGTAAGCCTCTCAGGATTTGTCTACACCAATGCTTCACCGCTCTTATGTTCACTCTCTTGTGCTTTAGCCTATACCTGCACTCACCGGAGTTTATGAAACCAATAACATGTGTTATGATTCAGTAATCAAGAGAACATAACTTACTGTCTTAGGTTACCAGAAGTGAACATTTCAGTGATAAAGTTAATGTTTCGATTCTTGGTATCAACCCAAGAAGTGTAGAATTTCATGATGCTCTTGTGTTTTAAGGTTTTGAGGAGATGTATCTCACAGTACAGCCTCTCCAGTTCCTGAGGACTCTGCAAGAAGTCATAGAGCTTTACTTGGTTCCATGCTACTTCTATACCTTCATACTCATCAAATCCTCTGTAACTGCAAACCCCAAATAACAAAACCCCCAAAAAAAAAAACAGTTCTCATCTATGAACTGAATCTAAACTAGTTTAAGCCAACAGAGAATAAAAAATTTAATATAGAGAGCTTGGACTCTTACACTGTCTTTGAAGACCCTTTACCAAGAACTTCACTGTACTGCAACAACAAGAACACACAAGAACCTCAGCAAAACAAAAGAGATCGATGATCAACTTATTGAGACTGACAGATTAGAGAGAGAGAGAGAAAGTTACTCTGCCATATCTTCCACTAGGATCATATTCAACAAACTCAGAGTAATCTTGTTCAAGATGACTGAGATGGTTCATCATTTCCCTAGGCAGAATATAAAAAAGAGCTATACATAAATGAAAAATATAAGGAAAACCCCACAAAGATAAAAGAGAAATATTTGTAGTAATGTTTTCTGTTAGTTATAATCATCTTTGTTCCTCTGAGATAATAATTAGTTAATTAAGCAAATAAACATTAAACTCGTGTAAATAAGATTCTTTTCTTTCTTCTTTTCCTCTTTTGCTTTATTATATTTTTTTCTTCAGTTGTTCTTATAGAGAAACATAACTATCTCATGAATGCTGTAGGTAAGCAAAGGCAGTTGCAAGAAGCACAGAGCGTGGTCCAAACGTGAAACTAATGCTTTATCTTTTTCTTTCTTTCTTTAATCTTCAAGGAATAAATGTTGGATTAAACTATATTTCCTCAAGATGTACATCTACCCATCTTTATATATATTAAAATACATTTTCCTAAGATATCTACCCAGCTTTATATCAAAAGATATACTGTATGAAATAAACGAAGGATACATGAAATATCAGTGCACAGAAAAAAGGATACATGAAATATTAATTTTTTTTATGTTATTATGCCTATTAATAACTACTATTAATGCAAAATGGTTTGTATTAGTGTGTTGTATTATCACTCAGATTTAAACTCGTATATTGCATATTATTGATCAAAAATATATCTGTCTTAACTAGAAAATTATATTATGAGGTTAGTATATAATTAATGAACTTTTAACATTAATGAAACTTTGATGTAAATATCAGATAAATAATACCAAAAATATAGAATTTATAAAACCATCTCTCAATTTTTATTAGATAGCATTTTAAAAATTGTACATATAAATTAAGAACCATTTTATTATTCACATTTTCTAAACAAAAATTCATTGATTACTCCTAATTACAATTCGACAAATAATGATTTTGACAGAAGAATACCAATGATCATATAACATAAAATTAATAAATTTAACACTAAAATTAAAAACTTCATCTAATTTTGGAAAAAAATGTCTCTAAATTAAACATCAAGTAGTAAAAAAGAAGGAACAGTTTTCGAATCCACATTATAGAAAGATGGTTACGAATTAACAGTGTAATTATTCACTTTTCTAAATGTCCTTCACTAAATGATATAATTTGTAACTCTATGTTGTTACAAAGTATAGGTTAACATATTTTACCAAAAAAAAAAAGGTTAACATGTTCTCGAAAAAATATTATAGGTTAACTTAATTAAAAGATATATGCATAATATAAGTTTCTACTTTCTACGGAACATTATGCAGCTAAGTTTTTTTTTTTTTTTTTGATAATCCAGGGGTTCCCCACTTACGTGGATCATTTCCCTGGGTCCGATTAGGCAGCGGTCCACTTCATCCGGGAGGGCTTTACCTGGGCTGGGGACAAGGTCCAACATCCAGTACCGCATTTGATGACAGGATGGGCAGTTCCCCTCCACCTGGCGTCGAACCCGGGAACATCACAATTGGCCTCCAAGTTTCTTATATGAGTTTAAAAAGATGGCAAGTAAGTAAAATCTTAGAAAGTTTTTGTTAGATATATTTACGATTAATTACCTTTTAGTGAAATGCGATAATGGAATCACGTCGGTAACACGCTCTGTCCAACTACTACGAGATGTTTTTGTAAATTGTTTGTTTATATTAGTTCATTCTTGTCAATGCTAAACTTTATCGTAAATGACAAAGTAAATATGATTAAGATAAGCATCAAGATGAAGAAGACACTTTAGACTTTACAGATAATGATAAATTAAACAAGCAATTTATTTTGATGATACAATTTTATAAAAATGTTATTCCCTCTGTTCCACGGAACAAAGATAGACTTTTTAATATTTTCACGCATATTAAGAAAACACATTAAACTGCCATAATAAATTTATCGTTTTCTATAATTTTCAATTTTCAATAATTTTTAACCAATAGTAATTCAATAAAATCAATTAATTTTCTTGAAATTTACAATTTCTTCATAAAAAACACAAAAAATACATCTTTCTAAAACAAACTTAAAAAAATAAAAAATCTGTGGAGTACTATAGTTTGTTCGGGCTTTGTTTCGTGACTCCGTTGGCGATTCCATGGTTGTCTGCGTACGGAAATAAGTAGTCATATAGTATGAAATGACCAAAAGCAATCAAACCACTACCACCAACCCCTTTGTCACCACAATCATACTACTTATGGGTTTATTAATCATCAAGGTTACATTAGATCTATTGGGAATGGTAAAGACTAAAAACTCAAATATACACTATCGTATAGAAATCTCATTTATTTTACCAAAAAAAAATACATATAAATCTCATTTCATTGACTGGGTCTTAAAAAAACTTCCAATAAAGCCGTTGTGGATGTGGAAATTCACATCAAGTAAGACTTCTTCCCTCTTTAGCGATAAATTCGGTCATTAAACTTGTCTAACGTAAAAGTGCAACCTGTATGTTTACTTCCAATTATTCAATATGTCAATTAATACTTCAAGCAGCGTCGAGGGAATTGACCCATTAAACAAACAGAAATCTCTTTGTCTGTAAACATTTTCACCTGAATCTTCATCATTTATTATACTATTAACATGTCGTGGTGATCAAGCATGGAAGAGTACAAAAAAAAAGCATGTCACAACTAAGAAGCATTGAGCGACGACTTGTAAACTTAGGATCACTACTCCTAATTGACTTTTTTTTTTTTGTCACGCATGTGCGTTTGAATATTAATGTTGATAGCAAAGACAGTATTAGTATAAATCACTTATAATAGTATCATTTTATCTTGCTTGTTTTTTTTGTGAAACTTATTATCTTACTTGTTGATGAAATATTCGCAAAGTGGGTGGGACAAGAGATGAGTCGTTAAAAATTATAAATCAACAAAAGGAAATGAAATCACAAGAAAATCAGATCCCCATTAGGTTAATACTTTAGTACAAAATCAGGACCTTAAATTTCACGTTAATGTCGGTCGATCGGTTCTAAAGCATATTGATAACGTGTATTAAGCAGATACAAGAGTTTATCATCGATGCAATATCACAATATGACCTGCCATATGTGTCTAGATTTTCACGTAAACCAATCAACGCATGTGCCTAAATCTTATGAAAGGTTCGTTCGTTATTGTTAATTTTTTTCTTACTGATTAATATATTTCATGCAGTATGGAATCAGCTACCGGGTGAAATTATTATTTCAAACATGTAGATATTTAACGGTGTTATGAAAAGAACTGGAATTTTATTATATCGCAGGAATTTAAATAAAGCAAAATTTTATACCCGTAGATAGGAGATAACACTGATAACAATAGAGAATTTGTTATTAAGAAAGGAGAAGAGATGGTGTAATCGTGTTTTTCAAATGATCGAAAAACTTCGTATTTATAGAAGAAAAATCACTGTGCAAATAGTGACAGTGGGACCCACATCTTTTATTATTTCAACATATGTGTGCGCCTCTTTGTTTGAAATTAAGTTTTCGTAACACTCCCCCTTGGGGACCAGTGTCACTCTCCGCTCTCGCTTAACGTCTTTGTTGCCTCGTTAAAAACCTTTCCAGGAAAAACCCAATGGGAAAAACCATAGTAAGGTAAAAAGAGTACAACTACGTAAGCTCCCCCTCGAATGAACAGTCATAGATCCTTCTGATGGCGCATCCCAATGTTATGGATGTGTTTTCTGAATACCGAGGTAGGGAGTGATTTTGTGAAGAGGTCGGCTGCATTGTCGCATGATCGAACATATCTTACTTCAATCTCTTTATTCTTCTCGAGCTCTTGAGTGTATGAGAAGAACTTCGGATGTATATGCTTCGTTCTATCGCTTTTGATATATCCTTCATTCGTTTGAGCAACACATGCCGCGTTATCTTCATATAGAATAGTTGGCTCCGTATTTTCGCCAATCCCGCTGCTTGAACAGATGTGTCGGCTCATTGATCTCAGCCATACACATTCTCTACTTGTTTCATGGAGTGCAATGATCTCAACATGATTTGAAGAAGTAGCCACAAGCGTTTGTTTCTGAGAACGCCAAGATATAGCAGTGCCTCCGATCGTAAAAACGTATCCTGTTTGCGATCGGGCTTTGTGTGGATCTGAAAGATATCCTGCATCTGCAAAACCAACCATTTGACCTTTTGAACTTTTAGGATAAAACAAGCCTAAATCAATGGTCCCTTGGAGGTAACGAAAAACATGTTTAATCCCATTCCAATGTCTTCGAGTTGGAGATGAGCTGAATCTTGCCAAAAGATTCACAGCAAATGATATATCAGGCCGTGTACAATTTGCAAGGTACATCAGCGCTCCAATTGCACTTAGATATGGTACTTCCGGACCAAGTATCTCTTCTTTCTCCTCAGGTGGTCGAAATGGATCACTTTCAATATTAAGTGACCTAACAACCATCGGGGTGCTAAGAGGAGTTGATTTATCCATGTTAAATCGTTTCAACACTCTTTTAGTGTATGTGGATTGATGCACAAATATACCATTTTGTGAATGTTCTATTTGTAGGCCAAGACAATACTGTGTCTGTCGTAGATCTTTCATCTCAAATTCTCCTTTGAGATAGTCTGATGCCTTTTGTATTTCCTTTTGAGTTCCGATAATGTTAAGATCATCAACATATACCGCGATTATTACAAATCCGGATATTGTTTTCTTGATGAAAACACATGGGCATATAGGATCATTCACATATCTTTCTTTTATTAAATGATCACTGAGACGATTATACCACATACGTCCAGATTGCTTTAACCCATATAATGATCTTTGCAATTTTATTGCACATAACTCTTTAGGTTTGGAACTTAATGCTTCTGGCATTTTAAATCCATCAGGAACTTTCATGTAGATATCAGTATCTAATGATCCATATAGATAAGCTGTAACAACATCCATGAGACGCATCTCTAGATTTTTATCAGCTGCTAGACTCATCAGGAATCTAAATGTAATGGCATCCATAACTGGAGAATACGTTTCTTCATAATCGATTCCAGGTCTTTGAGAAAAACCTTGAGCCACTAGACGAGCTTTGTATCTCGTAATCTCATTTTTCTCATTTCGCTTTCGAACGAAAACCCATTTGTACCCAACTGGTCTCACATCTGCAGGTGTGAGCACAATAGATCCAAATACTTTTCGTTTATTAAGCGAATCAAGTTCAGCTTGTATTGCATTTTTCCATTGTTCCCAATCATGTCTCTTTTGACATTCATAGACAGATTTTGGTTCTGGATCATCGATTTCTTCATTTATTTCACTTGACACAATATATGAGAAAGCATCATCAAGGTCATTTTGTTCATTTCTATTCCATATCCTTTTATTATGGATGTAATTAATAGAAATCTCATGATTATCTTTCGATTCATGATGCTCTGATTCATGATGCTCTGATTCATCAGAATCCTTATCATTTATTTCCTCCAAAATATTTTCTGCTATTTTGGGTGCATCATATATTTCAGCTTTCTTCTGTTTCCTAGGATTCTTATCCTTAGAACCAACAGGTCTACCACGCTTCAGGCGTGTTTTTGGCTCTCGTGTGTCATCCTCCTTTTCTTGTTCATTTGGCATTTTGATACGAGCAGGAGCATTTGCAGCTGGTATATGAGATTTAGTTACCGTCTTGGTATCTACAAATGCATCAGGTAGCTGGTTAGCTATACTCTGTAAATGCATAATTCGTCGAACTTCTAGTTCTGACTCTTTAGTGGGAGGATCAAGATATAACAATGATGGTACACTCCATTTTATATCACTTCCAACATTTTTGTTTTCTCCCCCTAGAACTGGGAATACATTTTCGTCAAAATGACAATCAGCAAAACGTGCTGTAAAGACGTCACCAGTCTGTGGTTCTAGGTATCTTATAATTGATGGGGAATCAAAACCAACATATATTCCCAATCTTCTTTGTGGTCCCATCTTTGTACGTTGTGGTGGTGCTACAGGCACATATACCGCACAACCAAAGATTCTAAAGTGGGAAATGTTTGGTTCTCGACCAAACGCTAACTGTAGTGGGGAATACTTATGGTATGCACTCGGTCTGATCCGAATGAGTGCTTCTGCATGCAAAATGGCATGTCCCCATACAGAGGTTGGAAGTTTTGATCTCATGATCAATGGTCTTGCAATCAATTGCAGACGCTTAATTAAAGATTCAGCCAAACCATTTTGCGTATGAACATGAGCAACCGAATGTTCAACTTCAATTCCCATTACCATACAATAGTCATTGAATGCTTGGGATGTGAATTCACCAGCGTTGTCTAGTCTAACTCTTTTAATAGTATAATCAGGAAACTGTGTCGCAGTTTGATTATCTGAGTTAGAAATCTCGCAAATGCCACATTTCGAGATGATAATAGACAAACGTGTGACCATCTACTGGATGCGTCAATTAATACCATAAAATAGTGGAATGGTCCACAAGGTGGGTGTATAGGTCCACATATATCGCCTTGAATTCTTTCAAGGAACTTTGGTGATTCTTTATCGATTTTGGTTGGCGATGGCCTTACGATCAATTTTCCTAGAGAACATGCAACACATGTCATTTTATTCCCTTGAGAAATCTCCTGGATTTTCAGTGGATGACCATGTGAACTTTCTATGATTTTACGCATCATTGTAGTGCCTGGATGGCCAAGGCGATCATGCCATAATGTGAACTCTTCTGGGTTCTGTTTTACTAAAAGATTTGATTCGGTCTCATCGATATAAGTATGATGTAGTCCCGAAGGAAGTTCTGGAAACTTTTCAAATATGTGTTTTCTGCCACATTTCTCAGAAGTTACATACATGTATTTCTTTCCATCCTCAGTTGCAGACTGAGTATCATATCCGTGAAGATATATGTCTTTAAAACTCAACAAATTCCTTTTAGAACTTGGAGAATATAGAGCATTATTTATGGAAAATTTTGTTCCATTCGGTATAGTAAAGTTTGCTTTACCAGTTCCTTCAATCACGTCTGCAGGACCTGATATTGTATTGACGACAATTCTTGTCGGTTTTATATTAGAGAAATATCTCTTTTGTCTCAGAATAGTGTGCGTTGTTCCACTATCTGGTATGCATATTTCACGAATCCGTTTCTTGGATTTTGCTCCATTAGCATTATGATCCATTTCTGAAATTGTCATAAATATAAAAGAAACATAAAATTCATTCATATAAAGAAAAAGACACAATAATTATACAATAAGATGACGTTAAAAACATCATTATTTGTTTAAAACATGAAATATAATAATTATACATGGTAATACTAAAATTATTCAATACTCTTATCATAGGCATTTCGATTCTCTTCAGGAGTAATCTAGTCCAGATCATTAGCGAAGTCGGAGGATTCAAGGTATGAGGTCCCTTCAACATTTTCCGTGAGGTTCACCTCTTTAGCCTTTCCTTTCGTGGACTCTTGATATAACTTACAGAGATGTGAAGGAGTACGACAGGTACGGGACCAATGTCCTTTACAACCACATCTGTAACACACTGTCTCACGCTTCTGGGTGGTATCCTCTTGAGTTTCTTTACCCTTGGAAACTTGCCCGGGTCTAACCCACTTATTAGATCCCCTCCATTTGGGATTGTAATTTTTTCCACGTTTGTTGTTGAAACGGCGGCCATGACCTCGATTGGCATGGTTTCTTCTTTCCGAATTTTCTATCGCCGTAGCATTCACTTCAGGGAATGCTTTGGCTCCCGTAGGCCGGGAATTGTGGTTTTTGATTAAGAGCTCATTGTTCTTTTCAGCTAACATGAGCGCAACCATCAATTCAGAAAATCTCGTGTACCCGCATTTTCTGTAAATTTCGGGTAAGAAGTGAAGCTGTTTGTGGAAAGTGATGTATGTTTTATTCATCATTTCTGCCTCAGAGACAGGATTACCACAATACTTCAGGAGTGCAACTATCCGCAGGACAGCGGAATTGTAATCCTCAACCTTTTGAAAATCTTGGAACCTCAGATTTTTCCACTCTTCTAGAGCGTGAGGAAGGTTGATTTGTCTCTGGTTATCGAACCTTTCTTTTAAAGTTTGCCACAGTTCAGCTGGGTCCTCGACGTTTGCATAGTCGTGCGTTAGACTTTCATCTAAATGCTTCTTCAGGAAGATTATCGCTTCGGCTATATGTTCGGGTGGTGATTTGTTACCGATTACAATTGTTTCGGTTATCTTTTTCATCACCAGATATGGTTTCACTTTTGTGACCCACCCGACGTAATTTTCGCCAGTTATTTTCAGGGCCGGGAACTGGAGTTTCTCGATGTTTGCCATTTGTAATTCTAAAACACAAAATAATAATTTTATTAGAACTTCATAATTAAAAACCGTTTACATTAATCATACAAGCAATTACAAGGAGAAGCGATGTAAAGAAAATTAAACCGATATTCATCTTAAATTCACTCGGAGTAAATTCTCCAACGAATAAACCATAAATAGAAACACAAATAAAAATGGCACATAAAAACAAAAGTGCGCGAATCATTTTCTTGAAATGAAAAATCGGAGGAGAGCGATTTGAAATTTTTGAGAGAAGATGAAATGTTTTGGATGATGAAATGGAGTGAAAATGAGTTGTATTTATAGGTGAAAAATACTGTTCATAACCGTTGGAGAAAGGGGAAATTTTTGAAAAAAATTCTTTGTGACCGTTGGGGTTAAATCGAGTGCACCAAAAATTAGTCTGAAAATATCGTATTAAACGGTCAATCAAATCTATAAAATTTCATAAAAGTGAAAAATTATGACAATAAAATATTTATGTTATGACAACAAATCATGCGACGGCTCAGCCGATCAATGCAGAGTAATAAATAAATTATACGGCGGCTCGGCCGACCAATTAATAATAAACAGAATATAAGGCGGCTCAGCCGACCAATAAATAATAAACAGAATATAAGGCGGCTCGGCCGACCAATAAATAATAAACAGGATATAAGGCGGCTCGGCCGACCATTAAATTACTAATAAATAATATAGGCGGTATTCCGGCCATTATAACATGATATAAATAATAGTAGAGGCGGTATACCGACCATTATAACAGGGTATAAATGATACAAATAAATTTTACCGAATCGAAGAGTGATCGTGCTGATAACGTGTTATGAAAAGAACTGGAATTTTATTATATCGCAGGAATTTAAATAAAGCAAAATTTTATACCCGTAGATAGGAGATAACACTGATAACAATAGAGAATTTGTTATTAAGAAAGGAGAAGAGATGGTGTAATCGTGTTTTTCAAATGATCAAAAAACTTCGTATTTATAGAAGAAAAATCACTGTGTAAATAGTGACAGTGGAACCCACATCTTTTATTATTTCAACATATGTATGCGCCTCTTTGTTTGAAATTAAGTTTTCGTAACAAACGGTAACTACAAAAAGTTATAATTAATTTATTTTTTCAGTCACCAAAAATATTTGGTTTTCCAGTAATAAAAAATATTTTATTTTAATTATGTTATTCATGTGCACCACTTTACATGTAAAAGGAATTAAAACAAAGGTATACAAGAAAAGGCCCAGAAAGTCCAAGAAAGATGACCCCAAAATTGGGTTGTAACGCATGACAACTACTCTATAGACAAGAATACACGTGAATACCATTTCCTTCCATACTTATAAAACCAAAATTACTTTCTTAGACATTTTTGATAAATAGGTTCATGGAAATGGCTTGGTCAGAAATTTTGTTTATTTATGTTATCGGTTTACAAATTAATGGATTTGGATCTATCGACATAAACATGGTAATTAAGGCAAACAATATAGTTTTGGTTTGAAAGCCAGTTCTCAAAAGAAAACAACATAGTTTTGGAGTTTTGTAACTAAAACACATTATTCTAAATCGGAAACACATTAAACTATTCACCATACGATCTCTGGACTCCGGATCCAACCAAATGACAACGACATAGCTTTTTATTAAAATATTAACAAAAAAAAAAAACAACAACTAGAGAGAGATAGAATTAAAGGGGCTAAATTGAGAGAGAGATGATGGTTACTATCAATAGTGTTTTCTTATAAATATCATTTATGTACGTAGATGGAAGATGGAAACCCTATGTATGCTTGTATTTATTAATAAAACTTATAATAAATGATGCCTAGTGTCTTAAAGTAATGCATATGCGCAATGGCCAAAATTACAAGACCAAAATATGTTTTTTGAAAAACTAATGTAATGGCGTCGTAGACTTACATTTATAGAAATCGTGCTTGCATTTTTGTATGTTCGATTGACTCATTCCAACTCTGAAGTTATTAATTATTTAATTTGCCTCAGTACCATATCTTGGATCTTTTTGCCAAGACAGCAATCTCAGAGCTGCCTAACCATTGCTGTCAAACTCATTTTATACGTTGTGATCTAACTAATTTGGAAAGAAAGGAATAGTTTTTTTTTTCAAAACTCTTCATTCCTTCTTAGATTAAAACTTCTGTTTAAGTGTTGTCTTTATTCTAGTTTCAAATATTTTTTCTTTAATTTTATGTAACTGGTTGTTTAATCTGAATAACTAAAAACAGAAAAAAACAGTATAAATCTTAACATTTTTATCCCAAAAAAGTGTGCCAAGAAAATTCAAAAATCACACACAAATACAATATCTGATCTTCAAAGATATGTGAACCCAAATTATCAAAAAATAAATAATTCATACAAAAATAGCAAAGTCTTCATTGTCAATATTCAATTCTATTTGTTTGTTTGGTACAGTTCTCTCTGGATGTCAATTTATGCCCGACTCAATTCTAGTTAGGTTTTTATTACACGGTAATAATAGCACTGAGAGTGAAAGGAGTCTCCTTTTTGTCTCTATCAGTCGTCTCCATTTTCAGTTTTTATCGAAGAAAAAAATATTCTTCCTTTACTTTGGCGATTTGCTTCCTCCTCTCTCTCTCTCCTTACTCTCCGGCTTTATCAAAATCTCTTTTCCTTGGAGACAACGGATCCAATCAACGAGACTCGTATGAGGATTCTTCAGATTCCGACGCGTTCTTGATTCATCCGTCTCTTCAGGTAAACAAAAGTTCACTTTTTTCCTTCTGGGTTTCTTCCTCTCGACCTTATAGCTCCCGTCATTGTCTCAATCAAGTTCATCTGTGTTAAAAGTCCTGAGCTTTACGCAGTTTGCCCACCAAGTGTTCGTTGAAATTCCGCAGAGAGATGAAGGATTTTCCTTCTTGCTTTGGTGAAAATGGAGTCCAAGTTGCGGATTCATCGTCTTCAAACTCCGGGAAGAACGCTCAGAATCTGGTCACTTGCATCTACCAGTGCCGTATTCGAGGAAGGACTTGTTTGATCACTGTGACGTGGGCCAAGACTCTGATGGGTCAGAGTGTGACCGTTGGTGTTGATGATTCTTGTAACCAGAGCCTCTGTAAAGTCGAGATTAAGCCCTGGCTTTTCACTAAACGAAAAGGGTCCAAGAGCTTAGAGGTTTATTCCTGTAGCATCGATGTTGTTTGGGATCTGGCGTCTGCGAAGTTTGGATCAGGACCTGAAGCTTTGGGAGGATTCTACGTGGGCGTTGTTGTAGACAAGGAGATGGTTCTGCTTCTCGGTGATATGAAGAAAGAAGCTTTCAAGAAGACGAACGCTTCGCCTTCCTCTAGAGGTGCGGTGTTCGTCGCCAAGAAAGAGCATGTCTTTGGTAAGAGAGAGTTCGCAACGAAGGCTCAGCTTTGTTCAGATGGGGTTAGAATACATGATCTTGTGATTGAGTGTGACACGAGCGTCACTGATCCTTGTCTCGTTGTTCGTGTGGATGGGAAGACGTTGTTGCAGGTGAAGCGTCTTAAGTGGAAGTTTCGTGGGAACGATACAATAGTTGTTAATAGAATGGCTGTGGAAGTTCTGTGGGATGTTCATAGTTGGTTATTTGGGATGCCTTCTTCAGCGGGAAACGCAGTGTTCATGTTCAGGACTTGTCAATCTTCTTCGGATAAGAGCTTGTCTTTCTCACAGGACATCATAGCAACAACAACAACAACGAACTCCAAGTCTCAAAGTTCTGTTTTTTCGTTGATTCTGTATGCTTGGAAGAACGAGTAGAAAAAACCTTCAAAGCCTGTTTGTTGATTCCTTATCAACATTTGTTATTTATATCATGATTAATGAGTTGATTCATAATTGTTTTCTGCAAATATAATCTTCCTTGCACAATGCTGGAACATGATCTCTGTATACATGAGTTACTTATGTCATATAGAAACTGTTTCATTCTTCAGGTTGATAGTGCGTATACAAGAAAGCTGTATATTTTATTATCAATCTTTCTTGTATATATTTCCAAATATGTTTATTTGTTTGAAAATATAAACAACTATGCATTATTTGAAAACATATTAGTATGTAGTATTTTTTCTATAACTATTCTTAGTAACATATACTACGATAAATATTATTTTCAAATAGTTTTTAAATAAGATAAATATTAATTATTCAGTTCTCAATTTTTCCTCTGGCCCATGGCATAAACGTCGCGCTGTTTAGATGGTTAATAAACGTCACGTAGTTTACTCCAACGTGGCAGTTGTTTCGACCGTTCGATCAAACTGAGATAGACCAAGTCCAGATCATCATCTCTCTTATCTAACTCGCACGATAAAACGCAGGAAGAGCCATAGAAGACGAAACAGACAACCCTCTGAGTGGAGTGAAAAAAAGCTATGGCGTCTTTGGCTCATCAATTCACGGGTCTGAGATGCTCTCCACTCTCTTCCTCTTCTAGGCTAACGAGAAGAGCCGCCAAGAACTTCCCGCAGAACAAATCCGCCTCTGTTTCTCCAACGATCGTCGCAGCGGTTGCGATGTCAAGCGGGCAGACGAGAGAGAGGCTCGAGCTTAAGAAGATGTTCGAAGACGCTTACGAGCGTTGCAGAACTGCTCCCATGGAAGGCGTCGCCTTCACCGTCGACGATTTCGCAGCTGCTATCGAACAATACGACTTCAATTCCGAAATCGGCACTAGGGTTTGTCTCTCTCTCCTTTGCAATATCTTTTGTGGGGTTTGAGAAAAGTTTCGAGCTTTGAATTGTAATCGTTGATTGAGTTCGAGCTGTTGTTCTTGACCAAACTAGTTCAGTTATGTTCTACTTTACAATATCTTTTGTGGGGTTTAAGAAAAGTTTCGAACTTTAAGCTGTAATCGTTGCTTGAGTTGGAGCTGTTGTTGTATAGACCAGACCAAACTAGTTCAGTTATGTTCTCCTTTACAATATCTTTGTGGGTTTTGTCAAAAGTTTCGAACTTTGAGTGTAATTGTTATTTGAGTTCGCGTTGTTGTTGTATAGACCAAACTAGTTCAGTTATGTTCTACTTTACAAAATCTTTGTGGGTTTTGAGAAAAGTTTCGAACTTTGAGCTGTTGTTGTATAGACCAAACTAGTTCAGTTATGTTCTCCTTTACAATATCTTTGTGGGTTTTGAGTAAAGTTTCGAACTTTGAGCTGCAATCGTTGCTTGAGCTCGAGCTGTTGTTGTATAGACCAAACTAGTTCAGTTATGTTCTCCTTCACAAAATCTTTGTGGGTTTTGAGAAAAGTTTCAAACTTTGAGCTTTAATCGTTGCTTTAAGTTTGAGAAAAACTAAGATGATAAAACGACAGCGTTTGGTTCTGTTTGTGTGATCATTTTGTGGTTGTGTGGCATTGTTTCAGGTGAAAGGGACGGTGTTCAAGACCGATGCAAACGGTGCATTAGTCGACATTTCTGCGAAATCGTCGGCTTACTTGTCGGTTGAGCAGGCTTGCATTCACAGAATCAAGCATGTGGAGGAAGCTGGTATAGTTCCCGGTATGGTGGAGGAGTTTGTCATCATTGGTGAGAACGAGAGTGACGACAGTTTGCTATTGAGCTTAAGGATGATTCAGTATGAACTCGCTTGGGAACGATGCAGGCAGCTTCAGGCTGAGGATGTTGTTGTTAAAGCTAAGGTACGGTTTTGGAACTTCTTTGCTTCTCCTTTGATCTCTCTGGTTAACAATGTCTAGCGATTGGATAGGTTATTGGTGCTAACAAAGGTGGATTGGTGGCTATGGTGGAGGGTCTTCGTGGGTTTGTGCCGTTTTCTCAAATATCATCGGTTAGTACTTTGTCTCAGAGCTTTTAAGTCAAAACACACAAAACCTGATTAACGATGTGTGTTCTTCTACATTTTATTAGAAAGCAGCAGCTGAAGAGCTACTTGAGAAAGAGATACCTCTCAAGTTTGTGGAGGTTGATGAGGAACAAACAAAGCTTGTTCTCAGCAACCGTAAAGCTGTAGCAGACAGCCAGGCTCAGCTTGGAATCGGATCTGTGGTCCTCGGAGTTGTTCAGAGCTTGAAACCCTATGGTGCATTCATTGACATTGGCGGAATCAATGGGCTTCTCCATGTCAGTCAGATCAGTCATGACCGTGTCTCGGATATCGCCACTGTTCTTCAACCCGGTGACACTCTTAAGGTCTCTTTCTACCATAAATGTTCTTAAAACTCTATTTGATTTGAATGTAAGTGCAATGATACATAACTTTATAATGTTTAACAGGTTATGATACTGAGCCATGACCGTGACAGGGGAAGAGTAAGTCTTTCCACAAAGAAGCTGGAGCCAACACCTGGTGATATGATTCGCAACCCAAAACTTGTTTTCGAGAAGGTAAACACTATTTACCACTGAAGTACTCTCTGAGTTCCCTCTATCTCTCAATCCATTTTACTAATTTTTCTGTTGTTGTCTCAAGGCTGAGGAGATGGCTCAGACGTTCAGACAGAGAATTGCCCAAGCAGAAGCTATGGCACGTGCAGACATGCTTCGCTTCCAACCTGAGGTATGACTCTATCCACTGGCCTTGCCTCGTTTACAGCATTGGTTCATTTGCAAGAACTATGTTGTTGGGTTTGGTTTGTTCACTAAATTGGATTGTGATCAATAACCGGAGAAGCTTTGGTTTTGGTTGAGGATAGTGATAAGTTAATGTTGTTGGTGTATGTTTGAGCAGAGTGGACTGACGCTGAGTTCTGAAGGGATACTAGGACCACTCGGATCTGACTTACCAGATGATGGAGTCGATCTCACCGTTGGCGACATTCCTCCTGCCGTTGATCTTTAGATCCAAATGCTTTTTTTCTTTCTTTAGACAAAAACACATCTTCGAGCTTAATGTAATATGTATGTTTCATCGACATTTCTATTGCAATGTTCAAAAAGTTGATTAGAAAGCTTTTTGCTCGAGCTGAACTGACCACAACCCGGCCTCAGTTGTATAGCAACAACAAAAGTTGTGTGAAAATGATTGGTAAAGCTGGTCAAGGTAAAGTCTATCGATGGATGGTTTTGTAAAGATGCATGATGTAGTTCATGTGGATATCATCCACTACATCAAGAAAACAAGAATATTTACAGCCGAGGACGAAGAGTCTTCACATTTTTAGACATCATCGAGTCTTCGCTTGGACTGAAGAGCTAAACGAGCGTCTCTCTCTTTCTCAAACTGTCTGTAATCAGCTCTCTCCAAGAAAGAAACTTTGTCAAGATACTTGTCAGAGCTCTTCTTGTACTTATCCAGCTCATCTTCAACACCTTTGTTCTCCTCCTTGTACTCTCCCCAGTCTTTCTTCGTCTTGTCCAAAACGCTCAGCTTCTGTTTCTTTTTAATCTGCTCAAGAACCGCATCAACCCCTGAAGTCGCCCCCGCAGAGGATGAGGAGGAGGAGGCTTCCTTTGAACCCGCTTCCACTAATCTCTTCACTTCGATTTCTTGACCAGCAAAGTCTTTGACCTCAGTTATCTGCAATTCACAAGATAACACAAACATTGTAGTTGATACACCATCCACTTCCTTAATACTAACTCAAACTCAAACAAAAACAAGCTTTAACTAAGGTTTCAATCGAGTACTAACGTAAAGACCGAGACTTTAATCATACACAGTCCACCCTCTTAGCTCAAAACAGCTGAGAGAACTTAGATTCTAACGTTACCGAGACAAAGCAGAGTCATATTAACTTAAAGACAGAGACTTTAACCATTACACAACCCATCCTCTTAGCTCAAAACAGCTGAGAGAACTTAGATTCTAAAGTTACCCGAGGCAAAGCACAGTCATATTAACTTAAAGACAGAGACTTTAATCACACACACTTCACCCTCTTAGTTCCAAACAGCTGAGAGATCTTAGATTCTAACCACACAGAGTCAAACACACACAAAAAGGTCATTTTGTTCTGACCTCAATCTTGCCACGGCTCGAAGCAGCAGCAGCGGTTGCGGTTGCGTTTCTCACAGCAACTAGAGCGGCAGCAGCAATGCGCTTAGCCTCCTCGCCACTAACCGAAACGCTATCTTCCTTTTGTACAGCTTTGTCCCTCTCCCTCGCGTCAATACCAAGATAGCTTTTCCAGTTCTGTGAGTCGAAAGGATCAAACTTTTGAAATCTAAGACGATAGTGTGTGATAAAAAGAAGAGTGCAGGAGAGAAGAGTCTCACGCTGTTAGGTGATTTTTTAGCGGGAGGCGAAGAGGTTGAGGTCTTTGAGACGAAATTGAATCGCTTGTTTGGCACTCCTTCGTTCATTCGCTCCCAGATCTCCGAAACTTTCTTGGATACACTGCTCGAACCAGTAGAGTTTCTCTCTGATTGCTCAGGAGACGCCATGCCTAGATTCGTTACAGGGAAACGAGTTGAATGTTAAAGTGTTCGTATCTCTCACGATAGGGCTCTTGATAGAAGTGGAGAAAAGATGAGAAGAAGAAGAAACAGAGGAGAAGAAGAGAGAAGATAATGGGCTTAATGATAAATAATAGTGAAACGGCCCAACAAGGCCCATATTGATACTGATTTTCCTGTGTGATATTACACAGCTATTGCACCTCAAAACAGTAATCAACGAGCAGATTCCTATGCGACCCCAAGGCCATGGGTGTTTTATTCTCTTGTACTAGACAATAATGTTTAGTTAAGTTAACCACCAGATCAAAATACTCTTTTATGATCTATTCAATTTCCATCAACGCTGTTTAATCATCCGACAGGTAGACAAACAAAACCAATCCTTCAAACCAAGGCTGTAAAACAACAACAGTATGTCATTACAAGGTAAAGAGATCATATTATTCTCTGATAAATGCAGCAATTCAGTGCCTTCTATGTTTTGTTTTCTTGGAGTCGCTTCCCTTTCTCTTCCACTTCTTATCCTGATTAGATCTGTTCTTCTCTTCAATCTCCCTCACTTTACGCTTCCTGTGAATACAACCAACACAAAATCACTTATAAACTAAATGAATCACAGCGAGGTTTACATGGATTTAACTAGATGAATAACAAACTAAACGTTATTCAATCAATTAGCCTAAGACATGCAGTTTTTTTTGTAATTCTTATGATATAGAATCTAAGCAACACACAGTTTCTTAATAGAACAATGGAAGTAACTTGCCTGTACTGAGAAAATTTGGGGTCTGACACCAAGTCCTCAGCAAGAGTTGTTTTCCTATTCTTCTTTGTGACTCTATCAAAGTACTCTTGTGCTGGTTCAATTACTGTACCAACCTGGTTTTTAAAACAAGAGTTGGTGTTAAGACAAAAAGAACAAGACCAAAAAAAAAAAAAAAAAAGGTTATTGTCTTGATAAAGTTTGGAGCTCAGAGACTTGCCTGGAAATACTTTTCAGCTAGTTTCGAAGAGGAAGCAACTCTCTTGTAATGTTTCTTAGGATCCATTACATTCCTCAACTGCACGCAAAAAAAAAAGAAGATCAAAATTAGAATTCAAGTTTTGAAAACCATAATCAGAGAAACACATTACCTTGAGTAACTGAAGGTCTCTTTTCAACTCAGGAGTCATTGTAGGTGCAGGCATATCAAACCTATCCACAACAGCAAGTAACAACGTGAACCTCTAACCAAAATGATTTCATATAAAAAAAAGGGTAAGCAAAGATTTACCAGTTAGAACCAGTGGTGTCTTTGAGTTGCTTTCTCATCATCTTGTTGACTTTCTTTGGATCAGTAGGCGGGAGACAAAGACCATCAACGAGCTCAGACTTTGACGTCCAGAGAGAAGAACCACTCTCAGCAACTTTACTCGAGCTGGAGCCAGTTTTGGAGTCTAAAGCTAAGCATGGAAGCTTTGGTTCCCATTTAAGACCAATCAATGGTTTAACCTCCGACATTATTATCTAAACTGCAGTTGGTGGTCTGACCACTAGAAACAAAAACACGACACTTGTTCAGAATCGATCCAAAGGACAAGCGTATACCATTATTACACACGATTAACGATTTGTATATATAATCAAATCGAATAAAAGTAAAAAAAAAAAAAAAGAAGAATCCAAAACAGAGAGTTCAGAGTAATCACACAGGAGTATGAAAGAGAAACACGTACAAGAAGCAGGTTCGGAGAAGTCGTCTGTAGAATGCTACTTCGGTTTGAGAAAGAGGATAGAGCACGAAGAACAAAAAAGCTTCTGACGCCGGTAAAAGCTTCACCGCCGCCTAATATGTTGGGGAAAAAAATAGGGTTTAAGCCTTGAGGTTTAGTAGTTTTATTGTTGGGCCAATTAGTGGGCTTGAGTCATTTTGTTCTGGGCTGTGAATCCTAAATATAATTATCCATCGACATCACCTAAGCTATTTATTCCAGCATCTTTATCGGTGTCTCTTAAGTTCATCTGTGAGATAAAAACATATTTAAAATAAATCAAAAATAGGAAAAAAAAGAAGGAACGTGTTTTATTTAAGGACAATAAGAGACGTTTTTTACTGCCACATGTTTGATATTTATTGGTTTAAAAAATATGTTGTTTTTTTTATTTTATTTTCGTTTTAAGTAAAAAAATGGATTTCTTCTTCCTCTCAAAATCGACGCTCTAGACAGTATTCTCTGTAAATTTGGGTTTGATTTTCGCAGTTGCAGACTTTTGTGGTGTTTTCAATCTGAACCAGACCTGTTCTTCAAGTGTTTTATTTTATCTCTGTTTCTGATTGATTGAATAAAGCTTCTGGTCGTTTTGATCAGATTTTGTTTTCTGATTTGTTAAAAATCAGAGTTTAAAGGAGTTCGCGGTGAAGATTGAAGTTGTGAAAGGATGGTGATCGAGGAAGGAGTGCTCGAATTGGTACAAGATGTTTGAAGCTCAATGTCACGATGAAGACGAAGGAGATGTGGTTAAGAGACCCCAATAGGATTGTACCAATATAGGATAGAAAATTACATGTTTCCAATTACGTCAATTATATAATATTGGTTAAGAGACCCCAATAGGGTTGTACCAATAAACATGCCCTTAGACCATGTCCAACGGCGGATTTCACCCGGTCCATAAGACAAATCCTTAAGCATAATTGTAATTAAATACTATTATTACCGATAAATTGACGAAGGATTGGTCCGTCGCAGCGGACTTAAGGATTCAATCCTTAGCAACGTGTCACGTGGTGAGTGGGTCGATTTTGTCTTTGGTTTGTGTAGGGTCGAAAAAAAAATCATTCTCGAGCCAAACCGAAAAAAAAAATTCTTCTCGAGAGAAAGGTGATTTCGAGACGATTTTGCTCGATCTCTCTTCCTCGGCTCGTGTAAGGTAAATCGAAGCTTTAACTCGTAGATTTATCGATTAGAGATCACTCTCCATCTTGTTGGTTCTCGGATTTCGACCGATTTGAGAAAAATTTCAAATTAGGGTTTCAAAAATATTTGGGGATAAATCGATTTCGGGATTCTTTGGGGGTTTAGATAGGGTTTCGAGAAGGAGAATCTTCCAGAACCTCGGAGGTCCTAAACGAAATTCTTACATTGTTCAATGATACATTTTCCGACCGCAATGATCTTCGTGATAGGCAAACTCATGATCGATTGAAAATATTTGGAATAAATTTGGTAATCAAGATTAATAATTAGTTCTCTTTGGAATAGTATTCAATCATTGTATCTTTTTTTTTTAATAAATTAATAAAATTTCAATTTTAATTTTTTTTAAAAAATATATTATTTTATTCCTAAGGACTCTTTATTCAGGATCACCATTGGACGAATATTTTAGATCCGAATCCTTAACTATTGAAAAAAAAAAAAGCTTAAAATATGATTAAGGACTCATGTGGGAGTATCACCATTGTATTTGGTCTTAGGATGTCTGCATCAGTGGAAGAAATTCAATAATCATTGTTGATGGCCGCCTTATTTTTCCATCTTCTGGAATTTCAGTTAAACTATTGAGTTTTAAATCATTATCATTGACATCTTCTTCTTTAAAAAAAAAGAGTCTAATTGAGCAGAGCTTTCATAACCAGAATCATTCAGTGCTTGAGAAAAACAGAATGAAAGTTAATTATTAAACGATTAAGTGGGGCCCGTCTACAACAGGGATAAAATAGTCCTCGTACTCCACTAAAATCTCAGCCGTTTGATAGATTCACGAGTGCAATCCTGCGGTGATAAGTAAACCAAAAAAAAAAGAACTGGGGACAACAAAAGACATAAAGCAGAAGAAGCAAAGTACTTCTCCTCCTGATGGTTTAGAGAAAAAAAAAGGAGTTCTTTTTTTTTTTGTCAAATACTAATACTACTAATAAAACATTAAAGGGCCCCTTGTGTTTTTTTTATTCCGTTTCGATTTTCGTGCAGCCTTTGCTCACTTCGAGTAAGATTCTCCTAAAAAAATGTTTGGTTTTTTTTGTGTTACCTTTGTTATGATTCAAGGAAGAGAGTCTATGTTAAACTTATCTATAGCTTTAAGTCCTCTAGATTTGTAAATCTTTTGATTTAAGTGAATTTGATTTTGAATGTCTTTTTAGTAAATGAAACCATTCTCTTAGATTGTGTTCTTTGAGTTTACAATATTGCTCATGTTGGCTCCTTCTTACACGTCTCTCTGCCTCCTCAAAAGCCTTTACCTCTTTGTGTAAGTGGGGCGTAGATTTCATTCCCTAAGCACTGATTCCATATCTTATGTAATGTCTTTTCACTATCTTGATGTAGATGCCTCATCATCTCCATGATCATATATCTCTTAGGTTCATAGGTTTCTGAATAAAGAAAAAAAGCACATTAGACTTGTCCTCTCGTTTCTTTCTTCTTTTCATTTTAGTGGGTGTTTGTTTGATGATTGAATGAAAATTCTCAGTTTCTAAGGGTAGAACAAGGTGAGAAAATGGTCTAAATCAAAATAAATAGTTGAGAATATTCCTGAGAGATTTTTTTTTTTTTTTTTGACTAGGGAAAAATAGATAGAATCAGAATTGTTATGCGAAAGGAATTGGATTCAATGGTTCATGTCCTCATTACATAAGAGTTATATTTAACTTGCTGAATGTGAGTCTCATACTCTCCTTATTATTCATTGCAAAGCTACTTTACACCTTCTGAACTTAGGCTACTTTGTGGTGTTGTGCTCTTTTTTCAATGACTCTGGCTAATGATTTTGGATACTCAACCGCTATGTCTTCATCTTTCTCAGCTCTACATGCCACTGTAGAAGACAGATACCGCAAGTTTCACAGCTCTTTCTGGGGTTCATCAGGGCAGGAGCTGATGAACAACCCTGTGCCCTGTCATGTGGACAACTCTGGTGGTGGATATTTGTTTTCATCTTCCTCTGGATATTGCAATGTTTCAGCCGTCTCAGCTCATGGAAGGACTTCCCAAACCCACCCACCTGTCTCCACCATGCCAAGTGACAGATTGGCTATGCAGTCTTCATTGATTAATAATCATCAGCCTCAGGAGTTTTCAGATCCACTTGACGAGTTCTTTGATTTCTCTGACCATGTTTCTGCTCCTAATCCACAAGAAGATGGTAGTGGAGTAAAGTTGGTTTCATCCTTGGAGCTTCGAGAGAAAAGCGAATGGCAAACTTGGGCAGATCAGTTGATGTCTGTTGACAATGGTTCAGAACCGAACTGGTCTGAACTTCTTGGAGAACCAAGTCCACACAATCCAAACTCACAGGTTCCTCAGCGTTCACATGATTTGCAACAGATACTGACACCACCAAGGCAAGAGGTAATAGCTAACCAGCAGCATCAGGCGGTTTCCTCGGAAGAGCAGCTCAGCGGTAGAAACTCATCAGCTAGTGGAGCAACATCTAAACAGCGCATGCGTTGGACACCAGAGCTTCATGAGGCGTTTGTTGAAGCTGTTAATCAGCTTGGTGGTAGTGAACGTGCGTGAGCTTTCTTCTTCTCTTTGTTCCTCAAAATAATATCTCAAGGCTGTTAACTCTAAACAGTGGAACTTATTATTTTCTTGACTCCACCATAGGAGCCACGCCTAAGGCTGTTTTGAAGCTCTTGAAGAACCCTGGCTTGACCATTTATCATGTTAAAAGCCATCTGCAGGTTTGTTTCTTAACCATATGTTCATTTTTTATTTATTTTTGCTTCTCTGCTAAGCTTAGCTTCTTTCTCATTTGCTACCCTCACAGAAATACAGAACAGCTAGGTATAAACCTGAGACTTCAGAAGCTACAGGTAATATATACTTTTACAGAATACTTGAGCTATAAACCACCTAGTCTTTAGAGAGAAGGCTATAGTGTTAAAGGCTAACATGTTACAAAGTGGGTGCGTATCTTTGTATAATTGTGTTTCTTTCTTTCACAGGAGAGCCTCAAGAGAAGAAGATCACATCCATTGAAGATATCAAATCCCTTGACATGAAGACGTAAGTTTCAGTTTTCTAATTCTGAATGTTACAGGGTTAATTAAGTACTTATATGTTTAATTTTGTCACTCTTTTCTTTACTAGGAGCGTTGAGATCACACAAGCTCTAAGGTTACAGATGGAAGTTCAGAAACGTCTCCATGAGCAGCTCGAGGTAATGGTTTTCACCTGCCTAGCTGCTATAAAACTAGAGTCATGGTCCTATATATAGCATGACTATTGTCTGATGTTGTGTAATTTATATGCCCTCAGATCCAACGGTCCCTGCAGTTACAGATCGAAAAACAAGGCCGATACCTTCAGATGATGTTTGAGAAACAACAAAAGTTGCAAGAGAACAATGGCTCTTCCTCAGAGCTATCACCAAAGCAATGTAATGGCACATCTGCTGAAGTCGAGTTTGGTCTCGAGGCACAAGCAGTGAACCAAACTGAACCTGCTTCATCATCAAGGAAACGGACCAGAGAAGATTAGTAGATTAAAAATATGCTTAAAGTTGATTTGTGGAAAACCAAGAGATGCAATAACTCCAATTTTGTTATAAGAACAATTGTTTCTTCTTAGCTCTGTGTTTTGTTCTGTTTAGGAACACAAGTGAAGTGGTTAAGATGATTACAGATGGCTCTCTTGTACATAAAAAATGTTGTATTTGAAATCTAGCACTATGGATTAATCTGATCTGATCTGAGAAGATGCTATACATAATTATGGTTCACTTATCAGCAGGTTTGTTTGGTTTGTCCTATCATCCTATGTGTATACAATGTGCTTAGGATAAGCTATCACACCTTTGCCCAAATGTGTTTATGTTCTCTGGGTTGTAAAGATCATTATGGTATAGAATAGTTCTTGAAGCTTCATTGAATTATGTAGAAATTAGACATACAAGTTGTGTAACAACACCGTTCGTTCGCATGATTGACTTTGTAATTTGTATATTACCAACAAAAAGAAAGAACACATGTACACTTGTCAGTATTTTAAAATTTTGTTTCGTTATATTTTTTTGGCGTTTGGTGAAGCAACTAACTACGTACGATTACTTCAGTAGTTGGCAAAGTAGAAAATGATTTGAATATAAAGTTTGATGTAACAAGAAATTATAATTTATAATCCCGTGTTTCATACTAAATATATATATATTTTTTTTTTGACAAATACTAAATATTAAAGTTATATTTAGGGCAAAGAAGACATGCTTATCATACATTTATTATATTTAAAATTTAGTTTGTTATTAATTTTGTTTTGGCGTTTGGTGAACTAATTAATTACAAATGATTAGTAGTATAAAGTACGAAATTTACTAATCTTATTATTAACATGTGTTTTATACTAAATTTTAAACTGAAGTCATAGTAAAAATACTTATAATACAACAAAATGTTGTGTGTTTATACTAAATTTTAAATTCAAGTCAAGTAAAAAAAAGCTTATAATAAAACAAATTGTTTTTAAAAACAGACCAAGCTTTAATCAGTGTGGTGATATATTTCTAATAGTAGTACTTTAATAACACAACACAACCTCGCACACATTGTTTAAGAAACCGCACTTTGAGGTTAGGCTTTTTTAATTATCCATGAAAATGTCATGTCTACACATATTATCTTTCTTGGTGTATATTCTTGGCTTGTACTGAGTGGTTTTGTGTTATGATTCTCCGCCTCTTTTTCGGACCAGCTGGTAAACAATGCATTTGGTTCTTTCTTTCTTCATAATCCAAGTGTCGTTTGTATTCATCTTTCTTATCGAAATTCATATTTTCATAGTCTTTTTTTCTTATAAGAAAATTGCTTTTCTCAGTTCAAACATTGTGTTAAAAGATAATTGAATTTAGATACGATCAACGGTTATGCTCTTCTCTCCTTTAATATCTCCATAATTGTTGTAACAAATCCGTTTCATGTGTTTATTTATTTCATTTTCTTATATCTCTTCCTCATTTCTTTAGTTTCTGATTAAGTAATTTTCAGTTTGAGCTTATTCAGCTCATTTTCAGGCAGACTGGATATTTCCAGAGAGGTTCATCATCATGTTTTTTCTTTTCATTTGGTTTGAGAATTCTAATTGTTTTAATTTTGTTGTTTTCTATGTTGCAGAGAGATAGCAAATGGACCACTTGATGAAGGAGGAAACAAACATGTTTTGATCAAAGCATCTTGATCTCTATCTCTTTTCTTTTCCACACAATATTATCTTAGAAAAGTAAAAAGAAAATATCATGTGATTTGTGGTTGATAGTTGACAAGTGTGGCTATAAAAGAAAGTAGTTTCCAGAGAAACTTAAATATAGTTAGGAAGAAAGTAGGATTTTCTTGGGAAAAGGTTTCAGTTACAAAGAGAAGTAAGTAAAAGACAAAGAGAAAGAACAACAAGTGGGTTTTGGAAAAATCAAATGGTAGCAAAAGAAAGTAGTATAAGCATGAAGTCATTAGAGAGACTGGTTTCAGATAAAGCATCAAAGCTTGGAAACTCATTTCCATGTCAAATCTGTGTTGTTGGGTTTCTCTGTGGAATCTGTCTCACTTCACTCTTCTTAGCTGCTCTCACTTCCCTTGGCACCTTTGGGCTCACTGCCTTCTCCTTCTCCTCTGTTTTTCCTCCTTGCAATTCCACTTCTCAAGTTACCAGTAAGCTTCAAAAATGTTTGGTTTTGGTTAGGTAACAACTACTTGTGTGTGTGTTTTCATGTAATGACAAATTGTTGTTACATGCAGATATGGATGCAGTCATAGACAGGAAAGTCAAATGGAAGAACAAAGCTGAGGCAGAAGAAGACAATGATGATGATCAGATGAAACTTTTGGTCTCTGCTTGGGACAACTTATTACTAAACAATGAAGACTACTTCAAGAAACAAGGGATAAACAAATCTGATGTCCCAAACGCTCCACATTTGGAGAATTGTAAGGAGAGGACAGGAGTTAGGGAGCGTTTGGATACACCAATGGCCAATCAGACATTTCCTTCTTGGGTATGCTTTCTTCTTCCTCTTCTTTGTCATCTTCAAGAAACTACTATGATGAATGAATGATCACGAAGGAACCTTGTTTCAGATCAATGGAGGAGATGAAGAGAATTATCCATTAACAAGGAGAGTCCAAAGAGATATATGGTATCATCAGCATCCTCAGGACTGTGCAAACAAGAGTCTCAAGTTCCTTGTAGCTGACTGGGAAACGCTTCCTGGTTTTGGAATAGGAGCTCAGATCGCTGGAATGACAGGTCTTCTCGCAATAGCTATAAACGAAAACCGAGTTCTTGTTACTAATTACTATAACCGAGCAGATCATGATGGTTGCAAAGGTATGTTCTTACATGTCAAAGATAGCAACACCTAGGCTTGGAGGTTCGGATAGTTAAATCTTACCGAGTTAAAATCCGAAATAAAGTTTGGTTCGATATTCGGTTAGTTCGTTTTCTGAAATCTTACCGAAGTTTTTGATTTCAATTATATTTTGGTTTAATTTTGTTAAAATCTAGAATAAGTTTGGTTAATTTCGGTAGGATTAAGTTATTTTGATTAATTCGATTTAAAATTTGGTTAGTTCAGGTAGTTTGGTTCGGGTTTTTGGTATGGTTTGTTTATAATTTTTTTTTAAAAAAAAACTAAAGTAACCTATTACCGACCCTAACCAAAAACCGAACATTTTTTTAGAAAACCTACCAAATCGAACCGAACTAAACGAAAATTTTGGTTCGGTTGGGCGGTTCAGTTCGGTTCAAAATCCCAGCCCTAGCAACACCCTAGGCAACCTCTTCTTGATCCATTTCCTATTTGGTTGCAGGTTCTTCTCGGGGAAGCTGGTCTTGTTATTTTCTACCGGAAACATCGAAAGAGTGTAGACAACGTGCGTTGGAAGTAATGAAAAAGAAAGAAGCGTGGGACAGTGGGCTTGTTACAGGGAAACAAAACTACAGCAGCAAGGAGATTTGGTCAGGGCGCATACCAAAGCTATGGGGTCAGCCTTGGAGTTATATGAAGCCTACTACAGAGATCAACGGGACTTTGATCTCAAGTCACAGGAAAATGGATAGGAGATGGTGGAGAGCACAGGCGGTGAGATACTTGATGAGGTTTCAAACTGAATATACTTGCGGTTTGATGAACTCTGCTAGACATTCCGCGTTTGGAAAAGAAGCTGCTGAGATTGTTCTCTCTGCAGGAGACTGGAGAAAGAACAAGAAGAAGCAGATTAGGTCAGAGATTGAAGAAGAAGTGTGGTCTAATCACAAGCCGTGGGTTCCAAGGCCACTGCTGAGCGTGCATGTGAGAATGGGAGATAAAGCTTGTGAGATGAGAGTTGCTGCTTTAGAAGAGTACATGCATTTAGCTGACCGGATCAGAGATAGGTTTCCAGAGCTCAACAGGATTTGGCTATCTACAGAGATGAAGGAGGTTGTGGAGAGAAGTAAAGATTATGCTCACTGGAGATTCTATTACACGGAAGTGGCGAGACAGGTTGGTAATACATCCATGGCTGACTATGAAGGTAGCCTTGGGAGAGAGATGAGCACTAACTATCCTCTTGTTAACTTCTTGATGGCATCAGAAGCTGATTTCTTTGTTGGAGCATTAGGCTCCACTTGGTGTTTCCTCATTGATGGTATGAGGAATACCGGTGGTAAGGTCATGTCCGGTTATCTCAGTGTCAATAAAGACCGGTTCTGGTAACTTCATAGGATCCATTATGTACATATTACATAACTGATACCAGCTTTAAGACTCCTACAATCCTTGTTTCTTCATCTGTTTGTACAAAGAGTTTTCAGTGTATAATAAAGGTTTAGTTTACAAACAATTCAGAGCAACTGCGAACCAACTGAACCTATTCTTAACTGGCTACAACATGTGAAGTAGGAATGAGAGTTCGAATATTCAGTTTGAGTTTGTTTGGATCATTCTTTGTTTCTTAGAGATTTGGGTCTTAAAGATTTGGATCCATCTAGATATTTGTAAATTTTTTGTTTGGTTTCTCGTCGGTTCCTTCGGTTTATGTCCGGTTCAGTTTTAAATATTTTTACTTATAAATACTCGGAATTTTTTTGTGAATAATTCGGTTCTAGTGCAGTCTTCTTTCTTTTTTATTGATCAACAGCGGTTCTAGTATAATCTTTTTTATTCAAAATCCGTCAAAATTTAACCAAAATCGTTATATTTATTACAAAAATGCTAGTGGAGATTGCAAACAAAAATTCATTACAACTAAATCATAAATTAGAATATAAAAAATAGAATACGTGACATCATCACCTTGGATATTCATGTTTTTATGTTGAATATAATTGTTTTTTATTGGTCGGATCCATTCAGATCATTTATTTTTAGGTTTTTTATTGGTCGGATCCATTCAGATCATTTATTTTTAGGTCCGGATATCAGTTCTTTTCGGTTTAGTTTCGTATTTTTGGACATAAGAATTTTAGACCAATCTAAGTAGTTGTAAAGTTTCTGTTCGGTTTCGGTCAAATATTTTTACGTCTGTTTTGGTTGAATATTTTTGGATTGGTTCTAATTTGGATTTTTGGATCTAGGTAAAATGTGCAGCCATAATGTGAAGTGAAACTTGAAGATTAACTGAACAGTGCAAAATGGCTGTTCCTTATATCAAAACACGTTCCTTAAAAAAAAATTCACAAACAATTGCATACTACAAACAATAATACAACCAACCTCTTCTCATCTAAGTTTTACACCCTGTTTCTTCAGGAATGTGCAATTATGCATCCGCTTCTTGATTGGAACGGGAACTCGAGGAGCCAGGTTTTGGAGCACCGTGCTTCCTGTTCTTCCTGATCCTAGCTTTCTTGGCTTTCATCCTGCGTTTCTTCTCAGCTGAGTCTACCCATGTGTAATCCGACGGTATGAGGAAAGGGTCCACTTCATCGTCCCTGTACTTGTTACTCTCGCAGTCACTTGCTTGGCCTCCACCGCGAGCACCTTTCATCCACGACACCCATGACGAATTATCTGATGACTTTGCATCATGAAAAACGGGACTAGAAGGAGGCGTTGAGAATTCCTCAGATGGTTGGAGCTCTTCAAATTTAGTAAAAGTGACAAGAACACGGACTGTTGGTATAATGGGGATTGCAATCTGCACAATCAGCAGAAACATAAGATAGGCTTCAAAGGGAATCCATAAAAGGGGTCAAAAGAGATTTTACCTTAACAGGGAATGTTCCTGTTGGTAGTTTTGTGGTGAGAAGCTCTCTGAGCCTCCTCACTGCTTTCACCTTATTAGCTAATATGTCAAGAAGAGGAAGAAGCTCTTCTGTCTTCAGAGGGAAGTCAGGTGTTAACCACAGCACAGGTCTTAACCCTTTCTTGTACTCACTTTCACTCTTCTTCTTCTTGGCATTGCCTTTGTTGTCCTTTGTGGTATCATCACATCTCTGGCTTTTCCCTTTCTCTGATCCCAACTTTGAGCCTTTCTTAACCTTTGTTGCTGTATTATCTTCACTACCACCATCATAACCAGGTTTTGAGCCTTTCTTATTCCAACCAAACCACCCTTTCTTCTCCTTGAGAGAACCACCATTCTCCTGGTGATGATCATTCTCTTCATCTACCTCCATCAGCAAAGCAGAATCCAACTGCTTTCTCTCCTCAGAGGTCAACACATCCTCAAACCCATCGTTCTCTCCACCATTCTCCATTCTATCCCCATCCCTATCAACAGCAAACATCTCCTCATCACTCATAGCACCCGGAACGCTTCTCGACTTCACGCTCACCATCACATGCATCATGTCATACACTTTAGCTTTCCAGCTCCCAACGCTCTCCGTCCTCTCCTGCCGTCTCCAGTTCGCTTGAGGAACCAACTCAGCTTGCGTCACATCAATGCCAGGCCTATACATGTTAGTCTGAGACATCTGTTTCACCTCGTTAGCAACTTCCGCTTCCGTCGGCTGGGCCCCCGCCCCTTCCAGGGCGTTGGTCACTTCTTTCTCCTTGTGAGAAAGAACAATCAACGCCCCGGGAGGCAGCGACACCTTCCCGTCACAGGAAGCGTAACCGTCTCCCAAGAAAAGGAACGTCTGGTCTGATCTTTGGATACGGAACCCATCAAAACCTGCTAGAGTCATGTCAGCGCGGAGGTTGCACCCGCGCTTCCATATCCTGTAAGTATCCGAAGGAGCTATACGGCCAACAAAAGGAATCACTGAGCTTTCGAAATGGAACGTGATCTCCATGTAGAAGTCACGGATCCTAGAAGCAGAAGCCGTTATCCTGGGGAGCCTCCTGCACCATTTGGCCCACGCTAGAGGCTGGTAATGCCTTGCAATGATCATTGCAATGGCCTCCTCTCTAGTGCACACTGCTTCCTGCAACGCGCTCCAGCCGTTCTCGTTCTGCAGGCTCCAGTCTGCGCCGGCTGACATTAGAATCTCGGCGCAGACTGGATCACGGAGACGGACCGCCAGGTGGAGAGGGGTTTCACGGTTAGGGACGTCGCGGCGATCAATCACTGCAGTTATGGAATCAGCATTGGACTCGGCTTGTAAAGACTCTGCCTCGCTGGTGACTTCGCCGGGTTTGGATAAGGTGGGGAGGTTTGTGACAATTCGTTTAAGAGCAGTATGGTCATGAAGGACAACAGCTAGGTGGGCAGGACTGTGAGTGTATTTAGAGTAATCTTCCATCTTTATATCTACACACTCAAGAGAGGTTGTTGCTACACTTTGTTGTTCTCATCTATTCTCCTTCAACTACTAACATGTAAAGTTTTGACCTTTAACCAATGAGCTCCACACCAAGCTAACCTATAGACTCTGGAGAAAAGAACCCATCAGTATAATTTGCAAGATTGAATTGAAAGTCTTCAACTTTAGCTGAAACAAATCTCAAAAAGTAATGCCCTACATAAGCTAGCTGTTCCAGTGTTTGATATCTTATAGCAAAAAAAAAAAAAAAAAAAAAGCTTAAGTCTTTATGAGAGATTCAAGAGAAGCATTCATGCCTCTACTTTTTCCCTTTTCTACATATTCTAATTCATTTGATTCTTGGTGAAGGTCACAAGATAAGAACCTGAGGAGAGAGAAGGGCTTGAGGAATCCGAAACTGGAGCCGCTTGACTCCAGAGGAAGAGAATGTGAACGGTTGATAATGATCGTCCAGCGGCAGTTCGATCTAGCGACCATATAAGCTTTACTCAGATCTCTCTCTCTCTGTTTGGAACTTGGTTGGTGCCATTTGGTTTATGCTTTACGGTTCTGTCATCTGTGGAGGGAGGGAGTAGTGATTACCCTCGGATTCGGAGTTTATTTACGACTTTGCCATCTGATTTTAGATTTACATTTACAGGGTGGCTGTTTCAGCTTTCTATGTTCCAATAATAGCTTAAGCATTAAGCCCATCACTCACTTTTAGTATAAGTGAATCTGAAAAAATGGTTAGGATTGTAATTGCTGACTAAATAATGCATTCAGTTACAACAGATCTCAAGAGACAAAAGATAGGTTGTACGGTTTTGGACCGGTTCTCTAGAGAGTTAGGACAAAGATCCTTGTGGTTCCCTTCATTGTCTTGTGAAATAAAATCATACTCTTAACCAAATATGAGCACATGTGATAACACTATAAAACAACTAAAACCTGAAACTACTTTCTTGGATTCCCCTCAAGACAGAACCAACCAACAAAGAACAAAAAAAAAAAAACATTGCATTATTGGTTGGTTTCCACATTGTCTCAACTGGAAAAAAATGATGAAAAATTAACACATCTACAAAGTATAGACAAAATCCATAATATAGAAACGTCAGCACAGTGAAGATGTAAAACAAACCCCATGAGCTAAAGGATTATTAATAAATAGAGAACTATGTATAGTTTTAGATAGAAATTATAGAAAATAAAAACTATGGTTTCAAGTTTCAACATAGAGGATGATCTCCAAAGATACTTCCCACTGTTGAGGAGGCAATGACTTTGTATCTTCTGTTCTGCATGATTTAACCAATCAACATTTGCACAACCTTTAACTTCAAGAGCGAGAGAGAAGAACCCTTTACCTCTTATGAACTCAGAAGGGAGACTCCAGGGACTCATCCCAAGCCTCAGCACTTCCATTGGATGCATCTTCAACATCTTCTTCCATCGAAAGCCTTACGTACTCTCTATGTGCAAAACGGTCCCACTCTGTCAATGTTGGGTTCTCACGCTCCTGTTTCCATTTCACCATTTTTGAAAAAATATTATAAGTTCCCCCGGATCAAGCAAGCAACAATGTTTTAATATCAGACAAGACTAGTACCTGACGAATGAGGAATGGATCCCGTGTTTCAAACGCCATAAACTTGTTAAGATTAAACAGGATGTTGAATACGTTTCCAGAGAGCTTGGAGCCCTTCAGGTCTTGCAGCGTTACATGGCTCTCGTTCTGTGGAATGAAAACAAGAAACAGTCAAGCATAAGAAATATAATAAACCACACTATCATCATCAAAAGACATATTGTTTGAACCTCTGGTCCGATCATATCAATCATCTGACATAAGATATCCTCAAAAAGAACAGCCTCTTGCGCCATACACTCCATTCGACGCAACTGCTCCTCATAAAAGAACTGCATCTCATTTCGCGTAATGATCCCATTCCCATCCAAGTCTATGCAGTTAAACCTGATACAGTCTATATGTCAGATAAAAAAAAGAAAACACTCTAAATGCTATCTGTCTAGCACATTACGCCACAGCTTACCAGTATTCAAGGCTAGGCTCTGACGACTTATCTTCTTCCGCAAGTATGAAATACACAAAATCCTCATACCCCATTTTCCCTTCAACTTTGCTAGTAAACTTCCTTCCAACCTGAGTAGAAAACCAATTCATTATCCATGAAGCTCTTTTAAAGGATCAAGATCTTTTAGACAAAACCTGGGAGAATATTCTGTCAACAATCCGGAAAGTAAGAGCATGGTTTCCATATCTCATAAGGTTTTCTTTGTCAATAAGGAAATCATGATCCGTATCCAGCTCCCAGAACTTGCAGTATATGACATAGAAATGCTCATATGAGAAGTACCTAGTTGCCAAAGTTAATAGAAAAAGTGTTTAAATGTCAAAATGAAGTGAAACAAAACCATATATACAACAATAGCACAAACTGTTTTTTTTTTTTGTTTCCAGTACCTCAATACTTTGTTGATGTCTTCTTCTTGATCAGCATGAATCATTGCATCAATTAAGTTTCCTCTTCTAAGCTCCCTAAAAGTAAGTCTCCCATTTCCAGATCGATTTATGTAGTAAAATATTCTGTAGGTGACAGTTTCAGCTGCTCCAGCAAAATACAAGAAAAAATGAGATAAAAGGATACTAACTAAAGTGTATACTAAGTTGAGACTTAACCATATCTTTCTTGGAACTCAGGTGTGGTTTGCAGGAACTCTAACCCAGGATGTGTAGCCAATAGTTCTTTAAGTAGTGGTTTGAAATCATCCTGCTCCAGAAAAAAGAAACAAAAGTTAAAGAAAATGCAAACTTATGAGCATTGGCAAATTAACTCGCTAAATATGCCACTAAAAAATTACCTTAACAATGTAATTCTGATTTTGCTGCTTTAGTATCTTAAAGATTTGTGTAGTTGTGTCCATTATCAGCATGTTCCCGTTAACCCAATAATCAATAAATGCTTCTCTGCAATAATCAAACATTAAGAGACAGTTATACTCGGTTGTTACAATGACCATCAAACTCATGAGCCAGGAGGCTTAAAGTGAAACCATATAGAAGCACATACCTAGTAACAAAACCAGTGTTGTTGACATCGATCTTCCTGAAAAGTGAAGTGGAGAAGAAAGATGGGAGCTTGCAGATTTCTCGAGTGACTAACTTGAACTCTGAGTATGACAAAAAGTATTTAGAGTATATAAAGCAGGCCCGTGTAAATGTTACCTTTCAATATTATCAATGTTTAGATGCTTTATATGGAATTATTGATTAGGCGCTTTATATGGAATTATTGATTAGGCGGACGCCTAAACCATTTTTTGAGCTACTAAATCGGTTTTGGACACTTAGACCAATATTTAGAACACTGAATATTATTAATGATGACATAAGAGTTACCTTGTATCTGCAATCCATCAATGTGACCATAGAAAAAGTGGTTGATTCTAAACATACACTGCTCTTTCATCTCACTTGGTGGTGGGCGACCATTTTCAAAATAAAACTGCATTCACGTTTCTTACTTGCATTAGTTTACATTAAACAGACTAATCAAATTCTTTTTTTTTTGAAGAAGAAGAAGCAGAGTCAAAAAAAAACCTGAGGCATAGGCTCTTTAGCAGGCTCTATGGTTGTTGGTTTCAGCGAAGAGCCTAAGTTAGAAAGGCCAGCTCTCTGCCTCGTCATACGAGGTGAACCGCAGCTCCTCGGCGAAAGCGGAGGAGCAGCACTTCCCGCAGGAAACATTGATGGTATAGAATTGCTGGCGGCAGAACTCGAACCAGTTGCAACATTCAAAGTAGATCCAGCCAACGCATCATGAAGCAATGATGCAATCTAAGAAAGAAAAAAAAAAAAGCAAAAAACACACAAAAAGTTTGAGACTTTGAGATTCAAGTGAATGAAAGAATCAAACTTTAAAAAAAAAGAATCAAACTTTACATTAATCTCCAATTTAACAAAGGCAGTTAAGGCAGAACAGAGTTGAGAGAGAGACAAGAAGTGGAAATGTCTGTCTGTACCTGTTGATGAGCTTGGGGAAGAGAGAGCCACTGGTCGAAGAGGCTCTGTGTGAATCCAGGTTTTGAGGTCAGGACGAAGGAAGACATCTCTTGTAGCTGAAGCAAATCGGCGTCAACGCGAGACATGTCTGCTCCGGGAACAATCGCATCAACCATACTCATTTTGATTATTCTCAATCGAATTAAACACACTACGAAAATAAGAAAGAAAATTAAACTGAATCGAGCGAGCTGCAGATCTTCTCGAGTGATCGGGTATGCAACAGAAAAGGTAACAATCGTTCGTTGTTCGCCGTGTGGAAAGAGAGCGATCCCAAAAAATAGAAATAAAATAATGTTTCGTTGACTTTTAAAAATAAAATAAAAATCATACAAGATGGGATGATCTATTCATTCAGTTTGATGTTAGATCTGTTCCGGTTCTTTGTATAGTGTAGTTAGGGCTAAGATTTTTAACCGAACCGAACTGAACTAAAATTTTGGTTAGTTCGGTGAGACGTTCGGTTCGATTCGGTAGGTGTACAAAAAAAAATTTGGTTTCTGGTTTGGTTCAGTTTGATAATTGGTTAGTTCAGTTTTTCAAAAAAAAAAATGAAAACCAAATTTCAAACCGGATCAACCAAATTCACCAAAATTTTGAATCGAATTAGCCAAAATAACCCGCATTTAGCCGACTTCGAAATATAATCAAAACAAAAAATTTGGTTAGTTTCGGTAAAAAAATTAAAAACCAAATTACTATCAGTATACCAAAACCAAACAATTTTTTTACGGTTCAATTCGGCAAGATTTTAATCGAACCGAGCTTCCCAAAAACTATATTACCCGAACTACCCAGACCTGCAGGCCCAAGGGTAGTAGACGTCGTCTTAGTTCATTATGTTACGAATGCAAGCAAATATCAATAGGCATGGGCAAGGAGCGGATATCCGGAAAATTTGCAGTATCAGTGATCCGCATCGTTCCTGATGAATATCTATGTTTGTGATTTGCTTCGATCCAGAAAATTCTGGATATCCGGAGTATACCAAAACCAAAAAATTAAAAACCAAATTACTATCAGTATACCAAAACCAAACAATTTTTTTACGGTTCAATTCGGCAAGATTTTAATCGAACCGAGCTTCCCAAAAACTATATTACCCGAACTACCCAGACCTGCAGGCCCAAGGGTAGTAGACGTCGTCTTAGTTCATTATGTTACGAATGCAAGCAAATATCAATAGGCATGGGCAAGGAGCGGATATCCGGAAAATTTGCAGTATCAGTGATCCGCATCGTTCCTGATGAATATCTATGTTTGTGATTTGCTTCGATCCAGAAAATTCTGGATATCCGGAGTATACCAAAACCAAAAAATTAAAAACCAAATTACTATCAGTATACCAAAACCAAACAATTTTTTTACGGTTCAATTCGGCAAGATTTTAATCGAACCGAGCTTCCCAAAAACTATATTACCCGAACTACCCAGACCTGCAGGCCCAAGGGTAGTAGACGTCGTCTTAGTTCATTATGTTACGAATGCAAGCAAATATCAATAGGCATGGGCAAGGAGCGGATATCCGGAAAATTTGCAGTATCAGTGATCCGCATCGTTCCTGATGAATATCTATGTTTGTGATTTGCTTCGATCCAGAAAATTCTGGATATCCGGAGTATTTTAAAATATTCAAGGATTATTTGTTTCGATCTGCCAATTATATTAATTTTTTTTAAAAATAATATATATAAAATTAAAATTAAATAAAATACTTTTAAAATATCAATTTAAAACAAAATAATAATAATATCATACTAACAAACTAACAACTTTTAACAGATTTTAAAGCTGAATTCAACATTAACAAGTCTAATAAGAAAACTCATATGTTAACATTTGATTCGACATAAAAATTAAATTGGATATGCAATAACCCAAAATAATTTTTTAACACAACTTAAAATTAAAAAATAACCAAATTATATCATAAAATATGTATATATAATATTTTATATATACATTTACATTACATATCTATAAATATATGAATCTGGCTTTTCCAAAAATAATATTTGTGATTTGCTTCTTTTTTACAGATATCTCATTTTGTTATTTGCTTTGATTTGAAGCTTTATGAATATCCTGATTTTTCGGGTCGAATCGAAATAAATAACACACCTGATCAAAATTTATCAAATCATATGAAGTCACAAAACGACAGTCTTGGTAATTACGTAACAAAGACTTTGCTTTTTATTCTCATATTGTTATTAGTTCAAACCTTCATGAATAACAAATCATTTTGTACAACAACAATACTTGGAAGTAGGGGGGATTCCAAAACCAATACACGAACCATCTTTGTATGCCTTATTCAAACAAATGGTTTTGCACTCTTTGTCTCCAAGTTTATCACTGCAAGGATTGAAGCAAAGTGTACTCGAGGGTTCGTCCTGTGCAAATGTGCCTATTTGAAAGAAAAAAATAATTCCTTGATAAAGTCGGATATTAACACAACAAACACAATTATTTATGATGTATTTCATAGCCATTGTTCTATACAATCGAATATTCAGAAAGCTTTTATGAAAACACTAGGATTTGTATCATAGATTCATAGTAGAAAATATATGCTCAGTAATGTAATTTTTTTGCAAATATGTATAAATACCGGGGGTGATATCAATTGTTTGACAATGAATGGAAGAAACCACCATGAGAACGGTGAGGGTGAATGCAATCAACATTGTTGAAAAATTCATCTTCATGTAATATAATTAGATTTCTAACACGGCTTATATAATTCTTGTTATGTTTTTTTCTTCTTTTCTGCTTATTAATTCGAAAGAATGTGTTAGTCTATTTATAATTGTACCAAATTGGTTTTGGTCATCAATCATGTTTATAACCATTAATTATGTATATACTCATACAATATATATAAGGTATGGTCAATTGACCATATATTTTCAGATGACCACAAAGTTTTGTGATATAATTATTGATTATGAATCTAAATTTAAAATGTTTCCTTTTATGTTTTGTGATATAATTATTGACAAACAAGTCAGGTTGCTGATTTGGTGAGAAGCACGTTCCTGCTATGTTTTCGTCATAGAAAGCTTTTTTAAAAACCTAAATTAATATTGTGGAATTAGATATATCAAATTTACTTCGTATGTATAAGTTCAATTTTGTTTTTTGTTTTTTCTGAATAACTGCCATTGAGATGTGGCTCCACAATTGCTCAAAAGTCAAAACAGGGCACATCAACTATACAATGGTATTTCTCCCATTCTCAGCTTTTAACTTATAGATCAAAACATGATAGAGCTTGTAAGGATGATGGGTGACTATGAAATAGAGCCAAAACTCAGTTATCTCACAACACCTTTCGATTTCGACCAAGCAAATCCTATGTTACGCTTTAAATAGCTTTCCTCTCGCTGGTTCCATTTACTTTTGCTGGTTTGTATAGTAGTACTCGCTTTCGTCTCTGTTTTTTTGGGCTATCAGCGAATATTGTACATCATCATCATAACCTTTTTTTACTATTTCGTTTTACATCAGTTTTATACCTTCAAATAGACATTTGTTTCCGTTCTTCCTAATATCTATAGAATCCAAGGTGTCACTGATCTGATTTCTTTTAGGACATCGATTTGTTTTGACATTTCTGTAAGTGAAACATATTCTCGTGTATAGAACTATAGAAACCTATAGCCGGTAACTGAACATGCTGAAGTGCCCACACTTGTTGAGCCATAGAACATTAAAAGTGTTTTCTTGACCTTCCGTTTTGTTTTTTTTGTGTGCACATTACAAGGGAAGTGGACAAAGATATCATAAGAAGATAGCGTTTTGGATGTGAATGCTATAATTGATACAACATTCAGTTTAAGATAGCTTTTCAAAATACCCATGCTATCTTTGTATTTTCGGATTCTAAAAACTTTGATTTAGATAGCGTAAGTATCACTGAAATGCTGTGTTTAATTTAAGGGGAATTTTTTTTTCATTTCCCGGTTACTCTCCCTCCCAAACTTTCCAGATTCACTCTCAAATTTTGATCTCTCTTGTTTCAGATCTATTATCTTCCCCGGAGTATCTTCTCTCTACATATTCATGTTATCTTTCAGAGTTCCAAGCAGGCTAAGATTAAACTCTTCATCGTTCTATTTCTCCTTCTTTCAATACAAAACCCTAATCTCAATCTCACCATCTCTCCTTCTATCCGCGTCTCATATCCTCTCCTTTTCTTTTTCTCAAATCAATTGAAAATCCAAAGGTTCGTACTATAACCCGAATTTCACTTCTCTCTACACTCTTTACTCAAATGGTGTCCGCCACTCTATCCAGAACCAGCCTTGAACATCGCCGAGAAAGGCTTCCCAATCTCTGCCTATAACCGAACAACATCCAAAGTCGACGAAACCCTAGAACGCGCCGCCGTCGAAGGAAACCTCCCGGTCTCCGGCCAATACTCCACACGCGACTTCGTCTTCTCGCTCCGAGTTCATTAGCAGATCTAAAGTTTCCAGATTGTAATGTTATCTGATCTGTTATTCATGGATGCTTCTTCTTCTCCCAATTGTACTGTGTGTAAAAAATGTCTTTTTGTGAAATGTGCAGGTCCTTTTATGAAGGGTCGTGGTGTGGGTGCTTCTGGAGTGGGCAGAACAAGATTCCTATTGCTGCAGCATCGAAAGGCAACTGCGAAGGGGCCCTGCCAAAACGTTGGCAACGCTTCAAAAACAAGTAAGTACAGACCCCTTTTAATTTTTCTCAATTTCGTTAGTACCTTTGTCTAGTATTTTTATCTTTGAGTTGTTTTCTACTTTGATATTTGTTTCTGTTATTTTCTTCAGGATGGAGATGATTTCAAGGAGAGTGTTGAAGGAGACTGACTTTAGCTGTTCTGATGGCATAGCCCAAAACAAGGCAAGAAGTTGTTTTGTTTGTTATATTTTCTTTTTATTACTTTTGTAGCGAGTGACAACACAATAAGATTGTTAGTTGCTGTATTTAGAATCTCCAATTATGTATCTTGCAGGAAACAACCGTGACGAAAGCTAGGCACTAGCTTGCAAACTGGCTTGGGAATTGACACTGCGGTGGAGATGCGAGCAGCATGGTCGTGGTTTGGAGCAGCGCTAGGAGATAGAACTTTAGGTTTAGATGCTTGTGAAAGTGGTGATGGAACCGTTGAAGGACTTGGAAGTGCAAAGCCAAAAGAAATAAGAAACTCCTCAAGCTTAGTTTCGATATCAAATACAATTTTGGTTTATTTTTTGTTGAGGTTTGCTTATTTTGTAAAAAAATTTGATATTAAAATATTTTTATTTTGTAAACAATTTCTATATATATAATTTTTAATAATTTTATTATAGCAATTATTATCCGCTATTATAAGTTATATAATTGCATAACTAATAAACACTATCAAACTAATATTTTAATATTGCATACAGAAAAAAGCTATCTAAAATGCCCGAAAAAAGATTGCGGGGTGGGGGGGGGGGGAAGATACATCGTTCGCCATAACGCTGCGCTATCTTGTAGTGGTGTAAACAGAGTTAAATGATTGGAACTTTTCGCTGTGTGTGTTTCAGGTTCTTCTATGCTTCTAGTGCATGTATGTATCCAGAGTTCAAGCAGCTGGAAACTACCAATATGAGCTTGAAGAAATCAGATGTCTTGGCCTTTAGGGTTCAAGTGTTTTTGATTTGAGTAGCCTCTTATGCTATTGATCTTATAGTGGTCCTTTCACAATATTTTCACCACAATCATCTTGATGTTGTGGTATCATTTCTTCACATTACTATCAATAAACAATAGGCAACTGGACATTGTTAAATATTAAGAATCCTACACTGATTAAGAATAAGATTTTAACTATAGAAGTCACATGGCACACTCTCCTTTACAAACTAGTTTTTGTGGTACTTTCTTTCTGGAAGGTTTATTCGGTTTGGTTGCGCGTCTTATTATGACATACCTTCAATATATACATCTAAAGAGATTCCAAAAGTAACCAACACATAGCTGCTGAAATCATCATGTATCATCCATATTCAGCAATAATTTCAATAAGACCAAATAGCAGAGACAACTGGTATGCGACTGAAATTCTCAGATATACAATAATTTAACTCAAACATTATGTGAATCTAGAGAGTGGTCGCAGAATATACCGGCGTGGATTCGAGCAACTCCGCAAATCTCCCGAGTATATCTTGTAAAGCATCCATAAACTCCTCTTCTGCGGATGCTTCAGAGGTTTCTTTATCTCTCTTAGTCAACTGAGATTGTATTGTCTCGTAGAGAAGAGCTACTGATTCGTTCTCTGAAGATAACGGAGGCAATCCCAACTCCTTTCCGTTCTCTATCATCAAGTTCTTTATAAGATCTGCTCGTCCTTGGTTGTCTTTCACCATTTTCTCCACGAGACACTTGAGTGTCTTCTCGTCTGCTAGAATCTGAGAATATAATTTGATCGAGCTAGTCAAAGATCCATGCTATGTTATAAGCAAGGGAGAGCGTGTGGCTAACCTTACGAAGCTTTGACCCATTGAAGATCTCGACGTTCTGGACGATGGTGATTGGTTTCTCATGAAGGACGTCTGCTATTTCTTGTAGAATTGGTTGTAGTAGTTCTGCAAACTGTGCTTGTCCTAGCTCTTCATCGCCATCAGCATCGTGCTTCTTAATGATGTTTTCTAAGATGGGAAAGTCTGTTCCAAACAAACTTAACGGAGTTAAAACACCAGAATGGGAATGAACGAAACGATTCAAAGGGCAAAGGAATTGCTGGAGAATGGAGAATCAAAAATACATCATGACATACTATATGAGAGTTGACTTTGATCACTTGAGAAGGAGGAAACTACAGAATAAATAAATACATGAAAACTAAAATTTTGTAAATGATTTACGAGGTTGATTTTGCATTAGACTAAAACACCAATAGTCACTGCTATAAACTGGTTTCAAAAGGCTGCTCACATAATAAATCCATGAACTTGCTCAAGATGGTAAGTGTAAAAGGCAAAAGAAAGAAGAAACCTGAGAGTGGAGGGACACCCATCTCAGCACCCATGAGCGAAAGAGCTTTTCGAATCTGTCTCTTGGGAAGCTTTCCTTTATCTTCTTCATCCAAATCAGTGAAGAGATTCTCTGCCAACATTGCAAAATCATCCTCATCTTCCAAAATCAGCTTCAACGTGCTCCCATCCAGAATTGAAACCACAACTGGAGTATCTGTAAGAAAAAAATAAACTCTACAATCAAAATTGAGATCACAACTAGAACATCTATAATAAAAAAATATCACTCTACAATCACAACTGAGACCGAGCATTTGATTCAATCAATCTATAAACAAAGCCTATTCTCTTTTTTTTTTAAATGACTAGGAGGTTCTGTGCTCGTAGACATCGTACATCCTCCTCTAGGGTGAGATCCAAATCATCTTAAATTCACTCTCCTTTGGAGAAGAGACTTCTCCCAATGGTACTTGAACCTATGACACCTTAGACACCTACTAGATAATCTAATATTCTAACCACTAGGCCGACTCCTTGTTGGTAACAAAGCCTATTCTCATTCTTACAACAAAAAACGTAGGCTAAAACCAAGCGAGTACGGCCCAGTGGTCTTGAGGGAGCTTCGGCCCCAATACAGTTCGAATCCCGCTGGCCACTGGGGGCAAAAATTAACATCCAGGCTTCCTGGCAACCGAGGTGTACTCCGTAGGCTGCCACAGACACTCGCCGCTAGTCTGGATCCACCTCACTGGGGGGCCAGGATACATCGGGTTACTCGAAAAAAAAAGAACTTAAGCTAAACTCTATGATCAACATCAATCAACGCACACATGATCCATTCCGGCTTAAATCTATTTGACCAGATACGATTTGCGGAGTGAATTCAATCGCTGAAACACAATAGCGTGAAGGGGGGAAGGGATGATCCGGTTACCTGTAAGAGCATCGGCGACGGCTGAGACGAAGACTCCGAGTTTCTCACTCGCTTGCTCACGGTTAAACTCCGTAATTCGGAAGCTGACGTCATCTCCCGCGGAGACTCGGGAGATCGCAGCGTCTTTGATGTGCGGCGGCAGTGAGAGCCCCGAGAGAGATTCAGAGACCTTGGATTCGGAGATTTCGAGAAGCTGAGCTCCGGTGACGCCGTGCTCGAGCTCCGGAAGGTTGAGATCGATGGATCTGAGCACCGCACCGTCGAAGATCGTCACTCCCGCGTTCGACATTTTGCTCAGAGAGAGAGAGAGAGAGAGAGAGAGAGAGAGATCACCTGTGACTTGAGAGGCTAGGCGACGGTGAAAGACCGTTTTTAAAAACTTTTTTTTTTTTAATTTAGTCAACGGAAACGCTGACTCGCTGTTCTTAACCTTATAGATAAGGCCCGATATTACGGAAATATTACGTTATTGCCATTATGGGCCTGTTATAATGGGCTGCTACACAGCTCATTATGTGAAAGATGAAGAGCATGTTTCTCAACAACATATTTTAGTATCTTAAAATTATTGATCAAAATCTCACAAATATTGCAATTTGTTTTTAAAACTATTATTTTCTTTCTTCACTTTTTTTTTTGTTTTTTACAATTTTAATTTTTTTTTATTAATGAAAATTTCCCTTAGAAATTCACCAGTGATGCTCTAAAAATTCTCAATATTCTTCATGTAAACAAAACAAAATAAAACATTGTGTCTAATTTGAAATTTTATATTTTCTCTTAAAAAGGAGTTTTTGAGTTTTAATCTGATGTCAAATTTTATAGCATTATTAGAAGAAGGAAAAAACTTATGTTTAAAAAATCAGACTTTATTTTTTATTCTTATTTATTTTAGATGAGAATCTGAATATCTGGATAAAATGAAAAAAAAAACAGATAAGCATTTAGAACCAGAAGAAAAAAAGAAAAAAAAAATAGTTTAGAGCAGTTATGGCGACATCTGTTGCGACTCTATCTTCTCCTCCACCAGTTTCTCTGCCTCTCTCGTCATCTCGCTCTTCCTTATTCTCCAACTGCTTCACAGTAACGACCCGACCAAAGACCCGTTCTCTGGTGGCCCGAATCCGACCGGAGCAGAGGAGAAAGGCACTCACTTGCAATGCCCTGTTTGGTCTCGGTGTCCCTGAGCTTGCCGTGATTGCTGGCGTCGCTGCGTTGCTTTTCGGACCCAAGAAGCTTCCTGAGATTGGTAAAAGTATTGGCAAAACCGTCAAAAGCTTTCAACAGGTTTGGTCATTCCATAAACTGATCCAGTTTTATGTTTCAAGTTCTTAGTTAATTGTTATGGGTTCTGTCTGAACTGATGTCAACGTTCGGAAAGATTGGAACTTGAATAGAAAATTGCTGGTTATTGTTATGGCTCTTGGTTTCTTCTCAAGATACTTAGCTTCTGCTTGTATGTTTTGTGTTCCTTTTAGCTTTTGTCTTGCATTGATGAAGAACTTGTGGTGTTTTTGTTTGTTTGTAATGGATGCAGGCTGCAAAAGAGTTTGAGTCTGAGCTTAAGACGGAGCCTGAAGATTCTGTTGCTGGCTCATCTCCGGTGGCAATGAGCAACAAGGCAGAGGAGAAAACTGAGGTTTTGTCAAGCTCCAAGGAGAATGTATGAAGAATGATGAGGCTTTAGGATTTGCTTCTTTTTTTTTCATGTAGCTACAACGGTTTATGAAATGATTTTAGATCAAATACTCTTGTTGAAGGAAGCAGAGTAGTCTTCCTGTAAGAATTGGCTCCATGGTGGTGTTTGAATCTGTAAACCTCTTCTTCTCAAGAAGGCAGAAAAACTTGCAAACCAGTACAGAGAACTCTCAGTAAACCAACACGCTAGAACTGAGACAAAAACTAAAACAAAAACAAAAACTCAGGACACTCTAAGATCTTGTTCTGGAGATTACAATTCCAATCTGTAGAACAAGAGTAATTTTGTCTACATGATTTATTCACTGAGGTAGCTTTTATCCCTCTCTAACCCACCACTACGTCTTGCCTGCACCATTTTCACCGCCTTTACTCAGCTTCTTTACTGTCTTCCTCTCTCTTTCTGGCAAGTCCTCCCAAACACAGCAGCAGAGACTTCTTTTTGAGCGATCTCTACTTTGTCTTCGCCATCAGCCTCATCATCTTCACTCTCTTGCTGTCTTTTGGAAGCTCATCATTACTCTCTTGTTTGAGAGACTCCTCTTTTTCTTTGAGACTCATTTGGTTAATCCTATTTTAATATTAACATTTTTGTTTGAGAGCCTCAATGGATCCTTCACCAATGCAGTGATTGCTCTAAGGCTACTCTCTTGTTTGAGAGACTCCTCTTGTTCCCTCTGCACAAGTATGTAGAGAGAGCCATTACTCTCTCTATGTTTCATTTTACTTTTCTATCTATTTTGTTCTTCCCTCTTCAGAGAGATCCTACTTGGTAGGATTCTATATCTCTGTCCTATCTCACCAACTAAAATAAAATAAAACAAGTGTTTCAAGTTGAAACTTAAGAGTCACAACGTATACACACTCATTAATGAGACTGCATCACAGAACATGCAACAGCTTGTGCCCAATGCCTTAATCTTTGTTTCACTTGTTGAGGTTTGTCCCCTGCACAACTCAAATTCACAATGATTGCTCTATGTATATTTCTATTAACCATGGGAATATAAATCAACATTTAAAAGTAGGTAATGGAATAGCTCTTTTACCTGAATCGGTTTTTGGGCTACAAGGTATGCTGCTTGAGGAAGCATAAGTAGAAGACAATGAGCCATCTCCTCCATCACTGCTACGCCTGCTACTAGGTGAAGGGGGAGGGGAAAGCTGCCTATTCATTTATACAACACTTGTGAAGTATTTTTTTTTTTAAATTCTAAAATAGTCTTGAATCACAACAAAGATTTGAGATTTTTTTTTTTATATAAAATGATTTAATGCCATGGTAAATGGTATAAATAAAAGAAAATATTTGAAAATAATAGATTTATTTTCTTCATTTATTAAAATTAACAAAAATGTTTAGGAAATTTTTTTGTATTTTATTAATGGATTTTCCGTTCAAAAAAAATACCATTTATTTGAGTGGAATGGAATGGTTATTCCATCAATTATACACAAATACAAACAAATTAGAAGAAAAAAATTCCTAAACATTTTTGTTAATTTTAATAAGAAATGAAGAAAATAAATTTATTCTTTTTATGTACTTCATTCATCTTTTCACATCCACTTTTATTTTATTTCACTAATTTTATTTTATGCTTACCATTTTTATAGTTTTGTAAATAATTATATTTATGGAATCCTCAAAAGTATATTGTGAGAAATGCAAAGCATATACTTGGAACTTGGAAGCGAGATGATCCGTTTTAATCTCGTATACTCGGTCAACGAACAAACCGGCAACGAACACTCTTCAGCTCTCTTACAATCGCCTCGAAGCGCTATTTACAATGCTTGCACGTACCAAGAAAAAGAAAGTTTAGTTAAATCAAAAAGATCGTGATCCCAATTGAGATTAAATGGCGATGGAAATAGCAACTCCGATTCATGCACCGGTTACATCTCCGGCCAGCAACCTCATCATATCAGCAACAACGGCCGTGGAAACTCAGAAGAAGAACAGGATTCAAGTTTCCAACACCAAGAAACCCTTATTCTTCTACGTTAACCTCGCCAAGGTAGTGCAAAAATATCCGTTAATTTATCACAACAACGGTTTCTTGATGTCCAAGCAACCATATTTTATATATGAATCTCGTGAGTGTAAAAACTGATCATTTATTCATGTGTATCTGATGCAGCGGTACATTCAACAGCACAACGAGGTTGAGCTTTCTGCACTTGGTATGGGTAGGTGTCAACATGGCCGGATTTAAATATATATATGCATTTTAAGTCGATCTTAACAAAACTCTTTTTCGACAATTGTATAATAGTTTTTTGAAATTTAGTGGCGTCTCATATAGTTGTGCTCAGAACCGACATTGGGTTTCAATTAGAATCATTCAATCTTTAGTCTCCCTTTGTTTGTTTTTTTTTGGACAAAATGTATCCCTTTGTTTATGTGTGTGTTTAAAATACTTTTTGAGTATTTGCAGCGATCACAACAGTGGTTACTATCTCAGAAATTTTGAAGAACAATGGACTTGCAACCGAGAAGAGTAATTAAGATTTCTCTTATTTTTCATTAACATTGTTTCATCCTTCTTTTTTTGTTTCTTGAAATTTTCATTTGTGTGAAACAAACAAACAGAAGTTCTGACATCGACAGTCGGAATAAAAGACGAGAGCAAAGGGAAGATAGTTCAGAAGACAAAGGCCAGTTTTTCTTTCTTTCTCCAATTGCTAAGCTAAGATTTTAAGTATTGTATTGTCGGTTTCATTCTTTTGCTTCTGACGTATACGTACAGATTGAGATTGTGTTGGCGAAATCAGACAAATTTGATTCTCTGATGACTCCAGCGCCGGAGGAGGAGGCGGTGGCGAATATGGGAGAGAAACCAATAGAAACTGAAGCTCGTGAAGGCAAGAAGGAGTGACCACCTAAACAAATTTCGAGGATTAGTATCATTTTCTTTATAACTATAACAAGGAAACTGTTTGTGCGACGACACATAAAAAAGAATGCTTTCTTATTAACTCAAAAGTGAAATTTTATGGAAAGACAATGAAATGTTATGTTGATCATATTTCATATACTTATTTGCGAAGTGAATTTGGCCTTAGTTGATAGGTGAATATTGTTGTACTTGTACTTCGTAAATATTCAGTCTCTTTTAGTTCATAGCTTACTTCTAATTAATTATTTTGTCTTTTTTATTTAGTTTATATTTTTCTTCAAAAAAGTTTACACGAGTTACATTTGTTGAACAATGTAGAAATTTGAAATTTTATAACAAATGAATATAATTTTAAATCTTATGAACTAAAGATTGTTATTAGTAATAAAAAATTAAGAAACAAATGTATTAAAAATTAATGGAAAATGAGAAAAGATATTGGAGTAAAATACATACTTATTTTGAGTTTATTTTCTTTTAAAAAGAAAATTGACGGAAATCACTAGAAATAGTGTAATGGTCCTTCATCTTCAATGGACTTTTATTTTAAAGAAAAATATAAAAAATGAGGGAGAACCATGTTCCTATGGTACTTCATTTTGAAAAAGAAAATAAGTTTAAAAGTAGTATTGTCTAACATTTGAGGAATAGTATTCGCAATTTTGTTTTAATGTCAAATCTTTTTATTTATAAATAAATCCTTACACTTTATATAGTTTTATTTTATATCTAAAATTTAATATTTGTATTTATATTTTAACAAATTATTAATACTTTCATAATACAATTATAAATTAATATAAATCATGGTATACTCTTTTAATATTTGAGTAAAATTTGTATAAATATAACGAATTTTATTAAAATTATTAATAATATAACGTATTTAGAATATTATTTTGAGAAAAAAAATAAACGTAACTATTGAAGATGTTCAATGCATTTCTAAATACTATAAAACATTAACTTGGTATACAAAAGAAAAGAGTGAGGAAATTAGGTTAAGTGGTTCTTGTTTTTATTAGAACTCAATAGTACTGTCACTTGCCTTTAAGCATTTCTCATTATTTTAAAAAACCGACAGTTAACATTTAACAATGCTTACCAAATTTTCGGCGAGAAAAGATATAAATTATACGTGGACATCAAATGTTTGACACATCGGAGTTATGTTGTTATGGACTTTTGCAGTAAAATGTGTCTTTCTCATCTATTTTCCGTGCTCACCTTTAACTATATTCTAAGGATTTTATTTGCTGTTGATAAAACGGTAGTTTTTCATGTAGTTTTAATAAATAATAAATATTTATATATTAATTGCTATCAAGAAAAATACGAAAATATTTTTTTGGTAAATACGGTTAAATATCAGTAGAACATTTCTTTTCCTATAAGACTATTAAATACTATTCTCTATGTTCTTTAAAGTTACATATTCTAAATTTTTCACACGTTTTAATAAAACACATTAAATTTACATATTTTTTTGTGTTTATCTTTTTTTCATAATTTTAAGCCAATAAAAATTAAACTAGAATAATTAAGTTTTTTGAAGTTTGTAATTAGTTAATAAAATATGCATAGGAAATGTAAAAAATAGATTTTTTTTTAAACAAATATTTTCTTTAGAATATGTAACTTTAAGTAAGTTACGGTTGAAACTTGAAAGCAGGTCTAATCTATTAGGGGGCTCGCCTTCGAGCATCTCTCAATAGTACTGTCACTTGCATTTAAGCATTTCTCATTTATTTTCACTATATATTGCAAAGCATGTCAAATCTTGATATGACGTCATAAATCTGCACAACTGACAAGAAGTGTCATTTGGATGGAAGCGGTCTTAAAAGACCGACGCGCTGATATTCTTCCTCAACGTGGTTCCCACCTTACACGTTCAACGTTCATTTATTGTTAGTGGTAAATTGTGGCAGGTACATGTTTTCTGACCACAAAATCTCTCTCGGCTCAATAGCTTACTTTTCAACTTTTCATTACTTATCTTATTCTCCAATATTTTGGTTTTTTTTTTGTCCACTGATATTTTGGTAATTAATCGTTTAAATATAGTAAAACAAGTTGCAAAAAAAAAAAAATATAATAATTTTTGCTATATAGTAAGCGTGGAAACACCACTACTTATTATCTATGAGGCACAATTAATCGAAAAAAAAAACAATTCATTTATCCCTGCAGATTAATTTAATTTTAATTGGTAATACTATAGTTTTGGCTACTAATATTTAATCAGGTAAACACTAAAAGTAGAGCCTCCGTGGTTCATATATGCAGAAGGAATATCTCGGATCCTTATTTTGGTATAAACGAATAAGATAATTTTGTTTTTAGCTACATCTACTAGGGGGGCTTAACGTGGAATTAATATAAGCACGTAAAGATCATTTAGCTGTTAAATCTTTTTATTTTGACAATTTCCGACCATCGAAACGTACTTCAAGAACTCGAGTTAAAGATAATGCGAGAAATTTTTATACTCCAAAGCATTTTAAAACTTTAGAGATCATTTGGCCAAACGTCATTAATACCTAAATTTCAAACCAAGGAATTCGGTTAGGTTTTCTTGCTTTTCCTAAATTATAAATTAAGACAACTCAGTTACAAAAAAAAAACGCCCTCTAAAAAATAAATTATATTTTTGTTCAGTTTTAAATTTAGTAATATAAAATTAGCCTATTATTAGGAAATTTTATATACATTCTATGACTCACTGACTAAAATTTTTAATAACTAGATTTATATTTTATTATAAATTGTATCTTTATATTCACAATGTTGAGATCATCCATATTGAAACAGATGAAATAGTATAATTATTTAGCGCTAACACAAGTTTATAACATTAAAATACAGTTTAAGAAAAACAAAATTAAAATATATTTTAATATAAAAGGGAGAACATGCATATTTTAAAAACCTAAGACAGTTGAAATAAACCGACAGTAAATTTAAAAAGGGAAATTTTCGAAAATAGAACAAAAAAATAGCATGGTTGTCCACTCAATATAATACCATCATTAAGTTGTCTTTTTAGTATAATTTTTTTTATAATACCAAAACTAACCATTGATTAATCAAAGTAAATACATTAAACATAATTTAAAAGCTTAAATGAATTTTAAAAAGTTTAATGAAAAGGAAAACAATGTTTTAATTCAAAAGTTTATATTTTTATTAAAAAATTTAGTAAAACTAAAAAGTTCACAAACGTTTTAAATTTTTATAAAAACAAAACTATGTAAAACGTTTTTATAATGTTTATTTAACTTTTTATTAAAAACTTTCTTAGAAAGCTTTATTTTTATTTTTATAAAGTTTATTTTTATTAAAGTTTATTAAAAACGTTTTACAAAGTTTTATTTTATTTTTCTGTTTTAAAAACGTTAAAATTAAAAAATTTATTTTTTATTAAAAGTTTTAACAAAAAAGAGAAAAACATTTTTAAAAAAAAAGTTTAATAAAAAGGAAAAAACGTTTTTGACAAGGTAAATCGACCTATACACATTTTAAGGAAGTTCGAATATTTTTAGAATATTTTCTTAGTTGAAATTTCCTTAATTTTCGCAAAAAACATGTTTTCTTATCTGTAGAAGACACATTCTACATTGTGTAGAACAATGACAAAAGTTCAGAATGCAATTTCTACCTCATGTAGATGTACGAGTAGTGTTTAGATTTTCCATTCCGAGAATTTTAGAATATTTCATAAAGTAGAAACTGCATTCTGGAGAAAAGTAGATATCTTTACAATTAGTAGAATTTGGATTCCTCATATTTAGAATTTTAATTAAAAGTAGATTGTTCGTTCTAAAAAAAGTAGATGAACTTGTATAATCTAGAATTTGTTTTCTACTAACTCGTTTTCTGTAGAAGACAAAATATACTTTTGGTAGAACATAATTTAAAAATTTTATTTATTAAGTTTTTCATCTAAACAAAAATATCATTTTGCTGCGCGAATGTTTTATTAATTGTTTATATTTTTAATAATTTTTTTGATTCATGAAACTATTTATTTCATTAAGTTTCAGAAATAGAAAGAGTAAAAGGAAGAAAGAATAAACAAAAAATGATTTTATACCAAATAGACAACCATGTTATTTTTTTTTTTTCTGTTTTGACTTCAAACTTCAAACCTCAGAGTAATAAAAGAATTAAATGATACACATATATGGAGATTGGAACGTAAGCAAAGGTCTCATAGATATGTTTATTGCAGGTCTATTAGGTTGAGGTTCTTATCAGTCTTTTAGTTTTTAACTAAAAAAACTAAAAGACATCTCTTATATCTTTTATTTAAGAGACGTCCTTTATCTTTTTAATTGTAACTAAGAAAAACTAAAAACTGTCTATTAAATAAAAAATATTAGAGTCGGCTCTTATCCGAAAGTGAAAAAAAAAACAAAACAAAAAACAAAAAAAATGTCAAATCATGAATTAAAAACCCCAAATTAAGAATACCCTTTAATCATGGTACAAGAGAATTGCAGTAAAGATGTTCTCACTTTCTCTATAATAAGCATGATTCGTCACGTGATCTCCTCTTCTTTCACAGGGACACAGAAAGGATGAGACAGAAAGAAACCAACAAAACCAAACCCCAAACCCAAGAAAAGGAGAAACAAGACTCTCTCTCTCTTAAGAGACTTCACTGTCTCTCTGTCTTTTAACGCAAAACGACTTTTTGTGGAGGAGAGAAAGCGAGGTATAACACACACAAGATGCACATCTTCAATACTTGAAGAGTTTTCTATATACACAACGAGTGTGTGAAAAAGACACAATACAAAAAGCTTATATCTCCCCTCTCTCTTTCTCTGTCTGTGGGTGGCTCTTCTTTTACCTTTGGGTTTAGTGGTGGGGGTTTACTCTATAAAACATTTTGCAACATATAAATATAAATAAATAAGAGCAATCAGGTTTTATATATAATAGCAAAAGAAATGCAACAGCACCTGATGCAGATGCAGCCCATGATGGCTGGTTACTACCCCAGCAATGTCACCTCTGATCATATCCAGCAGGTTTTCTTCTTCTTCCCATTCGTCTGCTACTTCTATTATATTATCTTTTCCTTGTATCTATGCTGCTTCTATTATATTTATCTATTATCTATGTTGTTTTTTGAAACTTTTATCCATGTTTCTTTGTATTTTAAAAGAACCAGAGTGATGAAATTCTCGCTTGTAAGAGCCCCAGAGACCCCTTTATTTTGCTTTCTCAGACTCTCACAACATATTTAAACGATGGTTTTCTCAAAAAAAAAAAACTAAACTCATATTTTGATTATTGGGTTCTTTGCCATGTATTTTATATTGATAAATTAGTTTTAGTTATACTATTTCTGTTTTGTAATGTTTCTATCTTCTGTATTGTGCATAGCTTCTCTTTCTTTTAGCATGTCACTAAATGATTATTTCAAGTTTTTCTTCTTGTCCAGAGAGCTTCGTTGTATCAATTTTACATCATTTTTGCCGGTTTAGTTAGAAATCATTAGTCTAAACCGAACAAGCTTGAAAACTTTTATGTAAATATAAGATTTTTTAGGCCTATATGTCTTTCCAAAGGTTGAAGAGATTCTTTCTACTGAAAAAAAAGTTTTAGGGTCCATCTGTTTGCGTTCTTGAAACATGTAATGAAAATAATGCGCCAGAACAGACAAATCTAGGGAACAGAAGCTTTTTCACATTTCATGCTTTCTTTCTTTGTCGTGTTTTTCGTGGAAGTTTCATAGATGGCAAAAACCACAAAGCCATTTATGTGAATGCGGTGGTCCTGTTTAGATTTTTATCATTAGATCTATCTATGTGTTGTATTTGCAGTCCAAGTGTTCCTTTTCTTGCTTACATGACCAGATATACTTTGTGGTCCGAACTACATCTGGTCCTAATCTCACTTTTGTGGTCATCCTCAAATCTTTTCTAAAGAAAATCTTTCATACGCTTTTGTCTTTTCATATATGTCTTTATTCCAACAGTTAAATAACTCTCTACTGATTAGTGAGGTGATGATATTATTATTAAACTATAGTACTTGGACGAGAACAAATCGTTGATTCTGAAGATAGTTGAGTCTCAAAACTCGGGAAAGCTCAGCGAGTGTGCCGAGTAAGAGCAAAACAAATCTCCTTTGATTTCATTTGTGTTATATAAGGAAATGATCTAATGGTAAAACCTAATGATTACAGGAACCAGGCAAGGCTTCAACGCAACTTAATGTACTTAGCTGCTATTGCAGATTCTCAGCCTCAACCTCCAAGCGTGCTTAGCCAGGTAAATCATAATAGTTTTCAAATTTTATTGTTTTGAAATTGAAACAAACTCATTGGTATTGTTGGATTACATACATAGCAGTATGGATCTGCTGATGGTGGGTTGATTCAGGGAGAAGGAGGGTCACACTATTTGCAGCAGCAGCAACAGGCAACTCAGATGTCTCGGCAGTCTTTAATGGCGGCTCGATCTTCCATGCTGTATGCTCAGCAGCAACAGCCTTATGCATCTCTTCAGCATCAGCAGTTGCACCATAGCCAGCTAGGGATGAGCTCAAGCACCGGAGGAGGAAGCAGCGGTTTTCATATCCTTCAGGGAGAGGCTGGTGGTGGGTTTAATGAATTTGGCCGTGGGAAGCCGGAAATGGGAAGTGGTGACGGCAGAGGAGGAAGCTCCGGGGATGGTGGAGAAACCCTTTACTTGAAATCATCAGATGATGGGAACTGAAAGATTGTGAAGTTAGTGTGTGTTTTGGCTAAGTTGCTTGTTGAAGAAGCAAAGAACTCTTATCTACTGTGGTTTTTAATTTTCTCAATGTTTGTGCCCTAAAAAGTGAACTCTTCGTGGTAGTGTACCGTGTAAATCTGCTCGCTCTAAGTTGTGTTCGTAATCTAGTATGTTTTTCTCAAAAAAAAAACAAACTCATTGGTATTGTTGGTTTATATACATAACATAATAAAAATATTTAATTTTAGTGTATAAAAAATAATTATTATTTTTTGAAATTTGATATTTATATTAATTTTATTATATTATTTGGTGTATCCAATATATATTGCATAGAACTTAAATGTGGTTTTAGATATAATATTACTAAATCTCATCAAAAATATATTAAATGTAAGAAAATATAAAGATAATTCCATTGTGAATAGAAAACAAATAATATAATAATAGGTTATTACTTATATAAAATATGTTTACAGATATATTATTAAATTATAATTTTAATGGGACCATATATTTACATAGAATTTTCCAAAAAAATATTATTTTATTATTTTATCGATTTGTGTCAAATTTTGTACCGGTCTAAATTGGGTTCGGCGAAATTTATTAATTTATAGAGATTATTAATTTACCGTGTATTAATTTATAGACGTTCTACTGTAGTACTTCGGATTTTAGAAATCCGAAAACTCAGAAAATGATTAAGAGAACATTTAGAAAAAATGAAAGATGTATCAGACTCATTAAGACATCTCCCAGCCCACTCTATTTTTTACTCTAAAATAGAGTTTAAAATAAAAATGTTCCAATGAAATTAAATTTTTTTACTATATACACTACAAGAAAACAGCGGTATTCTGACGGACATTCCGACGGAAAATGAAATCCTCGGAATTTTCCTCGGAATTTCCTCGGAATATACCGACGGAATTCCGAGGAAACATCAATCCGTCGGAATATTCCGAGGAAATTCCGAGGAAAAATGTGTTCCTCGGAAAAAACCGACGGAATTCCGAGGAAACATCAATCCGTCGGAAAATTCCGAGGAAATTCCGAGGAAATATTATAGGGATTTTACAAAATTCCGAGGAAATTCCGACGAACTAGTGATCGATCGATGCGTTTTTGGACATATACCCATCGATCGATCACATTGTTACGCTTTGGTCCATCTTAGTGATCGATCGATGCGTTTTTGGACATAAATCCATCGATCGATCCGTTTATAAAAAAACATTCGAGATTTTGAAACCCCAAACACTAGTTCCTCGGAATTTCCTCGGAATATTCCGAGGAAATTCCGAGGAACACTTGATATCCTCAATCGATCGATGGGATAATCTCATCGATCGATCACATTCTTACGGCCCGATGCATCTACGTGATCGATCGATGCGTTTTTGAATATATATACATCGATCGATGCGTTTATAAAAAAAAATTGACGTTTTGAAACCCCAAACACTAGTTCCTCGGAATTTCGTCGGAATATTCCGAGGAAATTCCGAGGAAGAAGAGGGTTTCCTCGGAATTCCCTCGGAATATTCCGAGGAAATTCCGAGGAAATAGGGTTTTTAAACCGCAAAACACCTATATAACCCTTATTAAGGGTCTTACGTTCATTATGAAGTCAAAAATTTGTTCCTTACCCTATAATAAACACTTTTCCGATTGTATGAACGAAATCCCCACAACATAAGAGAAACACTTATACACTTTAATGAACGGTAAAGGGAATACTTACAATTCGTTTTGAAATTTTTTATTCCATGGTTTATGCTCATCTATACAAAGAATCCTCAATGGTATGCATTACAATTGTATAAGAAATGAAATACGGCAAAAAAAATTGATGTTTTGAAACCCCAAACACTAGTTCCTCGGTATTTCCTCGGAATATTCCGAGGAAATTCCGAGGAACACTTGATATCCTCAATCGATCGATGGGATAATCTCATCGATCGATCACATTCTTACGGCCCGGTACATCTACGTGATCGATCGATGCGTTTTTGAATATATATACATCGATCGATGCGTTTATAAAAAAAAATTGACGTTTTGAAACCCCAAACACTAGTTCCTCGGAATTTCCTCGGAATATTCCGAGGAAATTCCGAGGAACAATATAAATTAATAGAAATACATGCACAGGATATTTTTTTCCTCGAATTAATGAAAATATTCCGAGGAAATTCCGACGGATATTTAAGTGGCCGTCGGAATTTCCTCGGAATATTTTCATTTAACCGGGCAAACAAGCCGCCAAATATTTAGCGAAAATTGAAATTGAAATACTGAGGGAATTCCGACGGAAAATATCCGTCGGACCCAAGGTTTTATAAACTTGAAACGCATCTTCTTCCCCATTTCTCTCTTCTTCCCCATTTCTCTCTTCTTCCTCTCCGGCGATCTCTCTCTCCTTCCGGCGTTCTCCACCTTCTCTCGCGACGATCTCTCCGGCGAATCCTTTCCATTCCCTTGCAAATCATGTAAGGACCCTATCCCACTCTCTTAGGTCCTATTTGTTAGGTTTTTAAGTAGATTTGATGATTTTAGAAGGTTTTTGATATATTTTTGTTAGGGTGATTGGTTAGGATTGTGATTTGTTGTGTAATAGGTTTAGAATTGTGATTTGGTTGTGTTGAATTGATTTAGAACTTTTTTTATAAATTGTTCATTATTTTTGTATTTACAAAACGTTTTTTCTATATAAATTCGATTTTACAAAACGTTTTTTGTATATAAATTCGATTTTTGGATTTATAAAAGATGATTTCATATTTATTAAAATATTTATATTTATTAAAACTAATTTTGTATTTATAAAACATTTTTTTGATTTATAAACACTATTTTTTTTATTTTTGTATTTATAAAAACTATTTTTAAATATACAAACCGTTCTTTGTATATAAATTCGATTTTTGGATTTATAAAAGATGATTTCATATTTTAAAATTAATTTTGTATTTATAAAATATTTTTTTGATTTAAAAACACTATTTTATTGTTTTTTGTATTTATAAAAACTATTTTGTATTTATAAAAAGATGATTTCATATCTATAAAAATATTTATATTTATAAAACTAATTTTGTATTTATAAAACATTTTTTGATTTATAAACACTCTTTTATTATTTTTTGTATTTATAAAAACTATTTTGTATTTATAAAAAGATGATTTCATATTTATTAAAACTAATTTTGTATTTATAAAACATTTTTTTATTTATAAAAACTATTTTATTATTTTTTGTATTTTAAATATGTTTTCTATTTCAATTTTAATTTTATATTTTCGAATTTCAATTTAAAAAAATAAATTTATAATTTTTTTTTTTAATTTTGGAAATATTCCGAGGAAGTTTATCCCTCGGAATATTCCGACGACATCTTCCTCGGAATATTCCGAGGAATTTCCGACGAACTTGTGGTCCTCGGAAATTCCGAGGAAATAGGGTTTCCTCGGAAATCCGTCGGAAATTTCCGAGGGATTTCCGAGGAAATATGAATTTCCGAGGAGTTATTTCCGAGGATTTTTTTCGTCGGTATGTCGTCGGAATAGCGTTATTCCGACGACATACCGACGATTTTTTCCCTCAGTATGCCGTTGTTTTCTTGTAGTGATAATAAAGTAAAAAATATCTATATATAGAGTAAATTGTTTATTTTTTGTTCATCAATCTATTTTTCACTTTAAAATAGAGTACTATAACTCAACTCTATTATAGAATCACTATATTTTAAAGTGAAAATAAGATAAACTATTAGAGATGATCTTGGGTTGCTCAGATATTCAAGTTTGAAGTTACAGATCATACAAATGCGATCTCTTATGACTCAAGAGCTGAGTTTAGTGTTTCTTTTTTTTTTGCAAATTAAAGGTTGGAAATTGACTAGCTAATGCATATGAACACTTAATTGTCTCCATTTAGTAATTCAACATCACATTTAAAACTTATGAAATAATAGAAAAAAATGATAATGGTAAATGTAATAGCAAGTTTTTTTTTTTTTTTTTTTTTTTTTTGATTAACCTGGAGGGACTTCCACCCCCAGGGGCCAACCCCTCGGCGCGAGGCGGACCATTTGGTACTATTGGGAATTAGATACCCAATTGTCTGGCCAGCGCATCGAACCCGCATGTTCCGTATTGGGGTTTTTTATTTCCCCTCAAGACCATCTGGGCCAGCTACGCTGGTTATGTAATAGCAAGTTCAAATCAGAAATACAACAAAGTGATCAGAAGATAAAATCTTATTCTTCAAATGCTTCAGCGATCATGGAAATGAAGGCACTAAACTTACCTCCCCCTTCTTCGTCCCCACCATCATCTCCTTCTTCCTCCTCCTCCTCCTCCTCTTGTTCTTGTTCTTCTTCTTCCTCCTCCTCCTCCTCCTCCTCCTCCTCCTCGTTTCCACCGCCTCCGTGGTGACCCTTAGGCTTAATCTTCTTGAGGGTGGCTCCAAGACCAACCATGGCTGCAGCTATCTTCTCTCTCTTTGATCCCTCTTTCTTCTTGTCTTCGTCTTTCTCATCTTTTGAGTGATGGTGGAGGTGGAATATTCCTCTATGTTTATGGGATTTTTCTTTCTTTTTTTCGGGTGATGACTCTCGGATGCCTCGTTCGACATGAGCAGTCTCCACGGTTTCATGCAACTGTTTCTCCATTTCTCTTACTCTTTTTGCCTTTGTGTATTTTTTGTTCTTCTGAATCGTGGGTTGAGGTCTCTTGTGTTTAACATGCGCACTTATAATAAGCACAGTTCATGGTCCACTACTTGATAATTTATTATGATGTCAACCACTCTAGTGGGTAATGATTAATGAATGCAATGTTGGCACCAACGCTTTGACTTCCATCCAATCTTGACCGAGCAAAAAGACTACAACAATAGTTAGTGTTTTTTTATATTTGAACATGAGTTGAATTAGTCTTTTAAAACAAGCTAGAGATTACCTGCACGCCCGCGCGGGTGTTAATTTTTATTTTTATAAATTTATATTCTTTTTTCATGATAAGTATTATATATTTATATGTGTTATAATATAGTTAATTGTATAAGTATTTAAATATTTTAGGTTTTTATACATCCGAATCGAACTCGAATCAAATAGAGTAATATGATTACTTTTGGTTATTTGGTTATTTTAGGTTAAGTTTAGTTTAAATTCAAAATACCCGAACTGAATCAGTTAATATTGTTACTTTTGGTACAAATATCCGAACTGATCTTAGATACATTAGATTTTGGATATTTGTAGGTTTCTATATATCAAAACTAAATTCATCTTTACTTGGGAAGACCCGATTCGAAGCCCACATGAAAATTTATAATACCGGAATGAAGCATAGTTTCAAAACTCAAAAAATCTGATACCAAAAAGAAATAAGTCGTAGCTGAATAGGTACCCGAATGTCTATGTCTAATTGATTATGTAAACATAAAAAAACCAAATTTGTTAACCATTTTGAATTTTTGTCACAAATAAAATATTTTCATTCAAATATGTCAAACTATTATAGTTAATATGTAAAATAAATGCTGTCAAAATATTAGAGTAAATATAATTAATGAAGTATAATTAAAAAGTAAGAAAATAAATGCAAGATAAAAAAAAAATTGAAAACAAAACTAGTAAATGATTTCAATTTATTTAGTAAATATAATAAATGAAGTGGTTATAATTGATTAAAATATAATGAAAATCTATTAAAAAAATCACTTAAAAATAGGCAAATATCATTTGTAGTATGATATCACTTTGATTGATTTCATACCTAAAAAATATGAATTGCATTTCGAGTATCCTTGATTGTAGGTATAAGAAAATCGGTTGAACATAGCATTCAAAATGTTTTAGCTATATTTTGTTAACGTTATTAATATAATATTTGTCATTAATGGCAAACCATGTTTTAGTATGTAATTTATTCTGGAAATATTAAACAGAAAACATGTTTCATATTCCACATTTGTAATCTATACAAACCGACATGACATTTGATTGTATGTACACATATAAAATTATATATATGATCAACAGTTCCATGTTAGTATTTATGTTAGTATATAATCTATTGTTGTTGGTTGAACAAAAAAATAATAATCTATTGTTGTTAGTACCTAAACTATTTAATATTTTTTTCAAATTCAACGTAATTTTAACTCGAGTACAATAATTTAATTCAATTTGTGATGAATTAGAGTTGTCTAGTTTTCTGATAAGTTATAATTTAGGTTTACATATGTTTTTTCTTTGGTAAAATAAATTCAGTTGACCAGACAATTGATTGGCGTTGGTTAAAGTTTTCGAAGATGGTTTAATCGTAATATATGGTTCAGTAGTTAAATAAAAATTGAAATGGTTTATTTTAAGTATTAATCATGGTTTAGGCCAGTGGCATTAAAATGTAAATATTCAAGAAAAATCAGGGTTAAGATTTATTTGTATTCCTGTTTTAATAGTTTAGATGGTGTTTTTTTTTTTTCATTTCTTGCTTGCTAGCATTATTTTAACTCAGAGGCGGCTATGAAAATTTAAAGGCTCCAAACAGTTGACAAAAAAAAAAAAAAAGGCTCCAAACAAAGCTGACCTTTTCATTAATAGTTGTAACATCTGAACAAATAAAAATAAAATGAGTGTAGACCGGTGGTGAATGACTTGGTTCTCTAGCAGCAATAGATGACTTAGTTTGACTCAAAGTAACGAGATTTTCTTACAAAAAAATGGCCTCAAAGTATTTTTCGTATGTGAAAGTCCTCTTGGACTCTGCCTTTCATTCCAAATCTAAAGACCCAGTTCTAAATGGGAAATGAGACTTGGTCAAGACCCAGTTCTAAATGGGAAATGAGACTTGGTCAAGCAAGCATAACTATTGAATTAATATTAAATATGATAATGATGACCTTCATCCACTTGGATTTGGATATATGGCTCTGACTATAAAACACTTGTGGGGATAATATATTAGAGTAAAACAAATTTTCAGCTGTATTACGCTGATATCATCCGATCAAGAGAAAAATGTTTTTAGTCAATTTAGAGCAAGTCAATCCATTTGAACTTCTAATGGACTTTTATGATTAAATTAGTAGTTAAAAAATGATTTGAAAAGTTAAGAACTTTTGTTAGTGCAAATAATTTTTTTTTTCTCCAATAGAAAAACTTGTAAGAATTCTTAAATAATTTTTTTTTTAATAAGTAGAATGACTTAAAATAAAAACATACATAAATTTTTTAATAAAAATAAAACACAAATATTATCAATCCTGCAACAAGTCAATTCTTGCTCTAGTCATGCAGTTTATGTTGCCTGCATGCTGATATGTTCTATTTCTTCAGATATCATCAATGATGCATGATGACTTAATTGCAGAGTGCAGGAACAGATGCAGTAAGGCAAGATGATGAAGCAAAGTTTTTTTCTTTTAACTATGTAAAGAATCTCAAATGACTCAAATGACAGTAAATGGAGTCATGTTTCATCTTAGTCATACGATTTACTTATAACCTTCACGATTTTCCAGTAGGACGTGAATAGTTCAGTTCCAAATTCAAGCTTTCTTTCTTTTATTGATGTTTGCAAGACAATAATTCACACACCAAACTCTTTACCAAGTTTTTCATTAACCTCTGTGTTCAAGAACCATACAAAAACAGTGAAGAGGTTTACAAAAGCATCCACAAGAGTACATACCCCTGATGATGATGATATAATGTGCACCAAAACCCAAGATCAACATAATGTATCTCTACTACCGGTAGGTAAACACCAAACTTGCAACTGTCATAAGATAAACATATAATCTCCCACCTTTTCAACATTTCGCCCGATACATACCACAAAACAAAACCCATTGTGGCGATTGATACATACCCTTATCAGACAGAGACCATTCCTCGACATTAACCAGTTCATACTCCACAAGAGACAGATTGTTATCCTCTTTCAACAGGTTCAGTAACCTCAACACGACCCCATTTTGTCAACAACAAGCCTCATCGACCCCTTGAACATATCAATCTTCACAGTAGTCCCTGGCTTCATCAAGTCCACTAAACAAACCCAAACACACAGAAACTTTTTAAGTATCAAAAAAATAGTTAAAGTCATCAACTTTAAGTAAACCCATCTAACATCACATCCTAAAGATTCAATCTTTATTTCACAACGACTCAAAAGATTCAATCAAAAGGTCTCACCTTGATCGTTGCGAGCGGTGAAGAGGATGGAAGCAGTCTCGTCTCCGACCAGACACTTGGCGATCCGATTGGGTCGGAGGTGAGAAGAAGCGGCGTTTGGTTTCTGAGGAACGGAGGTTTGGCCGACGACTTTGACGGTCAGGGTATGTCCGCTCGTGCCTAGTTTGAGCTGATCGACCTTGAGGAAGACGGGAATCGAAAGCATGAACAGTTTGTGCCATAGACTGCAAATACTGTTTATCAGTGAACTTCCCAGACGATCGTCGCCGCCAGGACCTCCACCTACTCCGGATTAATCATGTTCTTACTCCACAATAGCTTAAAACTGAGTAATACATTACTCTATTTTTGGTTTCACTTTTCTCTTTCCTCTATTTTCCACCTTGTGTTTTCCTCCCATTAACTCCACTTATATTTACTCTCATTTACTCTATTTTAACCGGTCACACTCTATGTTTGGTAGTGATAATTAATAGTTGTTGGTGAGTGATATAGTAAATGACTATATACACAGTTGGACAAAAAGACTATATAAACATAAATGCATTGTATTCGTTTTAATGCATATACTGGTTTTGTTCTCTAACAAGAAAACTGAAATACTTTTTGAACAAATTAAAAAAAAATGTGGTTTATGCAAAATCAAAAAATGGTAAGAACGGAAAAACAGCAAAAGCAACAGTATTTTTTTTTTTTTGTAAATGCCACAAAGCTATAAACCCATCTTATTCAAAATTTTGAAATCATGATCACGAAATAGTCTCTAGTCACTTAATTTCACAGCCTTGCTCTCCAATCGCATACTATGCATGAGCTAACAAATTGCTAAATAATAGTAATTAATGTCTCACTTTTCCTTTTGTATTTGTGGATTTGACTGTTAGTTAGAACATAAACATGCCTCTTTCACTGCTCTTGTCTTAGCCGCTGAGAAGATGATTAACCCACAAACCCATTAGAATCTCTTAATGAATATTTTAATAATTAAATGTAACTAAGAGCTCTAGTTAAGAGACACAATAATTTTTCACTTCAATGCTAGTTTCTTATTTAGGGGTTCTTAGAAACAAAAAACAGACAAGAAAGCAAATTAGAAACAAAGAAGTTGCAGAAACAATCCCAAATGAAGTTACTGCAGCTGAGAATTGCAGGAAAGAGTATCCTAACATTTTACCGTAGGTTAATGATTAATCGTCTCTACATCCTAGCTCCATAAAACTAATTGAATCTACTGGAATTACTTCTTATTATAACTATGTTATGATGGAACTACTAATCTAGATGATGATTCTAAACTCTAATGAGAAAGACCAGTGCTCTCTGTAAACAAGATAAGTACGAGAGCAAACATAATAACTCAAGATACCTTTTATCGATACAATCTACACAAAAGAACTCTCTTCCACAACTCAAACAGCTAACCAAATCCTCACATCCTCTGGTTCCACACCAATGGCACCTCTTCTTGGCCTTAACCAATTTTTCATTGAAAGGAACCACCTTTACAGAAAATCACACAAAAACAAAATTAAGAAACTAAATGTGTATACAGAAAAGTGTAAAGCTTTAAGTTATTTTCTCAATTACCTGCATTTTCCAAAAAGGTATAGGTTCAATATTCTTAGACCTGAATCTTCTCTTAGTCAAAGAAACAGGTTCTTCACCTGCTTTAACATCACAAGGAGAAGGAGATGACACATTGCTTGTAGTCGGAGAAGGTGGAGAAATAGCCAAATTAAATCCCTACCCTTTAAAGCCATTGGCCATCCCTGAGCTTGTATTGGTGTTGGCTCAGTAAATCCCAGCTTAGCAATTGCGTTGAAAATGTTATCTATCAAACAGATAATCAAAGAGATAAGTCCACAAAATTAAACCACTAAACCAAAAAAAAATAATCATAACTAGAGAATGTTAGGTGAACAAAGCAGCATACTTGCACTCACTAGAGGGAAATAGCATCGAGAATCTTATCTATCAAACATATAATAAAAGAGATAAGTCTACAAAACACAACCACTAAACCCACAAGACATGAACTGAGAAAAAGTGTTAAACAAAGAAGTCTATATGTATGATAAAACAAAGCTACCAGCTCGGATAATCCATGAAAAGATACAATCTTTACACAAAACCCTAGCTTAATACTGATAAAACATGCAATCTATGAAACTATGAGATCCGAAACAAGAGAAAATTTTCCCAGATTGGAAAATCAACGATCCAATCAAAATTCTCCAGAAAATAAAAAATCAATTAAAGTCAGGATTTGAGGATATATAAACAAAAAGATCTCACAAAGAATATACAAAATCAAAATCGGTACTGACCAGTTTGGCGTTGATATTCTTGTTTCCAGTGGTGGCCATGTTTGTTAATCTGAAGCTCGGGAAATCGAAAAAGGGAGAAGATAGAGCTCACAAGAGACGTCACAAGAGAAGATAGCTTATGTTTATTGCCATTTTTCATTTTTTTTTTTTAATTCTTATTAAACTAAGAAAAGCTCTTAAGAGCTCCGGATAATCATGGTCTAAGAAGCTGACATCTTCTGCTACCAATTCCACCGCCAGAGAACGGAGACGCCGTCGCCGGCGTCTCGCCTCCGTCTAAATCCGGCTCTTTCGGTGCGCAAGTCTCTCACTTTCGGGACGATACAAAAACCCTTTACGATTTTATATCAAAATCCGATGCAAAGTATTGAACTTTGTGTAATTTTGATTCATTGATCACTTGTTTGATCTTACTTAGCTTCTAACTCCTTTCTAGGGATGATCTGCAAATGATATTACAAATTTTGGTATATTACTCTTTCTTTTTATGTATGTACCTTTCTTACTCTTTGAGTTCCCATAGACACTCTCTGTACTTTCAAATGTGTCATATCTTGGAGCAAAGACCTTGTTTTGAGGATACAGTGAAGAATGTGTAGATTCTTGTTTTATAAGACTGCATATTTTTCTCTCTTTTTTTTGCTGGAAGTTGTCTCTCTGATTGATGGCCTTTGTTTTCATGAGTACAATGACAATGATCTGGTATTGGCTGATGCTTGCATGTTAAAGATTCAAATCAGTTTCTTTGATCATTTGGTTACCCTCTAGTGTAGAGTGGGCAGAGTTTTGTTAATATAACTCCTGGTGAGGTGAGTATTTTTTTTCTCTCTGTAATACTATTTTAAAGGCCTGCTTTTGAGGTTATGATTTGGTTAGGACTGTGAATTTATTGGTTTAGAAACGCAATCTAACGTCACTTGAATTCGAGTGTTCTTATGTAATTTTTGGATTTAATTTGATAGGATGTGGCCCAGAAAATTATATTTTTTTCGCTGAGCAAAGCAAGCATGAGTTATGCGTTCTTTCGGCATCTGGTGCCATCTCTAGACTCTAGTGCATCCTTGTCTAGCCTAGCAACAGGAACCAGTGTATCTGATCAGGTGATTCTCTTGTTTGCTGTCTATTCCCTCTAAACTTGTCTTATAAGTTTAATTTACATGTTTGCTAGCTATCACTAAGTTTAAAAACTTCTTCTTTTTTTCTAGTTTAAAAAAACTTTTTTTTAGTTTAAAAACATTTGCATGTGAATAGAACGTTTTGCCCATTGCTTAATACCACAAAATTTGTCTAAGCTTGTCTCTGGTTTTCCTTAAAAGTGATTCTGGGTACATTTCAGCTTGAGAGAAAGAAAGATGGAAGAAGAAATGGTGTGAAAGGAGATGATGCGTCGAGAACTGGAAACTTGTTACCTTCTCCTACTGGCGCAGAATTTTTGCATGGCTACCATCCTGTTATGGAACATCCAAACGAAGAGCATCATACTATGACTAGTGGCGGTGCATTGGGTGGTGGAGCTCATTTCATGAGGCGACCACCTCAGGTAATGCACATGACACCTGCCCGGCCTTCTGAATGGGGCTATGATTTGTCAGGTAAAGAAAAGCTAATTATGTATATTGTTTTCTCGTTTGTATTATTTGGGCATCTTTGGTTACTTGTATTCTTAGCTTACTAGTTTGGACTATTATGGTGGGGATGTTATGTTGTGCAGGAATGAGAGGAAATGGGTTATCAGAAAATGGTTGATTAGTAATGATTCAAGTTTCTGAAGAAAGCTGTTAATGAAAGTTTAAGCATGAATCAAGGTGAGAGTGGACTTATCATATCATATAGTGGCCTTAAGGGTTTTTTTCATTGCAAAGGCAGAGAAGAAAACAGTGATGCTTTTTGTTCTTTGTTCAGTGTTAAATATTATAGTAACTTCACATCCTTTTCTGGATTCTATTTCCTTTCAATCTTTTTTGGCTCTTTTTCCCCTGTAATCAGTTTTTTTTTACAAAAGGAATTGCTCATTTTATGAAATACTGTATAGACAATTTGTTTTGATAAGTGGCTTTTTAAGTTTATGCCTATTCTTGCTTGTAGCAACAGATGTGGCGGCAAAGGGTATTTGATATGCCGAATGTCCAAATTGTTGTTTCACTATCCACAATAGGCATATGTCAGTTTTTTTCTTCTTTTTTTTTTCTTTCGAGGATATTTCTATAAGTTCTTCATGTATCTCAGTCTTATAATTGAGCACTGGATGATTACTATGGATATTAATAATACTTCATGTTTTTACACGGCACCTGATGTTCTCGTTAAGTACATGATCTGTTTTATGTAAACGCTTAAGTTTATTCTATGTCAAGCTTTATACTTGTAGAAACGTGTGATTTACAGATCAGGTTTTAAGTGTTGATAATGACAAGTTTGATTGACCAAAACATATTTTACGGGCAAGGTTTGATAAAATTCTAGTAACACAGTAAAAATGGTGGATCTAAAAAAAAAAAATCTTAAAACGTTCTTATCATATTTCGTTATCATTTTCTTGTTTGTCAACAATATTGTGCTACTTGAAACATTTGTTTGTCGTGCGGATAGGTCGTCTTTGTTACGCCTGCGTGTAACATCTTTTCTCGCGTTTCTGTCATACGTTGTTTGTTGCTTCCTTCTTTCGCAAATGTATAGATAGGGTACACATGTGATGTGAGCATAAAAGTTACTTCCATGTCAAAGTTACACATGTAAGTGAACCACATATGGAAGTTTAATAGACCATTTATCCTAAAGGCATAGATCCGAGTTCGAATACTAAAATCAAAGATCCAAATACTCTAAATTTTTCGGATATCCGGATCTGTCACAGACCTTAAAAAAATATATCACTAATTAAAAATAATATATTTTATAAAAAAATTAGAACAAACACCCAGGTAAGTAGGTCAAGCTCTAGTTTATGCTTACATGCGTATCTATCTATAGAATTTATTAAACACCTTAACCGCCCGACGATGAGTACATATATTTCTACGTAACTCTCGTTCAATGGTGTTACACTACTGCATTTATATGTACGGGACTCGGGAGTGTCAAGTATGTAATTATGTATATGTGATGTGTACAAATACTTTTGTTTTGGCTGGGAAAATGTCGGTATGTCTTTAACATACAAAAATCTAAGCTTAATTTATTAAATAGTACTACTAAAAACAATCAAGTGATTAATGCACCCTGAGAGGGAAACAAGAAGGGATGAAGAGAATCATTATGCCATGTGAAGAGTCTATAAATATGCTTCTCTTTTACCAAATATGGATCAATGGTATTTTGCTACAAATAGGAACGACAATTCTGAATATTGAAGAATAATGGTCTTGGTTTAACCAAGAAAGGTCTTAAAAGCTTAACCCTATATAGATCCATGGTAGTATGACATTAAAAGGGCTTTAGTTTCCAAATGCTGGAACTCTGTTCCCCGTACAATGTTCTATCTAAAGGAAAAAAAAATTATTTAAAATCTATATTATAATAGTTGAGTTTTTGTTCGCGTCAGTGTTTTGTGAGCCTCATTTTTAAAAAGTGTGAAAAAGTGTCAAGCCCATGACTCGAACCCGGGTTATTGAGATATAAACACCAATATTTATACCACTAAATTAAATGATACTTTGTACATTGAAGGCCGAACCTGATATATATTTATGAAAGTTGGAAGCCCTTGCTTCTTCGGCTTCCTCTGAGGGTCGGGCCTACAAGTGTATTATGGGTTTCATTTTTAAATGAGATTCATCACGTTATATGAAAAAAGCTCAAGTTTGCAACATATTGTAAACTGTTGTCGTTTAACATGAGTTTGAGCTCTTTTCATCACTGTCTCAAACAAGTCTGAGATACAGAGTTGCGCCGCGTGTCTGTTCGTAATCTATTTTTTCACCGGTGAAATCTTCATGTCTCCATCCTAAATCGCTTGATCATAAATGTTTCTGATTTGTAGCCCCTCTGTAAACCCTATATATATGATTCTCATCTTTGATGAACCAAATCTGCATATCCACAAAACTCATTGATTCTTCTTAGCTTTAACCATCTTCTAGAAAATATTTCTCTCTGCCTCTCCAGTTTCTCAAACCGGCGTCCCGGCGTCCGTCACTCAACCTTCGAGTCTCTCCGTCTTGGTCGTAGTAGTCAAAGCATAGCCTCTGGCTTCCTCCGCCTTTGGGATTCCCTGAACTTCAAGAAAGACAGAGAGTTTGTGGGAATCACAGTTCTCTTCCTTGATGAAAAGGTAAGTTAATTTTCGATCTATCACACTTATTTAACATAATTATTTTAATTGATTTCCTGATTCTTTGTTGAATAATACTATTTGCAGATTTCTTGATTCATGGGTTTACTCCCGTCGGACGTGCTAATCATTACATGCCATCTTTGAAAGCAGATTCTATTCTGAAAGTTGATCGTTTTGAGGTTGCTATGTGCTCAAGCATGTACAAGATAACTGATCATCGATTCCTCGTTCGTTTCATCTCACTAACCATTATTGATGAAGTAATCACGGGTGCTCCCGAGATCAATCTCCAGTCAAGATTAGACTGTTTGGAATCTCCAAGTGATTGCGAACACAAACCTAGAACTTTCAGGTATATTATCATATTGCATCTGAGTTTATATTATGTTTCGATATCATAACTGATATTTAAACTCGCAGATGTGGTTGGGAAAATCCGTTATGTCCAGGGCTCTGACCTCACCAAAGAAACAACTCGAGTAGTCATCCATCTCCTCATTGATCCGTAAGAAACAATCAACACATAATTCCCTTTATATTTGTTGTCTATATTGTGCTAACATCAATAATCTAAAATATTTTCTACCCAAGATTTGTGGTCGTCTATTTATCTTTCTTACTTATCAATCTAATTTTATACAAATCTTTATTTTACAGTGTAAAAGAAACCACAATAACCCAAACAATCAAAACACCAAAAACTAGAATCCCAAAAAAGACGAATAATTAATGATCACCTCTTTTTTTTCTAATCTTACAAATAAACTTCAAAACAAATATACCAAACCAATCAACTCAACTAAAACTCAACGACACATACATTGAGCCAGCTAAACAAATACAAACTACACAGCCAGATATTTAACAATTTACAAACTTACTTTCGCAGATGCTTACGAAGAAGAAGAAGACGAAGGCGACAACCAACATCAGTGAAATTACCTAAACAAAAAAGCAGAGTAAGTTACAAACTCTGATAAATACAACTAACAATGATTTTTGTTTACATATTATCCATTAAATAAAAGAGAAAGAAACACAATACCAGGAGATACAAGAGACAATCCCAACAGACACAAAGGCGGCAACAACATCTCCACCTGCTCACTCTTCTTGTCTTATGAAAATAGCTTACATGCTTAATGTCAACAGGCCAATGCTATTGTCTTCTTATAAGAAATACATATATTCGTTCAAGGCCCAAATACTAATTGTCACTAATTTTATAGTTATTTTTACAAGTCTTCATGTATTTGTTTTAATGGTTCGGTAAAAACAACAAGTTTAAAAATAAAAAAACATATAACCAACATAATAAGAATACAAAAAATTATTACTTAGTACACACGACTTACACAACTAAGTTGGAGAAAAAAATCCAGAAACAAAAGGTACTCTCAACAACCTTAATATAATGTGTGTAATCTCAACAGTACAAGTAACAAATTAAAAAGACAAGCAAACAATAAGTCTCAGTGACATAACAAGCAACACCACGAACTATATCAATCACATTACTAACACAGTTTAGTCCTTCATAAATGGAGAACAGTGCATACACAGTTCATCATCACAACTCTAACCCTATAACAATAAAAAAATTGAAAAACAATGATCAACCTAAAACGTAAAATTCACAACTACAATAACCCTAACAAATATTGAGATGAAACAAGAATTCTGGCCAAGCGCGGAAGCAATACCTCTAGTAATGGTACAATAATTCACTTAAAATAATAGTACATTAATATATGACAATCTGATTATAATTTCTAGTAATTAATTGAGGGTTTAGTGTATTTACACATTATATATGCAATAATTAGCATTTGAATTCATATTTTAGACCTAAAGTAGAAACACTAGAAGAATCGAGATTAACGGTGGTATCTTCAACAAAACTGAAACATGGTTAAGGAGCAACACATTTAGCCAACAATTCACATGTATGAAGAATCGAGATTAACGGAGTTTGTATACGGCAAACCAATAAACGTCGACGTTGGTGTCAAATCAAACCACTGTTGCTTCTTGCTTTCCACTGACAGAGATGGATTCCTAATTGCGTAGTTTCTCACGCGCTATTTTATGGCTCTACCTTTCGTTTAAAAGGCGCCCATGTTTGATGTTTATTTTATTATTATTATGATTTTTTTTTTGATTAACCTCGGGTATCCCAGGCCCATGGAGAGGCCCAGACTAATCCTCAAGAGGAGGTGCAGCCCACGGATAGACCCTTTTTCCGGGTATTCAAATGGGCTCTAAAGCATAGGTCCATATCCGTGTTAGGTGACCAGGATAATTGTGACTTAGTTTCGTGCAGCAGGTGAATCGAACCTGAAACGTGTTGGCGTCTCAGTCCCGTCTCTTACCACTCGACCGCGATCACCCCGGTCTATTATGATATTGTTATTGAGGTTTGAGGTTAGCGATTGACAATTCCATTTTGATCATTCGACTCTGATCTTGTATGCCAAACTTTTCTTGGATGATGGTAGTATCTTTGTAAATTATTTGAAAACGTAACATTTTTTTCAATACGTTTATTTGTTAGAGATGTCTCACACATGTAAGATGAGATGAAAGTTCGTAAACCTAATTCACAAACATGAATGACTCCATTTCTTACTAAATAATATCAGATTAAAAGCCTCTTTATAATCTAATCTTGTACAAGTAACTGTAGAAAAAACATAGACCAGTTCAATTTACATTAAATTGATCCAACTAAAAAAGTATAGTTAATTCAATTTACTAAGTATATATCGAATATCATTTAAGTATATATCGCATACGAATCATTGATTCAACTGTTTACAAAAAAAAAATCATTGATTCAACTTAATTCCATGCAACTCATATTTAATATATATCTCTGTGTTCTTTTTCACATTTTTTTAATTATGAAGTTTTCTACCCGAAACTATAACATATAGAATTTAAATGGTAAATATATATAGAAATTTTGTTATTATCAACTAGCGGTTTTAATCGTTATCATTTTTAAATTTTATATATTAAAACAGAAGTCATAACCTTGATTCATATATGATTTTTAAAAAAATGGACCTAATGAACTTATTTCTATAAAGTCATGTTTAGGGGTGTCAAAATGGGCCATGACCCATGGGTTGATCCAACCCAAGTTGACCCATTAACCCAAATGAACTGTTTATTTTTGATCCAATGGGTTAATAAGTTAATAGGTTAATGGGTTAATAGGTTAATGGGTTAACATGTTAAATATGTCTATTGGGTTGGATCAACTATGACTCATTTAGTTTTCAATTAAAAAATCATTAATAAACCCAATTCTCTTCCAAACCCAAGATTCAATTTTACTTTCTCTATCGTTGCATCGAACTGATTTCGTTTTTTCCGCCAAAATCACAAAAACGCGTTTTCTCGCCAAAATCGCAAAAACACGTTTTCCCGCCAAAACCAAAAAACATGTTTTCCCGCCAAAATCGCAAAACACGTTTTTTCCGCCAAAACATCAAAACGTGTTTTCCCGCCAAAACCCAAAAATGTGTTTTCCCGCCAAAACCACAAAACGCGTTTTTCTCGCCAAAATCACAAAACGCGTTTTTCCTCCAAAACCGAAAAACGCGTTTTCCCGCCAAAATCGCAAAACGCGTTTTCCTGCCAAAATCGCAAAACGCGTTTTTCCGCCAAAACCGCAAAAACGTGTTCTCCCGCTACAATCACAAAACACGTTTTCCCGCCAAAATTGCCAAACCCCGTTTTCCCGCAAAAATTGTGTTTCCACCTAAATCGCAAAAACGCGTTTTCCCGTCAAAACCGCCAACTTGGCCTTAACTTAAAAATGGTTCATTATAAAGATGTTGGGTTGATGGGTCAACCATTAACCCATCTGACCCATTTAATTTAATGGATCATGGGTCAATCCAATCCATTTATTGAATGGGTTAAGTTGACCCATGAACCATTAACAATAAACCCATTTGGGTTATGGGTTGGGTTGACCCGTTTGACCCGTTTTGACGCTCCTAATCATGTTACATTTAATCTCTAATCTTATCATTTAAATTTTGGGCATACCAGAAATTTTTATTGGACTATCAATAATTAGATTTAAACAATAGATGATCTATTGGATTTATAGATAATATAAATTAAATTGATATAATTTAATGTTGTAATACTATACTTCCATATGTTAATTATTTAAATATTTGTCGATGTTAACTTTTAAAATGATTAAGATTTTTTTAAAAATAACAAAAATCATATTATCTAACAATGATTAATCTTTACTATCTTAAACCAATGAAAAAAAAAATTAAACTATATAGTTTATTTTAAACATTAAACAAAAACTAAATGTTTAATTATTTACTCGATAATATAAATCTATGAAGGGAAAAATTTAATTTTTTAAAAACTTTCTAAATTTGTGAAATGTTACAATATCTTTGAATATGACAAGAAAACAATATTTTACTAATCTTTATATATATAGTTACGATTTTAATAATGAAATAATAATCCGAAAATATATATATATATAGAAGAAAATACAAATACATGTGAAAATTTGAAAACATTTATTCAATGAAAAAAATATACCGTAAACTTATTATGTTTTAAAAATTGATAGATACATATATATTATAATATATACCAATTTAGAATTGAAAACAAAATGTTTATATAAAAATAAATAAAAACAAAAACCGCGTGGTTGTGCGGATCGAGATCCAGTATCACTTAAAGCCTTATGTTTAGGTTTTGTTTTAAAAATAGAATTTCTTAAACGTTTTAAAATCAGCTAGCAACTTTTATTCTTTATTATTTTCTGTACAAACATGTGCAAATACTAAATCTCAATATAACATATCCTCTACAAATCTAGAGCATAATAAATATTATAGAAACAATTCATGCCATCAAGTCTGATAGAAAACTGCTAGTTTAACTTTCCCCGCGTAATATGTCGAGTTAAGCTTTCATTCGTAAATCTTCTAAACTTTGGCTGGAATATAAGCAAAATGTTATAAGATAAACTTTGAAATGATCCTCCACCCCTTTACCAACTTAAGCACTATGATCATCTACTCATCAAGCACTATGATCACCCACTCATTTACCAAATCAAGCACCATCTTTGATATTTTATGCATTGTTGTTCACTATAAATACCATCACTCATCTCACTCTTTTGTACACCAAAAAAAAAACAAGAACAAGAGTTTATAATCAAAGAACCATTACATCTTCTTCTTCTTACTTATAATAAACTCTCTCACTCATAGTAGTGTTATTTGCTTCCTACGGGTATTAAATTCTACTCTTATTTAAATTTCTCGATACTATAAATTATAAGTTATTTCATAACACGTTATCAGCACGATCACTCTGCGATTCGGTAAAATTTATTTGTATCATTTATACCCTGTTATAATGGTCGGTATACCGCCTCTACTATTATTTATATCATGTTATAATGGCCGGAATACCGCCTATATTATTTACTAGTAATTTAATTTATTTATTGGTCGGCCGAGCCGCCTTATATCCTGTTTATTATTTATTGGTCGGCCGAGCCGCCTTATATCCTGTTTATTATTTATTGGTCGGCCGAGCCGCCTTATATCCTGTTTATTATTTATTGGTCGGCCGAGCCGCCTTATATCTTGTTTATTATTTATTGGTCGGCTGAGCCGCCTTATATTATGTTTATTATTAATTGGTCGGCCGAGCCGCCGTATAATTTATTTATTATTCTGCATTGATCGGCTGAGCCGTCGCATGATTTGTTGTCATATAACATAAATATTTCATTGTCATAATTTTTCACTTTTATGAAATTTTATAGATTTGATTGACCGTTTAATACGATATTTTCAGACTAATTTTTGGTGCACTCGATTTAACCCAACGGTCACAAAGAAAATTTTTCAAAAAATTTCCCCTTTCTCCAACGGTCATGAACAGTAATTTTCATCTATAAATACAACTCATTTTCACTTCATTTCATCATCCAAAACATCTCATCTTCTCTCAAAAATTTCAAATCGCTCTCCTCCGATTTTTCAAGAAAGATGATTCGCGCACTTTTGTTTTTATGTGCCATTTTTATTTGTGTTTCTATTTATGGTTTATTCGATGGAGAATTTACTCCGAGTGAATTTAAGATGATTATCGGTTTAATTTTATTTACATCGCTTCTCCTTGTAATTGCTTGTATGGTTAATGTAAACGGTTTTTAAATTATGAAGTTCTAATAAAATTATTATTTTGCGTTTTACAAATGGCAAACGTCGAGAAACTCCAGTTCCCGGCTCTGAAAAAAAAAACCGGCGAAAATTATGTCAGATGGGTCACAAATGTGAAACCTTATCTTGTAATAAAAAAAAAAATATAACCGAAGCGATAATAGTCGGCAACAAATCGCCACCCGAGCATATAGCCGAAGCGATAATCTTCCTGAAGAAGCATTTAGATGAGAATCTAACTCACGACTATGGAGACGTTGAGGATCCAGCCGTATTATGGCAAGCCTTGAAAGACAGATTTGATCATCAGAAGGAAATCAATCTCCCTCACGCTCTTGAAGAGTGGAAATGTTACAAATGTGGATGTAAAGGACATTGGTCCCGTACATGTCGTACTCCCCCACATTTGTGCAAGTTATATCAAGAATCCATAAAAGGAAAGGCTAAAGAGATGAACCTCACGAAAAACGTTGAAGGGACCTCATACCTTGAATCCTCTGATTTCGCAAATGAGCTGGACTAGAATACTCTTGAAGAGTACGGAAATGTTTCTAATAAGACTGCTGAATAGTCCTCATTTCTAATATATAATAATTATGTTTTTCAAAGAATAATGTTGTTTTAACAAAAATATATGTATAATTATTGTGTGTTTTCTTTATATAATCAATGAATAAATTTCACGTTTCACTTTTATTTAATGTTTATGATAATTTCAGAAATGGATCAAAATACTAATGGAGCAAAATCCAAGAAACGGATTCGTGAAATATGCATACCAGATAGTGGAACAACGCACACTATTCTGAGACAAAAGAGATATTTCTCTGATATAAAACCGACAAGAATTGTCGTCAATACAATATCAGGTCCTGCAGACGTGATTGAAGGAACTGGTAAAGCAAACTTTACTTTGCCGAATGGAACAAAATTTTCCATAAATAATGCTTTATATTCTCCGAGTTCTAAAAGGAATTTGTTGAGTTTTAAAGACATATATCTTCACGGATATGATACTCAGTCTGCAACTGAGGATGGAAAGAAATACATGTATGTAATTTCTGAAAAATGTGGCAGAAAACACATATTGGAAAAGTTTCCAGAACTTCCTTCGGGATTACATCATACTTATATCGATGAGATCGAATCAAATCTTGTAGTAAAACGGAACCCAGAAGAGTTCACGTTATGGCATGATCGCCTTGGCCATCCAGGCAGTACAATGATGCGTAGAATCATAGAGAGCTCACATGGTCATTCACTGAAAATCCAGGAGATTTCTCAAGGGAATAAAATGACATGTGTTGCATGTTCTCTAGGAAAATTGATCGTAAGGCCATCGCCAACCAAAATCGAGAAAGAATCACCAAAGTTCCTTGAAAGAATTCAAGGTGATATATGTGGACCGATACATCCACCATGTGGACCATTCCACTATTTTATGGTATTAATTGACGCATCCAGTAGATGGTCACACATTTGTCTATTATCATCTCGAAATGTGGCATTTGCGAGATTTCTAACTCAGATAATCAAACTGCGAGCACAGTTTCCTGATTATACTATTAAAAGAGTTAGACTAGACAACGCTGGTGAATTCACATCCCAAGCATTCAATGACTATTGTATGGTAATGGGAATTGAAGTTGAACATTCGGTTGCTCATGTTCATACGCAAAATGGTTTGGCTGAATCTTTAATTAAGCGTCTGCAATTGATTGCAAGACCATTGATCATGAGATCAAAACTTCCAACCTCTGTATGGGGACATGCCATTTTGCATGCAGAAGCACTCATTCGGATCAGACCGAGTGCATACCATAAGTATTCCCCACTTCAGTTAGCGTTTGGTCGAGAACCAAACATTTCCCACTTTAGAATCTTTGGTTGTGCGGTATATGTGCCTGTAGCACCACCACAACGAACAAAGATGGGACCACAAAGAAGGTTGGGAATATATGTTGGTTGTGATTCTCCATCAATTATAAGATACCTAGAACCACAGACTGGTGACGTATTTACAGCACGTTTTGCTGATTGTCATTTTGACGAAAATGTATTCCCAGTTCTAGGGGGAGAAAACAAAAATGTTGGAAGTGATATAAAATGGAGTGTACCATCATTGTTATATCTTGATCCTCCTACTAAAGAGTCAGAACTAGAAGTTCGGCGAATTATGCATTTACAGAGTATAGCTAACCAGCTACCTGATGCATTTGCAGATACCAAGACGGTAACTAAATCTCATATACCAGCTGCAAATGCTCCTGCTCGTATCAAAATGCCAAATGAACAAGAAAAGGAGGATGACACACGAGAGCCAAAAACACGCCTGAAGCGTGGTAGACCTGCTGGTTCTAAGGATAAGAATCCTAGGAAACAGAAGAAAGCTGAAATATATGATGCACCCAAAATAGCAGAAAATATTTTGGGAGAAATAAATGATAAGGACTCTGATGAATCAGAGCATCATGAATCGAAAGATAATCATGAGATTTCTATTAATTACATCCATAATAAAAGGATATGGAATAGAAATGAACAAAATGATCTTGATGATGCTTTCTCATATATCGTGTCAGGTGAGGTAAATGAAGATACCGATGATCCAGAACCGAAATCCATATATGAATGTCAAAAGAGACATGATTGGAATAAATGGAAAGAAGCAATACAAATCGAACTTGATTCGCTTAACAAACGAAAAGTGTTTGGATCTATTGTACTCACACCTGAAGATGTGAGACCAGTTGGGTACAGATGGATTTTCGTTCGAAAACGAAATGAGAAAAATGAGATTACAAGGTATAAAGCTCGCCTTGTAGCCCAAGGATTTTCTCAAAGACCTGGTATTGATTATGAGGAAACATATTCTCCTGTAATGGATGCGATCACATTTAGATTCTTGATGAGTCTAGCCGCTGATAAAAATCTTGAGATGCGTCTCATGGATGTTGTTACAGCTTATCTATACGGATCATTAGATACTGATATCTACATGAAAATCCCTGATGGATTTAAAATGCCAGAAGCATTAAGTTTCAAACCTAAAGAGTTATGTGCAATAAAATTGCAAAGATCATTATATGGGTTAAAACAATCTGGACGTATGTGGTACAATCGTCTCAGTGAACATTTAACAAAAGAAGGATATGTGAATGATCCTATATGCCCATGTGTTTTCATCAAGAAAACAACATCCGGATTTGTGATAATCGCGGTATATGTTGATGATCTAAATATTATTGGAACTCAAAAAGAAATACAAAAGGCATCAGACTATCTCAAAGGAGAATTTGAGATGAAAGATCTTGGACAGACACAGTATTGTCTTGGCCTACAAATAGAACATTCACAAAATGGTATATTTGTGCATCAATCCACATACACTAAAAGAGTGTTGAAACGATTTAACATGGATAAATCAACTCCTCTTAGCACCCCGATGGTCGTTAGATCACTTAACATTGAAAGTGATCCATTTCGACCACCTGAGGAAAAAGAAGAGATACTTGGTCCGGAAGTACCATATCTAAGTGCAATTGGAGCGTTGATGTACCTTGCAAATTGTACACGGCCTGATATATCATTCGCTGTTAATCTTCTAGCAAGATTTAGCTCATCTCCAACACGAAGACATTGGAATGGAATTAAACATGTCTTTCGTTACCTACAAGGGACTATTGATTTAGGCTTATTTTACCCTAAGGATTCAAATGGTCAAATGGTTGGTTTTGCAGATGCAGGATATCTTTCAGATCCACACAAAGCCCGATCGCAAACAGGATATGTTTTTACTATCGGAGGCACTGCTATATCTTGGCGTTCTCAGAAACAAACGCTTGTGGCTACCTCTTCAAATCATGCTGAGATCATCGCACTCCATGAAGCAAGTAAAGAATGTGTATGGCTAAGATCTATAAGCCAACACATTTGTTCAAGTAGTGGGATTGACAAAAGTACGGGGCCAACTATTCTATATGAAGATAACGCGGCATGTGTTGCTCAAACGAAGGAAGGATATATCAAAAGCGATAGAACCAAACATATACCTCCGAAGTTCTTCTCATATACTCAAGAGCTCGAGAAGAATAAAGAGATTGAAGTAAGATATGTTCGATCATGCGACAATGCAGCCGACCTCTTCACAAAATCACTTTCTACTTCGGTATTCAGAAAACATGTCCATAACATTGGAATGCGTCATCAGAAGGATCTATGATTGCTCAATCGAGGGGGAGCTTACGTAGTTGTACTCTTTTTACCTAACTATGGTTTTTCCCATTGGGTTTTCCTAGAAAGGTTTTTAACGAGGCAACAAAGACGTTGAGCGAGAGCGGAGAGTGACACCGGTTCCCAAGGGGAGTATTACGAAACTTAATTTAATACAAGATGGATGATCAAGGGGGAGTGTTATAAGATAAACTTTGAAATGATCCTCCACCCCTTTACCAACTTAAGCACTATGATCATCTACTCATCAAGCACTATGATCACCCACTCATTTACCAAATCAAGCACCATCTTTGATATTTTATGCATTGTTGTTCACTATAAATACCATCACTCATCTCACTCTTTTGTACACCAAAAAAAAAGCAAGAACAAGAGTTTATAATCAAAGAACCATTACATCTTCTTCTTCTTACTTATAATAAACTCTCTCACTCATAGTAGTGTTATTTGCTTCCTACGGGTATTAAATTCTACTCTTATTTAAATTTCTCGATACTATAAATTATAAGTTATTTCATAACACAAAAATCATTTTGCCAACAATGATTATATGCAAAACTAGGCTGATTAGACTTGTAATCGATATACAACACATCTTTTCAAAATTACTAATTTTCCTAACTATTAGTTTTATACAAACTCAGACTTTTTTTTTTTTTTTTTTTGTCAGCTACCCATCTAAGCTAGATCAAGTGGAGGCAGACAAGCCGATCCTCCGAAGAGCACCTCTGTCTGACCGGGTCTGATCTATATGGGAGAAAATATAGCCTATGTTCCTTGCTTCCTTTGCTAGTGCGTCTGCCCGACCATTCCTACTCCAAAGAATATGAAACAGGCTCACATCCTCGAAGTCTTCCTGTAATCTTTGGTACATCTCAATCTCTGTCGCGAATGTAGGCCAGTCCATCGGGTTAGTAGTCATGTCCACTAGATCCGAGCAATCTGTCTCGAACCGTATCGAGGTTATCCTCATGTCTCTCATACATGAGGTTGCCCAAAGTAAACCTTCCATCTCAGCATGCAAAGCTGAGATGCTCCTACTGCATGCCCGCAGTCCAAAGTACTCAGAACCCATTTGATCCTTAAGACTCCACCCTAAGCCACTAACATTGCCATTACTGATCCATGACGCATCAATTTGACATGTAGGGATTCGGGGTATCCAAGGGGGCACTGGGGAATCCTCCATAGTAGGAGGATCGCCATGATCTTCGTTAGCTTCCTCCTTCTCATTAGCATTCCTCCAACATTCGGCTTTGAGGGACGCGTGTTGGAGAGTGTCAATCGGGGATACGACTTTCCCATTAAAGAGTTTGTCGTTCCTTGCCTTCCAAATGTACCAACAGATCCATGGGAAGGTATCGAATTGTGGTCTCGATGGAGCCACCTCTTTTCTCCTCCAAAACAAAAAGTTCATGTTTTGGTATATAGATGTACTCGGGAAGTAACCCGGAAGGGACGGATAGTCCGATAAAGCCCAGACCTGCAGGGCTGGGGGACATTCAAAAAGAAGATGATTAATCGACTCCACTGGGCCATCACATCTAAGACAACTCCTATCGGTGCCCAGGTGTCTATAAGTGAGCCTCTCTGCTGTCGCCACACATCCCGAGATAGCTTGCCACAAGAAATGCTTCATCTTACTCGGGGCCTTTATCTTCCACACATGGCTCTGAATGCTCGTGATACTCGGTTCTATAGCCCTTTCATGAGTAAGACTCAGCTTGGTTGATCGGAGTAGGTCGTAACCGGTTTTAACTGAATACACTCCTGATTTTGTGTAGTTCCAAACATATCCATCCAGAGCAAAAGAACGAGAGGGTTTTAACCCGAGTACCAATGGAATATCGTCTGGCTGGAAGAATTCTCGTAAAAGCTGGATATCCCACTCCTTGGTATCATTCCTAATAAAGGACTGAACAAGAAGCTGGGGAAGTCTGTATACAATGTGGTCAGCAGGTCTAAGTGGTCGAGCCACTGAGTCTGGAACCCAAGGCTCACTCCAAACTCTCGTATCTCGAACCGTGCCGATTGTTTTTCGTAAACCCGAAATGAGTAGAGGTTTGGCTGCCATAATACTACGCCACCCATAAGATAGTGAGTATATTCGTCGATCTTCCAAGGGGGATGAGTGATTGTAGTATCTTCCTTTTAAAACACGTGCCAGTAAGGAGTTCGGGTAATGGATAAGTCTCCATAATTGCTTTGCAAGAAGTGCTATATTGAAGTCATGGAGATCTCGAAAACCTAGTCCCCCCGAATCTTTGGGGGTACAGATCTCGTCCCATGCTATCCAATGTAAACCTCTGCTGTTTTGTTTTGAACTCCACCAAAAGTTGGAAGTTATGCTCTTTAGTTTATCAATAATGCCTTGTGGAAGGAAGTAACTCGACATTACAAATGTCGGAACTGCTTGAGCCACCGATTTAATTTGAACTTCTTTTCCTCCTTTGGAAAGGAGTCTCGATGACCAAGTGTTGGTTCGTCCATTAAGCTGATCTTGTACAAAGGAGAACACTTTCATCTTCGAGCCACATATTTGTTCTGGTAATCCAAGGTACATTCTCATGCCTCCTTCAGAGGAGAAGCCTAAGACATCTTTTATATCTTGTTTCCGAGAATACTCTACTCGGTTTCCAAAAAACATCGAAGATTTAGACGCATTTAGTCTTTGTCCTGATGCCTTCCCATATATGTCTAGAATGTCCATGATCTCTTTGCATTGGCTTAATTCCGCCTTGCAAAAGAAAAGACTATCATCTGCGAAAAGAAGATGAGAGATTCTCGGGCTCGCCCTCGCAACACGGAGGCCTACATTCTTCGTCTCCGCTTCTGCTCCGTTTAAGAGCGAGATCAACGCCTCCGTACACAAGATGAACAAAAAGGAGAAAGGGGGTCTCCCTGTCTCAAGCCTCTCCTCGGTAAGATTTGCCCTCTTGGTTGTCCATTAACTAAGACTTGATATGTGACCGACGTGACACAACACATAATGAGGTCAACCAGTCTCTCATCAAAGCCCATCTTCAACATCAAGGCTGCTATAAAGCTCCATTCCACTCTATCGTAAGCTTTGCTCATGTCTGTTTTAATAGCCATAAATTCTTCTCTACATCTCTGGTTCGTCCGTAGGGCGTGAAAGTTTTCTTGTGCTACCAGGATGTTATCAGTAATCAATCTTTTAGTTACAAAAGCGGATTGTGTCTCTGAGATCAATCGCGGAATAACCCTCTTAAGTCTCTTGCATAGTAGCTTAGATATAATCTTGTAGCTAACATTACAAAGACTAATAGGTCTGAACTCAGTCATGTCCCGAGGTTTCTTCTTTTTAGGAACGAGGCAGATATTAGTCTGGTTCAATAATGGGTCGAAACTGCCTGTCGCAAAGAAATCTTGTACAAGTCTAATAATATCTTGATGCATCTCACGCCAAAATTTTTGAAACAAATTACTAGTCATGCCATCCGGGCCGGGTGCTTTATTTGGGTTGATGTCAAAGAGAGCTCTCCTAATTTCATGTTCCGACGGTTCCTCTAAAAGTAACCTATTATCAGCATATGACAACAAACTCCGACTTAATCATGTATTATACACTTACTTTAAAATTGTCAAGTATATAACCATAAGGGATAGGACTTTCGTCGTTTAAAATAAATTGTTGATAATCAGTCTCTTGAAAACCAATCTTGTAAATGCAGTTTGAGAAAACCAGCTACAAAAAGAAATACACTTCGAGAATCGAGAACACGAAGGTTTAGCAAATATTCACTCAAGATAAATTTCTGTAGAAGAGACGAGCGCGGCGATCAAACAAAACTGTAGACTACTGATTCGTCGCTACCAAACACTAATAACTAAAGATCTCGGCAATGATTTTTCCAACAACCAAGTTTTCTAAGGTCGAAGAACTTCGATATTAAACGCCAAATATCTTCACTAGCCACCGCATTTCAATTTATTGTTGTTCAGACATTTTTTAATAATTTTCTCTATGAAATATATACGTAGTTTGGTGCTAAAAATTACTGTCGGTTTATTGGAAAATTTAACAAGATTACTAATACCGCTGCTCAACTGGAAGCTTTTACCATTGAGAAGAAGGTTTACACTGTTGAACTTGTTAAAATCTATGTCCAACTCTATATTCTCCGATTAGTATGATATTTGTTCATTTTGGGTCTAATTGGCAAGTTCGCATGAATTTACTTTTGGTTTTCTTCCCAAAATATTTAGTACTATTAGAGCTAGAGATCTCTTTATATATTAAACATTCTTTGTCTAATTTTCTAATGAGCGATTTAGTTTGTTTTCTCGAGTATATATAAAACTTTACTCGGCTCGAGGCAAACAACATACAAATTTAATTACGTGGCCATGGACACCAACGCGTCTTGGATTGTCAACAAGGAGGTGTTGTTTGTTTTCCTTTCTGAATAAATCTAATCGAAGAAACGATCAAGTTAAAAAAAAAAGTGATTCTGAGTTTATAACCCATAATTACCGGAAAAGAAAATACAGTATATATTTGTTAATGAGGTCGTTTTCAATTAAAAATAATAAAAGCGATGGAAGTAAACAAGAATAATGCGAAAACAAAGTAAATAAACGCAACGCAATGCATAAAGTAATGAATAAAATTAACAATAATAAAAAAATGAAAATGTGGCTGCAAATTGCTGGCAAAGAACACAGACTCTTCCTCCTCATGTCATGTCAATGTTCAACTTCAAGTTCCCCACTTGACCCATTGGTCACTCTCTGTCTCTCTCTTTACCTATGAAATTACTCTTTTCCCCGCTGTGTAACACTCATCCCCCCTTTCTCCTTCTCTCTCATAGGTTGTACTCTGCTCAGTCTTTCTCTCTCTAGATGACCTTCTATAATGCTTCTGCTTCTGAGTCTTGAAGCTACTTAACACACTCTTGATTCTTCTTGACAAATGTGATTTTGTGTATCACCTGTCTCTCCATCGACTCCCAAAGTAGAAAAACTGGAAAAATAATAAAATGGAAAAAAAATCCCACTTTTGATCTCTTCCACTTATTATTATATACCCACTTCTCTCCTCTTCTATAAGCAGCAACAAACTTCACTTCTCTCTCTTTCCTTTTTCAGTTTATTCTCTCTTTGCCTCACTATTTCTACTCATGTGTTTGCTAGATTTGATTTACCAAAGTTGAATATATTCCTTATATAGTATCATTCTCACCATGACAAGCAGCTAAGTCCCTCTTTCTCCCTTTCTCTCTGGTTTATTAATGATCTAAAGAGCCCTAATAATCTCTTTGATCCATATAAGAAAAGCAAAAACCCTAGTAAACAAGAAACAAAGATAAGCTATGGAATTGATCTCTCACCAAGCAAACAGGAACCCTAATACCTCCACACAATCGACACCTCCTGCCTCAAGCCGCTACGAGAACCAGAAACGCCGTGACTGGAACACGTTCTGTCAATACCTCCGGAACCACCGTCCTCCGCTCTCTCTCCCTTCATGCAGCGGGGCGCACGTGCTAGAGTTCCTCCGCTACCTCGACCAGTTCGGGAAAACAAAGGTTCACCACCAAAACTGCGCCTTCTTCGGCCTCTCTAACCCTCCCGCACCTTGTCCTTGCCCTCTCCGACAAGCCTGGGGCTCACTCGACGCCCTCATCGGACGTCTCCGTGCCGCTTACGAGGAGAACGGTGGCCCTCCCGAGGCAAACCCTTTTGGCTCACGCGCCGTCAGGTTATACCTCCGTGAAGTCAGAGACTTCCAGGCCAAAGCTCGCGGCGTTAGCTACGATAAGAAGAGGAAGAGAGTCAACAGGCAGAAAACGCAAACGTTACCGCAAACGCAGCCGCCTCTGCCGCTACAGCAACAGCAACCACATCAAGGTCAGTCTGTGATGGCTAATTACTCGGGTGCAACTGTATGATCATATATATATATATATCGATAAGTCTCTCTACTTTTAATGTATTGTTTCGTATTTGCTTATATATGTGTGTTAATGTAATGACTTCTCTACGTTATCCACAGATGATGTTGTCGTTTATGAATACGATAAATTAAGATCAGTCACGCTAATGTGTTTGATCCTTTATGTTTTGAAGATTTATTTTTACTACCATCAACTTATTAAGGATTATAGGTTGTTTGCTACCTGGTACAGTTAGGGTTCATATGTATTATGTTGATATTTTTTATGATCACTGCAGCTGCCTTTATATATAATTCTGCTGGACTTTAGGGGATATGTTAATAATCATTTATTTTCCATGCGATGATTGGAAACATTTGTATATGCTCATATCATTTCAATAATTTAGATATGAATCTGTATATGAAAGACATAGATGCTATATATTTACCTGAATGTGTTATGTACAAGATTACTTAATGTTACTCAGTGTGGTATATATATACTAATAATGCGTCTGATTGTTAGAATCAAAATCCTGATATGATGGCAATAACATTGTGAGTGAAACAACTTTGTAAATGTAGCATGATTATCCTCGGTCTTTTAACTGGGGTTTTTAGCTTCGAATAAGAGACGGTTCTTAGTTTTTCTTAGATTTTAACTAAGAAAGTCTAAAAACCGTCTCTTAAACACGAGGCCGAAAAATGTTAAAAAAATGTCAAATCATGAGTTAAAAACTCCGTCTAAGAGCTTAGACTAGGGTTAATCATGTTTCCAGATACTGTCATATGAGAATATCAGATTGGTTGTTGCTAGATATTGCCTATTGTAGTCCCAAAAATTGATGAGCAAAGCCATCTCACATGTTTTCTCATTAAATTCGTACTATTGTTTTCTTTGTCTTGAGTATGGATTCACTGTTTTGACTTTCAAGGTCACCTTATAAATTATTGATTCTACTTCTTTCAATGGATTAATTCATGTATAATTTTTTTTTTTTTAAATGATTTCACTCAAGATAGAACATTAATTAGGAGAATAAAAATCATGACTTAAGTGACAAGGTAATGTGTTAGAATATTGGCCTAAATGACTATTAAGATAAATTTCATTAGAAAGTTTTCTTCTAAACCCACATTTACGAACCATTGTCTGCAAGCTTAGCTTTCATTTCATCTATACGCGGAACCCAAAGTCAGCAAGCCTAACTTTCATTTCATCTATACCCGAAATGTAATTGTATCTCCGCTTGTCTCACTTGTCAATAGTCATGACCAAATAATATTTTACAGATTAAAGATAAACTAAATAAACACAAAAAGATAAACTAAAATTATTAAATTTTAGTATATAATTAAAACGATAAAATATTTGGTAATATCATCAAAACATATAAACTAGCCTAATATAAACTATAGTGGTCAAAGTTCTTACATATGTTTTCAAATATACTACTTAAATGTTAAAATGGTTAAAGTGCACTATAAAATTGGCAAACTCTTACTTTAAAATGAAACTGTTCAAAATATGCCTTACTGGACTGAAATTCTTTGTTTTGTTACTTTTGCATATGCTTTTTCCAGACGCAGGAATTTAATTGGTTTGTCAGATGTAGATGTATATAATTATCAAAAAGAAAAACCGTAATAAAATTTGTTTGAGAATGTGATAACCTAAACCTAAAATGGATCTATATTTAAAAGTAAACAATAAACAAACAAAAAAACAAGAAACCATGCACCCAAAGATTTTTGGGATTGGATTTCTTTTCACGTGACATATTTAAAGAATCAGTTTTTTGTGCATAGAGGAATATGAAGTTTCACCTACCATATAGAAATACAGATAGATATCAATAATTAAAAAAATAATTATCCTAATAAATTATCCTTAGAATTTACATATTTAGGGAAAATCAAACCTCTTCGATAGACACAAATAGGAATTCCCAAACAGCAGACAGGTTGGTACGATGTTCTCACACTTCACTGAAGTGAACGGTTTCGATTAAACATACTATCAAAGAAGTGCGCCCGATGCTTACCACGTCTTCACCGGCTTTACTCCAACAGTGGTCCCGGTTAGAAAGCCAATCGCACGTGGAACCGAGTAAGTTCTGTCCGGCTCACTGTACAATAAGATCGTCTGGACCCACTTTTATTTTTACTTATTTTACTTAATTTTATATTTTACAGAAACAAAACTTTGATTAGAAAGATTTGTCATCGCTCACTCACCACCACCTCTTTTACTTTCCCAGATTTGGGAAGGGGCCTAGGTATAGCCTTTTAGACCTACTGATAATTCGATTAGTTTCATCCATGTCAGTAGATGAAATTAATGCATCATACTTGTATTTTATTATTAGTAGTGGCAAGAACATATATACAAGACTACTACTATGGTTATATAATAGTATTATTTATGCTACTTCATACATTTTTTAACAATCCATATAATAACTCAGCACTATAATTAAAATTTACTTCCAAAACTCAAAAATGATCAAAGATCCTTCAGGTTTTTCTAAGCTCCATTTTCCTTGTCTTTTAGGACTTCTTATATTATCACCTACATATTCCAAAAGTGCAAAGTTGTTAATATATATTTTGGCACAGTAGTTGCTAAGAGCATCCGCAACGGTCCATTTAGACGAATCCTTAGCGCTATATCCTAGGCGAATCCAGATAAAATAATATTATCAAAGCCCAATTCGGTAAGGAGCAATCCTTAGACAAGGAGTTTAAGGATCAAGTCCTTAGTGACGTGGCCGCGTCTCATTGGATGGAGGGAAATATGTATATATGTGTAAAGACTCCTAATCGGAAATCACTATTGGACACACTATTTTTACTAGAATATTTAACTATTCAAACAAAAAAAAAAAACTAAAATAGTGGTAAGGACTCCAAGAAGGAGTCCACTGTTGCATATGCTCTAATTAGAGCCTCTTCTTCTGTTGTTGCCTGCATGATAATGCAAGATGGGTCAATGAACCTTCTAGTGACTACTGGGGTAAAAAACCATAGGCCAGGGGAGGGAAACCCACTTCCCTCAGAGCTTGCTTATGGAGCAAATCGAGTTGAACTATACCGGTACGTAAATTACTTTCTTCTTTTTTTTGAACACGTACTCTTTTGTGCACGTAAATTACTTTCTATTATTGTTTCTTTTGTGCACGAAATGTACCAATATCATATGTATTCTGAAGTCACGGCCTTTATATTTCCAGGAGAAAATTGTAGTACTGTAAAAGGCTAAAAGCTTAATCAGTCACATTTTATCAAATGTATCGGGTTGAGATCAAGAATTACTCCACTCGTACAGCACTAAATTGACCTACTGTTTTGTTGTTTCACTATAACATACACAGGTGTAACTTCTGTCCAGCAATAACTCGATTCCCTTGGCACAATGATCCACTTAAGGTAACTAAATAGCTTGTACAAGCAAACTTTTCAGGTATTTGAAGAGCGGTTCCAACGCAAATCCTACAAAATAACATCCCCAGGATTCCAAGCAAATCTCTTCAGGTAATATTAAGTATCTTTTCTCTGATGTACACTACACAGACTGTGTTTTGAACTGGATGAATGTTTATGTTGGTAGGTACAACTAGGGAGCATTGATCTGTACAGGATCCACCATTTGTGAGAGACGGAATGTTACATCATACATACTTGATACTGTATGTATAACTATCACATAATCATCACCATTCGTGAGAGAATTAGCCTTTGTTGTATAAATGTGCACGTGAAAAATATTGTAATTTTCAAGGAGAAACTTCATGAGACCAAACAACAGCTCTATCTATCTCTTGTCCCTTTGTGTCTTGTATATGTTTCTGTCAATAAACCATATTTTGAGCGGCAAAGCAAGTCAAGATGGTGAAGAAGCGTATTCTCTTTTAAAAAAAAAAAATATTTGAGCTATATAATGGGCTTTTTGTTTGTTAAAAAGCTCTTAATGGGCTTCTTGTTCTTATTGGGCTTTAGAGAAGTCATGAGACTGTTTCTTCTTCTTCGACGACAACGGAAGAGCCCTTTCTGTGTGTTCGAGAAGAAGCATCTCTCTCTATGGCGGATACGCGCGGCGATGATCTAGCTGAATCGCTACAGAATCTCTTCACGAGTGTATCATCCATGGTGAAATCCGAGCTCCAGGTGATGAAAAAAGATCCGAACTTTACAGATTATAAGTAATCCGATTGCAGATCTGAAATTGAGTCTCGTGGTTCGTTTGGAGTCAGGGAACGAATAATCAGCTGGATCTGTTGGAGAAGATGAACCTGAGAGTCGCCGCGGAGTACGATGATTTGGGTGACGTGGCGGCTGGGCTGAGAGTTTTCGCGGAGCAGATGAAGTCGAAAAGTGGAGGCTTGGATGAGTTCGTGGGACAGATGGACGCGATCGAGAAACAGGTGTCGGAGTTTGAAGCTGTCATCTCTGTTCTCGATCGTTATGTCTCTGTCCTAGAATCCAAAGTCCGAGCTGAGTGTCGTCATCATCAACATCGTCGGTCTAACGAGACTGTTACGGAATGATTCACCATTATAATAATTAAGAGTTATCTGAAACGTTACTGAAACTTTGTCTCCTTTCAGTTTTTAAGTTTAACCAAACTGTAATTGGATTGACCAAACTCGTTTCATTGTGTCTGAACCAAACTATAGTTGTTGCTTCTTATGACCCAACCAAAGAACAGCTCTATCTGCCGTCTCTTGTCTCTGTTGCTGTCTCGTTGAGTAGCTCAACCACGGGCCATTTTTCAATCGAGTAGCAAAGTAGCTTATGGGTCTATAATCAGGTGGGACAAAAGATAAATCAACTAAAGCTAGTTTTGCTTAAGCTAATAATAATATAACAGAAGCTAGGATCTATTACTCAATGGATTCCAATTTTGTGTTTCTTGAATGTAATTTAAAAATTGTTTATCAGTTTATAAATAGCTTTGTGACTCTGTTCTATATTGTGTTTTATTTTAATATCATAAAACATGCAGTCATTATTCTACAAAATGTCTTCTTTTTTTTTTCGTTTACAAAAGAGACGACAATCAAAGATGGTATTCTACACGTGTCATCATGTCTTAATTTGTGGTTATCCTTTTTTTTTTGAGCAACTTTCGTGGTTATCCTTCTAATGGAGAAATACACTTAAAACATAGTATCTTAATATTGTTATTTTATCTTTGGTCAATTAGAAAGTCTACTCGCTCCATCTCCTTAAGCGTGTTTATTTCTCAATTAGTGACTTTGACAGAAACTCATGTCCTTGTTATCAGTTTTGGACTAATTTCTAACGATAGACTGAAAAAAGTCTCAGGAAGATATATAAGTAAATATTCAAAAGATGAGTACTAGTTAAGACATTCAAAAGATGAGTACTAGTTAAGACAAAATCCACCCGTATTCTAAGGCGAAAATATTTTCTTACGAGTGGCATTCAAACCCTTATCTTCATAAATGCTAGTACGTAACTATTTAGTATTTAATAAATTATCTTAAACTGGGAGTAAAGTGAAAACAATACTTCGAATGATATATAAAAGATAAGATATTAAGTGTTGACCCGTATTGTAAGGAGAAAAAATAAATAAAGGTTTGCAAGCCTAAGAAGCAAGTTCAACACGCATGTTACTGGTGATGTATTTGAAACTTATTTTTCTCTCTATATAAAGGAACTCAATATATACGAGAATATATAAAAAAGCAATAAAAATCATAAAACATGATGAAAACATCTCGATTGATAATGATATCTTTCTTGCTCGTTGCCATAACAACATCATATGGTGTTGTTGGCGAAGGGACCGACGTAGTTTATGATGCGGATGCGCAGCCTGTTATGGCCAACGTTCCCTATTACATCAGCTTCATGACGTACGATTACAAGATGTGGATTTGCCGTGTGAATATGGGATCTAATGATCCCAAGTCATGCCCACAACAACCGGTAATGATCACTAACCCACCTGCAGATCTTCCCACACAAGTTATGTTTCTATTACCATCATCAGCATCAAATAACACCGTTCACGAATCAACCGAACTTAATATTAAGTTCATAAGTCCCGGTCAATGCGGTGAATCCGGGTTTTGGAGAGTAGTTCAGAATAGCACAACTTTAGAAGGTGAAGTTGTCCTGAACGGGTGTAAGTCAAATAATGATAGTAAGTTCTTTATACATAAAACTAATGAATATTACGAATTTACTGTCGGAGACAACGACAATGTAGATCCAACCACTATCAGTTTATCTAACGAACCAGTTGGTAGACAAAAGCTGTTAGCGAAGAGGTTTGCTGGAGTGATGGAGGTTTACTTCTACCGGAATATGCCTAAGGAACAAGTTTAGTTTTTTTTCATGTAATGTTTATTTCAGTAACAAATAAAACTTGTTGTAAAACATGATATATTGTACGTGAAAGTGATGTAACTTTATATATACACAATTTTCGAAATATATATTACTCAAATTTATCTATTTTTTGGAAGTTACTAGATGCAATTTCTAGATAAATTTAACTGACGAGTGAATTAAAACTTCTTCTAAATAGTAATTTTTTTTGGAATGTTACTAATTAATGCAATTTCCAAATAAATTTAGTCTGTAACTGGTAAATCAAGAAAGGAATACGTGGAATAAAAAGGAATGGAATAAGATGAATGTAATGCAGTAGAAAAATGGAATGGATTCATTCCATTTGTTCCTTATCAAAATTGTTTTGGAATGTTTTGCTTTATATTTTGATTAAATTTTTTTGGAATTGATGAAATTAGCATTCCATTTCATTCATGTTAAATGGTAAAAAAATTTATGGAATTAATGGAATTGATCATTCCAAAGCATTCCATTCCAAATATGGTCAATCCAGTTGCAGCCTTAATTGACAGAGTAAATTATAACTTGTTGTAAAACATGATATGGATTACGAATCTACGAGTACGTATCTACATGATGAACAAGCCAACTGCAGTAACATTTTACTCATCCGTTGACCATCACTTACCATGATTATTTAGAAAGAACAATGACTACTTGATATAGCGGAAGCTTTATAGGATAGTACTAGAGATTCGTTGATTCTTAGAATATCCGGAAAACTAGGATAATCACAAGGATCTTATTTAGTCTAAGAATGCCTAACATCAATATCTTCTTAAATTCGTTGAGATCACCTATGATCTACCGAAAACAAGGAACAAAAGAGAAAACTCTCAACTTTTATTAATAATCAATCAACTGCATACAAACTTAAGCCTAAACGACTATATATAAGAAAACCATAAAATCCTAAAATAATAAAGATAATTATCTAAAAAACTAATAAAATAAAAAATAAATATTTGGAAATACTGCATCACTACTTAACCCCAAATACAATTATTCATCGGCACCGCACCTGTTGGTTTAAAATTTGAAAATCACGAAACTTAGCATTTGTAAAGTTGTCTGAAGCGTATTTAATCATTTCTTAATCAGTTGGTAGCTTTGACGAAAAGTATCCACTGATCCATAACCAGATGGCGAATCCAAGTGGTTTTTCTTTATGCACAAGTGGTAAAAAAATACGAGTGGACGATATACCATAAAAATACAAAGTATACACATAGGTTTTTAATATTTTAAGAATTAGAACAACTTCAATAAGAATATTTAGGGGAATATCTCATTCTTACAAAAATATGAGAAAGAATAAGATAATATCTCGTTTTAATACTCTATTGTCATGTGTTGCTATATATATAATCTAATATTTTATAAATTATCAAAGGTGAGAAACACAAATTAAAACCTCATGAATGATCCGCATTGCAAGGAAAAGTCAACGTTTATAATATTTATCCATAGTACATTCGCCCATGATCCAGATCCATATTGTAAGGAAAAGTCAACGTTTATAACTTAAGATAGCAAGTTCGAAATGCGCAAGTGGACTAGTATTGAATTCCATCATTTCCCTAACCTCTTTCTATAAAAGGAACTTAAAAATCAAAACAATATCACACACACACACACACACACACAAAAGAAGCAAGAAAGTGAGAAATAAACAAACACAAATATGACAACATCACGATTGATCATGATCACTTTCTTGGTCGTTTTAACAACAACATCATCTGGTGTTATTGGAGAAGGGAACGACGTAGTTTATTCCGCAGACGCAGGGCCAGTCTTGCCCAACGTTACCTATTACATCAGCTTCATGTCGTCCGACTACAACATGTGGATTTGCCGAATGAATGCGAGATCAACAGATCCCAGAACATGCCCACACCAACCGGTAATGTTCACTAGACCAACCATAACACCAACGCCTGTTATGTTTATATTACCATCATCAACACCAGACAGTACTGTCATACGTGAATCAACTAAACTTAGCATCAAGTTCGCAAATCCAAGCCAATGCGGTGAATCAGGGGTTTGGAGAGTAGCAAATGGTGAAGTAGTCCTTAACGGAGTTGAGTCAAGGGAAGATAGTTTGTTCTCAATCCACATGACTGACTCATATTACAAGTTTACTATCGGTGAGAGTGTCTATCCAGACGTTTATGCAACGAGTATCAGTTTATCTAACGATAGATATGGTAAAGATAGGTTGATAGCGAAGCAGCCTTCTGGAGAGATGGAGGTTCTTTTCTACCAAAATTATCCACCTGAATATTAAGTCACATATTTTATTTTTACCTGGGGCTTTATTATGTAATATGTTTTCATTTCAAAACTAAATAAAACTTTTTGTAACCATATGATGAATACCCATGTAATGTTTTCATTTAAAAACAAAATAAAAACATGTTGTTAAAACATGGTCTAGCTAGTTTTTCTTATCACCAGCATGAATACGTGATAAATGAAGTACCGCATAATTTCAAATTAGCACGATTTAACCCATCAAATGTTTACACCAGGAAAATTAATGAAAATATACACTTTTTCTCGTCGCAGAACTGAATGACTAAACCATTCGTCCTCAGCACTAACCAAAGAACAGCTCTCTCTCTCTCTGCTGTCTATTGTCTCTGTTGCAGTCTCTTCGAGTAGCTCAACCATGGGCCAGTTTTAAATTGTGTCGTAGCAAAGTAGCTTATGGTTCAGTAATCACTAATCAGATGGACAAAAGACAAGTCAGCTAAAAGACAAGGATATATTACTCAATGGATTCCAATTTTATGTTTAGTGAAGGTAAATAGGTAATTAGAAAATCTATTCATCTATATTATTAAAATAAAAGTACAAAAATAAATTACCCCTTAGTTTTCCAACTTATTTACAATTATATGCCACTGAAGTAATAAATTTATCTACATTATAGTATTCTTGTCTTTTACAGTTTAATTAATGCATTTTCCTAAATTGAACTACAATAAATTAAGTAAAATTTAGTTAAAGAATATTTCCTATAATCTAGCTAGAAAATAAATTATAATTAATCAATTTTAAAAATGTATATTATTATGGGTTGTTTATTTATTTTTGGTATATTAACTATGTCAAAAAGACACCATAAAATATTATAAAGATACATAATATGAAACACAAAAATGTAAATAATATATTGAATTATTTGATTTAATAAATCAAATATAGCCATTGATAACAATTTGTTTTATAGTTTTTAACAAGATAAATTGAACAAAACAATTATTATAAAATTAATTAAGCTATATAAAAAGGAGTAATATGATCAAGACATATTTATAGTTGTTAATTATTTTATATCTATCATTTTCCTATCAAAATTTTTTAGAAACGTCATAATTTCATAAAATTGTAAAACAATAAACTTTAAAAATTTGGATTAAAAGGTGACAAATTATGAAACTATAACAATTTAAATCAAATTGGATTATATATCGGTCATCCATCAGTTCAATCGGTTAGTCTCAGGTTTTAGTGATTTTTAAATATGATTATTTTAAAAAACCTATATCGAATTGTCGGATCACCTGATTAACCGATTAGACCGTGGGTGGGTTCGTATCGAATTCAAAATCATTGATTTAAATGCAAAAATATAATAAATACACAAAATTCTTCCAAATTAACAAAATATTTGTTCAGTTATAAGTGAAATTTTTCGTCATAAAATAATCCCCGCTTACAAAGCGCGGATCAAAATCTAGTATTCATTAATTTTACAGTCTATTTATAATAGTTTTGTGATTTTTTTTTTATTTCTCATCTGGCAAAGCATGTTTTAGTGCTATCATTAATTTGTATATATTTTTTTGCATTCTAATTTTTTTTTAATTAAAAGCAAAAACATGTACTGATAATGTTCTACAAATTAAAATGTCTCTAACTTTTTCACAACAAATTTTATATCAATTAGAATTTAGAACAAATTAAAAAAAATATAAACAACTTATTAGATCAAAGTTTGCAATTCTATTCAGTTTTTTTTTTATTCTCTTACTAATTATCTGTAAATCCGACTATGTTAGACAAAGTATTTATTTATAAGAATCTTTTTTAACAAATAAGTTATATTTTCTCTGTTAAGAGGCTTTGAATGGGCTTTTAGAAGATAGCTCTCGTCTTGTTCTTCTTCCTCGCCCTCTCTCAAATTCGCTCATACTCTCTCCTCCAAAGAAAGCAAGCTACTTTGATCCATCTTCCTGATCTCGTTTCTAACTGTAAGTTTTGTTATCCCCTTCTTCAATCTTTGTATAGATCTCAGAATAGATCAGAATAGAGTTAAGAAGAGATCGGTTGACCACAGTTGCATCGACGATGAGATCGATAAACTAGATCTGTTTGTTGTAAGAATCTTACATAGATTATTATGTGGGTTTTGTTCGTAAAGTCTTTAGATTTGCTGGGATGTTATGGAACCGTTACATCGATTAGAAAGTCCTAATCTTTCAGCTCAGTTCAATACAAATTAGGTTTTCGTGTTATGGATTTGTCAGAAAAACAAGTAAAGCTCTTTCCTTTCTACAGACATTAGGTGTAATTTGAAGTTTTTGTTGTCTGATTTGTGTTGCTTAGCTCTCAAATGGGTTCATCTGAGAAGAGGTCAAAGGATGTCATGAGTGACATACCAACCTTCAGTGGAGAGAATCTGCAGAAGAATTTGAAAGTTATACAGAACAGGTCTCTGATTCTCATTACCGCAACTCTCTCTAGTTTTTTTCAAAAAGATGATGATCATTCTTGATTTGACTATGCTGTGTGTCTTGTGTGCAGCCGGACGTTTCTGTCTATCATAGCTGGAGTCCTTGCAGGGATAATTGGATTCACAGGGTTGACTGGTTTTGTGTTTTACTTTGTGGTGATGTTGATTACATCTGTTGGACTCATGGCTAAGGCAGGATTCTCTGCAGACTTGTACTTTGATTCATGGAACCGTGTCCTTTTTGACGGTTTTCTTGGTGGACTCATGGTATGCCATCATTTTCTTTTCTGACGTATTCTCAGTTATACGTGCTTTCTATCAACATGTCAAGCTCATACTAATGACTGTCTTGCTTTTATCTTCTTTTTTTGCAGTCGTTTGTGCTGTTCTGGACGTATCCTTTTAATCGCAATCTCTGGTGGTGTTTTTATGAAAATGTGAAAACGTTGATCCTGGTTTGATTAGCTTTATGAATGGTATAGTGTAGGTGAAAGATGATAAGCTTCTTAAAAGCTTGGGATTAGTCTCTAGGTGGCCTTTATGGTTTTAGTAAGCTTTAGCTTTGTTTGGAGAAAATGATAAGGCTTAATATGCACATTTTGAAAACAGCTCTCTGTTTCTCTCAGTATGTTTCCTTAATGATGGAGTAGATTTGCTTATGACTTGGTGCACATATTCTGAGGGATCTTCAGCTGGAAATGAAGATGGTGAAACAACACACATGAGTTTGGTACCTGCAGAAGATTGGACAATGTTTCTCTGCCTCTCTTTTTGAACAAACAGATTATGAGTCTAGTACTTTGCCTTTGTTTCAGTTATACTTGACATCACATTAATTGTGAAACCTTTGGATTGACTAGTTAAAGTATTTTAATCACCCTTTCTTCAAATTCAAAGTTCTTGAATTTTTTTTTTTATCGAAAGTTGCATATCTGCCTGCTACAAATACAAAAGCATGTTTCTCGATGGCTAAGTAGACAAAATAGGCGGCTAAATAACACTTCATCATAAAAGTTCCATATCCATAAGAAGATAGAGAGAGTCATTCTTCTTCACTTTTTAAGGCACATCCGCACATTTATCAAATCAAAAATCAAAAACTATTACACAGCTTTCAGCTTTGTTGGAAATCAAATTAAATTCCAAGTTATGATTTTCTTAACAAGTTCCCTTAGGAAGCAAAGGAACGCAACTATTTAATAATTCCAAAATCATTTAGTTAAATTCTCACTAGGCCGAAGTTTTAATAATCTCAAATAAAATTGTTTTGCTTGTTCATTAGATTAATTCTCCATTTCTGACTTCTTTTCATGACGATGATTTGGGCTTGGTCCATACCAATACATATGATTCTTGGGGCTATTTTGAAAAGTTTTTTTTTCATGAAATTTCAAATTTATTGAACTATCAAAATGTTATTTACATATCAACACTGTATGAACTGAAGCGCTATGCTAAATGAAGTCTACTGCTATGGGTTAACTTCAAACCATTTTCTCATTAATCCCTCTAACTTATGATTATATCTATATTTGAGTGAGCTGATTCTGTTCTTCATCGCCTTGTAGATAAGCTTCCTCATGTTATCTGTAGAAACTCGTGGTTGTTGATGCCTTCTAGCGTTCCTCTCTCTCCAAATATGATAAACCGTAATCTGGAACAATAGTCTGGCCAGACATGAGTCCAAACTTTTCACTCCAAGTCTCTGCAACCTTTGTATCGTCCACTGCCAGTCCGGATTGATCCTTGCACCTATAAGCTGCCGAGCCAAACTCTCCCAGATCGTATACGAATAAGGGCACGCGAAGAAGAGATGATCTCTCGTTTCATCTCTCTCCACATTTTGAAAAGTTTTTATAGGTCGATAAATCAAAAATACGAGGCTCGGGTTCGAACATTAAGTCTGGCTCAACTTGTTCAACTTATTTTACTGTCAACATTTAAGATCGAACACAACCGGCAGCAATAATAGACTAATGTGTATGTATGTACAAGTATATGTGTCATGTTGCAGCTTGACGTATTAAAGAAACGTATTGATTAGTATTAACTCTCCATAATATACAAAGCATGCTTTGTTTTTATACTTAGTTGGTGATGGAGTAGAGTTGATGACTAGCCTGTTAGAACTCCTCCTGTTTCTATTTTTTAGTGTTTAAACGACAGTACATTATGGACATTACTAACTCTATGCTTTTTGCATTTACTTTTATAGTATTTAATATCGGCCATACATCACTTGCGTAGCTATCGCCTTCCGGAAAAAGACCTAAAGCACATATGCACGCATATATAGCTATATGCACGCATATATAGCTATATGCACGCATATATAGCTTCATGCAGAAACTTGATGATATATATATTTGTACATATAGGTGTGTGGGTTTAGGTTTGCGGTTTGTTAATTAATGTCAAAGGATGACTTACACAAAACGGGTATAAGAAATATAAAGACATTAATATAATTATATATAAACAATTCAGTTTCTTATTTTGTATGTAAATACTTTTTAGAAGAAAACTTATGCTAGATACAAATACTACTTGCATTTGGTTAAGGGAAAGGAGAACTAAATGAATAATGTTGATTATGTTAAAATATGGTCCATAGGGCCATATCTCCAGCAAATGGTGGGTCAAGCACGCATGTACACAAAAATGGTGTGCTTATCAATCCTAGTAGTCTTTTTGAATATTATTTGTGATCATGGAAGACTAACATAAAAGTCGCCGCGAAGAAAACTATAAAAGAGACTTTGAGTTTTAAGGCCAAAAGACCTCTCTTGAGTCTTATATAGAGATGAATATGAATTTACATTTATCTGTATACCAAAAGCTAATATGTAGCGTTCATGTGACCAAAGCTATTTATGGTGTAAGCTATTTCTCGTAATTGTTGAAACTGTAGTGCATATTCGTTGGGGATAAATTGTGTGTGTGTGTGTGAATAAGTAAGGGGATAGTATAATCGTTATGAAACTTGAAAATTGAGCATATATATGAACATTCAATTATTATGAAACTTAAAAATTGATAGAACAATTAACTGTAAACTTGAATAAAAATGAAAGCCGGAATAGTTGATAGCATGATTACAAATTGAATGGTATGAAAGGTCTATATAATTTAACCGAACTCCAAAGGCATACTCATACTCCTAGATACATAACCATAGAAAATGTATTTATTTTATTTTTAGATTTACACCCTCCTCTCTCCATATATATATAGTCTTCAAAGAAATTGTACATTTTTGTTAAAACTCAAAAAAAAAATATATATATACACTTTATCACATATGCTACAAACGTCTGTTCCTAGTTAGCATAGGTTATTCGATACTAGATATTGATGACGAAAGCCAGCCAGCAATATCGGTGTAATTATCTATACCGGCCAAAAATTCCCCAAAAACATATCAACCGATTCCGGCCAAAAAAAACAATTGCCCCGGCAAAAAAAACGTTGTTCATATTCTATCCTTTTCATTGGTTCTGGTGTCAATAGTATTCGACATGATCTGCGAAGGAAGAATATCTTGAAGTAATCCATGATCTCTAATGGCCGAAGTAGTTGAAGTAGAAGCTAGTGACACATCATAACTAAATACAGGGAATGATGATGATCCTGGATTTGCGAAAGTGCCATCTGAGGAGCTTTGATTGATCATGCTTAGAGAGTTGTTGTACATGCTACTGTAGGGTTGATGATGCTGCGTCAGCAAGTAGCGTGGCTGAGGGATAGAGAATGATGATGATGACGCCGTGGTTGCACCATGGTTGAGGATTGGTGACGTAAACATTGCTATGTGTCCACGTGTCATGGGGAAAGGGTGAGTGTGTTGACCTTCGTAGGTTGTCATGACGATGTAAGGATCATCAGACGATCTCTCCACTCGCTTCTTCACTCCACAACCCACTGTGGTGCAACGGTAATAGCTTCTACACATTAAAAGACTTGATATTAAATAATTATATATATATAAATTAAACGTGTTTACTATAAAATTTGGGGGAAAATGAAATTTGGACGATATGAGGAACAAACAATTAATCTCGAGATCTAAGATGAAGTTTGGAACAAGTAACACAAATCAAGGGGAGAAAAGAACACAGAAACCTCATGTAGTGGAATAAAAGAAAAAATATTTTTTTTTTGGTAACTTAAGTAAAGATATTCTTGGAAAAGAAAATTAAAACATTTTGGACCTTACACACGCGTATTAGGTATATATAAGTCGTCTTTATATATTATCATAGTGAAAATTCATATAATATGAATTTAGAGTCATGTGATATGCATATAGACACATAGACCCGGCATGTATAGAGCACATTGAATCTAGGGCTCATACAACATCTGGCAGATGCTATATGAAACAAAAAACGAAATTCATGTAGAAATTGTAGATGATTCTTATCAATAGGAAAACTGGATCTTGTAAAGTATATTACTTATGTATATCAAGTATATGTAAACATAGATGCATGAACATATACGGATCTAGCTAGGGCACATGTATACAGAGTAATATATATTACCTGGGATAAGGACTGTTTTTTACAGCTTTCTGGCCGTACTTTCTCCACCTATAACCATCGTCAAGATTATCAATATCGCTCCTCGTCAGAAACGCAAACCTGGCCTCTCTTGCCTTCTTTTGGTTCTTCGTCTTTGCCTTCAACCTAGTTCAAAACATAATGTTCACACAAAAATTTAACAAAATCCAAACCCGATCCAAACATAAATAATCAGTTAATAAAATGGAAAGTTAATTGTTTACTTACTGGGGCTTAGTATCCTTTTGCTCTTGTTGATCTCCTTCTTCTGGATCTTTAAGAGTAACCTCCTTATCAGTATTATCGTTTACAGCTTCCTTGGATGAAGAGGAGACTGAGGTTGAGTTTGGAGATGTCGTTGCTGTATTCACAACTTCTGATGACGTAGCCTTTGTTGTTGAAGGTTGAGACAAGGGTAAATCCGTATTAAAGAGGTTGGTATTGTTGTTTTCGAGAGGAAAGGCATCGAATGAAAAAGAAGAAGAGTTAGAGGATGAAGCAAATTGATGGTGGTCTTGTGAGAGCAAGTCAAGAAAAGGATTGGGTTCTTCTAAATAAGAATAAGGAAAAGGTGATGAAAGTGGAGCATCGAAGATGCTTGAGAGATTGATGTTGTTAGCTAGCTCCAACTGATGATGATGATGATCTGATGACGTATCTAGATTCGCCATGTGTGATGATGGTGCTCCTTGTAAGATTTGTTGCTGTTGTTCTTCTTGGTGCTGGATCTTAGTCTCTGTGTTCTTGGAACTGTTGAGCAGCTCCTTTTGTTGTTGTTGTTGATGATGCTGATCCTCTTCTATCTTTTTCTCCATGCAATAGAAAAGATGGAATCTCTAAGAGGATACTTTATAGAGTTATCATCATCATTGTCATCTTCAAATGAGAGAATTTCCCTTTAGGTTTTTAGGTGATTTGATGATATGTTTTTCATTTTGTAATGTGATTTGAGATAAGAAGGGGGGGGGGGGGGGGGGGGGGGGAGAGAGAGAGAGAGAGAGAGAGGTGTGAATATAGCTTTTGTGGAGTTTGGGTTCTTCTGGAAAACAGGTTGAAATCAGGAGGTTTCCCATTAGTTTTGTATTATTATTTTACGTCCTCTCATTTACCCGGGCAAGAATATTTAAAAAGTAATTAAAATGATACAAAAATATATATAATAAAAAATTTAAAATTTTTGGTACCGGTAAACGCCAGTCATGGAAGACGTACGGTCATGAACGGCATCGTGACGGTGCCGTCCTTCGCCGGAAATTTAATTTTTGTCCCTTCATTTCAGTTAATTTCTTCTTTACTCGCACATTGTTTCGTGTCTCCTCGGCATAGTTACAGTTTGGTCTCTCATTTTATTATGGTCCAAATATTATTCGGAGTTTACATTTCTTTTTTACTACGAGCGTAAAAAATGTAACTCTTTGCAAATGGTTGGTGATGGGCTATAAGTATGTGGATTTTGAAGGTAACAATTCAATATCAGCTGGATTCTTAACGTGAAGATCAAAAATGTGAAGCTTCAACGGTATATTTACAAAATTAGAAACCGAAGAAACATATTTAACTCTACTTTTGCAATTACAGGAGTAATTTGTGTGCAGTGGGGATATATGCTAGCAAGGGGGCTAAAACAGTGGACCGAAAGATATGAGTGGCGCGTGATAGAAGATACTTACTCACTCCATTTTCTTAATATAAATCGTTTTAGAATTGTGCACATGAATTAAGAAAATCATTAAATTTTTATATTTTCTAAACGAAAACATCATTAATTATTTATTTTACCACAAATTAACCAATAATAAAATAGAAGTTATATTATCAATGGTCATATAACATTAAGTGTTAATAAATTTTACATAGAAAACCGAAAACATCATATAATTTGTAACATAATTTCTTTTTAAAAACGATTTATATTAAAAAAAGTAGGGAGTAGAATATAAAACGAAAAAGGTGTGCCACATGTGATTCATTGCACCATTAATTTTTCAATTTTATTTTAAGCTCCGGGCCGCTTTCCTTGATTTGAACTTTTAACGGCAAGTTGTCTTTTCCATTAAAACGTTTTTTACGAGAAAATAAAATAGTATGTCATTCTGACATATAAAATTACTTGACATATTGTCGCCGATTGCACACATTAACTTTTTTCTGAAAAAGTTGCACAAGTTAATTGAATATATTTGTTTTTTTACTGAAATTGAATATATTTGTTTGTTAATTTTCCATTAACTTTAGTAAAAATATCAAAGGTTAATTTAAAGATCAAAAGTAAAGGCACTACTACTACTATAATTAAATAAACATGATCACTAGTATAAACGCCCATTTAATAATTTTTTAGTGTATTTAAATTATTTCTAACATATTTTGCTATATTCTTCTAAAAACAGGAATTTAAAAAACACAGTTACAATAAAGGAAAGCTGACACAAAACATACGTCAGCAGAGAGTTTGCTTCTTCTCCGACAAGTCACCAGTCACCAAATCCTCTTTAACTATTTATTGAACCATGCCTCCACCATTTAAAGCCAGTTATAATTTTATTGTTAGCATAAGAAAATAAATCGCAGCATCACTTTTAATTTTTTTTCTTGGTTACAATTTCATTTTCATTTCTCTATCTCAAGTTCCGTTTCGTTTAAAAATAAAAATTTATGACACTTTTGTTGGGCGGTGGGTTACACGCTTTTTTCATTACACTACCTTTCGTGTGTGATGGGAATGAAGTGTCATGGTCATGGACCCGAGCCATCTCTTGTGAGCCAAAGCAGTAAGAGCATCATTATCCCTAAGAGACACTTAGAAGCTCTTATTCATTTTTTTAATATTTTTAAGTTAGAAAAGTGAATTTAAGAGATTAATTAAGAGATGAGAATATTTGTGTGGTCCAATGCAAGCTTTTTATTCAAAAGTTCTTAAAAAAAATATTAAGAACAAATTGTTTTAGAGCAAAGGAAGGACAAAGGAGAGGGAAAAACAAATTGTTTTAGAACACTTTCATCACGAAGGAGAAGGATAACAAATTTGTTATAGAACACACATATACACAGAGAAGAATCAGTTGAACCTGCTGAATGAGAAGGAAGGAGATGGTCCAGACGATCTGTAATGGTTCCAGAGCTAGAGCAAGAAGGATCCAACAATATAGCTCGAACCTGAGATAATCAACCACACGCAACCAGTAATCAAGCTCGGATTTTGCAATATGAGTTCACGAAAGAATGATGAAGAGACAAAGGGATATATATCCATACCTCAAGAGATCTGCAGCTTCTTCTGCATTTGGATTGGTTGCAGTAGATATTCGCTTTCCACCATTCTCTTAAGAAGGTTGTGCATCAATATTGTTTCTGACTCTCTCATGGATCCCCACAAGCTGAGGTTTTGCTTCCATGACAACACCTATAAACCAGCCGAAACAGTAAGTATGAAGTAGCCTTCATAAGCAGAACTGAGAGACCAAATTAAATAGATACAACAACTCAGTTCCTGGTTCTCTAATTCACAATGTGTATGCTTTAAAGTACCCTAAACCAAGCTTCTACAAAAGTTAACCTTTCGCGTACAACTCTTTAATCATGTGAACCTAAACATGAGGATAAGAATGGCACTGGCTGCAGGACTTTCTTTTGTTGATACACAATTAACATCATCAAAAGGTGAACCTTTCATTCTTGAGATCAACCAAAATGCTACAAAGATGCAAACAAGTTGTGGATAGAGTACCTTTAGGTTTAGCTTTCTTCTTTTTACTGGGTCATACGCTTAGCATGCTCAGCATCTCTAGCAGTGGCTTCTTCATCAGCTTCTGTATGGTTGTTTAGAAACTCTGGTGGCCCTGATATCTGCAAATATTTACACAGAAGTAAAGCAAACCAGTTCACAGACTTGCAAGGCCAATGAACTCTAGCAAGTTTTCACTAAAAAGTTCAACTTTATGGATCCATCTAACAAATTTTAATCCAAAATAAGAAATCATTCAGTTCCTGCAGCGAATCTAGTCAATAACTCCTCGAAATTTGATATGGATTCTGAGAAAGAGAGTGATGATAACCTGAGAGAAAACGCCATTAGCTGAAGGAAGGCCAGAGTCTCTAGCGGAGTGGGATGCATAGAAATCGAACACTGAAGAAGAAGAAGATCCGTATCTCTCAACGCCATGGTTCCCATCTTCTTCGTCGGAGTTCTCGTAATCCTTCTCCTCGACATCTTCTTCTTCTGGGTCGACAGATTTTATATTTTTGTTCGAGAATGGCAGGGAACTGCATCTTGAGATAATTGCAAGTGCAGATCACAAGCAGCACCACCGTCAAAAATGAATGGAATTTGGTCTGAGAAATTCGAAATTCTCTGTGGGGAAAGGAAGAGAGAGAGAGACGAAGAGACGAGCAAGAGGCGCCTCCTCCGTAAGGTTTCCAGGAACCGACCTCTTAGCCCAATTCTTTTATTTTTAATTTTTTAAATAAATTTGGGCTTAAGAGTTCACATTAGAACCAGCGTTAAAGATGGTCTAACACCGTAAAATTGTATATCAAGCAGCTGTTGATATGACGGCACATGGTTTATCGAAAGGCCAAAATATCAGAAAGGAGAAGGTTATCATAGGCATGTGTGTGTGTTTTACGCGGTATTAGCTGTTTTATTATCCCTACCCTCATGTCGGTTGCTTCTGTATCAAGCCACTCTCCTTTCTAGTATTGTTTTGCCCCCTCGCAACACTTTTTCAGTAAGTACGTTACTTTTTTAACCTACCATAGGTTAATGATAATGGACCGTTGATAACTTTATATGAATGATTAATTATACTAATTTATAACACTCGGAGAAAGTTATGAAAACGCGTGATCAAATCCTACGATGCTAGTGCTTACCCCCAAAAGAATGCTACAGTGATACGTACTTACCAAATTCCAATTAATATGTAGACTATACCCATACGTACCATATGCACGTCGGCATGTGTGAGGTTTTCGTGAATGTGCAATGTTTTCCAGTACGAAATAATATAGTGTAATGCAATGTAGTGTACCGTCCTAAGAAGATGATATATATATATACACGTATAAAAATGAAGATGATATATGTAGGTATTAAAAAAACATAATGGAAACCTAATCGCACTAATATAAAAACTGGGTTTGACATGGTCAACTTGTAAAAAGTGTAGTAGCCGCAAACTGAGGAAGTACATCCATACAGTCGCACTTTCCTACGTTTTCGTTAACAACAAAAAACAAAACAAATTGCGAATACAAATACTTTAATTGGGACATAACTAATTACATACTCCATCTATTTTAAAAATAATTGTATTAGTTAAAAGCTAATACTTATTTATTGTCGATTATTCTTTCTCGCAAGGCGGTATGTTAAAGTGTTTTACGAAGGAAGTATATTCATTAATATTTTAGCTTTACACGCATATATATATATATGTAAGCATATTGCATTAGTTAGACTAAATGGTCTAGTCCGGTATGATATCTTCAAAATTTTAGTGCTAACTGTTTAGAACTATGTTTGTGTATATATTTATGCTAGACATGTAGCATTTGTGCGGTATACATGCAAGTGTTGTGCACATGGTTGAGATCGGGTTTTGTTAAATTTGAATTGTAGAGTTATTATATCGCCGAGAATAAAATTATTGCTTCTATAGCTAAAAACAAATAAGTAAATAGATATGATTGACCACGAGACCAGATCTAAGAAAATGTATATTTTAATATGGGTTGCTAGTTAGAGTATGATTATTGAGAAGTTATTAGGGTGGGTTCTTAGGTTGAAGTTCTCAACGGAATATAAGAAACCGTCTCTTAACTTTTAACTAAAAAAGTTAAGAACCGACTCTTAATTATTTAAGAACCCTAACCTAAAAACCCCTAATAAACATGCTCTTAACACGAAGTGGTCAAAGGTCAAAGATGATCAATTGTTCAACCAAGCTTTACGCTTATGGCTGTGATATAAACTTACACTAGCTGATATGTAATAAACCAATATACTTATTGCCAATTAATCTTAAATTTAAAATTATGACAAACTTAAATTTAACATCACATCAGTCTTATTTTTATATCTAATTAAAATGATCTAAAAATTTATTATATGTTTAAAGTGAGATTCCGTTTGAAATGTACCGATCAAAATTATCATTTTGAAAAAATATTAAAATCTACATTAAAAATTTAAAGGTACTGTAAAAAGCTTATACCAATCTAATTATCGATACTTGATTTTAAGTTACAAATACATGATAAATCTGAATTTTAAAAAATTATCATTAATCAGTCAATTTCATAGTCGGATTTAGAGTGCAATGTTCTAACCTATAACCTATTCATAGGTATCTTTCAAGAAATTAATATTATTTTTTTTATCTTTCTCCTTTTTGAATATTTTGATTATTTTCTTTATCATTCAACGTTATAATAACATGTTTTAACGTTATGTAAAATAATTAAATTTGTAGATTAATAGGTCGTAAACGCCTACAAATTGTATTATTTTAAACCATACTTAAAAGTAGTGAAAGGTGGTGTGCCATATAGTGTTGACACCTGATGTTTTAGGGTTATTAATTACAATCCCATCAAGAACAAAAATTATTATTCTAAATTCTTGTTCACTTAACCTTTTCAATATTCTTTTTATTTTTCTTTATTTCTATTGTTATTATCATTTAACGAGGAAACATTATATTCCAAGTTTCTCTCAAGTCTACTCGAAAGTAATAGTTTAATTAACTGTGTATGTCTCTGCTTAAAAATTTAATTGGTTTACAGCTAAGTATGTTTACTTTCCGACGTTAACATATTATACATATATGTAGAGATATTGTCCATCTGACTTAATACATTGATAGAATATCCTTTGACATTAATAATATTCAAAACTCAAATGCTGAACTGAAAGATTAAACTTGGAAAGTCTTGAACGTATTATGCCACTTGTCAATGCTGAAAAGTAAGAGTTAGCTATCGTCGGTCGAAGCCAAATGAGGCAGGCGTACGTCTGTATGATTACAAGGTGCATACAGGGCCGGCTGAGGAGGGGATAAGCGGTGCGACCGCCTCGGACCCAAACCCGTGTCCTTCCGTATATTAATAGTTAAGGGGCCCAACTTTTTTAAGAAGTCTATATTTTTATATAAAAAATTATAAATATAATAAATAAAATTGAAAATGGTCCAAAAATATTTAATATGCATATAGTTTTATTTTCATCAAAATATACAAAATATTACTGATTAAATTTTAAAAACATGTTAAACATTATCTGAATATAAATCTTAGAGGGTAAATTTTTTTTTTTTTTGCCCTAGGATCTATAACAATGTTAAGCCGCCCTAGGTGCATATATAAAGATGTATTCATTTGATTTGAAGCTTGATGTATTTTCTACAAGTCGGTGATATTATATGAAACTCGCATCGGAGCAACCTCTACTTAAGAGTTATAGAGAGACTGGCGACGCTCAAATTTAGAATAGCATATGAATGAGACCAAAACATTATATGAATTGAGAAAAATATTATTGTTAGTGTTAGTGGAACATCTGAGAGAAACTTAGATACCAACCTACATCAAACGAGACAACAAATTAAACTAAAATAAATTGATTCCCTCTGATCCGATTTATTTTTAATAAAAAAGTGTAATCTTTGTATATGATTTTGGTATATATATCAAGTATCTAGGTTAATGATAGACTATAAGAATGAATATACTATATATAGGTCTTTAATCGATTATTGTAAACTAAAAGGTATATGGAGAGGGAGAAGAATAAAGGTCAAGATCCGTTCTGCGTGAAACGCAGGAGGGAAAACAACATGTTGACGAGAGAAACAGAGATTTCTCACGTCGAGTGAGAACATATGCCGATGATAGCGGCTTTGGTGATTTTGAGTTTTTAATAAGTTATATGTATTCCCTATTTAAATAGCACTATTAGTTTAATTGTGATAGGGCGTCCAAGATCAAGAATATCACAAGAATAAAAAGTCAAATTTAAGAGAGATGAGATGATAATAAAATGAAATATTGTAACGTTAAACCCTAAAACGCGTTTTTTGGTCACAAACAGACAAACTCACTTTAGTTGAGGGGACAGACAGCTACTTCTCCAAACAAAAATAAAAAAAAGAATCGCCCTCGTTTTCCGTGTACATTTCTCCATCTCTCCTATTTTTAGATAGCGAAATATTATCGACATTTATTTTCTTACAATTCTACAATCTATTTAAAAGAATATAATCTTAGACATAATTATTGCTACCTTTTATTTTTTAGATTTCTTCTTCTTAGTTTTTAAATAAAGTCACTGAAAATATTACAAATCTCTTGCATAATCTTAAGCTTATCGCTATTAGAATAATGCTATCATATCTTGATTCGATTTTATATATACATAATATAGTAGTCTCATAATAATATTAATTATGAACATATGTATTATAGTGGATCGTATAAGTCTATAAGGAAGTCAATTTGAGTCAATTCGAATCCTATATACGAACACGGAACATCTAATGTATTCAACGTTTGAATAATAAAATCACAAATTCTTTGAAACGAAAAGAGGGTATGAAAATTCATGGCCCCTATATAAATGAAGGTTGTTAAACCAAAAAAATTGTCTTTTGTGGGACACCTATAAATGCATTTACATCTCATTATCAACATAAACATAACCTAAATCTTAGTATTAACAAAAATATAATCACGTTACACAAAGACCGATATACATCACTTTTGGGACCAATACTAACAAAAATATTATACTCCCAAACTATTCTTTTTGTAACCAATTACCAATATACATCAATGTTGGTATCGTTTATAATCATTAGAAGAACAGGGTTTTTCGAATTTTAAATCTACACCATATACTATAGATGTATATTGCTATGTAATAGTATCGTTGGCATAGAATGTGGTTTCAAGAGGAAATAAATATATTTTGGAGGTAACCAAGAAACGAAATGAACATACATGCAAAAGAAAGTGAAATGTGGACCATCATTACATGACATGATATTACTTACATTACATCTGACTAAAAAAGCGCTGAACAATTTATATATATATATCAGTGAGACAGGGACAAGAATAAACGTTATTATGAGAAAAATGAAATCTTAATTTTTCTCATTTCCATTTTTTTGCTGACGCTCTTAGCTAAGACTAGTTACAATGGGCTCGTTGAAAGTTTTTTTCAACGGTTGAATAGCCACAATGAACCTGTTGAAAAACGAAATTTGGGCTCACCAGATTAGTTTGGCTCATTCTCATCCACACAAAAATGAGAAAATTTGTCGATGCTGATTTTTTTTTTGGTTTTAAAAACAATAAACATGATTGGTGCAAATGTCCGCAAACTATTAGTTGTTCAGATTGCATAGATTTTTTATCTCATCAAAATGTTTGAGATCAATTATTTTATATTATATAATATTTTTTTACAAAAAGTTATATATTAAAATTTATAATTTTTCGTACTCTATAAATAGATACTTGATTTAATAGATTTCGTCATAGAAAAACAAAATCTGTTTTGACTATAATATTATTATTATTCTATTTTGTGTCAAAAATGAATCAAAACAATAACTCTTTCGCAAAACTCCACAAATTATCTTTCTAATTACCAAAATCCTAACAATTATCAATTTCAAAATCAAAATTTTATTGTGAGTATTTGAAATTTTGCAATGTAATTTGTTTTAATAATATTTGTTTAAGTATTATTTTAAAAATAATTATTTATGAACATAAATTAAAAATTATGTCATTTATTTTTTTAAAGTTAACCACAGTCAAAATTATTATTAATATGTAGTTATTAATTTAAAAATGAATTAGAAAAGTGGGATAGGGTGTTGAATTTTACTAAAAAAAACTATTGTAGAGATGAAAAATAAAATGGTGTTGAATAATTACGTGGAAAAAGAGAATGACATTTCCACGTAATAATGGTGTTAAAAGTAGAAAATTAGGGTGTTGAAAGTTTTAGATAGTCTAAGATGGAACTTACATTTCCAAGAAAACATATCTTATTAGTAACACTTCTAAGTTAAGTAGAACATGATCAAGACCACCAGACTCTGCAAATAGTTTGACATACACAAATAGGTCTCAAAACACTCCAAAAACACAAGAGAAACGATGATCACAAGGCTAATGTTCTATTCATATGTTCATCGCAGAAACAAAACTTCATATGGGTAGCAAAAATCACAGTTACAAACAACCGGTTAAGTCAAACCGTGCTGCATATATCATAATACCTCCAATTTAACGATTGTAATTTGAAACTGTGATTCATGCGTCTGCAGCAGCAATAGCAGTAGGGGTAACTTGTTTAACCCTCCTTTGATGAACATCATAGTTATAAATACGCGCTATAGTTACCTGTCCAAGTCACAAAAAAAAAAAGAAAATCCAAGTCAAAAAATATTCTAATCTTTACTCAATCTCTATTGTATCTACGTTGACAGTTACATAAAAGTCAATCCAGACCTTATAAAAATTAGACGCTGACTCAAACTTGAAAGAGATAAAATATAATGTACCTGAGTAACTGTGACTTGATCCCTCAAGAACTGTAAATCAGCTACAAGAACCTCCAGGCTGGCTTTAGCATTTTCCAGATTGTTTCTCAGAAGGGCTGTAGCCTGTGGGAACAACAATAGATTATAAGAACTTATTCTAGGGTCCCTAGTGCAAGAAGAAACTTATAACGTGGAAGAGAATGTGTTTTCAGAGTAGTAATGGACCTCTTCACAGGAATATTCCAGCATTACATTTGCTCCTAACCACAAACAGACTGAGTCTGTGTCCTCGATACAGGCCCGTGAATATATTCCTTCAGACACTTCAAAATCGGCTAAAAGCGACTGCATTGTAAGAAAATAAATCCATGTGAGAACAAAAAAATGATGAAGAGCACAAGAATCAGTACTAAGTGAGTATTTTCATATAAAAAGCTGAAACATCTTGCATATATCTATGTCTCCGTTGACAGTGAAGATATAACTATGTTCCGAGACACAACATGTTCTGCTGTCACAATCAAACAACTCTTAAAAGATGTCTCAGTTGATTCTTCCAGCGAAGCTAAAACTATGTTCTGCGACACAACATGTTCTACTGTCACAATCAAACAAGACTTAAAGACATAAACCACAGGGCCCATAAGCACAAGAAAACTGATTGGTTATTTAGCAGCAATCAACCTCAATCTAAGAAAACAAACTTTCGCATGCAAGCATGCTTATCAGGACTTTCAAAGAAAATGTTTTCAAGTATGCGGCAAGAATCAAAGCACAACCAAGTTCAACCTTATGAAATTAAAAAGTCAGTATCCAGGATTCAGAAATTCAAGTAACATTTACATTCATTCACCATTAAAATAGCAGCAAGACACTGATCACAGAATCAAAATCAAACGTAGAAACAGACAAGCATTTATACAAAACCAGTAAAGAAAGGCTAGATTGTTGCAAAAATTAAACAACGAACCTCACCAGTACCCTTCCTTGCTTCTAAAGTGGCAACGACCTCTAAGCACTTCTCAATATCTGGGATCTTAGCCTGCCAATAGATCAAAACTGTTACGATAGCACAAAGTGTAAAGATTAAGAACACAACTTGTATCATCATACATAAATAAACACACTTATATACTTAGAAAATGACAAGAACATGCATACTTGAAGATCCCTTTGCTGGGCAAGAAGCTTCATCTCAACAACTTTATATTGCTGAAGCCTAAACAGAGGGGAAACAAATCACTATAAGCTCAATCACCTAAAGGGCACAAAGCTCGATCACTGAAAATGAGAAAGGAGTAACCTTTCTTGATGGAAGGCGAGAGCAGAGTTCGAATCGAAGCCTGACTGAGAGAGATAAGTCTCCACATCTTGGATGAATTTCGCGGCGGGAATCCCTCTTCTCTCACTCAAATCATCGCCACCGCTACCACTCGGAGAAGACGAAGACATCTGCGCCAGCGGAATCGAATCGAATCGATATCTCCGTTTCTGATTTGGGGATTTAGGGTTTTCTCAGGAAAGCCTACGAATCGAATCAGAATCGAATCGAACTGGAAGTAGCAAAACGACATCGTATTAATAATTTTGAAGTGGGCTTAAGGCCTCGCTCGTAAATCATGATGAAGTAATACCCACTAATATTAAAGACGAGAAGTCCATACAAATCAAATCCTTGTTGTTTGACAGTTTTCTAATAATCCACGAACCGGGCCGGTTTAAATCTGGGAACCCATAAATTCTTACACCATGACTACCCGTGGTTTTTAAAGGGGTACTCAAGGGAAAATGGTGAATTAATTAAATCCAAGCAATATTAAAGGGGAGTTATCTATCTTTAATGGGGCACTTTGACAACCGATTTTAAGCGTGGGTTTTGAACCACCTGTCAGCCCCACAGAATTTTTAATTTTTTTTTCTTTTCTCGCCGTTTCGTCTCTTCTTGTTTACTCCGTCACATGCGAATGATCGAAACAGACGACGAACGACGACTCTCTCGGTTGAGTCTCCTCCATATTCTCCGTGAGAAGATGGATCGACACCCAGCACCGACGACGGCTCCCTCGGTCCTCACCGCTCTCCTCCGTTTTGTCGTGCTTTCTCCGCCAGAGGAAGGATCGAAGTCCACCACAATCGACGATTCTCTCTGTCCTGATGGCGTATACTCCGTCTGCTCTTGTCTTCTCCCTCATAAGAACGATCTAAAACCACCACAATCGACGACTCTCTCGGTTCTGATTGTGTCGCTTCCGTCATCTCTTGTCTTCTTTCGGTCCTTATGGCGGCTCCTTCGTCGGTTCTCGTCTTCTCAGAGTGAAGAATGATGAAAACCCACCACTGACGAGGACTCAATCGATATTCAAAGCGTCTCCTCCGTCGGTCTTTCAGCTCTCGCTCACGATGTCTTCAGTTTGGAGATCACTTCCCGCGTATGTATCTTTCTCACCTCATCGTTCTGCTTTCAATTTCATTGTTCCATAATCAATGTTTTAAAAGTTGTTTAAGCTAGCAAACTGGTAAAGACGATCATATTGTTTGTCATAGTATAAAGATTTTAAATTTGCCTCTGTAATTTGGGTCTGTATTTAAGCTAAGAGATTGTGTTGAAGTTGAGAAGAGATCTAATTCAATAAGTTCATTGTCTTGCTAATATTGACAGGGACTTTGAGCTCTCCTCCTACTGAAGTCACAACCCGCAGGAGTGGTTATTGAATTTGGTGGTTGAAGACGATGTGAAGAGGCTAACACTCTATGAGCTCTCGACAGCCAAACACTTCTTTAGACTCTCGGTAAGTATGCAAAACGTGATATCAGTTTGGATAGTAGTTAGGTTAATAAATGCTTGTTAGGTTGTGGTTAGTGTAAATGCGTGTGTTGAATGCTTGTTAGGAGTGTGTGCTTAGGGTAGTAAAGAAGTTAGATATATGTCTTCTCATCTCAACTCAACTCAAAGAGTTGAATGTGTGTGTTGAATGCTTCTTCTCTTTTCATGTATAATACCCGGTGCTTTCTCTCTTTCTTTTCATCTTCTAACATAATCTCCCTCTTTATTCTTCTTCAAACACGTTTCTGCTTCTTTCTCTCTTCTCTGGTATTGTAGAATATGGATTCTACGAATCCATATACTCAACCCTTCAATTTTGTTGATCTGTTACACAGTCAACAAGACAGTGTACCATTTCCTTATGAGGGTTTTTCAGAGGGTGGGGATCTTAGATCATCACAACTCCCTGTGTTCAGTACTCAAGCAACTGAAACTTCAAGTTCTGCGAAGACTCAACTACACAGCGCAGAGAAAGAAAGAAATGGTCTCACTCTGATGATGTAGTGCTTATTAGCGTCTAGTTAAACACCAGTAAGGATCCGGTAGTAGGCAATGAACAGAAGGCAGGTGCATTTTGGAAGCGCATAGCAGACTACTTCGCAGCTAGTCCGAAGGTGGAAATAAGTGGAGCACGAGAGGCTATTCAGTGTAAGCAAAGGTGGCAGAAGATGAACGACCTCGTGTGCAAGTTCTGTGGAGCCTATGCCGCTGCAACAAGACAGAAAACGAGTGGTCAGAGTGAGGATGATGTTGTTAAAATGGCCCACGTGATCTTCTACAACGACCATAAGATTAAGTTTAATCTTCATCATGCTTGGGAGGAGCTGAAAAACGACCAGAAATGGTGTGCTCTTGCGAGTAGTAAGATAGATGGACCACAATCATCAAGCGCTAAGAAGAGAAAGTGTGAGGATGGAGGGGAAGAGGCAAGCTCTCAAGCAACTACGAATGGTGATCACCCAACCAAACGGCCTCCTGGTGTATAAGGCTGCGAAATGAGTAGGTGGTAAGAGAAGCAAAGTTGATGAACTGGGTGTCTCCGAGTTTAAGGGAATGTGGTCTATCAAAGAAAAAGACTTGGCTGCTAAAGAAATACTTAAAAAGATGGGTCTACTCGAGAGTCTCATTTCAAAAAAAGAGCCCCTAACTCAGTTTGAAGAAGCTCTAAAGGAGAAACTAATTACAGAGATGTTGGGTAATTAGTGTGAACTTGTGTGTTCTGTAATGTGTGTTCAGTCTTTAGATGTTTGAACTCTATTTGTTTCTTTGGTCTATGTTCCTCGGTTATGTGTCTTCAGTCAATGTATGATATTGGTTGTTTCAATGTTAAGTGTTTCTATGTTCTTGTTAAAGCTTACTTATATTGTTAAAGCTTACTTGTTCGAAATGCTCTGTCTTTAAAGCTTAGTTGTGTTGTTGATAAAGCTTACTTGCTTACGATGCTCTGTCTTTAAAGCTTAGTTGTGTTGTTGTTAAAGTTTACTTATTCACGTGTGCAGGGAGACAATGAGACAATGAGAGAAAGAGAGAATGAGACAAACGACACTGACAAGAGTAGTCACGATATGAAGAGTAGTCACGAGGTGCAAGAGGTCACAAGATGAAGAGTAGTCACGAAATGCAAGAGGTCACAGGAGATGGCCGTATGTGTCACACGCCATTGTCCGTATGTGTCACAAGATGTATTTATAAAGTCTATTTTGTAAAGTCAGAAGAGTGAAAACAATGAGTTTGTTGTCTATATAAAGTCTATGCTTGTTATTCACCAAGTTAAACACAAACGATTCATGTAAAGTCTATGCTTGTTATTCTTTCTTTCTATTATCTCATTCTCTCTTTCTCTCATTGTCTCATTGTCGCAAACACACAAAGCCTCCTTGATCATTCTCTCATTGTCTCATTGTCGCAAAACACAAAACAGAAAACCAAAACCAAAACATTTTCTCATTCGCAAGCTATCACATTCTTAATATCTCATTCTCTAATTCTCTCATTCTCACCATACAAAAACCAAAACATTTCTCATTCTCACCAAGAAAAAACCAAAACATTTTCTAAACTCTCATTGTCGCCTTCTCACCAAAAAAAAAACCAAAACATTTTCTTAACTCTCATTGTCTCATTCTCACCAAAAAAAAAACCAAAATATTTTCTAAATTTTGATCACATATATGGCATCTTCTTCTCATGACACCTTTGAGGGAGCAGATGATGAAACTTTTGATGAATATTTTGATCAATATTTTGATCAAACATTCGAGAATTTAGCCAATCATTATGGTGATCAAGAAGTCGAAAGAAAAAAAATAAAAAAAAGAGTTCATATCGAAAGAATCGTGAAGAAGGCGATCGACGTTTATGGAATGATTATTTCAGTGAAACTCCGACATATCCTGAAAATCTCTTCCGACGACGATTTAGAATGAACAAATCATTGTTCATTCGTATTGTTGATCGACTCTCCAATGAAGTTGAATTCTTTCGACAAAAGAAAGATGCTCTCGGAAGGCTTAGTCCCTCTCCACTTCAGAAGTGTACGGCAACCATTCGTGTCTTGGCCTATGGTTCTGCGGCTGATGTTGTTGACGAATACCTACGACTCGGTGCAACAACAGCTCGGTTATGTGTGGAACATTTTGTGGAAGGAATAATATATTTATTCGGTGATGAGTACCTAAGAAGACCATCACCGGCTGATCTTCAACGTCTACTTTATATTGGGGAGCAACGTGGCTTTCCCGGGATGAAAGGGAGCATCGATTGTATGCATTGGGAGTGGAAGAATTGTCCCACCACTTGGAAAGGTCAATATTCACGTGGTTCGGGTAAACCCACAATCGTGTTAGAGGCGGTTGCTTCGTATGATTTATGGATATGACATGCGTTTTTTGGACCTCCTGGTACCTTAAATGATATCAATGTTCCCTTTATCGCTCACATGTTTTTGATGACATAATAAAAGGTCAAGCTCCGCAAGTTACTTTCTCTGTCAATAAAAGAGAGTATCATTTGATTTACTATCTCACCGATGGTATTTATCCGAAATGGGCAACTTTTATCCAATCTATTCCAATACCACAAGGTCCGAAAGCTGCTTTATTTGCCTAACATCAAGAAGCTGTCCGAAAAGATGTCGAACGTGCTTTTGGAGTCTTGCAAGCTCGATTCGCCATTGTTAAAAATCCAGCACTTTTTGGGGATAAAGCTAAAATTGGGAAGATTATGCGAGCATGTATCCTACTCCATAATATGATAGTAAAAGACAAACGAGATGGATACACTCATTTTGATGTTTCAGAGTTCCAACAAGGAGAAGACACCGGAACTTCACATGTCGATCTCACGTATTCTACAGATATCCCTTCAAATATCGCCAATATGATGGGTGTTCGAACAAGAATTCGTGATAGAAAAATGCATCAACAGCTCAAAGCTGATTTGGTTGAACATATTTGGCGTAAATTTAGACGTGATGGAGACAACTACTAAGCTCGGATGTTTTTCTAAATTAATCTCGATTATTGTACTAGTCTTTATTTTTATCTTTTTTTTTAATATCTATGTTTTAAATGTTATCTTTTAATATGTTTGAATTAATAAATAATTTTATCTTAAAAAAAATTAATTTTTTTTCCTTAAAAACCTCTAATTAAGAAACTCCCATTGGACCGTTCCAAATGGAAGTTTCTTAACTATGGTTCTTAACCCCACTTAAGTACAGTTAAAGTATTAAATAATCACTAAGAAATACACTTTAAGTATCAAGGGATAAACATGCTCTTACCATTCGACAGTTTGGTTCGCTTTGATTCGGAGGCTATACCGGCGCAAAATTTAAAAAATTATGTTTGGCAGTAAGAGCAGCACCGACAGTGAATTTCTAAAAGTTACTATCTAAAATCATAAGAATTCGGAGTAATGTTTAACATAATAAAATTTTCAACTAAAATTTATTTTGTTTGTAAATTATAAACCATTTATATCATGATATATGATAACACAGGTTCTAAAAGAGCTTTCGCGAGTTCTATTTTGAGAATTTTACCTGACACTCTATGTCTTTTTGTTTTTATTTAACTATTTAAAAATTCTAATAACCCTATGAAAAAGTTGCCGTTACGCATGTTCGAACCGGTTCTTAAATTACGGTAAGTCCCTCACCCCTAAGAACCTCTATTAATCATCATGGTCTAATAATAAGGAAATAAACCCACGAACCGGCCGGTTTACATCCCAAAGGCCAGAAATTGTTACAATTACTTGAAACAACTATATATATATTCACGTTGTCGCTTTCAGATCCCAATCCTCATAGGATGTTAGGTAGTGGCTAAGAACTGATCCACGCACACTCTTACTTTTTCACAGAGAGGGGCGTTACTGCTAGGCTAGCAAAACTATGTGTGTATCAAACAAATGGGTGAGAAGATCCGGTCGTATGCATTTAGAAGAGCAAAGCACGAATAATAGTTTGACTACTAATCAATAGTATATAAAAAATTTATATCTTAAAATTTATATATAAACTTCATACAAATGTTGGCATTTACGGCGGATGTTTCTGAGCTTTTAGCTCATGGACAACTAATACTCTGGCGTTTAAAGATATAGGATATGAATGGTGACCAAGGAACAGAGATAAATTATCCATTCCTTAATGTTTCTGAAAAAAATCACCATTCACAACGAATAGTTTTTCGTTCTCATTTCCTACCATTTTTTTTTGTAGAAAAATAAAAAACAAAATTGTTCCTTCTTAAATTTGAGAAAAAACAACTATTTTCTTTCATTCATGCAATTTTATTCCTCTATGTTTCTTTCATATTCGTTCCTCTTATTTTCCGAATAGTCACTAGTCGAATCCATAGTACAGCATTTTTTATTAATGTGTCAACTAGAGGAGCTCCTCAATCGCAAAACCACAGATATACCAATTGTTACAACAATTTTTTTTTTTGTTTTTTTAATTCATAAAGACAAAAATATGGACGGACACAAACACCCCGGCAAACAGACAAAACTGAATTACTGACAAAAGTTCTGAAACACGAGTGGTGGAAAAAAAAAAACAGAGGTTTCAACACCCGAAAATCTTTAACAAACCGTCGTACGAAACGCCACCGTTTGAATCGCCACCGCCCAATCTAATCATGGCCTTGATCTCTTCGTCGTTAGCAGCCAAACCAGCCGACTCCATGTAACTCTTCAAATCTCCATAGCTCAACCTCCCATCACCGTCCTTATCCATCACCTTGAACACATCCCTCATCAACCCGTCACCAGATCTGCACCCATGCGGCGCCGTTTCAAGAACTTTCTCGAACTCATCGAACTCCACGAACCCGTCCTTGTTCGCGTCCGCCACTGATATCATCGTCCCGATCATCATCATCTCGTCTTCGTCCTTGTCGGAAGAAGATCTCGGGATCCCGGCGTAAAATGCTCGGAGATCGTCGCTGCTGATCTTGCCGTCGCGGTCCGCGTCGATGATCTCGAACGCCGGTCGGAAATCGGGGTTCGCGGCGGTTGAGGAACTCGCAAGCCTACCAGAAGGACACATCTCTCTCTCTCTTGCTCGCTCGTCTCTCTTCTCTCTGTCGTTTGAAACTTGTCGTTTGAGATTGTGAAAGAAGCTTTGAGCGTTAGAGACGTGTGGGAGCGTAGGGGGGTTATATAAGGGGACAAGGCTGGAATGTGAAGGCATAAGTTTGACTTTGACTCTTTAACTAAAGCTTGCATTGAAAGTTTTGTTTCCCTTTTCTTTTCTTTATTCTTTGATTGTTTAGTTATTATAATATAGCCAGAGGTACATTTAAATGTATTATAACCACAGATATTACATTTATATATAATGTAGCCATAGATATTATTTATTTATCATATACTGTATAATAAAGCCATAAATATAAATATAGTAGAAGTGAGGGTATAGCCAGAGTCCAGAGATAATATATTATTTATCAATATATAGTATAGCCAATAATAAAGTAGAAGTAATGGCGTACAGATACTTTTGTATAAATTATTTTGACAAGTTTGTTAAAATAGATATATTCAGATTTGGGCTAAGTGCCATAGATATTACTATTAGAAAACAAATCCGGCAGTTAAAATCTTTATTAAAAACTAAATTATTTAGTATTCATAAAATTTATATTTTAATAACTACATATTTTTATTTAATATTTCCATTTTTTATTTAAGTAGTTAAAATAATATTATGGGTAAGTAAAAATACTTATTAGGAATAACTGGTTGAAACGCAGCAGTTAAAATCTTTATTAAAAACTAAATTATTTAATATTCATAAAATCTATATTTTAATAACTATATATCTTTATTTAATATTTCCATTTTTTATTTAAGTATTTAAAATAATATTATGGGTAAGTAAATATACATTTTTATTAGGAATAACTGGTTGAGACAATGACAAAGATCGAAGAAGCTCGGTATCAGGGACACCAACCTTTTTGATTAGTCTTTGTGAATTTCTTAATCTGCGGGATAGCTGTCTCGACACGAGATATTTTCTACCTTTTTATTATGTAGGGATTAGAATTAATACCTCTCTTGCATGTCTACCATATCACCGAACGTATTCTATAAATATGACAAAGCAGAGGGTGTAGAATCATCCACTAAAGCAAGCTATGAAAAGAATTGCTTACAGACAGTCAATATATAGTACTTATGAAATCGATGATATTGATGAAGTTTATTTTCATATATTTCTTCTTATAGTTTGGGAGTCTTCGTGAAACAAGTATTTTAGATTAAGGAATCCGCTAAAATGGATTCAGTTTCTATCTTTTACCCATCTTGGTATCTTTAGCACATTCAACCATCGAACCAGAGACCAAAACACGACAACAAAACATAATCCCCTTAACTAATACTCCCTCCGTTTCATATTGTAAGTAGTTTTAGAAAAATAATTTTGTTTCAAAATGTAAATAGTTTTCGTATTTTTAGGTAACTTTTACATTTATTGAATACAGTGTGACCAATCAAATTAAATAGACTTATTTTTTATTGGTTAAATTATATATAACCTTTTTATTATAAAATACCTTTTAAAAACATAATAATTTTTTTTAATCTTCGTGATTTTAACCAAAACTACTTATATTATGAAACGGAAAGAGTAGATCCTAGTTGGGGTCCCTCGACTTGTTGCACAGTGTAATGTTCCTTGCCAACCATTCAATTCAAAATATGTTATCATCTATGTATAATTATTTTGTGCCTAATACAAAATTATACAAAGTCGAAAAGAAAATAATTTACAGAATCTACTAGGATGAATCCCAGATTATTTTTTTTTCGACTTTGTAAATTATTTTCTTTTCGACTTTGTATAATTTTGTATTATGCACAAAATAATTATACAGAGTATATCTGTATAATCATCTCACACATCAACCATCAAAAAAGACCCACATCAAGACTAATCAAGCACGCTAGTCAAGCATGGGATCCACATGAAGACTTTGAAGCTACGCGGCAAAAGTCTCCATCAGTCACCCAAGACCTAACACGTATTCAACCAAGTGTCGGCACAATCAGACAACGACACATAGCAAGGAACCAGTATGCAAGCCTCACCTATAAAAACGAACCCATAAGGAACAACGAGGGCACGAGCATTTTCTACGAGATCTTTCTCACTCTAAAAACGCTCTCCCTTCTCTCTAGAAATCCCTAAAAGTTTAAGTTTTTAAGCCCCACAACTTTATAATCAAAGGTTTTAATATCAAGATCAATAAAGTAAGTTTTAATCACAATCTTGTTATCATAAGCCATAATAAGCTTGTTATTAATTCAACTATTAAATAAAATTAAAACAATTAAGAAATAAAAACTGGTATCAGAGCATTAAGATGATTAGGATACAAATCTTAGATATTTCAGATTACTTTGGATATTTCGGATAAAAATATCATGATACTTCCGAATAGTTTGGAAACTTTGTAATAATTTAGTTTCCTTAAAATATTTTTAGATACTTTTCATATATATTTAAATTATAAATATAATAGTTATGTTTTATGCATATATAATTTATATTTTTATATGTTCGGATATCCGTTCGGTTCTTGGTTTGGTTTCGATTTGGTTAGTTATTTCGGATATAGAAATATATGAATTATTTGGGTATTAATTTGAGGATTTTAATCCGGTTTGGTTTTGGGTATTTCGGTTCCGTTTTTTGGTTCCAATTTTTTTGCTCATGCCTACTAGAAGTAATGGTATACAAATACTTCTGTGTAAATTATTTTGACTAGATTAAAACAGACATATGTATTCAGATTTGGGCTAGAGGCCCTAGAGTGCCATAGGTATTAATATTTAATATTAGTATATTATATTTCTAAAAAATAGGGAAACAAGTAAATAATGAGAATCTTTTTAAAGAGACGGTTACGAATAAATAAAATTAATGTTCAGAGAAATTGAGTGGCATGTTTGGATTCTGTAAGAGAAAGTACGTAGTGCATGACATCACCGAATTTGGAAGCGAAGTTGAATTCCAAAAGTCTCTCCTGATTCGAGGAGAGAGTTGATTGTTCTTTTTCGTCTTACGATGATTGGGCCTCGAAAAGTTGAAAATGTGCGAGCAATTGCAGCCGCTGTTTAATGGACCCACACCAAGAAGGCATCTATCTTCCTTTTCCATCACTAGAATCTTTTTATTATGCTGAGTGGAGGACCAAAACTTGCATAATACTTCTCTTAATGTATTCTTATAAATTTAATTACATGTCATTGACCAAAAAAAAAATACATGTCAATATCTTTAGGTTTCTACTTCTCTACCATACGCACGATCATTTGTCTTTTTAACCCATAAGGATCCTTACATATTATTGCTCCTGGTCAAATATACTTCTTTTCTTTCTTAGAACCACACAACTAGGTCTGGGCGTTCGGATATCCGTTCGGGTTCGGGTCGGATGCTTCGGATTTTCGAGTTTTCGGATGGAGAGGTACAGAACCCGTTTGGGTCATTTTATACTTCGGATCGGGTTTACATTTTTAAGATTCAGGTTATTTCGGGTATAACCGGACTGTGTAACAAATAATAATAAAAATTCCATGTATCCTTGATTTGACCATGTGAGACTAGAAACAATACTGTTGAAGTTAAAAGATTGAACAACTTAATAGAAGATTTATAATCTTTCTGATTTGTTATTACGTTGAGGAACACGAGCATGTATTCTTTTTCTTCGTGTATTTTCTATTTGTATTATCTTGAATAGAAAATGGTAAAAAAATCATCTATTCATAAATCAAAATCAAACAGAAATCAAACACGGATAATCATGAATGTTTGAGCTCATGTCTGTGTCAAGAGCAAAGATAAAACAAATCGCAAATCCTACTTGTAATTAAACATAAATCAAAATCGCAAAGTATAGTGATTCATACATGTAATCGGTCATAAAATGAGTTTAAGTATGTACTGAACATATACGTTGAAAAAAGAGAAGACAAAAAGATGAATGAGAATGGAAGATGTAAAATTAAGGTTAGTAATATATATATATATATATTTGGGTACTTCGGATAATTGGTTCGGGTATCGGATATAACCAATCGGATACGGGTATCCGGACTGGTTGAATCCTAAACTCGTTCGTCTTTTTTTAATTCGATTCTGTTTTCGGTTCGGGTTTTTCGGATCGGTTCGGGTTTGGGTTTCGGTTAATATGCCCACACCTACGCACAACCATGTGAGTTAGACGATATCACAAATAAATGTATTCTCATTTAACTTATCGTAGAAACGTGTCACAAAAAGAATCACAAGGTTTACATGCTTTCCAATATCCTGTCTTTTAAACCAAGCTTTCTTAGTTTTTTTTTCTCCATAAATTTTTTTGGAAGGTCGATCTATTTTTTATACTGTTTAGTTTTAATTCATAAGAAGACAAAGTTCAAATAATCATCTTTGAAAAAAAAAAACTAAAAAAAATCACGAATAAATGACATAAGCTCAAAATAGCATATACATAAAAGTAGAACCTGCCAAAGATTGAGATAATATCGACTAACAGACTAGTTTTTGTACTAATTCTCAAAGCGTAAACCTTACTGACCATGCTCCTCATTGAGTAGTTGTTGTGGCTAAGGGGAACATGACGAGCCAGAGGACTATGATATCTGATCTCTTACGAGTGGACAGAGCCATAAATATTTTTTACTGGGGTCAAAAATAAATAAATAAATAGTTTATAAATTTCAAAATTATATTATACTTTACAATACACATATATTATTTCAATTTTATTATATTGTAGATATTTTATTTTACTAAACAAATAATATAACCACCTAAAACCAAACATCACTATAATTTTTAATAACATTTAGATAATAGTATTATTTTCGAAATTGATGCATTATCAAGTAAAAATAAAATAAAATTAGCTATTGTATTCAAATTATGAATATATATATATATATATATATATATCTTAAACATAACATATCTAATTAAATATAAACATACAAATATGATTATAGGGATATTTTTTTTCGAAAAAGGGCTTTGATTGGAGGGACTTAAGTAAATTGGAACATATAAAGAACTCTAATATAAATATGTTTTATTTTTTTAGTTTGCAGTGACTAATAAAAAAAACTGAAAACAAATAAAGAACTAGCAAACAAATAAAACAAGTAATGTAAAATAGGGGTGGACACTTTACCCGATATCTGAAGCCACACCCGAACCCGATCCGAAAAAACTGAACTGAAATCTGAACTGAAGTAGCAAAATATCGAAACGGGTATTGTATTTCCTTTCTTTAGTCTTTACATTATTCAATGACGGTGTAATTCCCTATATATAAAGGCTCCATATGTTTATGAATAAGACATAAACATACATATTCTATTCTTTTGTTTCACAACAATATTTTCATTTTCATATTTTTGAACATAATTTCTTTAATAAGACCATAAAATGAATTGTAAATTCATGTAAGAATAAAACGAATACCACTAGTCATCCAATAAAATGTAACAAAATTTACTTCCAAATCTTCCAAAACGTAAAATGCAACAAGCTATTCACATTGTTGAAATCACAACAATAACAAAGGTATCATTCTCGTTTTCAAGGACAAAGAACTGGGTCTGCCTCGGGCACAATTTTATATATCCTCTCTAGCTCAGCTCGCTAAGCACATGACATGACGTATTCAAAACGAATTATGACCTTTCGTAATGAGAGAGAGAGAGAGAGATTATCGATCGAGCTTAGCAGCTTACCAAAGCTTCTTCTTGTTAATATTCCATCTCACAATCCTTTGTATTCTTTCATATTCAGATTTCAACTACAGCATACTATACAAAAGATATGTGAATATTACAAGATTAGGTATTTAGGAACATTCTCATTTAACTTCCTGTGAATAAAATAAAATAATATGGTTGAGAGACGACTATAACGAGCGCAGAGTTGTTTCAACTAGAGGACTGTGTACCTTGTGATACATTTTTGAGGTCGTGTTGAGGTTTTATTACGCGTTTTGAGCAAGAAACAAACACAACATCCTTGACTCTAAACACACCTGCACAAAATCATCCAATAAAATGTGAACTAACTATCAATGATCTAGAACAATATCACGTGTTTAACTAATACTCACAATGTCCCATGCCACTGCATATATTGTTTTAATAGATTGAATCAGAATTTTGGTCCCCGAGTTCAAAGGAAGTGTAGTATTAGCCGAAGAGATAAGACCTGTTTGAACCGAAAATGGTATGTTTGTCGGATTCATACAATGAAGAATTTAAGAAATAGATTTCTTAGATTCTTGAGGGTAAAGAGAAATCAATATAGAAATCAAATGGAGAAAGAACATCAAAAAGAATTTATTGATTAAAGATTATATTACATGTATGATTACTAGTGTAAATAAATCTAAGAATCAATAAGTTCTTTGTATGAAGTGTTTAATATGTAAAATGAGAGAAAAAAGATCATTTGCTAAAGAGATGTGTCCCTTTATTTATACAAAGATATGTCTAGGGTTTTATAACCAAATGGGCCTAGTTCCTTGTCTTATGGGCCTTGCTAGAGGATCAAGATCCACCCCCAACAATAAGCCCCCCAAAGTTCGTTGAGAGAGACGAAGTCGATCTCTGTGAACTTTATGAATAGGGTTTATTAGACAATGAACTAGACACATTCATGCCTATGACGGTTTAGGCGAGTTTATTTCGAACTTGTGCCTAATAAAAGGCGAATTTGCTTTAAACTCGTGCTTAGCGAAAGACGAGTTTACTAAACTCATGCTAAGACGAAGGCGAGTTTACTGAGAGCTCGTACCTTGTAGAAGGAGAGTTTCTGTAAACTCATGCCTTGCCAAAGACGAGTTTTTGTAAACTCGTGTCTAGCGATAAGCGAATCGACTGCAAATTCATGCCTAATAAAAAGCAAGTTTAATTTAAACTCGTGCCTAAAATCATGTTTACCGAACTATTGCTGACCCGAAGTCTCACGTTGAGATCGTGTGTGTCGAGCAGGTTGTTGGCGTGTAAGTTCGTCATGCTGTAATAACATTGATGAACGCGCTGTGGAGTTGCGAGGTCTGTAATGAGCTCGTGATTGGCGGCGATAAAATCAGCAGGAGTTGTGCGGACTGTGATCACATCAGCTAGAGCTTGTACCAGAGTCTGAGCTTGTCAGTCTGTCTCACAATCGATTTTGGGTTACAAAGAAAAATATGACGATTATCAGATTTTCTATGACCATAAAAATAATATGATCAAAATGTGGAATACGTGTGTATCTCGTAGTGTTTGATATGTATATAAAAGCTAGAAAAATAAACACGTTACATGTGTATCTCGTACTTTCTAAACACGTTACAAAATACGTTACGAGACACTTATCTTTGGCATGGAGAAAACGTGTTTCGAGGTGAGCCCGGTGTTGTGGTCGTGTCTCTTGGGAGAGCTTTCTTGAAGTAGAATCAAGAAGTTGATGCCATAACTCCACTGCAGTTCACTTCAGTCTTTGATCTCCTTGGATACTGATTCTGTTGAAGCAACGCCTCTTGATGGCTATCACGCCAACCACAATGGCTGCAGCGGCGCTTACGGCTATCAAGGAAGAGATACTAAGGAGTATTCTTTCATGACCCCGTTGGAGAGCTGGTAGTCGGCAAGGCAATGACGGGTTGAATCTGAACTGAGTTTAAGGCGTCTCGTTTCCATCCGAGTGATGATCAGAAGCTAAGCTCGTTGGTGGAGGTCTCGCCATGACAAAGAACAGAGCTCATGTCGTAAATAGCATCCTCAGAAGCAATTTGGAGATCATCGCTTGATTCTATCGCTTCCATTCCAGCCAACGGTAAGGCTTTAACCTCCTTCAGAAGTTTGGTGATATCTTTGAAACGCGAGGCAAGGAACTGCTTGGCTCCATCAGTTAGAGGCTGCACTGCTTCAGCCATTAAGACGCTGGAGAGAGCTCCACGATCATCATCCCGTTCATCACTGCATCACCAGTGATTCAAAGATCTCAGGTTTGATGGCGAGGCAAAGGCTGAAACAGCTTTCTCTTCCTGTGCCTGAGCAATTCGTTTCACAGAACCTGTAACTGAGCCTTGCACTTTGCAGAAACCTGAATCTCCTCTAACGCAAGCTGAGTTTAAAGCAGATAAGCATGAAGCTTCTCTTGTTCACACACTGGTGCCTTCTCTTCTGGTAACCGTAACACGGAACAAGTCAACAAAGAGAAGCAAAAGGATGAGAGTTGGGCTTCTGCTCCTTTGGGTGGAAGACTAGGCTTCTGCTCGTTTGGTGGAGGATTGGGCTTGTGGGCCCAACACATGCTTGACCGGAGTTTACGGTGAACCAAAGCAGAATCACGACTGCTTCGATGAACCGAGAACGCTGAGATCACACCTGATAGAGCCTGAAAGGTCGCGTCTCCCTTTCCCTTTGACGAGAAGCTCGATGCCTTTGAAGAATGGAGAGCTCAAGCTCGATGCTCTCTCCTGACGAGCTTTTCTTGGATATAAAGCTCGTACCTTTAAAGCTCTGGTCAGGAGATGAGGGACTCTTTTGGAACACACACAGAAGCGGCGGCTCTGGGTCGTCACTTTTGCGCAGATGCGGGCGAGATGCTGTCACTTTCACCGGCGGATCCCGGAAGCTTCACCGGCGGATCGAGGCGGAAGCTTCACCGACGGATAGAGACGGAGCTTCGCCGGCGGATCGAGACGGGAACTTCATCGGCACGTCTATGAGGATCGAGATTACAAGCTCTACGAGGATCTTTGGTGGGTACGTCCAAAGCAAAGCTTTGTGGTTGGTGAAGAAAGCTTTGATCTTTGACCGATCAATCTCCTCTCCTCCGTAGAACCAAAGCATCTCCTCTCCTCCGTAGAACCAAAGCCGTGTTGGTGAAAGAAACAAGACGACATTGTTGTTTCATCTTTTTTTTTTTTTTTTTTTTTAAGATCTAGATCTAAAATTTTTCAAGTTTGATATGCTATCAAGATAGTTCTCTTTGGCCCCCTCCTTCTAGCGCCAACTGTTTGAACCGAAAATGGTGTGTTTGTCGGATTCATACAATGAAGAATTTAAGAAATAGATTTCTTAGATTCTTGAGACTAAAGAGAAATCAACATAGAAATCAAATGGAGAAAGAACATCAAAAAGAATTTATTGATTAAAGATTATATTACATGTATGATTACAAGTGTAAATAAATCTAAGAATCAATAAGTTCTTTGTATGAAGTGTTTAATATGTCAAAATGGAAGAAGAGAGATCCCTTGCTCAAGAGAGATATCTCTTTATTTATACAAATATATGTCTAGGATTTTCTAACCAAATGGGCTTAGTACATTGTCTAATGGGCCTTGAGGGAGGATGTAAATCCACCCCCAACAAGACCGTGGAAGGAACTCGGTCACGATACAGAGACGCTGAGGAGATGTCACAGCTCCCATAAACAGTAGAACATTTGGATAGTCTTTTAATCAACGACGATACCTTCAGAATAAAGCAAGTACAGCAGCATAGTTACTTTCATATAATAACAGAAAGGGCCGGATGAGGAGTTGAAGATTATAAACATTGATTTAGGCCCAGCCCTTGTATATATACGTAGCTAGGGACTTATTCAAAAAAAAAAAAAAAAGGCTTCAACGTAAAAAAGTGTTTTGGGAGGAGCTAGGCACAGCAATGAAACGAAGAAGACGTTTCGGTGAACGTTTCCCTAGACGGAATACGATTGCGGCTGCTTATAGGCCCTGTTCTGATACTGAACCGTTGGAAAAGGTTAATTTGCTTTGCTTTTATATAAATAAATATTTACATATAGCGATGGAGGAATTTCAGCTTTTGTTATTTAATTCTCAAATTTACAGGAAATTTTACCGAAAAGTCATGTTACTACGCCTTCATCTAGGTACTCTCTCTATCTCTAATATCTGTGTATATAATCAGTCCTGTATATAATATCTGTGTAGCTATTCTGAATTGTTGGTTGCTGCTCATATATGTTTGGAATGTTTTTTGTTTGTGCCTGACCACAGCATAGCTAAGCAAGAAGAAGAAGAAGAAGAAGCTCGCGATGATCAACCACAGCCTAATACATAAAATTTTTTAAAAAAAAAACTTTTTATTTATGTTATATGTGATTTTGAGAACAATAACAAAGGCATAGGCATCATCCAATAAAATGTAACAAAATTTACTTCCAAATCTTTTGATTCATCCTCGTTCTTTTCATCTGTACAAGCAATTCTTTCAAGGAAAAAGAACTGGGTCTGCCTCATGCATAACTATATATATCCTCTCTAGCTCAGCTCGCAAGCACATGACACATTTGAAACGAACTTACCTCTCGTAATGAGAGAGAGATTATCAATCGAGTTTAGCAGCTTACCAAAGCTTCTTCTTGCTGCTTTCTCTTCATTCACCTTTCTTCTGTAGCTAAGCTTCTTCTTCAACGCCAATCAGATCCTGCTCAGGGTTTTATTTTTCCTTGAGGGAAGAGTTGTCTATGGATGCAGCACGGGTTGCCTGAAACTGCATAGTGTATTTCCTTTGAAGCTCTCTTAGTTTCTCCATAACTTGTTGGAACGTCGGTCTGCACTGTGGTTCACTGCACAAAATATCTTACTTGCGTTAGCTACTGCTTCAAAGACGTATTAGTCTAAAATAAAAATACAACTGTGAAAGAACATTAGAACCTCTATCAGCTAACTGTTTTGGCAATCAAAGTTAAAAACTATTCAACCACAATCAAAACCAAACACAACTTATAAAAGTTTTTGAATGTGCAATGTTATATTACGAACCTATGCCAGCAGCTTTCCATAAGAGAAATCCACTGAGGATCAACATCCTTTGGAACTTCGAGTCTCTGGTTCATAAACCCCACAGCTCCAATCACCTGCAAGTATTCTAAATAAACATCTCTTTATAAAATGGCCTTGTATAGCTTTAAGATATGGCCAAACTATAGTATTTGCTAACTCTCATTTGGGAACAATTCTTTTGAATTTTCTTTTTCCTAATTTCGGAAGTTATACCTGCATAGCATTTAGATTTTCCCACGGAATCTTCTCAGTCACAAGCTCCCATAGTACTACTCCGAAGCTGTAAACGTCAGACCTGAGTTTAAAGAGAAGAAGCATTGTTAGAGAAGAAAGGTAGAAACTAATGAGCAAAGGAACTTAACCAAGCACCAAAATGAGAGTCTACTTTTCATCAGCAGCTTCATTTCGAAGAACCTCTGGTGCCATCCATTGAGGCTGCAAAACAGGTAAAAAAAAGGCAATTGAATTCATAATGAGAAGAATTATCTTCACCAAGAAAAAGAGGAATCATTTTGGTAAGAGACTTATGTTGAATACCGTTCCTCTTCCTGTCTTCGTAGTGAGGTATGTCTCATGCTTAATACGCGAGAGACCAAAGTCAGCAACCTATTTGAGATGATACGGTAAGTTAGCTATGCAAACAGAGCCATATTAAGTTCAATACTAGTTTCTACTTCTGCTATTAAAAATGCGGTTTATGAGTTTATATTGAACACAAGTTAAATCAAATACCCGCGGGTCAAGTTCTAGTTAAAAATTAAAATCATAGCCTCTCTTTACATTTTGCTTTATGTTAGAACTTTCCAATTCTGACACAATGGAATTACTAGACCAAATAACATTATTGTTGTACCTAAGCTAATATTATCAAATAAATAAAATGAAATAAAATCGAAATTCCATTAGACATGCATGTCCTATCATTCACTGACAGCATTTGTACGTAACCTCCATAAAGTTACCAAAGACATGATGGATACCTATTACTTGTCAGGACTCAGGATTAAAGGAACTATATGGATTTAATATTGGAAACAATACCTTCACTGTCCAGTTTCGATCAACCAGTAGATTTGATGACTTCAGGTCGCGGTGAATGATGGGTGGACTACAATGGTGAAGATAGTTCATGCCACGAGCCTGTGGGAGTAAGTACGTAAATAAAGTATGCAACATGTTGGATGAGATGTACGGTGACAGAACCAAAGAGTTGAAAAAGAACGATATGCACAACAATGTGGGCATACAACTATCAATGATCTAGAAAATTACTCACAATGTCCGATGCCATATGGATACGTCGCCTCCAGTCCAGTTTTGATGTGTTCCTCTGCAGCAAACGGAATAGACTTCCACTGCATATATAGTTTTAATAGATTTTTGAGTGAGTCAGCATTTTGGTCTCGGAGTTTAAAAAGAAAAAGCATAAAAGGAAGTGTAGTATTTAGCCAAAGAGATGAGACCGAACCGTGGAAGGAACTCTGTCACGATACAGAGACGCTGGGGTGATGTCACAGCTCCCATAAACAGTAGCACATTTGGATGTCTAAGTCTTTTCATCAACGACACCTTCAGAATAATACAAGTAAAGCATAAGTACTTCAAAATCATAATAAAGCAAGTACAACATAATACCTCTTGTCTAAAAGATGTAATGATCTCTTCAGAATATTCTTGTTTGGAGAACACCTTTACAGCCACATCCTGCAGTAACATTAGCAACTCTCATAAGAATCAACAATGCAGATTCTACATCATCAACAGAAGGCAAGAACGTACAGATCCAAACCATAGACCGTGGTAGACAGTTCCACATGAACCTGTACACATAAAGAGAAATTGTTACAGAATGTTATTACCATTGCAAAATGTCTTGAAGGATAGATTCATCACCTTGCCCAATTTGTTCTCCGATTGTCAAATCCTCCCACAAGATTTCATAGTCCAAGCAGTCACTATCCATATCAACCTTGTTCATAACGCTGCTGCTAGTACTTCCACAGCTGCTAGCACTGCTCGTGCTGTTCACATTAACAGGGGAAGACCAATACCCGCCCACAGCCTCATTACTAGCAGCCTTATTACTCTGATGACCTTCTTCCTTCTGCGGTTCGTTCTGCACCCAAGGCCACACCGAATGACCACGCCTCCCTTCCAAACCCTCTTGCTCGTTCCCTTTCCATGGCCATGACAACCCTTTCTTCGCCATCCACTCTTCAGCTTTTGACGCAAGCGTCTTAGGAATCTCGTTTTCATCGCTTGAATCTCTGAAGGGCTTTGAAGAAGAAGACTTGTCATCGCTGCGTAGGAACACACCGAAAGGAGACTGGATAAAATCTCCCCTCGCTGTGCTAGTGCTAGCGCCTGCATCCTCCTTACGTTCAAACAAAGCAGCTTCGAAGAAGCCTTGATCTGAATGATGACTGTCCCCACTTCCACCTTCATGGTGTGCAGAACTATTATCACCTGCTTGCATCTTTGACCTGACCTTGTTCCCCACCTTGGACGCCTGTTATTTCAACAACACTGTTCAAACGATTGCAACCAAGTTTCTAAAAATCAGTCTAGGCGGCAACTCAGTCCTATCCGAAACGATTTTCTTAAAATCCGATTTATACCGATTTATACGATTCAAATTGGTTTAAACTGTCCTATATCGATTAAAATCGGTTTAAAGTTGTCTAAATATGTGAAATTAAGCAATAATATTGCTATAAATCTACAAATTTGTCTAATTTCTTCTGTTTTGTATATCTAATTTTCATAATTCTTCATACTAATTTTATAACTCAACTTAAAAACTAAAATATGTCATATAATGTATTATATATAAATCAATAATTTGCTAACGGTATAAATAAATAAATAAATATGAGAATATTCAAATTAAAAACTAACCAAATCTGATATCTTGGATTTAATAGCAACTTGTATAGGCTGCTGAGAGTCAAGCCCAAGTTTCGACGCAACAGCCTCTTTGGAGTCGAGACCAAGCTTAGATGCAACTCGGCTAAAGCTTGTTCCCTCTTCTTGCCCTCTTGTCTTGGCTTGAGAGACTCTCGGGTCTTGAAAAAGAGCCGCGTCGTTTGTGATGCATATGATCCCAATAAGAGAGCCATCGTCATCGTAGAAAGGAGACATTGTGGTCACTACCGAAAACCTGTCTCCTGCTTTGTTCTTGACGGGAAACTCGCCGGTCCAGCTCTCTCCGCAGCCGCAGCGGCGAGTGATGTTCTGTGCAACCGCGGCGTCTTGGTCATCTACGAGAATATCGATCGGGTCCTTCCCGAGTGCTTCTGCTGCTGAGAAGCCGTAAAGCTTTTCCGCCATTGCGTTCCTGGAACAAAACCGTGCAGTAGAATTTTGAATCTGAATATCAGTTAGGACACATGAGGTACACAGACGCTAAATCGTTTCTATTACAGAAGCAACGAGTTATGAATCTGAATATCAACTGGGACACATGGGATAGACTTACACTGGATTGTTTCTATTACAAAAGAAACGAGTTATGAATATGAATATCAGTTGGGAGTCTTGGGACACATAAGACAGACAGATGCAAGATTGTTTCTATTACAAAAGAATCGAACTCAGCAAAAAAAAAAAAAATTATCATAATGTAACTAATTTAAAGAGTTCATAAACTATATGAATCAAATCCACAATCATCTCTGACACATCAGATCGTCCCAGACACTAGATTGTTTCTAATTACAAAAGAATCGAGTTCAGCCACAAACCACCATAGTCTAACTGCTTCAAGAGTTCCCAAACTATAGGAATCAAATCCACAGTAATTTCGGACACATGAGATATAGACAAACACTAGAGTGTTTCTATTACATAAGCATCATAGTCTAACTACTTCAAGAGTTCCCCAATTATAGGAATCAAATCCACAATCATTTCGGACAGATGAGATAGACAGAACATTTATATTGTTTATTGTTTCTATTACATAAAGCATCATAGTGTTCAAGTACACTCACCAAAAGATGATTTGTCCGTTAAGATCAAAGACATGAACAGCTTGCGCCATAGACTGCAGAATATTCAAATACTGTTTCTCCGTAAACTTCCCTCCTCCACCAGATCTTCCCTCCTCGCCGCCGCCGCCACCGCGGCTCTCCTTACGCAGCGGGGAAGCGTGGCGAAACGACGCCGTCCCGCTCTTCCTCCACCTCGGGGCAGCACCTCCTTCGCCGCCACTGTTTCTCCTCCGCTGCGGAGACACTGAATGCGAGCGCTGCTGCTGCTGCTTAACCTCGGCGGCCGAGACCTTGAGCCTAGACATCTCGCGCTTCAGATGCTCCTGGCTCTCCTCCAGCTCGCGTATCTTCTTGAGAAGCTCCTCCGCGGGTGGAGTCTCCATTTTGGGGACGGAGATCGAAATCTGAAGTCAAAGAGAGAGAGAGAGAGAGAGAGAGAGAGAGAGTTGAATCGGAGGAGATGATGATGAATCACGGCGAGATGGTTTGTTGTTTGTTATTATTATTATTATTTTTTTAATGTTTGATCGCTTACTATGCTTTCTTTCTGAGACATTATAAAACTATATACTATTTATTTAGATTTATGGAGGCTGCTTTTCTATTAGTGGGGTGATAAATGATCAGTTTCGAATTGATTTAAGTTTGGCTGCTTTCTTATTTTTCTCTACCAAATAAAGAAAAATACCAGATTAGATGGAAATGGATTTATTTGTTATACCGAAGAAAAAAGGGCCTAACTTTAATAATAAATAATTAATTTTTCGTATAAAATAAAATGAATAAGAATATTTTTAAATTTTTTGAAATTAAAAAGACAAACTGTTGTTGAACCAAAAAAAAAAAGACAAACTGTAAAAATTTGATTAAAACATTTAAATTTTTCTTGGCTGTCCATTTATCTAAACCTTTTGTATTTTTTGTTACCCATGAAGAAATAGTAATTTAATAATTTGAATATCCACTATCATTTTTTTGTTTAAGTTTACAATATCTACTAGTATTTGTTAAAACAAGGTATATTTAAAATTAAAAAAAAATTATTGTATTTTTATTGGGGAGTAATTTCTTTTAAACATACACTATTTATTTCTTTTTTTCCAAAAAAATTAGTTATAATTTGTATATATCAGGAGTTTCCTATGCAAAATTTCCAAGTGTATTTTTAATACTATTTTTTTTGTAAAAGATATATTATATATATTGAATTGAAAGAGCAATCACTACATGTAAGTTCTCTCTATCAATACAGACCCCACGCAATTTATTTTACATGCAAACCCATTCCATTAATTTCTCAAGAAAAAGGTTATCTTTTTGGTAAGGTCAATTTAAAGTCTCCTATTGGTTGGACTTTGGTTCATTATGGGTTCTATGACCGGTACCATCATATCATCGATGAGAAGTTACTTTTTCTTTTCCTTGTTTATGTCATTTCATAACCACTTCCGTTTAATAAACTTTTAGACCATGCTAACTTATATAGTAAAAAAATAGACTCTCGTTAAAAGATAGCATAGTTAGATTTACTGTAAATATACTTACTAACTAGGTGTTGTAAGAAATTTTTTAAATCAAATTTATATTTAAAAATAAAATTTATTAAATATTATAGATTTTACTATTTTTTTAATAATATTTAATATAGATTTGATATGTATTAAATCAATTTGTATAAAACTAATAAAAATGATATAAAATTGTATAATTATCAAAAATTTAGCCTCAACAATATTTATAAATTTTGTAGATATATAAGAAACTAATGATCTTACGATTAGATATTTAATTTTTTAAAAAAATTGTAGAAATTTTTGAAAGCTTTGGTAATACAAATTGTATAATTATACAAAAGTAATAATATTTCAAAATTTGAAATGTTATATATGAATATATTTATTTATAGATGATGTATGAGCTATTACCATATTAAAAAAAGTTTACCAAAAAAAAATATCAATATTAAATGTAATATATGAATTATTACCATATTCTAATAAGTTTGCCAAAAATATAAATCAACATTAAATAAAATTATTCAAATCATATTTTTTCGGAAGTCATGTCATCGATTTTAGTAGCCATGTCATATTTGTTTTGTGAAATTGTTTGTATAGATGACATGTGGCAAAATCACTTCGCAAATATAGTACAGGAGATTAATGCAAACAATATACTCATAGGTAAATATGTAGGACATATTCTAAGTTTTTCTTTATTTTTTATTTTTATAAACTTGATTAAATATCGATTCGTCTTAATGTTGTTCAATCTCGATTGGTGACCCAGCAACATTATCGAGGTTAGCTTTCATATGCACGTTAACGTCGTTGTCACTACAACGAACATGCTTGATTCACACAAAGAATACACCTAAATTAATCAAAATCTCGTGATCGCGGTGCATCTGAGCCCCTGTTGGTTCCAAATGTCAACTCTTTCTCTCACTCTCTCCTTTTTAAAATAATAGTAATTATAATACATAATATTAATTTGATCCAAACTGGTTATAATTATAAACCGAAATGGTTAAAAGTTACATGGTACAAACTGAATAAAACAGAACCGATAACCTTTTTACCAGCTACCTTATGTAAAAATGGAAACTTAAAAGGCATGGCAGCAAACAAATCGTCGTTACGTGTCTTAAAATAGAAACTTGGACGGAGTTCTTAACCTAATAAAAGATAAGGTTGGATGTTTGTTTTCTTCATATAATGTTTAATTTAGACAGGCAAAATAAAAACCTAAACACTTCAAAAATCAGAACATTAAATATCAAAAGTTGTTTCATGGTTCATGGTTGTAATACAGCCACATGTTTGTTAGATATAAATAATCACGTCGACGCATCTATATCCATAAATAGAGGAGAGGTTATAGATTCTTTGAGTTGGTATTGGACTGCAAGTTGAGTTGGTAGATAACCAACCATTCGAACAAACAAAAAAACGAATAAGATATAGAAGTCATGAGTCATAATATCAAGTTTTGATACACTTCCAGATTATTATATAAACTTTATCTTGCTTACACACGAGGAGTAATATCTAGTATACAATAACCATAGGTTTTATATTTTGCTACAATACAACCAAATAAACATGTTTTAGCTAAGCTATCCGTATGTGTTCAAAAAAAAAAAAAAAAAAAGCTAAGCTATCCGTGTAAAAGAAGTAACATCCAACTCCGCTGAATTAATTGTTTAGTGTTCTTAATGTTAGCTGTTTTGGACCGACCTCACATCGCAGCTCACTACATAGTATATGATCAGCTGCAAAATAATAAACTACTCATTTGATGCATCTCCAACTTTTCATCGAGTAATGAATAGGGCACATGGGTCAGAGCACCAGCATTAATGAACCCCCGGCTGGGGTTCATAATTTGAATTTTTTTTTTTTTGATTTTTTTTTTTTTTTAAAATAAAAATAAAAATAAATTGACCAATAGCGGACCGCCACGGAGCGTGGGACCCGTTGAACAGTGACGACTCGGGTTCATACGGAAGGAGCGTGGCGAGACAAGATCATTACTGTAACATATTATAATATATATTTTTTCTGGAGAAGCTTGTGAACTCCACCGAACCTCCAATGCTGGTGATCTTAGTACTTAGTAATACGTTTTCCATTAAATAATAATGAAATATAAACATTAATTTCTTATATTTAATTAATGGAAGGATAACTTGTCATGTAAGTCCAACAAGGCTAGCTAGCTAGCTACCAAATTTCATATGGAAGATCGTCATAACATCCCTATCCAGACACTACATAGAATTATAGAAAGTAAGAAGACCAATTGATAAAAGTTCAGATAAATGGAAAACAAAATAAAAGTAAACATAACATCACAACAAAAGAAACAGAAGAGCATAGATATGCATTTTTGGTAACATCTCTCATAGAAGAATGTAAAAGCTAATTATTTGGAATTAACAACAAAAGAACAAAGCTGAGATGAGTTTCACTTGGTGTACAACACATCTTCCCATGGGTGACGGTACAATGGCTGCTTCAACCTCTTCTGATCAAAGGTGTGTCCAATCAAACCGATGGAGCGAGCAAGAACAAAGAGACCGTTGAGATAACCAATCTGAACAATCTCATCGATCTCTTGCTTAGTAAACATCCCACTTCCAGCTAAAAGGTCCAAGAAAAGAGATCCAATGGCTCCATCAACGTTGAGGACGAGGTTGTTCGCCTTTGAGAGCGTGTAGCTTTCCACTGTTACTGCGTACTCCATGTACTTCACTGATGGGAAGTTAGACCTAGCAAATTTCTGAAGCAGCTCCACTCTCTTGTCTCTGTTGTCTCTGCTCTTGATCCTATTCAAAAACAAGTTTCAGACAAGAGATTCAGTGGGGACTGGGGAGATTCTTTTCTTTATTACAAGAAGTGATGTTTTACCTGTGTCCGATCCCAGGGACTCTGATTCCCTTCTTCTTCATCCCCTCAACGAACTCATAAGGTGTGAGATTCTGAAACAATTAACTAGTTAGAGATCAGATTCATGCGAGTTGCAGTTGGTGAAAAAAATGAGAGTCTTTTACCCTGTCACAAGCGTCCTTGAAGTATCTAGCAGCATCATCAATGGCACCACCAAATCTAGGGCCAATGGTTAATAAACCTGTTGAAAAGCTTTTAACAGTCTTAGAGATTGTTGCACAGTTAAAGAAAATATGGAGGTGGGAGAGATGTTGAGTGACTAACCAGAGACAAGACTTGAGACAAGGTCTTTGCCTGCTCTTGCTGTCACAATGGTGTTGTGAGCGCCCGAGACGCAAGGACCATGATCAGCACACAGCATTATGCATATCTAAATTTTTGTGACAGAGAAACAAAGTTAATCTCACTACGCAATAGTATGAGGGAGATAGATTGAGATGAGAACGCTGATACCTCAATGAACTTTGTACAGTAGCGTGGAAGACTACGCTTGAACCATAGAAGGGAAATGACATCGCCCACTCCTAAGCCTTGTTCGATGATTGAAGACATTGGAACACCAGCATAGCATGGTTCCTCCCCTACAAATTAATGTCAAGTATCAGAAACATTGGTTTCAACTCAGTAGACTATATGGTTTTGTTTCCATGACAATACCTCTGTCATCAGAAATGGTGGAGATGATGTGAGTAGGAGCCCTGACTTTCCCACTCTTGATTGCAGAGCTGAGATCCTCAGGGATCTGTGGAGGAGTGACTTCCTTTATAGGAGAGACCTTTCCTTCTTCAACCTTTTTACAAGGATTTGGAATGTAACACATAAGATTCCAACAGATGCGAGCTAGCTAAGAACAATAGAAGGGGAAACTGACCAGTTTCTCAAAAGTCTCTTTGATTGCAGATTCGAGAGCTTCGAATGAAGTTGGAACAATGGCTCCAGCATCCATGAGAGCTTGGTTCTTGGCTTGTGCAGACTCCATCTCCCCACCACTTTTGGCACCCTATTCACAATCATGTTTAATGAACAATTTTGATTTGAACAACAGACAAAGAGTCATTTCATGCTACTTACTGCGTGACCGAACTGTACTTCAGACTTGAAGAGCCGTGCACAAGTCCCACTGACCCAAGCAACAACAGGTTTATTCACTTTCCCCTGTTTCAAAGCCTCAACAAGAGAGTATTCATCTCTTCCTCCAAGCTCTCCAAGTACAACCATCATTTTTATCTGCAACATAGCTCTTTTAATTAAGAAGGAGAGTTCCAGCGAGCAACATGTTAAACAGTTCTAAGTATATAATATACCTGTGGAATGTTGTTAAACCTTAGGATGTGGTCAGACAAAGTGGATCCTGGGAACACGTCTCCACCAATAGCAATACCTATTAACAACAACATCCCATAAAACAAAATCTTCAGTTTCATATCTCATTAGCAGATTATTTAACATTTGCAAAACTCACCTTCATAGATCCCATCAGTCACACGAGCAACAGTATTGTACATTTCATTAGACATTCCACCCTGCAAGAAAAAGAAAGACTGATGAATCAAAAAACTCTCAACCATCACATTGAGAGCTTTAGACACAGATTAGAAGATCAAGCACATACAGATTTGGAGACAAAGCCAACAGATCCAGGTCTGTACAGCTTGCACTGGATAATGTTATCAATAGTTCCTGCAGTGTCACCAATCTTAAATGCACCAGCTTGAATACCTCCAACAGTAGCCGGTCCAATAACAACCTGCAAACAAAACCCAAATCAGTCTCACAAGACCAGTTTACAAATGAAATCTACTCATTAAACCCACAACAGTAACACACCTTGTTGTTTGCACGAGCATAAGCAATCAGCTGCTTGGTGTCTGACTCCGGAACACCTTCTGCTATAATCGCCACAACTTTAATAGTTGGCTGCTTCAAAGCAGCCATGGATGACGCAGCAGCACTATGAAGGAGAAACCAATTAAAACAAAACCATCACAAAAGAGACAAACGCTAAGTTTATGAAGACAAAACAACACAAACCTCCTGAAAGACGCAAAGTTGATGAATACATCTGCAGTTGGATGCGCAGCACAAGCTGCCTCAATACTGTATAAAAAAAAAAAAAAAAAAAACAAGTTAGAAACTTTTTGCAAGCTTCTCTCAGATTCTATATGATGGTACTTACGCGGCGTGAACGGGGATAGCTATCTCCTCCTGTCCGAAGAAGAGCTTCTGAAACCCTTCAGAGCCAGGGTTGATGATCCCAGCAACAGAAGGCGTTTCACGTCCTGTTAAAAAAAAAAAAGCAAATGATCTCATTGATCCAAAACCAAAACCAATGTAGAGTGATCTGATGATTTTTTACCACAGAGGAAGTCGAAGTCGAGCATTCGTTGGACAGGAAGCTGCTTGTAGTTGTAGAACAAAGCTTGCGTTGTCCGAGAAAAAAGCTGTCCCGTTGCCATTTTCGAAAGATCTGAAACAGAGTACCCAAAACAGAGCACCAAAACAGAGCAATGGTCAGATCCAGAGTTTGGTTACATGAATCAATGCAGATCTCACACTCGTTTGCTACATTAACGAATCTAGAATTGAAAAGACATCGAAAGTTTCGAGCTTTACGCACTTTCCTCGTAAATATCGAAACTTTGGAATCAGATCAGAATCGACACAGATCTAAAAAAAAGGTCACGACTTGTTCGATCCAGAGGAGGAAGAGAAGGTTTAGGTAGTTAGGAGAACGAACCTGGTGACGACCCGAGTCGAGTGAGTGGGGGAAAGAAGCTAATAAATGGTGGTAAGGGAGAGGAATGGTTAGAAGACCATTATTATAGAAGGATGGTCTCTCTCTCTCTCTTTCTCTCTATGCGATCATGTGGTGGTCTTATTGGTGGGTAGTTGGATCACAACTTCTTCTTACCCAAACATTGATTTTTATCTCTTCTTGACCAATACTTAATGTGTTATTAGTAGCGGTGAATATAAATTAATTTGTTTGTTAATTAATTACAGAACATATTAAAATTGTTGAGGAAAGACTTCTTGGATCACGTGATGGTCGTTATAGTGTCGCCGTTCTTGTTAAGCATGGCTTACCCACCTTGCTGGTGGTATAGGGCTGTTTCGGATCTTGTCTTTAAGACTCAGCAACGTTTGATTCAGCTTCAAGAATACTTACTATTTTGATTTGGAATACATTTGAGTGTACATTATCCAATGAAGGCTGTAAATGGTAACCATGGATGGAATTAATGAAATCAAAATAGATGGAATGAAATTAGTTTAAAAATAGAATAATTTCATTCCGTTCATTCAAAATCAAAATTTCAGAGGAAAGTTTAAGAATATTTTTCTTTGTATATTTTTTAGAATATGTGAAATTGATGAAATGAATATTATATTCTATTCATGTCAAATGGTGAAATTTTTTATAGAATTAATGTCATTCCAAAAATCAACTATCCATTTGCACCCAAAAAGTTATCTCTAGTATCAACTTTACAGTTACATTTTTAACAAAGTCAATCAACTTTATAATTTCATTCCTCAGTTGATATATAACCATTTTACTATGGCTTGTTGTTAACCATTACCAATTATGTATGTTCTTGCCGAGTCTCACGAGACCATCTGACCGTCAATATGAAAGGTGTTGACTCTCAAATAGACCGACTTTAGAAACAGAATATTTTATTGAGAAGTTATGATATGAAGGTTTGTTTTACTAATCAGAAGCGTCAAATTCTAATTCTATTAACATGGCATAAAAAATTTTTCCAACAAAACTAAACTAGAAACATAAGAGCACCTCCAATAAGGTTCTACCCATTAGAGTTCTTAAAATGTATATGTGTATATGTATATGTTATATATGTATATATGGTAGAATCTCCGTTGGAGATGCTCTAAGACATCTCCAACGAGAAGTTTTCACCGTTAAACAAAAAAATTAAGAGAAAGACGAAAATGGAATTCTCAAATGAGAATTTTTTGAAAGTCTCTATATAACTCCATCAAGAACTTATATCAATTCTGGTTCAATTTTTATTTCTAAAATAAACTATTTTTCACATTATATAAGAATATTAATTTTTTTTGTTTTGTTCAGGCATCCCAAAAAAGTATCTAATGGATGAGGATGCCTAATATAACCCTTTGTGCTAAACCAATAGTTATTCCAACGTATTATGCGATGAAGTTTCTCTAAGTAAGAGCATCTCCAAAAAGAAACTCTATTTTGAAGTTTCCAAAACTCTATATTTGAAGTTTAAAGTTGTTCTTCTCCAAAATCAAAACTTCAAACTCAACTTCAAAACTATTTGTATTTTATAACAGAGTCTTTATATTTGTCATAACTAATTTGAATTTATAAAACTTTTGTAAATAACTAGCACATATATAAACATATCACAACAATATTAATTAATGAAATATTCTATTAAAATATAAAAATTTAAATAAAAATAACTTAATTAATATTAAACTTCAAACAAAATACCATATTATTCCATAAATGATTTTCGTAATGCATATATGATTTATTAGTGCATTTCGAAGTAAAAATGACTCTCCTCATTTTTACTTTGTTGAAATCGGGTGATATTGATACTTGTAAATATATCAGATCAGAACAAGAACGTAAAAGAAAAACATAAAATATTGCTAAAAGACTAATTTTTTTCGATGATATTAATACTCATGAATATATTCGATATGAACAAGAAAGAATTGTACGAAAAAGACATAAAAACAACAACAACAACCATCTTCAGTTACACAAAAAAAACTGAACAATATTTGAAAATTTTGAAAGTTCCAGATCAAACTTATCTGACTACTAGTGTTGTTGTAATATTTAAATTTGTGTAATAGTTATGTCTTCATGTAATTTTTAAAAATATTTTTTGTTAAGTTTCTTTTGTATATTATTGTTTTCCTAGTTAAAATATTTTAAATCTTATTTTAAAGTTTTATTTAATTTTACGTGTAAAATTTAAATTTTGTAAAAAATTTTAAAATATTTATGAGATATAATTTTTTTAAGGATTAAAACAATAAACAAGAAAATATTTATGAAACATAAAGGTGATGTGTGATTGTAGGGACCAATATGCAAATAAAAATATGAAACTTCAAATTTGAAGTTTTGAGTAGTGAAACTTCAAATATAGAGTTTCACTTTTGAAGTTCTTGTTTGGAGAGCAAAAAACTTCATATTTAAAGTTATAGAGTGTCTTTTGGAGATGCTCTAAGTACACAAAACAAATTTGTTTTTGTTTGAGTTTGATCGAGTGGTTGAAAGGAGTAAAGTGCGCGACAATGTGAGAAGGTTTCTGGTAGTTTTCTGGGACCAGTCATGCTCAGGGGCGGATCTTGGATATATAAATAACATGGGGCACAAGGTACTAAATAGCAAAACTACAATAGTTATAGTTGATTTTCAACCAAAGGTGCATGGGGCAATGAAGACTAAACCACCTAAATTTCTAGGTTTTTCAAGTGAAACTAATGAAAATTAAAATTTCTGTACGTGGCACTTGCCCCACCTAGTTGTAACCTAACCTGGTCATGCTTGGACGTAGTTATACCATTTGTCCATTTCTATAGAATTTTATCAACAAAAGTTTTGAGAAACAAGAGAACGTAAAGCTGGGCTATTTCTCAAGTTAGATTGAAACTACATTCCCTATGGTGGCATTCAAACATGATCCCGATACCCGATCAATATGTCTCCTAGTTCATTATGCTTGCAACTTTACTTTGAAACATTTAAATTTAAAGAAATGCTTAGAACAACAGCCGACTTAGCTCAGTGGTAGAGCGCGTGACTTTTAATCCCGTGGCCGTGGGTTCGCCCACAGTCGGCGTTTTATAATCTTTTTTTTACCCAAAAAGATGTCTAGAATAAAGTAAAAACAATTGTATCTCCACGAAGAGGAGAATATTGTTCAATATGAAAGATACAAATCATAAAATGGTCACAAAAAGCACAAACTAAACACGCGAAGCTCATGTCTTGAAGGACGCAACTGGTTGCAGAGAATCAGAACCATACTGCTGCCATGGTCTACGCCTACAGTCTCCATCCGCGTTTGCCTCCTGTTCATCGCCGCCACTCTGCGTCAGCGTTAAGGAGGTCGTGGCCATCATATTCTCTAAATCTCTAACGTAGCTTAAAAGCCACGTCTTCTCCGATCTCAAACCCGCGTTTTCCGACTCTAGCGAGTCAAGCCTCCGTCTCGCCACTTTGCATCTCTCGCTGTACTCTTTGATTCGTCTCTCAAGAGTCGAGATCTCGTGGATCGTGTCTTCCATCATCTTCTGTTTCTTGAGACGTGATCTCCTAGCAGATTCGCGGTTTGACAACTTGCGTTTCCTCTTCTTCTCGTCTATGTCGGAACCTGAACTTGTCTTCTCAGCGTTTGCCATGTTTTGTCCTAATACTTTGCGAGAGAAAAAAAAAACAAGAAATAGAGAAAAGTGTTCAAGAAAATACGTAAAACCAGTGAAGAATCACGACAGATACGGAATGATAAACGAGGAAACGAGAGAATTGGTTGAGATTTCTCATTTCATCATGACTTTGTCCATTGACATTTATCGTTGGTCAATTAGTATTAACTCTAGAATTATCAGACAAAGATCTCAAGAACTTAAACAAGAAGATGTAGGACGACTTTAGAGAGAAATTAGAAGCGAAATAGAACAAGGAAGAAGATAAGGATAAGATCGAGGAGATGTTGTTCGTCTTAGGTTGCCCGTATTTATAGATTAATACTATATATTAAAATATATATATAATTTCGAAAGGTCTCTCTGTTAATTTCAAAAGATTATCCTATAAAAAGGTTAGAAAATTAAATGGATATAGGAGATTCTGGTCAATAACATAACAATTTTGCTCTTTACCTTTTTGGATATAACAGCTAAATATGTGTTGGTGTTGTTCCTTATAGGGCGAACCAGTAACTACCATTTTTAGCTTTTGCATTTAGACTATTTTTGTCACAAGTCGTATGGTAACTCTAGATATATCCAAGAAAGCTGGATTCTGTAACATTCCATATCCTTTGTCCAGATTTAATACAAGTTACTTTTCTGCAACTCCAATGAAAATGGAACACGGTTAACTAATCTCTGAACTAAAGAAAGGTTTGGAACTGTAAAGTACATGTCAGTGGGTGTGTAGTAAACGGCAAAAGTACAAATATTATGCTGTGAAACAGTACTTTTTCTTTTCTCATCAAATACTTTCATTCACCAGCAAAGTTCTGGTACACAGTTTTATTTTCTTCAATCTGGTACCTTAGCCACATTGGCACTACAAAATATAACTTAGGAACGCTAGACACAAAAGTGAAAGACTCCTTTGCTATTCTGTCAGCTGCTTTATTCCTACCTCTAGGATAGTACTTCACTTCAAAACTCTGAATCTACAACAGAGACAAGTGGATCACCTCAATGATTGGCTGCAGAACCGGCCGTACTTCCTCACTCCCATTTATCATCTTCACCAAAGGGAGGGAGTCAGATTCAAAAATGATGCTCTTATAACCGAAACCCGCCATTATTTATGCGCCCCATTTAAGTGCTTATGCTTCTGCAAGAATGGCTGATGCCGCTCTTGTCACATCTCTCGCCCCTGCCCACAAAACATTACCATTCTCATCCCTGCATATCCAACCTAAGCCGCTGATTTCTCTGTCTTTATGCCACGCGCCGTCGCTATTACACTTCAGCCAACTCTTAGGAGGAGGAACCCTACGCTTATCTTGGTTAATGTTTATGGGCCGCTTAACCTCAGTTCTTTCAGCCTCACTTCTTTCTACCGTTTTCCTTCCCTGCCATTCCTCAGCATCCTCACTTGCCTTTGTTAGGACACTTCTCGCCTCATACTCCTTCCCTTTAAAGAACAGCTCATTCCGAGATTTCCACAACCGCCACAACAACCATGGAACTATGGCTTATTGCACATCATCTATAGGGTATGCTTTTTGGATACTGAGTACGTGATAGATATTAGAGCATAGAGACTGATTCTGTATACCTTCAGGAGGAGCTGGAATTGGAGAGATAGCCCACACTAGTCGAGCAAAAGGGCACCGAAAGAGCACATGATTTACTGTTTCATCTTCATTTCCACATCTGAGACACCCAGCTTCTTTTGATATATGCTTGCGCGCCATGTTCCCTGCCACAGGCAGAGAGTTGCTTATGCATCTCCACAGGAAATGATGGATCTTCAGGCTCGTGTCAGTGCCCCATGCTAGTTGATAAAGGCGGTCCAGGCTCGGTTGGTCCTCCTCTACTGAGGTCAGCTTGTTTAACACATTTGTCTAAACCCAATACCCGGACTTCACCGTGTAGGAGCCCGTCTTGTTGTAGTCCCATATGTAAACGTCCTTGCTGCCCTTTCCACAAGTCTTGATCCTCATGATTCTCCGCATTTCCTGCTCCGGAAATATGCTTGACAGCAGCTCCTGATTCCATTCTCTCCCTTGATTAATCAACAGGGCGTTAACTTTTAGATTATGAGAGGACCGATGTCTCAAATGAACGCTGTCCCGTCTTATTGCTTGAGCTCTTCTTGCCGGTTGTTGATCAATCCAGGAATCTTGGAACATCTTAGTATCTTATCCATTGTCAATCAAGACCTTGGCCCCTTGTTCAGTTTTTGCGCAGCATGGATGCTTCTCCATGCATAGGAAGATCTCGAATCTAAACTCACACTGAGAGGTTCTGACTTGGCAAAATACCAGTTTTTAAAGATCCTTGTAAGAAGAGAGTCCCTATGAGATAGCATCCTCCAGAACTGCTTCCCTAGAAGTGCCAGGTTGAAAGCTTCAATATCTCTAAATCCAAAGCCTCCTCTATCTTTTGGTTTGCTCAATTGATCCCAACTTTTCCAGTAAATTCTTCTAGACTCTTTCTTATTCCTCCACCGGAACTCTGACATGATTGAGACGATCTTCTTACATACTGTTTTGGGAAGAAGAAAGCACGACATCGTATATGTGGGTAGAGCAAGAGCAACCGCTTTTAGCATAACCTCTTTCCCTGCTGGAGATAGGAAACGTGCTGTGAAACAGTACTATATTTGCAAAATTTTATTATTCTATTTTGTTATATATTTAATTACTTTTAGTTATTTAATTTTAGCCTTTATATGAAATAATCGTTGCTAAATCATTAGCCAAGCTACAAGCTACCACATAAATACTGGTTAGAACATACATCCTAGTCCTACATCTCGTTTACTTACTTTTTTTGTCATCCTCGTTTACTCAATTGATAATAGATTGTATGAACTAAATTCTTGGGATTCTTTTTTTTTTTTTTTATCTACGGATTCTTGTATTTATATGTATCATTTTATCAACATTAAAGAACGGCAAAACCATCTTAATTGTTAATGGAACAAAAATTATCACATTCAGAAAGAACACACGTAAGCTATATCGTTAAAATACCATTCGTATTTGAGAGTTAGCACGTGGATCAGTGACGACTATTCTCAATGCTTAAAATGGTTGACAATTTTATTAAAAAAGAAAATTATCAATCTTAAAAGCATATTTTGTAATGTTCCATTTGATTTTTCTTTTGTGCGTGTCTTATCTCATATGACTTTCAAATGGAAAACAAATTAAGAATGTGAAGCAGTGTTTTTAAAACCGGATCGACCCGATGGTTGGACCGGATTCAACCATGAACCGGATATATAACCGAGTTGAGTCTAATAATCGGTTCAACCATAAACCGATCACGTAGTCGGATTGGATCTTAAAGTTATTAAACTACTAAAACTATCAAAAATCTATAAATCATCCATATGAACATAAAATTAATTTATATTTATAATGTTTTATGTTTAAAAATTATTTATATTTAATTATGTATCATATTTACTAACATTATTTTAAATTTATATACTGAAAGTATATTAAACCAGATTATTGAACTAGATTTGAGTCAAACCATATTGAACCGTGGCTTAAAAATTTTCTGGTTCAGTTCCCGATCCGGTTTTAAAAACACTTATGTAAAGTAACCAGGTCTCATATATCCGTAAGTTTGTTCGCAAGCCAGCCTACTTTTTCGAATGAAAATAATAAATAAATATATTATTATATAGTTCAAAATGCATCATTCTTATCTGCTCACAGATGAAACAAAATATCTTTAGATGCGAACGTACTCTCTCAACTAACATTTTGAATATATACATGCACTTATTGGTTTACTTGTTTATGATTTTTAGGTCTTCAAATTTTGGTTTCCATCATCTTTAAAAATTAAAATAGCAGATATGCACCCATTTTTTTGCTTTTGCTGACTACGCTTATTTTTACTCAATTGTATGCAAGTTTTTTTTTAATTCGCAAGTTGCAACCATGCAACCACATATGGATAAAAGGCATACGTTTTTTTGTTAATAAAGGTTTTGGATAGTATTATTTTTTGTTTGGCATTTTTGTTTCCTGTCAATGTTTTTCATTCTTTTTTCTATAGACTTAACCGAAACTTGTATCTTAGCAAAAAAAAAAAAAAACCTGTAATATATTCTACATATAATAGAATATATTATGATTGAAGGCATTAATGCAAATCAAAGGAAAAAGAAGAGAATAACAAATATATAAAATATAGAGAGTGAGTGGACTAAAACTCACGAAATAGTAAAATTTATTATAGTAAAAACGTGCATCATTTACGTCACTCCTGTGGATCATACCACTTATTTAGAAAGCCTGATTACTTATATCTTCCATTATCCATCCATATCTTTCTCGGTTACGATCACTTAACATATCTTTTAGTTGTTTTTTACATAGAGAAGCTTGTGAATATGGAAGGAGTTGAGGTTTTCTCTGAGGCTGCTAAGGGTGAGGTCGCGGTTGAATTCTTTACCAATCTTTTCAGATCCTCCAATCCCGCACCGTTCACAGATTGGTTTAATGGTATGCAGCCTAGAGTTTCTTGTATGATGAATGAAGATATTACCCGCCCTGTTTCAAGGCTGGAAATTAAAGAAGCGGCCTCTCAATTAATCCTCAAAAAGCTCTGGGGCCGGATGGTATGACAGGGCTTTTTTTCAAGAAATTTTGGGGGGGTGATTGAAGGCCAGGTGATAAGAGAGGTTCAACGGTTTTTCGAAGAGGGTAGACTTTCTAAAGATTGGAATTATACCCATTTGTGTCTGATACCGAAAATTCCATACCCGGAAGTTATCTCTGACTTAAGACCCATTAGTCTTTGCTCGGTGGCGTATAAAATAGTTTCCAAGATTCTGGTTTCAAGACTCCAACCGTGGCTTCATGATCTGGTCTCACCAACTCAATCTGCTTTTGTTTCGGAAAGACTTCTATCGGATAATATAACTATAGCTCAGGAGTTGGTTCATTCTCTAGGTGATTCAAAAGGGGATGCTGCAGAGTATATGGTGGTAAAGACTGACATGTCAAAGGCTTACGATAGAGTTGAATGGGGATACTTAAGATCACTTCTGCTGGCTTTGGGTTTTGATCTGAAATGGGTCAAATGGGTGATGAAATGTGTTTCTACGGTTACTTATTCGGTGCTCATTAATGATCAACCTCATGGAATGATTACTCCGCAACGAGGACTGAGACAAGGAGATCCTTTATCACCTTTTTTGTTTGTCCTTTGTACGGAGGGATTAATCCATTTGATGTCTAAAGCAGATCGAGAGGAAGGTCTATCAGGTTTAAGATTTGGCGTGCAGGGGCCTTCGATTAATCATCTACTCTATGCAGATGATTGTCTCTTCTCGTGTAGAGCTAATAAGGAAGAAAGTGTGATATTATTAAGGATCCTCAAACGCTATGGAGAGGCCACGGGTCAACTCATTAACCCGGTTAAATCGTCCATCATGTTTGGTAAATGTGTTTCAACTGAGGAGAAAACAAGAGTAAAGCTGATATTGGGTATTTGTGTAGAAGGAGGGGAGGCAAAATATCTTGGACTTCCTGAAAGTATGAAAGGATCTAAAGTTAAATTGTTTTCCTATGTTAAGGAAAGGATGTGTAGAAAGGTTTCAGGATGGTATGCAAGGACTTTATCCCAAGGAGGTAAAGAAGTTATGATTAAGGCTGTTGCTTCTGCCTTACCTGTTTCAGCCATGTCTGTGTATAAGATGCCTAAAAGCCTTATCTCGAGTATGCATGGACTTTTGGCAAATTTTTGGTGGAGCTCTGACGAGCAGAGAAGGAAGATACATTGGTTGAGTTGGGAGAAGATGTGCCTACCAAAAGAGAATGGTGGAATGGGCTTCAAAGATCTGGAATGTTTTAACCAGACTTTATTGGCTAAACAGGCTTGGAGGCTAACTCATGATATCGACTGTCTGATGTCTAGAGTTATGAAAGGGAAATATTATGAAGATATTGACTTTATGGAGGCTAAGTTGGGTGGAAGGCCTTCATATGCTTGGAGAAGTATTATTTACGGTAGAGATCTGTTAAAACATGGCATTAAGAGATCGGTGGGGAACGGCCAGAGCATTCGCGTTTGGTCTGAACCATGGTTAGAAGATAATGACGGTGTATGCAGAGCTCCGATAAGAAGACAAAGACAATTGGATGTGAACTTACGGGTCGCAGATATTATTGATCATCCTTCAGGAAGATGGGATAGCAGAAAATTGAAAGATTTGTTTGTTCCTCGAGATGTTAGGATTCTGTAACGACATCAACCTGTTCTGTCAGAGCCTGATTCATGGATTTGGAGATTTTCAAGAACTGGTATTTATTCGGTTAAGACTGGATATGATCTAGCTTTTTCGAAAAATCATCAGGAGCTGTTAACAATACAGAATATGAAACCGTCTTTAATTCCTCTCAAGATGGAGGTGTGGCGGTTCCTAGCACCTCCCAAACTCAAAGTCTTCATCTGGAAAGCCTTGTCAGGAGCAGTTTCAGTATCGGACAGTCTGGAAGACAGAGGTATGAAATGCGATAAAGTGTGTCAAACCTGTGGCAAGGATGGAGAGTCAATTAATCATGTCTTGTTTGATTGCACTTTTGCAAGAAAAGTATGGGCATGTTCTGGCTTTCCACACCCAAATCAAGGTTTTCATGATTTATCTCTCTTTGCAAACTTGAACTACTTGATCTTGACTTGGAAAAGAATGAGTGGGATGATAGATATCACACGTTGTTTTCCATGGATTCTTTGGTATCTATGGAAGAAGAGGAATTTATTGATCTTTGAGGGGACTCTGTTCCAGAGTGATCAGCTCTGCAATAAGGCCAAGGAGGAGGCAGATCTGTGGTATGAAGCGCAAGATTTAGAAGATACTGGTGAAGCGACTCGTTGGGAGTCAGTGGTGCAAACAAGTGTGGAGAGGAGATCTCCCTCAAATAACATGGATAAGTGTGAAATTAGTATTGTCTGGGGGAAGAAGAAACAAGTTGCTGGGGCTGCTTGGGTTTTGAGTGATTCTAGTGGGCATGTCCTGCTTCACAGTCGACGCTCTTTTGGACTTGTGAAATCAAAAGATGATGCTCATTTCTTGGGTATGCTCTGGGCGGTTGAAAGTATGATCAGTCATAGACGCCTAAAGGTCTACTTTACATTTGAAGGAGGTGTTCTTGTTAAGGCAATTAACAGGCCAAAAGCGTGGCCCTCTTTCAAGTCTAAAGTTATGGATATTAGGGGTCTTCTTATGAATTTTTTGAGATGGCAGGTTGTCTTTGAGCCTCATACTGCGAATAGTGGAGTTCGACTTATAGCGGAGAGTGCTCTAGCAGATAGAAGATTTCAATCTTACGTTGCCATTGGGTATCCTAGTTGGTGTCCTTAAGCTTTCGTTTTTGGTATTGGATCTTAGTATCGGTTTTTGTTAAAAATGATTCAGTTCTGAGTTGCTTGTATCTGTGGTTGGATCTTTGTAACTATTTGGATATATAAATCAATGGAAATCTTTTAGAGAAAAAAAAAAAAATCTTTTAGTTGTTTTTTTTAATATATATTTTGATGGTCTTTTTTATTTTTCTGGTTACTTACTTTTCATGGTTGATTCACAATTTCAGAAGCAGCAGATAGCATAAACTATTATTCTGCTTGTCCTCGTTCATACGTGTACTAAAAGTTATTTAGGAGTATGCCACTCGTCATTTATTCGTAAGAATTATCGTCTTCGTCAGAGTTTTGTATACGTACCATGTCCAATTGTCCACTACTCATTGTTTGTCCGACATCATCCAAATTTGCTTAAATAATTTGGCATCCGCTATTCCGTTGATGCCACATGACAAATAGAGTAGGTTGCTTGACGCTTACGTATCTTTCTTTAATTAGTATATTTTCATATTTCTGACAAAGTTAAGACATATTTTTTCCCAATACTGTCCTGTGTTATTTGTAACCATTTAAATCTGTACTAATAAATCTTGAAATCAAAGAAAATAAGATCAAATGTTAAAAATTTGAATACTGCAAAGCTGCCAAATATTCATTGACGTCTGGATACATTTCCAAATGACCAGCGTCCAGCGATATTAATTCTTGTCAATATGTTGCAAAACTATTTTGACATGTATTAAGCATTAGTAAAACTTTGCAATAGTATGTTTGTGTCAATAGAAAAACTTCCTCCAATTTATTTGAAAAATTCCGTGCTCTTAACTCTCTATTTTAAGAAAGAAAAAATTAAATAATGTTACCAAAATGAAAAGAAACATTGTTCAGTCTTGCGTAATCTCTCCAATTCGAGCCACTCTACATTATACAATAGGAAATTATGGATGCAAACTACATCATTGCGTCCATAAAAGGATATAATAGAATTTTATGTCATTGTGCATATCGCTCAAATTAGTTAGGCTAACTATATTTATACATAATATTCTTGAACTGATCCACTTGACCAAGCCTATATCGCATTAAATATTATATGATTTTCTACAAAAAAGTTACTCATTCCGTTTCATTTTAATTATCGTTTTAGGTTTATATACATATTAAGAAAACATATAATTTTGTATATTTCTAAAATAAAAACACAATTACATGTACACCTAACCATATTTTAAACAATAGAAAAATAAATTGGATAATCTTATTAATAAATTTTGCATTGAAACTTTCAAACAACACTTATTTTGAAACAATTTTTTTTCACTACAACGACAATTAAATCGAAATGGAGGGAGTATATGATTTTTTCAAAAAAGAAGATTGTGACAAGAATTGTAGAGAAAGTTAAAGTTGGTGACTTGAATTACTTTAGTGCTGGAATTTTTTACCCTGAACCGAGTTCTTCAGATCCGACTCGAAATGAACCGGTTCAGATTGGTCTCGGAAATATCCAATTTACTACAGATCCAATCGGATACCTGTTTAAACTGAAACTCATGTTTAAAAAATACAAAATTGTATTTCTTGAAAGTGTAGAATCCATGTTCGAGAAGCAAAGTAACACATAGATTGCCACTCGACTATTTTAACTATGTTGTAAGTTTTTCATATTATAAATATATATATGATATTAGATTAATTTTGTATAACAAAAAATAATTATAAATAAATAAATATATATATATATAAAAATATGTTTGCCTCCCTCCTGTTGCGCCACCCCAGCGCCAGGTAAGAAAGTCGACTTCTGTGCTATCGACACGTGTCCCTTTATTAATACTCACAGTTTCATTAAAGCTGTATCAATATATATGAGCTTCGTGATGTTTTCCTTTGGGCCTGAGCTTTTGTTTGTCAACATATGTCGATCTCAGCTTTTGTTCGTCTTGGTCACTCTGCTGTCTACGAAACCTTCCCCAACCCTAAGTCCTCATTTTGTTCGTCTTTAACCTAGCTTGCATCGCCCCACCACCACTGCACCGCCGCACCACCGTCCCACCACCGCTGCACCGCGCTTGACATCACACCACCACTTATCCTTCCCGTTTCATCATTATCTTGGTAGATCTGTAAATAAAACAAAAAATCAAATACAAATATTACAACGAGAAGAAGAGAAAGAGAGACTAGATAAGAGGAAGGGAAGCGAGATGACATGTGGTAGTGAGGTGGTAAATCCAACGCAAAGCTTGACCAGAGACGAGTCTGTCGCACCTCCTCCGTAGCTCATGCGCTTCACCTCCTCCGCCGTGGGTCCTCTTCACCGTCTCCGTCGTGGGTCCTCTTCACTCTGACTCGCGTCAAGCTTCGTCGACGAGGCCTTCATCATGGTCGAGACAGGGAGACTTGAATCTAACATGAGTTGGGCTCTGTCAATTTGCTCTTGTGTTTCTACTGAATTAAGCGAGAGAGAGAGTTGAATTGTGAGACATAAATGACTTAGATGAGAAAGATTGACTTAAGCCATAAGATTAAAAATATCAATGGCCAGAAATAACAATTTTAATTTTGATAGATTGACCAATGAAAAAGAAGGTAGAGGATTCACAAAATAATGATCTATATAGCTTTTAGATTAAAAACAATCAATTATTTAATAATAGTTTTAGATTTTATATTTAGGAGGGAAATGAGAAAATGAAGGCAATTATAGTGGAGCCAAAAATACTTATGAGAGAATGAATGGAGTCAAAATAATTAATGAAAAAAAAAGATTTTACAGTAACCAAATTTATACATTTTTAATAGTCTAATATAAATTTCTAACCAATTATAATTACTAACCAATTTTTTATATTTTTAACAACTTCTTACCTATATACTCTTTATCATAAACCACAATCTCTAAAATCTAAACCATATACCATAATTCATAACTAAAATAGTAACCCAATATTTTCATTTTAACATCACAAATTTATACACTTTTCTTAATCTTATGTAAATTTCTAACAAATTATAATTTACTAGAAAAAAACTGACATATAAGAAATTCCAGTTATAACAAACAATGTCGGTCTACTATATTAGGATGCCCTAAGCTAATTTCTTAAAAAGAAAATTCATACAATATTAGATATTTTTGATGTTTTGGTTTAACGAATGGAGATATGTAAAAAATGCAAGAAAACAAATAAACAAAGAAAAAAAACTAAATCAAAGTGACTACAATATATTCAGACCAAATAGATTTGAAACCAGAAACCAATTTATATAATATCTACGACATGTATTTTTATATTTTATCTAAAACCATACATATATTTTTTAATATAAATCATATTAAATTGTATAAACTAATTTATTTTCATTAATGATTGATGAATATAATTTTATTCTTCTTTCTTTGATTTCTCTGAAACAGAGTCAAGTGAAAAAGATAAGACAAGTGCATCAGCCATATACTTACTGATCCCGACATGTTTTTTTTTTAACTAATGATCCTATCATGTTCATAATCAACAAGCAACAAAGAAGGCACGCCTTGCATAGGTTGAAGAGGATAGATTCTTAGTGTCGTCTCCTATGGTAATGCTTAGGCATAATTGTTGCTTTTTATTTACTTCATCTGCTGCTAACTATTTTCAACGGACTATAAAGACAATCGTATTTTGGAATTCATTATCATCTTTGGCCACACGTCCGTGAACTATTATGTTTGCATTTTATTTTTGCATGTCAACATTACAAACTAAAATCGTTAACCATAGTAGCTACTGAGATGTCATCTATAATATGTGTGGCCTCGGTTACGTTTACGACTGTCTCAAGTTTTGTCCGACCAAAGGTTGAGACCATAGAGGAACATGTTTAAATTAAACATAGAAATAATTAAAATCATCTAAATTTCATACATGCAACTTTTACATAGCTAAAAAACACTTTCTATTTTTTTGCCCAAAAAAACACTTTCTCAATTTTCTTTTAAAATAGCTTAAGATGATCTAAAATTACATCTAAATGGTACGAAGTATTAAATAAATATATAATGCTAAATAAAGTTATAAAAACATTAAAAGATGTTTAGTAAGGAAATGTATCTCTTTGAAATTTCCCAAGTAAATTATAAATAATTATATAATCTATAGTGGAGCAAAAATTGAAATATGTAAGGAAGTTGGAGACATTCATGCACATCATTTAAACAAATAAAATCACCACCAACACACAGACCATAGTAGTCTAAACACTTTTCGTTTTTCATGGTTTTTTGCCTTGCTTTATTTCAGTTTTCTGTTAGAAGAAATAAACTACATTCACATAAAATGAAAATGTGTTCTTACTAAACAAAAACCACAATAGAAAAAGTTAAATGGTACAATATCTTAAAATATATTTAACTACAATTACAAATCAAAAAAGTTAAATTGAGAAACATGAACAAATGCCAATCATAAATTTAGAATTATAAAAAGGGGTTTTTGCCAAAACTAACCCACAACTTGATTTTAACTCCAAACCTATACCCAAACTTGAATCAAATGCAAAACTAACCTAAAAGCCTAGTGAAATTACAGCTCAGCCCCTTGTGACCAAACAAAAAAACAGAAGCCATTTTTACGAATATAGCCCTAGTAAATCGTCTGAGTCGTCTGAGATGTTGGAAGTCGTCTGGACGACTGAAGTGTAAGTCGTCTGGTACCGGTTTATTTTAAAAATAATTTATAAATCTTGTAAAAAAATATTTTGATGCGTGAAAAATAAAAATCAAGTAATTATAAACAGTTTTAAGTGATATAAATTAAGATATGATAAAATTGATTTGTTTTGAAGATAGATGAGTGGAAGTAGTGAATCATGAAATACTTTGGTTTAGGAGTTTGGCAAACATATGTTGTAGTATTGTATGTATTGTTAGGGTTAGATTTTGGAAAACTAAAATGTTTTTTTCAAAAATTAGTTTTCACCTATATGTGTTTATTTATGTGTATAGTAAACACTTTTCAAGTTTGATTTGATTTTATGAAGTCTTTAATTAGATAATTAAGTTTAGGGGTTATGTTTAGGGTGTGGACGACTTATATTTCAGTCATCTGTTGAATAATTTACTCGGACGACGTATATTTCAGTCGTCTGTTGAATAATTTACTCGGACGACTTACATTTCAGTCGTCTGGTGAAGAAATTAAAACAGATGACTTACATGTAAGTCGTCCAAATATTCCCGCCTAAATTTTTTTAAAAAAAATATTTTCCCGCTTAAATAATTTAAACCAGACGACTTACTTGTAAGTCGTCTAGAAAGTCTTTTATTTTAGTTTCCCGCTAAAAATATTTAATTTCCCGCTAAAAATATTAAACTCTTCTGGAGGACTTACATGTAAGTCTTCTGTTTTAATTTCTTCACCAGACGACTGAAATGTAAGTCGTCCAGGAAGTCGTCTGAGTCAAAAATATTTAACCTAATTGGATTTTTTGTCTCCCTATATAAAGAAAAATTTACACATTCTCTCTCCTCCTCTCAAATGGCTGCAACAAAAATGTAATGCTCATCATTCTAAAACTCTCCAACCTCTCTCTAATCTCTTTGACTTGAAAACACCAAACTTTATATGAATTTTTCAGTTTTGTCTCATGTATTTCTTACTAATCTATCTCTTTTGCAGGTTTTTAATCAAATGGTACTCATCTTCCACTAATTTAAAGGTAAATCTATTAATTTTAGATATGTATTTTTGTGTGTTCTATAAATGTAGATTTATCTAATCTTCCACTCATTTTCTCTATTTTTAAGTCATTTAAACGTTTTTGGATATGCAGGTTTTTCAGATCTGGATTTGATATGCAGGTTTTTCAGATCTGGAAGACTTCTTGGACGACTTACCTGTTAGTCGTCTGGAAGTCGTCTGGACTTCTTGGAAGTCTTCTGACAAAGTCGTCTGGACTTCTAGAAAGTCGTCTGGACTTCCAGGAAGTCGTCTGGACTTCCAGGAAGTCGTCTGGACTTCATGGAAGTCTTCTGACGAAGTCTCCCTTTCATAATAGATCTGAGCGTTTTGGTAAGTTCTTATGTTTGATTTTTCTTTATTTGGTAACTTCTTGTTGTATAAAGTTCTTACTTTTTTCCCAAACTAAAACTCTCCAAACCCACTCTAATCTCTTTGACTTGAAAACACCAAACTTTATATGAATTTTCCAATTTTGTCTCATGTCTTTCTTACTAATCTATCTTTTTTGCAGGTTTTTAATTAGATGGTACTCATCTTCCACTAATTTAAAGGTAGATCTATTATTTTTAGATATGTATTTTTGTGTGTTCTGTAAATGTAGATTTATCTAATCTTTCACTCATTTTTTCTGTTTTTAAGCCATTTGAACGTTTTTGGATATGCAGGTTTTTCAGATCTGGATTTAATATCCAGGTTTTTCAAATCTTGAAGACTTCTGGGACGACTTACCTGTTAGTCGTCTGGAAGTCGTCTGGACTTCTTGGAAGTCTTCTGACAAAGTCGTCTGGACTTCCTGTAAAGTCGTCTCGACTTCCTGTAAAGTCGTCTGGAAGTCGTCTGAACTTCCTAAAAGTCTTCTGACAAAGTCGTCTGAACTTCCTGGAAGTCGTCTGGACTTCTTAGAAGTCGTCTGGACTTCTTAAAAGTCGTGTGGTCTTGTCTACTCAAGTGGAATCCAAGCTTGTCTTTGTAGAGGAATGATCTATAATAGTTTTGTTTGTGGTCTGTTTTGTGAATTGCATGTCTACTCTTTTAGTTGTGAATTTTTTGTAAAATCAGTAATAATGTTTTCCAAGATGTATTAAATGTGCTAACAATGTGTTTACACATTTACAAATCAATGAAATAATAGACTTCAGTAGCCTTTTTCTTATCTTTGGATCTCTCATATGCAATAATAAACTCCAATGGCCTTTTTCTCATCGTAATAAACAAGAATGTTGGTAGCTTTATATTGATACAACATTTTAAGAAGCATTTTAACCCTTCTTCCAACTCATAACAATAGTCATCATTATTGTCTATAACAATAATACTTAAGAGATGGAAACAAACAATAGTAACTAGTCAAAGCATATCATATTTTATTATAAGTTTACGTTGAAAAACTTAGTCAAATTTAGTAAAACTAAAGGAGAGAACATATTTTGTAAATATGAGTTTTACATATCTTGAAGTTACTTATCACTCTTAAAAATACAAGTTATTCAAAAACTAACGTAGAAGACTTAAAAACTAGCTGAGAAGACGCAGACGACTTCAATCTAAGTTGTCCAGACAACTAAACTATACGTCGTCTGGTCAACGCAGAGGTTATTTTTGCAATTGACTTTGAAATCTGTTATTTCGGACGACTGAAAAATAAGTCGTCTACTATTGTTTGGCTAAAAAAAAACTCCAAAAAAGCTAGACGACTTACATTTCAGTCGTCATAGGTTAGTTTTGCATTTGACTGGATTATTTCAGAAGTTTGACTTTTCTGGACGACTGACATTTCAGTCATCTAGTGAAAATTAAAATAATAATATTTTTAAAAAAGTAGACGACTTACAGTTAAGTCGTCATTGGTTAGTTTTGCAATTGAAAAAAAAAACTTCAAGATTTAATTATATACAGACGACTTATAATTCAGTCGTCCACGAGACGACTGAAATGTAAGCCGTCCAGGATTTACGAGGTTTGACCAGAATCTCGAAAAAAAATCCTGGATGACTTACAAGTAAGTCTCTTGTGGACGACTGAATTATAAGTCGTCTGTGTATAATTAAATTTTGAAGTTTTTTTTTTCAATTGCAAAACTAACCTATGACGACTTAACTGTAAGTCGTCTACTTTTAAAAAATATTATTATTTTAATTTTCGTCAGTCGACTGAAATGTAAGTCGTCTGGGGAAGTCAAACTTCTGAAATTATCCAGTCAAATGCAAAACTAACCTATGACGACTGAAATGTAAGTCGTCTAGGTTCTTTGGAAATTTTTTTGAAACCAAACAAAAACAGACAACTTAACTTTCAGTCGTCTCAGGTTACAGATTTCAAAGTCAATTGCAAAAATAACCTCTGCGTTGACCAGACGACTTCCAGGTAAGTTGTCTACAGCCAGACGACTTCCCAAGTAAGTCGTCTGACGAACAGATCTGGAAAAAAACTTGATGTCATACCTTAAATTGGTGAGATAAGTTCCTTAGCATACATAAGGCTTCTCCAAGCATACAGAATCACAAACGAAAGTAACCCACCCAGAATCGTTAGCTTCTATGACTCTATGAACCATAAAAAATTTAGAATCAAAATCTTGGGTTTTTTTAGCTCATTGTGGAGAGAAAGTGAGAGATATGTTGTGTTTAGTTCACAAGAATGGAAAAAAAAAGAAGGGTAAATCAATTTTGGGAGCATTAAGAGCTTCAAGTTGGTTGTTCATGGTGGTTGTGGTATTGATGACAATGGCAATCTTGTAATTACTTGAAAATGATGAGGGTGAGAGAGTAAAAATGTCATTTTCGAAAAAAAAAAAAAAAAAATTGATGGCATTTTCGTAAATTATATGAACTTGTGGGGTGAATAGGGCAAAACCAATTTAAAAAAAAAAAAGGTTAGTTTTGTGTTTGACTTTAAGTTATAGGTCAATTCTGCAAAAAACCCTTATAAAAACATACAACCAAAAAATTATGTAAACCACATCCAACATATATAATATGTTATACGCCACAATCTTTTAACATCGACATAACCATCAAAATCAAACATAATAAATCTTAACATACATAATCCCTCAACGCTCAAACATTCTTACAAACCATACATATTTTAGATACTTCTCTTACAAATGCTAACATAAAACACATGCAATAAAACTATATAATAATATACTTATATATCACACGTAAAATATATTCCGACCGTAGGGCGGGCCATCCCTAGTAATATAATATAATATTTCAGATTTAAAATTGCATATCCTAACCATTAGATTCGGTTGGAGCTGATACGCATACGAATTGAAACATTACTGGATCCTATATACAATAGATATAATTTCTCTATATCTAATTTACCCAGAACTAAACATATCCTAACCGACATCGATCCAAATACCTAAAATTCATCCCTAACTTGAATTTAAAAGATTATCATATGTTTCATGTTTACTAATAATTAATCGCCCAATGGGTAACTCATAAGAAATGAATTTCGTAAGTGATTGCATAAGTGGCGAGATAAACTCAAGATCTTTAGCAATAGCGTGAGAAAACAAACTCGTTATTAGCAATTTTTCTAGGTCGAGTCTCAGTTAGACATTTAGATGGAACACCTTAAGTACAGTATAAGGTTTGTCGTGTATTGAACCACATAAATTATTCAGAGATATAGAACTCAACAAGATGAACACATTGTGAAGCAGCCGAGTTCCATATATATATGTCTTTGGGGAAGGAGACTGGAGTAAAGAGAGCTTAGAGTCTTTAGTAGTCGAACTCCATATGTAAAGATAAAACATGCATCATGTATGGATATTTGCAAAACAAGCCTCTGACTTTACTTAAAGTTTGTCTATCTCTGGACTTAACATGATTGATAGACTTGTAAAAGTGGATACTTTTGGAATTTTCTTGTGGGTTTTACAACCTTCTCCAAGAGCTATTGAGCTCTGAACACTAAAGGAGATTCTCAAATTCATCATTGTGTTACAACACAAAGCCAACAATGGCTGAGATAAAGAAAAAAAGAAACAGTGTGAGTTTACTAAAACCATTTCAACGATGTTTATTGTTGTTGTGCCTCTTGCTGTTCTTTCTACTGCCTCTGTCCATCAGAATCCTCAGATGAAGAAGGCTCCCTATACCCATTAAACAATGTGCCTTCTACAATTGATGGGATAGTATGGGCTTTTGATGGAGGCCGGTTCCTAAAAGCCCAGTAATGTCATCAACAGCCGATTCTATTTAATGAGGAAGCAAGCTTAGAAACTAATTTTCATTTTGTAAATAATTTACATGTGATGTCATTCTTACCTTTTTCTAAATTTGTTTTCATATTCTAGACTTTTTGTCGGCACTCTAGACTTGTTATCACAGTAGGCTCTCGGGCCCAGCCGTGGCCTCGTCATTGTCTTCCAAACTTTTTCTTCTAAAATATGTATTAAATTATAATTTATAGCCTACTAATATCGAAATTAAAGTGGGAAAAGATACTGCCTTCTAGAGATCAAAGTCCACACTGATCGGTAGTCTTTATATAAAAATATAACTCATCCTATGATCTTGATAGTTCAATTTTTCTACAAGTTCTTATTAGAAAATTCTAAAAATTTATACATATATACAGAATATGATTAGTTGAGATGAGTTGTGCGGATAGAGTAGAGTGAAAGACAATCCGGAAAAAGGGAATGTGTAATTTTTTTTTTTTTGATAAAAGGGGAATGTGTAGTTGCTAGTTAGACATAGCTGTCTAATATAATTGGAAGGTTGGAAACATAAGACGCATTCTTGCATCAAAATCACCTACGTTGGCAAGCTAATCAACACATTAATTGTATATAATAACTAATATTAGTACATACCTAAAAATGTATGCATTCATTCATTTTCTTTTGAATAAATTTAAAATTCATTCAAAAAAATATATGCATATACGAGTATATGAATAAGGATACATTGAGACAGATATTGTTAGTTGGCGATGCCTCCAAGCAAACCACAAACCTTTTTATCCTTAAACTATAGCTTTTCCTTTCTCCGTTATTTAGTGATATATATCTTAGTATAAATTTCTTTCAACTCTTTTTTTTTGTGGGTAAAAAAAAATTCGTTTAACTTGTATATGTATGTCTAGAGATATTACTCATTCATCATTAATGCGATTGTTTTGTTTATTGATAAAGATGAGTTGTATATCCGCCACATCTATATCGCTCGTTGCATAATTTTTTTTCTCTACATTTCGGGTTGCATATCTTGCAATATGCATCACTCTATGATACGAATTCAGATTCAATAATCGAATCTTGAGAAAAATTATATGCTCAAGCATATTTTATGATTCTATGTGCAACCATAGATTTATTGGTTGGTCAGATAGATTCAAAGTATTTTTTGACTTGTTCGCTTAATTTTCCAAAGCTTTTTATTGTTATAAAATTGTAGTCAGTCTAACATATTCAAAATATAAACGAATCATTTGTTCAAAGTGTTACCAATTGTCGTTTGTTTCCATGTTTTTTTTTACTTTTTTTTTTGCCGTGGAGTAGAACTAATTGTTTAGGTTTTGCAAATTGTCACAAACTCTTTGTAAAACCTTTTGTTCGTTTTTTTGAAATGATATTTATATACGTACAGGGCCTGCTTAGACAGGGGGCAGCGGTGCGACCGTCCCGGACCCAATCCGTTGTCCTCCTATTTCTTAATAGATAAGAGCCCGATTTTTTAAAAAAATATATGTATTCTTATATTAAAAATAAAAAAAGGGTCCATAATTTTTTTATATGAAAGTATTTTTTTATTTCCATAGATTTATTTTTTTAAAAACATATAACTATCTGGTTTTTTAAATAAAAATAATAGTTTGGAAATTAAATTTTTTTTTTTTTACTCTATAACTCATGACACCATTGAACCGGCCCTGCTGTATATGTAGCAAAAAAAACTAAGCATTTGTCTCACCAGATGAAATAGATACGAATACATCGACAGTACTATTTTCTGAAAGAAAATGATCTATTTGGTAGATTAACACGAACTGACGTGGATTGTGGGTGCTGACATGCATGGCAAAAAATTTCTTAATCAATTTGACCCCCAAAAGATCAATTACAGAAAACGAAGTTAACGGAAATAGACACATCGAATCATATATATAAACTCTCCAAAAACATTTAACAACACCCAATAGCCAACTTATATATAACAGTTATATTTGAACAAAAAAAATAAATATAACAGTTATATAAATATATATTTGAACCATATTGCTACCAAGATGTTGGACGTCTAGTGTTAGTGTAAGAAGCCAAGAAGGCTGGATCCTTTGTGATTCCAGATCTGAGAAAGATTGTGATACTAAAACTCAGAACTTCCACTATTAATTTTAAAAGAACTATATTTTTCGTTAGTTTTTAAATGTACGTACGCTCATATATCATTTGCTAGAAAAACAATTAAATACTTATTTAGAACCCTAGTGTTATTTTATTGGTTCAAATGTACGTTTACTTAAACTGCATGCTGTTCAATGTTCACAGGATCGAACTGATTTGTTTTGTGCAAAGAATTATTACAAGCCAACTTTAGATAGAATACCAGAAAGTATCTTGTTCCAAAGTTCTTATACGTCTTAGATCTGTCTATCCAAAATTTTACCTTACTACTTTTTACGAGTTCGTATAAACTGAAAATATGTTTAATACTTATAATAGATTTTATGATAAAGAAGACATATATACTTACACGAGACTTCCATGTAAAATAATCAATGCGTATGCGTTATACCCAAACTTCAATCATCTTAGACTGTAATTAATTTTCCATATCATTAAACAATTCAATTTGCGTATCAAACAACATATAATAACTTTAATAACCATGTAACTGTGAAATTAAAGCTTGTAAGTTTAATTTTATGTAAACACAAGAACTAATAGTAATATTAGACAAACCAAACATTAAATGAAAATTTAAATGATGCTGATCGTCGGTTTTTATGATCGATGTCTAAACCCATTTAAGATGATGGTGTATTGATGTTCAATATGACAACTGTCTAACCCACTTTTTCGAATACTGATTTTTTTAAAAAAAAATTACAGTGATTTTTTTTTCTTATTTGCACGTATCAATTGCTAAATCACCAGCGCATTCCCTTTAGTCTTTAGATATCTTTAGATAATTACTTGGTTTGCATATATATTTTATGGATTTTTATTTATTATCTACCATTACGTTAAATGAATTTTGTTAACTAGAAACTTAAATACTTTTCAAAAAACAGAAGAATATACGAAGTTGAACGACTTATAATACGTAGTTCAACTATATTTCATTGGGGTTTACAGTCCAAAATGTTAGTATAATAATTAGTATACGGTGTGGAGAGTCATACTGGAATAATGTTAGTGCATTTTTATTTTTCAAAAATAGTTAAAAATATATATCTGTAAAAAATAACAAATTGCTGATTTGTACATATAGACAAAAATATTAACTGCTACATCTGGAAGAAAAGAAGTAACCAAAGTGAAATAATGAAGACTCACGAGAGTATTTTTTTTCGTTGGCCATCACGTGTCTGCAAACTTTTTTGGTTGCTCAGACCACTTGTTTAATCATTCGACCAATCCCATTTCAGATTCCTATTTTCATTATTTATTTTATGAAGTTTTTACTAAAACATAATTATATTTTTTTGTAAAATAAAATAATTATAATTGTTTCCTCCCCCTAGTTTTTTTCGTTTTGGCTTTGTTTGATTCAACCTTACCAACCGTGTGTGTGATATGTTGTTTTGTCTTAATTAGGTAAACTAATATTCTGGAGGTAAAATAGTTCAGAAGCAAAAATATGATACACACATATGAGGAGTGGAATCTATAAAAAAGGAGAAGTACAATACTATTTGTCTCCATTTACTTATCAGATTATATACCCTATACTATATATAAAAATAAATTGTTCCTATCTTCTTAATTAAAAATTGTATATCATGTATTCACAAATAATAGGTTGCTATATTACGTTCATCACAACAGCAGTACCTAGCTGGTTGTATTGGACCACGACTATGTAAAATAATCCAAGAAACAAAAACAAACGTAGTTTAAGTTCATGGGTCACTGTTTAATTATTGACGTATGTATAAAAATGTTCAATAATCAATAACCATCCGGAAAGAGAAGTGTGGGTAACATGACTGGACGTTGAATGACTATAAATAATTAGGTGGAGAGTCGAGAGTCGACACCCGTGATAACCTTCTCTCTTTGTCTCTCAGCTTTATAAGGTCTTACGTTTCATTTTTCATGCATATATGTATAAGGTTGTATACATATAATGTTATAATGTTATGATATTCTTCGTTCTGTTTATTTATTTCTTCATCTTTTCTGACTATGAACTTGTTCGCGTTGCTTTTGTTCCCATGCCTGTGCAGCAAATATATTATTAGATGTTACCAAAAAAATATGTTTTCTTTTTATTTCTAATTCTACCTAATTAAAATCCTCATAAAATTTCATTTGACTATGAATAGAGCAAATAACGAAGATTTTTTTTTTTCGTTTTGTGTTTAGTTATTGCCGGCACCGTGAAAGAGTTTTTTTCTTCTTATTTTCGTCTCTTGTTTTTATTTATAGATTTGTTGATTTTTTGAACATTTTAAGTGACTAAACACAAGGTGATAGTGGTGTAACGGTGGCTTTTCTACGGATCTACCGTGTTGCAACTTTTATTAATCTAGAGATATGTTAGGACCGAATTTGGTGAGCCGTACTTAGAGCATCCGCAATGGGAGTTCTTGGAAGTTTTTAGGTAAAAAATAATTAAATAATCAGTGGATCTTACCAAAAACTAAAGATTTACATTTGGCGATCCGCGATTGGTTGATATATTTTTTTTTTATCTGAAAAAAAAATAATACTTAAAAAATCAAAATACACGTTTTCTAAGGACTCCTCTTTGGGTAACACCATTGCGGGTGCTCTTAGGACATGTGCATCGGGGGTTTTTAACAGTTTCTTATGGGGGAAACCACAAAAACATAAAAATCGGTAACTAAAAGCGTCAGTTAAGGATTGATGTTTGAGTGATCCTTGTACTGTTTTGCGGGCCCTACGACACGTGGCAGTGCGCGATTAGTTCCGGGTTTTTTTTTTTTTATAAATCAGATAAGACAGAAAAAAAAAATTAGAAACCTATTTTGAATTTCACCCGATAATCATGGTCTTAAATCTACATCCTAGTTTCTTTGGACTACCAAAGTCCTTTATAAATTATTACCTTTAAGATATGTATGTAGTGGATGTGATATCTGATTTCTCCAAGTTACGATGAAACTGAAGTTATAATTCTACCATCATTAGTATTTTTTAGTGGACTGTTTAGAAAGGAAAAAGAAACTCACGTTTTAGAAAAAAGAGGAAAACAACCTATTAAATATTTTTAATCATTTTTTACCTCCCCCCCCCAAAAAAAAAACTCATCTCTTTTCCGTAACCTGTTCAACTTGATTTTTTGTATCTTTATCTAATTCTTTGTTCACAGCAAGAGTCTCTTATCCTTTGTAATCAATTTGGCTAAGAAGACTTAACTTAAAAAAGACTTATCTATAAATACCCCATTCGCTTTCTTTCCCACGAAAACTATAATAACAAACATCACATATGTTACATATAATCAACACACGCATACACAAAACACAAATATATAAGATGTCTTGTAATAACAGAGAATTATTAATCGGCAACAAAGTCGTAGTTACATTTGTATTTCTCTTATGTTTGGTTCACTCATCAGAATCACTTCGGCCACTGTTTGCATGCGACTCGGCAAATGAGTTAACCCGGACACTCCGGTTCTGTCAGGTCAATATACCGGTCCGCGTGAGGGTTCAAGACTTGATCGGACGGCTCACCTTGCAGGAGAAGATCCGCCTCCTCGTCAACAATGCCGCCGCTGTGCCACGCCTCGGTATTGGAGGCTATGAGTGGTGGTCCGAGGCTCTCCACGGCGTTTCTGACGTTGGTCCCGGAGCTAAGTTCGGTGGTGCGTTTCCCGGTGCCACCAGCTTTCCTCAGGTCATCACCACCGCATCTTCCTTCAACCAGTCTCTATGGGAAGAGATAGGACGGGTGAGAATAAACTAGGAATATTATTTAAATTATTAATTTTTTATATTATGTAAATTATAGAATATACATTTTAGAAAAATGAGAATTATAAATTTTGTGAGTTCTTTACGCGAAAAAACGAAAACGACATTGACACTTTTTCACAAAAAAAACGACATTGACATCGCCATCGTAGCTGGCAGTACACTAGAGTATGATTAGCGGGATGCTCTATATTCGTGTATTTTATTTATTTCCATGAAATTTATAATTCAGATGATTTTTTATCAGACTACGACATGAATATAAGTCAGACATGTATTGTACGCTAGAAAAATGGATAGATATGATTATGTTCCTTACAGGTTTCATAGATTATACGCCATGGATAATACGTAATATATATGTTACACTGTCTGCAATATTTAGTAAGTAATACGATTATGGGCAAGTTAGCTATAACCACACCAGTGAATAAAAAATATATTCTATATACGGACTGGAGAATATATATTTCTTTTCAACAAAAACAAAGGTGTATGAAGAAATATACTAATTAGAATTGTCATGGTTTTTTTTTTTGAACAACGAATTGTCATGGTTTAAAATAAATAAAAGGTGGTGTCCGATGAGGCAAGAGCTATGTACAACGGAGGCGTTGCCGGTTTGACGTATTGGAGCCCAAATGTGAATATACTGAGGGACCCACGGTGGGGCCGTGGCCAGGAAACTCCAGGAGAAGATCCTGTTGTCGTCGGAAAATACGCCGCCAGCTACGTCCGGGGACTTCAGGGAAACGGCCCCAACCGCCTCAAAGTCGCTGCATGTTGCAAGCATTACACTGCTTATGATCTTGATAACTGGAATGGCGTCGACCGTTTCCATTTCAACGCAAAGGTAACCTTAAAGACATTTGTATATATTTATATCTAACAATATTCATGTGCGTTTTGAAGTTTTGACTTAATGTTTAATTTTCAATTTTGTAATTGATGAGAATTTAGAAAGAAGTGCTTAATTTTGCTTCTTTGTTGGTCAAAGAAAGCCAAACTTCTTAAAATTAGTATTTAGACATTATAAGGCTTATAATTGTCTGGATATAAAAGAGTACCGTGAGTCTCTGTTTTTCTTGCATCTTATTGGTTTTAAGTTAATAGTGTTTCTGTTTAGAAAAAATAGAAAAGATGAAAATAAATTGTATTTTCTGCTGAAACATATAAGTTTATATATTTCCTCAAATTCGCAAGCTATTTTCTATTTTATGTTATTTATAGCTCCACGTTATAAGATGCGACTCGATTCGTTTTCTTGCAAGGCTTATCGTCTTTTATCTCGTTTCATGTTCAGATTCGTTCAGTTCCGAATATAGATCATATCTACGGAACTATAAATAACTAACGACTAACGATTGACACAAACAAAACACTTGCCTAATATTATATACCAGCTAATAAGCCAATAGGCAGCGTGACTTTGACCGATGTGGCATATGCGTAGTCTTATGTTACAGTAGTTGAGAATCTTATCCTCATTGGTCATGTGGACCTAGGACAAACCTACTTGTCTTTTATCTTGTTCTTCAAATTAATATATACTTTAAATTATATCATACCAAAATAAAAGATTCGTTTCTTTAGCTAATAAACTCAAAACATAATATAATCTAAAAGAAAACTCATATGAATGATGTGTATAACTTGAGGTATATAATATGTTTATGTTTATTTAATAAGTTTATGATGGATATAGGTCACCCAACAAGATTTAGAAGACACATACAATGTACCATTCAGAGCTTGTGTTTACGACGGAAATGTCGCGAGTGTTATGTGTTCGTACAATCAAGTCAATGGAAAGCCAACTTGTGCTGATGAAAATCTCTTAAAGAACACTATTCGTGGTCAGTGGCAACTCAACGGGTAAGATGATCAATAGTTATCATAGTCAATGATTCATATTCATTTGATAACTTCTCACACATCAGCTTAATATCACTGCATGCAGGTACATTGTATCAGATTGTGACTCCGTCGATGTTTTCTTCAATCAGCAACACTACACGGCAACTCCGGAAGAAGCCGCTGCTGCCTCAATCAAAGCTGGTAAGTTATTTTTTCCACCGTTGATGTTAGAATTCAGTGACCTCTTGGGGCCATAAATAATTTAGTAGAAGTTTTCATAATATTCTTATAACAATTTAGGAGTCTATATTCATATATATATTAAATTAAACAAATTTGGGGGTTCAAGACCAATGTTTATGTGTCTAGAACCGGTTATGTGCACAATGATTGTTGATCATTTTGATAAAGAAACATCATATCATTTGTAGGTCTGGATTTGGATTGTGGGCCGTTTTTGGCAATCTTCACTGAAGGAGCTGTGAAAAAAGGATTGTTGACAGAGAACGACATTAATTTAGCACTTACCAATACTATAACGGTCCAGATGAGGCTTGGTATGTTTGATGGTAATCTTGGCCCTTACGCTAATCTTGGGCCTAGAGATGTTTGTACTCCAATCCATCAACATTTAGCCCTTGAAGCGGCTCATCAAGGAATTGTTCTTCTCAAAAATGATGGCCGTTCTCTTCCACTCTCTCCTACGCGCCACCGTACCGTTGCCGTGATTGGACCTAACTCTGATGTCACTGAGACCATGATCGGAAACTATGCAGGTTGTTAAGATAATTCATTTTAAAGCAATATTATTATCAGTTACATAATACTAACATTGTTTTATTACAATTTTTGTTTTGTAAGGGAAAGCTTGCGCTTATACGACACCATTACAAGGAATCTCAAAATACGCGAGGACACTTCACCAAGCTGGTTGTTCTGGCGTGGCTTGTGCAGGAAACCAAGGGTTTGGTGCAGCGGAGATGGCGGCACGTGAAGCAGACGCAACGGTTCTTGTAATGGGATTGGACCAGTCCATAGAGGCAGAGACAAGAGATCGAACCGGGCTGCTCTTACCGGGTTACCAACAAGACCTTGTGACCCGTGTGGCTCAAGCTTCTAAAGGTCCAGTCATTCTAGTCCTTTTGAGTGGTGGACCCATCGATGTATCATTGGCTAAGAACAATCCACGTGTCGCTGCCATTATTTGGGCCGGGTATCCGGGTCAAGCCGGTGGAGCTGCCATTGCTGATATAATATTTGGTGCTGTTAGCCCTGGTACATTCTTGATCTAGTTACATATTTCTTGGGTTTTGCTTAGTATCATTTAGAATCAATATTGAAATCATAATTGATATACTGAATATTTTGTGTATCTTATGATAGGAGGAAAACTACCAATGACATGGTATCCACAAGACTACGTGGTAAAAGTTCCAATGACGTTAATGGCCATGAGAGCATCTGGAGATTACCCAGGAAGGACCTACAGATTCTATAAAGGTCCAGTGGTATTTCCATTTGGTTTCGGTTTAAGTTACACTACCTTCACTCACAGTTTAGCCCAAAACCCACTAGCCCAATTATCAGTTTCACCTTACAAACTCAACTCTGCCATTTTCAACTCCTCATCTAACTCCATCAAAGTGTCTCATGCCAACTGCGAAACGTTTCCAAAAATGCCTATCCATGTTGAAGTATCAAACACAGGTGAATTCGACGGAACACACACGGTGTTCGTCTTTGCCGAGGCTCCGAGAAACGGGATAAAAGGACTGGGTGTGAACAAACAATTGATAGCGTTTGAGAAAGTTCATGTCACGGCAGGTGCAAAACGGACTGTTCAAGTCGATGTTGATGCTTGCAAGCATCTTGGTGTAGTGGATGAGTATGGTAAGAGGAGAATCCCAATGGGTGAACATAAGTTACACATTGGAGACCTTAAACATACTATTTTGGTCAAACCACAACTTTGACGGAGACATATAAAAAGAAAGCAACAAATAAGGAGAACCTCTTAACAAAGTGTCTCTCTCTCTCTCTTTTGTTTTTTGGGTGAAAGTGAGTGTCTCCCCCTTATTTATATTATAGATTGCTTAATTACTACAGAGAAGTTTCAATCTGTATAGAAGCACCAAAGGTCGCTTCTTGAATTTGCGTTTTTCTTGAATTTTATTTTCGTGTCAATTGCCAAAGATATTGTAACTTGTGGGACGTGTGGCTCCCAATATATAAAAGGAGCCCTTGTAAGAAGTTCAAAACTAAAGAAAAATGAAATGAATGACAAATTTGATACATACCCTATTTATATTTCTCTCAATCTTTTTTTTGGTTTGTTTTATGCATGGAGTTATGGAATCTTTGTATTATATAACATGTATTGATAATAAGTTTGGATAGAGTGATATTATTTGTAAAATGTTGAAAGTAAAGAAAAAAAAAAGATAAATTTAATATATACAGAAAATGAAGATAAATAACAAAATTTAATATGTACAGAATTGTATTTCAGAACTATAATTTTAGTGGACAGTATATTTAGTACAGACGTAAAAATTTAAAGGAATATGATTATGAGTGAAAAGCTGTTTAATTTCCAACCGTTGGGATCTTCCTTTTCCCTCCAAAAAGATCAGATCATATTGCCTTTTCCTCGGAAACAGAGGAAAAAGAGAAAAAAAAAACAGAGGAGACGTTTCAATGGCGGATCTAAAGAACCTCTTCCTCATCACGAAGCACCAGATTTTTCTAACTTCACTCTTCTTTCTCTCCCTCTTCCTCCTCCCTTCTCCCAGTTCTCTCTCCTTCGCTGATCGTCTCCAGCTTCACCTCTCGTCTTCTCACGGCCGCTAACTTCTTCTCCTCACCTTCTTCCACTTCAGCTTCTTCAGACACAGCCACTCTATACACCGTCTCTCCAAGAAGAATCCGAGTCAAGAACGAGTTCAAGAAGATAGAACTAACTTCTTGCGACATATTCGACGGAAGCTGGGTCTTTGACGATACTAAACCGGTTTACTCTCCCGGTTACTGCCCTTTCGTTGAAGATAAGTTCAACTGCTTCAAGAACGGTAGACCCGACTCGGGCTTTCTCCGTTATCGTTGGCAGCCTGACGGATGCTCGATTCCAAGGTCGGTTTTATTAGACTAAATAGATAAACCGGTTAACTAAATAGATAAACCGGTTAATAGTCTAATAGGTTTCTTGATTTCAAAGTTTAATTACGATTCTGCCACTCCCTTGTGACTCATGTTTTGTTATTGAGTGTGTGTGTAGATTCGATGGGAAGAAGATGCTGAAGATTCTGAGAGGGAAGAGGCTTGTTTTCGTTGGAGATTCGTTGAATAGAAACATGTGGGAGTCTCTGGTTTGTTCACTTAGGTCAGCGTTGGAGGACAAGAACAGAGTTTCAAAGGTTTCTTGGAGAAGAAGTAATCTTCAGAACGAAGGGTTTTACGGTTTTAGATTCAAAGTAAGTAATGTCAACTCTCTGTTATGGTTTTGGATTAGTTGATAGAGTTTATGTTTTTTTGGTGAAGGACTTTGGATGCTCTGTAGACTTCATCAAGTCACCGTTCCTCGTTCAAGAATCAGAGGTTTTAGATGGTTACGGGAAGAGGAAAGAGACGTTGAGGCTTGACGTGATCCAAGGATCGATCAAGAAGATATACAAAGACGCAGATATTATTGTGTTCAACACTGGTCACTGGTGGACTCACCAAAAAACATATGAAGGGTATGAACAACATAAAGGTTAACTTTCTTTCTATTTTAGTCATATCTCTGAAACGAGTTTTTAATCTTCAGGAAAGATTATTACCAGGAGGGGAATCGAGTTTACGAGAAGTTAGGAGTGAAAGAAGCTTACACGAAAGCTCTTCATACGTGGGCTAATTGGGTTGATTCCAATATCAACATGACAAAAACTAGAGTCTTCTTCGTTGGTTACTCCTCTTCACATTTTAGGTAAGTTTAGTTTCTTGGACCACAAGCAAATATCGTTTTAAGGTTTTAGTGTGTGGAATAGTTTTATTTTAGCGCAAGCAAACTCGGTTTAGGGTTTCGTATGTGTAAGAGTTTTAATTTAAACAATCTTTGTTTAGTGTGTGGAAGAGTTTTTTTATTTTAGCTCAAGCAATCTTGCTTTTAAACTGTAGAAAAGGGACGTGGAACGCAGGAGGGCAATGCGATGGAGAAACAAGACCGATACAAAACAAGACGTATACAGGAGGGTATCCATGGATGATGAAAGTGGTGGAATCAGTGATCTCGGACATGAAAACGCCTGTGTTTTACATGAACATCACGAAGATGACTTGGTACCGAACCGATGGTCACCCTTCGGTTTACAGACAGCCTGTGGAGGTACGAGGAAGTTCTCCAGCAACTGGAATGTTCCAAGATTGTAGCCACTGGTGTCTACCCGGAGTTCCAGACTCATGGAACCAGCTTCTTTATGCTACTCTGCTAGTTTCACGTGGTTCCTTGCCTTACAAGTCGCTTGGGACTCTCTTGTGAGATGGTATGAATATAGTTTAACTCCACTAACAAAAATAGCGACGGAATTAAATAGTTCTAGCTAGGTTTTTGTTTGTTTTGTGTGTAAGAGCATCTTTATCCATAGAACCCATTAGAGTCTCTTAATCATTTTTTTAGTAATAAATTTGTGTTAAGAACTTTAGTCAAGAGACATATAAATTTTTGTCCTCCATTGCAAGTTTCTTAAATAAAAGTTCTTAAAAAAAATTGAAACAACTTGAGAAGTAACATTTGATCTTGTGAATACACTTTCATTAAAAACAAGGAAATGAAAAACATGATTAATGCATAATTGATGGTATCTCTTGCTCTCAGACTATGATCAATACTCAAACCCTGCTACAAAGGCTGATGTCTCAAACTCAACATACAAAGGCTATACATATCACGTAACTTAAAAGTTCTGCAATTCACCAAAGAAAATTCTTCATCCCAAGGCCATAGTCTAGTGATTCTCGCTCACTAGCCCGTGTATGTTCCATCCGCTGACCTGACAACTTACCATAGTCTAGTGATTTGTCGACAGAGAAGAACACATCGCCTCCTTCCATAACATACCCACAATCATTCTCAATAATCTGTAACAGGAAAGAAATCATATACATAATTGCTGATTCCAACTCCATGTTGTATCAAACGAAACATACCTTTTCAATCATCTTAATGATGTCATCCATATGTTCGCTGAGTCGAGGCTGGTCGGTGGGAAGGAGGCAGTTGAGAGCACCCATATCAACCAAATACTCTGCCACAGAAGCGTTTACTCAACTCTAGCGGGTTGGCAATAGACATATAAGTATATGTCTTCCCCCACACAAAAAAAATGATAAGACTACATAAAACTTATAACATATAAATGTGAAACAATGAACTATCAGAGAATACTTTTGTGAATTTTATCCGAAAAGCCAAACTTTACCCTCTTGGTCAGTCACTTGCAATGTTGAAGCCGCAGAATGATCCTTGAGGTCTAAGAGAGTGCTGTTGATACGTAAAGTTCCCATAGAATGTCGAGCACTAGCTAGATCAAACCATCCCTGCCAAAAGAAGACATTTTTCAACAAGTTTATTAAGGAAGAGTCTCTAATCATAACAGTGAAGTAGATACATTCTAAAGTTATTTCTCATGGCTTCCTAAGCTATCTAATCAACCAGAGCACAAGAATCTGCCAAGTGTAGCCAACTCATACAAAAAGCTAAACTTTGAAATGATAATGAGAACCAGTTAGCCCACTAAACGCAGCCTAAGTAGCATCTTGTTTAGATAGTAATCATCGAGAGTAGACAATAGAGAAACGATCACAATCCAATCATGTAGGTAACAGAGTCTAAGAGGCAGATAGTTTTAAAAACAAGGAAAGGTACTTACTTTCTTCATCATCAACGAACTCAGGAAGAAGATCACCTTCCTCATCGATCTTCTTCTGCAAAACCCAATTCATATAAACAAAAAAAGCACAAAACTTTCAGCATCAAATGATTGGACCAGAAACAGAGGATAACAGAGTAACCAATTGCTATCTTCTTCATTCTCATGAGCTAACTGAGAGAGAGAAAGCTAAACCTCTTTGAGAAGAATGGATTCATGAAACAGGTCGGTGGCTTCGTCAGGTCTCGCGGAGAAGCTGTTCATCAGTCTATTCTGAGCCTGAGAGATAATTGAGACGAAAACGTGTGGAGAAGTGACTCCATTTTGGAGGAATCACGGAATCACGAGAGGAGAAGAAGCTACAGCAGAAGGAGAAGAAGCTACAGCAGAAGGAGAAGAAGAGCCGTCTCTTGTGTATCCTGATTAAGAGATGTTTCTTATGATAATTGCTATTTTTCTTTTTTTTTATTCCTAATTAAATTAAGAGACTCTGTTAAGAGCCTTGGATAATGATGTTCTTATAAAAGCTTATTTCTTTCGGACGCATATTCGTTTGTATTAAGTTAACGTACACTTTTTTTTTTGGTAAAAAAGTTAACGTACACTTGATTGGCAATGAGTTAAAGTTCCAGCTTGTGCCATGTGCACCTGTAGATACACATGATCTTGATGGGGGTTCGCACCCATTCCGATTATACCAACATTTTCTCTCGTTTTCACTGGTAAATCGCGTGACCAGTATTTTTTCAAAGCTAATCGTGTAAATATTTTTGTGAGTAAATATCCTAGCTTGTTTTATCACTCTCTTCTTAACTTATATTCCTATAATCGTATTAATTCATATCAAACTACGATGTTTTAAGTACGTTGTGACAACGGTCCACGATACAAAACAAATTTCTTGATTTCATATCCTTTGGACTTTCGCATTTGTGATTTGTTTTTGGAGGATTTATCAAAACTTATTGTTTTTTTTGCAATTGTTTGTGTACATATTTACATTACATTATTACTAATTTGTATTTCTCTATAAAAATGCAAACCAAAGGAATCCATACTTTGTGAATTCGAATGTTCTCATCAGTTTAAACAAATCCGCATAAATGTTAGTTTTGAAGGATATACAATTAATGAAATCAGAAGGTCAAGTTGATTATTATGTGTAAAAATGGCTTAGAATTCTGATCTCATCAACTTGTATATCCCGCAAAACTTTTGTTCATGGTTGATCTTCGAGGGTATTTATTCCTGACGTGTAATTTCCCTACGGCCATAGTCAGTCTGTTCTCATAGCCGCTTTTAGCCTGTGTTCTCATTTTAAGAATCACTAGATTTTGACCCGCGCCTCCGCGCGGGTGCTGGATTTAAATTTTGTTCAATATAATTTATAAACCATTTATTTTATAAAATGTCCATTTATATTTTTATGTTTTGTAAATTCCATTTAGAGTAATATATATGATTTATAATGTAAAAATGTTATATTAAGAGCTTTTTCAATCTCTACATAATATTATATCTATAATTCTATAACTTGATGCAGTTTGATATAAGTGTAAGATTCATATATTAACTTACTGGGTTTTTTTTGTTTATTTATTTAAAAAATGTTTAATTTTTTTTTGTTGTAGTTGATCATGAATTATTATTAGTTTTATGATATTTTATTTTCTTGAAAATTGTATTGTAGCAGATTAGAATCTATATTATCTATTATATATTATAGTTTCTGTTTTTATTTTCACCACAAAGAAACAACAACCATAAATCTACTTTATTTTATTTCAATAATTAATATGTCAATTATTTTTAAATAATGGCTTAAACTAAATAATAAAGTGAATTGGGTCATAAAATTGGGCTAGAGTATATAAAAAATTAGTCTATCAATTATTTAAAGAATTGGGCTGGTCCAACTAATCCAACTAATTACTCCGGGAAAAAAACGTATATGCTAAAAGCTCAACTACTTTTTTGCTTTCTCCTAAACTTCTCCGTCGCCCCTTCACTGTCTCTCTCTTTGACACATGCAAACTGATGTTGCCTCTCTCTTTGATCTGATCTCCGTCTCGATTATGACTCAAAAAACTGATCAAATACAAAATCGGAGGAATCCTAATCCATAATCATCAGATTGTTCATCGATTTATTCAAAAAAAGGTTAGACTGTTTATATTCTTTTTATTTAATTGACATTGTGAACGATTAGGTGTTTTTAATCATAAAAATTGTTCAAATCTTTTTTAGATTTGGCATCTCTAATAGTAGATTGGCCATCTCCGTTAAAATCTTTGAAGATTAGCATGTAATAGATAAAGTCAGTGTTAATTTGGAATCTTTGTGTACATCGAAACTCAATTATATGATGACAAGATATTGGAATCATTGCAAGGTACCGTAAAGAAGAAAAAGGAGATGATTTGATTAAACGCTTTCTATCGAATTATGACAGAAGCAAAGCTGGGTTTCTATTTCTCTTAAACGATTTCTGTTTGGTAGGTTCTTTTTTTTCTAGTTTCTATTTTGAATATTCATTGGTTGTTCTGTCACTTCTATAACTCACAAAAGAAAAAGGCAACTTTGATTATTTATAGTTGATAATGTTTTTGTTTTTTTTACTTGTGTTCCAGAGATGATCCTAACGAAGCATTATTCTCTATTCATAATTTTACTAAGAGCATAAGCAGCGGGTGATAGTTCAGGTTTACATCTCTTAAAACTCTTTCTTTGTTCTTTTGAAATTATTATGTGTTTACTAAAAGCATGTCTTATCCTTTACACGGTTGATATGAGACACATAGTAAAGGAAAACAAAGACTGAAACAAACGAATGAAAAGCATAAACAACTTGTCTTGCATATCAGGTAGTGTATCTTCACTTTCGTTTAGTAATTATTTGTGAAAAAACTGACATGTTTGACTACAAAAGATTCAATGATCAATCTATTTTTTCTATGTTTTTGTATGCTTTCAGGTGATGAAGGTATCATTGATAAGAATTGGTCATGTTGGAGAAGAAAGATCAGTAACCGTTGGATCACAAATATCAAATAGAATTGCCAACCTTGCGAACAAACCAAGGTTAGTATAATTTAAAAATGAGTAGTTCATACATTAATCAAGAAATAGAATCGTTTAGGATTGTGGTAGATGTACGGGTGATTGCTGATGGCATGTACTTCTTATTTGCCTTACGCTTGTTTGTTTCATTTCTTGATTGACTTGAATGGTTGTGTTTGATGTAGTATTTCTGAAATATTTTAATTTATATCAATGCATAATTTTGATTGTTAAAGTTCCAGCTTGTGCCATGTGCACCTGTAGATACACATGATCTTGATGGGGGTTCGCACCCATTCCGATTATACCAACATTTTCTCTCGTTTTCACTGGTAAATCGTGTGACCAGTATTTTTTCAAAGCTAATCGTGTAAATATTTTTGTGAGTAAATATCCTAGCTTGTTTTATCACTCTCTTCTTAACTTATATTCCTATAATCGTATTAATTCATATCAAACTACGATGTTTTAAGTACGTTGTGACAACGGTCCACGATACAAAACAAATTTCTTGATTTCATATCCTTTGGACTTTCGCATTTGTGATTTGTTTTTGGAGGATTTATCAAAACTTATTGTTTTTTTTGCAATTGTTTGTGTACATATTTACATTACATTATTACTAATTTGTATTTCTCTATAAAAATGCAAACCAAAGGAATCCATACTTTGTGAATTCGAATGTTCTCATCAGTTTAAACAAATCCGCATAAATGTTAGTTTTGAAGGATATACAATTAATGAAATCAGAAGGTCAAGTTGATTATTATGTGTAAAAATGGCTTAGAATTCTGATCTCATCAACTTGTATATCCCGCAAAACTTTTGTTCATGGTTGATCTTCGAGGGTATTTATTCCTGACGTGTAATTTTCCTACGGTCATAGTCAGTCTGTTCTCATAGCCGCTTTTAGCCTGTGTTCTCATTTTAAGAATCATTAATTCAAAAGACCAATCATACCCTTTGTTCGTCACTGAAAAACATTATTAAGACAAAAAATGTACTGCTCGCTATAGGTACGGAGTTCAAGTGTATATGATATTAGTTAGATGCAGGACATGCCGGTGATTGATTTCTCAAGTGCTCATATGCAAAACAAAGTGTATTTATGTCAAAAGGTCAGATTTAAGTAAGTTGGTGAGAGGACCGCAGGATCCTTTTTTTTTTTTTAATGTACCCTGCATGGCCATTATAATAAGAGCATGATTAACCCGGGGTTCTTAGAGTAGGATTTTTAGCGGAAGTTAAGAAACTGTTTCTTAACTTTTAACTAAAAAAGCTAATAACCGGTTCTTAAAGTCCTTATTTAAGAACCGGTTCTTTATTTTTTTAGTTAAAAATTAAGAAACAATTTATTAATTTTTTTCTTTTTGGTCGAATATAATAACTTACCTCTTTATACGTTTTATTTATATCAACGGACCCTTACCCGTGGACCCAAATTAAATATATAATATTTTTCAATCAATATAGTTCAAAATAATGACAAAAAGTACTTTAATACATATGGTGAGCTTTTGTTAAAGTATATGCGTATATTAATACCATGATAATCTGTTCCGGAAAATTATTTAACAAAAAGTCACCATAAAAAGAGGAAAAGGGTTTCTCAAAAAAGAGGAATTTTTTTCAAGTATTATATATTTCCTCTGAACTTTTAAAAGATTGATATTTAAGAATTTGCACACCTATTAATACAAATTAAATACATACTTTTATTTCTTGGTTTTTGTTAGTTTTATTTCATTCTCAATAAAGTTCTACCATTCTTGAAGATTTTAATTTATGTTTTAGTTTTAAGAAAAACATTAATTAAAAGTTGAACATCAATTCTTTGAATACAAGAAAGAGAAAACTAAAACATTAATCTATATTATTAAAATAAAAGTACAAATATAAATTAACCTTTAATTTTTCAAATTATTTACAATCATATGCCATTGAAGTAATAAATTTACCTACCTTTTAATATTTTTGTCTTTTATAGTTTAATTAATGCATTTTCCTAAAATAAAGTATAACAAATTATGTTTACTTATTTAAAAGAATTTCCTATAATCTAGCTAAACAATAAATTATACTTAATCAATGTAAAAAATGTAACAAAATTTAATTATTACGGGATGGTTATTTTTATTTTGGTATATTAACTATGTTTAAAAAACATAAAAGTGTTATAAAATACATAATACAAACCACAAAATTGTAAATAATATATTGAATTATTTAATCGTATAAATAAAATATAAAAATAGATAACTATTTTATTTTACATTAAACTTTTGATCCATAAAAAATACATTTGCACAAACACACGGGTTATATTTTTAAAATATGGTTGTAACAGTTGACGGATCAAAAAATAAAATAAATTATTCATTATAAATTATAAAATGATTGTGTTTAAAAATATATTAAATAATTATTTAATATATATGAATTTTAAAAATGTATATTACCATTTATATAAGATAATTTTTTTTTTGCTAAGCAAAAACGAATATCCGTGCATCCGCACAGATCAAGCTCTAGTTGTTTTTATATTAGATGAGTATAATCCTTATACTCATCATTATACTCATCTAATTAATAAAACTAACAAAAACTAATATTAGATGAGTATAACGCTGAGATTTGCCTAAGATATAACACGACAGTAAATATGCTCAATGAAAATCGGTGAACATTTAATAGATTGTTCGTGAGAGACAAGAGGACAAAAAGAATTTAGAGCAGTGCTTTAAATGGCAAAGCTTTTGCTCGTTGTTACTAAAGAGACTCGTGATATCTACGTGACTGGCTCATATATAAATGTAATGTCATCTTTTTGCCCTTCATTTTCTACATTCAATATTCTCTGCATTAAAAAAAAACAGTTTAAAAATATTTCAAAAGAGATACTTTTAGATTTTCAATCTATTTTTTATTACATAATCGTGAACTAAACATTTCAAAAAATTAATTGTAATCATTGAATTTTATTGGGTAACAACTGTATGAAATAATTAATTATAAAATAATATATTTATAATTTAAATATAATATATTTTCTTATTATGGGTAAAAACTCCAAACATAAATCTTTTTGAAGTAGAAAATGTATTTATTTATAATCTTTGATATCAAAATTTATTTTTTTCTATGCGTATGAGCCCAACACAGTGATTTTATTTTTTCAAAGTTACAGAGTTTTTTTAATATGACGAGAAAAATGAAAATGGAAGGTGTAAACTATAGTCAAATCACAGTTTAAATGTAACTATTCGATTAAACTATGGAAATAATATATGATTTAGAATTTCGCAGATATTGTGTTATAGTTTACAGTTTACATTCTAATATATATATTAATGTAGTATATATGAACATATATACTCATATATATAAATGTTCATCTCATATACATATGTATATACAATCTATCACAGGGACCTCGGCTGAGGTGCCCGCCATCACGACTTCGAGCCCCGGCCACAGCGGATTTAACATCTCTTCCGTTGGGGCGCTGGACCCCCTACGGGGGATAGTTGAGAATGTTGCTGCCCAGATACCAGAGTTATAAAAAAAAAAAAAAAAAAAAAAAAAAAATCTATCACAGGGACATTTATTTCTACTTTATGTATTTTCATATGTATGAGCAAGTGGAAGGTGTCAGCGTTCATATTATATTCTTATTAATTAATTAACACAAACATAAGCATGAGCCAAAGTATTATTTAATTTAATTATGATTTAATTTAATTTTATGTTCATTGTATTTTAATGTTGTTTTTATTTGCTGACATTTCTCAATATTTTATTTTATTTTCAAAAAAAACATTCAATTTAAAAAACAAAAACAAAATACAAGATATGATTTGTTAGATCACTTAGTTTGATAAAGTTGGATATGTGAAATAAGCAATGAAAGAGCTCTAAATCCTAAGGAGAACTTTGTACAACTCTTTAGCATTACCAAAATAAGGATGATATTGATTTAGGAACATCAACCCCTAGCTTCCCTTTCCCGCGAACATCTTCCAATCCATTTCTTGGTATTTCGGAGTAGGCTTGATCATCCTACCTTCTCTTCTGACACTAAGATTGCCGAAAACAATCTCATTTCTTGGTACATTTTTTCAATAGTTAACCCTTATATATACACATTCTATTCACCTAATGGTCTTTTATACCTTCTTCCACACCTTTATTGTTTGTTTCCAAGTCTGTAAGCTGAGCTGCTACGGAAAGAACCAATGGAAGAAAAAAAAATCGGATAAATATAGCAAGACGCACGATTAGCACCAAACTAAAGTATTAGTAGTACATTGGACGAAAAGCTCATGAAAGTCGTTGGAATTCTGGATGGTACAGGAATTAACCGATCCATATATGGCTATTATTCAACAATTAAACCAACAAACAATTATATATGGCCAGGCCTACCACAGATGAATACATGCCCACTTGTGAATATGGTCCAAGATCTTCCACATAAACGTATCATATTTAACATGTTGCCCAAAAAAACGACTCATATTAACATATATAGTCATTGCCGCCGAGCACTCTACTATTCATAAGACGTGTTCGTTTCATTGACTCATGTTCATTTTTCATACGAAGTTGCACTAATGTTCTTTTCCCTACCAATTTCTTATTTGAGTCCGTATAAGCAGTCTTATAATTGTACATTGCTCTTCAATAGAAAGTGTATACACAATAATTTGTTAATTATACCCCAATGCCGGCTTAGCACATGTGCTCAAGGCACATTTGCACAGGGTCCTTTGTTTTACCTTAATAAATTAGGGTCTTATTAGCTAAAAACTATAAATATTAGGGCCTAATTTTTAGAGTTACTGCAATATAGCTAAAGTCTGGAATTTTTTTTTTTTAATTTAGCACAAGGTCTTAGCACTATTTGGGCAGGGCCTGTTATACCCTTGAACTCTATTTAACCTAATTAAGACCTCTTGAAGAGATTTGTACTTAGCGATCAAGATACATTCATTAAATACATATACAAGTTGGTATATATGTGTACAGCTACATTACATTTACATGTATATATGCAAGTACGTATGTAGGTATAACAGTATACATAGTAATAAATATCTTGTAAGGCACGGAAAAGGGTGGAGAGAGCGGCCAAATGTTAGAAGGAGCTGTACGTGGAGTGTCTATTGTGCGATGGTTTTGAGTAGGCCTGGGCGTTCGGGTACCCGTTGGCGTTCGGATCGGGTTTTTCGGGTTTTTGGATTTTCGGGTTTACGCTCCTAAATCCCATACTAAAATTTTATTAATACGGACCGGGTTCGGATAATAACACTTCGGGTTCGGTTCAAAATTGTATTGCGTCACAAAACCCATAAAGTAATCATATATCATCGTACGAATTCGGGTTATATCGGTTCGGTTATAACTGAAGTAAAAAATAAAATTTTTGAAGCAAAACATAAAGAAAAACATCTAAATTAAATAAAAATTAATCTATCACACATAAAATTGATAAAATAACAATAAAATGTTAAATCAAGAATCAAAACAAACATCATTTATAAACAATAAGTATGTATGAGTAGACTTTTTATTTCAATGAGCAAATTATAAAATATTATTTATAACTAATTGTGTACTTAAATAATTTATTATAATTTTAATATTTATTATTATATCATATTACCACAAATATTGAATTTAATAATTAGAATACTTATATATATTTCAAAATATTTATATTGACTATTAATTTCGGATTTTTCGGGTTACCCGTTCGGGTTCGGTTAATAACATTTCGGATTCAGATATTTTTTGTACCACCCTACAAGACCCGTTCGGATATTTTTACATTTCGGGTTGGATAACGGGTCGGACTTTTTGGTTCGGGTTCGGTTCGGATTTCGGGTTCCGGATTTTATGCCGAGGCCTAGTTTTGAGGATGGACACAATACATAAATTTTAATCTGCAACGTGGTTTCATTCATTCACCTATCCTACGTCGTTTTCAAACCTTAAATCTCTCTTTTCCCTTTTGTCCCCTCTCTCTATATTAATCACCTGGATGGTTTCTTCTATTCACTCGTCACCTTTTCTCGTGTAGCTCACCCAAGGGTCCAAAAAGTGTCTTTTTAATTATTTCTCCTTTCTCGTTTTCGAGAGAAGAGATTGATAAGAGATGGGAAGGGCTCCGTGTTGTGAGAAAATAGGACTCAAGAGAGGGAGACCGCCGAGGAAGATGAGACCCTAACTAACTATATTCAAATCAATGGTGAAGGTTCTTGGCGGTCTTTGCCTAAGAAAGCTGGTATGTGTATTTTTAAATATCCACATTTTATCCGCTAATTAATTCTTATCTGATCCATATATATATATTATTAAAAGAGAAGTACCCATTTGAAAATGTTCTTACTTCATTAATTAAACTACCTATTTTTTTGCTTGTTTTTTTCAGTTGCATTTATGAAATATTCTAAAACGAATAAAACTACCTAATTTATTACTTTTCTTTTCAGTTAAATTAATGAAATCTATATTATTAAAAGAGAAGTATCCATTTGAAAATGTTCTTACTTTATTAATTAAACTCCCTATTTTTTGCTTGTTTTTTTAGTTGCATTTATGAAATATCATAAAACGAATAAAACTACCTAATTTATTACTTATCTTTTCAGTTAAATTAATGAAATATACTTAAATGAATTTAAACTTCCTATTTTATTGTTTGTCTTTTTCAGTTACCTTAATGAAATATCTTTAAATAAATTTGGACATAATGTCATTTTATCAACCAAGTAAACTCATGAGTTATCCTTACGTGCATAATTTTAATAATAGAGATTTTCAAAAACGTGCATCAGTAAAATGTTAACTAAAACATGCAGCACTAATATATAACATGCATCAATAAAAATAGAATTTGACTCATACAATTGTACGGATATTATTTTCAGTTGATTAAATTTAAAAATAATTATTTATTCAAAAAATATTTAAGAATGGGTATGCTTTAGAAAAAAAATGGTTTTATTTGCTCATAACTCATTTGTCATTTGCTAAATTGTTAGAAATTTTTTTTTAGCATAATATAACTCAGTTGTCATTTGCTAAATTTATGGTTTTTATTTATATTTTTTATTAATTAATTATAATATTTTCATTTTATATTTGAAACATAAATGAATTAATTATATTATTAAAAGAGAAGTACCCATTTGAAAATGTTCTTACTTCATTAATTAAACTCCCTATTTTTTTGCTTGTTTTTTTTTCAGTTGCATTTATGAAATATTCTAAAACGAATAAAACTACCTAATTTATTACTTATCTTTTCAGTTAAATTAATGAAATCTATATTATTAAAAGAGAAGTATCCATTTGAAAATGTTCTTACTTCATTAATTAAACTCCCTATTTTTTTGCTTGTTTTTTTTAGTTGCATTTATGAAATATCCTAAAACGAATAATATACAGGGGATATGGTTTTGAAAGCTCTCAAATCAACCATCGAACTGATACATGTCATTTTAATGTTTTTAGTCGTATACTTAATGAAAACTTACATTTTTGTAATTTAAAGTCGTTTTAAAAAATTCAAAATATAACATATAAGAAAAAATCTAACATATAAGAAAAATATAACATATAAGGTGTCCTCATTTTTCTATTTTAAAGTCGTTTTAGAAAAAAAAAATATAACATATAAGGTTTCCTCATTTTTGTAATTTAAAGTCATTTTAAAAAATTCAAAATATAACATATAAGAAAAAATCTAATTTTTTAATTATATGGTTAATGTGATTGTTTATTTTTTTAATAATATAAAATTAAACAAAAATGAAGATGGATGCAAAAATTGTTATCAAATCTTTATTATTCATAATCATTAATTTTCATATATATGTAAATCATATTAGGTAATTCTGTAGCTTTTATTTAAGGAAAGAATACACACTTCTTATATTTTAGGTTAATATAATTTTCATATATATGTAAATCATATTAGGTAATTCTGTAGCTTTTATTTAAGGAAAGAATACACACTTCTTATATTTTAGGTTAATATAATGTTCTCTAGTGGGACATTAAACAAATTATGATATAAAAACCTTATTTTTTTCATCGAACACATTCTTGAAAAAAATGAACAATATTGTTTCCGCAGTTAAATTATTTTGACTTTTATCTTCCATATGGTTTTGAAAGCTTTCAAATCAACCATCGAATTGATACATGTCATTTTAATGTTTTTAGTCGTATACTTAATGAAAACTTACATTTTTGTAATTTAAAGTCGTTTAAAAAAAATTCAAAATATAAAATATAAGAAATTCTAACATATAAGAAAAATATAACATATAAAGTGTCCTCATTTTTGTATTTTAAAGTCATTTAAAAAATATATATAACATATAAGGTTTCCTCATTTTTGTAATTTAAAGTCATTTTAAAAAATTCAAAATATAACATATATGAAAAAATCTATTTTTTTATTATATGGTTAATGTGATTGTTTAATTTTTTTTAATAATATAAATTTAAACAAAAATGAAGAAGGATGCAAAAATTGTTATCAAATCTTTATTATTCATAATCATTAATTGTCATATATATGTAAATCATATTAGGTAATTCCGTAGCTTTTATTTAAGGAAAGAATACACACTTCCTATATTTTAGGTTAATATAATGTTCTCTAGTGTTATATAATTATGAAATAATGTGACACCATTAGATTAAACTATATTTTATATTAGATGCTCTAGAATTCTTTGAAATGAAATTTAGAAGGCATTTAGAGTGCCACCTAAGATTTGAGGTTTTTTTTAATTAATACAAAATTAAGGTTCTAATTTTTCAAATGCTTCTCAATTAATATATAGGGGATATGGTTTTGAAAGCTCTCAAATCAACCATCAAACTGATACATGTTATTTCAATGTTTTTAGTCGTATACTTAAGGAAAACTTACATTTTTGTAATTTAAAGTCGTTTTAAAAAATTCAAAATATAACATATAAGAAAAAATCTAACATATAAGAAAAATATAACATATAAGGTGTCCACATTTTTCTATTTTAAAGTCGTTTTTAAAAAAAAAAATATAACATATAAGGTTTCCTCATTTTTGTAATTTAAAGTCATTTTAAAAAATTCAAAATATAACATATAAGAAAAAATCTAATTTTTTAATTATATGGTTAATGTGATTGTTTATTTTTTTTAATAATATAAAATTAAACAAAAATGAAGATGAATGCAAAAATTGTTATCAAATCTTTATTATTCATAATCATTAATTTTCATATATATGTAAATCATATTAGATAATTCTGTAGCTTTTATTTAAGGAAAGAATACACACTTCTTATATTTTAGGTTGATATAATGTTCTCTAGTGGGACATTAAACAAATTATGACATAAAAACCTTATTTTTTTCATCGAACACATTCTTGAAAAAAATGAACAATATTGTTTACACAGTTAAATTATTTTGACTTTTATCTTCCATATGGTTTTGAAAGCTTTCAAATCAACTATCGAATTGATACATGTCATTTTAATGTTTTTAGTCGTATACTTAAGGAAAACTTACATTTTTGTAATTTAAAAAAAAATTAAAATATAACATATAAGAAATTCTAACATATAAGAAAAATATAACATATAAGGTGTCCTCATTTTTGTATTTTAAAGTCATTTAAAAAATATATATAACATATAAGGTTTCCTCATTTTTGTAATTTAAAGTCATTTTAAAAAATTTAAAATATAACATATAAGAAAAAATCTAATTTTTTATTATATGGTTAATGTGATTGTTTAATTTTTTTTAATAATATAAATTTAAACAAAAATGAAGAATGATGCAAAAATTGTTATCAAATCTTTATTATTGATAATCATTAATTGTCATATATATGTAAATCATATTAGGTAATTCCGTAGCTTTTATTTAAGGAAAGAATACACACTTCCTATATTTTAGGTTAATATAATTTTCTCTAGTGTTATATAATTATGAAATAATGTGACACCATTAGATTAAACTATACTTTATATTAGATGCTCAAGAATTCTTTGAAATGAAATTTAGAAGGCATTTAGAATGCCACCTAGGATTTGGAGTTTTTTTAATTAATACAAAATTAAGGTTCTAATTTTTCAAATTCTTCTCAATTAATATATAGGGGATATGATTTTGAAAGCTCTCAAATCAACAATCGAACTGATACATGTCATTTTAATGTTTTTAGTCGTATACTTAAGGAAAACTTACATTTTTGTAATTTAAAGTCGTTTTAAAAAATTCAAAATATAACATATAAGAAAAAATCTAACATATAAGAAAAATATAACATATAAGGTGTCCTCATTTTTCTATTTTAAAGTCGTTTTAAAAAAAAATATAACATATAAGGTTTCCTCATTTTTGTAATTTAAAGTCATTTGAAAAAATTCAAAATATAACATATAAGAAAAAATCTAATTTTTTAATTATATGGTTAATGTGATTGTTTATTTTTTTTAATAATATAAAATTAAACAAAAATGAAGATGGATGCAAAAATTGTTATCAAATCTTTATTATTCATAATCATTAATTTTCATATATATGTAAATCATATTAGGTAATTCTGTAGCTTTTATTTAAGGAAAGAATACACACTTCTTATATTTTAGGTTAATATAATGTTCTCTAGTGGGACATTAAACAAATTATGACATAAAAATTTTATTTTTTTCATCGAACACATTCTTGAAAAAAATGAACAATATTGTTTCCACAGTTAAATTATTTTGACTTTTATCTTCCATATGGTTTTGAAAGCTTTCAAATCAACTATCGAATTGATACATGTCATTTTAATGTTTTTAGTCGTATACTTAAGGAAAACTTACATTTTTGTAATTTAAAGAAAAATTAAAATATAACATATAAGAAATTCTAACATATAAGAAAAATATAACATATAAGGTGTTCTCATTTTTGTATTTTAAAGTCATTTAAAATATATATATAACATATAAGGTTTCCTCATTTTTGTAATTTAAAGTCATTTTAAAAAATTTAAAATATAACATATAAGAAAAAATCTAATTTTTTATTATATGGTTAATGTGATTGTTTAATTTTTTTTAATAATATAAATTTAAACAAAAATGAAGAATGATGCAAAAATTGTTATCAAATCTTTATTATTCATAATCATTAATTGTCATATATATGTAAATCATATTAGGTAATTCCGTAGCTTTTATTTAAGGAAAGAATACACACTTCCTATATTTTAGGTTAATATAATGTTCTCTAGTGTTATATAATTATGAAATAATGTGACACCATTAGATTAAACTATACTTTATATTAGATGCTCTAGAATTCTTTGAAATGAAATTTAGAAGGCATTTAGAATGCCACCTAGGATTTGGGATTTTTTTAATTAATACAAAATTAAAGTTCTAATTTTTCAAATGCTTCTCAATTAATATACAGGGGATGTGCATCAAACTTTTGTTTTACCTTAGATAATGATCATGCGAAAAGAAAACTTTCAGACTTGAAATCCAATAAGACGGTATAAATGGGTTCATTGTTGAATTATGTATACATACAAATGTACACTTCAGAGGGCCTAGCCCAAAATAATGTGTCAAAAAAAAAACTTTTCAACCAGAGAATCTAGACAGTCTTGAATCTTGTTGGTACAATTCTGTAAATTGGGCCGATCACCAATATTAGGACTTGACAATAGTAGGATCTTTATCCAACTTCGATCCCTACTTATTACTTAGTCAGGACTTCCGTCATCTTCACGTCTACACTTGGAAAGTTGCCATGTCACAAAGCAACAAAGAAATGCAAATACATTGACGTGTGGAGGCTTGCAAAAGACTCAAGCCCCACTATAACGACTACCACCTTGTCTTTTATCGTTGAAAGATTCTCTTTTACTTCCCCCAAACCTACTTGCTGCTCCGTTGCTCGTCGACGTGGCCGCTATGAGATGGCTCGCAGTTAAACCGGGACCAGGGATATTACTGTCGTTTCCATAATCTTTAAAATTAAAATGACGCATTTGCCCCCACATCTGCGTATTTTCGGTGCTTTTATTACAAGACCTTCAGTTAAAAAATTAACGTGTCGGCGTCATCTTTTTTTTTTCTTTTCAGTTTTCAGGGTGTTCAATCCGGATATCGGTTCGGTTTTTTTCGGTTTTCGATATTTCGGTTAGTAAAATATAACTACCATTCTAAATCCATATTTACTTCGGTTCGGTTCGGTTTATATACCGTCGGTTTTCGGTTTATTCGGTTTTATACCAAAAAAATAATTATTTAGTTTGAGATCATATTATATGAATTTTAGATTCATATTGTCAACACAGTCATTTATTAAAAATATATTACATGTTCAAATAAATGAATAAAAAAGTAAAAATGCTTCTACCATCAAATAAAATAATCAAATCTATAACTAAAATCAAATCTTGAAATTTTGAAAATAAAAATATGAAACAAAACAGACACATGAAAGAAAAGTTTTACCACTCTTCTATATTTAGTGTTCATTAAAATTATGCTTTTTCAATTGAACACGAAACTCTGTTTGTTTACAGATAAGAAAAAAGTTGTGAAAATTTTTCATTAATTATTGTCCATGAAATTTATAATCTTCGTATTAATTTAGTGAAGACTAAAATAAAGAAAAAAGATCAAAAGAAGACTTAGAAAATAAGATGTCTGAATTGCGATGTATTGTTATTTAATTATAGTTCAAGTGTTTTACAAATTAATGTTCTTTATTACTATAAAATTATAGTAATAGTTATTAACACAAATTTAACTTATGTAACAAATAGATTTTCATGTATTGTTATAAAATAGATACATATTTACATGTTTCTACTGTTAATCGGTTTTGTTCGGTTTATTCGGTTTAATCGGTTATATACCAAACCATATTCAAATCCTACGGTTTTTATAAAATTATATCTATTCGGTTTATATGGTATATACCAAAACCAAACCATATTGTCTATTTCGGTTCGGTTCGGTTCGATACAGTTCGGTTTTACCATATTGAACAGCCCTATTTTCACTATTTATTTTATTATTTATTTGAGCCACCTTTTTCTGCTGAATAAAAAAAAATACATATTTAAAAAATTTCTTGATAAAAAGAAGAACACTCCTCCTCTGAAAGTGCTTCTTCGTTCTTTCTCACGCTCTCTCATCTTCTTAACTCTGTAGATTTCTGACAATGGAAGCAAACCAAGTATACGGTTTCTCTACACTTGTTGTTATTCTGCTACTGTCACTGACTTTGACAGTGACATCAACGGACGAGGTTGTTTCCTGTACAATGTGTTCTTCCTGCGACAATCCTTGTAATCCCGTCCCATCATATCCTCCTCCTCCGCCTCCTTCTCGTCCACCACCGTCACCATCCACTACTACCGCATGTCCTCCGCCTCCTTCTCCTCCCAGCTCCGGTGGTGGTGGCTCTTACTATTACCCTCCTCCTTCTCAGTCCGGTGGCGGAAAATACCCTCCTCCTTACGGTGACGGAAAATACCCTCCTCCTTACGGTGACGGCGGTCAAGGTTACTACTATCCTCCGCCGTATTCAGGAAACTATCCCACGCCGCCTCCGCCGAATCCCATCGTCCCTTATTTCCCGTTTTACTATCATACGCCACCACCAGGTTCTGGTTCAGATCGGTTTATGGGTTCTAGTTCTATTATGTTTGCTCTTTTAGCCATGTTCCTCTGTTTAGCATAACGGTAAAATCGTCGGAGTTCGCCGGAAAATACGAAGAAGTCGGAACAATGTGGCAGATCGGTAGATCTACCATAGCTCTTTGAAGGTTGTAGATATAATTGATCATGAAAACCAGATGTTGGATCAAATGATTGATTATCTTTTACTTTCTTGAATCTGTATAACTCTTTTTCTTGAAAATTTGTATTTAAAAGTTTATTGTTAATTAACTTTTTAATTACTGGATATTCAGAAATAAATAAGTGTTACTTTCTATGCCTCTTTTCTTATAAACTGTATGATTGATTGGTTAGTTGTTCTTCTAGTGGTTCACACTCAATTAGTTCATCTTAACGCTATTTTTGTCGGTTGAGCTTAATTGCTCTTTAATTAACCACTTCCGTCGTCTTTTTATGACTAATAGAAGTATAGTCAAACAAATTACTGTAACAATACTAAAATTAATCAGCGAATTGACGGCCAGTAGTATTTGTATATGTTTAATCATTGTATTAGTTTATAATATTTCACATTTGATTGGCGTCAAAACAGAATATATTACAATAACTGTGAAATCGCACCGTTGGAAATTCGTAGTACACATGCGGAAAAATCTTATAGCCAGCTTTACTCCAACACATATCTTTACGTATCTAAATAAATAATACGTTTCCCCTTTGTTTGGCTGACAACGGGACATTTATAAATTATAACTACATCACCTTCGTTTTGAACTTATTAAATTAAGCAGTAAAACCTACAAAATAATTTTAAAAATATGAATACCATTATAATAGAATTTAAGAGAGATACTGTATAGGTAGTTAGATCTATAGGTAATAAACTATAGTTCTAAAACCCCATTGAACCAAATAATAACATTTACACCAAAACAAACAAGAAGTTAGAATAAATATTCTGTTACAAAAAAAAAGTTAGAATAAATATTTTTGTATAGGTAGTGGCAATTAACCAAAAAGAAAATGATTGATGCAGTCAGACAAAGATCAATGGTCTGTCTCTACAATTATTGTGGTTTCTTGTTTAGTATTGTTGAGTTGAGTGTAGGCTTGAGTTAGGGGATGATAACTGGTATAATGTTGCAGACATGCTGATGCGGTTAAAGTAGGTCAAACGGAAGCATGCGAGGGTAAACTAATTCAGAGATATAGCTCCAATTGGTTAATGTAGTTGTCAGAACGTTAACTAGGTGAGGTGCTGTTGTTTGGTTCAAGTTTTAAAACAAGACCTTATATATATTCCTTGTTAAGATGATATATAAACGTTTGATCTTGCATTCTTTTTGTGTTCAAATGAAATTTTACGTGGGAGTTTTTGCGGACAGGTACGCTGGATCTACACTGAATCTAAGCAACAAATATTTGGGTTTGACACCTCATAATATATCCAAAATTTTAAATATTTGGGGAAATATAACATTACATCTGTTCGGAAGGAGCTGTGAGAATTCAAATCCTTTCTGCTTCAATTTTTCAATTTACTTTATAAATGAAACAGCATTGATTTATGAGTTTGGAGCAATATTTATTGATAAACTATAATTACTGTATGTCAAAACTCAAAACTATTAAGAATATTATTCTATGTGCAATATTTATTGATAAACTATTATTACTGTTTGATCAAAAAAAAAAACTATTATTACTGTATGTCAAAACTCAAAACTATTAAGAATATTATTGTACTAGGATAAGATCCGCGCCTTGCGCGGGATTAAGTTATTATTTTTATTATATTTTGGAGAATGAAACAATAGTTTGGCTTCATTTGGATTACGGGTGTTCAACCCGGATATCGGGTTAGTTTCGGTTCGGTTCGGTTTTTTTCGGTATTTGGTTAGTAAAATATAACTACTATTCTAAATCAATATTTACTTTGACTTTAGTCTTTCACATACTTTTGAAAGATTTCAACTGGACGACTAAATTGATCAGCCAATCTTGTTGCTTTAAATCATTAGTGTTTATATATATATATTATTTAGTTTGAATATTTATTAAATAAAAATTCATATGCGTTATGTTTTATGATCATTTGTAACTTATTATAACAAAAAAATAATCTATTGATCACAAAATTTTCAGAGTGGGAATATTCAAATTTCTAATAATATATAGACATTTTGAAAAATTCAAATATAACATATAAGAAAAAATATAAATGTTTTTATATATTTAATGTGATTTTTAATATCTTTCAATAATATAAAATTAAAAAAAAGAACTAAGACACAAAAATTGTTATCAAATATTTATTATTCATAATAATTAATTTTCATATATACGTTAATCATATTAGGTAATTTCGTAGCTTCTAATTAAGGAAAGTGCAAAAAAAATTTTGGTAGATTATTTATCAATTAGATAGTTAGTTTAATAAAAAATATAATGTAAGTCAAGATGGACCAACCTATTTTTCTAAGAATAGTATATTTTATATAGTCATTTATTAAATGAGAATTTATAATCATACAGTTCTATGATCATTCATATCATTTTATAACTGAATATTTAAATAATCGATAACAAAAATTTCAATGTGAAATCTTTAATAAGTTTATAATTTATAAATGTTTTTGAAAATTCATTGAAAGTTTTAATATTAAAATATTTATGTAATCTTATGGTATATAGTATAATCTATATATATATATATATAAATATATATGTTTTATTATTAAATGATATTTTTTACTCATATGGTTTTAAAATAATGTGTATCTTCTTATAATATTAAATAAAAGTTCATATTAATACAATTTTATGATCATTTGTAACTTATTATGACAAAAAAAATAATCTATTGATCACAAAATTTTCAGAGTGGGGATATTCAAATTTCTAATAATTTATAGACGTTTTGAAAAATTCATAATATAACATATAAGAAAAATTATAAATATTTTTATTATATATTTAACGTGATTTTTAAATATATTTTAATAATATAAAATTAAAAAAAGAACTAAGATACAAAAATTGTTATCAAATATTTATTATTCATTATAATTAATTTTCACATATACGTTAATCATATTAGGTAATTTCGTAGCTTTTATTTAAGGAAAGTGCAAAATATTTTTTGGTACGTTATTTATCAATTCGATAGTTAGTTTAATAAAAAGTGTAATATAAGTTAAGATGAACCAACCTATTTTTCTAGGAATAGTATATTTTGTATAGTTATTTATTAAATAAGAATTTATAATCATACAGTTCTATGATCGTTCATATCGTTTTATAACAAAATATTTAAATCATCGATAACAAAATTTTCAATCTGAAATCTTTAATAAATTTATAATTTATAAATGTTCTTGAAAATTCATTGAAAGTTTTAATATTAAAATATTTATGTAATCTTATGGTATATAGTGTTTAATATATATATATATATTTATTTATTTTATTATTAAATGATATTTTTTACTCATATGGTTTTAAAATCATGTGTATCTTCTTATAATAAAAATGTTAAACCAATTGATCATTAATTTTTAACATAATAATTTTAATAGTTTTAGTCATTTATTGTCGTTTTTAAAAATTCAAAATATAACATATACGAAAAAATCTAAATTTTATTTTTATAGCTAATTTGATTGTTTAATTTATTTTAATAATATAAAATTAAACAAAAAATGATGGAGGAGATATACATTGTTATCAAATCTTTATTATTAAACTCATTAATTGTCATATATATATTAGTCATTTATGGTAATTCCGTAGGTTTTATTTAAGGAAAGAAAATATCATATCATATCATTATATCATATAGTTTGACCAACTTATGTATCTAACAACATATAAAAATCGAATGTGAACCTACTTATTTTTCAATTGAATGTAATTGACTACCTAATTGAGTGCCACCTATGCATTGAGGCATCTTTTAATTAATACAAAATTGAGGTTACATCTTTTCAAATGTTCCTCAATTAATATATAAGGGATGTTAAATTAAACTAGCTAGAATGACACCCCTAGCCCATAGTATTTAAACTCTATTGAATAGATGTTGGCGTATTGTTGGAATGATCAAGTCATGCTAATATTGTGAAAACCAATAATTTTTAATTTGCGTCCACGACTACACTATTCTCTACAAAACCAACCTACCAACGTGCCTCGCACGAGTTCCAGACTTAAAACATATCTCGACGTGCGTCCTTGTATCCTACAACGTTATAACATAATCTCCTAAAGATTATAGACTCGTTACACCATTTGCCTTCAAATAAACATTTTCTTTCTCAAAGAGAATCACGCTTACCATTGGAGAAAGCACAATGGGGTTTCTCCTTCCGATCTTATTAGGAGTTTTCCTCTTATTCACCGCTACACCACCGTCCTTGTCTCAGCTCCCTCCGGAGATAGACCCTCCGGCTCCGGCGCCGATTTCACCCTCAGAACTTTGTAACGGAATATTCCTCTCCTACACATTCATTCTCGGCCGTCAGATCCCTCCAAACGACACAACCGATCAGCCTTATCGTTTCGAGTCAGTACTAACGGTTCTCAACAACGGCCGTGAAGAGCTCAAAGAGTGGAGAGTGTTCGTTGGTTTCCAACATCACGAGATCCTTACTTCCGCCACCGATGCGATCATCGTCAACGGGACAGATCTTCCTGCTCCGGTAGGAAACGGCACCATCTTCGCTGGCTATCCTGTTTCTGACCTCAAAACGGCCATTCAAACGGCTGGAGACTTAAAACAGATGACGGCTACGATTGAGCTCGTAGGGACTCAATTCATGGTAGCTCCTCCGGCCATTCCACTGCCATCCAATATATCGCTTGTTAACGATGGTTGGAGCTGTCCTGAGCCTACCGCTACTCCTCTAAGTAATTGCTCCAACCAATTCCATTCTTTCTTACGTTTTTCTTTTGATATTTTATATAATATTCTGTTACTTTGAATGTCTTTCTAACATAACTCACCTGTTAGGTTCGTTTTAAAGATGTTTTACCTTTTTCTACTTTTATTTTCGTTTAGATTATTTTAATGCTTTTTCAGTCCATTATGCCAATATTTAAGTTTATATTAATTGACTACACAATAGTTTTGAAATATTATAGTCAAAAAAATATTTCTGTTTTGTTGACAAAAAACATATATACTGTATATATAGATCGGTTTTATACATTATTTTAGTCTTTTCGAATTTACTTACATTATTGAAACTTTCTTTACCGCGATTTTTAACGATATGATCATCTAAAGACCATTGCTTTTTAAAAAAGAAAATTTGGTAGTATGCTGTAAAAATTATACTGAAAAGATTAATTTTCTGATTGTAACAAAATTTATTGCCCATTAGGTAAAAGACAGATAACGACATGCTGCATAAGAGACCCAACATTTGAAGTCAACACAACAACCATCACGGACAAGTTCCTTCCACGACAACCCGGAGACTTGACCATAATGTACGACGTGATCCGAGCCTACGACCAGAACTACCTAGCCGAAGTAACCATGGAGAACCACAATCCACTAGGCCGGCTCGACCATTGGGAACTAAGTTTCGACTGGATGCGAGAAGAGTTCATACAAAAAATGCAAGGAGCGTATCCAACGGTCGTGGATGCCACAAAATGCATCTTCGGTCCACAGTCCCAAATCTACACAGGACTAGATTTTGCCGACGTTCTCACATGTGAGAGACGGCCCATCATTGTGGACTTACCTCCCACCAAAGCAGAGGACCCGGTTCTAGGTAAAATCCCTTCTTGTTGTAGAAATGGTACGATCTTACCACGTACCATGGACCCTTCAAAATCAGCATCAGTCTTCACCATGCAAGTCGCCAAAATGCCTCCTGATTTTAACCGGTCCGCGCTATCCCCGCCTCAAAACTGGAGGATCAAAGGAACGCTCAACCCGGATTACTCATGCGGGCCACCTGTTCGGGTCAGCCCGACTTTGTATCCGGATCCGAGCGGTATGCCCACCAACAAAACGTCTTTTGCCAGCTGGCAAATAGTATGCAACATCACACATGCCAAAACGGAAACACCAAAATGCTGCGTTTCCTACTCAGCTTTCTTTAATGACTCGATCATCCCTTGTAACACATGCGCTTGTGGTTGTGTTTCGGAGACGCGACGCACGTGCAGCGCCGAGACTCCCTCCTTACTCATCCCTCCAGATGCTCTTCTCGTACCTTTCGAGAACAGAACATCTCTTACAGTTGCGTGGAACGCACTCAAACACAAAACCATCCCTAATCCAATGCCGTGTGGTGACAACTGTGGCGTCTCGATAAACTGGCACATAGCGACAGACTACAGAGGTGGCTGGACCGCGAGGATCACCATTTTCAACTGGGGAGAAATCGATTTCCCTGACTGGTTTCTAGCGGTTCAGATGAAGAAACCAGCCATTCGTGGATTCGAGAAAGCGTATTCGTTCAACGCGAGTCTCTTGAGTATAGAAGGAGGTGTTAACAACACCATTTTCATGGAAGGTCTTCCCGGTTTGGAGTATCTTGTGGCTGAACGTGATGAGTTAGATCCAAAGAAGAATCTTAGGGTTCCTGGTAAGCAACAGTCTGTGATACAGTTCAGTAAGAAACTTACACCGGGGATTAATGTGCCGGAACGTGACGGATTTCCGGCGAAAGTTATATTCAACGGTGAGGAATGTTTGCTTCCCGATGTGCTTCCACTTCCAAGTGGTGGAAGAAGAAATGGGTTTGATACTATGGTTTTGTTGTGTATGGTGATTTTTGTTGTGGCGTTGGTAATTTAATTGTGATCTTTCTAGAATTTATATAATGTGATTTTCTTGATTGATTAGTTTGTTTTGTAAAATAAAATTGTTCAGTTGACAAAAAAAGAAAAGTAAAAATAAAATTGTTCTTTTACTCAGTGTGGCTTTGAAAATCAATATTGTAGATTTTAAGTTTTGCTTCTTCTTTTTTTATTAGTACAACATTTGACTCGCTCACTCTTTTGTTATTATATTTCTTATCGATAAAAGATTTTTGGTTTACTGATTCGATTTCAGGAAATATTATTGGTTTGGAATTTTTTTTTTGATTACCCATTCATCTTCTATTAAAATATTATAACTATTTTAAAATTAAATAGTTCTATAAAAATTATGATGACTATTAACTTTTGTTTCTTAGAAAACCCATGTTATAAAAGTTCTCAACTTATTTTTTTTCACAAATTTGTTTTAAAGAAAATATTGAAAAGAATGGATACTCATCTAAAATTCGTTCAGAGTATCCCATATGAGATTTTTGTGGATGAGTATTTGTGATACTCATTCTTTTAAATACTATTGTTATCTTAAATTTTGAGAAAAAAAAACTCTTTTTTGTGCACAAGTTTTGTTAGAAACTCAAAGTTGAAAACTCATGCAAAGTGGTTGCTCTTAACCACTAAAAATTACGGCCATGTTATGGGCCAAACAAGCTACAATCAGCCACTGATTTTAGCCATCATATGATATCAACACGTAGTCAGGCAAATTTGCATCCGGTAGGATGCTTACCCCTTTAAAAAAAAAAAAATTGATATTATTGTTAGATTACAAGACTAATACAAAGAACTTAGACTATATTATGAGACTCCATACAAAATCTTCGATTGTATTGTGAGATTCCGTATAAAATGTTATATTGCAAGATTACCTACACAGTTGTACATTTAAGATAAATATTGTAACTGTTTAAACATTAGACGATAAAAATGCAACAAATTAATCATTTCATAATATTCATAAACGCTCCATCGCCATATAATAAAGACTAGAAATAAGCATACTGGTTCGATTAGTTTACCTTTTGATAAATGAAAAAACTGCCAATTTGAACTAAAATAAATTACGCCTCTGTTCGATTTATTTAAGTTTTTTTTTAAATATAATTTAGTTATCGATTTGGACCGAGTAAACGAGTTTTTAAAATTTTCAGTTATTCAATTAGCTCTTTCAAAATATTGGTAGAAATTAAAATAAACAAACTAACTTAACAAATGAGTGAATCAAACAACTATTTCTAAAATCTTTCGAACTGAACTAAAAACAAATTTTATTGGTTCGACAAATTCAATTTGGTTTATTTCCGCATACCTAGCTAATATCATCTAAAATGTTATTATTAATATATATATCAATGAAACATTGGTGAAAGTATAATAAAATAAAAATATTTTTTTAGGATAGAACAATTGTTGAAAACCAACAACAGAAAAATCAGAGCAAAGTAAAAAAAAGTCAAATCTTGAAAATCAGGGGAAAATCTACACAAATTTCTTGACACAGAAACAAAAAGGGGAAAAATGAAAAAAAAAATGCACACAACTAAGGTGAAACACTAATTCGATCAGATTTTTATTATTAATCAATTAGAATTATTAATATTGTACCATTAATTCTAAAAACCTCAAAATCATTTTGTAAGAGTTGAAAATCTTTCATTCCAAGAAGAAATATGCATTTTCCCCTTATTCATGACATATAGCCTCTATAATTTATGTAATTATAGAGAAACTAATAATATACACAAATTGGATAAAAAGGTATTACCAAAAAAATAACTTGGATAAAAAGACAAAAGGTCACACACGAGCCACAAAAGGCACATGTGTGAAACTGAATCGCAACAAAGCCACTTGTTAGTGTGTTTGGTCAACACTGTAAATACTAATAAAACCGAATCCACCCACGAGTTATCTCATCTCACAGCTCTTCCTTCCACTCTCTCTTTCACTCATTCTTCTAGGGTTAGCTAATCTATCTTCAATTCTTTAATTTCTTTTAACAAAAAATGGAGTCTAATTCGTTGATCAATTACCCCTCTCGATCAGGTTTTATTCTGTTTTGGCTTAATTAAAAGTACATGGGTTACATATATGTAAAGTTACCTTCTTTCTTTTGACTAATTTAACAAATGGTGGCAGATTTGTGTTTGGAAGAAGATGTGAAAGGAGAAGAAAATGTGAAAGCAGAGTTTATCTGCCCGTTCTGTGCAGATGAGTTTGATATTCTTGGCCTTTGTTGTCACATTGATGAAGAGCATCCTGTTGAGGCCAAGAACGGGGTAAATCATCTTCACACTTTACATGGTTGGTTCTTACATTGATTAGGGTTTGTGTCTGAAACTTGCCTGAAATAGAAAGGTTACCTTTTTAACGCTTTACTTAGCTTAATTAAGTGAGAATTGAGCTCCGTTTAGTAACTTAGGTTCCTCTTATGTGTTATCTTTGATATAAGAACAGAGTGTTCAAATGATTAGATGAAACTTGGTTCTTATTTTCATTTGGTTTTAGTCTGAAACTTACCTGAAATAGAAAGGTTTCTTTTTTATTCACTGCTTAGCTTAATTAAGTGAGCATTGAGCAAAATTATCACACCATTAGTATGGTAATAACTTTGGTTCTCTTATGTGTCTATCGTTGATGTAAGAACAGAGTGTTCAAATGGTTTTGTCTTTTGACTAGGTTTGTCCTGTCTGCTCAAAGAAGGTGGGATTAGACATCGTTGGCCATATTACAACGCAACACTGCAACGTTTTCAAGATATCCTTTTTGAAGTTTGGATACTATGTTTTTTGTTTTGTTCTTGTTCTTACCATCATTGCTGGAGTTTGGAGGGTCGTTTTGGTACTCCTTGATGTGTTAAGAGTTTACGTGCAGCGAAGGAGAAGGTTGCGTAGAGGTGGATATAGCTCTAACTATCTTACACTAAGAAAGTCTCTCGGAGTTGGAGGAGCTTCCACTTTCATTCCCTCATCCAATCTAGATTCTGATCCTTTGCTCTCATCCTTTATGTTTCGTCCTCCTTTGGCTAATGAACTTGTCATACCCATCACGGAAGGAGACTCTGTAACAAAAGTCTCACCTAAGGACACCTCTCAAAGGTTATCACTTTCGAATGAAGATCAAGAGAAGGCAAGAAAGAGTGAGTTTGTGCGAGATTTGTTGTGGTCAACCATGCTTGAAGACAAGTTTTAATCTCTTACTAGTAATGGTGAATCAAGAGATGTATGTAGCAGAGCGTAGTAGCTTATGAGTGTATGTACGTTGTCAGAATGTACTTGTTGGAGGAACCTTAATGTGCATATTCAAGAAATGGAACTTCTTCCTCTACTCAAGACTCAAAACTAGTCAAAGCTAAAAACTTTTTATTACTAAAACATGTTAAAGATTGATATATATTATATATAAGCCGTTGACAAAAAAATATATTATATATAAGCCAAGCTGTGTTTCAGTTCAGCAATCAAACTCTTATCACAAAACGTGTTGCATCTCAAGCCATTTGTCAGCAGCTTGTTGGAAAGAAGACATCTTTTGGCACTCTTGAGCTTTGTTTTGGTTCCATACCGATACTTTGAGCTTATAAGATGCAAGTCCAAAAGTAGGCAACGGTAGCTTTATGGATAGTTCCATCTCACTACAACCCATAGAACCTGCGCAATACAATCACAGACTGTGTAAGATACACTATCTTGTTAACATCAAAAGCATAGGTTACTAACTTCTGAGGAGATGGTGTCGAGAGAGAAAAAAAACTTAGTTACAAAGTTCCATTATACGAGCATCTCTTTAATTATCTAATTTTCAGAATCTTCTAAAAAGTGATTCTATTAAGATTCCAGTACTTCTATAAATAGAAATTCTCATACATACTAATAATATTTAGAACCTTCAACAATTATTATGCAGTAATCAAGAAAATGTGTTTTCTTATAGAGAAGAATGAAGAAATGTGTTTTCTTGTTTGATTCATGATGAAAAGTAAAATATTTTAGAAGAAAAAAATATGGCCAATAGGTGGGAGAAGTGTCATTCAAACCAGATCTCCGCATGTTTGGTATGACCAAGTAGGATAAGAATATCATTGTTGTTCTGAGTTCCATGGTTTTATAGTTTGCGGGAAATTTTGGAGATGATGTGAGAGTAAAGCTTAATGAGAAACACATTGAATTAGCATAATTCTAGGCTTATGTTGGTATATGTACCCTTCAATTCCACCAAGGTATGTATGTACTCTATGGAATTTTTATTTGATTATCTATAGGAATGATATCATTTGAGTCTTATGTGTTAGTTTAGAGTAATTAAGAAATTCAAAACAAAAGAGCAAGTCCCACTGAGGATGAAAACTATGTGTGAACTTAAGTAAGGGTCGGTTTGAACATGTAATGTGTATTTGACTTGATATAATCCTTCTAAATCTCAAGAAGAATGAATAAAATAATTTTGTTTTTCTTCTACTACTAGATCAGTTTTGTCAACTCAATTGCCACAGTCAATGGTGGTGTACACATGTTAATCATGTGGTTATAAAGGCCACATAGCGTATTAAGGATATCATGAAAGAAAAGCACAATGACAAGAGTGTTGTTGATGTGAAAAGTCATCTATATATATTTGTCAATGTCCTGATTGGCAATTCAAATTTTGATTCTCAAGAAAAATAAAAGACAAACTGATTCATAAAGCGAAAAGTTTTGGATCTAAATTCAAAATTTCAGAAGAAAGCTAGTATGTGTGATTCATCTATCTTATTGTCTATTGTTTCTAGAAAAAGTACTTAAATTTGTTTGTGTATCTAATTTTGTTTCACAAGTGACAATTCATAGTCATACAGAGCTGTTTTCACCAAAAAATTCTATGTAAAGCAAAGAATAGATGTTTTAATTGAGAAACTGCATGATGCGGATGCTAGGGAAATATTGTACATTGATAGTGCAAACTACTTTGTTGTAAGTTTATCCGCAAACATATATCTTTACATCACATCAACTCGACGTTTGAAATTGAGAGAGAACTATTATCACACAAAATTGAAAAGCTTTTACTTGATGTTTAGATGAAAACACTAATTCGATCCAAATTTTTATTATTAGAATAATTAATTTTGTGACATTAATTCTTAAAGCCTCAGAATCATTTTGTAAGAGATTGAAACTTTAATTCCAAGAAAAATATTGACCTATCCATCAGATCTATTTAAATTTGTATCATAAAAACTTTCAATTTCGCTAATGTGGCATGTAAATGAGGTGACATGTCAGTTTCTTTCTTTATTAAAAAATATTATTTATTTATTTATTTATTTATTTAATATAAGTAATTAATAAGAAATAAAATAGGAAACATAAATTAAAAATTAGAAAATAATAGAAAATTTAAAAAATCAATTTTTTATAAGAAATTAATTTCGAACATATGACCCCACTAAAAGTAACACTTTCGTCATATCACTATTAATAATTAAATTTTATTAATTTTAAAATATTTTAATTTTGATATGTTCAAAATGGTGATATGTTCGAAACAATGGCAATTTTTGACATGTGGATGATAATGGATTTGACGTCATCGTCATTGGAAAATGTTACTCTTAGTCGACAGAAAATGTTATTGTCAATATTGATATGTTCAAAATTATTTATTTTTTGAAAAACAATTAGAGCTTTTATATAATTTTACAAAACTTTGCAAAATTTTCATTTTTAAAAAAATGAATAACTTTTAAATTTTAAGATTTTTTTTAAAAAATCGATTTGTAAGATTTTCTGTAGTTTTTCTAATTTTAATTTATGTTTCTTATTTTATTTCTTATTAATTAAAAAATTAAAAAAAAAACTAACACATCACTTCATTTACATGTCAACATGTCACATTTTTGATTTGGTGAATAAATAAGCCAGTTTGAAAGTTTTTTATGACACAAAAACCAATTTGAAAGTTTAATATACTAGCGAAATAACTTAAAGTTTAAAGTATTAGTATGTGTCACTTTAAAAAAAATTATGCGATTTTTCCCATTTTATTTTATTCATGACATAGCGTCTATATTTTGTGTAATTATAGAGAAACTGGACATTATAGATGAAGAGAAGACTAGAAAGAGAGCTTTTCTTTTTTTTTTTTTTCATACGAAAAGCTCATTGTAAATGAAGAGAAGACTAGAAAGAGAGCTTGTGCGGGACTTGTTATGGTCAACCATGCTTGAAGACAAGTTAATCTGGTGAAACAAGAGATCATTACACTAGTCTTGATGTATGTAGCAAAGCCTCTTAGCTTGTGAGTGTATGTATATTGTAATAGAATGTACTTGCAGAAGCTTGATGTGCATATTCAAGAAGTGGAACTACTTTTTTCTCCACTCAGCACTCAAAACTAGTCAAAGCTAAAAAAACTGCTCATCATAAAAAAACTGTTAAAGATTTTTATATAAGCCATTATGTGCTTTCAGTTCAGTACTCAAATTGTATTGCAAAAAGTGTTGCATCTCAGCATTACAACATCACTCGCAAATTTCACTATATGAGCTCCTCAAATCCTTGGTCAAGGTAAAGCAAAATGGGAAGATTAGGCTACAATTCACAAAGCATCTTCAGGAAATGAAACAGCAGACTTCAGTGTAAGACCAGTTTTTGAACTTAATCTTACCAAGACTCCTTATGTGCTTAATGCAAAAAAAAAAGGCCATCAACGTCTTTGCTTTCTTTCTCTATTTGAAGAAGAAGAGAGAGAGACACTGCCGTGCGACAGTAGTAATAAAAGAAACCTTCGCTTATGGCAGCGAAAAAAATTTAAGATTGAGGGCATCATTTACTATATCATAGACATAAACCATAAAAATTTGAGTTTATACGATGAAAGTACTATAATAGTTTGGATTAAAAAAACATGAGCTTATAATTAACAAATACATAGGTTTCCTAAGTAACAAACAATGTAAGCAATTGTTAAAGAACTAGAATAATTAGATATTGGTGATTATAGTTGTGACTGTATTTTTGAAATATTTAAAAAAGTAGGTAAAATTGTATTTTTGTCCGATTATGACATAAAGCATTGAACAATTGAATTATTTTATCTTAAAATTAGTTATAAAATTCAATGATAAATACTTGATTAATATTTTTAATAAATATAATTTTTTTATAATTACTATTTTTGTTTATTAGTTTAGTTACTTATATGTTTTTCTTCTATTATAAATTATTTTTATTGTACGATTTTTTATGGTTTGCTTATGGCAACCATAAATGCTCACGGCTCTGGAGAGAGGGAGTAGTCTCAAACAAAATCCCTAAAGTGATTGGTTTAGAGAGGAGTGGAGTCAACCAGGGCTTCCGTAATCTTTTTCTCCAGTTCTTTGGGCTTAATCCACAATAAACTCTGCTCATACAGCAGCTTCTTCCTCGCTTTCTTCTCATCTTCCTTTTTCTCAGCATTTTCCTGAACTCTTCCTGGAAGATTTTGCGTTCCTCAGCTATAACTTTAGCCGCTTCTGTAATTCTGTCAAAAACGAAAATTGGTAATAATATCTTTACATTTTACCAAAATTTTTTTTCCAATCATCTCTCTCCACCTTATCTCTTGAAGACGACTCAGTGAGATCTGATTCCCCCGGAACTCGGACGGCGCGTGACAGCGCATACCGGCGTCCGGAGGGCCCTCCTTCTATTGCCCTTCTCGCTTTGCTGCCGCCACTTCACCAATCTTCTTACCTTCGATATGCACGGAGTCGTGGGCTAGGGTCTGCACCGGTGAGTGCTCTGCTGCAGAGGCGCTTCTTCTCCGGTGTCTCTCCATCTCTATGTGGCTTCGGCGAGTGGGTTGAGAGTTTGGTGGTGGCTGTAGTCGGGTTTTTGGGTTGGTTCGAGATTGATTTTTCACGGTTTGATCTCGTATAGCTTCCCTCTGTCTTCGAGTGGGAGGGTCGGCGTGGCTTCTCCGGGCAATGGCGGTTCGCCATTACAGGTCCAAGGGGTCGTTCGGCTCGGGATTGAGTTTCTCGGCTCTCGTTGTTTCGTCGAGCTCGGGTTCTCTTTCTATTGGCGTGGTGTGTGCCGGTGGATCCTTCTACCACGGCGGCGGGTTGTGGGTTTGAACACGCAGTAGGGTTGGTGCTCAAGCTCAGTGGCTGGCTCGCGCAAGGTCTAGCTCGCGGTTTAAAGGATGGTCGTCTATGTCGTCTCAGTGGCCGTGTGCTCTTCCTCCTCACCTCGAACCTCCTCTTCGCGGTTCATGATCTGTTTTCCCGGCTTGATTCTATCGGAAGTCGGCACCTCTTGTAGTGTTGTCGAATTAAGTGGGTTTCGGTTGGAAATTAGCCTTGTTCTTCATTCCATACTTGCATCCGGGCAAAATAAAAGCTCGGTTTAGTTGTTGAAGCTGTGTTAGGTCGCTGTTATTGCTGTTTGTTTTGTGGTCAGGTGATTTGACGCTATCGGCGAGCTGTTCTCAGGTAGGTCATTATCTTTAAGAGCGGATTCATCGGGGAGGCCAAAATTACCGGGTTCCGACTATCGGTTGAACTTGGTTCATCTTTTTGCGGCAAGTTGTTGGTGTGGATTATTCGTCTCTGAGACTGCAGTTGTGGTAGTGTGTTTGTCTGGCTTTTGCTTCTATATTGAGTCGTTGTTTAGTTTTTTTTCTTGTTTTCTGTTTCGCGTTATTCTCTGTAATTCTGTCAAAAACGAAAATTGGTAATAATATCTTTACATTTTACCAACCAAAAAAAAAAAACCTTAACCGCCTCTCCTCGTTAGCAGCTCGTTCAACCAGCAACCTCGCCTCATCCTTACGCTGCTTCTCAACACGAAGCATCTCAATCTCGTGAATGTAGTCTTTACGGTACAGACTCACTTTCTTGGCGTAGTCTCTCCTGAGCTGCGCAAGCTTCCTCTCAGCCTCTCTGGGGTCTTTCGGGGGTATTGATATAGCTCTCTGGCTCGAAGAAGCTGTGCGTCTCCTGGTGGTGACTGTGGTAAGTCGCTTCCGCAGAGAAAGACCTGAAGGGAGGGAGAGAGTAGCCCCTTGTCTCATCACGAGGAGCGACATTTTAGTGAGTTTTAGAGAGAGACAGCGCAACAAAACAGACGTGATTAGGCAGCGTATCGAACCGATATAGTTAACCGGTTGTTATGAGAAAATTATTTTAGTTTTTTTGTTGAAAAATAACATTAATTTAGAGAAAGATTTAAAAATATTTTAGTAAGGGCCCATTTAACAGTTTACTTTTAAAAGTAACAACCAAACTATTTTTTATCCTAACGACTTGTTTGTATACAAAAAACTCAACCTAAAGCGATTTCTTTTGGATTCAAGACCCTTAAAAGAGCTTTACAAGACCCGGTCACTCTTGGGATTCACAGAGACTTGCCTCTACGTGTGCTTACAAAGTCATCGTGATGAGGCTACCTGGTTCACCCTCTGCCGGAGGCCTGATAAAACACTAAAAACCGGATCAAGTGGGTACGCAGTTGGCAGTTGGTGGCAGTTGGTTCTAATATCTACAATATCGCCTTGCCCCCGTCCCTCAACTCCTTACCTAGAGTCTCGATACTGGATTGCAAGTCTCATACGTGGGTAGAGGCTCCAAGTTTGCCGGTTGAACTCTCTTCACTTTCCACCAGCGTCCTTGGTGATATATGTAGCAGGTATCGATTCCAGTTTGAAGAACTCTTTCGAGGTGTTCGATACAGAAACCCAAAGTTGGGATTCTGTGTCGGGATTCTGTGTCGACAAAAAGAAAAGAGATTTTTATTTTTAAGGAAAAAACTGTATCTATTGAGGGAAAGTTCCATGCGGTGTCTAACGAAGAGGTGGTTGCTTACGATCCCAAGGAAGGTAGATGGGAAATGGTCGGGGAACGGATGGGTTGGTGTATGTTTTCTGATGCTTATTGCGTGATAGGGAACGTTTTGTACTCTGCTTATGACGGAGTGTTCAGATGGTATGATACTGAGGAAAGAATGTGGAGCTTTTTGCACGTTTGGTTGGACTACCTAGGATCACTCGTGATAGAGGGATTCGATTGGGTGATTAGGGTGGAAAGATGATGGTTGTGTGAGATCAATTTGGTTACCATAGAAGCCGTTACAAGGAGATTTGGTGTGCGGAGATTGCGCTTGAAAGGCGGCACGACGACTTTAAATTTGGGGGAAAGTTGAGTGGTTCGATCGACTGCTTAAAATCAAAATCCACACATATTATCAGGTTGAGAAGGTTCTTTCTACTACCGTCTGATGAATGAGCGGAACGCCTCTTCTTTTAGTTTGATACTATCTGTGTTATTTGTGTTAAGCTTATCTATTCGACTGTGATCAGTGTACTTATTTATTTATGCTTTTGTGACCAAAACTTAATTAATAAACGTCTTTGGAGCACATGCTTCTTGTGATTGACTTGTGGTCCTTCACACTCGTTTTAAACATTAATTTATTGGATATGTCAATTTGCACACACCACGCAGATCAAACCCTGCGAGCTTCTATGCTAAGGTTGAAGTATGTATTTAGCCAATTCTGCCAAATGTTCATTGTTTTGAGTCAGAATAATATGATTGAAAACCTCTGTTCATATGATTCAAATTCCCGTTGATAACCCGCCAAAGTTATCAAGCTTTACCTCAGCGTTTCACCAAAGAACCTATAAGGCTGCCTTTAAAGTAGATGAACAATTAATGAAGGTCTAAGGGTATGAAGACAACTCAGTTTTAGAAAACCTAGCATTAGTCTTGTTGGTCGGTAACTTTTTAGTAAGATCTGAAAGTCTCTTAATAAAGGAAAACAATTAGCTGCACTTCTCGAATGCATCTATGGGTAGAACTGAAGAAGGATAACTTCAGCACCATTTCATATTCTTAACAAGTGACATAATTTGAGATCACACATTTTATTTTGTTTAAAACCTTCAAATTATCAAAACCTTTGTCACGGAACCAGGATCATAGCAGCACTTAAGTAATTTGTTTACAACAAAGGAAACAAAACATGATGTGTCACCCTCCTGGGCCCCCACCCATCTCCTTTTAGCTTTTCTCCACTACACCTAAATAGATTGTTCGCTAATACATTTAAGCTTACCTTTTCTCCTCTTCCTTTTCTATAAAATATTTAAACTTATGATACGAATGGTGACCGATGAATAAAAAAAAACAATTCATTTTTATAACATTTTTAAAAGATTTTACCAGTCATAAAAAATAGTTTTTTCATTTTTTTTATTCATTTTATTGTAGAGAAATATAGAACAAATTTGTTCTTCATTAGATATGATAAGGAATCATTATTCTTCGTCATTCGTATATTTTTATTCATTTGTGTTCTTTTCTTATCCGTTCTCGAAATTCTTGTGATGATTACCAATTAGACCCTTAGTTGAAGTTACCATTGCATGCATCTTCATTAATTAACTTTCTCGGCTTCTCATCTAATTGAGGAAGTGCTTTGAGTCTAGTTTTAAACATTCAATATTTTCTCATACATATGATCTCTAACCACGAGTTTTTCTTTGCTAACAATTTGTTCTTCTATCACACAATTTATATTTTTTATATATCTTCATGATAATATTGCCTTATACTATTTGAAAGTGCTTAAAAAATATGGGAATGTGATATTTGTGCGTTTTACCGCACTAACCTACTAACTTGAATAATTTCGCTTTGATCGGACAGACGAACACAGTTTATTCCCCCTACCAACTTGTACATGAACTTTAGTTTGGATTTAATTAAAAGAAAATGAAAATAATATATTTCCATTTAAAGATATTGCAAGTCGAATAAGAACTTAAAGCTTTAGTTGTTGTGAAAGATTATTAAGGTGAAGAAAAGAAGCGAGAAGCCAGAAGGACACTATATGATTCCTATTTTGGTATGACTACACATGCACATGTGTTCAGGCCAATTAGTTCTTGTTTTCCATGTGGTTCGGTATCTCTATATACACTCACGCACCCAATATATATTCACGTCATGGTCATTGCCAATCGAATTCATTAAAGTCCTCATCATGCAATCCATGATCCACCCACTTCAATAATGCAAAATCTTCAGCAATTTTTGTTTCCATAAAGTTTTACATTCTCTATTTTCCAATAATGACACATAAACGTATATAGGATATCACGTGGGATATGAATATTTTCGAGACAAATTATGTAAATAACTGTAAATAACAATGTTCTAAATTGGAGATGTAAAAAAAAAAACAATATGTTTTAAATTGGTATATATGTAGCATAGGCTAAGAGCCGGCATTGGAAGGAAGCCAAAGAAGCTTAGCTTCAAGTCACCAAAAGATTAACCATTTTAAGGGTTTTATATGGACAGAATGTTCTCACGCATAGTGGTTTGGATGGTGTTGTAAGGGTTACTCTAAGAAGTTTATAGGCCACATTTTTAAGTATCTTTCTAGCCATATAATAATTGAAGCGGCTCTGTATAAATATATGTTCAGGCGGAAAATCAAATTATAAACGAAACGATTTTTCTAAAATATTGTTTTTCATTGATAAACTGTATGATGCAGAGTCTTTAGAGAAATATTGTACACTGGTAGTACAAAACACATTGTTGTCAGTTTATCCTCAAGCATTTCTCTTTGCGATACAACTCAACGTTTGAAATTGAGAAATATAACTATTTTCACATAAAGTTAAAAAGCTTTTACTCTTCCTTGATGTTCAGATGGATGAGATCTCTGTTTTGGGGGAGTCAGAAAGAGAAACTTACGGTGTATATCATCTGCAAAGTAAGTTACTAAATGTGAAGAAATCAATCAAGGATAAGATCAACAAAATTAGAGAACTTCAGAACATAAAAACCGCTATCGGATGGAGATTAAAACATGTCATGATCATGCCAGATCAAGATGAAGATGGTGCCCATATCAAGGGGCTCTTGATCCATTTCTTTCACCGCAGTTGGCCCTAATTGTTAGAGCTCAATCCCCATTTCCTAACTGAATTTAGGACACTTATTGTTAAGGTAATTGAACTTCTTTCTATATTCTTGTAGTGTGATTGACATAGTAGAAAAACGAGTGTTAACAACTTCACTCCCTAATTATATTGTACTCAGCTTAAGCCCATGCATAGAGATGGAATTGGAGCTAAGTCGCTTTACTTAATGTTCGAGTACGGTGAATGGAAAAACCAAACATCTAATCAAATCTTCAATCCATGATTGTTTTTCTCTTTCTTATATATATGTTTGATACTTTGGTTTTCTGGTACTCCAACGTGTAAGTTCTCATCTCACAGGTGAGCATAAGATTCATTTTTTCTTAACCTTCTCAAGGAGAAATACATTTGATAATCTAATAAATCATTTTCAGCACTAGTACATTCCCAGTGACTTCTTCAGTATCAAGCACACAAACTCCAAACCTAGGAAACTTCTTGTGGGGTCTTGGATTCACATATCTGGCTTACATTGCTGCGTGGATAGCTTGACCACTGAAGAAACCTATCAAATATGACCATCAGATGTAGTTTTCAAAAAACAGATCTTTCCTATGATTAACAACAATACAATAAGCTATCAAAATACCTAAACTAATCCTTGGATACATCCTCTGAACTGTATAGCTGCTTATTTCTCTGTTAAGCCCATTTTATACTTAGCGGTAACAAACTTCTAATTTAATTGCGCAACTATTCTGATTTAAAACACCTAATAAACCATAAATCTCTTGGAAAATAACAATAAATGAGTAGTAAAGTAATTTTGTCCAATTAACACAGTCAAGTGTTTTATATATGTATCATGTAGATGTGTTTTAATATATATGTGGAAAGTTTTAGAAAAAGAAATCAATGAAACAGAAATAGAGATAGTATGAACAACAACTGAATATTCTGTTAGTGTAGACCTTCTTCGCATTTGACGATAACTTGATCGACATCAGGTAAGATGACGTTTTTGCCCACCAAGTCATGAGCCTTTAAGGACTCTTTGTTCCAATCTGTCTTATACACAACGGTCAAAATGGAAATTGCACAAACAATCTGGGCCCCAAGTAAGCCATAGCATAGGCCCATGAAGTCTAAGCCCCACCTAAAGGCTAAAACAACAGCCACTGGTGCTCCAACAACATAAAAGGCGTAGAAGTTAATCTTGGCTCCTACACGTGGCCTCGCACTGCCACGTAGGATCCCGCAGCTTGTGGTCTGAGGACAGTTGGCAAGCTCACAAGCTCCTATCACCGGAAGAACCGCCGCCGTTAGCTCGAGGACAACTCCGTCCGACGTGAAAACTCTCCCCCAAGCCTTTCTCCCCATGGTAGTCCCCACAAGCCCAAACACCGAAACGGCCACGGCGGCTCCGATGGCTACTGCCGACGCCGTCTTTGCCTTCTCCGGACGTCCTGCTCCCAACTCGTTGCTCACCCTCGTGGAAACTGCGGCGGAGAGCGCCGTCGGGAGTGTATACATCAGTGACGTTGTCTGGATCACGATGGCGGCCGCTGCTAGCGCCACCTTTGGCTCCGGGAGATAGCCGGCGAGGATTGTCATAAACTCGTACCACCACCACTCCAAACAAACCGCTATACAGCTCGGGACCGCAAGTTTGACCAGCGTTGACCACACCTCATCATTACCGAAGTCACTCGAACCAGACATGTGTACCAACGGCGTTTTAAGACTGGTTTCGTCGTTGTTATGTTCTTCAAAGTATATGTAGCAAAGGAGAAGCGACAAGGAGATGAAGTTGGTGAGAAAAGATGAGGCCGCGACTCCAGCGACGCCGAGAGAGATGTAAAACGTGAAGAAAGCGGTAACGGGGAGATGAAGAAGGACGGAGACTAACGTGCACCACATCAAAGGCCACGTGTTGCCTTTACAACGCAGGTAGATACGCAAAGGATGCAGGAAGCTATTAGCTATAAGATCAGGCAAAGAGAAGGCGCAATAGAGAGATGCGACTCGTGTGATGTCCTGTTGTTGTCGGAGGATTAGCATTAGAGGTTGGAGGTTAAGCCAGAGGAGAGAGATGGGAAGAGAAGCTAAGATGAGGAGAAAGATGGTTCGCTTGAGGGTCAAGGAAGCGAGTTGAGGGGTTTTAGAACCGATGGCTTGACCGCAAAGTGGTTCCATACCGGTGGCTAAACCGGAGAGGACAGAGTAACCGGTTATGTTGGTGAAACCAACGGCTAAGGCTCCTCCGGCGAGCTCGAGGCTTCCTAGTCGGCCCATGCACACGACCGATGTCATGTTCTTTAGGTAGTTTAGTATGCTCATGGCAGCTACCGGGAAACTTATGTCCCAAATTTTCTTCATCTCCTCCACAACCTTTTTAAAATATAAAGTGAAATAATATAATTAAACTTTATGAGAGATATCTGAAAGACTCTGACAAGGAAGTATACTGGGAATAGATATTTTAGATAAAATAAAATACCTCAGGCATTGTCTGCTTGTACTTGTGTTGGAGATTTATGAGACGTGAATCTTCTTCGGCCACCATTGTTAGAGTTTGTTTTGATTGAGATGAGAGGTTTTGAAAATATGAAAAGAAGAAGCTCTTTTATAGAGTTTTTCTTTAGTAACTTGGTTGAGTTGATTCCTAGGCATGGTGGGGATTTTATAAATATTTATTTCATTATTTGTTTTCCATTTTCTTTGTGTAGAGTGTGTACATTGTGGAATTATAATCTGTATAAGTATAATAGATACAAACTTAAGCATAGTTTGAGGAAAAATACATACAAACGGAATTAAATAAAATCACCCATTTTAATGAGATTTTCTTGAACACAAAAAAGTACGAATCCGAATCAGATTTTTTTTCGTACAGAGGTGTCACATAAACAAACGAATATATAGGTAGGTAGCAATTTCAAACACCAGAGAATAACAAGAACAAAAACTCAAATCAAATCAAATTTATTAACAATATGCTGAACCAGCTTAGTACAAAGTTCCATTATATGATAATCTCTTCATCTAATTTTCAAATCTTCTACAAGTAATTCTGTTAAGGTATCGAGTTAATTTTTCTCATGATTAGAAATATCTCATATATATATATATATACTAATCTTTAGAACATTCAACAATTATTATGCATTAATCAAGAAGATGGTGTCCCAAATAACGTAAACGTCTCTTTGGTTTGAATCTGCAGACGAAAGTAAACTAGCATCACTTTGTTTTGCTAACCGAGTATGCATTCTTATAGAGAAGAACGGATAAATGTTTTTTGTTTGATTCGTGATGAGAAGTAAAATATTTAGAAGAGAAAATCATTTTATGGTTTTCTTTTGAAACTGGACATAGTCTTGAGTTTTGAAATTTAATATTTATGGTTGCATATAACTAACAGCGACCTTTGATTTCCATTTTCATTGGTAAAGATATTTGTGGAACCCAAACTAAAGATATAAGTAAAAATTGATATGATTGGTCCATCAGTCTAGAAAATGAAACTAGTTAGAATTAGGTATAGCGCAATGTGTTGTCTCCCTCTCACTGTAGTTATCAACCTAGAATCGACTTGAAAATTATGTATACCTTTCCTTTCTCTTTTTTCTTTGCCCTTTTCTTCTTATTCCCACTCCACTCTTTTATAAGTTAGAATTAATGACATTTTACATCATGTCTCTGCTTACGTGGAAACATGATCATCATGACAATTGAAAAACTGAAATATATATAGCCCATTTGTGAGGTTTTCATAAGATATAAGAGAATTTTGTTGACCTAATTTTCAAAAAAACAAATATATTGAGAATATGATTTTAATTTGGCCCTTATTTTTACTACCTATGATATTCAGCAATAAGTTTGAGTGAATCTAGCATATTGTTGTTATTGATTTTTATTCTTTGACAGTTTAATTTACTCTATATGTTTAAGTTTTTCAGCCTTTAATTTGGCCCTTATCTTTTTCGTTTTTAATGATACTAACCATTTAGCAAAATAAAATAAAATAAAATAAAATACATATCATTTTTAAAAATTATTTACCAAGTTGTTAGATCAATTTATATCAGCTAAAACATTAAACAAGATTATGAAACTTTGAAGAAGTATAATACAAATATAAGTTTTCTCTTTTCTTATTTTAAATTATATACAAATATGCTTAGGCCTAACAAGTCATCTACTAGTCTGGAAAGAACATGTTTTTCTCTTGAAGAAAGAGTAAGAAATTTTTTATAATTATCAATATTTGAGTGAGAAATTATTAAGTCAGATTTTCATATCATTTCTACGAATTCGAAAGTCTTATTTTCAGTACCCGCTAGACATTATTTGTAAAGTGAATTTGACACATGTCCTCTCTATAATCGTTTTCACTAAATAAATATAGCAAGGCATAATAGAAATGATGACATAGTTTATGGTTAAATGTGATATGAACAGTTACATTTAATGTTTATTATATTTTTGGTAAACTTTTTAGAATATGGTATTAAATTATACATCATCACTAAAGTAAGTCTATTCAAATATGACACTAAATGATATAATAATAAAATTATAAGTATTTTTACAAATTTCGAAATACTATTTATTTATATTTTAATAATTATACAATTATATTACTACAAAATATTTTCAAAGTTTTTACAATTTTTTTTAAATTATATATCTACAAAATTTTAAAAATATTGTTTAGTTGTACTTTTTGATAATTATACAAATTTTATATGAATTTATTTTTCTAATTTTATACAAGTTGATTTAATATATTTTATCCATGATAAATAGATAAAAAATCTATCTAAATTTATAATTTTAAATATATACATATCTATTCTTAAACATAATTTAAAATAAAAAAATTGCTTATTTTATTTTAATTTTATGTTCAATTAAATTAAAACTTATATTAAAATATTGATAAAAAATAATAAAATCGAAAATGATAATAAATTTTATTTTTAAATACAATTTAAATTTAAATGTTTATTACTGCACATAGTTTATGAAAAGACCTAGTATACCAATAAAACGCTATTTGACCGATGTAATGAATATACTCCAACATCGATATTCACTGTTACAAAACACAAACATCCTTTTCAGTTTTCACACACATGATCTTGCATGCCTTTAGACGATACATTCTACACATGAATCTTGTATACTTATGTGCGTGTGTTGTAAATAATTTTCAAACAAATAAAAATGCGTAAATAATGACTGAATCATAAATACGAACACAAGAAAGTTGTGAAAATCGTGGGAAAACTAATTGAAAGAAAAAAGAAACACAAGTAGTGAAGAAGAAGTACATATAGATAGAGACAGAGTCGTGATGTTCTGTTCCCAGTACAAAGGAAACATATCATCTATCCTTCCCTCACTAGTATAACTTCTTCTCTTCTTTTGCTTTCCGGCACGTGCCTATTCCTCTTACTTCCATCTCCACCGTTGGTCTCGGTGTTTATCAATCTACACGTAACACATGCATAGACATATGCCTAACCTAGATGTGTCTATGCATCCTTTAGTTTGTGATATAATTAGCTTTGTCCACTTCTTCATGATCTCCAGTAGGAAGCCATCCGTTGCTTCCTCGCTCATATATATTACCAATCGCTTTCCACTGTTTCACTTTAATTATTGGATCACGTAGCTGTTCACTATTCATTGTAGTTATGTTTCCTGTACTATGATTACTAATCAATTAGTTGAATAAGTTACGTATTCTAGGTTATAGAATTCTATAATAATGTTCTATTCTTAACTATTATATGTGTTAAATGAAAATATGTATTATCAATGATAAAGTATGTTTTTATAGACCCACGGAAAAAAACGCATTTAGTGATATAAAATAGAATGGTTACCGCACTGTATAACCCAAATTGAATATTTTTTTACTAATGTTAAGAAGAGTCATGTCATATGTTAACAAACTACCATGTAAACTGTTTAGGATGAAATCCAAGCTCAATCTGGCAAAATAATATCAACTTTGTTTCCAGCTAGAATCAAACTTAAAATATACAGGTTCATGCCGTACATATATATATATATATATATATGCCGGGCCGAAATATCACATGGAAAGTATTTATCAGTTTTAGTTACAGAAATGTGTTACGTCAATGGTAGATACATTCTCCTCTTTGTCAATGTATATTAAAAACATAATACTAATATGAACATTGGCGTCCTATGGGGGGTGGGATTTGTTTTTCAGGCATGTCCATTTGGAAATTTGGAGATGTGTGTGAAACTTTGACTCACTACGTGTCTTCAGTAATGTTCAACATTTGTATACATATTAAGATGGTTAGGCTTTTTTTTAGTTTTTTTAGTTTAAAGTTATTATATATCCTTTGTTCAGGTATATTATTGTGTCTGGAAGGATTAGGAGTCGTAGAAGGCAGGGTAGGAGTAGTAACAGGGTTCGTAGAGGGCACAGGAGGAGAAGTGGGAGTAGTTTCGTTCGTAGTATCAGGAGGAGTAGTCATAGGTGCAGGCACAGCTGGGGGAGATGGCAAACTCCCCTTAGATTCATCAGCAGGTGAAAGCCAATCATCAATTGATGCATCATAGTAGTTGGTAGGTGGTCGAACGTAATCATCAGAGTCGACTCCAGGAAATTTTGACTCGGAGAAAATCACGTCTCGACTAGTGAAAAAATCTTGTGTATCCAAGTCATATAGATTCCATGCTTTCTTGCCATATGGGTAACCAACAAAGATACATTTTCTGCTACGATTACCAAACTTGTCTTTATCTCTGGACCGTCGGTGTGCATAACACAAGCATCCAAAAACTCTAAGTCGATCAAAATCTGGTTTCTTGTTAAACAAGAGCTCGTATGGTGTTTTGCCATGTAAGACCTGTGATGGCGTGTGATTGATCAAGTGAGCCGCCGTTAGTATGCTCTCGCCCCAGAAAGTGGAAGGTAGGCGTGCTTAGAAGAGACATGCTCGCGCTACATTGAGTATGTGGCGATGTTTCCGTTCGATGCGGCCGTTTTGCTGAGGCGTGTCGACACATGAGGTTTGATGCTCAATGCCCTGTTTCTTGAAGTAAGACGCAAGACACATAAATTCAGACCCATTATCAGTCCGTATCTTCTGAACTGCTCGATTAAACTGGCGTTGACAAAGGGCAAGGAACTGCTGTAAAAGACCAGAGACCTCTGACTTCTCAAGCATTAAATAAATCCATACGGCTCTAGAGTAGTCATCGACGATGGTTAAAAAATATCTTGCTCCACACGAAGATGGAATACGGTAAGGTCCCTAAACATCACAGTGTATCAAAGAGAATGGAGAAGAAGTTTTATTTGAACTATCAGGAAAAACACAACGGGTTTGTTTGGCCCTAAAGCAAATCTCACAAGACGTAGCTTGTTCTGAATCAAAAACTAAGTTATCTAAAAACGGTAAGGAAGATAAAACACGGAAAGATGGATGACCAAGCCGTCGATGCCAGAGTTCTGAGGTAGAAGAATTCTTCAACACAGTTCGGTGGACACTTGCAGCTGTGACTCCAGTAAAATAATAAACCCCCTCACGTTCTTCACCCGTTCCAATCAGGGTCTTCGTAAAACGGTCCTGCAATACACACAAAGTATCAGTAAATATAGCTATGCATCCTGTTTGTTTGAGTAAACACGACACTGAGATCAATGTGCAGTTGAAATCAGGAACAAATAACACATCAGTCAAGTAATAGTCACGACTGAGTTTAATAGTGCCCTTCTTCTGTGCTTTAGAATATCGTCCATCAGGAAATCGGATTGACGATGGTAGTATGTCAACAACATCGATTAGAAGAGACATGTTTCCTGTCATATGGTGCGAAGCACCTGTGTCAATGATCACATCACTCAATATAGGTTTACCAGCTAGTTTCTCAGTAGAGATGCTAGAATTTTGCTGAGAAGATTGAAGTAGATGAATGATTTACGAGATCTGGTCGTTGTTGAGATTGTTTAGTGGTGCAGACGTTGCATTATTGGTCACAGCTCGGGTATGATTAGTACGACCACGACCACGACCTCTGTTTCCAGTATTAGAGAACCGGCCTCCACGTCCTCGTTGGCCAGAAAAATTTGCTCCAGTAGTCTTTTGTAGTTCATACCACCAATCAGGGTATCCGTGAAGAAGAAAACATTCAGTCTGGTCATGACCTGTTCGAGAACAATGAGTGCAGAGTCTGTTTGGATCACGGCTTCGAGGAGCTACTGCAGTTGGTGATGAGTCCTGTTTCGGTGTCTCAGAATGGACAGAGAATCCAATAGCGTCATTCTTAACTTCTGTAGTACGAGCGGAATTGTTGTGTTGCTCTTCCCGAATTATGCGTGAATAAACATTGTTCATATCAGGTAGAGGATCTTCATCAATAATCTGAGATCGTATAGTTCGAAAACGAGATTCATCGAGTCCAAAGAGGAATTTATGAACCCGAATCTCTTCTCGTTCTTTTTCAATATCTGGTGCAGCTTCGCAGGTACACGCACGAGTTGTCGCAAGATTGTCAAGCTCTTCCCAAAGTTTGGTAAGCCGATCATAATAGTCTATAACAGATTGGCCATTCTGTTGACATGAACCAATTGCATCGCGTAACTGATGGATCCGAACTCCATTGCGGACAGAGAAGCGACGTTGTAGAGTCTCCCAGAGTTTATGAGCATCCGGAACAAAGGTTACTGTCGAGCGTATTTTAGGATCAATGGAAGTTCGTATCCAACCAACGAGCATAGAGTTCGTTGCAAGCCATCGAGAGAGGTCAGGTTCAGTCGTTGGTTTGAGTATTGAACCATTGAGAAATCCAAGCTTCCGTTTGGCTTGAATTGAGTTAGAAAGTTCAGTGGCCCCTTCTGTATAGTTATCACCGCGAAGCAAAACTGAGGTGATGAGAGCTCCAGGGTTATCAAATGGATGAAGGTAGTACGGAGAAAAATTAGAGAGTTCTGGAGTAGTAATCGCCGGAGCTGGCGTAGAAGATAAAGTAGAAGTAGTGTCCGCCATATTTCTTTAGAAACACAGCAAGAAAAAATCGTTTTTAGGTCAAAGAATCTTTCTGCTCTGATACCATATAACATAATGAATGTAGAAGTAATAGTTTTGTGTGTTATTATGTACGACCAATAGGCTCCTTATATACAAGGTTGAGAGATCCTAATCTCATAAGGAGATAGAGTAAATACATCATTATCAAGACATTAATAGGATTTATCTAAATCTCCTAGTAGTTATCATATTAAAGGGTTAGGGTCAATCCACTAATTACCAATTGGTTTTAAGTTGGAAGCCCATAATAAACCCGAATCTAACATCTTATTAGAGCGATAAGATCCTTTGACCTAATTTACTACAACTACTACTACTATACCGATGTTGGGCCCTCTGTGGATGTTATTCCCACATTGTCCACGCTTCAGACCTAGATGTCTGAGCGTGAGGGAGGGTATTGATGAGAAACATCCCACATCGAAAATATAAAAATTAATCTACTACTATATAAAGGGTTAGGGTCAATCCACTCATTACCAATTGTTTTTAAGTTGGAAGCCCATAATTAAACCCGAATCTAACATGGTATCAGAGCCCAGATCCTAATAAGTTAGACCCCTAATTAATATTAACCCTATCCGACCAGGTATATAGGTCGTAATTGACTCGCTCGACCGAGTATAACTGTCTTAAAAAGTTTCCGAGATTTCTGGCCGATAAGAGCCATCATCTCGAGGAGGGGTATTAAGGGATATGTATCCTACATTGGAAAATCAATGGGACATTAAGTAATATATAAAGGGTTAGGGTCAATCCACTAATTACCAATTAATTTTAAGTTGGAAGCCTATAATTAAACTTGAATCTAACACATAAGTGTACTATTTTCTTGATATGCTAAGAGGATGGGGATAAAACTGAAAACCTGTTAAAATCATCTGAAAAGACAAACCATAAAATAATTTGTATAAACTGTTTTTTTTATAACTGTTATGTGAATGATATGGTGAAAGTGAATTCTGTATATTTATATGATTTATATTTTTTGTTTCCTTAACATGTTATGTAAATTAGTTTCCCACATGTAAGAATTCACATCAAGAACATTCTCGTTAAAGTTTGTTCCTATTAGAATCAGTTTGATGAATCAGAAAATCACGACCATGTTCTTTCCCCGACATTTAAGTTTGATATATCTACCATCTCTGCTTTTGTTTCATCCGTAGTCCCACTTGATTTAATTGAAATCAAAGCAAAAGACTTTTCTGCATAATTCACATTCATATATTAATCACTATAGTAGTTTGCGATTAGTTCTTTCTACACCTAAGGAATGATTTGTAAGTGTTTGCACAACCATTTTATGTCAAAGTATAGTAAGATAAATTATAAATAAAACCATACGTTAAGTGTGACCGGTTCTTTATTTGACTAATCATTTTTAAAATTTCAACAAATATATGACTTCGTGTCGATTTTAGTTAACTTTGCATGATGACACACAATTTGAAAGCATGAAGATGTATGTGATGCCAAATATAATATTCAAAGCTTGAGATTTGGTTTGGAAACAAAATGTTTGAGATTTGGTGAATGTTGATGGATAATAATATTAATATATATATTATTAAAATAGAAGTACCCATTTGAAAATGTTCTTATTTCATTAATTAAACTTTTTTTTTTTGCTTGTTTTTTCAGTTGCATTTATGAAATATCCTAAAACGAATAAAATTGTCTAATTTATTACTTGTCTTTTCAGTTACATTAATGAAATATGCTTAAATGAATTTAAACTTCCTATTTTATTGTTTGTCTTTTTCAGTTACCTTAATGAAATATCTTTAAATAAATTTGGACATAATGTCATTTAATCAACAAAAAAAACTCATGAGTTATCCTTACGTGCATAATTTTAATAATGGAGATTTTTAAAAACGTGCATCATTAAAAGGTTACCTAAAACATGCAGCACTAATATATAACATGCATCAATAAAGCTAGAATTTGACTCACACAATTGTACGAATATTATTTTCAGTTGATTAAATTTAAAAATAATTATTTATTCAAAAAAATATTTAAGAATGGCTATGTTCTTAAAAATTATATGGTATTATTTGCTCATAACTCATTTGTCATTTGATAAATTGTTAGAAAGAAAATTTTAGCATAATATAACTCAGTTGTCATTTGCTAAATTTATGGTTTTTATTTATATTTTTTATTATTTAATTATAATATTTTTATTTTATATTTGAAAGATAAATGAATTTTCTTTCAAACAATATTTTTGTAAATGTATTTTTTAAAAAATAATCAATTAAAATTGTTATTATCATTGAATATCATTTTGTTTGACATAATTTGAGTTTTCGTTTACATCAAAACTTATCATATTTTAGGATAATTTTAATTTAAAATGTAATTTTCATATTTTTCAAACAAATTCTAAAAATATTTTTTAAATATTTTGTTATAATTGTTAAAAAAAATATTGAGTTGCATTTTAAATAAAAAAGTAAAGATATTAAAAATATTTTAATTAAAATATGTAAAATTTAATATAGTTTTAAGGAAATTGTCAAAAAAAAAAAAATTACACATAAAATAATGATTTTTGTTAACTGGGCGGATCATTATTTATATGATATCGCACACGAAAGAAAAATTTCTGTTTTTTAAATTATCTAATTAACTCTATGCTTATTTTTTTATATTTTTTATATAATATCACACATTCGTAAAAAAAATAGATAGTTTAAGATGCAAAAAAAAAATATGTACTTAATGAATATAATACGAACGAATATTACAAATACATCATTTAATAAAATAAATAATTAAAAACTGAAAATTCATATCTGCGGCGCGCGAGTCAGGGTCTAGTATCAACCTTATTCATAGTTAGACATTTCTCTAGATATAGCACTTAAGCCCTCTTTTTTGTTATTCACATATCCGACATTTATAGATGTGCTTTCTAGACTCCTACACAATGCTATGATTATTGCTATTTGAAAAAGAAAAAAAAATCTATAATTGAATATATTATTATGTATATAGGCTATTATTGCCCACCTTGTGGCTTACCAATTTTTCTCATTTAACCAATTTCGGGTTGATTTCATTCACCCTAGGTCCATAACTAATCAAGCAAAAATTGATGGAAAATCTTGAAATGGCAAAGAAAATGCCAAATGTTAGGATCCGGATTTGCTGACTTTTTCCATAATTACATTATTATTATTTTTGAACAGAAACTTTTTTTTGAGCACCATTAATAAATTGCCAATTGTTTTGAGCTGTGAACATAATTACATTATTTTCTTCTGTTTACTTATCAATAATTAATTAACCCTAGCAAAAAAAAAAAATTATCAGTCTTCACTCTTCAGATAAAAACAAATACGATAAAACGAATGAAATAGAAAAGCAAAGGCAATTTGTGTAAAGTATACGACAGCAGTTGGCCCCTAATCTCTGAAATAATTGGCAACCATGCATGCAATATTGCAATTAATCCACATGTTCAGTCATAAGTAAACTTTTAAACTACTCTGGGATTTTTAAATAACATTTAACGAGATCAAACTTGAAAAAGGAAACTAAAAGACATGTAGATGATAGGTAATTAAAAGCTCACTATTTGTAGTTTTTCTTACAAAAAGAAAAAATCTTATTTCGATTAGACCGACCATGCAATGCCGCATTTTCTATAATTCTATTTAATTTAGGGTAACGAAATTCAATCTTAAAATTAATGGAATTCCAATTTGTTGCTAAGTCCAGTTATAATACTTCACAAAAATAAACGAGTTAATGAATTGAAAGTCCACATTGATATCAAAATCCCAAATTAGAAGATTAAATTCACCAGAATCATATTTGCAAGAATATCCACGTGAAATTTTAATTATGTTGATGTGTTTGTTTAGAGTCATAATGTTTAGTAGTCTAATCGTCAACAATAAGAGTGATGCTTTTCGCAACCATCCTTTGCTTGAAGTTAAACCAACAACCCCACCACAATATGAGAAGACAGCATAATTCGAAACAGAAAACCATGTTAAGTTGTAAACGTACAGAATAAAAGTATATTTCAAAAAAATGTTCAAGAAATATATTAAAAAAACTATACCTAACACAACCTTTTAATTAATACTTTAAGCTGGACAGAGTGAGGGAGGAGAATGCAACAATGTTTCTGAAGCCGATCTTACAAAGTTTTCACAAACTCTCGAAAGAATACACATCATGTTTGGATACGCTGTGATATAAGAATATAGTCTGTGAAGGTGATACAAAAATAGTGATAAAACCCATAAAAAGAGATGCTGAAAAATTCTATAACGCGACAGATTGCTTAGCAAAAGAATTTCTACAACTAAATACTCAAGTCGTATTCTTTCTATGTCCCCAGATGTATTGACCAAATAGACCTCAGCAATCAGATGCTTAATGAAAAAAAATGCAAAGCAGATGAAAAATAAAATAAAAAATCAATTGATTGAAGTAAATCAAGGCTTGGGCCTTTAATGAATAACGTGTTTATAGGCTTTAACTATATGGACCATATAAAAATTCTGACCCACTTCAATCACCCTTTTGTTTCACTAAGTTGCTGTCCCTGGGTAGCATAAAACTAGAAGGAAGCAGCTCTTGTTATCTATATAGATAAATGTTCTAAAAATCGCTAGACGATAGTTGGACGCCTCGCAAAAAATTATTGTTTATGCGGGTGCTTAAACAGATTTTTTGAACGTCTAAACTGAATTTATTTTATAAATTGATTTAAAAAAATCATTTCGTTCATATCCGATTTACCACGGGTGTTTAGACACCGCTTGGACCGATTTTCAAGACGCTATTATAGATTAATCTGATTCTTATCATGGTTGTTTTAAATATAATACACTTAGTTGAAAATTACTTATGAACTTAAGTAAAATATCCACAACAACAACCACGATGATCTATGATTTTTATCATCAAAAACTTATTCCACATTATTTGATAGAGATATACGTATGTATCCCAAAAAAGAGTCGAAATTTTTTTAAAAAAAACTTAACAGAAATCTACCACTATCTTCTCTTGTAACAAAAAGGGTAACACACGTAATGAAGAAAGAAGATACACGTGGCGAGTATAAAGCAAAAGATATCAAATCAATCGTCCTTGCGTAGTACACTCGTAGGTCCCACCTATCCATCCTCTCATGCATTTTAAAGAAAAAAAATACTTTTTGCATTTTCATCTTCCAAAACTTCTCCTTCCTCTTTCGCCATTAACATCTGAAATTCTCAGAAGCTTTAAGTTAGATAATAATGGTGGGACTAAGTATTATTTTGGAGTCGACTAACAACAACAACAACAACAACACTCTCAGTACTCCTAAACCGCATCAAGTCGTTAACAAATCCGCCGTCATGGTCTCCTCCGATCTCCGCCGTGGAAATTGTTATCTGAGTTCTGGGTTTCTCGAACATTGTTTTCTCTGCAGAAAGAAGCTTCTTCCAGCGAAAGATATCTACATGTATAAGTAAGTCAATACAATCCGGACTTTTTATTACACGATCTGTTTTTTTTTTTTTGTCTTTAATGTTTTTGTTTTGAATGTTTTCAGAGGTGATAGAGCGTTCTGTAGCGTGGAGTGTAGATCGAAGCAGATGACCATGGACGAAGAAGTAGAAGAAGAAAGCTTGACTAGAGAGAACTGTTCGTTTACGGCTGTTAATACGACGACGTCTGACTCGTCTTCAGGCGGTCACCGTCGGGATCCGGGGAACCGAGCAGGCGGCGGTTTCGCTTTCTGAAACAGAGAGAGAGAGAGCACTACAAACTGAAAATCGTGATTTGACGTTTTTACCCTTAGGCTTATTTTTGTCGTTTTGTTATATGAGATGTAAAAACCTGAAGGGTGTTTCGGTATTTCGAGTTTGCATATCTATGGAAGCCCCTAGTTTTATTATTTTAGTAGGTTGGTTGGGAAGAATATTTTTAATTTTAAAGTATTTATTTTCTTCTGCTGATGCTGACCTTCTTGCATGCACTATCAACGCAGAGTCGCTATATTTAATGTTTGATGGAACTTTAACTTTAAGTAGGGAGTCCATGCAACTTTATTTTTACAATATCAACTTCAACGAAGATGAACCTCTCGGGAACTTTTGTGAGAAAAGGGATTTTTATAATACTGGTTAGTGATAGACAATGATGATCTAATCCACAAAGCGACAAACAAGAAACGTATTAAAAATACTAAACATGTGCTTTATTATTTAAAAATACTAAACATATGCTTTATTATTTAAAAATACTAAACATTTACTATACAAATAAATATATTCTCTTGGTTTCATGCGAATGCTACAACGTGTGCGAGATTCTTACCTCTTTAACCCACATGAGTTATCCAATGGAGTATTTATAATCACAATGAAATGTAAATTAGAATTTCTACTTAGGATTTCAAAGAAGTGATAGTGTAATATTCGTTCTTTGAGAACAAAGACATTTTACCTACTTACTTTGTTTTGTTCATAAAGGAAAAACATCGTCTTTTAGTGTATCTAAAGTAAATATTACACAACATTAGCAATTTAGTATGTGTTACCATAACTAACTTTCAGTCAACCCAATATTTTTCCAAAATATTTTTCTGACTCAGAACTTTCGTTTTATAAACTACTATCATCGAAAGTTTATGTGATTTTATCAAATGGGAGGATAATTACAATTTTATATATATTGCCATATAAATTTGCAGATAATTTGCAGATAAAAATCCTCCAGTAAAATTAGCACTTACTCACTAGATTCTTAATTTTATTTAGAGCATTTTCAACCAGCACTCTTATTTTAAAGGATAAACATTTTTAAATAAGGGCATGATACTCCAACGATCATCTTCAATTTTCTTTTAAAATTATATTTTAATCCTCAACCTTGTTAATAATTAACTACAGTCACTAAATTTTCATAAACAAATAAAATATACTATTTGGAAGATTAAAATAAAATATTTATGACAATTATAGTATTAAGTAGTCAAATATATAAAAGTGTTAATAAATTATTTTGAATCACTTTTTTTTTTCGAAAATATAATGATAAGCACTAGAATATAGTATATATGAAATTATACATGCGACTATGAAACATATATATTTATCCGGACTAAAAAAAGAATTGAATTGTGTTTTGAAGGAGTGAATAATACACTTTTAAATTTTAGGATGCACTATTTATCCTCTTAAAATTTAAACAAATAATAAGTTGTTAGAATGCAATTCATAAAAATGGAGATGCTCTAAGTTGTTTTGGAAATATGAGCCAAATTAATTTTGACATTTCTTTTTTGTTTTGAATGAAATTAATTTTGACATTTCACCTTGTCTTTGTGTGAAATGTGTCCCATGAAATGCAATTGAGTGGAACTCCATATTCATAGGATCCGACTGTAAAGGGACCTCACACCTGTCTCTTTCACTTACAAAGTGGGTTTAAATTGTCTTGGTGGGGTTCAATAGTTCTATGATCAGCCTTTGATTTAATTCAAATAACTAGAGAATCACGTCTTTAATTTAGCCGAACACACCCAATGTCCTTAAATTAATGCAGCCCCTTTCCAAAAAGATAACACCTGGCTAACATTCATTAAGAATGGCTCTTATTGCATGTCTGACCTTTCTAAGTACTGGAATAAGATCAAACTAAATTATACAGCCTATAAAAAGCTGATGAACTCATCTAAATGCAATTTTTAATTAACATATATCTTTGGAAATTGTGAGTTTGATTTTAATTAGTATAATCCCAACTATTCATTTAAGAGCATCTCCAAAAACAATATATTTTAGAGTTTGTAAAATTCTATGTTTTAAGTTTTAAGGCGTTCTTCTCCAAAACCAAAACTTTAAATTTAATTTAAAAATTATTTGTAATTTTTACTATGGTCCTTATATTTGTCATAATTAATATAAATCCATAAAACTTTTACAAATAACTAGCACATATATAAAAATACTATAAAAATATTAATTAATAAAATATTATACTAAAATATAAAATTATAAATAGAAATTCATAATTAAATATTAAACTACAAGCAAAATATGATATTATTGCATAAAATTATTTCCGTAATGCTCCATCTTCGGTTACAGAAAATTTGTTTGGACAATATTTTAGAAGTTGTAGAGAAAATTTACTAGACTATTAGTATTGTTGTAATATTTAAATTTATGTAATAATTATGTCTTCATGTATATTTTTTTTAAAAAAATTAAGTTTCTTTTGTAATATTCTTGTTGTCTAATTATAGTTTTAAAATATTATAAATCTTATTTTAAAATTTTTATTTAATTTTATGTGCAAAACTTAAATTTATATAAATAAATTTGAAATATTTAAGATATACAAAAGTATTAAAGATTAAAATGATAAATGAAAAAAATACTTAAGAATTATAAATGTGATGTGTAATTAATTATAAGGACCAAGATGCAAATAAAAAGATGAAACTTCAAATATAGAGTTTTGAGTAGTGAAACTTCATATTGAAGTTTCACTTCTTAAAACTCTAAATTTGAAATTTTGAAATTTATTTTTGGAGAGCAAAAAACTCTATATTTGAAAGTATAGAATTTTTTTTGGAAATGCTCTAAATATGAAACTTTCCAATTCTCATGATCAAATCTATGGGTGGACATTATTTTCTTCGTATTTAAACATAAAGTCGAACATCACAATAAAAATGTAAAATAGGTAATTCAATAATTTTTTATTCAACTTTGATATAAATATTATAAATATACTTTTTGGTTTTTACGTTGATGTATGAACATTTTTTATTTTATTTTTAATTGTGTTTTTTCTATTGATTTAGAAGTAAACTGTATAAAATTATATTTAGTTATTTAGTTTAAAAGGTTAAATATCTTAAATCTTGATATTATTAATATATTAAGTTAATTTAACTAAAAACACTTTGGCTTTTTGGTTCTTTTTAAAACCGAACCATTTGAATTGATAAAATCTTTAACCAAATAGTTTATATATATATTTTAGTTTGGTTTGGGTTGATTTAGGTTCAGTTGAATTGGTTTGGTTCATTTCATTTTTTTGTCCACATTCAAATTGGATAAGGCTGTTATATTAGTGAAAGTGAAATTTTTTTTTAAACTAATCATTCTAAAAAAGAAAACTAAGGAAAGTAAGGAGGCCATGTGTTCCTCACAACCTGTCATTCCTATTCTTAATGCAAATTCCACCTTTCTCTCATTTTAATACTCAAAATGTATACCGTAGCATAGACTCCATAATAAAATAACAAATCACTAATGTAAGTAAGACCGGTTTTTGATTATATAACTAACAGAGTTTATCGACAGTGTTAACATGTTCATAAGCATTAGCCCTAACACAAAACTTTGTAGACATGGGAGTGAGCTAACTTGCCATGAAGACTTGCAGTTCAAGGAACCCAATATGTTATAGAATCTTCATAAGAATCCTACCCAGTTCTTCTTTGCTAAGCCACTTCCTTCTTCTTCATCGTCCTCTTCTGCTGATATAGTTTCATCAGAATCTAAGTCTTCTATCTGGAATATCAAATCAGGGAAGCAATTGTTCTCCTGTTTGATCATGCATCAGTATCGAAGAAACACCGATCTATGACTGCTTGCACGATATTTACCTTTTGCGCTTTCATCTAAGAAGAGATAAGGAACCGTGAGACTCTTGCAAGATAGTATCCCACGTGCACCTGGGGGAACTAGACCCCTCTTCCCCCACTCCTTCAATTCCTCCATTTTCATTCTCGAGCAATCTCACATGCACAGAAACATTATCCAAAGAATCTCACAATCCACCAAAAAACAGACAAGAACTAAAGGGTCTAGTCATCAATGAGGTGGAAGCAAAGGATCAAGACATGGGTGATGAGATGCAATGCACAAAGCATCCATTCACAAAGAACCTAGGTGGTATATGTGCTCTCTGTCTCCAAGAAAAACTCGGATAGCTCGTCACTTCCTGTTTCCCTCTCCTCAACCAACTCTCTCCCTCTCCTTCCTTCGGATCTAGCTCTGCTGATGTTTTGAAATCCGAACAGTATTGTAGATTTGGATAGAGGAGCTTAGGATATATACTTTGGCTCCTTTCTTCTGTTTATTTGTCTTTTTCTATTGATTATTTTTTGTTTGTTTTAATCCTTGTTTTGTCTCTCTAATATTTACTTAGAAGAACCAACTATCTTGCTTTATGTTTTGATTATGATGTGTTGTTAATTAGAAGAACCATCTATCTAGCTTTATGTTTTGATTATGATGCAAAATAGCCAATAGATTGTATTATACAATAGAAGAAAACGACTAAATCATGGCAAAAGATTTCTCTAGGAACAGTTTTTTTTTTCTTTTTTTTTCAAGTATAAAGCATCGCAGGTTTTTTTTGAAGTTACAAAACATTGGAATATAATATAGTTATACGAATTTAGATGGTGGATTAGGCATTGCGGTTGATCATCACGATGCCGCTTGTGGAGGAATCACATCTTTAAACTTGATCGGAGCTGAGCTCAGCTACGCTATGTCCGGTGCAAAAACATTACAGCGTACATATATGAGCAAGGCAACAATCCACATAACTACTGCTAATTAATTGATATATAAGACGCACAATATTAGAGAGATGATAACATGAAATGTGTATATATATACCTTGATGGCGACTGAGGCATGGTGGTGGTGGTAGTAGTAGTGACATCGTGAGGTGATGACATTTTCTGTAATTAAGAATCAAATCCATGAATAACAAAAGCATTTAAGATGCCATATAAATTTCTCAATACTAAAGTAAATAAACTTTACCAAAGGAGCATCAAGACACAGGGCATGGTGGAAGTAGTAGCAAGTGATGACATTTTCTGTAATTAAGAATCAAATCAATGAATAACAATAATTTAAGAATCAAAATCCATGAATAACAAAAGCCGTAGATGACATATAAATTTCTCAATACTAAAGTAAATAACCTTCACCATAGGAGCATCCAGACAGAGCATGGTGGAAATGGTAGTAGCAAGTGATGACCTTCTCTGTAATTAAGAATCAAAATCAATGAATAACAAAACCCAAAATTTTCTCAATCGCGTTTTACAGAGATATACTATATGAAAATATATTAAGAGTATATAATAACCTTAATCTTTAATAGGGCTCGTCGGCCGGCGGGCGTAAGATGATACTTTTTACGCTGTAACATATTGGGATGTCGTCGTCTCTCCCCTAGGTTTCTACCTATCTTCATCTCGTTTATCATTATTGCTCTGCCTCCTCCCAAAATCTTTTCACGGTTCTTCATTGTTGAAATCCTAGCTGCGTGTGTATATATATACAAGTGATTTGGGCCTAAACCAATGTTTATTAATCTCCAACTCCTGATCCGTCCCATTAACCTGAGGTTTATTTACAAAATGAAGTGGCGACCAAATCATAAACTAATGGAGATGTATTATTGAACATCTTTTATAAAATATTTTATAATTGCTTATTAATACATGCATTACTAATAAAATATTATAATGGTAAATTATTATTTATGTTTGCAGACTATAATCATCATTAATAAATAAATATTAGATAACAACGTCACTTTTGAATTTAAAAACATATTAATGAACTATTGGTCCAACATATTAATGAATTATTGGTCAAACATATGAAAAATTTAATAAAAAACTATTTATATTTGATGTTGTAATCAATAGTTGAATTATCTCTTTATTTACAAATTATAGTTGCTTTTGTTTCTTTGTTTGTGTGTGTGAATCAATCTTTCTTTTGATTTAAAACAGCGGAATACAAGAAGGGTAATCTTACAATTTGGTTCTTTATATCTGAGAGGACAAAGATTAAAAAAAGACGGCGAGAAACAAAAACGTGTTGATCACAATGGAGGATACTAACATTCAAAAGCAGTTACGAAGAAGATTAAAGTTAAAAATGGTGTAGTTGGCTACAAAACCACACTAAATTACTTCGTTGGCAAACAACCAAACCGAGCAAGAACGAACTGGTTAATGCAAGAATGCTGGCTTGAGTCTTCTGGCCATAACAAGACCGTATGTATTGTTTCTTGTTTTCCAAGTTATGCAGATTGTGATAGTTTGTATTATGTTAACCTTTTTTTTTTGTTTTGGTTTGTGTATGAAGGTGGATTATGTGCTTTGTGTAAGATTTATCTGAGTCCAACGGCAAAAAAGAACATGAAAGAAGAAGATGTTGAAGAATTAGAAGAGGAGGCTATGCAGCCACGTACTGTTGAGAATCAGCAACCGCAACCGCAGTTTTATCCAACCCCAACCCCGTTGGTTTCACACCAACCATAGCCGCAGCCGCAGTTTTGGCCAACCGAACTGGATTCACGTCAACCGCAACGTCAAGATAATGAGTATCAAGAACCGCTCCAACCACAGCCTCTTAATACTACTATCTATCAACATCAATCGCAACGTCATGATATTGCGTATCAAGAACCGCCCCAACCACAGCCTCTTGATACTATCCATTATCATCAATCACATCAGGTGCAGTTTTGGCAAGCAACAATTGGGTCACATCAAATGCAGCTTCATGATATTGCGTATCATGAACCGCAACCTCCTGATACAGTTCAGGATCAGCTCCCACAGTTTTGGGCAGCCCCTTTGGATTCATATCCACCGCGTTGTCATGATATTCAGTACTCACAACCGCGGCCTCTTGATGCTATTGAGTATCAATACCTGTATCAATCAGGTCCATTAACAACATATGAAAACGTGATTGAGCCTTGTACTCAAGACAAGTCAAATGGTGATATCAAAAAGGTATGTATGTTTAAATAGGGTTTGCAAAGTTGTTAAAATTGTAGTCCTGTATTTAACTTCTTGTGTTTCTGTGTGATAGGTGGATCATGCTCTCAAGATTCATTTGACGCCAAGGGGAATAAAGAGAGAAGCAGAGGAAGAAGAGGATGAGAAGAGGAGGAGGAAGAAGAAAGAAGGAGGCGTTGAAGCATCAAAAGAAGATCTCGAGTAGCTGATCAACTCTCATCAGAACTCAGACGATGATGATTCTTTTTTCACTGGCTTCATTGATAACACCTACTACATATAGACATAGAGTCGTTCATCAATAACTGTTGTTTGAAGAAATCTTCAGACGAGGACTGAAGAACATTACACACTCATCTCATCTGTCTATGGAGATTTGTTCATAACTTCTTCTTCTTCTTTTTTGTTATTTCTTGATCAAGCTGTTTGGATAACAATAGTTTGCTTACGGGTTTTGTTATCAATTAATCACACTGTTCTCCAAACCAAAAGATATATATTCTTCCTATCTTCATTGCTTTCCATACCTTTTTTTTCATAGTCTGAACGAAGACAGTATTAAACTACTCTCTGCTGGTGTGGAGTGAAGCTAAAGAACGCATGGACTTCACTACTCTCTTAATGACATTAATATAATAAATCAATAACAATCCATAATATAACTATTAAAATAATTTTAAAATTTTGATAATTAATTGAAATTCATAGTTAATTAATTAATAAATAAATAAATCGGTTGTTTTAGTTGATATCAATATTAACATTGACATCATTTACAAGTTGATGTAACTATTTATAATTTTAACATCATTTATTAATAAAATGATACAAATTATTTGCATCACCACTTTGAGATCATTTATTTAAGTGATACAAAATCTCTTTACATCATTTATAATTAATGCAAAAATACAAAATAAATGATGTTAAACCACTTTTTTTGTTGTATTGTAACGATTCTAAAGTCCGCTGGATCATGATTTACACCAATTCAACATTGTAGTCAGTGGGTATTTTTGCATTTTCGATATCTAAATAGATTTGAATGGGAGACATGGTTTCAAAATCTCTAAACACATTGGCTTGTGGTGGTGCCTCTGGATTCATTTCAAAGAGTAGTTGTAAAAGAATTCTAAAAATTCATAATATTGAACTTGTTAATCAAAATCAAAATATTATATGAATTATTTTGATGATATAGTCAATAAAATCATCTGATAAATTTCATATGCAATTATTTACAGTTTCCTTTTTGTTATTTGCTATTATTACATAACTAAACTGAGATTAACTTAAACCAATGTATTTTTGTCGTTTACCAAACTGATTGTACTATTTTCACACGGTTTAACTAAATACAAAGATTGAAGTGATTTGATTTACCTCAATGTTAAACTAAATACAGAGATTGAAGTGATTTAACTAATTACATTAATTTAAACCAATGTATTTCTATTTTCACACAATTCAATCTAGCGATTGAAGTTGTTTGATTTTTAATGAGTCGTTAGATGATTTTATATGAATTGGAGAGTTTAATATGATTTTGTTAAACCACTCTAGAATCTTATCTAAAACCATGTGATTTGGATTTTTTTTATAAAATAAGAAACTTCATCCAAACACTCTAAAATCACTTGAAAACTTCAAAACCTTACAATTTAAAATATTTTCAATAACAGCGGATTTTAAGGTATTTCATAAAATGTTAAGTTCAATAAATAGTAATTTTAAATGAATTTTTAAAATTCACGTTTTAATAACAGTATATTTGACATTTTAATACAAACCACCTCAAACACTCATTTGAATACACCCCCTTAGATGTTAGTTTTTGTTTGAGTTAGATTTAAGAATATTTTGATGTCACTTTTTAGTTAAAACTAATAGAATGTGTTAGAGCCAACTTTTTAGTCAAGTACATGTAACTTGTTAAAACTATTACTTTGTGGTGATTTTCTTTTTGATGAATTGGCTGATAAAGTTTACAAGTTGATATTCTATGTTTCTGATGCAAGAGAAATGTTGGATTAGCGTTAAAAAAAGAGAGAAATGTCGGACGATGAAATGTCAGAGGATGAACTGTCAGAAGATAAACTTGTGGACAAGCCACACATAAGACCGTGGCTAATTAAATAGATTTTAAATTCGTTTTTTTTTATTTTTGGCTAATTTATATAATTTATTCATTAAGGATATAAATGATATTAACCATGTTAACTTTTAATGTGAAACCTTAAAATCATTTCGTAAATAATAGTATAGATAGATATCTCTTTGTAAAAAAATTATGTAAATTTGTGTACAAACTTGTAGTCGAGTGTACAAGCTTCTAGCTTGATCCATTTTGCATGTCTGCTTTGATGTTCTTTTGTTGCTGTTGAATTGGCATGTCAATGACCACCATAAAGTCAGTTCTTACTAAATTTTGTGTGAAAATCATACATGTCTCTACTTTTTTATATTTATTGTTTTTGATATGATGCATGCAGATTGACATGGCGTCTTCAAAAGGGGAAGACCAGCAAAGATCAATGTTTAAGGAATGCTTAAATCGTGAAGCATGCGTTACCTAGAACCGTCAAAAACTGACAATGAGGTCTGGACACAACTGGAAATGGTTTTTCCGTTATCGTTTTCCATGCCAGAATATGAATCAATATTTTTTTATTATATGTTGAAAGTGTTTCTATAGTTTTTTCTAGAAAACCCTTCTCTACATGTTGTTCGTGAATATGTGGTTTATTGTTTATGAAGTTGGGATTCAGCCCATGTTATAGTGTATGGACCAATTTGAAGACTTATAGGATTATCAGTTCGGTCCTGACATGTATGCAAGATGAATTTATGCCAGATTCCATGAGATCATTATGCCAGTAGGCATCTCAAAGCTGATACAGCTAAATACAAGGAGCTTACGTTAAGATAACACACGCTACACTTGGTTTGGGGAAATGATAACATAACCAATCAGCAGGGCCAAGCCCAATGAAACATTCGCCTTGAGCCCCCAAAAATTTTGAATTTTTTTTATATGTAAATAGGCCCCCAATTTGTAAAAAAAATTTTTTTAGGCCCCCAAATTTTTGAAATCTTTACTAAATGGTCTTGGGCCTCCAAACTCTCGGGGCCGGCCCTGCCAATCAGTACTTGCTTTAGCATAAACTAGGACTATCTCTAGTTATGTACATTGTTTTACCATATAATATAATCTTTGATGATGTTTTAAAAGATTGTTTAGCAGTTTTAGTACTTATCTCTAATCTACTAATAATAGCAATCCCAATTAATTCCAAAGGTTGTGTCTTTTCATAAAAAAACTGAAATCTACTAATTTAAGAGTTGTATCTTTTCATTATAAAAATTGTGTCCTTTCATAAAAAATGAAATGTATTAATTTTGAGAATTGTATCTTTTCATTATAAAAATTGTGTATTTTCAATTAAAACTAAGTTTTATAAATTTTAAGAGTTGTGATTTTTCATAAAAATGAAATATTTTAGTTTGAAGAGTTGTATATTTTCATTAAAAAAGTTGTTTATTTTCGTAAAATACTGAACTCTATTAATTTTAAGAGTTGTGTATTTTAGGAATCTCAATTAATATTAAAAATTGTATCTTTTCATTAAAAATATAAATGTATTAGTTTTAAAATTTGTATCTATTTATTACAAAAGAGTTGTGTCTTTCATAAAAAAACTGAAATGTTTAGTTTTAAGAGTTATATTTTTCATTATAAAAAGTATTTAAAATATCTTAATTTGTTTCATTTTATAATTATTAGTACTTTCTATATATAATAGCAAACCAAAATTCTGTATTCGGTGACATCTTATTCTTTTATAGGAAAAAAAGTTTCAATTTAACGGTCAAATTTTTCTGTTTTTATGATATAAGGGATAAAAGATATTTTTGCTATGAATATTTATGTCATCAAGAAAATAATATTTGGCAACTCTTCTCTGAATAGTTTCCTTTTTGAACAACACATTCCATTTAAAGTAACAAACGTACCTTTTCATAGTTTAAAAAAAAGCGAAGAGTTACACTCCGACGGTCATAATCGTCTGTTTTTTTATCCAAGGGTTTTATTTCTTTTTTTGCTTAAATTTCTTATGAGTTATGTCTTCTCGCAACTCCTCTCTGAAGAGTTTTCATCTCAAACAATACATAATTTCTTCTATAGTATATGATGTACCTTTTCGGGTTCCTATATATTAAACTTTTCAAAGCAGATTAAAAATATATATATATATATATATATATGTATATATATATATGTATATATATATACTTTGTTTCTTTATCTCTTGTCATAATGCTGTTCTTGTGGGTCTGCATTTATATTCATCTTCCATCTTATTTTCTATCTTTTTTAGTTTTCCTTACGTATTTTAAAATCGTGAAGGTATGTTTTTTGGTAGATTGTTTAACTTTACTTAATATAGGAACTGTTAACTTATAGTGTAGATTTTTTAAAAAAAATTAAATAGCAGAATTAGCAAATAATTTTTAAATCAAGAAAATAAAATAAGTAAATTATAAGACGCCACGTTAAAACGTCTTTCTTCTTCTCCCTTCTGTCGAAGTAACAGCCCCATTATTGACTTGTTGATAATTGAAATCAATACAGTGAGTTTTATCACTGGTTTTTGATGGCTTTTGAGAAGTAGGGAAAGGAATAAAAAGAGAGTTATGGAGCATTTCCCCCTTCATCGATGTGGTCATCGGCCGGCAAACGTTTTTTTCTTCTTGTTAGTTTGTAATTGAGTTTTTGGTCGTATGTTATTAAGTAATAATGTTGTATTAAAAGGTGCGTGTGTAAGAGTCTTGATCTCTTAGATTAAGGGTCATGTCTCTTCTTCACAACCTTTGATCTCTATATATAGATCAAACATGATCTGTAGAAATTACTGGGTGTGTATGTGAACAACAATAAATTAACAAAGTTAATTTTCTTTCATACTCTGTTTCTTAATTATGACCAATTTCGTCTGCTAGGCTAGGCATACAAATCGTCAATTTAATGGTTAGTTTTAATGTATAAAATAATATATACTTAATTGATATTGAGTTTTTAATTGACATTAGTAAGAGAAATCCAAAAAATTGTTAACAGTTGTGTCTTTTCAACTCAACGGTTGCATTGATATAAAGAAGTTATCAAAATATCTAAGAATATGTGTTTTCATTTTAAGAATTGTATTTGTTAATTTTTTTAATAAAAAAATGCCTAAAATGTATATTTTATAATAATGTATATTTTCATCTTAAAATGCAATAGTTTTTAATTAGTAGTGAATCTATGCATGATATATGTAATTGTGTGTATTATCAATAGATTAGGAAGCAAAAATAAATATGAAAGGTGTGTCTTTCCATCCTAAAAATTGCACTTGTTTTAAAGAAATTGTTAAAATGCATTAAAGATTCTTTTCATAAAGATGTTTCCTTTCATGTTAAAATTACAATAAGCTCTAAGAGATTCTAAAAGAAAAATGAGAATGTGTTTTCTTTTATCATTGTTAAAATGTATAAAAGGTGCCTTTTGATAAAGATGTGAATTTTCATGTTGAAAATTACATTAAGTTTTAAGAGATTGTAAAAAGAGTATGAGAATGTATCTTTTATCATAATTAGGGAGTCAAAATAAATGTGAAAGGGTGTGTCTTTACATCATAAACATTATATTTGTTTTAAGAAATTATTAGAATGTATTAATAGATGCCTTTTTATAAGATGTATCTTTTTATGTTAAAAATTATATTGAGTTTTAAGAGACTCTGTTAAAAATATAAGCATGCATTTTTATCATAATTTTATAATTTTTTAAAAAGTTATCTTTTTGTTTAAAGATGTGTTTTTTTATTTAAATACTGCATAAGTTTATAAAGAATTCTCAAAATGTCTCAGGATATACATTTTTATCCCAAAATTGGCATAAAGTGTTAATGAGTTATCTTTTAGTTCATTTTAATATCTATTTTATATGCATTTAAAAATATTTAATTTGGCTAAAAATATTTAGATAATTTAATTTTGGATAATTTAGTTATTTTATAATATTATACATGTATAAACCATTGCAACTATTAGTGATGGTAGTCGTTAGAGATGAGAACTATTACAACTAGACTAAATCTTGGAACTATTCATAGTGGTTTACTTTGGAATAATAAAGTATGGTTTATTTATTTTTATAAAATGAGTCCCCATGCGATATCGCACAAGTTTCTTACCTAGTATAAGAAAGAAATAAAGGCGAATATCACATGACTAGAGTTGGGTCCCTTTACAACTCTCTATCTAGACGTTTGCTGTAACTCTGACCTCTAATTTGTTAATATTCTTTTAAAAAGGTGGTTAAAGAACGCATTAAACTATGTGTTATAATAAAGTACTTGATCACAATCATTTTCATTTTGGGCGGTTAGACTTCTATCTTCCAATGATTCTTCTACAATGGTCATAAGCCGTCGAAAGAGAAAGCTAATACTAGTCTCAATACTCACACCATTCAGAAAAAAATGTTTTAAGGCATGTCAAAAGAGAAACCTTTTAATAATGATTGTTTGCTTTGGGTGCGTCATGAACTGATAAACCGACAAAGCAAGAAACAGTGCAAGTGGGAGTTCTGTAATAGAAGTGGGCGGACTTAGTTATTCGTTATATCGTTGAGAGAGAAAGAAAGCTCTGAAAGTTTCCATTTTTTTCTGGTAAATTTCGGAAAGTTTCCATTTTTATGTTTTGGTCTAATCTCTTCATATCTTCTTTGTTGCTGTGTGAATTGATGAGAGGGTTTCTGGATTACTTTCTTTTAATTGATTTTAGCTTGTAGAAACGAAGAAGAAGCCCTAGCAAAAAGAAAAAAATGAGTCACAACATGACGGCGGTTGATGATGATCCTGGGCAGATTAAACGTGCCCTTATTGATGCTTCCGCCGGAGCTATCTCCGGTGCTGTCTCTCGCACCGTTACTTCTCCCCTTGACGTCATTAAGATTAGGTTTCAGGTATCTCTCATTGATAAAGCTTTGCTTTATCTGAGAATATTTGAGTTGAATGTATTAGTCATTATTGTTTGTTATTGTTGTTGCTTAGGATACACTTGTATTGTGGCCGCCTAATGTTAGATTTGTAGCTTAGGAAAGTGATTAGCTTTATCTTTCGAGTTATCCTGTTTAGAGATGGCTGAAGAAGAAACTGAATGTTGTGGTTCCAGGTTCAACTAGAACCAACAACTTCATGGTCTGTGGTCCGGGGCAACTTGTCTGGAGCATCCAAGTATACTGGAATGTTTCAGGCAACTAAAGACATTTTTAGAGAAGAAGGTTTCCGGGTCTCTCTCTTGAACACTTTCATCTCCTAAAACAACCATTCAGGTCTGTGAGCATTAGTGGTTGCTGAGTATTGTTCTCTGCTCTGATGCTCTTGCAGGGTTTTTGGCGTGGGAATGTGCCAGCTTTGCTTATGGTCATGCCTTATACTTCAATTCAGTTCACAGTACTACATAAGTTGAAATCTTTTGCATCTGGTTCTACTAAAACAGGTAACATTCTTTAGATTGTAATTTGGATATCAATGTATTTTTTGTCTTTCTTAATTGTTAGCTTGTTGTAATCTTTTTGGAATTTGCAGAGGATCATATACATTTGAGCCCTTATCTATCCTTCATCAGTGGAGCTTTAGCAGGATGTTCTGCTACACTAGGATCTTATCCTTTTGATCTTCTTAGGACAATACTAGCCTCACAAGGGGAGCCTAAGGTTTTGTCTGCATTGACACATGAAGCCATTTTAATATAGTTTAAGCTGCTGCATTGTACTAACCATATATGAAACCTGTCTACAGGTGTATCCAACGATGAGGTCTGCATTTGTCGATATTATCAAATCTCGAGGTGTAAGAGGATTGTATAATGGACTAACACCAACACTTGTTGAGATTGTGCCTTACGCTGGCTTGCAGTTTGGCACTTATGACATGTTTAAACGGTGGATGATGGTAAAGATCATATAAATTATCTTTCCTGTGTTGTTTTCTTAAAACAGTCTGTTTATTTTTGTCATTTGATGTTTCACTAGGACTGGAACAGATACATGTTATCCTCCAAAGACCAAATAAACGTGGACACAAACCTTTCCAGCTTCCAGCTTTTTGTTTGTGGCCTTGGGGCTGGCACTAGCGCCAAAGTCGTCTGCCATCCTCTTGATGTGGTTAAAAAGCGTTTTCAGATTGAAGGTTTACAGAGACATCCGAGATATGGAGCCCGGCTGGAGCAGCGTGTATACAGAAACATGTTAGACGGTCTTAAACAGATTCTGATGTCTGAAGGGTGGCATGGTCTGTACAAAGGCATTGTGCCATCAACTGTGAAAGCTGCTCCTGCTGGTGCTGTTACCTTTGTGGCCTATGAGTTTACCTCTGACTGGTTGGAATCAGTTTCTTGGTAGAGATTTTACACTCTTTTTCACATTTTTATATGTTTTTGTCTCTAGCGTTTCTTATAGTCTCTGCCCTATTCATGGGTGTGTTATCATATGATCATTGGTTATTGTGGGTTATACGAGTAAACATCAAGTGTTGTCGGCAGTTTTGAAAGTTTCTAACAAGTTTAGCCGATTTTGTAGAGTGAGATTGTTGAACTGTGTAGTGAATCCAAGTTATCATGTGCACATGTTTCTCAAAATAGGGAAAAATACCATGGATCTTTTTCCAGTATTTGATAATACAATTGTTGAATTTGACAAGATATTTTTTTATCATTTCTTACAAATTTAATATATAAATAGATATACCACCTTATTTACATTTCTCCTTTTTATTATATACAAATATACTTTCTAAAAATATTGATGTTTGCGGTATATATATACACATAATAGATCTTCCATATTTGTAATTATTAATAACAGATATATTTCTAATGTTATTTGGATAGTTATACAGACATCTTGGTCAGAAGGTTTAATATTAAATTATTTGTTATTAAATAACATTTAGTCTAATATTTATTATATATCAAGACCTATATAAATTATCTGAGGATTTAAATACAGGCTAAAGAATGATATTCAATTTTTAAAATTTGTCACTAACCAAAACAAAAGGCAAAAATGTCATTAATACTTGACTAACATTAAAACAGACTTTTACCAAAAAAAAACACATTAAAACAGATCTTTAAAACAAATATTCCTAGTTTAAATTGAAGTATAAAGATTTTACAATACCGAAATATTAAATTTATGGATACTAATTTAATTTTTTGAATCAGGCCTATGATTAAGATTTCCGAATTGATGCTATATCAGGAGGAGCTTTAAATTTCTAGAACCACTCCAAAAACCTCCATATAAAAGGATTCACAAGATATTACAGATACCACAGAACAAGTTATAAGAAAGAACAACAAAGAATGGGTATTCAGAGATCGACATACAATTTCATTGTAGTTTCTATCATTGCCATGTTATTAATCACAGGTAAGTCAACTAGCACAATTTGTTTATATAGTGTCTATAATTATCAGGACATGATCCACGATTTTCTAGTACTTAAGTTTCAAATTTTTGGAAGAGCATAAAGAACGTTCTTGCTCGTGTAATTTTTTTTATTTAAGGAGTTTAGAGGGTTTATAATATTGATGATAATATATGTTTTTTGGTTATGCATAAACTATTTTCAGGATCAGAAGCTAGATCAGGGATAAATGCTGACTCTGTTTGTCCAGGGGTATGTCAACCCGGAGTTGAACCAGTCTGCAGTACACTCTGCGGTAACTTAGGGTATCCTCAAGGCTACTGTGAAGGCTTAACGTGTTGTTGCAACCAGTTCCCCTCCCCCCCCCACCCCCACCTCCCTAAACCCTTAATTAATTGATATTGTTTGTTAACTCTCGGTTAATGGTATTTTATCTTTTGAAATAAATATTAATAATGCTTTCTCATTTAAACACTTATAAAGTAAAACGTTTATGTAATATTTTCATAATTATTATGTCATGAAAACATTAATAAAGTAAATTCTAGATTATTGTTCCGTTTATATTTCTTGGTTTAAAAAGACAAGAGTTTATCACAACCTCACATAGATAACTTTAGAAGTAGAGAACTTGTTCCCTAAGAAACATAATTAACAATCTATTTCAGATTTGGTCTAGCATTAGAAGTAGAAGAAGACGAAGAGTATAGCAAAGAAGACGCAGAGAAACTCGTGCTACTACTTCTCAAGTACTTAGCCGTTTGCTGCATAGTAGAAGAAGACAAAGACTCATCTCTCCCTTCTCCGTTGTTATTACAACTCCCCGAGCAACCATTATTCCCACCACCTTTCATCGGTTCCTCTCTTTCTTGACGTATCTCACTGAGCATAGCAGCCACATCTTTCATTGTAGGCCTGTCTTCAGGTATCGGGTTCACGCAGAGAAGTGCAACTCCTAGCGTTTGCATCACCTCTTCTACTTCTGACTCTGGCCTCGCTTGTAGTCCCTGGTCGATTACTTGTATATCTCTGATCTTCTTGACCCAGTCTACTATGTGAAGTCCGTCTGGTATTGTTGGATCGATCGGTTCCTTCCCTGTTAATACCTCTAGAACCACGACTCCGTAGCTGTACACATCGCTCTTCTCTGTTATCTTCATTGAATATCCATATTCTGCATAGTACAATAGTCAAACAAATCTATTATGCCCGATTGATATATGTTGCTATCAACTTGAAATGGACATGTAATTTGAAAAGTTTCAACCAAATAAACGAGAATGTATTAAAATGTTATACTACTCTTATCGTAGAGTATATACGAGTAAAAAGATTTTTAAAAATTGTTAAAAATTGTTATAATCTTTTCAACCAACTTATATGTTAAAAAGATTCATGTTCTAGAAATAAAAATTGTTTCAAAAAAAATATTTTAAGGTTTTTATGCAATTTTATTATGTTAAATTGTAAACTTAAAAAAATTGATTGTATTTACTGAATTCTTGTTAGTTAAAAAATTATAGTTGCATAAAATAATGCATTTACAATCATAATTTAATATGTTTTTTTAATGTGAAAACTCTCAAACATACATATTTTTGACAGAAAGAGTGTTAAACTACTAATAAGGATTACAATAATGATTCAAGTCAGTGAACTAGTATCAAAATATAAATTTCGAAAGTACCTGGAGCTATGTAACCATAGGAACCAGCAATGGTTTTGGAAGAACGAGCAAAGTCGCCATCATCAACAAGCTTAGCAAGACCAAAATCTCCAATGTAAGGCTCAAAATCGGGGCCAATGAGAATATTATTAGCCTTGATGTCTCTATGAACAATGGGAGGAACACAATCATGATGCAAGTAAGCCAAACCCTGAGCTGCACCAAGTATAATCTTGTACCTAACCTCCCATCCTAAGCTACATTCGCCACTCCTCGCGTGAAGCAAGCTTCCTAAACTACCATTCGACATATAATCATACATAAGAAGTCTAGTGTTCTTGTTCCAGCAACATCCCAAGAACCTGACTATGTTCTTGTGTCTGATCGACCCAAGTGTCTTGACTTCAGCTGAGAATGAGTCTCGACCTCCTGATGTCTTGGCAACCGTCACCGTCACTGGCCAGAGCTTTTTCACTGCTATGACTTCTTGGTTAGGCATCTCTGCTCTATACACCACTCCAGAGCAGCCTTTCCCTATAACATTACCTTCTACCAAACACTTGAGTACATGTTCCACTGTGAAGCTGAGTTTCTGGAAAGGTGTGAACTGCCATGTCCATAGGTTCTCTCCCTTCTCTGAATCATTACCTTCCTGAATCATTTGCCTTGCGCGTAAAACCGCTAACACGCCTAGTACTGCTAGAACCGCTGTCACGCTGATAAGCAATCCAATGGCTATCTTGAGTCTTTGTGAGTGGGCAAAATCTCCACCGTGCTGGGTGTTCAACAGTGTGCTGTTACTGACAAAACAAGACCTTATACCTTTGGAACATAGTCCAGAGTTTCCTTCCATCTCCTCTGCTACAAGCTGTCTGAAAACCTTACTGTCTGGAAGATAACCAGAGAATCTGTTGTGAGAGATGTTCAGAGAAACTAAGTTTTCTAGACCGGACAACGCAAAGAGGTCCCCTGAAAGCATGTTGTGAGAAATGTCCAGCACGGATAACCGGTTAAGCGCTGAGATCCTGGCTGGGATAGAGCCATCTAATGAGTTCCAGCTCAAGTTCAAGGCAATGTCTAGATCTTGAATGTCAAAGAGTTCTTCTGGTATGCCTCCAGAGATGTTATTGCTGCTGAGATCAAGAAGCTGAAGATTCATGCAATGACCTAGAGACGGAGGGATCTCTCCATTGAAGGAGTTCTTACTGAGGATGAGCCGGTTAAGCGAAAGGAGCTGACCAAGACTATCAGGAAGCTTGCCAGTCAAGTCATTTGAAGAGACATCAAGTACTTGAAGCTTTGTTAAAGAAGATAAAGAGAGAGGGAGGGAACCTCTAAGAGTGTTGTTACTCAAGTTTAGCATTTGAAGTTGTAAACAGTTGCTTATCTCCCAAGGAACTGGACCGGAGAGACTGTTTTCAGACAAGTCTAGGAAGCTAAGGTTCTGAAGAAGCCCTATTTCTCTAGGGATCTCTCCGGTGATCTTGTTATTGACAAGCCTTAATCTGACAAGTGAAGTGCAGCTTCCGATCTCAGGTGGGATAACACCGGAGATGGAATTAGATATAAGCAAGAGCTTGGTCAGATTACGAAGCTGGAACAAACCAGGAGGTAAAGCACCAGTGAGAAGATTCTGAGACAAGTCAAGAGCTTGAAGATTCTGACAACCAGCTAACTCGGTCGGAATATTCCCTTCTAGCTTGTTCTGCCACCCCAAGAAGATGTTAAGCTCCTTGAGCAATCCAATCTCCGGCGGAATTAAACCGGAGATCTGATTAGCATCAATCTGCAACTGAACAAGCCTTGTGCAGTTGCTTAGAACAGAAGGTATTGACCCTGTGATGTTGTTGCTGCTAAGCATAAGCTCTTGGAGATTAGACAAGTTACCAAAAGACATAGGTATGGTTCCTGAGAAAGAGTTCATAGAGAGATCAACGGCGTTTAAGCTTTTGATGAATCCAATCTCTTCAGGGATGGGACCGTGAAGATCATTTTGCCATAGAAGCATCTTCTCTAGGTTTTGAAGTTGACCTAGCTCTCGTGGAAGCGTGCCAGACAAGCCATTGTCGTATAGAAACATATTGATAAGCTCAGAGCAGTTTCCAAGCTCTTTAGGGATCTCTCCTGAGAGCATTGTTGAATAGACTGATATAGTCTCGAGCTTGCTTAGTTGACCTAACGTGACTGGCAAGTTGCCTGATATTTTCGTGGCCGCGAGCCCTAGAACCGTTAGGCTCCCACAGTTTCCGATCTCCTCTGGGATCTTCCCTGAAAGCTCCGAGTTTCCTCCGGCTCTAAGGCTCTCGAGCGTCGAGATCTTCCCGAGCTCGGACGGGAGGATCCCTGATAAGAAGTTGTCGAAAATATCGAGATTCTTGAGAGACACGCAACCTCCGAGTTCAGGTGGGATCTTTCCGGTGAGGCCATTGGAGTTTAAGATGAGCTCTTGGAGGTTCTTGAGCTTCCCTAGAGTCGAAGGTATCTCACCAACGAGGCTGTTTGAGCTTAAGTCGATGACTCTGAGCTGAGAACAGTCTCCGACGTCGGAGGAGATACTTCCGGTGAGATTGGTGTTGGAGATGACGAGTTTCTGAAGTGAGGTAAAGGTAGAGATGTTAGGAGGGAAAGGTAAAGCTAGCTGAAGAGAGACGACATTGATCTCTGTAACGAGGTTGTCGGAAGAGGAGCAAGTGATGTAAGGCCAGTGACATGGGTCTGAATCAGAAGGGTTCCAGCTTGAAAACGCTGTCGGTGGCGGAGAGTTCGAGCTGCGAAGCCAAGAAACCAACGCAGCGACTTCGTTGCTCGATGCAGAAGCCGAGGAGATGAAGAAAGGTAGAAACAGAGAGAAGAAGAGTGTAACAGTTAAGACCTTTCTTGGAATCGGCATTTGTTAAGACAAGATTTGTTTTCCCCTTTGGCTCTCAAATCCAAAACCAGTCTTCTCGGTTCTGCATCGATTTTGAGTCTCTCTCTCTCTTTCTCTCTCTCTTTGGCGTAGGGTTTAAGGGAGCTTTCACTTTAGAGAAGTAAATGAACTTCATATGCTCTGTCTTTTTCTTTTACCTCGAGGTTCTGTTTTTATCTGAATAATCAATTACTGTCATTAACTTTTTCTTTAAAGTATGTTTGCTGAGACAACCGTCTAATGACAAATAGTCCATAGATTAAACTTACCGTTGTTAGTTTTGGCATCTTTGGAAAATAATGTATTATTTATGTATATGTTTTAGCATTTTTTTGACCCATAAGAAAAATGTTGGAAGTATTAAAAACGACCAAGAGTTAATAGTTTTGTTACCTTTTTATGCAATTTAACTAAAAATACAAAAACTGAACTTGAAAAACTGTAATTACAAGATTAAGATAGAAGAAAAAACGAAGGGCATGTGGTTTTGCATAGTTTTCCTCAAATGAGTCAGGATTGTGAGTTGGTTTGTTTTCGAGACCTGAGCCAGAGCGTTTAAGATTCTTCCTCGTTTGAAGTAAACCGCGTCTATTATTGTATTAGTATAATAACGTTTCATTTATTAAGGAAAAGAAAAACAATTGGTAATGATAATAAGTTTTGAATATTGATGGATTTTGTTATCACAATGTATTACTTTATTTCAGTGTCATGATCTTTTTAGAAGAGAAAAAACATTAGTTGTAACTTTTTTCTCGAATATAATGTATTTATAGACAGGGCCAGCTCAATAGTTTCATATTCCTTTTTAAACTTAATATTGATTTCAAGTTTTCAATAAATATTTTTTCTTTAAAAAGATACTATAAGTAGTTTTTATAATAAAAATTGTGATGGAAACAAAAACATATTCATTAAAAATATCTTTTTGCCTCTTTTTTATTATTTTTAAAATAAAATAATATATTTTAAAAAAAAATCAGGTCTTTAACTATTAAAGAATCGGAGAGACATTGGATTGGATCCATAACGGTCGCATAATTTGTCCCTCCACTTAAAGGCGCTCTTGTTTACAGACAGACCCTAATGGATTTTATTACTATATGAAATCTCGATATTGGGTTTTTAGCAACAAAAAATGGATATTGGGCTTCAGTGCATAATATTATGGCTGGCTAAATCTGTTTCTGAATGTTCAGAACCTAGTTTGAAGCTTTTCTAAAATAGTCTAGAAATGTTAAAATGTCTCCTAAATGACAAAGGGTGTGTCATGCTCATACAATTTTTTTTTTTGGTAAAATGCTCATACAATTTTTGTCAGAAGGAATCTGTTTTGAGAGTATTGATTGAACTTCAAGCAAGTAAACCTTTATGAATGGCCAAAGTTAACAAGGGAAACCAACGAGATAAGCAAACATCATTGTGTTGATGTAATCGCATTACTGGTGAAAGTAAACAAGAAGACGGAATACACTTTCCTGAGACAAAAGTGCCTTTTTTTTTAACAACGAGACAAAAGTGCCTAATTGTTCGTAGTCTGTTATTTCCTTGCTCGCACAAGATATATGTGATCTTTTCTAGTGAGCATTGTCACGCACATATATAATTATTATATGGGACTTTAGATTGGCTTGGATCACAGACTCACAGATAATTTAAGTTGTAAGTAAAATTATAAATAGGGTTATCCATAGAAGAGTAAATTAAACTTTTTTTTTTTGTAGATTAAAAAATTAAAGTATAACTTTACATCGTAGACTGTTGTAGAAATCATGGTGCTTGACAATTGTAAAAACAATAACAGGTATAACTATCAGAGCCTGGTGGCTTCTCAATGCAAGTTCCGAACCCTTTTAACGTATTAAAACACACTTGCCTGCACTTTGCCAACAAACATTCTTTCCCTGGCATAAGTTCTTTGTTGCATCTCTTTTGAGCCTCAGTTTTAGGAACGACCAGTAACACTGTAGCCAAATTTTAAACAATTTAAATACAACTGCTTCTATATCGACATAGTTATGATAATATAAATAAACAGACAATTTACCTGAGAAGAGAACCATCAAAACCATAAAATAAGAAACAAATTGCTTGGACATGATGAAAGTGTTTTTATATGTTTTTAGTATTTCTTAAGATGTATTGTAATATCTGTTTTTTCTTTCACCAAGAATCTGTCTTATATACTACTCCACCTCAGAGTCAAACAATATCATGGTAATAAAAATGTATCAACTGAAACAATATGTATTTAATAAAATGTATTTAATTTAGCGTTTGGAATTATGGTCATTAATTATCTAACTAAACATAATTCAACTAATAGAAAAATAATTTGCAGAATATAACGTAGTATCATACAGTATAAAAAGCAATAAATTTTATATTAAAATTTGAAACATCATGTAATTTGAAACAAAAAAAATCTTCAAAACATCATCTATTAAAAACAGAATAAGTGTTAAATGTCTTGACAATTACAGTTCTGAATATTATTTGTTGACTGAAATTTTCAATTTTCATGTCTTTTGTTGACCATCATGATAAATGCGTTGTTTTAGTCGTAACTCTAATTACATGTGTTTTTGTGTATGGGTGTGAGCACAAAATAAGTATAATCTCCGTTTAAAAAAATACTAGTACCATTTCTCAAGGAAAATTACATGTGACGGCCACAGGTAGACACATCATCAGTTCATCACTATCGACCACAACACTTCCATTAGACACGGCCAGAGCTGATGCAGACCCTTGAAGATGTTTGCGCAATGAGTTAAGTGTGTTCAGGCCCAACTCTTCACTCGTGTTTTGGGCTGAGACTGAGAGTGGTCTTCTTTTGAGACATTCTTGGTTGAACTGCAGGCTTTGCCAACAATATTTCACAAAATCAACAGATTTATCGAACCTGAATACCCAAGATATTCAAGTAGTCTAAAAATTACATTGCTTAAAACAAATTAAATTAATTGAGGTAGTGTGACATGTTAGGAGAAGCGTTTGGTAAAGCAATTTTAATGAAAGAGAAGCAAGCCATTGGCCAAACCTATCTTATCAACAACATAACACGACATTGACAATGATATTAAGGCCCATTCTTTAATTCACTCTCATGTGCTTGCTGTCTCCTCTCACGTGGTTTCACCACCTTCACATCCGCTCTTATTCCCATCGAGACGATAATACCCCACACCTATCAATTATTATTAGGGATGTTCTCGTCAAGCACCAAATGGGGTTAGTCTGGTTCACATCTTTTTTAATTCCGGTTTGTGATCTCTATGGTTTTGTCGGACTTAGTCATGCCCAACCAACATGTACCAGACTTAGCCTAATAAAGGCTACTGGCCAAGCTTAGATCTAATAATAACATGCCAGACCTTGGCCAGTCGACGAGGACTTCACTAACATTATGCATTACAATCAATAAATGTCACAGCATTCCACAAATAACTGCTATGTCTTGGACTCTTGTTTATACTCCTTGTTCTAAAACGCGGGCGCCTAGCGAGTCGGCTACCGGTTAGGCGTTTGACGGATGTTCACTGCCACGATTTGATCAAATTGGCTGAACTAATCGGGAACCCGATTAATAATTTAAAAATCGAATTTAAACCAGTAACTATTGGACTTTTGAGACATAATGCGGCCCATAAAATAGGCCCAATTGTCTGTAAAAATAAGAATCCTTCTCTATGTATATATAGGAGACTCCAAGACTCGTCACAGACATAAGTAGCCGATGTGGGACAAATATAAGTCAATTTTAATTTTTTTTTCCTAATTCGCGCTTATTTAATAAAAAAGAAATGATGCTTCATCTAAAGCGTCGAACACTCTACCTGTTACAGCAGCAAATGCTTCCCGAACCGCTGGACTATCTCGGTTCTACATTAAGATTTCACATGTTTTAATATATATATGTATATTTATAATTAAAATATATAAAAACTAGGCTCCGCGTATACCCCGATTAATCTCCGATTTTTTTATAACTCGTTAGGCCCGGGATCACCGCCCGACTAGCGCCTAGCATAGTTCCGAACAGGGTTTATACTTCTTCTGTGATAACATTTTTTTGTTATACAAATAATTTATTTTAGCATTTCAACGCATTCTATATTTATTATAAATTAATTTCAAAATTTATTAATTGTGTAAATAATTTAATTTATTTCAAATAATATTAATTAAATAGATATAATTAATTAAACCTAAATATACTTTAATTATATTTTCTTAACTTCTGTGAAAATATCAAAATGTCACTTATACAAGAGAGGGAGTACTTGTAAAACCAATGAATTGGTGAACTTCAAGTTTATGTAATCATCGTTGTGAGGAGATATTAAGATGAGATAGTAAGGAAGAGTTCCAACTTTGCTTGCCTTTTATAGATACATCAATCAAAATATAAGATGGTGGTACAACAAGAATATAAGCATACAACTTTTATAATACAGTTGAGGCAGTTTTTTTAAATCAAGCCTCGGACATTTCAATAGTGTGCTATTGCCACGTATAAATGCAAAGAACCCCAAAAGAAAATTAATTAGTAAGTGTTAACACCGGCGACCAGCTCTGCAATTAAGAGCACCGGCATTGGAGGTGATGACGCCGACAAGGGAAGATGATTTGGCTGCTAAACTTGAAGCTCTAGCGTAACTAGCTCCAAGCCCTGATCCAGAACGTGTGAAGAAAGCACCGTTTAGGAAAAGGTCTCCTTCTGATCTCCAGTTCCAGTGCTTCCATTGCCACTCCCCTGCATAGTCTCTCTTTGTCACCTGCCCACACAGAATAGATCCTATCAGCAAAACTGTATAGGAACCCGCAGTGATAACTTGTGTTCCTACAGCTTTTGATGTTTGGAAGAAAGTAAGCACCTCTTTAGCAAACCGGTTGCTCGGAGCAAGATATCTGTTTCCCTGGCTGTTGATGGTGGGACTCGCACTGCCACCAATTGCATACATTTCCCAGTGCGTGTAGTCATTGTTAACTACATGGAAATATCCATGCCTACACCTGGAATTAAAAAAATGTTCATTCTTTAATCTTCTAAATCTAACAACCTACCCAATGAGACAAATCCAAATGAGGAGTAACATCCTAAACCATTCAAAATATGTACCTTGGCATCCTCTGGATAAGGCCCTCACCAAAATGGTTGTAAGCAATAGTAACCTGCATCACTTTGTCCCTTGTGTAGGTGTCACTATGCCCCAGCAACATAACCTGTCAAGCAAGTTCCTTTATCATTACTACCAAAACCCAAAAATCCAAACCGTTCTTATTTCTCTGAATCCAAAAAAACTTAGAATCTAGAACCCATTGAGTACATGAATCTCCAAAATACGATTTAGATACCTAAAATATTAGTTATAATTAGTTTTAAAATAATAATATATTTTTGTAAACTAAAAATATTCAAAAAACTGAATTCCCCGAATATTTTTATCTGAATTATATGAAATTATTCAAATTACCTAATATTTTAATCTGAACAAACTGAACTATCCTGATATTTTATCTAAAAATCTGAATTATCCAAAATTATTCCAAAAACCTGAACCAAACCGGATTTATTTTGGGTATCAGCTAGTTCCAAATTTTTTTTACAAGAACCGAGAAAACCGGGAAAAAAACTCCAACAAACCAATTGAAGCTTTTACCTCGTTGTGGTGGGTGAAGTAATTATTGGAGATAGTAATAGCCGTGGAAGACATCACAGCATCAATAAGCCCATCAGCACAACTCGAAAGCGAGTTATGATCAATCCAAATATGACTCGACCCAAAGATCGAGATCCCATCGCCATCCGCCATCGTCCTCCACCCGTAATGCGACGGGGAGCTTCTCACCATCGCGTTACCCGTCGGCTTGCAGTCATGTATATGGACCCCGTGGATGATGATGTTCGTCACGTACTGGATCGTGACGCACGCGCCGTTGGCGATGTGCACGTTGGCGCCGCGGCCGTCGATGGTCTTGAAGCTGTTCATGATGAGCTCTTCTCTCAGGGTTATGACCATGTCGCGCTTGAAGACGATCCAGAGCGGCTCGTCCTGGATCACGGCGTGGCGGAGGGTCCCCGGGGTCGGGTTCACCGGGTTGTCGTCGCCCGGGTCGGAGACGACGTAGTAGCGGCCGTCGCGGCCGCCGATCGCGTTGCGGCCGAATCCGATCGAGCAGTCGGCGAGGTGCTTGCGGCGGAGTTTCCATTTGCGATCGCAGCGCCAGCAGTCGTCGATGGGGTTGCCGGTGGAGCAGGAGAAGTAGCCGAGTCGTCTCCGCTCTGTGCTGTTACGGGTGCTCCTGAAACATCAAAGCCGGTTTAGTCGAACCGAAATAATTGTTTTATAAATTAATTTGATATGATTAACCGAGATTAAACCAATAGTTGTTATTAGGTGGGCCACTTAATGCGTCGGTGGGAACGTTCTTATGCATTGATTGGCGCAGGAATTATTTAATTTACGAATAAAAGTCATATCTTTTTAGTTTCTAGAAGCAAAACAAAAGAAAATTGTTAAAATATTAGAGAAACGAAGTTGAACTCCAAAATACTCTCAGCAATTAGCTTAATTGCAACATTTTTAGTATTTGCGATCAATACAGGTTTTGAGATTTTGGAAATTACATATAGTTTAGTAAGAATTTTAATCAGTTTTTTTAAATATTAATTGTATATATACAATCTGTATAGTTTAGTAAGAATTTTAATCAGTTTTTTTTTTAAATATTAATTGTATATATACAATCTGTAAAATTCTGAAGATCTTAAATCAATATTTTACTTATCAAAAAAATTCACTTATCAATATCTTAAATTTCTACAAAAAATTAAGCTAATGTATCACGTGTTTATCTCCGTGAATCCGTGATGTTCAAAATGATAATAAGTTTCACATAACTGCTTCTGTATACTATTGGTGCCAATTGAAATGGTTCTAAAGAACACTACACGAGGCATTTGCATGGGCTGGTCGCAGTTCACTATTACTAACGATTAGGTGTTTGTTGGAACATTTACACATGCTTTTCTCCGAAACAAAAACATTACACGTGTTCTTTTGGACCAATGTGTCTAATAATTCCATAAGATTTTTCGCAAGCAATAATATTTATTACTTTATATTTTTCTTGTTTTATTTCAATGATGCAACTATATGATCTGGTGGCATTGCATTTAATGAGAAAATCTCACCCAAATCTATAACCAAATGAGCCCATCCATGTACATCAGTACATGATGTTTTGGTGTTTGGTCCACCGCCAGAACTCTGAAACGCTCGGTAAGGATGAGCATAAAGAATTTATCTTAACTAATTATTTTCCTACACCATTTTTTATCTTTCGCCTTTCACGTACATACTACAAGTATAAGTTATCTCGAATTGCGTCTATATCTCGAGGTGTGGTGTTTTCCCCTTTGACCAGAATGTATTAAATTTCTTACAGAAGTGCCATGTGAGTACTCTGCTCCACATAAATACAACTTACCAGTTTTCTGAATTTTTTCCTTAATTAATTCCAATAGAAAATCAACACGAATTTATCCAACCAAACGTGTAGGTTAAGTGTAGTTTATTGTTTTATACTAATAAGTACCCAACTGCAATTGAAGAAACAGATACGTACCTCCTATTTAAGAATTAGCAAACAGACATTATAATTACTAGTATGCTAATAAAGCTAAAACACAACCAACTGTATATAGGGTTTTTTGAAGCAACAGAAAAACTCACATGTCCACCATGGCAGCTACTTCGTCTGGATTATCAACTGCATGTTCATGCCATGTTTCATTAGACCTGAAATCAATTAATTAATTCATTAATTACAACAGAATTACATTTACTATCTCTAACCCAACATGAAACAACTCAATTATAAAAACTATTTACTAAGCCTCGATCGCTAATTCATTACTAGTATACAAATTGAATTGTTGCATTGGTAGTTAGTAATAAAACATTGGTGTTTGAGACACGGATCTGTACATGGTCGATAGAAAGATCCTGAACTACAAGAATTTTGAGATTACAAAATCAAGTTATGCAGATCAGTAATTCAAAGAAAAAGAGTTGTCGTGTTCTACCAGAAAATTTTCAGTTGCTGCTGGAGATTCAATGCTACGTTCTTTGAACCAGATCACGTAAAACAATTAACCCCATACTGAGCTAAGAAAATTTCGATATAATAACAATTAATCACCTGGTGGAATCGACGCCAGTGAAGAGCATTGATGATAGGAGTAATGCAGAAGCGAAGAGGACAAGTACTTGGGTGATACCCATTGTTCTTCCTCTGCTCTGTGGTGTTTCTTTGTCTCTGTCTGATGCAGAGGCTTTTGTCGGTCTATTGTATTCCAAGAAGGAAGGAGAAAAGATGAAAAGAGTTTAAGAAGGGCTCTAGTGGGAGGTGTTGTTTTATAGGAGAAAATGGCCGGGACATATTCTACTAGAATAATGTTTGACCTAATTAATTATTTTAAACAAAATATTATACAACTTCATTAAATTGATTTTGTTATAATTATGACAATAACTCAAAAAGGCCGCATAATGAAATAAATATTTCACCATAGTTGTAGAGATATTTTACACAATTCATAATGTCCGTGATGTGACAAGAGACAAATGATACAATAACAGAAAGATAGGTTGTACAAACTGTTAATCAAAGTGGAAATTTTAATGATAGTTGATGTTATAATTGTAAATTTTTCACATTTTTCATATGTTGTACTTACTAAAACAATATACGTTTCACATAATATAAAGTTTAGTATCAACCAAAATGTATACTTCTATTCTGGGAAAATACGCTAAATGGACAAAGTTGGGGTACTATTTTTAATTGGGATCTGTTTTATTTGATTAGTTATTATTACGTTCGACTAATAATCATAGATGAACCACTTCTCTGTTTGTTCTATTGCCTAATCATATCCAAAGTTTTAATAACCAAATAACAAAACAAACCGAGCTTTTTCTACTTTCCAATTTTCATCTCCTTGCTATTTAATTTTCTCATTGGCATCCCTCTTTCTATCACGTGCGGTAGGCCAGGTATATCATGTGCCGGACGGCTGTTCATTCCGACACGTTCGTCTCATAAAAGTCTCCACGTTATTGTTTAACATAAACACATGTATATAGAAATCTTCTCGTCAGCGGCGAATGTCCGGAAAACACGCCGGTGATTAGCTCAACGTGGCAGATTACAAAATCAAACCCAATCAAACTTGCGTGTATTACCTTGAAGACCCAATCATCGTCGTTTGCATATATTTTTCCTACTGTATTTTTTTAAGAAAACGTTAAGATTCGGCCTCTGTTAACTATAACCGTACATATTTATACAGCTACATAATGGATTTTTATAATAAAAATGGTTTCTACCAAAATGGACAAACATACAGGCTTTTGAAAGAAGATAGAGAATTAAGCAAAAGCTTACTATGAGAACCTAAAACATAATTAGAATATTTAAACCAAAAAATTATACTTAGATTAGAGGTGAAAATACAGAAGCAAATGATCAAGAGTTCTTTTCTTTTAGTTGAAGAGTCTATGACCTCCTCGTCCTCTTCTGCCACGGTTTCCACAGTCTCTCACCGCCATGACAGCTACATGATGGTGCCAAGAAAGAAAAAGTTAAAGGATGTAAAGCAAAATTGATTTAAATAAAGGTATTATCAACCGCTAGAATATTTCTCATAATTGTAGTAATGAAATAAATAGAGAAAATAGTAAAGAAGAGAAACGCAAACGAACTTAATTTTTATGTTAAAAACTCAAAAGCATGATATTTTGTGTCTTCTTCTTATTGGTTTCTTTTTTTATTTGTACTAGGGATTAACCCGGGCTACGCCCGGAATTTTTATTTTTTTTTTCTAATTTAAGTTGTTAAATTATTTATATTTAGGTTATGATACATATTTATATAAATGTTAAGATGCATGTCATAATTAAAATTTATTTTTAAATTTTAACAAGTTAAATTAACATATTTTTTACTATTTATATATTTTTTTGTAATTTTGTTGGCTATCTAGTTATCATATTTAGCAAAACTATCTGTTGAGTGTTGGAATAAATGTTTAAGATATTTAATTAAACTGCAAAGTATTTTCGGATCGACCACATGCTCGACAATCGATCGATCCGTAAAAAGATGGTCGATCTCCTTGGCCAGGTAAGTACAATTTTAGCAAAAATATCTTTGATTTTCAAATATTAAGTATATAACTATTCTTTTGAATATTTTTTTTGAATTGTATTTTTTGATTAAATTATTGTATTATAATGTTTATGTAAATATTTTTTGTGATGTTTGAATTTGTGCTGTTAGTTTGCTTAACCTAGATGATATTGATGTTTAACAATTTTTTTTTCTGGAAATAGAAAATAATGATATATCAAAACGTATCTAATACTTGTTAAATGATATTATAATGTAAATTACATCCATTATTTGAAAATAACCATTTGTTGTTTTTATTTTTTTTAAATCAGAAATTATTTTTATTTAAAAACATTATTCATATATAATATAATAGTTTAAGTTTGGAAGATTAATCTATATATATAAATTATGTATATTTTTTTTAAAAAAAAATTAAGATATTATATATTGAGTAACTGAATAAAAGCTGAATTTCTTATCTTGAAAATGAAACATTTATATTTTTGTCTTCATGTTATACTCACCAGTCCAGCATTGATATTTATAACTCAGTATGTTTTTTAAAAAAACTTAGTTTTAAGTAATAAATGAATTTAATAAATTAAATTCATCACCTATAATGTTCTGTAAACTATATTTGAAAATTCTCTAAAATTATATTTTAAGCATAATATTACTATTATTTAATTTAAGTTATTTTAAGCATAATATATGCTAACCAAACTTAAATTATATTTACAATAGGACCATCCTAAACCGGTTTATAAACCAAAAACAATATTAAACCAACATGAACCAATACCTGATTTGGCGAGGAAAGAAGTGTTTCGGGATAAACGCTTGAATGGTTATTAACTGTAATGGTTTGATCATGAAAGAGTAATATGAATATTAACAATAAAATTATGGATTAGATTAATTTAAATTTGTAAGAATACCTTTGAGTCTATGAAAAGCAATTCAATTTCCATGAATAAGTTTGGCTTTTGGAAGTTGCGGGTTTTCCAACAATGAATCCACCTAACAAAAAGTTCGTTGTTATAAAAAATCTCCTTCAAGGTCATTAAAGGTTTTTGGGACGGCAAGAGTTGATGGTGGAACCATTTTTTTGCTCGAGTACTTTGAAGTTTTCCTTAATAGTGTGAGGTTGATGTTGATGGAATAATGAATTTTATAGGGACTTTCTTGTTGTAAAACTATACATTTTTATTTTTTTTTGTTTAATGTGGTATTTCCATTTTTATATAATTTACTACCATTTTAAGATAGATGTACATTTTAAGATAGATGTTTAAATCTTAATGTACTTTTTCCATTTTTAAAAATGTTTATTTCCATTTCTTATATTTTTTATTTACGTAATATCTATATTTATATTTTATATTTTAAAATAGATATTTAAATCTTAATGTACTTTTTCCATTTTTTTTTAAATTGTGTATTTACTTATATTATATATTTTACATTTTAGGATAGATGTTTAATGCTTAATGAACTTTTTCCATTTAAAAAAAAAAATTGTGTATTTACTTATTATTATATATATAATTCACATATTATATATTTACATTATTTACTTATTATTTATTTTCCTGTATATGTATTTCCATTTCTTGTCCTTTTTATTTACTTAATATCTCTATTTTACATTTTAAGATAGATGTTTAAATCTTAATGTACATTTTCCATTTTCTTTAAATTGTATATTTCCATTTGTTATACTTTCTATTTACGTAATATCTATATTTTAAATTTTAAGATATATTTTAAAATCTTAATGTAATTTTCCATTTTTAAATTGCGTATTTACTTATATTATATATTTACTTATTATTTATTTTTCTTTATATTGTGTATTTCTATTTCTTATACTTTCTATTTACTAATAATTTTATATTTTAAGATAGATTTACATTTTAAGATAGATGTTTAAATACTAATGTACTTTTTCCATTTTTTTAAATTGTGTATTTCCTTTTCTTATACTTTCTATTTGCGTAATATCTATATTTTACATTTTAAGATAGATGTTTAAATATTAATATACTTTTTTCATTGTTTTTAAGTTGTGTATTTCTTTTTCTTATACTTTCTATTTACTTAATATCTATATTTTACGTTTTAAGATAGATGTTTAATATTTAATGTACTCTTTCCATATTTTAAAAATTGTGCATTTACTTATTATTGTATATATAATTCATATATTTATATATTTATAATATTTACTTATTATTTATTTTTTTATATATTGAGTATTTCTCTTTCTTATACTTTATATTTATTTAATATCTACATTTTATATTTTAAGATAGATGTTTAAATCTTAATGTTTTTTTCCATTTTTAATGTAAAACGGCAATGTTTAATAGAAGAACTTGGACAAATAGTCAAATAGATATATTTATGTTTTTTTTTTCTTTTTTTATAAAATGGTAGTGTTACATTATGGAGATAAGCCATTTTTTTTAGTGAAAAATGGTAATCTTACATATGCTTAATGTAGATTTTCCATTTTTTTATGTTGTATGTTTACATATTTTTGTTATTTTTAAATGTAAAATGGTAATCTTACATATGTTTAATGTAGTATTTCTATTTTTTATGTTGTATGTTTACATATTATTTATTATTTTCGAAAATATATATAATGTGTTTTTTTTTACAAAATGGTAATGTTACATTACGGAGATAAGCCGTCTTTGTTTTAGTGAAAAATGGTAATCTTACATATGTTTAATGTAGTTTTTCCATTTTTTATGTTGTATGTGTACATATTTTTGTTATTTTTAAATGTAAAATGGTAATCTTACATATGTTTAATGTAGTATTTCCATTTTTTATGTTGTATGTTTACATATATTTATTATTTTCGAAATTAAATATAATGTTTTTTGTTTTTTTTTATAAAACGGTAATGTTACATTATGGAGATAAGCCGTCTTTTTTTTAAGTGAAAATGGTAATTTTACATATGTTTATTGTAGTTTTTCCATTTTTTATGCTGTATGTTTACATATTATTTATAATTTTCGAAAATTAGTAATATTAAAATGTAAAACTATATTTTATGCCACGTGTCATCTTTCGGGATAAGTTTTTTTGCTGATGTGGACGCTCTATAGAGCCTCAAAAGGTCCCTTTTATTAGTAAGGAAGGTCCCTTTTATTAGTAAAGATTATTTTTCTTTATATTGTGTATTTCTATTTCTTATACTTTCTATTTACTAATAATTTTATATCTTAAGATATATTTACATTTTAAGATAGATGTTTAAATACTAATGTACTTTTTCCATTTTTTTAAATTGTGTATTTCCTTTTCTTATACTTTCTATTTACTTAATATCTATATTTTACATTTTAAGATAGATGTTTAATATTTAATGTACTCTTTCCATATTTTAAAAATTGTGCATTTACTTATTATTGTATATATAATTCATATATTTATATATTTATAATATTTACTTATTATTTATTTTTCTATATATTGAGTATTTCTCTTTCTTATACTTTATATTTAGTTAATATCTATATTTATATTTTAAGATAGATGTTTAAATCTTAATGTTTTTTTTCATTTTTAATGTAAAACGGCAATGTTTAATAGAAGAACTTGGAAAAATAGTCAAATAGTTATATTTATGTTTTTTTTTCTTTTTTTATAAAATAGTAGTGTTACATTATGAAGATAAGCCTTTTTTTAGTGAAAAATAGTAATCTTATATATGTTTAAAGTAGTTTTTCCATTTTTTTATGTTGTATGTTTACATATTTTTGTTATTTTTAAATGTAAAATGGTAATCTTACATATGTTTAATGTAGTATTTCTATTTTTTATGTTGTACGTTTACATATTATTTATTATTTTCGAAATTATATATAATATTTTTTTTTTACAAAATAGTAATGTTACATTATGCAGATAAGCCGTCTTTTTTAGTGAAAAATGGTAATCTTACATATGTTTAATGTAGTTTTTTCATTTTTTATGTTGTATGTTTACATATTATTTTTTAAAAATAAAAATGTAAAATGGTAATCTTACATATGTTTAATGTAGTATTTCTATTTTTATGTTGTATGTTTACATATATTTATTATTTTCGAAATTATATATAATATTTTTTGTTTTTTTACAAAACGGTAATGTTACATTATGGAGATAAGCCATCTTTTTTTTTAAGTGAAAAATGACCATTTTACATATGTTTAATGTAGTTTTCCATTTTTTATGCTGTATGTTTACATGTTATTTATAATTTTCGAAAATTAGTAATATTAATATATAAAACTATATTTTATGCCACGTGTCAACTTTCGGGAGAATTTTTTTTTGCTGATGTGGGCGCTCTATGGAGCCTCAAGAAGTCCATTTTATTGCTATTGTATATATAATTCATATATTTATATATTTATAATATTTACTTATTATTTATTTTTCTTTATATTGAGTATTTCTCTTTCTTATACTTTATAAGTAGTTAATATCTATATTTTATATTTTAAGATAGATTTTAAATCTTAATGTTTTTTTCCATTTTTAATGTAAAACGGCAATGTTTAATAGAAGAACTTGGACAAATAGTCAAATAGTTATATTTATGTTTTTTTTTTCTTTTTTTATAGGTAATGTTACATTATGCAGATAAGCCGTTTTTTTTAGTGAAAAATGGTAATCTTACATATGTTTAATGTAGTTTTTCCATTTTTTTTATGTTGTATGTTTACATATTATTGTTATTTTTAATGTAAAATGGTAATCTTACATATGTTTAATGTAGTATTTCCATTTTTATGTTGTATGTTTATATATTATTTATTATTTTCGAAATTATATATAATGTCTTTTGTTTTTTTTTATAAAACGGTAATGTTACATTATGGAGATAAGCCGTCTTTTTTTAAGTGAAAAATGGTAATTTTACATATGTTTAATGTAGTTTTTCCATTTTTTATGATGTATGTTTACATATTATAATATTTTTTTTTACAAAATAGTAATGTTACATTATGGAGATAAGGTGTCTTTTTTTAGTGAAAATGGTAATTTTACATATGTTTAATGTAGTTTTTTCATTTTTTATGTTGTGTGTTTACATATTATTTTTAAAAAATAAAAATGTAAAATGGTAATCTTACATATGTTTAATGTAGTATTTCCATTTTTTATGTTGTATGTTTACATATATTTATTATTTTTGAAATTATATATAATATTTTTTTTTATAAAACGGTAATGTTACGTTATGGAGATAAGCCGTCTATTTTTTAAGTGAAAAATTGTAATTTTACATATGTTTAATGTAGTTTTTCCATTTTTTATGATGTATGTTTGCATATTATAATGTTTTTTTACAAAATAGTAATATTACATTATGGAGATAAGCCGTCTTTTTTAGTGAAAATGGTAATTTTACATATGTTTAATGTAGTTTTTTCATTTTCTATGTTGTAAAATGGTAATCTTACATATGTTTAATGTAGTATTTCCATTTTTTTATGTTGTATGTTTATATATATTTATTATTTTTGAAATTATATATAATGTTTTTTGTTTTTTTTTATAAAACGGTAATGTTACATTATGGAGATAAGCCGTCTTTTTTTAAGTGAAAAATAGCAATTTTACATATGTTTAATGTAGTTTTTCCATTTTTTTATGATGTATGTTTACATATTATTTATAATTTTCGAAAATTAGTAATATTAAAATGTAAAACTATATTTTATGCCACGTGTCATCTTTCGGGAGAAGTTTTTTTGCTTATGTGGACGCTTTATGGAGCCTCAAAAAGTCCCTTTTATTAGTATAGATTCTAATATTACGATAAATATTTAATTTAATATTTAATTTAATATTTCTATTTCTTATATTGTGTATTTAGTTATTATTTATTATACTATACATTTTTCAGATATATGTTTAATTTAGTTTTTTTATTTCTTAATTATATATTTACTTATTCTTTATTTTTCTTATATTGTATATTTACTTATTATTTTTTAATGCAATGTTTCTATTTCTTATATTGTTTATTTACTTATTATTTATTTTCTATTTTTGAAATAATAATGTCACGTGTCATATTTTGAGAGAATTTTTTTCCGCTGATGTGGACGCCCTACGGAGTCTCAAAAGGTCCCTTTTATTAGTATAGACTAGGGATTAACCCGGGCTACGCCCGAGATTTTATTTTTTTCTAATTTAAGTTGTTAAATTATTTATATTTAGGTTATGATATATATTTATATAAATGTTAAGATGCATGTCATAATTAAAATTTATTTTTAAATTTTAACACGTTAAATTAACATATTTTTTACTATTTAAATATTTTTTGTAATTTTGTTGGATATCTAGTTATCATATTTAGCAAAACTATCTGTTGAGTGTTGGAATAAATGTTTTAGATATTTAATTAAACTGCAGAGTATTTTCGGATCGACCACATTCTCAACAATCGATCGATCCGTAAAAAGATGGTCAATCTCATTGGCCAGGTAAGTACAATTTTAGCAAAAATATCTTTGATTTTCAAATATTAAGTATATAACTATTCTTTTGAATATTATTTTTTTGAATTGTATTTTTTGATTAAATTATTGTATTATAATGTTTATGTAAATATTTTTTGTGATGTCAGTATACTTAACCTAGATGGTATTGATGTTTAACAATTTATTTGATTCTGGAAATAGAAAATAATGATATATCAAAACATATCAAATACTTGTTAAATGATAGTATAATGTAAATTACATCCATTATTGGAAAATAACCATTTGTTGTTTTTATTTTTTTTAAATCAGAAATTATTTTTATATTAAAAACATTATTCATATATAATATAATAGTTTAAGTTTGGAAAATTAATATATATATATATATATAAATTATGTATATTTTTTAAAAAATAATTTAAGATATTATATATTGAGAAACTGAATAAAAGCTGGATATGTTTAATGTAGTATTTCTATTTTTATAAAAAATGGTAATCTTACATATGTTTAATGTAGTATTTCTATTTTTATGTTTAATGTAGTATTTCTATTTTTATGTTGTATGTTAAAAATAAAAAATAAAAATGGTAATCTTACATATGTTGTAAAAATAAAAATAAAAATGAATAAAAATAAAAAATGGTAATCTTACATATGTTTAATGTAGTATTTCTATTTTTATGTTGTATGTTTACATATATTTATTATTTTCGAAATTATATATAATGTTTTTGTTTTTTTTTATAAAACGGTAATGTTACATTATGGAGATAAGCCGTCTTTTTTTTAAAGTGAAAAATGATAATTTTACATATGTTTAATGTAGTTTTTCTATTTTTTATGTTGTATGTTTACATATTATTTATAATTTTCGAAAATTAGTAATATTAAAATGTAAAACTATATTTTATGCCACGTGTCATCTTTCGGGAGAAGTTTTTTTGCTGATGTGGACGCTCTATGGAGCATCAAAATGTTAGTTTTTCCATTTTTTATGCTGTATGTTTACATATTATTTATAATTTTCGAAAATTAGTAATATTAAAATGTAAAACTATATTTTATGCCACGTGTCATCTTTTGGGAGAAGTTTTTTTGCTTATGTGGACGCTTTATGGAGCTTCAAAATGTCTCTTTTATTAGTAAGGACTAAGGATTAACTTTATGTTATATGTTTACATATTATTTATTATTTTCGGAATTATATATAATGTTTTTTTTTTACAAAATAGTAATGTTACATTATGGAGATAAGCCGTCTTTTTTTAGTGAAAAAATGGTAATCTTACATATGTTTAATGTAGTTTTTCCATTTTTTATGTTGTATGTTTACATATTATTTTTTAAAATTAAAAATGTAAAATGGTAATCTTACATATGTTTAATGTAGTATTTTTATTTTTATGTTGTATGTTTACATATATTTATTATTTTCGAAATTATATATAATGTTTTTGTTTTTTTTTTATAAAACGGTAATGTTACATTATGGAGATAAGCCGTCTTTTTTTTAAAGTGAAAAATGATAATTTTACATATGTTTAATGTAGTTTTTCTATTTTTTATGCTGTATGTTTACATATTATTTATAATTTTCGAAAATTAGTAATATTAAAATGTAAAACTATATTTTATGCCACGTGTCATCATTCGGAAGAAGTTTTTTTCGCTGATGTGGACGCTCTGCGGAGCCTCAAAAGGTCCCTTTTATTAGTATAGATTTATATTTTTAGTATAACTTACAGTGTTTTGTCTGGGAAATATAAACATAATAATTTTATAAATAGATATTATTAGTTCAAAGGCTGTAATAAATTATTGTTCATGAGTTTTTAAAATTTAATAATAAATTAAACAATATTTTTATATATATATAACAAAGTTTTTTAGCACAACATATATACTTTTTATCAGGTAAGATAACTTCAAAATATTCATGCATTTAATATATTTAATAATAATAATAATTATCAAATCAGTAAAATTCGTTTTTAATTTATGATTAATTATATATTAGCAAATCTATTAATCATTACAGATAGCTATGACTTTAACCGTTCTAATATATAAATTTAACGCAAGAAAGAAAAATTATTTTACAAATAAAAGTATAAATAAATATAAACTCAAAAGCATGATAATATCTACTATTTTGGGGGGGGGGGGGGGGGGGAAATAGTATCTACTATTATTTAATAACTTTCATATATAATTTTAAAGAAAATAGTTTAAATGAACAAAATCTCTATTTTCAGAACTAGACACACAATTCAGTCGGTTCATTAATTTCCACATGTTGGACAATGGACAGTGATTAGGCTTCCAGACTGACCAACATTAATTAGCCAAAATAATTTTTGCAATATGCATAGATGTTCCGTGATATTATGAAAACAATAATGAGTTCGGACAATAACAGATTATGTCATGTGTGAGTGTTCTTTTCCATTTTTTTTTTTGTGACATCATGTTCTTGATTTTCCTTTCTTCATTTAATACTCCCTCTGTTCCTGAAAGTAAGATTTTCTAGAGTATTCACGCTTATTAAGAATTTAATAAATGTTTATAATTTAAATTACTTTTTACTTTATTATACACTTTCCAATAACTTTCCACCAATGAAATTTAATCAATTCAAATATTCTCAATTAATGTTTCTCAAAAGTATAAAAAAGTACCTTAACAATATAGAAAATCTATCTTTGTGGAACAAGAAAAAAATCTAAAACATCTTACTTTCGGGAACGGAGGTAGTAGTAATTTACTAGATAATAATTTCGAGCCAAAAGAAAAACCCAGCTAAAATAATTAAGTCTGGTATCCACATGAGGATTTTTTTTAACTATCCTTTGGCAGCTTGAAAATATTATCTTCTACATAGTGTAGATTAGCTAGCTTTCTCGTGGCACTATAACCATTATAACATATGCATCGGGATACAATAAATCTTCGGATTCTGTCCACGATAGGACGATTCTCATGCATGAAAGAAACATATACGTAGAAGTACTGTCACGTGTGGAAACATCTTTTCCCGCTAATGTAACAATAAATCCTAAGATTACAAATGGAGGGAGAGATCAAGACACTGGCTTTGACCATCCTCACTATTCACCACGTTACAGTTATGATCCAAAATTTGAACACGTTTTTGACCAAGATACCCTCCTTTGTTATCTCTACCTTGATGGGATGACGCCAACACGACATGTGCACCGTTGGATCTGAAGATTGGAAGGTCTGTATGAGAAGCTTGAAAGCATCCAATGGACGCAGAGGAAGGATAGCTTAAGATGGTCAAGTGGTGTGGTCCGTGTGGAGATGGGGAGGATAAAAAGACAGGTAACGTGTGAAGCAAGACATTGTTGTTGACAAAATCGTAAGCCCTTTTTGCTCTTCTAGCAGCGGTTCTCTCTTTCTTGTGAGCATTCTGGTGGCCTCCTAGGGCTTGAGAACTATGGAACTTTCTAGAACAGAAGAGACATGGGAATAGTCTAGATGAAGATGTGTCTTCGTCTGTCTTGTTGGCTTCTTTTGTTGGCATGATCTGATCTTCTTCTTCCTCCTCCTCTTCTAAATGATGCTGATGATCTTCTTCCATTCTATGTTACCTCTACTACACCAAAAGAGACTAAAAATAAGATTAGATTAGTTTCCAATAAGTGAACCAAACAACTTGGAGAGCCAATGTGACTAAATGAAAAGGGTATATATGACTATTTATATACCTTATGCTGGAGACCTAAGAGATAATGTGTGTTGTGGGTTTGAGAAGTTGAGTTTAAAAGGGTGATGGAGAAGATGAGAAGTAGAAGAGAAGCCAAGTTAGATGGTGTTTGAGAAGCGTTGGAAAATGTGAAGAATCTGAAACTGTGAGTGGATTCATTAGTGCTATTACTGTTAAGTGTTCTGTTCTGAGCAGAGCCAACTTTGGGAGCAGGTTCTTTTACAATTATGGGCTTGGGAACAGAAGAGATAAGAGTCAGAGATAAAGAGAGAGAGAAGAGAGAATTGGTGAAAGTGGTGCATGTTGATGAGATGGAGAATGATTGGTGAGAAAGAGACTAAAGAATTTGGGAAGTGAAACTTCTTTTTCATCTGTCTTGAGATTAGCATTTTTTGCTTCTTCAGATGGAATTCATATGTGTGCTATTGGCCTTATCATAACTTCCTACTTTGTTAATGTTGACCATGTCTTTAATGAACTTGCTTTGAACTTTGTATTTACATTTGGGATTAGATAAGAATCATAAGATTAGTTCGGATTGAGAAACGTACTAACAAATCACGCATTGGTCTCTTAAACAAGGTTTGGGAAAGTGATGCCAAATTGGTGTAAGAAAAAGGAAGGATGGGTGATGGGTAGTCCATAAAGACCGATGATGGGTACTGACTGCACCGCCCACTTCTCCCTTGCAGCAACTTGTCTCCACCTAGTTGGCCACTTCTCATTCACCAGCCAAAATGGTAGTAAGTCATTGGGATTTATATTTATGGATCTGTCTCAGCCCATTTAGCTTAGATTCTAGTATATTATTGTTATTGCCATAGTCGGCGTTGGTTTAGCTTATCTAATTATCTTATATTCGTACTGATTCAGTATAGAAAAAACAGATGGAGTCTCACAAGCGCGCTGCAGCTGAGTTCGCGTCTGCATGGTACAAGTGAAATGTGAATGCAACATGCACTGGTATGAGAGCTGCATCTGTTTTTGAGAGAGTACACTCTGTTGATGACTACTAATCCAAATGTACGAATGTCTAAAAGAAGCAACGGTCAATAGAACAACGCAAAGAGAAGTTGAATAAGTAGAACCACTGAACTACTGAACTTCAATAAAACAATTTGTCACTATGAGTTAAGAAATGATCAACTAGTAACTTTGTCTTGTGAACAAAAGAGTTGGATCAAAAACCAAAATTACATTTTTCCATCCTCAACATAACTAAATCTCATTCTACGTCTTCTGGAGCTCCACCTGGCACCAACTGCATACACAACATTTTTTCAGTACCGGTTTATTAGCATTTTGACGATTCAAAATGGTTTAAGTGTTCATAATCATAAATCACATGGAAGTGACATACAATGGCGATGTTGTTGCCATTGAGTAGAATCTGATCAAGCTTCGTTACACGGCTTCCTTCTGCTGTGATCTCACTGCACGATTTAAAGACACGAAGATATGATCTCCTAAACCGGATCAACCCAATCGATTAACCGAACTAAACCGATCATAGCAAAAAAAAAAAAAAAAGAAAGCGAGAGGAGACTTACTACTCGGTGACATCCTCAAGGACCATGTTGACGTAAACGTCGAAGCCTTTGAGAACCCCAACGAGCTCCTTGTCTCCTTTCATTATCACCCTTATCTTCGACCCTATGCACCTGTCTATTAGCTCTGCAACCAAGAAACAGAGACCAGGTCTTTTTATTCAAGATCAAGTTTTTCGATTTAGTTTTGTAATAAAGACAAAGAAGTGAGAGATGTTGAAGGAAGAAGAGTAGAGATACCTGATGGAAGAAGCTGCGACGGATTGTTGCTCGCCATTACGATGGATGAGCGCACTACGGCGAAGTTGAAGAAGCGATTCGATTTTTAGGGTATCTTTAGTCGACGACAATCAATTTGCAAGAAAACCCTCAAACTATCTGTTTTTTGCAAGACGGACTTTCAACTATAGAAACTTGTCTATTTAACCTTCCATCTAATTTAAATGTATCAACACTTCAGCACCGCCGACACCAAGTAATGTAAAAGTAAAAATAAATGTATAAAACCCTATTATTGCATAGTGATATTATTATTTTTTGTCATGAAATTATCTGCCTTTTCTTTTCCATCTAGTTTATTAAAGGGTTAAAACCCAAAGGACCAAACCCACAAAAAACGATACAAAGATAAAACCATAAAGTCCAAAACAAAAGGACGAACTAAAAAAGAGACCACTTTGGGCCTTAAGCCCATCAACCTAAACCCGGAAAGCGCCACTTCATTCACGTGTGTTACATGGACGGGACAAGTGTTCAAGACCTCACCAGCGAGAAACACGCGTCACAAGGCCGCCACATCACCGAAACCCAACACGAGGGCACGTGTCCGAAGATCGGAGCCACCTCACTTCACCGGCATGCAAATCACTGTCGCCGCACTATTCGGACATCCACTGGAGACATCATCTTCCGCCGGAGTCATAGAAAAGACGCGACCATACTCCACCATGAAAGCCAGCCAAACCCGTTGAAGACTATAGATCTCGAACCAAGGATCTACGCTTCTAAGAGTACATCAATCATCTGCGATCGATCCAAAAACAACATGGATTCTCAGATCGAGAGTCGATTGGGCAAAGGGGAGATCATAAGCGTAGATCAGAAACTGATTCCGGAACAACCCGGAGAGAAAACCAGCGAAAGAACAGTGCTATCAGAGCCACCGCTTCCCGGAGCGAAAGCCGGCGAAACCGGTGCTGTCAGAGCAACCGTTTCCCGGAGACGAAAGCTTTCGACAACAGTGTAGAAGGAATCACCGCTTCCGAGAATCAAACTCGATAACCGGAGATGGAGTTGTAGAATCTCCGATTGAGGTTTTTTCTCATCCCTTCCTCTGTGTCGGATTTAGGAGAGAGAACAGAGCAGAAGGAGAGAGAAACCTTCCCCTCATGCCTATTATCTTATTTGCATAAAAGTGTACATAAATATCTTATATCCATATATCAATCCTCCCTGAAAATCAGTGTAGATGTGTGGTTCTATTCATGAAATTATCTACCTACTACATGTGCTACTGGTCTGAGATTTGGGGATTTAACAGAAGCATCTAGAAGAGTACTAGGTAAGTGATAATAGAATGTTTTAATGTCACACATGAACTCAATAGATCATTTTCAATAGAACACTATTTTTTTCTATATTTTACACTAAAATAAAGTAACTATATTATAGAGTTGAATTTGCTCTAATGGTTTACTTTATAATAGAGTTACGCTATAATAGAGTGAAATATAGAGAAATATTTTTTTTTACTCTATATTCCTCTATATTTACTCTATAGAGTTGGATTTGCTCTAATATTTTTGTACTATATATCCCTCTATATTTAGAGTAAAAAAACAACATTCCTCTATATTTCACTTTATTATAGAGTAAACTATTGAAACAAATTCAACTCTATTATAGAATTACTCTATTTTAATGTAAAATATAAAGGAAAATTAGTGTTTCATTAGAGATGCCCTTACGCTGCTTCAACGATCCACTTTGAAGAACTTTCTCCATTATTGTATTGAAGATTTTGGCACCGAATGAAATTAGTATGATTCATATTTAGGACCGGCCTTAACATAAAACAATCACGGTATACAAATTGGATGATATATGTTTTGGATAGTTTGGAAGTCGGATGATCCATATGTATTAAGCATGTAAAATTTGAAGGCTAAACAAATGTTTTATCCGAATTTGAATCAACTAAAATTTGGAAAAATGTTTTGAAGGAAACAAACAAGTTGTAAATATTAAAATGCCAAGCATCCACACTCTAAGAATGAATCAATGTTTCTTAGTTAAAAAGGAAGAAAATAAAGTTAACTGAGAAAGCAGAGAACGTGAATAGACCAAAACGACCTAAGACCATCTCCAATGTATTTCTTTATTTTTTCCTCTATAATAGAGGAACTTTATAATAGAGGTGAGTTTCTCTCCAATGTATTCCTCTATTTTCCCCTCTAAAAAAGATTATTCTTAAGAGATTCTTTTTGAATTTTACAATTAACACCCTTTAACTTATAAATGTTGAAAATTAAATCATTCATTATATCTTTTGGATTTTTTTATAAAAGTGCAATATTATTTAATTTAAACAGTTTGTTACAAAAACATTAAAAAGAATAATAAAACAAAGTATACATTATCTAACCATCATTATGGAGATCCGAAAGTAATTTACCATAATGATAAGTTATTTTAATATGTTGTATTAATTAATATTTAAATAAATATGTTATCAATATGTAAAGTTTATGTAGATTTTTTAGTAATTAAACTAATTAATAATTTTAGTTTTAAATATAAAATTTAAGTATTATTTGTTAAAAAAATAGACTTTCACATAAAATAATATTATTATTTATTTATTTTATTTACTTATAACTGTAAAAAATTAAAAATATTATGTAAACAAAAGATAATTGGGTTTTATATGTAAAAACAATTTATTTCTACGTAAATATGTATTTTAATTATAACCACATAAAGTTAAAGGACTATTGTATAAATAAAAAAAATATGTCTTTATTATAGAGGAATGCCTCAATTAAATAGCAATCTCTATTTTAGGAGAAGAAATATAGATAAAATGAATTAGATTTTCCTTTATTATAACATATAGAGGCAAATATATGGATGAATTGGAGATGCTCTAAGCAATCTTGAATCTTGCGGAAAAAACGTCTAGAGTCATGCGATCTCCCCCACTCTAGGATAAAAATTGACTAATGGCTACACCTCAACTCCGTGGTCTTATCATTGTTGTCTCTAACTGTACTGTCAATGTTTTGAGAAGTTATAATCCATTAAAAAGGAAAAGAAAATGCAAAAGTATCAGTCAGCTGTACTAGAAAGTATAAACCCAAAATATAACTCTTCTGACAGTAACTGATTACATATTGTTGTATTTGGGGAGTGGAAGGGTAAAATTTTGCCTTATTCTTGTGATATTTCACAAAATCCAAAAAGGCAGTATTGCCCCATGTCATCAGTGTGATGAGCGCGATTCCTTCAAGTGAATACTGCCTCACTGATAGTCTAGATTCATTGGAGCTGCACTTATACACAAAACGTTTGGGGTGACTATGATTATATATACCTCGTTATTGATGTGGTAACCACTTAGGTATTTTAATCATTTATCCACGAAAATTGATTCAATGGTTCAAAAATGACGATAGGTCATTCAAATTAGATGAAGATTGAATATGTCATGCACCACTTGGTATATAATCTGCTTATAATGTGCTATGCTATTACAGTACCTTTCGACATATTTCAAATGCTATGTATAAACAGCTAGAAATAAGAGTGTACATGAACATACTGCTTTTTTTCTAGTTTGGAACATGAATTGTGATTTAGCTAAGAAACTTAATTATGAAACAAATTTAGTTAACCTTAATTATATTAAACGATTAGACATGTATTAGTTATATAAAACACTTTAAAATTGAGAAACTTAATATGCGCGTCTATATTTAGATCTTGCAAGTATATTGTAGCTAGTGTTACGAGATTTGGTTAATTTATAAAATAAATATGAAATAGCATGTCATAACACGTGATAGTATTAGTACAGTTGTGAACAAGCAAATCAAACACGAAAAAAGTAAGAAAATTTTGAAGAAAAACACACTATTAACGTAAATATCCGTTTTGCTGAACAACATGCAAACGCAAAAGGCAGTGTCTAAGGTAAATCGATAAGTTCAGCTAAAAATGTTTGCCTAGCTAGACAGTTAGGATTGACAAGGATAAGAACATCGAGAGAAAGAGTCTTTTTGGAACTTATAATATAAATCAATAAGAGATATCAAAAATGTAATAAAAATAAAGAAAAGAAAAGATGCAATGGTAAAAAGGCACGTTTTGCTGTGATACCTCTTCATGTGTCGTGCCAGGTCCCATGAACAAAGACGAAATAGAGTCTTAATTCATTTGTCCCAGTTACAAACGTACACATATATAAGACATAGTTCAGAGGTTGTCTCTCCCACCCTGTCTAAAGACATCTGTATACTTCAATATTTAGCGAGAGAAATAGATGGAGAGAAGCTTGAAGAAAATGAAGAATAATAATATCAACTCAACATCAAACAATATGATGAAAGGCAATGAATTGTTTCATGTGATACATAAAGTTCCTTGTGGAGATACTCCCTACGTCAAAGCCAAACATGCTCAGGTACATATTTTCAAACTTTGTTTTATTTTTATTTTTATAAGAGCACACTGCATGCTTGCTCATATACATTAATGTATATTCGAACGTAAGAGTGAATTCAAATTATTAATAACACTAAGAGTGTAATATTGTTGGTTTGCAGTTGATAGAGAAGAACCCGGAGATGGCAATAGTTTGGTTTTGGAAAGCCATTAACACAGGAGACCGAGTAGACAGTGCTCTCAAGGACATGGCTGTTGTAATGAAACAACTTGACCGTTCCGAAGAAGCCATCGAAGCTATCAAATCATTTCGTCCTCGTTGTTCCAAGAACTCTCAAGATTCACTCGACAACGTCCTCATCGACTTGTACAAGGTCTTACTATAACCATACATTTATCGACTTACTTGCACTCTAATATTGCATGCAATTATATAGTCTAGTGAATCTAGGCCATGAATCAACACATGTTATCATAAAACTCACATGAGATGATTTAAACTATAAACTAATCATCAAAAGAATATGTTATCTTAGCACTCACATGACATGATTTCTTATAATGAATAGAAATGCGGGAGGATGGAGGAGCAAGTTGAATTGTTGAAGAGGAAACTAAGACAGATCTATCAAGGAGAGGCTTTCAACGGTAAACCCACCAAGACCGCTAGATCACACGGCAAGAAGTTTCAAGTGACCGTTCAACAAGAAATCTCAAGATTATTGGTAATTAATGCTCCACTATGATTAGTGTCTAATCTAATTTATGTTATGTTTCTTTTTCCACGGTGGACTGATCGATTTTAATTTGAATAAATATAAAGGGGAACTTGGGGTGGGCATATATGCAACAGGCCAAGTACTTGTCGGCAGAAGCTGTATACAGAAAAGCCCAAATTGTGGAGCCAGACGCTAACAAATCTTGCAACCTCGCCATGTGCCTTATCAAACAAGGCAGGTTTGAAGAGGGAAGAGCGGTTCTTGACGATGTTCTCGAGTCTAGGGTTTCGGGTTCGGATGATTGTAAAACAAGGCAACGAGCTGTTGAGCTTCTGAGTGAGCTAGAGACTTCACTGCCACGTGGGCGAGATGCTGAGATGGAGGATGTCTTGGGAAATATGTTGGACGATGACTTTGTTCTTGGGTTTGAAGAGAGGACAGCCACTAGTTTTAAGTCTAAGAGACTGCCAATTTTTGAACAGATCTCGCCGTTTATAGATCAATTAGTTTGCTAAGTATGCATATAGCTTTCCCGTTCGCATGTTTGATGGATTGGACAATAAGCACTATGTTCTCTTATGTAACTATGTATATACGACAATAATAATAATGTCTTGTGGGTGGGTCACTCGTAATTGCTTGATGGCTGACGCTGGTGGTTGTCTAAGGTTTGGGTTCATTCCATTATAATCAACTTTGGAGACATACTTGGATATAAGTTCGAACCCATATCCTTAAATCGAAAATCAAATATGGTTGCATTGAACTAGAATAATTGAATATCATATGGTTGCATTGAACTAGAATAATTGAATATCATATGGTTGCATTGAACTAGAATAATTGAATATCAAAAGTAGTTTAATCAGAAAAAGTTCAATAAAATAGTTATAAAATGATAAAAATGTTTAATTAGATTAGTTTTTTTTTATTTTAACCCATCTTAAGCATATAGAGGAATCACTTTTTACTCTGTAGGCATGCATGTTCATGTTTGTAAACATGGATATGCTGGAACATAAACAAACACATTGATATATTTTTGAAAGACATAACAATATAACACAACTTGTGATTTATCCAAAAAAAAAACATTGATGGGTTTCTCAAAAACAATGAGAAGCCAGGTCATCAAATCACCTTTATATAATCCTAACATGTAGAAGTTATTTTTGCAAATTAGATAGATTTTCACTACAGTAACACATATAGATTCTTATTAAACCCATCAATGTTTTTGGATAGATCATAAGTAGCGTTAAGCCTCAGAAATTCAGCATTGATTCCTAAGTAAGAAATCACATCTTATGGAAGTACACAAGAAAACTCTTAAGCAGCAAATAAAGTGAATTGTGGTAGCAAGATCATTCTATCACTTTAACAGGCTCCTTGCAAGAAAAGAAAGAAAAAAGAGGATAGATCAAATTTGATTGAGGAAGAGAGACCCAATTAAAAAAGCCCAAAAAATTGGATAGATTCTTATTAAACCTATCAATGTTTTTGGATAGATCATAAGTAGCGTTAACCCTCAGAAATTCAGCATTGATTCCTAAGTAAGAAATCACATCTTATGGAAGTACACAAGAAAACTCCTAAGCAGCAAATAAGGTGAATTATGGTAGCAAGATCATTCTATCACTTTAACAAGCTCCCTGCAAGAAAAAAAAAAGAAGAGAGGATAGATCAAATTTGATTGAGGAAGAAGAGACCCAATTAAAAAAGCCCAAAAAATTGGATAGATTCTTATTAAACCCATCAATGTTTTTGGATAGATCATAAGTAGCGTTAAGCCTCAGAAATTCAGCATTTGATTCCTAAGTAAGAAATCACATCTTATGGAAGTACACAAGAAAACTCCTAAGCAGCAAATAAGGTGAATTGTGGTAGCAAGATCATTCTATCGCTTTTAACATTGCTCCTTGCAAGAAAAAGAAAAAAAAAAAGATAGATCAAATTTGATTGAGAAAGAAGATGCCCAATTAAAAAAAGCCCAAAAAATTGGTTAAGGCCACGACCGTCTAACCCAAATTTGTGTTACATTTAAAGAGGGTGGAAAACAAACAAAATGAAGAGACTAGTCAAAGGAAATTGAGATCATATGATTTGGGAATACAACATATCATACTCAGTGCCGGCCCTGGCAAAAAGCTAAGGAAGCATCTGCTTCCGGTCTTTAAATTTATAAAACTATTTCAGGCCAAGTTTACAATTAAAGATACACCAGCTCGACTGGTAAGTTTATTCTTCATTTGATTCTCAGGCAACAAGTTCCACGGTAGAAAATGTAGGCCACGACCATCGAATCATATGATCTCAATTTCCTTTGACTAGTCTCTTCATTTTGTTTGTTTTCCACCCTCTTTATTTGTTTTTAAAATCGTGAAGATGAGTCATAACGAGTGTTTGATCTTCAAGGGTTCGATGAGTATACAAGAAAGGAGACAAAGATTATATATTTGTGAAAATATAGTCATGTGCAAACAATATTGGTGCCATTATGGATTAAACATATAACATTAGACCAAAGGGCCTGACTGGTTTTCCGGCTACCATTCGCAAACACAATTTTTACCGTTGGTAGCGGTTGTTGGCGTTTTGCAACAATCAGTCAAACCGATCTAAACCACTTCAAACCGTTTTAAACCTCTTAAATTTAGAAACTGGTTCCAGCTAGTGTTTACGGTTGCGTAGTGTTTACGGTTGCGTGAGGGTAAACATTTTTTTTCTTTTCTTAAAAATAATATCAATATAAATACAAAAATGAAAATAAAAATTTTAAAATTTAAATTGAAATAATAGAAATACTGAAATATATCTATTATATTTTAATTTATATAATAAAATTTTAAAATAAAATATAATATTTATTATAATATTATGATGTTTAATATTTTTATAATTATATAAAATGTAAATATTGTTAATTTATTATTTAAACGTTGTTGTATTTGGTGGTTAACCAGTCATAAGTATCTCGTAAACACACAAATTTCTAACCGTAGTACCAGTCGTATAAATCTCTTAAAACCGCGCAACCACCCGCATCCACAAACTTCTGCAATCACAACCGCTACGGTTATACCAGTCAGGTCCGAAGTAATCTTTACCGTTTAGAGCCATCATGTAGATAAGTTTTGTGTTAGCTAAAATATAAAACACTAAGTATAAAATATGTGTGTACCAAATTGCTTAAGAATATTCTTAAGAAAAAATACAACAAAAAAATCTAACAAATTGGTACACGGACGGATATGGGCTATTTATTATATTAAGGCCCTGAAGAAAAATAATGAAGAATTTGTGGGGTTTTATTTAATTAAAAAATAAAACAAAATGGTGAAACCTTGTTTCTCATTTTCTTTAATTTGTAACCCCACAAAAAAACTCGAACACCCTCTCCATTGTTCTCTCTTCCCTCCTCGAAGTCTTTTCCCTCCCATTCTCTCTTCCCGCTTCCGACCTACTTTCGCCTCTCGAGTGTCCGAAGATGGGGAAATACATTAAGAAATCAAAGATTACCGGTGTTATCGACTCTATGGAAGCCACTGAAGCAGCATCTTTGGGCGTTCGCACCAGAGCCGCCGCTAAAACCCTAGCCTTGAAGAGGCTTAATTCCTCCTCCGCCCTCGACTCCTCTTGCTATCTCCAGCTCCGTAGCCGCCGTCTCGAGAAACCCCCGTCGCTGGTTGAACCGAAACAGCTTAAACCGGGGATTAAAGAGTCTGGTTCGAAGATTGACTCGGTTAACTCGAGCGTAGCTGGTTCGGGTGATGAATGTTTTTGTGGAGAGAACAGTCCTGAGTTTCAGACAAGACAAAGGTTCGGTCTTTTTGTGCCCTAGCTTGCTTAAAGTTACTTCCTTTCTTCTGTCTTATGAAAAATACATGTTAGTTTTTGGTTTGATTTATTTTTTTACTTAAAGCTTGTTTTACCCAATATGTGAAGAGCGTTATTAGGCTTGTCTGAAACTTTGTTAGCTTTAGTCGTACAACTAAAAGTTTAAGTCTTTTTTTTTTTATATATATCTGATGTTTGGTTCGGTTTTGTTTAGGACTTTACTCTGTTCTGATATGTGCTAATGTTGTGATTACTGCTCACTATCGGTTTCTTTTGGTGTAAAGATTAGAACTTTCAGAGTTATTGTTGTCTGTTCCATGTGTACCTCATTGCAGAGGTTATATATGTAACAAAACTATTTTCTTTTTATATATACATGTAACTTGGTTCATGTTTTAGTGCATATTAGTTTCGAAGTGATATGCATTAAGCTGTGATTTGTTAACACATGGTTTATGTTTTTTACAAAAATGGTTGTTGTGTAAATGTCAGAAGCTTTTAATATGTAAAATCATATGAAAAATTGACATTTTCCTCATAAGTGTAGTGCAAGTACTGTAGTGTGAGGTCATGCTCATGGGACCTAGTAGGTTTTTTGCAAACTTGGGGAATACTTTTGTAGTATTCTCTGTTATTTTGGGGTAACTTCTCTTAGTAGAGGACAATGTGTGCTTTCACTTCTCTTTGTTATTTATTGCATATTGTGTAATCCCCATGGGACCATATACTCTCAGCAAGCTTTTGTTTTTTTAGTTAAATCAAGCTTCTTTTATTTCTCTGAATGTTAAATTGAATTTTTCTAATGATTATTTTTTTTTCAGCACAAGGGAGAGCACGCCTTGTAACTTTGTTGAGGATCTGGAGATCATTGTTACACCAGGGTCTAGCACAAGGTCGATGCGTACACCAACGAAAGATAGCACGGTCCCAACCATTGGTGAACTGGAGGAGTTCTTTGCCTATGCAGAGCAGCAACAGCAGAGGTTATTCGTGGAGAAGTAAGGATGTTTTTTTATTTGGTTTGTTTTGTTTTGCTGCATTACTAGAGGATGAACACTCATGTGTTTCAAAAAAATATCTTCAGGTACAACTTCGATATTGTGAATGATGTGCCCCTCACTGGACGCTACGAGTGGGTACAAGTCAGTCCATGAAGTTCAAAAGGAAGCAAGCTTTTGTGATATGGTGTGAAGTAAGAATGTAATGAATTAGACAGATTAACCGAACATCAAAATCCTTTAAACAGGAGTGTAATCTTAAAAAGTAATAATGTGGTTAGAGAACAAGTTGGAAAGTAGTTTTAGGGACATGAACCTCATACCATTTGTACTAATCTCTTTTGAGGATTTAGATGCTTAGTGAATTTGTTTGCTCATCTTTTTTTCCTGTTGAGTCTTTTTTTCTCATGTTTTTATTCAAAGCTATGCGTATATGTTGATGATGATGTGTGTAAGCATGTAGTGTGAGAAAATGATTCAGATGTAGACTTTTAATGGCTCAAGAAACCTATAGGAGGGTTCACGTGTGGACTTGCTAGCTGAGTTCTTACTCTGAAATCTAAAATATATATACTCTTCATTCAACTACACAGATTGGTCCACTCTTTTTCTCATGACATGATCCTGACGCATGATCTACAGCACGTGAATGTGTTTCTGTGTGAATGAATAGTTTAAGGTATATATAGGCCATGTTCGTTTACGTGTCGCGCGACCTGCGATCTGCGACTAAAATTACGTTCGTTTACGTGTCGCGCGACTTGCGACCTGCGACTTGCGACCTGCGACTAAACCTGCGACCTGCGACTAAAATTATGTTCGTTTACGTGTCGCGCGACCTGCGATCTGCGACCTGCGACCAGTCGCGCGATCAAAATTTTCTTAATTTTTAGTCGCTGTTTTTTCGGGCGACTTAAATGGGAACCCGCGACTGGTCGCGCGATCAGTTGCGCGACATCAAAACGAACAACAACCTGCGACTTGCGACTTGCGACCAATCGCAGGTCGCATATTACGCGACAGCAAAACGAACAACAACCTGCGACCTGCGATCAGTCGCAGGTCGTATGTCGCAGGTCACGCGACATGTAAACGAACACGGCCATAAATAATTTGTGTTAAATATTATTTTAATTATAAGTTAATACTTTTATACTGCAGTTTTGAATTATGAAAAGCGAAAGAAACAGACAAAACATGAGACAACAAATATATTAGAGTATCTCCAACCCACAACACTATTTTAATGTCAAAATCACACTATTTTAGTGTAATTTCAACACTAGAAAAAGTTCTCTATTGTTTTGGAGTTGAATTGGAGATGGCGTTAGAGTGTTCATCGAGAAGATCTCTGTTGTTTTAACTTTTTAACGTCTCTCGAAAATTGGGCAGCACCATGTGATGAAACTGTTAAATCTTATCTCGAAACCAATCATTGTTCTTTGTTTACTTTAATCACTTGAAGTGAATGGGTTGAAAGTGAACATACATAGCTGCATAAATACATGCACGTAAGGTGATTTATACACACGCACCAACACGGGGTGTGGTATGATATGATCACGGGCCCGCTGACTAATACGAATCCCGTTTTGGGATACTTAGATTCGCGTATGTCATCTCTTTAACCAATGCACACTTGGGAGTATCTGTATTCAGCTTGTTCAATGTTTTGTTTGAACCTTTAGTACTATTTGGTACAAGATAAATGCCAAAAGAAGGACCACTGACTACGAAAGGCTTTTGACTTTTTGTTCCTTCTTTTCAAACTCTCGTTCGCTCTCTTGCTTAATCCTTCTGAAAAGCACACAGTCATAGCACTTATGCATGTCAATATGAGCAAGAGGACGACCGTATAGTTTGTTTAAGTAGCATTTTCCAACCTTTTTTTTCTAAACTATATAAAATATAATAATGAAAAGATTTTGCATGAAGCATAATCTTTATTTTGCGCCACGTCTTTATTTAATTTCCAACTTTTTTTGCTAAAGCATGTTAATTTGTTCAACTCTTTGAGCAGCCTTCTTGAAACTCTTTTATGAGATCAACTCTTGGTGACAATTCTAAACTCTTTCGTTGCACCAATAAAACTTTAATAAGCTATTTCTTCATTTGGTGCATGTTCTTCAGTAAGCTCTTACAAAGCACAAATCTATATTGTTTTCAAATGCTTTCAGAATGTAACTGAACTTGCCAATTTCAATCGGATTACACCGATCTATATTTGAAAATATAGGTCAGAAAAAATTAAAATGGTTGGGTTAAACGAGCTTTAGACCATCTCCAATGACACTCTATTTTTTCCTCGATAATTTACACTAAAATTAGAGTAACTCTATTATAGTGTAACTTTTGCTTTAAATAGAGTTACTCTATTTTAATGTAAATTATAGAGGAAAAAATAGAGTCTCATTGGAGATGCTCTTAAGAATAAGGTGATCCAATGTCTAGAATGAATTCAATCTATATAAATATAAAAAGATCAAAATATGTGTTGCATAGGATGCTTGTTTGTACTGTATGTTATGGTTGTAAGCCCACAAAAACTTTTTTTTCTATTGGAGAGGAGACCAGACAGACAACAATAATGACAATCAAAGCGTTAAAATGCAGGAAGCAATCGAATAACGTGCAAGCAGACAGATTATGCGTTCATTAAGGGTCTCTTTTTATTCCATGTCTATTGTCTTCTTTTAATTCTACTTCTAACACCAAATATTTATTGTATTTCACAAGTGGACACTCTACATTCCTATTAGTATCTTCTTGACGCTAGTAATTTCTATAAAATATTCCATGTTTAAAAAAAAATACTCCTTCCGCTTATAATTGTAAGTAGTTTTGCTTAAAAACACAAATATTTAGGAAGTTGTAATTTGAAAAAAATATATCATTTTATCAATTAATTCAACCAATTATAAAAAACCCAACATTATTTCATTGTTCACACAATATCCAATAAATGAAAAGATGCATTGAAATATGTAAACTATTTATATTGTGAAACAAATTCTTTTTGCTAGAACTACTTACATTTGGAAAATGAGGGAGTATATGTTATATAATTTTCAAACATATTAAAACTTATGGATGACTTATACCACACCATTGATCTCTATCTCAAAGTAACTTACTTGCTTTGTAAGACAGCTCTACTTTGCTTATCTTGCTGATACTTATGTTTGGTTTATTCTATCAGGCACATGAAGGGTTATCAGATCAGACAAGAGGCAGGAGCAAACGCTGCTCGTTTTCTACTACTATGCGCAGCTTAAGCTGAGAAGCTCCTTGTGCTCTCCTTTTTCAGACGAAGAGACAAAGCCAAAGTCATGGTGAATCAATAGTGGAGCTCTCAGCGCAGCAATGTCGCCTAAAGACAACTATGCGTCTCTGAGGAGAGCAAACAGAGAACTGCAACTTGAGTTAGCTAGGTTGAGAATGAGACTTAACGATCTAAGAGAAGGGACATTGAAGAGAGATATGCAGAGGACTCATTCACGCAAATTCAAAGCAGTCTTTAAAAAACAGAGTCAAAGGTGCTGGAGATAACTTGTGCAAGTACTGATTAGCTCAGTTTATTTTTTTTCTCTTCTCTTACCTATTGCTGCTTTTTTTAAGTGAGTGTTAAGACAAAGGCTTGAGAATAATAGTCTGCGAGTGAGTGATACTCAAGTTCAACCATGTAATATAAGACAAACAAATGTAGCTGATCCACTTGATTTTCAAAAAGAGAATACAATATTTTGAAGTCTTTACAAGACAGACAGATAGATATAAAGGAGGGCAAAGAGTGTAACCAGACTCAAAGACCCAACCCAATAGAGTCCTCAAGAAGAAGAAGGAGTCTTGGTGTAAGAACGGATACCGAGAGCCAAGCCTAAGATAAGAAGAGGAACAAGGAACTGAAGGATCTTAACGAGAAAATCCGAGCTCTTGCTCTGGTCAGACTCGGTCTGCTTAGGAGAAGGAGGAGGAACAAACTTGGTTTTGGCTGGGACAGCGGCTGTATCAATATCACCAACATAGTACTCATCTAGCATAGCTTTAGCTGTCGAACTGTGTCCCACATCCTCAAAATCATCCGTCGCGTCTTTCCCTACCCAAAAAAAAAAAAAAAACAAAACACATTTTTGTTTGTGTAATGAATTTGCTAAAAAAACTCACAAGAGAAGAAACATGTGAGTGTTACCTGTAGAAGTCAAGATGACCTCGTCACCACCAGGATGGTCGTCCAAGAACTTGGTCACATCATAAACCTATACACCACCATCAAAATTATAATCAAATAGACATGGAGAGTTAGTTTCTTCTTAGGCAAGAATCAACAGTTACATTTTGAATTAACTAATCCTAATTATCAGTGAATTATAGCTAGCTAACGAAGATTGATCAGATCTAAGGTTACGTTACATGCAGATAGTGAGATTGAAAAACTCCAAGATCGTGAATCCAAAGAGTGATAAAGAGAGAGTGGAGTAGTGGGAACCTTGCCGTCGATGACGATCCAGCAATCCTGGGCGGTAGTGTGCTGAGAAACCTCCGCCAAGGTGTAAACTTTGCCGTCTCCGCCCATTCTTCGATCAAACAGAAAACAAAACTCAAAAGGGATATGGAATCTAATCTGTTATGGGCCCTTTCACCAACCGCCTTTTTTACCCTGTCACTGTCAGTATAGGTGTGTGGTGAAGTGATAGGGTTAATAATTAATTAGCTTTTAGAGACCTGGCGCCTTGCTAATAAATCTCATTTAGATATCCTTCAACCTTAGCTAATCATATCGTATTAATCAGCATATTTTTTGTCAGCATAAATATTTTTTAATTATATATGGCAGACCAAAACAATTTCATTCATATTCAAATAACAATTGTCCAAAAACTTGCTGTGGTATTTACAACAAACTAATTAGAAACTGATAAAAATTCAAAATAAATGTCTAAAATATTAGAATGGAGGTCGCTTTCTCGTCTAATGTAGATAAATTTAAACGTTGTAAGAACTTCTTTCCTAATTTAATCATTTACCTTGCAATAACACACACATGCGAACTCAATATACAATGCTTGCAATGGTTTGGATATTTGAACCCTTTTTAATCGGATTAGATTTTACTGGAAATAAAAAAAAAAAGAATTGCAAAACCAAGTTCTTATTCATGTATTCACTTGTAGAATCCTACAAACTTTATATTTAAAAAACTGATGAAAATGTTGTTGATATGAGTTATATAGCTTGTAAAACAATTCCTACCCGACGATCACTAATGGGCCTTTATGCACTGGGCAAGACAGCATATAAATTAATTACTCGGCCCATTAAAAAAACATATTCGGAAAGAGACGAAAGTACCCTCAAAACCCTTAGGTCAAAACACAGACTTGCTGTCGGATATAATTTTCGCGAGCCGCTTCTTTGCTTACTACACCACAAGGAAGAAGAAAAGCACACAAAAATGGTGTCGGGATCAGGCATATGCTCGAAGCGCGTGGTCGTGGACGCGCGTCACCACATGCTGGGGCGCCTGGCGTCGATCGTGGCCAAGGAGCTGCTCAACGGGCAGAAGGTCGTCATCGTGCGGTGCGAGGAGATTTGCCTCTCCGGTGGACTTGTCCGACAGAAAATGAAGTACATGAGGTTCCTTCGCAAGCGTATGAACACTAAGCCCTCGCACGGGCCCATTCACTTCCGTGCTCCCTCCAAAATCTTCTGGCGTACTGTTCGCGGGTTCGTTATATCAATCTCTGTGTGCATTTACGTCAATGTGTATACGTCACTGGTTAGATGATTGTGTGTGGTTGTGTGATGTATTTGGAAGGGTTTAGATGTGTGAAAGTTTTGGTCTTTGAAGTGGTTTTTTAGCTGAATTAAAGTGTTTGGGTGGTTGTATGATGTATTTGGAAGGGTAGCTTGTGTGAAAGTTTTGATTTTGAAGTGGTTTTTGAGCTGTGTGAATGTTTATTTGTAATTGTGTTATGTATTTGGAAGGGCTGCTTGTGTGAAAGTTTTGGTTTTTAAAGTGAATTCTTTAGCTTAGTGAAAGTTTATATGTTGTTGTATGATGCATTTGGAATGGTTACATGTAAGTTTTTTATTTTTCGAAAGGGTTTTAGCTGAGTGAATGATTCTTTGTGCTTCTAATATATTTGGAAAGATTGCTTGTTTGAAAGTTTTGGTTTTTGGTAGTGATTTTAACTGAGAGAATGAATGTTTCTGTGTTGTTGTTGTATTTAGAAGGTTGCTTAAGGGAAAATGTATTGGCTTTTAAGTGATTTTTAGCTGAGTTAAAGGTTTGTGGTTGTATAATGTATTTGGAAGAGTTGTTTGTGTGAAAGTTTTGTTTTTTTTGAAGTAATTTTAGCTGAGTGAAAGCTTCCTTGTGTTGATTTGATTTTGCAGTATGATTCCACATAAAACGAAGCGTGGAGCTGCTGCACTTGCTCGCATGAAGGTTTTCGAAGGTGTGCCTCCACCATACGACAAGGTCAAGAGGATGGTTATCCCCGATGCTCTCAAGTTTGTCCCTTTTTACCCTCTTCTCTTCCCTTTTCACAGACTTTCTACTTCTCTATCGTATTTGTAATCATCCGTTTTTCACTTTGCAAGGGTGTTGAGGCTTCAAGCTGGTCACAAATACTGTCTGTTGGGTCGCCTTTCTTCTGAAGTCGGGTGGAACCACTACGACACCATCAAGGTATGATGCATCTCTTTCTTTCTCCAACCTTTATGAAACATTTTTTAAGCTTTATTAGTGGTGTTTGATGTAATTATTAATGTGGAATTGAAACAGGAGCTGGAGGCGAAGAGGAAGGAGAGATCTCAAGTGGTATACGAGAGAAAGAAACAACTTAACAAGCTTAGAGCCAAGGCTGAGAAGGTTGCCGAAGAGAAGCTCGGTGCACAGCTCGAAATTCTTGCACCTGTTAAGTACTGAGAGAAGATCATCATCATCATCATCATCACTAGTAGTGTTCTGTCTTCCCATGTTTTTGAACCGACCAATCATACTTTATCATTACTTAGCGTGTTGTATGAGATTTTGTCCTGATATTATCTTTCTTGAGTTCCAATTTATTTCTTCCCAACTACTGATATTAACCAAAAGGGCCTACACGCTAAGAGAATCATAACAACTCTCTGTTCCACGAGATCAACATGACATGAAATCAAATCCGTATTTAAGAAAAATTACAGGTTCACTTGAATTCGAAGATTATATTTGACGTGATTGATATTTATTGATAGTTTGATTGATTTGAGTACATCAAATACGTTTTCACGTGACTTGTGTCAAAAGCGGGTCTCACATGACAGATATTCAAATATTAAAGACGAATTTATATACACAAGGTTGAAAAGCTCAGAGAGTTCAGAGACATACATGAACAAAGTTTTGGATATTAAAAGTTTCCTACAACATTTAAGAACTAAGAAACTTTTTATACAAACCAAAAAACATCCTACCACATAATATCAGATCCTTGATCAGTTCCACTTTCTTACAAAAGATACCAAAATGAAAACAAGAACTTGATTCATAATATTAGCCGCTGTACTTTGATTAAAGACCCTCCTTGACTATTGAAGGGCCTATGAGAATAAGGCAAAAAAGTTTAGATTTTCTTTAACTTAAAGTTTAGCCTCTCGTTCTCATGATCGTGATGCTTCCTTTGCCACCTTCAGTGCGGATTTTAGTCTTCCCAACAACTGGTTTCCCTGAGAACGCTGAGGTTTGGATCACCGGAGCCTCTTCCTTGTCTTCCTTTGGCTTAGCTGGTGGAGTTTGGATTTTCTGGTTGATGTCCTTGAGAGTCATGTCTCCATGAACCCCACACGGTTTGATGAACGCAAATGGGTAGATAATAGATGATGGTAGCTTTGGAGCCGGCCTTGCAAATGACTTCCTACCTGCTATATACATTACAATGATGTTTTTGTTTTCTTCATTTTGTGTGACGCAAAAACGTTTAGTATATTATTATTACCTTTAAAGATAACATTTGGAGAAGAGCGAGTCGCTGGCCTCCTGACTTCTCTGGTTTCTGTTTCTGGTGGCACGGTTAAGTACTCTGCACCCAAAACACACATGGAGTTTATAGAAAGTAAAGCTAGAGATAGAGCAAAGTCAAAGAAGAGTCTGACCTGAAACATCTATCTGGACCTCAGGGGAACCAAAGCTTCTGAGAGAGAAAGAACAGCAAATAGTAATCAGTTACTGAAAGCAAATAAGAGACTTAAACACAAAAAGAAACATGGAAACGTACAAGTCATCAGGCAGGGTTTGAGTCTCGGGGTCATTCAAGCAATCAGCGTACCACTCCTCTGCGTACAGATCAAGTCCCTCCAAGCGTGAGGCAGATGCGTCTTCTGAAAACCCTTGTATAAGCTGAGATCCTTCGGGTAAAAGCTCATCATATGCTTCATCTCTAGCCTAAACATTCATAGAAGAAACATCAATCAGAACACAAAAGAAACCATTACCAGAGAGGTCTGTACTGAACTGATGTACTCACGCTTGATTTAAGGATTGAAGAGAAACACTCAGAGCTGAAGAGGGATGTTTCCATAGGCCGGTCTTCGAAGTGCAACATCCGACGCCTCTTTACAGCAGAGCGCGTCTCACTCTGCTGCACTTCCATCTTCTTGATGGTTTCATCTGAATCCCCAAACTCATTAGCTTATTAGAAACCGTCATGAAAATAGACATCTGAAAAAATCAAAAAAAATGATAAAAACTTGATTCCAACCTGTTGTGACATGATAACCCAGCTCGCTACAGGCCTTGACCGGGGTGGAATCATCATCAAACATGTAGGAGTGGTCTTCTTGGTTTAAAGTGACTTCAGTCATGGTCACATCAGCTGGAATCAGAAGAACGATTTAGTCACAAGTGCTGTAAGAGAGTAAAATAATGGCAAGAACTTACGGAAAGTAGACTGTGGTGGGTGATCATAGCTCTGCGTTTGCCAATTCCATGAGGGGCCACTGCAAAAAAAAATTAGACATCAGTCACATGATCAAACTCAATAGTACAATTACATGTAAAGAGTGAAGACTAAAAAAAATCTTAAGCAGAGACCCATAAGCATACTAACCAACAACTCAAACGATTCGAAATAGAGAAGCACAATGTAAAACATCATTCTCCACAACATCACAGCCTAGTTAATGATTGAAGAGCCAAACATAGAGCACGGTTAAAACAAAAAAGGGGGAGACTTTGGAAACTTGGGAGCATTGGTAAGCTAAAACCAAAGTCCTAAAGACGAGAACTTGATGAAACATTAAGTAACCCAGAAATGAATCAGACCACTATGACTCTATATTACACTAATCAAATCAATCAAACCAAAACAGACCCATCAAAATCGAGATGAACAAAACAGCAAAAGAACAAAAGAGAGAGAATGTTACCCATCTTCTCCGTAATCCATCTGAAGAACTAGCCGTTGCCCAGAAAAAAAATGAAAAAAGGTAAAAAAATCAATACCAATTTAAAATCGAAATACATGCACGCGAGGTATGGAAGACGCAGAGAGCAGTTCATATCACTGACCTCTCGAGATATGTGCTTACTGCTTTCTGCTTACCTTCACAGAACAAAGAAAATATTAAAAGAGGCGACTTTATTATCTCTCTCTCAAGGAAGACACTAGTCAAATATTTATGAGAGAAAAGACCATTGCAAAGCACGCTTCCTAGTTTCTCTAATCTGTCGTCGTGCTTCCTCTTTTCTCGCGATTTTTTTTTTTTTTTTTTGCTCCTTAACTCTCCAATTATCAATTTATCAATAATCACTTTTTAGATTTATTAATCTCTCACTCTCTCTAACGGTGTTAACTCTCTCTCAACTGCCACGTTATTTTTTTTATTGTCCATCGTTAAAATATAATCAGATTCTATTAGTCAATAGTCAGTGATGACTAATGGTGAATTAATGACGATGTCGACTTATCCTTGAATGCATTTTGTATAAAATCATTATCCAATTGTGTACTCTCACATTATTCAACTGAAGGCTTCGAATGGTAAAAGCAGTTCAAACGGGACAGATCATGCAGATCAAACAGGACAAGTGCAGATCAAGCAGGACAAGTGCAGATCAAGCGGATCATGCAGGAGAGAACCAGATCAAACCGATCAAATAATTTATTATAACTTATGAATGACAAAATCATTTAAAAACTATATATCATATATTAAAACAATAAAAATGACACCTAGATATCTAAACAAATATCTTAGATGTTATAGTATCACCCGAAATACCTGTAAATGTTTTATAAGATGCTTATACTTCTTTTATTTTCTTATTTAAAAAATTAAAAATTATATGACAAAAAATAATAAGTAGAAAATAATAATTTTGTATTGTTAAAGTTGTAAATAAAATAAAAATATTATATTCATAAAATTAGATAAATATATTTTTAAAGTTATGTGTTGTAACAAAGTTATTTATTGACCAAACAAAAAAAAAAAGCAGCTCAACACTACCAAATGTTGGCGGGTGAGATCTGCATGCAGATCTCCTGCTTTTTCCACAAAAAAACAAAAAATATTGAACTGCATGCAGATCTCCCGCTTGAACTGCTTTTACAAACAGAAAATAGTGAATGGTAAATGCAGTGCTCCCGCACTGCATGTGCAGGAGAAATGCACTTGTCCCGCTCCTCCATTCGGACACTGAGTATATAAGTCACATATGGACAAAGGTGTTAAAAATTGCAATAAATAATCATAACGTTTTTTTACCATAAATAACTAAAAATGGTAGGTAATATCATATAATAAGTCTTAATTTAAAAATAAATATTATGCGATTTAGGAAACAATAATTTCATGGGCCTAAAATAAAATTTTAACTAAGGCGTATGGGCCTAAGTTATATAAGCAGAGTCCATGCCTTACTAACTCACCAGACTAACGACGTTAATGTCACGTGGATATTTTTAGCTAGCACGTGATCTTCCCTTAAAAATTAACTAAACCGCCGTTAATCACTGAACTTCGTTGAAAACGCACGCTGGGATTTAATCGCCGGAATGAACTGTTGTTTACAAGATACTCAGCCAAAGATCAGAAGGAGACCAGAAGCTGGACCAGTGCAAGTTAGTTAATGGCTTTAAAGGTGTTGATTTGGGTCTTCTCTTCCTATAGATGAATATTAGAACCAATCGTATGTGTTGAGTGACATGTGAACTAGAGTTCATAAAATATAAGCATTAACTGACCATAATGTGACACCCTTCGCCTCCAATCCAGAGAACAGCGGGCCACCAACAATATCTCGTATAATAAAAGCCCATATATCCAATTACACTCACCCAAAGCCCCAAATAAAAATCCGAATAAAAAGTCCAGTAGCACCGATCCGTCCAAATATCATATACTCATATGTCTCACCTGAAATGGAGAAGAAAGAGGGGGTGAGTAACAGGGGAGTCACTCAGTGAGGTATGGGATACTAAACCCGAAGTCCATGGACCCGAACAGAATATTCCGAATAAATATAATTTAATCCTAACACGTTGCAAACACGGTACCTAAAGTACCCAGAGATCAGACAAACTGCCCACTAACAGGCCAAAAACACCACCGAATATGTGCTCGGTAACACACGCCCGTAGATGATTTATCGACCTCCCCGCCTTGGCACAACAGGTCGCCTACGCTGTGCCGCGTCAGACACCACACCCAATGTAGCCGATACACCCATGGTCGGCTTTCATCCAAATCACATCAATATACTATATATATATATATTATCAATTATAAATGAATAAGTATTGTTGAACTATCTATAACCCTAGTTCCAGTTTAAGCAAAGAACCTATAAACTAAACAAGCAATGACTCAATTTCACGCAGACGGAAACACATTAGAAATAAATTATAATTATTTGTGGTACTAAACCGTGTAAGAGAAGCTCGAGAAAATAACCTCACGTTAGCCAATATCGAATCGGAAAATGCTCGGGCACGGAGAAGACTCGATCCAACAAGACTCGCCTAGGGTTTAGAATGAATTACTTGACAAGCAAGTAACATCTAAAGTGTCACATATGTTCCCTACGGAAAACACAATCAAGGCTATGACTCAGAGGTTACTTGCGATACAAGGAACAACTAATGTTACGCTTAATTACCAAACACGTGATGATAAAGATTTAGAAACTTATCATGGGATCATGTCATTCACGTTCGGCACGGCTTGGATCACGGTAATGGGCCTTAAACTTTTGTGACTTCAACTTACGGCAACGGCATGGATTGGTGTTAAACGCCACAGCTCCAGTTTAGATCGTGCCTCCTCCGCATCTCTCGGTTAAGATCTCAGCCATGACGAGGGTTGATAAAGGTTCTGGCGCGGCAAGGATCTCAGTCCCTCCTCCGGTGAGATGATCATGACGATGGTGATTCTCTGATGACAACTATGACGAACGGTGGTGTTGTGGTGGAACGGCAATGATCACGGCATGTCTCTCCGGTGGACTGTGATGACTCAAGACGTTGAGCCATGGTGGTTGGTGATGAGAAGCCTCGAGAGTTGCCGCATAAGGAAGATGGCGGCTAGGTTAATATGAGGAAAGAGATGCGTACGATGATATATATATATTGCACGGTTTGACCAAAAAGTAAAGGGGAGGATTTTAGTTATAATTATAATTGTAACTAAACCAAACCAAACCGGTTTTTGATAAATCGGGTCGTTACACATAAATGTTTAACTGATAGGTTCCTGGCTACAATTAAATGTACGTGGAGCGGTGTGTATATAGTCTTTTCATCTTCATTCACTAGTTTGCAGTATAATACAGTGCTTGTTGTGTCTAGTCTTTTCATTATCATGCATGAGACTGATATATAGTACAGTCTACAGTGCATCCTATCTCTAGTATTTAATGATCTGATCAGTCAGATTGGGTTAATGAGCGAAGGGTTAATGTAAGCATTGGAAGTGACGAAGGTTTTTGAGTATATTGAGATTTGTGTATACGTTCTTTGTTTTAGATTTACCCTAGTACGATCGCCTCATTTGTAAAAATATTTATTGTATATATTATCATGCTATTCTAGATATATACTCATATACACTACAGCACTTTTCTCTCTCTTTTCTCACTTTCTCTTCTCCTTGGCCACTAAACTAGATCTATTGATTCCTCTCCTATGTCAACTCTCAAGACATCATCCTCCTCCGCTAAAACAGCACTGGTTTTCAACGCCATGGACCCTAAAACCCCCTTGATATCAGTCAACATGGCGAGCATCACCAAGCTCACCACCAACAACTACACCACATGGACGCTTCAGGTGCGTGCTCTTCTCGAGGCCCACGAGCTTCACTGTTTTATCGACCAAACAGAGAACACACCATCAGCCACCGTCGTCACCAACGGCGTAGAGAAACTAAATCCTCTCTTTGCTCCATGGAAAAGACAAGACATAATGCTTTACAGCGCTATCCTTGGCACCTTGTCTCCTAACGTGCAACCGATCGTTTCTAGTGCCACCACTACAAAGGAGATCTGGAACATGCTTGCGGGAACATACGGGACACCCTCTCATAGACACATCAAACAGATCAAACAAGAACTCAAGCGCTCTGTCAAAGGCACACAAACTGTGGATGAGTACATGAAGAGTATCATCAAAACGGCAGATGAACTTGCCGTTTTAGGTGCACTGGTGGAGCATGAAGATCTTCTTGACATCATCACAGATGGTCTTGGAGATGACTATCGAGCCATCGTTGAGATGGTTAATGGTCGTGACATCCCGATAACGCTAGATGAGCTCCACGAGAAGCTCATGGAAAGGGAACATACCCTCCTCACCACCGGTGTCTCCTCCTCTGCCTCGAACTCGTCGACTCATGTTACTGTGAGTGTGAAGGGTCAGGTATGTTGAATATTTACATCATCGAGTTTAACACATGAGACTATATTATATACACATGAGTATGTATGTGTATATATAGGACGAGGAGGAACATAGAGTGTTTAGGATGAGAAGGAACGATAAGATGAGTAAAGTGATGGAACGGTATAATGATGCGAGAGGTGCGGAGTTGGGAACATATGTTTTCTTATCAGAGGGAGGCTCGATGATTAATAAGGATAAAACACCTGATGAGGTATGTACATAGATTTTTATCATATATATATATATAGACTTAATTAAGCCTTTCTAAAAAAATGATATTGGTTTACTGTGTTTGTTAGATGGAGATTAAGGACGGAGATCAAATTGACGCAATGCTGCATCAACACGGTGGGTTTGGTCCATCTTCTATAAAGTTTTTGAGTTGAGTTTTTGTGACGAATGTATTAGGACACAAATAGCTATGCAAGAAAGAAGACAAGATCTGTTTATTATGTACCAAGTTTCGAATTGAAATCAAAAGCTGCAAACTTTTACGAAGTATAACAAAACAGTTGGAGAATATAATATATATGTTCGACGATTAACACATATAAACAAACTGAACTATTATCTCTTCCCGCTCTTAAAATGTTTGATTAGCACAAAGTATTTTGGGTTTTTTTTGTTGGTAAGCTATTCTGTGGATCAGAAAGAAAAAAAGATGATAGGAAAATGTTTTATATAATTGGAAGATGAAACAATTAACAAACAACAGAATGTTTCCGGTTCGTTTACAAGCAGGCAAACTGTAAAGAACCGTCTCAATGGAGGTTCCGGGGACTTCTCCTCTCACGGGTGACAACTCACGACGAGGAAGAGGTTTCTTCTTTCTCTCTTCACTCGGAATCTTCCCCATCTATTTGAATCAATCCTTTGTTTCTGAATCTCCTCGTGTGGCTAGTGTAGCTGATTCTCTGATTTGTTAAAGTTTAAGCAGATTTGCTTGCTACTGATGAGTGTATTAAAACCTTATTGCTTGTAGGGGAAGGCAAGATGGCGATAAGTGGGAGCATGATCTCTTCAATGACGACAAGCCTCGGCTTTCAAGTATATATGTTTTTAACTCTCAGGCTTTTACTTTCTCTCTTTTTGTTGCTGACTCTGTGCTTATTGACTAAACCAAGATCGCAGAGTTGACCCTAAAGATCTCCGCTTGAAGCTCCAAAAGAAACATCATGGCTTGCAAACTCGACTAGGAGGAGCTAGTTTGGATCTGCGCCAAAAGCTATCTGGGATAAAGAATCCACAACCGAGGAGCACTGGTAACCTTCCAAATGCTATAAGAGAGGATACTAGACCAGCTGTAATGAACGTTTCTGGTGAAACCAAAGCAGCTTCGAACAAAGCTATCAAGAAGAAACCACAACAGGTAAATATAATTCTCCATTTTCTCCAACTATATGACATATAGCATTTGACTGAATGGCTGTTTTAGCAGCACTAGTTCTTAGTTTACTTTTTCTTTATCTTTTGGTTCAGGCTGATACGTCGGTTCATAGCTTCCTGGAATCATTGGGTCTCGAGAAATATTCAACCTCATTTCAAGTGGAAGAAGTATGTAAATTTATTTACTTTTAAATTAAGTTGCTGCGTACTCTTCTTATTTGTGTTCTTTTTTTTTTCTTCCAGGTTGATATGGATGCTCTAATGCATATGACAGATGATGACCTCAAAGCTCTCCTCATACCAATGGTAAAAATCCATATTAAGCTGCCACATGATTTGTTTTCACCATGCTTTTAATTTTAGCTTGCCTTACTTGTTTTGTAGAACAACAGTCCTTAAGTTCAGTAGATTCATGATACGATTGGCCACTAATAAAATAATATGTATAATGCATTCATCACCATGCTTAGATTTGAGTTCTCTGTTTGACATCTATTTGCTCTGTCTTTACAAGGTGTGTTCGTTTTTGCTTTCAGGGCCCAAGGAAGAAGATACTTCTTGCGTTTAGGTTTGCTTCAAGCTTAGGGTGAATGATCGTCAGAAAGGAAAAGGATCATGCACTTGTGCTTGTCATTGTCCCTTTTCTTTCTCATATGTATGTCAAGAGACAAAAAGTAGGTAGAGTTTTGAGATTAAAACAGTTGTAACACAGAGAAAAGCACTGATATTGAAAGATTGAAAAGGAATGAGAAAATAAATTAAGCGTTTTGAGCTTTGGATATTACTTCTCTTGATGAACCTTTTAGAAGCACTGGGGACAATTCATCGTTTAATCTGGTCTAAGTTAAAAACAAAAGCTAGAGTTAACACCAGCCGTCTTAGCTCAGTGGTAGAGCGCGTGACTTTTAATCCCGTGGCCGTGGGTTCGATCCCCACAGGCGGCGTTTGCTTCCAAATACTTTTAAACCTCCACTAGGTAATTTGCCGCTTTGTCCTTGGTTACATTTTCTTTTGATTTTGAACAGCTAGATTATCAGCAAAAAGTCCAGCCAGGGTATCAACTTTTGTTCAGAAACCATACCTGAAAACGAAATCTATAAGCCCGGAGCTAAATTAAAGCAACAATCAACTGAAGTGCTCACTAACAATGCCCTATGGTTCTGTTTAGAAGCAAGAAAAAATAGAGAAACACTGACCCATCAAAGAAGCAGCTTCGAGGAAATGGGTTCTCCAAGGATCCATGGGATTCAAGCTTTGCACCTTTGTTCTGAAACTTTAACAAGGCTCATGAGATTGGAGAAGAGGTTCCAACGATTGTTTTCATAGTGGCGGGAGTCCTTTCCCCATCAGGCTTTGCACCTGGTCAAGGCTTTAATTGATTTTTCAAGAATTTACATATTTTTTTTTGTATTTAATTAAAATATTTTATTCGTCTAGAAATATAAACCAAAGCCAGTTTGCGCGCCGTCTTTGGAGTTGGTGAGTATCGACGACCATTTGGGATGTTTGTCTGATGTTGGACGTATGTACCTAAAACACGCGTGAAGCACGTCGTTTTGTTAGACATATTCATCAATCATTCGTCAAAATGCAAAGCAGGTTAAGTCAACGTAGAAACAGTCGTTGTTTTACCCAATCACAAGAAATACAAGTCAACTTTTATGTATCGTCAACGCCTTCGTGTAGACACGTCTCTTTATATTTATGCATCTCTCTCTTTCTCAAAATAATCTTTGTTTCAGAGCCATTGAAGCAGTTCGTCTTTTTTTGGCTGCTGGAGATTAACAACATGGCAGCAGTAAGTCAACGGGTCTAATATCTTTCTATGTGTTTTCCTTTGTGTGGATAGATAGTTAATATCAAATATGCCTTTTAATCTATGTTACTAGATTCCTTTCTATCCCTAAATCTGCAAACTTAACATGTTAAAGATCGGAAGTTTTTTAGAATGTGCATGCATGACTACGAGAATTTTCTGATGGACTCTTATAACATTTTGTATGTGTATACGAACTTCACGATTCTTATTTTGTTTTCTCAGTCTCAATATGTTTAATGGGATTATGATTAGCATCCATAGAGATTTATGGTTCTTGCGCCTTAGATTTATGTCTCTTGCTTGCAATTTAATGCTAGTCTTCTAAGACATTTCTTTTGGTTCCTTGTGGTTACAGAATCGTCCACACGTGCCCAAGTTCGGAGACTGGAAGGAAGATGTTCCATTCACGGTAGTGTTTGATAAAGCGAGTAGGACGAAGCAAAATGCAAACAAGTCTAACCCCAACGAGTATCCAAATATGAATCTAAGTCCTGCGCAAACTCCGAATCATAGATATGACCAACCACCAAACCACAATGTACGACCAAGACATGAAAGATTCAGTAGCAGAGAAGAAACCGAGTTCAGATCGTCTCCTGCACACAATGAAAGATACAACAGAGTCAGAGCTCCTCCTCCAGCAGAAACGTACAACCATCAAGCATGTGGTGGAGGTAGGTCACATGGAAATCCATCGGAACCAAATAGACGTCAACCACATGAACCTCCAAGGGTGCAACCGATACCCAATCTTAGAGGTCGGAACAGTGAAAGGGTACGTACACTTTTATTAATTAACCGAGAATATTTCTCTCGAACAAGAACTTTTAGCCGGTCGAACACGGCTCTCACTCTAAAAAAATATTAAAAAAACATATAAATTGGAATCTATACAACTTTAAATTTTTATTATAGTACTGAATTTAGGTCATTTTATTTCAAAAGAAAATCCAACTATTAGTTTTTAAAACTATATCATTATTCGTTTAATATGATGATAATATTTTTTTTGAATATGGCATATAAATAATTTGAGACGGCAGTGTGTCAAACACTTCCAACATGATATCATTTTTACCATTTTTGGTAAAATAATTTGTCACAATTCATCAATATATCGCTAAATAAATTTATCTTCCCCAAGGTCGCAATTCCGCCGTTTCCAGGATCGGGTTCGGAGAATCAGAGTTACACACTCATCTTTGACAAAGTGAAGGAAGACAGGAGACAAAGTGGGAATGTGAAGTCTTACAATGGATCTGCTCATACCACCCCGAGTCGACCACTCAACGACCAACACCACCAACCGCTACCTTCTAGTCCCAAGGTATTTATATTCGTTTTTATTGTTATATTTTCATACAATTATTTGAGTAACTATGCAAGCTCTGATTAAAGAGTACAGCCATGCTTGATGCATCAAAAGTATATATCATAACCTACTTTTCATTTATAATTATTATATTTTTACATGATACACAATTAGTCTTGACATTCAGCGACAAGCTAGCTTACTATTCCTTGGCTGTACTCCTTAATCACCTACCTGCCCTATATCATTAAATGATATTTGGTTGATCCGAGTACGAGACATTGAAACATTTTCATATACTTTTCAGCAAAAAAAACCCTCACATGTATATCATCATACGTAAAATATTTGGCAATCTAACATGACGCTCATGGTAAAATGTGATGTGCAGAGTTGCTGCTTCCCTCCATGGGGCCGAAAGTGAAGCAACTGAAGATAATTCGTTTCTTCTTTTTCATCAAATTCCTTGTTTGTTGTTTGCTTCTGCATAATTTTTTATTTGCTGTTACGTACTCTCTTTTGTGTTTATTTTTTTTATTTCGATTGATAACACCACAATTTCGTCTCTATTATTGTTATATGAGTTGCATGGTAATGCTTTAGGCTAAGTACATTGCAAACCGGGACACAAGTACATGCATATATAACAAACAGTACGTATGATTTGTCTTCATATAATATCTATATTAGACTTATGAAACTTGTAATATAGCTGGGTTTATATATATATAGCCTTGTTTGTCGTGCTAATACAATTTACAATTGAGGTTCAAAGGTACATGAGTGAGTGAATGACAAAAATGTACATGAAATGTTGCGTCCGACTTTCAATATTCAATAATAAGTTAGCTACTATACTTTATTTTTACAAAATATATATTTTCCCTTTTATTTTTGTAAGTGCATGTATTATACATGTTTTTTTTTTTTTTTTTTTTTGGTATTATACATGTTGTGGGACAAACTTAGTTCCTCATTTGAAACTAAAGCAACTCTCCAGCTGGAAGATATATATCAAGAAGAGTGTTAACCCGGAACAATAAGTTAAGCTGGTTTAGTAATAAAACTAACTCAGGAATTGGTCGAGAATAAGACCTGATTGGTAAAGCTAACAAAAATGCAGTATTATGTTACAAAATTTATATGTTTTTTGTTAATGTATTTATTAAAATGATTGATAAAGCAGTAAATTATTTTATATATAATTATCATATAAAATTAGTGTATGATATATAATTTATTTATTTTAAAATAATATAGATATATGATATTTATAATATTTATAGATTTTATTTTTATTGTTACTATTGAAATAATGTATTATATTAAATTATACATTTAATTGAAATATTTTTTTTTAAGAAAAACGTTTTCAAAAATAAATTTCAAATATAATTTTCAAAATTAAATTTTGAATATAAACATAAATTAAGTATTATAAATACAATAAATTAATTATATTAATTATTTTTAGTTTTTATATATTTTAAATGTAAAACGCAAATTTGAAGCGGAGTACAAAGGTTGGATACTCGTTCCATTCGGCGAGCTTTCTCTCTCATTTCTGTTCTCTCTCTAAAACCTTTCACAAAGAAGAGATAAAGCTTTCGTTTTAGTTTGTTTGCGTGTCCTTTCTGGCCACGATTCCCATCTATCGGGCTCTTGACTCTGGGTTGAGATGGCTTTTATAGCATCTCATCGCCGGCTTAGATTCCGGGAAGTGATGGTTCCAATAGCATCTTCTTCGCCGGCTACCCTCTGGAGTTTTGTCTCCAGGATTCTGTTCGATCGCTGCTTCGGTTTTGCTTTGTCTCAACTGATTCTTGATCTACTCCATCGATTGCTCTTTCCTATCCCCTCAGGAGGCCGTTTCATCTTCAAGCTTATCAGTATCATTAAAGATGTCCGATCAATCATGGAGAAAAATCGATGTTTTTTTAGATCGATTGAACTTAGATGCTTTCCTTCACGAAGCGTTCGATTTTTCAGATTAGCCTCTTATCGATAGTGATTTCCGGTGAGAGTTGTTCGGTTTGAGCAACTTCTTATTCGGCTTGCTTCTCCTTTTCGGTGGAGCTCCGTCGTCGCGGTTCGTCTTTGACACCGGAGGAAGATAATGGTCTCTTACCTTGACGCGTGTCTTTTGAACGCAGGGTGTTCGTCCACGTGTAGGTGATGAATCTTTTTTCCCCTACGATTTTTTCCGTACTCCGTTCCTATTGAAAAAGAAAAAAAAAAAAAGCGGAATAGGGAGAAAAAAACCATGCCGTTTCGAACTTGTGGGCCCCCACAAGACCACAATCTCTTCTTCAACACGTGTCACCACCGCATTGGTACAAAGACCGCGTGCCTTCTTCGTTTCCGTTTCTTCACCTTCCTTTGGGTGTTTCCTCAATCCTTCAAAAACCCTAATTACACTAAAGAGATTTGCTTTCCTCTAATCCCTCTCCGGCCATCTTCTCCGAGCCAAAATTCGCCTCACTGTGAGCACCTCGAACCTCGAAATCGAATCAATCGAAGAGTTCCTTCAGGTACCTATCTCTCTACTAATCGTTTGTTATTGATTACGGATGATGATGACTCTCGATTTTCGAATTATCGATAAAGTTCATTTCTTTTGAATTTGAAACCGCTGAATATCTGTCAAAGTTTTGTATAAGTTTCAGTCACATAACGTTCGAGGAGTTTAATCAGAGATTGTGTGTGTGTGTGGCGAACACTTACTTACAGGTACAAAGATGAATACAAATGAGTGGAGATCAACTCGAGGGATCAGACGGAGGAAAGCTGTGTTTGATCTTAATGTGGCACCCACTGATCTTGAAGGGACCTCAGCCTCCGTAAGAGCAGCTCCCATTGTGCCTAGCTGTGATCTTCAAAGAGAGTCTGTGCCTTCTCACCCTGCTCCGGCCATGATTGATGTAGATGCTATTGAAGATGATGTCGTTGAATCATCCGCAAGTGCTTTCGCTGAGGTATGTCTGTATGTATGTTTGCTCCTTGTTGCAGTGATGGATAGGCTGTGTTTTTTGTAAAATGCTCACACGTTTTGTTTTGTTGTTTTTTATTCCAGGCTAGAAGTAAATCAACAGGTGCACGTCGGAGACGGTTACTGGTTGATGTAGAGTCAGGTGAACGGGTGAGTGCAGGTGGTACGACTAGATTGACTCCCAACAAACGGAGAAGGGTTCCTCCTAATCAACCTGTCATCGACTGTGAGCATGTGCAGAGTGTGTGTAGCTCAAAGGCTCCACCTCCTCCACCAGAAGAGCCGAAATTCTCTTGTCCAATTTGTATGTGCCCGTTCACGGAGGAGATGTCAACGAAATGCGGTCACATCTTCTGCAAGGGATGTATAAAGATGGCAATATCTCGCCAAAACAAGTGCCCTACTTGTAGGAAAAAGGTGACTGCCAAAGAGCTGATTCGAGTCTTCCTTCCAACTACTAGATGAACATTAACACCCACCTTTGTAAGGCTTTACTAACGATAGTTTCTTTCATCTAACGATTATGTGAATAACTAGATTTGGTTTAGTAAACAGGATAATGGTTGTGTGTCACAGGTCTAATGGTTTGTCTTGACTCTATCCTCAAATTCGCGTTGGAACATTGGATGGACTTCGAGGAATTGACGTTTTAGTTTGAATGTTTCACTTTGTTGGAAGAAAAAAAAAACTTCATTGGTCAAGAAGGCCATATCATTGGTAATTGTCAAATTACTAGTTGTTGTCTTATGTAATTTAGATCTTTGCAAACCTCAGTTGATGCCTCTCTCTCTGTTACTGATCTTACTATGTGTATGCTAATTCTCATCTGCATGCTGATATATGCGTTATCTGTGTGGTGTCAGTATGAGGCAAATAGTGGGAGCTAGACATGGAGTTTATTAGAATATCGTGATCTGGAACTAGAGTGTAATGGTAGCAGAAGATATAGAGTAGAAAAGTTCCATTCTTAAACCATTTTTAATGTTTAGAGGTTTTTGATCCATGTATCTTTACGGCTAGATCTAAACTATTTGTAAATTAATTTTTGAAAAAAAAGATATATTTTATAACTAAACTTATGATTTTTTTTAGAGAAATTAGGTTCTATATACATTGTTTTAGTCAAAATTAGGCAAATGCCCTCTACATTATTCAACTCTTCGTAATCCAATAATACCCCTGTATCTTCCTTCGTATTTGTTGGAAAAAGAGAAAACTAAAAATCACTTTTACAAATTAAATTGAAATCCCTAAACGCTGTGATGAGACAAATCCAGATTTGCATCAAAAACATAAATATATGACGATGGTTGTATTGGCGGATGTAGGAAACTAATTAGTTGGGGGCACAGTGATTTTTTCCATTATGATTAATTTTAGAGTGGAAACATTTGATAAACTTTATAGTATTTATGGAAGAAGTTTTTTAAACAGTTGGGGGCATGTGCCCCCGTAGCTGTTGTCTTGCGTCCGCTTATACATAGAGATCAATCTATTCTCTTTTTCTTCTCCATCTTTGGGTTTCATCATCATCACCGACACCTTCTCTCCACCGCAAAGCTGAGAGTTTGAGTACACTGCAAAACCGCCGTAGCTTTTGATAAACCCACTACATCTCTGCAAGATGAATTCTTCTTCAAAGGTAAACACCCTTTCCTATCCCTCTCCATTTTCTTACATGATGTGGATCTTTCTCCCATATATCCTAAATCTTCTAGAAATTTAAAAGCTTCTTGGAAAAATACAGAGCTTACTGGTTGGTGTTCGTCCTCCTCCACAACGGCCATTACCTGCAATTCTGGAGCACCTTCTCTTACACAGTCATCACAATGTTTTATTGGATATCTGTTTTCTTAAGATGCTAACTGATCTTGTTAATTTTGTTCTCTTCGTTTTTTGCCTTTATTTTACTACTGTATTCCCAACTACATATACTTACTGTACATTGTTTTCAGCATAAATACTGCTGTATTACTAACTAAATATATAAATTGCAGTTAAACGTTTTCGTAACCCTTACGGCCTTACCACAACCTATTTTGGTGATTGCATTTCACCATTTTTATAACGCATACATAGCCATTGTTTAACTTTTCGTAACCAGTACACCAAACATATTCATAGGTTTTAGCTTTTATATCATTCGGAAAAATCACCAATAATGATTTCAATTTCGTATCAATACCATTAAATTAGGAACATGTCCAATTTGATAATAGTTTGGTCCAGTGGATAAATGAAACTGAACCTTATAATTATGATGTAATTGGTGTTAGTTGAGTACGCAAATGTCCGCTATAGAATAATGTTCTTGACAGTTTTTAATTATTGTGAAAAAGAAGTGGTCCCGATTATTGTGGAGTTAAAGTGGAGGTTATTCGATATGTATTTAGCTTACAAAAGTAGTTACAATTATATAATTAGATAAATATATTTAAAAGTAAGTTCATTGGCAAAAAAGGTAATATGCCAAGGGTTTGTAAGGGCAAAAAATAATGATGATTTTGTTTTAATAATATTGACTATAATTATATCAATATTAAAAATAAAAGAAAAAACCATGTTTAAACTTATAGTAAACTTTTAAAATTTAAATTATTAATTTCTCATTTCACATGAAAACATAATTTAAACAATTTTATGACAAGTTAGAGTTACGACATACAATAAAAAATACATTTCTATTTATGACAAGATTCTGTAAGTCGTTATTTTTTATATCTTTGTTTGATGTTAAGTGTATGGTATATGTTTAAAAGAATTAACACTCTAAGGGTAAGAGTTCGGGTTTGATTCCGACTATTCAGATATTGTTTTTTTGATGAGAGATTAAAACTCTATTTGAATATTTATAAATTTTAGTTCGGATTCGGTTTTGATCATTGCGGGTTCAGTTCGAATACATGTACTCATTTAAATTATGTAAAATATTAAAATCCAAATATATCATGTATTCTATTAAATCATGATTATGACATATTGATATATGTTTAGTCCAACAAATTTGTAACCACCATTTTCATTTCATAATGATTGGAATCCACTAGATTATTTTGTAACCACCGCTTTGATAACTTACATAAGTGGTTTCTTTTGTTTCATGGTTACATAGGTAACATGGTTTTTATTTACATTGAGTCAAAATTTACAAAACTCATTTTTAATTGCATGAAAAATTACTATGTGTAATATTATGTGTAAATATTATTATCATTATATATGAAATCAAATCATGAAAATTTGATGAAAAACATATAATTTTATCTATTTAATTGCTATTTGATTACTAAACAAAATTGTAACTATACTTTATTTCTTTTTAAAAAATAACTATTTAAGAACAAAGTAAAAAATTAATGTACGAAATGGTTATGGCACAAGTGTATAGTTATGCAACATCATAAATTCAATACAATTATCATAACCTCTTACTAATCATTTAAAAAAAAAATATTTTACATAAATATAATTACAATAAAATACACAAATATGGTTACAAAGAAAAAAAATGAAAATTAAATTTCTAAAAAAAAATGTAAAACAACAAATATACAAAAGAGCTGGTCAGAATCTAAAGATGATTATGTTATTAGTTATCCCCCATATACATCCTATATTGGTATGTACATGACACGGTATAATAGATCAAAATTACAGCAACAAAACAAATCTTTAACTACGTTCAAATAGAGCCGTAAACTGGGCGAGCCCATGTCCATTAGTCCATATCCATTTGTCTATTTATTGTTTGCGGACAGAGAGTGACCATGTCCATTAAGAATCATGTCCATTAAGTACCATACCCACTAACACCCATATTTTCATGGGCTGCCATGCGGTCCATAATGACCATATAAAAAAATTTAAATTTAATTTATAAGCCTACAATTATATATACGAGTTCATAAAATTAAAATTCATCCATAAATTCAAAAGTACAACAATACATAAGTTCATAAGTACAACAATTCCGGTTTTGGCGGGAAAAATCGATTTTGCGGTTTTGGCGGAAAAACTTAATTTTGCGGTTTTGGCGGAAAAACTTAATTTTGCAGTTTTGATGGGAAAACTCGATTTTGCAGTTTTGACGGAAAAACTCATTTTTTGCGGTTTTGGCGGAAAACTAGATTTTTCTGATTTTGACAGAGAAACTCGATTTTTCGGTTTTGCCATGGGGTCCATAATGACCATATAAGAAAATTTTAATTTATAAGCCTACAATTACATATACAAGTTCATAAAATTAAAATTCATCCATAAGTTCATAAGTACAATAATACATAAGTTCATAAGTACAACAATTTCAGTTTTGGCGAGAAAAATCGATTTTGCGGTTTTGGTAGGAAAACTCGATTTTCCGGTTTTGGCGGAAAAATTCGATTTTGCGTTTTGAAGAAAAACTCAATTTTGCGGTTCTGGCGGAAAAACTCGATTTTCTGGTTCTAGCGGGAAAATTTGATATCAAAATTTAAGCGAAAAAATCGATTTTACGATTTTAGCGGAAAAACTTAAATTTTAGAAACCCTAGGTTTTGTGACCATTGGACAGTCCACGTCCTTAAAGCCCAAAACCAACAAAGACCATTTTCTTAATGGTCTTCCACATTTTGTCCAATAAAAACCAATGGGAAAAATGGGTTTGTCCATATTAAGCATGTTTGTATATAGACATGGACAACCATTGGATGGCCCGCCCATTTGACACCTCTACGTTCAAATAGTGGTAAAAATTAAAAATGCAAAAAATGTGAGATGTTTTTATTAGAAAAAAGATTAAAATGTATTTCAAATGGCGGATCAGAATCTAGTAAAATATTATTTAACAACTAAGAATGATATGTACTCCAAATGATTTTAATGATTTCAAGCATACATATTGGTGTTCTTAGCCACTACTTTTCTGATTATCATTTTTCTATTTTATTACCCAATATTGCCGTTATCTGTGTTTTGTAACCTTTACTGTAAATGATATACTGCCCTACTGATTACTACAAATGATATTAAGGAATGTATTTGTCTTACTGATGGTTCATCTCAAATAAGTATTCATTTTTCCATTCATCAAGTAAGGATAATCATTGCCAATAACAACATAAGCATATATAAAAGAAAAAAAAACATAAACATATATATATATATATATATATATAAATATAAATTAGAAATATTTTTTCATCCCCTAATGAGGATATTGTTTCAAATGGTAATAGCAAATTGGCTAGTAATGTTGCTACGGATGTTGCTAAATTAACATACAAAATTCCTAACTAACAATTAAGAACAGGATATACATACCATCAGTAACCTCTAATTTTTGAATTATCGTAAACATAGTTTACTACCTACTATTGTTTACCATTACTCAAAACATCTATACATTTTCCCATCATAAATACTACTGATTTTAGCCTATAATTCTACAATTAATATGTAATATTCTCCGTAGCCTAAAGCCATATATGATGTCTATCAATATAAACATATCACAATATTGGTTAACAACTAAGAATAACTACTAATGATTCAAATTACCATATACACTATTAGTTAAACGCTAACATTGATATATGTTACTTAATTAACAACTAAGAAATGTGATATCCTTCCTACCGATGGTAGCCTCTAATATTTGAATTATCCGATAATATAGTTTAGTACCTACTCTTGTCCACCATTACTTTCCCATCATATATACTAATGATTTTAGCTATTATAGCTACAAGATCAATATGTAATACTTTTTTTGTAGCCCAAAGCTATAACTAATGCCTTTACCATTCCTTTCGGTAGATCAGTAACTCTATTAATTGTATAATATAAACATATTACAATATTAGTTAACAACTAAGATTGATATTACTAACAGAGTGTATAATTTTGTTATTTTTCAACAAATCTTCTAGATTTTGTCTAGTGAAAAGCGCAAACACCAACCACAATCGCGTGGTTTAAATTCTACGTAGTCACAAATTTAAAAATGAACATGTGGCTACCACTTTAAAAATCATATCACATATTGCTATTTTACTAGAAATGTGGCTTATACATAGGGGTAGTATTGAAATACCATTACCTATTTGTTACAGTCTTCAACCGTTCTAGAGAGAAAGTGGTAGATTCTTAATATTGACTTATTTTATCTCACACTGAAATTGCCACTGATAAATCAATTTTTGGTTATCCTATAATCCGCCCATCTCGCAACTTTGATCCGTGAACCGAACCGGATTGGGAAAATCAAACCCGGTCCTTTCTATCCAAACCTGGGATAAGCTAATCCTCTCACCCAAACACACACACCTCCTCCCTCTCCCGAAACCACGATCAATTCAATTCAATTCAATTTCAAAGCCAATTCGAAAACGAAACTTCCTCCTCATGGCGACATCCATCGAGAGCAGCGACGTGGAGGTTGGATTCGCGAAGCTCCAGGGCGAAGACTTCGAGTACTACATGCAGACGTACTCAATCGTCCTCGGCCGCAACTCCAAGAAATCCACCGTCGACGTCGACCTCTCTTCCCTCGGCGGCGGGATGAACATCTCCCGAAACCACGCGCGGATCTTCTACGACTTCACGCGCCGCAGGTTCGCGCTCGAGGTGCTGGGGAAGAACGGGTGCCTCGTCGAAGGCGTTCTCCACCTCCCGGGGAACCCGGCCGTTAAGCTGGACTCGCAGGACTTGCTTCAGATCGGAGATAAGGAGTTTTACTTTCTGCTTCCTGTGAGGAGTATCCTAGGTGGGCCTAGGCACGTTGTTTCCGGGCCTGTTGGGCCTTATAATCAGTATCCTGGTTCTGGTTCAGGAAAGAGAGGCGGGAGGGGAAGAGACTACTTTGAAGAGGATGATGATGATGATAATGTGAGGAGGAGTGGGAAGAACTCAAGGAGAGAGGGGTATGGAGGGTCTGCACCTGCTTCAGTTGGTATAACTAATCTTTTAGCTTGATCACTTGCTTGTAATGATTAATAGGTTTTGAGCATTGCTCTGTAGTTCTATACTTGAAAGAGTTTTGGAGCTATTGAGTTGGTCATTAGTGTGGATCAATGTTCGAAACACTGCTAAGCTTTAGATCGTTCTATATGGGATTATTGATTAGGCGGAGCGTCTGGACCGATTTTCTTAACGTCTAAAACAATTTAAAAAGAAATTAGTCTAGAAAAATCGTTTTGTTTAAGTTTCATAGGCGGCTATGCCGATTTTTGTTTTTTTTGAATTATACAGAGGTATTAATGGCTCACATAAGTGGTCTAGACTATGTCCACGTGTCGGTCCCCCCTTATCCCTGGCGATCAGGGATAAGCCGGAATGTTAATTCCCAAGTGGCCGGGATTCGAACCATGGTAGCTTCACCGTATTCAAGCCCTGGTTTTTAGAACCTTGGTGTGGATCATTTGAACCCAACATGGCTTATTTTGATTAGATTGTTGTTTGAGTATGATCAGTCACGACTTAAGAATGGGTGTATGGTTCTTGTTTTGGTTTATTGTTGGGTTACATCGCTTACTCTAAGAAAAGTTTCATCTTTTGATACAAACTTACTTTGAACCATGATATATAGTTCCAGGCGTTTGAATTTTACTTAATTTGTGGCTTTTCTCTTTATATTTGGATTAGTAGTGGGGCCATTGATTCCGACCTGAGTTAAGATCATTATTTTTTATTTATTTGGGAGACTGTATCAACTTAATGTTTGCAGAGAGGAAGGGAGAGGGAAGAACAAGGGCGGATAGGGAAGCTGATGATCAGCAAGTTTTGCAGCTTGAGGAAAAAGATGTTGTGTCATCTGTTGCCAATGTGCTTTCTGACTCGTGCGGTCCAGGAGAGTATATGGCTATGGAGAAGCTTCATTCCGTGGTTAGTTCAATACCATCTCTTCTTTTGGATTTTTATGTTCGGACGAATGTTTCTATACATTTAATAAACTTGGCAAACATATACTCTGTTCCTACATTTTGCTATATAACTGAACCTTTCTTGTGGTCATAAAGTTTAGAATCTCCCATTGTGGTGATGAGGCATCATAACTGTGTCTATATATCTATGACAGATACTGGAGAATTACGGGAACATATGGCACCACAGTCGTGTGAGGAGATACCTAACACCTGAGAACTGGGCAGTTCCAGAAGCAAAGGGTAAAGCATGGTACGGACTGCTGATGCTGCTGAGGAAATACCCAGAGCATTTCGTTATCAACACTAGGTCAAAGGGCAGGGTCACTCATGAGTTTGTTTCCCTTGTCTCCCTTCTCTCCTGAAACCACCACATCCTTTTATTTTATTTTTTTTTCCTCGAACATCAAATGATACCACATCCCATCATGATTAAAAATCATGTGCTTTGGTTAGTGCAGGAAGTTTCCTACTTTTTTTTCTGTAAATAAGATAGTGTCAGAGGTTACTTTTGGATGGTTCTTCTCTTATGTTTAGATGGGCTTTAACTCTGAATATGAACTATACAGAATATAGTCCTGGATTAGCACAGTGTTTACAACAATGGGTCTCTTGAAAAGGGACTTATGATGAGGGCTGAACCAACTGTTCTTCAGGAACTCTGCACAACTGTTCTCGAACACGCAACGCCAGTTGAGATGCTTCCTTGTCCAGTTTCAGCGCCTGTCTCCGCAAGCTCTGTTATAAAAAGAATAACCACCAAATCATACAACATACAACTTTCATAAACCTTTCAAAATGTAATGTTGTGATCTTGTTTCGTACCTCAGAAGCCCATAAACAGTCGCGTTTCTTACGTGGGATTATGTGAATGTGCGTCTGAGAAAATGCATAAAGAAAGAGAACTGTTAACAGAAACTATCCCTCCTCAGGGGGATTAAGAGAAACATAAAAAAAATCAATATGTGCATACGTGAAATATCACTTGCCCAGCTGCTGCTCCGTTGTTAACCAGCAAGTTAAATGAATCTGATGAGAATTAGAAATCTTGGTTCAGTGATGAATCTACCAGCAGTAATGCTGATGTTTTTTGAGAATATACAGAAACATACCACTATCTGTAGCTTTAACAATGGCATTACTGATGAGAGGCACTTTGGAACACATGGCAGCAACTACCTGCATACTCCTTCGAGGAGACCTATTAATCAAAATCTTATGCGCGTAATACATACTTCTCAATACAATAAAAAAAACTTTCACACAGGAAGGACAAACAAATGAAACTAGCAACTACTCAAAGGTAGGACGAGGAACTTACTGAGGGAGGAGTTTGCTCTAAGGTTGGATAATGTAACTTTGGAATGATAAGAGAGTGCCTGAGAATGCCCAGATTAAAAAGTTGATAGCTTCTAGAATTCAAGAACAACAACAAAGGCAAACCATGTTCACAATCCAATCCACTAACCAAAGATTCAAAAACCAAACCGCACTAAGTATTGGAGGGTTTAAGCATAGTCTTAATCGAAATTCAAAAAAATTGCTAGGCGGTAACTAAATGCTTTATACGAAATTATTATTTTATTTATAGGCTGCCTAACCCAATTTTTTGAACACTGGTCTTACTACATAGAATGACAGCACATTAAGAGAGAATGAGATTTTGATTACCCATGAATAAGTGGGCTCGTATCCAAAATGCACAAGCACGTGTCATCCTCGTACAACTGCTTCAAAAAAAAAAAAAGATTAGTTAGTTTATGTTCTGTTATGTTTTAAGAAACAGGAAGATAAAGTTTAGACCTTTATACATGGAGACTCGCCACGGACAATCTTGCAGAAAACGCAGTCGTTTTGGAGATTGGATGATTCAACCTTCTCGTCTTCTGATGAACCTGAGGTACAATCGGAAGCCCCGAGAATGGAGCCACGTGTCTGAAATTGTATGTATTTCCTCTGTCAAACATAAACACGATACAATCAATATATACACAAGGTTGTTCTACGGTTCCACTATACAAGGGATATGGTCAAGTAACGAGATCCTAGAATATAGGAACATATCGTTGAGCATATTCTTTCACCCTCCCTCAGTCTTATCGTTGGGCCTTCTAACGGAAAGACTGGTTTTGAATTCGTTGAAGAGAGACGTTGGAAGACCTTTAGTGAAGATATCCGCGAACTGAGAAGAGGATGGAACATGTAGAACTCGGACCTGACCCATTGCGACCTTCTCACGAACAAAATGTATATCTATTTCTACATGTTTTGTTCGTTGGTGCTTTACCGGGTTGGTGGAGAGATAAACTGCGCTTATGTTGTCGCAATACACCAATGTGGCTGTGGAAATAGGACATTTGAGTTCGAGAAGAAGGTTCCTTATCCAGCAGGTTTCAGCTACGACATTTGCAACTCCTTTGTATTCAGCTTCGGCACTAGATCGTGAAACTGTGTCTTGTCGTTTTGATGACCAAGATACTAGGTTGCTGCCCAAGAAAACGCAGTAACCGGAGGTGGAACGTCGAGTGTCGGGACACCCAGCCCAATCTGCATCTGTGTAGGCAGTGAGGGTGGTTGTGCTGGATTTGTAGAGCTGTAAGCCGTCTGTAATGGTGCCTTTTAGGTAGCGTAATACCCTTTTCAAGGCATTGAGGTGAGAGGCCCGTGGGTCATGCATGAAGAGACAGAGTTGTTGCACCGCGTACTGGATGTCTGGACGTGTTAGAGTGAGGTATTGGAGCGCGCCGGCGAGACTCCGATAGAGTGTTGGATCATCAACTTTGTCGCCACTGTCTTGAGATAGCTTTGATTTGAGATCGACTGGAGTACTTACAGGGTTGCATTCTTGCATTGAGGCACGAATTAGAATGTCTTTTGCGTAAGCTGTCTGTGATAGGAGCATGCCATCGCCATTGTAGTCAACCTTTATGCCAAGAAAGTATTTGAGTTTCCCGTCGTCGGACATCTCAAATTCTTTCTTCAGTAAGGTTGTTATATGTTGACGCAGAGCCGGAGACGATGCCGTTAACAGTATGTCATCGACATAAAGGAGGAGATAGGCAATGTTTTTCCCTTTGCTGTAGATGAAAAGAGAATTATCGCTGGAGCTTTTTGTAAAACCCAGCTGTTCTACATACGAAGAGAAACGACCATTCCAGGCCCTTGGAGCCTGCTTGAGACCGTAAAGGGCTTTCTCCAACTTCCATACATGATTTGGCTTCGACTTGTCGGCCATACCTGGCGGTTGATGCATATAAACGGTCTCATCTAACGTCCCATGCAAGAAAGCATTTTTGACGTCAAGGTGATGGACCTCCCAGTCGCGTTGCAGAGCTAGGTGGAGTACAGAACGGATGGTTACTGGCTTCACAACGGGGCTGAACGTCTCATCGTAATCCAGGCCCTGCTCTTGTGACTTACCGTTCGCCACTAAGCGCGATTTGTGGCGTGTAACCGTTCCATCTGCACCAAGCTTATGCTTATATAACCACATAGAGCGCACAATGTTAGCATTAGGTGGACGTGTAACTAGACTAAATGTCTTATTCTTAACCAGAGCACCGTACTCATCAGTCATTGAGGGATTCCAGTTTGGATCTTTTAAAGCTGTTAGGTGGCTTTTTGGGAGAGGAGAAATGGTTGAAGTGTGGAGGTTGATGATAGTTCGCTGTTTTCGAGTTCCATCTCTGCTCCTAGTAGTCATTGGATGACGTGTAATAGGAGCTGAAATAGGTTGAACAGTCGTGTGAAGGGGTGGTGCAACAGACTGTAATGGAGGAGGAGATGGCTGAATTAGGATATTTTTGAATGTTGAGGATACCTCAGACGTGTCGCCCAAGAAATCATAAGACTTTGGAAGTGAGATGGAATGAGTTTGAGATAAAGGAAATATTGATTCATCAAAGACCACATGACGAGAAATAATGATTTTTCTGGTCTGTAGGTCTAAGCATCTGTAGCCCTTGTGGCTTGATGGATAGCCAAGAAACACGCAGGGTGTGGATCGAGGGGCTAGTTTATGGAGAAATGAATGATTCAGGTTGGGGAAGCATAAGCAGCCAAAGGTTTTTAGGTGATGATAAGAGGGTTCTCTCTGGTAAAGGGTTGTGTATGGAACACGGTTTTTAATGGAAGCTGAGGGTAGTATATTGAGTAAGTGAACAGCAGTGTGTAGTGCTTCCACCCAGTAAGAAGGTGGTAGGCGAGCTTGGAAAAGAAGTGTTCGGAGAGTGTTATTTATGGTTCGTATCATTCTCTCGGAACGTCCGTTCTGTTGAGAAGTATGAGGACACGAGAACCGAACAACAATACCGTTTGATGAAAAGAAGTTTAGGAAGTTGGTATTGTTATACTCGCCACCATTATCGCATTGAAACGATTGGATAGAGGATTTGAACTGCGTTTTCACAAAAGCACAGAAGTCAGTGAACTTTGAAAAAACTTCAGATTTCTTTCTTAGGGGATAAACCCATAGAAAATGAGAGAAATGATCGAGAAAGAGGACATAATATCGAATGCCACTGTTACTTGTGATTGGCGAAGTCCAAATGTCGGAATGCACCAGCTCAAAAGGAGCAGAGACAATTTTATTTGAATCAAAGAAAGGTTGTTTTAAGTGTTTACCCAATTGACATGCTTCACAAACAAGTGGAAGTTGTCCTTTATTACAAGAGATGGAATTAGAAGAAATTAAAGAACGCAATGAGCCATTGTTGACATGGCCAAGGCGTTTATGCCAGAGAGAAGGAGCAGCAGCAAGGTAAGCGTGCGGAGTGTTTGCCAGTTTATTGAGTTGTTGCGGAACAGAGTAAAGATCCCCTGAACTGTCACTGCGGAGCAGTATCCGCTTGGTGCTCAGATCCTTTACAGAAAAACCAAACGGGTCAAATTCAACCGAGCACCAATTATCATTAGTAAACCGACGAACAGAGATAAGATTCTTGATGATATGAGGAGCAACAAGAACATTTTTCAATGAAAGAGGACGAGAATATGAAGCTAAAGAAGTTGAGCCGGATGAAGTAATGGGAATTTGAGAACCGTTTCCGACTTTGACTGACATTCCGGTGCTATTTTTAAGAACAGAATTTAGTGTACCTGAAGACGATGCTAAGTGAGCTGTAGCACCAGAGTCCATATACCAGTCTGCAGCGCCTGGATCAGCAATAGTCAAGGTGTTGAAAGCTTGAGCAAAATCGGTTGTTGGTTGGTATTGTGGGTCAGCAACTAGAGCTTGTTGTTGCTGTTGTTGACGTTGAGGAGCAGGGCCGAGAATGCCTCTGTTTGCTTGCTGAATCCATGGAGTAGGGAATCCAGGCCACTGCATCATTGGCGGTTGATAGAACGGTACCGAGTAATGCGGATTCCAATTGTTGTTTTGCCAGTTGTTGTTCCAAGAGCGTTGCTGGTTGTTGCGTCCACGACCACGGCCTCGATTGTTTTGCTTCCTGTTCCCATTGTTGAAGCGTTGAGGTTGTTTTTTCTGTTGAGACTGTGAGAACTGTCGATGAGGAAGCGCTGTCTGCAGTCGCTGGGGCCTTAGTAGCTTTCTTGAGTCGTGTTTCCTCGTTGAGAAGCATATGTTTCGCTGAGTCAAACGTAGGAAAGGGCTCCTTGTGTTTGATGACATTGAGGATGTTATCAAATTTCTCGTTCAAGCCATTCAGAAGATACATCACGAGTGTTCTGTCAGGTACTGGGGCGTCGAGATTGGCCAAGAGATCTGATATGGATTTCAGGGTTTGACAATACTCTTGCACCGTACGGTCTCCAATATCCGTGGTGCGCAAGTCATGGTCGAGTTGGATTGCTCGAGCTTCCTTATTGTTCCTGAATTGGTTCTCAACTCGGAGCCAGATGTCGCGAGCGGAGCCACCAGTTTGAAACGTGCTGCGGAACAATGGTTGAGTCAAGGTTCCGTATAACCATAGCTTGACCAAGCCATCCTTCTTCTTCCACGGCATGTCATCATCGTTTGCAGGGAGAGAGGTGCCTTCGATGTGACCGATCACGTCAAATGCGAGACAGTGAGTGAGAAACAACTCACGCCAGGCGTCATAGTTGTGATCTTCAAAGTCGAGGGTGATAGGGATATGGGTTTTAATGTTCGTTACGCCAAAGGCACGGTCGAAATCAACGGGATTTGGTGCGGCCATTGACAGAGAACTTTAGAAGAGAGGGATGGTAGAAAGAAATTTAGAAAGAAAGGGAAGAGGAAGAAGATTAGGGTCTCAAGAGCTTTAGCTCTGATACCATGAAATTGTATGTATTTCCTCTGTCAAACATAAACACGATACAATCAATATATACACAAGGTTGTTCTACGGTTCCACTATACAAGGGATATGGTCAAGTAACGAGATCCTAGAATATAGGAACATATCGTTGAGCATATTCTTTCAGTGTCGGGTACGGAGAAGATGGGTTGAGATGGGAACAGAGGATCGCGAGCCTTCTAGCTTCCATTGAACTGAACAAAACGATTCTCTGATAGCAAACAGCGAGGATGAAGATTGAGAGGATGGTGGTGTTTTTGTTTTATCCACAACCATCCATGTGATGTGATGACTCTCTGTCTTCTCGTGTTGTTCATTAGGCAACTCGGATATAAATATAATCCCATAATATGGCTTTTACATTAGGCAACTCAGATATAAATATAATCCCATAATATGGCTTTTACATTAACAATTCATATTTTCATTTAAGCATAGATTATAATTTCTGCGTGTTTGTAGAAATAATATCACTTTTTCATGTTTCTAAAAACTTTGAAATCTCTATTATTGTTGTTTATGATATTTTCAATTTTAGATTTTCGAAAAGTATTTTATTATATTATACAATATAAAATTTTATTTTTATTTTTTCATATATGATTTTATTTTTTCAAAATTTAGAACAATAAAATTTTTAATAATTAGAATTAATTTTTCATTGCTTACAATTTATTATTATTAACTAATAATAGTACATTAAAGTTTTTTAAAGTAAATCTTTTTGAAACTACTTTTTCAGAATAATTTTTTTAAAACCTAGGGAATACATTTGAATGTTGTAAACATATATTATGATAGTGATTTATGAATGTATCTAATAAAAGTATACAACCCATGATGATGTTGGGTATCAATGTGATTCCTCTGAACCCTCTTGAGGCCAATAATTCCATACTCCTCGGCCTCCTATAAGCCTGTTATATGAAAATTAAGCCTTAGTATTGTTGTTTTTTAATATATGCATGAATGTGTGAGTCTTTGACATGAGATGTCTTATGTATAGATGCAACTGTTTGGTTTATTAATACCCAACTTCTAATATCTATATATTATATGAAGTTTTCAGTAGATCGATGGATAAAATTGGGTGTTTCTTTGCTTTATTTGGGTGCTTATGGACCAAATTAGAAGCTTTTCACCGGAGGATGTAACATCATGATTATTGGAAGGTTCTTAAAGTAGAGTTTTTAGCAGAATATAATAAGCTGACTCTTAACTTTTAACTAAAAAAATTAAGAATCGGCTTTTAAATAAGAGTTTAAGAGACGGTTCTTAACTTTTTTAGTTAAAATTTAAGAGACGGGTTCTTATATTCCGTTAAAAACCCCTAATAATCATACTCTAAAGAGTTCTTTATAAATGTAAAATGAAATAAAGAGAGAAGTAGTCGATATTGCTTTAACATTGACGTTTGACTGACACAAGAAGCAATCAGATTAATATCCACTAGGTTAAGACCCGCGCCTTGCGCGGGATCAACATTATATATATAAATTAGTTTATGTATTAAATACTTTTACATATATATATATATTAAGTAATTAAAAGTCAGTAACTATTAAATATATAATTAAATTGGTGCGAACATATAAATCAATTTTATTAATCCAAAAAATATTTTTTTTTTTATATTTGATAGGATATGTTATTAAATTTAAATGATACTAACATAGATAATATATATTAGTATATTTTTAATATTAATGTCTATTAAATGATGATTTATACTCATATAGTTTTTTTGATCATTTGTATCTTTTATAGAAAAAAATTTAAATTACTGATAACAAAATTTTCATTGTGGGATTAATAGTTTTACTAATTTATAATTTTTTTAAAAAATAAGTTGTCAATGATCGTTCAAAACTTTTATCAAAAAAATTATTCAAAGTAAATTTAGAAACTAAAATATTGTATTTTATATGGTTTATAGTTTAATTTAAAATGATATATATATATATATATATATATATATTGATCATAAAATTTGAATGTGAGACTTTTAACAGTTTTAGTAATTTATAGCCGTTTGTAAAAATTTAAAATATAACATATACATAAAAATCTAATTTTTATTATATGGTTATTGTGGTTGTTTAATTTATTTAATAGTTTAAAATTAAAAAAATATGATAGAAGATACACTATTTTTTATCAAATCTTTATTATTCAAAATCATTAATTGCCGTATATACTTTAGTCACATTAGGCAATTCCGTAAATTTTATTTAAGGAAATAATAAAGTACATTAATGATGAATTTATTGTTAGTTTAATAAAAAGCTTATTATATAATTAGATGGACCAACATATTTCTCTAATGATTCTAAGAATCATTATAACGATGACATGTGGATACAAAAGAAGTTGTAGTGTTTCTCAAATAATATATAGAAGATACTCAACATTTTATGCTCCATTCATATTGAGCCACACACGTGATGGTGATGCCATCTTGGAATCTTCCAGCTATTAAGATTTTGTCACTAAAAAGTAATAATATAACAATGTCTAGTGAGCTCACAAGTTGGCCAAGTCCGTATATGTATACTACTTTGATTGATCACAAGTACTTGGCTACTATATAATAGGCTTATCCATGAAGTATGTCCAAACCAATCTAACTCGAGAATCTTATACGACTTCTGCTTTTTACGTTACAGCCAAAAGAACTTCATAGGGAAGCTCGACACTGGTGCTGGTCTTATACACTACAACGTACCTAACGTAACTGAAACTGACCCCAAAACGTTTGATGATGAAAATTGGGGAACTCTTTGATAGAATTAGGTCAGAGGCAGCGTTGCGTGAGAGTCGAGGTTTAGGTAAAGGTAAGACAAAGCTAACACCGGTTGTGACACTTAACAGTTTGGTTCATTGCACTAGGGACTTGAGCCCATTAGATTGCGATCAGTGCTTTGCAGCTGCGGTCGGGAGTTTCATGACGGCTTGCCATAACAAGAAGGGATGTCGTGTTTTGTATAATAGTTGCTATGTCCGGTACGAGTTTTATCCGTTTTATTTCCGTCTTGATGGTTTGGTTAAACCCAATACAAGTGTTGGCACTGTTTCCTCCATTAGGCTATCTCCTTAAGGGTTAGGGCCATAAGTATATGGCCAACACAAGAAAAAGTTTGATTTCAATGAACACATATGTGAGCTATGTACTTTCCACAATAAAATTAGGGTTTTTTTCCTTTTGTTTCTTCTTTCGCATGTAAACAATTAAGTTACAAACTTACAAAGTTATAGGTGTTACATTCCTATCATGCGTACAAAGCATTGATAGGCATATAAAAATTTTAACAGTGGCATGATGTCCTATCCTATCCCCGAAGTAGAAAAGTATAAGCTAATTTAATCAAAAGCTAGTGGCATGATGTCTTTAAACGTGCTTTAGACTTTTAGTTTTAGAGTGCAACATTTTAACGCCTTCTTTTTCCCTAGTGTGGGTCTATTTCTAAAGCTTTAAACAACATCTGATAATCATAATTCAACTACTTTTCTCTTATTTGAACGCGTAATTTTCTTTTGTTTTCTGAAAGATAGTAAAAAGATGAGAAAATTTCACAAGGAATTTCAAAGTTTTATTTTTTTGAAACCTGGATTTTTATATTTGTAACGTAAGAAGAAAGAGACGGCTGTCGTAGTTCCTTTAGAGTGAAGCCTAACATCTATGTGAGACTTAAACGTTGTATGACATCTGGTTTACTGGTTAATTATTCTGTCCAAAACAAAACCAAAAACATTTGGTTACCTAATCATAACGGGGCTGCTTTTATGAAAGGCATAGTACAGTGTATATATAAGTTATTGAGAAATCAGGAGAAAAATGCAAAGGAAAAAGTTTGAAAAAAAAATGCTAAGGAAAAGGAATGATTTTTAGATAGAAAAAGGGTTTCGCTACAAGGAAAAGGAATGAAAATTTGGTATTGTTAGCATATCTCTACAAGGTCGTCTATCAATAGATATCCAAAATATGTACCATCAGAAATTCAGTATACCACAGTGAAAGTGAAAAAGAAATCGAGGAGGTTTAGACAACGTTGGTACTAAAAGTGTCCAGTGGAAAAACAAAAAGAACGAAAGGATACCATATTAGCTTAGGGTAGATACCAAGTTTATTTTCAAGCAATTCATAGTATATGGGTTTGATAGAAAACATAAGTGTCAAAAAAATAGTTTTATATTCTTTTTAAGTAGCCGCTAGTTAATTAATATGTAGGAGAAGTTTTAATTATCACTTCAAATTTAAAATTAAATGTCTCCAAATATGATTAAGTGGATTTACTGAAAATTATCTGCCTGAATTCCATAAATATTACTAAGAATCTATCATAAATATACTACTAAATTCCATAACTATCATTGTCCTGCCGATCATTTAGATCCACTATCTGGTTTTCAGTAACTACTAATTAATCCACTCTTTTTCAAATCACATATAGGAAAAAGGTAGTAGCTCTGCGGCTCTGCCATAAGTCAAAACTATCCGAGCGAAGCTAAGCTACTATTCAACATTCCCCTCCCTCCTTAGCCTTTAACTCCTTTGCTTTCCCATCCGTAAATTAATCTCACCAAATCCTTTAACACATTAGAGCATGATTAACGGAGTTTTTTGCTTTTAAATTAAAAGTTAAGAAACAGGTTTTTATATTCCACTAAGAATCTCATCACAAGAACTCCCATTAACGAGGCTCTTACAAATTTAGACACTACTTTCAAAAACATAAAGAAGTTGCAAAATAAGTCTTAATTAACTAATATACATAATACAATACGGCTAACCACATTAGCTTAAACCACGCATGATTTAAAAATACATACATAATTGCACGAGCAAACGTTTTCTAATACTATTATAACCAACAAAAAAAAAAGGAAAATAAAGTGTTGTCTGACTCAATCTCTCACGCTTGTTGGCAAAAAACACCTTGAAATGCACCCAAGCCCACCTCCTCTCTTCTGCATTTTCGAGTTATAACATTTTCAAAATCAATCTTTAAAACCTATATTAATTAAAGAGGATTTAAGATGAAACAAGTAATGAACTGAGAAAAACACCTTTGTTGATTTGGCGGAGAGGAGTTGAGGGGACACCTTGTACAAGTCTTCGTCAACTGGCTTCGGTGCCGCCATCCTCCGCTTCTCCACCGGTGTTGGACACCTCGTCGCCTCGTTCTTGAAGTTGTGTTCCTCCTTGGAGGTATCTCTCTTTGGCTCCTGGCCCACCCTAGACTGAAACAAAAAAAAAACACATTTCACGGGAACATATTAGTTCGCGGCGTTGTTAATTATATGTGGGAAGTAATGAAAGAAGTACCCTGCGTCGAGGTAGGACGATCACGGCGGGAGAGACAAGGTGGTGGTGGTGGTGGTTGTCGTAGAGATCATCTTCCAGGTAAAGATCGCGATCTTGAGTGTAAGGAGCGTAGTGGAGAATAGCAGGTTGCTGAGTGGTTGCTGTCTCGAAGCACTGAGTGAATGGAACGGCGTCGTTCCAGTTCCCGCTTCCAAACGCAGGCGCGTCTCCCCTCCTGCAGTACTCTCCTCCACAGTATTCCTGGTGGAAGAAAAAACGGTTAACCTTTGTACATAAAAGAAGAAGAATAAGAAAGGGAAAGGAACTTACGTAGTCCATGTCTGTTGTGGCTAATAAGTTTGATGATGTTAGATGTTTGCTTTAAGTAATGTCGAGCAAGAGAGAGATTGGGTCTATTAAATGGCCAGATGGGTTTCTTACTTGTCTCGACGCTTAAAGTCTATACTTGTAGGAGGTAGAGTAGAGGGACTGCGTGTGTCTAATAAGCACAGGGAGAAAGAGAAGAAAAGAGAGTAGATTTTTAAATTCTCTAGGGTCAGTGAAAAAATTAGCTAGCTACTCTTCTTCTTCTTTTCTTTTACATTTTAAACAAAACTATACTGTTTGCCCAAAAAAAAAAAAAAAACTATACTGTTTTTTTTTTTAAGAAGTGCTCTTTTTTTTTTTTGAAAAACTGTTTTTCTTTTCTTATTTCCTTTTATGCAGTGTGTTCTGTACTCTGTTTTTACTTTTTTATCTTTCAAATGTTTTATCCCTTTTTAGCTTTGTTAGCTTTAGACTTTGTTTTTATATGGGGTTAAAAACATTTTTATGTTCATGGTTGACAAACCAGAAAAAAGGAATGACCGTTACTTTCATTTACAAAAAAAAAAAGAGTTATTAAATTAACAAGTATTATGGCCTCTAAAGCTGACTTTTACACTCAATTTTATTGATTCTATAATATTTACCGTTTTGTGTTGGAAAAAAACATATACTCCAAAATTTTCATTTAGTGGTGCAGAAAACATTTTATGGACTTCATTGGAATTGTCCAATTTGAAAAACGAAATGTTTAAGAAAGTTAAAGTTTTAGAGACAAAAGAGTGAATAAAAATGAGCTTTAGGAAGAAGGGGCCACATGCAACATTACCCCTCTGTTATGAAACTCTGTGCTCTGTGCAGTGTGCGACCAACATTGACGATTCAAAGCTTATAAAATTCTATCTTTGTAATAAATGTCTTTATTTTAAATTAGTTTTATCAGTAGTTTTATTTGACAGAGGACAGGTGGGGTTAGGTCAAAATTACTGCAAGTTTTCGTACCAGCATAATTCAATTGCAAATGCTCAGCTCATTGCAGCCTTTCAAATTGAAAAAGCAGTTAAAACATTTAGTATATCAACGGAATGGCCTTTTACCGGTGTAAATGACTCCTAAGAGCATCTCCAACCCTTCCCTATATTTGCCTCTAAATGCTATAATAGAGTAAAATCAGCTCCAATCCACCCCTATTTCTTTCCCTAAAATAGAAATTGCTATTTTTTCCTCTATATTTAGGGGAAAAAATAGCATTCCTCTATAATAGAGGCAAACTTTTTTATTTACAAAATAATCCTCTAATATTTTATGATTGTAACTAAAATACTTATGTATGAAGAAATACAATTCTTACATATAAAATCACACCTTTTTGGTTACGTACTAATTATTAATTTTTATAACTATAGTTATAATTAAAATAAAAAAATATTATTTATTTAAAAGTCAATTATAATTAAAATAAAATAAAAAATTATTATTTTATTTAAAAGTCAAAGACTTTTTATTTAAATATTAATCAATGCAACATATTAATATGGGTTATTACTTGGCCGATGGTATATATCCGAAATGGTCAACCATAGTGCAAACTATTCATGAGCCAGTAGGTCCAAAGAAAAAATATTTTGCAGCACAACAAGAAGCATGTAGAAAAGATGTAGAACGTGCATTCGGAGTTTTACAATCACGTTTTGCGATTGTGAAAGGACCGGTACGTTTTTGGAAAAAAAAGTACTACATGATATAATGACTACATGTATAATTTTACATAATATGATTATTGAGGATGAGCGTGATCTCGATGCACCGATTGGAATTGGAAGAGAAGCTCCACCTCCGGAAGTCCAAATACCAGATAATGAAGATAACCGATTCCAAGAGTTTCTAAGTCGATTCAGAAAAATCAAAGATAAAGAAGCTCATTTCTCACTTCGTAATGCATTAATTGATCATTTATGGGAAAAATTTCGTAATAATGATTGTTAGATAATGGTACTTTGTTTTATTTTTTTTTTGTCTAATGTATTTTTGTAATAAAATGTTTAATTTAAATATTTTTGCAATATTATGAAAAAATTTCAAAAAGTATAATGAATGAGTTAATTTTAACATTTACAAGTTAGAGGTGTAAAATGTAAAATAAAAAAAGAATCTTTCAAGAATATTCCTTTTTAGAAGAAAAAATAGAGGAATACATTGGAGAGAAACTCACCTCTATTATAGAGTTCCTCTATTATAGAGGAAAAAATAGAAAAATACATTGGAGATGATCTAATTCTATTACTATCGTTCTATCAAGACAACCCATCAAATCTGAAAAATATAAATTGTTTTTAAAATGAGCAATCAACGGAATGTATTTTTATTTTTTAATAAAACTTATTTTGGTCATTTTATTCATTGAATATTATTTTTATGAAAATAAACTAAAAAGCCTATTCTAGAAAATTTCTCTTTTAAAATATCAGCTATTAACGATAAAAACAAAATATTATAACTAGTGAACCATCGAAGAAAAATATGTTTTTTTTTTGCTTAAAGAGAAAGATGTTTTAGACCAAAGAATCATCGTGGATATATATGACTAGGGATTCAAATTATAAATTTTAAAGAAGAGTTATATTTTCCATAACATTTGTGAGCAAGTGCACTAAAGTAAAAATCGCACGAAAGCTTAAGTTACAAAAAAAGAGGTAAAAATCGCATTTTAAACTTTTGCTTCAAGAAAAAAAATTGCATTAAATATTGCGTACTAACTGATATTCTTAGAGCATCAACATCGCGGTTTCTAGGGTGAAAATTCTAAGAAAAGTAACGATGGTGGCCCCACCAAAAAGATAAAATCGGTCACAGAAATAGCCAAAGAAAGATCGAAGTTTTGCTGTTTCTGGTACTGTTTGCGGACTCCACTGACACGTGACGGTCCGCGGTTGGATACTTTTAAATTTTTTTTTTTTAAATCAAGAAAAAAAAATAATAAGAAACCCAAAAAAAACGGTTTAGGGATAATCTTGCGTTGTGGTAAAGTAGCTAACTGTTGTTGACAATGAAAAAAAAAAGTAGCTTGCAGGTTTTTTAGTTAAAAGAAAAAATGGAATTAGGAATTTCTTAAAAGGCTACGAGGATTGAGGTAAACCACCCCCGCCTGGGAAAAACATCTCATATTTGGACTCAAATCAGGCCCATTATAATTTTCTTCTTATTGAGAATTTATAACTTTTTGACAACGTGTGATTAATGCTGTGAATTTTTCCATTTGCAGTAAAATGATAGTAAATTACTAGCGCACTACACATTGCTTAACGGATAGTAATGGTGGTCGTAGAACCTAAAATATACGCTAAGTATTTGATAGTGATCGGAATTTGATCTAAGGAAGACAAATGATGTAGGCAACGATATCTTCAGAACACAACGATGTTAAACAGTTTTCATTAGGTGAAAATGAACTTTATTGATGAATAAGATCGAATACAATGAGTTGAACTATATCGAGTGATACAAACGAGAACCGTAAAGAAAAGGGTCTAAGATCGAGAGGAAACAAGGTTGATGTTAGTGTGTAACTCTCTCTAGGGTTTTCAACGTGTGGTTCTTCAGGTCTCTTCTCCTTTCTTTATAGTAAGTCGACTTCGTGATCTCCGTAACTGCTCCGCGATCTCTGGGACCTCGACTCCTTCGCTTCGAGCTCGATTGCTTGCTAAGGGCTTCGGTTCCTTAAGGCCCATAACTTTGATCGCGGCCCATTAACGTTTTGACCAAATTGGGTCCAACAGTGGTGATGACTACTTTAGCCGAGAAGTAAGTAGAGATTGATCTGTGGAATGACCGAGGCCGAGTTAAATGAGTGCAAACCAGTGGTGAACAACTAACATCCCAAGTTGTGATATATTGAAAAAGTTTAAGAAAATTGATTTGGCGCCTATGTTATCAAAGTTGACTTACCTTTTTCATCATACATCCGTTTAGAACTCCAGAGTTAAGCGTGTTTGGGCTGGAGTAGTGAAATGATGGATAACCTATCGGGAAGTGATTCGCGATACCGTACGAGTGAGGCCAAAGCATGGAGAAAGATCGAGTGGTGATTGCATGGTCAATAAACAATGATTCTGAACTTTGGAAAATTAACGGACCGACTGTTGGAACGGGATGGGACCCACGGACCGAAAGAACGGGCGTGGGTGGCCCATTAGCCGTGGACGGTCGGAGCGTTCCATAAACTCTAGTGATAGTACAACAAGCCCATGCCCATCGCAGCTCTGCTGCAACGCCCTACAACAAGCTGACTACATTTGTCTTTGTGACGTCAAGAACTCTCTCCATGGCTCGGTTCTTTCGGTATTGAAACCAACTCGCTGTTGGACTCCTCAGCAAATGTAGCCCTGGCAAGCTCCCCAACTTCTTAAGCACCTTCAACTTTTTTCTCGTCTAAAATCGTGTGTTAGTGTTTCTTTAATTAATGATCAACAATAATGAATTTTTGGCGTGTTGATATCAACGTAAAGTTTCTGTCCAATGGCGTCTACGGGTTAATCACAAAAAAATAGTCGAAAAGCTAAGATAACCAAATTGAAAACTTCACAAGGCCCAAAGCCGCATTCAAAGATTTGTGTGGACAGGAGAAGGACCACATCATGACAATTTCCAACATGGAAATAGATAACCCAAAAAAAACAATTTGCACACAGTTTTCAACACACTGACACCGAACGAAGATTAATTACTTAATAATCACAATCAACAATTCTTCCCTTATTCTTATATAGCTTCTTATCTAATCTTCGTATCCAACCATTCATTTTAAATTAGAATACACATCAACTGAGATACGAATGGAAAATAGTTAAGCCACTAATAAGCATAATCACATTAACATCCGATATTTTTGTTATTTCTTTCACCAAGTTTATGTCAAAAGGTGGTGAAGAACAAAAGTCATTTTAGCCTAATCAATCCGGTTTACTCATACCGGAGATTCCACAAAAGACAAACTAATAAAAAGCATAGGATAATAATATTAAAAAGTTCGTTCAGAAACCGACGAAATGATCAGATCCGACGGTTAACAGTTAGACCTCTTTGTTTCCTTCCTTCTCACTCTTCTTCGCCGGAGCAACAAAGATCCACGTGAACCCGAACGGATCCGTCACTTTCCCCTTGACTCCACCCTCCGAGACCTCCTCCTCCTCCTCCTCCTTGACAGCTCCAGCCGCAACGGCCTTCGCAACGGCAGCTTCCACGTCATCGGTTTCGAGGATCGCAGGCATAGTCCCCGTCTTCGCACTGTTCAATGTTACAAAAATAAATGCTCAGATCTGAAACGAAATCAAAACGCTAAACGAGCAAAGCATGTAGATCCGATCCAGTGGCTTAACATGAAGAGAGGAGAAAGCTTACTCAGGGCCAGAGTTAACGGATACGTCAGAAACGACTACGGTTGTTCCGGCGAGCTCGAGCTCGGAAGAGACGAGGTGAGGGAGCTCTTGGTCAGCCTTACGCTTGGGGTAGAGAGAGCGTCCAGTCTCCACGGCGCCAAACACAGCCTTGTAGAACGCAACAGCGTCACCGACCTTCTGTGCTTCCACAATCAGCTGAGGCTTGTACGCCGTGAACGTAACGGACTTCTCCACCGCCGTGGTAGCACCGTTAGCAGCAGCAGCAGCAGCAGCGACGTCTTCCTGAGCCATTGTTTTAGAGAGAGAGAGAGATTCGTTGGTTAGTAGCTGAAGAGAGAGAAGAATGCAAATGGCGTGTGTAGGAACAATCTAGAGTCTGTTTGTTAGTGTAGAGATATTTATTTTGTTTGATAAAAAAAAAAGATATTTATTTTGTAAGCGGAGAAACGGAATCGTTTCGTTCACCTGACGCGGATTCTCTATAACAATTGCTCTCACGTCCGTAAGATACTTACCCTTGCTTTTTCACTTATTTACGAGCGCATGCCCCTATTATCCTTAGAGAGGGCTATTGTTTCTCCTCTCAATTAAACCGCCTAGGATTTTTCATTTAAAAATCAATAAACGAATGTTTGATAAAAAAAAAAAATATCAATAAACGAATATTATTTTTAATAAATTTTATTTTGGCTGGAATCAGATACTTTCCTTCCAGGCTAGCTATCAATGATTCTTTATTCTTTAACTAACTAAATAATTAAAGTTTTCACGTTTGATGGATGTGCATAGTTAATGCATCTCGGGGATGAGGATGTATACCAAATTGAAGGAGATGTGCACAACGTGTGTCATATCAACCAACCAAGTTACAATTATTATATAGTGAACAACATCTATGGACGGACACAACATCTAACTTTCCTTGCTGGTAACAATGAAGATACTACTAGCTAATACGCAATTTCTTCAAGAACTTGGAGCGTCTTCTCGTGTACCTGATGAAAAACAGATATATAAGCTTTAATGAATGCAACAAAAAGAAGAGAGACATTGTATGCAACATATTTGGTTGTTTATTTTTGAAGGAACTCACCCATTCTAGATGTTGTGCAGTGATTCCAGATGCATTACCCGAATATATGCTGCCCATTACCTATCAAGATTGAATTGAAAACATCACACAAAAATGGTCAACTACATCTTTATGGACAAAAGCTAATCGATCAATGTTGGGACACACCTTTGTGACAGTCTCTAGAAACATTCCTGGCCTTACTGGTAACGGTTTTTTTCCTGTAAAGCTTCCCTGGATCGCACATCAAGTAGGCCAAATTAGAAATGAAGACTTACCATTGGTTCAGTGGCTACAAAACATGTTGGTTAATACTTACCCTTCCATTTAATCCACTCTGTCTTCTTCCTTGGGTAGAATCATCCTCTTCATTGCTAAGATCATCTGCACCTTCATCTTTCCCTTGCATTACATTCTTGATCATCTGCTGCACTGTCTTTCCTGGTTTGAGAGCTACCAATTTGGTTAAGAAATTCACCTGTTCAAGGATAATGCAACAAGTCAATTATTGCTCAAAACACCACATAATAGACATAATAGTTAGTGTCTCACAAACCTCTGATTCAGGTAGAGTGGAGAAACCACGGTCATTTCTCTCATCGAGTATACCACCTCCCATCATGTTCCTCGCTTCCTCTCTGATCAAAACAAGCCTCGCTAGTAGTTTCCTATCAGGAACAACCGGCCTTGTCTCCATAGTCTGCAAAAATTTCCTCATACATGTTCACTTTGTCCAGACACGTGATCTCGAAATACAAATGTATATATATACCTCTAGCAAGTCATCAGCTTGATTAGCTATGTCATTCAGATTAGCTCCGGGTAGATGAAGTTTAGTACCGTCCTTGCCTTCAAAAGCCCCACCACCTGCAGCTACCCTACGCAGCAGCTCTTGCCTACTCTCTTTTTTAGGTGTTCTACAGAGTAAACCAATCACTTGGACCTAAAATAAACAGCAAAACACTCAATGAATGACGCTAAGTGGAAAGTCTTGAAAGCAAAAGAAGAAACTATTTACTCACATGAGGAGGACATTTTTTAGTGAGATGTGATAAGACTGTCTCCTTGACAACCTCTAGCAAAGACTTCCTCTGAGCTCAAAAAACAAAATGTTAATTGCTTTAAGGACAGTCTATTCAGAGACAGAACACAGAAAGGGTTTACCTTGTCGTCTTGGTCTTTGTCAGCGAGTTGAATCATGTAATCAAGAGCCATCATGAACCCAGACTCCATTTCATCAACTCTTTTCCCTATAACTCCTTGTGCAGCCAATTCAACAGCAACGTTCTCAGATGCTTCATTCATCTTCATGTCTTGCAGCTACACACGCAAGTGGCGCTTCACATGTCAAAAACCATTACAGAACCAATAACTAACGAGTAACACATTCTATTACAAAACCTAAACGCAGGTAAGTTGTTCGACGAAATGCCAAGCTAAGGATAACGATAAAAACGCAAAGCTCTACAGCATAAAAGGTACTTCACATGTCAAACCATTGCAGAACCAATAACTAACGAGTGACAATTCTATTACAAAACCTAAACGCAGCTAAGTTGTTCGACGAAATGCCAAGCTTAGGAAAACGACAAAAACGCAAAGCTCTACAACATTAAAAGGCATTTCACATGTCAAACCATTGCAGAACCAATAATAACTAACGAGTAACAAATTCTATTACAAAACCAAAACGCAGCTAAGGTGTTCGACGAAATGCCAAAAGCTTAAGAAAACAACACAAAATACGAAACATGAACTTACGAGGGTTATCATCTCTTCGAGAACGGAGGTTACTTGTTCGCCTCCTTTAAGCAACGCCTCGTACTCAGATGCATCTGGCTTGTCCTCGACGTTAGTTTTACTCTGATGGGTTCCGTATCTTTCGAAGAGCTCCTCGTCGGTGTATCCGCCTCCGACCTCGTACGGGGCGCAGAATTGAACTAGCCGCTTCGGTTTCTGGGTTTGGTTTGGACGGAACGAGCAAAACGAGAAAGGAGATGAGGAGGTAATCGATGGAATCAGAGACTCTCTTCTCGAAGGTGATGGGGAGGAGTGAAAGCGAAGGTGAAGAGATTGTAACATAGTTTGAGGTTCTGGGTTTAAGCAAGGGAAGAAAGGAGATATGATGAAGAGTGGAAGAAGCCGACGAGGATAAGTATATAAATGTTAATTAGAACAAAAAAAGAGAAAAAATATAACCGCCGTCTGTGGGGATCGAACCCACGGCCACGGGATTAAAAGTCACGCGCTCTACCACTGAGCTAAGACGGCTTACGTGCTTTTGCTGTTTTACAATTATTAATGTATAAGAGCAAACAACTTTTTCAAATAATAAAAGATTGGTTATTAATATACGTTTGATACACAAAATCAGGTTTCAATTATGAAAATCTTCAGAGGTGATCAGCAACCATGTGAACGAAGCATGGATGGGGTCCAAATGACATAATTGTGTTTTATAATTCTTATTACAGGTTGAGTGATCATATTAATGATGCCATGTAAATCTTCACCCAATGGATGTAAGTTTTATTGATCAACTCACAATATGAAAAGCCATGTATTCATTTTATAACTTGTAATCTATCTAACCCTGGTTCAAGGTAAGATATAATCGCTCATCAACATGATTTATTTAATTTTCTTGAAGTGAGAAAGCAACAAAGCATGGCAAGGATTGCTTGATATTGGCTCAATTATTACAAAATATCTCTTTATCTCCCATTCACTATGTCTGGCATATGCTTTATTTCCTAATCTTCTTTTAGGTGTAGCTTTATAGTACACCCATTGCAATCAAACAGTTTCTCCATGCCTATTTATAACATACACGTTATCTTATAACTATGGTTTTATATACAATTATTAGCAGTTGGGGTAGCATCAGACCACCTATGTCTCGCTAGATAAATCTGATATGTTCACTTTAACTACCTAAAAGAAATACCATAACTAATGCATTTCTGGCATCCTCCAATTTGCTCAGTCACTTGTATATATGTGGATTTTCTTATGAGAATGTTTTTTTTTTTTTTTGCATTCTTCCATATGTAAAACATATTTTAAAAGAAAAGTTATATGGAGTTTTTGCAACATTTCTGATATAAAAGATGTGATTAACTGTCATAGATAACTAGAAAATTTGAGTATGAAAGATATTTACTTTGATTCAGCTAATAACAAAATAATTAAAATTTGCTTGGGGAACAAATATGGTGTTGTTTTAATAGTGTGACAAACGTATAGATACATATGCATGTGTATATATTTTTATTACTACTATTAACTATGAGTGCATAGAAACTTTTGTTATGTTTTGCTGATTACAGTTACCGAAGAGTAAACTTATTTGTTTTTGGTATGTGAAAAGAAAAAAGTGTTATTTGGTTCAACTTTATTTTTTATTATTTAATCTAATTTATAATTTTCTTCTTATTTTCTCTATTTTCAATTGCTTTCTATTCTTACAATTACCAGTCACAGCTAAAATGATTTCTTTTTGAATTCCTAACAGTACCACAAAAAATATTAAAGTCAAATAAGTTTGAATTTAATGAACTGGTTTGAATCCACCCTTTGGGGTGAATAACAACTTACTCGAAACGACCGTTACATTTGGCTCCAACTAGTAATTAGGCATCACTCGTGACACAAAAAAAAAAAAAAAAAGGCATCACTTTCGCAATCCCTTTTTTACCCTCACGAGAGTCACGAGGAATAGCCGGCTGCAAGGTCTACAATCGCCAATTCGCTAAAATCTCAGACGACAAAATGGGCCCCACACACGCAAGTGAGATGGGCCCCTCACAGGTCACAGTTTCTCGCCCTCACAAATTAAAAGGCGAGAGTGAAATTTAAAAAAACGCAAAAAGCTCAAAAGGGCAATTTCGTCATAATTTTGAATTTCTTTTTTCTCTCCCCTTCCCACTGCCAGCTCTGCTTTAGCTTCTCTACTTCTTCTACGTTTCATAGTCACAGAGACGGATAGAAGAAAAATCAAGTTTAGCTCGAGAAAGTATATAAAAATGTCAGGCTTCGTCGGGATCCTGGTATCGGATCCATGGCTACACAACCAATTCACGCAAGTGGAGCTCCGGAGTTTGAAATCTCACGTGCGTATCTCCGTTCCGATCGACTGGATCATCATCATCACCAAAACTCCATGCGAGTCTTTTGATTTTCTCATTGATTTTGTCGATCTGATTCTAATCAATTCTGTAACAGTTCACGAGCATGAGGAGGGAGAGCGGAAAGCTTACGGTGTCAGACCTCGCGCCAAGGATGGGGAGATCAAAGGTGGTTGGAGATCAGAACCTCACCACTGAAGAAAGAGCGGCTCTGATCCAAAGCTTCCATCCGAACCTCAACGATGAAGTCGATTTCGAGTTTTACTTGAGGGTCAGTATCACAGATCTTTTGTGTTGGAAGATTTCTACATGTTCAAAAAATCACTAGACGGTAACTAGGAGAGTATTAGCGGATGACTAGATGTTGCTTAGACCAATCTTTATTAAAAAAATCATTTAAAAAAATTGTTTCGCCTATAACCGATTTGCTGCATAAACTTGCAGATTTATCTTAAATTTATACTGATGTCAATGTTCTTAAAATCGCTAGTCGATAACTAGGAGAGTATTAGCGGACGGCTAGTTGTTGCTTAGACCAATCTTTAGTAGAAAAATCATTTTTAAAAATTGTTTCGCCTATTTGCTGCATAAACTTGTAGATGTATCTTAAATTTCTGCTGATGTCAATGTTCTTAAAATCGCTGGGCGATAACTAGAAGAATATTAGCGGACGCCTAGGCGTTGCTTAGACCCGTCTTTTATTAGAAAAATCATTTTTAAAAATTGTTTCGTCTATTTGCTGTATAAACTTGCAGATTTATCTTAAATTCGTTCTGATGTCAAATGTTCTTAAAATCGTTAGGCGATAATTAGGAGAGTATTAGCGGACGCCTAGACATTCCTTAGACCAATCTATATTAGAAAAATCATTTTTAAATTTGTTTCCCCTATTTGCTGCATAAACTTGTAGATTTATCTTAAATTTCTACTGATGTCAATGTTCGTAAAATCGCTAGGAAATAACTAGGAGAGTATTAGTGGACGTCTAGATGTTGCTTAGACCAATCTTTATTAGAAAAATCATTTTAGGCGTTGCTTAGACCGATCTTTATTAGAAAAATTGTTTTGTTTATAACCGATTTGCCATCCAAACTTGCAGATTTATCTTAAACTCCAAGCGCATGTGAACGCCATAATCGGAAGCGGCGCCAAGAACTCGTCTGCGTTTCTCAAGGCAGCTACAACCACTTTGTTGCATACCATCAGCGACTCTGAGAAGTCATCTTACGTCGCTCACATCAATAACTACCTCTCTGGAGATGAGTTCCTAAACAAGTACCTCCCTATCAACCCTTCCTCCAACGATCTATTCGAAGTGGTGAAAGATGGTGTTCTACTTTGGTAAGGCTTCCCTCTTCCTTACTCGGATTCTATACTTCATGAAATGTTTTCTTGATGGCTTTATCTTTGATGTGGTTGTAGTAAACTTATTAATGTGGCGGTTCCTGGGACGATTGATGAAAGAGCTATCAACACTAAGAGTATGCTTAATCCATGGGAGAGGAACGAAAACCATACGCTTTGTCTTAACTCTGCCAAGGCCATTGGGTGTACTGTCGTTAATATAGGAACTCAAGATATCATTGAAGGAAGGGTATGTGAAACAGTTACTATCAGTATCCTTCACATTTTTTTGTAATGGTTATGACTTGAACATTTTTGTTTCTCTCTGTTTCAGCGTCATCTTGTGCTCGGTGTGATTTCTCAAATCATCAAGGTGAGTCTCTAATGCTGCTACTGCTGTTTGTTTTTTGATAAGACGATGTGTGATTAATCTTTGTTGTGACTGTGATGTTTAGATACAATTGCTAGCTGATCTAAACTTGAAGAAAACTCCACAGCTGGTGGAGTTGGTTGATGATAGCAAGGTAAATACTACTCATTGTCCTGTAGTCTAAACAAACATTTTCTTTATAAATAATGACTTTGTTTCAATTTTTTGGGATCAACAGGATGTGGAAGAGTTGATGAGTTTACCACCTGATAAGATCTTACTGAGATGGATGAACTTTCAGTTAAGAAAAACTGAATATAAGAAAACTGTCACAAACTTCTCCTCTGATGTAAAGGTAACTAATAATATCAAGTTATATAAGTTCTCCAGTTGGTTGGTTTATATAATTTATTTTCTAGTAAGTGTTCTATATAATCTTTTATAGTAAGATGCACATGGCTTATGATATGGTTTTTCTGCAGGATGCTGAAGCTTACACTAATCTATTAAACGTCCTAGCACCAGAGCACAAGAGCCCTTCAAAGTTGGCAGCCAAAAACCCATTTGAGAGAGCAAAAAATGTTCTCGAACATGCAGACAGAATGGGGTGCAGGAGATACTTGACCGCGAAGGATATTGTTGAAGGCTCCCCGAATCTTAATCTTGCTTTTGTAGCACATATCTTCCAGCACAGGTGAAAGAAACACTTCAATGTCAAAGTGTATTTAGAGAACCTTTAATTATATCCCACCCTTCTGTGAAGTTTAACAAATGATTTTCTTTTGGCAGGAACGGGCTCTCAACCAAAACAAAACAGATATCTTTTCTGGCCGATGACACTCAAATATCAAGAGAAGAAAAAGCCTTCCGGTTTTGGATTAACAGCTTTGATAGTTCTATGTACATAAACAACGTCTTTGAAGATCTAAGAGATGGGTTAGTATGAAAAACGTTAAATAGAGCGTGGAATGTGTTTTTTTAACACTGAGTTTCTGGCAACAGGTGGATACTGTTGCAGACACTCGACAAGGTGTCACCAGGAATTGTTAACTGGAAAATAGCAAGCAAGCCTCCGATCAAATTGCCATTCAAGAAAGTAGAAAACTGCAATCAGGTTGTGAAACTAGGGAAGCAGCTCAAATTCTCTTTGGTTAACATCGCTGGTAACGACATTGTTCAAGGAAACAAGAAGCTCATACTAGGTACTTTTCCCAAATCCTATGATTATTGTGTTTATTAATGGTGAACATTAACATTGGAATACTAAAACAACTTCTTCCAGCATACTTATGGCAACTGATGAGATACAACATCCTGCAACTCCTTAAGAACTTGAGATCACATTCCAACGGCAAAGAGATAACAGACGTTGATATATTGGAGTGGGCTAATGCTAAAGTGAGAAAGAACGGAAGTCAAACCCGTATGTTCAGTTTCAGGGTAAGTAACAACGCAACCATTGTGAGATAAAAATACACAGAACCGACCTGTGTTAGTGACAAATGATGACTGAATATGACAGGACAAGAGCTTGTCCGATGGGATATTCTTCCTGGAGTTGTTGAGTTCTGTGCAGCCAAGAGCCGTGAACTGGAGTCTAGTTACAAACGGAGTAACTGGTAATTAACTGTTAATGTTCATATGTTCACGTGTGTTTGAATATACTTAATTTTAATAGGGACACTTGCTAATACATAGATGAAGAGAAGAAGATGAATGCAACTTACGTGATTAGCATAGCCAGGAAGATGGGTTGCTCCATATTTTTACTCCCAGAAGACATAACTGAGGTACTTTGATGCCCCTCTCTCTTTTATTCCATTAATAATATAATCACTCAACAATATCAAGAGTATCTGATGTATATTATGTACAATACAGGTGAATCAGAAGATGATTCTGACGTTGACGGCGAGTATAATGCACTGGACTCTCAAAGAACCTCTTCAACTTATTAAGCCTACCGGATCTCCGGATAGCCACAATGGAAGTGGAAGTCTACTCGACGATTCTACCTCTGATTCTTCACTGGAATAATAACTTATGTTTTGTGTCCATGGTGAAATTATATATATTCCAAAAATTCTATATATGATGATGCTTTTCTATGGGTGAAGAAAAACAATATTGGAGGAATTATATAAGTATTTGATACCACGTTGAATGTATATTTTTCTATATGTTCATTTACACAAAACAGTGTTCACATTCACATTCAACAATTGAAGTACACTAGGAAAGCAAATGCATTGCACACACTGTAAATAATCTTATTGGGATAAAGGAATAAGATTAGAAAATGGGCAAATATATATCATACAATAGATTATGTATTATGTTACAAGGAGAAAGAAAGATGCATGACAAAGTACAAAACATCAAAACAAAAATTCAAAAAACATTTCAGGTCACATGTGATGAATCTGGACATCTCAAACAAAACTCTCCAACACCTTCCTTCCAACTTACAGACATGGCAAGTTCCACAAATCTATTACATAACCTATTACAATGCCGACAAGAGATTCAAACTCGGTAAAACCAAAGTCCATACCTTCTCAACAACAGCGACACAATCTCTCGGAGTCTCGAACAGAGACATGGGATACCGCTTGCGAACAACTCCGACATCGAAGTATATAACGCCGGAGCTAGGTATGTCCACACGGATCCCTTTAACCGGAAACCACAGGAAGAGATCCTGCGCCGATACACCCGTCAAGCCACCGATGCTTCCGTAGCCTATCGTCCCCGTGATGTTGGCTTCGTAATGTATCTCGCTCTCGTACTTGGCCTTGCAAGATTGGTTTAAGAAAACCGAGAAATGTCCTGTCGCCACGTCGACGTTGAACTCCTTTACGCCCTTTGGTAATAGCCCCATAGGCAAGGCGTGTGCTCGAAGGACGTCGTATATCGAATCGTTCTCCTCGGCGAAAACAGGGATCGAGATCGCAACGGTGGCGATGAGAAGAAGAAGAAGAAGCTGGAGAACACTGTGCATCGCTTTGTTATCCTGATTAGGGTTTAAACGGTGGAGAAGAAGGACACTGATGACAAGCTTGAAACGGAGTAGATCAGAATTATTTTTAAGGCGGAGGTGTGATCGTCTGCCTTCTGTGTTCTCCTTGAAAACAAATCATCCAATGAAATTGCACCACGTGTATTAGGAGACTGTATGGAAATGTGAGGGTACATTTATGAGATCTGTCACTCCTGGTCTGAAGGATGATTGGGCCTGGACGCTGGAAATTTAACGGACCGTGTCACATGGGAAGTGTGTGTTATAGGAATACGATACGCTCGTAAACTGCGCGTGGGAAACAAGCGCGACGTCCCTAATGCTTTGGTTAGACTACCTATTCCTGAAGGCGCGTGATTGCAACTGCTCGTTTTCTGAGAGAGGGGAGAAAGCTTATTCTGACAAATGGATGGATCCATACAACGATTCTCTCTAATCTTTCACCTGCGTGCGTCTCTGGAAAAGATTGTCTTGTCTCGAAGTAGTTATATAAAACCTGTACTTGGCAGCTGGCCATGAATGAAGGAGGTGTACTTTTTCAATGGCAGCTGGACTCATTCTAATGTTCTAAAACCTTTCTCAAGAACTCGATAGTGATTCCTGGTTTCTTGAAATCGTTTAGACTCTAGGAAGAGCGGAAATGGTATAAGACATGGTGTTTAGGGAGACCATAACAGGTAGATATTTCAGCGTTTGGGGTTAAAGGAAGCTGTTGCCGAGGAGTAGAAGCAGTTAATGTTGGAGGAGAATCTAGCACTCCTCCACAAAGCCCATCGAATAACGGGATTCGGCCCATTAGCGATAAAAGCTCAAGCATAACCAGTCAATTGATCGATCGATCGACCCGTGAATATGGTCAACCGAATGATTTGGAGAAGCCTCGGCTCGGTAGATCCCCGTTCAGCCCGAAGGCCCATCAAGCGTAGGATCTGGCCTGGGCCTCTAGGGCGAACGAAAGATAAACACACGAGAGCTATAAAAGGACGTTGAAGTGGAAAGAGAGAGGGATCCGAAAACAGAGACAAACACTTGGACGGCAAGATCTAGGGTTTTACGACCAATCGATCTCTCTAATGTTCTCGTCAGAGTCTTTCTACAAAGCTCAGACCTTTCTTTCTTTCCAATAATCTTTCTGTAATCCCGTTCGTTATCACATACTGATCAATAAAACGTCTTTGAAAGACCCACCATTGAGTTTAGTTTCATTTCGTTAGACCTAACCAAACTCAGATTCAACAGTTAAGTTTAGTTACCAAGGGATTGAGATTGAATCCTCTTGAGCATTGTCAACTTGTTGTTGCTCTGCGCGCATCGATTCTCAAAGAAAATGATCTAAATGTCTTGCAGATTCGTCTCAATAAGGCTTTGTCTATGATCCTATAATCATGATATATATAAAAATAATCGTGATGTAAAGTTGCTTCTATAACTTTAAAAGAGTTCACTAGAGCCAGAACCTTGACAAAAAAAAAAGTTCACTAGAGGCAGAGCTGTGACTACCATTTTAGATGTCCTAAACAAATAATAATATTGCCCATTTTTATCTACAATTTCAAATGTAATTTTAAAAACAAATATACAATTCATTTCTACACAATAATTGCTAATGATTCATTTATTTGATTTATCCCTTATATACTAAAGCACAAGTCACATGACCAATCAAATCATCAAATTCTGCCACATAATTATTGTTCACAAATATAAAAAAAAAATCATTTAAAACAAAATGATGATTAGAAAAAAAATGTAACTACCACTATCTTCTTTTTAATTCATCCACGATTTCTTTTCCATACTCATATCCTATTTTCTTGAACTTGACAAACAATTAACAACGAAACGCCCCATTGAAAACAGAATATGAGTGTCTATACTCCAATTTTAAAAACCGGAGTCAAAATAGCACAAAGCTTTCTTTCTAAAATTCATCCAAAACCACTTCGATATCACGATCTCTAAACCGTTTCGGCATCTTCTATTGTAACACTCACGCTGAACTTCACCTTTCCTAGCTCTCCCTAGACTCTCTTGGATCATTTATTCATCTACTTATCTGATTCATCGATTTTAAGTAGTTTCATTTGGTAGAGGTTTAGACACATCTCTTCATCTCAATTCGATCGTCTAATATCTTCAACTATTTCATTTTTTTGCAGAAACAAACCGAAGATGCCATTAGATTATACTCACGTTTCCCAACTGAATCTTTGAAGAAAAAAAATTCTCCGATCTTGCTATATGTTTTGGTTAGTGCTTAATCATCCAGTCATTATTACTCCAGTGTGTTCCTGTTTATGTTGTGGTTAACATAGATTTTTTTCTCTGCTCTGAAAGTATTGGTGTTTCTAGGGTTCATCTTCACTAAAGTAGGAAAGATACTATTCAATGTCTCCAAACCCATAAACGTTCAATACATGAATCTCTATAGACTCTTTGTTGTACTCAAAACATTTCTAACATATTGTTCAGGCATTAGAAGCAGATGAGACGTTACAAGAAAAAAAGAACAGCAAATGAGCTCTCAAAGAGTCATATAATTCTTCTAACATGGAGCTGCAAAACCACCTTTGAATGGAATTCTTCTAACATGGAGCTGCAAACCCACCTTTCAGTGGAGTTGCTAATTCCCAAAGTCAGATTTCTTCAGTCAATGTAAATGTCAATTAATAATATGCGTTTGTGATTGTATAAGTGTCAATAAATCTTGAAAATTTTACGCAAGGTGTTAATTAAGAATATATTTCTTTCCAAATGCCATTATGATTAGAGTATTTAACAAATGTTTGATGTTTTAGTCATATCTAATGTATGATGTATTATTTTGATTCAAAAACTATAGCAGCATGCTTACATAGTAAGTATCACATATTTTCAAACGTACGTGTAAAATAATTTTGATTACTCAAATTATTTTACATTCTTAACTTTTGATTTACTTTCATAGAATGATGTTTATGTCTTACATGCTGTTTTTTTCTTTACTGTGATTGGATTTGTAAAACTGTTTTTAAACTTTGATTTGTAAAATTGTTTGTAGATTAAAATGTTGAATGAACTACTGGACTTTAGATGCTAAAGACAAATTGCTCATATTCATATACATGTTAAGAATTAGCGGAAAAAAAAGACTGGAAGGGCAAGACAGAAAGAAGTAATTAAGAAAGTTTCAAACCAATAATTGTATTGAAGTCTTTAAAAAGAATATTTGTATTGAACAATGTAATTTATATCAATATATAAGAAATTTAAACAGATCTAACTTAATTTTCATGTCTATGGTTAATTAACGATAATTGTGTTAATGTTTTTATGTTTACTTTTACTTTGTTTTTGCTAAGTTTTACACATGGGTTTACCACAAAATTTTTACACACGAAAACTATGTGTATATATGTAACTAAAATTTATTTGTAAGAAAGAATAATTTCCGTGCATAGCACGGGCATCACTAGTATAAAATAATACAGTATAATTCTCAAATCAATTAAAAATTGCTTAAATTTAACTGCCATAAAGTAGACAAAAGTATTTAAGAAAACAAAATATAACAAGTCTAAGTTTCCACAAATAAACATTTCTTCTATCGAAATAAAAATAAATAAATAAACATTTCTCTTCTCAAAGACAAGTTCAATAGCATAAATATTTTTGAAGTTGCATATAAAACTATATATAAAATATGAAAATCAGTTGAATGTTGAATCCATGCAAATCAGTTATGAGACACTCATGATCATTATTGTTCATCCCCTGAACTATATTTGCGAAGTGATTTTGCCACATATTCTCTTTACAATCAATTTCACAAAACAAATATAACATGGCTACTGAAATTGATGGCATGACTTACGAAAAAATATGACATGGATAATTTCATTTATTGTTGATTTATATTTTTGACAAACTTATTAGAATATTGTAATAATTCATATATTACATTTAATATTGATATTTCTTTTTGGTAAACTTTTTTTAAATATGGTAATAGCTCATACATGATCTATAAAATAAATATATTCATATATAACATTTCAAATTTCGAAATGTTATTATTTTTGTATAATTATACAATTTGTATTACTAAAACTTTCAAAATTGTCTACAATTTTTTTAAAAATTAAACATCTAACCGTAAAATCATTAGTTTCTTATATATCTACAAATTTTATAAATATTGTTTAGGGTAAAATTTTGATAATTATACAATTTTTATTAGTTTTATGCAAATTGATTTAATATATATCAAATCTATATTAAATATTAGTAAGAAAATAGTAAAATATATAATATTTATTAAATTTATTTTTAAATATACATTAGATTTAAAAAAATTCCTTAACACCTAGTCATCACGTTAACTATCATTTATAAAATATACCTAAGTTAATTTGTTTACGTACGTAATATGATCCATAAGCGAATGTTTGATTATTATTTTTATTAGTGTGCATGGCTCTGACTAGAGCTTGAGGGTTATTCCCATTGATCATTAATCAATTAATATCGTTGTGTACATGTCCACAAGTTTCACAGAAGCAAACTAAAATTTCAATGTTATTTTTCTAATAAACTACAGTTGATATATTCACAATTCAAACAAAGAACACAAATTACTTAATCCTCCACATTGAATGGTTCTGCATCTAGTTTTGTTGAAAGTAAAAGCAAACATACAAGGTGAGGTAACCACAAGGCGGCCGTACACAATGACGTTTAAATATCTGAAGGAAATCAAAGTAATGTAATTATGCATGACCACTGTTCCAGTCAGAGGAGATACTATAATATAACCCACTCTCTGCGGTTGTGTATATTATTTAGAAGGTAGTGGAGGTAGAAAAATGTTTATAAAATAATCGTACCGTACCAATATATACAATGTACAATATAAACTCTATAAATTAATAATGTTGGAATTTTAAAATTTTATTAATTTATAGAGATATCAATTTACAAAAAATTTCTTATTTAGATTTTTTATTTTAAGATATATTTATTCTAAGATAAGAAAAATATTTGATTTTAGTACATTAATTTTTATTTTTTGAAATTGACATTTATATTAATTTTATTATATTATTTGGTGTATATAATATATATTGCATATAATATTACTAAATCTCATCAAAAATATATTAAGTATTAAAAAATATAAAGATAATTTCATTGTGAATATAAACTAAACAATATAGTAATAGGTTATTACTTATATAAAATATGTATACATATAAATTATTAATTTATAATTTTAATGGGACCATATATATACATAGAATTTTCTAAAAAATATTATCTTATTATTTTATCGATTTGTGTCAAATTTTGAATCGGCTCAAATTAGGACCAAATTTTTTTTATTAATTTATCGAGTATTAATTTATAGAGGTTCTACTGTATATATATTTCACTAAACCGTTTTTTAGAAAACACTATGACGAAAATACCACTACGTTTTAAAACCAAGTACGTTAGTTTTCAAAACAAACATATTGAAATAATGCTTTTCAACCAGACTTTTATCAAGCATTGTACATGCATTAACCTCTAAAATTTCTCAACAACATTTAAACCACTTACCCGCCTTTTGGCAAATATATGCCAAATATGTTATTGGATTTTGACGAAGAAAAAGTGCGCATATGGTTTTCATATCCTGCTAAACTTTCAAACAAGTCTTCATTATACAGCCTAACTTTCAAAGCAGACAACAATTAAACCACATACACGCCTTTTGGCTGATGTATGTTATTGGAGGGATTTTGACAATATATGCCAAATGTATGTTATTGGATTTTGACGGAAAAGTCCGCATATGGTTTTCATATCCTGCTAAACTTTCAAACAAGTTTTCATTATTAAGCCTAGCCTAAGACTATCTCCAACCCCTCTCTATAATAGAAATTTCTAAAATAGAAGAAAAAATAGAAATTGAGTTTTTGTTCAAATGTCTTCCTCTATAATAGATGAATGATATATTTGCCTCTAAATATAGAGAAAAAAATTGCATTCCTCTATTTATAGAGGCAAATATAGCATTCTTCTATTATAAAGGAAGACATTGGAGCAAAAACTCCATCTCTATTTTTTTCTCTAAATTTCTATTATAGACATTGATCGGAGATGCTGAAAGCAATTTTCATTATAAAGCCAACCGATCATAGTTTGCTATGTTTAAGCAAGCCACTTTGTGTTTATTATATTTACCACTCTTCATTAGGAGTATGCAAATTGACAAGAGGCTACAGCCTACACATATATATACACATGCTACTAGATAACGTCTAGGTGAGCTAAACTTTGAGAAAACTACAAAACTTTCAAAGTATACATCCTTTAAACTTTAAAATTATTTGCTCGTTTATATTATCGAATATCACGTTCCGTATTTACATTATTGATAATTATTTTTGGTTACTCTACCATGAAATTTTTATCAAGAAAAAGAAAACACAAGTGTATAGTTTATGTTTTTTTTTCACGTTGACCATATCATCAGTTATTATTTTTAATTTTTTTTTTCATATGCATATAAGGTTGGTTTATTGGTTATAGTCTGGCATCCAGGCATTAAAACATTTTTTATATATCTAGTTGTAGTGGTACAATCATACCGTTGAGTTGACATCTTCTTACATATTAGCGTGTAGGCCTGGGCAAAATAACCGAAACCGAAGAACCGAACCGGAACCGAACCGAAATACCCGAAACCAGAACCAGACCAATATCCTCAAATACCCGAACGGTTCCTATATTTTATATCCGAAATAATCGAACTGAACCGGAATCGAACCGAGAACCGAACGGGTACCCGTATATATAAAAATATTAATTATATATATATATATATATAACATCACTAAATATATATTTTTAATTTAAAATTTTATTAAAAGTATCTGAAAATAGTTGGGGATAACTAAATTATTATAAAGTATCCAAACTACCAAAAAGTATCCAAAACTATCCGGATAGTTTTATTCGAAATATCCAAAGTAATCCGAAATATCCAATTTTTTTTTATCTAAATCATCCTAATTATTTGATATTTTACCCTAAATAACCGATATTTTATCCAAATTATCCGAACTACCCGAACTATCCAAACCCGAACCGGATCCAAATGAGAACCAAACTTTTTCCGGATATTTTCCGGTTCCTACATTTACTATCCGAACCGAACCAAACCGAACCCGAAACTATCCGAGCCGAACCGAACCGAAAATAGGTCAAGTACTAAATGGATCATCTAGCCCCTATCCGAACTACCCAAAACCCGAAATACCCAAACCGAACCGAACCGATACCCGAAATGTCCAGGCCTATTAGCGTGTGTGACATCTATAAATCCAAAAATGTCAAACCATAATTCCCTATATATACTTGTTTTCTTCTTCCTAAAGCATATCCATATCTCTAATCCTAACACTTTCCAGCAATTGAAAAAAAAAAACTCTCAAAAGATGGATAAGTACTGTCTACTCCTCTGTCTCCTTTTGTTTTCCTCTTATAGTCACGTCTCGGCTTATTATCCATCCAAAAATACCCTAGTGTCCAGCGTGACCAAGAACCCCATCTTACCTATCTTCACTTTCACACTCAACACAAACGAAGAATATTTCATCCATATCGCCGGTCCCTACCTCGTTCGCAGCTGCAATGATGGTCTCCCTCGCCCCATCATTCCATGCGGCTCCTCAACATGTGCTCTCACTCGCAGAGTCAGCCCCCACCAGTGTCCTCCTACTCAGAACGCAATCATAAACGGAAGGTGTGCATGCCAAGCAACCGCCTTTGAGCCGTTCCAACGTCTGTGTAACTCAAACCAATACACCTATGGAGATTTTTCCATGTCTTCCCTAAACCCTAGATCTCCCTCGCTCACGTTTAACAACGTGAAGTACCTTTGCATCCCCAAGCCGTTTCTCATAGACTTCCCTCCTGGTGTTTTGGGCCTTGCGGGGCTTTCACCCACGGCTCTCGCCACATGGAACCAGCTGACCCCACCTAGACTCGGGCTCGAGAAGAAGTTCGCGTTGTGTCTGCCTTCTGATACGAACAAAGGTGCTATTTTCTTTGGTGGAGGTCCGTACAAGCTCGGAAACACTGATGCAAGATCCATGCTCACGTACACCCAATTGATCAAGAACCCTAGAAGACTCAACAATTATTTCTTGAGGCTCAAGGGTATTTTCGTCAACGGAGAAAAGATCTTGCTTGCCCAAAACGCTTTTGGTTTCGACGGCAAGGGTGACGGAGGCGTGACTCTAAGCACCGTAACCCCTTTCACTACGTTACGTAGCGATATATACGAAGTCTTTACTAAAGCATTCTCAAAAGCCACGTCGGATATTCCACGTGTCAATAGCACAACACCCTTGGAGTTTTGTTTTAAGTCAACGGAACATTTCCAAGTGCCTCAGATCGATATGAAGTTTGCTGATGGGAAGATCTGGAAAGTAATTGCCGCAAACTCGATGAAGAAAATTACTGATGACGTGGCTTGCTTGGCTTTCCTCAATGGAGGAGATGCGGCGGCGCAGGCGGTTGTGATCGGAATGCATCAGATGGAGAACACTTTGTTGGAGTTTGACGTGGGGAGATCTGCTTTTGGATTTAGCTGTTCTTTGGGTTTGGTCAATGCTTCGTGCGGTGACTTTCAAACAAAGCCATGAGAAAGTCCAATGAACTTGATGGTTGACATTCTCTTGTGATTGTGTTTGTTATTGATTAATGTTTTTAGAATACTCGCTTCAATTGTTTTGTAATTTTCTTCTCAAGTGTGTGTTTTAAAATATTCGTCAATAAAGAAATTGTAAAATTGTCAAATACAATAGCACTAGGTGATAACCCGCGCTTTGCGCGGAATGAGATTATTATTTTTGGTATTTATAAGATAAAAAGACATAAAGTCTGTTATGTGGACATCGGTTTGATTGTATGTTGGATTTTGTTGTATTTTACTCTATTGAAATATAAGAACCATTCGAAAGTCTTATTTATTTTGGTTTGGAGAATTCACAAAAGTGCTGGAGGTTAACGATGAAAAATATTGTAGAAGAAGTCTTATAAATAAAAAGCTCAATTTTATTAAGACACATAGAGATAAAACTGATAGTACGATTTAAATCTATTGCCATAAACTAAGTTTTTGAAATATATGCAAATCACCTATTCATAATTAACTCAATCACGCATATTAGCAAAATAGGCAACCGTCGTATAGTAAACTTGAAATAACCGAACTGAAGCGTGGTTTATCTTCGTTGATTTCAATAGACGTTCCACTTCGGAACCGACCGGTTCGATTCGGTAAACCCACAATCAGAAGTTCCAACTTGGAACTAATAACAGTCGCGTATGAATATATCTTTTTTTTTTGGTTTGTACGTGGCTCTCTTAGCCATTCATCTACAACAAACTGCACAAGTGAAGAAAAAAAAGGAGAATCTTCTAGTTTAGCTTAAAAGCTGTGTGTTTATCCTATAGATTTTGTACCGATTATCAACTCTGTTGCAGAATCTCCATGATCTCATAAGACTTCGACCCTTTTTGCCTTCGCATGCACCGCCTCCATTAATTTGTACGTGATAATAAAGAATAAACAGTATGCTTAAAAGAACGTATGGTAGGTAAGAGTGTGCTGGCCAGCCATGCAAACGTAAAATTATTATCATTGGCAATGTAAAAATGTTATCATTTGTGTTCGTGAGCTTGACAAAAGAAAGGGGAGAAGAGTTCGTGAGCTGCAGTAGTTTATAATAACGATAATTCTAAGCTTGACGAAACAATGGGAGAAGAGTTCTCTTTTTGACAGTAATAATCAACAGCTACACACAAAATGCAAAAGAAGTCGCCTCACAAAGCCGATCTAATGAACCGAAACTTATAGGTTCTCTTCTCCTCTTCAAGACTTCAACAATGCACTAACGGATGCGTTGGATTTCTCACAGGTTCGGTCGAGAGACACAGTTCTTTTCATCTTAGTTTGTGTGACGTTTGTCCACGACTAAAGTCCCCATCTGAAGAACCTTGCCGAGAATAACCTAGATGGATCGTCGTGTAGGCTATGCGAAGAAGGAAGAGGAGACTTCTATGTTCATTAGACTAACAGATGTATTGGATTTCTCTTTTTTGTCTTAAAACACAGTTCTTTTCATCTCAGTTTGCAATTTATAATCTTTTTTGTCTATAAAAATTGCCATCACCTGATGTCTGATGAGATATGTTGAAACCTCGAAGGTGTGAAGAAGATTACAAACTGTTTAGAAAGTGTTTCAATCCTCAGGCTAGTTTATAATCAAAAGCTCGTTAAGAAGATCACACAAAAAAAAAATACCAAGATGCTCCAAAAGATGGAAAAATAAGGAAATAAATATGTGAGAGTGTCTCTCTAAACGACACGTGTCAATATTGGTGTGAACACATTAATTGCAATGCTCCTCTTTTAATATATAAGAGATGTTGGGCAAATGAAACACCATAACTGCACCATGTGCTGGTATACTTTAAGGGTCATTTGAATTAAGATTAAAGTTAAACTAATCGCAGTTGAAACATATTTTTTCGTAAAGTCTTAGTTTAAACATAAAAAAATTATACGCAGCTTAAAAAGCGTTGATGGTGGATAAAGTATCTGAAATTTCTGATCTGACTTGATCGTAATTTTTTTTGGATGAAATTTCAAATTTATTCATCCTTTTTGGGAACTAACATTTACAAAACAATAATTTGACTATTTTTGACTACTTTTCTATGCTATATGTAAGCTGGAAAAAAATTGAAATGAAATCCCATCTACATGGTGAGCAAGAACCATCTCTGAAAAAGCCCTGCATACTTATGTCCTCCTCTATATTTGAGAGACGAGATGCGATTTAGCATTGTCCTATCTATTGCAGCACGCATGGTCTCAACTGTCATCCAGCTTGTGTGGTGTCGCCTTGCATTATGTTCTCGAGACATGATAGATAGTCATTTGAAAGAGCATTTTGATTAGGATGGTGTCTAGCGTACCAGCTCGTAGGGACTGTAGATGATCTAGCGTCAGCTGCCAGTCCGGGTTTGTATGAGGGCCAAGGATTCGATTTGCCAAGCCGTGCCAAACTGTGAAGGAGTAAGGACACGCAAAGAACAAATGATCCCTTGTCTCGTCTCATTCTCCACATAACGTACATCCCTGTATCATCCCCCAAAAGCGCATCCTATCATCTGTTGATAGCCTGTTCTTGATTGCAAGCCAGGTGATAAAGGAGAACCTTGGAACCCCTTGCGCAAACCATATAACTTTACTCCATCCCACGGTAGCCTTCCTCGCTCGAATCTGTTCCCAAGACTTGATCTTATTTTGTAAAACATTATATCCAAAGTTTTAAATATACATTTGTACAATTAGCAAAACAATATATCCAAATACCATAACTACAACATGCTCGTATATTTGAAGTGTGTTTTGAGTTATATACAATTATTGTGTCATCTCAATTTAAAAACAAAAATTGACACACATTTAAAAAGCGTTGGTATAAAAGGTTATATACAAATTTTGGGATTCTGATATAATTTGAGACTTAATTTGAAAAATGAGATATTCAAATTTTTTAGATATAAATCTGGATAGCTAAATGCCATCAGTTTTTAAAAAGAAAACAAAACAATAAAAAGTACGCGATTAGTTGTAAAAAATATTAGAACAACATATGGTACTATAAGCATCTTTGTATATTTACTTAGTTGCTTTTGTAATATATATATATATATGTATAGATGTTTAGTTATATTTTTTGTAATTAAAAAATTTAGGATGACAAAAAAAAAGTAATTACAAAATTTAATCTATATATGACTAATAAGATTTAAACAACCTAGATACCGCCATTATTAGGTAAATGTTAGTTATAACTTATAAGTATAGTATGCATGTTGTTCACAAAAAAAAATGATTATTGATTCAAATATTAAGTGAACTTTAAACAAAAATATTGAGTTAGTGCTACAAAAACCACAAAATATTGAGTTAGTGCTACTAAAATATTGAGTTAGTGCTACTAAATATAATGGTATATCTTTTTAGTTTTTTCTTCTTTATATCCTATTAAAATTCATTATTGAAAAGGATTTAAAATTCTGATATATCTACTTATTAAGAAACAAATTTCAGTATCTTCTAAAACCAACTAGAATCTCTGTATACCATCAATGGACGTTAAACGTTTGGTCATGTTCCTTTACGGATCCCAAAATAGAGGATTTTTTTCTAAAAATATCGAATACACTTGAAAGAAGGCCTATCAGTTTTAGTATATATAAAATAAAAATATATTTACATCTATTGTATATCTGCATAACTGTAATTCGACGTCATCAATGGTCTTATCTTTTATGTATCCTTTTCTGACATAAAATTATATTTATATACATGCATAGAATGAAAAATGAAGCACACATAATCGTAAATGATTAGCGATACATACTTCAAACCTCTAATTTTTGTTCTTTTTCTGTTTACTAACCAGTTGTCATGGGCGCAAACTCAAACTAATGGTCTACCTGTGGAAACAATCTTTACATTTCCTGGTCCTTTGCCTACTACGCTTCCCGATGAGGGAGATTTTGGTAAAGGGATCATAGACTTGGGAGGTCTAGAGGTTGCTCAAGTCTCCATCTCCAACTCAACAGCACAAAGAGTATGGAGTACATATGAAGGAGGAGGAGACAACATGGGATTCAGCATCTTTGAACCTATAAATCTTCCTCCTAACTTCTTCAAACTCGGCTTCTATGCACAACCAAACAACCAGAAGCTTTTTGGTTCGATTCTTGTTGCAAGAAGCGTAAATTTATCTAATTTACTACCACCAGAAGACTACTTTGAAGTCGGTAACACTACATCGCTGGATATCAAACAAGACGGGCCTGCTTATGTTTGGCAGCCGGTATGTCTCAATGGATATCAAGCGGTTGGTATGTTTATCACTACTTCTCCTGAAAAGCCACTTCCAACACAACAATACACAAGTTGTGTTCGATCCGAGTTTACGGAAGCGAGTGAAGCTGATGCATTGTTATGGGCGATAAACGGAGTTAGTGTTTTTAAATTGAGACCGATCATCAGAGGAACACAAGCAACAGGTGTGTACACAGGAACATTCAGTTTTCAAGGACTAATTAGTTCTACTCCTCTTCCTCCTTTATTCTCCTTAAAAAATACAAAACTTGACATGTACTCTTGCATGCCAAGCGAAGCTCAAACTAGGGTTTTGTTTCAAACCTATTCTCCTTTGATATATTTCCATCCAGACGAAGATTTTCTTCCTTCCTCAGTGGATTGGTTCTTCACCAATGGTGCGTTGTTGTACCAGAAAGGAAACGAATCAAACCCTGTCCCAATACAACCAAACGGTACAAATCTTCCACAAGGCGGTTCTAATGATGACTTGTTCTGGTTAGACTACCCGGTCGATAAAACCCAGAAAGAAATGGTTAAAAGAGGAGACTTGAGTAGCACGAAAGTGTATCTACACATCAAACCAATGTTTGGTGGGACTTTCACCGACATTGTCGTATGGATATTCTGCCCTTTCAACGGTAATGCCAACCTCAAGTTTCTTTTCATCAAGAGACTCTCTTTAGGGGATATAGGCGAACATATAGGAGACTGGGAGCACGTTACTTTACGTATCAGCAACTTCAACGGCATGTTATGGCGCGTTTACTTCTCTCAGCATAGTGGAGGAGCATTGGTGGAGGCGTGTGATCTTGAGTACGTTGATGGTGGAAACAAACCAGTGATATACTCGTCGCTTCACGGTCACGCAATGTTTCCAAAACCTGGACTTGTGTTGCTAGGCAATGATGGCAATAACGGAATAAGAAACGACATGGCAAAAAGTGACAAGGTGTTGGACTGTGGTTCGGGGTATGAAGTGATTTCAGGACTTTCAGGCGTGGTTGAGCCACCGTGGATTAACTATTTTAGGAAATGGGGACCTCAAGTACGTTATAACATTGACAAGTCTCTTGAAGGTTTCGCTAAGATTTTGCCGTGGTTTATACGCAAGAGTTTCTATAAACTTATTAGCAAGATTCCTGTTGAGATACTTGGTGAAGAGGGTCCAACCGGTCCTAAAGACAAGTTGAGTTGGACCGGTGATGAAAAATATTATTAGGTGGTGTTATTCAATTATCTATTTCAATAGAATTTAAATCTAAAGGCAATTCACTTGTTATTTGATTATAAATTCTATTTTAAAATCTAGTGTATTTCAATGAATGATTTAAATCTAGCTTTTAAAATCTAGTGTTATTTAGATTGTAAGAATTTAAATTTTTTTTTTTTGTATTTTGGATTGCTTTCAAATCATTTTTTTATGGAATCTCATGAATAATTAAATGACTGAACTTAAAATCCTATGCATACGTGAAGAAATTTTAAAATCTATCAACTTAAACTATCTTAAAACTTTAAAATTTGATAGGTAAGTAAATATTAATAACTTATTTTAAATCACTAATTGATTAACACCCTAATTTATTTAGTTTAGATTGTTGCATTAATCTATATACAATATAGTTATATGCATTTTACACAACCAAAAGAAATCTATCCAGCAGTAAAATTTTCTAAAAAAATTGAATAGCTGAACAATAAATTTTAAAAGAAAAACATAAAGGCAAAGTACAATATAAATGTATTACGTAACTCATTTGTTTTTTTTTGACAAACTTTTTCAATTTGAAGCACGAGAATACAAAAAATACAAGCCCAAGGCCTTAGTGTTTTGTTAGTTACCCCAATAGTTAGAAAACATTTAGACTTCTATTGGTGACTATATTTTTAGAAAACATTATCTTAGCGAAAACATCCATTTCATACGTTCAATTCATACCCGACTTATGTAACAGTGCCAAAACATACCTAAACATATATGGTCGTGCCAAAACATACCCGACTTATAATTTTTTGGCGAAATCATACACCAGTCGCCACATCAGCTGCGATGATTAATCAAGAGTAACACGACTCCAACATTAGTATTTAATTTGAATAATCACAACAAATATATAGCTCTTATAAGGACGGTTTGTGATAGAATCAAAATATTTACGAATATCTCTCTTATATAAGATTAAAATTTAATTAATTAATTAATTTTTATTAATTTTACTAAATAATAAAAAAAATATAAAATTTTACATTTGTAAATTTGTGCACATCCTCGTAAGCAAAATTAACTGACATAGCATCCACGAGAACAAAAGTGGATGATATGACAACTGGTGTGGCGACTGATGTATGATTTCGTCAAAAAATTATAAGTCGGGTATGTTTTGACAAGACCATATAAGTTGATGATGTCGTCAAAAAATTATAAGTCGGGTATGTTTTGACAAGACCATATAAGTTCAAGTATGTTTTGACACAACCATATAAATCGGGTATGAATTAAACATATCGTGATATGTTAGGTATTGAATGGTCGTTTTCCCCATTATCGTACTCTATTCTTCTTATTCTCAATGTTTGAGAATGAGTGTTTCTTATTCCAAGCCCAAGCAAATTAATCTTAGGTCAGAACTGACCAAATCCATCTTGAAAATGAAGATGGACAAAGTTGTTCAATGATCAACCGCTATTTCGATGTTAAGTAAAAGATCAAGGGTCAAATCAGATAGGTAGTGTCCATCGCATGCTCTGGACCAGCTCTGTTATAACTCGGTCTGTAAGCTTTCCTTGTCCATAATGATGCAACTAAGCTTAGCTATTTCAGTTTAAATCCTAACAACATTAATTCTTTTTTTTTTTAAAGAATCTTGCATCAATCATCATTCTTCGTGTCTACTAAATAACAGAAATTCTTCATGCTTACTTGTTGCTGAGAAATATTCGTATGGAAACAATTGAGTAAGATGTAAGCCAACAATGAGCCCATGTAGGGAATCACACAAGAGATCCCTGGGACAAGTTGAATGGGTGGATACTCAATTTAGCAAACGAAGAAATTGCAACAAAACATTAGTGGTCTCGGGACAGAGTGCGTTTGCAGAAAAACATATGAACCAAACTCAATAAGAGAGAATAAATTTGCCAGTAGATTAAGGGCCTGGATAATCATGAAATATTATCAGATCCAGGCGAGTGATACTGCCGATTTCTATTTTGCAAGGTTATAATTCTTTTATAAATTGACTGGATCATGAAAATCTTTGATCCAACCAAAGAAGCTGAACTTGCTTGTAATAACACAAGATAGAAAACTTTGTAAAATAAAACAACAAAAGTTTAAAGGATTTAAAGAGAGATGACAGGCCTTGTTAGAGAAGAGAACGAGGAGAGTTTATACTAGTAACCGGAGGGTAAAGAGATTAGGGTTTGTTTTCTATTCTTTTCTCCAGAAAATGGTTATGGGCTCATTGCTTTTATCAGCCCAATAAAAAGCCAATTTAAATATACATTGCAGAACCAAACCATTTGCAAAGAAGACACTCGTTACATGATTTATCACATACTCCCTTTGTTTAATCACATTAATCCATCTGTTTCATAAACAAATGTTTTAAATTTTTGATACATATTTAAACAAATTTATTTTTTCTTGTAGTTATATCCTTTCATGTAATTATCTATTTTCTATAATTTAAAATTAATAGGAATTCAATAAATATTAATAATAATTTTTGAATTTTATCATTATTAATTGCTACAAATATAAAAAATATAATGTGTATGTTAAAAATTATTTTTTCCCAACATATGCAACCCGATTTGAATCAAGAACCATATCGCAGTTGACGGACCACTGGAGGACGAAGGGGCAAGCTTGTTTGGTGATGCTTCTAGGTCAAAGCAACAACGTCACAACAATTGTGTAAGCTATAGAGACTCAGGGGCACAGCACGCCAAAAAACTTGAGCATCTACTTGTATTAGGATGCTAAGTACAAATGGTAATGTACGTTTTGCTATGTTTGAATCAGTTCCTATCTTCAGTTACGTTGAGCCATTTGCACCGCATTCTCGCCATCGGCGTTATCAAGGGTGTTGGGATGGATAGTTCTTGCGAAGAGGATCCTAAAATGTACAAGTCGTTGCGAGAGGAATATGTTGACCGAACACATCAGATCTTCCCATTTGTCTCGGAGCCAGAGAATGAGAAGCACCACCAGAGCGAAAGCGAAAGAAACTCCGGTGATCATAAACAATCCACGGAATCTATAAAGGGTTACAGGATTTGATGTATCATCTGCTGTGTATGGAAGTTGATTCTCAAACCATCTTTTCTCCATCTCGATAAGTCTATCGCTCGTCCTCAGGTTCAAGATTTCCCTGGACACAAGAGGCACCAACTCATCGCCCTTCTGAAACATCTGAAAACGTATCTTTTGTTGTCAGCTAAGTTAATAAAGAAGATAAAAGAGTAAGGAAACTGATGATAAGGGATACATACAAAGCCGAAACCGTTGGTGTTACATTGTGCCTTGACCATAAGAAACTTCCCAAGATTCTCTCCGAGGAGGACTTTGAGGTATGGCAACTCATCCACAATAAATGAGACAGTATTATTCAACAAGGCTTGAGCATAATCTGTAGAAGTATTGAGACCCTTGGTATTTGTTGGTCGGAATCTGGGACTAGTTAGGGCCATCTTTGCAATGAGCGAGCCGGAAAGATGCCCCACGAAATCTTTATTGGAGTTGAATCGTATCTGTTGCACCGTCATCATTGATGTCAAAGTTGCAGTATAACTTGTAGTTAATATGAGCACTGCAAATACCCAAACTGTAACTACAAATCTTGATAAGTTGTGTTGTAGTTTCTCCCCTGTCATAGATAGTAAGCAGCAGAAAGTGAGAAACTATGATTTTGATTGGTAGAACTGATAATAAAACAGTTGTAGTATACTATATAAGCAATATGTTGCATAAATTGTATATTCTCGTTAATGTATTTAATAAAGTGGTTCACATATCAGTAAATGATTCATTTATAAAATTATATCACAAAACAATTATATGATAAATATAAATTAATTTTGAAATATGGAATACTATTCTTTTAATATTTTTTTTAAAAAAATTGTAAATCTTATTTCAAAACATTTAATTTTTTTTGGATATAAACATAATTTTGATATCATTAAATAAAACAAATGAATTATATATATATATATTTTTAAAAGTTTTATATATTCGAAATGCGAAGGCTCTATCAAAAGACTCAAATGAGAGTATTGAGCAAAAACATTTGAAGGTCATTTGCTTCTTCTAAATATATTTTTTTAAAATGTTTTTAGAATAACTGTTGATTGGATAATAAATAGAATAATGCTTTTGCAAATGGTTTACCAATGAATACTACTTAAAGCATCACTCCATTCTCTTTTGACCAAGATTAGCAAAGAAGACATGTGAAAAAGGTAGAGTACTTACTATGGGCATAAACAAGGGTAGAGAAGCCAAACCAAAATATAACTCCCATCTGTTTCGGCCAAGAACCCTGGAACTCTTTGTTATCATGTTTTTCTATCAACCAAACTATAGTGCCCGTCAAGACAAAGAAAGCTGCACTTGTTATCCAAAGGTCTCGTTTTAGAGGATGGAAGAACACCCACATACTTGTCTCCTTTGGTGCTACAGTTCCAAGGCCCATCTCGGTGAATGGCATCGTAAAATCAACATACATTGATCTATTGGCAGTGATTGTAATATCTCCCACAGCTGCATCATATTTATCTTTCTGTTGGGATGCAACACATAAATGATTCAGTTTCCACACACTCAACATGAAAAAGATACTTGTAATCATAAACTGAGCCATGGTTAGTAGTACTTACCTGACTATAAAGTGCATATGCAAGTCTGTTGTAGTTACTTCCATTGCGCCAAGGGATGAACTCCAATTCATAGTTGAAAGGTGAAATGGCAGCCCGGAAGACTTCTATACAGAACCCTTCCGCAGTTGTAACATTTGTTGCCAGATCAGTCTCCACCTTCATCAGTCTTGGGAACCTGTTGCTTGATGTAACCAAAACCCTCAGCTTTCTTCTTTTGCTTTCTCCAAGAGCGCGCCCTCCCGGAGTTTGAGCAGACCCACCAGGCCAGATTATGGTCTCCTCTAACTTATTAAAATGTCTTCTACTGCTGAAACTACCATTGCCATTCCAGAACCCTATTCTCCTCTCACCTGATTCCAACAAATTCACAATCTCAAACTTGTTTGACAAGAACTTCTTATCCTTCACTCGAAAGTCACCACTCAAACCCTTAAACCTACACTCAGTGATAGCCGCAAGGAGAGTTGATGAAGCATTCACCATCTCCGCTGATCTCGCCAGTGCCCAAGCTACATCATGAGCCCAAACATCAGAGATACTCAACCGAGCTTTCTCCGACCAAACATCTTCTTCATTACTTCTCAATCTCCAAGTGAAATTCTGAAGCTCTTTTGACATTGGAACATAAGTCTTGAACCCAACCACACCCTCCATTGCCTCTTCTCCAGAACCATCGCTGTTCTCATGGAAACTGCTCATGCTTTTGGCAGTGAGGATCCAAGCAAAACCTTCACCCATCATCCCCAATCTCTCAGCACATGTGAAGAGACGAGTAGCAACAACCTCAGACGAGTGCACAACAAAGACACTCGCCCCCAAGTCCTTCATCTTCCCTAACCGATCCATAACCATTTCCTCGCTAGAAGTCATTGCAAAACCAACCTTGGACTGTACACCAACGCCTTCCTCATAAAAATGATCCACCATGATTTGCATACTCTCTCTCCAGTCATCTTCATCCTCGTAAACAAGAGCAACACTCTTCCAACCAAACCCATGGATGAAAGCTGTGATCCCCTTCGCCTCGGAGGAAGAATCATGCGTCGCTTGGATCAAATGACTGTATCTGCTCAACGACGGTGAGATCGGAGAGTTGAGTGAGATCACAGGAACCCTAGCTTTCTCTCCAATCTCCGCCAAGAGCTTCGTCTCCAGCAACGAACTCCCGCCGATGATGATCGCATCCACTCCTTCAGCTTGCAGCAGATCTACAGCTGTTTCATTTCGCAAGATTGTGAGTGAATGGTGAGACAGAGGGGAGAGTGTGGATGGAGAATGTTACCAGAAGCGAGAGCGAGGAGAGGCTCTCCCTGAGAGTCTCTGATTGAGAGAGAGACTCTTGTTTTGTAATCACTGTTGATGGCGTAAAATTCGGAAAGCGCCGTTGAAGCAGAGCTTCTCACTGTCTTCCCCTCCACGGAATCCAAATTCAAAACCAATCCGACCCGGATCCGAACTGGTTCGTGATCGGATACGGAGCCTTCCTGAACGTCATCGTTTTGACTTGAAGCGAAACAGATGAAGAGAAGCAGAACAAGAAGAAATGAGACTGCCAGTATTGGGTTTTGAATTCCAAACTTCTCCATTAAAAAAAAAAAGTTTCCGATTAGAAAGGAAAAGACACACGTTAATTATTTACTTTATCATTCTTGTTCCTTTTTATTTTATATGACCGATTCTAAGTCAACCCATGCCGTGTTTTGTTTTTCCTCTGAAGAAGAAGAATATAATGTAGGTTCTCCATTGGACCGTATGATTTTTAAGAAGATATAGCATTAGTCAACGGGTTCATCAGCATAGTAATATAGCATGTCTATGCTGATGAGTTAATTGGTCTCTAATTCTTGACCAATTACAGTTCATGCGAAAAATAGTTGTAATCAAAATAGGCCTAATAGGACCGACCAATGGTTAATCCAATCATTTGACAGCTCTAAGATAAAATGATTATTTATTAGGATTACATATGTTCAAAAGGAAAATCAGTGTGAGTTTCCCGACGTTGGCTATACTCTTTTGTCACATTATTTTGTGGAAATTCAACAGTCATTTTATAATGATCCAGTCAAAGTTTAAAAGTAGGGGAAATGATCAAATGATGACTTCATAGTTCAAAGAAATTGTCAAAGAGACCAATTTTAGCTACAATTAAAGACACAAATACAGCATTTGTCAAGGCTGTAAGAAAACAGATGTATTTTCTTTTGGTATTGGACGTATCAACCTGACTTGTTATCTAACGTTGTACTCCTGTTTTGGACTGTATTAAACTTTTTTGTCGGGAAGAACTAGTCAACGAGTTCATAGATGCGAATAAGTCAAAGATCTAAAATCTAGAAGTAGAGGGGAATTATGAAGTCGTCTCTCATCTCAAAAGTAAACCATCTCTAATGATCGATCAAACTTGGTCAACATCCTTTAGGACAGCAACTTCAGGCAAGCCAACCAGTCCTTCTATCACAAGGGCACCTACTTAATTGGCTATCTAACGGCAACCGGTCATGAAATTTGAGAAGTCCAAAAAAAAATTTATATAAATGAACTGGTTTATTCTTTATTAAAAAAAGTTTTACATCTATAGTAATTTAAAAAAAAATAGAATTATGTCTTTAAGATGTAAAAAAATTCTATAAAGTAACATTAATATATTGTTATCATTGATACACTCTTAATCAATTATTTGTTTTTATTTTATTTTATATTTGAATGTTATATATATATATATTTATATTAATATTAATATTAATACACTACAAGAAAACAGCGGTATTCTGACGGACATTCCGACGGAAAATGAAATCCTCGGAATTTCCCGAAGAAATTCCGAGGAAATTCCGAGGAAACCCAAAATTTGGGTTTCCTCGGAATTTCCTCGGAATATACCGACGGAATTCCGAGGAAACATCAATCCGTCGGAATATTCCGAGGAAATTCCGAGGAAAAATGTGTTCCTCGGAAAAAACCGACGGAATTCCGAGGAAACATTAATCCGTCGGAATATTCCGAGGAAATTCCGAGGAAAAATGTGTTCCTCGGAAAAAACCGACGGAATTCCGAGGAAACATTAATCCGTCGGAATATTCCGAGGAAATTCCGAGGAAATATTATAGGGATTTTACAAAATTCCGAGGAAATTCCGACGAACTAGTGATCGATCGATGCGTTTTTGGACATATACCCATCGATCGATCACATTGTTACGCTTTGGTCCATCTTAGTGATCGATCGATGCGTTTTTGGACATAAATCCATCGATCGATCCGTTTATAAAAAAACATTCGAGATTTTGAAACCCCAAACACTAGTTCCTCGGAATTTCCTCGGAATATTCCGAGGAAATTCCGAGGAAAAATGTGTTCCTCGGAAAAAACCGACGGAATTCCGAGGAAACATTAATCCGTCGGAATATTCCGAGGAAATTCCGAGGAAATATTATAGGGATTTTACAAAATTCCGAGGAAATTCCGACGAACTAGTGATCGATCGATGCGTTTTTGGACATATACCCATCGATCGATCACATTGTTACGCTTTGGTCCATCTTAGTGATCGATCGATGCGTTTTTGGACATAAATCCATCGATCGATCCGTTTATAAAAAAACATTCGAGATTTTGAAACCCCAAACACTAGTTCCTCGGAATTTCCTCGGAATATTCCGAGGAAATTCCGAGGAACACTTGATATCCTCAATCGATCGATGGGATAATCTCATCGATCGATCACATTCTTACGGCCCGGTGCATCTACGTGATCGATCGATGCGTTTTTGAATATATATATACATCGATCGATGCGTTTATAAAAAAAAATTGACGTTTTGAAACCCCAAACACTAGTTCCTCGGAATTTCGTCGGAATATTCCGAGGAAATTCCGAGGAAGAAGAGGGTTTCCTCGGAATTCCCTCGGAATATTCCGAGGAAATTCCGAGGAAATAGGGTTTTTAAACCGAAAACAACGTTTTGCGGTTTGAATAACACCTATATAACCCTTATTAAGGGCCTTACGTTCATTATGAAGTCAAAAATTTGTTCCTTACCCTATAATAAACACTTTTCCGATTGTATGAACGAAATCCCCACAACATAAGAGAAACACTTATACACTTTAATGAACGGTAAAGGGAATACTTACAATTCGTTTTGAAATTTTTTATTTCATGGTTTATGCTCATCTATACAAAGAATCCTCAATGGTATGCATTACAATTGTATAAGAAATGAAATACGGCAAAAAAAATTGATGTTTTGAAACCCCAAACACTAGTTCCTCGGTATTTCCTCGGAATATTCCGAGGAAATTCCGAGGAACACTTGATATCCTCAATCGATCGATGGGATAATCTCATCGATCGATCACATTCTTACGGCCCGGTGCATCTACGTGATCGATCGATGCGTTTTTGAATATATATACATCGATCGATGCGTTTATAAAAAAAAAATTGACGTTTTGAAACCCCAAACACTAGTTCCTCGGAATTTCCTCGGAATATTCCGAGGAAATTCCGAGGAACAATATAAATTAATAGAAATACATGCACAGGATATTTTTTTCCTCGAATTAATGAAAATATTCCGAGGAAATTCCGACGGATATTTAAGTGGCCGTCGGAATTTCCTCGGAATATTTTCATTTAACCGGGCAAACAAGCCGCCAAATATTTCGCGAAAATTGAAATTGAAATACTGAGGGAATTCCGACGGAAAATATCCGTCGGACCCAAAGTTTTATAAACTTGAAACGCATCTTCTTCCCCATTTCTCTCTTCTTCCCCATTTCTCTCTTCTTCCTCTCCGGCGATCTCTCTCTCCTTCCGGCGTTCTCCACCTTCTCTCGCGACGATCTCTCCGGCGAATCCTTTCCATTCCCTTGCAAATCATGTAAGGACCCTATCCCACTCTCTTAGGTCCTATTTGTTAGGTTTTTAAGTAGATTTGATGATTTTAGAAGGTTTTTGATAGATTTTTGTTAGGGTGATTGGTTAGGATTGTGATTTGTTGTGTAATAGGTTTAGAATTGTGATTTGGTTGTGTTGAATTGATTTAGAACTTTTTTTATAAATTGTTCATTATTTTTGTATTTACAAAACGTTTTTTCTATATAAATTCGATTTTACAAAACGTTTTTTGTATATAAATTCGATTTTTGGATTTATAAAAGATGATTTCATATTTATTAAAATATTTATATTTATTAAAACTAATTTTGTATTTATAAAACATTTTTTTGATTTATAAACACTATTTTTTTTTTTTTGTATTTATAAAAACTATTTTTAAATATACAAACCGTTCTTTGTATATAAATTCGATTTTTGGATTTATAAAAGATGATTTCATATTTTAAAATTAATTTTGTATTTATAAAATATTTTTTTTGATTTAAAAACACTATTTTATTGTTTTTTGTATTTATAAAAACTATTTTGTATTTATAAAAAGATGATTTCATATCTATAAAAATATTTATATTTATAAAACTAATTTTGTATTTATAAAACATTTTTTGATTTATAAACACTCTTTTATTATTTTTTGTATTTATAAAAACTATTTTGTATTTATAAAAAGATGATTTCATATTTATTAAAACTAATTTTGTATTTATAAAACGTTTTTTTTATTTATAAAAACTATTTTATTATTTTTTGTATTTTAAATATGTTTTCTATTTCAATTTTAATTTTATATTTTCGAATTTCAATTTAAAAAAATAAATTTATAATTTTTTTTTTTAATTTTGGAAATATTCCGAGGAAGTTTATCCCTCGGAATATTCCGACGACATCTTCCTCGGAATATTCCGAGGAATTTCCGACGAACTTGTGGTCCTCGGAAATTCCGAGGAAATAGGGTTTCCTCGGAATTCCGTCGGAAATTTCCGAGGGATTTCCGAGGAAATATGAATTTCCGAGGAGTTATTTCCGAGGATTTTTTTCGTCGGTATGTCGTCGGAATAGCGTTATTCCGACGACATACCGACGATTTTTTCCCTCAGTATGCCGTTGTTTTCTTGTAGTGATATATAACATATGTTTTTAAAAAATGGAGATCTTATTCAAATGTTTCATGCCAATGGGGTCAAACCAGGTTCTCTAACAGTCTAATGAATTTTTTTATCCTAATAAAAATTGCAGAACTTCCATGAGAAATAAATTGATTGATCTAAGAGGAGATTATGTTTGGTAGATGGTAGGAGAAACAACGTAGAATCAAACTAAAAAGGATGTTTAGGATCTTACTAATAGAAATTAGAATAAGCCTTTGTAATGGATCTGGTGTGAATGGGTTTTGAAGAGTAGGTTATACTATGTAGGATTATTCATGGTGTAGGTCTACACTATCATTTTTTCCTTGTTTGTTGGTTCCTCTTACACATGATTTCTGAGCAGATCAATATATACAGTAGCCAAATGTTTGGGTGTGATGTAGCCGTTAAACTATAGACCATTACTATGAGAGAAACTAACTCCTGTTAGCTGCTGAAGAAAAAATTGGTCTGAAAACAAGCCAATAAATCCTCCATAGCTCTATAAGTATACATACCAGAAACCTTCTCAGCGATTTCCAAACTGATGCTCAGCAATTTCAAATCTCAAGAAACTTCAGTAAATATAATTAATTTTTTCAAAGGTTATCATCACCTGATAAAGAATCATAGAAAACATATTTTTTTTGAAATTGCATTTACATATGGTAATGAATATATTGTTCAAAGAGAACTTAAGTAATATATAGAGAGTTAGAGTCAATCTAGTTTAAGTTGAAAACCCATAATAAGTCTGAATCTGACACATATATTGCTATGTTTGAACCAGTTCCTATCTTCAGTTACGTTGAGCCATTTGAACCGCATTCTCGTCATCAAGAGGGTTGGGATGGATACTTGTTGCGAAGAGGATCCTAAAATGTACAAGTCGTCGCGAGAGGAATACGTTGACCGAGTTCATCAGATCGTCCCAGTTGTCTCGGAGCCAGGTAATGAGAAGTAGTGCAAGAGCCAAAGCTGAAGAAACTCCAGTGATCATAAACAATCCGCGGAACATATAAAGAGTTAGAGGATTTGATGTATCATCTGCTGTGTATGGAAGTTTATCCTCAAACAATCTTTTCTCCATCTCACTTATTCTGTCGCTCGCCCTTAGTTTCAAGATCTCCATGGACACACGATGCACCAGGTTGTCGCCCTTCTGAAACATCTGAAAACGTATCTTTTGTCAGTTAAGTTAATAAACAAGATGAAGAGTAAAGCCGAAAACTGATGAGGGATACGTACAAAGCCGAAACCAATGGTGTTACAATGTGCCTTGACCATGAGAAACTTTTCAGGATTCTCTCCAATGAGGACTTTGAGGTATGGCAACTCATCGACAACAAATGAGACAGTATTGTCCAACAAAGCTTGAGCATATTCTTTAGAAGTATTGAGACCCTTGGTGTTCGTTGATCGGAATTTGGGACTGGTTAGGGACATATTTGCAATGAGGGAGCCCGAAAGATGCCCCACATGATCTTTATTAGAGTTGAATCGTATCTGTTGCACCGTCATCATTGATGTCAAAGTTGCAGTATAGCTTGTAGTCAATATGAGCACTGCAAATATCCAAACTGTAACTACAAATCTGGATAAGTTGTGTTGTAGTTTCTCCCCTGTCATAAATAGTAAGCATCAGAAGGTGAGAAACTAATTAGTAAAAACATCAAGTCCATTCTCTTGTGACCAAGATTAGCATATAAGACATGTGAAAAAGGTAGAATACTTACTATGCGCATAAACAAGGGTAGAGAAACCAAACCAAAATATAACTCCGATCTGTTTCGGCCAAGAACCCTGGAACTCTTTGTTATCAGGTCTTTCTATCAACCAAACTATAGTGCCCGTCAAGACAAAGAAAGCTGCACTTGTTATCCAAAGGTCTCGCGTTAGAGGATGGAAGAACACCCATATACTACTCTCCCTTGGTGCTACTATTCCAAGACCCATGTCGGTGAATGGCATAGTAAAATCAACATACTTCGATCTATCGGCAGTGATTGTAATATCTCCCACGGCTGCATCATATTTGTCTTTCTGTGGGATTCAACACAAAAGAAAAAAAATTCAAATGGAAATGATCCAGTGTTGCAACACTCAACATGAAAAGATACTTGTAATCATAAACTGAGCCATGGTTAGTACCTGAGTAGAAAGTGCAATTGCAAGATTGTCGTAGTTACTTCCATTGCGCCAAGGGATGAACTCCAGATCATAGTTGAAAGGTGCAATGGCAGCCTGGAAGACTTCTATACAGAACCCTTTCACAGTCGTAACATTTATTGCTGAAGTCTCCACCTCCATCAGGCTTGGGAATCTGTTGCTAGATGTAACCAAAACCCTCAGCTTTCTTCTTTTGCTTTCTCCTAGAACGCGCCCTCCCGGAGTTTGAGCAGACCCACCTGGCCAGATTATGGCCTCTAACTTGTTAAAATGTCTTCTACTGCTGAAACTACCATTGCCATTCCAGAACCCAATTCTCCTCTCACCTGATTCCAACAAATTCACAATCTCAAACTTGTCTGACAAGAACTTCTTATCCTTCACTTGGAAGTCACCACTCAAACCCTTAAACCTACACTCAGTGATAGCCTCAAGGAGGGTTGATGAAGCATTCACCATCTCCGCTGATCTCGCCAGTGCCCAAGCTACATCATGAGCCCATACACCAGAGACACTCAACCGAACATCGTCTCCATTCCCTAGTGATGTTCTCAGTCTCAAAGTGAAGTTCTGAAGCTCTCTTGACATTGGAATGTAAGTCTTGAAACCAACCACGCCTTCCATTGCCTCTTTTCCATGGAAACTGCTGCTCATGCTTTTGGCAGTGAGGATCCAAGCAAACCCTTCACCCATCATCCCCAACCTCTCAGCACATGTAACGAGACGAGTAGCAATAACCTCAGACATGTGCACCACAAACACACTCGTCCCCAAATCCTTCATCTTCCCTAACCGATCCATAACCATTTCCTCGGTTGAAGACACTGTAAAACCAGCCTTGGATTGTATACCAACGCCTTCCTCGTAAAAATGATCCACAAGCTGTTGCATACTCTCTCTCCAGTCATCGTCATCCTCGTAAACAAGACCAACACTCTTCCAATCAAACCCATGGATAAAAGCTGTGATCCCCTTCGCCTCGGATGCAAAATCATGTGCGGTTTGGATCAAGTGACTGTATCTGCTCAATGAAGATGAGATCGGAGAGTTAACTGAGATCACAGGAACCTTAGCTTTCTCCCCAATCTCCGCCAACAGCTTCGTTTCAAGAATCGAGTCCCCGGCGGTGATAATCGCCTCCACTTCTTCTGATTGCAGCAGATCTACAGCTGCGAAAGAGAGAGACAGCACATAGATTGTGAGTGAATGTTTGACAGAGGAAGAAGAAGAATGTGAGTACGTTACCAGAAGCGAGAGCAAGGAGAGGCTCTCCGTGAGAGTTTCTGATAGAGAGAGAGACTCTTGTTTTGTGATCAGTGTTAATGGAGTAGAAGTCGGAAAGTGCCGTTGTAACAGATCTTCCCACCATTTTTCCCTCCAGAGAATCCATATCCAAAACTAACCCCACCCGGATCCGAACCCATTTAGACGCGGAGTCTTCGTAAACGTCATCGTTTTGGCTGGAAGCAAAACAGGTGAAGAGAAGCAGAACAAAAAGAAATGATACTAGTAGAATTGCGTTTTGAATCCCAAATCTCTTCATTTAGAAAAAAAAAACTTTCCGATTACGAAGCGCACGAATACTTTATCGTTTTTATAAACATGTATTTATATAAACCGATTCAACCTATACCGTGTTTTTCCTTTGTAGAATTATATATTCCAACAAGAAGAATAGAATACAAACTATTCGTATAATAGAAAATTCATATTCAACAAGTTACCTACATGGAGGGGGGATTCGGGGGAATAAGTCAAAGATATAAAATCTAGAAGTAGATGAAAAATGTATGAACTCAGTCTCCATCTCAAAAGTAAAACCACGATCAAACTTGGTCAACATCCTTTTTAGGCCGCAACTTCAGAGTTCAGACAATGCAACCCATAAATCGTCTATCACAAGGGCTCCCGCGTATCTAACGGTCCAACCAGTGCCGTCCCATAGCTTGGGGTGGCCTAAAGAACTACTATAAAATTATGTGGCCTTTTATACAAATAGTTACACAAAACCAATACAAAAATGCATAACAATCACTGAATATGGTTTGAAAATACCAACTATTTTGGACTACAAAATGATCGTACAATGGCATGCTTGTTTATACATCTTTTGGATCTGCATCGCCTTTGTAGACGCTGGATATGCCGATAAGCCTCTTGATCACGAGAGCTAAGGTCGGTTGGGCAATACAAAATTAAATACCATGAAAGCAAGGAAGAAAACAATACAGCATTAAATGCATAATTAATAGAAAATTCTGAGCATTTTTGTTTTGTTTCGAGTAGGGTTGATCCTTAAAAATACTAAATCATCCGTACACAATAACAACATCAAAGGAAAACAGCTTGTAGGAGAGTAAGGGGTTAAAGAGCTGCCACAAGTTAAAACCATAGAAGAGAGTCACAGTCACATTCACCATCACCTTAGTTGAAAGTAAGGAGGAGGAGGAGCCTGGTACTGATAGCAGTTCCCGTAGAAGTTCCCGTGAGCAGCAGCAGCGGGGTTGAAAGTGTAAGTCTGAGGAGGAGGCGGTGGAGCCTGTGCTGCCATGATTGGACCGGCAAGGAACGGTCTGTTGTCATACACATACTGCGGATACCTCTCAGGGATGATGGCTCTACCATATCCTGTCTTGTTGATGTTGTTGTCAGTGACTCGAGGTTGAGCACCACGTGGTCGTTTTGTCTGAGGCTTTGTGGGTTCCGTTGCTTTCTTTTTCTCTGCTTTGGCCTTTTCCAGCTCCAGAATCCGTTTGTGTAGTGGCTCAACTGGGTACTGCTCTTCCAGGTTATGCTCTTCGACACACTTTACCACAGCTTTAACACCTGTAAGCTCCCGCTCATTGAACTCATCCTGCATTTAGCACACATAATAATAATGTATCATAATCTGAGCTTGAATCTTGCGTCAGCAAGTCCTAAGATGCTTCATACGCTTAAAGTAAAATAATAATGAATGCATTTGTTTTAAGGGAGCACAAGCCTGAACAGCAGAAGATGCATTACCTGGGAGGAAGATCTCTTTGCCTCAGTCAAGTAAGACTTCAGTAACTCCACAGGTGGGAACTGTTCTGTGAGTTCAAATGCAAACGCCAAGTTAACTGCATCAATGTGCCTTCCACTCTTCAGGAGAACTTCAATCACACCTGCAATATATTAAGGCAAAAAAAAATCCAGTTATCGCTAGACAATATAGTTAGGCGCTTTATATTGGATTATTGATTAGGCGGGCGCCTAGAGCGATTTTTTGAATGCCTATACCGATTTTTTCAAAAAAAATATCGTTCACGAAAATCGTTTATTTTAGGTCTAAATATATGCACTAGGCGGACGCTTAGACCGATTTTTAGAACATTGTTCACTATATATACCAAACATCAACCAGATTATAAAAAAAATTGCATAACAATGTAGGATAACAAACCAGGCATTTTTTCTGAGAGTCCAAGAGAACGGCAAAGCTCAGCAGCCTGGCGACGACGCGAAACCATTGGGATCAGCTTCAAGAGCTCATCCTCTTTAAACTCCTTAACAGCAGCAAAACTAGCCAGCAGTTGCAGGAACGCATGGGCCTCCAAAGAGTTACCATTGCAAGCTTAACCAACGTCGGGAAAAACTCACACTGAATTTCCCTTTTGTCCAATTAAATAATGTTGTCTCTATTGGTAATGAACCCGTTGACAAAGGAAAACAAAACACGGCATAGGTAATAGTGAATAACAAGAGAGAGAGGTTTAATCCGGAAAGTAAAAAGAGAGATAGAGCAAAGAAGGAAAATCTTATTTGATTGTTTTGATTTGTTTATGGGAACATCTCATATATATAGGGTTACAAGTATTGCAAATGGCAGATGAGATATGATAAACTAATAATCCATTGTCTTGAGACCTTAACCCACCATGCATGCTTGTCTTTTGTAGTGGCATCTCCATTGTTTTGAGACCTTAACCAACAATGCATGTTTGTCCCTTGTAGTGGCATTTCCATTGTCTTGAGACCTTAACCAACCATGCATGCTTGGCATCTCCATTGTCTTGAGACCTTAACCAACCATCTTGTTTCTTATTGCTTCATTTTCACACTCCCCCTAAAGCTTGACCATAGGGACTGGTCAAGCTTGGAAACCATGAAGCATTCCCTCATTAAAACCTTTAGCTTGGAAAAACCTCATTGGATAAAAACCAAGCCAAGGAAAAAGAGTAGAACACTTCATGGCTAAGAGGATTAATGTGATGAAAAATCTACGAGTCCTAACTTGGAATGTATGAACTCGCAAACCTTGGTGCTTGCAGCCTTGGTGAAGATGTCAGCTAGTTGATCCTCACTTTTTGTGAAGCAGGGTAAGATGATCCTTTGTTCCACTGCTTGCCTAACTTTATGACAATCCACCTCAAAGTGTTTTGTCCTCTGATGGAACACACTGTTGGAAGCTATGTGTATTGCTGCTTGATTATCACAATGCATGGTGATTGGAGTTGATGTCTCTATACCCATGTCTCGAAGTAGGTTTCTGATCCAAATCAACTCACTAGTGAGCTTCCTCATTGCTCTATATTCAGCTTCAGCACTTGAGCATGACACTATCTTCTGTTTCTTGCTCTTCCAAGTGACAAGATTGCCTCCAATAAATGTACAATAGCCGGTGGTGGATCTCCTATCCACTCTGTCTCCTGCCCAATCAGCATCACAATACCCAACTATCTCTGTATTTTTGTTGCATCCCATCCACACTCCTTGCCCTGGCGCCTCTCTTAGGTATCTTAGGATCCTTTCAACCATGTTCCAATGGTGTATCTTGGGAGCTTGCATATTCTGGCTTACTTGGTTAACTGCAAAGCATACATCAGGCCTGGTGATGGTGAGATATATCATCTTTCCTACCATTCTTCTATAGTGTTTAACGTCAGCATAGGGCTTGTCTTCAATCTCCCCCTCACGCAACACCTTATACCCATCTTCTAGTGGAGTCTTGGCTACTCTCGCTCCAAGCTTTCCTGCCTCATTCAAAAGATCAAGTGTGTACTTCCTTTGAGATAAGAAAAGCCCCTCTTTAGAGCAGCATATTTATATCCCTAGAAAGTACTTTAGCTCACCCAAATCATTAATATCAAAAGTAGACTTAAGAAAGACTTTGGTTGAGATAATACCTTCCTTGTCACTTCCAGTGATGATAATATCATCTACATAAATAAGAATCACCACAAATCATTCATTGCTTGCTTGTGAGTGTGAAGAGTGTATGATCAGCTTCTGATTTTACAAACCCTCTTCCATTGAGAGTTGTACTCAGTTTGTGGTACCAAGTCCTTGGTGACTGTTTTAACCCATAGATTGCTTTCTTCAACCTTAGGACATTCCGTGGCTTGACCATGTCTTCCATACCCGGAGGTGGCCTCATGTAAACCTCATCCTCCAGCTCTCCTTGAAGAAAAATATTCTTGACATCCATCTGCTATAAATCCCATTCCAAGTTCACTGCCAATGAGAGTAGAATCCTTATGGTGTGGAGTTTAGCTACTGGTGCAAATGTATCCATATAGTCTTCTCTATAGACTTGGGTGTATCCTCTTGCAACTAGTCTTATTTTCTTTCTTTCTGGTTTCCCATTGGCAAGGTACTTGATGGTGAAGAGTAGACGGCTTGTAACAGCTTTCTTTCCTTTGGGAGCTCAGTCTCATACCAAGTATCATTCTTGATCATGGCACCAACTTCATCCCCAACTGACGCTCTCCACTCTTCATGCTTCATGGCTTCTTCATAAGTCTTTGGTACATTCTCTTGATCTAGGTTGCTGATGAAGACTACATGCTCTTCAGATAGTCTCGCAAAAGAACATGTTGCTTGGATAGGATGAGCTACTGCATTGTTATTGAAGTATACTTTGGTGTCCATCCACTGAGATGGTTTCTTCACCCTTGTACTCCTCCTTAATGGTTGAACTTCTTGTTGCATTCCATCTTGATCATTAACTTCTTGTTGCATTTCATCTTGATCATTAAAAACTTCTTCTTGGATAGCTTCTTCTTTTATAGCTTCCTCGTGGATGGCTTCGTCATGGATAGCTTCTTCATGGATAGCTTCCTCATGGATAACTTGCAAATTAGGTTGATTTCCCCCCTCATGATCAGGATGGACTGCTTCTTCAATTGATGCAGCTTCATCCACATCTGGAGGTATAGGTGAAGTGCTCGGTACGCCACTTGTTTGAGGCTGGCTGATGCCTAGGCTTTCCAGAATGATTCTCAAGTTGTTTGCCCTATCTGAAGATCCTTGTGAGAGATCCTGAAGGCTTTCCCAACTCTTCTCATCATAGTATCCCTTTGATTCCACAAACTTAACATCCCTTGAGACCATAACTCTTCTTGATTCAGGTATGTAGCACTTGTACCCCTTCTGAGCATGAGTATATCCTATGAACATGCCTTTGGCACTATTGGCTTCAAACTTGTTTCTCTGTTCCCCTGGTATCAAGACATAGCATACACACCCAAAAACATGCAAGTGATCAATTGGAGGTTTTATTTTGTTTAATACCTGAAAGGGAGAGATATCTTGGAGGACTTTGGTGGGGCTCCTGTTGATCAAATAACATGCTGAGACCATAGCATCTCCCCAGAACCTCTTTGGAACATTGGTATGAAACATCATGCTCCTTGCAACCTCCATAAGATGGCGATTCTTCCTTTCAGCAACTCCATTCTGTTGTGGTGTGTATGGGCAACTTGTTTGATGGATTATGCCATGTTTTGCTAAGTGATGTTTGAAAGCAGTGCTTGTGTATTCTCCTCCATTATCAGACATAAAAATTTTGATCTTGGAATTGAAATGGTTAAATACATAGTTTTGGAAGTTAATAAAAGCTTCTAAAACTCTATCTTTAGTTTGAATCAAGGTGAGCCATGTATATTTTGATTTTTCATCTATGAATGTAACAAAATATTTATGGTTCTCCCTAGACACACAAGGTGCTGTCCAAACATCAGAGTGCACAAGATCAAGGCAATTTTCGTAAATAGTCTTAGAAGTAGGGAAAACAGATCTCTGATGTTTACCAAGAATACAAGCATCACAACTTTTATTCTTTAAAGATAGGTTAGGTAACATCAGTCCTAAGGCACAATAATGAGGATGACCTAATTTAGCATGCCATAAAACATCACTAGCTAACACAGAAGCAGAATTAAAAGCACAAGATAAATCTGAAAGCTTGGTGTCTTGAAGCAAGTAAAGTTCTCCCTTGCTCACACCCTTTCCCAGCATCTTCATGGTCTTAATATCCTAAAAGCACACATCATTAGGACTGAAAATAACATTGCAATTTAGATCATTGGTTGCTCTCTTAACAAATAATAAGTTGGATGTGAAAGTAGGCATATAAAAAGCTTGAGACTCCTTATCAAATAGTTTCAAGTTTCCTACTTCTTCAATTGGAATTATATCACCATTAGCAATCACTACACTCCCTAGAGCAGGTTTAACATCACTAATCAGTCTAGCATCCCTAATCATATGATGAGAAGCTCCCGAATCAATGATCAAAGGTCTAGTAGTATGTGAAGCACTGTGAATAGAATTTAAAGCATTGACACTGATGTTACCAGAGTTTGCATTGATAGCCTTGATAAGGGCTTCAATGTCTGACTTGCGGATGAAGGCATCATCAGGGGATGGCTGAGACATGGCATGGGATGTGGATCCGCCAGTGTGGGTGGTTGAGATCATAGATCTTCCATCTTCTCCTATGCGCATGGAGCCTGGTACTGTGGTTTCATGAGCTCTTGCTTCATGTGCTTTGGCCTGGTTGTATCTGTTGGTTGAAGCAGGTCTGAGGTGAGGATGGAGGATTCAACAATTGGTTTTGGAGTGTCCTAGATTCTTGCAGTGCTCACAAGTCACATACTTGTCTCCTCCTCTTCTTGGTTTGAAGTGTGCTTTGTTGACTGAAGCACTCTCCATCTTCTCAGCTTTGTTTGCCATAGACAGTTCCTCTTTTCCACCAAAGAGACCATCTGAGCCTAGCTCCTTCCGAAGTTGAGCACACACATCATCATAGCTTGGAAGATCTTTAGCTCTCATTATGTGTTTAAGTATATCATTGAAGCTTGGATTGAGTGTGAGAAGCAATCCAAAAACCTTGTCTTGCTCACGCCTCTCTTCTAGTGTACTAGGATCAGTGGTACTTGGTCTCAGCATCTCAAGTTCAGACCACAGCTGGTTGTACTTCCCAAGGTGCTTGGTGAAGTCCATCTCCTCTTGCTGCAAGTTGTTGATTGCCCTCTTAACCTCAAAAATTCTGGTGAGGTTTGAAGTGTTGCCATATATCTTGTGTAAGGTATCCCATAGCTTCTTTGCAGTCTCACAGTGTGAGTAAGACTCTATGATAGGAGTATCAAGTGAGCCTTGCAAGATAAACAGCACCATGAGATCCTCCTGACCCCATTTGCCTTCGTCTACCACTATAACCTCCTTGCCATCTTCTCCTTGGGTGATTTGTCTTGGGGCCTCACTTGTGGTGATGTGCTCCCATAGACCTCTTCCTCCAAGAGCTGTCTTGGTCAATCTCGACCAGGTAATGCAGTTAGGACCTTTCAGGATGACTGGAATCCTCACTAGCTTGTGCTGCTCCATCTTTGCTTGCTATTTTCCAGCGGATAAAAAGAAAATGCTTGCTATCTTTGCTTGCTATTTTCCAAGAAGAAATTTGAATTTCTGAGGCTAGACAAGAGAGAAAACAAGGGAAGCTAAGATATGTTCTATAGAAATGAAGAAAGTAAACCAAACAAGTAAAAGAGTAAGGTGAATAGAGTATATTTGCGGAAGCAGTTTGGTGTTCAAGAGCCTGGAGGCTCTGATACCATGTTAGAAATTGAAGAACATAGTGAAGAACAAGAGAGAGAGAGAGATGTTTAATCTAGAAAGTAAAGAGAGAGATAGAGTAAAGAAGGAGAATCTTATTTGCTTGTTTTGATTTGTTTATGGAAACATTCCATATATATAGGGGTTACAAGTATGGTAAATGGTAGATGAAATATGATAAACTAATAATCCATTGTCTTGAGACCTTAACTCACCATGCATGTTTGTCCCTTGTATTAGCATCTCCATCGTCTTGAGACCTTAACCAACCATTTCGTTTCTTATTGTTTCATCTTCTCGATACGTTGAGGTAGAATCGGTTATATAAATAAATAATTAAATATTAACAAGAACGATAAAGTAGACAACGTGTCTTAATAATTGAAAACTTTTTTTAATGGAGAGGTTTGGGATTCAAAACCATACTTGTATCACTTCTTGTTCTGTTTCTCTTCTTCAGCTCTTCAAGTCAAAACGATGCGTTTACGAAGACTCCGCGTCTGATATTATATATAATCAAAGTTTCATTGTTGTGTGTTATTTTAGAGATTAAAATTTACCATAACAAGTTGAAAAGGAAAAAAAACAGACAACATATCTCGGTCCAGGAATTTGAATAGAGTCTATAAAGCTATTCAATAGACTATATACATGCAAGGGTACATCAGCTTAGACAGACTATAAGAATCTGAAAATGTGTCTGAACCTATGAAGCTTTTCAACTGTTTTCCTCTGTAAATCAGTTATTATTCCACATAAGGACACAGATTCTGATTCTGATGGTGTTCTCCTAGAAGCAAGAAAATTTTAAGAATGAGTGGTGATCTAGTAACATGCCATTTATAGCTCCCATGTTTAAATTTTCTTCATAGACCCCCAAGGGAGTGCCATGCACAGAGAGCATCATCTCTCCAGGTTGCCTCGGAGTCTTTGGTGCTGTCATCCCAAAAGGAAGTCTTTGCCCTCCATTTACCTGCAAAGTTTACTAGTGTCATTCTAAAATCACTACATAAATGCAAAAAACAAAAAAAAACTATCATTGATACAAGCATTTTTTTTTTGATAATGGTGATGTTATCTCAAAAGCTTTTTAGGTTCAAGGACCAATCACCAATGAACCAAACTAAGAACCCTTTCTGCAACAGATAGTGAACCATTTATCTCTGGATAAAAATAGAAAGAAAATATAAACAAAGAATCGAGGGACAAAAACACTCCAACGAACCAAACTAAGAACCCTACTAACGAGATCTCAGTTTTTAACAGAGTATAAAACAAGAGTACAATCATGAATACATACCATAAAATATTTAAAATTTTAAACCATAAATAAAAATTATAAGCTCTAAATTAACAAGAATACATATAATTTAAAAGTTTATAATCCTTAACGTCTTGTTTGAAATTATAAACTCTAAATTTAGTACTATCTAAAAAAATTAAAGCTTGAGACCATAAAATATTATTTTCAAATTTTTTTTAGTTTTTTAATTTTATTTTTAGACTCATGCAATGTTCTACCGCTCTAGTTGCTCATGCTATTAGATGGCCCCGCATTTTCTGAGCTTCATTTTAGTGGTCAACGCATTAATATAAATCTCTGTTGAGTTTTGAGCTATTATGCAATATGCATACTCGGCTAATTAAAATTTTCAATATTTGACTACTTTATTTTCAATTTCTGAACAACTCGAATTATTCTTTGAATTTATATTTTTACACGACGAATCTAGCGTCATTTCAACGTTGAAGATCATTTGTGAGAAATCTCTGGTTTGATTTGATTATTGTATCAATCGCAGCAATGTCGCTGGTTCGGACAGCGTTGATCGCTCTTTTTCTGGTCGCTTTTCTGCAAAACGCTGCGGGTCAGAAAAGACCGCAAAGTATTGTTAAGCCTCGTGGTGCGGTTGCAACTGACGATGGACGGTGTTCTGAGATCGGTATGAGTGTCCTTCAACAAGGAGGAAACGCTATTGATGCGTCGGTGGCCGCTGCTCTCTGTTTGGGCGTTGTGAGTCCAGCATCTAGCGGTATAGGAGGTGGAGCGTTTACAGTGGTTAAGATAGCTGGCGGGGAGGCTATTGCTTATGATTCTAGAGAAACAGCTCCTCTACGTGCCACTGAGGTAATAGGGACATTTTATGAATTAGACAACCTGTGCTTTGCTCTTGGTGTAGAACCCTTTATTATCATTATTTTGAACGCGCTTTGCAGCTCAAATAGCGTTTTGTAACATATACGCCTTTAATGCGATTTTCAGGCTAATAGTTTCCTTAAACTTTTTTTTTAATAAACAATTGTTTTGAATGGAGGAGGCTTCAATAGAGTTTCCTAAAATCTCTACCTCTTAAATAAGCTTTTTGAACGCCAATTGTAGCTTAAATAGTGTCTTTTGATGTTTGAAATTGTTTCTTCACACACTCATTTTGGACACACACTTGTTAAGGTTAGATTTTCGTTGACGTTTTTGAATCATATATTGAGGGACAATCATCTACATGATTGGGCAGGAGATGGTGATGATTATGTATCAACAAATGGATATGTAGTTTACATAGGGCATCATCCGGTGTCGTGGTCTTCTAAGAAACAAAAGAGCATCGCTCGTTCTTCCACGGAAGCGGAGTATCGTTCTGTAGCAAACACTTCCTCCGAGTTGATTTGGATCACTTCATTACTTCATGAACTTGGGATTCCACTTACTGGAACTCCAACCATTTATTGTGATAACTTGGGTGCCACATACTTGTGTGCTAATCCCGTGTTTCATTCTCGTATGAAACATGCTGCGTTAGATTATCATTTCATCAGGAATCAAGTTCGATCAGGTGCCTTACGTGTGGTTCATGTCTCTACAAAAGATCAACTGGCAGACACTATGACCAAGCCACTTTCAAGACAATCATTCACTTCAGTTATTGGCAAGATTGGAGTGATGAAGCTTCCCCCCTCCATCTTGAGGGGGCGTATTGAGGGACAATCATCTACATGATTGATATCGTATCATCTAGATTAGGATAGTGAATATATTGTCATTTATTATAATCGTGATACCCTAACTCCTCTTGATGTATATAACTATTCTCTGTACATTCTTAATAAACCAATCTCTTCAATATATTCTTACATCATAGACATTTATTGGGTGTTTTTCTTGATGTAGAATATGTATGGGAGCAATCCTGATCTAAAGAAGAAAGGAATCTTATCAGCAGGCGTTCCAGGGGAACTAGCAGGATTATACACAGCTTGGAAACAACACGGAAAGCTCCCATGGAAGCAGTTAGTGACTCCTGCAGAGAAACTTGCAGAAGGAGGATTCAGGATTTCAAAGTATCTCTACATGCAGCTGAACGCGACAAGAGCAGATGTCTTGGCAGACAAAGGTCTCTCTGAGCTATATGTTTCTAATGGACAGTTCAAGAAACCAGGGACGATTATCCATAACAGAAAATTGGCTTTTACACTCAAGCAAATAGCTGAGAATGGTCCAAAAGCGTTTTACAATGGCACGGTGGGTGTTAGCCTAGCGAGCGATATTAGTAAAGCTGGAGGGATAATAACTTTGAAAGATCTGCAAAGTTATAGAGTTAAAGTTCGAAAACCGTTGTCCGCAAACATTCTTGGATACGAACTACTCGGTATGCCTCCTCCTTCATCAGGTGGCGCTGCAATGATGCTTGTAAGTCTCATTTTATAGTGATTTTTTTCCACAGATCAAACAATTTTTCTTAAACGATATTTTTTATAAAACAATTAGCCTAGATATTTACAAAATCGGTCTCCTAGACCGGCTAATGATTAATTCTCTACAAAAACGCCAAACTGCCGCTTAATAACGTGAACATTGGTTTCTTGTGCTGCAGGTTTTGAACATTCTTTCTCAATACGGGATTCCATCAGGTGTTTCGGGCTCTCTTGGTGTTCATAGACTAATCGAAGCTCTGAAACACGCTTTCGCGGTTAGGATGAACCTTGCTGATCCAGATTTTGTAGATGTTACTAAGGTTGTTTCAGATATGCTGTCTCCAGAATTTGCAAAAGACTTGAAGACCAAGATAAACGATGACAAAACCTTTGATCCAAAATATTATGGCGGCATGTAAGGCGTTTTTCATATCTTAAACCTGCTCGCTGGTTTCTTCTTTGTTTCTTCATTTATTAATAATATTCGTTTCTCCAATTCTGTAGGTGGAATCAAATCAACCATCATGGAACATGCCATTTCTCGATCATAGATAGCGAGAGGAACGCTGTTTCGATGACTACTACAGTAAACGGTTACTTTGGGGCAGTGATGCTATCTCCAAGCACTGGAATCGTTCTAAACAACCAAATGGATGATTTCACGATCCCATCAAAGTCCAGCGGTGACCTAAATGTGCCGCCTCCAGCACCGGCTAGCTTCATCAGACCCGGGAAACGACCATTGTCCTCAATGTCACCCACCATTGTGCTCAAGGTTTAGAAAAAAAAACACTTGTTACTTGTGTTACACGAAATTCTTAGTTAGGCTCCAAACAATGAGTTTCATGCACTTTGTTTACGTAGGACGGTAAAGTTAAAGCTGTGGTGGGTGCTAGCGGTGGAGCGAACATCATCGCCGCGACAACAGAAGTTTTCTTGAATCATTTTTTCCTCAACATGGATCCTCTTTCTTCTGTTTTGGCTCCAAGAATCTACCATCAGGTCATTTGCTTCTCTTCTTTTTTCTTATACCCCAAGAATAATCTTTCTTGTTAATTGTCTATAACTAAAAAATGTTGTTTTTTATAATTCCATTGTGCAGCTGATACCAAACAAAATTTCGTTTGAGAATTTGACGACAGTGTTCGGTGATCATTTCGAGATACCTAAAGAGACAAGAGTTGTGTTGGAAAAGAAAGGTCATGTTCTAACGCCAATGACCGGAGCCACGATTGTTCAGTTCATAGTTCAGGAATCAGATGGAAATGCTGGCGGAATGAGTAAGCTTGTGGCAGTTAGTGATCCAAGGAAAGGAGGGTTCCCCTCTGGATACTGAGTTTGTATTTAGTTTTGCTGCCATTTTTAATTTATTGACGAATAAAATAAATAAAATTTTGTATTGTTTTTTTTTCTTTTTGCAATAATGTTGATCCAGATATATATGTATAATTCTACAATCTCAATATGGGGAATATTGGAATTAGAGGTTCCATTAAACGACCAACCTTAATGCTAATGCACGTTAGTGGGAGCTACATATACAACCAGAGATTTCTCACAAATGATCTTCAACCTTGAAATGATGCACGGTTCGTCGTGTAAAAATACAAATTTAAAGAGTAGTTCGAGTTGTTCAGAAAATTGAATATAGAGTAGTCAAATATTGAAAATTTAAATTAGCCGTCAGTGCATAATAGCTCAAAATCCAACAGAATTTATCTTAATGTGTTGACCAACAAAACAAAGCTCAAAAAACGCAAGACCATGAGCAACTGGAGCGGTCAAACAGGTTCCGAATCTAAAAATAAAATAAAAATTAAAAACTTTTGAAAATAAATTTATATTTTATTGTCTAAAACTTTAAAATTTTTAGATAGGACTAAATATAGAGTTTATAATTTCAAACGAGAAGTTAAAGATATATAAAAAGAACTATAAACTATTAAATTATTCTTTTACATCGTTAAATATACTGCTAATATTTTTTAAACAGAGTCCAGAAATATTTTGAACAGGGTCCATGAATAATTTGAGACGGCAATGGTTTCCTCGTTGGGTCTTTTACACTAAGGATTTCTAACCAGATCACTATATACAGTAGCCAAATGTTTGGGTGTGATGTAGCCGTAAACACTATGTAGACCATTACTATGAGTGAAACTAACTCATGTCAGCTGCTACAAAAGAAGCTTTGCTCTGAAAACTAAATTTTAGAAATTCAACTTTATATATTTCTGTTATACTATTGGTGAATACGAAATATGTTTAATAGAATTGAAAATAGTTTTCAATATAATTTTATTAAATATTATCAAAATATATTGAAGTGTTAAGAAAAAAACAGAGATAAAATTCATTGTAAATATAAAACATATAATACGATTTTTTGTATTTATAGAAACATTATGTATATAAAAATTATTAATTTATGATTTTAGTGAGACTATATAGTTACATAGGATTATCTAACGTGTTTATTAATTTATCAAGTATTAATTTATAGAGTTTCTACCGTTAAAGAAACTCATAATCTATAATTATCAATAATACGATCTTGTGATTTCTAGTATCTCTGAAATCATTTTTCTTTGTATTAATCAGTTTCTATCCTCAATTTCATTAAACTAGTTTTTCTTTCAAGATGGCATATGTCTTCCATTAATCATATGGGTCAAAGATCAATCAATCATATGCGACCGGGCGGATTTTTTTTTGCTAAAAAAGTTAATATCATTAGGAATGAAAAGAGAAACTTATATAAAAAAAAACAATGGACAACAACTAGAGGTCACAAAAGCAGTGGCTGCTGAGGCAGAGATCAGTCACAGAGACCAAAACTAAAGTTATTTAGTTAGCTAACCCTCTCTCAATTTCTCCAAATGTTCAGAGACTATGCTGTCATTTTCTAGCTCCATATGATTTTGTCAATCATCTTTCTTTCCACAGCTTTACTTTGAACTCTATGATGTCAAAACTCATAGCCTTATAACTTTGTTTTCAGCACTGCTATTTAAATACTAGAGTCCTTTTTCAAAAAAAAAAAAACTTACAAAAATAGTAATATGCATCCATGACGACTTCATAATTGGTATTAACAAGATCATAAATATCCTTTTTAGTTTGATTCTACGTTGTTTTCCTAAGCATCTAGCAAACATAATCTCCTCTTAGATCAATATATTCATTTCTCAAGGAAGTTATGCAATTCTTACTAGGATAAAAACAAAAAAATCATTAGACCGTTAGATAACCAATTAAGTAGGCGCCCGTGTGGTAGGACTGATTGAGTTGAGCATAACAGTTGAGATGAGACGACTTTATAAATTTTCCTCTACTTCTAGGTTTTATATATCTTTGACTTATTACCCTCTATGTACTTGCTGAATAATTCTTCCCGACAAAAACTTCAATACAATCCAAAACTGGGGGCACAAGTAAGGTTGATACGTCTAATACCAAAAAGAAAATACATGTGTTTTCTTACAACCTTGGCAAATGCAGCATGGGTGTCTTAACTTTTCTTTGAACTATAAAGTCATCATTTGGTCATTTTCCTTAATTTTCGTTGACTAAATCAATATAAAATGATTGTTGAGTTTCCATAAGTAAATGTGACAAAAGAGTAACCAACGTCAGGGAAAAACTCACACTGAATTTCCTTTTGTCCAATTAAATAATGTTGTCTCTCTTGGTAATGAACCCGTTGACAAAGGAAAAACAAAACACGGCATAGGTTGAGTTAGAATCGGTTATATAAATAAATATTAACAAGAACGATAAAGTAGACAACGTGTGTCTTAATAATTGAAAACTTTTTTTTTAATGGAGAGGTTTGGGATTCAAAACCCAATACTTGTATCACTTCTTGTTCTGTTTCTCTTCTTCGACTCTTCAAGTCAAAACGACGACGTTTACCAAGGCTCCGGGTCCGATAATGAACGGGTTCGGATTCGGGTCGGATTGGTTTTTGATTTGGGTTCCGTGGAGGGAAAAATAGTGAGAAGCTCTGTTACAACGGCGCTTTCCGATTTCTACGCCATTAACAATAATTACAAAACAAGAGTCTCTCTCTCAGTCAGAAACTCTCGCGGACTCTAGCTTCTGGTAACATACTCACATTCTTCTTCTTCTTCCTCTGTCAAACATTCACTCACAATATACATGTTCTCTCTTTCGTAGCTGTAGCCTGTAGATCTGCTGCAATCTGAAGAAGTGGAGGCGATCATCATCGGCGGGGATTCGATTCTTGAAACTAAGCTTTTGGCGGAGATTGGGGAGAAAGCTAGGGTTCCTGTGATCTCAGTTAACCCTCCGATCTCATCTTCATGGAGCAGATACAGTCACTTGATCCAAGCCGCACATGATTTTGCATCCGAGGCGAAGGGGATCACAGCTTTCATCCATGAGTTTGATTGGAAGAGTGTTGGTCTTATTTACGAGGATGACGATGACTGGAGAGAGAGTATGCAAATCATGGTGGATCATTTTTATGAGAACGGCGTTGGTGTAGAGTCTAAGGTTGGTTTTGCAATGACTTCTAGCGAGGAGATGGTTATGGATCGGTTAAGGAAGATGAAGGACTTGGGGACGAGTGTCTTTGTGGTGCACTCGTCTGAGGTTACAGCTACTCGTCTCTTCCCGTGTGCTGAGAGGTTGGGGATGATGGGTGAAGGGTTTGCTTGGATCCTCACTGCCAAAAGCATGAGCAGCAGTTTCCATGGTAAAGAGGCAATGGAAGGCGTGGTTGGTTTCAAGACTTACATTCCAATGTCAAGAGAGCTTCAGAACTTCACTTTGAGACTGAGAACATCACTAGGGAATGGAGACGGTTTTCGGTTGAGTGTCTCTGGTGTATGGGCTCATGATGTAGCTTGGGCACTGGCGAGATCAGCGGAGATGGTGAATGCTTCATCAACCCTCCTTGAGGCTATCACTGAGTGTAGGTTTAAGGGTTTGAGTGGTGACTTTCAAGTGAAGGATAAGATGTTCTTGTCAGACAAGTTTGAGATTGTGAATTTGTTGGAATCAGGTGAGAGGAGAATTGGGTTCTGGAATGGCAATGGTAGTTTCAGCAGTAGAAGACATTTTAACAAGTTAGAGGCCATAATCTGGCCAGGTGGGTCTGCTCAAACTCCGGGAGGGCGCGTTCTAGGAGAAAGCAAAAGAAGAAAGCTGAGGGTTTTGGTTACATCAAGCAACAGGTTCCCAAGACTGATGAAGGTGGAGACTGATTCAGCAACAAATGTTACAACTGCAGAAGGGTTCTGTATAGAAGTCTTCCGGGCTGCCACTGAACCTTTCAACTATGATCTGGAGTTCATCCCTTGGCGCAATGGAAGTAACTACGACAATCTTGCAATTGCACTTTCTACTCAGGTACTAACCATGGCTCAGTTTATGATTACAAGTATTTTGTCATGTTGACTGCGTGGAAACTGAAATCTTTTTTGTGTTGAATCCCACAGAAAGACAAATATGATGCAGCCGTGGGAGATATTACAATCACTGCCAATAGATCGAAGTATGTTGATTTTACGATGCCATTCACCGAGATGGGCCTTGGAACCGTAGCACCAAAGGAGACAAATATGTGGGTGTTCTTCCATCCTCTAACACGAGATCTTTGGATAACAAGTGCAGCTTTCTTTGTCTTGACGGGCTTTATAGTTTGGTTGATAGAAAGACCTAAGAACAAGGACTTCCAGGGTTCTTGGTCGAAACAGATCGGAATTATATTTTGGTTTGGCTTCTCTACCCTTGTTTACGCGCATAGTAAGTACTCGACCTTTTTCACATGTCTGGAGTGATGTGTTTACTTAGCTTTTCACCTTTTGCTGCTTACTATTTGTGACAGGGGAGAAGCTACAACACAACTTATCAAGATTTGTAGTTACAGTTTGGGTATTTGCAGTGCTCATATTGACTGCAAGTTATACCGCAACTTTGACATCAATGATGACGGTGCAACAGATACGATTCAACTCTAATGAAGATTCTGTGGGGCATCTTTCCGGCTCGCTCATTGCAAAGATGGCCCTAACCAGTCCTAGATTCCGACCAACTAATACCAAGGGTCTCAATACTTCAATAGAATATGCTCAAGCCATGTTGAACAATACTGTCTCATTTATCGTCGATGAGTTGCCATACCTCAAAGTCCTCCTCGTAGAGCATCCTGGGAAGTTTCTCATGGTCAAGGCACAATGTAACACCAATGGTTTCGGCTTTGTACGTATCCCTTATTATCCATCCGTTTCTTTACTCTTCATCTACTTTATTAACTTTGCTGACAACAAAAGATGCGTTTTCAGATGTTTCAGAAGGGCCACGAACTGGTGCCTCTTGTGTCCAGGGAAATCTTAAACCTTATAAGGACGAGCGATAAGCTTATCGATATGGAGAAAAGATGGTTTGAGAATCAACTTCCATACACAGCAGATGATACATTAAATCCTATAACCCTTTTCAGATTCCGCGGACTGTTTATGATCACAGGAGTTTCTTTCGCTTTTGCTCTTCTGGTGCTTCTCATTCTCTGGCTCCGAGACACATGGGAAGATCTGATGAGTTCAGTCAACATATTCCTCTCGCAACGACTTGTACATTTTAGGATCCTCTTCGCAAGAACTATCCATCCCAACCCCCTCCCCGACGCCGCCATTGGCGATAATGCGGTTCAAATGGCTCAACGTAACAATCGATAGACACGTTTTCAAACATAGCCAAAGGTCCAATGTATATTTAAATTCGGTTTTGTTTTGGGTTGGGCTAAGAAAAGCAATAAGCCCATAACCATTTTCGAATAAAATAATAGAAACCAAACAAACCCTTATTGCATCTCCAATGGTGGTCCTTATGAATATTAAACTTTTTTTTTTTTTAAGAATAGTTAAAAACTCTAATCAAAATAGAATGTTCAATGGTGTTCTTTAATTTGAATTCCTTAGGAATAAAAAAAAAATTTAAAACATGTAATATGATCAAATGTGTATTATGAATGAGCGTTATCAATTTCCCCATCAAAACTAAAGTTTCCAACTTGACGATCATAAACAGTGCCTCGCTGCATACCATAAGATCTCCTTTGATTCTACTCCATCTCGCATATAATCCCCAGATTTCAGATGTACTTTCTGTTCGGACAATCTATAAAAAGAGATTATCACAATCATACAAACTCAGACAATGAGACTGACAAAACAGAGATTATCACAAGCATACAAACTCAGACAATGAGAATAATTTTTCCAAGCAACTCCAAGTGCCGCTGTGTTTCAGCACACGGTTTTGTTTCCGTTGATTCATCAAGAAAAAGCTTCAGTTTCAACCGATAAAGATGATGAACTCCTATTTTCTAACTCTGTCATTATACGGTCCAGTAAAACAACATCAACCCTCTTGTTTTTGCTCATGCTCAGTATCTTTTGTATAGCTTCAAAGACCTGAAAGAAAAAAAACATTACAGATGAAACTAAATCGTCTAACTCCTAGCATCTGGCTCTAGCATTCTATCCAAAGCAATTGAAGAGAAAGTAGGCATGGCTCTCTGCATATCATCAAACGAAACAATGAGGAGGAGATGTGCCGCTTTTGTTTCTTCTTGTCTTCTTCTTTTTCACATGCAAAACTTCTGTTTCTTCTTGTCTTCTACTTGTTTTCCTGTCAAGGCATGTAGACTAAACCAGCTTGTATAACTTCTGCAACATGTATATTAAATATTTCTACCAAAAAATAAGAACATGTATAGCATTAGAAAGAGCTATCTTTAACATTAACACTCCAGCAAACAAAACGTACATTCTCATTCTGAGAGATTCAAACTTCAGATGAACACTAAATTTCAGAGCATGTGAGATCCTTGTGAGCATGCCATAACATTCAAATTCATCATACACATGCATCTATCTATCAAATCACACAATTTCTCATCTCAATTTCAAGTGAAGTTTCAATGCATCTATCTACTTCATTAACAAGTTTGAACCAGAACAACGCCATTCTCCGATGTCATATGTGAAACGAAATCGACACAGCAGTAACAAAAAATGGAAATGGAAAGGAGGATACACAAACTCAGATTCTTTTGATGGCTTCGTCGACAACAAGTCAATTAGGAGACTTCTTCCTCTCAAACATAGCTGTTCTGAAATCATTCTTCGATTTCCTAAATCAAAAACCAGAGCTTAGAGAAGAGATCAAATTAACATATTTTGTGATCGGAATCACCGAACGAACCTTCTCGGTCTTGGCTGGGCGGATTTGGAAGAGTACGAAGCAGCAATCGAGCACCATCAACAACACGATTTCTCTTGAAACAAAGGAGAGGGATTTATTGAGAAAATCAACACACAATCTCAACACAAAAAAAATTCAATTGTGAGAGAGTGACGGAGAAAGAAAGACCAGAGAGAGAGACTACAGAAAACGCGAAAACGAAGAAGACTACGTCAACAACGATTCATTCATTTTAAACCTTAATTAGGGACTGCTCCTTAGCTTATTTAGGTTTTATATTATTATTGTATTGGTATCTGCTTAGGATTATGTGCTAAGGATTCATTTAAATCCTCGGTTGCGGATGGTCTTAGTCTCTATCCCTGCCGGTTCCCAATATAAACTCTCATCGTTCTAAGCTCTGTTATCCTATTGTTCTTTGTCTTTTCTGGTCGGAGAGTTTTTGGTTTGAAACGAAAAAAAGCAAGTTCAGCTTCTTTGGTTGGATCAAAGATTATCATGACCCAGTCAATTTATTAAAAAAAACAGCCTTGCGAAATAGAAGTCGGCAGTATCACTCGCCTGGATCTGATAATTATCATGATTATCCAGGCCCTTTATCTACTGGCAAATTTATCTATCTTGTGTTATTACAATTACTTGTTCTTTGTAATTTTGGTCGGAGAAAAGCAAGTTCAGCTTCTTTGGTTGGATTAATGACTACCATGAATCCAGTCAATTTATAAAAAAAACAAGCTTGCGAAATAGAAGTAGGCAGTATCACTCGCCTGGATCTGATAAACTTTGTGATTATCCAGGCCCTTAATCTATTGGCAAATCTCTTTTCTATTTATGAATTTACTGATATTCAAACGCACTCTGTCCCAAGACCCATTAATGTTTTGGTGCAAGTTCTTCGTTTGCTAAATTGAGTATCCACCAATTCAACTCGTCCTTGGGATCTTTTCAGTGATTCCCTACATGAGCACATGGTCGGCTTACAAATTACAAGAGCAAGTAAGCATGAATGGTTTTTTTTGTAAAAAAAATTGGAACACATAATTTTAATTCTTTAGAAACGAGGAATGATGGACGATGGAAGATTTTTTTAAAAGAAGAAAAAGCTAATGCTTTTAGGATTTATAGTAAAGTACTTGCAAAAATAGACTACAACGAGAAAAATGACCAAAATATTTCATTTAACAGGTAAAAGAACCTTAATACTCTAGACACAACCATGATTCTCCATGCTTATACATCTTTTTGCTTGCTTTGTCATTATTTACATCGCTTTATGGACACTGGATGTGGAGATAAGAGCAGGTACAATGGTGTACCTCTGAACTCGATAACCTAGGTAGATTTTTAAAATTATTTTAATTTTTTTTTAGTTAAAAAAAAGAAGCTAATTGTAGGGTTCCACGTGGCGGTGGAACCCGCGCACAGTAACAAACCGATCTTTATCTAAGGATTATTTTGACAAAAATCCTTAAGTTTAGTGGGTTCCACACGATATTTTATTGATTAATCCCTAAGGATTTTTGGGTAAGGATCCCTATTGGACCTGCCCTAAGCTTCCTAATTATGAGAGCCATGGTTGGGTAATACAAAGTTAAATACCATGAAGCAAGAAAGAAAACAGTACAACATTAAATATATAATTAATAGAAAATGCTTAGTACTTTTGATTTGTTTTGGGTAGGATTGATCCATAAAAATACTAAAATCATCCGTATACGATAACAACCACAAAGGAAAACGACTAGTAGGAGAGAAGGAGTTAAAGAGCTGCCACAAGTTAACACTATAGGAGAGAGAGTCACAGTCACATCCACCATAACCTTTTTTAGTCACTAGTGAAAGTAAGGAGGAGGAGGAGCCTGGTACTAATAGCAGTTCCCGTAGAAGTTCCCATGCGCAGCAGCAGCTGGACTGAAAGTGTAAGTCTGAGGAGGAGGAGGTGGAGCTGCCATAATTGGACCGGTAAGGAATGGTGTTGTCTTACACATACTGTGGATACCACTCAGGGATGACACTACCATATCATTCTTAAATCAATAGAAACTTCAATAAATATAATTAAAATTTTTGAAAGTTTATATATAATTTGAAAATGTTGGCCCTATAATTATTACCTGATAAAAAAAGTCATAAAAACGTTGACAAAAAAATCATAGAAAACGTAAAATATTTTTGAAAACATACATTTTTCTGAAAGGATTATATTATATCTAAGCAGTTTACAAATAAGGATTGGCCTTACATATCAGAGATATCACATTTGATAGACCACTCGAGGAAGAAGGGCAAGCTTGTTTGGTGAGGCTCCAGGTCAAAGTAACGTGACACAACAATTGTGTAAGCTATAGAGCCTCAGGACACAACACAAAAAACAGGTGCATCTACTTCACTTTTATTAGAAATTGCATTTAGATATGGTAATGAATATACGATAGAAACTCCATAAATTAATAATTGATAAATTAACAAACACAGTAAATTAATAAATTTCACCAGTTCCGAATTGGGCCAATAAAAAATATGACATATTTCGATAAGATAATAAGATAATATTTTTTGGGGTTTTTACAAAAATGACTCAAAACTCAAAGTCAAACAAAAAACTAATCCATGACTTTTTTTGAAATTTCATTTACTCTATTCACCCCAGAAGTTCAGATTATTCACGAAAATATTATTATTTTTTTCTTTTTTAAAAATGCTTATTTTACTCAATTATCTTCGTCTTCCTCTTTTATTTACAACATTGACATTGTCATCAATATGCCAACCACCATGAACAACCAATTTCAAGTTATAAATGCACCTAAAATCAACATCTACATCTTCATATTCTTATTTCTTACACACACAAACCATCTCTCTTTCACTTCATCTCTTATTTCATCCCAAAATTCCAACTTTTTATTTCAAAATTTATAAACTTATTAGAGTTACTCAAGTTCATGATTCTTGGTCAAGAACGAGTGAGTAACATTCATTAAGAACTCATGTGTACTTGGAAAAGTTAAAACATGAACCTCATTGTATCTAAGAATCAATTTTGATTTTTTTTTCAAGATCTGTTCCCTAGAAGTCTTCTCCAATGTAGAGGTTATTTTGGTCAATGTAGAAGTTTATTTTGCAATTGACTTTCTGTGTGTTTTTAGAGACGTTTTCCTGGAAGTCTTTCAACTTTTCTTTGTTAACAATTTTTTTTTTTGAAAATTCCAGAGAAGACTTCTCATCTCGGATAAACATGTTAGTTTTGCAATTGACCGAACTGTGTCAAAAATTTAACTTTCTCGAGAAGACGTCCGACTGTCAGTGCAAGCCTTCTCACTGTCGGAGAAAGTCGTCTCAGATTACTTTTGCAACTGAAAAATAAAACTTAAATATTTAATTTTAATTAAACGACTTTCATGTAAGTCTTCCAGAATTTTATTCCGAGATTCTGGCCAGACCTTTGGTTATCACATAAGACTTTACATGAAATTTTTCTAGTTAAAATTAAATATTTAAGTTTTATTTTCCAATTACAAAAGTAACCCGAGACGACTTACATAGAAGACGTCTACTTAAAATTAAATATTTAAGTTTTATTTTTTTTGGTGGAAGACTTTCATGTAAGTCTTCTAGAAAAAGTCAAATATCTGACACAATTCAGTCAATTGCAAAACTAACATGTTTATTCTAGAAGAAAATCAATGGGAAGTCTTCTCTGGTATTTTCGAGATTCTTCAAGAACAAAAGTAAGCCAATATTTACAAAGAAAGACTTCCAAAACTAACTTGTTTATCAATGATGTAGAGTAGACTTCTATGGAAGCCTTCCTTTGTAAATTTTCAACTGCAAAAATGACCTAAATGGAAGACTTCTACTTCCTAGAAGTATTTTAGAAGACTTCCATCGAAGTCTTCTACGTTAGTGATTAATAAACTTTTATTTTCTCTAAAACTATAAAGACTTTTTAGCATTTTCTTGCTAATTCATGTATATTAGTCGATACTGAAGCTCCTGAATGAAATTGATAACTTAATTGGTGATAATCATGAGATTACCAACATTCATGTTTATTAATGTTTCTAGCTAATTCGAGAAGACTTATTAATAGGTCTTACATTAGTTTTTGTAAACTTGTTAAGTAACTTTAGATATGTTTTTCTAACTTCCAAAATTGTTAAGTAGTTTCAAGAATATCAAGTCATATGGTTTAATGTGTCTTCTTAGATCATAAGATATACTTTCTAACTTTTATAAAATTTAAAATTTCAATTTTCATGTAAAATTTGAGTTTCCCGCTTAATTTTTTTCGCTTGAAATTTCAGTCCTCTGGAAATTCTTCCTAAAAGTCTTCCGGAAGATTTTCCAGAAGACTTCTAGTGAAAGTGTTATATGTTTGAACTTATGTAATGTTTGATCTTTTGTGAATTTGACTAAATTTTCTCGAAAAGTCTTCTTCTCCGTTAGCTAAATGTTGTAAGTTAATGATAAGAAGTGTTATATGTTTGAAGTTTGATATGTTTTGTCTAGTTATTGTTGTTTGTTTTCATCTCTTAAATATTATTGTTACTTAAAACTTGTAAAGGGAGATACGGTTTTGAACGCTCGTTATTAAGAGTGTGATGATACGATAATTCATTAAACTAAGACTAGAATTATGTAAAACTCCAATTTGTAATCATATCAACATTTAATCGGAGGTAGAGGTTAAAAAGAGCATTAAGAATCTGCGATCATAACAACATCAAGTTCAAAAAAGAGCATTAAGAATCTGCGATCATAACAACATCAAGTTCAAAAAAGAAATGTGTGTTTCTGAGATCATAACAACATCAAGTTGCAAACTACAAAACAGACCATAAATAATGTAGAGCCAGCCATATACTCAACATCAGAAAGTCACATTTCTTTGCTCTTCTTAGATATAGCTTCCTCTATCAAGTGCTTTGCTATTGCTGGTGGATCTTAGATACTCTTGATAGCATCCAACTATAGTATGATGGATATGTAACCTGTTTCTTGATAACACAGCTGTTTTAAACCAGAAGAGCAATGATGGGAGAAGGTGGAGTCAGAACGAAGAAGAGTTTATAAAAAGTGAGCGAGAGAAAGACAAATGGGACAAGTCCAAGCAAGAGAGAGATCGAGAGAAAAATAGCAATTGACTACGAGTTAGTCATCCTGACAACGAGTTCATTTCCTTTCTATCTTTCTTTTCGGCATTCAGCTTAACACTTCAATAAACAAAACTTTTGATCCCTTAAACACTATTTATTGTTTGATTAAGGTCTTTAAACTAGATTACCGGTTTTAAGATTCAACACAGAGGAAAACAGTTGAAAAGCTTCAAAGGTTCAGACACATTTTCAGATTCTTATAGTCTAAGCTGATGCCTTTAACGTGCGGTAGTGTACCTATTTCATTTGTTTAATAAAATAAGGTGAAATGTCGAAAAGTTAGACGTATACATGACATGACTATCACTCATTCATTTGACAAAGGCAACACAATAAAGCCATGCTACTCGAGCTGTCGTCCATCACAACCAACACATTTGATTAATTTGTAATCGTCCAATTATTCTTATCTCTATAATTGTCTACTCTTCTTTTTGACATCTAATTCGTCTGACTAATCACAGATACAAAACAAAAATTCATGTATCTTTGTTCGTAGATATCGCCCTAGATGTTACGTCATGAAGAAATATTCTCAAGGTAGATACATTTGTATTGTCATTTTTTTTTGACAAAGTTTGATATGATCGGGTTTGTGATCTAGCTATGAATGAAATGAACTTAACTTATATGTTGCTCCCACGTCACACAACCCCCCACTAACGTACATGAGCATTAAGGTTGGTCGTTTAATGGAACCTCTAATTCCAATATTCCCTATATTAAGATTGGATCAACATTATTGCAAAAACAAAAAAAATAACAATACAAATTTTATTTATTTTATTCGTCAATTAAAGGTTAATCATCGCAAGTTCGGTGCAATAAATTAACAATGGCAGTAAAACTAAATACAATCTCAATATACTGAGGGGAACCCTCCTTTCCTTGGATCACTAACTGCCACAAGCTTACTCATTCCACGGGAGCTTCAATCGAATTCTTGAACTATGAACTGAATAATCGTCGCTCCGGTCATTGGCCTTAGAGCATGACCTTTCTTTTCCAACACTTGTCTCTTTAGGTATCTCGAAATGATCATTCAACACTGTCGTCAAATTCTCAAACAAAACTCTGTTTGGTATCAGCTGCAAAATGGAATTACAAAAAAAAACATTTTTTAGTTATAAAAGATTCTTGGGTATAAGAAAAAAAGAGAAGCAAATGACCTGATGGTAGATTCGTGGAGCCAAAACAGAAGAAAGAGGATCCATCTTGAGGAAAAAATGATTCAAGAAAACTTTTGTTGTCGCGGCGATGATGTTCGCTCCACCGCTAGCACCTACCGCAGCTTTCACTTTACCGTCCTACGTAAACAAGCGCATGAAAACCCATTGTTTGGAGCCTAACTAACAGTTTCTTGTAACACAAGTAACATGTTTTTTCTAAACCTTGAGTACAATGGTGGGTGACATTGAGGACAATGGTCGTTTCCCGGGTCTGATGAAGCTCGCTGGTGCCGGAGGCGGCACATTTAAGTCACTTCTGGACTTCGCTGGGACCGTAAAATCATCCATTTGGATGTTTAGAACGATTCCAGTGCTTGGAGATAGCATAACTGCCCCAAAGCAACTGTTTACTGAGGTAGCTATCGAAACAGCGTTCCTCTCGCGATCTATGATAGATAAATGGCTTGTTCCATGATGGTCGATTTGATTCCACCTACGAATTGGAGAAACGAATATTAATAAATCAAGAAACAAAGAAGAAACCAGCGGGTTTAAGATATGAAAAACCTTACATGCCGCCATAATATTTTGGATCAAAGGTTTTGTCATCGTTTATCTTCTTCTTCAAGTCTTTTGCAAATTCTGGAGACAGCATATCTGAAACAACCTTAGTAACATCTACAAAATCTGGAGTAGATGTTACTCCTAAGACCGATTTTGTAAATATCTAGGCTAATTTTTTTATAAAAAATATCGTTTAAGAAAGATTGTTTGATATGTGGAAAAAATCACTATAAAATGAGACTTACAAGCATCATTGCAGCGCCACCTGATGAAGGAGGAGGCATACCGAGTAGTTCGTATCCAAGAATGTTTGCGGACAACGGTTTTCGAACTTTAACTCTATAACTTTGCAGATCTTTCAAAGTTATTATCCCTCCAGCTTTACTAATATCGCTCGCTAGGCTAACACCCACCGTGCCATTGTAAAACGCTTTTGGACCATTCTCAGCTATTTGCTTGAGTGTAAAAGCCAATTTTCTGTTATGGATAATCGTCCCTAGTTTCTTGAGCTGTCCATTAGAAACAAATAGCTCAGAGAGACCTTTGTCTGCCAAGACATCTGCTCTTGTCGCGTTCAGCTGCATGTAGAGATACTTTGAAATCCTGAATCCTCCTTCTGCAAGTTTCTCTGCTGGAGTCACTAACTGCTTCCATGGGATCTTTCCGTGTTGTTTCCACGCTGTGAATAATCCTGCTACTTCCCCTGGAACGCCTGCTGATAAGACTCCTTTCTTCTTTAGATCAGGATTGCTACCATACATATTCTACATCAAGAAAAACACCCAATAAATGTCTATGATGTAAGAATATATTGAAACTATTAGGCTGAAAATCACATTAAAGACGTATTTAAAAAGAAAATATGTTACAAAACGCTATTTGAGCTGCAAAGCGTGTACAAAATAACGATAACTACAAAATAACGATAACTAGGTAATAATCTGCGCTTTGCACGAAATGAGATTATTAATTTCGTTATTTTTAAGATAAGAAGACATTACGTCTATTTAATCTGGATATAGGTTTGGTTTTAAGTTGGCTTCGGTTTTTAATCTCCTAAAATATAACTACTATTTTAAATTCATATTTAATTTGGTTTCTTTGGTTAAAATGCTTGAGATTTTTGTTTTTTTTTTCTCCGGGGATAACCAAAAATATTATTATTTGTTTGATTTTATGTTATATGAATTTTATAAAGTCCTGAATCCTGATGTCAAGCAAATGGTTTCTTATTATAATTTCTAAACGCATGCAAAATCAAATCAAATCTAGATAATAGTTGACGAAAAAGAAAAGAAAATTATTAAGACAAGTCATATCATTATAATTGGGTCGATGGTTAAAGAAAGCATTAAAAATATTCCAACTTCCACTAGAATTAGAATCCTCACTTTAGGTGAATATTTAGTTATATATGTGCTCACGTCAATATGCACATGTATGTGTATGTAAAAATATATAAAAGTGGTTGATAAATATACGAAGATACCTTTAAATAACATTAAAAGATATTTTTGTTCAAAATAATACATGAAAATAAAAATCTTAAAATAAAATTAAGTAAAATTAATATAAGGTTAGAAATTAGTGAAATTTTTTTTGCAAATTGTCTTTATATGTGAAATCTTTGTATAATCAATGGAATCATGCGTGTGAGTTTTATATTGAGAAAAAAACCCGTAAAATAGCACATAGTGTGAACACATTTATTCAGAGTTTGATTAAGATGTTTTCTACACGTAACACATCATCCTACTCATTCTCAAATCGATGTGAAGCTAGCGCGTGGCGAACACAGTGTGAACACATTAATATCAAATGTTTCTCTTTTAATATATAAGGAATAAAATGTTATCACCCACATTAACGTTCTACACCAAGAGTAAAGCAAAGGTTGTCTATGATTCATAAGACGCTATTACCTCAGTGGCACGTAGAGGAGCTGTTTCTCTAGAATCATAAGCAAATGCCTTCCCGCCAGCTATCTTTACCACTGTAAACGCTCCACCTCCTATACCGCTAGAGGCTGGACTCACAACGCCCAAACAGAGAGCAGCGGCCACCGACGCATCAATAGAGTTTCCTCCTTGTCGAAGAACACTCATCCCGATCACAGAACACCGTCCATCGTCAGTTGCAACCGCGCCACGAGCTTAACAATACTTTGCAGTCTTGCCGCAGCGTTTTACAGTAAAGCGACTAGAAAAAGAGCAGTCAACGTTGTCCGAACCAGCGACATTGCTGCGATTGATACAAGAATCAAGTTAAACCAGAGATTTCTCACAAATGATCTTCAACCTTGAAATGATGCGCGAATTGTCGAGTAAAAATATAAATTCAAAGAATAGTTTGAGTTGTTCAGAAATTGAATATAGAGTAGTCAAATATTGAAAATTTAAATTAGCCGTCACGCGTATGCATAATAGCTCAAAATCCAACAGACTTTATCTTAATGTGTTGACCAACAAAACGAAGCTCAAAAACGTAAGACAATGAGCAACTGGAGCGGTCAAACATGTTCCGAATCTAAAAATAAAATTAAAATTAAAAACTTTTAAAAATAAATTTATATTTTATGGTCTAGAACTTAAAAAAATTAAGATAGTACTAAATATAGAGCTTATAATTTCAAACAAGAAGTTAAAGATATATAAAAAGAACTCTAAACTTTTAAATTATTCTTTTACATCATTAAATATACTGTTAATATTTTTTAAACAGAGTCCAGAAATATTTTGAACAGACCATGAATAATTTGAGACGGCAATGGTTTCCTTGTTGGGTCTTTTACACTAAGGATTTCTGACCAAATCACTATATAGTATATACATACACAGTAGCCAAATGTTTGGGTGTGATGTAGCCGTAAACACTATGTAGACCATTACTATGAGTGAAACTAACTCCTGTCAGCTGCTACAAAAGAAGCTTTGCTCTGAAAACTAGTCCAGATAGGCATTCCTTAAGAGAAAACTAGATTAAGACATGCGTCTTGCACGGGATAAACAATAAATAAATATATATATATATATATATATATTGAATAATTTAAAGTCAGTAACTATTACATATATAATTAAATTAATGTGAACATATAAATCAATTTTATTGATCTAAACAATAATGTTTTTATTTGATAGTATATATAATTAAATTTAAATGATATGAACAAACATAGTATATTTCTAATATTAATGTCTATTAAATAATGTTTTCTACTCAATGATTTTTTTGATCATTTGTATCTTTTATAGCAAAAATTTAAATTAATGATAACAAAACTTTCAATGTGGGATTAATAGTTTTAGTAATTTATAATTTTTAAAAAATTAAGTTGTTAATGTTTTTTCAAAGCTTTGATCAAAAAAAATTAAAGTAAATTTCGAAATTAAAATATTTATGTATTTTATATGGTACATAATTTAATTTAAAATGATATATATATATATATATATATATATATATATCTTTTAATCTTAATAAATAATTAAATTAGACTTTTTACTTATATAATTTTGTAATCATTTGTATGTTGTCATAACAAAATTTTTAAACTATGGATAACAAAATTTGAATGTGAGACTTTTAACAGTTTTAGTAATTTATATTCTTCTTGAAAATTCAAAATATAACATATACATAAAAATCTATTTTTTATTATATGGTTAATGTGGTTGTTTAATTTATTTTATTAGTTTAAAATTAAACAAATAAGATAGAAGATAAACTAATTTTTATCAAATCTTTATTATTTAAAATCATTAATTGTCATATATATACTTTAACCACATTAGATAATTCCGTAAGTTTTATTTAAAAAAAATAACAAAAAACATTAATAATGAATTTATGGTTAGTTTAATAAAAAACTTATTATATAATTAGATGTACTAACCTATTTTTTTAGTGATTTTAAGAATTATGTGGCTTAAAAAAAAAGTCGTAATGTTTCTTAATTAATATACAGGGGATGTTGATCTAATCCATCCACCACTCAACACGGAGCAGGAAAGAAAGCAATACAACAAATGTATATAATTAATAGAAAATTCTGAGTAAATTTTTGTTTTGTTTTGAGTAGGGTTGATCCTTAGAAAATATTAAAATCATCCGTACACAACACAACAACAAAGGAAAAAACAGGTAGTAGGAGAGGAAGGGGTTAAAGAGCTGCCACAAGTTAACACCATAGAAGAGAGAGTCACAGTCACATTCATCATCACCTTAGTGGAAGCAAGGAGGAGGAGGAGCCTGGTACTGATAGCAGTTCCCGTAGAAGTTCCCGTGAGCAGCAGCAGCAGGACTGAAAGTGTAAGTCTGAGGAGGAGGAAGAGGCGGATGAGCTTGTGCTGCCATGACTGGACCGGTAAGGAAAGGTCTATTGTCATACACATACTGCGGATACCTCTCAGGGATGATGACTCTACCATATCCTGTCTTGTTGTTGTTGTTGTTGTTGTCAGTGACTCGGGGTTGAGCACCACGTGGTCGTTTCGTCTGAGGCTTTGCGGGTTCTGTCGCTTTCTTTTTCTCAGCTTTGGCCTTCTCCAGCTCCAGAATCCGCTTCTCAAGTGGCTCAACTGGGTAATGCTCTTCCAGGTTATGCACTTCGACACACTTTACCACAGCTTTAAGACCTGTAAGCTCCCTCTCATTGAACTCATCCTGCATTTAGCACACATAATAATGTATCATAATCTGAGCTTGAATTTTGCGTCAGCAAGTCCTAAGATGCTTCATTCTCCTAAAGTAAAATAATAATGAATGCGTTTGTTTTAAGTAAGGGAACACTAGCCTGAACAGCAGGTGATGTATTGTCAGGTCTCCCTTGAGAGGAAGATCTCTTTGCCTCAGTCAAGTAAGATTTAAGTAACTCAACAGGTGGGAACTGTTCTGCGAGTCCAAATGCAAACGCCAAGTTAACTGCATCAATGTGCCTTCCACTGTTCAGGAGAACTTCAATCACACCTGCAATAAACAGAACATGCACATTATATATTAAGGCAAAAAAAGGTTTAGTTATTCACTATCAACGCTCTTATATGGGTTTATTGATTAGGCGGGTGCCTAGAGCGATTTTTTGAATGCCTAACTCATTTTTTTTTGTTAAATCATTTTAGAATATCTTCTTTTAGGTCTAATTTGCAATAGGTGGATGCACTAGGCGGACGCTTAGACCGATTTTTAGAACATTGTTCACTATATATACCAAACATCAACCAGATTATAAAAAGAATGGCATAACAATGTAGGATAACAAACCAGGCATTTTTTCTGAGAGTCCAAGAGAACGGCAAAGCTCAGCAGCCTGGCGACGACGCGAAACCATTGGGATCAGCTTCAAGAGTTCATCCTCTTTAAAGTCCTTAACAACAGCAAAACTAGCCAGCAGTTGCAGGAACGCATGGGCCTCCAAAGAGTTACCATTGCAAGCATCCATGTCGAGACCTTCCAGCAGCGGATTCCATCCTCCTGCAATAGCTTTCGCTCTACGCTTAACATTCTCCGAGAGAATACCAGCGAGGGAGCTGCGGTCGAGACGAGACAACAGTATGCTAAGGCACTCCATCAGCATGACGCATGTCCTCCGCGTTCCCAAGAGGTTAGTGTCTTTCTTCCCATCAGAGGGTGGTGGTGACGACTCAATAGGGTAAAAGCCTTCCAAAGAGTCCAACACTAGAGTGGCTGGGTTGGCTGCAACCTTGAACGCTAGAGGAATCTCTTCCTTTAGCGACGCAAGGTTCTTGCGATTGTCTGATACAAACTTATGGAGCCCCGTCGAGTCCATATCCTTGCACAGTTTCAGTAGCTCCGGATAAGCTTTCACCTGAGGCGAGATCTCAGCATCTTCTTGCACAGTACCATCAGTAATACTACCATCAGCAATGGGAGCGTTATTATACTTATCCAACGCACTGTTGATAGCGAACACAGCGGAGTCTCTCTTCTTCTGAAGCCTCTCTAGCGACGCCTTCTCCTTGGCCTCAACTGCAGCTTTCTTTTTTTCCAGTAGCTCTTGTGCTTTCCTTGTTTTGGTTTCGTATTCTTTTTCTTGATCTTCTAGCTCGTGGAACCGTCTCTTCAAGGACCTCTCGAGCCCGTGGAAATGCTCCTCGAGTTCCTTCCACTTTAGATTAAGTGTTACGGCGCAGCGCTGGCTTTCGAGTTCGGCAAAGGCCTTCTGAAGCTGCTGGATCTTGGATGACGTGGAGTCCATGAGGGAAGCAACGGAGCGAGTATCCTCCATCATGAAAAAAAGCTAAAGAAGGTGGAAACTCCAAGATATCAACTACAAATTAAATCATCAAGACCAATGGAATAAAAGAATAAGTCCAGTGACATCTTCAGTCGTTACAGAAATTAAAAAGAAAATGTAAAAAAAAAGAGCAAAACTATACAAGTCATAGTAGATGACTATGTAAGAAAATGAGTTACTATACACAAAAAAAGCTAAGCAAGCAACCATACATTATTAAGATTTATTGAGATGATTTTAATGATTCTGTGGTACGCAACCTACTCAATCCATCACACAGTCGATGTTCTAGAGTCTTGGTATACATTTTTTGGGAAAAAATCAGGAAACCCTAGCTACAGTGGATACAAAACGAACACGAAGCAAAAGCAAACAGAGATGATACACCAGAAGAGAGGAAACAAGTATACCTGGAGAATATAGACGAGGTGATTACTAGAAGAAGAGATCGGAAGAACCGGGAGAAGATGGTGGATCCATCTTGGAGCGATCGAGGATATTTTCGGGTAAGGCGAGAGAGAAGAGAAGAGGAAAGTGAAATCCCTAAAAGGCAGCGTGGAAGGAAAGAGGAAAGTGTGGAAGGGAGGCAAAGAAAAAACACCTTGCTTCGTTGCCTTCGTTTTTTTTTTTTTACTAATGTAACTATGTGAGTCGAGGCACGTGAGAGAGTGGTGTGGTGGCTCATTCTCCACCATCTGGCTCGACCAGACGACCGGAGTTGCTCGAGTCGATAAGTGGATTGTCCTACTGTAAAGATAAGTTTGTCACGTGATTTTGTCTGAAACTGCCGGGAAATATACAGATAAAAGTTAACATGTTTATCCTAATAAAATAATATTCTTTTTGTTTCATTTTTTTCGCTTTTGCTATTTATCAAAATTGATGAAGTAAATAGTTTTACAAACCCAACATTTTTAAAACAATTTAGGAACAATTAAAAAAAAAATACTCATATCAATGTAGTAATATTTCTGGGTTCTAAAACTTGTTAAATAAAAAGTTTAAATTTTATTCAACAGGCAGCAAATTCATATTGGTATCACACTGCGACCAATAGGCTTTCTTTTAATGATCCCTCAACAAATATGGACATTTCCCTACTATATACAGTTTACCCACATTAAACCGGTATTTGTAATTGAACACATTTCAAAATTGAGAGGTAATATTACAAAATTAAATATGTAAATAGTTTTGTGTATTTATGACATTGATCAATAATAAATCATGAATGAATAATCATAAGATGGTTAATTTATAATGGAGTGGATGTTTTCACTCTGCTCATATTGCTGTTTGATCCCGGTTCATTTTGTGAAGATTTGTTCCGGTTCGATTAGAATTGATTTGATTCGGGTTTTTTCCCGGTTTAAAACACATTGACCCTCCTCTCTCTCACACCTCTAACTAACTAATTAATAAAAAAGTTGAGGAAAAAAGAACGGTAAAAGCAAAAGAAATGTGTTGGATGAGACTCTTTCTCTTTCAAGTTAAGCTTATAAAAAAAACACGAAAGCAGGAAGAAGAAGCTCCCAAGTCAAGGGAGCAAATCAACCAGTGCTCTTCGTCTGATTGATTCACCAATCGAGAAACCTTCTCCTTCTTCAAATCCAATTCCATTTTCTCTTATAAATTCCTTAAAAAAATGAAGTCGAGTTCTCCAAAATGCATCCCCGTCGTCTCCACTTTCGCCTCACCCTTCGACGTAACACCTCCATCCTCCGACTCAACCCGTAAGCCCCTGAGTCTCTGGCCCGGCATGTACCACTCCCCCGTCACCATCGCTCTATGGGAAGCGAGGTCCAAGATCTTCGAGTCTCTCCTCGATCCTCCCAAAGACGCGCCTCCTCAGAGCGAGCTTCTCACAAGGACTCCCTCACATAGCCGTACCACCATCTTCTACCCTTTCTCCACTGATTACATCCTCCGCGAGCAGTACAGAGATCCCTGGAACGAGGTCCGCATCGGGATCTTGCTCGAAGATCTCGACGCTTTGGCTGGCACTATCTCCGTCAAGGTATATATGCTCCGATCCGATCGCAATTTTTTCTTCATTGGATTCGTTGATTATCTGTTTTGGTGCGAGTTTTGTGTCTTTGATGTTAGTTTGGTTGGTTAGGTTCTGTTTCATATTACAATGTTTTAAGTTTGGGTTTAGGACATTTTCGTTTACACGTTGCACTATTTGCCAACTGCGACTTGTGACTAGTTGCAAGTTGTTGTTGCGTGATTGATCGCGCGATCAGATCAGATTGATCGCGCGATCAGATAGTAGATAGCAGTTTGGAGATTGTTGTTTGTTTGCAGTTTGGAGATCATTTATCGCGCGATCAGATTGTAGATTGCAAACAATAGATTGTTGTTCGTTTTGCTATGGCCACGAACAGTCACAAGTCGCAATTTCAAGAGGCTAAAATATAGCTACCAAAAATTAAAATTTAATGTGACTTGCAACTGCTCGTAAGTAGCAAGGTCGGAAGTTGCAAGAACATGCAACAACGAAGCAAACAACATTTGCTCACAGATCGTTGTTTGTTTGCAAATCGCGCAATCAGGTCATAGATCGTAGATTGCAAGTAATAGATTGTTGTTCGTTTTGTTGTCACCTGACTAATCGCGCGAATAGTGGCAAGTAGCAATTTCAAATGGCTAAAAATATAGCTACTAAAAATTAAAATTTAGTGCCACAACGAAACGAACAACATTTAGTCGCAGCGACATGCAAACGAATAGCGTCTTAGTGATTTTATCGTAATCAAGTTGCTATCGTTATACCAGAATCTGAATATTTTTGTGTAATTCAGCACTGTTCTGATGATGATAGCACAACGAGGCCGCTCTTGCTGGTCACAGCTTCTGTTGATAAGATTGTTTTGAAGAAGCCTATTAGTGTCGACACTGATCTCAAGATTGTTGCTTCTGTCATTTGGGTTGGTCGCTCATCCATCGAGATTCAACTCGAAGTTATCCAATCTGAACTCGGTACGTACTCTACAAACTCAACTACAACCATGCCTTAAACTAAAAAAAAACACTTGCTTGTTTCCAGAAGATGTTGATGCTTCTCCAGAGTCAGTAGCCTTAACTGCCAACTTCATTTTCGTGGCGCGTGACTCCAAGACCGGTAAAGCCGCACCCATCAACCGCCTCTCTCCAGAAACCGAGCTGGAGAAGCTTCTATTCGAGGAAGCTGAAGCTAGGAACAACTTGAGGAAGAAGAAGAGAGGAGGCGAGAGGAAAGAACTCGAGCACGGAGAGTACAACAAGCTCGGGGGTTTGTTAGCTGAAGGAAGGATCTTCTCCGACATGCCGGCACTTGCGGACAGAAACAGCATTCTCCTTAAAGACACCCGTCTCGAAAACTCCCTGATATGCCAGCCGCAGCAAAGGAACATCCACGGCAGGATCTTTGGAGGTTTTTTGATGCACAGAGCGTTTGAGTTGGCTTTCTCCACAGCTTATACGTTTGCTGGTCTAGTGCCTTACTTCTTGGAAGTTGATCACGTTGATTTCCTGAGACCAGTTTGTATCCAACTCACACTTCTTGTTAAACTTTCTCCTTCTGTGTAATAATAATAACTAATGGGACTTGCAATGATAGGTGGACGTTGGGGACTTCTTACGTTTCAAATCGTGCGTGCTCTACACTCAACTGGATAAAGTGGATTGTCCGCTCATCAATATCGAAGTTGTTGCTCATGTTACAAGCCCAGAGATTCGTTCCAGTGAGGTAAAATCCTAACACAACCGTATCAAATTTGGAGTCTAATTGAGGTATTTTGTCTGTTGTTGGGATATGATGTAGGTTTCGAATACATTCTACTTTAAGTTCACTGTACGGCCAGAGGCAAAGGCTAGAAACAATGGGTTTAAGCTTCGGAACGTGGTACCTGCCACAGAGGAAGAAGCGCGTCATATCCTCGACCGCATGGATGCATGAGCTTTGAACTCTCAAGCAAACAACAAAAGTACACTTAACTATACTGTAATGGCTACGTGTAATAAAAGACTTTGCGTATCAGGTCTTATCCTCTGAGACCACAGATTAACTAGAAATGTAGAACGCATTTCTTGTGTATCTACATTATTTACTAATAATAATTCAATCAATGATTTGGCCTACTCATTGATTTGCTACTTAAGCTAAAACAAAATCAGAACTCAAAATCCAAATAAAAGAAAGAAACCGACAAAAGTTCAATATGTAATGGACGTTGACGCTGCACCAGTTTAGAACGTGACGACCTTTGATTCAGCCAGTCCACGACAGAGCTTAGTTATGTAATCACTTGGCAACTTTGGTGGAGGTAGTGTCTTGCTTGCCTGAAGCCTGTATCTGTAATGGTTTTGCCTCGTTCAACACATCTCCACCATGATACATCACTGGTCTTTCTATAAGATTAGAACATAGTTATATATCATACTTCTTGGAAGAAAGAATTGGTTATATACCAAAAATTCCGAAAGATTAACCAATTCATTAAATAATATTCTTTAGAGACTTAAACTCACCAGACACATCAACAGTAGGGTCATTGTATAGATGCATTGCAGCTGCCCAACCTACAATAATAATACTAAAGTTCTTGAATATGTGACACACACACACGCACATACACATAGAAACTACTGGAACAAAGGATGGCACTAGAACTTTGCTAGGATCAGAAAGTGAAACTTTCTTTATTACACGACCAGGGATGAATTCTAGAGCCCCATCCCACTCGCAGTCCACATGTGTAGCATGAGTAATTTAATGTTACTCTTTAACAATATCCTAGCTCACAATATTTATACTGTTTACACCATAGTATATAAAGGTCTCTACAACTCAGTTCAAAAAGTTCCACGAGGCACATAGATAATGCACTTAGCTTCTTAAACAGGCTAGTATTAAGTCCAGTAACCAGATGAAGCAAAAGTAATCTAGGATCAATGAGATTGAACAGAGGTCACAATTTGATTAAAGGCTAAATTTAGAATACATACGGTTACTCAGAGAAGCTGATAACCTGCACTCGCAAAGCAACCCTCTCGAGATATAATCCTTGGAGAAGAGTCTTCCATCTGGAAACCGGATGCAACAGGCTGGCTTGATGTGGGAGTTTCCTGTTTAATCCAATCTATTTTCATTAACTCTTTACTTTTAGCCAAGAAAACAACCACACACACTTTGTATATAGCAATTTTTCATTACAAGCAAAAAGTGTTGAAGTTTTTTATAACTATCAATAGAAGCAAAAAAAAAAGAGAGAGAGAGAACCTACGAACCTCTTGATCTCCTTCCGTTGGATAGGATGCTTGGAAATTGCGTATAAAAATTCGAATTTTGATTCATGGATATAGTTTACTCACTCTCTATGTATGATTACTTTCTTATTTAGTGAAAGTAATTGTATATCAAATTCAAATTTGGTGATTATTTCTCACATAAATGAAAACATTAACGAAGCAAAGTCAATAACCAACCAAAAACTAGAATTAAATTTAAGTCGGCTCATTTTCCTTCCCAACGCAATCACTTTTTCAAAAACCCAATCTTCCTCGCTACGCTTCTCCTCTTCAACACTATAAAACCGAGATAATACACACACTGTTCATCACTAGACGATACTTATTCAATTTCGAAATTCACAGGGCGAAAAGGAAGAAGCCGAGAGGCTGATGAGAAGCAAAATTCATGACGAGATCGAAATCGCTTCCGATTAGGTCTTCGCGCAAGTCTCTCGATCCCTATCATCCATCCCCCGCATCGCTTCCGGTAAACTGCTCTCCCCTTTTTAGAATCAAAATTAGATTTCACGATCTCCTGATGACTTGGATTTTGACTCTGCATGTGGTAAATCGAAGATTCGAAGCTTCTAGTAGTTTCGTTGCTGAACTCAAAACTGATAAAGCCTCTGATTCGCTAATTTATCTCCACTATTCGATTGGGAGATCTACAAGATCGACCTAGATCTAACGGTCATGATGAATATCAAATATTGCAGATCTTCTCGATGAGATCCTTACCGTTGGATCTCCTAATACTTTGATTTGTAGAAGCTGATGTATTTCATTGTTTACTCTCAAACAGGAGGAAGCTAATCAAGGAGTTAGCAACAAACGGTATCCTCCGCAGATTGAAATCGGCTATGATGATGTCGAGATTGTTACAGATGCGTTTGATGGAAGGGATAAGAAGCGTCACTGTGTTGGGACAAGTGAGCCGTTGAACTTAGAGGCTTGCATCGTGTGTGAAACTTCAGATGAATTGGTGTACCGTTGTTGTGGCGCTGACTGTCTTCTTTGGTTTCATGAGGAGTGTTTGAATGCTGAGTTCGGTAGTGGTGGTGGTGGTGAGGATCCTGCGAATCCGTTTTGTCCTTACTGCTGGTTTCAGATTCTAGCAGTGGAGTCCATACGGTTGAAAGAGAAGGCCGTTGGAGCTGAAATGGCGGTGTTCAAGTATATTCTAGACGAAGAGATGAGAAGCAGAGGTGAGGTGGACGAGAGTGTTCCCAAAGGTCAAGAGGGTTCAATGGACGCTACAGACATTGTAAGTGATCAGGAGGTAGAAGGAGAGAAGGTTGCTTATTCATCAAAAGTGGATGAGAAGGATTCTGATGAATCAAGAGGTGAGGACGTAGCATTGGTTGAGGAAACCAATCAATCAGAAGGAGAAAAAGAGAGTTTTGAAGTGCGTACTGATAAAGTGGAAGAGAGAGTAGTTACAGAAAATTTTCAAGACGCTGAGGATGACGAAACAGCTGGAGATAAAACTACAGGCAATACATGTGCAGGGAAAGAGAGAGATGTTTCACCGTTTCTGTCTATGCAAGAATCGTTTTCAGGAAAAGAACACGATCAGGTCCAACAGAGCGAGAAGAGAAGAAGAAAAAGACGGTTGATACTGAATGCTTTTGATAGTGACGTCTCATCAAATGGTTCAACTAACGAACCGAATGGAGAAGATGCGGCTGAGGAAATGACTTCATTGGCTTTAGTAGTAAACTCCCCGCTAGGGATGACGAAAAACCAGCAGAGAGAAGATAGCAGAACAACCAAAGTGGATAACTCAAAAACAGTAAGGTTGTTCCCTTTTTTTTATTTAACAACGAACTGTCTCTTATCTCATTATCCACGTTAAATGTAGAAAGTTACCTCATGAATGTGCAGGGACATTCCGATATTTAAGATGGATCAGAAAAGGAGGCTATTGTGGACGCCTGAAGAAGAATACATGCTGAAGGTATAAACACTTTTTCATGAAGTGGATTAGAATTTATTGTTTGATTATGTGTTGGCTGCTCTCAGGTGGGAGTGGAGAAATTTGCAGCAAAAGCAAAGAAGAACATTCCATGGAGGAAAATTCTGGAAATGGGGCAGAAGGTGTTCCACGAAACACGTACTCCATCTGATCTCAAGGACAAGTGGAGAAACATGACTGGTGCAAGATTAAAGAACAAACAAGACAGCACGGCATGATCCTGGAACCGTGAAGGTTCTGAGAAGCTAAATAAAGAATTCATTTATATGAAACACGTTTTATTTGAACTTCACGAAGCCATTTTTATCTACGTTGCCAATATTAACATGTAGTATCAAATATAGACTCCTTTAACGGTGTTCCATCAAACAGCCTCTCAACATCTTTCTCTCGCTTCTCAGCTGAATCAAACAAACTGAATCGTTTGTCAAACTGAACAATCTTCTAGAAAAAAAAAATATTAACGATCTCGCCTAACTCTTAAGCCATTTTTTCTTAATAGAGGAAAATCATTACCGTTTTATGCAGTTGCTCAAGGCTTTTGTTATTGTTATATATTTTATAGGAAATTAGGTTTTGTTTCTATTAAAAAAATGTTATCTTTTCGTATCCCATCTCTCGGAAGCAACCCGACGGCGTTCGCAGCTAAGATAACAGACACGACAAAGACCGTGGCGCAACTCAAGTCAGCCGCGACGCCCACGCCTCACAGCACAGTCACGTGCGGCTACCAAGCTCACGTGGCGGGATTCTTCCGAAACGTGACCGTTCTATGGTCCAAGAATCTCATGAACCATTCCCTCACCGTCATGATCTCGAGTTTGGACAAGGACATGAACTACTCCTGCAAGATCGACCTCGTGAAGCCGTGGCAGTTCTGGAGCAAACGAGGGTCAAAATCATTCGACGTAGAAGGAACCTTCGTGGAGGTTTTCTGGGATCTGAGGGCGGCGAAGTTGTCGGGAAACGGTAGCCCCGAGCCGGTGTCGGAATATTACGTGGCGGTTGTGTCGGATGAAGAGATTGTTTTGTTGCTGGGAGATTTTAAACATAAAGCGTACAAGAGGACGAAGTCAAGACCCGCGTTGGTGGAAGGGTTTATATATTTCAAGAAAGAAAGCGTGTTTGGGAAGAAAACGTTTTCGACTAGGGCAAGATTCGACGAGCAGAGGAAGGAGCATGAGGTTGTGGTTGTGATGGAGGAGAAAGATCCGGAGATGCGGATAAGCGTGGACGGGGTCGTGGTCGTGCACGTGAAGAATCTGCAGTGGAAGTTTAGGGGGAACCAGATGGTGTTGGTGGATAAGACTCCGGTGATGGTGTACTACGATGTGCATGATTGGTTGTTTGGAAGCTCAGAGTCGACGACGTCGTCGAGGTCAGGGTTGTTTTTGTTTAAGCCTGTGGTGGTTGGAGTCATGGTGGATGAGTTCTTTAGTGATGCGGAGGAAGGAGGAGATAGTGGTGGAGGGAGTAGTCCTTTGAGTCGGTATAACTCAGCGTCGAGTGGTTATGGGACGTTGCATGAGTTTTGTTTGGTTCTTTATGCTTGGAAACTTGAGTGAGATAATGTTAACACCATAGCAATGTTTTAGGGCTTTTTATTTAAATCACCTTTTTATTTAAATCTCAGTTGATAAGTTATGTGATAACAAGTTTCAAAAAAAAAAAAAAAAAAAAGTTATGTGATAACCGGAATAGATGTCGTGAATTTTAGATATTGTTGGTTCCATTGTACCCCTAATTCGATTCTTGGGAAGGATGTTTCACGCCATGTCGTCGGTATTAATAACAACTGGTCTCGGACCTCAAGAGATTACCTAGTCACCTCTTTTTTTACGGGGAAAAAAAGATTTTTACAATACACAAGAATTTTTGGAGATGATAAAACTCAATCCCTAACCACAAAAAGAATAATGAGATTATGCTAATGAGAACATCTCAATAGAAATGCTCTAGTGTCTCTTACGGATACGGATATCCAGACTAAAAAATTAAAATATCCAGATTTGGATCCGGCTTCGACGGATCCAACATTTTACTATCCGGATCCAGCCCTCCGGATATTCGGATTTTCGGATCGGATCTGGATCGCATCTCGGATCGAATCCGGATGTCTGATAAAAGTTCCAGGTCTAATCACAACGAAGACTTTAATCACATTTGTTTTTACTATTCTTTTTATCGTATTTTCTGTTCATTGTGGTCCTACAGCTGCCGCTCATACTCTGGGTAAGACTATGATTAATGCAGGTCTTTTAAGGAGAGTTTCTTAGCGAACATAAGAGACGTCTCTTAGCTTTTAACTAAAAAAACTAAGAGACGTCTCTTAAATAAAAGATATAAGAGCATCATTATTGGAAGTTCTTAGGGTGAGATTCTTAGCGGAATATAAGAATTCGTCTCTTATCTTTTAACTAAAAAAACTAAAAACCAGCTCTTAAATAAGATATCTAAAAACCGGTTCTAAACTTTTTTAGTTAAAAGTTAAGAAACATGTTCTTATATTCCGAAAAGAATCTCATCTTAAGAACCCCCATTAAACATGCTCTAAGAGACGTCTCTTATGTTCGTTAAGATACTCTCCTTAAAAGACCTGCATTAATCATGATGTTTTATCTTTGTACTCCCATTTTAAAATATTTTGATTAATTAATGTACATATTAATTTAATTATATATATAAATAGGTTAAATAAAGTAGGTAGTATGCTTCAGCATCTCGGAACCGTGTGAATAAAGAGGGGTAATAGGTTGAGTTTTGTAGGAAATGGGGTTATAAGTTAGGACATTGTGCAAAAAGACAATGTTGTTGTGAAAGATAAGTATGTGTTTTTTTTTTTTTTTGAATAAATATATGTCCAAGATGAACAAATAACATCAGTAATTTTTAGTCGTTTCAAATATCTATACAAGAAATCATGAATGCAATAAACAAAATTTACCCGATTGAAATCTGTTTTGCTTAAATTGAGAAACTATATGGCAAAATGAATCATAAGATCTTTGAATACATTGTGAATCTAAAGATATTCGATCTCTCCTAAAATGTTTTCAAAATCAGACCGATTGGTTGGACCAAATTTGACCATGAACGGTCATATATCTGATTGGATTTTAATATTGTTGAACCAGATAAAACCATTTAAATTACCAAAGTCTATGAACTAGATGAACAAAAATTTAGTTAATATTTTATATTTGATATATATTAACATTTAATCATGTATCATATATTCATATATTCATATTTACTGGAATTATTTTAAGTTTATATCTTAATAACTAATATGAACAAAAATTATATATGTTCAAACCAAATCAGTGTAGTCCAACAAGAAACATGCATTTTAAAAAGAGAGAATATATATATACTAGCTAAAATATTTTTTTTAATGAAAGTAAAAACTCTATTCTTCATTGAAGTCTGAACTTCTTCTCAGCTTTTGCCAAGGGGCCTCGATGGCATTCTATACCCTGTTGTTTCCTCTACTCCTCACTTCCAGAGGCTCCTCATGTAAGAATACCTCCACCCACTTTTGTAATCGAAGGAGCTGAACGAAGAGACACAGCTGCACACATTCGATCCCATCTCCATAGGGGGAGCAATCCCGCACAACTTGAAAGACTGGCTCCAAAACGTTGCAATGGTAAGGCACCGATAGGCTTTGCTCGTCTTTTACGCAGTGTCTCATAGAATGCAGCTCTCCTGGCAGAGAAGCTAGTCTTCACAGTGAAGCTCTACACCAGACTGAGGAGCAGGAACCTTCGAAATTTTGATCTATTGCAATGTGTATTTCTAAATCTGTGTGCACTATTTATTACCAACCATGTAGGAAAAAACTACAGGACCAGAGAGGCCATGTTCTATTATAGTTCTGTATTGGTTAACTATATACTAGAATTTTATTATTTTTCTAAAGCCAACCACAAGAATCATAACTCTTTTTATATCTTTGATGTTACATTATCTTTGCTTTCAAGTTCCTTTTGCACTACCAAAAAAAAAACTGAATTCATTCATATTGATCAAACAAAAGCTGCACGTACTACAAACAACTGGTAGCTCAATCTTCATAACTCTCATCTCCTGACATAGCAGCAAAATCATCTCCCTCGTTTGTTACCTGTAGAAAATTCATTTCCAAGTCTCAGGCACATAGTGTATGCAAGCAAAGTGGTTCCAGAGCTGTGGATATGAATGAAGTGATACCTGTTTTTTGTCCCAGTCCTTCAGCTTTGGGTTTGCTAACATGTAGTTGTCACGTAGAGGAGCCCATGCAGGAGCTTCTTCTTCATTTGAATTTGAAGATTTTTGAGCCTGCCGACAGAATCTCACCAGTAAATTACCAAGAATAGACTTATAGCTAACAGCTCTTACTAATGAAACTAAGTTCTTCACAAGTTCGTTCACGGTATAAAAGCAGATCAAGACAGGCTAACTTGCTTATATGTTCAACTAAAGCATATACAGAGAGAGTAGAAGACAATGTAGAGTATGCCAAACCTTGGAGTCTGATCTAGGTGTTTTCCCCAGCTCCGAGAAGAATGCTTCTTTTCTTCGCTTCTTTAACACTGATGAATGTTACAACAGAACAAAAAACAAGTTAAAGGGCAAGAATAATACAGTGTGGACACAGAAAGATTCATGCCAAAGATCAATATCTAAGGACTTTACCTTTAGCGTCCTTTGACCTTGAAGCATTCAACCCCTTCTGAGCATGTTGAGCCTTGTTTACCTGTTTGAGACGGAACAAAGTTTTGAATAAACCACTCTCATAAACTAAACAAGCTAAAAAAAAAAGAAGAAGTAGAAACAAACTTACAGCATTAAAAAGCTTCACCACTATGAGTTCATGGAACAAAAACAGAGTCAGTATCCAAAAGAAAAAGTAACACCAAACAATCTTCAGCATTGATGACACCTTACCTCCTTTAGTGGCAACACCTATAAGAACCTTCTCATGAGACTCCAAATGGTTAGCAGGTTTAACATGTCCTTTCTCAGCAACCTTTTTAACACATTGTTACATTAACTCATCATCAAAACCACAAACACACAGAGAAAACAAGAATAGTTGACTTAAAGCAAAACCAAAAACCATACCAAATATTTTGCCTTTCTAGCCTGACCCTTAGCCTTCTTCTCAGCTTCCTCTTCAGATAGCTTCTGAGCTATTAGATTCTTCTGTGCTGATAAAACAGGTCCCTGTTCCACAAACCCCAACCGCAAGTTTTAATCAGTGTTCTAAAAATCGGTTTAGGAATCGCCTAATCGGCAAATCGGATCAGAATAAAACATTTTTTTCAAATAGCCTCTTTAAAATATCCTCTAGCAGTTCAAAAAATCCGTCTACGCATTAAAAAAAAAATCGGTCTAGGCGTTCTTCTAAACAATAATCCTGATGTCTAACCAACACTCAGGTGTTCAAAAAATCAGGCATTCAAAAAAAAAAAAAAAAAAAAAAAGGGTCTAAGCGCCCTTCTAAACAATAATCCTGACGCCTAACCACAGCCTAACTATTTCTTGAACATTGTTTTAAATATATTTGAGTAAATAGAATTGAGAACTCTCTCACCAAAGCATCATCTCCTTTACTCTTCATGATAGATTTAAAAGCCATCTTGAACGCATTACACCCATCATCAGCAGCGAACCTAGTGATACCAGACTGAATCTCCCCGTGGTCTTCCCCATCAGAGTTCTCGTCCTTGTCCGAACCATCTTCTTCCTCTTCGACCTCGTCGTAGTTCGGCCCCATGTTAGCATCAGAGAAGATCTTCTCGCGGATGGTTACCTCTGGCGCCTTCTTAGATTCGTCATCTTCTTCGTCTGAGTTGTAGTCTCGCGCTCGCTTCTGAAAGAGCTTTTGCTTCTTCTGCGTGAGCTTGAACCTGTCGGAGGAAGGAGGCCGTGTCTTTTGCTTCTTGTTCTTTGACTTTCCGCCGTTCTTTAAGCCGACTCTCCTCTTTCTTGTGCCTCTCTCGGCTACCGCCGTGTGAGTTTCATCTCCGGTAGACATTTTTAGTTTTTGATGGCGGCTCGGCTCTCTGTGAAGTTTCAAGGCAGGACAGGGAGGGATAGGGTTTTGTATCCTTTAAACCTTTTGCTTTAATTAAACGAACATTTGTTTACATTGCTAATCTAATCGCATAGCTCATTTAAGAATAGAAATAATTGAAAATACATTGGTTTTATCAGAGTTTATATTTTATATTTCTTTTGTTAATAATATATAAAATATATTTTTTAATTTTTTTTTAACATATTTTGTGGTTTATTAAATTTTTTATATAAATGACACTTCACAAATATCAATGGAAAAAAGTTTGCCAGCTACGTGATGTTTATTATAATACATGTCATCCGATGTATCATAATGTGTCAATAACTACACAAAATTTATGTTAAATACATGCCACATATACGATGTAACAATTAATATGGTGCAAACATCACAACAATGTGTAATTGATTTTAAGATAAGTTAATGGAGGTTACTCTGTAATTAAAAAAAAAAAATCTAAGCCCGAAATAAGAAAGGAAAACCCGACCAGACCCGACCCAACTCCGTAAAACCTACCCGCCATAACCCTTCTTCCCCAAATCGATTTCGTTACGAACCCTAAATCGATTTTCAGAAAGAAATTAAACAGAGAGAAAGAGAGATGGAATTGAGTGGAGGATCGAACAATAAGCTAAAGAGCAAGACAACTGAAGATAATGTGATTTGTTACTGTGGGTTTCCGGCCAATGGTTTATCTTCATCGAGATTGTGTCACTGTTAGCAAAAAAAATACATAAGAACATGGTGAAAGCCAGCGGTTCATTCTCCAAGTAAACAAACAAGGGTTTACAGTTTATTACCTTTCTTCCATTAGCCCTTTTGGATTCAATTTCACCAAACTAGGATTCGGATACGATTTCACCAAACTTGGATTCGGATTCCGATTTTACCAAACCTTCTTATAAACCTAGAAATCGACGGCCTTTCTCTGGCTCTCAAGTCTCTCTCAATCTCTCTCTCTTTCTCTCTTTTCGAAACCTCCCAAAAAAATTTCTTTGGAACCCTAAAACTAATGAAATCGTGATTTGGAGAAGAAGGGTCATGTCGGGTCGGGTCTAAGGGATGGATCTGGTCGGATATTGTTAATCGAGTTTAACTTTATAATATTACGGATTGACCCCAACAACTAAGGTTAAAATCAATTAGACCGGATTATGATGTTGTTAACATATTTAATTATACGTCATATATGTGGCATGTATTAACATAAACTTCGTGTAGTTATATTGACACATTATGATACATCGGATGGTTTCCGACATATTATAATAAACGTCGCGTAGTTGGCAAATTTTTTCCCATATCAATCGATCAAATATCAAACTAATTATATTTTTGTCAATAATTTATTTTATTAAAATTAATATTTGAAAATACTTAAAAATAATAATTTCTATCGATCTTGTCTGCTTTACATTAAAAAAAATTATGCTCTAACTTTTGGTCAAAGAATTGGCACAAATATATCAAAGAACTAAAAATATCTAAAATTAAAATACGATTTGGCATATGAAAGCTTCCCTTAAATGTTGAACATCAATGTATAACTTAGGTTTATGTAAATAGCTAAAGTTTCAAGTTAATTACATTATTTTTTGAAATAGATTGATATTTTTAAATAGCTAAAGTTTCAAGTTAATTACCTTATTTTTTAAAATAGATTGATATTCGTAAATAACTAAAGTTTCAGGTTAATTACTTTGCTTTTTCAAATAGATTGGTATTTGTAAATAGCTAAAGTTTCATGTTAATTACCTAAATTTTTTTTACAAGAAGCTGAACATCAGTCATAACTTTTGTAAATAGCTAAAGTTTCAAATTAGATTTAAAAAAAAAAATCAGTTCAAAAAAATTATTTATTTTTTTGTTGAAATAGATTAGTATTTGTAAATAGCTAAAGTTTCATGTTAGTTACCTAATTTTTTAAACAGATTGCCATATGTTAGAACTTAAGTAAAACAAGGGGGTTGATAGGATAAATATACAATAAATTAATTTAAAAAGAAAACAAAAGATTTTTAAGTAGAGATCACATATCCGTCGTGTTGCGCTTCATCGTAGTTATCGTCGCTCATTCACCAACCAAGACACTCTGTTTTTTATACAACACTCTCTCCCTGTTCCAGCTATATTGCAGAACTGATTGTCGTTATCATATACGGAAACAAGTCACTTCTTTCACTTCTCTCCGTCCTTCGCGCCCTCTCTGAACTGAAGTATAAGGTAAGCGATCCCATTAGATCTCCGCATTTCTCGTGAACCTCTTTATTAAATCGATCTATCTCTTTGATGAGACGTGTCCATTGTCGACTTTCAACCATTCGACTCCATTTTGTGTAGATTTCCGATGGCCCATTCAGCAGATTCCGTCAATCCCAGAGGTATCTCTCTTCACCACACACTCTTCTCTTCCTGATTCTTCTGTTTTATTAAACGAGTGTTGTTACAGATGTTTGCATCGTGGGTGTTGCACGCACTCCAATGGGTGGCTTTCTCGGATCTCTCTCGTCCTTACCCGCTACAAAGCTTGGATCCGTTGCTATCACAGGTCTGTTTTTCCTTAAAAAAACAGAGCAGTTCTCTGTTGTAGGGGCTAGCTATGTAGTTGACTCTGCTTTTGCTTTTATTTCAGCTGCTCTGAAGAGGGCAAATGTTGACCCGTCTCTCGTCCAAGAAGTTGTGTTCGGCAATGTTCTTAGTGCTAATTTGGGTCAAGCTCCTGCTCGTCAGGCTGCTTTAGGTGCAGGGATCCCTAACTCTGTTATCTGTACTACAGTCAACAAGGTGTGTGCTTCAGGCATGAAAGGTGAGAACTCTGTTTTTTTTTTATATATCGTTCCATGAAAAAAAAGACGAGGGAGATAATGTTTTCTGTGTGGTTTCAGCGGTGGTGATTGCTGCTCAGAGTATCCAGTTGGGGATCAATGATGTAGTCGTCGCGGGTGGCATGGAAAGCATGTCTAATACACCAAAATACCTGGCAGAAGCTAGGTGAAATGATGCATATGCATATATCTGTTTCAATAGTTTCTTATTCAAAAAAAAATTTAATGCAGGAAAGGATCTCGGTTTGGTCATGATTCTCTAGTAGATGGGATGCTTAAGGATGGACTGTGGGATGTCTATAACGACTGTAGGATGGGAAGCTGTGCAGAGTTATGCGCTGAGAAGTTTCAGATAACTAGGGAGCAGCAAGTATGTTGTTCCTTAAATCTTTTCTTGAATTAAAACCGTGATGCTTGTTGTATGTTTATTAGGTTTCATTGAAACGCAAAACATTAAATAGTTGATTTGGTGTCCTATTGATGAATATGCAGGATGACTACGCTGTTCAGAGTTTTGAGCGTGGTATTGCTGCTCAAGAAGCTGGCGCCTTCACATGGGAGATCGTCCCGGTTAGTATCATCTTTTGTTGATGCCATATATATATACTTGGTGAATACAATAACTGGAGATTGGTCATACAGGTTGAAGTTTCTGGCGGAAGGGGTAGGCCATCAACCATTGTTGACAAGGATGAAGGTCTTGGGAAGGTGAGTTATGTGTCCTTTTGGTTATATAGATTATACATTCATTAATGCCCTGATATATGTTCTCCTAGTCCTGCGGGTCAGTTTCTTCGGTTAGCTCGGGTCGGTTAGTTCATAATTCGGTTAGTTCGTGTCGGTCGAAATCTCGCCGAAATGAACCGGAAAGAAATTTGGTTAACATTGGTATTGTTTGGTAATTTTTTTCTTTTAGAAAACCAAACTAACTGATTACCGAAACAAAAACTGAATTTTTGTTTTAGTTGCCGAATTGAACCGGACCCTCTAACCGAAACAAACTGACAGGTTTGGTTCGGTTAATAACCGCAGGCCTATGTTCTCCAGTGAACGTGAACTTGTCTTTCTTTTTTTTACTCACCTGTTGCATACTATTTTTACATGTAAACAATAAATGAGAACTAAATTAGTATGCTTTGCTACATGTATGATCTCTTACTATCTCAGTTTGATGCTGCAAAACTGAGAAAACTCCGTCCGAGTTTCAAGGAGAATGGAGGCACTGTTACAGCTGGAAATGCCTCTAGCATAAGGTTATATTCTCATCAAGAGTTTTAACTTCTGTTTTTCTTAAGTAAAGTTTTTTGTTTCCCTCTGAACAGTGATGGTGCAGCTGCCCTTGTCTTAGTGAGTGGAGAGAAAGCGCTTCAGCTAGGACTTCAAGTACTCGCAAAAATTAAAGGTTATGGTGATGCAGCTCAGGTACATCAGTTATGATACTGCTCTGCCTCCCTTTCTTAAAATGCAGCATTTTTAGATGTTTTGTTCCATTCATTGAGTGAGACCCAAACCCTACAGGAACCAGAGTTTTTCACTACTGCTCCTGCTCTTGCGATACCAAAAGCTATTGCACATGCTGGTTTGGAATCTTCTCAAGTTGATTACTATGAGATCAATGAAGCATTTGCAGTAAGAAATAACTGTCTTCTTCCCCCTAAAGAATGCAGAAAACTCTGTGATGGCTAATTTTTACTGAACTGCCTTTTTTGCAGGTTGTAGCACTTGCAAATCAAAAGCTGCTAGGGATTAGTCCGGTCAGTCTTCTTACATCATCTGAGTCTACTAAACCTCATCTTCTCAATCAGCTTACTCAAGTGTTTTCTTTTGGCATTCAACAGGAGAAGGTGAATGTAAATGGAGGAGCTGTCTCCTTAGGACATCCTCTAGGCTGTAGTGGAGCCCGTATTCTAATCACATTACTTGGGATACTGAAGAAGAGAAACGGGAAGTACGGTGTGGGAGGAGTGTGCAACGGAGGAGGAGGTGCTTCTGCTCTTGTTCTTGAACTTGTTTGATGCATTTATGAATCCAGGTAACTTGCATTCTGAGTATTGTTCATCAATCCAAGAAGCCGGAAAATAAAAAGGAACATGTGAAACTCATGATCTCCTCCCATGTGCGTGTGTTTGTTTTCAGGTTGGTGAACTATATAGACGCATGTCACGTATCTATCTTTCTTCCAACTTCCAAGAGTCAGTGATTGCAATTCAAGTTTGATATTGGTTGGTCCCTCAATAAACGAGTGATCTTTGATGTTGCTAAATCTATTTAGTTATATGAACTCTGTTACTGTTTCTGTTTCCGTACTTGGTGACCTCAGTTCTCAGTTATGAACCTATTCATTTTAGACTTCTAATGATAGTTTTACCATTTGTCAAACCCTTTTGCTAGTCGGTGTCTTCCTCTTCTTTGTAATGAATACTTTCATCTTCATGCAAATCATGTTATTGTTTTTTTCTTTATGATATCTAGTCACCTCAAATGTACACATATTTGAAAAGGTTGTTCATGCCATAGTTCAATAGCCCCGCTACTTCGGTTTTCCGAAACCGATCGGGTTTTGGTTAACCGAATTTTTTAAAACCTATTCCGAAATTAACAGAATTAAATTTTGATTCGGTTCGGTTATTAGTTAATTTCGGTTTTCAAAATTATTTCCAAAAATACCATTTTTTTTGTTTTCGATTAATTCCGGTCTAATTTTCCAAAAAAAAAAATCGGATATTTTCGGTTAAATTCGGTTATTTCGGATATTTTTGGGTTTTTCGGTTAAATTCGGTTCGGTTTTCGGATATTTTCGGTTATTTTTGGGGTTTTTTGGTTTTTTTTTTAACTTTTAATTTTTTAAAAAAATCGAAAACCGAACCGAGCCGAAAACCGAATTACTTTTCAAAATCGTACCGAACTAAACCGAAACTGAACCGAAAATTAAAAAGTTCGGTTCAGCCCGTTCGGTTCGGACAAAAGTAGCAGGGCTAGTTCAAGATATGTCACTTAATCACTCACTTGTCACTGCACGTAGTAAAAGTAAAACAAACGTAGTGATTATTATCTTGTGGAGATGCGTTTGCTTAACTGAACAAGCCCTTAAGTGAATGAAAATTTGGTTCATGGGCTTCTTTATTGTGAGTAACCAACACTAGACTTGTGTTGGTTTTCAACTACAGCCTACAGGGTAATTTTGGCCACATTAATTTAACAAACTGATGTTAGTTTTTCATAATAATAAATGTTAGCTATACGGATTTTATATATTCGCATAATTAAAGATGTCAAATAGGTTTACCTATCCGGTCCCGTCTCGTCCCGTACCGCGGCGGGTTAGTCATCGAGCGGTCACAGCGGACCTGTCCCGCTCGGGCTGCGGTCCTCAGAATGCCGGCCCAAACCCGTACCGCAAAATATATAGGCCTTCGTGGGCCGTCCCGCGGGATGCCTCCTTATCAAACCGCCTACTACAGCCGCTTCCTTTTCAAGTTGAAGAGTTGTGTAAGAGAGTTGAAGAGAGCTCATTAAGATTCACTAAAACCTTATCAAAATCAATGCCATAAAGCTCTGTTTGTGCTTGCGTTCTTGAGTTAAAAGCTTTTTTTTGTTATCAGCCTAAGATTTATTAAGTTTGAATCTGATTCAGTTGTTTTCTTTGTAATAACTTGGCTCAAGTGTTGTATGTCTTCATCAAACCATCTTTCTTTATAATTCTTTGGATTTCAAAAAAAAAATCATGAATCACTTTGTCAAATTATACAAGTGACATGATATACAACTAACTTTTCTCCTAAACAATATCATTGTAACCAAATTTAATTTAAGAAAAACACAATTTCACAGTATTGAAAATAAAACCAATCAACTTAAACAAGAAATCCATATTGTAATAAAACAATTCATAGTTGTGTGTAATAAAAAGAGAAAACTAAATCAAAGCACCACCAGAGCTCGAATCGTCATCGCTGGAGTTGGAGTCGTCATCGCCAGATCTCGAATCATCATCACCGGAGCTCGAATCATCATCACCGGAGCTCGAATCATCATCACCGGAACTCCTTATGTTTTCTGGAGGAAAAGTCACAAAAATACTCCTTATGTTTTCTGGGGGAAAAGTCACAAAAATCGTTTTCTTCTCACACTCTCTCTCTCTAGTTTTTTTTCAGGTAAAAAAAAAATACAGGTCCATGTAATCCCGCATGACCCGTTTCGGCCCATCCCGCAAAAAGCCCAGTCCCGCAAAGACCCGTCCCGCGAGACCCGCAAATTTGCGGGCCTAGAAAACCTGTCCCAATACCGTCCCACTACGGTTCTTTACGGGACTGGCCCGCGGTCCAAGTCCATGATTGTCATCTCTACGCATAATTGTTTATTTAATCATTAGAGGACTAGGACGAATTTCCAACTTAGGAGCATAAAAATTATGGTTCAAATATAAGAATGGTCTTTGGAAAAGAAAAAATATATATGCATAAAAGAATGGTTATAACTTATATATATCTACGTATGTGTATTGTGTAAGTAAAGTATATGTGAAGATGAAATTGGATTTGGACAGATGGGAGTGAGTGTGATTGTTTGTTTGTTTATGGGAGGGGATGTTTGTGTGCACCCTTTTTCTTCTTTGTTTTCTTTATCATTGTACTTGAGCTTTTATCTCTTTATCCCCTCCTTAACCTTCTTTACTCCTTTAATCATTACCAAATCCTTCTTAATTATTTAATTCACTTACTAATATGTACATGAGCTGCGTATCTTATTACCCATTCGTCTTTTCTTCGCGTTTTTTCTTTACTTGTTTTGGCGTTAGGATTGACCTAATGTTTGCATGGTGTTCTGCGCTTGTCTCTCGAACTCGGTAACTTATTATATGACAACGCGTATATCAGAAAGTCTAGCTAGACATTATTTCTTAAACATTGGATACCAATTCCTTAGCTTGACATTATTTCTTTATTGCTCTTTTCTGTCACCTACTACTCTTTTAGTCAACTATTACTTTTTCTATTTAATTCTAACATTTGTTTTGTCTATATTGGATTGTAATTTGTTTTTATATATCTATAACTTCTTGTTGATAATATATATGAGTAAAATTTTAAGAAATCTTGTTTTGAGTAATTTCATACAATAGTCATCAATCAGATGTTTTATATGAGTTTTGTTAAGTTTTAAGTGGCAGCAGTTGAACAAAAAAAAAAAAAAGTGGCAGCAATTTTTTTTATCAACTGTTCATATGTTTAAACGAAGTTTTCGTTGATAGAATGTCATTTCAGATAACAATTCCGTGTCTGATTTACATGAGAAAATACTATGTTTCTCATCATAGCATTTTATGTATCTTTATTTCTATTTTTATTACCACAATGAGGGCCGGCCCTATAAAATTAAAAGCTGGAAACAAACAACAAAATTTGGATCTATTAGTTAATAGATTTGAAAGAAAAAAACATGAAAACACGTTCAAAAAGGATTTTAAAGGTTCGAACTTGTGACCTTTCTCTTTTTCAAACAACATGGATAAACCAAATAAACTACTGAAAATTTTAAGATTATAGGCCGAAATTTAACATATTCTTGACAGGGTTGGAAGCAAGTGCTTCTAATGCTTGTACCCAGGGTCGGTACTGACCACAATAATGATAAAAATAAAACACAAGAAATATCATGGAACTATTGTAAAAATGTCTAGTAATTAATCAATTTACCAAATATATACATATTTTATATAAGTTTATGTTAAACAAAAACAATATAAGTTTCTTATCTTTACAATTTTTTTTGTTAATGACATTAAGTTTCTTACATGATTGTATATGGAAATCTAGTAATATATATTAATAAATACCTATACTATCTTCTATAGTTTATCCGTAATCTCCGTTGTTTTCCGCGTGCTTATAATCGATCGATTGGTCGATTTCTCAACAAAGTTTAGCAGAACTAACATGTTGAATCCCGATTTCTATTTCAAACGAACCAATCTTGCAAAACAAGGAAAAAGACGTTAGTGTTATTTTCACAAAACAATAAAATAAAATGTGTATCTCCTTTTCCCGGGGAGTTAAATAAAGAAATCCTAGTCAATACGATAAAATATATAAGGTTGACCAATTGGATGCAGGACGCTGCATATGTCACAGTTTTTACAAAGTACAAACACTAGTCGTCGAAAGAGTAAGTAAATATTTGAAAGAAACTAAATGAAAGAGCATCAAACGTTTCAACTATATGATATATTGATCTTTCGTAATTATGTTCTTGTTATTGACTGGATTCAATGTTTCCATAACTAGGATACACGAGTTTGTGATTAAGAAAACCAATATAATATATAATCGGCATACCAAATATGCTTAACAGACAAGCCCCCTTATATTCAAAGTTACCACCACAGGACAAACAAACCCTATCTATTTCATTTCCTTGTCGACATGCATTTCAATAATTTTATACAGTGAATACATCTTGTTATACGTATAATATACGTATACAATGCACACAATGTAACATATATAGAGGCTAGGACAGCTGAGTATTAAAACGAATTTCGGGTTTTGCTATTTTTGGCGAAATTCCAACGCTAAAAGACAACTAAATAGTTACTTGTTGACTAAATGCTTGATAGATTTTTTTTTTTTGAAAGTAACTAAATGCTTGATAGATGCTTGTTGATTTTTTTGGCTCTCAGATAATGATCTCATTTTTCATGTCATTCTATCTTTTTCTGTCTGTGTGGCAGTCTTTTTTTTTGTCTTTGCATTTGGATGCTAGTGTACGGCTATTGTTCGTTAAACTGATGCAAATTTATGCTTTGTAAGATTTGCTGGGTATATATTTCGTTTTACTCTTTGAAACAAATCTATTTCTCTTTAAAATAGATAAGGAAAAATTGAAAAATGAGACACTTTCAACTTAGATTTGTCTCAAGGACTTGTAGAAGATTATTTAGATAACTAAGATTTATATTTCTTTTAATACCATTATACCTTTCAATTAACTTAATTAATTTTAATATTTCGTAATTGATTTAAGTTTTTATTGAAAAGGAAAAAAAAGTAAAAAGAGAATAAAACAAATCGTTTTACCCTAATTTTTTTTCACTTTACTCATCTTCTCTGCCGTACCTTCAACAGATATCAATAATGGCGATTTAGTGTGAGTGAAGAATACTAGTTTCTTCCTCGGAAATCATCAATTTTTTCGTCTCTAATCTCGTTTTCATCTTTCTCTGTTCTCAGACACGAATAAACGAATTGGATATTTGTTCTTCCTCTACGGTTTCGTCGGACAGGGTTCTTATTTCTCTACGAGTCTCGTCGGAATACCTTCACACTCTATATCATCAATTTCATCAAAATCTCACGTTTCTAAACACTACGTTTGCGATTACTTCTTTTGATTCTCTTAATCCTTGATCATCGTCGTTGATCTTTTTTTCCTCCCCCTTGTGTTCTATCTCGGTTTGTTATCTTTCGAAATCTTTTGCGTGGATCAATGTGTTTTTGTTCCATTTGGTGCTTCTAGAATACTCATGTACCGTAATGTTTTGCAGATGCGCAGTTTATGTGAAAGATGTTGAATCGTTAGATGAATTGGCTATGTTTGATCAATAGCATCTCTGATCTGCCTGTTTGATGGGCTTTAGTTCTTCTATAACATCTTAACTTAGATTCTGACTGCATTATCAATATTTTTATTATTAGGTTTCTTCAGGTGGCGTATCATCGGCAGAATAACGTGCATGAGTCCTTTTTTTTTAAATAGTCTGTTTATATCTTTTGTTTATTACTCGCATAAATAATATTTTTCTATGAATCTTTGTCGTGTAGTGCATGTGATGTTAAACATGTAATATATTACTGAAATTTTAAATCTTGATGACACTTTGATTGTTTTGTAGCTAGAAGCAGTGAGTACAGTTCAAGATGACTTCGAAAAGAATCAACATGGAGCTTAGGGACCTCCAAAGGGACCCTCCAGTGTCATGTAGTGCCGGTGAGTATGATGGTGTTTTTCAGCGTTTATTATAATCTGTGAGCTTTTTGTTTGGATTCCAAAAAGGCACCACTTTGACACTTGGGTTTGGGTAAGTTGGGATCTTGTATACTTACTAAGGCACACCTATAGTAGCTAAATCTAGCAAACTCAGTAGATTGTGAATGTGTTTTTATGTTACAGTATGTGTTATTTTGGTTCTAATGAAATTGATGATGTGTGTAGGTCCTGTGTATGATGATATGTTCCACTGGCAAGCGACTATTATGGGTCCATCTGATAGCCCTTTCTCTGGAGATGTGTTTCTTGTTTCCATTCACTTCCCACCAAATTACCCCTTCAAGCCACCAAAGGTAACAAAAATTCTGTAATGGCAGTATTTGTCTTGACATTCGTGGATAAACTAATAGATTCTTTAATGTGCAAATGCTAAAGTGCTAAAAGAGATTGATGTTGGTTTTTCCACAGGTTCTTCTGTCGATATAATCATTGCTGACAGATCCAAACCGGTTCCAGAAATAGCTCACACCTACAAGACATACTGTGTCAAGTACGAGAGCACTGCCCGAGGACCCAGAAGTATGCAATGGGATGATGATGATTGTCAATAATAATCGCACCAGTACATTGCGTATTTTCTAAGAATATGAGAAATAAGAATGAAAAAACACTGAGTGTGGCATTTGCTTGGTTGCTTTATTAGTTCTATCATCTTAATCCGTGTGTTGGGTGGTGTACATGAGCTTTATATTGAGACATTTTGAGAGCTTGCAATGCTTTAAAGCCAATAATTGGCTATTATGATTATGATGAGTCGCTCTCTCTCTTGATAGTGTTGAATGAAGAATATAATTCTTGACAGGTAATGTATTCAAGAAGTTAGCAGCTTATTTATCCCTTTTCAAACTGAAAAAGATGGAAAAATGGAAACAGAAAACATTGAGTTCGGTGTTAAGCCACCAGTGAGTTCTGCAACTTTTAGCCACAAAAAAATCTTAAAAATTTACTCTTACTTGTCGATCATTGCTGATAATAATGGGAGGATTCCCTCATTGATTTACCATCTTATAACTAAACTCGACATTATGGTTCACCCCATAATCCTCACACACCATGATCTTAAGCTGCTCCAACAGAGTAGTAGTTTCTAATGCAACCATTCGACCACGCCTTTCTTTGTCTACCACGAAACTCCACTCTTCACTGCAACTAGACATCCATTCACCAGATTTGACATAGATTAGAACCATGTTGTATTGATAGAGAGAAGAGATGATTATGTGGATGAAGAAGAAAGAAACACAAAGAACGAAGAGGAAAAGATCGTGGGAGTGGGAGGAGAAGAAAAACGTGGGAGAAAATATTCTTTGAGAGATTTAGGGTAGATTTAGTTTAGATTTAGGAAACATCTATAACCGAAGATGGAAGTTTCCATATTTTCCGGATTTCCTTAGAATATATATCTAGCTTACGCAGAACACAGTAGAGTAGTTGAGAAATATATTCTTCCTTAAGCGCCATATAAGGTAAAAGGCAGAATAGGTTATGGCACACAATATAGATAAGGTATATCATTGCGTTTTGGTTATATGTCGTTATCAAGCTGTAGGTATCCTGAAGACATCTTTTTTGATTATAACATTTCGAATTATAGCTGTGTTACAATATATAAGAAAGACTAGTTTACGTTGTATACCTTCGATATATCTATGTATAAAACTTAGTATCTGATTTCTAGGCTAAGTAGATAACCAGAATGAATATTCTAACTGCAGCTAGAAGATAAAATAAAATATGATTCCACTTTTTAAAAAAAAAACAATTCAACATATATATTGTCATACTTATGTTTCCAATAGTTTTCATATTTTTTAACATTTTTAAAATTCATTTACTATTTTTCCCATAAAAAATGGTAAAATACATCTAGAATTGTCCAAAGTATCAGAATTCCTATTGTGACAAATAAAAGTTCAAAATGTTTTATTTTTCCAATAGATAAACTTATATACTTTTCTTTCTTCTACAAAATATGGTAGTTCATCAATAAAAATTTAGAAACTTGCGGAAATGACGAGTTTAGATAAAATGGATAAAAGAATATCTCTAATATATATTGATATATTTTCTCTTTAAAATAGATCAACTTTCTAATAGTGGTGGAATTTATTTTAATGTACTCCTTTAAAATATCATTTTATTATATAGTAAAGAAAATAGAAAATTGCTATTTCTTACTCCATTTATAGAATAAGAAATTAGCAATTCCTATTTTAAAGAACAAATAAAACGGAATGAAGTAAAATTGTCTCTAAATGGCTATAGAAACAAATATATATAGATTGGTTAGAGATGCCCTTATAATGATGGGCAAAAACTAAAGACTCGATTTTAACTCTCTCCAAAACAAAAAGAAAAGAGATTATTGCACTTGATGATAAACAAGGAAACATATTTCTTGTCAATGTTGAATACACGTGGATTCCATCTATGTGCGAGAGGTGTGGAAATCTTGGCCACAAAGCGAAGCGGTGTCTTTTGACTTCTAAGCCGGTACATGATACTACACTACAGGCACAAACAAAAGAAGATAGTTGTGATATTCCTGTAGTAGATATTGATGTTATCCTACAAAATGGGAATGCATCAACAATGCCATCGCCACCTGTCCATCCACAGGTCAATGCTAACCTCGTCACCTCTACTGCAGCATCTGATACTCTTGTGATTCAGAATCAGAATCTGAGCAATGACTTCGATGATCAAGCGTTAATTCTCCCCAGCCAGCAACCAGATGTGGTGAATGTTCAAGCCATTACATCGGGCCCCTCAGATCATTCCCACTTCCAACATGAAACAGAAAACAGCCTATTTGGAACTTCATCACCTTCTTCTTCTCACTCTCAACAAGAGAAGTCTGCTACTCCACCTAAGTCGGTAAGCACTTTATCCACATTAGTAGATTCCCAATCTACTACCACTGATACACAGATTATGGAATCTTTTCCATCAGCCATTATCAACAACGAGGCTTTAGAAACTACAGTTGTTGGTCCCTTAACCACGCCACCTATCCATTGTGCTTTTGAGAGTCCTTCTCGTTTTACAGTGCTAGGAGATGTGGATGAAGTTGAAACTGAGCCTTCAAGCTCATTTAACTTGACAAGAGGTGGGAGGGAATCAAAGCCTCCTATCAAATATCAAAGTTTGGAGTGGAAGACTGTTCGAGGGAGAGGTAAGCGTGGTCGCCGCGGGCGAAGCTCCTCTCATTAGATATTGTCTTTTATACCATTGATGGTCTATCTTAACTCTTCCTTGCCTTTGTTATTCTCACTGGTTTGGGATTAAATATGCTCATGAAGATTGTTTCATGAAAACTTTTCCCGACTATAAGACCTTCAATCTTATCATGTAATCGTTTTATTTTAAATTTGAAAGCCTTTAGTCAAAAAAAAAAGAGAATACCTAGTGGAAAACCGCTATGAGTGACATAATGAAATGACAATTATTTTCTAAGTTTTGAAAAATGTTAAAATTTCCGATTGCATGCGCCTTTTATATTATGACCAAAAAAAGAAATTACTCGCAAATATGTTAATACATCTATATACTGATATATCTACGTGTACATGCATGAATATACCCTGTTTAGATAAGAGATCTCTTTAGATAATTGTACAACGTCCGATACAAGAAAGACGAGAACGTGAAAAATACATGAATGATTGGAAGGACTAAAAAAATATATCCCCTCTATTTCAAATGATTTGGTGTTAAAGTTTTTTACATATCAATTAAGAAATTATTAATTTTATTAATTTTGCTTCTTTTTGTATTAACTAAAGCTATTTCGACCAATAAAATGATACTATAAAATATAGTATATGATTGAAACACTAAATAATATCTAAAAAAATAAAACATAATCACTGGAACAAAAATAAAATCTTAAGACATCATTTAAAATGAAACAGAAAATGTTAAAAACGAATAAAATTGTCTTTTTACTCTAAGAAAATAAACCATGATAACTATTATTTTATTATCTTATCGATTTGTGTTATATTTTGAATCTATCCAATTTACGACCAAAAAAATATATTAATTTAGCTTGTTTATTAATTTGTCAAATATTAATTTATAAAGTTTTTTACTGTATGTTAATAATTTTATGTATGTAGGTATAAAAGGGAAGAAAGAACATGTTTTAAAAGAAAAACGAAATCTGACCCCCTAAAAACGAAATTGGAAGATCATTGGATTTGCAGTTCTCTCTCGTGGATTCTTTCCCTTGGACCCTTCCTTCACCTCGATTCCCTTCAAAAGTCACAAATCTTCTCTCTTCATATATAGATATGTTCACATGCATACATTTTTTTTTTTTTTTTGAACTTACACATGCATACATTAATATATCTTTACTTACAACTATCCGTTGATTATAGATCTTCACATGCATATATACTCCAACTAATTTTACATAAAATTTGATAATTTCCTCAATCCTACTAAACATCAATATCAATGCATCGATTGGTGTTGAGTCGAATCTAGTATAAATGGTGTGAGAAACCTTAGTTTGCTGTGGGATATAATCTCCATGGTTTGATGTTCGTAGACGTACGTTATTGTTTTAGGTGTAAAATATTTCAGGTGGGAGTGATCACGTAGTTGAATGTAATTTTCATGTTAGAAGGAAAAAAAAGTATATAAGTTATTAGATAAATTCAAAAGAAAAAACTCTGGCGAGATGGAATAGTTTTTTCGTGATTTATTTTATTTTGGATTTTAGTTTTTGTTTTCAATTGTTAATTAAGGTTTTGTTTTTTTTTTTGAATTTTTTTTTCAGGTTTTGTTGTAGCTAGTTCATTTCTTTACTTTTCTTTTCTTTTCAAACTAGATTTTAGCTTTTTGAAAACAAAGTTGAATGGGAATTTGATCAGTAAGATGGGTAACTAGATCCTTATTTTAACCATTGTCTAAAAATTGATTAGTAAGATGGGTTTTAGCTAATTCATTTTTTGTATTCTTTTAAAAATTTATTAAAAAGAATAACTATTTTTATGAATAAAATAAATCCATACTTATGTTTTCAAACAATTAAAATATTATTTAACATTTGTATATAATACATCAAATGACCACTTAAAATGCGTATATTTTTGTGGTTGTAGTTCTTTGTTATTCAAGAAAATTAAAAACAGTATTTTCTGCGGAGAATTTTGTTTTCTTCTAAAGTTTTGTAGGTTAATTAATTTTGATTTAAAATAGTGAGTGAGGGGTTCTAACAGTACTGTTCAGAAACCCAAGGAATCCACACGGACAATACATTTTAAGCGTGAAGGAAACAAAGAACATACTTGTCGTTCCAAATCCTTATAACTTTCTACGTTACCCATCTTGATTAGGTTTGAAGTTTCAGGTCTCTTGCTAGCTCACTTTCAAAAGGCATTAGAGTCACTATTAGCGAAAATAATCTCGGCTCCATGTACGAAAAAAACCTCAAAATCATTTTAAACTATTATTTTTGTAATCAGTCCGATACTTTGATTCGCTCTTATACCATATATGCGAATTACTATACATATATACTAACCAATTATGTTCAATCAATCATTGGATATACATATGTAGTTTTGTATCAGTGTTAGGTAGGTAACTCCATTGGTTATATCAGGATAGAAGATACGTTAACGTTGGATATAAAAAGCAAATAAACAAATAGTTATAAGTTCTACCGGTAGCTTTTAAAACAAAAAGACAACAAGTAATGATATATACTAAGGTTATAAAAGCAACAAGAACCACCCAACCAACATTAATTTTTATTCTTTTACAGATTGAATATAGCTCCCTCTCTGCTTCTTACTCACACACAATATTTTTAGTTTTTACATATATATATTTATATGCCCCTGTGTGATTTCAATAGCTGTATCAAATTATCAACCTTCTCTCTTTGTAAACACGAAACCTCTCTCTCTCTCTCTTTCTAGTATCATGTCGAAGAAACGAATTGGAATGGTCGAGAAAAGTAACAACAAGAGACAACGAGTGAACCTTGTTCCCGAGTTCTCCATCAACGACCACCATGACGTGCTGGTAGAGATCCTCCGGCGACTAGACGGCCCTTCTCTATGCTCAGCCGCTTGCGTGTGCCGGCTTTGGTCGGCCGTGGCTCGCAACGACTCAATATGGGAAGAGCTCTGTTTCCGACAAGTGTCCCCACGACCTTCACTTTCCATACGCTCCGTTGTATCGGCTCTCGGTGGCTACCGACGTCTCTACTTCCTCTGCATCCGTCCCTTCCTCGCACGACTCCCTAAGATTCTCTGGAGCCAAGACCAGCTTCAGCTCTCACTCTCTCTTTACTGTGTCCACTATTACGAGCGCATTTACGTCGGCGCCGCGCCACCTTCTTCGCTCATGTTCCTTCGAATGCCCGTCAACGTCGTCTGATTAGACTTTTACCGGAACGGCCTATAGTAAACTATTAGTTCCTAATAAGTGTGTATTATTCTTTATCGTATATTATTATTTGCTACGATTTTTTTTTTATTTGCTACGATTTGTTACGGTGTTCCATTTTTTCTTGTCAACACTAAGTTTCATCTTTCATTATAAGATTTATATTAATAAACGTGAGATCTTTTTTTCTTCACTCTCTACGTACTGCCAAATGCCAACGTGTAGCTGTTTTAGTGTTTTGTCTGTTCTGCTTTTTTTTTCTTTTTATAAACAAAAAGTCTAGAGCTCCAAATTCATTAATTCAACTTTTTGTTTTAATGTGAAAAATATATAGAGAATTATATCGTTTCGCTGGAAATTTACTGCTTTTTTAAACTATCCACTCTGTTGTTATATATGAATACAGTATAATTTGTCTAAATGATAAGATTAAACATGGAAACCAAAGTGAGGAGAATACTGGTTAGCCAACAATCTAGAGTAATACTAGATGATATCTACAAACATACGCATACTAGAGTCCAGCGCTTGACATCTTAAAAGCAAGAAATCATAGTCTCAAATTAAAAGCATATAGTGAATAAGACAAGCTAGAAATGGGATGATGAAATGGATATCTTTGTATATGTACTTTTGTTGTTGGAGTATAGATTCGTTAAAAGCGGTCAAGCTAGCTGATGGACCACAAAACACAAAGACATGCAACTTTCTTTGCTAATCCTTATCAAAATGTATTAAAGGCCCATTCAACAACAAAAACAGCCTGCCTTGATTTTGACATTCCCGTATCTACACTGGCCCATATAATTCGTTTTTGTGCTAATTTTACCAACATACAGGAAAAAAAAAAAATCAAAGCGAAACTAAATAAAAATATATACGAATTTTATTGGTACGAGTGAGTTTGAATGTAGCTCCCTCAGTTTCAAAATAATTCATATTTTAGAAGAAAATTGTTGCAAAAAATATATTTTTACATTTTTAATATGTCTTTGGAGTATTATATTAACTTCAAAACGAAATCTTTGTTGGAGTCAATGGTGGGAGTTGTAAGAAAATCAGGAAAAAAATGAAGACTCAAAAGTCAACAAGTCACAGAGATCACCGGCTGGTTCGGTGACCTTTACATAGTAAAGAAACCGGCAGCTGTGTGGAGCGGTTAGAACTTTCAACTATTTCAGTCAATTATTCTTCCCATTTTTCTCCTTAAAAAAATAAAATAAAAAGTAAATTATTCTTCTCCTTACAGGTTGTCTTTGTTCACACTCTCTCCCATCCTCGCTCCTCGGCTACATCTCCCGCCGTCTCTCCCGTTCCGGTGAGTCCTCCTCCTTTTTAGTTTACGCCCGGATCTGTGTTTACTCTCCATCTCTCAGTTTCTTTTTCCCTCGATTATAACAAAGGGAGTTGTTGAAGCTCGATGGTTGTTTGAAAATCGATGCTAGACCAGTCGATATTGAGTTAGCTATAATTGACTTTTTGTTATTTATCTATTTTTGTAACGAATCTGTAATATTCTCCGTTTTTTTTTTTTTTGCGTTTCGGATTTGCTTAATCACATGAGGCGAATAGGTTCGTGTCTTATTTTGATATTAACGTGTCTTGTAATGATGTTATAGAGAAGCCATTTACTCTTGTTCTTGCTTGTCTTAACGACACCAAGAACGTGCTTTTGTCTTTTATTAAAAAAAAAAAAAAAATCCTGTGATTTTCTAGGGATTTTGACTAATAATTTGGGTTAAAGTCAAATTCATAACTAACTATGTGTCTTGATTACATTACTTTTGATGCCAGCCCTTTTTAACTTGTTGGATGGGCACATCATCAGGCTCCAATCACCCTCACCAGATGCTACCTCCACGTCATCAGCTCCGAACCGGAGGAGCTCTAGAAACAACTCTTTCACTCGTCTCACACGACGGCCATGAGCCACGTTCCAACAACAACTCCGACCTCGTCCGCGAGTCTCCAGCCGAGAGCGCCAGCTCTCAAGAAACATGGCCGCTCGCTGATCCTATCGCAGCAAAGAAGACGGCGGTCAAACAAAAGACGGAGCCTGAGGAACAACAACAACAACCCGTGATGCACCACGTCTCCAGCGCAGATAAAGTATCGGTCCGAGACATCGCCAGAGAAAGAGTGGAGCTAGTCGCGGAGAGAATGCACAGATTACCCGACGAGTTTCTCGAGGAGCTGAAGAATGGTCTCAAAGCTGTTCTCGAAGGAAACGTCGAGGAGTTCGTGTTCTTGCAGAAGCTTGTTCAGAGCAGATCCGATTTGAAGAGCTCCGCAACGCTCCTCAGAGCCCACCGTTCCCAGCTTGAGATCCTCGTAGCGATAAACACTGGAATCCAAGCGTTCCTGCACCCGAACATAAGCCTCTCTCAGTCATCTCTCGTGGAGATATTCTTACACAAGAGGTGCAGAAACATACCCTGCCAAAACCAGCTACCAGCCGACGGTTGCCGCTGCGACGTATGCGCCACCAGGAAAGGGTTCTGCAGCCTCTGCATGTGTGTGATCTGCAACAAGTTTGATTTTTCAGTCAACACCTGCCGCTGGATCGGGTGCGACTCGTGTTCCCACTGGACTCATACGGATTGCGCTATAAGAGATGGACAGATCACTGCAAAGAGCGCGTCGGGTCGTTCTGGAGAGATGATGTTCAAGTGCAGGGCGTGTAACCACGCTTCTGAGCTGATTGGGTTTGTTAAAGATGTGTTTCAGCACTGTGCGTCGAACTGGGATAGGGAGTGTTTGGTGAAGGAGCTGGATTTTGTTAGTAGGATCTTCCGAGGAAGCGAGGATCAGAGAGGTAGGAAGCTGTTCTGGAAGTGTGAGGAGGTTATGGATAAGATTAATGGTGGCTTGGCTGAGACAACGGCTGCTAAACTGATATTAATGTTCTTCCAAGGTAAGTGTATGTGTTTTATTATTGGTTTGTATATTTTAACTGATTTAGAAATCCATATAATATTTAAAAATATACAGATTTTAAAATGAGAAATTCTCTAGGATAGGAGTGGGGTTTTGGGTTTAGGATGCCAAATTTTAAAAACTAAAAAAATATTAAAATTTTCAAAATAAAAAAGTCTATTTTGGTCATTTTGTTTTTTGAGTTCTATTTTTGTGACAAAAACTTAAAAATGTCTATTTGGGAGAATTGTCCTTTTTAAATCTAACATATGAATATTAATTAGTATTTACTACAATCCGTCTCTTTGTATTTTTAACAAATAAAATCAAATTCGTTAGTAAATCCGTATGATTGAATAACACGTTATTTGAATTAGAATTTATAAATCATAAAACTAATAACTCATGTGGATTTATGAGTGGATTTAAAAATTACAGAACTAATAACACTAGATTTAGTTGAATTTTCAAATTTACTATAATACATTTATGAATGAACATTACTCTGTGTGTTTAGACTAACGCATTTTTGTTATTACAAACTGAAGAGATCGAGTTAGACTCTGCTATGAGCTTTGAAAACGGAGGTCTGATAGCACCGCAAGATGCGTGCACCCGAATCGCCGAAGTTGTACAAGAGACTCTGAGGAAGATGGAAGTAGTGTCTGAGGAGAAGATGAGGATGTTCAAGAAGGCACGGATGGCTCTCGAGACGTGCGACAGAGAGCTGGAAGACAAGGCCAAAGAAGTAGCGGAGCTCAAAGCGGAGAGGCAGAAGAAGAAGCTTCAGATAGACGAGCTGGAGAGGATCGTGAGGCTGAAGCAAGCGGAAGCAGACATGTTCCAGCTTAAAGCCAACGAAGCTAAGCGGGAAGGCGAGAGGCTGCAGAGGATTATACTAGCGAAAACAGACAAGTCTGAGGAGGAGTACGCGAGTAACTATCTGAAGCAGAGGATGAGCGAGGCTGAGGCGGAGAAGCAGTATCTGTTTGAGAAGATTAAGCTGCAGGAAAGCTCGAGGGTAGCAGCATCACAGAGCAGTGGTGGTGGTGGTGGAGACCCTTCGCAAGTGTTGATGTACTCGAAGATACGTGATCTGCTTCATGGATACAGTCTTTCGCCTATGGTAGATCCTCAGTCAAACGAGCGTCATCCTTTTAGATCCAACCCTTGATGGTTCTTCCTTTATATATATAGTATTCATATCCTAAAACTCCTCGCTCTGTTTTGTAAACAGTGTGTTTGTAGCCTTAATAACTCTATCTACTGCTATTTTCTAGTTTATGACATGTGTTCTCACTTTGTTGATATCAACTTGTTATTCTATTGTGTGGTTTCTTTATTGGTTGATTAGGTGATTTTATGAAACGCAGAGAGACTTTGATTGCAGAAGCAACAAAGTCTGAATTTTATTTTATCTATGTTCTTAAACTCTTACATTGGCTTTGACCTATCTAACTCTTTATATTCGATGATTCTCTGCTTACACCTGCAGAAGAAGAAATTGCTAGCAACAAATAATTCATGGCTCACCAAACTCGTTTCTTTTTCTACACGACAGTATTTGTTTTTTTCTTATCTTAAGTTTGAAAAAAATGTCTATTAGTGATTGTTCGCATGTGTGGTAAGCTTGTTCACATATGCTCGGGTGGCAGGAACCATCATTCCTATTTGTACTCAAAGAGAGAAACCAAAAGTTTACATACTCTCTCTTGGGTTTTGAACCAGGGGAACACCTTTCAGTTTAATCTACATAAAATGGCTCACTTGTCGAATCATACTTTTTATCCTTTATCTAGTAGATTCAATATTTTGTTGATAAAAAAAATGATTATTTACACTTTTACGGCAACAAAGATGATAAAATTGGTGCATATATTTTAGTTATTTATAATCTGAGAACTAAATGTATTATTTCTATTAAGTGGGCACTAGGAAGACCATTGTTCTAAAAATCAGTTTAGACATTTAAAAAATCGGTATAGTCACCTATCTCAACTATACTCCTTTATAAAACCCATAATTATTACCTAGTGATTTCTTAAACATCGAGGAAGACTGCAGAATTTCTGCATTTCATCACCAAAAAAAGTTTTGGTTTGGAGATGGTGTGAAAGTAGTTGAAGACACGGTTGATAGAATTAAGCCATGAAAAGAACAAGGAATGCAAAAAGATTTAGCATTAGATTTTTTTGCACAAAAAAAAAATTAGCATTAGAATTTATTTTAGTTCACAAGTCATGTAAATACAGATTCACATCGCATAAATTGTCAATGTATCCTTCTTTGTATGAAGATACAAAAGGACAGATTTGATGTATATAAGTTTAGAAAAAGTAACACCTACGTGTTAGAATGGGAGGGTTGTTAAAAAGAAAAGATTAAAGAACAGCAAGGGGGTTTTGTTGTGGGGTCCAAATGACACAACATTCACTTCACTTAACAAAAAGAGAGTAAAGGTAAAAAAAGAAAGCAAATCTTCTTTTTTTTTTGAGCAACGAAAGCTATTCTATAATTTCTTACTGCTTGGGATTCTGATTCAATTATATCTTGTTGCTTTGCGAAAGTGAATCTACCCCTACCTGACATTCTGACGTGCTATTCAAAAAAAAAAAAGATTGGAGTAATTTAGGATTTAGTTGCAAAGTCTGCAACTTGTATTTCGGTTTAATATGCTAGTTTATTCATAACCTACAATTTATTTAGGATTAATTTACTGAATAACCAAATTTTGAATGGAAATTAAAAATATGGCAATGATTTTGACATAATTAAGTTACTAATATTTGACTTTCATTTCATCCGGTTATGTTCTCGTTCTTTTCAAATAGCAGGTAAAGAGGAAAAAAGCAGATGACGTTGCGATTGTAGGTATGGATAGGATTAAAGCCTCATATTTACTATTACATCACATGATCTATCCAAATGATACACTTATTTACCACATACATATGCACTATAGGAAATAAAATAGATGATTAAAAATTGTTGGTGTCAGATAAGGAATGACACGGATCCATGCTATATGAAACAATACATAATGTGTTTCAAAGAATCTGGAATGCACAAATACATATTTTGAAAAAAATTTAATGTTCTATTTCACATCGTTGAAATAGTATTGGACTCCAGTCTGATCCACAACCTATGAATACTAAATGTTACTCTAACCCCAACCAAACCCTTAAATACTAAACCCTAAACACTAATGACTAAACCTTAAATCCAAACATAAATTAATATATATATATATATATATATTTATTTATAATAGTTCAGATAAAATCAACATCTAAAAATATATTTTGAAAGTCTGATTGTTCTATTCCATATTGTCCAAGTAGTATAGTACTTCAATTCGATCCAAAACCAATGAATACTAAATGTTATTTCTAACCCGATCCCAATCCTTAAATACTAAACCTTAAACCCTAATCAATAAACCCTAAATCCTAATCACTAAACTCCTAAACCCAAATATAAACTATAATATATATTTATAATATTTTAGATGCAATCAATATCTGAAAAATAGAAGACTATATCCAAATAATATAGTAACCTTACATAAATAGTTACACTAAATAACAACCAAAATCAACATTGGTACAACGATAGATCCAGTCTGTGTTATATGATTCAAAATTGAAAAGTATGAGATAAAAGACATGGTTGTGGAAATAATTGATCTGAGAGGAAGAAAGAAAAACAAATAGTAGATACGATAGAAAATAGTAAATAGTTTCGTCGGTAGTTTTAAGGGGTATTTTGGCAAATAATATAAAAAATATATTAAATATCATGGTCAACTTATTTTTTAGCTAGATAGTGAATTATAATTTGTTTGGTAGTCATACAATCCAATTTCCCGTTTATTTATGTCATCACGTTAGTTAGCAAAAAAAAATGTCATCACGTCATTTTTTTTTGAACATTCATCACGTCATTTGTTGATTCTATAAAAGATTATCTATCAATTATTTTCAGCTTTAAATTTTTAGTTTATAAAAATACTAAGAAGTAAATAATGCTTTAAGTTAAACATACAATGATGGCTGTTCATATTTGACCACTTTATACTACTAGTATATATTTTTTGTATTTTTCCTTATGATCCAACATGCTTCCGAACATGGATATATCAGTTCTGACTGAACGCTTCGGTTGGATCATCAAAATGGTATCCTAAAATTTGAACAAAACTAATTATAAAACTTTAAACTTATTACAAACGTTTGGAAGTGATCAAAATCAACATAGCTGTGTTTTCAACAGTCGTGTGTGGCATGGAATCACATCATTTGAATTCTAACATTGTAGTCTTTCTCTACGCGGTCAAGATGCTAGACTTTGATTTTCTATGGACTATGGTATTCTCCTCTTGTTTTGTTTTTTCCTCTTTTCTGTATATTCTTGAATTAAAAATAATAATGTTTTTCATATATTTTCCTTATAATATAGATTCGAATACTGAAAGTTGAAAAAACGGATCGAGACAAATATTGGACTGGGGACATGTATCTTAAATATAATTGTTGTGGTGGTGGTCAAGACATGTTTGAGTGGTATAACCGTTAATAACACGCCTGATTGAGATTCTTTTCTCTCTCTGGTAATAAGAGTGACTTCTGTTTTAAAGTCACATGTGCCTTGTCTCCGACAGTTTTATCTCTCTTCTCGCTCCTTGGCTCTGGTTCACATGGTACTTCAATAAGATTCACTAACTTTAAGGTGTTTCATCTCAGAAGAGTCAGGTGGGTACTTCTAAGATTATTTTCTTTTTCTTCACACGAGCAATTCTGTTTGATCTTGAACTCCTCCGGTCACACATAAGATTATAAACCCTCTCTCTCTCTGTCTTGATACTGTCTGCTCAAGTAATCTAGCCACCGACCAAAAAGGTATGAATTTGCTGCTCTGTTGAGTTCTTGATCTCTGTTTTTTATGAGTGGCTACAGTATTGTTAAGTAGATTTGATTTGTTTATTAGATATTCTTCAATTAATTGAATTATATTTTTTTCCCTTATTAGGTTCCTTGCAAATAGAGGGATCTTGTGGTTATGTGTTACAAAACTATATGTTAAGACTTGAGACAATTCAAGTCTTGACATGAGCTAGAGCTTCTCTTGAATAACGATTTTTGATTATTTCTACTTGTAGTATTGCAGATTATTACAAGGTGTGAATCACACAAGTGGCAAGAAATGTACAAGCATCCAAGACAAGGGATTGAAGCTTACTCTTTACCTCCTTTTGAGGCCAACTCTGTTGGGAAGCTTAGATACATACCGGTTAACAACTCCCGTAAACGGTATTGCATGCTCGAGCCATCATCATCATCACCTGACTCTACGGTTTTGGTATCAAACAACAACAACAACTCGACACATGAGGATACGTCCGCCTCTTGTGTGACCGACGACTTTAATGACAAGATTAAGGAACTTGAAACAGCGATGATGGGACCAGACTGCTTAGACTTAGCCCTTTATTACAATGACTCATTTGTATCAACGCCATGTCAAGTGACTAATAGCTGGAGATCAACTCTAGAGGCCGTCTCTAGACGCGACCTAAGAGCTGATCTTGTTTCATGTGCCAAAGCTATGTCTGAAAACGATCTTATGATGGCAAATTCAATGATGGAGAAGCTGCGTCTAATGGTTTCTGTTTCAGGCGAGCCTATCCAACGGTTAGGAGCTTACTTACTAGAAGGCCTAGTGGCTCAGCTAGCTTCATCAGGTAGTTCCATATACAAATCACTTAATAGGTGTCCTGAACCGGCAAGCAACGAGCTTCTCTCCTACATGCACATCCTCTACGAGGTTTGCCCTTACTTCAAGTTCGGATACATGTCAGCAAATGGTGCCATTGCTGAAGCCATGAAGAATGAAAACAGAGTTCATATTATCGATTTCCAAATCGGTCAAGGGAGTCAATGGGTTACTCTTATCCAGGCTTTTGCGGAGAGGCCCGGTGGGCCTCCTTGGATACGTATAACGGGTATTGATGATATGGCTTCAGCGTATGCGCGTGGAGGTGGGTTGAGTATTGTGGGAAATAGACTTGCTAAGCTTGCTAAGAAGTTTAACGTTCCATTTGAGTTCAACTCGGTGTCGGTGTCGGTGTCAGTGGCTGAAGTTAAACCTAACAACCTTGGAGTCCGATCAGGGGAAGCTCTAGCCGTTAACTTTGCCTTTGTGCTTCATCATATGCCTGACGAAAGCGTTAGCACAGAGAATCACCGGTACATATTTTTGTTTTTTTTTTGTTTTGAAACTTGTTAAAACATAATACTTATATGCTTGGGTGTTTACTTTGCCTTGACTCAGGGCCAGCTCAAAAGTTTCATGAGTCCTAGAGCAAAAATTAATTTAGAACCATAAAAATAATATTTATTTTAAGTTTTTATTAAATGTTTTCAAAAGAATATCATAAATAAATTTTAATAAAATGTATTTTGAAAACAAAATTATTTTTATATATTTTAGACCTTTTTATTAACTTTTTTTGTCTAAAAGTGGAGGAACATAAGATTAGATCCGGCCGGTTGCACCGTTTGTCCCTGCCTGACTGAGTATGTATATTTTTACAGGGACCGGTTACTGAGAATGGTTAAGGGCTTATCTCCCAAAGTGGTGACTCTAGTGGAGCAAGAATCAAACACAAACACGGCTGCTTTCTTCCCAAGGTTCATGGAGACAATGGATTACTATGACGCTATGTTCGAGTCGATTGATGTAACACTTCCAAGGAATCACAAACAAAGGATTAATGTGGAGCAGCATTGTCTTGCAAGAGATGTTGTGAACATCATTGCATGCGAAGGAGCTGATCGGGTGGAGCGGCACGAACTCCTAGGGAAATGGAGGTTACGGTTTGGTATGGCGGGTTTCACTCCTTACCCGTTGAGTCCCCTGGTGAATTCTACTATTAAAAGGCTGCTCAGGAACTATTCGGACAAGTATAGGCTTGAAGAAAGAGATGGAGCCTTGTATCTTGGTTGGATGAAACGAGATTTGGTTGCCTCATGTGCATGGAAATGATACGAAGAACGAACACATATACATATATTGTACTTTCAGTTAAAGTGGTTTCTACATGTAGGCAAATTTAGTCACTCATTTGAATCTTCAAAAAAATAGAGATTCTTATGTCTAGTATTCGAGACCAATGTAGATGAACAACAATGAGGACCGGCTCTAAAATTTATTAGACTTGAAAGAATTATGATTTGGAAACATGATGATCCATGCATATATTTTGGTATGGCTTAGAGGCATATAAACTATATACATATTAACAATTTAACACTGATGCCATCCGCATAAAAAAATCTTTAACCAATTATTCTCACCATTATCATTAATAAAAGTTTTTCAAAACTTATTCATCTTGCATAAACGACTAACAATAATCACCCAAAATAATAACTACCCAAATAAGAAAACAAAGAAGTCTTGCAAATACCAAGTCTAAACTCTTCTGATTGCTTTGCGCCGGAAAGAACAATCAAACGTGCAAAACAACGTAAACATTTAGACAAAAAAATCAACAACTAAAAGGCTTCCTACGACTTATTCATCTCGCATAAGGAACTAACAAAAATAAGAAAACAAAAGAAGTAATGCAAACAGTCATAGGTTCAAAGATGACCAAAAGAATGAAGGTGTGAATTATGTCCATTCTCTAGAATTTACACCATTTACAAAAAATAACTTTTTACATATGAATTCTTTATAATTTATTTAATGTTTAAGAAATTATTGAACAAATTTACTTTTTTTTAATCAAATTTGGGGGGAAATTTGGGAAAATAATAAGTAACAAGTTTTCCTTGTTTCAGTTCTTTTACTCAATTTCTTTTTTTCCTTATCATTTCTATTCTTCTATTAAGGGATCCGATACAGCCATTGTGGGAGAACAAAAGGGAGAAAGTATGCTTGTTTGATGATGTGATTTATAATTATCGGGCTTTTGACAGAAACCATAGCTCTCGGGTCGTTAAGGGAAATCATAATGTGACCGTCGCTTGTATGTTCAAACTGATTGTGGATCACAAACTTACCGTTGTGTAAATTAATATATAGCAAGCTTTCTTGTTCCGTGCTCCAAAAGTAGGCTGTTTTCGCATCAAAGGGGTCTATCGTTATCGGAAGATAGTCGAAACCGGTCAAGATAGAACCTGGGGAGGTTTTAGATATTAGTTGCCATCCCTCGCTACGAAGCCTCCATACACACAACTTATCTTCTAGGCTTCCATCCAGTTTGGTTATGTTCATATACATGAGAAACCCTTGACAAGGTGTGCAAGTTCTTTTAAATTTGGTAGTTTTCTCTAAGTCAGGAAAAGGCGAAACGCGACATCGATTAGAACCCCTGCCAGTAGCATAGAAATCCATGGATAATACAACTTCTTGATTGTCATTGTTCAGGGCGAGCCAGTGAAGATTACCGTTCAAGCTAATTGAAAGAAGAGAAATATTATAGTTGACAACGGAAGTTTCCAGACTCGACATGCCTGTCTCAGATGAATATATCAGACAACTTAACTCCGTGTCGTTCCACTTTTTATGAAAGGCAACAACTTTGTAACCCAAAAGGTGGCCGTGCTCAGTTCGTGTGACAAGTCCCCATTCCCAGCAATATTTGTTCATTTCAATACCTATAGGACGAGGATCAAGAAAGATTTCTACGCATTCCCGTGAAACGGGGTTAGCCAAGTAGAGGACTCCCTTCTCGATGTCGGTTGACTCTGTATGGATCAAAATCAACCCAGCATCGGAGTAAGCCACCACATTGAAGTGTCGGTTTTTGTGCTTATCGTACTTGTCGAATAGGAGAGACTTGATGAAAGAATTCAAAGGTCGATTCAGTCCCCAAGTGTCGCATTCATAGTCAGCCACCATATCTGCGGTCATACTATAGTACATGAGCGACCATGAAGAAGAGGGAGAGTTTTGGTGGACGGACATGAAAAGGTTACGAAAAAACGGAGACTCTAGGATTGATTTCCACTGCTTGCAAACAAGTTTGAAACATGTGAAGATCTTAATCGGTAATCTCGCAAGTACCATCGTCCATAGATCATCTGTCAAGGATTCCATCTTCCTCTTTTCTCTTCTGAGTTGCACTTTTACTATTAGGGTTTTCCTCTGTTGCTATGAATTTTTGTAAATCATCATCAAATTTATAGGAGTTTCCTTGTTTAAATGGGGGAGATATCATTAGATCTTCTATTAATATCTTTTTAGCTCAGATCCTGAAAAGAGATTTGATGACAAATAGATAAAAAGTAAATAATAAAGATTAAATGAGCATCTATAATTAATTTAAGAATATTAGCTAATAGTTTATGACCAGAAACTACTAAACTAAAGTTCTCAAGCTTGAAATAATCACTTAAACTTTAATTATTATTTTTGTTACATTATTTTGAGAATCTGATCTTTTAGATTCTATTAATATGTAATTCTTAAATGAGATTTTAATAAAACTTTAAATAAGAAACTATTCTCATATTCTTTCTAAATTTTAATATTTTTAAAAAATATCCACTAAAAAATTTATACATGTTTTCATACATATATTTTTTTTTTTTTTTTGTAACACAAACTTTGGTAGAAGGGGGATTAGATGCCATTGTTTAATACAATAGAGGATTCCCTAAATAAGGCTTGCTTAGCTAAAAGGCATCAGCATCCTTATTTTTACTACGGTGAATCCAAGCAAAAGAAATAACTCAAAGCTAAGAGCTAGTGCTGCGATATCAGAGGAGATCCCATGCAATTCTGCATTTGTAGATACTTTGAATGGAGTCTGAGAACACCTGGAGTCTTCGAATCCCTGCGGAGATGCTGAAGCTGAGAGCTTCCCGAAGGGCGAGCCCCTCAGCAACTAATGGTGATCCAACAAAATGGCAGTGTGCCAATTTTGACGTTTGTTGGTCCTTGTCTTCAATTGTCCATCCCAGTCCTGCTAACTTCAGGTCGCCTCTCCAGGCCGCATCTGATCTCAATGTTGCCGTATCCGGTTGTCTAGCTGGTGTCCTGTGTGTGCCTGATTTCGGAGGAGCGGAGTCCCGCGTTTGTTCGTTTAGCCATTCTCTGGCTGTTGAGATGGCGTTGGTGATCACATCTTCAGGTGAGCTGCTCTTTTTTTCAAATGTCAGCTTGTTCCTTGCAGTCCACGAAGACCATAAGATCCATGGAACTAGTGGCCCTGTAGCAATTCCCGTAGGAGGGAGACAAATCAAACCACAAAGCGCAGGCCAAACAGAGTCCAAATCTATCATTCCTCTTAGTGTCAATGCAGTCAGTAAAAGGGGTGAGTTTCCAGACTTGTTGTGCAAAGTCGCAGTGAAGAAACAGATGAGTGATAGATTCAGTTTGATTACAGCGCTTACATTCCAAGGCAGAGGGTATATTTCGAGAAGCTAGCCTATCTCCCACTGGCAACGCTCCTTGGAAGATCTTCCATAGGAACACTTTCACTTTCGGTGCTAAGTTCATCTTCTAGATACCTCCATACCAGTCGAAATTTTCTTGCTGCGGAGTCGGTGTCGGGAGGCTGTCTTTTATTGCCGTGTGGTATCCTGATTTAGTCGTGTACTCCCCGGTCTTGTTGCCTAGCCAGATTAGTTTGTCCGCAGCTCCAGTTTTGTTGGGTTTAAGCAGAAGGATTCTTTCTTCTTCCTGAGGAAAGTAGAGTTGAATAGCTTCTCTGTTCCAGTCCGAGCCGTCAGGGAGGAGGAGGTCTGCCACGGTGAGGGTGCTCTGGTTCTCCGGCATAGGTCCCATTGGTCGTATTTTCTCGGTTAGGCTGAGCCATGGGCCAGTCCAAGCATTGATAGAAACTCCATTTCCTACTGCCCATCCAGAGTTACTTGTGATGAGGTCTCTTCCGATCAACACACCTCTCCATCCGTGCGACTCAGCTGCTCTGTGTTGTACTTGCAAGAACGTTGAGTCCCTACAATACTTGCCGGTTAAAACTCTGCTCATTAAACATGTCGGGTTATGAATAATTCTCCAGCTGAGCTTTGCGAGGAAAGCTTCGTTATAGCTTTGAAAATCACGGAAGCCCAGTCCTCCGCATCCCTTCGGTTGCGTCATCTTTGACCAAGAGATCTATACCATCTTCCTGCTGCCATCGTTACCGTCCCACCAGAATCTGGTAACTACTGATTGGATCCGCTTGCAAAGGGAGACCGGAAGCTTGAAACAGTTCATAGCGTGTGACGGAATTGGCGTTAGAACACCTGCAGCATTACCATTTTCAAACATCTTATTATCAACATTTGTAATATATAAAATTAAAAATATAAAATTTTAATAAATATTTGTTACCTTTTCCATGTAATATACGATTTGTTTGGTTAACATTATGTTTAATTTAGGGCATGGTCAGAAATGGATAAATTTAGAGATTTTTTTTCTAATCTTGGTCAGACAAGGTCTATTCATGGAAAATGTAGCATCTGAGCTTCCTTAGAGCATGATTATTGGAGGGTTCTTAGAGTGGAGTTCTTATCGGAATATAAGAACCCGTCTCTTAACTTTTAACTAAAAAAACTAAGAACCGGCTCTTAAATAAGAGTTTTAAGAGCCGGTTCTTAACTTTTTTAGTTAAAAGTTAAGAGACGGGTTCTTATATTCCGCTAAGAACCCCACCTTAAGAACCCCTCAATAATCATGCTCTTAGTTCTGCAACTTGTTTGATTTCTTTGTGATTGAATATCGTAACAGTAATATATATTTTAAGTAACCAGGTTCTTCATTTATGTCCGCTAAGGACTACTATGAACTTCTTGGAGTGAGCAAGAATGCCACAGAAAGTGAAAAAGGCTTATGTGGCAATATCAGATAACCTTGGATCATCTTCTTAATTGATATATCAGTCAGGCATGGTTGATAACTTGATATATTTATATTGCGTTATGATTAGTGAAAGTATTGTTTGGGTATTCTACAATGCTGGAAGATAAAGAAGAAACTTATGCATGCTCATGCCGGTTTTTGCTTCTCAAAGCTTATAGATACGTTTCATCTTTTACATAAGCAGCTTACATACAAAGCAGAAACGTTATGCATACAGTTATGCATAATATAAGATGGTATTCATGTGTGTTGGCTGTATATATATTTCTTGTGTGGACCAGTTACTGAGAATGGTGAAGAGCCTATCTCCCAAAGTGGCAACTATAGTGGAGCAAGAATCAAACACAAACACGTCTGCTTTCTTACCAAGGTTCAGGTAGACAATGGATTACTATGACGCCATGTTCGAGTCTGATATTGATGTTATCCTACAAAATGGGAATGCATCAACAACGCCATCGCCACCTGTCCATCCACAGGTCAATGCTAACCTCGTCACCTCTACTGCAGCATCTGATACTCTTGTGATTCAGAATCAGAATCTGAGCAATGACTTCGATGATCAAGCGTTAATTCTCCCCAGCCAGCAACCAGATGTGGTGAATGTTCAAGCCATTACATCGGGCCCCTCAGATCATTCCCACTTCCAACATGAAACAGAAAACAGCCTATTTGGAACTTCATCACCTTCTTCTTCTCACTCTCAACAAGAGAAGTCTGCTACTCCACCTAAGTCGGTAAGCACTTTATCCACATTAGTAGATTCCCAATCTACTACCACTGATACACAGATTATGGAATCTTTTCCATCAGCCATTATCAACAACGAGGCTTTAGAAACTTCAGTTGTTGGTCCCTTAACCACGCCACCTATCCATTGTGCTTTTGAGAGTCCTTCTCGTTTTACAGTGCTAGGAGATGTGGATGAAGTTGAAACTGAGCCTTCAAGCTCATTTAACTTGACAAGAGGTGGGAGGGAATCAAAGCCTCCTATCAAATATCAAAGTTTGGAGTGGAAGACTGTTCGAGGGAGAGGTAAGCGTGGTCGCCGCGGGCGAAGCTCCTCTCATTAGATATTGTCTTTTATACCATTGATGGTCTATCTTAACTCTTCCTTGCCTTTGTTATTCTCACTGGTTTGGGATTAAATATGCTCATGAAGATTGTTTCATGAAAACTTTTCCCGACTATAAGACCTTCAGTCTTATCATGTAATCGTTTTATTTTAAATTTGAAAGCCTTTAGTCAAAAAAAAAAATGTTCGAGTCGATTGATGTGACACTCCCGAGGAATCACAAACAAAGGATTAATGTGGAGCAGCATTGTCTAGCAAGAGATGTTGTGAATATCATCGCATGCGAAGGAGCTGATCGGGTGGAGCGGCACGAGCTCCTAGGGAAATGGAGGTCACGGTTTTGTATGGCGGGTTTCACTCCTTACCCGTTGAGTCCCCTGGTGAATTCTACTATTAAAACTCTGCTCAGGAACTATTCAGACAAGTATAGGCTTGAAGAAAGAGATGGAGCCTTGTATATCTTGGTTGGATGAAACGAGATTTGGTTGCCTCATGTGCATGGAAATGATACGAAGAACGAACATATACATATGTTGTACTTCTAGTTAAAGTGGTTTCTGCATGTAGGCAAACTTATTATAGTCGCTCAATTGAATCTTCAAAACAATAGAGATTCTTATGTCTAGTATTCGAGACCAGTGTAGCTTATGGACCGGCTCTAAAATTTATTAGACTCGAAAGAATTATGATTTGGAAACATGATGATCCATGCATATATTTTGTTATGGCTTGGAGGCCATATAAACTATATACATATTAACAATTTAACACTAATGCCATCCGCATAAAAAAATCTTTAATCAAATATTCTCACCACATATGAAAGTTTTTCAAAACTTATTCATCTTGCACAAACGACTAACAATAATCACCCAAAATAATAACTACCGGAATAAGAAAACAAATAAGTCTTGCAAATGCCAAGTCTAAACTCTTCTGAATGAAGAAGACGATATGTGTTTGTTAACGTTATATTCTTATCTTATTCTCATTACATATATAAAAAAAGGACGCAAGTTCTAGTGCTCCATCAGTTCGGATTGCAGTCACTACTCATCGATGTAGTGTTGCAGTTGTTTGGGATCCGATACAGCCATTGTGGGAGAACGAACGGGACAAACTGTTTTCGTTCGATGATGTATGTCCTTTCTATCTCGCTACTGAGGGATATCATAGCTTTCGGGTCGTTAACGGGAATCATAATGGGACCGTTGCTTCTACCTTCCAAACGATTGTGGATCACAAACTTACCGTTGTGTAAGTTAATATATAGCAATTTTTCTTTTTCCGGGCTCCAAAAGTAGGCTGTTTTCACATCCAAAGGGTTTATCATCAGCGGTAAATAGTCGAGACCGGTCAAGGTAAAATCTGGGGAGATTTCAGATATTAGTTGCCATCCCTCGCTCTGTAGCCTCCACAAACATAACTTGCGTCCATCCACTATGTTCATATACACGAGAAACCCTTGACAAGTTGTACAAGCTCTTGTGAATTTGGTAGTTTTCTCCAAGTCAGGGAAAGGTGTAACACGGCATCGAACAGAACCTGTGCTAGTAGCATAGGTATCCATGGATAATACAACTTCTTGATGGTCCTTGTTCTGGCTAAGCCAGTGAAGATTACCGTTCAAGCTAATCGGATACCCTAAACAACGATAGTATAAAGAGTAAGGAAGATGTAAAGTTTCGAGACTCCACAAGCCTGTCTCAGATGAATATATAAGACAACTTAACTTCGAATCTCCCCACTTGTTATCAAAGAGGACAATCTTGTAACCCAAAAGGTAGCCGTTCTCAGTTCGCGTGACAAGTCCCCATTCCCAGCTATATTCTTTCATTTCAAACCCTATAGGAAGGGTATCAAGAATGATTTCTACGCATTCCCGTGAAACCGGGTTAGCCACGTAGAGGGATCCCTTCTCCATGACGGTTGACTTTATATGGATCAAAATCAGCCCAACATCGGAGTAAGCCCTGACTCTGACTCGTCCGTGTATGGACTTCTGGTACTTGTCGGACAAGAAAGAGTCGATGAAAGAGCCCAAAGATCGCTTAAGTCCCCATGTATCACATTGGTAGTGACCCACCATCTCTGAGGTAATACAATAGCTGCACATGAGCGACCATGAAGAAGAGGGCGAGATTTGGTGGACGAATATAAAAAGATCCCGGAAAAAGGGAGACTCTACGATTGATTTCCACTGCTTGCAAACAAGTTTGAAACCTGTGAAGATCTTAATCGGTAATCTCGCAAGTACCATCGCCCATAGATCATCTGTCATGGAATCCATCTTTCCTATTTTCTTTGTTTTAGTTGCACTTTGACGATTAGGGTTTTTTTGCTATTTTAGTGATTTATTATATAGGGAATCATCTTTTTTTTTTTTTTTTTTTGACGTCACAGGGAATCATCTTATTAGTGAACCTTCTCGACATGTAATAGAGTCTTAAATATAATACAATTTGAAAACTTTATGTTAAATTAGCTTCTCTATTTTTGAAGATATATAGAGGAAGGACCTTAATATATTAAAAACATATTAAATTTTAATAATAAATATACATGATTATAAATATACAAATTTCAGATTTTCTAATTTTCAATATTACCTTTTACCTAAAGTGATATCAGCATAACATTAAGTCTATTAACATTATCACGTAAACATCTTGATGTATAATTTATATGCATATTTGAGTTATTTTTTTTAACAATGAATTATTATGATATTACAATTATGATATGAGAAAGATTATTCGACAACTGATAATACTACCTGTTTTATGAAGACTTATGGCTAACTGCATCACCTGAACCGTCTGGGTGTAGAAGCCTAAATTCAAGCAAATGCAAAATTTGTAACTAACATTGATACAAATTTAGAATGTGGTTACAAATGTTAAAATAACGCTAAATATTTTAGGCTTCAGTATATAAAACATTTACCAAAACCTCAATATTTTCGTACGGTTTAACACATAGATTTTGAGAAAATTTCAAATTTTTTGACAATATTGTTTAATGCATAGTTGTGTCCTTTACTAACATATGATGATTTTCAAAGAGGTTTGGAGCATTTGTTGTTTCCGTTTTTCAAGAAAATAGCGATTCTATAGTAGTTATTCCACATATTTAGGGAGTTTTATGAAATTTTACTAAATTAATTGATAAAAAAAGATTATAAAGATTCTCATATACCATGAAAGAGAGTTTAAAATACATTAACTTAGAAAGTGGTTAGAAATTTTAAAACAACACTAAAAAGTTTAGGCTTCAGTATATAGAGCGTTTACCGTAAAACTCAATATTTTTGGGTTTATACCATTGTTCTAAAAATCAGTCTAGGTTGCGCCAATGCGCCCGCCTAATCGGATTTTCGGTAAATAGGATCTAATCAAGAAAGTTTAAATTTTCTAGAATTTTTTTTTTAAGCACCCGCCTAGTCAATAATCTTATATAAATCGCATAACTACCACCTAGCGATTTCTTGAACATTGGTTTATACATAGATTTTGAAAAAAATTAAAAATATTGTTTTAATTCATAGTTGCATCATAAACTTACATATGATGATGGTCAAAGAGGCTTGGAACCTTTGTTGTCTATGTTTCTGTAGAAAATAATGATTTTATAATGGTTAGTCCACTAATTTAGGGATTACATAAAGTTTTACAAAATTAATTGATATAAAATTAGAAAGATGTCCATGTACAATGAAAGAGAGTTTAAATAACATTGATACAAATTTAGAATGTGGTTAAAATTTTTAAAATAACACTAAAGATTATAGGCTCCAGTGTATAAAGCATTTACCAAAAACTCAATATTTTCGTAGGGGTTACACATAGATTTTGAGAAAATTTCAAAAAATTTGACAATATTGTTTTAATGTATAGTTGCATCTTTCACTAACATATGTTGATGTTCAAAGAAGTCTGGAGCCTTTGTTGTTTCTGTTTTTCAAAAAAACGGCGATTGTACAATGGTTATTCCACCTATTTAGGAAGTATTATGAAGTTTTACTAAATAAATTGATAAAAAATTATAAAAATTTCCATATACAATGAAAGAGAGTTTAACATACATTAATACAAATGTATAATGTGGTTAGAAATTTTAAAACAACACTAAAACGTTAGGCCTCAGTATATAGAGCGTTTAACGTAAAACTCAATATTTCGTATGAGTTTATACCTAGATTTTGAAAAAATTCAAAATATAAAAATATTGTAATACATAGTTTCATCATAAACTAACATATGATGATGGTCAAAGAGGTTTGGAACCTTTGTTGTCTATGTTTCTCTAGGAAATAACGATTTTATAATGATTAATCCACTAATTTAGGGATTACATGAAATTTTACAAATTTAATTGATATAAAATTAGAAAGATGCCCAAGTAACATGAAAGAGAGTTTAAATTACATTGATACAAATTTAGAATGTGGTTACAAATTTTAAAATAACACTAATGATTATAGGCTTCAGTATATAAAGAATTTACCAAAAACTCAATATTTTCGCAGGGGACACATAGAGTTTTGAGAAAATTTCATAAAAATTTGACAATATTGTTTTAATGCATAATTGCATCTTTCACTAACATATGATGATGTTCAAAGAGGTTTGAAGCCTTCGTTGTCTCCGCTTTTCAAGAAAATGGTGATTCTACAGTGGTTATTCCACCTATTTAAGGAGTATTATGAAGTTTTACTAAATAAATTGATAAAAACTTATAAAGATTCTAATTTACCATGAAAGAGAGTTTAACATACATTAATACAAATGTATAACGTGGTTAAATTTTTTAAAACAACACTAAAAAATTCATGCTTCAGTATATAGAGCGTTTAACGTAAAACTCAATATTTCGTATGAGTTTATACATAGATTTTGAAAAATTTCAAACATATAACAATATTATTTTAATGCATAGTTGCATTATAAACTAACATATGATGATGGTCAAAGAGGCTTGGAACCTTTGTTGTCTATGTTTCTCTAGAAAATAATGATTTTATAATGGTTAGTCCACTAATTTAGGGATTACATGAAGTTTTATAAAATTAATTGATATAAAATTAGAAATATGGCCATGTAACATGAAAGAGAGTTTAAATAATATTGATACAAATTTAGAATGTGGTTACATATTTTAAAGTACCGCTAAAGATTATAGTTTTCAATACATAAAGCATATACCAAAAACTCAATATTTTCGTAGGGGTTAGTGAACACATAGATTTTGAGAAATTTTTTTAAAAAATTAACAATATTGTTTTAATGCATATTTGCATCCTTTACTAAATATGATGATGTTCAAAGAGGTTTGAAACATTTGTTTTCTCCGTTTTTCAAGAAAATAGTGATTCTATAGTAGTTATTCCACATATTTAGAGAGTATTGTGAAGTTTTACTATATTAATTGATAAACAATTATAAAGATCCCATATACCATGAAAGAGAGTTTAACATACATTAATACAAATTGATAATGTGGTTAGAAATTTCAAAACAACACTAAAAAATTCAGGCTTCAGTATATAGAGCGTTTAACGTAAAACTCAATATTTCGTTTGGGTTTATACATAGATTTTGTAAGAATTTAAAAATATAAAAATATTGTTTTAATGCATAGTTGCATCATAAAATAACATATGATGATGGTCAAAGAGGCTTGAAACCTTTGTTGTCTATGTTTCTCAACAAAATAACGATTTTATAATGGTTAGTCCACTAATTTGGGGATTAAATGAAGTTTTATAAAATTAATTGATATAAAATTAGAAATATGGCCATGTAACATGAAAGAGAGTTTAAATAACATTGATACAAATTTAGAATGTGGTTACATAATTTAAAATACCGCTAAAGATTATAGTTTTCAATATATAAAGCATTTACCAAAAACTCAATATTTTCGTAGGAGTTAGTTAACACATAGATTTTGAGAAAATGTCAAACAATTTGACAATATTGTGTTAATGCATAGTTGCATCCTTTACTAACATATGATGATGTTCAAAGAGGTTTGGAGCCTTTGTTGTCTCCGTTTTTCAAGAAAATAGGGATTCTATAGTAGTTATTCTACATATTTAGGGAGAATTATGAAGTTTTACTAAATTAATTGATAAAAAATTATAAAGATTCTCATATACCATGAAAGAGAGTTTAATATACATTAATAAAAATTTAGAATGTGGTTAGAAATTTTAAAACAACACTAAAAATTTTAGGCTTCAGTATATAGAGCGTTTAACGTAAAACTCAATATTTCGTTTGAGTTTATACATAGATTTTGTAAAAATTTTAAAAAATAAAATATTGTTTTAATACATAGTTGTGTCCTAAACTAACATATGATGATGGTCAAAGAGGCTTGGAACCTTTGTTGTCTATGTTTTTCAAGAAAATAAGGATTTTATAATGGTTAGTCCACTAATTTAGGGATTACATGAAGTTTTACAAAATTAATTGATATAAAATTAGAAAGATGTCTATTTACCATGAAAGAGAGTTTAAATAACATTGATACAGATTTAGAATGTGGTTTCAAATTTTAAAATAACCCTAAATATTATAGGATTCAGTATATAAAATTTTTTACCAAAAAATCAATATTTTCGTAGGGACACATAGATTTTGAGAAAATTTCAAAAAATTTGAAAATGTTGTTTTAATACATAGTTGCATCCTTTACTAACATATCGTGATATTCAAAGAGATTTGGAGCCTTTGTTGTCTCCATTTTTCAAGAAAATGACGATTCTATAGTGGTTATTCCACATATTTAGAGAGTATTACGAAGTTTTACTAAAAAATTCAACAACATAACAATATTATTTTAATGCATAGTTGCATCATAAACTAACATATGATGATGGTCAAAGAGGCTTCTAACCTTTGTTGTCTATGTTTCTCTAGAAAATAGCGATTTTATAATGGTTAGTCCACTAATTTAGGGATTACATGAAGTTTTACAAAATTAATTGATTTAAAATTAGAAAGATGTCCATTTACCATGAAAGAGAGTTTAAATAACATTTATACAAATTTAGAATGTGGTTACATATTTTAAAATACCGCTAAAGATAATAGTTTTCAGTATATAAAGCATTTACCTAAAATTCAATATTTTCGTAGGAGTTAGTTAACACATAGATTTTGAAAAAATGTCAAATTTTTTGACAATATTGTGTTAATGCATAGTTGCATCATTTACTAACATATGATGATGTTCAAAGATGTTTGGATCCTTTGTTGTCTCCGTTTTTTCAAGAAAATAGCGATTCTATAGTTGGTATTCCACATATTTAGGGAGTATTATGAAGTTTTACTAAATTAATTGATAAAAATTATAAAGATTCTCATATACCTTGAAAGAGAGTTTTACATACATTAAAACAAATTTAGAATGTGGTTAGAAATTTTAAAACAACACTAAAAAGTTTACGATTCAGTATATAGAGCGTTTTACGTAAAACTCAATATTTCGTTTCGGTTTATACATAGATTTTGCAAAAATTTAAAAATATAAAAATATTGTGTTAATGCATAGTTGCATCTTAAACTAACATATGATTATGGTCAAAGAGGCTTGGAACCTTTGTTGTCTATGTTTCTATAGAAAATAACGATTTTATATTTGTTAGTCCACTAATTTAGGGATTACATGAAATTTTACAAAATTAATTGATATAAAATTAGAAAGATGTCTATTTACCATGAAAGAGAGTTTAAATAACATTGATATAAATGTAGAATGTGGTTACAATTTTTAAAATAACGCTAAAGATTATAGGCTTCAGTATATAAGCATTTACCAAAACTCAATATTTTCGTAGGGGTTAACACATAGATTTTGAGAAAATTTCAAAAAATTTGACAATATTGTTTTAACACATAGTTGCATCATGCACTAACATATTATCATGTTCAAAGAGGTTTGGAGCCTTTTTGTCTCCGTTTTTCAAGAAAATGGCGGGTCTACAGTGGTTATTCCACCAATTTAGGGAGTATTATGAAGTTTTACAAAATACATTGATAAAAAATTATAACGATTCTCATATACCTTTAAATAGAGTTTAACCTACATTAATACTAATGTATAATGTGGTTAGAAATTTAAAACAACACTAAAAAGTTTTGGCTTCAGTATATATATCGTTTAACGAAAAACTCAATATTTCGTACGGATTTATACACAGATTTTGAAAAAATCAAAAATATACCAATATTGTTTCAATGCATAGTTGCATCATAAAATAACATATGATGATGGTCAAAGAGGCTTGGAATTTTTTTTTCTATGTTTCTCCAGAAAATAGCAATTTTATAATGGTTAGTCCATTAATTTAGGGATTACATGAAGTTTTACAAAATTAATTGATTTAAAATTAGAAAGATGTCCATGTACCTTGAAAAATAGTTTAAATAACATTGATACAAATTTTAAAATAATGCTAAAGATTATAGGCTTCAGTATATAAATCATTTGTACATAGATTTTGAGAAAATTTCAAAAAAATTGAAAATATTGTTTTAATGCATAGTTGCATTCTGCACTAACATATGATGATGTTTAAAGAAGTTTAGAGCCTTTGTTATCTCCATTTTTCAAGAAAATGGCGATTCTACGGTGGTTATTCCACCTATTTAAATAGTATTATGAGGTTTTACTTAATAAATTTATAAGAGAAAATTAAAACGATTCCCATACCATTAAAGAGAGTTTAACATACATTAATACAAATTTATAATGTGGTTAAAAAATTTAAAACAACACTAAAAAGTTTAGGCTTCAGTATATAAAGCGTTTAAAGAAAAACTCAATATTTTCGTAGGGTACGCATAGATTTTGAGAAAATTTCAAAAAAATTGACAATACTGTTTTAATACATAGTTGCATCATACACTAACATATAATCATGTTCAAAGAGGTTTGTAGCCTTTGTTGTCTCCGTTTTTCATGAAAAAGGTGATTCTACTGTGCTTATTCTACCATTTTATGGAGTATTATGAAGTTTTACTAAATACATTGATAAAAAAATTATAACAATTCTCATAAACCGTTAAAGAGAGTTTAACATACATTAATACAAATGTATAATGTGGTTAGAAATTTTAAAACAACACTAAAAAGTTTAAGCTTAAGTATATAGAGCATTTAACGTAAAACTCAATATTTTGTACGGGTTTATACACAGAATTTGAAAAAAATCAAAAATATAACAATATTGTTTTAATGCATATTTGCATCATAAACTAACATATGATGATGGTCAAAGAGGCTTGGAATCTTTTTGTCTATGTTTCTCTAGAAAATAGCGATTTTATAATAGTTAGTCCACTAATTTAGGGATTACATGAAGTTTTACAAAATAATTGATTTTAAATTAGAAAGATGTCCATGTACCTTGAAAGAAAGTTTAAATAAAATTTATACAAATTTAGAATGTGGTTACAAATTTTAAAATAACACTAAAGATTATAGGCTTCATTATACAAAACATTTTCCAAAAACTTAATATTTTCGTAGGGATTAACACATAGATTTTGAGAAAATTTCAAAAGATTTGAAAATATTGTTTTAATGCATAGTTGCATCATTCACTAACATATGATGATGTTCAAAGAGGTTTGGAGTCTTTGTTGTTTCCAATTTTTAAGAAAATGGCGATTCTACTATGATTATTCTACCTATTTAGAGAGTATTAAGCAGTTTTACTAAATAAATTGACAAAAAAAATTATAAAGATTTTCATATACCATGAAAGAGAGTTTAAGATACATTAATACAAATGTACAATGTGGTTAGAAATTTTAAAATAACACTAAAAAATTTAGGCTTCAGTATATAGGGTATTTAAAGTAAAACTCAATATTTTGTACGGGCTATACATAGATTTAAAAAAAATTCAACAATATAAAAATATTGTTTTAATGCATAGTTGCATTCTAAACTAACATATGATGATGGTCAAAGAGGTTTGAAACCTTTGTTGTCAATGTTTCTCTAGAAAGAAACGATTTTATAACGGTTAGTCCACTAATTTAGGGATTACATGAAGTTTTTTAAAAATTAATTGTTATAAACTTCGAAAGATGCTCATGTACCATGAAAGAGAGTTTAAATAATATTTATTCAAATTTAGAATGTGGTTACAAATTTTAAAATAACGCTAAAAATAATAGGCTTCTGTATATAAAGCATTTACAAAAAAAAATCAATATTCTCGTAGGGGTTAACACATAGATTTTGAGAAAATTTCAAACAACTTGACAATATTAATTTAATATATAGTTGCATCTTTCACAAACTTATGATGATATTCAAAGAGGTTTAGAGCTTTTGTTGTCTCCGTTTTTCAAGAAAACGGCGATTCTACAGTGGTTATTCCACCTATTTAGGGAGTATATGAAGTTTTACTAAATAAATTGATAAAAAAATTATAACGATTCCCATATACCATGAAAGAGTGTTTAACATACATTAATACAAATTTATAATATGGTTAGAAATTTTAAAACAACACTAAAAATTTTAGTCTTGAGTATATAAAGCGTTTAAAGCAAAACTCAATATTCTCAAAACACATAGATTTTGAGAAAATTTCAAAAAATTTGACAATATTTTTTTAATACATAGTTGCATCATACACTAACATATAATCATGTTCAAAGAGGCTTTTAGCCTTTGTTGTCTCCGTTTTTCAAGAAAAATGTGATTCTACTGTGCTTATTCTACCATTTTATGGAGTATTATGAAGTTTTACTAAATACATTGATAAATAAATTATAACAATTCTCATAAACCGTTAAAGAGAGTTTAACATACATTAATACAAATGTATAATGCGGTTAGAAATTTTAAAACAACACTAAAAAGTTTAAGCTTAAGTATATAGAGCATTTAACGTAAAACTCAATATTTTGTACGGGTTTATACACAGAATTTGAAAAAAATCAAAAATATAACAATATTGTTTTAATGCATATTTGCATCATAAACTAACATATGATGATGGTCAAAGAGGCTTGGAATCTTTTTGTCTATGTTTCTCTAGAAAATAGCGATTTTATAATAGTTAGTCCACTAATTTAGGGATTACATGAAGTTTTACAAAATAATTGATTTTAAATTAGAAAGATGTCCATGTACCTTGAAAGAAAGTTTAAATAAAATTTATACAAATTTAGAATGTGGTTAAAAATTTTAAAATAACACTAAAGATTATAGGCTTCATTATACAAAACATTTTCCAAAAACTTAATATTTTCGTAGGGATTAACACATAGATTTTGAGAAAATTTCAAAAGATTTGAAAATATTGTTTTAATGCATAGTTGCATCATTCACTAACATATGATGATGTTCAAAGAGGTTTGGAGTCTTTGTTGTTTCCAATTTTTAAGAAAATGGCGATTCTACTATGATTATTCTACCTATTTAGAGAGTATTATGCAGTTTTAGTAAATAAATTGATAAAAAAATTATAAAGATTTTCATATACCATGAAAGAGAGTTTAAGATACATTAATACAAATGTATAATGTGGTTAGAAATTTTAAAATAACACTAAAAAATTTAGGCTTCAGTATATAGGGTATTTAAAGTAAAACTCAATATTTTGTACGGGCTATACATAGATTTAAAAAAAATTCAACAATATAAAAATATTGTTTTAATGCATAGTTGCATTCTAAACTAACATATGATGATGGTCAAAGAGGTTTGAAACCTTTGTTGTCAATGTTTCTCTAGAAAGAAACGATTTTATAACGGTTAGTCCACTAATTTAGGGATTACATGAAGTTTTTAAAAAATTAATTGTTATAAACTTAGAAAGATGCTCATGTACCATGAAAGAGAGTTTAAATAATATTTATTCAAATTTAGAATATGGTTACAAATTTTAAAATAACGCTAAAAATAATAGGCTTCTGTATATAAAGCATTTACAAAAAAAAATCAATATTCTCGTAGGGGTTAACACATAGATTTTGAGAAAATTTCAAACAATTTGACAATATTATTTTAATATATAGTTGCATCTTTCACAAACATATGATGATATTCAAAGAGGTTTAGAGCTTTTGTTGTCTCCGTTTTTCAAGAAAACGGCGATTCTACAGTGGTTATTCCACCTATTTAGGGAGTATATGAAGTTTTACTAAATAAATTGATAAGAAAATTATAAGGATTCCCATATACCATGAAAGAGAGTTTAACATACATTAATACAAATTTATAATGTGGTTAGAAATTTTAAAACAACATTAAAAATTTTAGTCTTGAGTATATAAAGCGTTTAAAGCAAAACTAAATATTTTCGTAGGGGTTAACACATAGATTTTGAGAAAATTTCAAAAAATTTGACAATATTGTTTTAATACATAGTTGCATCATACACTAACATATAATCATGTTCAAAGAGGTTTTTAGCCTTTGTTGTCTCCGTTTTTCAAGAAAAAGGTGATTCTACTGTGCTTATTCTACCATTTTATGGAGTATTATGAAGTTTTACTAAATACATTGATAAATAAATTATAACAATTCTCATATACCGTTAAAGAGAGTTTAACATACATTAATACATATGTATAATGTGGTTATAAATTTTAAAACAACACTAAAAAGTTTAAGCATAAGTATATAGAGCGTTTAACGTAAAACTCAATATTTTGTACGGGTTTATACACAGATTTTGAAAAAAATCAAAAATATAACAATATTGTTTTAATGCATATTTGCATTATAAACTAACATATGATGATGGTCAAAGAGGCTTGGAATCTTTTTGTCTATGTTTCTCTAGAAAATTGCAATTTTATAATAGTTAGTCCACTAATTTAGGGATTACATGAAGTTTTACAAAATAATTGATTTAAAATTAGAAAGATGTCCATGTACCATGAAAGAAAGTTTAAATAAAATTTATACAAATTTAGAATGTGGTTACAAATTTAAAAATAACACTAAAGATTATAGGCTTCAGTATATAAAATATTTACCAAAAACTTAATATTTTCGTAGGGGTTGTTAACACATAGATTTTGAGAAAATTTCAAAAGATTTGAAAATATTGTTTTAATGCATAGTTGCATTTTTCACTAACATATGATTATGTTCAAAGAGGTTTGGAGACTTTGTTGTTTCCAATTTTTAAGAAAATGGCGATTCTACTATGATTATTCCACATATTTAGGGAGTATTATGCAGTTTTACTAAATAAATTGATAAAAAATATTATAAAGATTTTCATGTACCATGAAAGAGAGTTTAACATACATTAATACAAATGTATAATGTGGTTAGAAATTTTAAAATAACACTAAAAAATTTAGGTTTCAGTATATAGGGTATTTAAAGTAAAACTCAATATTTTGTACGGGGTTATACATAGATTTAAAAAAAATTCAACAAAATAAAAATATTGTTTTAATGCATAGTTGCATTCTAAACTAACATATGACGATGGTCAAAGAGGCTTGAAATCTTTGTTGTCAATGTTTCTCTAGAAAGTAACGATTTTATAACGGTTAGTCCACTAATTTAGGGATTACATGAAGTTTTTGCAAAATTAATTGTTATAAACTTAGAAATATGCTCATGTCCCATGAAAGAGAGTTTAAATAACATTTATTCAAATTTAGAATGTGGTTACAAATTTTAAAATAACGCTAAAAATTATTGGCTTGAGTATATAAAGCAGTTACAAAAAAATTCAATATTCTCGTAGGGATTAACACATAGATTTTGAGAAAATATCAAACAATTTGACAATATTATTTTAATACATAGTTGCATCTTTCACAAACATATGATAATATTCAAAGAGGTTTAGAGCTTTTGTTGTCTCCGTTTTTCAAGAAAAAGGCGATTCTACAGTGGTTATTCCACCTATTTAGGGAGTATATGAAGTTTTACTAAATAAATTGATAAAAAAATTATAACGATTCTCATATACCATGAAAGAGAGTTTAACATACATTAATACAAATTTATAATGTGGCTAGAAATTTTAAAACAACACTAAAAATTTTAGTCTTGAGTATATAGAGCGTTTAAAGCAAAACTCAATATTTTGTAAGGGTTTATACGTAGATTTTGAAAAAATAAAAAATATAACAGTATTGTTTTAAGAGTTATTCTTGGGTTTACCCCCTAGGATTTCATTATTTCAAATTCGATATCTTTTAAAAAAGGAAACAAAATATTATCAAGTTATATTATGTTTTTAAAATAAAAAAATAAAAAAAAATAGCAGCTACAGAAAAAAGAATTAAAAAAATCTTCTTAACGTCATCAGAAAAACACTAAACCTTAAATTCTAATCCCTAAATTCTAAATCCTAAACCCTAAACCCTTGAGTAAACCTAAACCCTTGGATAAACCCTAAACCCTTGGGTAAACTCTAAACCCTTGGATAAATCTTAAACTCTAAATAAAAACACTAAACCCTAAAACTCTAAACCCTAAATCATAAACCCTAAACCCTTAAGTGTTTTAGTGTTTAGTGATTTTGATTTAAAGTTTAAGATTTATCCTAGAGTTCAAGATTTATCCTAGAGTTTAGGGTTTACCCAAGGATTTAGAGTTTAGGGATTAGGATTTAGGGTTTAATATTTTGCCGACAACGTTAAAAATATTTTTTTGTAATTACTACTATTTTTTATTTATTTTTTTTACCTTTTAATTTTAAAAAGATAATATAATTTGACAATATTTTGTTTCCTTTTTTAAAAAATATCGAATATAAAATAACACAATCCTATTGGTTGGTGAACCTAGAGGTTCACCCTAGGGGGTGAACCCAAGAATAGGTCTTGTTTTAATGCATAGTTGCATCCTAAACTAACATATGATGATGGTCAAAGAGGTTTGGAACCTTTGTTGTCAATGTTTCTCTAGAAAAATAACGATTTTATAGTGGTTATTCCACTAATTTAGGGATTACATGAAGTTTTACAAAATTATTTGATTTAAAATTAGAAAGATGCTCATTTACCTTGAAAGAGAGTTTAAATAAAATTGATACAAGTTTAGAATGTGGTTACAAATTTTAAAATAACGCTAGAGATTATAGGCTTTAGTATACAAAGCATTTACCAAAAACTCAATATTTTCGTAGGGGGTTAGTTAACACTTAGATTTTGAGAAAAATTTCAAAAAATATGACAATATTGTTTTAATGCGTAGTTGCATCTTCCACTAACATATGATGATGTTCAAAGATGTTTGGAGCCTTTGTTGTCTCCGTTTTTCAAGAATATGGCGATTCTACAGTGGTTATTCCACCTATTTAGGGAGTATTATGCAGTTTTACTAAATAAATTGATAAAAAAATTATAAAGATTTCCATAAACCTTGAAAGAGAGTTTAACATACATTAATGCAAATATATAATGTGGTTAGAAATTTTAAAATAACACTAAAAAGTTGAGGCTTCAGTATATAAAACGTTTTAAGTAAAACTCAATATTTTGTTTGGATACATAGATTTTAGAAATTTTTTTTGAAAATATAACAATATTATTTTAATACATAGTTTCATCGTAAACTAACATACGTTGATGGTCAAAGAGGATTGGAACCTTTGTTGTCTAAGTTTTTTAGAAAATAGTGATTTTATAATGGTTAGTCCACTAATTTAGGGATTACATGAAATTTTACAAAATTAATTGATATAAAATTAGAAAGATGGTCATGTACCTCGAAAGAGAGTATAAATAACATTTCACAAATTTAGAATGTGGTTACAAATTTTTGTAGGGGTTAACACGTAGATTTTGAAAAAATTTCAAAAAAATTGTCAATACTATTTTAAAGCATAGTTGCATCCTGCACTAACATATGATAATGTTAAAATAGGTTTGGAGCCTTTGTTGTCTTTGTTTTCAAGAAAATGACGATTTTACATTGGTTATTCCACCTATTTAAGGAGTATTTGAAAGTTTTACTAAATAAATTGATAAAAAAAAATATAACGATTCCCATACACCTATAAAGAGAGTTTAACATACATTAATACAAATTTATAATGTGGTTTATAATTTTAAAACAACATTAAAAAGTTTAGCCTCAGTATATATAGCGTTTAACGTAAAACTCAATATTTTGTAAGGGTTTATATACAGATTTTGAAAGAAAAATCAAAATTATAACAATATTGCTTTAATGCATAGTTTCATCCTAAACTAAAATATGATGATGGTCAAAGAGGCTTGGAACCTTTGTTGTCTATGTTTCTCTAGAAAATAACAATTTTATAATGGTTAGTCCACTAATTTAGGGATTACATGAAGTTTTACAAAATTAATTGATATAAAATTAGAATGTGGTTACAAATTTTAGAATGTGGTTACAAATTTTAAAATAACGCTAAAAATTATAGGCTTTAGCATATAAATCATTTACCAATAACTTAATATTTTCGCAGGGGTTAACACATAGATTTTGAGAAAATTTCAAACAATTTGACAATATTGTTTTAATGCATAGTTGCATCTTTCACTAACGTATGATAATGTTCAAAGAGGTTTGGAGCCTTTGTTGTCTTTGTTTTTCAAGAAAATGGCGATTCTACAGTGGTTATTCAACATATTTAAGCAGTATTATGAAGTTTTACTAAATAAATTGATAACAAAATTATAAAGATTCTCATATATCATGAAATAGAGTTTAACATACATTAATGCAAATGTATAATGTGGTTAGAAATTTTAAAATAACACTAAAAAGTTTAGGCTTCAGTATATAGAGCGTTTAAAGTAAAACTCAATATTTTGTATTGGGTTATACATAGATTTAAAAAAAAAAATCAAAATATAACAATATTGTTATAATGCATAGTTGCATTCTAAACTAACATATGATGATGGCCAAAGAGGCTTGGAACCTTTGTTGACTATGTTTCTCTAGAAAATAACAATTTTATAATGGTTAGTCCACTAATTTAGGAATTACATGAAGTTTAACAAAATTAGTTGATATAAAATTAGAAAGATACCCATGTACCATGAAAGAGAGTTAAATAAAATTGATACAAATTTCTAATGTGGTTACAAATTTTAAAATAACGCTAAAGATTATAGACATCAGTATATAAAGCATTTACCAAAAACTCAATATTCTTTTGTACGGGTTAAATACATAGATTTTGAGAAAAATTCAAAAAATTTGACAATATTGTTTTAATTCATAGTTGCATCTTTCACAAACATATGATGTTGTTCAAAGAGGTTTGGAGCCTTTGATGTCTCCGTTTTTCAAGAAAATGGTGATTCTACAGTGGTTATTCCACCTATTTAGGGAGTATTATGAAGTTTTACTAAATAAATTGATAAACAAATTATAACGATTTCCATATATCATGAAAAAGAGTTTAACATACATTAATACAAATTTATAATGTGGTTAGAATTTTTAAAACAACACTAAAAAGTTTAGGCTTGAGTATATAGAGCGTTTAACGTAAAACTTAATATTTCGTAAGGGTTTATACATAGATTTTGAAAAATTCAAAAACATAACAATATTGTTTTAATGCATAGTTGCATCATAAACTGCATATGATGATGGTCAAAGAGGCTTGGAACCATTGTTGTTATGTTTCTTTAGAAAATAACGATTTTATAATGGTTAGTCCACTAATTTAGGGATTACATGAAATTTTACGAAATTAATTGATATAAAATTAGAAAGATGTACATGTACCATGAAAGAAAGTTTAAATAACATTGATACAAATTTAGAATGTGGTTAAAAAAATTGAAATAACGCTAAAGATTATAGGCTTCAGTATATAAAGCATTTACCAAAATCTCAATGTTTTCGTAGGGGTTTGGAACCTTTGTTGTCTCTGTTTTTTCAAAAAAAATGGCGAATCTACAGTGGTTATTCCACCTATTTAGGGAGTATTATGCAGTTTTACTAAATAAATTGATAAAAAAATTTAAAAGATTCTCATATGCCATGAAAGAGAGTTTAACATACATTAATACAAATTTATAATGTGGTTAGAATTTTTAAAACAACACTAAAATGTTTAGGCTTGAGTATATAGAGCATTTAACGTAAAACTCAATATTTCATATTGGTTTATGCATAGATTTTGAAAAAATTCAAAAATATAACAATATTGTTTTAATGCATAGTTGCATCATAAACTAACATATGATGATGGTCAAAGAGGCTTGGAACCATTGTTGTCATGTTTCTTTAGAAAATAACGATTTTATAATGGTTAGTCCACTAATTTAGGGATTACATGAACTTTTACAAAATTAATTGATATAAAATTAGAAAGATGTACATGTACCAAGAAAGAGAGTTTAAATAACGTTGATACAAATTTAGAATGTAGTTAAAAAATTAAAATAACGCAAAATATTATAGGCTTCAGTATATAAAGCATTTACCAAAATCTCAATATTTTCGTAGGGGTTTGAAACCTTTGTTATCTCTTTTTTTCAAGAAAATGACAATTTTACAGTGGTTATTCCATCTATTTAGAGAGGATTATGCAGTTTTACTAAATAAATTGATAAAAAATTATAAAGATTCTCATATGCCATGAAAGAGAGTTTAACATACATTAATACAAATGTATAATGTGGTTGGAAGTTTTAAAACAACACTAAAAAGTTTAGGCTTCAGTATGTAAAGCGTTTAAAGTAATACCCAATATTTTGTATGAGTTTATACATAGATTTTGGAAACAATTTTGAAAATATAACAATATTGTTTTAATGCATAGTTTCATCCTAAACTAACATATGTTGAGCTGCACAATGAGGAACTCCAAGCCATAAGCTTGGATAATATATGTATGGTGGATGGATCATGGACTTCCATGGCACAGTTTAGTGGCTGCGGATGGGTCTGGAAGGATAGTCTGGGACAGACACAGCTTATGGGAATGCGCAACTTAAGTAGGAGAGAGACTTCTTTGCATTCGGAAGTGGAGGCACTAAGGTGGGCAATGGAGAGTATGCTTCTACATTCTTCGTGTCAGAGCTTTGGAACAGATTGCAAAGACCTACTAGCAATGATACGAGAACCTCAAGCTTGGCCAAGTTTCGCGACTGAATTGGAGGCAATAAAGACGCTCCAGCTATGTTTTCTAGAATTCAAGATCTCTCACATCCCACGAGCACAAAATGGAATATCTGATTCGTTAGCTAAATCTGCTAGATCCTTTTATAGGAAGCTTTGTTACATTGATTGTTCTATTCCGGCCAGACCATCTCAAGTTCTTTGAGTTATAGAATGGCCGTTCGTTGTCACAAAAAAAAAAAAAAAAAAAAAAAACTAACATATGTTGATTGTCAAAGAGGCTTGGAACCTTTGTTGTCTAAGTTTCTCTAGAAAATAGCGATTTTATAACGGTTAGTCCACTAATTTAGGGATTACATGAAATTTACAAAATTAATTGATATAAAATTTGAAAGATGTCCATGTACCATGAAAAAGAGTTTAAATAACATTTTACAAATTTAGAATGTGGTTACAAATTTTAAAATAACGCTATAGATTATAGGCTTCAGTATATAAATCATTTACCAAAAATTCAATATTTTTGTAGGGTTTAACACGTAGATTTTGAGAATATTTCAAATATTTTGAGAATATTATTTTAATGCATATTTGCATCTTTCACTAACATATGATGATGTTCAAAGATGTTTGGAGCCTTTGTTGTCTCCGTTTTTCAAGAAAATGGCGATTCTAATGTGGTTTTTCCACCAATTTATGGAGTATTATGAACTTTTACTTAATAAATTGATAAAATAATTATAATGATTCTCATATACAATGAAAGAGAGTTTAACATACATTAATACAAATGTATAATGTGGTTAGAAATTTTAAAACAACACTAAAAAGTTTAGGCTTGAGTATATAGAGCGTTTAACGTAAAACTCAATATTTCGTATGAGTTTATACATAGATTTTGAAAAAATTCAAAAACATAACAGTATCGTTTTAATGCATAGTTTCATCATAAAATAACATATGATGATGTTCAAAGAGACTTGAAACCTTTGTTGTCTATGTTTCTCTAGAAAATAACGATTTTATAATGATTAGTACACTAATTTAGGGATTACGTGAAGTTTTACAAAATTAATTGATATAAAATTAGAAAGATGACCATGCACCATGAAAGAGAGTTTAAATAACATTGATAGAAATTTAGAATGTGGTTAAAAATTTTAAAATAATGCTAAAGATTATAGGCTTCAGTATATAAACCCTTTACCAAAAACTCAATATTTTCGTAGGGTAAATACATAGATTTTGAGAAAATTTCAAAAAATTTAACAATATTGTTTTAATGCATAGTTGCATCTTTCACTAACATATAATGATGTTTAAAGAGGTTTGGAACCTTTGTTGTCTCCATTTTTAAGAAAAAGGCGATTCTACAGTGGTTATTCCACCTATTTAGGGAGTATTATGCAGTTTTACTAAATAAATTGATAAAAAATTATAAAGATTCCTATATGCCATGAAATAGAGTTTAAAATACATTAATACAAATGTATAATATGGTTAGAAATTTTAAAACAACACTAAAAAGTTTAGGCTTCAGTATATAGAACGTTTAAAGTAATACTCAATATTTTGTACGGGTTTATACGTAGATTTTGAAAAGAAAAATTGAAAATATAACAATATTGTTTTAATGCATAGTTTCATCCTAAACTAACATATGTTGATGGTCAAAGAGGCTTGAAACCTTTGTTGTCTAAGTTTCTCTAGAAAATAGCGATTTTATAACGGTTAGTCCACTAATTTAGGGATTACATGAAATTTTACAAAATTAATTGATATAAAATTAGAAATATGTCAATGTACCATGAAAGAGAGTTTAAATAACATTTTACAAATTTAGAATGTGGTTACAAATTTTAAAATAACGCTAAAGATTATAGGCTTCAGTATATAAAACATTTACCAAAAAATCAATATTTTTGTAGGGGTTAACAGGTAGATTTTGAAAAAATTTCAAAATTTATGAAAAATTTGTTTTAATGTATTTATGCATCGTTCACTAACATATGATGATGTTCAAAGAGGTTTGAAGGCGTTGTTGTCTCCGTTTTTCAAGAAAATGGCGATTCTACGGTGGTTATTCCACCAATTTAGGGAGTATTATGAAGTTTTACTTAATAAATTGATAAAATAATTTTAATGATTCTCATATACCAAGAAAGAGAGTTTAACATATATTAATACAAATGTATAATGTGGTTAGAAATTTTGAAACAACACTAAAAATTTTAGTCTTGAGTATATAGAGCGTTTAAAGCAAAACTCAATATTTCGTATGGATTTATACATAAATTTTGAAAAAATTCAAAAATATAACAATATTGTTTTAATGCATAGTTGCATCATAAACTAGCATATGATGATGGTCAAAGAGGATTGAAACTTTTTTGTCAATGTTTCTCTTGAAAATAATGATTTTATAATGGTTAATCCACTAATATAGGGATTACATGAAGTTTTAGACAATTAATTGATATAAAATTAGAAAGATGTCCATGTACCATGAAAGAGAGTATAAAAAAAATTGATACAAATTTAGAATGTGGTTACAAATTTTAAAATAACGCTAAAGATTATAGGTTTCAATATATAGAGCATTTATCAAAAACACATAGATTTTGAGAAAATTTCAAAATATTTGATAATATTATTTTAATGCATAGTTGCATCTTGCACTAACATATGATGATGTTAAAAGAGGTTTGGAGCCATTTTTGTCCCCATTTTTCAAGAAAATTGCGATTCTATAGTGGTTATTCCACCAATTTAGGGAGTATTATGAAGTTTTACTAAATAAATTGATAAAAAAAAATTATAACGATTCTTATATACCATGAAAGAGAGTATAACATACACTAATACAAATGTATAATGTGGTTAGAAATTTTAAAACAACACTAAAAAGTTTAGTTTCAGTATATAGAGCGTTTACCGTAAAACTCAATATTTTGTATGGGTTTATACATAGGTTTTGAAAAAATTCAAAAATATAACAATAATGTTTTAATGCATTTTTGCATCCTAAACTAACATATGATGATGGTCAAAGAGGTTTGAAACCTTTTTTTGTCTATGTTTCTCTAAAAACTAACGATTTTATAATGGTTAATCCACTAATTTAGGGATTACAGGAAGTTTTAAAAAAATTAATTGATATAAAATTAGAAAGATGCTCATGTACCGTGAAAAAAAGTTTAAATAACATTAATACAAATTTATAATGTGGTTACAAATTTTACAATAACGCTAAAGATTATAGGCTTCAGTATATAAAGCATTAACCAAAAACTCAATATTTTCGTAGGGGTTAACACATAGATTTTGAGAAAATTTCAAAATATTTGACAATATTTTTTTAATGCATAGTTGCATCATGCACTAACATATGAAAATGTTCAAATAGGTTTGGAGTCTCAAGAAAATGGCGATTCTACGGTGATTATTCCATATATTTAAAGAGTATTATGAAGTTTTACTAAATAAATTGATAAAAAATTATAATGATTCTCATATATCATGAAAGAGAGTTTAACATACACTAATACAAATGTATAATGTGGTTAGAAATTTTAAAACAACACTAAAAAGTTTAGGCTTCAGTATATAGAGTGTTTAACGTAAAAGTCAATATTTTGTATGAGTTTATACATAGGTTTTGAAAAAAAATCAAAAATATAACAATATTGTTTTAATGCATTTTTGCATCCTAAACTAACATATGATGATGGTCAAAGAGGTTTGAAACCTTTGTTGTCGATGTTTCTCTAAAAAATAACGATTTTATAAAGGTTAATCCACTAATTTAGGGATTACAGGAAATTTTACAAAATTAATTGATATAAAATTAGAAAGATGCTCATGTACCATGAAAGAGAGTTTAAATAACATTAATACAAATTTAGAATGTGGTTACAAATTTTACAATAACGCCAAAGATTATAGGCTTCAGTATATAAAGCATTTACCAAAAACTCAATATTTTCGCAGGGGTTGTTAACACATGGATTTTGAGAAAATTTAAAAAAACTTGACAATATTGTTTTAATGCATATTTGCATCATGCACTAACATATGATGATGTTCAAAGAGGTTTAGAGCCTTTGTTTTCTTTGTTTTTCAAGAAAATAGCGATTCTATAGTGGTTATTCTATCGATTTTGGAAGTATTATGAACTTTTACTAAATTAATTGATAAAAATTATAACTGTAACGCCCCCGAACCGTTCTAGGCATAGGTCGAACCACCGGCCAACAATCAAACAAGAACATGACCGACGGCCGACCGTCTACCAAGGATCGGGAGTGCTACATGACGGGTTAACGGCCGATCCGGCCAAGGTCACGAAAAGTGCAATTCGTAACTAGGCCAGGCCGCCCACTAACACGTCCCGTCAGACCAAAGCCTAAGGCTTCTCAACCCGTACTCCAATCTGACGTTGTGTTAGCTCGGACAAGCTAATATCAGAACAACAAGGCAGTTTCACAAAACATTCGCTTTATTTATCTTATCTAATATCTGGTTTATAATACACAAAATATTATACAAGTGGTGGCATGCCAAGAAAGCGAAAGTACATACTTATAGTCTGAAAGCGTCTTAAGCAAAAAGTTGCAAATCTACACCAGCTAGCCTAGCCTCCCGCGCTTTCTACAAGCTCACTACTGGTCACCTGAAAACAACAACGAGTGAGGAGTGAGTAATCTAGCATTACTCAGCGAGTTACAATCCCCCACTAACAAATACAACCCCTCGCTATCCCACCCCAAACAATCTAAAGCGAGAGGTTCACCTAACAACAAAATTTAATAACAATAAGCAATATCAGAAATACGCAGCGGTAAAAGATAGCAAGATAACTAGCATTATGCTAATTACTAGCTCATCACCAAACTCAAACTCGATTTAAACCAGGGTTTAACAACCCAAAACACGATATAATATATATATCAAACTCGGGCCCTGGTGACGTTATGTTCCTCCTTCACTATCGGCAATATCCTATCTTCCTACCACGAAGGCCAAAAGAAGGAACTTTCAACCGACCGCGGCCCACAGTCCTTCGGGTCACCGCGCGACAGCCCACAGTCCTTCGGGTCACTGCCACATTACACCGTCGTGTAATCACTCAGCCATAGGCCATGACCCCGTCTATCTGAGTCTTCCCGATCCAGCGAATAAGGGGTTTCCTTGAACCCGCCGGGTACGAGGTCTGAAGGAACACTAACTCACCCCAATATGCCTAGCATTGTGGGTTACACAAATGCTGTCGGCCAATATACGATTAATACTAAACCCGGTAAAAATAACACAAGGTTTCAAGTAATAATCACAACACAATCAACCACATTCCAGAATCTAGCATAAAGACTAATTCCAGAATACCTAACTATCCACAACTTAGCGATATCATCTAAGCATTCTGCATTCGCTAACTAACCAATCAACCTAACCATTAGCATGCTACTACGGTTCTTAAACAATAACAAGCATGCCATCAACTCAATCAACATAACCTCAATTATTCAAACCGTTACTCAGTTAGACCCGGCCTCCTGCCATGATCCAACTTCCAAGTAACGGGACCCTGCATGAAAACAACTCAGCAATCAATCGATTATAACTCACAGTTTTTGGTTGACCGTGGCCTTGACCCCAAACCCGACTTCTGCGATCCGAACCCTTTCCCGACCTTCACAAGTAGACCCTCTTCTTGACTGAACTCCACTTGAACTGGTCTCCACTAGAACTGATCTCTCTTCACTTGAAAAGAGCCTTCTCCAAGTGCTGACTCAAAATCGGCAGAGTAACTGTTCTCGAAAACTGCCTAAATCGCTCGAAAACTATCGAAACTCGATCTTTCTTTCTTTGCTTTCTCTTTATGTTTTGAAGTAGGTTTGATGTGTTCTGGATGGTTTGAAATGAGAGGGGGTCGTGGCCTATTTATAGGAATCAGCAACCAATCAGGAACAAGCCGTGTGGCAGCCCGTGTGTCGCTTCGCATGGCTCCGGACGCATGCGCGGCGGCACCTCGTGCTCCACATGTCCTTCAGCATGGCCTGCTCACATGCAAGCTGACACCACGCCCTCTACCTGTCTGAATGCATGGCCTGCTCCCATGCAAGCTGACACCACGTCCTCCACATGTCTGGCCGCATGGCCCGGTCGCATGCATCGCGACACCTCGTGCTTGGCCGTTCCACCTCGTGCTCCACATGGCTGGCTGCATGCCTCAGTCTCATGCAGGATGACACACCCCACGTCCAGATGGCCTGCTGCATGACTGAAGTGCATGCAGGTCGACACCCCATCTCACACATGGCTGGCCGCATGCTTCGGTCGCATGCATCGCGACACCTCGTGCTTGGCCGTTCCACCTCGTGCTCCACATGGCTACTTGCATGTACAGGTTGCATGTACTGCTACACCTCCTGCTTCCCTTGACACACACACTGACAGGAGCTTGCCACCACGTCCTGAACACACACACATCTAGCCACCTCGAGCTTCTCGGTCAATTGTCCGATATCGGCCTTCTAGTGAATTTTTTTGTCCCGCGATCAGTCCCAATATTTTTCGACGCCCGTTCTGATGATCTGATTATTTTTAATAAGCTCCAAATGAATCCTGACTTGATGGAAAATATTTCCCGAGTTTCCGGCTTCTTCGAAAAATTCCATAATACCGAAATTAGGGTTTTTCGCCCAATTTCCGGTCTTCCTGTTGTGCTTCCAAAAGTGTCATGCTTCAAACGTCCTTTGAGTAAATATACCACATTGTCTAACCATTGTCTAGTGGGATACTTGACTCATGGTTCAGACAAAAACAATCTGATCGTCCACGACTCGATCACCCAAAGGATACTCGACCATTTTTTTTTTTTTAATGGGTTTCTACATTCTCCCCCCCTTAACAGAATTCGTCCTCGAATTCTAAGGTTCTGAGGGGCCTCCTTCTTCCATCACAGCATCCTCTCGGAAGAACTCAGGGTGATCGGTTTTAAATCGCTCTTCATCTTCCCAAGTAACATGAATCCTGTTTTGTCTTCCCCAGAAAACTTGTACTTGAGCAATCTCACGATTCTTCAGCTTCCGAATACGCCGTTCTCCTAATCTGATTGGTCCTTCCGGATACGTAAGGTTTGTCCTCAACTCCTCTAGTCTCTCGGGTTCAACAGTACTTGGATCCCGTATATGTTTCCGAAGCATGGAAACATGAAATACAGGATGTAGACGCATATCCTCTGGCAGATCCAAACGGTAAGCTACCTCACCAACTTTCTCGATGATCTTGTACGGACCAATGAACCTGACCGCAAGTTTCCCGACCTTGCCAAATCTGTCCTTCCCTTTCTGTGCAGTAACTTTCAAATAGACCCAATCTCCTATCTCAAAAGTTACCTCTCTTCTTGACTGGTCTGCGTACTTCTTCTGACGGTCCTGAGCCTTCTTCATGTTGGCCTGAATCGTCTCTAGTTTAATCATGGTCTCCTGAACGATAGGTGACCCAAACATTCTTCTTTCGCCCACTTCCGTCCAGCACATAGGCGTTTTGCATGGCCTTCCGTATAACGCTTCATAAGGTGACATCCCTATGCTCGAATGATGACTGTTGTTATATGAGAACTCGACCAACGGTAAATGCTTCTCCCAAGTTCCTGCCCAATCGAGAATACACATCCGAAGCATGTCCTCGATGGTCCGAATGGTTCTCTCCGTTTGGCCATCTGTTTCTGGATGGAACGCCGTACTTCTGAATAGTTTAGTTCCCAAGGCTTCTTGCAGTGCTTCCCAAAATGATGCCGTGAACCTTGGATCGCGATCTGAGACGATGTCTGAGGGTACTCCATGTAACTTCACGATTTGGTCGATGTACAGCTCGGCCAACACTTCCACTTTATCAGTGTCCCGCATAGGCAACAAGTGTGTAACCTTGGTTAACCTATCCACAATCACCCATATCGAGTTGTTCGATCTACCTGGAGCAGTGGGTAATCCGGTAATGAAATCCATGGAAATCGAGTCCCATTTCCATTGAGGTATCGGAAGACTTTGTAACAATCCTCCTGGTACTTGATGCTCGACCTTGACTTGTTGACAAGTTGCACACTGAGCAACCCATTGCGCTACTGACCTCTTCATGCCCGGCCAATGATAGTATCTTCTTATGTCTCGGTACATCTTTGAACTTCCAGGATGGATACTAAGTAAAGAATGGTGTGCAATCCTTAGTATCTCATCTCTCAGCCCTTGTCCTTTAGGAACCGTGATCCTCCCATTAATTAGCAAGGTTCCATCCTCCGCCAAGTAGTATCCAGCATTATTTGGCCCGGCTTGTCCTTTGAGTTCTTCAGCAATCTTCAGTAGCTTCCCATCCTTAATTTGTTCTTCTCGAATTCTCTGAATCAAGCTGGCCTGATTCACCGCTTGAAGTCCCAATGGCTCGCTCGCTTGCCCTTCCAAAACGACCAACTTCACTTGTTTCAACTCTTGGTTCAATAGCTCCACTTCTTTCTCCAAATCTGCGTCCAACTTTCTTCGACTTAAGGCGTCCGCAACAACATTCGCTTTACCAGGATGGTAGCGAATCCTTATATCGTAGTCTGCCACAAACTCCATCCACCTACGCTGGCGCAGGTTGAGATCTGGCTGAGTGAAGAGGTATTTAAGACTTTGATGGTCCGTGTATACCTCTACTTCTTCTCCATACAAGTAAGATCTCCAAATTCGCAAAGCGAACACTACAGCCGCTAACTCCAAGTCATGTGTACTGTAGTTATCCTCATGCTTCCGTAGTTGTCGTGAGGCATACGCGATGACTCGCCCATCTTGCATAAGAACACAACCTAACCCAACTCGTGAAGCATCCGTGTAAACCGTGTAAGGTTTACCTTGCTCGGGCAAAGCTAACACAGGTGCGGTCGTGAGAGCTTCCTTCAACTTCTTGAAAGCCTTCTCGGTTTCTTCCACCCATAAGAAAGGAACTCCTTTACCGGTAAGTTTAGTTAAAGGCTTTGCAATGGAGGAAAAGTCCTTAACAAACTTCCGATAATAGCCCGCAAGTCCGAGAAAACTCCTTACTTCCGTCACAGTGGTAGGTCGAGGCCATTCCCGTATGGCTTGGACCTTTTCTGGATCAGCAGCAACGCCCTCTCCTGATACTATGTGACCCAGAAATCCTATCTCTCTCTTCCAAAACGAGCACTTGCTGAACTTGGCAAATAGCTTCTGATTCCGTAACCTTTCCATAACCAGTCTCAGATGCTCTTTGTGCTCCTCCTTACTTCTCGAGTACACCAGGATGTCATCAATGAAAATGATCACGAACTTGTCGAGATAGTCGTGAAACACTTCATTCATCAAACGCATGAAAGCCGCAGGTGCGTTCGTGAGACCAAAGGGCATAACTACAAACTCGTACTGCCCATACCTCGTCCGAAACGCCGTCTTCATAATGTCTGACTTGGCAATAGGAATTTGGTGATACCCTGATGCCAAATCAATCTTCGAAAACCAACTAGCTCCCTTTAGTTGGTCTAACAACTCGTCTATCCTCGGAAGAGGATACTTATCTTTTATCGTGATGTTGTTGATACCACGATAATCGATACACAACCTCATGCTTCCGTCCTTTTTCTTCACAAATAGCACAGGAGCTCCCCAAGGTGAAGAGCTCGACCGAATGAATCCCTTTTCCAATAGATCTTCCAATTGCTTCTTTAGTTCAGCCAACTCCGCAGGTGCCATCCGATATGGTGCCTTAGCTATAGGTTTTGCTTCAGGCTCCAAATTGATCGTAAAGGGATTACTCCGAGGTGGAGGTAATTCCTTTAGTGGTGCAAAGATATCCTCGAACTCTTGGACCACTTCTATGTCTTCGACCTTAACTTCATCATTAGTGGCTCCTCCACTAACCGATAAGGTCACCAAATATACTTCCCCATCTTGAAACAAATCTTGTACTCTCATTGCTGCTACCAAAGACACGGTCATACTAGGACTGATTCCATAGTACACCATCTCTGGTCGTTTGCCTCTGCCAAACAACAACCTTCCCTTTCCACAGTCGATCTGAACTCTGTAGCCCGATAACCAATCCATTCCAAGGATTACTTCGTACCCTTTCAAAGGCACGACTAACAAATCTGCCACAAACTCTTTGCCTTGAATGACCAATGGAACATTCTTGATACACTGATCTGCTTGAAGGGTTCGGTCTGCGGGGGTCAAGACGGCCACGTTTATCCTGTCAACCACAAAACAATCCCAAAACCGGGCAGCTACTTCAGGGGTCACAAAACTATGTGTTGCCCCCGAGTCGAACAATACATGTGTGGGTTTACCAGCAACATGTATGGTTCCTGCCACAGTAACCCAATCAACAATATCTCAATCACAAAAACTAATCAAAATTCGCACAACCATCAATCATCAATCCAAAATTTCTAAACGCGCAACCTAGCGATCAAGCAATCTATACTTAACCAGCATACTAACTAGGTTTCAACAACTAAATTCCATTCAATAAACAGAGGAGGTTAAGCACCCAATACCTGTGATGGGACCGCTTGACGGTCCTGCATTGTCTGGGTTTTCTACCCCTAAGGCATAAACTCTACCTCCTAGGTTTTGTTTCTTTGGTGCTGGCTCAATAGCTGGACGGCTAGGAGGAGCTCGGATCGCGAGAGGGGTCGCAGGGATTGGCTTGTTTGGACATGACGATGCATAATGGCCCTTCCTTCCACAGAAGAAACAAGTAACATCTTCCATCCTCAGCGATGAATAACCCTGCTGGTTACTCCATGGGTTATTCCGCTGATTTTTGGGACAAAACCTCGAAATATGTCCCGGCTGATCACATGTGTAACATACCCCAGTGTTACCACGATTGTTGGCTTGGCCTCCAAGTCCTCGCCCTTTTCCTTTGTAAGATCTTGGACCCTTGTTGAAATTTGGCCTTTCTCCTTGGCTAAACTTGGTGTGTCCACCAGAATGTGGTAAGGTCTTCCTTTCAGCCTCCAATACAGTCTCAACATTAACAGCCTTTTCTACCAGATCCGATAAGCTGCTAAAGTTGCTTCCAGCTAAACGACTTCCAAGCTCCGGCTTCAATCCGTACATAAAGTTACGGATCATAGTTGCTTCATCTTCACGCCCATCAAAAACATGTCGCCTCAACCTTGTGAACTCAGATTCGTAACTCCTCACTGGCCTATCTCCTTGAACAAGGTTCATGAATTGGCGCTCCAACCGATGCTTTGCTTCTGGAGGAAAATATTTCCTCTCAAACTCTCCCTTGAACGATTCCCATGATGTGATGGTGTGTCCACGCTGCCTGTCTATACTGTCCCACCATCCTGTTGCGTCGCCTTCCAAATAGTACACCGCGATCTTCTTCTGATACTCCTCCGGACACTCCATAGCCTCAAAGTTCTTCTCCATCATAGTAATCCACTTGCCGGCTTCAATAGGATCGGATCCTCCTTTGAACTTGTAGGATCCAATGTTCTTCATGGTAGATAATAGCTTGGAAACTTCAGGGGGTTGAGTACGCCTGCCTTGGTTACCAAGTGCCTCGGTCATCACGTCATGTAAAAGCTTCAAGGTGTTTTCCGCTCCTTGATCTTGTGGTCCTTCAGTGGCACGGTTCTGATCTGGCCTTGGGTGTGATTGAACGGATTGATCATGTTGATGTCTCCGGTCCCAATTACGACTTGGGCCAATACTCGCCAAACTGTCTTCCCTCACTCTAGTCCTGTTACCGTACACAGGAAAAGATCTTGTTCTCTGCAGAGGGGTCCTATCGTGTCCAAACATCTCACTGATGCCATTTCCATCCTCCTGATCTGATCTGTAACCCAATCCTCCGCATGTCCAATCCATACCCTCTCCCCATATCCGACCTCGTCCATCATCACCTGTCCCGCGATTAGCCATCTGCACACAATCAAAAGGGTAAGTCATATTCCTACTACGGGAAGCGGCTGGTTTCCTAATCATCTTTTTGCGACTCCTTTGACTCGATAAAATCATTAAAAAGCACTTGTGTCACGCATGGACGAAACCATGCTCTGATACCACCTCTGTAACGCCCCCGAACCGTTCTAGGCATAGGTCAAACCACCGGCCAACAATCAAACAAGAACATGACCGACGGCCGACCGTCTACCAAGGATCGGGAGTGCTACATGACGGGTTAACGGCCGATCCGGCCAAGGTCACGAAAAGTGCAATTCGTAACTAGGCCAGGCCGCCCACTAACACGTCCCGTCAGACCAAAGCCTAAGGCTTCTCAACCCGTACTCCAATCTGACGTTGTGTTAGCTCGGACAAGCTAATATCAGAACAACAAGGCAGTTTCACAAAACATTCGCTTTATTTATCTTATATAATATCTGGTTTATAATACACAAAATATTATACAAGTGGTGGCATGCCAAGAAAGCGAAAGTACATACTTATAGTCTGAAAGCGTCTTAAGCAAAAAGATGCAAATCTACACCAGCCAGCCTAGCCTCCCGCGCTTTCTACAAGCTCACTACTGGTCACCTGAAAACAACAACGAGTGAGGAGTGAGTAATCTAGCATTACTCAGCGAGTTACAATCCCCCACTAACAAATACAACCCCTCGCTATCCCACCCCAAACAATCTAAAGCGAGAGGTTCACCTAACAACAAAATTTAATAACAATAAGCAATATCAGAAATACGCAGCGGTAAAAGATAGCAAGATAACTAGCATTATGCTAATTACTAGCTCATCACCAAACTCAAACTCGATTTAAACCAGGGTTTAACAACCCAAAACACGATATAATATATATATCAAACTCGGGCCCTGGTGACGTTATGTTCCTCCTTCACTATCGGCAATATCCTATCTTCCTACCACGAAGGCCAAAAGAAGGAACTTTCAACCGACCGCGGCCCACAGTCCTTCGGGTCACCGCGCGACAGCCCACAGTCCTTCGGGTCACTGCCACATTACACCGTCGTGTAATCACTCAGCCATAGGCCATGACCCCGTCTATCTGAGTCTTCCCGATCCAGCGAATAAGGGGTTTCCTTGAACCCGCCGGGTACGAGGTCTGAAGGAACACTAACTCACCCCAATATGCCTAGCATTGTGGGTTACACAAATGCTGTCGGCCAATATACGATTAATACTAAACCCGGTAAAACTAACACAAGGTTTCAAGTAATAATCACAACACAATCAACCACATTCCAGAATCTAGCATAAAGACTAATTCCAGAATACCTAACTATCCACAACTTAGCGATATCATCTAAGCATTCTGCATTCGCTAACTAACCAATCAACCTAACCATTAGCATGCTACTACGGTTCTTAAACAATAACAAGCATGCCATCAACTCAATCAACATAACCTCAATTATTCAAACCTTACTCAGTTAGACCCGGCCTCCTGCCATGATCCAACTTCCAAGTAACGGGACCCTGCATGAAAACAACTCAGCAATCAATCGATTATAACTCACAGTTTTTGGTTGACCGTGGCCTTGACCCCAAACCCGACTTATGCGATCCGAACCCTTTCCCGACCTTCACAAGTAGACCCTCTTCTTGACTGAACTCCACTTGAACTGGTCTCCACTAGAACTGATCTCTCTTCACTTGAAAAGAGCCTTCTCCAAGTGCTGTCTCAAAATCGGCATAGTAACTGTTCTCGAAAACTGCCTAAATCGCTCGAAAACTATCGAAACCCGATCTTTCTTTCTTTGCTTTCTCTTTATGTTTTGAAGTAGGTTTGATGTGTTCTGGATGGTTTGAAATGAGAGGGGGTCGTGGCCTATTTATAGGAATCAGCAACCAATCAGGAACAAGCCGTGTGGCAGCCCGTGTGTCGCTTCGCATGGCTCCGGACGCATGCGCGGCGGCACCTCGTGCTCCACATGTCCTTCAGCATGGCCTGCTCACATGCAAGCTGACACCACGACCTCTACCTGTCTGAATGCATGGCCTGCTCCCATGCAAGCTGACACCACGTCCTCCACATGTCTGGCCGCATGGCCCGGTCGCATGCATCGCAACACCTCGTGCTTGGTCGTTCCACCTCGTGCTCCACATGGCTGGCTGCATGCCTCAGTCTCATGCAGGATGACACACCCCACGTCCAGATGGCCTGCTGCATGACTGAAGTGCATGCAGGTCGACACCCCATCTCACACATGGCTGGCCGCATGCTTCGGTCGCATGCATCGCGACACCTCGTGCTTGGCCGTTCCACCTCGTGCTCCACATGGCTACTTGCATGTACAGGTTGCATGTACAGGTTGCATGTACTGCTACACCTCCTGCTTCCCTTGACACACACACTGACAGGAGCTTGCCACCACGTCCTGAACACACACACATCTTGCCACCTCGAGCTTCTCGGTCAATTGTCCGATATCGGCCTTCTAGTGAATTTTTTTTGTCCCGCGATCAGTCCCAATATTTTTCGACGCCCGTTCTGATGATCTGATTATTTTTAATAAGCTCCAAATGAATCCTGACTTGATGGAAAATATTTCCCGAGTTTCCGGCTTCTTCGAAAAATTCCATAATACCGAAATTAGGGTTTTTCGCCCAATTTCCGGTCTTCCTGTTGTGCTTCCAAAAGTGTCATGATTCAAACGTCCTTTGAGTAAATATACCACATTGTCTAACCATTGTCTAGTGGAATACTTGACTCATGGTTCAGACAAAAACAATCTGATCGTCCACGACTCGATCACCCAAAGGATACTCGACCATTTTTTTTTTTTAATGGGTTTCTAGAATGTGGTTAAAATTTTTAAAAACCACTAAAAATATAGGCTTTGGTATATAGTGCGCTTAACGTAAAATTCAATATATTCGTAGCAATTTATACATAGATTTGGAGAATTTTTTTAAAAAAATATAACAATATTTTAAGGGATAGTTGCATCATGCACTAACATATTATGATGTTAAAAGAGGCTTGGAAACTTTGTTATCTCTGTTTCTCAAGGGAATAACTATTTTATAGTGGTTATTCCACTGATATAGATAGTATTATGAAGTTTTACTAATTAACTGATAAAAAATTATAACGATTCTCATATTCCATGAAAGAGAGTTTAACATGCATTAATACAAATGTAGAATGTGGTTAAAAATTTTAAAACAACACTAAAAAGTTTAGGCTTCAGTATATAGAGCGTTTAACGTAAAACTCAATATTTCATATGAGTTTATACTTAGATTTTGAAAAAAATCAAAAATATAACAATATTTTTTTAATGCATAGTTGCATCCTAAACTAACATATAATGATGATGTTCAAAGAGGCTTGTAATCTTTGTTGTCTCCGTTTTTCAAGAAAATAGCAATTCTGAGTCTATTGATGTTACACTCCCCAAGGAATCACAAAACAAAGGATTAATGTGGAGCAAGAGACACTAAGCAAATATTCAAAACTTATTAAGCTTGCATAAGGAACAAACAATAGTCACCCATAATAAGAAAACAAACTCTTCTCACTGAAATAAACATAGGACGAAATTCATGCAACATTTATAAATCATGAATCACTCATGCAATCAAGGGCTGCAAGTGGATTTGACAGCTCAACTGCTGACGCTCCATCAGTACCTATAGCAGTCACTGCTTTTCCGTGTACTATATTTTTGGAGGTAATATCCTTTGACTCATGCTGCTGATTCACGTCGGGATATAGTTGAGATTGTTGAAGCCGGAAAACCGGACTGACATAAACGAAAAAATAAAAAGCGATGTTAAGGAAATAGACGAATGTAAAGGGCGAATACAAGAACGATAAGAAATCGTATTCGCAAAGAGACATGGAGTCGAGATATGATCTTTTTCTTTAACTCAAAATATTCGCTCCGTTAATGAGACGGGACTGTACGAACATAGAGTCCCAGGATACAACCATGGCAGACGAATCACGTCTCACTCGTGATCGCCCTATCGAACTATAAACTCTACGAAACACTCTCGTATTTAAGACTTACGCTAAGGGATTTTCGCTGTTGGTTTGATGTGTAAAAACGTTAGAGTAATGAGAAGAGAGACGAGTTGTATTTAAAGAGATGGACGAGGAGCGACTTCCCGTAACTGTTGCATAACGTGCGCTCGTTAGTGGGGATTTGGCAAAGATCTCGGGAAGTTCAAATTACGAACTTATTCCCCAAGACTCGCTATCTCTCTCTTTCTTATCTCGTTTAAATATCTCGAGAGGATAAACATCATGACGTTTTTATTTTGTAGACAAACTGCTTGTCGTTTCAAAATAAAATGCATGTTGTTTTTGAGATTTTAAATGGCAAAATGTTGAGTTTAACTTGGTCCAAAAAGAATATTCTTATTGGGCCGGAAGCCTTCTACCAAGACCCAAGACCCACGCCGAGCCGAGCCGAGCCGGCCAGACAGCGGCGGCGCGCTCGTGGGGAGCCTTCCTCTCTCTCCAAGCTGGTTAACACATGATATCAAGTATATATAAACAGCTTATTTTCTCTTGTTCCCACCGATGTGGGATGTTTCATTTTCTCTTCACACTTACCTTTTATTATTTTAGCCAATTGGGCTTTAGTAATTTAGGTCCAACAGAGATTGGTCTGGTTTCTGTTCGTAAACGACTATGACCTTGCCTTTGTCTTCAACTGTGAATGATCTTTTGTTATGAAACAGACAAGTCTCTTTCTTTGCTTTCCCAGTTGTTGTTGGCTGTTTAATAATACTCACCGGGATCCGATGCAGCCATTGTGGGAGAACAAGGTGTGCAAGTTCTTCCTAATTTGGTAGTTTTCTTCAAGTCAGGGAAATATGTAACACGGCATGGAACAGACCCCGTGCTAGCAGAGTAAAAATCCATGGATAATACACCTTCTTTGCCAATGTTCCGGCCGAGCCAGTGAAAATTACTGTTCAAGCTAATCAAATGCCCAGAATAATAATAATAATAACCGAGGAAAGTGTGACACCCATCACCTCCAATCTGGAGAACAGCGGGCCACCAACAATATCACGTATAATAAAAGCACATATACCCAATTACGCTCACCCAAAGCCCAAATAAATATCTGAATAAAAAGTCCACTAGCACAAATCCGTCCAAATATCATATACTCATCTGTCTCACCTGAAATGGGGAAGAAAGAGGGGTGAGTAACAGGGGAGTCACTCAGTGAGGTATGAGATACTAAACCCGAAGTCCATGGACCCGGACAGAGTACTCCGAATAAATATAATTTAATCCTAACACGTTGCAAACACGGTACCTAAAGTACCCAAAGATAAAACAAACTGCCCACTAACAGGCCAAAAACACCACCGAATATGTGCTCGGTAACACACGCTCGTAGACGATTTATCGACCTCCCCGCCTTGGCACAACAGGTCGACTACGCTGTGCCGCAGCAAATACCACACCCAATGTAGCCGATACACCCATGGTCGGCTTTCATCCAAATCACATCAACATACTATATATATATATATATATATAATCAATTATAAATGAACAAGTATTGTTGAACCATCTATAACCCTAGTTCCAGTTTAAGCAAAGAACCTACAAACTAAACAAGCAATGACGGACTCAATTCCACGCAGACGGAAACACATTAGAAATAAATTATACTTATTCGTGGTATTAAGCCGTGTAAGAGAAGCTCGAGAAAAGACCCTCACCTTTGCCAATAAGGAGAATCGGAAACAGATTGGAAAACAAACGAGTTGACTTGATGACTAAGGTAAATTAGGGTTTCGCCATGGATCTCGACTTCTCGCAACAACCCCCAGATCGGAAAAGAACAGAGACAACAAAAAACAAACACGATTAATAAATTAATTAATCTAGGGTTTAAGGGATGATTACTTGTTGCTCAAGCAACAACGAAGTAGACACCCATATGCATGAGTTCTCACGCATGACCAAATGAAACGATTAAGGATCATTAGCATGAATGAACGTCACGTAAGGGAAGCAAAAGGTCTTACGTTCATCCCATGAACATGCATATAGATCGCATTGGAGTTGACGAGTGGTGATGAGGGCGACCAGGATAGCGACATGAATCTCCGATGACATTCAACTCACGGCTGGACAGCTCACGCCTGCGGTGATGAGACGGTGGCTCCGGCTTCACCTTCTCTCCTCATCTCAGTCATGTTCACCATCTAAAGGATCCGGTACATAACTTCACCATCATGGACGCGGCGGCAACGAACGGTGCGTGTGGTGGTAGTGGCTTCCTCCTTTGATCGCCATTTAAGGAGACGTGTGCGGCTAGGGTAAGGAAGAGGGGAGAGTTGCATACGAATATATATATAGCTAGGTAAAAATAATTAATCAAGTAAACCAACCGGTTTGGTCAAACGAAAACAAAAGGTTGAGATTATTACTTAAACCAAAAAGAAACCAGCTCAGTTTAGAGAAATTTAATTAATAAAAAAAAAAAGAAACCAAAACTGAATTTAAGAATCCGGGTCGTTACAGAAAGGGTGAGGAAGATCTGAAGTTTCGAGACTCCACAAGCCAGTCTCAGATGAATATATATGAAAACTTAACCTCTCACGCCGCCACTTGGACCTTTCGAATAGGATAATCTTGTAACCCGAAAGGAGGCCGTTCTCAGTTCGTGTGACAAGCCCCCATAGCCAGCGACCTTCGTTCGTTTCAACACCTATAGGAAGAGCATCAAGAAAGATTTCTACGCATTCCCGTGAAACCGGGTTAGCCAAGTAGAGGGATCGCTTCTCCTCGACGTTTGAATTTGCATGGATCAAGATCAAACCAACATCGGAGTAAGCCTTGACTTTGCCTCGTAATTCGTATATGGACTTCTTCTGGTTATTGTCGGTCAGGAAAGGCTCGATGAAAGATCCCAAAGATCGCTTAAGTCCCCATGTGTCGCATTAGTAGTGAGCCACATGCTCTGAGGGAATAGTATCGCTGCACATGAGCGACCATGAAGAAGAGGGAGAGTTTTGGTGGACGGACATGAAAATGTTACGAAAAAAGGGAGACTCTACGATTGATTTCCACTGCGTGCAAACAAGTTTGAAACATGTGAAGCTCTTAATCGGTAATCTCGCAAGTACCATCGTCCATAGATCATCTGTCAAGGATTCCATCTTCCTCTTTTCTCTTCTGAGTTACACTTTTACTATTAGGGTTTTTCTCCGTTTAGATGACGCAGACCATGTTGAAAAAAGCTAAGAGATGTCTCTTATATCTCTTATTTAACAGACCGTATCTTATATTACGCTAAGAACTCCAACCTAAGAGACTTGCAATAAACATGCTCGGAATCATCTTATTGATGGAACTTTCTCGATATATAGTATACTATCATATTAATATTTTTAAATACTATAACACTAGGATAAGACCTGCGCTTTGCGCAGAGTAAATTTATATGAAAATTATTTAAGAAATCTCGTATGGAAAAAAAATTATATTATTGATCGAATTAATATATTTGGCCCTTAAACAATTTGTTAAAAACTTTTTTGTTAATTACATAATTTGTTTACTAATGAACTGATCTCATTTTAAAAAATATTTTAGGTCAAAAAATGATTTATCGCATAAAAACCTAACGTTTAGGTCGAAGAATCTCACGCCTACTATTTGGTTACAATGAAACTATGTCAGCTCGGTTTTATATCATGATTTAGCAATTTAAAAGTTAATAATGGTTATGAGAAGTTTACGTTCACGTGTCGATCCTAACTATCTTCGATATTTTTTCTCTTTTTTGTGTCATTTTGGTTATTGCTCGATATAAATATTGATTTTTAAGTTTATTCTCATTTTTTTTCTTTTATTTTGGTCTGAGATTTAAAAAATATTTAAGATTCAAAATTATTAAACAGATACATATTTAGGTTAAGATCTGCGCCTTGTGCAGAATAAATACTTATTTTATATTTTTTGCATAATATGAAATAATAAAATAATAATTATATATTAAATAACTAAGAAATCAGTTACTATTATGTAATAAATTGGCTTGCACATATAAATCAAATGACCGCTCTTGTTTATTTGCAACCATTTTTGAATAAATAAATCAAAACAATCAATCTTATCTATCGTATATGATATATAATTAAATTTAAACAATATGAAGTATATATATATATATATTAACATAAACACCTACTAAAATAAAACTATTTATTTATATGATTTTATTATCATTGTATATTATTATAGAAAAAAATTTAAACATTGATCACAAAAGTTTATGTGAGACTTTTAACAGTTTTAGTAATTTATACTCGTTTTGAAAAATTCAAAATACAACATATACAAAAAAAAATCTAAATTTTTAATATATGATTAATGCAATTGTGTAATTTATTTTAATAGTAAAGAATTAAACAAAAATGATAGAAAACATACAGATTATTAGAAAATCTTCATTATTTAAAATCATTAATTACTATATATATCATAATCACATTAGGTAATTCCGTAGGTTTTATTTAAGGAAATAATATATAATAAATAGCCACATTGCTTTAGTTAATATCATATGATATCATATAGTTGGTATTAAATGTTTATAGTGAGATATAAAAATCGAATTGGACCAACATATTTTTCAATTTCAATATGAGGCTGACACGTATGATTAATTAACTACCTAATTGATTGACACATAAGCAAAAAATTTTTTTAATTATTACAAAATTGAAGTTACATCTTTTCAAATGTTACTCAATTAATATATAGAGGATAATTGTAAAACTATGTTTCAATTGCTTCTCTATTATTGAAGAGATTTAAGGGATATTTCATTATTTTTTAATATATTAAATCACATATCAACATATTAATTTTTAATACTAAATTACATATTAACATAACATAACTTTTAATATTACAAATTTCAGACTTCTCTAACTTTTCAGTATTACCTTTTACTTAAAGTAATATTAGCATAATATTTATTAAGTTTTAATGATAACACTTAAACATATTGATGTAATTAATTTTGTGCGTATTTGACTTACTAGATTGATAATGTTATCGTATGATTTACAAAAATATAAAAACTAAATAAAAATAAAAGGTTATTTATGTGCCTGTAGATTTGTTTCGGTCCTGGGGTTTGTCTCCATCAATCCGTTAATTGGGTTTTGTGTGATTTCACTGCATGGAGTTTGATAAAGCTTGTATATTTCTTGGCAAACGGAGACAATTGGCAACATTGTAATGGTTGCTCCGTCGTCGTCGTGCAAGGGAGGCTTTGTTTAGCCTTTACATTTTGTTATATTCAATCTTCTTCAACATTCCGGTAAGTGTTTATGTGATTCAAGATCTGGAAATGAGGCGGAGAACATTCTATAATGTAGTCTCAGTTGAAGTGTTTCTACTTGTATACCGTTGAATAATGCCTTGAATCTGTTGGAACCATGTTAAATCTCGGTGTCTTTCTTTATTGTTTATCCATTTGTTAATCTATATCTTCTCACATCCGTCACAACATATACAATTTCAGTCGCTCATTTAAATCTTCAAAACATTATAAGAATATTGTTTACTACTATAAACCAAATCAGGACAGAACATGTTTTACAATACTTGTTAAATCGAAGTAGACTTATAATCTTTTTACATTGCACATTGTAGAATTCTAAGTTTCAATAATGATCATAAATTTCTTTTCATGGAAGTAAAAAGAATTGGGTTCAAGCTTTCCCTAGCCCATTCGATCTGAATTTAATTATCAACTTCTTAATTCTAAATTTTATAAAAAAAAAATTTAAATTTCGATCTAAAAAAGGAGGATTTTAAAAATTTATTTATGAATTCGCTCTGATGCTCCAATACCTAACCACAGGGCCACCACGGTTTGTATATTTTAGAATATTGTTTACTACTACTACTATAAACCAAATCTGGACGTGGTAAGACTGTCTTAATTTTGTTTTAGTTTGTCGTGAGAGTTTATTGGAATCATTAACTGATTACTTATTTTTAGTTTTGTTTGCTTGGCATGTTTATAAGGGGGTTCAACCCACCCTAAAGTCATGTTTATCGGGAAGTTGTTAGGACGAAGTTTTTACCGTAATATAAGAATCGTTTCTTAACTTTAAGTAAGAAAAACTAAAAATCGACTCTTAAACAAGAGTTTTAAGAGAAAGTTCTTAGTTTTTCTTAGTTAAAAGTTAATAAATAGAACCCCACCGTAAAGAACCTCCAATAATAATGCTAAGAATCCTGAATAAATCAAAGAGAGGAGGAAATTAATAAATTGAAAAGAAAATTATTATGATGATCCACTCAAATGTGTAAATGGGCTGGGTCAATTGGGCCCAAAATTTTGTCATCCATATATAATGTCCGTAGAAAAAATCTCCAGCCGCATTTGGAGAGTGAATTAGGCAGTTGCATCCTCCCTCTAGGGTTTCACCAATTCGTCTTCGTTGCTGCATTCTCACAAACAACAATCATGGTGAAGTTTTCATGGTTTTGTTTCTCCTTTTTCTTATTTTTTTTCTCTTGATGGCTTTGTTTGAATCTTTTTTTTTGGATGTGTGGCTCTCAGGTTCTCCAAAACGACATCGATCTGCTGAACCCTCCCGCTGAGCTCGAGAAGAGAAAGCACAAGCTCAAGCGTCTCGTGCAATCTCCCAACTCCTTCTTCATGGTACCTTTTCTTTATCCCATCCGTAAGTTAAAATTAGATTCGATGCAAATTAAAGTCTGATGTTTGTGTGTTGTGTGTACAGGACGTTAAGTGCCAGGGATGCTTCAACATGTAAGTTGTCTTGAGAATTGATTTAGATAAATTTAATATAAAATGATTATCAGTAGTGATGTGAAGAGATTTACACTTTAGTAACCTCTATGTTGTTTGGTGGTGGTGTTAATCGCAGAACCACTGTGTTCAGTCACTCTCAAACAGTTGTAGTGTGTGGTAACTGTCAGACGGTTCTGTGCCAGCCCACCGGTGGTAAAGCTAGGCTCACGGAGGGTTGCTCTTTCAGGAAAAAGTGAGAGGATGAGAGATTTCACACAAAAGTTTATCTTCTTTTTCACAAATTTTGATGTGAGATATCAGATATTTTATTCAGTTTGGTTTTCTCTTCTTAGTTGTTTTTATTGAACTTGTGTTTTGCTTATGAGAAGATTGTTAAGGTATCATCAAACTACTAGTTGAGTTCTTCATCCTCCGAGTTTAATCAATCTTGAGTTGTTAAATTTGAAGTTTATTGCTTATATAAAACACACTTATGATGGCTTGTTGAAAAGCATTTTGTAATACGTATATGTGATTAGAAGAAACTCAATGTCTTGAAAAAGTTGAGCTATCAGATTAGTGTTATCTTAATTGATGAATTGGACTCGTTTTTGTTAGCCTCTGTTCATTAAGCAGTGCTTTAATAGCATGTCTATTTAGCAATCTCAGTTGTCTGTTTACTAATTCATAAGAAGAGGTTATTGGCCTTTGGGCCATATTCCCGTTGACCCCAACATTGAGATTAGAACCGTGACTTTGACTCTTAAACCGAAAGCAAAATACGTATATTCAATATTTTTCTGTCACAAGTATGAAAGTATGTACATGGTTTTTAAATCTAAGAAAAACACAGATGCGTAAACATAGTAGTATCAGTCTAAACATTCTATTGAGTGTGAGGTTTGAATACGGATTCACACTTTAAACTAATATTGATAAACCACAAGACTAAGTATAATGTGTAAAATCTAAAATATCTAGAAAACTACATATGTAGAGTGAGGATCAAAGTCTGGCAATAAGTGAGAGAGAATCTTATAAAGCTTATTACTTTAAATCATGGAGCAAGAAAATTCGCGGCGCCTTGAAATGTGAGACCAAGTGCGTAAAACACTTTTCAATCATACAATACCCATCACATGCAGTCAGTTTCCTCCATCTCTTCCTTTTTTCCTCATCCAGTTTCTAGAAAAGTAAATAAAGAATAACTTCAGAATGAAAAAAAAAATATAAAAGCAATTTTTATAAAGAGCAGTGAAGTACAATGAATTTACGTTGCCGCTGGATCTCTAAAGCTGCATGTAACTTTTAAAAAAAAAACATCTTTCCGATTCTAATATTTTCTTTCATAAGTTGGATGAAGGTTTTTTTGGGTTACAAATTAAATGACACTTTTGTTTTGATCGTATAGTTGTCAAGTTGCTTTTGTAGTGAACATGAATTCTAATATCGAAACATAAGTTACATAACAAAAGTCGTTTCTCTATCAGATCTTTAAATTGAGAATTAGTGATAGAGAAACGACCGAACGTATATTATATGACGTAGTGAACATGAATTCTAATATCGAAACATAAGTTACATAACATACACTTTATTCGTTTAAATTTAATAGTATGATTTATACTTTATAAGAAAGAAGAACCTACCCAACTCGTCGCCAAAGCAACCCGTCAGGTCACATTTACAAACCAAACTAAACGTAATCAAGATTCATTTAACAAAATACAAAAGACATTTCATATGCATACATAATACATTCCTGAAATGTAGGCAGGATGCAATTGGATGAAAGGGAACGTGACATATGATAAAGGCCATAAAGGTTATACAGAAAAAGTATTAGAGAGCCACTATATCAAATGGTGTATCTCCACGTGTCGCATTTTGGGAAGATTGCTCCGTCATTAAGCAAACCATATAGCCGTTAATCAAACAATGCGACAAGACTCATGACTCCTATATAAACCCTTCAAGGCTCTGACCACCAATGTTCCTTTCCATGCTAATTAAGCAACATCTTCTTATACATTATTATACAAACACCATAAACAATTTATTGGTTAAAGCTTATAGCTCTTGCAAAGATTACAAATATGAAGAAAGCTACGGCATTGATGAAACAGATCGTTGCGTTTTTGAGCTCAGTTGCAAAGGCTAAATCTATAGCGGTAAAGAACAAAACAAGTGCATTCAAAACAAGACTCATGGTGTTGTCTCTCGTGAAACACAAGAATCTCGGGTTCCGTTCCATTTCCAACAAGATCCACAACCTCCTAGGTCATTCTGATAAAGACCAAGACCGAGACGAGAGCAAGGCTATAATCCTCTACAACAGTGGTGCATCCACAGTGGCTCATCATGAGAGTTACGACGTACTAGAGGAGGAAAACGACAAGTATCCTGATCTGAGGCACACGCTGTTCGAAGGAGAGGAGGATTTTGGGGAGTTGGAGGAAGGTTCCGTGATAGATATGGTGAAGAACTCGAAGGAAGAGGAAGGAGAGAGTTTCAAGCTAGAAGACGAGATCGACCATGTCGCAGATCTCTTCATTTCAAGGTTTCATAAGCAGATGAAGCTCCAAAAACTCTTGTCCTTCAAGAGGTATCAAGAAATGCTAGCCCGAGGCACATAGAACTCATATTCATATAAGAATAGATTCATATTACGATCTTTGCTAACGTTTATATTTTGTGTTGTCGATCATAAATCCTTTGATCTTCTTATTTTTCTATAGGATCAAACATTATGATCTTTTTTAATGTGTTTTCAATTATCAAGTTGGATTGAAAGAAGGATTAGCTTTCCTATATGTGTTTTCCAGTTTGTTATTTCCCAATAATAATTGAGAAATCATGACTGTCATATCGATCACAAACCTCACAATAATCATAATTGCTTTTAAATGGTCTCTACGCTTGCTTTGTTTATTCCCTCCTTTCTATGCTTTCAACAATCGTACGGAATGATCACACACACACACACACAAATAAGAAAACAACTCAAAACGAAAGGCGATATGACACCAGAGAGTTACAAAGTAAATAGAATGACAGGAAATGTAAAATTGAGTGTTTGCAGTTATTAGCTTATTCGAGATCATCTAGATAAACAAAAAAAAAAAAAAGAAAGAAAAGAAACAGCCTCAGGCTTTTGTAGCTCCTCCAGCTTTCACAAGGTCTTCAAGAGACTTGAGAATCTGTGTCTCGCTCATCCCATCCAAGTTTACACACCTCTCCACTCCCATATCTGCACCACAAGCCCAATCACATATTAACGGATGCACAAATAAACATATATTCAAACTCCATTCATCAGATAAAAAAATCAACGAGAGATTACCATATCTAGCCCACATCTGAGGCTGGATCCCGCTACATTCGCGGATCAGGAAGGGAAACTTTGGGTTTAGAGACTTCAATTCTTTGTAATTCTTCTCCACGAAAGTCCTGAGTCATAAAAAAAAAATAATAATAATTGAATGGTCTAATCGCACAGATTTGGTTTGATCAAACCGGGAAATGAAAGGAGGGAAGGGTGGAGTAGAACCTGGTGGAAGCGCTAGCGGGAGAAGATTGACAGAGAAGGATCCTGAGCTCTTTGAGAGACTTCGATATGTTTCCTCTCCATGCCATCGCCTCTTCTCTTCACTCTCCAAATGCCGCAACACAGAATCGAAACGAGACGGGAGGGGAGAGACCTGTGCTTTAGAAAATGAAATGATTTGTTAGGCCCATTAAATGATCCAACTTAGTAGAAAGAAGGTATTGGGCTCAAGCCCATTAAGCTGAGTAAAAACGTGACTGGGTCACGTCTCTTCATTTCCCTACCTACCTACATTACATTATCTAATACGCATAATTGCTAATCTCACAGAGGAGGGAGATGTGTACGTTGGAGAAGCGTGGTCAACTCTTCTTGCTGAAACTCACCGGCGACGGAGAACACCGTCTCAACCCCACCTTACTCGACAGCATCACCTCCGCCATCACACAGATCCGTTCCGATCCATCCTCCTCACAATCGGTCCTCATCACAACCTCCGACGGAAAATTCTTCTCCAACGGCTACGATCTCGCCTTGGCCGACTCCGATCCTTCTCTCCGCGTCGTCATGGACTCCAAACTCCGATCCCTAGTCGCCGACCTCATCTCCCTCCCTATGCCGACGATCGCCGCCGTGACCGGCCACGCCTCCGCCGCGGGGTTCGTTCTCGCGATGAGCCACGACTATGTACTGATGCGCCGCGACCGGGGGTTTCTGTATATGAGCGAGTTGGACATCGAGCTTGTGATTCCTCCGTGGTTTGCGGCGATGATACGGATGAAGATCGGTTCTCCGGCGGCGAGGAGAGATGTGATGCTGACGGCGGAGAAGGTTACGGCGGAGCGGGGTTTGGAGATGGGAATCGTGGATTTTAGTTATGGTAGCGCGGCGGAGACGGTTGAAGGCGCCGTTAAGTTGGGAGAGGAGTTAGTTAGACGCGGTGTTGATGGACACGTGTACGGTGGGATGAGAGAGGCTCTTTTAAAACAGGTTCTCCACACGATTGGTTCAAATGAGAGTGTTTCCAATAGAATGCGAAACAGTGGATCCAAACTGTAGGTTTTTTTTTTTGTTCAACCAATTTGTACGAGTTGATAAAATTAAAAATAAAAGATTAAATAGAGATCAAGTGAAATTTGTTAGATTTGTTTCTTTTCTTTTGGTATAAGATTTGTTTCTTTTTACACATTGTAGGTTTGTAATAGTAAAATAGGAAATAATGTAATAAACGAATGAATAATTAGATTTGTCAATATGTAACTAACCATAAATTAAAAGCAAAATTAATTGGATTCAGATGCTGCTGAGACGCTAATCGTAAGGGAAAACCTTGACATCAACAGATATGTTTTAAAGAACAGTGTTATTGGTGAAACTGTGATAAAGCATCTGAACAAGGAACAAGAAGGCAACGCTGAGAATTTTAAAGTGGATAATAATGATTAGGATGTGGAGGATAAGATGTCATTGCTGGAGTGGCTGGCTAACGAGTACATGCGTTTTAGTTGTGCGTTGGAGTTTGTGACTAACAAATTGCTCAGTTTTGCACAGGGTACGGAGGAATAGGAGGGATACTTCGTTACCAGCTTGATATGACTGCTTTTGATGAGGATATGGATGTTTATGATGATGAATCTGATTAGCAATCAATCGAATCGTCACCATTGCTGGTTCAGGAAGATGGTCCACCACGGAGCTTGAACCAGCCTGTGTGGACTATCAGGATCACGCAGAAGATAACCGAAAACTAAATGAAAAAACTTTTTTTTTCCATCCAAAACTCCATATTTTATTAAAGTGATTCAAAGAGGTTGGTCTCGAGAACCATCTAGTTTTGAACCTAAGGTTGAACATGGGAAAACACACTACTCAGAGACTTAGTTTCTTTTGCAAGAAGACCGGCTCGGACGTTTTGTAAACGAAGAATAAAAATAATGGAACAAAACATAAATATCACATTTTAAGATGTAAAAAATCTTTTAAACTAATAGTTATTCTCCCTTCGACGTCTTCAAGAACCAAACCACTTCCGAAGAATGGACTGTTTTTGCGCCAATAAAATGTAAAAAATGATTTGTAACGGATGAACGGCTGAATTCAATAAAAATAAATGTTAATAAATTGGATTAAATCAATATATTAAGAACTTCCTCAGTTTCAAGAAGAATGTAGTTTTGGAGTTTTCACATAGTTTAAGAATAAATTACAATTTCGAAAATAATCATACTTTAATAAATAATTTACAAACAAAAATTATTATATATACTAGTTGTTTTAACTAATATGGACAAAATGAATAAAAAAATTAAAAAATTACATTGAAAGCCTAAAATTATAACTTTGTGAAATAAATAAAAACCTCAAAACTATATTCTCATTGGAGGGAGTATAGTTTTGAATATGTAAACCAAAGTCAGATAATATTACAAATGTTTACATATGGAAGCAAAATCTAAAATGCATTAATGAGATATGTTACCAATTTAAAAAAAAAAAAACTTTAAAAGGGAGGTTGGTTTGGGTTTCCCCACCTATCCCACCTACCTCTACTGCTTGAGAAAGAGAGAGAGAAAAGAAGAAGAAGCAGACAAATCTCGTCTCACTCTTTTCCTGTTTTCCTCAATTCCTTTGTCTTCTTCCATCTCCTCCTCGACAATGTCTTCACAAATACAAACCTCCACGACCGTCTTCAGAAACTCCGCCCCATCTACCGCCTCCCAAAGACTCTTCCCTCTAAGAACCGTCGCCGTTCGCCAAGAAACGTCAACGGCGTGGCGAGGAGTCAGATGCAGCGGCGTTGGAGTCGGAGGAGACGCCTGGAAGCAAAGAGCGGTTCCTAACTCCAACTATGTAGTCCCTATGGACGACAAGTTCTCCTCCTCGTCCATCACTCGGCCTCTGATTGAGATTCTTCGCGATCTTAACAAGAAGATCGCTGATAACATCGTCAAGAGCCATGGTCCTGGATCCAATGCCGCTTCTTCTGGCTTCATCCCATGGTACTCTCCCCTAACCTTGTTGTTGCTGCTGCTGCTTCTTGATTTCTGAGTTCTTGGACCTTTTGTCTTCGTTTAGGTACCATGCAAACCGGATGCTCAGCTTCTACGCACCAGGTTGGTGTGGGGAAGTTCGAGATGTTATTTACTCTGAGAACGGTAGTGTCACCGTTGTTTATCGTCTCACCATTCGTGGCTCTGATGGCGAGGTAAAGCTACATGACTTCAAAGTTTGTTGTTGTCTTTCTTTCTCTCTGTGTGTCACGCTTTTCAGAACCTGAAGTTTCCATGTAATGCAGGCACATCGTGAATCTACTGGGACAGTAACGATGACTGATAATCACATAGACGATCCAGTTGCTGCAGCTGAGGAATTAGCATTCTGCAGAGCATGTGCTCGGTTTGGTCTCGGCTTGTATCTCTATCATGAGTCGTAGGACTGGTGTACTTCAAGTGTGCTTACCTTGTTTTTGGTTGCTGCGTCTATCAAGTTGTTGACAGACCCTTATGTTATAAAAAAATATAAGCATTTTGGATTTATACATTTTTCCCTTGTGTTATTAGATTTTTTTGTATGTTTTTGTGTATATGTGTGAGTAATATAGCATCATGATCTCAGAAGCTTTGGACCCATATATCTGAACTCAGTACATGTTGCAAAGGATGACCGTTATCCCCTGGAAGTGTACGGATAGACATGTCTAGCTTTTAGCTTATAGATGGTTCCTCGCCAAGCACCTGAGCTAGGTAAGCTGAGGTGCTGCCACCAACAATTATCATTCAGCTACTAATCATCTTGAATCATCAACCTCAAACAACACAAAAAACATACACACCTCGACTTCTAAATCAATGGATCCACCGAAGCTACTTTGAGATTGTGGTTACTTGGCAAGTATCTGATTTTAAATGGGCTTAACAATTTTTTCTTAAACACGATTTATTTTAAATTCTAACCAGAGTTAGATGAGGCCATAATGACAAGTTCAGCAGACAAAATCTGTTTTGCTAAGAGCAGGTTTATTAGGGTCCCTTAAGTGTTCTTTAAGTGGGTTTGTTAGAATATTTGAGCTTTTAAAAATAAGAAGAAAGAGGATTAAAGGAAGGGGCGTAGCTTAATTAGGAACGTGAAGGGGCGTCCCTTACGGGCCACGTGTCGGGTTATGATTGGGAGGTTGAGCGGTGTCGGGGTTTCGAGAAAAGAGTTTCATTTTTGTTTCTCTTTCTTTGCGTCTTCTCTCCTTCGCGAAACGAAAGGCGATGGCGATTTGAAAGGCGATTCTGTCGTTTCGGCGCCTCTCGTCGACGAAACGGCGACGGCTCTATCGGAGGGTCTCGGCGATGAAGGGAAACAGAGACCTTTCCATCGGTGGCTGTCATCGACCAAGGAAAACGCCGACCTCTCTCTCTATCAGTGGCTCTCTGAGACGGGTAACAACGGCGTCGCTTGCGGCTGAGGTGAATCGAAAAGGTAAATCTGAGGCTCCTATATGTTTATGTTTCAATCTTTCAAGCATGCATGTCTTTGATTCATCTTCGTGAATCTTTCAAAATCATCTCTGATTTGTTTTGATATGTTGGTGTTTTTGTGTCTTTAGGTGGATTGATTAAGAGGCATGAGCCAGGTAGATTCTTTCCTTCTTCATCGTCAATTTCAAAATACATATCCTCTGTTTTATTTTTGATTTGTCCCTGTCTGTTTTGTGGATTGATTAAGAGGCATGAGGTTTGATTGTTTTGCTGGAATGCGATTAGGTATTAGATCGAGGAAGTGTAGATACAGGCTTGGGAGAATCATGAGAAGAGAAAGGCCGAGATGGAGATGAAACCGTGTGGAGGTATGATTCTCAATCAAAATACATTGTGGACCGGTTTAAACAGTTTTGGTGTTTGTTTGGATTGAATATTTACTCGAAGAGTTTCTTTAAATTGTTTTGAAGTTTGAATTGAAAGTGTGATCAATGTGTGAATTAAATCGTGCGTTAGTGTTAGGTAAATGTAATAAATAGCTTTCGATACATCCTCTGTCTTTAGTCTGGTAGTTGACGAGTTTACTCTTCTTTGAAAGCGTTTCAGAGAGTCATTTGTTTTCTGTGTTTGTGTGGCTGCAGGATTGATCAACAGACCTGAAGTGGGAACAATGTAGTCTCTTTGTCAGACAAAAAACGCCACCATCGTAAAGGTACTTTCTCTTTGATCTTTCTAGATGTATAACGTTTCTTTTAGCTCTGTTGAATTAAAATCGAGTGTACTCTTGTTTGAAACGAATTGAAATGATCAATCCTTTGATAATAAATAGAGTGGTTAGTGTAAGATAATGGTTGGCTTCGGTAATAAATACGGTTTATAGTTAGACTGAAATGAATGCTCTTAGATAGATGTGTGGTGATTGTGTTGTGTGATGAATGCTATTAGATAAATGTCTAATCGGTAATGGTTGCTTCTGATCAATGCTTGATCCCTCTCTTCAATTTATAAACCGTGTGATTCTCTTCCAACTTTCTCACCTCTCTTCTTTTCTTTATCTTTTCGCTCTTTCTTACTTTTGTTCTTTTCGTCCTCCTGAGATGGATTCTTATCCATTTTCTTCCCACTCAAAGTTTGTTGAACTACTTAGTCAACAAACTCTTTCCTTTGGTAACAATGAAGATTGTGTTGAACTATCTTCATCACAAGTTCCATTTCAAAGCAGTGTTGGGACCGATGCTTCAAACTATGGGGGAGACACTGCACGGAGCCTAAAGAAAGACGCAAATGGACACCAACGGATGACGTGGTCCTGATCAGTTCGTGGTTAAACACGAGCAAGGATCCAGTGGTTGGGAACGAGCAAAAATCCTCCGGTTTTTGGAAAAGGATAGCTGTGTATTTCGCTGCTAGTCCTCTAGTTGCTGGCTGCGAAGAGAGAGAGGCAAGCCATTGCAAGCAACGATGGCACAGGATCAATGACCTTGTGTCAAAGTTTTGTGGCTCGTACGAAGCGGCCAGAACAAGACTGATGTCCTCAAGCTTGCTCATCAAATCTTCTACAACAACTACAAGAAGAGATTCACTCTTGAACACGCTTGGAAGGAACTGCGCCACTGCAAGAAGTGGTGCGAGCTTGCTACTGCTAAAACCAAAGGGAGCTCGAAGAAGAGGGAGTGTGAGGACGGTGCTGATTCCTCAAGCTCTCAAGCAACTTGCTCCAAGCGTCCCCCGGGTGTGAAGGCCGCAAAGCTGAGTGCTAAGAAGCCGGTGGTAGATGAGCAGACGATGAATGGGTTCCAGGCGATGTGGACAATCAGACAGCAGGATTTGGCCGCCAAATCAATGTTGTCTAAGATGAGTCTCCTTGAAGGTCTTATTGGAAAAAAAGAACATCTATCTGAGTGTGAAGAAACCCTCAAGAAGAAGCTGATTAGTGACTTGATGTCAAATTAGTTCCATGTTAAAGTTTAAGTTTCTGTTTCATGTTTCATGTTTCATGTTTCATGTTTAAGCTTTGTTTCGTTTTTAAGTTTCTTGTTAAGATGGTCTCTCTTTAAGTTTGGAGTATAAAACTCTTTCCTGTTAAGATAAGTTTCATGTATAAAATGGTCTCTCTTTAAGTTTCATGTTAATGTGTTTGATGGTTTCATGTGTCAATGTGTTTGATGGTTTCATGTTTCAATGTGTTTGATCTTGCACCAATTCTTTAAGTTTCAATGTGTTTGATCGTCTCTTCATTTTGTTCTTGCAGGTTCACGGGTCTTTGGAGTCAAAGTCAAAAGAAAGAGTTCACAGGTCCTTGGAGTCTTCTAACGGGTCTTTGGAGTCTGGTAGCGGGTGTAAAGCAAAAGACAGAGTTCATGGGTCTTTGGAATCTTGTAAGTGTAGTCTTTGGAGTCTTGTAATCACATAACAGTGACTTCACGGGTCTTTGGAGTTTTGTATATTGTTGTGATTTGTTAAGTGTTGTCTTTGTAGAATGTTCGAGTGTTGATGTTGTTATATATTCGTAACATTTTGATAACAAGCCATTGCCATCTCTCTATCTCTACTCTCACAAGCCATCTCTCTATCTTTAATCTCACACTCTCACATTCTCTCTATATTTAATCTCACACTATCTCTCATTCTTCTCACCATTCTCACTATCTTTTATCAAAAATTTCCATATCCTAAACAAGATTGTAAAACCAACCTCTCATGGCTTCTTCTTCTCATCATAATTTGGAGGGGTCCCTTGATGAATTTTTCGATCAAACATTTGATCAATATTTTGATCAAACTTTCGATCAAACATTTGACAATTTGTGAAATGTTTATGGTGATCAAGAAGATGAAAGGAGGACAAGAAAAAAACGAGTTTTTATCGAACGAAACCGTGAAGAATGCCATCTCCAGTTATGGAATGATTATTTCAGTGACACTCCCACATATCCTGAAAATCTATTCAGACGAAGATTTAGAATGAACAAGGCATTGTTCATACGTATTGTTGATCGCCTCTCCAATGAAGTTCAATTCTTTCGTCAAAAGCCAGACGTTACCGGAAGACTTGGTCTATCTGCATTTCAAAAGTGTACAGGGGCTATTTGTGTGTTGGCATATGGTTCTTCTCTTGATGCGGTCGACGAATACCTCCGGCTCGGTGCAACCACTGCTCGGTTATGTGTGGAAAACTTTGTGGAAGCAATAATAAATTTGTTCGGAATGAGTACCTAAGAAGACCAACACCGGCTGATCTTCAGCGTCTTCTTCATATTGGAGAGCTTCGTGGATTTCCCGGGATGATAGGAAGCATCGATTGTATGCATTGGGAGTGGAAGAATTGTCCCACCGTTTGGAAAGGCCAATATTCTCGTGATTCGGGAAAACCCACAATCGTTTTAGAGGCGGTTGCTTCATATGACCTCTGGATATGGCATGCGTTTTTTGGACCTCCAGGTACTTTAAATGATATTAATGTTCTTGATCGCTCCCCGGTTTTTGATAACATAATAAATGGTCGAGCCCCGCAAGTGAATTTCTCGGTCAACGGAAGAGAGTATCATTTGGCTTACTATCTCACCGATGGTATTTATCCAAAATGAACAACTTTTATCCAATCTATTTCAATTCCACAAGGGCCGAAAGCAGTTTTATTTGCGCAACGTCAAGAAGCTGTCCGAAAAGATGTCGAGCGGGCTTTCGGAGTTTTGCAAGCTCGATTTGCCATTGTTAAAAATCCGGCATTTTGTTGGGATAAAGTCAAGATTGGAAAGATTATGAGAGCATGCATCATACTCCATAATATGATAGTAGAAGACGAACGAGATGAATACACTCAATATGATGTCTCAGATTTCCAACAAGGAGAAGGGAGCGGAAGTTCACATGTTGATCTGACCTATTCTACAGATATCCCTACTAATATCGCCAACCAGATGGGTGTTCGAACGAGAATTCGTGATAGACAAGCGCATAAACAACTAAAAGGTGATTTGGTTGAACATATATGGCGTAAATTCGGAATTGATCAAGACAACAACTGAGCTTCGATGCCGCTTTGAAATTATTATCGTTCATTTCTGTAATATTTGTTTTAATGTTTTTATGTTTGTATTTTAAAATCTATGTTCAAAATATTATGTTTGACTTTGTTTTATTTAATAAATAAATTTAATTTTTGTTTAAAATTTTATGTTTAATTTTTTTTTTAATTTTTTTTAATTGTTAAGAACCTTAGTTAAGATACCACCAATAAACCCCAATAATTAACTGTCTCTTAGCAAAATCTCTTATCATAATTTTAATAATTAAAAAATCATTACAACCAACTTAAGAACCAACTTAAGAGACACTAATGGGTCTCACTGATAAACATGCTCTGACCCATCTGATATCTTGTTTATTTCACGAGAGATTCAGGTGAATGAGATGAGATGAACTTTAAAAAAAAGAAGGCAAAATAGCTGATATCAGCAATTATACCATTACAATTCTGCAACAGAAAAACCAGAGTTTAAAGATTTGATAAGTTGAGCAGAATCTGATTCACAACGGCTCCTTTGAGAGTTGAGATCTTCAGAATAGCTTTATAAAAAATATAAAAAAATTATCTTAGGGTAATGCTTCTTTTTACCAAACAGCATAGTTTTTCTTCTAGCTAATTGTTATGATATTAACAAACCAATAATACTTTATCTAGGTGTTTCTTGTAAAAAATCATAGTAGTTTAGCTTATACATCACCTTTTCCACCTAAACAACCTGAGTTTAGATACACTGAAACTAAAGTGAAGAACTTTTCAAAGAGTTGACCATAAAAAAAATCTAATATGTGAGAAAAGAAAAATCATTCAGATAAGTAAACAAGACTTGGTTTTCTCATTAGGTCCTCACACTAACCGCGTTAATCTCCCCCTCTTACAAAAAAAAACCATTCCACAAAACACAACCAAACACTCACCGCCATGAGAAGTCTTCTTCTCCCTCTTCAATGGCATTTAACTACTACTTTCTGTCTCTCCTTCTCGTTGTCTCCTCTTCCTCCTCCTTACTCTGCTTCTCCTTGCCCACTGTCTCCATCTCCCACACCTCTGATCAAACCCTCGTATGTGCTCTCACCAACACCTCTCATCTCCAGTGCACCAGCCTCCCACTCAATCCCATCCGGTTCTCTTTAGCCGGTACGCTCCAGAAGAACCGTAGATTCTCCGGTGTAGTCTCGGGAAACGGGTTTGTATGCGGTTTGAGATCTCCCCTAGGTTCCAACGCTTCTACTATCCTTTGCTGGAGATTCTCCTCTAACGGAGCTAACATGACGTACAAAAGAATCTACAAAGGCCCTGAGCTCAAAGAGTTAGAAGCTAGCACTTCCCGTATATGCGGAGTTGAGAAAATCAAGAACCGCACACGTTGCTGGCAGACTGTCTCTCGTCGTCCACGGTCGGATAACTACGACTCCCTCGCCCTCGGGGAGGACTTTATCTGCGGCTTATCCAAGCCACCTGGGAGAATCAGCTGTGAAGGTAAAGGAAATATAACCAAGCCCCCGAGTGGGGACCGCTTCATAGCCATCGCTGCTGGGTCAAGACAAGCGTGCGCCGTCACAGTAGACAGCGATGTGGAGTGTTGGGGACAAACATATACCTCTCCGCCAAGTGAAAAATTCTCAGCGCTTGCGGTCGGGGAAGACCGTATCTGCGGCGTTAGATGGGTTAACGGAACAGTGACGTGCTGGGGAAGCAACGGTTTCAGTTTACCTCGGAGACTTGAGAACGTTGAGTTCACATCTATTTACGCGAACGGGCTAATCTTTTGCGGTGTGGTTAAATCAAACTACACGCTGTATTGCTGGGGAGATCATGAGAGTGTTTTCGCTCCGTTCCAAGACCAAACTGTACTTCCAGGACCGTGCCGAGAGGAATGTCCTTACGGTCCATTGTCAGGATCAGAATCGTTATGCGGTAATGGATTGAAGATTTGTGAATCTATGAACATAGTTCTCGTTCCAGATACGCCACGGGGGCGACAAGACTCTAAGGACAAGACTTGGAGTAGAAAAAACATTGCGTTTCTGGTGGTCGGATGCGTTGGAACGTGTTCTTTACTCCTTGTTGTCGGATTCTTGGTTTATAATAGTCACTGTCGATGCCGTGTCCATGACTCTGGACGTCTTGATGATAATAGGATTATTGTGGACGAAGAACCTAAGCTCGAGAAGAGACTGAGCAGTTTAGCTAGTTTATGCAACCACGGGCAGCTCGTGGAGTTCACTATCGAGGAGCTGGCTCTAGCCACGGACGGGTTCTCTCCCCGGTTCCAGCTAGGGATAGGAAGCTTCGGGATTGTTTACAAAGCTGTTTTGTCTGACGGACGACTTGTCGCCATAAAACGAGCCGAACTAACGAACCCTGCTTCCTCCGGGATAACGAGAATCCGAAACAGACGAGAGGACAATGACTCCGCGTTCGTCAACGAGCTAGAGTCTATGTCGCGGCTCAACCACAAGAACCTCGTTAGGCTTCTTGGTTTCTACGACGACGCGGAGGAGAGGGTGTTGGTTTACGAGTACATGGCAAACGGGTCTCTCGCGGACCACCTTCACAACCCTAGACTCGAGCCGCTGACGTGGGAGAGACGCTTGACGATCGCTCTCGACGCAGCGCGTGGGATACAGTACCTCCACGACTTCGCCGTGCCTCCGGTGATCCACCGCGACATAAAGTCTTCCAACATACTGCTTGACGCCACGTGGACGGCTAAAGTATCGGACTTCGGTCTCTCTCAGATGGGTCCCACCGAGGAAGAGGACGCGTCGCATCTCTCGTTACGAGCAGCTGGTACGCTGGGGTATATAGACCCGGAGTACTACAGGCTCCAGCAGCTCACGACCAAGAGCGATGTTTACAGCTTCGGGGTCGTGCTGCTCGAGTTGCTGTCGGGACACAAGGCGATACACATGAACGAGGAGGAAAACCCTAGGAACGTGGTGGACTTCGTCGTGCCTTATATTTTGCAAGACGAGGTTCATAGAGCACTTGACCGGAGGATACCGCCGCCCACGCCGTACGAGATAGAGTCCGTGGCGCATGTCGGGTACTTGGCGGTGGAGTGCTTGGTTCCGTGCGGCCGGGAAAGGCCGTCCATGGCGGAGGTAGTGAGTAACCTAGAGAAGGCTTTGGCTGCTTGTTTAGCAGCTCCACAGACCGAACCACTATCAAGTCCCGCCAGTGATTAGCCACGTGTCACTTTATTTTTTTTGTTTATATTATTTTCAATTCTATTGGTCTTTCCTTAGTTGGTACAGAAATGTTAGATAATACTTTTCAAAGAAGAAACCTTAGCACAAGCAGTTTGATGTGAAAGCTTCAAAACCGAAAGCCAATAAGATACGCTGCTGCATTTTTCAAGCATTACATGAGATTCCAAGTCAGTCGTGTGGGAGACAAAAAAATATATATAAAAAGCTTATCAACTTGTTTTAAACTCCATGAGAGAAGTCAAAAGTCAAAATCCTCTAATTCTATTGCTAGAGAAAAAGTAGCTTAACAATCAATTATGTGAATATCAGTGGATGTTATATCACCATTGTCAAGTTGAATTTAGACGCTAACCTTCAAAAGTTGACTCATTGATACGAAGTTTTTCAAGAGTCTTTAAATGAATTAATAACTAATAGAATCAAGTATAAAAAAAAAAAAGAATGTCATTCTTCATGATTGCAACAAGAGAAATACAATGAGTTAATTTTTCAGTAAATCTACAAGAGCATAAAGGTCACAGAGTCACACATCAATCTTACTGGAAACAAATTGATCCTTACTGTGAGATACAAGTGGTATCAATAGAATTTGATAAATGCGAGAAAGGGGATATTTACCGCTGGTTAGGTCCGTGACAAGAATGATTCAACTTGAAAGTGAAGTTGGAGCAGTGTTCCCTCTGTTGAAGCATTTCGGAGATGGTCACACACTCCTTCCTCAGGTCAGTACCAAAGAATGATTCAACTTGAAAGTGAACTTGGAGAGGTGTTGTTCCTCTGTTGAAGCATTTTGGATAGAGCAGTATCAATTTGAGCAAACACTTCCTCCTTTGAACGGTTTCCCTTTATCTGGATTATACAATAATCAAAGGACCATTCTTCTTCATGAGACTCTAGTTAATGAAGAGAGGTGTGGAATGAGATCTCATACCTTAATAGTGATATCGTCGTACATGGAAAGCACATCGCTCACGTTTTGGTTATGTGTCTTCAGCCGCAGCTTTGCCTACAGCAAACGAAACAAAAAGATTACAGAGACATAAATGGAGTAAGAGAGAGTTTCATATGGGACTTGCCTTCTCTTCGGTATCATCAAAACGTTGGGTGAGTCTAGCAGCGATCTCTTCCGTCTCCGGAGGAGAATACTTCAAGTGGTAGATCTTTCCCGTGACAGGATCTAATCTACGCCCAACAACTCTTTCGATTAGAATATCTTCAGGAACCTGTCCCAAAAAGCAGAGCAGGCGTAAATCAAATACCATTTGATGAAAGAGAAGGGAACATTAATGATAAGCAAAACTGCTTACTTCGAGGACAATGAACAGATCAGGCTGGAATCCAAACCCTTTAAGAGCTGTTGCCTGCGATGAGCTTCTCGGATAGCCATCTAAAAGCCATCCATTTTGCTGTGAATCAGTTTGTGATAAACGGTCTTTGACCATCATTACAACGATTTCATCAGGGACCAGCTGTCCTTTCTCCATGTATTCTTTCGCCAGCTTTCCATTTCCACTACCAGAAGCGATCTCAGCTCTCAGCAGGTCTCCAGCAGAGATATGCACCAAACCATACTGCAAAGAGGTAGTAGTAGTAGTTAATTAAGAAACAAGCATGAAGTCTCCCCACTGAAACAGAAACTAACAAAGAGGAGGACTTTCTTTAGATTATTCGACAACAGCATAAAGCTTCTACCAGAACTAAAACCGAAAAATAAGATTGTGAAACTCTATTAAAAGAGTGATTTTCCTTACTTTATTTTATTCTCATTGAGGAAGAAGAAGAAGAAAGTATACAAGAAACTCAACGGTTCTGATTATACAAAACTAATCCTAAATCGAATCTAGACCATATAGTATTTAAGCATGAAGTCTTCCACAAAAACATAACCTAAAAAGAAGAGGACTTTCTTTAACCTATTCAACAACTTAGATCATGATTATTGGAAGTTCTTAAGGTGGAGTTCTTAGCGGAATATAAGAACCCGTCTTCTTAACAACCGCCTCTTAGATAAGATATTTAAGAGCCGATTCTTAGCTTTTTTTTTTTTTAGTTAAAAGTTAAAGACGGATTCTTATATTCCGCTAAGAACCCCGCTCTAAGAACCCCTAAGAACCTCTATTCTTATTGATGAAGAAAAAACAAGAAACACATCAAGAAAGTGTTTTTCCTTTACCTATTCAACAACCTAAGCTTCTAAAAGAATTAAAAAAAAAAGTGAAATTAATTTTGATTATACAAGAAACTCAAAGATTCTGATTATAAAAAAAACGATCCTAATTAGAATCGAGACCATACATTACGCAATACTCATCGTGAAATGTGATTAAAAGAGGGGAAGAAGTTTACTTTCCGAGTGATGAGCTCGCACTGTGTGCCTTTACCCGAAGCGGGAGCTCCTGATATCATAATCTTCAGAGGCGGCTCCGCTTTCTCGGCAGCCACAACCTGAAGAAGAGATCCGAAATCAACAGCTCGCATTCAAGATTGGAGCTCAAATCAAGTGTACCTGGAATCTGGGAGCGACGATCGACGGAGATCTCGAATGACGTCGGAGGAGAGAGTGCACGGCATCGCCGGAGAAAGAGAAGGAGGAGCGTGAAGGTGGTGGAGATAGAGAGGCACGTGGCGGAGAGATATAGTTCACACAGCACGCCATCTCTCTCTCTCTCTCGCTCAACGAACGAGGCTTGTGGTGGTGGTTTTCAAGAGGAATCACCACAAAAAAAAAAAAATCAAATCTAAATCGAACCGAGAAATAATCATTAAACCGGAACTAAAACCGAATCTAAATCTAAACCGAACCAAAAATACGATTACAAACCAAGATATTTAACAACGGAATTAATCTAGACCCGGATCTGAAACGTACAAAACCAATCTGCAGTTGTAAGTTCTTATAAAACCGAACCAAAATTAGATTTGATTTATGAGTTGCGGTTTAGGTGTTCCATGTGTTTTATGGTTTTGTTGTTGGAAGCTACTTTGTTTTAGAAGATGAGAAAAACGTGCAGTGGCAACATAGTTTATGTAAATGGTATAAAGTAATGGTCTTCATTGACCTTTCTTTCTTAAACCATGATCAATGCAGATTTTTAAAGTGAGACTCTTAATGTAACATAAAATACGTTTCTTAGTTTTTAAGAAATACTAAAAAAACGTCACCTAAATAAAAGATATAAAAGACGTCTATCTTGCTGCTTTTAGTATCTACCTTTTCTTGAGTCTCGGTGTCTATCTTGTTCTGAACAGGTAGTGATGGCAATGAGAACCCAAGGATCATGTCTCTCAAATATTTGTTTGGCTTGGTGGTCTCGTTTTAGGTCTCAATCTTAATATATATGATGAACAAGAACAAACACTGAACAATATATTTTATCATTTACAACAAAACCAAAAGAACAAAATAAACTGGCAAAGTCTTCTTCATACAAATAATATCTGCAAACTTGAAGATATGAGGTTTTATTTCCTCAATGAGCTTTTTTTTCAATGATGTATAAGATGTCAATTCTATGAACATGAAATATAAAAACTCCTAAAAAAGCCGTCTTCTATCTGTTACCTACACACATCCACCCTCTTGTCCTGGTGCTTCTCCTCAATACGGTACACACACATTATCACACAATGTTAAAAGAGTTTTCTTCACACACACGCCAACGTCCCTGCTCGTGCATGAACTTGAACTTCGTTAGAAAAAAGAAAGACAAAGGACAACCACCTCTTCAAGTTGCTTAGATAATCTTAGAGAAGGATTTGATTTTACCTACACCCAGTCGTATGAACCTTTCCATAAAAAGTCTCAATACTGCTCATAGGTAGATAGAGTTGTTACTTAATCACATGATCTTATTAGTGATCTTATTAGGGAGAGCCTTGTGTCGTGGTTTTGCTTTGAGAAGTGTTTCGTCACTGTGCCTAATCCACTCAGAGAGCCTCCATGGCTTTTGCCACTTCCATTTGAACTGAACGATCCACTGGTGATGACTTCTCTTCCACCTCCAAAGCTTCCCACTCTGTTGTCCTACTGCTGATAGTTTCCTCATTGATACTTGTCCCATTGGTACCATCTGCACCAACACATAAGTGTACATAGGAACTCTTAGCTACCAATGGTAAGGAACTAAAATAAAATGAATCTAACCTTCTTGTTTGCATTGATAAATGCAGCCGAGTCTCTCACTTTCCCGTTCGCAATCCCTGGTGTAAACTTGAGCTGCTTCTGTGCTGGCACAGTCAATGGAGAAGAATGTGTGTTGTTCATGTCTTCAGCTAAATGTTTCACTGCACTCGGTGGGGTTCCCTACACCAAGTTTTATGTTTCATCCGTTATTTCCCAAGCAATACCAGTGTTCTAAAAATCGGTCTAGGCGCCGCCTAGTCGGCCAATTGGTTCTGAGCGAAACAATTTTTTCAAAAGAAAAAACCGGTCTAGGCGCCCGGCTAAACATTAATCCTTTATAAGGTGCCTAACCAGTGCTTAGCGATTTCTTGAACATTGGGAAAAATTAAATTAAAAATGTGGATAAAATATGAAAGGTGGCATAATCTTACAAGTGGAGATGAAGCTAAAGAAGTTGCAAGTTCTTGCTCTCTTAACTTAAGCTCCTTTTCAGCTTCTTTCCTTCTCAGCTCACTCTGCCTCAGAAGGCCAACAATCTCTTTGAACTGATCTTTCATTTCTTTTATTTCAACATCTTTCTCCCACACTTGGCACCTGCAGGAACATAAACAAAAGTCATGAGAATACTGATTGAAGATGTTGGAGGGTGTGTCACTTTGGAAACTGGCATCACCTTGTTTCCGCAAGAGAGTTGAACATGTACTGAAGCAAGTTCTTCGCCTCTCCCATTGATCTCAGCTGGTTCCACCGCCCACGGCTTGTGAAAGCACGTTCCCTTTCTTCTGCCTCAGAAAGCTGTGAGGCCATCGCCACTAGAGAGTTAGAAGATATCCCCAGCATGTTCTCAAGTGAAGATATACGAGCCATCCTTGCATTAGGTGACAACGATGATGCCCTAGCAAAGCCACCATTCTTTCCTCTCGGAGGGCTTACGCCTTTCGCTGCAAACTCATCCACTTGTCTTAACACAGACAACTCTTCCGCCAGAGCAGCTCGTCTGAAATTATATATCATCACATGTGCAATAAGTGAAATATTCTTTGTGATGAACTTATTATTACTAAAGGTTGGGGGACATACACATGGCTTTGTTTCTCGTACTCATGACGCACTTCATGGACATTCACCATGACTTCTAGCTCATGGTCTAGCCATCTCTGCAACGCCTTCTCATTGGTGTAAAAGAGTATGAACTGAATTAGATTTCTAAATAACCACAATGTAAAGGGAAAAAAGGACTATGGTGTTACTGCGCACCTGACCATTTGTTCCAAAGCCATTTGTACCACCTGCACAAAGAGTCATGTTTTACTTAAGAATCTCAAAAGCACAAAAACTCATGTAGGTCCCAAGCTACTATGCAACAGTCTGCACCATCTATCAGAACACAAAACATAACTAACCATACCTGAATGTTCACGAGGAGAAGATTTCCTAGCTTCAAGCAACTCTTTTAACCTCTTGGTAGCCATTGCAGCCTCTTCTGTCTTCCTCTGAAGAACCTGAGAGTGAAAGAGACCATGGAACATTACTCAAGGTCCAGACTTTCAAAACTACATGGTAATGATCTTGTGCTTACCATTTTCTGGCGCTGATTCAAAGCTTGTAGCTTATGCCTTTCATACTCACTCTTTCTGCCTTCTTTCCGTAGCTGTGTTGGCCGAGTGAAAGTATTAAATATAAAGATACAGTTAGAATCAAAGATTATTTGAGAGAAAAAGGCAAAGGTGGTACCTGCAAAAGTTCCTTCTCCCTGGAAGCTTTCCACTGTCTAAACTGTTCTGCTTCTTGTTTCATTCTGTGCTGCAGCTGCACCTATAAATCCAAAACAAATGCATTTTCAAAGAGTGAAAAAATATATATTCAAAGTTGAATCATGTGTATACCTTTTGTGCCTTGATGGATTGAATCTCTTCCTGTAACCTCCTAGCTGCATCATCGCTCTTTTGTTTCTGCTTCAGTAGCTGAACTTGGCTCTCTTGCTTTTTCTTAAGGTCTTGAATCTGTGCTTCAAGAGATTTCAGATTCTGAGCATGCACATCTTGCAGCTTCTGCGCTTGACCGTCAGAAGCAAGGTTCTCAATCTCAGCCAGCAAACGGTTTCTCTCTTCCTGAAAGAAAGAAACAACCAAACCCTTCAACAACTTATAACATGTTTTTTTTTTTAATGAAACTTCCAAGAACTAAAATGCAACCTGAACAGCTCTCTTTTCATCCTCCACCTCTGCAATTTTCTTCCCAAAATGTTGCTTTAGCGCAGCCGGATCATAGCCGTCAAACAGTTTCATCTCAGACTGTTTTCATAACATGAATCATGTAGTTATAGACAAGGTCACAAGAATAAGCTTTAGTTTCATAAATAAAAAAAAAACAAGTGAAAAGAGACCTCTTTTTCCTCCAGACGACGGTTCAGCTCATGCAACTCCTTGTCCATACTGTTCTGCAAGAGTTTGTGCTCCCACTCCTTTGCCTCTTCATCTATTTCCCTTGAATCACCTACACAATGAGAACTCTCTTCTTCAATTATCATTGCTTTCTTTTAGTTTTAGAACTCTTTTTGAAAGCATTTCTTTTTACCTATTGTGGCTTCAACCATGGGATAGTTAGATGACTCTATACTGTGCAAGCTCCTTTTCAGCCCATCAGGTCTGATGATTTCATCCTGCCACCAAACAATTCAATATTTTATAAGAACAATGAGTATCCACCTAAAGAATGTATCAGTTTGATCATTACAGCTTGTATGTCTTTAAAGTCTTTTTCAGAATGCTCTACACCAGCATATCTGCTTCTGTACTGATGGAGTTCGCGGCAAAGGTCTTCATTAGTAGTTTCAAGACAAGCAATCCTTTCCTTGAGAGCCTGCATCATCATCACACTCTCACTCTTAACCTTTATACTCCTGATGTTTTCTTGAATTCTTGAGTAAGAACATACCTGGAGTTCCGCACATGAGGTCCCTCCATTCCTTAAGGAGAGCTCTGCCTGTAAGTATTCTAGCTGTTGGCGCATCTTTATCATCTCACTGGACACAGGATCTCTATTAACCTGTTTTATCAAATTAATAGAAAAAGAAAATTAATCTAGTGTCACTCAATAAGTAGTCTCTTCTATTTGCATGACATATATGTATAGCTTACAACAGGTTTGTTCCGGATGTTCCGAGCACGGTTTGCATATTTGAGTGTGTTAAGTGTTTCCTCAGCATTAATATCTGCAGGACTGATGCAAGCTGGAATCCAAACAGCAAGAATTAGAGATTTGAAACAAGAACTGTAAAGGGTTTACAAGCAGGTTACCTATCATCACAGTTCTGCTGTTGCCCCCAAGGGAATCCTAAGAAGTCAACATGCAAAACTTGTGAAGAAGAAGCAAAGACTGAGCAATGTGACATTCAAGAAAGTTAAAAACAAATAATACCTGCAAAAGCCGTGTAAGTTTACTGTCTCTGTAAGGAACATGAGCACCGTCTTTACGCTTTTTCTCATCACCAAGCGCACTGATGACATTACCTAGCGCAAGGAGCCCTTTGTTTATGTGAACTCCTGGTGAATAGGAATCAAATTCCATTTCAGCATAATGAACAAAATGGCTGGTCTGAAAAAATGCAACAGAAGGACACTTACCTTCTTTAAACCTCATACCATCAGAGCCAGTTCTTTTGGCTCGTTCTGAACCAGCAAGATCTACTAAGTGTAGCTTGGCACATAGATACTCTTCTTTCAAGCTCCCATTGCAAGTACCATTTTCAGGAGAATCTGTGTTAATCTTGCGCATTTGCTCCACAGTGATAGTGAAAATGGCATGTGAACGACTACAAGAAAAAAACAGACTTGATTGTAGTGTCCATTTTGGATTTTAATTAGTAGACATATACTCCCTCGGTTTCAAATTATACGATGTTCTAGATTTTTTCACAAAAATTAAGAAAATGGTTAAATGTTCAGTTTTGCTCTCATTTCAATATTTCTTAAGTTATGTAGAGGTAAAAGAGATAAATAAGTGACATATATTGCATTGAAACTTTAACACAACACTTATTATTAACCAAAATTTTACTCTACGACGACACTTAATATGAAACAGATGGAGTAAATAATAATGATACAAGATTATAATGTCACCTGGACTGATTGTTCATGTTGGTACTACCAGTTGCTCTGCTGACCGAGCCTTGGTCAAGACAAGCAGCCATCTCTTTGAGAGTACTGACACTTACTTCCGTGGATCCTGCTAATGTGATGACACCATTTGATGATTCTCTGATCTGTATTGGTGGCTTCCCAGGGACATGTGCTACCTTGCCATTACTAGTAGTGTCTGATTTGTTAATAGTAGAAGGATCCAACAAATCTTGCACCTCTTCTTTATGAATCTACCAAACATAAAACAATCATTACAAAACGCTCAAACAAAGAAACCGCAGATATGTTTAAAACCAACCTCGATGAAAGAAACATTGATTTGAAACTCGATCTGATCTTTGAGAGTCTCAATCTTGGTGAAGAGAGCGTTCATAACTTGAGGTACGATCCCTGTTTGGCTGGTGTCTCCACAGCCAGTACCCATTGTGTATGTTTTACCTGAACCAGTCTGTCCATAGGCAAGAACCGTAGCGTTGTAGCCTTGAAATAAACCATCAACTAGCGGTGCAGCACATTCTTGATACATTTCAGTAGATGGAGTACCAGTGCTTCCATATACATGATCAAAAGTAAAAGAATGTGATCCAATTTGTACCTGTATCAATCATAATTCACAAGAAAAAAATTATCAAATTACATTCAAGTCATGTACTTTCTGACAATATTTCAAAAGCCCAACTTAAAAGATTTAATCTTGAGAATTAGCAACAAGAAAATCGATCTTCTGACCAAACTTAACTAAGAAATTAAGTTAAGATGCAATAATTATAGTTCTGTCCTAAAAAGAAAAATAAAACAGAACTGACTAAGTCAACCATGCATAAGATAAATAAAGAAACATCACTGGTCCTAAACGTCGCAAGATCTAGATCTCAGGGAGGCGTAGATGATTCAGATAAAGAAGCTAATCAGTTTAGAAATAATTCTATAAAGGAAAGAATCTTTTTAAGTCAAGATCAAGAACACAAACAGGGAACTGTGTGACATTGTCTGAAGCCAAATAAAAAGGAACAGTACCTGTGGTTTACCAGAAACGACAGTGACACAATCTTTACAACCTTGAAGCCGTTCATCGCCGATGAGCGGTCTGATGTGGACAGCTACCTTAACGGAGCAATCATCAGACTCCATTGATGAAAGAAAGGAAGAAGGGAGTGATCTTGAAATCAAGAAAGAAGAGAGAGTGAAGAAGCAGAAAGGTTTGAGAGTTTGCAGCAGACAAGTGTTGGTTTGATGATGTGTGTTTTGGAGAGAAAGAGACGAGGGGTAGAAATGGAATATAGAAAAGATTTGGCGAGAGGAGAGAGCTTAACTGCAACGACAACAACCTTATTCTATTTATCTTCCCTTAGGCTTCACTCCTTCACTTACTGTCTCTCTCAAGACCAAAACGGACCGACGTGACTTTACTTTCACTCTTTCCCGTTTTAACCCTTCTCCAATGTCTTTCTCTTTCTTTCAGTGTAGAGGAGAGAATGAGTTTTCTGACAAAAAAAAAAGTTGTGCGGAGAACTTATTAGATCAGAATGGTTTTGCTTTATTGCATGTGCCAAACTCTTTATTAGTGGGGTTGTCCATGTATTGTCTACATACCAAAATGAATGATTCTTACTTATTTATGTCACTTGAGCTTTAGGTTTTGCCTCCCTTGGTTTTGATTAAACAAGTAAACAACCTCTTTTTTTTTTTTGAGAACTTACAAGTAAACAACCTGTTATCCCCTATATATTATTTGTGAAACATTACAACTTCTTTTTGTAGCCACATGTCATCATTAGGATGATTCTTAGAATTACTAGAGAAATAGGTTGGTCCATCTAATTATATAATAATTTTTTTATTAAACTAACCATAAATTTATTATTAATGTCATTTATTATTTCCTTAAATAAAAATTACGGAATTTCCTAATGTGGATAAAATATATATGACAATTAATGATTTTGAATAATAAAGATCTGATAAAAAAAATGTATCTTCTATCAAATTTGTTTAATTTAAAACTATTAAAATAACTTTTAAAAAACACAATAACCATATTATAAAAATTTAGATTTTTCTGTATATTTTATATTTTGAATTTTAAAAAATGACTATAAATTACTAAAACTGTTAAAAGTCTCACATTCAAATTTTGCGATCCATGGTTTAAAATTTTTGTTATGACAAAATACAAATAATTACAAAATCATATAAGTAAAAGTCTAATTTAATTAATCATTAAGATTTAAAATATATATGTATATATATATCATTCTAAATTAAACTATAAACCATATTGAATAAATAAATATTTTAGTTTCAAAATTTACTTTGAATAATTTTTTTTGATAAAAGTTTTGAACTAACATTGATAAATTTTTTTAAATTATCAATTACTAAAATTATTAATCCCACAATAAAATTTTTGTTACCAGTAATTTAAAGTTTTTGCTATTAAAGATACACATGATCAAAAAAAACATATGAGTAGAAAGCATCATTTAAAAAAAAATAGACATTAATATTAAAAATATACTATGTATGTTAATATCATTTAAATTTAATTACATATCCTATAAAAAAATTTTATAAAATTGTTTGGATTAATAAAATTGATTTATACGTTCGCACCAATTTAATTATATATGTAATAGTTACTGATTTTTAATTATTCAATATATATTTATTATTTCATAATATGTAAGAACATATAATACATAAAATAATTTTTATATATAATTTTTATCCCGCGCAAGGTGCGGATCTTAATCTAGTTAGCTGGTAAATGATAATGTAGGATTATTTCAATTTTTTTTTTCAATTATAGAATAGTAGAATTTAATTTCGATCCAATATTATTCAATTAATGATTTTAAATCATACTTTAATGTTATTGGATTTTTTTATTTATAAATCATATCTAGACAAATTTTTTTGCCAATAAAGATTTCAGAAAATACAGTGTTATTCAAGACTAAATGATTTTAAGTATTTGAAATAAATTACAAGGAAATTTCATGAATAGTATAAAAATCCAATACGGATTGTTGATATAATATAATAAATTCATGTAACTAGAACAATCAATATATATATAAAAGCTTGATCCATATCCTGAGTTATTTTGGTGATAACAGGTCATTTTGGATAATACTTCAAAAAATTAATTTAAAGTTTTTATTAAAATATTTAGATTTCGTATATTTTGACAACTTTATAAGCTTCTAATATTCTTAGATAAATTAACATTTTTGTTACCAAAATGGACAATATTACAAGAGCCATATATACTCTTATTCATTCTCATAAACAAAATTTTGATCCTAACATTTCTATTGCATCTTCAAATTCAAATGTCTGAATGTTTCTAAGTACTTCAACATGATTGCATATGGCGTGAGATCAGGTGATCTGACCCAAAATGCACATGCATTCTTATTCATAGTGGGGTTGTATGCATCTAACTATCAACACGTACAATTTCACACATACTAAATGATTGTAGTTATTTATAACATGAGTTTTATGGTTTGGAGCTAGATTTTTTTTCCAGGCATAAAAAGGGCAATTATGTGCTTACCTAAACCCCAACTACACTCATCTATCTCGCTTTAAGTATTTGACTTCATCTTCCTTAAAATTGCCGGCTTTGCTTCAAGTAACAACCTTCTATGTATAGAATTAAAAACCAACGTTTTGGTTAAAGGTTTACATCCAATCTAAAATTGTTTATGTTCACATTGCTATTTAGATATTGTGAGATAAGAAACCACACACACCGCCAAATAAAAGGGTTGGTGTCGTTGACGTAATCCTGAAGCAAACACGGCCATGATATTCTTTCTATATATAATGAGGGGAAGAGAACATCAGATTGACACTACAACGATATTAGTGATAACTACCAGAGAAAATAAATATGCCAAACAAATAGTGTCTGCAAACCTTAACATTAAATCCAAGAAAAAAAAATATTAGTTGACAAAAAGGATAATTTTTTTTTTCTTGAAAGTTTAATGCGTAGAATAATATAAGAAAAAAATTAGAAAAAAAAAGCAAAGGGCGACTTTTAGGGAAAGGGGCCACAAGGAGAGACAATGCGAGCTGGCGATGGAATCGTGGTCACGTGGCTGTAGCGATGGGGTCCCAAAAGTATAGGCTGCTTTATTGGTAAGTCACTGCCCCCAAGAGCCTTTCCTCACGTCCACTCCTTATTTTCTTCCTTCAAAAACATTGCATCAAATGTCTTTTTCTTTCGGAACGTTAGGGTTGGTTTTCTCTATGTTGTAGAACAACGACTCACACCACATCGTTTTGTATGTTAGTAATGGTCCTAGTGGACATGTGTCTTATGGAAATGCGCCATTGGTTATTTGTTACCAACAAACCAAGTATGAATCACTGTATAGTAGAAACATGAAATTAAGTGTTGTAAAAAAGAAGTAACGTGAAAAACAAAATATATCTTCTTCATATTATTAGTTTATCAAAAGATAATTAAATAGAATAGACACATTTTCGGAATTTCTATTTGTTACGTCGTGTTGATAAACTCAATCCAAATAGATAGGACATATATGCATAAGCCCAAACCAATATCGTTTCACATTAAAAGGCCCAGTCTAGAACCAACCAAATTTTTTTTTTTTTTTTTTTTGTAAATTGGTGAATCATGTGCCTGAGCCTCTTTGACCATTTTTCTGAGTATTGCCTTCTTCTAACATAAACAATGTGGATGACAAACTGAGCTTTTCCTTTTGTACATTCTCCAACGTTCTAACCAGATTTTTTTAAAATGTTGGTTATGTTAGGCACTATTATTATGACACTGTGTAATAAATACAATAGCGATTAATATAGAAACTTATATGTACCTTAAAACGATCTTTTAATCATGATAATGGTAATGATACAAAGCTTGAAGAGAAACCAAAGCTTGAAGAGCGTCAAAAGATGGTAAGAGTATGTACAGGGTTTTGGAATTAGACACATCATGGAACAACGCTCTCTCTCCAGAGTAGCAGAGGGTTTCAGATGTTGGGGCCTGACCTAAGAACCTTTTCCAGCTTCTCGGCCTTAAGGTAATCAATCTCCGTAAGCGGGCCAGCTGGGAAAGGTGTGATCTCAACCACCAAATGCGGCGTCGGCAACTCATCAAACAGAGCTCTCACGTTGTTGCAACAGACGCTTTGACCGTGTGCACTCTCTCTCCGTATTTGACAACCCTGCAACAGTGTCTCTATTAGTTTCTTTTACCGAGAGAATAAACAAGTGGAGATTATTGTTACCTTGTGAGATGTCGCATCTCTGAAATGGTCATCATCAGAGAGAAGAGAGGCAATGGCTTTGAGGAGACGGTTTCCTTCGCCTTTGGAAGGTACCCTGTAGTTCCTTCTTAGTGTTCCCTTTGTCGTTGGGTGCCATTTGCTCACTAGCTTCCTCTTATCAGCTGCATCCTTATCTGAGCATAAATAATAAAAGACAACATCTAAGCTGGATAGAATCAGTAATTCTCTTTCTTCCTCAAATAACGAAATAGAAACTATAGCTGAATCTACATACCACAGAAGAATAGCAGTTGGAAAAAATCCAAATCAAACTTATTCTTAGTTAGTCTAAATCCAGAAAAAGATTAAGCTTATTCGGCTTTCGAGTTTAGAATATAAGTTTATTTACACTTAGTGCACTGTACAACATCATACAAGTATAAACAACTGCTATGTTGCATGTTCTTACTAAACAATTGACTAAAACCATCTCTATATCTAAAAGGGTCATAGAGAATCTAAGTCACTGAGTTAAATTAGATCAAAAGGTCTAGACTTGGACACAAATTAGTACACTGTACAACTGGTATGTTCCATGTTCTTACTAAACCAACTCTATATACAAAAGGGTCATAGAAAACATATGCCATTAAGTGAGATTAGTAAAAAGTTCAAAACTTGGACACGAATAAGACAAAACAAGTAAGCACCTGGTTTGCCCTTAATGTTCTGAATCCACTTGGAGAAACCAAGATCCACACCACCATCATCATCTTCAACACCGCCACTCTCCAAACCTTAAAAGACAAATCCAACAACATCAAAACCAAAGCTAAAAAAAAAAAAACCCAATTTCAAAAACAACACTAACCAGAGACGATGGGGTTAGACTTGGATCCAGCTAAACCAGCTCTGACGAGCGCGTAAAAGACGCAGATTCGACCAGCCCACAACACAGGCGTCTCGAGCAGGGAAGCACGAGGGGACGCTTTCTTCGAGGAACGGAGGATCCGGCGGAAAGTTGTTAACTTTGAATCAGGAAAGATTGACTTTTGGAGAAGTAAAACAGAGGAGGAAGGCTTGGGAAGAGCTGATTGGGATCTCAGGTAGGAGACTGAAGCGGCTTGGACTAGTGACAGTGGCATTATTGCTTCCTTCTTGGGCGGCGCAAAGTGAATCTTACGGAGTGGATCAAGTCGAAGTGATGAACGTTCTAAAATGAAGACCGGTTTAAATTAACCCAAACCGGATAAGAATATAAAAATAGACCGGTTTGGATTGCAAAAGATTTCTAAAAGGGCTTTTTATAATATGGGCATTTAATGGGCCATTATCAAAAAATTCTCAGGCTCATTATTTTCGGCCCCTGAGATCTTACGAAAACGAAAATCAGTTTGTATAGTTTCCATCAGCTTCCTTATTGATGTGTTGATTGGCGAAAAAAGACATGCGTTTGCTAATTACGCTTTAACTCTCTTGAATCAACGTACGTAATTTACTTGACGTGAAGCTAACTCATTTCCTATCTATTCATTTAGTTTGTGATTATACTTAGGATGGAAAGATTTCCATCTGATATGATCTTTCAACCACTTTGGGTTGCTGCGTCTGTATAATTTTTAGTGTCATGCCTGCTTAATAAACAGGCCATTGCCAAAATGAAGCAACTTGATTGTCTGTTTATGTTGTACCCAATGTTGAGCTTCAGCTGTGAACAAGAAGATCTTCATCCGATACAATTTTCAGGTACATTTTCATGCTTGCTAACCATCAATGTGCAAAGCAAAAGTAAATTAGTTGACCTAACTAACAGTTCTTTTTTATACTATTATTTTTCCTTTTTCTTTTGTAACACATACTGTTCTTTTTCCTTAATGTACATAATTAACACTTCAAATTTTTTGGGACAAAAAAGGTTTTATACTATTATGACAAACATGGTAAACTTTTGTTCTCTTTTGACCATTTTTCCTTAAATTAATTTGCCAGCTCATAGGCTGTCTGTTTCATTATTCTAAAAACGTTCAGCATTTTTGGGTTTCGAAAGGACTGGACTCATCAACTTGTTGCATAAAGTACAAGAATAGTATATATATTCACACTAGGTCCCTAGTTCCCACGGAAAAAAAAATACTACACAACAAGAAAATGTAGAAGAAAATAATTATAAATTGGTTAGAAGATATAGTTTGTCGAAGAAAAATATGACACACACACACACAAACACGTAGCTGATTAATATTTTGCGTTCTCCAGTTTTTGTAGTGTTTTTCTGTTGATGTATATTCTGGACTTTTGTTTACCTATTTATATACACATATTTCAAAAAAAAAATTTCCATCTTGTGAATTATTATTTGAAGAACAAAATCCAGAAAGCAAAACTCATACAAAAATCCACATAACAAGTCTGAAGTCCAATGGGAAAAACTAACAAACATGGAAAAAATTGAAGGGACAAAGCCCAAAACCAAAAGCCCACCCAAGCTGCACGGATCACCCAACACGTCGAAAGACACGTGTTAGAATCTCAACAACAAGGTAAACATGTGTCGTCATCTCCCTTTGTCTTCTCCACCTCCGGAGAAACACGAGTTGTTTCACCGGAATCTCGCCGGGAAACACATGCAACTTGCCATCGTCTTCATCGACCGAACGTCTCCACAGGACTAAACTTCTCTTCGAAACCACCGGAATCACCTAGGACCACCACGACGAAAGAAACCTCCAACGACTTTGTGGAAGGTAGGGGAAATCCATCGTCTTCGACACATACATTTGTGCTCGTTCTTCTGAGAGCTTCAATCGATCTAAATCGAGATCTCATCTACGAACCGAACCACCAAATTAACACAAGGCATAAACTTCTACTCCTTCTGATCTGAACCGTAAACCATTCAAAACCACAACCCCAGTACCAGCCGACATCACCAAAATGAAAAGTGAATCGTCAGAGTCAACAAGCCAGCCATATCGTGTTGTGGGAACCACTATATGCCGGAACCAAAGCCCGAACCTCGGGAAACCTTCACCGGAATTAGAAACCGGTGAGATAAATGGATGAAACTCTCTCGCGCTCTCTCTGAAAGAATCTGATCGAGTTGATCAGAAAATCGAGTTTTCTCATCATCTCCTCGGTATGTACACATATTTCAATATTTGTTATATAGTACATTTTGTTTCGTTTTTTTTGTTCAACAGTACTTTTTTTCTTTTTTTTTTGAGCAATTTAGTACATTTTGTTTCTAATACCGTTTTCAACTCTCTATTGACGGACGAGGTGAGCTAATAGAAAAATCATGATGATTCGGTGAATAAGACAACGAAATCGCGAACTTTTAGTACCATAGTCCATGTCACTGACAGATGCTCTGTCTCTATCTTATTACCGTGTTTTGATCATAAAAGCAGACATATTTTCGAATTGTTTGATAACAGTGTTATAAACATGCAAATTTTTTTAATGTAAATTAATAGTTGACATGAATAGTGTGGAAAAAGGTCAAGAACATTGTGTTTAATTTTATTAAATAATTTAAACCTTTACAAATAATAAAAACAATACTGACGACTGTTTTACTGCTAGATTCATTTTTTACAATAATAAAAAAAAAAAGAGTTTCACCGTATCCCAGATGAATCCAGTTTAAAAAAGCCTAATAAACCAAAAAGTTCTACAAAATTGGTTTATACCGACAACATCGAAAGTGATACAGATTTTTAGTATTGCTATCATGATAAATAAGTTAAAAAAAAACTCCAACAGCTGATAAAACAAAAACAAGACTGCATATGGTACATGCCGATCGAGGCACCAAGAGACGATAAAAAACTAGATCGAAAAAAATCAACGTATAAATCTGTTCGAGGAAACAAACAACCGCGGAGCGACATCAATCATATCCGACATAGCCGTTCCAAACTAGCATGCAAACCTGATTGGCATAATTAGGGATAAACACAAATCAAATACTATCAATAATTGCGGATATCTTATTTATACTCCTTAAAACAAATAATTAAGAAAAAAATCAATACTAATTTATTCTTAAAATATTTTACATAATATATATAAAAATTAAAAATAAAAACTAGTGAAACTATATGCTTGATAAAATTTTAAAATTAGTTAAAAACAAAACTTAACAGAGTTATAGGTGTCAAGATATTTTCTTTTTTATCTTTATATAATATTTTTATAACTGATAATGTAAATATCCAATTTTTTTGGATCGAATCAAAACGAATAACAGATAGAATCTAAGAAATGTCTTACTCTAAGCATAATGCACAATGCACAATGCCTACTGTACTTATTATCACTAAATGTAACCCAAGAAATACATAACTATTGAGATAACTCTTAAATGTAACTGGATAACAATGTGTAATAGTATGTTCGTAGTTCTTATCAGAATAGGATCTAATGTATGTATAAATACAAACACTACAAGAAAACATGCCTATAACGAGGAATATATTCCTCGTAAATTTACGAGAAAATTACTACGATTTTACGACAAAACTGAATTTCGTCGTAAAGTTGTAGTAAAGTTACAAGGAAATTGTTTCGTGGTAATTTACATGTAAATTTACGTCGATTTTACGAGAAAAGAGAAAATTCGTTGTAAAGTCCTTGTAACTTTACAAGACTTTTACGACGAAACATGTTACCATTAATTTTTGTGAAAACGTATTTTAAGCATGCTTTACCAAACTGATACCCTCGGTTTAGAGATTTTGGAATAACTTGATTAGCTGCTATCAAAGTTACACCTCGTGAACGAATAGTTGCTAGAGAAGAATCACTTTTGCAAGAAGAAGTGTGTATCATTGAAGTGGAAGTATCTGAACAACAAACTGATGACATCCTTCTAATTGATTTGGATAACCGTCAATATGAAGATCTTTTCGACGATATGACGGATGAAGAAAGTGAAGAAGAGTTCGATGCAAGCGATGATAATCATTGTACTGATATTGTTGAAAACTCGAATGATTCAGAATGATGTAATATATGTTTTAAATATTTTTAAAAAATATATAAATCAGTTTAAGACTTAATGCAAGTGTATATTGTTTGGTTATAATTATTATTTGTTGGCTTTTAAGGATTTAATTGGAGTTTAGGGTTTAAGAGAAAATAGGATAAATGGGAGAATGGGGGAATGGGGTAAAAGGGATATGAGTTTATAAGTAAGAGACTTTGGGGGTTAGGGATTTGATTTTCGGGGATTCAGATATAGTCGTAGTAAATTCGTCGTAATGGAAAACACGGGCCTGGTATATTCCTTGTAATACACGTGTCCTTGTAAATTCGTTGTAATCATTTCCTTGTAAATTCGTTGTAAAGATTTCCTTGTAAATTCGTTGTAATGCTCCTTTGCAAATTCGTTGTAACTCTAAAAACGCGGGCCTGGTAGATTTGTCGTAAACATGTGTCCTTGTAAATTCATTGTAATTCTTTCTTTGTAAATTCGTTGTAATGCTTTCCTTGTGAATTCGTTGTAACTTTACAAGGATTTTTTTCACGAAACATGTTACCATTATTTTTGGTGAAAACGTGTTTAAGCTGTTTTACCAAACTGATTTTGTTGTAAGCATTCTCAAGCAAGTTAACTTCATTTCATACCCTCGGTTTAGAGATTACAGAATAATTTGATTATTTGCTATCAAGTGGTTGTTTGATTATAGTACTTATAACTTGCGTTTTAAGGATTCAATTGGAGTTTAGGGTTTAAGAAAAAATATGATAAAGGAGATGATGTGGTAAAAAGGTATGGTGTAAATAGATAAGTGATTTTGGGGTTTAGGGATTTGATTTTCGGGGTTTCAGATATAGTCCTAGTAAATTCGTCGTAATAGAAAACACACGGGCCTGGTAGATTCCTCGTAATACATGTGTCATTGTAAATTCGTTGTAATGCTTTCCTTGTAATTTCATTGTAAAGCTTTCCTTTTAAAGTCGTCGTAAAATTTTTCTTGTAAATTCGTCGTAAATATTCCTTGTAAATTCGTTGTAATTCAAAAAACGCGGACCTGGTAGATTCCTCGTAACACTAAAAACGCAGGCCTGGTAGATTCCTCGTAAAATTACGACGACTTTACGAGGAATGTTGTTTTCTTATATAAACTCGACACATGAATGAGGAACGCCTCCTTCATTCATCTCAAACCACTCCTCTCTTTCTCTCAAAGGTATGTTGTTTTTAATATTAATTTAGGTTTAGGTGGTTAGTTTAGGTGGTTAGTTTAGGTAATTAGTTTAGGTGATTAGTTTAGTTAATTAGATTAGGTGGTTAGTTTAGGTGGTAATTTTAGATAACAAAACTATATTCAAATATTAGGTTGAGGCATTTAAACGACTGATTAATTAGATATTTTTTTAAAAAAATTAAATATATTTTATCTTCTTATAATTTTATGTAATTAATTATATTAATATGTTTCTTTTATCAAGGTGACTCCTAAAAAGATGGAACTGACGGTATGAATAAGCTTCATCAATGAAGCCACAAGGACGACTTCATCCTACTCTTCGAGACATAACCCATAGATGAAGTACGAGACTCTCCATGAAGAAACACCTCCAACAACTACTTCGACGGCGTTCTCCCTTAGCTTTTTATTTTTCAATTTTTTTGTTTTCTATTATTAATTTGAATATTATTTTATGACATTTATATATTTTTAAAAAAAAAATATTTTAATTTTCAATATTTTATTTTATAAATTATATATTTTGATTTTGAATATTTCATAATAATATAATAATATGACAATGAGATGTAAATTTCTCGTAAAGATTACGAGGATTTTACAAGTACTTCCTTGTAAAATCCTCGCAATCTTTACGGGAAATTTACTAGGAAATACTTGTAAATTCCTCGTAAATATTACAAGTACTTTACATTAAAAGACTTGTAAATTCGTCGTAAATTGTACAAGTACTTAAAGACGACTTTACAAGGAAACTATACGAGTCTTTTACGATGAAGCGTAACTACGAAACTACGACGAAATACTCTCTTTCGCTTTTACAACGAATTTATTTCGTCGTAAATATTACATGGAAGTTACGACGAATCTTGCATTACGACGGACGTTTTACAACGAAACACTATTCCTTGTTAATTCGTTGTAACTCTTCTATTACAACGAATTAACAAGGAATATGACCCTTGTAATAAATATGTTTTCTTGTAGTGAAAGCTATTACTATGTGAATAAGATAACACAAACTATTTAATAATCTAGTTAATTTTTTTTTATAAAAGTAATCTAGTTAATTTACACATTTTTAATTTTTTAATGCAGTATCATAAAGGTCATTTACACACCAACAAATCACTTGAACAAAAAAAAAGAGAAATCAAATGAATTTGACTTCGTTTTCAATATTGTTTTCAGAAAACAAAAAGCCGAATATTGCATGGAAGGTTTGGGTTCGACCTCTGTTCGGGAACGCGCTAGGCGCTAGTCGGGCGGTCGGGTTGGGCCTAGCGCCTAAAGAGAAAATCGGGGATTAATCGGAAATTATGCGGGACGGAATTTTTAGATGGCTTACTATGTTATAAAACATGTTAATCTTTAATTGTGTATAACATTAATACATTTTCATGTTTAAGATTGTATAAAACACACAAATAGAATATATAAACTTAATATAGTGTAATTTTCATCAAAATTATGAATATAAATGATATTTATAAAATTTTAGATCAAATAAATAAATAAAAATATTATTAAAAATAAAAAAAATAAAAAAATAAAATAATAAAATAAAAAAATAGATTAGGCGGCCGCCTAGGCGACTAGGCGGTCATTTAGGCGGCTCGGCGGTCATTTAGGCGGTCTAGGCGGAAAAAATCGGATATCCGATTTTTTAAACCGATTTGGCAGAAATCGAGACGGAAAAGTGACGCGTAACGCCTAGACGTCGGCCGAGTTTTAGAACAGGGTGTTGGACCAATGAAAATGGCGGCGATAGCTGGCAACATTCGTGTCCAACGCTCACCTAACCTCTCTTTACTTCCTCACGTGACCCTCTCACCTTCTCTCAATCTAGCGGCTCAAATCACGCAGCAAATTAAAATTTGATTATACTATATTTTCATTTTTGGGGGACGAAGTGGGTTCCACTCTTTTATTTTCTTTCTTTCTAAAGATCTGTTCTGTCAAAGATACTCTGTTGTAATTTTTGGAAGAAAAAATAAGGGTTTTCTGAAAAAAAACCCTCAATGTGGTTTTTTTTTTTGCAAATTAATCTGCAAACTCAAAAACCCACGGGTCAACCCTCCAAGTGCCAGTCAAACCGCAATATAACCCTCGGCCGTATTTATGTGTATTTGAGTGTGTATAATTTTAACATTTTTTCAATACTAGGTTGTTTTGGCGCTAATTTTTTAATGAAAAAAATTTGTTGAATTCGTGGTTTGAAATTTGAACCTTAAATACCATGTGCATGCTATATAACCATCTCGGCCAACAAATATATTTGTTTACTTAACAAACGCAATTATATAGATTTCTAAAACGAAATGACCTTGTTTTTCTCGGACATGGGAGCTTGCGTAAATGCACAATGAAGGTGGGGTTCAACAAATTTTTTTCATTAAAAAATTAGCGTCAAAACGACCTATTATTGAAAAAATGTTAAAATTATACACAGTCAAATACACATAAATATGGCCGAGGGTTATATTGCGGTTTGATTGGCACTTAGAGGGTTGACCCGTGGATTTTTGAGTTCGCGGATTAATTTGCAAAAAAAAATCACATTGAGGGTTTTTTTGCAGAAAACCCAAAAAATAACAATGAGTAATTATATATTTGCATCTTATCATTAGCTTTGGTGGTTACTTGGTACGTCCTCACTATTGCGTGAAGTGGTATGGGTTGAACGAATATTATAATAATGAGTAATCAGAAGGAGTAGAATATCAAACTTTCATGCTGAAGTGTTACTTTTTTTTTCCCAAATTGAAATATGCATATATCATGCCAACAAATTAGAGCAATGCCAACAAATTAGAGCAACAGAACACTGGTCTATGAGCATCAAACCCAACTATATTTACCATTATACTATACCCCAAAATCAAACCACAATACCATAACCAGGGAAGCTAAAGGCTAGATGGAACTCTTTCATCGACTAATAGCGAATCAAGCCTGCGCTAATGACCCACAGCAACATAAGACTGCCAAGACCCAGATTATTCACACTTTGTGCAATGAAAGAGACACCTCTAAGACTCCCTCGAACCACTACATGCAAGTACCAATTTTTCAAATCCTACAACGCCACTCGCAATTTTGATGCTTGAAATTGTAGAACCGGCCAATGACTCGGATGAACAACATCATCAACCATATCTTAGAACTCCGAAATAAAGACTACCTTGTTTTTCTTTAAGCTGGTCATACTCTCAATGACCCATAAGAAGACTGTCAATTTCGCATCTAACACTGAAGAAATAGAAGAAAAGGATCTTCTACTATGTTCTTGAATCCAACCACGAGAATCTCTAACCACCCAAGCCGCTCCCACCGTTGCAGATTTCTTACACCAATCCATAGCAAACTCACAATTAACCCATCCAAGCCTAGGAAAAGACATTTTTGGCGAACATTCCTGAAGTTCATGATTCATCAACATAACCTCAGCCTCTCCATCAACATAACATGCTGAAGTGTTACTGTAGTAGCTTTTATTTCATAAGAACCAAATTATGGGAAAACTAGGAAGCAATTAAAAACTGTAAATAAGATGTATGTTTCACATGATTCAGACATATAACCTGATATTATATAGAATATCCTGTTGTATAATAATTTTATATTTGATTGAAATTTTATGCCGAATAAATATATATTTTTTTTAAAAAAATCAACCAAACAATACACTAATCAATTATTTGCAATTTTGTTGTTAGTCGTTTATGAATATAATCGTAATACTTCATTTTTAACAAATATTTTATAAACATAAGGAATTTATGGGTGATTCAAAGTTGAGATTGTGTTGCTATTTTTTTTTACTTCAAATCTATATTTGACTAATTACTTTTATTAGGGGAGAGTATTTGCTGACTAATTCAAATTAGTTATCAACAAGATTCCAAGATTCCAATTTAGAAAAGTCAAATATTCGTTGATCAAAAAAAAAAAGAAAAGTCAAATATTCAAGGGAAGATTCAATCGATTCACCGTGCACTTTTCTTTCATATCTTCCTCCACCGTTTTGCTCAAAAAAAAAAAAAATAATCTTCCTCCACCGTCTAGGACCTAGGCAGGCAGAATAAAACCTTTGATTTAAAAATTTACTTTAGAGTTTTAAATAATAAATTCTATCATACCACATCAGTTGATTATGTTAGCTCATCCCATAGTCAGGGCCTTGCTGTCTCTGTCGTCCGTAATTACTATTTATGTTGTCAAAAATAAATATACTCAGAAAATTATGGCGCAATCTTCTTCTCAGAGCACCAGCATTAATGAACCTCCCATTGGGGTTCATAATTTGAATTTTTATTATTTTTTTATTATTTTTTTATTTAAAAAAAAAAAAAATGGTCAATAGCGGACCGCCACGTAGCGTGGAACCCGTTGAACAGTGACGACTCGGGTTCATACGGAAGGAGCGTGGCAAGACAGGATCATTACTGTAGCATATTATAATATATTTTTTTTCTGGAGAAGCGTGTGAACTCCACCCAGGAACCTCCAATGTTGGTGCTCTTACCTTTCCAAAAAAGTATTTTAAAACAGCTAATCTGTGTGGACCAAAATAAGTAGCGTAGCTTCTAGATTCTGTAACGGTGACGAACTGAGACTGAGAAAGCAATAGTAACTAGTAACACGGAATAAATATCTATATTATTAAAAGAGAAGTACCCATTTGAAAATGTTCTTACTTCATTAATTAAACTCCTTTTTTTTTTCTTGTCTTTTTCAGTTGCATTTATGAAATATTCTAAAACGAATAAAACTGCCTAATTTATTACTTGTCTTTTCAGTTACATTAATGAAATATGCTTAAATGAATTTAAACTTCCTATTTTATTGTTTGTCTTTTTCAGTTACCTTAATGAAATATCCTTAAATAAATTTAGACATAATATCATTTAATCAACCAAAAAAACTAATGAGTTATCCTTACGTGTATAATTTTAATAATGGAGATTTTTAAAAACGTGCATCAATAAAATGTTACCTAAAACATGCAGCACTAATATATAACATGCATCAATAAAACTAGAATTTGACTCACACAATTGTACGGATATTATTTTCAATTGATTAAATTTAAAAATAATTATTTATTCAAAAAATATTTAAGAATGGCTATGTTTTTAAAAATTATATGGAATTATTTGCTCATAACTCATTTGTCATTTGATAAATTGTTAGAAAGAAAATTTTAGCATAATATAACTCAGTTGTCATTTGCTAAATTTATGGTTTTTATTTATATTTTTTATTATTTAATTATAATATTTTCATTTTATATTTGAAAGATAAATGAATTTTCTTTCAAACAATATTTTTGTAAATGTATTTTTTAAAAAATAATCAATTAAAATTGTTATTATCATTGAATATCATTATTTTTGACATAATTTGAGTTTTCGTTTACATCAAAACTTATCATATTTTAGGATGATCTCTATTATTAAAAGAGAAGTACCCATTAAAAAATACCCTAAGTTTTCTAACTTATTTACACTTCCATACCACTGAGAATTAAATTAAACTACATATTTTAATGCTTGTCTTTTCCAGTTAAATTAATGAGTTTTTTTTAATCAAATTTAAACTTAATGTCATTAAATAAACCTACCTATTTTAATGTTTGTCTTTTCCAGTTAAATTAATGAGTTTTCCTTAATCGAATTTAAAGTTAATTTCATTAAATGAACCTAAAAATACATCATATTTAACGTAGCTTACTACGTACGAGTACGGCCCAATAATGAACTTGAATTTTATTTTTACGAAAACGTGAATCACTTGACTTATGTAATATTTAAAATATATTAACTAAAATATAACAAATGCATATAACCTACCTATACTTTAGTTTGAAATGATCATGTTCAAGTTTTATATAGTCAACTTACATCATGCATCGATCGATGTACAATATTCAAACCACCTATAGTTTTCGTTTTACCAACCAATCATCCCATTGATTTTCTAAGCTTTATAAAAAAACAAATCAATAAATACAAACTCAAAATATAATATCTTCTATTAATCAAAACAAAATATCTTCAATGTCGTATCTTTAATGTACATATTAAATATAGGAACTGTAACCATAATTACACTAATTATAAGAATAGATTTTATTCCAACCAATTGATCTATTACTTCGGTAATTGATTTGCTTGCAGAAGAGGAAACAATAAATTTATAATTTATAAGAATATAAAAATATAGAGATTTCAACCAATTGCCTATATTTGCGTATGATTTCCGCATAATAAGCTTCAAATTGAACATTGAAAAAGATAGAGAGATTTTTTTAATTTTTTACCGACACAAACTTAAACAAAACGAAGAGTTAAATGTAATTTTTTTTGTTACACTTCCCGGAAAAAACGGTTACAACATGGGCTTTCATAATATGGCCTTTTAACATATTAATGTTATGGACATTTAATAATTATCTTGACGAAAAACAAAGACTATAAATAATTTATTATTAATAAAATTATGAAATTATTTACAATTTGATGACTAATTCATCGCCTTTTTTTATATGTTAAATTTTTTATAGAAGTTTAAAAATCATTTTATTTTCTTTAAACATGTATAACTAATTTATAATCTCTTATGTCATACTAAGTCATAATATAATATTTTTTCATATTTTACATTAATAACCATTGTTTTTATATATCGTCTGCAATTCTCTAATTACGTCTATTTGTTCAATTTTTTATATGATATCGAATATTCATCGTAAATAGATGGTTTAAGATGCCAAAAAATTATTTACTTGGTGAATATAATACATCAAATATTACAAATACATTATTTAGTTAAATAAATAACCAAAACCAAAAATTCAAATCCGCGCTGGCGCGCGGATAAGGGTCTAGTCAAATACTTATGATAGTAGTATTTTAATTGAGATATCTTCAGAATGGCATTGAGAAAACATTAAAAGTCTCAATTCTTTTGTCAAGATGAGCCACTATCATATATATTCGATAATGGTTTATAAAAATAACCATATCACATAGATGTGGTGGTATTTAATTTTAAGATTATGGTATTCTAAGATTCTTCCTAACACGTTAGAGTAGACTTCTATGTATTAGTACTTAATCGGTTTAAGTATGAATATAAAATCGATTTATATTTTGAAAGATTTATATTTGACATGATATTTTTGCTCCAAAAAAAGTTTCCTCGGAATATATGGTAACGTATACTTTTTGAGTTAAATTGGAAGTATATCTTCAAACTAGTCAAGAAAAAATTGAAGACTTTGACTTTCTTTATATAAAGATACCATTGTAATTTTAGATGATTAATTTTATCTCTATCCGATTAAGAATCGTACACATTGGCATCTATATACACCATACACGTAAAACGTTATGGTCTTAATGGTTCTTATATAAATACACGAGGCAGTAACAAAGGCGAGAAATATATCACACAAGAAAGCGTTGAGAGAAATAAGAAGAGGAGAGAAAAAACAGCGATAAAGCCGAAGAAACATCAAAAGAGAGGAACATAAATTTTTTTTTTTTTTCGTTTCAAAAAAGAAAATCTTTGAATTTTATGGCAACCCGTCTCCTCCGAACAAACTTTATCCGGCGACCTCACTGTTTCTCCTCTTTACGACCGGTGGGTTCTCCCACCGTGACGGCTTCAACAGCCGCCGTCCCGGAGATTCTCTCCTTCGGACAACAAGCACCAGAGCCACCACTCCACCACCCAAAACACAACCAAACTCACCATGACATTGATCTCTCCGACCAGGCCCGGCTCTTCGCCTCTGTCCCCACCCCCGATCTCCTCCGTTCCACCGCCGTGTTGCATGCGGCGGCCATAGGTCCAATGGTGGATGTTGGCTCGTGGGTCATGAGCTCTAAACTCATGGACAACGCTTTGACACGTGGCATGGTCCTTGGTGTTGTGAAAGGTACGTTTTATGACCATTTCTGTGCCGGTGAAGACGCCAGCGCCGCCGCGGAACGTGTGAGGAGCGTTTACGAGGCGACGGGTCTTAAAGGTATGCTTGTGTACGGCGTTGAACATGCCGATGACGCTGCATCTTGTGATGATAACATGCAACATTTCCTTCGAACCATTGAAGCTGCCAAGTCCTTACCAACATCCCACGTAAGCAAATAAACTCAAAGTTCCACATTTGCCTTTTTACATATTTTGTTGTTTCATTCAGGAATAAACATTTTAAAAATCATATCAGAACAGACAAAAAGAAAAATCTGTCACTCGCACGATATTTTGAATTTATTTATTTCATAACTATTTTCTTAAAACGAATCATATAATAATCAAATGAGGGCAACTTGGTTCGGCAGCCAAATCTCCGCACCCTGACAAAGTGCACTTGCATAGAAGCATAGACGTGCACATTCACATCTATCTTTTCATATAATGATTGTGGGTCACCATATATTAATGGGATCAGTGAACAATATAAAATCCCAACAATAGTCGATCTTTAACCTAGGCTTTTTGTTACCGACTTTTGTGTTTTTGTGGAACCCTCCCCTAAGAAACTTCCTAATCGCCCCCCCCCCCCCCCTTGCCCTTACTCTTACGCGTTTTCATAAGCAGCAAATTCATAGCCAACTTTTTACTCAAAAAAGTACATAGCCAACTTGTGTTTTTTTGCCTCTAATTTTTACTTTTCAACGGTAAAAGAGTTCAAAGCATACGTCATTATCGGACTTGATTTATACGCACGAGGTCCTCATTGGAGCTTGAAAATCTGACCTTGTTGGTGGACTAGAACTTTTGGAAGTAAACTAGTAGATTACACTTTAGGAATATTCTCCGGTTTATTTTTTGTGAAGACTCGGTTTGTTCCGGTTTATCTATTATCTTTGGTTTTATTGTGACATGTTATTGTTCTCTTTGACCTAACAGTTTAGCTCAGTGGTCGTGAAAATAACTGCGATTTGTCCCATCAGTCTTCTAAAACGTGTGAGCGACTTGCTTCGTTGGGAACACAAGAGTAAGAGCTTCAAACTCTCATGGAAGCTCAAATCTTTCACGGTTTTCTCCGATTCAAGTCCTCTCTACCACACAAACTCAGAACCGGAACCGTTAACCGCTGAAGAAGAACGTGAGCTCGAAGCAGCTCACGTAAGGATCCAAGACATCTGCCGGAAATGCCAAGAGTCCAATGTGCCTTTGCTGATTGATGCGGAGGACACAATCCTCCAACCAGCGATCGACTACATGGCTTACTCATCAGCCATCATGTTCAATGGGGACAAAGACAGACCGATCGTTTACAACACGATTCAGGCGTACTTGAGAGACGCAGGCGAGAGGTTGCATTTGGTTGTACAAGAAGCCGAGAAAGAAGGTGTTCCTATGGGGTTTAAGTTGGTGAGAGGCGCTTATATGTGTAGCGAAGGTAAATTGGCAGATTCCTTGGGACACAAGTCACCAGTTCATGACACACTTCAGAACACGCATGCTTGCTACAATGACTGCATGACCTTCCTAATGGAGAAAGCCTCCAACGGATCGGGTTTCGGTGTCGTTCTTGCAACACATAATGCTGATTCGGGTAAGCCACTGGAATACAATTTAAACCTAGGATCTGAGATTCTGGGGATCATAATATTCTTATCTTAATTTTAATGAAAAATGCTTTGATAATTTGCGGACCATGCAACTTATTTATAATAGCTCTTTAAAATTTAATTTAGGGACATAACGAATGTTTCATCTTACTCTGCCCGAAACCGACCATGTAGGATTATTCTTTTTAGTAAATGGATTGCTTACTGGAGAATTATAAATTTTAGGGAGACTTGCATCAAGGAAGGCGAGTGAGCTCAATATCAATAAAAAGAACGGGACCATAGAGTTCGCGCAACTATACGGTATGTCAGATGCATTGTCCTTTGGTTTAAAGAGAGCCGGGTTCAATGTCAGCAAGTACATGCCATTTGGACCGGTAGAAACCGCTATACCGTATCTGGTCAGACGTGCTTATGAGAACCGGGGGATGATGGCCAGTGGAGCCCTTGACCGTCAACTCTTGAGGTAAAATGTTTTTATCATATAGTCCGGTTAACATCGATTTTGATTAAGTTGAATAATGTTGATATTGGTCATTGCAGGATGGAACTTAAGAGAAGACTAATGGCCGTAATTGCGTGAAGCGAGGACTTTAATTGTCGTTATGTATGGAGCCACTAAATGGAATTGGGAAATTTAGATTATAAGAGAAAATTATAATATAAATTGGATTAGGTAAGAACATTTCATGTGGCTTTGTCGTAACGGACTATACTATTAAATTTATCAATATATTATTCACAAATGTATATTCAGTTTCACCCTTCCTTATAAATAATAATGGAATGACCTTTTTTTCTAACTCTCTTGATTCGGCCGTCATTTCTTTTGCTACGAAATATAAGATGTTTTAGCTCATATGATGCGATCACAAAAATAAGACACTTGTAATTTACGTTGCACGGAATCGAAAACTGAATCGGAAACGAAATGTTTTGAATCGTAGAAACGCAATTATTAAAAAATTTAAACTAGAAACGTTTTATATTGATCTACCGTTGAGTTCATTGTTTACTTTTGTTTGTTTATTATCTAAGAAGGCACAACCAGAGAAAAAAGCTAACACAATTGGTCTTATTATTATTTTGAGCTGTTAAATATTAAAATATAAAAAGGCCTGAGCATCAATCTCAGATTTGTCTTTAAGAAAATTATTTAGTTCCAGTAAAGTTCATAATAACTCATGATCTCCTGATCTCATAATTTTATACTTTACATATTGTAGAACACCCTTCTAAAGTTCTAAGAGAGTCAGAATTGAGCAAACTGAGCCAACACATTTACTTTTTTTTTTTTTTTTGATAAGGATGTGAATTTCATTTATCAAAAATGAGAATGTTTGTACTTGTACAAAAATTTAATGCGGAAAGCAAACCTAAGCCAAAAAAATAAAACAGAGGAAAGCTTAATTTAAAAACTTCAGAAGCTGAGAAGATCCGTCATTCATGAGGCAACACATTTACGCAAAGGTCATATATACCGATCACATGCTTTCATACTTTACATAATTATGTCATACATTTTTCAGAGTTGAACAAAATGAGCCGATATATTTTCGCAAAATCCACATATCGCATACTTCTATACTTTTATGTTTTTCATTAATTCTCTTTGTTGCTTTCCTCAGCATCAATCCATGATCCATAAATCATATTCTTCTCGGATTGCAGTGCATTTATGAAAGTTTCACATTCAATATACATATTGTGGCACCGAAGTTGAGAAACTAGTACTATGTATCTAAATATTAAGTCATAAACTAATGCATCACTTGCAGTCTATTTGGGAAACAAATAGAAGGATAATTTTAGCAAAGCCCAAATAAATGTACCAGCTTATACAACAAAAAGAGGTACTTATTCCATAATTGCCATATGTATATTCTAAAGTTGGGCTCAATTGATATCAAAAGAACAAAAGTTGGGCTTAATTTAGGCTGAAATAGAAAATGCTTAAATAGGAAATTTTGTTATTCATTACAATACCCGTAAGATTTGGTTGCCATTGATCTTTTTTTTTCTTTTTGTCTACAATATTGTTAACCATATTTTGAAAGTTGATTAGTCTAACAAATTCATTTGAATAGGTAGGATATAGCAATTTCACTCGATCTTTCTTGTAATATATTCTGAGTAAGTTACAGATTTTACCAGCTAACTTCAGCCAAAAATCAAGAAAGCCCAACTAGTTTCTTACCTTGTGACGGCAAAGAGGACAAGTGTTCCGATTAGTCAACCAACTCGAGATACAGTCTTTGTGGTAATAATGCCGACAAGGAAGCTCAGAGAGTCTCTCACTAGGAGCTAGCTTCTCTCTACAGATGGCACAAACCACCAAACCCCTCTCCGTCAACTCTTCAGCCGTCAAGTTCACCACCGGAAGTTCCTCGGCCGTTTCCGGCCGCCGCGTGAAAGATGAATTCCCCAACACTTGGCCGAAGATTTCATCGTAAGAACCAAACGTCTCCGTTTCATGGCTGCTTCGTGATGCCAAGTAATGGATGTAGTCGAGGTACTCGTCGTCGATGAAAGTAGCGTTCTCTTGCTCTGCTTCGTTTTCGATCTCGGGAGGAAGATGAAACTCTGCCATTGATTTTAGAGGTTTTTGGAATGTTGAGTTGTGAAGAAGAAGATAGTACGAGGAGTGTGAACATGATTGGTTCTCGAATGATCGATAGAGAAACAGAAAAAGATTAGGTTTTCGAATGTTCCGTTCAGATTCTTACACGTATATTTCGGATGTTCTGATGCGATCCTTAAGGACAAGACTTGCAAGTTGCAACACATGTGTTGCTTGTCGATCTTGTTTGTGGCCACGTCATGCAGTCATATCACCGACATATCAATAATACAAAGTTGGCGTGGTATTTAAAAATTAAGTAGCTGCTGCCGATAATCGAACCCAAGTCATCCCGGACAGGCGGGAACATTTACAAATATTATGAATCGCAAAGAAATTCAAATATACGTTTTCAAAAGCTGAACCACGAAATATGTTTTCAAAAGCTGAACCACGAAATATCTTGTTTGTGGCCCCGTCATGCAGTTATATCACCGACATATCAATAACACAAAGTTGGTGTGGTATTTAAAAATTAAGTAGCTGCTGCCGATGATAATCGAACCCAAGTCATCCCGGACAGGCGGGAACATTTACAAATATTATGAATCACAAAGATTTTATGAATCCAACATAAAACAATACGCTCTTTAAGGTTTTGTCTAACATAAACGATGTCACTGTCAGGAGCTTTGGCTGTAGCTGAAAGACTCCAGTCAAGAGGACTATGCAGTAACACATCCTGCCCTTCGTGTGATCAAGCATCAGAGACGATCTGTCATGTCCTTTTCTCGTGTACCACTGCAGTAGAAGCTTGGAGATTGGCAGGAATTCAACCCCCACCAGCGGGTTTCTCTCAATCCTCTGTTTTCCTTAACCTCCATTACTTGGTAGCAGGATATAAACAGCAGAGGAGTGACCGAGATAACTTAAAAGCTTTCCCTTGGATCCTATGGAATCTTTGGAAAGGGAGAAATGCTTTAGTGTTTGAGAAAACCAGATTTACACCAAACTCAACAGTTGTTAAAGCCTTGGAGGAAACTGAGATTTGGTACAAAGTCCAACAGCCGGATCATAACCCGTTCATGGAGAAGAAATCTACCACTGCCTCCCTAGGTATTTGGGAAAAACCCCCTCTCGGTATGGTCAAGTGCAATGTTGGAATGGCTTGGGTTGATACTGGTACAATGAGTGGTGCAAGTTGGATAGCAAGAGATTGTCAAGGCCGACCTCTACACCATAGTCGTCAAGCTCTTATAGGTTCCTCAAACAAAAGGGAATCAGATCTTAGGTCACTGCTATGGGCTGTTCAAGCAATGGGTGACTTACGCCACAAGAATATCCTCTTTGAAGCTTCATCTGTAGAAGCACGACAAGCTCTTTTGAACCCTACCAGTTTCCCTGATCTCTCTCCATTGATTCTGAAGATATTAGAACTCCTAAACGGTTTCGAAAAATGGACAATCTCCCATGTGTCGAGACATATAAACAGAGCTGCTACAACCATAGCGGAGAGCGTAACTTTTGGTCCATACCTACAGTCATATGTTGCTTCAGGAGGTCCTCGCTGGCTCCACAAGATGCTACAAGAGGAAATGAGAAACACTTAACACCCATGTTTGCGTAAAAGGTTACTGACTTGCACCTCAAGTCATTTCATAACCTTATCGTGAATTACATGTGTTGAACTCTTCCAAGTACCTACTGGTACTCCAGCTATTTTCGTTTTTTGTTTCCCTTTCTTTCATAGTCTTATTTGTTTTTCTCTAAATTCTATGTCATGGAACTCATGGGTTCTCCCTCACTTTTGGCCATTTGGACCCCATCAGAATGAATTATTCAGTGTTAAAAAAAAACATAAACGATGTTAGCAAACTTACAACCACACGAGATGGCATTTAGGATAATTTAAAATATACGAAGGGATCTGAATAGAGATATTATTATTATTATTATGCAGCCGGCATCAAACCGTAACATTATGAATCGCAAAGATTTTATTTTATGAATCCAACATAAAACAATACGCTCTTTAAGGTTTTGTCTAACATAAACGATGTTAGCAAACTTACAACCATACGAGATGACATTTAGGATAATTTAAAATACGAAGGGATCTGAATAGAGATATTATTATTATTATGCAGCCTGCATCAAACGGTAACAGACACAAATTTCACCAGGTGAAACGGCCCAACATCCTCAATGACACCATCACACGAATCCAACTTACCCCGAATCTCTCCTCCCTGGCGCCTTTCCAAAGCGATCTCTGCACAGAAAATGGTATCATTGCCGTCATGTTTTTTAGAAAAGAAGAGAGCCAGCCTCTTCGCACCGTAGTTCACCGTCCTGGACCGGAATGAACCAGCAGTCTCAGCCACCAAAAAGTCTTGCAAACCGTTGACAACACTCCAACACCTCTGCTTTGGATCATATGCCCTCAAAACATTCTCAGACAGATCGTGATAGTAGAGGACATCATCAACCACACATGCACCCTCCCATTCCTTAGAATTCATCATCTCGTCCTTAGGGATTATGATCTAACATTATATCCTTAAGTCTTATTTTAATCTCTTAAAATAAAGGAAAACTAATATATCTCTTAAAGTTAACGTTTAAAGGAAAGTAACACCAAAACTAAATAGGAAAAGGATGAACCACGCTGCATCAGGTCACCTGGGGTAGGGAAAGATCTGACCTCGGATCTTCAGTTTCATCCTGTGCCACAAAAGGGATGAGATGTTTGACATTGAATACATCTGAATAACGAGCTGAAGGAGGTAGTTGAAGGTGGTAAGCGTTATCGTTGATCTTCTCAAGCACCGTTAAAGGACCCACTTTACGAGACTTCAATTTGTTGTATTCACCAGGTGAAAAACGCTCACGAGTAAGGACTGCCCACACACGATCGCCAGCCTTGAACTGCACATTGCGACGATGACGATCTGCATCAACCTTGTACTTTGCCGAAGACAATTGTAAATTATCATGAACTTGAGCGTGAATGTCCGTAACTGTAGCCACAAAATCAATCACCTCCCCATGGTCCCGAGTTGCGTCAGGAGCAAGGCCAAGATCAGATGGCCCACGCGGCACGATGCCATAAACAATGCGGAAAGGACTGAAGCGAGTGCTACGGTTGACAGCATGATTATGAGCAAATTCTACTTTGCACAAAATGGAATCCCGCGACCTAATGTTATCTATCACCAAACAGCGAAGCATGTCTCCAAGTGTCCGATTAGTAACTTCGGTCTGGCCATCAGACTGTGGATGATAAGCAGGGCTCATGTCGAGGCTAGTACGCAAGAGAAACCACAGAGATCTCCAGAAGTGACTCAGGAAGCGCGAGTCTCTATCCGACACAATTGACAAAGGAAGTCCATGTAAACGATAAATCTCACGAAAGAATAGACCTGCAACCTGAACCGCGTCAGTAGTCTTTTTGCACGGCATAAAATGCGCCATTTTAGAAAAACGATCCACGACCACAAAAATCGAATCATTCCCACGTTGAGTACGGGGAAGGCCCAACACAAAGTCCATACTAATGTCTGTCCATGGCTGAGTAGGAATCGGAAGGGGAAGGTAGAGACCACTGTTGGTCGCATGGCCTTTAGATTGTTGTCACACCACACACCGTTGAACAAATCTACCAACATCCCTTCGCAAAGAAGGCCAAAAGTAAGCATCTGAAACCAATTGAAGAGTACGATCTCTTCCTGCATGACCTTCTTCATGCAATTCTTTGATGAGTTGTAACCGAAGACTACTCTCGGGAATGCATAGACGGGGACCATGAAAGATATAGCCGTCATGGAGCACAAACTCCGACCGAGCACCATTATGTAGAGACGTCCAGATAGACCCAAAATAAGGATTTGTCTCGTATAGGTCTGGTAAAACCGAGAAGCCAGGGACGGAGACATGTAACGTGGCAACGAGGGAATGTCTTCGACTCAGGGCATCAGCGACCTTGTTCGTCTTACCAGATTGGTGTTTGATCACGAACGTAAACTGCTGAAGGAAAGCAACCCAAGATGCATGATGAGAAGAAATCTTGTCTTGGCTACCGAGATGTTTCAAAGCATCATGATCTGTATAAAGTATGAACTTCTGATGGTAGAGATAATGTCGCCAATGTTTTATAGCTTGGACGATGGCATAAAACTCCACATCATAAGTACTATAACGAGCACGAGATCCCGCGATTTTTTCACTGTAAAACGCCAATGGTCGGCCACGTTGACTGAGAACAGCGCCTATGCCGAGTTTACAAGCATCAGAATGTAACTCAAATACTTGAGTAAAGTCAGGGAGAGCTAGAATTTGAGCCGACACCAGCCGGTTCTTTAGCTCTTCGAACGCGGCATTGGCTTCGGGTGTCCATGAGAAAGACACACCTTTCATGCAGTCCGTTAGTGGGGCAGCAACATTACTGAAGTGAGAAACAAACCGTCGATAAAATGAAGCCAAACCATGAAAGCTACGAACCTCACTGATCGTACGAGGAGTTTCCCAGGATTTGATTGCTTCGACCTTTTCTGGATCGACCCTGAGTCCTTGACTAGAGACGATATAGCCTAGGAAAAGAACATGATCGACAACAAATATGCATTTGTGACGAGCTGCATAAAGCTTTTCGCGTCGGAGAACACTTAGAACGTCGTGTAGATGAGACAAGTGGCTTGTGATATCGTTGCTGAAGATTAATATGTCGTCAAAGTAAACAACGACAAACTTGCCAATGAATGGCCGTAGGGTTTGATTCATAACTCGCATAAAGGTGCTCGGAGCATTCGATAACCCAAACGGCATAACAGTCTATTCAAAAAGTCCCTCCCAAGTTTTGAACGCTGTCTTCCATTCATCACCTGGTCGAATCCTTATTTGATGGTATCCACTTTTAAGGTCGAGTTTAGTGAACAGGGTGGCGCGTCCGATTTGATCCAAAAGTTCATCTAAACGCGGTATAGAAAAACGATAGTGTACTGTTATTTTGTTAATTGCACGACTATCAACACACATACGCCACGTACCGTCCTTTTTAGGAATAAGCAATGCTGGGACAGCTGCTGAACTCAAGCTCTCTTTTACGTGACCTTTAGCGAGAAGTTCTTCTACTTGGCGTCTAAGTTCGTCATGTTCCTGCGGAATCATATGATAGTGCGGCCTATTAGGAAGCACTGCGTTAGGCACTAAGTCAATGTGATGTTGAATGTCTCTCAGGGGTGGCAAATCGCTGGGGAGTTCATCAGGGAAGACGTCACTGAATTTATGAAGCACATCGTCGAGTAGTGGAGGTGTTGTGAAGGATGGTATTGTCGACGCTGGTGAAGCAATGAGTGCCCAAAGTAACTCGCCGTTGCTGACATGCTCCTCGAGTTCTGCTCTAGGAATGGTTAACAGAGTTTGAGTGGAGGCAACGGGCGAAGACTCTTGCTTAGTACGAGTGCTTGGTTCCGGTTGCTCCTTTGAGGGAAGCAAAGTGATTGTGCGATCCCCGAACACAAAGCTGTACGTGTTTGCTTTTCCCCGATGGACTGCATCACGGTCAAACTGCCACGATCGTCCAAGTAATATATGACACGCGTCCATAGGAACGACATCAAAAGTTGTCGAATCCTTGTAGTGGCCAATGGAAAATGAGAGAGACACGTGCTGGGAAACTTTGATCTCGTTACCATTGTTGAGCCAGGCGAGTGTGTAAGGTGACGGGTGTGGTTTGATATCTAGACCCAGTTTCTTCACGGCATCGGTGGAGATGACATTAGAACAACTTCCCGAGTCAATAATTAGTTTGCATACTTTGCCATTGATAGTGCAGGTAGATCGAAACAGATTAGAACGTAGCCATGACTCTTGTGGTGCTCTGGGAAGGAGACAGTTGCGACGAAGTACTAAGCTGAGGCCTGTATCACCATGTAATTCGTATGTGGTCTCATCATGCTCTGTATCGTAATTGTCGTACACTGGTTCTTCCTCATCACCTTCTTGTATAACCAGACCACGTTTAACTTGTTTGGGGCACACAGTTTGGATGTGCCCTCGCTCTCCACAAGTGAAACAGCGAAGGGCATTGGTACGAGCTGGCCGAGAGTTGGCGATAGTGTCCGAGTTCTGGCCTGTTTTAGCAGGCTCTGTTCGTGCACTGGCTCCATCGGTTGATGCGGTTGTTGCGTTGTCGCTTGAGTAGTTAAAGCGAGTTCGTGAGTTTGAGTTCCATGATGGCCGAAGTTGACTTTCCATGGAGATGGCACGTTGATGACGAAACTGAAGTAGGATTGAATTGAGCCAAGGCGACTTGTAATTGGCCTCGTAATCCTCCAATGAAGCGTGAGATAAGTTGTTTCTCAGTTTCACCCGATGTCATTCTCGCTGTCATGTAGAAGAATTATGTAGCATATTCATCAACCGTGCGCGTTCCTTGTCTCAAGTTTTGTAGCTTGTTATACAAGGTTCGTTCATAGTTGAATGGCAGGAAGGCACGTCGCATGTGTTTGGTCAATCGTTCCCATGTGTTGATACGAGGTTTGTTATCTTGACGTCGTGATTCCTTGAGTTGTTGCCACCAAGCCATCGCACGTCCTTTGAATCGAGTTGCAACGAGCGATACCCTAACATCATCTGGGACTTGACGAAAGTCCATAATCTCCTCGACTATGTTTGCCCAATCGATAAAATCTTCCGGGTTGAGGGTACCATGGAATTCAGGAAGTTCGGAACGAAAAATGGTCTCCCAACGGTTTTGAATTGGTCGCTGGTCGTGTTCAGCACCATGCGCATTACGGTGGTCGTTATTGTTATCACCATGCCGTCCTTGTTGATTGATGGCGTGTTCAGCAAACACGTTCTCAGCTGGACCTCATCTTCTGATTCTTCCTCTCTAGCCTCCTGTTGATTTCGTTGATTCTGTGGGTTGGCTCCCTGAGCCGCTTGCTGGATGCGATTCTCATGTAACGCCGTCTGTAGGGCGGTGGTTACAGAAGTTTGTAAGGCCGCTTGTAGACCGGCTGTAAACGTCTCAAGCATAAGACGAATTTCTTCGAGTTGTTCGTCTGAAAGTTTTCGTGGTACCATGATCGCAAGGTTTAGATTGAGAAATCTAAACGGCTGGCTCTGATACCAACTGATAGAGTAACCGATAGGGTGTAGATGCAATTGTTTAGTCTGAGAATTCCCAAGAGATCTACGAACTTGAATGCGTTGAGATCACCAATGATCTAGTCGTAAACAAGGGATTAAAAGCAAAGCTTCTGTTTTATAAATTGATAATATTGCCTCTTTACAAAGCCTAGAGATCACTATATATATCAATAAGAAAAGACCTAAGTCCTTAGCGATTATGATCTAACATTATATCCTTAAGTCTTATTCTAATCTCCTAAAATAAAGGAAAACTAACATATCTCTTAAAGTTAACGTTTAAAGGAAAGTAACACTAAAACTAAATAGGAAAAGGATGAACCACGCTGCATCACTTGCGGAGGACGGCATAGACACGTTGCTCTTTGCAGCCTAGGAAGGATCGCCTCTTGTAGAGCGTAGGAGAGGCAATGAGTTTCCTGCAACTCTTGGAAACGAGGGAGAGAGTCGGGTAATGGCTTACGGGTACACGAGCTACGATGTCAATGGTAACGTTGTCTGGAAGTGACGGAATCAGAGGAGACGACACTGACAGCGCCAAGAATTGCTCCGTTAATTCAGACATCTGAAACAGCTGTGGTTGAGTGAATCAGGAAATCAACCTCAACAAAAAAAAAAGAAATATGTTAGCCTAAAACACGAAAGTGTGCTAGCTGATTCCAAGTTCAGACATCATTTCAAGTTCAGACATTTCAATTTCAGACATCTCCATGTTCAGACATTTCAAGCTCAGACATTCCAAGAAAGAATCATCTAAGTTCAGACATCATTTCAAATTCAGACATTTATTTACAAGCAAGTTTAGAATTTCAAGCTCAGATATTTCAAGCAAGTTTAGACATTCCAAGTTCAGACGTTCTAAGTTCAGACATAGCTGATCAAGCAAGAATCACGATAAGAAGAAGAAATAGTAGATTTCTAGGAAGCTGATTCCAAGACCACATACACACGACACAACAAGTAATGGGTAAGTATTGGTCATGAAATGTATGCAGGACTTACTTCGAACCATTTGTCATGAATATTTCAACCATAACCACCCAAAAAGTTACACTCATCATTTCAGCAACAAGCTAGAGAAACCAATCGAACAAAATGGAGACTGAGAGAGAAAATTTTCAGATTTTGAATACAAACCTGCAAGTGGCGAGAGCAAGGAACTTAGGATTTCGGTAAGACATTCTCAAGACCCAAAGAGGCGACGAGTTGCATGAGAGAAGAAGCAGAAAGTGGGATAATCTCTTTATAGGGGTTTAAAAGTTAAACCTGTTGCCAATTAGTAATGAAATAAATTTGATTGTGGGATCCATAGCCCAAAAAGGCAAAAGTAAAGTAAGTATTTTTTGTCGGCTAGTGGGGAAGTAGCTAAACTGCCTTAATGGCAAACATTTTAATCTCACTACTCCTTAATAATCTTTCTATTTATACAATTTATTTTTTTATTAATGGTAATATAATTGACATCTCACCTATTATCTATATTAAACTAAAAACTAAACTTCAAATTAAATATTCACAAACAATTCAACAACTCGATGAATCTCCCCCTCCCACTATCCTAAACATTCTTCCCCCTTCGCCATAATTCTCGTCACCCACCATCTACATTTGGAAATTTTAAGTTTCCATTAAAAGGTAAATTTTTGTCATTTTCGTGAAATTTTCTTATTGATTATATATTTAATATGGGTAATGTAAAAATGTTAAATTTTGTTATGAAATTGGAGGTTTTGAAAACAAATATTAAAATGATATTTAAGGATGATTTGGTTTATTTTACACGATTTGAAACATACAAAAAATCATTACATTGGTGTTAGAGGATATTTTCGTTGTTTAACATGTTTGTCATGTAAAACAGTTAAATCAAAGCTCATTTAAAAATTTTAGGTTCTTTTAAAACAATTAGTACGCCTAAAGCAAAACCCTTACTGACACAACTAGCTACGTTAAGTTATATTAAGGCAACTAAAGAATACTAAGACGCAGTAGAAGCATGTACTTCTGGCCATTTTTATGATATGTTTTATTTCGGTTCACTAAATGTCAAGATCTCAAGTAGCCAAGTTGGTTTAGTCATAGATTTAGTGTGCTTTTGGTGTCTAGTTTGAATTTCCTCAACTACATTTTTATTTTCTTTCTTATTATTTTTGATTCCTAAATAATAGGCTCCTATATTTTTTTTTTGCTTCCGGCCTTTAGATTTTCCGGGCCGGGCCTGCTAGTAAGACGATTTGTCTCAATACTATTAAAATAGAAGAAGTCTTAAAAATCTACATATGAAAGTTATTTGGATCCTTTCATTTTTTAGTCCTACCTGTTAAATACAACCAAAATTTATTCAATACATATATTCTCCTACATTTTTGGAATGTGATTGACGCCACTTGCCTTGTTATTCGTAGTGCATTATTAACATTTATGTGGCCTATCTTATATCAATGAACCGAACCATGTTTGTACTAATATTTGAATCTCATAGATCTCATCCAATAGTTATTTGAACAAAAAAATAATGCCGCTTCGTATCCTTTATGTTTAGTGCTACATTATAAATATCTCATTACTTGGTTGCATGGTTCTCTTAGTACTGCCAACAACTTATCGACATATTTTGTAAGTAGATTTTTTAAAATTATTCTCTTATAATAGTATAGATATTCACTTTTCTCTTATAATAATATAGATATTCACTTATAATATTACGGATATTATTTTAAAATAGAATTTGTATCTTAATAATAGATTATTTTATATGAATATTAATTTAAATATAGAATATTAAAAATTTAATATTTTATATGGACACATATTATTACGTAAAAAAAATTATGAATCAACACAATATATTAAACCTAAAGTGACTACTTTATGAAAAGTAAAAAAAAATATATATTTACAATATTATTAACAAATGTAATATATTCCCAAAAAGTAAAATTTTCTTCTCAAAATATATTAAAAATTACTGGTGTGATAAAATTAAAAATGACATCCCTACTATTTTCTCTCGTCTAAATTATATTTAATTTAAGAAAAGCACATGGTGTAGGCTGAAAAAATATTCAAACCCAAAAAACTGAACTGAATAAAAAGTTATACCAATTCTTAATATAAGCTGGTAAAATATTCAAACGGGTCCAAAACTTTGGTATATGAAGGACCAGAACCAAATTTGGTTCAAACCAAAATATTTCGAGTGCTCAAAAATATTCAAATCACATTTTTTATTTAGTATTCAAAATATTTAAAATACTCAAAAATATTCGAAATTTTTAAAAATACTTGAAAATATCAAAAACAGTAGAAACTAAATATCTAAAATAGTCAAAATATTTAAAACACGGAAAATACACTAAATACCTACTGGTTCCCCATCCAATATCCAAACTGAACCAATTTCATGTTAAGGATTTTAAATATTTTACTATTTTTATTTTGGATTTTAAGGATTTTAAATTAAATTTAGATTTTTTATTGTTTTTACTTAATTTAAACGGATATTTGTACACGAACCAAACCCACAAAAATAAAACCGATCTCATAAGTATCATACCAAATCTCATCAATCGAATCACTTTTTCGAATCTAAACCAAATATGAATCAAATTTTATAAATACCCGAATGAAAATTAAATCTCTATATCAATAACCCAAATTCCAAATAGACCGAAACATGTATTCAAATGCCCTCTTCTAACATGCTGCATATTAAGAATTCTTCTCACGGACCACAAAATTACTCACCTAAAATATAACTTAAGAAAATGACGTACATGAAACTTTAAAATCTATTAATTATATACAAAATTATAAATTGCTTAAAAATAATTTTGGACTGATGAAATCGATACCGCATTTTTGAAGCGCGTGTCAAAATCTAGTTACTAAGGTTAAAATACACGAATAGCAGACCAACTGATCTTTATGGCTCAAGAATCCCTTGGAATCGTTAAGTAATGTTTTAATGCTGAACCAATAACCCTTTACGAATTGTGCGAGAGGAGTAGAAAAGGGAGATAATTCCTTAAAACACTTGAAATGGAAAAATGAAAATCAACGACGGATGTTATATATATTTTTTCGAGATTATTTATGTACAACTTACGTTTTCCTTTAATATAAAGCAATCAATGCTGGTAATTAAGATATACTAGGTAGTTGGCCTTCACACCTACACGAGTATGAAATTTTAATAAAGAGATTTGTTATTTTAAAAAAGATTAAGAGATTTTGTCATTTTAAAATATGAATAATATTTTATGAAGTTTTTTAAAGCAAAAAATAATAATAATATTTTGTGAAATAAAAATACTCAACTAAGAGTCAGACAAACGAATGGATGTTGGAGTTTTGTTTCTTCATATCTGCCTTTGAATTAAGCTTACTTCTTATGTGGGGTGATGTAATACTATATTTTGTATTCCAATTTTTCTTTAACTTTCTTTTGAATCTTGCGATAATTTCTATAAGAAATTATAATCTCTATAAAATATGATATCATAATAATGTCTATTTTGGATTTTATGCATTATTTTGGTAGCCCAAATCAATAAGCTGCTTATCTTTGATTGTCCCACTTCAACTTTATTGTTGAGAAAAATTACTAACCGCATGAGATGATGAGGTTAAGTTCCTATAAATCAAATAAACATACGTCAAAAGATTAAAATAATTATAATGGACAATGTAAAAACAAATATTTGACAGAAAAGAAACAAAACTACTTTAGAATATAAAAAAGTTTTCAAACGATTAATTCTAAAAATAAACAACAATCCTTAATACTAAAAATAAACAACAATCCTTAATCCTTATATATAAAAATAAGAAGAATATATGAACAAAACTTCATTACACACGTTTAAATTTATATTAGTCTTTAAAATAAAATTTCAAATGCCGTTTTTCTATATATTGTCCACATGGTACTTAACAGTATAAATATGTTCTCTAAATAAAACATCAACTTTATTTTATGTTTAAATTCCGACTAAATAAACTTTGTTACGATTATCGGTTTTTTAATTCTACTTTTATTAAATCGATTAGTCACAACCACTTATGTTATTCCACTTTAAAATAAGTAACTTCAAAACAAAGTAATACACTAGGTCGCTAACCACTATCAAATGAATCCGGAAAAATATCATTTTCTTTTAACATATTTTCATTTTCATATTTTTGAACATATTTTCTTTAGTAAAACCATAAAATGAATTGTAAATTTATGTAAGAATAAAACATACGAATCCAGTGTTAAGCCCCGGAATACCACTAGTTCAAATATATTACTGTCAATATGTTTTCAAAAGCTGAACAATAAAAGGATTTGTTCTAACTCTTCCACTGTGATGTATTAATTTACCAAAGTGAAAAGAGGTGAGAGTAAACTATATTAATGTTTAAACTCCCTTAATTTCCCTCTTTTCCCTTTTATTTCCACTTGATTACTTAATTATTTTACCAATCGTAGGCTAAAATGTAATTAGATTAATAATTACCTCTTTAATCAATCAATTACGTGGATGCGTGACTTACCTTCTTAATCTTTATTCAAGGGCGAAGTGCATAAACTAGACCAGGCCATACTTAGGTTTAGGGTACATGCACCAAACCCTACTTAGGTATTTATATCTGCGTGTTTCCTTTGACTCTTAGGTGTGATATGACCTATGGATGAACTAGTCTCAGGATGTATTATATGATGGCTTCTAAGTTCGAAACATTCAAATTTCAATTACATTTTATCGAAATAGAAGAAACACTAATATGTCTATTTATAAGATGTGGTTTTTGTTAAAAAAACAAGACTATAGTACAATTGTGAATACTAGTGCGAATGCCACCCAATAAAAGTGTTTTTATAAACATACTTAATGAGTTGAGCATCGACTTTAATGAACAAATGAAGACTACAAAACAACAACAACCACTTTATTTTACATGTCTGTTTTTGGTTAAGATGTTTGCATGCCATTGATGATTATAATCGCTAGAATTTCATTTCATGTTGCTATATGAGTTGAATTGCTAATGCTCTTGCGACGGTGTTTTCTCTTATGAAATAACCTTTTTATGGAAAAATAGAGAAAAACAACCATTTGAGATTGGTTTAGTTAACAATTCTTTTGAATATTCGAATGTACTTTTAAAATTCTGGACGTGGCAACCCGTTCTTTAGATATGTTAAAAACCTGAATATTAATACTTGTTTACTAAATTAATATCTAGCTCTGATTTGCCTAACAGTCTATGTACATCTGACTGGGTATATAACTAAACAATGAGCGGATGACGCATGATGATTAATCAACGCTTTGGTTACCTCTAAAAGCCAAAACTTGGTAATATTTTATGCCTAATCGTCATCCAAGTCTTGTTAGCTAATTAATTATCAGAGGTTCGGCAATAATTAAGTAGGAGCTAGTTCCTATCAGTCTTTCCTGTCCACATATTATTTTGAAATAAATTAAGAATCGAGTTGTTTCTCCTTTTGATAACTTCTACTCTTCTACAACTAAATATTCTTTAATAAAAATTGTGATTGACCATCATAGAAAAAACTTACATAAATTATAATCCATCTGTTTCATTATAAGTTGTAGTTTTAGGTTTCGACACACAGATTAAAAAAACAATTAATTTTATACATTTTCAATAAAAAAAACACTATTATCTATACACCTAACCATATTTCAACGAATAGAAAAATAAATTTTGCATAAAATTAATAAATTTTGCATTGAAAATCGAAAACGACACTTATTTTGTAACGAAAATTTTTTTCTAAAACGACATTTAATATGAAACGAAAAAAGTAGTACGGTAGTACAGTGTGAATGTTTATTCTCGAAAAGATAATAGATTTAATACATGTGTTTTTTTTTTGGTTAAAGATATACATGTTTGTTTTTGAAAGTATGACTAAATAAAGTTTAGGAATTATGTGTGGTATGTTATATATTCATCTTTTGAGCATATTATTTTTGGTATGAAATTTGATGTTACGGTCAAATAGTGTCTTCTTCGTGAATCTTACAAGGAAGAAAAGTTCCCATTATCTTTATGCACTTCCACGCATCTTTAACGCGGCGTCGATTCTCTCTGCAATCTAATCAGCACCACCTAAGGTCAAATAAGTCGTCATCATCATAAAATTCATAAATACAGTGAATTTTGATCGTTCAGTTTTACAAATTTAGCTCACCACGTTACCTTTTATCCAATAGCAATCCAATAAAAATCCCTTAAAAAAAAGGATTCTAACAGTTCCGTACAGATTATTACAATCATTTCCACGTCAGCAAGACAAAATATTGAGCCTATAAACTTCCATCCACATCTCCAACTTCTCCTTCTCCCCCAACCTTCTTCTTCTTCGGACAATTCGAAATCTCCACTCTTTGTAAACTTCAAAGGTTTCGCCTTTGTGTAATTTTCTCATCTGGGTTCATCCATTTTCGATAAATATCAACTGGGTCTCGATCAATTTTAGACTTTTCGATTCCCACTTGTCTACTTCAGCTGAATCAAACCTCCTCTCTGCTCTGTATTAAGAATCAAACTTCTCTCCTTTAAGACTTTTGTATCAATCCCAAGATGACGATTCAAGACGTTGCTCCGATTCCAAGGAGGTGCTCTTCCTCCGACGACGTGGCGGCTCCTTTATTGCCCACAACTCAGGGAGACGAAGAAGTTGCTCACGACGAGTTCAACGGAGCTTCGTTTAGCGGCGCCGTTTTCAACCTCGCCACCACCATTATCGGTGCTGGCATCATGGCTCTGCCTGCGACGATGAAGATCCTGGGACTGGTGCTCGGGATCACGATGATTGTTGTCATGGCTTTCTTGAGCGATGCGTCTATCGAGTTCTTGCTTAGGTTTAGTAAGGTTAAGAAGAGTCGGTCTTACGGTGGCTTGATGGGTGACTCCTTTGGGAAGCCTGGGAAGGTTTTGCTTCAAGTTGCTGTGCTTGTTAACAACATTGGTGTTTTGATTGTCTACATGATCATCATTGGTATGGTTAATCATCTCCTAGTCTAATTAAATAATAATCTGATGTTACTTTGTTGAATGAAAAAAAATAGCTAGCGGTAATTAGACGCTTTATAGAGATTTATTGTTTAGGCACGCGGTTAGACTGTTTTTTTGTAAATCGTTATATAAAAATCGTTTCGTGTAGGCTCTATTTGCCGTCTAGGTGGGCGTCGCCTACCTGGTTGAATCTTACTCTGGTTGTTTGTTTGTTGAAGGTGATGTGTTGGCTGGAAAGACAGAAGACGGTATCCACCATTATGGTGTTCTTGAAGGATGGTTTGGTCACCACTGGTGGAACGGAAGATTAGCTATTCTTATCATTACTACTCTTGCTGTCTTTGCTCCTTTGGCTTGCTTCAAACGAATTGGTTAGTTTTTCGGTTGTTATAAATCATTGAGATTTTAGGGGTTGTAGACGATTTAGTAAATGTTTCTACAAAAATAATATTTTTAACAATTTTTTGCAAACCTATCTATGTCTATGTAATATTTTCCGAAAATTTTAGGGGCTATAGACCAATGTTTCACTCGGATATGCCCAGGACCGGCTCCGTGCTTGCCATAACTAGATTTGGTCTATGCATTTTATTTGCTTCTGACACATGCTTATGCTTTCTTTGCAGATTCTTTGAGATTTACATCTGCCTTATCAGTGGCTCTAGCCGTCGTGTTTCTCATCATCACAGCGGGGATATCTATCATGAAGTTCATCAATGGTGGCGTGGCCATGCCAAGATTGTTTCCAGATGTTAGTGACTTAACATCCTTCTTGAATCTCTTCACAGTTGTACCTGTTCTTGTCACCGCATTCATCTGCCATTACAATGGTAATCCTTTTTTTTTTTAATTAGAAGCATAATCTTTAAAGAATGAAACAAAACAAAAGACTCACGTTTTCTTGATTTGTTTCAGTTCACAGCATACAGAACGAGCTTGACGACGAGACTCAGATAAAACCTGTAGTCAGATCAGCTCTTGTGCTTTGCTCATCTGTATACATAATGATAAGCATTTTTGGTTTCCTCTTGTTTGGAGACGATACTCTTGATGATGTCCTTTCGAACTTTGACACTGATCTTGGAATCCCTCTTGGCTCTGTCCTCAACGACGCGGTTCGAGTTAGCTACGCGCTTCATCTTATGCTAGTGTTCCCTATTGTATTCTACCCGTTGAGGATTAACATTGATGGCCTCTTGTTCCCTTCTGCTCCATCGTTAACCTCCTCGAATGTAAGGTTTGGCTGCCTCAGCGCTGGTCTCATCTCTGTTATCTTCTTGGGTGCAAACTGCATCCCGAGCATTTGGGACGCGTTCCAGTTCACTGGAGCTACTGCTGCTGTTTGTCTCGGATTCATATTCCCAGCTTCTATTATACTAAAGTGAGTTTGATTAATTATGTGAATAAGAACATGAGTTTTTGTTTTAGTGTTTGTAGTTAAGCAGAGTTCTTCTTGTTATGTTTCTTGCAGGGATCGTCATGGCAAAGCATCAAGCAGGGACACGATCTTAGCTGTTTTCATGGTTGTTCTTGCGGTATTGGCCAATGCGATCGCTATTTACAGCGATGCTTATGCGTTGTTCAAGAGGAACGCACCTCGTGAGTGATTGAGGATGAAGTAAATGTGCAGTTTGGTGTGTTCTTGGATGATGAAGGAAACAAAAGGCTTTTTGTTTTTCTTCCATCTCTTCTTCTTATGTGAGGTTAAATAATCGAGAAGACAAGATTTATCTTCTCTTTGTGTGTTGTACCATTGTTGTTGAGTGTTTTTTTAGCAGACTTCTGCTTGCTTGTGGCTTTGTAAACACCATGAGTGTTGTTGTCTGTAGAAACTTTGTATAAAAGATCAAATGTAATGCAGAATAAATATTTTTTGTATCATATTCTGATATGTTATATATCATAGTTTATTATATCAATCAATGTTGCACAGTCCTACTGATCAGTGGTGGGATTAGAACCTGACCCAACTCATCTTTGCAAAAGAATAAAAAAATATGTTTTCTATATATCTTCTAGTGGGAAACATAACAGATAAAAATTATTGATTATAATAATATAAATGCACGTAGAAGTACTAATTAATATTCCTTTTTTGCTACTACCAGGGGACATAAAAATTATTACAAATGATTATACGATTGATAATTGTTCATGACGATTTTACTTTCGCCACAGTACTAAACTGTTTTATAAAAATTAACGTTTAATTTTTATTCCAATATAACTGATGATAAACTTCATTTGAAGTGATTAAAACTCCAGAATTCTGGGTGCAAAAAATATTTATGAACTATTAATCAAATCATTAGATTACTTGAATTTCTACGACAAACATTTTTGGTGTATGTATGTATCTCTTCTTCAGAAACAACAAAATAAAAGAGAGACAAAGATAATGTGGAAGAATCTATCTTTCATAATCATGATGAGATTCACAAATATAATCCTAGATTTCCATATAATCATTCAAGCCCTAGAAGAGGACCATATCTATGCTCATGAATAGGGGTGGGCGTTCGGGTACCCATTCGGATTCGGTTCAGATCTAATCGGGCTTCGGGTTTTCGGGTTTAAAGATTTCAGCTCCATTCGAGTATTTCTAAATTTCGGTTCGGGTTCGGTTCGGATCTTTACGGGTTCGGTTCGGATTCGGATAACCCTTTTAAATTATTTTTAAAATTTTAATATTAATTATATGCTTAAAATTTCTCAAAATCTATAAAACAAAATAATATATTACATATAAATTTGTATAATATATGTCAAAATACCTAAAATTAACATATTAATTGGTTTGATTTGAATATTTGGATTGAAAATCAATAGATATTTCAAACATTTTGTTGTTTTGAATATATTTTAGCTATTTTAGACATTTACTTTTGACTATTTATGTATATTTTCAAGTATTTTAGACAACTTAAAAGTATATTATATATTTTGGATGTTTTTAATATATATTAAATCTAAAAATAAATAATATATTTAGGTATATAAATCTATTTCAGTTACATTCGGGTATCCGAGATATTTCGGTTCGGGTCCGGTTTCGGTTCTTTAGATACCAAAATTTTGAATCCGTTCGGATATTTAATCAATTTTGGTTCGGTTTTGGTACTATTTTTTCGGATTGGGTTCGGTTCGGTTCTTCGGATCCGGGTCTTTACATAAAGATATCTAATTTTGCTTTTTTTGTCACCTTACTCTTAACTCGAATATTGGTTTCTTTCTTCTTAAGATTAGCTTAGTAAAATAGCTATTAATAACTTTCTTTTGCTTTATATATCTCGATTTGTTTTAATAGGCGGAGATGCTGGTGACAAGTCTTGACTATCGTGAGATATCTCGATTTGTTTTAATAGGCGGAGATGCTGGTGACAAGTCTTGACTATCGTGAGATAAAGATACATAGACACAGACACTGCATGACTCTGCATCCTAAAGTATACGTTTGCTTTCACAAAATTATTTCTTAAATGATTTGTATACATCGACATTTTCTCTCACCATTGTAATCAATCCATTATATCAATTTATACACCATAACAGGAATCGTGCGAGCTCACCGACATTGCTGCACCGAGGAGTCTAAGGTTCGCGAGAAAAATGAGACTCTTGTTGGCTATAGCCGAGAAGGAGCAAGTGAGAGAAAGATGATCCGAGTTTAAAGATTTCAAGTGCAAAGATGGCTGGGAAAGAATTAAATCGTTGTACTGCAGTAGCATTTTAAAAGATTTCAGTACTGTAAAAAAAAAATTCTTTTGTTTTGTTGATATATAAATTTAACATTTCAAAAGCAAAAAGATTTCAAGTGCATCGAAGCATGATGGTGGAGCAAAAACTAGGGTTTCATAAGATAAGTAAGAGTTTTTCATTTAAACGGAAACCCAAGAAGAATATCGGGTCGATTTGTGTATTTCTATAATGTTTTATGGCATTCTGTGGTAAAATGGTAGACGAAATTTAGAAATGTGCTAAAACGTTTTTTTGGGATGCGAGTTTCCACTGAAACAAAATCACAATGTATATGGAAAATTTTGGTTTGAATTTCGGTCCAAATAGTTTATCTGATAATCTGATAACATGCAATTCAGTTACCCCTTAACATCAGTCAAAACTTATTATAAATTCGGATTAGCCGGTGTGTGTTAACCCGATCAACTTATAGAATATATAAAAAATGATTTATCGTGGATCAGCAAGTCATCTTCCTGGACATAACATAAAATCAAAACAACAAAAAGTACTTAGCTTGTAATACTTGTAGCATTTGTATATATTCATTAACTAGTTTTATGTTTAAGCTTAGGTAATCATTTTAAGTTCAGAATATTTTCGTTCTCCTTTAGAAAAAACGATCTTTATTTTTATTATAAAATAGTTAGTAAAAGCACTGAGCATGTCTTCATTCTAGATATGTCTTGGCATTACTGCAGGAGAGCATAAGAAGACCAACGTATTGGAAGATTTTTTTTTTTTGTAAAACATATTGGAAGATATTGACACCACTAAGGTTTGTCTTGTAAACCCACTTTAAGATTTATATCATAGATTTAGTCTCTTCATTATTCCTCTAGCATTTAATAAGTATATAAATTTGTATTTACAGCATATTGATGATCTCACAACGGTAATGGCCTAGCAAAACTTGAATTTTTTCTTCTGCCAAAGATACCAAGATACTTAATTGTTACAAAATGATTATCCGATCCATAGTAAGCGCCTGATCAATAACCGATCTCCTGACATGATTTAAAATTGTAAATGATTGTGGATCGGTCAAACAAGATGTTGATCATGTTGACTTACGGTGATGCGTACATAGGGACTTCTGTTGTATAATAGAGTAATAGTAGCTAGTCGTTACTTAGCAGTAGCACTAGCAGCTGAGTTTGATATCTTAGCACTAGCAGCTGAGTTTGAATTTATCTCTTTTGTTTGGATTTCAAGACTGCAAAATGTGGTTGCAGATCTTAGCACTTGCTAAACAAAGCTTTGTAGTAATAAATGAGCGAGTAAATCCCCTCACCTAGCTCTAAGTTTTAATGGAAATGTGATTCAAAAAAAAAAATAGCTAGTCGTTGCTTATCTTATGAAATGAAATATGTTGTATCGAAGTTCTTACATGGAAAAATTATACTATGATTTTACGGAAAAATATAACGAGAAGATTTAATGATTTATACACGAAAACGAAAGCAGTTGGGATCAGTGGCGGAACCAGACCAAAGTTTTACTGGGGACAATGTAAAATTTATGTTCAGTTTATAGGGGGCAGTAGAAGAAAATTCACCATTATAATCATATAATTCTCAAATAAACAATGAAAAAAAGAATTATTTCAGTATTTTATAGGGCCCCTTTCCTCCCTCCCCACCGGTTGGGATTATCAGTAAGCCAATGCAGAGAAAATGAAACAAACGAAAATCTGACGATATATAAACTCTTAACTAACTAGGTAATTTCTTGGTAATCAATAGTTTTTACTCAAAAGCAATATACATTAACATTTAAAAAAACGCCCACCGTGGCGCTCGAACCCAAGACCACAAGATTAAGAGCCTTGCGCTCTACCAACTGAGCTAGACGGGCATTTGATGATGCTTCTTTATAACTGTAATTTATTCACACGTATTATTTGTTTATTGGCAAACATCTCAGGAGCTCGAAATTTGAACATATTTTTATTTCTGTATAACAGTTTGAGTGTTATGATATTCACTGTAATTAAGTATTAGTTCATTACCATATGCAAAAAAACTATATATATATATATATATCAAAGTAATTATTTTTCAGAGACTGGATGGGCAGCACTATTAAGTTCCTTTGGAGCTGTCCCAGAATCTTCAAGATCGAGATTTAATGGTTCTTGTTTGGTTACTTGTGTCGGCTTATCCTTGCTTTTGCCCCATAAAAGTATATAAAGTCCCACGATAATGACCACTGATCCTATCACACTTTTTGGCATGCAACATATACAGTTCATGTATTAGAAACAAATGTCAAAAAGAACCACTTAATATATACCGTACGTTAGGCGAAAGGAAACCATAAAATTAGGTGTCCTTCTTGTGTAATCATTTCTCATATTTGATCTCGATCTCCACTTCGAGAAAAGGTATTTATCACAGATATTAAAGGTCTGGATAAGTTTCAATGATATTCTACCAAGTTAATGATTTTAATTTTTTTTGTTATGCAATATGATGCATGCGTCAACTTGGTCTAATTCCAGTTCCACGTTCAAAAGGCCACGCAGATGAAAGGGGGGCCTTTACTCTCTTTTTTTTTGCCAAATAAGGTCTTTACTCTTTAGTATAGACATATTCTATACAAGTCAATGAATACTAAAATAAGTATTATGCAACATTGTATTATTATATGTTTGATCCAATGCAATTCTAAAATCTTTGTTTGTATGTATTTTGTAGGTTAAAGATATATATATATATATATATATATATATATATATATATATATATATGTAGAAAGGAAAAGTAGGTTACCTTCCGCAGTAAATTTGCTCATGAAGAAAAGAGAAGCTGAAAAAGGCAGCAAAAACTTGAATCAAAGGGATGAAGCTAGACGTGAAAACCGGACCTCTTTGCTGGAGACACCATGACATTCCCACGTAGCACAATCCAGATCCCACGATGCCCTATACAAGTACCGATCATAGTTGCTTACTTTTCATTAAAACCGATTTTTTTAGAATTTGCAACTTGTAAAACACTAGGCTACATGTAATTATTTTATAAGAATCTTTAATGTACATGATGTAATTAATATTATTACTTACCGAATAAAGTAAAGCCAAAACTTGGAACTTCTCTTTAACGACCCACATGGATATGCTCCTCTCCGAGATCAAACTCAACAAAGCAGATTGGATCACACCAAAAAAAGAGAGGATCGCGGTGCTTGTGTATTGACATGGATACTTCCGGCATATTTTAGCTTGAACAATGAACCACGATGACCATATTAAGATTGATATGATCAGCATGACCGAACCCATGGCCCATTTTTGCGTTACCGCAGTCGTTGGACTATTTGACGTTTGCGTTTCTGTTTGAGCGTTTTGTGGAGTTAATGAGGCTCCTGTATAAAGCGTAAGTACCAAAGCTCCACAGATGCATATCATTGTGCCTAACACTTTGGCTCTTCCTATGTTGTTCTTGATGTTCAACGTCTCTTGCCTAATCATTCATTATTTGATAATATTGTACAATAGTTTATAAAACTGAATGAAGAATCCAAATGGTATGGAAATGTGTTTTGATCGATTTTCATTAGTACCTAAAGACGAGAGCCATAGCAAAAGTGATCGAAGGAACCATGTTGCTAAACGCTAAGGCGAAAGTGGAAGACGTATATTGTAGTCCAATTAGAAAGAAGTATTGCACCAAACTTGTCCTGCAAATTTGAAAGTGACAAAAAAAATTTAGACAGTTAAATTTCTTAACGTCCAATGTTAAAACCCCTGTTCGGGAACGCGCTAGGCGCTAGTCGGGCGGTCGGGTGGGCCTCGCGCTTAAAGAGAAAATCGGGGATTAATCGAAAATTATGCGGTGCGGAATTTTTAGATTGTTTACTATGTTATAAAACATGTTAATATTTAATTGTTTATAACTTTAATATATTTTCATGTTTAAGATTGTATAAAACACACAAATAGAATATATAAACTTAATATAGTGTAATTTTCATCAAAATTATGAATATAAATGATATTTATAAAATTTTAGATCAAATAAATAAATAAAAATATTATTAAAAATAAAATAAAAAATAAAAAAATAATTAAAAATAGATTAGGCGGCCGCCTAGGCGGCTAGACGGTCATTTAGACGGTCTAGGCGGAGAAAATCGGATATCCGATTTTTTAAACCGATTTGACATAAATCGGGGCGGAAGAGTGACGCGTAGCACCCAGACGACTAGACGGCCGATTTTTAGAACAAGGGTTAAAACCAATACCAAAAGAAACTTACCCCAGGAGAGCGCTTAAGAAAAGGGAACACAAGATACTACCAGTGAGTTTTGGCCTGTTATGTCTACAAAAAGAAAAACCAAATTAATTTCTTGCCAGTGGAATACGAATCTATCTTTTTCCTCGAAAAATATTGTAAAATATATTTAAGAATTTGTTGACTTTACACAAAAGAGACTGAAACCAAGAGTCAACAAGGCTCTCGAATAAACAAGACAGCCACTTATAATTTGATAAGTATATTCAATCCAGAAAAAAAAGAAACTTCAATGATCTTAACTAATCAACATAACCAGAAAATATTGGATTTAAGCAAAAAAAGTATATATATTGGATGAATTAGTTGATTTTTTATGATGAAGAAGTTATGTGACTAGAGTGAAGCGGTGACTAGGTCACTGAACCCAAAGGTTCGAGTAGTTATATTATACAGACATATAAAACACACATACCTTTCTAAGAAAATAGCTAATGGTGTCAAGAACAGAGTTCCTGCAGCAAGTCGGTAAGTGGCCGCAACCATACGGTTAACTCCTTGATTAAGCATCTTCTTGAACATAACGTTTACACCGCTTAGAGCAATGTTTATAATTGACATCATAATCACAGCTTTCCATAGTTTCCCATCCAACTTCACCATAGTTTTGTATGTACGTATCAGTATATGTGTGTGTGTATATATATATATATGCTAGCACTTCTCTTTATGTAGTTTTGGGAGGTTGTTGTGATATAAATATTTGATGAGAGTGTGGCTATATATCGTGACTCAAATAATGCTCAGAATGGTATCATTATCGCATTTGTCTTTAACTAATCTCATTGTGCTTTGAACTTGGCTTTTCTGTCATTGTTCTCTCAACTATTCATGACCAAAAAAGAGAGCGAGAGAGAGGAAAAAAGTTGATTAATTAATGGAAACTCTAGTAGCTTCCATTATCACAACGTGACATCATACACCAATTATATGCTTAATTCACTATACGTATAGAAACAACTTGGGTAAATGGCATAATGGATTTGCCAGGTAACTCTTTGCCATTTATGGTATAGCAGTATGGGGTATTCAATTCTTATTGTTATCAATCGGTAACATTAAGACAAAGCAGGATGAGAGATCCCTATAAATAGTTTACTAAAGCATATCAAAAGAAACTTTCGTGCTGGCCTTGCCATGATTTTATGAATAGTTGAAAAAAACTTTCTTACTTGACTCCAAATACTATTATAGAGGACATTTTTCTTCAATAAATCTCTATTTTCTACTTTAAAAATTACTATTTTTATTTATAGAAAATACTATTCATTTATATTTAGATGAAGAAGTAACATCTTCTATTTTAGAGACATATATTACACTGGAGAAGATTTATCTCTATTTTAAAATTTATCTATACTATATTTCAAAAATATTTGAAAGGAAAAACAGAAAATACACAGAGATGATCTAAAACCGCATATAAAATGTTTTCGGCTCTCTACTTTTTCCCTTATGCATTGCTGATCTCTTCATCATTTTCATCTCTTTTAATTTCCTGCAATTTCTTATTGCTAATTTTTACTGCTTTATGTCAACAATGGGAAACATAAATGTTGTTCCAAGAATCCGAAAACTACAGAGAAGCATCTACATTGTTTAGAAAGTCAAAAAAATGTTTTAGGAAATTAACTAAATTTAATATTTTGGCGATATATTTTTGGAGGAAAAGTTATTTACTATGACTTACGCTGTTATCAACTCAATCAGGTGAAACATATTTTAATTACTTTCTCGCTGGTAACTATTCAAAAAGTGTAAAATAGTTTATATTTGTTCCTCTTGATTTGATTTGAACGGAGTAACAATGTTGCATTAGCTGGTAACTATTCTCTTTCACTTTATTTTACTCTTAATTTGCCTCTCATGTTTCCTCTTATTTTCTTACTCTGAGTTAACTAACCAATCAAACCCATAATTTCTTAATGCAGTCAAACTGGAATTGGAGCCAGCTGAATCAATGACTGACTTTTTTTGTTTTTGTTTTTATTGCAACAAGTTTCAGATTGAGATTTGAGACCCATAATCTTTTAGATCAGGAATAAAAGTTTATTATTTAATTCTCTCTCTTTAACTGTTAAGACCGGAACATGGTGCGTTTACTCTTAGTACGGCTTTACCAATAGAGGTAGTAGCGACAGACAAATGACTTATTCTCGACTATTGAAATTAACCATGTTTGCCATAAAATGAAAAAGAACCACAGTTGTAATTACAATATTCTTAATAAAAGTAGATCTGATCAGACAATAAAAAGAATCTATACTTTGTTGATTTTGTGATACACACATATATGTATATATATATATATATTACATATATATATATATTACAAATATACTATTTTATTTATTAGTTTTTAAGTACCACATATAACAAATAAAGAATTGACAAGAGTTTTCACAATGCTAATGGAGATTAGAACAATGCGTCAAATCCTGTCTCAAAAATGTGATGCCTTGCTTAGTTCTAAGTATATCTCATCTGTTTATTTCAATTCGGTTCCTTTACGTTTCGTGACATCTGAACTTTCTGTAATATCCGAATGATTTAGCTTGTTAGACACATTCACATATTCATTATTGAAAACAGCCAATATATATATATATATATTCAACAAAAATAACATATAAATTTCAACTTAGTTTTACTGGTACCTTTATTTTTAATAGCAACTTTTTGCTTTTGTCACTTTCTTAAACAATTTTAAAAATCTAGTTATTTAACTAATTGACTCATTATTGTCTCTGCTTTTTTCTCGAGGGACGACGGGGATGTAACCATCAGTATCATAACACACTAGAGTTATGACGGCTGATCTAACTTTGCAGCACACTTTTTTTTTGATAAAAACTTTGCAGCACACTAAAACATTTGCATTCACAATTGCAGAGTTTTACGTACCAAATGTTAAAACCGAAACTCGGTACTAAAAATATATTATATTATTGTCCACTAGACCAATGATGTTTGTATATGAGTATATATATGCATCTTCTATTCTCAAACAATTTTAATTTTTAAGTAAAAGTAGTTGACTTGTTATTTGGTAAAAACGACACGTGGTAATACAAATAATTCGTTTTCTAAATTGTAACTGAAATAAATTTAGATTTCTATCGATTAAATTGTTTCTAATGTAAGAGTTCGATTTACTAATCATCATTTAACAAGATAATTGTGATGTTTTTGGTGGTTGAATAAAATGGTAATTTAAAATAAATTCAAAAATTCTCTTAAAATGTAAGAATATTTTATATTCTGAAAATAAATATACATTTATATTTTTATATTCTAATTATTTGTTATTTTAAGCTCTACATATGCCTTTCTTTTTTTGAAACTAAGGCTTATACACATATGCCTTTCTGATCAAAACATTACTGCCTTATTTGAACATCTAATTATATGTTGCAACTTGCAACTAACTATATAACGTATTAAGTTCAACCCCCATCCATTTCATCCGTGGATTATATTGTTACTTACGTTCCACATCTACGAATTAAAACCTAAAGTAAAGTTTTTTTTTACTTTGATCACATTTATTTATTTTAATCATGTTTTCCAAATATGTGGATGAGTTGTTATTTTTACAATTAAAGACATAAAGTGATAAGCACAAGCTTTCAACCCAAACCTTAAAGCAATAGATGAATTGGCTCATGTGTATTATATATTACTTGAATGGTTCTAAGATTACCAATGAGGGATTTAACACAATAACACACCTTCCTCGCGCTCAGACATGACCATCTGATGCGTAGAGCTTTTTTATGGGACCATATCCATGAGGTGCTCCCAACAATCGAAAAACGTTCTGATACCATGATAATCATAAGCTTTCGGCCCAAAACCTTAAGGGTAATAGGTGAATTGGCTCAAGTGTTTTACATATTACTTGAATGACTGAGATTACCAATGTGGGATGATTTAACACACTAACATAAAGTATATGCACCTTTTAGCCTGCTCAAGCTGGTTTTGCGGCCACGAAAATATATCCATTTTTCGTTCTTCAAATGTTTTCATATTCTTTTCAATTTTTATGTTTTCCTCATTTTAGAACGTGATATATTATATATATATTCTGTAACCATCATTTCATAAACCGTTTTTTGACAAAACATGCATGTAAGAAAAATATTTTTAAAAAACTGTTGTTCCGACGCTAAGATCGAATAAACCAGTTAGATCTTTTTTACTTTTTAAGTCGACGACCTGTAAAAGCCGCCTTGGTCACTAAGGTAAGTTGAAATGAAATTGGCTAATATTTTAATATATTCATTTATATTCTCATATAAGAAGAAGAATTTTTTATATGCGTAAAATAGACTGACGTTTATTTACAAAATGAAGTGGCGAAGAAATCATAAACTAATGGGGATGAATTATTGCGCATCTTTTAAACAATAGCATAAAATTCACGCAAATTATAAAATTATTATACTATTTTATTCGATAGCATGTTAATTTACATGATATCACATAGTAATTTGTTAATAACATATACACAAAATCGTGTTCTTCTTAATTTTTGCTTACCATCACGTCATATTTGGAAACATAATTCCAAATGATCCACACTGATTCTTCATAACCTCTGACAAAATTCAAAATGGTAACAACATCTTAATAGTGATTACTTCCATCTTATTTTATTCTAAAAATAATTCAAAACTGAAATGAATGGCTATAGACAGTTCATTATATTTCAAATTAAATAATTGACAAAATGTTTTTTTTTTTGATAAAAATAATTGAGAAAATGTTTAGTACGATGCTTTTCTTTTGTTCAAGATACTAAACAAAGAAGACAACACCAAGTTGGGTTGCCATTATAATTCAAAGTAAATTGATAAAATATTTCTTTTTAAAGCTGATTTAATATATTCCATCCGTTTCATAATACATGATGTTATTCCTTAGTACACAAAGATTAAGAAATTTACTTTTCTCTAAAAAGTGGTTAAAAAAATATAATTTAAAAATCGTCCAACCAATTACAGAAATGACTAAAACATCTAATTGGTTACACAGTTTTCAATAAAGTTAAAAATAATATAAAAATATCAAAACATCTCTATTTTGAAACAACAAAAATCTTCTAAAACATCATCTATTATCAAACGGAGGGAGTATGGTATTTTGATTATCAGAAGCACAATGAATCCAAATACTGAGAGGGTCCATGCCTCAATATAAACTCAATAAAAGATTGGCTGATAGGACAACCGAAAAAAAGCATACTCCGAATCACACTTGGATAACATCGGTTGAAAGCCTCTAGTTTTCTTTCACCCGAATGTTCTTGCATTAGTCTTAAACGCGGATAACTGGTGATACACCGCTGTCCGCAATGGATAGATGGTGTCGTAGTTGAAAGATCAAAGGATGATAAGAATGCAGAGACACAAGAGGATCTTGATGAAAAGGACTTGTCTTCATCGGGACTGTTTATTGGTCACACGGGAAGTGGAGGGAACAGGAACAGTACTAACAATGAAACTGTTAGAAAGGCCAGCTTGAGATCAAGAAGATAAAACTCGAGTTATTTGTAACACATATATTAACACGTGCAGTGTCTTTTTTTTTTAGTTCATGAAAACAGAGCTATTCCACCACTTGTTTATACAAAACACAAGTGTTAGGCTTAGAAACAATCATCAAACCCACAAAGAAACTCGAGACCTATTAAATAAAACAGTGGATAGTTACTATGGAGAATAGAAAACGTTCTCTATACAATTGTACCTTTTGGTGAAATCTTTGTAGTGCCTGGGACCGAATGTTTCAAATAGACTTTCAACTTCAACTTCTGATGGACGTTTGTTTATTCATCCTTATCGTAAAAGACAATAGGATGATTTCACATGGTTATGCCAAGCCGCAACGTTTTGTCCATCTACCGTGACCCAGTCCACAACGGTTGCAGCAGGCTGTTCGTACCATTCGTCCAGCTGCATTTCATACACAATCAAAATGCTGTTTATTACCCCCATTCATCCATAAATCTATAATAACCATGTCCAAAGCATAATTAATAACAATAGTAGTGAGCTTATAAAGTCAAAGGACTTACCAAACCCCATACGTATTTGCAGTGCTCCAATGAAGTTTGAGCATTCAAGACTGCAGTCTTGAGCTCAGGCAACCATTTCTCTGTTATTGTATTATCTTGCTCTGTGGCAAGATCTAGGCAATGCTTAGTTGTCCTGCACATTGTATTCTCGCATAAAGAATGGATCAAGAAAAGATGGCACAACTGAGAAGCAAGACCTACCTTTCATATTCTTGCTGGGCATGGTAAGCATGACTTAGTAGAGAGCGACCACTTTCAACTAAATCCTGACGAATATCCACCAAGTTGATTGCTTTTGCTAAATCTTCCAACACACATGCCTCGGAGCCACGGAGCCTCAAGCAGAATTCAAGAGACTCTAGAACCGATGCCAAACTTGCATCCGAACCCTCTGAACCTGAAAAATAGCAAGAAATAATGGTTACACCAAGCACTAAATTAACGCCGCAAGATGTATTTGGGGAAGGAAAAGAAAAGAGGCTAACCCGCAGGATACTGAAGGGCGGCAGAAATGCGGCATATAGAAGGTATTGCCGATGGATCTCTAGCACCAGCTCTTGCAGTCAACAAAGCAGCATTCTTCTCTGCTGAAGCAAAAGCTTCAGGTCCTGTTGACCCATTAGCTCCCATAGACTCCAGAAGGGCCTGATTAAGAAAAATAGTCGAATAGATATGAACAAAGTTCCTTGTATAACTAATTAACCACAATTTTCAATTTGTAAGTTTTCAATATCTTCCAAATAATATATCTCCAATTCTGTGTAAAATATATAATATAGATTGTTATCAGACCTGTGAGGAGAGAAATTACAGACCTGCGGAGTTGCTGGAAGCATATAGAGGGTGTTATCAGGACTTTGGAAGAAAGCAGACACTTCTTTCTCAATGAAATCTTTAGAGTTTTTCGAAATGTCTGCAACAACCTCACACGCTGGAATTATAGTGGCCATTGCGTATTCCCTTGCAGCTAGTGGCTGCTGATTCCAGAAGGCAGCAGCATCCTGAGCGAAAAATAAATCAGAACATCACACAGAGTTGTGCCGATTGCAATTAATATGATTTTTGTTCAATAACAAAATCAATTGGTTGGAAGAATATTTACCATGTTGGCCTTGAGAAGAGTAGTATATATGGTTTCAAGTTCGGATCTGCGAGCATCAAATTCTTCAATTTTCTTCCACTTCTGTTTTAATGAATGTTCAGCTTCTTTCCTTTCAGCGCATAATTTATTCAGCCGTCGTATTTCAGATAAAAGTGTACTTAAGCTAGCCCTCAAACCAGCAGCTTCTCGTTCCTTGCCCCATACGTCTAACTGCCAAGGAAAAATTAAATAGCTCGGTCAAGCAAGTATACCAAACTTAAACTGGACATTCTTGATAACTGAATTAGCTTTGATAATGCAGACTGGAGAACAAAATATAATTAATCCTGGTGTTGCTAAAGATAATAGTATTAATTGTATAAGATACTAAAGAACAGAGGTATGTTGGAGAGAAATGTATTTTAGATCACAGACAAAGATGTATATATATATATATATATATATTAACTAAGGTAAACATAAATCATGGAAGTTGAAAACCTAGGAAAATCTAGTATTACCTCTAATTGCCTAAGATTTCTAACATTCTGTGACGTGCCTCCACCAAGTGAATGTGAAGAAACTGTGTCAGCACTTCCTTGCAAACGGTTTTTGAGTTTCTGACATAAAACCCGAGCTTCTGCGGCTTTGTTTAACGCATCTTCAGTTCCCAAAAATTGTTGCACATGTGCTTTCTGGATACAGGCATACGTACAAGATAAGATAAATGGATTATAAGTATAACCGTGTGATCATTATCGTGCAACAAGTTTAAATGCAGCAGCTGGGCTAAAAACAATCCGTAAGTGCAAGCTAAGCCATTGCTAAACATAAAGCCTCAAACTATGTCCTTTCTAAACATTATCTCCTGAAATAACCAGAAAGAAACCAAAAATCAGATGAAGAGAGCAACCTGTCGTTCGAGGAGCTGGTTGTTAGATCCTTTGGAATGAGTATCCGTGGCTATCTTCCCATTACCGTTAAACTGATAACTTAATGGCGAGCTCACATCAGAAGAAGAAATCTCCATTACCCGGTTGTTTTCGTACTTATACCTGTAGAATAGAACAGGTTGACATCAAATGGCTTTCATTAGCTAACCAATACACTGGAACATGAATTTCAGAGAATGCAGATATCTCATTCAGTAAAAAAAAAAAAAGAGAGAGTCAATTATAGATATCATTGATCAAACAAGTTCTGGAACAGCCTAAATCAACCAGATAAAGACACATTCCTAGTGAATGAAAACCGGGCCGAAGCAGAATTGCACATTCGGAGAGAGGCATTTTAAGGAAAAAGCAGAGAGGCACCTCAATGTTTCAGCATCAGCTCTGACATCTACCCTCTCTATTAAGGTCTTAAGGCGTAAGCTGTGTGCAGCAATAGCCTGAAGGAGAAGAGGAGGACTACTCAGGCAGCTCAATATAACAGCTCTCATCTCATCAGACATCTCTCCATCATACTCAAAACTCAGCTTGGCGGTTTCAAGCTCAGGATGCGAATGAACTCCGTTTCCTTCGTAAGCAGGGAAAGAGTCACATATTCTCTCAACCATGCGCGACGCAAGTGATTCACAAGCCTTCCCAACGAGAATAACATCATCATCAGCTTCCCTCTGGCTATTAGTGCTGAGCTTCCCTCTCGCTTGGTTAACGTAAATTTGCAGCCTTTTGTGATACTCAGCGAATATTCTCGCCGCCTCGTCACATTGCTGATCATAAGCTTCAAGCATGACTTGCTTATGCCTGTAACTAGCTCCCTCGTCAAGCATCCTCTTCCGTTCAGCTTCCTCTCGAGAGACCTCGAGCATCCTCGCTTTAAGATCCTTCCTTTGCCTCCTCACGAGATTCCTCAACCTCTCCACCTCTTTCGCAGCCTCTCTCCCTTTAACCTTACTCTCCTCCTTCACTGAACTAACGGCATCAACACTACCATGGACGGTGATGTTACGCCTAATGCTATCAACAGTCTTTTCAGACTTCACTCGATTGATCAGAAACCCCCAGACGGGGATCATGTTCCCTCTACAGATCTTCCTCACGGAATCGACGGAAGGCGCGTGGGATTTGCTTCGGTATCCCATCTCCTTCTGAAGCCACTCTAGTATGGCTTCCGGCGACGGAGCCGAGCTCGATGCGGTCTGCATTTTTTATATGGGATTAGATTAGATTACTCACCGCGAAGGTTTTGATTGTGAATGAACTCTCATGTGATTGGAATCGCCGGCGACGGAGGAGCAGACGCCGATACAGGACGAACAGATCTGAGAATCGGAGTGATGGTGATGACGATGATGATGATGATCACTCTGCGTTCTGCGGATTTGAAATTACGATCCGGTTCCCGGTTCGAACCGGTTTAGTAAGTGGGTGATACGTTTGATTTATCATGAGACAAAAAAAACATGAGGGGTCAAATTTGAATTTCGAAACAAATGCAGGGGTATACTGAGACAAACCGCTGCTAACTACCCATGCGAAGGTTTAAACCGGTGTGCAAAAGAACCACTCTCGTTATAGTATCACTAGACCACCATATTCTTTTGGGTTTTTAGGTTACATAACTGTTTATAAATTATTTGTTACGAGAGTGAAAAATCTAAAAGCATTAATAAATTTATGGTTGAATGACTAGATAAACAAATTTTTCTTATCAAAGAATAAATCATAATTCTACTCAACGTTGGAAAAATATTCTTTAAATTTGATATTTTACAATTTTTTTTGAATTACCAAGAGTTTCGGACTGAGACTCTAATTCTTCTCCTGGTACCGAAATCACAGCATGTGTTGAAGTAAGTTCGAAGTTAGTTTGAGAAAAAAGCTATACTAATCCTAATAAGAATATGATGTTTAGAGATAAGAATAAAAATGTTTAGAGTTATCCATATATATTTGATTACTATTAGGATTAGGATAGAGAGAATCTATATAAATACCAATATCATGTTAAAGGCATGGCGTGAGATTTGAGAGTTTGAAAGAGCTTAAGTTTTGTGTAAGTTTCTTAAGCTAATAGGAAGAGTCAGTTCTTATTAATCTCTGTGTCTACACCAAACGTTTGAGAACAATAGCATGTAATATTAATTTCATTCCAATGGTCACTCAAAACCTCTGACACAATGGTCATGGTCATTTCTAGTTGAGATAATAATCTCTGGTATTTGATATCTTTCATTATACACCACACAATTAACATCTTACACAATTAACATGTTAACTTACACACCACGTATAATTGGTGATGACTCTTTTGACTAATATATGCCATACATAGATGATTTGGGACAGATAATATCCACCTCCGCAGCTCCGCTAGCTTTCTCTTTCGTTTCTCCCATTGATTTTACATAAACAAAAATATTACAAAATATTAACAAAGACATATGGCGTAACGTTTTTTTTTTTGTCAGTTCACTACACAACATAGTTCAAACCCACAATACTGGATGTTGCTGACAAAATAAATTCACAAAATGTAAGGTACAATCATTAATAAAATATACAGAATCACATTTGAGATACGATTTTTATAATATTCGTTTAGAAGTTTGAAACTTGAGGACATCTCTCTGCAGATAATAAGAATGCCAAAACAGAAAATATATCCTGATATTTGGCTTGGTTCAACTTATTAAGTACTGAAAATTTAACAACCCAAGATGGACTTGGGACCTCTATTCTCCAGTGAGCCGGGGCATCCAGTGCGGCAACGTTGTATTTGTCAGCCTAATTAGGGTTCCGGCATCTACTTCTCCATCTTCGTTCCTTTGCAATGTGTCCCTATAAGTAACAATATTAATTCATTCCATATAAATGATACACAATTTGCTAGTAACTACGCAAATACTGGATACAAGTTATAAATTTGTGATGTTTATGAGTAACACTAACTTACTCTTATTATTAGTCAATATAGTAACACATTAAAGTTGGTATTTTTCATATATGCGTAGCCAAGTGAAATTGATATGTAGAGTACCCAAGAGATAGAGGACGACGGGGAGATATAGGTCCGGGCAACGGGTGCGGTGGCTCGCATGGTGGCGTTGCCAATGAGGCTAATCCTTGGTTGAGGGTTTGCGGCTCAAAGTCTTCTCTTGGATCAGCCTGCTAAATTCAATACTTGTTATAGTTACTATTTTTTTCGTTTTCTAGTTGTTTTCACATAAATTATATATATGCAATGGGGAGATTTTAGACTAAAACCTAGACTAATCTCTGAAACTTTTAACTCCACATAAAGTAGAATCGAAATAACATATATATATATATATATATATATATATATATATATATATGAATAGTCAAAGATGATGATGATGACATCCGTTTCACCTTCGTTTGTAGCTGTTTCTTCAATTCTTTGAGTTCCTTTTCCTATGTGTGTCAACAAAAGATCACACATTTATTAAATTAATTCGTTGGAAACTCAAAGTATTCTCGATATGAAATTGTGTTTCTTAATTGCAAAAAGGAAAAAAAAAAACACACTCATAAAAACACAAACCCAATAGCGAAAAAGACCGACAGCTACGCAAAGACGTTTGCAAGGTACAAAACCATTAAAATGAGTAATCGTCTCTAAACCAATATATTACCTTTTTCTTGAGCTGTGCTATGGACTCTACCATGAGCTGGTTCTGTGCTCCCAAAACAAAACAATAGCCACATGATTAATTAGATGTAGTATATATCTATATATGTGTGACTATATGCATACAGACACTAAACATTATTAAACAAAGACTTGTAGAAATGATCTGCGAATACACGTATGCAAGATATAAGATAATGCTTTATGGATATATGTGAATAACCTTTCTAGAGCGAGTTCTCTTGAGTGAAGTATCAAGTTGCATCTCCAGATCCTGAAGCTCTCTGATACTTAGAGCATCCACCTCTTCTCCATTTAAGTGCCTGATATGAAATAAATAGGTTAAATAAATGAAGGTACAATTTATGTAGCCAAATCCCTTAGAAATATTATGAGTCTATGACAACAAAGCATAAAAATAGAAAACTTCTCAGGGGATTATTGGTTGGTGTATTTCGCTGGATTTGAAAATCCAAACTAAATTTAGTGTTATTGGTTCTATGATTTTAAAATATGTATTGAAATCATGTGTTATTGATTTAATGATTCATAAATTCTAATTCAAATCAAGTATTATTCAATCATACATATTTACTAGTAGATTTGATTTCATAATAGATTTGAATGGATTTGCATAGATTTTTTTGTTAAAATTACAAAGACTCAAATCCGAGGGTAAACCTCCAGATTTGTAAATACTAATCCGAAAGAATTTAAAAAATTTGTATATTTTACTTAAATTTATAAATACTGTATGGATTTCTAAATCAATCAAAATATATAAACCAATAACACCGAGTAAAATGATTAAATCAATCAAAATCCTAAATCTTTACCCTAATCCCACTCCCTAAATATTTAAACCCAAACTCTAATTATGAAACCTAAATCCAAATATAAAAAATATTTTAAAAAAAAATTTAGTTAATTTATTTCGGGGGTTTTTCCCTTTGTGTATTAATTTTAGAACAAAAATGTATTTTATTGTTGTCATATGGTATTTCTGTTTATTTTCTTATATGTGTGCATTTATATATTTATGGATGGAGATCCTTTAGTAATAAGTTTCTAACCTTAGGCTTCTTTGCATAACATCAATCATCCTCAAAAGCTTCGAACATTCTGTTGAACACTCACCCTACAAACAACCAGAAGTAGACAGACAATATTAAATTTACAACAATGATTCATATGTAATAGATACTGATTGATGTGCTTAAGAACCTGTGAATTCAAACTTGGTGTAGTAACATCTTGACCGGCGTATGAACATCTCTCATACCGTTCGAGAATTCTCTCCATGCTAAACATCGTTTAATTAAACTTCAATGACCACTTAGATTTGTAGATACTATCATCACACCGCATACTGAACATAAATAATATAGTTCTAAACTTCTTCTTTTTTTAGTTTTGTAAAATTTAACAAAAACATTTCTGGATTCATATCCATCACAGTGATCACACATTTAATGTTTGGTAGTATCGAGAAGACTGATATACATTTTCATACATTTTTAAACACTATATATTTGGAACCAGATCGATTTTGATTTCATGCCAGACTAATTTTGAGTGAGAACATGCCCTTTGGTTAAGAGATATCACAACCTACTGTGGGTTAAGCATTCTAACCAAGGCATTAGTGACCACGTAGCCCACACGCAGAGTTTACACACTGTGAAATGAAATTTAAGATTGTAACGAGTCCTTCCATATACCACCCCACGTGTGGGATTTCATACAGTATTTTACAGTATTCCTTAGACTAAGATAAATATTAGATCAAACTTAACCAAATTTCTTACAACATGTTTACAAGAAGTTTCATTTTTGACATACTGCTTATTAAAACTAAGAAGCTAGAAAAGTAACATCTTCATGGGTGTGTATATGTTTTCATTTTAAGACCGAGGTTAGTCCTAGGTTCGACAAACAAAAAGACAAAGCAAGGCACAAAGCTCCATAACAAAGTCTTGCTCCATTAAAAAACAAAAGCCTTTAGTCAAAAAAAAGAAGGCTTGTACATGCTTCCAACAAAAAAAAAAGAAGGCTTGAACTTTTTTCCCATAAATAACCTTTTCCGTAAGGTTGAAGAACAAACTCACACCTAAATATAAAGAAATATCTCTTATCATTTCATGGTATATTCAACTTAAGTTTGGTTTACAGTTAGCATATTCTCCTCCATATGTTTCTGAATAATTCATATAATCAAACGAAATGTTATATCTCACAGTTATGGTTTGATGTCAGTTGTATCTACTTACCTCTGTTAATTTGATTTATATATGATATATCTCATTTTGCATGTTCATCTCTAGTTTAGAGATGCAAGAACTAAGCAGATATGCAAGAATTCAACATGTGCATATTAATCTCTCACATACACATACATGGCTACAAATTCATCTATGTAATCAAAATATATCAGCCAATTTCACATTCTCCACTAGCTAAAAGCCTAAAACCTATAAAACATTTTCCCCGATCTGTCAAAACATGAAATATAAGCTGATATTCCTATGTAGATAGAAAAAAATAGATTACAGCCTAAAACCTATGAGGTTTTGTTCCCACTAGTACTAGCGGTTTGCTCAAAAAAAAGATTTGCAATCATAAAAACGAAAAGTAAGAGGGTAAAATAAGATCCGAAGTAAATTAGTTATTTAGGAAAGAATTCGAACCTGGAACCAGCAGAGTACTCAGAGAGCTTGCCTTTAGGGGAGAAGACAATCAAAGCAACATCAGCATCACATAACACTGAGATCTCTTGAGCTTTCTTCACCAAACCCGTTCTTCTCTTTGAAAATGTCACTTGTCTCCTTATCTTGTTCTCGATCCGCCGTAGCTGAACCCTTCCCCTTCCCATTTCTTCAAAATCTTCGTCAAGAAACCAAAGCCAGGGCTGAAAGAATTGGAACTTTGACCAGAAAAATGAAGAAGAAAAAACCCTAGTTTCTCTCTCTTAAAAAGAAGAAAAGTAAAGTAAGATGAGAAATTGCTCAAAAAGTTTTTATGTAAATTTCTATTTATGTGAACTTCCTCTATATAAATTCGTTACACACACAAAAGCAAATGAAAAAAAAAGTACCAAATGATACAATTAGGGAAAGTGAACGCAGACACATTAAATAATAATAATCTCGGTTCTAATAATTTAGATGTACTATAAAATAAAACTTATTATAAAAAGAAGTTACACTTCTAGTACAGATAAATGAAGTGTGAAACCAACAATTTTCTCCCTTCTTTGTAAACTAACCATCGATGTTATTTTGCTAGTCGCTTAAATGATCCCAAGTTATTTCTGTCCCACGTAAATAATGTTCTCTTTAAATTAGAGATTAAGCTTTTCTATAAAAAACTGAAATTTCTGTAATGCAATGATTTACAACTATTTTTTTTTTTTTTTTTTTTGTAAAATTTACAACTATTTTGATAAACAAGATATATACAGTTTATTAATTATATCAAATGTAAAAGATATATGATTGGTTTATAAAATTGTTTTTCATATAAGGTACACCAGTGGCTGAAGAATTTGGCTTATATCATCTACAAGGGACAATTCAAATGCATACGAGGAAAAACGATGAAACTAACTTTGAACATAAAATTTAAGAAGATTGACCATCACATAGAAGGCCAAACTATAGGGGTTCTATATGGCAATTGACATAAAATGTATACTTAGACAAGTGTTTTATATAATGTATACAAATGCATGGGATAATATATATACATATGCACAATCCAATACACGTACATATGGTCTAAGTTTGTGTAAGTGCATATATATATATATATAGTCCTGTATACATATTATTAACATGTGGTCCATCGCAAATTAATAATGCGTTAAATTGGGTTAATGCGTTTTAGTACTAGATTAGTAATAAAATCTGAGCGCGGTAGACCTTTTATGGGTTCACATTCAAATGTGGTCCACTAAAGTATAATATTTTCTCACTTTTATTTATATTTAGTGAAAACTGTGTACCATTACCAACTTCCGAAAGTTTGTGTACTAATTACCCACTTATATATCGAAGATTATGGGGACCAAATTGCATATATGCTTCCAAATGGTACTAAACCCTAATATTCAAATCTCACGCTGAGCTATCAAAGGTTGGGGACCATCCGATTTCGCGGTCCGGATTGTAAACAATTTTAAACATAACATATTTTTGTCAGACAAAGAATAGTAGAAAAGTTCTATCTACGATAAAGATTTTTTTTCATTAGTGGGGTTAATTATAAGATGTAGTTACTAGGATGATGGATGACATGCTCCTTGTGTATATATAGATATATATGAAGAAGCAAGTAGATGTGGTACCACATATGTAGGCCAAAGGGGAACTCTTACATGATGTTGGAATTCCGAAGACAAAAGTAGTTTGTATATTACTATTGACCCTTTGGTGAGATTTAGGGACATCATCTTTTATATACCCAATGCTCTTCATGCTAATTTTATGAATTTACACATAATATTGGATTGGCGTATCTTATTTTATATATTGTCTTATCTTTGATATAAATTTCTTAACATTTTCAAAGAGAAAAACCGTCCCTACCACAAATATATAAGTTTCTACTCACACTAATCTACATATTTCTATGGAGATCCAAACAAAACATATGTAGTTACACAGTTGTTATTTGTGGTGCAGTCTAAACCACAGTCTACAATTTTGACCAATAATAATAAAAATGGGATTAATGTGATTTTAATCTCATTATAAAAAAATATATTTGATTATTTGGCAAAAAAGACTAGCTATATACGTAGAAAAATAAATAGAAAAATTATCATGATTGAAATTTGTATTCAAGACAGTCAGATGAAAAGAGATCAAAGCAGTAGAACATCTTTAATAATACACAAATTGTTCTAGAAAACAATAAGAGTTTCCTAAATAACTAAAGCATGAGAAGATTATTAAACCAAAATAAAGTTAGTTGAGGATTAGGGAAGATGCTGTGAATACATATAATTGGACACCATTCTTGGATGCTCCACTTTACACCATCAACCTTTCCAACCTTTTTCCCTTTGGAGCATCCATCACAATAATTTTGAACTATGAATCGAACCTCTTTTAAAAAGGAGCTCGGTTATTATATCCAAGTGGGTAGAATGACCACACAAAATGTATTATTAGAACAATTAGCAATCCATACAAATGTATCGACTTCCATATATCAAATTACAGACGAAAATTATAAGAACTAACTTATTAGATGTAATTACTCTTGTCACGATTCTCACTTTGCATGTATATGTGATGTATTATGTAAGATAATCAATCATACTAATTTCTACATGATATCACAAAATCTTAAAGTTCATTTCTATAAGCATACATGTTTCTTGAAAATAGGCTTTTGTAGGCCTGGACGTTCGGGTACCCGTTGGCATTCGGGTCGGGTTTTTCGGGTTTTCAGATTTTCGAGTTTACGCTTCTAGGTCTCATACTAAAATTTTATTAGTACGGGCCGGGTTCAGATAATAACACTTCAGGTTCGGTTCAAAATTGTATTGCATCATAAAACCCATAAAGTAATCATATATCGTACGGATTCGGGTTATATCGGTTCGGTTCGGATATAACCAAAGTAAAAAACAAAATTTTTGAAGTAAAACATAAAGAAAAACATCTAAATTAAATAAAAATTAATCTATCACATATAAAATTGATAAAATAACAATAAAATGTTAAATCAAGCATGAAAACAAACATCATTTATAAACAATATGTATTGCCTTATAGAAAGTAGACTTTTTTATTTCAATGAGCAAATTATAAAATACTTATTTATAACTAATTGTGTACTTAAAGCATTTATTAGAATTTTAATATTTATTATTATATATAATATTACCACAAATATTGAATTTAATAATTGAAATACTTATATATATTTCAAAATATTTATATTGACTATTAATTTCGGATTTTTCGGGTTACCCGTTCGGGTTCGGTTAATAACACTTCGGGTTCGGATATTTTTTGTACCACCCTACAAGACCCGTTCAGGTATTTTTACGTTTCGGGTCGGATAACGGGTAGGGTTTTTCGGTTCGGGTTCGGTTCGGATTTCGGGTTCCGGATTTTATGCCCAGGCCTAGGCTTTTTTTTTCTTTTGTTTTTCTTTTTCTTGCATCCTCTACTTTAATCTTTTCTAGTTTTCTTTGTAAACCAAAAATACAAAAAAGTAATATGAAGACCTTTAAAAATAACAAATTAAGCATACATGTTTCTAAAGTTTCCTTTTCCTTCGATCAAGTCATTGTATGCTTCTACAACACTCCTTCAGTGTGCTTTTATCAACAAGCTAAATCCATCTTTCCATTTTGTCACTTGTCATCGGCAAAAACTTACTTGCCGCCAGCATCAATCAAACGCACACGTGTCCATATCTTATTTGAGACGTTGCCAGCAGTGTAATATCCAATGGATAGTGGTAAGATGTGCTCTCTACTTCACACCTCGATGATGCTTCTCCAGCAGAGCTTTGCAACAACCACGACAAGTAAATGTTGATGTTGAATCTTCAACCGACGCGCGCAAGTTCCTGAGTCCTGACTCCTGGTTATTGGAGCTATGAGAGCTTATATATATACTCTGAAGATATTTGATTGTACCAGTCTGACAGTAACATTTGCTTGTGGTGGCTGTCACAAACATCTTGAAGAAGCAGAAAGCGCCGTGGGAAGTTCAGGGCTTAGAGTTTGTTGAGTACACAGCGGTCACCAAGCCCATTAAAAAAAGTCAAGATTTAGCCCATCTCATAAAAGTTTACTTGAGATGATGCTATTTCTTATAGAAATTGTTAAGGCTATAAATTTAAAAATATCATCCAACTATTTTGTACAAGATGTGAATGAAGTTATCTACTATCGATGAATTATTCTGTAATCGACGAATGGAGTACGATCACTAATTTCCATGAAAAATAAACAAAATAAGTATATTACTTTTCTCATAAACTTCAGTTTGTAATTGTGACAGAAACAAAACTAACATTTCATATTGACACTTTATTGATTTAATTGTTAAATGTACCCCATGGAATTTACCTAACACTACGCCTTTGCCCGTGGACCTATTATAATAATTTTTAGCCTTTTAGCTTATGGTTATTTATAATTTAGTCCGTTTTAATTTTTCTTATCTGAGCATAATGGACTTGGATTTCCCCTATATATTAATTGAGGAACATTTGAAAAGATGTAAGTATTAATTAAAATAAGTCCCAATGCATAGGTGACACTCAATTAGGTAGTCAATTACATTCAATTGAAAAATAAGTAGGTCCACATTCGATTTTTATATGTTGTTAGATACATAAGTTGGTCAAAATATATGATATAATGATATGATATGTTATTTTCTTTCCTTAAATCAAACCTACGGAATTACCATAAATGACTAATATATATATGACAATTAATGATTTTAATAATAAAGATTTGATAACAATTTATATCTCCTCCATCATTTTTTGTTTAATTTTATATTATTAAAATAAATTAAACAATCAAATTAGCTATAAAAGTAAAATTTAGATTTTTTCGTATATGTTATATTTTGAATTTTTAAAAACGACAATAAATGACTAAAACTATTAAAATTATTATGTTAAAAATTAATGATCAATGGTTTAACATTTTTATTATAAGAAGATACACATGATTTTAAAACCATATGAATAAAAAATATCATTTAATAATAAAATAAATATATATATATATATATATAGATTAAACACTATATACCATAGGATTACATAAATATTTTAATATTAAAAGTTTCAATGAATTTTCAAGAACATTTATAAATTATAAACTTATTAAAGATTTCAGATTGAAAATTTTGTTATCGATGATTTAAATATTTTGTTATAAAATGATATGAATGATCATAGAACCGTATGATTATAAATTCTTATTTAATAAATAACTATATAAAATATACTATTCTTAGAAAAATAGGTTGGTCCATCTTAACTTATATTACACTTTTTATTAAACTAACTATCGAATTGATAAATAACGTACCAAAAAATGTTTTGCACTTTCCTTAAATAAAAGCTACGAAATTACCTAATATGATTAACATATATGTGAAAATTAATTATTATGAATAATAAATATTTGATAACAATTTTTGTATCTTAGTTCTTTTTAAAAATTTTATATTATGAAAAGATATTAAAAATCACATTAAATATATAATAAAAAACATTTATATTTTTTTATATGTTATATTTTGAATTTTTCAAAACGTCTATAAATTATTAGAAATTTGAAGATCACCACTCTTAAAATTTTGTGATCAATAGATTATTTTTTTTGTCATAATAAGTTACAAATGATCATAAAATTGTATTAATATGAACTTTTATTTAATATTATAAGAAGATACACATGATTTTAAAACCATATGAGTAAAAAATATCATTTAATAATAAAACATATATATATATATAGATTAAACTATATACCATAAGATTACATAAATATTTTAATATTAAAACTTTCAATGAATTTTCAAAAACATTTATAAATTTATAAACTTATTAAAGATTTCACATTGAAAATTTTGTTATCGATGATTTAAATATTCAGTTATAAAACGATATGAATGATCATAGAAGTGTATGATTATAAATTCTCATTTAATAAATGACTATATAAAATATATTATTCTTAAAAAAAATAGGTTGGTCCATCTTAACTTACATTATATTTTTTATTAAACTAACTATCGAATATTCGAATTGATAAATAATCTACCAAATATTGTTTTTGCACTTTCCTTAATTAGAAGCTACGAAATTACCTAATATGATTAACGTATATATGAAAATTAATTATTATGAATAATAAATATTTGATAACAATTTTGGTATCTTAGTTCTTTTTTTTAATTTTATATTATTAAAAGATATTAAAAAATCACATTAAATATATAATAAAAACATTTATATTTTTTCTTATATGTTATATTTTGAATTTTTCAAAACGTCTATATATTATTAGAAATTTGAAGATTCTCACTCTGAAAATTTTGTGATCAATAGATTATTTTTTTTGTTATAATAAGTTACAAATGATCATAAAATATAACGCATATGAATTTTTATTTAATAAATATTCAAACTAAATAATATATATATATTATATATATATATATATACTAATGATTTAAAGCAACAAGATTGGCTGATCAATTTAGTTGTCCAGTTGAAATCTTTCAAAAGTATGTGAAAGACTAAAGTCAAAGTAAATATGGATTTAGAATAGTAGTTATATTTTAGTAACCAAAATACCGAAAAAAACCGAACCGAATCGAAACCAACCCGATATCTGGATTGAACACCCCTAATCCAAATGAAGCCAAACTATTGTTTCATTCTCCAAAATATAATAAAAATAATAACCTAATTCCGCGCAAGGCGCGGATCTTATCCTAGTTATTTATTATTTTGATGACCCATTTGATACTGTTTCGGACTATTTCTTCTCTTTGCGTGGGATTGGAAATTGTTACAACCAAATCCTTATTGTCTAACAAATAAATGTGAAAATGATTTGAGACTAAATTTTCAAATAATAACATAGTAGATATTTTACTCACATGCTTGCATAACAATTTTACAAAGGGAGATGATTTTGAATCAAATGCAAAATTAACTCAAAGCCTAGTGAAATTACAACAGTCCCCTTATGAACAAACAAAAAACTTGTATTTAATTTTACCATTATAACCCTCCGTTAGAGATGACTTCTTTGTAAGCTTTCTCTAAGATGATTTCTTTGTAAGCCTTTTCGTTCAGTAGATCTTAAAAATAATTTTATAATTTTATAAAAAATATTTTGATGGGTAAAAAATTGAAATCATGTAATAATAAACATTTCTCAATGATGTAAATTTAGTTCATTTGAAATTGGATTATTTTCAACATAGATGAGTGAATGTATGCTTATGAGTCATTGGTTTAGGGTTTGGTAACATATGTTATAGTATTGTATGTATCTTTAGGGTTAGATTCTGAAATCTTACCTTCATTTTTTTTTTTTTTCAAATTGACCCATATATGTTTAGTAACTATCTAATAACTTGATTTAAACACTTTTTAAGTTTTTTTTTTAAGTTTAAGAAAGTGTTTTTTTTGCATAGTTAATTGATTTTAGGGTCTGGAAGACTTACAGAAGACTTAAGAAGAAGTCTTCAGACATATCCCGCCTAAATTTTAGTAGAATTTATGGTTCCCGCCTAAATTTTGGAATAATTTAGGTTTCCCACCTAAATCAAATTCTTCCATAAGTCTTCCGGGAGTCTTCCATAAGTCTTCCGGGAGTCTTCCATAAGTCTTTTCGGAGTCTTCAGAGATAGTTTTCTCATGGATTAGATCTTAAAAATAATTTAATTTTTTTATAAAAAATATTTTCATGGGTTAAAAATTTGAAATCATGTAATAATAAACATTTTTCAATGATGTAAATTTAGTTTATCTGAAATTAAATTATTTTTAACATAAATGAGTGAACGTAGATTGGTTCATGAGTTATTGGTTTAGGGTTTGGTAGCAAATGTTATAGTATTGTTGGTATCTTTAGGGTTAGATTTGAAATCTTATCTACTTTTTTTTTCATTTTTCAAATTGACATATATATGTTTAGTAACTATCTAATAATTTGATTTAAACACTTTCTAAGTTTTTTTAAGTTTAAAAAGGTTTTTTGCATAGTTATTCGATTTTAGGGTCTAGAAGACTCACAGAAAACTCAAAAAGAAATCTTCCGACACATCCCGCCTAAATTTAAGTAAAATTTAGGGTTCCCGCCTAAATTTTGGAATAATTTAGGTTTTCCGCCTAAATCAAAGTCTTCCATAAGTCTTCCATGAGTCTTACATAAGTCTTCCATGAGTCTTACAGAAGTCTTCCATGAGTCTTCCAGAAGTCTTCCATGAATCTTCCAGAAGTCTTCTGGGTCGAAAATATTTAATCTAATTGGAATTTTTGTCTCCATATATAAAGACAATTTACACATTCTCTTTCTTCCTCTCAAATGACTGCAACAAAAATGTAATGTTTCTCACTCTAAAACTCTCCAACCTCTCTCTAATCTCAAATTTATATCTATTTCTCACTTTTTCTTATGTCTTCTCACTAATTTATCTTCTTTTTGCAGATTTTTCATAACATGATTCTCATCTTTCACTCTTTCAAAGGTAGATCTCTAAATTTTGGATATGAATTTATATGTGTGTTTATATGTTAGATACTAAAAAGCTATAGATTCAACATAGTGTGACTGTTTTGTTTATTTTGTAAGCATAAAATTTTCATTTTGAAGTTTTCCCTGTTTTGAAGTTATTTGAATGTTTTTGAATTTGCAGGTTTTTCCAAATCTGAGAGACTTTGAAAGACTTCTCAGAAGACTCTCAGAAGACTCTCGGAAGACTTCTCAGAAGCTTTCTTAGAAAGTCTTCTAATCCGAAGTCTTCTGCCTAAAGTGGTATAGATTTTGGATATGTATTTTGTGTGTTATATATATTAGATTCTAAAAAATTATAGATCCAACCTAATGTGACTGTTTTGTTTATTATCTAAAAATTTATTTTTGAAGTCTTCTCTATTTTGAAGTCATTTGAATGCTTTTGAATATGTAAAATTTTCAGATCTGAGACAGATTTTGGAAGACTTCTGGGATAATTCTTGGAAGACTCTCGGAAGACTCTCGAAAGATTCTCGGAAGACTCTCGGAAGACTTCTTGGGAAATATTCTGTATTTTATGCTAGAAGACTTCCCACGACGTATTCAGAAAGTCTTCCAAAGTCTTATGTCCAAAGTGGTACAAAGGGATGATGTGAAGTGGAGTTCATGCTTTTCTATGTTGAGTAATAATATCTAGTTGTGTAATAATTTTGTTTATGGTCTTTTTATGATTTGTATGTGTAATATTTTAGTTGTGAATTATTTTGTAAACTTTAAGAGATGTTAATCAAAAGAATGGTAAATATGTTCATGTTTTGCCAAAAGCAATTGACTTCATTAAAGTTATTGATGCAACACACCAAAAAAAAATTTAATTATTCTACCCACACATAACAAAACACAACAACACAAAAACTTAGTAAAATTTGCTAAAACTAAGAGGGAAGACTTCTAAAAAAACCTTAGTCAAATTCACAAAAGATCAAAATTGAATTTTAAGTGAAAGTTGAAATTTTAAATCTTACGGAAGTTAAAAATTGTATCTTATGAGAAAGACAACATAAACACAGAACATCAACTTAATAAAACAAAATCAACGGAGAAGACTTCTTATGAAGTCTTCTACAAGTCTTCTATGAGGAAGACTTACAGAAGACTTCTCCGTTTAGCTAGAAACATTATTAAACATCAATATTTGTAACTTCATAATTATCACCAATTAAGTTATAAATTCGACTCAGTAGTCCCAATATTGACTAATAAACATGAATTAGCAAGAACATATTAATATTCATTTTAATTTTGGATAAATTTGAAGTTTAATAAAGATTTACGTAGAAGACTTTCTTTGAAGTCATTCACGGAAGACTTCAAAAGAAGTCTACTCTGTGTAGACTTCTAAAGAAGTCTTCTCGGATAAACAGGTTGCTTTTGAATTTGAACGAAGTTAGTCAGAATTTTGACTTTTCGTAGAAGACTTCTAGGGAAGTCTACTTGGAGAATACTTCAAAAGAAGTTTTCTCTAAGTCTTCCGGAAGTCTTCTCAATGTCGCAAAAAGTCTGCTGGGTTACTTTTGCAATTGACTATATTTGACGTTTCGAGAAAAGACTTCTAGAAGTCTACCTGAGAATACTTCAAAAGAAGTCTTCTCTAAGTCTTCCGGAAGTTTTCTCAATGTCGCAAGAAGTCTGTTGGGTTACTTTTGCAATTGACTATATTTGACTTTTCGAGAGAAGACTTCTTTAGAAGTCTTTCGTCGGATGACTTCTCTAGAAATCATCCCTCGCGGGCAAAGGTTTGACCAAAACCCAGAATTAAACTCGAGAAGACTTCTCATTGATATTAAATTTTTTACTATTATTTTCAATTGCAAAAGTAACCCACGCAGACATCTTCCGGCATTGAGAAAACTTAGGGAAGACTTTCAGAAGACTTCTGTAGAAGTTTTCTCCAGGAAGACTCCAGGAAGACTTCCTTAGAAGTCTTCTACAAAAAGTCAAATTTCTGACCAACTTCGGTTAAATTTAAAAGCAACATGTTTATCCGAGAAGACTTCTAAATTTATCTAAAGAAGTCTTCTCTGGGAATTTCGAAATTTTTTGTTTACAAAAGAAAGTTAGAAGATTTCTAGGGAAGTCTTCTATTGAAAACACACAAAAGGTCAATTGCAAAACTAACATATGCATTGACTAGAAGACTTCTAAAGAAGTCTTCTTCGTTGAACATATCTGAAAAATAAAATGTAGTTCGCGATTTCATACCTTGAACTCGTGAGATGACTTGCGTGGTTTCTCCAATCACCCAGAACTTCACCACAATAGCTACCTACTCGTTAATCGCCAAGAATCGTGAGCTTATGAACCTTATATAATTTGTAATCAAAATCTTTAGTGTTTTTTATGAATTTTGAGAGAAAATGTAAGATATGTGGTTTGTGTGGATAGGAAATGAGAAAGGATGAGAAAAAAATCTAAACTTTAGGGCTTTAACATTCTCAATTGGGTAGTTCATGGTTGTTGAGGTATTGATGTCAATGGCAAAGTTGTAAATATTTGGTGAAGATGAGGATGGTACGGTAAAAGCCTTATTTTCGAAAAAAAAATTAATGGCATTTTCGTGAATAATTAAAAAATTTAGGGTGAATAGGACAACAAAGTTTCAAAAAAAACATAGGTTATTTTTGTGTTTGACTTGAAATTTTGAGTCTTTTTTTAAAGAACTCATTTTACAAATAGATATTTTATCAGTTCGCCAATGAATTGTTTTTTATAGGTTCAAAGTATTTAGTAAAAAATTGAAAATCAAAATTTTATATATGAAACCTTTTTATCATAACAGAAATACTTTTTATTTCCTAAAATTAATTTAGAAATGTTCATACATTTAAAATGTTTAATAATAAATTAAAGATCAAATGTCTAAATAAATTTAACTGGATAAAATAAATTTGGAAACACTCATATATATATATATATATATATCTTTATATACAAAATATAACATCTATCACTTCCTTATGTATATGTAAAGCAAATCAAAACCCAAACTAAATGAGTATATTAGTAGATACTATAAGCCATGTTCGAAACTACGCGTGAGTTGGGAGGTCGATTGGCGCCTAGCGAGTTAATGAAAAATCGGAGAGTATACGGAGATTAGTTTTCAGTGTTTTTCTTAATTTTCGTATAACTATAATGTATTAAGTATTTGTCTACGATTCTTTGTAAAGTAATCGACGTGGTCCAGTGGCAAAAGACGGTTTCATTATGGATGATGTCAAATGGCAAACTTGTAATTAAATCGTCTTCTTCCTTTTAGGGATTTCACTTCTATTGCGAAATTTTCATGGCCGCCTCAAACTTTTTTAACATAAAACATCGTTTTCTTGCAATTTTCTTATCAATTTTTGCATAAAAACTGTAGATTTGCGACGTAGCATCAAATTTCAAACGTTTAAAACACAAAAACCAGAAATTTTTTGATGAATCCGATTTTTTGTCCGACTTTGATGAAATCACGGCGGTTCTTCACTGCCGAGCATTGCAAGGCCGTGTGCTCGGCCGAGTTGACCGCGTTTTCGAACATGGTACAAGTACTTTAAGCATGTGGTAGTTTTTTATTGAAACTCAAATGTTTAGATAAATTATAAAAGTGTACATGACATTATAAATTTTTACATAATATATAAAATATTTAGATGTGTCATGGTTTAACACAAACATCCTGATTTATAATATTCAAATATATGGAAAAGAGGAAACTGAAAAAATGTAGATTGATCCTGTTTTTTAATAAATTGAGAATATAAATTTGTGCCGTTAAAAAGGAATATAAATTTGTAAAATAAACCATTAATATCTAACGATCGCATCAACAAAGAAAAAAGCCAGGAGCATATATTTTTCTTTTTCTTAAAACATGTATTTATTTATTTATTTTTTTCCTAACTTTGATTTTAATTAACTATTTATGATTAATTGTTTAAAGGTAACAATGACTTTAACTTGTCTAACTTTTGCGAAAAACCACTGCAAATAATAGTAGAGATATAAATAATCTTATTAGTAATATATATGTTTTATATTATTTCTTCAAACTATTGTATTTTAATAGTATAGATTTTTATCTATTATACTGTATTTCTTATAAACATATATTCTGCCACATTTTATACTATAGTCAAGAAATCAATTTTAAACTTCAGGAAATATGTTACATCCATCGTTAAAAAGGTTAAACTACACGATTACGAAGATATCCGTAGATTATGAAGAAAGAACTGTCTGTATATTTCCTTACATAATTAAAAAATATAGCCTCCACTATAAAATTCGTTATAACTATAATCCCATGATCCACACGACGGAGCCTCATTTCCGCCGCCGTTAAACTTCTCAGCAATACTAGTAGCTGTTCTCTGTTCTGAGCCACCACCAAAACGGTGTGGGTCATCGTCTTCTAGACTCCACAAGCTGCACCAGAAGTTACCTTCATCAATCATGGAGTGGTCGCTTGAGGTTGCTGCAACGTTTTGAGGCATATGAAATTTGTCATTGTAGACACTAGTCGGGTAAGAGAAATATGTAGCTATGTTTTGTTTGTTATCGAGATTTATGTGGTCTTCAGACACCAGCTTAGACTGTTGATTCTGCAGTTGCGGTTGTGTTTTTAGATCAAGTTGTTTCCGGGATCTTCTGAGTTTTTCTTGCTTTGAAAAAGATTTTTCTTTTTTCTTGTAATGTGTTCTCCAATAGTTCTTGATTTCGTTATCAGTTCGTCCTGGTAAATATCTTGCGATTGTCGACCACCTATATTTTTTTTGTTAAGATTATATTAAAATGCATTTCCATGAAGTGTTTGAATCCGTACATAAAGTTAACGTAAAATACCATGCAATAGTGACTCATGCATATTATGAGTAAAAACTATTTGTATATACCACAATCATGCTGTCAGATAACTAGTATGTACTATGTTGGTATCCGTTTAGAGTTTGGCATTTAATGAGCGTTTTCAACAACAGAAAATGAAGAATGGAGCTTACTTGTTACCCCATAGGGAATGAAGTTCAAGGATGATTCCTTCTTCTTGAGGAGTAATTTGACCTCTCTTAAGCCCTGGCCTCAAGTAGTTCACCCACCTTAGTCTACAGCTCTTGCCACTTCTATTCAACCCTGATTTTCAATTCCAAGACATAAACAAAAAATATTGAAAAGAGCACTAAGAATGGGCCTGACAAAACATGAATGTGTACAAATATAATGCAACTTGATGATCTTTATCTATATAACATGAGTATATGAATATATTCTATTTTACATTATCTCGACCAAATTGTTCGAATAAAAAGGTAATATATGTTAAAAGAATGCCTAACTGATCGAAGTCAATTCCCCCAATATAAGGAACAATAAGAATCAGTTTTTGATTTTCAAAGAAAAAAAACAATAAAAGCGTATTCCACCATGACACTGTCCCATTTCTAAACCATGAAAAGTGTAATAGCACGATTATTGCAGGTTACAATAGAGTTTCTAATGGTCAGGGTCCCACAAAATTGCCAATAATCGATCCCAAAAGTCACCAATGAAGAAACCATAATTGTGGGTTTTTTCAACTGTTCGCGGGCCCCACCGAAACGTGGCGGCCTGCGATTGTTTCACTTTTTAATTTTTTTTTTTTTTATAATCAGGTCCAAAAAAATAAAATAAGAAACCCTTATGGGTTTTACGGGATGATGATGCTGTAAGACTTGCTTATATATCTAAAGACGAAAGAAAACAAGAATGAAATGTATTATCAAACTCTTCATTAAGTCAACTAGAACCATAGTATTATATATGATGATCTCACCACTTGTCTTTTATTGATCGTAATTAAAGCATGTATACTAACAAATTGGATTACTTCTATGTAACTGCAGTTAATTAAATCTACCAAATAAACTATATAATAAGAAAGAAGATCTATATCAAAGGAGTAAAACAGTTTTGATTTGCTTCTTAATATGTCTATACAAGCTATAGAACCGATGGAAATCAGATGAGAAACATGTACATACATATGTATATATATAGAAGCAAATATATATGTAGCCATGAGCAAATCAAAATATTTTACCTGCAGACTTAGCAACAGTGCTCCATCTTCCTTCCCCATTCGAAGAAACATACTCACCGAGAAGCTTGTCTTCTTCAGGTGTCCATGGTCCCTTTCTACATCCTTGTTGTTGCTGTTGTTTATAAGGATCTTGATCATGGTTTGGATGATGGACTTGATCAACTCCCCAATAAAGCATATCTCTTCGATCCTCAGAAACAATTTCACACGCAAGCAAATATACTACAACTTATGTGTATATGTGTGCATGTAAGACTGTGATTTGCTCTATTATATTCATGTTTGTGGTTGAACATGTGCGTGTATATATATGTATTATGTGTATCTATATATGCTTAGTAACAGCCACCTCTTACAGTTTATGGGTGTTTAATTATATATTACTGGATATCGTTGCGCGGAGTTTTTGCATTTTAATCTCTTTTTGCCTCTTGCTTACTAATCTAATATTCAGTTTTTCAATGTATTTTATCTTCACTCTTTCCTCTTGTCTTGTTTACATTTATTTTCACGTTCTGTCGTTTGATTTGTCTTAGTTTTGGCTTGTGTAACAAATTAACCTTGCTCATTCTTCTTTCATTCTTTATTGATTGATATTTTTATCTCGCTTAGCTCTGTGTTGCCACTAATTTGCTCGAATCATTCTGCTTCGTATTCTTTTCATATTCATTAACTATTGTCTCCAATCTCTTTTTTTTTTTTTTGGACGAAATCTCCAATCTCTTTAAATCCTAAAAATCCTACGTGTTCTTTTGTTTATTAAATCACATATTAAATATTGTTAAAACTGTTTATTTTATTCTAATAAATCATTACGTTTATAACTAAGATGATATGGATAAAAGACTGATTATAATTTAGTTGAAATTAAAGTATAAAGTAGAAGTTATTAAACTTGCAATTCTTCTTTTTGTCGAAAGCTTTAGTCAAATCAATTATATTGATTTAGAAAACTCATAAACTATTTCAATCCCAAACAACCAAAAAACAGGCGCATTTGTTATTGACGCTGCGGCGGATTTCCTTTACTATAAACATAATTGCTTGTCACAACTGTTAATAAATCCAAATGTGTTTACAACAGCGACCCATATAAGAGATTCATACTCATTTCTCTTTCTCTAGTCATCTCCTATGTTAGTAGCTATCATAATACAATCATCATACAATGGATATATCTCTTGGTTTCCATATAGAACATGCAAAATGACTGTTTTCTGAAGACTCCATGATCACTGAGTATTATAAATATCAAACTCTGTCAATGGTCTATTTATATGTTGAGGAAAGGCCTCGAAATGTAGCTTCCAAATAATGATTTACAGGTCAACACATTGCATGTTAACCTCCACAATGGGATCATCGGATCTGCAGATACCGCTACATGTCGAGTCGAACGCAGCTACACATATGTTCCCTGCTTGTGCCTTTCATTCACAATCTGCAATTTCTCAAGAACCAGAATCAATGTTAAATGAGGTAAAAGTTTTAGAGTCACAACAGACTTTGTATAGCCAAGCCCAATAAAAAGCACCCAACGTAACATCCCCACTTGCCTATTTGTGGAGAAAATGACTTGATCATTATATAATAGCACCGACAAGTTAGATGGAGAATGAGGTATGAATGCAAAGTAGACAAAACAGTTAAAATCTTACTGATTATGAGAAATATAAGAAATCAATTCTCTTGAAATGGCATATAATTGTCCAATAGCGTGACAGAAGTACTTGTTTCTGTTCTCACCAAACTTCCAATTCTAAATGTATATATAAATCTATTAGAGTTATTGTCAGCGCTCTGTTGCGATATTTGTTAGCTAAAATAATCCATCCAACATAATAGGAAAAAGAAACCAACGAAATTGTAAAGCTAACCATCAGCTGAGATGCTTTTGATGTCCTGATTGCAAGCTTAGTGATTTCACTGTCAAAAGCAAACTCAGCAGTCATATACATCCGAGACATTTATTTACAAACGGTTCCTAGCACATAAAAAGCATATTATTATGTTACATATGATAAGTTTGATGCATAAATACAGTTTAGAATTTTTTCAACTGAACATTTGTGCCTACTGAATTACCTTACAACACCCACTGCATTGTGATTTTGGCATGTTAAAGCTGAGAATCAACATTGGAGCTTGCGTTAGCATTTGGAACATGAAATATAGCACCATCAATTTCAAGTGTTAATTCCATTGACAATAGCTGTGCAAAAGAACTCTGCTAGTAAGGTAATCGTGATTAGTAATTCTTTACATCTTAGTGCCGTGTAACTTCAAAACGATAGACACTTACAATCAACGGCTCTCAAAGATGGACCGCAAACCATCTAATGATATGCTTACCTCATCGTATAAGTAATCCATGTCACTTCCCTCCCACGGGCAACGTTGCTGGTGCAGATCAATTCCCTCCACCTCTTCCTCGTCATTAGGATGCTCTGCAATATACCCTCTGTAAGGTTCAAATTTATATCGCTAGAATTATCAGAGAAAGAAATATAAAGTACCCTCCAAATCTTCTGGAGCATCGACATTTTCTTTATTCAATGATCTTCATTCAACCTAACAACCATCAAAATAAAAAGAATGTGAGGCACATAATCTTCAAAATCCAAGTTTAATGAATGAAAAAAAAACTCAGGAAGACAGAAAATGTCAAACACTCAGTGGCTTCTTCTTTTTTTACTTCTTGGCTCCCGTAAATGAACTGTCAAATCCATCATTATTTGCAGGAAAAAAGATTAAACAAAGCAACTGATGAAAAGAAACAAATATGTTTCACAACACATAAACTCTTCTTGAACAATCAGGCAACAGATAGTATGTCTCCCGTGTGACTCAGCCGAGTCCTCGATGGCATCCTGAACGACAAATGTCTTCTTCTTCTTCTTGGTTAGATCAAAGGGTGCAAGCTAAGGATGACCAAAGAAAATTAAAACCACACAATCATGATTTATTAGGCAAAATAAAAGAACAGATGATGAATTTATTAAAGATGGAGAGATGTAGAGACTAAAGAAGATAAACTGATTCATGGAACTCAAAGAGCCAATCTGTGTTTATTAGAAGATTCATGAATCGATGATTAAAAATTGAAAGCCCTAAACTTCCATTGAAGAGAACACTTACAGACCAAAGAGGTCTATTGGGCATTTTTTTTAACGAAGCTCATTTCAAAACGTGTGTTATAAAGTATTTATTAAATCATCAGATAAAAAAAATTAAGTGTGGGTCTCACAGAGAAAACCGAAGAAGCAAAGGTTTCCAGCCTTCATAAATATATATTAGTTTCGGCCATCAATGTACAAAGTATCATTTAGTTTAGTGGTATAAATATTGGTGTTTATGACTCAATAACTCGGGTTTGAGCTACAGGCTTGACACTTTTTCACATTTTTTAAAAGTGGGACCCACTTAACTGCTGACGTGGCGGCTCAGAAATGAAGCAACTGCCTCATTATATTATAGAGTTTTTTCATTTACTTTAGTTAAAGACCCTATAGTTTTTTTTTTTTTTAAGACCCTCTACTTAATCATGTCATATGTGAGTTTATGGACTATTATTAGCCTTATTTATTATATAAGTTTTAACTTGAGTTCCACAATCACGGAAACAATCTTGGTAAGCCACTATCCTTCAAACATGTGTTGATACATAATGAGAACCAGCTCATTATTTTTCTTACCCAATTAGGATTTTACAAGTACCTTATTACCAAATATTTATATTATGCTTAAAATAATGGGCCTATTGAAGTGTTACTATTTCGGGCAATAGTAAAATTACATACAATAAAGCATCGATGACTCACCTTGTATCCATGTGGCCTTTCGGCTATCCGTAACAACATTTATGGTAATGTTAGGGTTTTCTTGAATTGGTTAAACCGATTCAACCTTTTAAAAAATCAAGATATGAACTTTAAAATTAGATTAAAAAACCTTTGTACCTTGGAGATGGCAACTTCCCTTGCTCACGAAATTTAGAAGATGATGTTTCATTACAAGTTAAATTATAAGAGATGAATTATAATTAGTTCTTTTATAATCCTAATTGTGGTTTTGGATATTCCTTTGATAAACTATATATACTCCAATTAGGAAGCTTTTCATGCAGCTTATACTTTAATTTAATATTAGATAAGCATCAAAGACAAAATATCTCTAATGACGTAACAAACTAAATTCATTTCTGATATTAAAAAAAAAATATTAGCTATTCTGGCATAGACTACACGAGATGCATCTGTGAGATTTGACAAAATAATACTCAATGATCTGTTCACTTGACTCGTTCGAGGTTCGACTCCCTCCGCATTAGTTTAAGAGTTCCATGTTTTTTTCATGGTAGGAATGGATCATTTTAGGCCTGGGCATTTTACCCGTACCCGAATACCCGATCCGAAACCGACCCAAAAAAACCCGGTTCGGGTAGGAACCGACCCGATCAAATTACCCTATCGGATCTTGTTGTAGAGGACCCGCGGGTCTTGGACCCGACCCAAACCCGAAACCCGATGGGTACCCGAATTAATAATGTAAATTAAATAAAATGCATCAAGGGAGAATCGAAGACGGGTTATTTGTCTAGAAAACATGGGGGTCAACCACTAGGAGACAACAAATTGTTGTTGTATCTCGCATAGTTTAATATATATACACATTTTAATATAATAAAAACACAATTTGAATAAAATTTTGAATATTTTAGGATATATAAATATTTTCAGATATTTTTTGTATTTTTAGGTCCTTTTTAAATCGAACCCGACCCGAAACCGAACCGAATCCGAACCGATAAATTCTAGTTATCCGAATGGGTCTAACTATCTAAGACCTGACCCGACCCGGACCCGACACGATCCAAACCGACCCGGAACCGAGAATTTGAAATTACCCTATCGGATCCTAAACTGTTAGACCTGAAAGACCCGGACCCGAAAGGACCCGAATCCGACCCGACGATCCGAATGCCCATGCCTAGATCCTTTGGTGTAAAACTTGAGTAGAATGGCTAAAATCCTGAGTTCGGCTACCTAACGTCATTAACTCATAATAATTTGAAAGTGCTTTATTGGGTTGTGCTTTTCTTATAAATATTCGTCTTAAAATTTGGTCAATACTATGGGCTATAATGTATACTGGGCTTATCCAGCCCATCAAATCACGACCAATTATCTAATCATAAATCATATCACAAATGATGTAATTAATTATGTATCTTATTGTGCAAAGTTTTTTTTTTCTTTTTTTTTTTGGGAGAGGAGGGGGGTCCTAATTAGTAATTATGATCTATGTTACTTTTACTTTTGTGATTTTCAGATTCGCGAAAACACTTGTTGAGCATCATCCAAGTGAAAGGAAAAATATTGTAACTGGAATTAAAACGGTCATATCCAGACAATAATTATGCAATGTAAAAATTATGTGTACAATTTTACAAGTTAAGAGACAGCTCAACATTTCAATACTTATTATTTTCTTTTGGCTTCTATATTCATTTCTGTACATAATCCAACTTCTCTAAGAACTCGAGAGATAAAATAGGTTAAGTAACCCTAACAAAAGACCGTTAATTGATTATAACATAATTTCAATATTAGGACAAAACAAAGTCAGTAAGGTGAAACCCTAACATGGTATCCTTTTGGTGCAGAAACTCTTGGAAACACCACTAGCTTCTCTCCTCTTTTCTCCTCCCATCTGCACAAAAATTCAAATCCAAATATTAAGGTCTCAAATCATCAATCACAACAACAACAAAATCATATATTTGCACACTAAACAAACATGGGTGAAGAACATACTTGTATCTTGTAACAAAGTAATGAATGAAGCTGGAAACTTCAGAGATTCCTAATTCCTTTCCAGGGCAAAGTCTTGCTCCACCTCCAAAGAGTAAGAAATAGCTCTTTGATTCCAAGCTCTTTTCCTGCATATTTAAAAATCCAAAGAAACTCTCTATGTGAGCCAAAAGTTTTCAAAGAACAAAAAACTGAGTATTGCAAATACTTACCATCCATCTCCATGGGTTAAAGATCATTGGATCTTCATATAGAGATGTATCATAGTTGATCTCTCTTGTATATACATAAATTCTCCAACCCTTTGGGATTAAATACCCTGTAATTATTATAAAATACCTATTAATACATATAGAATAATTTTTGTAAAGATTGTAAAGGTTGATTTTCTCCTCTGTCAAAATAATTGAAATAAAACCATGGAGGGTCACAGGGAGATGATTGCTTTGCTGGATTGGTTAATTTATATTTGTAAATAATTGATGTAATATAAGGTCCACAAAGAAACCCACAAAAAAAAAAAAACTAATAATGATAAAATTCATTAAGTTTTAACAATCGAAATCATTATACTCTTACCGTTGAGTTCCAAGTCGTGAGTAGTTTTCCTTAGGACACCATTGACAATCGTTGCCAATCTTGATGTCTCAAAGATCACCTATTAGAAATGGTCCAAAATAATATTAAATCACAATGTCAATATCAAGAACTATAAATATTAATAATTTAATGTGTTGGGAAAAATGCTTACAGCTCGAGTGAATTTCATCGATTTAATATCGTCGAGATTGAGTGGTTCGTCGGGTCGTTTTCGGTCTCTAATAGCCAAATGTTCTCTCTGCAATCAAAAACCAAAAATCAATAACCAACCGGGTCAAATCCTAGAAACCTACAGTCGGGTTTAGTGTTTCTTAAGAACATACTCTAAGTTCTTCAAGAGCTTTAGGGTGATCATGGAGATACTTAAGTGCCATCATGGAAGTTGTAGAGACAGTCTCATAACCCGAATACAAAATCGTTACTACTTGATCTCTAATCTCCTTATCAGTTAACAAGTATTTGTTATCTTCCTTCTTCATCAAGTAACCCAACATGTCTGTGAATGTTTTTCCTGACCCTCTTCGTTCTTGCACAACTGATGTCAATAACCTATCGATATTGTTTCTTGCCTGAAAAGCAACCAAAAAATCGTCAGCAAATTTTCATGTTTTCATCTTTTATGTTTTTAGATGTCATTATTCGAGTATTTACTTGGACTCCATAGCGATAATTCGTTCCTGGGAGATCGATTGGGACCGAAAGAGTTCCGACAACAAGCTTGAAGAACTCTGTTCTATATTCTTCAACCTCTGTTTTTTTCAAAGTCTCTGCTACTTGTAACAACGATGATAAAAATGCCATCTGCATAACAACAACAACGAATATAAGCAAACATAATATTTTAATTAATAAGAGCAAAAAAAAAAGATCCAGGCATTAGCAGATCGACAATTACGATTCTACCCATGCAGGCACCAAACATGAACTAATAATACACTAAACATGGACATATAAATATATCACAATAATCTCTTTAAAGTGTGAAAAATATAATATATCAAAAATAATAAATTTATCTGACAATGAAAACATTAAATCCACAATAAAGAAACAGGCCAGAGATGCAGATTCATTGTTTAAAAACAAAGAAAGGAGAAAGAAAGGCAAAAACGTACATGTTTGGTCTTTTCTTGGATATCAACGGTCTCGAGCTCATCCCAACCACAAAGATAGCTTCTCATGAACTCATCAATCTTAGGCAAGAGATGATCTTTCAACATGGCTGGGCTTATTAGAGAGAGCAATGAGCCTCTCATGAGCTTGTGGCTCGGGCCGTGAACTGCAGCGATGTTGCATGTCCCTAGAATATCGAGCATGGATTGTGGGTAACCAGCGACTAATCCTTTCGACTCGCTCATTAGAATGTATCTATTGAGCTCTGCGTCCATTGAGACTATGGTTGGGCAACCAAGAATGTGAGATTTGAAGAAACTCCCATATCTGATATGATCCAAAATCATCATCAAAACAAAACAAAAAAGTTTAATATTTATTTTTAAGAAGAAAAAACTAAAATAAAATAGATAAAATGGTTTTTTTAGATTGTAGTATGGGGAATTTTTTTTTGGAAAAACTTCTTTGTACCTGAGTCTTTGGTTCTTCATGAAATCTGGTCCTTGTTTGAGAAACTCGGTGGTTTCACCAAAAACTGGCCAGCCCATGGTTCCAGGAGGGAGACCTTTCTTGGAATAACGCATCTGATTCCATCGGAGAAGAGCAGAGCAGATGCATACAATGATCAAAAGAAGACCAAAAATCACCATCATTATACCCATCTTCTCTCCTTTTTCTTTTTCTTTTTTTTTTTAAAAAATATTTTGTTCTCTGTTTTCGAACAGAACAAGAGATAGATAGAGAGAAAGAGAGATGGTTAAGGGCCTTTAGTTTGGGACTCAATGAGTGTGTGTGGCATTGTTTATATAGGCACCTAAAGGGCAGGCTAGGCTATGAGAGAGCAAGAGCGAGAGCGAAGATGACGGGCTTACCATATATAAAGAGTCAAACGAGAGAGGGTGGCTTTTAATTTTTAACCAACTCTGTGTAAGAATTCTTACTCTAAAAAGTTGTTTCAACGACGATTAGGAAACAAATTAACATAATTTGGGAAGAAATCAAGGGATCAAACCAATTATGGCCGACTTGGCTATCCATTAATTTGATATTATGACTAAAATGCGGTAAATTAGTCGGTAGCAAAAATTCATTATATACATAAATTAACGAAAGCTTGTCTAACTTGTGCTGTAAACTTTTTTTATATAATTTTTGTTGTAAGTGTATCTAATGTAGCTGTATATTTTTCCTACATAAGTAAAGCATGATTGGTATTTTTATTCTTTTTGTTGTAGTTTTAGAAATTGACTTAAAGCATCATTGATATTTTTAAAGATTGTAGATTTTTTTTGAACACTTTAAAGATTGTAGATGAGAAATTAAAACTAAAGAGAAGTGTATACAACTCAACCAGTCACTTTGATTGATGAGAGTGAAACTATAGATTAGAATTTTTACTTTATAATTTAAGGATTGTTTTCTTAATTGTAACTATGGATATTTTTTGTCAACATTGTAACTATAGATCTGTTGCTATAGAATTATTGTCAAAGAAATTTAAAGCACTAATTTAAAATTGTAAGAAAATTGACTTTTAAAACCAATATTCTTCTGTAACTGTTTGTTTTGTAGATTTAGATTTTTGATTTAAAGAATGTTGACACATTAATGTAGTTTTCAAAGAAAAAAGGTTGTGCAAATTTAGAAACGGAAGTAAAACATTTAGCCACATATCACATATATGTCACCTAAGTAAAACATATAGATCTTAATATTCATATAAGATAAGTAAAACATATCGAAATACTGAATCTGAAGGATGACAAAAAAGAAAGAAATCCGAGGGTATATATATATATTCAATTAAAATAGAGGTCACAACTTCTATTTATGCGTGACTTTTAAAAAAATGAATCTTCAATAGAAAATCATATTTTATTTATTTCAAATTAAGATTTTGGTATCATTAAGATATAACATCTTATATAATCAACACATATAACAACTTCACCTATAAAATTGTTTTAATATTATTTTTAATTATAAAAAATCTATTGACAAAAAATATAACAAAATATTACTAAAAATTAAATATTTTTATATAATAATGCATTAATTAATTTCATAATTAAAAGTATAATATTATTTAAAACAATGTTAATTAAGATTTTATTATAAAAGAATTGTATACTATTTTCATAAGTTTTCTATTTATAGCCTATATTATTTTAAAATAGAATTACTATATAAATTAAATATAAAAATTATATTAAATTAATAAACTAACTTATTTTATTTAAAAAGAATCATTAAAAAATCATTTACCATTAAAACATGTTAAAATTTGTAAAGCATGTATACAATTCACTTATAAAATCCTAATATATACTAAAACTGTAGACGCTAAAGTATATTTGTTGAAACCCAAAAATAAAATAAAAATGATCCTAAACAAATATTTGTTCTATAGTATAACTAATTAAATTTAAAAAAATATTTTGTATGGACACTGTAGAAATTAAAAATATATATTTTGAGTGAGATTATCTATTTGATTATTTCAAGTTATGAATTTATTGTACCGAACTAGATATTATATTTTTATATAATAACAATTAATAATAAATTAAAATGTATATAACAAATCTTTATATATTAATAATATCAAATAAAAAACATAAACAATAAAACTATAGAATTATAGAATTATATTATATATAACAATAAATTATTATTACATACATTATACATTAATTATATATCTATAAAATAAAAATAATACTCGCACGGATGTGCGGATCAAACTCTAGTTTATTAGTTTACTTTGCACCAGTCCGATTTTTAATCATGTTGTTTGATTAAAAGGAGTCATGTAGAAAAAAGAGGTCATTTACGCACCCTCGGCATGGTTTTAGGTATGCTTGGGCGTTCGAGTATCTGGGTCGGGTTCGGGCCGGTTATTTTCAGATCCGGATCTTTCGGGTCCTAGGCATTTGGACCGAATAGGTACTTATGAAATTTTGATTCGGATTCCGGTCGGTTTTTTTCGGGTCCGGATTGGTACATGTCTATAACTAATATATCTGTAAAATATCCGTAATTGTTGAATCCATATCGGGTCCAGGTCGGGTTCGGATATTTATGATCTGAAAAAGATACGAAATACCCAAACCCCATCGATATAAATAACATTTTTAAACTTTAAATTTTACATTTAAAGCTTCACATTACTTAAAAACGCTATAAAAATAATAACAAAGATTGTTAACAAAAATATATTTCAACTAAATCGTAAAATAAAATATACAAAATAGAACAAAAAAATCATAGTTTTGGATATTCATGTTTTTAAGTCAGATATTAATTCTTATCGGGTCAGTTCTATTCATGTCGGTTCTTTTCGGTTCCGGTTATTTCGGGTTGAAAAATTTTGGATCCAATAAATACTTGTAAATTTTAGGTTAGGTTTTGGGTCAGATATATTTAAGTCGGTTGTTGTTCGGGTTTTTGGATCCGTGTAAAATGCTCAGACCTAGTTTTAGGGCATAAGTACTCTCATTTTTAATATGGTCCACCCTTAAAATAAAGGGATGAAGAGTAGTTCTCCAACAGTCACCCTTAAAATTATTTTTAGAAAAATTAACAATTTACACTTTAATCCTTAATGTTATTAATAATTAACTATAATCACTAAACTTTTAAAAATCAATAAATATACTATTTGAAACATATAAAAATAAAATATTATTGAAAAATTATAATAATATGTAATCAAATATAACTATAAATAATATAAAAAGTGTTAATAAAATATTTTAAATTAGAATAAATTTAAAAATATAAAAATAAGTACTAAAATATGATATATAAAAAGTTATTCATGTTATTGAGAGTATATCCTCAAATTTGAGAGTATACTATTCACTCCATTAAAATTTAAAGGAATGAAAGATTTTTGGAGTGCAAAATCCTTCAAAAAATGAAGGGATAAAAGGAGTGTTGGAAATGCCCTCAAAGCTGTTAAACTGAATATTCAAAAGGTAATTAGTTAAAATTAAGATAATTTTTAATACAGTATCAGGGGAAACTGGAAAGGGACGTATACAGAGTAGTACTTAAACCACCAACTCATTCTTCAAGATCTCAGACATGAATGCTTGTTTGGTAGTGGGTGAGAGAAGATTCTTCTTTTCAGGTAAATTAAAGTTTATTACTTTATTGCTGCATCTTAATGGGTTTTGTAAATGTGATGGATGACATAATTTGTAACAAATCGATTATACATATACTTACAAAAGCAGAATCGTGACTAAGTTTGTGAATAGTGTCTATGTGTTTTTAGAGAAAAGGCATAATAATCGTATCTATTTTGTAGAGGCCATACTCAATTCTACTCAATTTTTCTTAAGAAGGGAGGTTTTTTCTTCAAATGAGTCAAGTGAATTTATGTAGCGAAGAGGGGGAACCATTGGTTATTTTATTTTATTTTGTAACTGGAGCATTGGTTAATTTGGTTTTACAACATTCATGCCTCTGTTCTAACTGCTAGTTTGAATTTGTGTCCGCCTTGTATTACGAAGATGTAAATGTACACACATAAATGTAATTAAAGATCTGTGCACACTGGCATGCGTCTGCAGTTGTCATCGTCCGTCCATGACGTTTGAGAAATATCGGAATCAATATTTTTACAGAAAGGAATCTACTGTTAAGAAAACTAATATTATACTATATGCCTAACAGAGATATGTCAAAAAAACCTAAATGATTGATAGTTTGATACATCAAACAGTTTTAAAAATGTACTCGAGCTTAGTTAATATATGATTGATTGGTGGTATAATGGAGTAAAGAAACGATAGTATATAGAATATGGCGGAATGTCACTAATTCGTAGACGCTTTTTTCTTAGTGACAAAATATGAAATTATAAGTTTCGTAGGTTTATTCTAGATTTCGCCTTAGAATACTTATGATTAACTCTAACAGATAATTTCTCATGGATCATTTCAATCAAATTAAATTATTCCAAAGCAGGTGTAAGTTGAACTCTTTAAATTAATATTATATAAATTAATATCTCTATAAATTAATAAAAAATTATAGTTTTGGTGTATTCCCAACATTATTAATTTATAGAGGTTTTTGTAGTATCATGAGCGGGTCCGGTTAGTATGCCTCCTATGTTGTTCTGATGTGACGTCTTGTATCCTCCTCGGCGGCTCCGGCTTCGTTCCGGTGACGAACAGCAGTCATGCATGCTTAGATCTTCCGCCGTCGTACTCCTTCTGCCCGTGCGGTATTTCTTATTCTTCTCAGTAACCTCTTCACATCCCGAGAGTTTAAGCAGAGGTGGAGGGAAGAGCCGACAACTTTTTGTGGTAAGTTGGTTTTGGGGGTGCTTGAATTGTTGGGGGCGCCGATGCGTAAGCTCAGTGGCAGATGTAGGTGACCCAAGTTGGTGGTACTTGCCCCCATGTTAATTTCAAATTCTTTATAACATGTATAAACTTTTTTTTTTTTGAACTAACTTTTAACATGTATAAACTTTAGTTGTTTTCCCTTACTAAAAAGCATATTTTAACTTTGTTTTCTGTGTTTATATTTGATTTACCCCCAACAAAATAAAAGCCTACATCTGTCACTGTGTCACTGCGTCGCTGCGTAAGCTCATCGTTTATTGAACGACGGCGAGTCTTGAAAAAGATCTCCGGCAGCGACTGACTACGGCAACAATCAGAGACGGCTGGCTGGGCATCACCAACTCGTTATTCCCTTGTTTTTCTTCTTTGACGAGCCTCTCCACTCATGACCCTTTATCTCAGTTACTCTTGTCAGTTTTCTAAAGATGTGGTTGCGCTGGTGTGTATTTTGTCGGCTACGGTTCTCCATTAAAATAAATTAGGTGTTTTATTTTGTCTCGTTAGCATTTTTGTGCGCCAGAATAATTTTTAGGTTTTTTCTTCAGACTCATTAAAAAATTTTGAGCTTTTGTCTTTTTTAGAAAAGAAACAATTTTTTAGAAAAGAAAATTTTTTAAAAAATTTTAAAAATTTTGAGCTTTTGTCTTTTCATAAGGATTTTATAGATTTTAGATTCACTTTACACTATAAATCATTCGTATAATGCAATATTTGATTAATAAAATATATTGGTTGTTCTTTTTTTTATTTGATTATACGAAGATTTCTCCTAAACCTCAACAATCTAATCCTTATCTTTAAATTTTTTATTTGGGTCAAACATTAGTATTCTCTATATAAGTCTCTATTGACTCTTTAATCTTATAAATCTGTTATTGCTCAATTTTTTAGAAAATAAAACCAATGACGACGAGAGAGTGAGGAGTTTAATGGGCTTTGTCTTGGTGTGCAAATAAAGTTGCAGTGGAATGTGACTTTAAGCCAAGCGTGTATCCAAGTCTAGATCCTTAGAGCATGATTAACCCATAACCCCATTTGAGTCTCTTATTCATTATTTTAGTAATTAAAACTAATTAAGAATCTTAGTTAAGAACTGCTTTGATTTTGGATCTCCAATGGTAAACTCTTATTTTGGGGTTCTTAAAAAAAAAAAAAAACTTTGTGTATCAAACACCATTAATCACATTCTTGTCTTACTCGTGAGATAATAGCAGTTCCAGAGTAACCAAGTTTTGAGACGCTACACGACCAGAAACTATGATCGTAGCCATCACTAAGAATAGGGATGGCAATCAACGACCTGGACCGCGGGCCTGGCCCGTAAAGGCTTCCTGCTGGACGGGATTGGGCCTCCATTTGGTAAGCCCGCAAAATTGCGGGCCTCGCGGGATGGGTTCAAAGCGGGACGGGTCGAAAGCGGGACGGGTCGAAAGCGGGATGGGCTTAACCTGGGGGATTTTAAAGGCCCGCAACCCTAAGTCCCCATTTATGCTTTCGCCTAAAACATTGAGAGAGAGAGAAGGCGATTCGACGTTATGTAGCTCCGGTGATGGTGGTTTCAGGGTTGATGATGCTTCCGGTCTCCCAAGCGCCTTCGATCTGCACTTGTGGAGCTTCTTCGAGTCATCATAAGATGTTTGAAAACTCACTTTCCACCGAAGAAAAAGATCTAGTTCCCGCAATGGGTTCTTCATAGTTTTGCCTATATGTATTTGTTCACACTATCATACATTTTGGAGTTTTAGGTTTCAATATATCTTTAACTCACTTCTATTATTCTTATTTGCAGAAGATGAAGTTGATGGTGAAGAAGAGAAATTTCTATCTTTTTGTCGCTTGTTGGTGATAAAGATGAAGAATAAGAAGTGTGATTGGTGTTTCTTTTTATTTATTTTTGGGATTAGCATCTTTGATTTGGTGTTAGTTTTATATAATTTTGGATTCATAAAACTAAAGCATTTGTTATGAACTTATGAGTTATAATATTTGGATTCAGCAACTAAAGTATTGTTTATTTTTAAAATGTTTGGAGTCTAACAAAAGTAAATAAACTAGTGTTTTGATCCAACTAAAATCTTCAACTAACAAGTGTATTGCCTTATCCAATTCAATCATCGACTAAACTCACTCGTCATGAAACTGATAAAGCGCCTTGAATCATATCTTGAAGCGTTCATGAGCCATATGTTCGTTTGTAATTCTATGTCCCGCGGGCTGATCCGCAAAGGCCTACATGTTTTACGGTACGAGTTTGGTCAGCCATTTTAAGGACCGCAACCCGCGCGGGTCTGGCCCGCCGTGACCCGCTCGAAGACGAGCCCGCTGCGGTACGGGACGGGACGGGACGAATTAACCTATTTGACATTCCTAACTAAGTGCTTTTTTAACTTCCTCAACATCCTTCACCTAACATTAGTGTAATAGATGTATTTAGTACACAAAAATTTAATCCTTTTAAACATAAGAAAGGCTAATGTTATGTAATGACCTAGATCTTTGCCTCCTGAAAGCACAACACATCAAAGTTTTCTCTTTGCGCAAGTTGCAGAGGAGAGAAGCTCTCTAGCTTCAACAATGCTCTCAATCCATTAACATTCCAAGTCATAATCTTTACAGACTTGGTACCCTCTGGGAGAGGAGGAGGTCTCATTGTCATTGGGTTATAAGCTTTCTAGTCTTCCTCAGGCTTCTTATGGGCAAGTATCGTCCATGGTTGACTTTGAATTGAGGATGATATGATTTAATCGGTTCTGAGGACTTTGCTAGATACGGTCAATGATGCTTCTTCCTCTTTTAACCGAAGCTTCTGCTTACCTAAGAAGATAAAGCAACACATAGTGTTTCATAATACTCTATGTAGATTGCCAGTATATAGTACAAAGTGTTTACTTTTTGTGTAACACATGACAAACCTGTTTTGGCTAATGACTTTTGTTCACTAGTTTTTGAAGAAAATTTGGCGTTCAATTTTTTCTGAGTAGACTGTTTTACTCTTTTTTCTCCATGGTCATTGCCATAAGCATCAGAGCTAATGCAGTCATCTTCTGTAGACTCTTCCCTGCTTCTGATCTTTCTTTTGATGGTCACACTTTCTGAGCGAGTGGATGAAGTAGTTTCCTTTATTTCTTCACCGGAACTTTCATCTGTAACAGATAAACAAGGCAGAACTTACCAAATAGCAAAGCTACAGGAAGTCTGAGACTTTTCAATCTACTTCAAATGGAACAAGCGTGAACAACTACTTAAATGCAAACAAGTCCACATTCTTTTTTTAATGTGCAGTTACATACCTTGTAAATTACTGTCCATATGAAGTCGTAAAGCTGATATAAGTTCCTTTCTTGTTTGCTTATCAAGTAGAACGATTCGCCATCACATGCGATTTTCGTAATCAATAGAGAGAGAGAGAGATAGAGAACGAAAACAAACAAAGTCGGTTTTTTTTTCCCTTCTCAAAATCTGAATACAATCACAAAACAACAAACTTTGTACCTTTCGATTCACAGAACAAAAGCTTGATTCGATTCTAGATGCATGCGATTTTCGGGAGAAAAGGAGAGAGAGAGAGAGAGAGAGAGAGAGAGAGAGAGAGAGAGCACCGAAAGAACGACGACTCGGTGATCAATTTTTTTTTGCCTTCTGAAATTCTCTCTCCAATAAAATTAAAACACGTGTCTAATAAGGGACGGTTCTTCTAACTCCTATTTAGGAGACGTTCTTTGTCTTAATTGCAATTTTTCTTTTTCTTTTAATTGTAATTCTCCTTAAAGACCCATCTAAGAGACTGGGTTAATCATGCTCTTAGAAAATGACATGACACACACACGTCTTTACCAATTTGCATGTACGTGACTACGTGAGTAAGTCTAATTTGTACCACGTAATTTATGTGTTTTGTCTTCATTATTAATTTGTATGTTTAGTTTTAACACATATTAAAAACACTCTTTTATTCTATTATTATTTTATAAAAAAATGGAAATTAAAAATATCAATATTTGACCCCAAAAAAAATATCAACCATGCATCAGAAAGTATCATTTAAATTAAATATAGTTCAACCAATATAAAACATGTAATTTTTAAATTTGTATAAATGAAATAGCAATTTATATTTTAAAATAAAAAATTACTTCTAAAATTTTCATATTATGAAACAGATAGTATATTAAAAAAATTATCTTGCATGTGTACTTAATTGGCTAGGTCTAGTTTTACAATGGTTGGGATTTTGCGATAAACCGATTAAACAAGAAGAATATAAAAGTAATTAATGAGAAATTTTAGTGAGAAATTCTCAACTATTTAATTGTAAATAAGTGTTTAAAATGTTTTATAGTAAAAGATAAATATATTTTTTATGAGAAAGAATATTAATATCATTCTAAACTCTAAATATGTGAGATATTAGTACTAGTGATGGTATATATAGTATTCTCTTTAAATAACAATAAAGATTTTTTAAACCCAAAAAAAATATTCACTTTGCTTATCCATTTTGATTTTGCATGAGAATTTTTATTCCATATCACTCTACTAAATTGAGTGGCTGATGAAAACAAGATAAACTAAGGAGTTTTTTTGCTAGCGTTGTACACTTGTGAACCTTGGCGTGTCTCCTGGAGTTGACGTACGTTTGTTCATGCGTCCCATCTTTTTCGCTTACCAAGTCGGTTAGTCGCACCTACGCAGACATCAAAATCTCCTTTGCTGAGAGTTGACATTGTTAGCGGCCATGGCTAAAGACAGTTCAGTCACTGCTTTTGTACGAATATAGACGTAGTCCTTAGATAGAACTCGCTTTTAGCCATTGTCACTTTTGTATTTGCATTTTCAAAATCGGTTCTAATAATATCATTATAAATTTTAGGATTCAGATCCTAACAGTACGGACTTAGGATCAAATCTTGAATGTTATCTTTCCCATTTAATTAAGGCTGTTTGCCTTTTTCTGTTAAATAGCTTTTAAATTAATTTTTGATATATAATACAACTTCAAAATGTAAAAAAATAAAAAGAATTAAAGCCATTGAGGAAATATTTGCTTACAGACCAGCACAAACTTATAACCGGAAAACCTAATGAGAACATAGCAGAATTTGTTCCTTCTACTACTTTAATTGTTTGTGTTGATTGATTGCTCGTAGTAGTCTAATATGCAACTGGAACAACTAGTAATAGTGTTAGATACTTAGATATATTATATTTCTGTAAAGTTGTAAAACCCAAAAAGTCCAAAAATATTTTAATAAAAAAGTTAGATATAGAATAAAGATATGTGTCGGCTGATTTGGTAGCTTTCGAAATATATGTTACGTGAGGAAATGAAATTATTGCAGAAGGGTACAAGAGCCAACAAATGTGAGGGAATTCAAAACACGTCCATTTCAAAGAGATGTGGCAAATTAGGCACCTTCCCGTCTTTTGTCTTGGTCAACCATCGAAATTAATCACTAAATATCTATAATATTAGCATCTCCAAACTCGAACGAAGTAAAAGTGGTTATTGAGTAAACAATATTCCAACTTCCTATTTCATTCCATGATAGAGTTTACTTCATAAATGGAATAATCTATTTTTTATTTGTTCATCACTTTATTATAGAATGAAAAAAGAATTAGATTAGAGCATTTTTACTTCATATTTATTTTTATTCTATTTTGGAAAAAAAATAGAATATTATATTGGAGAAATTGAAAAAGAATAGAGTATTATATTGGAGATGTCTGATCAGGTTGTTATCGTTTCTCTATAAATAACTTGACATCAAGTTTGGATCTTTCCCACGGTCATTGCGCCAAGGAAAATACTTAAATCTTGATTGGTGCAAAATAGATAAAATAACCAATTTGAAATTTAAAATATCTAGATATATATATTTTTGGTCCTAAAATATATATATATACATACATGACCCGTGCACTCATAAATGCAAATGAATGTCGATGTGATGAAACGACGTATATCGTGTGAACCACCATAGAGGTTGAAATACTAATATACAGGTAATTAATAGTTAGATGTACGTGTGCATAGATGGAGAGAGGGGGAATGTCCACCCACACGCGCACATTAAATACTAGTATATGCTTTTATCTGCACATCACTGAAAATCGAAGTCGGGAATTAATGGAATTAATTACTCTATTTTTTTTCAAAAACTAGCATTATTTTGTGGAGGCTAAACTCTTAATTTAAAGCTGTAGTGTATAGTACATCGAAAATCTCCAGTTGCACGAGTGCCTCTTCTTTGTCCCCTTCGCTCCGTCCCTTTCTCTCTCAAAATATTGCATTTCGACTGAAAATAGTAGCCATTAATAATAGAATAAATGTTTGAGTGATCAGTTTCTTATTATTATACTCCCTCCCTCTGTTCTAAAAGATCCATATTCTAGATAAAATTTTTATTTCAAAAAAATACATATTTTATATTTCAATGTAATTTTTGTCAACTAATAATGAAAAATTGTGAAGTTCAAAAATATTAATTGCATTTCTTAAAATCTTATTGGTTTAAAAATATAGGAAATATAAAATTACAAAAAACTATGCATTTATAGCTAAGTTTTAATATGTTTTATTAAAAAGTATGAAAACTCTAAAACAGATCTTTTAGAAACGGAGGGAGTACGTAATAAGAATTTTATAAAAAAAGTTCAAATAATTATATGTATATCCCGTGCGTATAATGGATCCAAAATGTGTCGTTGATTGGTTGGTCCTTTGGTTGTGTTCGTATTGTTCATGCATGTGTATGCGTATACAATAGTTTATTAGCTGCTGTTTTAAATTTATAAATAAGTACTTAGACATTCATAAAAACATTGTTTAGCCAGTTTGGACTTAGTCTTACTCACAAGTGGTTGGGATATAACAGATTATCAGTCTATTTTCTTATATTAGTTGGAAAACATTTTATACTTGGATCAGACAACGTGATAACCAGTCTATTCTGTAGCACTAAATGTATTTTTCCAAAACTAATCGAATCAGGCAATAGAAAATACAAAACATGAAAAATATTTATTTTATTTACTTTTATTTGATACAGAAGTTCATGCAAAGATATCCAAGACCAAAGTACATGAAAAAAAGTTACGATTGTTTAACATGCCCATGAGTATTCCACCAAAATATTTTTTAAATAATATGTTAGGGTATCCCAACCCATTCCTTATTTTACTCCAAATTGAGAAAATGGAGTAGAAATATGTAACGGGGTCGGAGATGCTCTTGCTCTTTTACCTTACTTCAATTATAATTTCTCAAAAATCTAATAATTTATATGTTTTAGGGTATCTAAATCGAGGTCCAACTACTCTCTAAAAAAACAATATCAACGACCAAGCTCTATGCTTTCAAAGGAAATTTGAAGCGTGTCTATCCAAATAGTATCAATTTTGTTTCCCCTTTATCCTTAGCCCGTACAATTAAACTACTATTATTTGGATACAATTTCAATGTTCTTAGTTCTATTCTAATATCTTATATTTTTATTAATCTCTTAATTAGTAACATGCTCATTTGGTTTAGAGAAAAAGTTGAACATAGTAAGAAATTAAAGAATGTTAGTTGGTTTGTCCTAGGACTGGGATTTTAACCGAACGTATCAAAAAATTTGGTTTCCGGTTAATTCGTTCGAAAGTTAGGTAACAAAATTTTATTTTTTGGTTTTTGGTTCGGTTCGGTAATTGGTTAGTTTGGTTTTCTAAAAAAAATTCCAAACAATATTAAAAAATTCCAAACCAAAGAAATCAAATCTGAATTGAAATACCTGAAATAAACTGAACCGAGTTAACCAAAATCCGAACTGAAATTAACCAAAAATTTTCAAATTTTATTCAGTTTAAGCAAAAAAAATAATTGAATTAACCATAATACCCAAAACTTTGGTTATTTTTTTTTGAAACCGAAAATGAACCGAACCAAAAAAAATTTTGATTCACTAAGGTGAGATTTCGACTGACCCGAACTAACTGAATACCAAACTAACCGAACCGGATTAAGTGAAGAAACTGAATCCGCAGACCTAGTTTGCCTTGAAGTACTCGATGCCTTTCGGTGAGAGGAATTTTATAATTTCCTTATACAGTGTATATAGAGTAAGGGATATATATTTATGTTTTAATTAATCTGATTTTTAATCATATAATCTAAAATTTGTTATAAAAGATAAATATAGTTATTTTTTTGGTATAAAACTGAATAAACTTAAAATCGATAGTATATAAACCGAATAAAACCAAATCAGATTGTTTTAATATGGTAGCTAAAACCGAAATATCAAAAAATCAGAAAAACCGAACCAAAACCAGACCGAAATCTGGATTAAACAGATCTAAAACAGGTTAGATTTGCCTTATATTTATTTTTCTTGATTTCCATCTCTTTTTGTCGAATGAAAACCTAGTGGCATATATGTATATACTTTGGAAAAGTATGCAGTAATGATACTGAAATATTGTGATGATTGGTTGGGCTTAAACTTGGTATTATAACCTTATTTATTTTTAAATTACTAATTCTAACCAATCATGATGTAGGTTTATTTAAAAGTTAAAATTTAGTTATATAATCTATAGCCTTATTTTTTGTTTGTTCATGTTTTATTTATTTTTCTTAAAACAACTATTAAAATATTTTGAAATTGTAATATCTTTTTACAACAAAATAACATATAGCTACAATAAAAATAACTACAAACTAAATAGTACAGCGGAACTTCTACACATATATTCTAACCAATCATCCCCTGTCCTAATCATCCCCTATCGGCCTAAATGCAAGGTCCAATAAAATGCAATGTTTAGCCATTTTTGGGACCATTGTCATGAAGTCAAAAATAGAGGTTTTATTTGCCGCTCGATTCTATTCTACCTTTTAGCATCCTTCTGTATACTAACCACAGTAGTAGTGAGTAAGCCGATTGCCTATTTTTGCAGTATATCACATTCATATCAAAGTACTAAGTCTAGATTCCACGTTATCCGATGTGAACTCAATTGTAATTGTGTTTAGATTGTCCTCATTAAAATTACTGACTTGTTTTTCTCTTATCTCATCAAAATCCACCAGTTTTTTTTTTGTTTTTTTTAATAACAATTATATATTAATATTTCATCCCCAAAAGGGGCAAACCGGAGCAATACATAGATATCGGAGACAAAATCCACCAGTTACTTAGTAGTATAATGTGTAGATGAACTGATTTCGCCAGTTCCGTGTGATGAATTTTCTTTTGAATGGTAATAGTTAGACAAATATATTAATTCAGTCGATTATTTAGAGAAACCAGTTTATTTGAAAAAACACTACGTAAATATTATATTTCAAACTTATACATTTTTCTGGGCAACATTAGATCAAATTCAACGCAGAAAAGTGTTCAATACAGGGGTACGACACTATGTCGATCTAGCAAGAGAGTCAGAGCGACATGATTCTGCTCTCCACGGATAAAAGAAAAAGCAATAAAGGAGAAAGATGAAGATAGTAACTCGATATCCATGAGAACTCCAAAGATCTCCACCGGATATGACCTCGAATTTATAGCTCTAATGAGCACCTGAGAGTCGGATCGGAATCAGACGTTTGAGATGGTGAGACGGGCTGCTTCAGTGACGGCTTCTCGTAGCGCCAGAGCTTCAGCTAAGAGGGGGGATCTGACATGGCTCACACGCAATGAGCGTCTGATTTCACTGCTCCCCTGAACGAAGCTAAGAACCAGCCTAAAGCTGCAACTGATGAGTCGTTGTGCCAAGAAGCATAATAATTAACAGTAACAGTGTCAGGAGGACATGACCTAGGAGTGCCTGATGCTGTAGCCAGAGAGGTTGCAGCCCTTGTTTCTTCCTGTTGAGCCGCTTGCCATTCTCGTGCAGAGCGAATTGCGCTTATCGTGTCTTGGGCTGTCGTTGCTTTGTGCTCGAAAATAAGCTTGTTCCTGGCTACCCAAATCTTATACATAAAATATGAAATGAAAAGCCCATATCTACTTTCTTTTCTTTTTCATATCAGTATTTTTTGTTGCCACATTTGCATTAGTAGCTACAAACTTTAGAATTAGTTGTTCTTATATTAAAAAAAATGTTAGCTATAATAACAGAAACATGTTATTGTGACATACGCTTGATGTATTATAATCAATTGGCTTTTATGTGAAAATTTGGTATCCAGTTATAATGTCAATCTTGGCCTGAAAAAATGAAGTCACAAGGCTCGAGAAAATTTTAAAACAAGATGACTACAAAAGCTCGGGAAGGGTATAGTAGTAGTATACATGGTTTGAATGTTAATAATACTGTAATAATAATTATTATTATGTTTTGACTAATTTATTCTAAACTACAAATGAAACGATTTATATATATCATATTACCAAGAAACAAAATCAATAACGAAGATTCTAACATATGTAGTACGTATGGTTTGATGCGAAACAATTTGGCGTATATATATAACTAGATTTGGGAAATCTACTTTGGCATTTGGATGGCATATGTCTTTTTATTTTCCTAATAGATTCTGCTAATCATTAAATAATCATCTCAAAATCTTTATCTCCGCCGATCCTTGGTCAAAATTTTTTTTTCCGTAAAACTATGGTCAAAATTTGAAAATAGGAGGTCTTAATTTACTTCGTTAAACAAAGATTTGTAATATTGATAGGTTCGAACTTGTGAAAGTCGAGTTCTACCAGCGATTATGCACATGGCAGTCCACTACCATGTTCGAAAACTCGGGTGAAGTGGCCACCCGGCCAGCGATTATGCACATGGCAGTCCAGTACCGTTGCAATATGCTTTTAGTCGGAACGTTAATCGGAAGTTTTTGTAAATACATGTTTTTATTTTAACTGATGTTAAAACCAAGTCTATTTTAGTTGGATGACTAAGATCTCTACATATGTTTGGTAGAATTGAATAATAAAAGGATGAAAAAGGTGAAAACGCTGAAACAAAAATAGAGCTGCTGTAGCAAAAAAAAAATGCAAAACAACTGGAAGAAGTAAAAAAAACAAAAAAAATGAATTTGTCCTTCACTAAAAGAAAAAATAAAGCCAACATTAAGTGCATAGGGGAAACCAATAAGAGATTATGCATCCTGCTCATCAATGAAACTTTAACATCTGAGTTAGCGTGTTTCATTACAAATGTAATATTTAAATGTATATACATATACATAGTCAAAAACTAGTATTCAATTAATCACTGGTATGTTTGTGATTTTTTATTAACTCCAAAGGTTCAGACGGTTCCGACTCCGACTAACATTTTTCCAACATGGATCATATATAGTGGGAGATACTCGAAGTATTCGTCCCCGAGAATACTGATCTCGCAATCCGAAACAGTGAAACCAATTTCCATTTAGAATGCAGGGAATGTAATTTATCTTGTGCGTTGCTTTAGAGGAGTAAATCGACAAAATTCAAGCGCAAACACTATGCTTACTTCTATCAAGGTCAGTGTTCTTTCATAAACAACTGATCTCACAGTCAAGAGAGTGACATTCAATTGTATTTTCACAGAATTTTTGCAGAAACTTTAACCAGTTTCAGTATCCATTCTAAGAATAAAATATAAAATTTAACTGTTTTTAATTGAATATATGCAGTGAACAGACAAGGTTTATGTCTTATTTAGGTAAATACCCATTTGGAGTTTTCAACAATTTCTTCAAAATTTGTTGGACGATTATACCCCTACATCTTTTTACACCGGTTAATATGAGATATTGTAAGGAAATCTTCTTTTTGATAATTCAAAACAACACGAAACTTCTGATGCCTGACAAATTGATATTTTTTTAATAATTTAAATATTTATCCCTCTGATTGATGAAACAATCAAAGACTCTGTCATTTTGTGATTTGTTCAAAAAAAAAAAAAAAAAAGACTCTGTCATTTTGTGTTCCTTTCAATACCTGTAAAGTTTTTGGTACTTTATAATGTTTAACTTGTATCAACATTATCTTATTGTTGACGCTTGACCCGGATTCTTATTTCAAAAGACCACATTTTCTTAAAACTGTCCCGTGAAGAAGTGTAGCTAAAGATATTTAAAGTGATTAATGTTGAATTCATTGTTAAACATAATGTTATAGGTGCACATACATATATTTTTTATTAAAATATAGATGATGATGAGGAATTTTTGTATAGATTTTACTGGTGAAAATAACGATCAACCCCACAACTCATAAAGAAATTTGATCATATAATATGATGATACAACAGAAAAACATCAAATGATTTGATATTTTAATTTATTTGAAAACATATAACTATTTGTTCTTAGTTTGACACCTCTTTGGAATTAATCCTTGAGGTTTATTGTCAGACGTCTAACTTTTATTATTGATAGCTAATACTATGTTTAGCTAGGCTCTGAAGGTTTTCTCCAGATAATAATATTTTTAAGAAACATTCTCCATACTTTTCTAGAGCACTTCTCTCTTATCTAATTACAGAGCTAATTTTCATCTGTTGTAATCTACAAATGCTAAAAACAACTTTTAATATATTTAACATGCTAATGAAAAGGTTAATAGGCTACGATATTTTTATTGTCGGCTATTAATATAATTAGTGTGTCCAATAATACTTTTATCCGTCCATTCCTAAAATTAGCACGTTAATTTCCTGAAAATTCTCTTAGCAATTTTCGTAGAGAAGCTAATCAATATATTGTCCAAAAACCACATATTTTAGCTGGATAAATATTTAAGTGTCTGAAAACTCTCGTTCTCATATATCACCCCAAATCCATAATCAGTCTTGCCACAAACCTATCACTCATCTCATAACCTGGAAAAGTTTTGCAAGCAAAACAACATCTCTTAGGCATACCATTGCGATGTCGTCCATATATTTCACCTTTAACATCCAAATACACTTTTTCTCCGTTTTTATTTCAACAGAAATGAGTATTAAATGTTAAAAGAGGAGAATTATAACCGCAGCTACACGAAACGGAGGTGTCCAAGCTCGTTCCTTCACCCGTCGCCGTCAAGACCAAGCGTACTCCGGAGTTCCCGCGGTCACATACACCGGCTTCCGAAGAAGATCCGACTCCAAACCCTCGCTGCCGCCACTGCTCAAGACACTGCTGTCTCAAAGTCCAAACCACCATGAACTAACCCTCACTCATGTATGAGGGAACCACCATCCCTTTTAACACATCCACCGACACCGAGATCAAATTTCATCGGTGACTAACACACTGTTTTGGATCCTCCCCGCCGTACTCGAAACAGAGATTGCATGCCTTTTTACCGACGAGCCACCAAAACTTGAAGCTTTCATAGGGTCTCCGCACCACATACCCTCCGAGTCTTAGAGATTAAAGATAATGTTCTTCCAACACACCGGATCTACACCATTCCGTCAAGTTGCACGAGATTCCGGGATGGTGAAGGTCACCGCGAGCTCCGGCGAGAGCGCCGCAACACTCGGAGCCTCTAAACCCTACAAAAAAAATATATGAGTTTTTGAGAGAGATAGGCAAAGAGCGTGAGTTACCAACGCCACTCAAAGGGTTTTTTTGAAGCTAGAAAATTAAAAAAGAGACATTTCTCATATCTACTAAAATCTTTTACTGACATACACCTAACCTAGACCTAAACACAAACGAAAGCCAACTTGCCTATGAGGTTAAACTCGTCATTTTGCCTATCTTTTCACTGTTCGGCCCAATGTTTTACTGTAGTAGGCAGTTAGCTAATATTCAACTTCTTATTGTATTTTGGGCTAATTCACTCTTTTTAATTTGCATGAAAAAAATCAAACTAACTCTTATAAAAAAACAAAGGGAGTATTAATTTTCTTATGCATCACACATTCTCTTTAACCATGCGCTTTTGACAACCTTTCTAATGTTATTGGAAGGGAATGTCCATTTGTTTGCGGTAGTCCTCTACTACGCTCTACGCGCAATATTTTATTTGAAACAAGAATTTCGTATATAAACACATTCCATGTGTTATGTTAAATCCTATCACAGATCTCTTCAGCATACCATAACGACCTCTTTTCATAATATATAGCAGTAAATTGTTAATTTTCTTGCGATATGTTTGACCTTTTTGTTAGTTGAGCTCAAGCTCTTCTGTGGAGAAAAAGATCGAAAGTAGAAAGTAATTTATGTTATTTATTATGTTTCCCTCATTTACATTATATAGTTCATGAATCGGATTTACACATGTACCGTATACAACTGAAATCACTAAACCAAACTTAAAGAACTCTATACATTAATATCCTTCCTTAATTAAGATGACGAGAATATTGAATGTAAGACATCTTGCTCATGAAAGCATTGAACTGAGTAGGAAAGGTAGGTTTAGTAAAGACATTAGCTAGTTGAGTATCTGTACCAAGGGTCTGTTCGTTTCTCCATATGTCATCTCCATCCAGGTGCTCCATCTATGTGATCCATCTAGATGATCCATTCAGATTTTAGGAGCTGTTCGTTTCTCTATCCAGATGAGCCATCTAAATGAGCCATTTGGATGATTTTTATGTTCGTTTCTTGTTTTTCATTTCCATCCGGATGAGTGTAATAAACAAATTACAAATATACCCTTGTTTGATCTAATCATATGTTTGATATTAATTTTAACTATACTAATTTTTTTATTTAGTCTAAAATATATTTACACTGACATTATTTTAAAATTAGCATTTTGACATTTATAAATTTTTATTTCATATAAATTTATTTGTTTTTATTTAAATTTGCATTAAAATTAACTACAACTATAACTTTAAATAAAACTCATAATAAAACTAAAATTTGAAAGATGAAAGCAATGGTAAGAGCGCGATGTACTCAAATTTTGCAGTTTCAGCGAAAAATATGTTTTTACGATTTTGGCGGGAAAACACGTTTTGCGGCGGAAAATGTATTATCCGGTTTTTGCGGAAAAATGCGCTTTTGCGATTTTGATGAAAAAATACATTTTTGTGATTTTGGCGGAAAAACACGTTTTTACGGTTTTGGCAGGAAAACGTAATTTTACAGTTTTGGCGGGAAAATGCGCTTTTGCGTTTTTGGCGGGAAAATGCGTTTTCACTGTTTTGGCAGGAAGTCGCGTTTTTGCAGTTTTGGCGGGAAAACGTAATTTTACTGTTTTGGCGGGAAAATACGTTTTGCGGTTTTGGCGAGAAACCATGTTTTTACGGTTTTGGCGGGAAAACACGTTTTTGTGGTTTTGGCGGGAAAACACGTTTTCCGGTTTTGGCAGGAAAACGTATTTTTGCAGTTTTTGCGAAAAACGCAATTTTACGATTTTGACAGGAAAACGTATTTTTATGGTTTTGTGGGAAAATACATTTTGCGATTTTTGCGGGAAAATACGTTTTTGTAAAAATTCGCGTTTTTACGGTTTTGGCGGGAAAACGTGTTTTGTGGTTTTGGAGAAAAAACGCATTTTTGCGGTTTTAACGGAAAAATGTGTTTTGCATTTTTTGCGCAAAAACGTGTTTTGATGTGAAAATGTATTTTTGTGACTTTGACGGGAAAATCTGATTTGGCGAGAAAGTTCATTTTTACGAGAAAATTACGATTTTAGCTAAAAAATGTGGTTTGTGGTTTTGGTAGGAGAATGCATTTTTGTGGTTTTGGTGGGAAAATGCGTTTTTGTGGTTTTGTCATTTTTCATGAGTGACAAAATGATATTAGGTTTAAGTTTATAATTTGTTAATTACATGAGGGTATAATAGACATTATACCACTTTGACAAACTCATCTCCATCCAGATGATCGAATTTGGATCAGCCAGCTGATTTTCAAAATTAAGCCTAAATTTTCAAAACTCATTCAGACGAGCCATCCAGATGACTTGTACTTTTAATGTATAAACGAACAAAACTCTCATCTTCATCCTGACTCATCTGAATAGAGAAACGTACAGCCCCCAACATGAAGTGTCTCCATGAAACCATTTGCAATCCTGTCTCGAACTTGATAACAATCTAATTTAACATGATTAGTCATTTCATGAAAAACTGCGTTTTTTTGCAATGTGTATGGCAGCCGTGGAAACACAAAAGAAAGCAATTGGCTTGTCTTGAGTGATTCAAGTTCACGAAGAAGATTAGCAATCCAAACAACTTCTTTGATGGCAATATCCATTGTTCTATATTTGGATTCAGATGATTAATGCGAGACAACATCATGCTTCTTTGATTTTCATGCGATTAGAGCAGAACCAAGAAACATACATAAACTAGATGTAAACCTCCTTGTGTCAAGACATGAACCCCAATCCACATCAATGTAGGTTTTCAATGTCAGATCAGACTCAGCAGAGTAGAACCAACCAAGACCAACAGTTCCCTTAAGATAGTGAAAAACCTTATAAACAGCCTGTAAGTGAGAACTGTGTGGAGCTTAAGCAAACTGACACATCTTTTTCACTGAGAAAGTGATATTCAAACGTGTGGTAAGGTTCGTGAGCCGACCAACCAATCTTCTATACACACTAGGCTCATCCAGAATTGGTTTATCAGGATCATGAAAGGGTTTTCACACTTGGAGCCATTGGAATAGAAGCTGGTACACCAATTATCATAATTCATAGCATTAAGAACTTTAAAAATAATTGAAAAACGTGGATTATATTCGATGAGATAGTATGGAGAGTGAATGCTATCGACAATTCCGTGTGATTGGTGAATCTGGTGGTTAAATCTTGAGATTGGAGGATCTCCTCGCCAATGATGTCGCTTTCCTAGATGATGACCAACTCTCCTTCCAATCACCATTGGCAAGTGAAGCGTGAGTAGAATCAAGTGAGGCTTGAACCCCACTTCTCTAATACCATGTTAGTTGAGCTCAATCTCTATGAGAAAGAAGATCAAATGGAAAGTATTTTTTTGCTATTCACTATGGTCCCCTCCATTATATAGTTCATGAACCGGGTTTACATATATTGAAACTATCAAAGCAACTTTACCCATAATCAGAGTGTGTATAGTGCATCGAAAAAGGCATTCAAATTAAACCTCCGATTAATATAATTTTATTTGAAAGCCCAAAAATTAAATGATTTATAGTATAGTGATTTAAATTTATTTTGGAAAACCTTTTTTCCACGAGAATTCGACTAATTCACCTAGTGAATTCAATTATTATTATTTTTTTATGATATAATTATAGTATATTTAATTAATAAATTTATTTTTTATAGTTTCTTACATCAGTAATTTTTTATAGTTTTATACCTGTGTATTTGGTGAAGATGATATACAATTATATTAAAAAAATGTTTTAATATAGTTAAAAATAAGTTTATTTTTAAAACTTGCCTTAGGCCCTGAAACCCTTCGCACGGCACTACCGATAATGTTCTCAATTGAAGTTCTTACTTGATTTATATTAGTATTTTAATGAAGTTGGGTTTCTTGATTAAATTTAAATATTTTATAAGAATTAAACTACTTACAAATTGATATTTGTGAAGAAAGGTTCTCATAAATATTTAAAATTATATCATTTGAGATACATTGCACTTTCTCTCTTCTATTTTCTCATTTTTCTTTTCTTTTTTTTTGGGGTCAAACCTCCTTATTCTAAATTGGTAAGATATCCATTAGACATCTATTCAATTGACATACTCTCATAAATATTTTTCCAAAAATTGGAAAAATAATTATGATGGAGGAATTTGTTATTGGCCAAGTCAACGTCATACTTAACATATTTCCTCATTCGAATTTGGTGATTGACTGCAATAAATAAAAAAAGACTTAATTAATAAGAAAAGCAGACACTATATATTGAGATTTGGGATACCTACGTCTTAGTCTTTCTTCAATCAAACTCTCCACTCTTTACCCCTTCAATTCAATATCTATATCTCTCTCCCTCTCTCAAATTTTCAACCTATATTCTCGATTTCTTCTTCCTCAATTCATCGATCACCCTCCTTCCCCGATCACCGACGTTATCGTGGGGTTTTCTTCTTCTCCTCTTCTATTTTTCTTCTGGTGGGTTTTGCTTATTAATCTCAGTTCTGTTGTGTGGAACCAAACATGGTTTCTATCATTCTGGTTATGTTTGCTTGTATGATGTTCTTAAACCGATCATGTTATGCGTGTGATTTGTATTTTTTTGTGTGTGTGTTGATGTGATCAAAGCATCTTTGTTTCGGTTTTGGTTTAGTTCTTTAACCTAATCTCCTAGAAACACGCTCGCAAGTTGTTTGATCGTCACGCCAACTCGAATACTGGTGTTTTTAGGTCACTAAGGGAAGAATATGGTTTTAGTGTAATTAGCACCAATATACGCGAGATTAACTTTAGATAATGTGTAAAACAGTTTCAAAAAAAAAAAAAAAACTTTAGATAATGTAAGGTTAAGTATTACTAGTAAATTGCAGAATCTGATCATTTTTCTTGTTGCTACATAGCTAGACTTAATGGAGGGAACTTCTAGTTGGAAGCCTAACGAACAAGGCGGAGACTCTCTTGCTAATGATTGGAGATCGCAACATGAGCCTGATCTACGTAAGAAAGTTATTGTAGCAATGTAAGCCTTCTTACGTGTGTTTTTTTGTTATTATTGTATATATACAACTGTTTCATTAACTTTGTAACTGATATCTTTTCTCATGTATGTGTTAAGAGTGGAGAGGTTGAAGATATGTCTTTCTAGACAGATTACCGATAGTATTAACAAGACCGCTTGTACATTTGAAGAAAAGATTTATGGCATAGCCAAAGATAAGGTACCCAAAATACAAATATAAGAGTATACCTCAGCCTTGTGAATATAACTTTGCTTATAGTTTTACTATGTCTCAGGGTGATTACTTGCGGAAAATCCACGAAAAGATACTTGCTTTCGAAAGAAGAATCAGAACTGGTACTTCAGCCAATGGAGCTAACACTCCAGATCCAGGTTTATAAGATTTTTATTGTTATTTTGGTTTTAATATGGTAATTTAGTTTTAGGACTAGAACTTCTCTTTGGGTGTGTGCAGTACCTGGAAAAAAAAACAGTATCATGTTACAGAATTCACATTCTATATCTAGAACTGTTTCAAATCATTTAAGTCACTGAATTGTTATTGGCAATCTACTTAAGAAGTTTGAGAATCATTATATTTTTTTACAATCTTTTTAGCTTTTTATGTTTTCTTTTGATGCCTTTATACATCAGCTCAAGCTTTGAATCAAGGACAATCACTTCCCACCTCGTTGACATATGCACAGACTCCAACAAGCCAACAATGGTTATCTCCAAGCAGCATCCAGAGCAAGCTCAACATTCCTGAATCTTCTGGTTTGCCCACTCAGGCTCCTATGACCGTTTCTGCGGCTCAGAATCTAAACGTTCAAATGGGTGAAAGAGTTGAATCAAGTCTTGGTCCCGGTCCTCAAAGACAGATTCAAGGAAGGCAACAGCTTCTTCAAAAGCCTCAACAGCAGCAACTGAGATCCAACACCATGTACCAGCATCACGGGAATCAGCAGCAGCAAAGTTTGTTGCCTCATCATAGATCATCGTCTCTTATTAAGCAGTCTTTTCCTCAGTCTTCTGCTCTTTCTAGTCATCAACAGAAGATGGCTGTGCCGTCACAGGAACATAAACAGCTAGAACGGAAGCATCACATTAGTCAAATGATGAATGGTAAAGACACCCAGCTGATTCATCTAACATCACCACAAAACAATGGGGAGAAACAACGAACCTCCCAGCAGAACAATATGGCTAGCTTTAATGTGCATGGATCAAGTTTGTTGGGTACTAAAGGCCAAGAGGTGGAGAAGTCTCAACCATTGATGCTGCAAAGGTTTCAGGAAGCAGGTTCTTTGCACCAAAGCCAGAACCTAGCAGACCAACAGAAACAGCCATATCAACTGCAGAAACCTAGTATGTTTCCTTTCTTACCAACTTGGATGATAATGTTTTTTTTTTTTTGTAGCACCAATGAATATATATTTCATTAATTATGAGTTTAATACCAATATTGTTTTGTAGCTTTTCAAGATTCTACAAGCAAGACGTTAAACCCTAGTGGTGGTGACTGGCGAGATGAGACCTATCAGAAGGTATCTTAACATCACAAACATGAAAGTATGGTTTAACACCTATGGAAACGTATCCATTGTTAATTAATTCAACTATTTTTTTAATAATTTTCCTGCATGCAGATAAAAGCTTTTAGGGAGAAGTATATACATATTCTGAGTGAATTGTTCCAAAAACTATCTTATAAATTGCAAGAGGTACCTCATTCATACCCTAATTATTTCTTGTTGCAGAAGTAATAATAATAATAATAATAATAATAATAATAAAACAATTGTTTCCAGATTGATTCTCTTCCTCAACAGAACATGATGCCATCTGAGCCGCGGGTTGAAAATCTAAGGGCGGCCAGAGCGAAGTTGGGCCAAGTTCTTGTGTTCTTAAATGTCAGTAGGAGCAGTGTATCAGAGCATCACAGAGATAAGTTTAGTGCATATGGGTCACTTGCATTGAAATTCACCAAGCATCAGAGGGAAAAGGAGCAGCAACAAGTGCATCTCCCTCCTTCTCAGATCAATCAAACATCATTACAATCCCAAAGTGGTCAAGTCCATGCGTCGCAAACAGCAACGCCTAATACCTCGCAGACAAGGCCTAGGATAGAACCAAAAGATGTGAACAAGGTTATGTCCTCATCAGGAAATGTCGTGGTGCATTCTCCTAAACAGAATCCTCCAAGTAATCAACGGGAGGCTGTACACTCTAATATCAGCCAGGATCAGTCTAGTATGTTTCAGAAGAAGCAGTTTCATCATCTCCCTAGGCAAGAACAGCTGTTGGAGAGGCAGAAGCAGCAACAACCGTCAGCTTCATCCCCTCAGATGCAGAAGAACTACTCTTCTCCTCAGTTAGTGGAGCAGCAGACTCTTCCTACACCAATTAACAAAACACCAGCTCAGGAGCATCCTCTGGTTACTCTTTCTTCTGAACCAATCTCAGAGCGGCCTATTGATCGTCTGATAAAAGCTGTGAGTCAAGACGTCATATAGATTATTTAAGTTTAGTTTCTCCATCTTATCTTTGATCCCATTGTTAATGTGTGTGTGTTGCTTTGCTAGATTCAATCATCGTCACCAGAATCTTTGGCACAATCAGTAAGTGAGATGAGCTCGGTCATCAGCTTAACTGACAGGCTTGCTGGTTCAGTCCACACCATTGGAGGATCTAGAGCTCGTTTAGGGGGGGATTTGAGTGAGAGGACACGGTTCCGTGTGCAACAAGGAGGTAGACATCCTACCAAGAGATTTAAGCGCTCACTCACCGCTATGCCATCACAAACTGATAGCTACAAACGGCTCAGTGTTAACAAGATTGAGGTAAAATGTGTGAGCCTGTAAATTTTATTTTTAACTTATTAATAATAAAAACAAAATGCAATATTGAAACAAGGCAATTTCTAAATCTTGCAGCCTAGTTGTGCCCTAGTGCAAGAAATCATGGAAATAAATGGGAGATTTGTAGAGACTGTGGTAAACATATGTAATGAAGATGTTTGTCCGAGTGAAGTTACTTCAGGATTAACAGTCGTCACGTGCTCTTATGTCCCTGTGGCTCTTAGTGCCACATTCAAAGCTCTTTACAATTCAGGACATATCGTAAGTCTCTCTGAACTTTGGTCTTGTCTGTCTTTTTCTCAAATGCTTATGTATCCCATGTTTGATATGCAGTCACAGATTCAGCCCTTACGTTTACTAGTTCCAGATAATTACCCATGTTCCCCAATAATTATAGAGAAAATCCTCTTTGACGGCGTCAGGTATGAAACTTGACCACAAGAGGAAAACTAAACATATATGTTTTAATGTTTTTGATCTTTATACGAATTTCTTTCCTTGCAGTGATCACAAGTTTGAGGATTTATCGGCGAGAGCTAGATCGAGGTTTAGTTTGTCTATAAAGGAAGCAATGTCACTTAAAGAAATAGCTAAAGTTTGGGATGAGTGTGCGAGGGCTACAATGCTTGAGTACGCTGAACGGCATGGTGGTGGCACTTTCAGCTCCAAGTACGGTCGTTGGGAGTCTGTTCTAAGATCTTCATGAGCTCTAAATACTTTTTTTTCTAACTTACTCACCGCCCCGGATATTGCACAGAGGTGGAAACTTTAAAGTGTTAGGTTTTCTTATTTGCCTTGCGGTAGAAAAAACATCAGTTGTAATTTGTAAATGCATAATGTTTCCATTATCATTTGTAAATGCATAATGTTTCCATAAACTTGAATGTCCAAGTCTCATCTATTTTGTAGAATTTTTTTTCAAAAAAAAAAAAAAAATCTATTTTGTAGAATCTTTAACCGGTTTCAGTTTGGATTCTTAGATTTGACCAATCTTTGTTATGCGTATAAGTAGGTTGGATGTTATATTATAGTTTCTTATGACCAGAGCCGGGCCCGAATAAATGAAAAAACTACATTCCAATTTTTTTTTATAATTTTACTTTTGTAGTATTATAAACTATATATGAAAAAACTATACAAAATAATAATAATCTAAATAAAATGGGAGATTAAAAGATAAAAATATCTCTATTTCTTTTTATCACAAAATTATTTACTTTATAAAAACCTTTTTAATGTATTTTATAGGACAAATCTCCAAAATAACACATTTCTAAGTTTATATCACAAAAATAGCACTCCAAAACTAAAATGACCAAAATAGCATCTTTCTAAGTTTATCCCTTGAAAAATTTAATTTTTTTATTATTCAAAATTTGAAATCTTATCCCTAAAACCTCATTTCTCAACTTTAAACCCTAAACCTTAAACTCTAAACCTTAAACCCTAAACCCTAAACCCTAAACCCTAAACTCTAAACTCTAAAACCTAAACCCTAAACCCTAAACTCTAAACTCTAAACCCTAAACCCTAAACCCTAAACCCTAAATCCTAAACCCCACCCTTTAACTCTAAACCCTAAGTTTGTGATTTTTGATAAAACATTAAGTGCTATTTTTGTGACTTTTGATCTTGAGTGATAGTTTGGAAACAAAAACTTGATTTAGTGCTATTTTTGTCTTTTTCTCTATTTTATATATGGATTAGACGATTAGTATATATAAATAACTTTTTTAAAAAAAATTGGAAGCCCTTTATATATTGAGACCCTTTCAAATGTTTTCAAAACATTGGGCTCAAGCCCGGCGTGCTTATGACCAAGCTTTCTTTTATAGTATTTGGTTATTAGCTTACCGTTGACCAAAAACAAAGGTGTTTACCAAATTAAGGAATCAAACGTGAAAATATTTCCGGTAAAGTTCTAAAGTGATTTAACATTTTACCAAAAAAAAAAAGAGTTCTGCGTTGCTAGTTTGAACAATTTTATACTGAGACTTATAATTGTACTTTAGAGATTCTTCCATACTCGTACATTCGCAATTTGGTAACTGAATGAAGTAATAATACGAAAAGGAGAGACTGTTTATATACTAAGACTCTTACGTATAGTCTCTTCAATTAATCAGTCTCTCCCGCTCTGAAAACCCTTCGAGTCTTTCTCAAAAGTTTTAACCTAGATCTTGGATTCCTTTCTTCCTCAATTCATCGATCACTCTCCTTCCGCGATCTCCGACTGTTTCGTGGATTAAATTCTTCTTGTGAGTTGCGATCTTATCATTCTTGTACTCTTTTTCTTTATTCGATCTTCTTACGTTTCCTTTATTCGATAGCAACACATTTGCAAGTTGCGTGATTGTCACGCTACTTCGAAAACTGATGCTTTAAGGTCAGGTCACACACACTAATGGAAGAATATGATGATATTGGTTTGTTCTAGTGATTTCTTGATAATGATTCTTGATTATGTGTTTTTAATGTCTGATCATTTCTTGTTGCTAGCCACACACACTAATGGCTAGCTTTAATGTGCATGGACCAAGTTTGTTGGGTATTCAAGGCCAAGAGGTGGACCAGTCTCAACCATTGATGCTACAACGTTTGAATGATACACATCCATCTAGTACCAGTGGTGGTGATGACTGGCCGGAAGAGACCTATCAAAAGGTATCTCAACATCACAAATCATGAAACTATATATGATTTATCCCTATGAAACCTATCCATTGTCATAATTTTCTTACAGATAAAGGCCCTCAAGGAGAAGTATGGACTTGTTCTGAGTACATTTTACAAATCAATATCTGATAAATTGCGGGAGATTGATTCTCTTCCTCAGCATAACATGCCGGTTGAATGGCTAAAGGCGAGCAAAGCGACGTTGGAAGGAGTTCTTGCGTTCTTAAATGTCTGTAAGAGCAGTGTATCAGAGTTTCACAGAGATAAGCTTAGTCTCTATGAGGCAAAGTTACTGAGGTTCATTGAGTATCATCACCTGAACGTGACTCGGAGGGCAATGAAGCGGCAGCAACAAGTTCATCTCCCTCCTTCTCATACCCATCAAACAAGGCCTAGGATGGAACCAGAAGATGAGAACAACACTATGTCCACAGCAGCTCAGGAGCATCTTCCACCAGAGCCAATCACAGAGCGGCCTATTGATCGTCTGATAAAAGCGGTGAGTGAAGAAGTCATATTAGATGATTCAAGTTTAGTTTCTCCATCTTATCTTTGATCAAAGTGTTAATTTATGTGTGTGTTGCTTTGCTAGTTTCAATCAGGATCACCTGAATCTTTGGCACAGTCAGTAAGTGAGATGAGTTCGGTCATCAGTTTGAGTGACATGATTGCTGGTTTGGTCCACACCATTGGAGGATCTAGAGCTCGTTTAGGGGAGGATTTGAGTGAGAGGACAAGGTTCCGTGTGCAACAAGGAGATAGACATCCTACCAAGAGATTCAAGCGCTCAGTTACTGCTATATCTTCCTCCAAGGTTAACAAGATTGAGGTAAACTATATGGAGACTTTTAAATTTTCTTTTTAACAAAAAAAATATTTGAAAAGAACTATTGAAACAAGGCGCTGTCTCAATCTTGCAGCCTAGTTATGCTCTCTTGCAAGAAATCATTGAAATAAATGAGAGACTTGTGGAGACAGTAGTGAGTATATGCAATGAAGATGTTTGTCCAAGTAAAGTTACTTCAGGAACAGTCGTCGTCACGTGTGCTTATGTCCCTGTGGCTCTCAGTGCCACATTCAAAGCTCTTTACAATTCAGGACATCTCGTAAGTCTCTCCAAACTTATTCTTGTCTGTCTTTTGGTTCAGATGCTTAAATATCCCATGTTTGTTGCAGTCACAGATTCAGCCGTTGCGCTTACTAGTTCCTGAGAATTATCCATATTCCCCAACAATTCTAGAGAAAGTCATCTTTGATACCGCCAGGTATGAGAGTCTAGTAGAAGTTGGTTGATCATAAGAGGGAACTAAACGTAATATATGTTTTGATCTTATACGGATTTGTTTCCTTGCAGTGTACACAAGTATGAGGATTTATCCGCGAGAGCTAGATCGAGGTTTAGTTTGTCTATGAAGGAAGCAATGTCACTTAAAGAAATAGCTAAAGTTTGGGATGAGTGCGGGAGAGCTACAATGCTTGAGTACGCTGAGGGGCATGGTGGAGGCACTTTCAGCTCCAAGTACGGTCGTTGGGAGTCTGTTCTAAGAGCTTCATGAGTCCTATATACTTCTTCTCTCACTTACCGACCCGGATAAGGTCTAGGATTTTGTACAGAGGTGGAAACTTTAAAGCCTAAGTTAGGCTTACTTATTAGCCTTGCGATAGAAGAAATGTCAGGTCAAAATCTTGAAGATGCCACGAGAAACCACAGCACCAAAGCCAATATTCTTTAACTCCAAACAGAGTTTAGAGATGCCAAAGCATAAAACCCAACCGCATGGTCCAAGTATATTTTTTTAACAAGAGACTTTCCAGACATGAAAACGTCTAGACTTGAATGGAATCTAATTAAGTATTAATTGCAACTAACATCAACATTCTAACAAGAAACAATCATAATCATCATCCATGAACCAATTAAAAAAACTACCCATTAGCCATAATGGAAGAAGAACAAAGCATAAATGATGTGGTGAGTAGATTGAAACATTGAATAAATCTAACCATATCATTAATATGGTTCTACTATGTATTTTATACTATATAACTATCGCAATATGATAATACTACAGTAAAAATTCTATAAATTAATAATGTGAGGTGTTTGATATTTTATTAATTCATAGAGTTATTAATTTACAAAAAAAAATATTTTTTAGATTTTTATATTTTAAGATATATTTTTTCTAAAAGAAAAAAAATATTTGATTTTAATGTATATACATTAATCAGCATTCTGAAATTTGACATTTATATTAGTTTTAGTTTATTATTTAGTGTATATAAAATATGTTTCATAGAATTCAAATGTGTTTTTAGATATAACATGTTAAGAAAATATAAAAAATTTCCATTGTGAATATAAAACAAATAATATAGTGGTTGTTTTGTACTTATATAAAATGTATATACATATAATAATTTTAATGGGATTATACATTTACGTAGAATTTTCTGAAAAATTATTATCTTATTATTTTATCGATTTATGTCATATTTTGAACCGTCTCAATTTGGTATCGAAGAAATCTATTAATTTATGGTGTTTAGTGTTACCCACATTTGTCAGATGAAGTTGTAATTAACACTTTTAATACCCAAGTATTTGTAACTAACACTTTTAATACTCAACTACTGTCTGTGCATATTTAATCCTCAACTAAATGTTGACTGTATAAAATTGGACTTTAAAAAGTCAACTGTTAAATTTTTGACAGTATCGTTAGTTCTGAAAGAAAAAAAAATTGGTTTTGTTTTCTGAAACTGCGAAATCTAAAATCGATTCCTCATACTATTTTGAGAAGATGTGAATTCCGGTAAACAATCCAGCCATTGAGAGAATGGAGAACCTGATTTCTTGTCCAGTTATAAAACAAATCTCCTCTAGGCTTATTTGCTCATTATCACCATTTAAGTTATCAAAGCAAAAAAAAAAAGAAATCTCAGATCCTAACTACGTTCACGTAGAGATTCTTGCCTTCACTCATACATCTACTTCTCCTTGGATCTAAAAGGGCCTGCCTTTGGGTAACCAAGTCTAAAGATTATGACCTTAAAGGTAACTCTAGATGAAGTGCTACCCACGTTTGTCAGATGAAGTTGCAGCCTAGGGGATGTAGCTCTGGTTGGTTTGATATGAGTTTTTTTTTTAATATAAATTCTTTTTGCTCTGTTTCATGGTAGTTTTTTCCCTTTGTTTTGGTAAAGATCGAATCTTTATGGTTCAAGATGATATTAATGAGATTGAAAGGATTGTACAAAAGAAGAAACATATCTAATTCTTAATTAAAGTGATCTCTTTCTTCTTCCTTGTTCTTTTGTAATATGAACACACACCTCAGTTCTTACTTCTTACCTTAACAAAAGTATCAATTTCTATATTGGTGCTTATAGATGAACAAGAGATCTTGATAATCAGTTCAGTGTGGTTTGGCTTAAATAACTGTTTGCTCAATCGTAGTAGTTCAACAAACTTTACGTGTCGAGCTAGAGGCAGTCTTGTAATGGCTCGCCAAAGCCGAGAAGATTATATGGATCAGCTCATCTGATGTTAGAAATTACTTGAAGAATCAATATTTATAGATTTCTGGGTTTCAAAAGCAAACCCCGATCTTAGGTTTTAATAGAACTAACGTTTTCTGTCAAAAAGTTAACGGGTGATATTTTTAAGTCTGATTTTAAGCGGTTAGCATTCACATGGGGATTAAATTTGTGCAAGTACTAATTGGATATTAAAAGTGCTAATTTAAAATACTCGAGGAATTAAAAACCCATTTTCCCCACTTCCAGTAAATAAATATAATTATATATGGGTATAATTCCAAATAGAAAAGTTCAAAATATAACCAGGCCATGGAGGCATGGTTTTGAATGCTAACTCATAAGAAATGAATTAGATAGGGTACTAATCCCGGATTAGTGGTTATGAAGTTTAAGTTAACCCACCCGAGTAAACCGGACTCGTAGTAACTAAAACAAACGCGGAATAAAAGGACCCCACTAAAAAGCACGTCTCCATGGAGAAGAAGACCAAACGGCATCGAGCAGCTGTCGTTTTAATCGTTGAGAAGTCTGAGATCTCTTCGTCTTCCCAACCAAATCTCAAATCAATAATAACTCACATAAACACTCTGTTTCCCTCCAGCTGCTTCTCCAACCAACAAGGTCAACTCTCCAATTCTCTCTTCAATTTCTCGAATCCTTTGATTGTAAGCAAGATAATCTAGAGTTTTGATCCAATTCTTGTAATATTGTTTTGATTCCTATCATCGTAACCCATGAAAGATTCATACTTTTTTGGTGGTTTCGAGTTAGTTTTGACTTTTCTTTTTTTCTTTTCTTTTTAAGCTTAACTGGTGATTCAGCAGATTCTGAGTTCCACGGAGGATGAGAGCAATTGAACATCTTGTAGAGGAGGAATCTGTGATCAAGAAAGCGAGAATGGTTGATAACGTAGAAGAGGTTCCAGTGCTATCCCAAAACGAACCTGTGGTGGTTGATGGAAGCGGGAATGGTCAAGTCACAGTTGTAGAAGAAGAGAAAGAGAAGAAGATAGAGGAAGTTTCTGCTTCTCTGAGCTTGTCAGAGGAGGCTGATGTTCATGCAAAAAACACTGAAAAGGTTCCACCTTTGGATCTAGAGAAGAACAACGAAGCTTCTGTTGTTACAAGGAGGAAGAAGCTTCTAGTTCTTGATCTGAATGGGTTGCTTGCAGACATAGTTTCTCCTCTTGCAGATTGTAAAGCTGATATCAACATTGGAAGAAGAGCAAGTGAGTCTCAAAACATCTTTTTTTGTTTATTTATAATTATTTGATATTTACTTATAATTATTCTGCAATTTTTTTTTATTTTGTTTATGTCAGTTTTTAAAAGACCCTTTTGTGAAGAGTTCTTGAAGTTCTGCTTTGACAAGTTTGAAGTTGGTATCTGGTCCTCTAGAAAGAAGTAAGACCATTACTCTTATTATTCTTTATTCACATTAATCTGGAAATTAAGTTGTTATCTTTATTCACATAATCATATATGTAAATTAAGTTGTTATTCTTTATTCACACTAATCTTTTTTTTTTTTGAAACATATATTTAAATTAAGATCATATATTTAAATTAAGTTGTTATCTTTATTCACATAATCATATATGTAAAAATTAATATCATATAATCAATTTTTTTAACTATTTTTTTTCTTTTCTCCTATAGGAACAATGTGGACAGAATCACTGAGTTCTTGCTCGGAGATATGAAGAGGAGACTGTTGTTTTGCTGGGTATGTGATGTTCTTGCAATGACCTCAGTTTTTTCTTTTCTTGTCTGTCTAATTTTCATTTGTTTTTTTTGTTACAGGACATGTCTTACTGTGCTACGACGACTCTTGGTTCACTTGAAAACAGACACAAATACGTGGTGTTCAAGGATCTAAACCAGCTCTGGGAGAAACACGACCCAAGACTTCCTTGGCAGAAGGGTGATTACAACGAATCTAACACGGTTTTGCTAGATGATTCTCCTTACAAGGCTTTGCTTAACCCTGTAAGCTTCTTTAACACTGTTCATTTGAACACCATTCATTAGTCTCGTCCATGTTTTAACTCTTTGAATGAACTATCTAAATGTTACAGCCATATACAGCGATATTCCCACAATCATACAGCCATCAGAACAAGTCAGACACATCCTTAGGTAAACTTTCTTTTTTTTTTCCCTTATACTTGACAAGCAAGAATCAGGACTTTGGTTTTCGTAGATTATGAAAAATTAACCTCTTGTGTGGAAATTCAGGTAATGGTGGTGATCTGAGACTTCATCTAGAGAAGTTAGTAGAAGCTGAAAACGTTCAAGATTTCATCAAGAAGAACCCTTTTGGGCAAGAAGCTATTACTGAAGCTAGTGAGACTTGGGAGTTTTATAGAGAGGCCACTCGTATGCACACACATATACGCATTTAGAAACCTCATACGGTAGAAAAGTGAAGGATTGTTGGAAGATTTTTTTTCTAGGTGGTTGGTAAAACAAGCGATAGAAAGAAAAAAATAGTAACTGAAAGGAGCTTGATGTTGTTGTTATAGTTTTTTTTTTTTGGGTGTTTCATTGTAGAGGTTGGATACTACAAGTGATCTGCTTACTTACCTGTAATTTGTTTCTTATAAGATAATTTGGTTTTGTTTTCAGAGATTCTCATTTCTCACCTATGATTTTGGTTTTTGCCTCAGTTTGTAACTTTTGACATTGAAAGGTTGTTAGGCCATCTCTTTTTTCTTTCTTTTTTTTTGTCAACTTGTTATATTACTAAGAGCATGTATAATGGAGTTCTTAGGATGAGTTTTTTAGCGGAATATAAAAACCGGTCTCTTAACTTTTAACTAAAAAAACTAAGAACCGGTTCTTTAATAAAGAACCCCACTCATTAAACATGCTCTAAACAGTTACCTGATGAGAGACAAGTTCATATTGGCTTGAAACATCCATTGTTGAAACATCCCACCAGCACCGCCACAGTCTGGATCATCTACAGGTATTAGTGGAACCTGTTTGATTCAAAGGTTTGTTATTGAAGAACCATTAACACATTTTTTTTCTTGTCTTCACTTGCGAGTTGCGTGTGATTGTAGATAAAGATATTGTTAGAGATATACATATAAACAAACACCTTTTCTAGTGCTCTAAAATTATAATCCTAATCGCCTTTTCTATTGCTCAAAAATTATAATCTCCATCCAAAACTAGTTTTAACCAAAAGTAAGTGGCTACAAAAGATTCACTCCTATCTTGAGAGGTTGATTGTCCGTGAATAGTGGCTACAATAGATTCAGTCATCATCGTGAATATAGCTGGTTTTTGTCGTTTGGTGTTGACTGAGAATAATCAACTCTTATAATAGGTCTTCAGCTGAGTTCTAACTAAAACACATTCGCATATTTTCTTTTATACAGATCAGTCGGAAGAAAATCGATATCCAAGAGGTGATTTTTATTTTTGTATGCTGCATATTTATTTCATCTCAATTGTTCATATCTTTCATAGATTAGATCCCACAAAATAGTATATATTATCTCGACTAGAATTTGCTGAGAAATATTATCCGGACTATGAACTCAATGATCTTCCTCTAGTGGTTATTGATTACTTATCACATGATTGAGCAGAAGATTTATGGCTGAGACACTTTTGTCGTTTGGAGTTGAGAGGCTTTGGAACCTCCTTGTCCGAGAATCTGAGCGATTTCAGGGATTCAATGAGCAACTCAATGTACTAAAAAATGATATGAAAATGTTAAGGTGTTTTCTGGAAGATGCATATGCCAAGAAACATACAAGTGCCATGATGGAAAACATTATCGAAGATATCAAAGAAATTGTTTTGGATGCGGAAGATATGGTCGAAGCCTTTCTTCTAAAAGAAGAACTCAAAAATACACGGGGTATCAAGAACAGCGCAAGGAAGTTTTCTTGCAGTATTTTTGAACACAGGGGACTTGCTTTCAGTATGGAAGCCATAAGTAAGAGGATCTCTAAGGTGATTCGTGATATGATGTGTCATGGGGTACAACAGGTAAACGTTGCCAATGAAGGGTATTACTTACTTCTCGTAATGAAGGAGTGGCACTACATGCAGATAGACAATGTGTTACATTCAAACCAAAATGCCTAACTTTTGAAGAAAGTTGGGATCTTTTTCAAAGGATAGCATTTCCAATGAAAGACACATCTGGTAAGTTTTTAAGGATGATATATTTGGAACTTTTTTTGTTCAAGTAAATCAAAGAAAATTGACTATAATACAATATCCCCAAGACATACATGATCCTTCGGAAACATTTTTATAATTTGATGTGCAGAATTCAAGATTGATGAAGAAATGAAAGAGATGGGAAAACAGATGATCAAACATTGTGGAGGTCTACCCTTGGCTTTAAAAGTGTTAGGAGGTTTGTTAGCTGCACAATACACATTGTGTGAGTGGAAAAAGATATATGAGAATATTGGATCTTATATCCTCGGAGGGACTAGCTTTAATGAAAGAAATGTTGTTTACCATGTTTTGTATCTGAGCTTTGAAGAGCTGCCTGCTTATTTGAAGCATTGCTTCCTCTACTTAGCCCATTTTCCAGAAGATTATAAAATAGATGTGGAGGATTTGTCATATTATTGGGCTGCAGAAGGAATACAAAGGCCAAGGTATTACGCTGGAGCGAGCATTCGAGAGGTTGCAGATGGATACATAGAAGAATTAGTGAAAAGAAACATGGTTATTTCTAAAAGAGACGTTGAAACTTCAAGATTTAAAACATGTCAGTTGCATGACATGATGAGAGAAGTTTGTTTACTCAAAGCTGAAGAAGAGAATTTTGTAGAAATTATTCAAGGCACATCAACTGAAAACTCCAAATCTTCTTGTAAATCTCGCAGACTTGTTGTACACAAGCCTGATGAAACATTTAATGTGGATACGGAGGTGAAGAATCCAAGCCTTAGAACTCTCTTGTTTATCAAGTGCAGAGGATGGAGGGGAACAAGTTTATTCTTTACAAGGCATAAACTGATGAGAGTGTTAGATCTCTCCCGGGTGAAGTTTGAAGGATGGAAAGTACCCTCTAGCATCGGGAAGCTCATCCACTTGAGATATTTGAGTTTATTTTGTGCAAGTGTAAATCGTCTACCTTCTTCTATGCGGAATATGAAACAGCTGCTTTATTTAAACCTAGAAGTACATTCAAATAGAGTTTACATGCCCAATATCTTGAAAGAGATGCGAGAATTGGTATACCTCCATTTTCCGTTGGAAATAAAGAATAAGGTAAAGATGGAATTGGGTAATCTGGTCAAGCTGGAGACATTGGAGAATTTCTCAACAGAGCATGGGAGTGTGGATGACCTCCGAGGTATGACACGGCTCAAAACTCTTTCTATCTATATCAGAGGTAAAAAATGTAACATGGAAACTCTATCTTCATCTCTAAGTAAACTTCCACACTTGGAGAATCTTACAATAGATAAGAGGAAATGGTATGCTCTCCCGAATGATGATAAAGAAGAAGGATTTTTTTTGGATTGCATTCATCTCAAAAAGCTGAAGCTGTATATCTATATGCCAAAGTTTCCTGATGAGCAACAGTTTCCTTTTCACCTTACAACCATTTCTCTAACTGAGTGTTGTTTGAAAGAGGATCCAATGCCAGTTCTAGAGAAGTTGCTTCACTTGAAAGAGGTTAGTTTACTGTATCGATCTTTCCGTGGGAGGAGAATGGTGTGCTCGAGGGGTGGGTTTCCTCAGTTACAGATGCTAAGAATAAGGAAACTAGAGGAGCTGGAAGATTGGATAGTAGAAGAAGGCTCCATGCCATTTCTCTATACTCTCGAGATAGATGCTTGCAAGAAACTAAAGGAGATTCCTGAAGGGCTGCGATTCATCACTTCCTTGGAGGATCTGAGTGTTACATATATGGGAGAGCAATGGGGGAAGAGACTGTTGGAAGAAGGAGAAGATTATCACAAAATCCAACACATCCCTTCTGTTGAATTCTATTAGTAAACTTTTTTTTTGGCAAAGGTGAATCAGTAGTCAGCAGCTGAAGGAGGCTCTCAGCAATTACGAACTATCAGGTAAAATATGATCCCCCAAATCTATAGTATTATTTAAGATGAAGTTCTTGGGTGGAATGATTTAAGAAGTAATGTGTCCAATCCATCGGTTTCAAGGAGAGAAAAACTTCTCGTTCTTGATCTGAATGGGTTGCTTGCAGATATAGTTTCTCCTCTTGCAGATTGTAAAGCTGATAACATTGGAAGAAGAGCAAGTGAATCTCAAAACATCTTTTTGTTTATTTATCTATCACCAGTACTATTTGAAAGCAACTTAATTACTTTGGTATCTTTTCTTTGTCTCTGTCAGTTTCAACCTCATGTTCATGTATCCTGCCAAAACTGGTAAGATGGCTATCATATTGTCCTGCGGCTCTGTTATGTTTTTTCACATGGTCCTTCTGATGCTAGATGTTAGTGCTTACTCGTTTTGTGATCACTTCTTGTACCCATTTGATGATCAAAGTTATTGAATGATATAGTAGTTCTTGGTTGTTCACTCATGTTAATAGGGGAATTAAAACAGAGTGTTAGATGGACATGGAAAAGAACAACGAGTGCAAGGACAAGCAAAATATCAGGTATCTTATTAGTGAAGAACTAGAAAGGATTATACAACTCAATGAGATATTGGACATGCAAGACCACTGAAACTGCTTTGTCTTTTATGAGTATACCATGAAGTTACAAAGGTTGTACCTGTGAACCAACCCCCCAAAGCGAAATAGGCACAAGGAAAGAGCAATAGACCAGACCAACCTAGAGATCAACATTTTTTCTGGTTTTAATAATGGTAAAGTACAAGGAACAACATCAATTCTTGAGTAATTTGTTCCAGCAGAAGCCTGACATGGGGGGAACGGCCAATTCCAATATTGATTACATTTATATGTACCTAAGTTTTGGTGGTTTGTTTATATCTACATAAACCAATTAACCTAACAAATCTAATGAAAACAACCATTAACTAACAACAACAAAAACTCTGTATGTTTTCAAGCTGTGTTAATTCAGATGCGGGATAAAAGTTAAGAAGTGTTATATATGGCAATCTCCACTGACAAGTTGCGTAATTGGTGGCGAAGATTTAGGAATTACTATGGAAAAACAAACAATATTTAAGGATTCAAAAAATCAAAAGTTCCTTTGCGGACAGAACTAATCTTCACATGACAACAGCTGGTGTTTCACGTTACCACATAGGTATCTCCAGTTTAAGGCTTGACTTCAAATGAAATAATAATTTGAACCATCTATTATAAAAAAAAGTCAACCTACTTTTGCATTTTGATGAAAGCTCTATCTCCCTTACAATGAGCTAGAGTTCAACACATAACGCTGGTTTATTATCTTCATCAATGGGGCTAAAAGTAATCAAGATCACCCAAGTTAGCCCCGCAGCTGATTCGTCCCGCCACTCTGCCGACCCGCTCATCCTCCCGCTCACTTTCTTCGACTTGCGGTGGGTAAGATCACATCCTACTCAGCAAGTCATCTTCTACAAACTCCCAGAGTCATCTCGCGAGTTTTTTCACTCCGTGATCCTCCCTAAGCTCTCTCTCTCTCTCTCCCTCGTCCTCCGCCACTACTTCCCGTTGGCTGGTCACCTCAAGTGGAACCAACAAGATCCTAAGCCCCGAGTTGTTGTCTACAACCACGACACTGTCTCGCTAACGGTAGCTGAGTCTAACGCTGATTTTCTCTTTGTTTCCGGTAAGGGCCTACGTCCACAGACGGAGTTACGTATCTTGGTGCCGGAGTTATCGGTCACGTGTGACTCTACATCTCTATATTCTCTCCAAATCACATTGTTCCCTAACCAAGGGTTTTGCATCGGCCTAGCGGAACATCATGTTTTGAAGGACGGTGTAGGATCTATAATGTTTATCAAAGCATGGGCTCGCATTTGTAAATCACTGGGACACGGAATAATGACTTTACCTAGTGACTTTATTCCAATATTAGATCGTACTCTCATCAATGTTCGGCCTAGTCTTGAATCCGATATTTTGGAATACACCTCTTACTTTTCAGATGAAAAAGATGGCAAGAGAACCATGAAGCCGCCTCCAGTGGGAGAGATTTGTACTGATCTTGTCCGGATAACACTCGAGCTGACTCAGGAGAATGTGGAGAAACGCAAAGAGCGAGCCAAGAGAGAGTCAACTCGCTCTCAGCATGAGCTTCATTTATCAACGTTCGTTATAGTAAACGCTTATGTCTGGAGCTGCCTTGTGAAGGCGCATGGAGGCAACAAAGAGAGGCCGTTGCTTTTCATGTACGCAGCCGATTTTAGGAACCGGTTAGATCCACCGGTTCCTGACAGGTACTTGGGGAATTGCGTGGTTCTTATCAACTGCATTGGCTACAAAGCAAATAATCTATTGGGAAGAGTTGGCTTTGTTAGTGCTGTGGAGATTCTTAGTGACTCAGTTAAAGGTTTGGGTTCAAGAGGGATTGAAGCACTTTGGGAGTCCTACATTGATGGAATGAAGCAAGTGAAACCGGATACTCATGTTGAGTCCGTCTCTGGATCGACCCGGATGGGGTTGTACGGGGCAGATTTCGGGTGGGGAAAACCGGTTAACCATGAGATTGTATCCATTGACCGGTATCCAGCGTATTCGATGTGGGAGAGGAGGGATGAGACCGGTGGCGCCGAGATAGGTTTGTGTTTGAGGAAGAGTGAGATGGACACTTTTATTTCTTTGTTTGAATATGGTTTGGAAATAATTGCATCACGTATTTAACGCTGCATGCATGCAACTTTTCTTTTTAAGACCAAAGATATATTATGTAACGCCTACATGTTCCAATTTCAAGAACAACTTGTTAAAATATTGTTAAGCGCTCCAATACCCCAGCCCTTATATTTTGTGTATCTATGTGTAGTTATGCTATCCGTCGAGTAATGTTTTCAGCAAAAAAAATTTTTTGTGAAATTTCGTTTAATCCAGATACTAAATTTCGATGAGTACATACGGCTTCTTCACCGACTAACAAAAACTAAACTTAAAAATCGATGTGAAAAATTGGATTTATCTAAATATATCTTCCAAAACCTATTGACAAGATCTAATGTTATAAGCAAATAAACAGAATATAGTGATTTTTATAAATATATAGTGATTTTAAACTGCAATTTGTATAAAGTTAAGTTTGAATCTTGATTGATACTAAAGCATATCAAATTTATAAAACTAATCATGCACACAGCTTATAATGTCTTGCGAAGCATATCCACATGCCGATAGGAAAGCTGGTTTGAATCTTAAGTCAAAATGATATTGTAGTACTCCACTTGTAGTATTGTAGTTATTTGGTCTGTGAATGACTAATATAAAAGTTCGTTTATACAGGGAAAACGAATTTAGCGTTATATCATAAAGGGGCATATGAATTATAAAAAGGTTTATCTCAGAAATTTGTGTACTTCTATCAAGAAAGAGTTTTTGTTTTTGTTTTTTCATCAATGGCGCTAATGGTAAGCAAGATCTCTCGAGTCAACTCAGCAACCTACTCGTTTCATGACGCAACCGACTTTCCCATTCACGTTCTTGACTTAAGGTGGTTAAAATTCCACTATACCAATAGAATAAGCATAGATCTATAGTGTGTAATTTACAGAAAAAAAACTTACTAGGGTTTATAAAATTTACTACATACTATCATATGTTTATTTTGTGGATAATGCAATTACAAAGGTTGGGGTCTTTTTAATTTATTCAAAACCTTTAGCATATGTAATCTAATTCTTGTAAGTGCCTATGATATAAAATTAGAAAGAAAAAAAAGCAATATATATAATTTTCTTTACTAGGATTTTGAATGATGTTATCGAAATATCGAATATCCACCCACCGGTTAGGTAAAGTGTGCAATTTCTCAGCAAACCTAGCCGGTAGTTGATTTTCTTGGGAGATAAGTAAGTAACAGAGACCACAACCTCCAAGTGCGCCTTATACATAGTCCCAACACTCACAAAGCAAAAGTCAAACAAATAAGTTTTTACATTGGTACCGCGAGTCATCATGGTTCATTCTAGCCCAACCGTTAACATACTCGAGGTGGTCCGAGTTAGCCCACCGCCTTCTGACTCGGTCACACTTCCCCTCACGTACTTTGACTTGGGTTGGCTCAAACTCCACCCCGTTGACCGCCTTCTATTTTACCGAGTCCCCGAGTTAACTCGCTCCGTCCTCATATCTAAACTCAAATCCTCTCTCTCCACCACCCTCCTCCACTATCTCCCACACGCCGGCCGTCTTGTGTGGAACCCAACAGACACAAAACCGTCAATTGTCTATTCTCCCGCCGAAAAAGATGCCGTCTACGTCACGGTGGCTGAGTCCAACGGTGAACTCTCTCGTCTCTCCAGAGACGAACCTCGTCCCGCCACCGAGTTTCATCCTTTAGTCCCAGAGTTACCTGTCTCCGACGAGTCAGCTCGCGTTCTCGCCGTTCAGATAACTTTCTTCCCAAACCAAGGGTTCTCTCTCGGCGTGACCGCACATCATGCCGTTTTGGACGGAAAAACAACAGCCATGTTTCTCAAAGCGTGGGCCCACAACTGCAAACAAGAACACGATCCTCTACCGCACGATCTAACCCCTTTTATGGATCGTACCGTTGTCAGAGACCCAACCGGACTCGAGACAAAACTCTTGAACCGGTGGATGTCCGCTTCCAACAACAAACCAAGCTTAAAGCTGTTTCCTTCCAAGGAAATCGGAGCCGACATTGTCCGAGTCACGTACCGTTTGACTCGGGAAAACATCCAGAAGCTACGCGAACGAGTCGAGACCGAGTCAAAAGCCGGAGCCGAGCTGCGTCTGTCGACTTTCGTCATCACGTACGCAGTACGCTTACGTCATAACATGTTTGGTTAAAGCGCGTGGCGGTGATCCGACCCGGCGCGTGTGTATAGGTTTCGCATCGGACTTTCGGTCACGGCTAAACCCTCCGTTGCCGCCTGACGTATTTCGGGAACTGCATTGTCGGGGCCGGAGATTTCGACGCGAAGGCGGAGCCAATCTTGGAAGAAGGAGAAGGGTTTGTCTCGGCGGTGGAGAGTCTGAGCGGATGGGTCAACGGGTTGTGTCCGGAGAATATAGAGAAGAGTATGCTTTCGCCGTTCGAAGCGTTTAAGAGGATGGAACCGGGAAGACAGATGATATCAGTTGCTGGATCGACCCGGTTGGGAATTTACGGGTCGGATTTCGGGTGGGGAAAACCGGTGAAGGTGGAGATAGTGACGATTGATAAGGACATGTCGGTTTCGTTGTCGGAGAGTGGAGATGGAACCGGCGGAGTTGAGATTGCGCTTTGCTTGACGAAGGATGATGTGGAACGGTTTGGTTCGTTATTTTCCCGCGGGTTGAAAAAAAAATGAGAAATAAGCTAATTTCAACGAATTACTGAATTTTCATTTTCCATGAATAGTTTCTTTTAAAATATGGTTAATAATTTCAAATCTCTTTTGTCATGGCCCATAATTATTTTTTTGAGTTGCATAGTACACATGAAGTATTGCAGTCTCTATTGTTGTTCTTTTTTTTTTTTTTGTGATATGTTGGGTTAAATTGAAAACATGAAAGGTTGTACACATTCCTTCCGTAGAGACAAGGTTTGAAAGAATGAAAAGACGGAACTCTAAAACTCAAGCCTAAAATCTCATAGGAAGAACTGAAGTGGATGTCCCGATGATATCGACTATTGGGGAAAGGAAAAACGCGCCGATTCACCGCTCTTAGATTTTCTAGATAAATAGATATGGACTAAAAAAAACATATGGTTCGCTGTAGATTAACTGAGTCTTGCTAAGTTCTAAGGTTTGAGTTATTACTTACAATTTAATTTGAATTTTTAAAATTCAAATTACAAATAAGATCTAAAACATCATTTTAGAAACCCTAAATCTTTAAACAATCTTTTGTACTTGTTAGATCAGTATAAAAGTATTCAAATAGGACACTGATGAATTGTGATATATCCTTTCAAAAAATTTAAACTATTGATTTTCGTAATTTAACAATTTTGGAACTTTTTAAGTAATTTAAAGTCAATTTAAAAAATTTAAAATATAATTTATACATAAAAAATTAAATTTTAATTATGTGATTAATGTAGTTGTTTAATTTATTTTGATAGTATAAAATTAAATAAAAATGATGGAAGATTGTATTGTTATCAAAATTTTATTAATCAATCATTAATAATCACATATTTTTTTAATCATATTAAGTAATTTTATAGCTTTTATATCTGAATAGAAAGAAAAATATATTTTTGTACATTAATAATTAATTGAATAGTTAATTTAATGATAAATACATTATATGTTCAAAATCAATTTGAATTGTGTTTTCAGAAAAGATGAACTAACTTATTTTTTTAATATTTTAAAGTTTATTATATTGATAACATATGATATAATTTATAAAAGATGTGTAAATTGTATAAACTCTACTGGCGGAGCACCAAATTACACGTAACAAAATATTATAAATGATCACATGGCATATGCCCCACAACCATTTACTCTTTTAACCCAACTTGCAAAATTTGTGGTTGTCATACTTTTGGTTAGGCCTAGGCATAATATCCGTAATCTGAAATTCGAACCGAAAAACCCGATTCCTATCCGGTCGGAAATGTAAAAAATATCCGAATGGAACTTGTAAGGTGGTACAAAACATATCCAAATCCGAAGTGTTATTAACTGAACCCGAACGGATAACCCGAAAAATAAAATAAAAACTGAAAAATCCGAAAAAAATATCCGAAAAAACGATCCGAATGTCCAAAATAATATACAATATAATTATATAAAATATGAATATATATACTTCAAATATTCAATTTCATATTTATTTTGATATGTTATCTAACAATAAGTATTTAAAATTTAAATAACTACCTTAAATACTTAATTATATATAAATAAATATATATTTCTTATGTTTTACTTTTAAATTTTAGATTTTATTTCAGGTATATCTGAACCGATCCGATATAACCCGAATCCGAATGATATATGATTACTTTATGGGTTCTATGATGTGATACAAAACTGATTTAAACCCGATGTGTTATATCCGATCCGTACTTGCAAATTTACTAGAGCGAGACGTAGGAGGTGTTATAAAAAAACCGAAAAATTCGAAAAACCCGACCCGAACGCCCAGACCTACTCTTGGTGTAACATACGTGCACTCTCGACACTGTTCAACGGTTTGTCTCCGGAGGATATAGAGAAGAAAATGCTTTCACCGTTCGAGGCGTTTACGACAGTGGAACCGGGTCGACAGATTATTTCAGTGGCTGGGTCGACCCGGCTGGGAATCTACGGGTCGGATATCGGGTGGGGGAAACCGTTGAAGGTAGAGATAGTGACGATCGATAAGGACACGTCGGTTTCGTTGTCAGAGAGTAGAGATGGAACCAGCGGTGTTGAGATTAGGCTTTGCTTGACGAAAGATGACGTGGAACGGTTTGGTTAGTTATTTTCCAGAGGGTTGAAACTAAAATGAGAATCATTTTTACATGAATATTTTCTTTTAAAATAGGGTCTAAGTTTGACCCAAAAAATAAAAAATAAGGTCTTAGTAGGGGTTATTGGTTATTGTATTTTAATGAATTTGAAAATCTGAACTAAATCTAGTATTATTGGTTATATGATTTTAAAATATGTATTAAAATCATGTGTTATTGGTTTAATGATTCATAAGTTCTATATCAAATCAAGTGTTATTCAATCGTACGGATTTATTAATATATTTGATTTTATAATGGATTTAAATAGATTTGTTTGAATTTTTTAGTTAAAAATACAAAGACTCAAATCCGAGGGAAAACCTCCGGATTTGTATATTTTACTTGGATTTATAAATACTATATGGATTTCTAAATCAATCAAAATATATAAACTAATAACACCTTAGTTTTCCAATCTATTTTGGGAACATGGACCATAATTACTTTGAGTTGCATACATAAGTAGTCTTGCAATCTCTATTGTTGTTCGTTTACATGTTGGTTGGACATGTTTTTGTTTAAACTATTTTCAAACTGAAATAAACAATCATCGCACTTCCTTAAAAACCATCATTCGCGAATAGTTTATTTCATGGTTAGGCCGCAAATCGGTAATATTCGAAACGATTTTTTTCAAAATCCAATTTATATAATTCAAATTGTTATAAGTTCCAATCAGAAACAGAAACTAAAAGATTATCTTAATGTGAGGATAATAAACCATGACCTCTTTAACAATCTCTTATGCTTCTTAGATTAGTAACTAAGTATTCTTAATATAGTACAACGAACTACGAGATCCTTTCTCCATTATAATCCCACTTTTCACTCCATACATATTACTTGTTTCAATTAACAAACCACTACTTAAATAAATCATGTGTAACTTGTATAAACTCAATGATGTAGTTACACGTGAAAAAATACTTGGATTCAAATTACATTTTAAGGTCTGAACAAATCTCTTTCTAGTTTCTTTTGTTTCTCTTTCTAGTTTCTTTTGTTTCTCGGCGCACTCTTATCTTTTGATAGGTTGGTTTGATTGCTTTGCTTAGCTATTGTGATGCTATCGGAGGGAGACGTGTGTGTGAGTGTCGAGTGTGCACATGTGTCAAACATCCAGAGGAATGGCGTCGATGGATTTTGCAAGTTGGTTTAAAAGGGTAATTCGTTGTGAGGCCTACCATCTGATCTCTTGCGTGTTGTCTAGAGATTCTCTTGCTCCGTAAAAGTCACAAAGTATGTACACAAATTTCATACGTATCTTTCACTGTTTCACATGCTTTGTCTTCTTCTTTTTCGAATTTCGTTTCTTAATTGTTTTGACCGGTATCTACATATACATTTCACAATATTACGATATATGAGTTTGAATGGTGGATTGGTCCATGTGTTCAGCGCAATCTAAGTTACAGTTATTTTGGTTAGCTCAATGCAATCCATAGAAGATATTAAACAAAAAGTTTATTTTTTTCCACGAACAAAAAGTTTCTAATCAAAGCAAAAGCGACAGATAGGAACAACCCAATTCCAAGAGCAAATTCCACGTGTCAACTTCTCCATGAGAGAACGTAGCGGGACATGTGACGATAAAGAAGATAATGTGATTTTTGATAATAAAACGATGACACGTGACGACCTGTCGCCACAAAATCCACATCTTGCAACGTGAATACCACTGAGCATGTGACACGTCTACGCTTTCCGCTACGAGTCTTGTTTTTGTTCTCGATGTCTGAATTGGAACACCACGTGGGTGCTCTAAAAGTCCTTGCCATGGTACCACGTGTCGTTATTACACCAAATAAAGTGTACTTTCGATATTTATATTTTATTTTTTGATTTATTATTTTCCTTAGTATTGAGTGTTCGTTCGAGATTTGTCGGAGAAAATTTCGGTAATAATGTTGAAATTTGTGGGAATTATTTAAGTAAAGGAAAGGTCACAATTTGAAGAAAATGGAATCTTCCAAAATAGATATTTGCTCGTTTCTTGGGATTTGAATTGCTTTATCAAGATTCTGTTGAAGTTCTAATCTCTCTGTAAATAATATGTCCGGAGCTGAGAAAAGGGAACACGGAGAAGAGATCCCTAGAGATCTGCTGCAGAGGTTCATGTCCAAGAAACAGAAGTCGTCCGTTGAAGACGGAGAGGTAGAGATTGAGCTGGACTTAGGGCTTTCTCTCAACGGTAGGTTCGGTGTGGACCCACTTGCGAAGACGAGGCTGCTCGCGCGGTCATCTTCTATTCCTGATCTTGTGGTCAACGGTGGTAGAACGGAGCTGAGTAGGACTTGCTCGTTGCCTGTGGAGACGGAGGAGTGGAGGAAGAGGAAGGAGTTGCAGAGCTTGAGGAGGCTTGAGGCGAAGAGAAAGAGGTTAGAGAAGCAGAGGAACGTGAGAGTACTTAGGGAGAAACACAAAGCTGGTGGAGGAGGAGGAGAAGAAGGATCTATTGGATCTTCCGGAAGTGGTTCCTCTGGTTTGTCCGAACTCGACACCTCCCCTTCTCCTCCTGTTCAAGGTACCACAATATTGTCATGATCTTCAATAACTAATGCTTTCTCTATGGTCTTGGTGGGGATTGTTTCTCTTGTTTCTTTGATTCTTGATCAATAGGGTAACAAAATCTTGAATTAGTGATATCATTCTTTTATGTTGATTATATTCTTATTTTGTATAGGGTGAGTCAATTGTCTAACACCACCAAAATGCAGCGTAGACATTACTATATTTGTTTGTGTTTTCATCAAAATGCATATAATGTTAGGTATGATCTGTAGATCAAGTAACTCATAAAACTAGTCTTGGCTTGGGTCTATATAAAAAAATGCATTAGAGGCTTGGGTCGCTTTGGGTCTTTCTCTTGGTTATGTTTGTCTTGTCTTTGATTTAGATTGTTTTTTTTGAGATAATTACTTGTGTTTGAAGCAACAACAAAAGCGTCCATAGAAAGAAGCCCATCAAGTACTCAACCTCTGCCCGAGAATCAAGCAGCACGTAACATGATAGACGACATGCCATGCGTGTCAACAACAGGCGATGGACCCAACGGGAGAAAGATAGATGGGTTTCTGTATAGGTACAGGAAAGGCGATGAGGTGAGGATTGTGTGTGTGTGCCACGGAAGCTTCCTAACGCCTGCTGAGTTCGTTAAGCATGCAGGTGGCCGAGACGTGGCGCGCCCCTTAAAGCACATTGTTGTAAATCCGTCTCCCTTTTTGTGACCCATTATGGTCTCTTTGGGACAGTGTCTTATTACCATATTGTTGTATCGATTTGGAACAAATGTTATAAAATATCTCGAGGTGTAAACAGAAAGTTTATCCAACAAAGCAGGGGACACAGTGGAGATAACAGGAGAACCTGATTGCTTAAGGACTTGAGCAACTTGTTGCGGTGGAGTGGCTTTGAGGGTATATTCCTGCATACCCACTATAGCTAGTTCCACCAGCCACAGGCTGTAAAGTAAATGACTGAAAAATGAACCTTGAAGCCTCTAATTCTACACTGATTGTATCCATAAGATTCTCAGCTAAACGTGTTGCATCGTCAATGCTCTTCGGATTCCTGCTAGACAATAATAGATGCAATGGTTGCTGTGCATCTGCAATAACGCATTATAACACCTTTGAGTAGGGCTCGGCGAAAAATCCGAAAAAGTAGTACCAAATCCGAACCGAAATTGATTAAATATCCGAACGGGTTCAAAATTTTGGTATCTAAAAAACCGAAACCGAACCCGACCCGAACCGAAGTATCTCGGGTACCCGAATATAACCGAAATAGATTTATATACCTAAATATATTACTTATTTTTAGATTTAATATATATTAAAAACATCCAAAATATATAAGATACTTTAAAGTTGTCTAAAATACTTGAAAATATACATAAATAGTCAAAAGTAAATGTCTAAAATGTCTAAAATATATTCAAAACACCAAAATGCTTGAAATATCTATTGATTTTCTATCCAAATATTTAAATCAAACCAATTTATATGTTAATTTTAGGTATTTTGACATATATTATACAAATTTATATGTAATATATTATTTTGATTTATAGGTTTTGAGAAAATTTAAGCATATAATGAATATTGAAATTTTAAAAATAATTTAAATGGGTTATCCGAACCCGAACCGAAATTTAGAAATACCCGAATGGAGATGAAATCTTTAAACCCGAAAACCCGAATAGATCCGAACCGAACCCGAATGGGTACCCGAATGCCCACCCCTACTTTTGAGTAGAGAAAATATAAGTACAAACACAAATAAAGCATATATTACCTTCACCATATTGGTTCTCAAGCAAATATTACCTTCACCATATTGGTTCTCAACCAAATATTACATTCAAGTATTAACCAGGTAAAACTCGGTAAACCTTAACATAGATATATATTATCATAAGAGTTTAACAAAGATAACAAACATAACATAGATAAGTTTAACACAGTTAAACACCTACAAGAGAAGAGAAGATTTTCAAACGAACAACAAGAGAAAATACTGCAGCTCTCTACTCGTTCTTTAACATAGTCACCTCATCTTCAAGAGAGCCTGAATACAAACTTTTACCTCTCCATGCAGTGGCGTATGATATTTTCACGCTTAATTTTGTCCAAACAAAATCAATGATACTTTTAGGAGTTAGAGTTTGCATCTCTCCTGGATAAGCCTCATGCAATAGAGATGCAACTAACTGTGGCGTGACTTTCCCCCTCTTGCTTTTACTCTGACCATCACGAGAGCATGTATGCATCTTGGTGTAACTTCTAATCGAGAACATTTCAGTCTTTTCAATCTTTGAAGCTCGCAAACCCCATTTACATCCTTCTTTAGGACATTTTAGCACTAATCGCTGTTTATCAGACTTTTTCACATCAAACACAAAACCATTTGAGCATGCGGCCATATACACCACTTCTTGCACTGCCTTTTTATCAGCAAACTCTTGTTGTATTGTGATATTCAAACCGTCTTCCCACGCCTCTACACACTGACTCGCTTCTGAAACAGGTCGAACTGCCACATATTCATCCTCATCTTCCTCCATCATCTCAATTTGTTTTACGTACAGAGCTCCCATCTCATCGTCCTTTGAATTCAACTCTTCATAGTTTATACCTAAAGAACTTCCTTCGCCCGCTCTCGAAAGCTGCTCGGGGTGTTCTGTGATAGTGATGACCTCCACATACAAAACACATCTACGATTCTCTCTATCAGCAGATGTTAGATAAACGCAAAGATCCTCGTCATCGGAAATAGTAAACTGCTCCTCAAAACCCACCAGCAGTGGAATGTAACTCAATCTCAATTTCACCCTACTTTCATCCAACGCAACCTTTCTGCATATCCTTGCTTCTAGCACTGGCAGAGTTATCTCTTCCACTGATGCCTTCATCATTAAACTATACATGCGACCTTGGCATTTAAAATGTATGTTCACATTTTTGCTCATTAAATCCTGCCAAAACAGTTCAAAAACTCAATTCACTAATACTAGTTATCTACAGTTATACCAACTGCAAACAATCCTCACCTTGACCGTGTGAAAACCAACAACCCCGAGCTGTGAACTTGGTTTCTGTCTCATCGTCTCCTCAATTATAGCCGCTGCACGATCAACGGCAACAAGCTGATCCCAATTTCTCTTTCTACTGCGTCGGTTTAGAAAAAAAAAAATTATAATGCGAAACTGGTTTAGCAAGCGATGATTTGGGAAGGTTTGAATCGGTTATACCTTTGAATTGGCCGAGAAGCATCATCGTTCGTTATAGCTGATTCGATCGGAGAAGCCCTACACGCCTCGTCGTCTTCCCCCGTCATCACGGCTACGAAAGAAGGAAACAACAAATCAAAAGAAAGTGTTAATCTTCTTTTTGTTCGGCCCAAGTTAAAAACTGGTGGGTCTCATTTGGGCTTTAGTTTTTAATTGGGGTTGATTATGATATATAGGGAAAGTATTGGGGTTTTATCGGGAAGATGATTAAAAAATACAAAACTTGTCTGCTCAACTATTAACTCCATTTTCTCCTTCATTTTCCCGGAAAAGAGAGACAAGAGAGACTGTTGTTCAATGTTGATGCAATTCATAGGTAAAATGTCACTTTACTTTCTTGTTTGTTTATAGTATTGTATTATTGTATTCTTTCTCTACTGATTTTTTTTTTTTTTTTTTTTTTTTTTTTTGTTGGAAAAAAATCCAAATTTAGTTTGTCTGTTTATGAGTTATGTTCCAAGGTTCCATCTGAACTCTATTGTCTGTTTTCAGATGTTAAAATCATTTGCATGTTCATATATAAGATAGTGTGTTTTGCATGCATTATCAACTGCTGAATCCTTATCATATGCTTCTACTGGCTAAATGTTTCTGTATCCTACTTTCTTGCTTAATATTTTTTTGGATCTATAGAGTTAATTCTTGATCTGTGTATAAAATGTCGAAGCACTGTAATGCCATTAAATATATAAACCTTCTTGAATCTTGTATTAGAATGGATCATAGGAAGGTGGAATTGTGGAAGATTCAGCAGAGTTTTAAAATCTCTTAGCAAATACTATTTACATTTTTTTTTTTTTTAATTATTTACAATTTGTTTAATATTCACCGTGTAATGCAGGCTATTCCGAAGCTGCCAAGGATCCGGAAATGCAGGGGATATATAGTAATGCTTCGAGTTTAAACGCTAGACCGAGTAACTCAAGCACTCTGAACCAAACCATGAATGTTTCAAGACCGAGGAAGCGCAAAGATTCAACCTTCTTACAATCACCATGGAACAAAGTCTATCTGCAACCTTCAGAGTTATGTCACAGCATCAGGTCATTTACCTCCTAACGTCTTTTATAATATAAGTTATCGTTTTCTTTTACCATATTATGTCACATTTCTCTGTATATATAGTGTGTCAGAACAAGAGTGGGCCCTTGCGGCAAATACACTCTGTGAGAAGGTAATACTATCTCTTATACTAATCACTTCTTCTTTTACCAAACAATCTCTATCTTCAAATAAAGAGTTTTTTTTTTGTTGTTGTTGGTTGGTACCATCTGATGCTAAGATCGATCCAAATGAGGTGGTCTCTTCTTCAAAGAAGAGGCTTGTTTTCTCCACAAATCTTATGCAACAACTTCTCCAACCAGCACCAACGTTTGTTTTCTCGGACATCAAGTCAGCTTTCAACTACGAGATTATGCTTTACTTTGAGTCCAGAATCACCCTCGCTGATGCATGTTCTCTCACGTGCCACTCGGATTTTGATAAGAGCACAAAGTGAGTTCTAGACTTCTAGTTATGATTTTAATCTTAAATTACCTCAGTTCCTTTTTTTTTTTTTTGCTCATTTCCCTTACTTTTAATACGTCTAGTGATCAGGAAAGAGGATATAGTGCACTTGTCAAAGCTTTCATGGAGAAGTTGCAACACCTCGAAGAGGACTTCCAAAGGTAAGGATCAAGCTGATGGCCCAGTGTCAATTATCTTTCAAGAGATAAATGTATTCTTGAATATTACATTTTGTTTCTTCTAAAATGTCTATGCAGCTGGGAGAGTGCCACATCGATATTAGACATCATCTTAGAAATCCAAGACATTGAAAGATTCTCGGTGATAAACCGTCTGGCCAAGTTTCATAGCCGTGCAAAGACCAATACTAAAAGATCAGTTCCTCAGAGATACGTTGAATTACAAAAGCCAGGGAACCTACCTGAGCCACTACAATGTCTTCCTCTGTGATCATCAGGCTTTTTAGGGGGGAAGTAACTATAGGGGATGATCTGGAAGAAAACCTTTAGTATATAGTTTTCATTATATAAATATGTACCCTATGGCCCATTATCTGTACTTTTTTTAAGACCTTGATGTTTATGTAATGACTCTTTGACATGCGTATAGGGAAACTTTGGTAGATGACTATATTGAAGATAAAAATGCGCAAAACTATGGTGTACCTTAAAGTAGGCGGTGTTTTTATGTATAAATAGTTTTTTCTTTTTACTATTTTTTATTAGTGGATAAAACAATAAGATATGTTTAAGATACAAATCCATATAATTTTAACGAAAAAGATGCATAATAAATGAAAGATTATTTGCAAATAAATGACCAATAAACATTTTCATATATTGCTTGAAACCGTGACAATAAAAATGAGATAATAAACTAAATTAATTGATGGAATTTAAAAACAAATCGAAAAAGGAAATTTTCCTTTTCACTACTTGAAAAAAAAAGGAAACTTACCTTTACTCTATTCTCATCCGTCTCCATCCTCTATAAATACAATTCTTTGGATAACAAATCAATCCTCAAATCTCAATCCATCCACCAACAACAACAAAAGACTTACACCAAGCAGAAAAAAAGAAACCATCAAATCTTAAGAGAATGGAGACTTGCTTGGACTGCAAGAAAGCTACCGAAACGGTGATTGACCTAAGAACAGGCGACACAATCTGCACAGAGTGCAGCCTCGTCATCTCCGATCACTACATCGACGACTGCCAAGAATGGAGAACGTTCGCTAACGACGACAACAGCGACCAAGACCCTAACCGCGTCGGCGCTCCGACCAACCCTCTTCTCAAATCCGGCGGTATCGGCACCATCATCAAAGAAAACGCTTTCTCCTCCGTCTCCAAGAACGACTTACTCGGTTTGTCCCGGGCGCAGAGCCTCGCCAGGAACAAGGAAGAAGACCTGTTCAAGAAAGCGTGCAACGAAATCAAGAGAATGACTGAAGATCTTGACCTAATAAGCGGCGTCGAGTTTAGGGCTTGCGAGATCGTCTCCAAGTTCGATGTTGACAGCAGCAAGAAGCTACGGAGAGGGAAGCAGTTAACTGCTCTCTGCGCGGCCTCGGTTTCAACGGCTTGCCGTGAGCTGAAACTCTCGAGGACGTTGAAAGAGATCTCCACGGTGGCTAGTGGTGTGAGTTTGAAGGATATTAACAAGGCGAGTATGGCGATAAAGCGTCTCCTAAGGTCAGATCAGGACGAGGCTGTTTCTGATGCCGCTCCTCAGGTGATGATGAAGACAGGAGAACTTGTTCGAAGATTCTGTTCTAAACTCGACATGAGCGAAAGAGAGAGGAAGGCTATTAGAGAAGCTGTTGAAATGGCTGAGAATTTCGATATCAGGAGAAACCCTAAGTCGGTTCTTGCTGCCATCATCTTCATGATCTGTCAGCTATCTCAGACCAAACAGAGACCTATTGCAGAAATTGCGTTGGCTTCTGAAGTTGTGGAGAATACCATCAAGAAGTCTGCTAATGATATGTATCCTTACGCCTCCAAGATTATACCCAAATGGTATGCTTCTGAAGAAGACATTATCAAGAGCTTAGGAGGTCTCATAGGTACTTGAGATGGTGGAAAACTTTTAGTATAAGTAAGACTTCACTGCGCAAGAAGTTTTGGGATTTGTGTTGAAGAAGAAATTGTTTTGATTAGAGATCTATGTGGTCTATTTTCTGCTTTACATAACATATAGAACTTTGTTGACATACAGAATGGTTGAATGAATATATTGAGCTTGTTGAGAAGTATTATTCGGTGAAGTGCACTGAGAACTAAGAATTCACATTCTGGATAAACTAATTTACATATCTCAATGTATTTTAATTGTATTGTTATCATGTTTTAAAAACAATCTAGTAATATTATATGAACGCAAATGAAGATCTTTAAAATATTCTAAAATGTCTTGACTGATTTATCCTCAAAACTATTTATTCTTGCTTATTTCATTTTGAGGAGGGAATGGGTTTTTATTTGCCTTTTCCATTGAATTATTTTCCTATTGGACTTTCCATGAGGTTATTTTGAGGAGGGAATGGGTTTTTATTTGCCTTTTCCATGAGGTTATTTTGTTTATTTTAAAATTTTAACTAGTCTGTTATTCTGCTCATCCACTTAAATATATTAAACATTTTTATAGAAACAACAAAAACTTATACAAAAAACGTTCATGTAAATGGCTAATCAAATTGTGGTTCAAATGTATAGAAATAAATTTTGACAAAACAGCTTTTTAGATATATTTATTTTGTAAAGAAATATAAGTGTCTTATTTTCTTTCTTTTTTTTAAGTTAAAAAGTCTTTTTTAAGAGTGAGAGGCGTTATAATTTGCAAGAAGGACAAAAAGTCTCTTCTCTCTAGGGATTGGCTATTTTTCAGAAACTCAAGTCAAACCCAGTCCAAAAGAAACAAAACGACAACTCTCTCTTGATCTCAGTTTCTTCGCTTCACTCTCTCTCTACCCCATGGACGCTCACGTCGCTCAGCTGCAGATGCAATATCGTAACTACATCCTTTCTCTCTACCAACAGGTTTGATTCATCACACTCCCCCCACAAAAACCCATTTCATTCCACGACATGTCTTTGGTCGGGACACATAGATAATCGATGGTAACTAAATCTAGCGATGCTTAAAGTGAATAAAGATTGAACCTTTTGGTCGGGACACATAGATAATCGACGGTAACTGAATCTAGAGATGCTTAAAGCGAATAAAGGTTGAATCTTTGTTCGGAAAATTGTGATGGGTTTTGTTAGATCGTTGCTTGTTTTGATTTGTTTGTTGTTTTGGCTGTGAAGGGCTTTCTGGATGATCAGTTTACTGAGTTGAAAAGTCTGCAAGATGATGGAAGTCCTGATTTTGTGGCTGAGGTTCTCTCTCTCTTCTTTGATGATTGTGTCAAGCTTGTCGGTAACATGGCTAGAGCTTTGTAAGTCTCCTGCTCACATACATGTTATTCATACATCTGCTAGACCATCATCATCGTCATCATTGCGTGTGTTTTTTATTTCAGGGACCAGATAGGAACTGTAGATTTTTGTCAGGTTGGTGCTAATGTTCATCAGTTGAAGGGTAGTAGCTCAAGGTATGTTTTTTTTTTTTTGTGTCGTAATCTTTAGTTATCTTGATTGATGAAGCTCTGTTTTGTTTCTAATGTGCAGTGTTGGTGCCAAGAGGGTTAAAGGCTTGTGTATTAACTTCAAGGAACTTTGTGAGGCTAAGAACTATGAAGGGTGAGTAGTTTTATCTTTTTTTTTTTGTATGGAAAGGATTTGTGGATTAATCTCTGATGTTTTCTTACAGGTGTGTGAGATGTCTGCAGCAAGTGGATATAGAATACAAGACGTTAAAGGCAAAGCTTCAAGATATGTTCAATGTGAGTGGTGATTCTGCTTTTAGTGAATCATTTTGGTGAAAGGATGAATAAAAAATTTCATGGGCATTGTTTTGTTGGTTGCAGCTTGAGAAACAAATAGTTCAAGCTGGTGGTATCGTTCCTCAAGTGGATATTAACTAAAGTAATCAAGACTTGCAATCCTCTGGTGGATGAAGAGAAGAACAAGATGATGATGATGACTCAAATTTGCATTCTTCAGTTTCTCTTTTAATTTTTTTTTTTTTTTTGGATCTTTGTTTGCTCAGAAGAAACTCAAAAGATATCTTATGACCGAGTTTGAGAGACATGAGATGAATGAAGCTACCATGAGATTGGTTATGTTTTCTGAACCGAGTTTCTGTTATCAGAAACTCCCCTTCCTCGTGATCTTGCTATTGAAAGTATCTGAATAAGGCAATTAGTATTGCCGGTTGTAGAGAGTCCCGTCTATGTAATTTTTCTCGAGAAAACAACCATTAAAACCCCAAACTTTCAAATTAAAGCAAATAAAACCTCTAACTCATGTTTGAGCTAAAAAAATCCTCAACTTTCAAATATTGGTCGTTTTGACTCTCATATTTTATTGATTTGGCTATTTAAGAAACTCAAATAGTCAACTATAAACTAAATTATAAAAATAGATGTCTTTTCACTCTCTAAACGTTAATGTTTTAAAAACTTACTCAAACGATGGTTTTTTTGCTTCTTTAATTACTTAAATCATCTCTTTCGTGAAACTAGAACCACAAATCGACTTCATCTTCCTCTCCAAAACTGATGTTTTAAGTGTTTACAAAACCAAACGACGTTGTTTGATTAATGTTTAATCAGTTTTTAAAACAATATCGTTAACATACGTCTATTTTTCTAATCGAGTTTAACAGTTGACTATTCGAGTTCCTTAATTGGCCGAGTCAACAAAATATGAGAGTTAAAACGACCGATATTTGAAAGTTGATGGTTTTTTGGACTTAAACATGAGTTGGAATTTTTTTTTGGCTTTAATTTGAAAGTTCGGAGTTTTAATGGTTGTTTTCTGATTTTTCTCGTACCGTAACAAATTTAGAAAAATATTAAGCATTTACTTGAAAACATTTAAGTTGTTCAAAAGTAACCCGAGATATGTATTAATTTTTTTTTTTCACAAGTAACTCATGATATAGAAAGTAGAGAAACACTCGTATTAATAAATTAGAGATGAAACATATACAACAGTTTTAATTTAGATAACAGAGCCAGTTTGAGGTCCAATAAGACCAACAACCTCATCCCAAAGACCTTGACTCTGTACAACAGAACCAACCTCAACAACACTCAAGCTACAAGCAGCCACAGTCCAATACCCACCCAACACCTCTGCTTTCAACTGCTCTTTCTCCCAACCACAATACCCATCAAAGAATCTCATCTCACTTCTCCCCACCACCTTCCTCTTCACCATCTCTGCAGCCAATCCTACACTCTCCCTCGTCCCGTAGTACAACCCTTTCATCACTTGTCTGAACACTCCGCTCTTCTCAACCTCGTTGTCCTCGCCAGGACTCACCAGGAACAACAAACCTTCTTCCAAAGGTCCACCGAAGAAGAGGCTTTTGTCTAAAAACGTTCCGGACGTGTCTAGGACCGTTGATTTGCTCTCCTTGATTGACATGAGCGAGGGGCGGTTGAGGATGACTCCTATGGGACCTGAGGGTCCAACGGAGAGGAGGAGGATCACCGTCTTTTCGAAGATGTGGACTCCATTTAGCTTCTCTGTTGCTATTAGGAGACATCCTGTCTCTGGCTCTAGGATCTTGTGTGCCCATTTGTTAGAGTCCTTCTCAGGGGCTGCAGCTTGCTCTCCAGCTACGAGCCTTGCCCTGAACTCTCTCCAGTCAGCAGCATCTGATGTAGAATTGTTGACACAGTCCTTGAAGAGATCAGCATCATCCTCCAGTGGCTTCCATGAATCCGAAAGAGAACCTACACAAGCAAAACAATACTCTCATTAGACCTGAAACAGCTGATTGTGATTGTGAAACTCAAACAACTTACAGTTTATAGAGATTGGAGAAGCAACCTTCCTGGTGAGAAACTGGCTGGAGTTTCTCCTGGGGTAACAAGAAAAGATTCTGGTTTTGATGAATGGGACAAGATCTTTGACACCAGAGATTGATCTTGAGGTAAGAAAACAAGCATCCATCTCTCTCTTTCTACCTTCTTTGTTTCTCTGACTCAGTTCACTTTAGTTTCTCTGAAGAGAAGACAGAGCATAAAAGTAACATTTACATATAAGATAGTGGATAGATGAGAGTCAGAGGTAATGAGTCTGGTTCTAGAAATCCTAGTCAGAAGGATGGGCAATAGATATGCTTCAACTTCAAAGGTGTTGATGTATTTTAATTTTTAAGATAGACATTTGGAAATTGGATAAGAGACAAATCTTTTTATCAACTTTTTGGATGATGTGTATGCCTAGTGGCCACTCACCTTTTGCCTCTTAAGTTGCTTAAACAGTAAAACCTCACATGTGGTAGAAAAAAAAAAATACAAATACGAAATCCACCAAGTACATTTCACTAAGCCTATTACAGTTCAAGTTCCCGGATCACCTAACCATATTTTTTTTAACCTTTTCACGAAGTTAGGATTATTACTTATACTCACAGTGAGGTTCCCTGGGAGTTTGATCTTCTCTTGTTACACCCATCTTCATGGTTGATCACATGATGAAATGAGATTCTGTTATTCATCATTAGTGTTCGTTACAATGTATGTGTCTATATATAGACTTTAGTTAACCGGAATGAGATAACTAACTAGTACATTGAACCATGACTAAAGAACTATTCAAGTAAAAAAACTTAACAGCCAACGTTATGTGGCTGCAGAGAGAAAGAGAGTAGATTAGCTTCGGCTCGATGTGTCGCGGAGTAGAGGACAAGCCTTTTCAGAACTTGGCAGAAGGCAGAGGGGTGGAATCAGAGAGGATTCTGATAAGTCAATGATGAAGATGGACCAATCTATTGGGCCTCGTTTATACATTTAAAGGGGCTGATAGTTTGTTATTGGACCTTTATATCTTCTATTTAATCTTATCTTTGCAAGAAACGATTATAAAAAAAAATAATCATAAAAATCAAAAAGGTAAATTTCAAAAACAATGAAAAATCGATGGAAGAACTCAATGTTTTTCGAGACGGATCCATGATTAGTCAAAACAAGGATATGGTATAAGCATGCAAGACCAATGGCCAATGGGGATGAGTGGCGTTTGAGACTTTCTAGTGTATGTTTGTTTAGGATCGAATATAATATAATCTTTGTGTCTTCAGCGATGGAGAGACTACATCAACACCTAGTTTGAAGAGACTACATCTAAACGATACGTGAGTGCAAGAGATAGAAAGATATATCAAAACGATATGTGGCCCAAAAGATAGAGAAAAACTACATCAAAAAACTAGCTCAAATTGTCGGCAAGTACTCTCCAAGCCCAATTTTTTTAATCATCATACATTTTTCCGTTTTAAATCTTGAGATTATTTTGTTTTGCAGTGAAGATGAGGCTAAGAAGAGTATTTTTCCGTATCGACAAGGTGTTACTACGACTTTGGAGCTTTATTTCCCCAATATGTGGTTGATAAAGTCAAGTGTGTTCCAAAGGTGAAATGGGTATTACCGGACTAGTATTTGAACTGGGAGGAGAAAGAATGTGGTGGTAAGTTACTGTGGTTGTTTAGTATTAGAATGTGTTTATAGTGTCATCTGTGATTTTGAATGAGTTCGATTACCCTTAGTTTGACACATTAGAAACTAATTTGTAGACTTCGATTACCTTTAGCTTTACACATTATAAGCTAATTTGTAGAGGAGTTAGTTATTTTTTCTCTTTTCTCAAATCAAGCTTAAGCATTTCTTAAGAAAGTAGTCTCCATTTCTCTAAGATAACCACAATGTCAAATCACAAGCCAGTAACAATACTTATAGCCAAAAAAAAGAAGATGCATCTAATCCAAAAGAAGTGCTAAAACCTCAGTCATCAACAATACTTATAGCAAAAAAAAAAACTCATGTAATCCAAAAAAGAAGTGCTAAAACCTCTCAGTCATGTAATCCAATCCAAACGCTGATGTACCTCCCAGGCTATCAAACATAAACTCAGCAATGTGTGCGCACATGCTTTAATCTGTCGTGGCAAGTGATGTCTGCAATTTACCCGCTCTCATTGGTCAGGGCCTCAGGGGTATTGATAAGTGCCAAAGAGGAAGGAACGGAGGAAGAGTACTAAAAATCAGTTATAAGAAAAGCTGACGTGGAGATAGCGTTAGTTAGGTGGTTATGTTGTTAAAGAGTTTATTAGTATTATCGTGGAGGTGGAGCTTTTGTGAAGTAAACCTTCTTCTTCTTCTTCTCCATCATCATCATCGAGAGTTTTTTCAAAGTATCCAGAGTTACCATCGAAGCTTCTCTTCTCATGGCGGAAAACCTTCACCTCTAAAATAGAGATACATTCTTTTCTTTTTGTCTTATGTTACTTGTTATCCAAGAATGATCCTTTTGGATTTTGTTGGTTCAGATGTTCAGACAGAGATACATTCTTTTCTATCGAAGCTTTTGTATTTATAATAGTTTCTTTCTCTCTCTCTCTCAGATCCAAGGATCGAGGAGATCATCGAGAAATCCAATTACGAATGGCTAGGATATGATGATATTCAGACTCTTTTTTAGTTCTCTGGAGTATTTCCACTCTCCAAGGGACCCGCTGCTTTTGAGGAAGGCGTCTACGTGTATGAGATGGAGCAAAAGATTGATGAAATAGACTGGGTTTTCAAAATCAATGAAGCTACTGTAGTGCCCGGAGCATTTAGAGGATCATATACCATTGTCTATTCTAGTTTCAGTAATTATCCCAACTCTAATCCAACCCTGGCGAGAAGAGTTTATTGTTGTCCAGATCATTCCAGCTGACCGTCACCTCTGGATATTCAAACCCTGACAAGACTCAAAGATAGACCTTCCATGTTGAGTGAACATATAGCAATGTGATAGAGTGGCATGTGCAGGTGAAAGCATCCTCCACGGACGGCCGGTCCTAGAAATATTTTTTTTTATCTAAGAAATATGTTTTAGAAACTTTTAGTAAATGATATAGCAAGTATAAAATATCACAAAATTTGGGCATTTAGTTATTTTCAATATTTTCTTCTACATTTTTATTCTTATCGTGCATTTCTTTGATGATGACAAGAAAAAAGTTCTACCTCATATTTGGATATTTATTGATGTAAATAATATATTCACTAATTTATGGTCAACTATTTGCAAATTCAATGATGTTTAGAAAAAAAATAATGTGATATGGAAACCGATTGTATAACTCTCATAATAATCTTTACAATTAACTCCATAACTCTTATAAACTGAATAGTGGATTTTTCATATATATTTTTGGATACTAAAACGATGGCACTCAACAAAACAAGAAATAAATGACGGCACTCGAACCAATAAGTAACACCACAAAAATTACTTGCTTTGTTTTATGAGTTGATTACATAGAAGGGAACATTTTGTCTTTTGTTTTTCACTCAGAGTCACATTGAACATGTGACACACTTTCCTTGGAGCCAGGCAATATTTCGGACAATAATGTCCTTCCTTCCCTTTACGATTTTGTTTTGTTTCCCAAAGGAAAATCGGTTCAGTTTTCTGGTTTGGTTTATTTGTTTCCTATGAGGCATTAATTTGTAAGGTTTATTGATCCAAGTGCTTTATTCTTGACCGTTGGATCTCGATCTGGTGCTTTCCATCCAAAGGCCAAAATTAAAACTTGACCAGTAGGTCAGTTTGATAAAGAGGTGAATTTATTGTGTTGAGTGTGGGGGAACGATCGCATACGAACTTTTAAATTATGGTCGGCCTAAGTATTTATTCTGGAATCCGTCTACAAGTATCCTTACTTGTACTTCGTACACAAAATCATCTGACGTATATATCGTCCACAAAACCTTCTGACGTAAAAATTTATTTTTTCAAATATAAAAACGGTGAAATCGAGTTTTTGGGTACGAGAAAGTAAACTAAATATGTAAAAGGAAACAAACACAAAACGGTGTTCTTTAGGTTTGAATCAAGAAATTGATAGTGTAGATTAGGAAGAAACTCGAATATGAAACATGTAATAGAAACATACAGTACTGGATCCGAACATATAAGATGTAGATTAGGAAGAAACAAACCTTGCATGACTTGAACTGGAAGGACTGAGAACGGCGGTGTTGATTCGTGAGAATAGTGGGGTTACAGAGGCGACAATGGAAGAGTGAGAAGACTGACAGAGATGGATTGATTCGGAAGCAAGAGGTTGGCGGTGTTGCGGAGGCGAGAATGGAAAGAGAGTGAGTGAAGAATCGAATCTAGGGTTCTAAAAAATCATCGCAAAAAGGGCGTCTTGAGAAATGCTGCGATTTTAGAATAAGAAAATAGGATTGTGAGTTCGAATTAGAGAGTGGTTGGTACAATAGGTAAACCAATAGGCTCCAACCAGTTTGATTTTTTTTTTACTTTCCAAAGACGGACATAGAAAACATTAACTAAAAAGAAAGGTTGTCACATGTAAAAAGTGTATTGGGATGTAAATCCAAAGACATAAAGTGTCTTGGAGAAGTAAAAAATTCTTGTTTTACATGGGATGTAGTTTTAGCCAAAAAAAGACTTGTCATAATAAATACTAGTTTGAAATGAATGAACATTAATAGTAGAGTTAATAGTATGTACTGTAATAATAACACTTTTTAGTGGGCTAAAGTCGTGTACGCCGACAAGCCTACCTTTCTCTCTCTCTTCTCCTCTGACTCCACCAACTCTCTCTCTCCTCACCAACTACACACCTACCCCCAAATGTCTAATTCCTTTAAACATCTCTACTTCCTCTGCTCATGATCCTCTGTCTCGATCCTCTGTTTTCTCCACCTCCTCTGTTTTTTCTCATCAATGGAGTCGTCACTGTTGTCGATGAGATCATCTTGTTACTCCCCTGCGATTGGGTTCCTCGACCATCGACGCGTGCTACCCCCTCCTCAGTTATCCAAACCTTCCTTCTCTGTCCTCTCTTCTCTTCCTCCCTCAAAGCCACCACGCTACAGAACAAGCTCCGTTCACGCCGTCACGACCCTCAACGGGTACGAATCAACAAGAAAGAAACGAGTGGACGAAAGCGAGAGCTTAACTCTCGAAGGCATACGAAACTCTTTGATCCGACAAGAGGACAGTATTATATTCGGTCTGCTGGAGAGAGCCAAGTACTGTTACAACGAAGATACATATGATACCACTGCTTTCGACATGGATGGATTCAAAGGCTCTCTGGTTGAGTACATGGTCAAAGGCACTGAGACGCTTCACGCTAAGGTAAAACAATAACGTAATAATGATAAAAATCCCTAATGGTATGTATATCTCGAGATTATGGTTACCTGACGGAACCTTTTTCGATGAATAGGTTGGTAGGTTCCAGAGCCCTGATGAACATCCTTACTTCCCTGCGGATTTGCCAGAGCCTATGTTGCCTCCTCTCCAGTACCCGAAGGTCTTTAGTGTTTTTTTGTTGATGGCCGGCCCTGAGATCTAAGACGATTTAATATAAAAAAAGTTTTATATAAATTTGGCGGCTTATTTCTTTGAAATTTTATTTTAAAATTTTTGGAGACCATTGACCATTTAATATAATTTTTTTTTATAAATTTGGTGGTTTATTTCTTTGTAATTTTCTTTAAAAAAAATTTGGAGACCGATTTAATATTTAAAGAATTATATAAATTTGGTGGCCTATTTGTTTGTAATTTCTTTTAAAAAACTTGGGGGTCATAGGTCACTGGCCTATGGACGGGCCCCTGGGTGTACTAGGTGCTAAGGGGATTCAGTTTTGTTTCTTGTCAAGTAGGTTTTGCATTTTGCTGCTGACTCGATCAACATAAACAAGAAGATATGGAACATGTACTTTAGAGACCTTCTCCCAAGATTAGTGAGGAAAGGGGATGATGGTAACTACGGTTCAACAGCTGTATGTGACGCTATCTGCCTTCAGGTTCGTTTTTAAAGATCCCAATAACCCTTTTGCTTGTTATTAGAAACAAAGGTTTGATGATCTTTTTAATGCCCGTTGCAGTCTCTTTCAAAGAGGATCCATTATGGTAAGTTTGTGGCAGAGGCCAAGTTCCAAGCGTCGCCTGAGGCATATGAGTCCGCCATCAAAGCACAAGTATGTATCCACTTCTCCATAGTTCTTATACACAAATTTTATGATGTGCTTTCACTCTCTCTATAGGATAAGGTTGCGTTGATGGATATGCTGACGTTCCCGACGGTGGAGGAGGCGGTGAAGAAGAGAGTTGAGATGAAAACACGAACATACGGGCAAGAAGTGAAAGTGGGCATAGAGGAGAAAGAAGAAGAGGTTGATGAGTCTCATGTTTACAAAATCAGTCCTATCTTGGTGGGGCACTTGTATGGAGATTGGATTATGCCTTTGACAAAAGAAGTTCAAGTGGAGTACTTGCTCAGAAGATTAGACTGAAAAGAAAAAGAAATGGCTTTGTTAGTAACGTAGTAAAGTTTTCTTATTTGGGAATGTTTTTCAGTTTTAGTAAGTTCAAGTTAAGTTCCACTGTACATCTAATTGTTTGTGAAATTAAGGAGTTGACATATTGTGTATTTGGTGCCCCGTGGTTAGTGATGATTGGATACCAAGTGTAGATATAATATACATATCATAAACACTTAGATGTTTCCATGATACACTTGGATTCTTCCATCTTGGCTATAAACTCATGTCTTGATTGACTTTTGTTAAGAGAGGTAAAAAATATTTTAGTTTCAATAAAAATATTGCTTTCTAATTTTGATATATATACTAAACAAATTTTCAAATATTATTGCTTTCCATTTTTGATATATATTTAGAAATGATTCATTGCACAATCTCATATTTTTCAGATGCTCATATCTTATATATATAACTGTTTCACCATCCCTAGTTAAACACTACATACTGATAAAAATCTCTTTAAACACAGATAAGCAAAGAGAAAAGCATTGGTAGTAGAGAGAAAAGTCAAAAGGCATGAAGCTTTCAACACTAGTACGCATCGCGTTTGCTGTAACCTTCTTGTCGTCTATGGCACCGATCAACTCAACAGGCATCAAACCCCAATCTACGAAACCACCTTGCACCACTATCGATATCACAGGATGCTTTCCAGCCATACTCATTGGAGATAAATTAAAGCCAGAGTGTTGCAAGAATCTGAAAGTACAAGAACCATGTTTTTGTGATTTCATAAAGAATCCAGCTTTGAAACCATATTTTACTTCCGAGCAAGGTCGCTTGGCCCTAGCGTCTTGTGGCATTCCTTATCCTAATTGTTCATGAAATCCAAGATCATTATTAGTGTTATGTGACAACGATGTTGATTAGATGTTCATTTTATAATGTTTTGGATTATGTTATGTTAATGTTGTGGCTAGTATGTGTTCGAGTGCATGTATAACATGTATGAGCATAAAGTAAAGAACACATAGAGATTTGTTAACGGGGTTCGTTTCCTACATCCTCGGGACCACGTCCAGAAACCATTCACTGGAAAAGACCGCAACCTACAATTGCTATATGGTATCTGACACACACTTGTGCCTACCACTCTTATCTAGTTTACAATGGTTACAGCAACTACTACTTATTGTTATTATGAAGAGCATAGTTCTCTACAACTAAACCACCAACAGATCTCGCCATCTGCCTAGTGGGACGACGCCACACACCTGTGTGTCTCTCTCAAGAATACCTTGGGCGCGTGCCTTTTTCTTTGACGGCTTCCTAGTATTTATTTGATTGCCAAAACCTTAAACCTATGATTTTTAGCAATCTTTCCTTTTTCTTCTGTTAAGAATAAGGAAGTTCTTCCTCATCTTAAATATACTATTTAAGATGTGTACCCAACTCAATAGCCACGTATTGGCTTGTATAAGTCGAGCCCATGTTATCCACTTATGTATTTCAGTAGTCGCCTCACAGCTTAGCTTCCCGAATGACTTCATGTACTACTTCTTGTACTACCACGTCTTTTGGCATATATCATGATCAATTCTAATAGCTTCTCAAACCAGTCAGCACTACATCTTCATGTTATTCCTAATATATAATGTTTTAAGACCGTGATTATCGCATAAGCGATCCTTAGAGTGTTTTTTTTTTTTTTTTAAATTAAAAATAAGCTAATTGCGGGTTGCCACGTATCGGTGGGGTCCGCAAACAGTGCCAAAACCCCCTAATTACCGATCCTTAATTGGTAATTTCTGGAAGTGGTTTTTAAAATTTTTAGACGCGCGGATCCCACATTTTGTCAAAAAACTCTCTAAGGATCTTGGGTTGTTGATCGTCGGTGGTACCACAACCCATGTAGACCGTGGCATGCTTCTTAGTTCTTACTACAAAAATTGAGATAGTGAAAAACGTTTTCTCATAATAACAAAGATTCTCAAAGTCAAATCTATTTTTTTTTTTTTGAAACACTCTCAAAGTCAAATCTATATTCATTGCAATTAATAGCTTAACTAGATTTTGACCCGCGCTTTCAAAGCGCGGGTTTATTTTTGTTTTTTTTTTAATTGACAAATATTTAGTAAATGTCACATTTTCATATATTTGTGTTTTATTTTATAAAAGACTTAAAAATTTTATCTTTATTTATCGTATTTCATTTTAAATGACTATTTATGTTAAAAAAATTAAACTTTATTTTTTTAATGAATTAAGTTGGTATAACTCTGATAAATTAATTTTATTATGGGGTTAATATTTTAATTAAAAAATTATATACTTTTAATAAAGATTTATACTTTTCAATAAAAAATTCAATTATTTTTATGAATGCTTAAATTATATTAAGAAAAGAAAAAAATAATAATTAAGAATAGTTGAAAAAAAATTATTTGAATTTGGACTCAATGGTCCAAAGAAAAAAAAAAGTGAGAATTGAATCTGATTTTTTAATAGGCCCAAATGGCCCAAGAGAGATTTGATTTGGGCTGGATCCAAAAATAATGACCCAATATAGATTTGTTATTAATATTACTTAATTGCCCTTAATGAAACATGCAATGTTAGTGAAAGAAACATGCCCCTAAGGTAATTATGACAATAGGATCCTGCTTTAATAGTATAGATTTGGTAAGATGTTGACTCATATCACTATCACTGAACCGAGTACTATTCTGTTTTATTTTTTTGGGTCAAAACCTAGTACTATCCCCTATATATTATTTGAGAAGCATTACAACTTCTTTTTGTAGCCACATGTCATCACTAGAATGATTCTTAGAATCATTAGAGAAATATGTTTGTCCATCTAATTATATAATAAGTTTTTTATTAAACTAACAATAAATTCATCATTAATGTACTTTATTATTTCCTTAAATAAAATTTACGGAATTGCTTAATGTGGCTAAAGTATATATGACAATTAATGATTTTGAATAATAAAGATTTGATAAAAATAGTGTATCTTCTATCTTATTTGTTTAATTTTAAGGTATTAAATAAATTAAACAACCACAATAACCATATAATAAAAATTTAGATTTTTATGTATATGTTATATTTTGAATTTTTACAAACGGCTATAAATTACTAAAACTGTTAAAAGTCTCACATTCAAATTTTATGATCTATGGTTTAAAATTTTTGTTATGAAAAAATACAAATGATTACAAAAATTAAGTAAAAAGTCTAATTTAATTAATTAATAAGATTAATATATATATCGTTTTAAATTAAACTATAAACCATATAAAATATAATATTTTAGTTTCAAAATTTACTTTGAACAATTTTTTTGATAAAAGTTTTGAACGATCATTGACAACTTATTTTTTTAAATTATAAATTACTAAAACTATTAATCCCACAATGAAAATTTTGTTATCATTAATTTAAATTTTTTTCTATAAAATATACAAATGATCAAAAAACTATATGAGTAGAGATCATCATTTAATAGACATTAATATTAAAAATATACTAAAATATATTATCTATGTTAGTATCATTTAAATTTAATAACATATCCTATCAAATAATTTTTTTTTTTGGATTAATACAATTGATTTATATGTTCGCACCAATTTAATTATATTTTTAATAGTTACTGACTTTTAATTATTTAATATGTATTTATTATTTGATAATATGTTAAAATATTTAATACATAAAATAATTTTTATATATAATGTTAATCCCGCGCAAGACGAGGATCTTAGTTCTTAGTTCTTGTTAATAAACAAAATGAACATGTGCTCTAGTGTATTAAGTAAACCATACTCATAACCGTCCGGTATAATCTCTCAACAAACTTAACCAATTTTCTATTTTATCATTTACAACCAAAAAAACAAATTAATCTTTTTATCGTTCTGTTTCCAGAATCGCGTGACCGTCTCCGGATCTCCGCGTCGATCAACATCCCCTCGCCGGCGCTCCTCTTCTTCACCGATCAATTCTCGTCCCGTAATCTCCTCTTCCCTTCGTCTCTGTAACATCGCCTTCTCTGGTTCGGGCTTCATTTTCGAGGTTGTTTTCCACGATCTAGCTCAAAGTAGACGATAATCATTCGAGGATTGGATGTTATTATTAAAACCGGTTTTGTATATATGATTAAACCGGTTACATACTTTGTATGATCAATTAGTTAGGATGTTGTTTCAGAGATCAATCATCGTTAGCTCATTTCTATTTTTCCTTGTATGATTGTTTTGAAGGTTTTTTAATAATTGAGAGACTAGTGAACGATGAGTCGCGTGTTCGAAGGATACGAGAGGCAATACTGTGAGATTTCTGCAAATCTCTCCAAGAAATGTACTTCAGCTATTGCTCTTGATGGAGGTAAAAAATTTGATAGAATGCGACTATGAATAATTAAATTGTTATAGCTGATGCCAGAAACAAAATGATGAAACACACAAATAAGTAATTCGGACACAGAGATTTAACGTGGCTCACCAAATTGGTTACGTCCACACGAACAAAACAAATCTTTATTATTGGAAGTGATATCAACACAAATAATGATATATGAATAGATCATCACTCTTCACTGCTTTTTTTTTATGCTTTAGATCTTTTCCTTATACAGAACAAAAGAAGCAGAAGCTGTCTGAAATCAAATCCGGAGTTGAGGATGCGGAAACATTGGTAATGTCCCCTCCCCTCATCTATGTAGCTCCAAATATCAAAATATGGACATGTTCTTTTAATAACTGCTCTACTACATCTTGATCCAGATTAAGAAGATGGACCTTGAGGTGAGAAGCCTTCCACCAAGTGTTAAATCCAGCCTCCTTGTGAAACTAAGAGAATACAAATCAGACCTGAATAACTTCAAGACTGAAGTGAAGAGAATTACTTCTGGGCACCTAAACGCATCTGCTCGAGACGAGTTGCTAGAAGCTGGTATGGCAGACACTGTGACGGTATGTATACTTTGTTTCTTGATACCATTTTGTTAAGACATGCTTTGATTCCTGTGGTTTTGGTTTTTAGGCTTCAGCTGATCAAAGATCGAGATTGATGATGTCAACAGACCGTTTAGGCAGAACCACAGACAGAATCAAGGACAGCCGGAAAACGATGCTGGAGACTGAGGAGCTTGGTGTTTCAATCCTTCAGGATTTGCATGGACAGAGACAGTCTCTTTTACGCGCACATGAGACGCTTCATGGAGTTGATGATAACGTGGGGAAGAGCAAGAAGATATTGACAGCAATGACGAGGAGGATGAATAGGAACAAGTGGACCATTGGGGCTATCATCACGGTCCTTGTCCTTGCTATTATCTTCATCTTGTATTTCAAACTCACCAGGTGAAGCCTCCCTGGTCAAATATTTATGTTACTGAGCAACTCTTGTGTCTTCTCTTGAATGTATGTTTTACTACTGCCTTTGGTGTTTTGACTCTGCTAATCAAAGTTATTACTATTTGTACCTCTTGTAATTGATGTGGTGAGGAAGCTCTTTGTTAACGTTTTGCTTTGTGTTCCCCACCAAGTTCATCAAAATCTGTAAAAAGCAAATGAAGAATCTGAATGACAGTGAAGAAGAGGAAGATAGTCACTTCTCCGCTCTTCCTAGCTAATTGATTCGTCAGGGGAAAAATAACAAAAAGATGGGGCGTTCCGAGAATTGAACTCGGGACCTCTCGCACCCTAAGCGAGAATCATACCACTAGACCAAACGCCCTGTTCTTGTTAACCTTCTAACAGAGAGTAATATTGAATTTTTGGCTTCTGTTTTGGCTTACAGTAGATTCTATAAAATCCTTTGTTATTCTACGCCTTGGTGTCAATTTTTCAAGTACTATTAGATATACATACTGAACATATTGCCTTTATACTTATACAGCTATAAGGAGGCAACTTATACTTTGTATATATAAACAGAATCACATGTACATTCACATTAACTTAATGAAGAAAACAGTTTTAATTTCTTGAGCTTTCTTATCCCTAATATGTAACTCTTACGCCGAGCAAGGTGTCCGGCCTCCCGTTCTCGGACACAACCAAGGCCGGTCCTGATCCGGATCCACAAAACAATAATGTAAAAACTGTCCAACTTCTTCATCCATCAGTTCTCTCCACCACGTAACCCGTTCAGACAAACAACTACCCGGACCAAAGCACCTGAGGTTTTTTACATCCACAATATCAAAAACTTTGTTTCTTACAACTTGTTACAAGTAAAGAGATCTCAGATGATGTACCTGTACTCATAAAAGCAAGCACTCTCCTCATTATCTTCGTTTCCCCAGTTATGCCAACCAACATTTCTGATACATGCATCCATGTAAGTGTACGCAAAGACCACTCTCCCAAATGGTCTCCATGGCCTTCCGAGGTACATGTACCCACTCTCACCATTGCCCGTGATCACACATCTGCAACAAGTATGTTAGAAGATGAGTTTCCTTGGGAGAATGTCCGAAGGCATAAAAAAATAACTAATCCTTGATATAAATAAAAGACCTTAGGAATACGTAACCAGTAGATTCCTGAGGCGATTTTCGGCTCTGTGCTGTTATATAACCCGGAGATTTGCAGTGGATATGGCAGTGTTCCAAGAGTGCGGTGCTGTTTCCAAATATGAAATCCACGCTTCCCTCAATGTAGCAGTCTTTCAAATATTGTTTCCTACTATGCAAATACAAAGTATCCTGCATTTCAACGTTTGCCATTAGCCATGGGTGGTCCTGGGCATAACGAAGTGAAATACTAGATAGTACCTCCAAATTTTTAAAAAAGATTTACACTAAAAAAAGGATCCTAAATTTGTGAATTATTTTTTTTGTTAAAATCTTACTAAAATGTCTATGGCCCCCCAACATTTGCCATCAGCTAAATGATGCGTGGTGTTTGATTATATACCACGCATCTAAAATCTAAACAAGTACATCAATTCCAGTATATAGTGAAACACTGTTGTGAAACATATTCATTTGACGTTATAAAAGCGAACCTGCCAGCTGAGAAACCGACAGTTATAAAAGGCACAACGGTCTGCACTGACTCTTACCGCAACAGCTTGCCCTGATCCCTATATATAACAAGTACAAGGGTCAATATATAAATCATAAGATTTGTAGGATTCTCTCGTTACTATGTGAAAAATAGGTAGAGACTTTAGACATTTACCTGAGGAGAAGAGTTCTCAAAAGTAATATTCTCTGCAATAAAGTCATCTCCTTCGACAATAACAGTCCCGGACGCAAACGTTCCCTTCCCGATGACTCTAGCCTCCTGCAAACAAGCCAACCAATCAGATGACCTGCCAACGTTTTCAGCAAAAAAAAGGTTTCCCTCAAAAACCTGGTGATGCTCATTCTTGGAAGCCGTATTGTTCCAAGTAAGAACGGTTGTTTCCGGGAAGATTCCGGCTAAAGTGATGAAGTTTTTCTTCTTGGCCACGTACACCGGCTGTCGGTAAATCCCCGGTGAGAGACAGATCACAGTCCGACACGTGTTTCCAATAGGAACAGAGTCAACTGCGTCCTGAACAGAGCAGTAGTCGCCGGAACCATCCTGCGCAACCGTCACCGTTCGACTCGTCGCCATTCTCTCCAAACTCATCTTTCTTCTCTATCTAGTGACAGGAACCTAGTAGTAACAGAATCTTGGTGGGGCTGTTCGAAAGGAAGATGCTTTAAACTCGGTTAATAGGTTTCGTATTGTTCAACCAATCATACCATCCGTGTGCTGTTCTGTTTAGTTCTTCGTATTTTTCTCGTGATCAGGTTAGATATTTTTATTTTGAAATTCACCCTTTAGGTTTCAGTTATTTGCAAATGCACTCCGTAGTTCGTGAAGGGGGACTCTTTAACCCAATTGAACAAAATTAATGTTTCAAAAGTTATTTAGTATGTCATTTAATATAAGTTTACTAATGTCAATTTGAAAAACTTATCGATAGTTTTAGTTGATATATTTTGAACAAATTTTAATAATCACAAAAACATTTCATAAAAAGAAAATACGAAAAATATTCAATAAAAATAAAAACATATTTATTAATAATAAATCGATCGAATATAAATAAAATAATTGTAAAAATATATTTATCATCTTAAATCTGTAACCCTAAAACTAGATCATAATCTCCAAACCATAACCATAAATCTTAAATCTTATAGATATATTTATCTTTAATTTTTTGTTAAATCTTATTTTGTAATTTTAAATGCAAAAACTTGTTTTTGTGGTAAAATATTATTTCTTGTAATAAGATTCAAGATCGTCGGTCAGGGTAATCCAGTATGTTTTCGGTTCGACCGGATATGCCACATCGTTAATTTTGACTTAGACAACAAAGATAAAAGCCACGTGGCAGAATTGACTTGGCGACGTAGTGATCGCCATGTAATCAGGAGGGAAACAAACTGAGCAACAACGTGAGAGATAGAGAGAGAGATCACAACAGAATCAACCAGAGGAGGAGGAGCAAGAGAAGGAGACTCTATAACGATGCCGTACTACACCAAAGACGACGCTGACGTGGATGACTTCGACGAGTACGATCCAACACCGTATAGCGGAGGCTATGACATCACCGTGACGTACGGCCGCTCACTCCCGCCGTCCGAAGAGAATTGTTACCCTCTCTCGTCTCTCTCCGGTGACGCCTTTGAGTACCAGAGGCCCGTGTTCTCTTCCAGCCACGAGCCTTCTGCTTATGACAACCAGGCTCTCAACACTGAGTACAGTAGCTATGCCCGACCCAAAACCAAGCATGGATCTGGATACGGTGGAAGAAAGGAGAACGAGGGAGATTACAAGAAATCAAGTCGCAATGATGATGATGATGTTGATAAGAAAGAGAGCCAAGACCACAAAAAATACGTAAGTTTGATCCTTTTTGATTAGTTAGTGGTTTAATTTCTTCGTTTTGCATGTAGATTTTGTGGAAGAAAAAATGTTTGAAAAATGGATATACATGGAATGTATAATATTTTAGTGATATATATATATATATATATTTTTTTTTTTATTCATTGATCTTGGTCTCATAGAACATTCTTCTAACGTTTCTTGCCTCACATCTGAATGATTTTCACATTTTTTTATTGGAGGGGTAACTAATATCTTGGATGAATTTGAAGAACCTCTGGCTTTGATCGTTATTTAAATGTTGCAGAGTGGCAAGAACACTGATGATGAGAAGAGCAAGACGAAGGAGAAGAACAAGGATAAAAAGAAAGATGACGATGATTATGAGAAGAAGAAAAAGGACAAGAAACAATACAAGGACCATCATGATGATGAGTATGATGAGAAAAAGAAGAAGAAGGACCATTATGACAATGATGATGAGAAAAAGAAGAAGGATCATTATGACAATGATGATGAGAAGAAGAAGAAAGACTATCGTGATGGTTATGATGAAAAGAAGAAGAAGAAGGACCATCATGACAGTGATGATGAGAAGAGTAAGAAGAAGAAGGATCACTACAAACACAACAAGGGACATCGTGAATACGATGACTAAATAACCTTCTTGCTCCGGGATTACATCTCTTTAAGTGTCTATCGCTGATTAAGAAACCAACGCACACTTTTTTTTTTAGTTTTTGGCAACTGTTATTTTGTTTATTGTTTCGAAATTGTGCTACCTTCTTTAAGACTTCAAGAAGCCATGATATTATATGCATTATACGTTCTCTAGTGATGATGTCTTTTGGTTTAACCAATCCGGCTATATTATATTACTTTCTGTCCTGTTAATGACCTACAAGAGGATTTTATGCATTTAGAGTTGTCTAGTGATGGTGATGATTTCTATTATGCCCCCGTTTAGGCGTCCGGCTAGGCACGAGAGATTTGTCTATCCCATGTGAGCAGGTAGTGCATTTTAAAACACTGTTAACCATTATAGAAAGAAAAAAAGATGATACACAAGACTTTTAATCAGTACGACTTTGGGATAACCAGAATGTGTAATGTTTAATTCTCAAAATCCTTTGACTAAAAAAAGTTCTCAAAATCCAAGATAAAGAAAGTGATTTTTTACTAAAAAGAAACTAAAACCGAGAACACAAAAATCTGATAAAAGTAAGATAAACAACTTGTCTGATTAGAGAAGCTTCTTCCTTTCCAAGAATGACTTGAGATGCCATAGTTGTAGACCAGCGACCGACAGCGTAAACACGAATGACAGTAAACTTAGAGCCGCCATTCTTGAGTTTGTCGATCGATTTAGCTCCTGCATTTCCCGTTCCCTGTCACAGTTCATATTAGCGATTACGAACTCATCATACTGGTTTTGTTTTCCTAAAATGGATCGTGTAAATCGAATACTCAATAATTTTGTAACCTATATCTAATTAAAATGTATGTTAGATGAGTAGCAGAATGATGAAATAGACAAATAATCAAATATTTATAGATTTTTTTTTAAAAAAGGCTTAAATATTTATAGAATTTCAAAAAAGAAATCATAGAAAATTACTTGATACTTTTTTTTGGGCCAGAAGACGTTTAGGTTTTTCTATCTATATTTGATCACATTTATGTGTAAATATAAAATTTGATGAATGTCTGAAGTGGTATATATAGTGAAATTGTGTGTTTCCAAATTAAACGTAAAATCCTAAAAAGGTAAACAATTCATCACAAAATACTCTTATCATCAACAAATGTACAGGCCAACAATCAAATAAAATTATGACTAAAACAAAAGAAGAGATAATGAAGAAGAAGAAGAAATAACATTTTAGGTTAAAATTCGATTGCTTAATTGTACCTCTCCCGGAGTTCAAACATTTCGTCGTGTATAGATTCCGTCACGTCTAGTAGTTTCCTCACCTCCACCTCCAGCATCTGAGCATAAACATCATCTTACTAAAATTAAATTACACAGAGAAATACGGTGATCGACATGCGCTTAGTAACGGAGAAAAACTAATTAGCTAGGTTTTAATATATATGGTTTGGCACACAAACAAAAAGCAAGGTCTAGATATATAGTTTGTACGTTGATCTGGCCTCTCTTGGCGATGGTGGTCCAATCTTTAGCCTCCACGCCACTTTTCCACTCGAAATCAACTGCGAACTTGGCCGGAGGTCTAAAACCGGGAGACACAAAACACGTTGTGTAATCGCCGCTTTCCATCGCCGTAAACACGAATTTTCCAGACTCCACATTTTCTGCATGATGCTGACTGTGCCCTTTAGGCGACGTCACCTTATACATACATTTTATACGTAAACAATGAGTCTTTTTTGTTAAGGTTAAAACTTTTCCGGTTTAGTTACTGATCCGGTTTTAACAATATTGAATCATAGATTATAATTTATAACTAAAGCTTACAGTAACATAGATTTTGTGGGAAGCAGGAAGATGGAGAGCTTCGTTGGGATTGACGATGGAGTAATTTCCTACAGTCATATAATTTATTTTGATGTCGTCGGAGATGCATTTGGTAATATTTAAGTGGATTTCTCAACGCAAATTTTACTAGTAATATTTATTTTTCATAGTATAGATATCTATTTGCAAATTATAATTTGGAGAACTAGGATCGATAGTTATCAAACGTTTATATGGGATCTGAAGCCTGAATTTTTGAATACTCCAAAATTAAGGAATTTAATGTGTTATGGATTTACAACTTTTTTGCAATCTATTCCGATATATATATATATATATATATATATATATATATAGACTTTTATATCTAAAGATAACTTCTGACAAATAAATTTTCACACATGACATGTAAAACCAAATAATTAGATACATTAAAAGGTGTTACAAAATAGATATATTAAAAAGTGGTGTACATACATACAAAGATAGTCAGACACACTCGAATGTGACGTTAGTGAAACTCGATCTAGTTCCAGTTCTTACACAAACAATTTTTTATAGAAAAAATAGAGATTGTCAAGAGAAAAACAAAGAAAGGATTAACAACCAAAAACAAGAACTTCTTGTTGTTGTTTCCGCTAGGTTTTTTCCCAGGAGAATCCAATCTTTACGGGAAAAATAAACCAGATCCAGGGGTAGAAGATGAAGTTTGGAAAAGAATACGAGACGCAGATGATCCAAGAATGGCGAGAAGCTTACATGGATTACCGTTCTCTCAAAGCCATCGTCAAACAGATCCTCCGTCACCACCAAAAAAAACAACAACAACAACGTCCACCTCCTCTTCCTTCTCAACAAAACGGAGAGACCGCACCGTCGCTCCAACCCAACGGCGGCGTAAACCAAGTCGGAGAGGAAACCGGTCCAACAGGGTTATCAAGAACCATATCTCTCTACCGCGCATTTAGCGGTCTGACCAACCGATCCAGAGGCTCCCCGAAGAAATCACACAAACAAAACAATCCTCTAAGCAGCAAACGCCACCACCATTACCATCTCTTCGACGACGACGAGGATCAAGTCATTCTCATCAACGAAGACAAGACGGGAACCTACACGACGACGTTTCTATGCTCAGCTGAGGAAGGAGGAGATATGGACGTTCAGTTTTTCAGGCGGCTTGATGGAGAGTTCAACAAGGTGTTGAGATTCTATAAGCAGAAAGTGGAGAGTGTTATGGAGGAAGCAGATGAGCTTAGTAGACAACTAAACGTTTTGATCGCTCTTAGGGTTAAAGTTGAGAATCCAAACATTGTTTTTCCCAACATTAGTGCTGTCTCTAGTGCTAGTTCTTCTCCACATTCAACCCCTAGGACTCCAGGTTTAGCTCTATCTCTCATCAAAATAACAGTTTTATATTAAGGGTTTCTAGATACGTGGCATTTTACTGGTGCGCAGAGATTTAAGTCACTTCCAGAATCAACTTTTGTGAATGTTTTGATGTGTAGCCACTTCACCACTGCAAGTGATCAAAGAAGTGGAACAAAAGGAACACAAGAAAGACAAGAAAGTCTACAAACCTGCTCCAGTGGAAATATTGGATCATATAAAGATCAAGATCGAAGCGGAAACTCCATTGCAAACTCTTAAAAGCATGATCATGGGTCTCACAAGCCAGCAAAACTTCAGCAAAGTTGAGCTTAAGGGAGCTGAGGAGCTTATGAGCCGCGCTTTTGTTGAGTTCTACCAGAAACTTAGGTTCCTAAAGAGTTATTGGTAAGAATTGTTATTCTTTAGATCTTCCCAAAAACTATATATGTATTCTCATCACCCCTCTCTGTGTTTACAGCTTCTTGAATCAGTTGGCATTTTCAAAGATATTAAAGAAGTATGACAAGGTTTGTAACCTCCTAACCTAAGCATCTGTTATTGCTTTGATTTGATATTTTATTTTTGTAATGTTTCACAGACTACTTCGAGGAATACATCGAAGCCTTATCTAAACACAGTGGACCATTCTTATTTAGGCAGCTGCGATGAGGTTATTACAAGAACCAACCAACCCCTCTTGCATGTTACATTAAAACCAGACTTAGTCTTCTAACATTTTCAGGTCTCGAGGCTCATGTCAAGAGTGGAAGCCACGTTTATTAAACATTTCGCCAATGGAAATCACCGAGACGGGATGAAATCTTTAAGGCCTAAAACTAAGAGGGAGAAACACAGAGTCACATACTGCCTCGGTACTCAAAAATCTTTAAGGTTTATTTCTTTCTAGTAGACTAAAACATATCATCTACATGTCTACAGGCTTCTTGTCTGGTTGCGCTGCGGCTCTCGCAATTTCAATAGCCGTTGTTGTACATATAAGAGGCATAGCAAAAAGCGAAGGCAGACATCAGTATATGGAGAACATCTTCCCTCTTTACAGGTTCGTTTCGTTTTAAACGTTACATTCATCATTTTGCGAGTTCAAGTCCGCGGTTATTGTAACGCCTTTTATCCGCAGCTTGTTGGGGTTCGTTGCGGTTCATCTGTTTATGTTTGCAGGAAACATATACTTTTGGGGTAGATATAGAGTAAACTACCCGTTTATCTTTGGTTTTGAGCATGGGACCGATCTAGGTTATAGAGAAGTTCTTCTGGTTGGCGCTGGTCTAGCTGTTCTAACATTCGGAGGAGTACTCTCTAATCTCGACATGGAAATGGATCCAAGAACCAAAAGTTTTAGTGTCATCACGGAGCTAGTTCCTTTAGCTCTTCTCTTCGTAAGTTCTTGATCATTGATATCAATGTACATCCACGTTGTTAGCTGTGAAATGTTCTTTTTGGCTTATGATCTCAGTGCTTGTTGACGGTCTCTTTCTGTCCATTCGATATAATATATCGGGCAAGCCGATATTTCTTCATCGGATCCGTCATCCGCTGTGTTCTAAGCCCGCTCTATAAGGTAACGTGCGGTCCAAGTAATCTCTGTAGTGTGCTGTTCCACGGAGCTTATGAGTTTGTTGTATATTGCTAGGTTATTCTCCCGGACTTCTTTCTCGCAGATCAATTAACGAGCCAGGTAACGAGTTGGTTGGTTTTAGGATCCGGTTATCAAGTTTGTGTGTTTCTTTAGAATATCATTGATTAGGTTTTGGTTTGGCAGGTGCAAGCATTTAGAAGCTTATTGTTTTATGTTTGCTATTATGGATGGGCCGGAGATTTCAAGAAACGAACACATGAATGCTATGAGAGTGACATTTATAAAAAACTCTACCTTGTCGTTGCCATAGTTCCTTACTGGTTCCGCTTTGCTCAGGTACTAGATCTATATACGTTACATGAAAAGGAATGTTTGTATATGTTATGAAAGACCGATCAGACGTCTTTCCCTGGACTAGAGTTATATTAGAGCTACATGTTCGTCACCAGATGAAAATTCCTTTAATATGGATATTATCCGATTTAAACCTAAACCCTCATAAATTTATTTTTTGGAATGCTACTTTTCAAAATATCTCATCATCATAAGTGGAGTTGGACACTATTTATATATTAGATTTTTTTGTCTAATATTTTGGTACTTGGATTGCCTATTTATCTTAACATATTTTCAAAATGTTCAAAACTATGTTTTTTTTTTTGGTTGCAGTGTGTAAGGAGGTTGGTAGAGGAGAGAGACAAAAATCAGGGCCTAAACGCGCTAAAGTATCTCTCGACTATATTGGCGGTTGCGACTAGGACAATCTTCGAGATGCAGAAAGGGAGGTACTTGCTTACTGTGGCTGTAGCCACGTCGACCATTGCCACATTGTTCAATACATACTGGGACATTTTCATGGATTGGGGTCTCATGAACCCCAACTCCAAAAACCCTTGGCTTCGTGACAAACTCTTAATCCCTCACAAAAGCACATACTTCATTGTCATGGTAATTAAAACCAAACACAGAAGCTTTTCTTTTTCGTGGAATGTTACAACTTATTAACTGTTGGACTGAGATGTTGTAAATTAAATGAAGGTGGTGAATGTGGTGCTGAGGCTGGCTTGGATGCAGACGGTTCTTGGGATTAGAGAAGCTCCATTTTTGCACAAAAGAGCTTTGGTTGCTGTTGTTGCCATCTTAGAGATTATTCGTCGTGGCATTTGGAACTTTTTCAGGTTCAAATTTTACTTTTAAATCAAGAAAGATGAATTTTTATGTTATAGCTTGGTGTGTTGCAATCAGGTTGGAGAATGAGCATTTGAACAATGTGGGGAAGTACAGAGCCTTCAAGTCTGTACCTTTGCCTTTTCAAGAAGCTGGAGGAAACAAGAGCATGTAAACTATACATATAATTTCTCCCAAAACCAATAACAAATAGCAGCTGAATTTGATTAATTATTTTATTGTATCGTATGAAAATTGAATCTTCCTAATTTTCATAAATTAATTTTGGCTTTTTAGTTTGTTAATGTGGAATTAACAGATATGTACACAAAAATATATAAAAGGTTAATAATATAAACATATCATCAGACAAAATTCAAAATGTAGATGAACTGGACTTCTTCCCCATTTTTAATATTTAATGAAATATATAAGATGTGATTAGGTTCTGCATCTGTGAAGATATTGTGCTTGTAATCTTTATACATGTATTAAGTATTATGTGAAATGTGAACCTTGCTCTTCAAGTATGTATTGGTGCTTGTCCTCTTGTCATGTTAAAGAGGGAAAGAGAATCATGGAGCCGTGTCTAAATACAGAGTACATTTGGTAAGTTATTTACATGGTAAGAGAATCAATCTTCACAGGCTAGTTCTTTTTTTTACAAAATGTTACAAGTTTCTTTCAATATCTTTCTATAACCTAAAGTCCTAGAGTCTACAACCTAGAGCAAAGCCAGGAACACTATAACTTACCCAAAAAAATTAAGAAACTTTGGGTTAGATTTTCCACAAAATTATGACCCCCCACAATTACATATACGTGTGTATATATATATATATATATATATATATACACATATATGTGTGTTTAGGACTCCACTGGAGGTGCTCTAAACCCCTAAAATACCCTATAATTGTTTTCCCCATATATACACCCCAATTTTGATATGTTACACTTTCCAAATTCAGAAATTCCAAAAGCAATCCATCTCAACCGGAGCTGCTGAACCAGAAATATCGTGACCGTGCCAAGAACTCGCGGTTAATTCGTTCTCCGATGTACTGAAATCCTGGAGATGAAGTGAGTCGATGAAGAACCAAATATGGTAAAGTTACATTCATCTCTTGACTCGGAGAGGTGACTCTTGTCCTCGGTTGTTTGGTCGGAGAAGCATGGCACGTGAGACAACGACCAGGCGAAAGTGTCTCCTCCTCCGCTCTTGAGGTATGGAGAAGAATCCATCAGGGGAGGTAAACCGACCGGTTCAAATTGGTTGATCCCTGAACCGAGCTTCATTAAACTGGAGATATGCATCTTCTTACCATCTGCTTGTTTCTGGAAAATTCTACTAATAACCCATTCGTTCTGCATTCACAAACAACAACACACTCATATATCAAATCCAACTTCACAACAAAAGAAAAAAAAATTACACACCAGTATGCAATATAACGTTTAAATTTGCAGTATGGTGACAAAACCATAAAGAAGAGATGTTTTTGCATGTAACATACGTAACAAACTATTATGTAAGATAGCGGTCACTTAAGCAACAAGTGTGATGTGTATCAAAGGTCAGTTACTGCAACTATTACATTGTTACCTTAGCAGTTTTATGATTATTGTCGATTGCATATTTGCCTTCTAGGCGATATTCATGCATGACCCAATTGGTTTTTACTCCTTTAGGAGCTCTTCCTTTGTAGAAAACCAAAGTTTTCTTCATACCAACAAGAGATTTTTCTTTGAAGATCTCTTTGTCTTTGCCTGTAGCTTTCCAATAACCGGCCTTAGTAGCCCGGTTCGTCCTTAAACCGGTCGGGTATTTCCGATCTCTTAAGCAGAAGAAGTACCACTCTTTTTCCTCAATCTTAGCCTTCCCTGTTCCACCATGAAAATAGAGTGGTTAAAGGAAAAAAACATAGAAATATACAGAAAGTAGAAAAAATAACTAAACTTACATGGTATGTCCCATGGTTCAACCTTATTGAGATCAACTTCACCAATGGCTATAGCGGAGAAGAAGGTGTTTAGAACCTTTGGTCTCAGATAGTAACTTATGAGTTCTTCATCTGTTGGGTGAAATCTAAAGCCAGGTGGTAAATCAGTCTGCTCCGAATCTTTTGTTATCTCCCCGGTTCTTGATACCTCGCTATCCATTTCCTTCAGAAATGATCAAAGGTGAAGCTATTCTTTATTGGTGTTAAAGACGAAACAAGAAGATATAGAAAGAGTTCTTGATGTGAAAGAAGAGGAAGAACTTAATTTTTTTTGTAAGAGAGAAGAGAAGTTGGTTTGACCAGAGCTTTGCTATTCTTTATTGGTGTTAAAGACGAAACAAGAAGATATAGAAAGAGTTCTTGATGTGAAAGAAGAGGAAGAACTTAATTTTTTTTGTAAGAGAGAAGAGAAGTTGGTTTGACCAGGCAAGCTCTTTTTTTTTTCGAAACAGAGCAGCCAAGCTCTTATAGTAGTTTATATCAAACGAATAACCAAAAACTAATATACTTTTTATCCACCAATAATTAGTCACTATTTGGTATCAAATTATTATTTTCTAAAACTATTTTAATTAGTATGATTATTCGAATGAAACTATACGCAGAAGAGAGAAACAAATATTGTACCAAAAAGTTATATAATATAGAAATATCAGTTATATGTTAATACAAGTCTATAATTGTAGACCCAACCCAACTATAACATAGCTCCAAAAAAATCTTATAAATTAGATTTTGGTTTGATCCTATATTTAGTTTTCCTAACAGTGAAATAGAGGAGAGTATGATCACCATTAACCGGAGTGTTTATCCCAGTGCTTAACTATTTAAAAAATAAAAATAAAAAAATAGGAAAAAGTAAGCAGCAGCGCTTGAACAAACGCAGTAAACGTCGGTTGTTCCCACTGTTTGCAGGTTCCACTGACACGTGTCGGTCTGCGATTGATTCATTTTTAAATTATTTTTTTTAAATCAGACAAAAACTAAAAATAAAAAAAAATTAAGCACTCCGTCTGAAGTGTTAGGATTAATTATTATTATTTTTTTTTTTGTTCAAAAGGTTAATTATGCTCTAAGATGCGTAGAACGATAGGAACCTTAAGATGGCTAATTATGAAGATATTTTGTTTTATTAATATATAATTAAATCTTTCCTTTTTAGAAACTTTAATACATAATCTCAAAGTAGCTTTCAGTTTGACCAAGAACAGTTCACCGGTGGCTTCCCAATTCTATTCTTGATGCGATAAGAACAATCTTATCACATCTCACATCACGGATGACCCTTTTGTCCATTCTTTAAACTAACTATCAAACTTTTAAACAATATTATGATATATATGTTCGTTATTTTAATGGAAATAATATATCTTAATTAGTTGAATAATTCAGTAATTTTAATTAAATGAATAACATGGATGATGCACCAGGTTTTAATCAATGGAATTCAAAGAATAATAGGATGTATAGATTACCAAAAAAAAAGGTTGTATAAACCCTTAGTGAAGCCTTTGTTCAATGTGACCTCTTTATATTATCGCGATGCATGTTTACATATTATCTATGGAAAAATAATGCCAAAGCAAATGCTGCAGATCCCTTTCCTTTTTTTTTATGAAATATAGAAATAAACAATTGTATTTTTTTTTTTGAACCCGTATCCCTCAAAATCACGTGGCGGTTTTGTCTCTATAGTCTATAAACGGCAAGAGTTTCAACCTTAATTTTCTTCCGATCAAAAAAAAAAAAAAAATTCTTCCGATCAAACGGTTTGGTATTTACTGTAGACGGTCAACGTCATAAATAGAAGATGAAAGCCAGAGAAGACACGTGATTAGATAGATCTCAAAGGTCTTCAAAAGGTTTAGCACTACGAAGCGGCTTACTAATGGATATTATGTCATGCAAAGACATGGTTCTGTTTTATTGTTTGTGTTTGTGTTAGGCGACCCGATTTTATCTAACTACTCCCTCCGTTTAGTAAAAGTTACGTATTCCTCCGTTTCAAAATAATGTATTTTTTAGATTTTTTCACATTTACTAAGAAAACAAGTAAAAATTTAACAATAAATGCATTATTTTTCGTGTTTAGCTATTTCCTATGAATTTAAACCAATAAAAGTTCAGTAAATACAATTAATATTTTTAAAATTTACAATTTGTCATTATAACATACATTGAAAATTTAAAATATGGATTTTTAGAAATAATTTTTTTTTCTAAAACATGAATCATTCTGAAACGGAAGAAGTATTATAAAGAAAAATTTTATTTCAAAAAATCTATTTTTTTTTGCATTTTCAATGCATGTTTTATTAATTAATTGTAAATTTCAAAAAAATTAATTGCACTTATTAGATTTTTATTGGGTTAAAATTATGGAAAAAAGATAATCACAAAAAATTATGCACATTTAACGCGTTTTATTAAAATGTATGACAAATCTAAAATATGTACTCCTAAATATAAGATGTTTAGGTAGAAATACACATATTAAGAAAACTACTTTTTTCTCTAGAAAATATCAATAAAATTATAAATTAATGATATTCAACCAATTACAAAATAAACTATTAAAATATGTTTGAATACACAGTTTTTAATAAAGTAAAAGTTACCTAGGAAAATGAAAACATCTTATATATTGGAACATCAAAATTTTGTAGAACATCATACGTTTAAGAACAGATGAAGTAATATTTTGAAACAGAGAGTAATTATCAATTTAATGCTTCCTTTCTCTAAGGTCTCAATTTAATATTTTAGGAGTATCGAAAATGGAGCTGGCACATGATAAAATATTGCAACCACTAAGGCTGTGAATGAGAAGTGTGGGAGAAGAGTAACGCATGGCTCGTGAAGCAGAGTGTCACCATTCACATGATTTTATTGCTAGTGTTTTTATAAATAAAATATTATAAATTAAAAAGAAAAAAACTGTAGCGGGACAACTTTTGGTTTGAACCGCAGTTTTGTCTCGCAGTTGAACTTTAAAAGAAGGAGATGAGGTGTTGTTTAGCTACTGTTTCAAACAGAATTATTTAAAATAAACATTAGTTATCAAAAATACATTAGACTCATACATAATCACTAATATTTATATAATATACAAAAATTGAAATGTAAATGATCTAGTTAACAAAATTAAGTAGCATAAATTTAAATGATAATTAATAATAATAAATATAACATTAATAATATAGCATAATTGAATATGATTTTGTAAAAATTTTCAGATAATTAAAAGATTTTCATAAATTAAATAAAAAACTTCAGATTTAATATCATTGATATCTTAAAGATAGGTTTGCAGAGTCTTCATGAATCTATTTATGGTGATGACAAGAAAAACAAAATTCAGATATCTTAGTTTAATTTTGTCTAAAGAAAACTAGTACAATTATAATTTTTTAAAATAAAATAATTGGCTATAAATTTTAGTAATAGTATATTAACTTTCATATTTGAGATATATAAAATAATTTTTAAAAATTATATTAGTATCACTGATTTTTTAGTTTGTAAAATATAAAATATTATTGTTTTCACATATATTAAAAGCACATCAAATCACTATCATAAATATATTATTTCTACAATTTTTAATTTTCAAGATAATTAGTGAGTAATAACATATTAAATTTCATATATATAATATTTTTAAACTAATATATATGTATATATATATAAAATAATATTAGTTTTAATGATATTTTAGTCTATAAAATATAAATATATTATGTATCCCGCAGTTACACTAGTCATTATACATGTCACCATTCATATTTTGTTTTAAACTGCTTCTTTTAGACGAACCGCATTTGTCCTCCAGTATGCGGTTTTCTAATACAAACCACACTTAAACCGCACCACACTAACCAATCCGCTTGTCCCGCTTAATCCGTTGTTACCATTCGGAACCTAAATAGGGTCATATATGGATCCAACAGATGATCCATACTTATTGGGCCTTGGCTCATTTAGATATACAAGCGGCAAGCCCATATTATTCGGAGGGTTTTTAGAGATATTTGTGATCCAATATATTTGTCTGAACAATCAATTGTCCAATCTAAGTCAATCGGTAGATATCCAAAAAATTTTAGATTTTTAAGCGGATAGCCAATTCGGTCAGGATAAATAAAACTAAAATTAAAAATAAATAAAAAATATTAAAATAATTTAAAATAATAATATTTTTATTATAAAAATAAAATTTTACTTTTTAAAATTCTAATAAGTAATACAATAAATTTAATAAATAAAAATTATTTTAGAACTTATATAAAATATATTATTTTATAAGTTATATATAATTTCTTAAAAATATATGTATATACATGCATATAACAGATCATATCAGATATCCATTCATAAAAATATTAGTATTTGTTATTTGTTACGCTTCTTACAGATATTGTATATTAGTATTTATTTTGTTTTGTAGAGTTACAAATATCCAGATTTTTTTGTTCAATCGAAACGAATAACTGATCGAATAAAAGAATTTACGGATGTTTTTCCTAACCCTGACTCTTCAACATGTTAGGTGACAATTAAGGTAAAAATAATTTTAAATGTGAAAACATGCAATAAACTAAATTATCATACATTTATTTTAAAGAGTTTAAAAGAAAAGGTTTGAAAAAATATAGCTTACATACATTAAATCTAAAAGTCGAAAGTGATAACGCAAGCCACTGCTATTCGCCTTACCATTCAATTTGCATGGAACCTAGAAAGTAGATTTTTTTAAAATGAGGTAACTTGTATATATAATTAATCATCACCACCTTCGATTACATGATCGAAATTTAACGCAACACATTAAGGATCGCGGCGAATGTCCGGGCCGTATTTTATATTCGATGGACTGATATTGGGCCACTTAAATATGAATTTTATTATTTTCATATGAACCCAGATTGATTTCGGAGTTGCAACTTCCAAGTTGGCGGAGCCATGCGGTTGGGAGGGGGTCAGTTGACCAACATGACTTCTACAAATAAATAATTTTAGCCTATGTACAAATGATTTTCGCTGGAACATTTGGTTACGATCTTTTACCTTGACCCCCATAACACTGGTTCGAACATTTAAAATAATGGAGAAGCAATTTTAAAACTTAATTTAAGAGTTTATTGGCAAAGAGTGTGACGTGGCGACGTGGCTTCACGAAAATTTTTTATTTAGTAAAACGTTCAGGTATCACGCAGAAAACGTTTTTCACCAAAACTGTAAATTTAATGCGTTCACACTAACATTCTTTTAAAGAACTTCGTACCATCTATACTTTTTCCGACGCACACTAATATTCTTTTAAAGAACTTCATACCATCTCTACTTTTTTCGACGGACACTTTTATGTGATAAACTTTCGGCTTCAAGTTTAATTAGTTATTTATCAATCGTCTCAATATAATCATAGCATCAATAAAGATTGCTTATTCCTATATATGCTTTTGTTAAAAACAGTAATCCATCTGATCTATCGCCATTAAGTCGACAGATCCGTAGAAACGACAAAGTGATGAAACTTTAGTACGATGCCAAGTGTTAATGAAAGAACTCTTTTATTCATACTTGTTTTCATGCATTTAGCAGAGCACTCACGTTCTTGAGAACCGCCTTCCTGAAAGAGGACGTTGAAAATCTATATCTAGATAAATGTGTCGTACTCGGTTTTGTTACTGCTCGATGAGGTGATCTCTGTTTCGAGGAGACTGAATCACTGTAAATCGTCTCGGCTTAGTGTATTAGTCTTCTCGAGTAAGCAATATAAGCATGTGAGTGTCACCACCTTCGCCGCCATGAGAGCTATGCATTAGACGACCTTGAAGATGAGAAGAAACTTCCGGGAACGAACCACCAGCAAGTTTCACGTACTTGTCGCATCTGGAACAACCTTTACGATTTAGATGGTCAAATAACCTTCAATTTATTTTATTATGGAACTATGTTTTCTCAATTTAAAGGAGCTATACTTTTTTTTATTTCACACAATTATTGTTTTGCTTATAATATGTTATTGATCCACCATTTTTTCGAATTTATGTGTTAAAACCCATAATTTCATAACTGCTACAACGTGATAGGCGAAATATAAAACTTCTTCTCAAACTTGCAAACACTATATATTAAATTTTAATATTTGTGAACTCATTATAAAAAGTTTTCAGCTTCGCCCCTGATAACAATCATACATTTAGTTTGAAGATATCCGACTATTTACAATGTTTAAGGATTAATCAGGATTTTGGTAGATAAGGTCTTTATTAATTTTAATCATACAAAATTATTTTCTTAAATAAAGTATGCTGATAAACTGAGCCACCGACATAATAGTTGAATTAGCGTCATGTCAAAGTCAATATATTTCAACCAGACAACCACCATGCTCCATCCATGTGAGAAGTGTTAGACAAAATTTGAGTATGGATTAAGACTTTAAAAAACAATATGATAACACTAAAACATATTTTTGTTTCAAAACAAAAAATAGTATTGATAGGGAAAATAACTAAAATAGTATTCATTAAAGATATAAAACCATATATACATGTATGTTTAAATGGTTAAAATTAAGGGTTTTTAGGGGGTATATATGAGTTTCGGAATAAAGATTTAGAATTTAAAGTATACATTCTAAAGTAATATTATTTTAAATAATTATTTTAATTTTTTTTTTATTTATATTAAAAATATAATTCATTAAGGATAACTTAGTTTTAAATTTTTAATGAATGTTGTTTAGTCATTTTTCATTAAAGTCATTTTATGAGAGAGCTATTTTATGTGTTTTAGGAGAATTGTGCCTAAGATTACATTCGTATAATGGTAAAACATGCAAAAATATTCGCATGTCGTATATTACATGCTACTGTATACATGAATTAACTTTACAATTCTTAAACCCAGTCAGTACCATTCCACCGACTGTACTCGTCAGCAGTACCAATCTCACATTTAAAAAAAAAATTGTAGTGCTATACGCTCAAAAAAAAAAACAGAATTGGTGCCATATTTTATTTTTACTAATTTAGTAACATATATATATAATGTACTATGCTTCCAATTCATCACATTTTCTATTGCTAATAGCATATAAATTTGAAACAAGTTTTCATACGAAAACTTGTAATGCTAATATTTATATAAATATAAATCTTTGTTTCATTTTACCCAAAAAAAAAATTCTTCGTTACATGTTTTTTCTTATTCATTCAGTCCACGTCCATCCGAATTTTCGTACACCACATTTTTCATAAACCGTTACAGCCTGTCTCTTGATCATCTCCTAAATATCATTGTCAATATGTTTATGATTCTTCGGTCTATAGCACATTGTCAATCCTTTGCGGCATATTTCGTTTACCAACATATATACAAGTCATTTGGTCTATACAAGTCATTCAAGTGATCACATATTCAAGTTACTCAAAACCACAAATCAAAGATTAAACTGACACCTTACTCAACTAACGGAGATGCTCGTAACCATATTTTAAATTAATTGGGTCCAAATTGACTACTTATCATCGTCTTTTACACGTTATATACTGAAAATGTTTTTATTAACTTTGGGATGATGGGGTCTCACTATATTAGAGAAACAAGTTACGAGTTTTGTCGGTAGACGTGACCACACGCACAATCATTCAGAAATTTTCTTTACCAATATCCAAAGTGTTACTTTCATCGATCTGCTTTAAATTTAATACTTCCTCGATTGGCACATGTTTGATAATAAACGTATTTGCCCGAATTGAATTTATTTTATCTTCGAATTAAATTTTTAATTGAAAAGGAAATCACTATTAATTTTTTTTGTGATTTCTATTTACGTTCTGAAAGGTATTTTAAAGTTTTGATAATTTTTACTGTAAAAGAATTTATTAGCTCAACATATTCGACTATTCGTGATTGGAAATAATTGCCTCACCGGCTATTTGGTATAAATTCCACCAAATATACTGTGTTGGTGATCACTAAAGTGTTTCTCATGCCTATGCTCAACCCAGATATGGACTCCTCTCTCGCAAGGTCTACTTCTCAGCAGCATACAATGGATTGAGATTCTTTCTTTCTTTTTTTCTTTTTTTTTTTATAACACCAAAAAAAAGCTAAGAGATTCTTTCTAATCAGGGTTATCCAAATTGAAATAAGTACTTTTTGATAATTTTGTCTCATGGGGAGCAAAGCCCTTCTTAATCAAGCTAAGTGAAGACCCTTATCCAAGGAATCTCTTTCTTGGCATTTGTATTTGAGATAGCTATCATCTACATCGTCTTAGCCGATTCAGACTCATACATTTGAACCTTGATCCTAAGATACACCTTCCAAGCTTTCCCTTATTACATATGGAGGCAGAAAAACGGCAAAAGCATGGCGAATTACATTCATTTACGTATCGGCTAATAAAACTCATCGACGAACCCATAAGAAACAGGTTCAGTAACATTCCACTGACTGTACTCGTCAGCAGTACCAATCTCACATTTAAAAAAAAAATTGTAGTGCTATACGCTCAAATAAAAATTTGTGCTTTTATTCTTCATATAGTTCTTATAATACTTTACACAGAACTAAAATCAACGAATAAAACTCGTGATGTCCTAACCTTTACCTATGCTCCAGACCAGGCATGCTGAGATGCTCGTCAGAAGAGAGACTAGTCACTTGGCTTCAAACTCACAATGAAACTATGACTAATGTAATTTAGATCTCATAATCTTATCAAATAAAACGTGCATTTCATGTAATAAGAATTTTTTAGATGAATAAATTTAACATTAAATTAAAAATAACTAAACCAAAACATTGTAGTGAGAATTTTTGAATTATATAATAAACGACCAAATAAAATCTTTCAACCAGTTAAACACGTTAGCTTGCTTTTACAAGAAAAATATTTATAAATATCTTAAGCTATCAATAAAACATGTTTTTATTCCATAAATAGCATACAAAAAGAAAAATGATCAAACTTGTATTTATTAGTGGATATGAAAATACAGATACCAGTAAGGTTAAGTAGTTAAAATTTAAGATTTAGATTTTTGGAATGAAGATTTCGGATCTAGAATTTATGATTAATAATATAAAATTAGGTGTTTTTTCTGCACATGCGGACATAATTTTCTTACGAAAAAATTATTAATTTATGTCTTATTAATTTTAAAACCAATATAATAAATTATTATTTATGTTCTTAAAAAGTTTAAATCAAACATCAAATTATTTATGAAATTTATTTCATCAAAATATATATGTTTCTTACTCTATTGAAATTTTAAAAACCCTCGTATATTAGAAAATATCTTTATATAATTGTTTTTGTTTGATTAATACTTGATTATAATTTTTATATCTTTATTTTAAATTTATAATAGAAAATATTATTATAAATAACAATACAATATATATAAGAATTATTTTATTTTAAAATATATTTTATAATCAATTATCTTAAATAACATATAATCTAATATTATTAACATAAAATTAATTTTTAATTAAATAAAAAATTATTAATGGTATCATTAACTTTAACCGTTTTTATTTTTAACATGAGAGCTCAACTGCAAAAAAAAAGTATTTTGCAAACAAAAGTATATATTTAGAATAAAAATATTTAAATAAATATTTATTTATACTAAATGCATAAATGAATTTTTGGCTCAATTGTATAAATGACTCCTTAGTAGTATTTTTCTATTGTATACTATTTTGATAATATATTTTTGTGCTCTTTAGAAGAATTACTCAAAAATATAAGTCGATTTGGATATACACATATGAATGACTGCATAATAAATATCCGCTCCAGGTGACCAATTAAATAATTAGTTTTTTTAATCTTTTCTATCAATAGTATGGATAATATAGCTTTGAAAAGTATAGTTAAATAGTGATCTTTTGTGCCATTAAATAGTGATAACATTAACAAAAACCAATAAACTATATATTTTAATGTGTTTTATTTTTTGTACAATTTATAATTTTTATACAGTCTAAATCTGCATGTGCGCATAAAGTTTTGGCACCCAACTTAGGAAAAGAAAATTGCCACGCCAGGTCGATGACTTCAATACGTGGGCTTAAAATTGTCTAAGACAAAATGTTATCACCAATTTATTGCAATATTACGCGTCTGTCGTCTCATTTTTTGTTTTCCTTCCGACTGATTGTGATTTTATTTGAATGTAGGCCTACCAAAATAGTAATTATGTCTATTGCGCATCAAAGCTAACCAACAAATATTGCCATCAAATGTATATAAGCATAATATATTATACAATTTAATATTGACATTCTAGGACCAAAAAAACTTAATTTTGACATATAAAAACTTATTTATTTATGTCGTCTAGAATTTAAATTTAACTGTCTTAGTCATAGTATTTTTTTTTTTAATTCAGCTGATTCTTACTCTGAATTATATCCATAAAAATAAATAACTAAAAACATTTAACAACAAAAACACGTAAAATGTTGAATGGATGTAACTTTTATATCAGTTTTAGCCAATTTAAATTTAGAACTTGCTGTTTATCCTAAAGTCAATAACTAGAAATGCAATCCGCTGGCTTGGAGCGGATGGATCTTAATCAAGCCAACCTTTGTAGTTTCTAGCTAATCTTTTGTAAAGAAAATATATCCCTCTTTAAAAACTTCTTAACAGTTCCCCAAAATAGGAAAAAAAAACAATATGACAATTTTAAGTTTTTAACCGTACCAATTGAGATACAAATTTAAACTGTAATACTTAAATACATCTAGCCAACTAGTACCATATCCAAGTAATATAGACAATGTATATTTCTCCAGGTGCATGAAATCTCTATTTATTAGAATTTATTAGAATTTATTATTTGTCTAAAATGATTTGTCGGTTAGAGTTCAGACCCACTGATCACATGCATGCACTGACAAAACTCTCACCTTAAGAAGCTTGACTGATGTCACACACCACTGAATTACAATGTCACATACGATCGATCGTCCTTTCTTTACAACATTCGAATCTTTTAGAAGATTTAGTACTATTTAGCCAGTGCCGGCTTAGGCAGGAGACAAACGGTGCGACCTCCGGGATCCATTCTGTTGTCTTTCAATTTTTAATAAATAAATATCTGATTTTTTTTTACAAAATATATTTATATTGAAAAAAGTAAAGGGGTCGAAATTTTTTTATATGAAAGTATTTTTATTTCTGTTACAGTTTTATTTAAAAAAAATACTTTTGGTGTTTTGAAAAAAAAAACAATATCTATCATATTGTTTAAAAAAATATTAGTTTGGAGACTTAATTTTTTTTTGCTTTAGAGTCCGTGATACTATTGAGCCGTCCTGTATTTAGCACCAAAATGTTTTAATTACTGAACAACCATGTTTATGTATCGACTTGATGGTAATAAAATAATCAAAATGAAACAACTGAAATTGGATAATCTCATTTTTCAACTGGAACCATGTTTATGTATCGACGTAATCAAAGTGAATGAAATGAAATCTTTAAACGATACATATCTTAAACTTAGTGTAGAAACATTTATTATGAAACCAGTTACAAAAAAAACATTTATTATGAAACTAAAGAAAGAAATTTAGAATCGCCATATAAAAGTAATCTTTCTCTTTTTTTTTTTTAAGTATAAGAAAAAAACATTGCACATCTTTTGTTTGTTTTTCCTCTAAACAGCTGTAACCATTTTTGTCCAATGGAATATCTACAGTTTCATAAAAAGTCACAACCGTTCTTCATCACTTCTGCTACCAATACAATGTAGCTCAGGTTTTCAACAACAAATCAAGAAAAATGAGTAATAACACCCAGACATACAATAAAACAAAAAATAATAAACAGGTTGCAGTGCAACGTGGACAGAAAAATGTAGTTAAATTCTCAATATATTTCCTGGATAATATATTATTTATTGAGCTCTATATTGTCCGTCTCAAACACTCTTTTTCACTGAAAATTTGTATTCATGATTGATTACGGATGATACGCAACATAAAATACAGTGATGAAATACGTAAATCGGCAGATTCTAAACCTCCGGAGATAAAATTTCAAAAACACGAGGAGACCACACTGAAACCTGGATCATTTATGAAATTTAACTGCTATTAAAAATCGTTTCTCCGTATAATTTCTTTCTCACTTTTAAAATAATCAGTACTTGTATACTACTAGTATAAAATAAAAAAGGAAATATAACCTACGATGTTACAGTATCACAATCATATCTATTGATTTCTCATACTCATTTATGTCACATATTGAATGACCTTTACGATAGATTCCAACTCATTTTGACATATATTTTCTTTGATCCATCTCTCGAATTAATGTTCACCTCTCCTTTATCTTTTCCGTCGGTTCTAAAATCACTTTTATGTTCTTATATTTCACAAAATTAACATTAAAATGAAACAAAAGTAATTAGAGTATAGTGAAGAACAAGAAGCAGTTGCATGGACCCGGATTGATTCATTACAGCTAAAACTTTGTCCGAATCCTTCTTTTCTATTTATACCAAACTTTCTTCTTCCTCAATTTCATCACACCAAACCCTCTTACTTCTCCACATTGACAGAAAATACCCATCTGCTTCTCTTTACTTCCTTTTTTTCCTTCTCCCTTTGCGTGTTGTAATTATTTTGCTTCATCATGGGAGTTTTAGTAATCTCGGCTCTCCTGCTTCATGTCCTATCGTTTTCTGTTTGCGTTCAAGGCTTCTACCGTCGTGGCGGCCACCATCCCGGCGGCCACATGGGACCTTGGATCAATGCTCATGCCACTTTCTACGGTGGCGGTGATGCTTCCGGCACTATGGGTATACCTTATTGATCTCCAATAAAAACTCTTACATCTCTTTTTTAGTTGCATCATTCTAACTTAAGTGACGAAAGGGTAGCTTAGACGTTAAACTTCACCGTTGGCTCATGTTTTCAGAGATTGCTATTTCTCTCGTAACATGCAAACAATTTTTTAAACGATGCTATGTTATACAAACAGAGCATGAAGAAATGGACTCTTTGGCGTTATGTGCCTAAAACATTTACTTTTCATATGTTGGAATTTGTTTATCTTGTAAGCTCATTTTTGTAACAAGTCCATTTTCAAATTTTCAAGTTATTTTCTACAAAACATAAACGCAAATTTTACCAAAAAAAAAAAGAAAACCATAAAGCAAAAGCCCGATGAAAAAAAACGAAAGAAAAACTTAGATGTTTGTGGACTTTACGTTTGCTTGCTTTTACAATTAATAAGATAGTATTATCTAAAAAGTAAATATTCTGAGTTTATATGAAAAACCTTAACGTACTTATAAAGGAAAAGACAAAATAACCGAAACCTAGTTTTTGCTGATGGATTATAAACATTTGCCTCATGAACATAATTAGGTGGAGCATGCGGGTACGGGAATCTATACGGCCAAGGTTATGGAACAGAGACTGCGGCGCTGAGCACGGCGTTATTCGATAACGGACTTAGCTGTGGTGCCTGCTTTGAGCTGAAATGTGTCAACGACCCTCAGTGGTGCATACAAGGCCGGTCCATTGTGGTCACCGCCACAAACTTTTGTCCTCCTGGTGGCGCCTGCGATCCTCCTAACCACCATTTCGATCTTTCTCAGCCCATCTACGAGCACATCGCTCTTTACAAGTCCGGTATCATTCCGGTTATGTACAGAAGGTAGTAATTTATTAACCCGGTTTGCCCCCTCCCAATATGGGGTTACTTAAATGTCATGAAATCTGCATAGTACTGTAGCTTGTGAATATCCAACGTTAAAATATCAAACACAGTTTGTAAATATCAAACTCATACATTCATTATAAACTACACCACTTAATGGAATTTAGACCCACAAATACACGCATTTACTACTTTTGGACCAATTGATAAATGTAGTAGAATTATTAATAGACCGAAAACTGTATAGTGATAACAATGAAATGGACACCAAACCTGTGGTACCTTTTTGAGAGATACTAAACTTTCGCAATAGTACGTAGTGATTTAAATAATTGTTTTTTTTGGGTGAATATATAGGGTAAGGTGCAGGAGAAGCGGTGGGATAAGGTTCACGATCAACGGTCACTCATACTTTAACTTGGTGCTGGTCACAAACGTCGGTGGAGCCGGGGACGTACACTCTGTGTCAATGAAAGGGTCAAGGTCAAAATGGCAATTAATGTCAAGAAACTGGGGGCAAAATTGGCAAAGCAACTCTTATCTCAATGGTCAAAGTCTGTCTTTTGTTGTCACCACAAGTGATCGCCGAAGTGTCGTGTCGTTCAATGTTGCTCCTTCCGGTTGGTCCTTTGGCCAGACCTACACCGGAGGGCAGTTTCGGTACTAACTTATATAATTATGTGGTTTATATTATAGACCGTTTTGGTTTGCTTCGGTTTTTGTAATTGCATATTTTGTAGTTTTCAGTTCCAAGTTGGGGACCTTTTTTGGGGGTAACCAATTAATATTCGAACTGATAAAGATATGTAGCGAAATGTGTGTGAAGTGTGAACGAGAGAAGAAAGAGATAATTCTCGTTTTATATGAAAAGGAAAGTAATATTAAATAATATAAAAAGTGATATTAAGATGTATACTTTTTTTTACAAAAAAAAAGATGTATATTTTTCAATTTTAAAATATATTTTTCTGTTAGAATGTTATTTCGAGATAACAAAAATATTATTTTAGATTTTCAATGCAACTTACACAAATTTTAAGTTTAGTATTAACTACAAAATGCATAAATTTTATAAATAATTTTAGTTATCTCAAACACAAATGGTTAAACAAATATATTTATTAAGAATATAATAATTTTTATTCATTTTTTAATTTGTGTGAAAAAATAAAAATAATACTCTTTATAAAACGAAAAGTATTCTTGGCTTTTAAGTTCTTTGCTCGTATTTAATTTTATTAATCATAGGTCTGTTTTGTATTAAATGATCAATAGAAAATGGCAAACAATTTGTTTAAATGAAAAGGTTGTAATATATTACTTTTAAAGTCTCTAAAACTTTAATAACAGAACTTCAGTTTTAAATCTATATATAAATCGCCAACTAATGCCTAATGATTGGTCTATATTACTTTTAATCCATCATAAGCCTGTTAAAAGATGTCACTAGTTGGAACTATTATAGCTTTAAAACGTTGTAAGATGTCCTTGAAAATTTTAGCCGTTCTTAGTAGTACTATGACGAAAATTTCGGGATCGACTCTATATAAAATAGGTCAACATGTGTTCCATTTAGTATTGTCCTTATATACTAGATCTCGCAGGTTCTGTTAGGCTGATCCTATGTATTCAGGCGTCTAAAACAGAACTAAAGATCTTGATATTTTTAATCTTTTATATGAATTTTAGCGCATAATATTAGTGCTTTACGAGTTTGAATATTGGTCACCTTAGTATGCATTATTACCTACACACATACACATGTTATATTTAAATTGTATCTAAAAATGGTTCTGAATATTTTTGGTCGTATACACCTACATTTATACCTATACAAGGAAATGGTATATTTTAGAAAATGGTAAAGCGTGGGGGAGAAGAATATAAGATGACAAATATTCCAACGAGTTTTTTTTTTAAAACATAATGTCAGAGAACTGAAACTGTTCTTAACAGAGCAACCATGAAAGATGTATGCGTGGGGTTTCTATTTCCATTTATACTCTCTCTCCTCACACATGTTCTTCTCTTTCCTCAGGTTTCCATTTTTGGCAATCAAAAAGATTACATACGATAACACAACCATCACCGAATCACAAACATCACATGCCTATATGTATATGTCCCTGTGTTGTATATATGAGACATTGTTCTAGGAGAGAGACCAAGAGAAGAAGAGTTAGATGGATATCTCATTTTTCCAAGCATACCCTTTTGATCTCCCTTGCAGTAGAGCATTTAATGGGGATGGAGAAAACAATGCAGTGGAGTTCTCTAATAAAAGAATGATGGTGAAGGTGAGTGATGAATCAAAGAAGAAGCAGAGATGTTCTAGGGTTTGTAGTAGAGGACATTGGAGAGTTTCTGAGGATTCTCAGCTCACGGAACTTGTTTCTGTTCACGGTCCTCAAAACTGGAACCACATTGCAGAGAAGATGCAAGGAAGAACAGGTAAAAACCAATCTTTCCTCTGCTATTTTTATCAAGAAGTGAATTTAAAATGTTTTTTTTTCTTGCTTCTTTGGGTTGTTGAAGGCAAGAGTTGCAGACTGAGGTGGTTTAACCAATTAGACCCAAGGATCAACAAGAGAGTTTTCAGTGTTGAGGAAGAAGAGAGGCTACTTGCAGCTCACGGAGCATTTGGTAACAAATGGGCTATGATTGCTAAGATTTTCAATGGAAGAACAGACAATGCCTTAAAGAATCATTGGCATGTCCTCATGGCAAGAAAGTTGAGGCAGCGATCAAGTTCTTACACCAGGAGATTCAATGGGTCTGCTCATAAACCTAATGCAGATCACACAAGCTTCGATATCTCTCCGGGTTTGTGTCTTCTTACTCTTATCTAGTAATGAGCTTATGGGAACATACTACTTGAGCTTAAAAAGTTTCTTCACTATAGTTAATATATCACAGAGGAAAAAGCTGACTAGATTGCAAGTTGTAGGTGAGATTCACTTGGTGCCGATGAGTTTTTAAGCTTCATGTTTCTTTGTGCTTTGCAGGTTCTGTAGATGATGAGGAGGTGAATATGGAAAAGAACAGCTGGAAAATTCTAAAAGAGGGAACAACTAACATGAAAGCTCAGTATCCCCAAGAAGAGTATTGTTCTCCACGTATGCCAATGCATGGCCACTACTCAACCTTCTCTGCAGATTCCTTGGCACTGACACTGCATGTCTCCATCCAAGAACCATCATCATCATTGTCGTCATTATCTCTGCCATCATCATCTGCAGAATATACAATGGTGGCCACCAAACCTCCAGCATTTATAGATTTTCTTGGGGTGGGCCACCAAAGCCTCAACATCTAAAGGAAACAAAAAAAAAGAGTGGGAGCTAATCAAGAACTTGGTTACTCCTATCATTGTTATCAGATTCCATGTCTTTATGTAAGCTATTAACATGACAAGCTAAGAAATCATCAAGTGTCTTCTTTTCTATTTCTCCATGTGCTATTTATTAAATTTCTTGACAAAATATTGAAAACCTGATTATTATCACTGTTGTACAATTACTCAAAAGTTTTCAAAATATCATGAAAGACTAATTAATATCAAGAATCATGTCTAAGTCTTTTAACATACACAATCTCATCATAAAAGGATAAGAATCAATAAGCTAAGAGTGTGCTTAGAAGTACAAAAGAATAGATATGGTAAAAGAAAAAAATAATATCATATGATTCAGCAGAAGCTATTCTCCATGAACTTCAGAAATTCATTGAAATCGATTCTTCCGTCTTTGTTTCCATCTAATGATCTGATCATAACCATGCAATTCTCTAGACATGATCCTTCTTTGAACCCTAGTGTTGTCAAAACTCTCTGCAACTCTGTAGTGTCGATAAAACCATCTCTGTTCTCATCGAACACATCAAAAGCTAGCTTCACTTCCTCTAAGCTCGCCTCTTTCTCTTCGAACAAACTCGAAATTTCCTTGGAACTGTACCGTTCTTGAAGCCCATCGCTTTCTGAGTCGGGTGAAAGCCCTAAGCTTCTCATAACAATCTCTGCGTCTTCTCTACAGAGTTCATCTTCTTCTTCTTCTTCTCGTTCTTCTATGTGTTTGATCAAACTCTCTTCAACACGTTGGTGGTGTTGAAGAAGAGGAAAGAATGTGGATAAAAAGATGCGAGCAGAAGAAACCCATCTGCAAAACCCGATGAGGAACAAGTTGAAGAGAGCAAAGAAAGTGATAGAAGACGATTGTTTGCACTCAGACAAGAAACTCTTCTCCATGAATGTGTATCAATGAACTAAACGTGTCAGAGGAGACGTTGAAGATATAGAATTTGTCTGCATAGAGGAAATATATATATATAGAGATTATAGTGTTTTTTTTTAGTGTTTTCTAAAAAGGCAAAAGAGAGGAAGGTGGTAGTGCAGGTAGATACAAAAACAAAGACCGTGTTTGAAAAGATATAAAATGGAAAATAGGAAGTTTCTTTCCAACTATTGTAACATTGTTGAAATTGTTAAGGCTCCGACCGGTGAACTTTTCGAAAACACGAGGAATGAATAGGAAAGGAACGTATAGGAATAAAATTGCAGGAATGAAAATGAATGTTCGTTCCTTATCAAATTTAACGAGGAATGCTTTTGTTCTATATTTCTCTACAAAAAAAGGAATGAGAAGGAACAAGAAGGAAAAACTATTCTTTATGAATGGTGATTTTTTTTGGAAATGATAAGGAATTCAGTGTTCCTTTTTGTTCTTTTGTCACCGTTCAAAGCCTAAGAGTTTTTGGTCTTATTTGAAGGAAAGTCTGGTCGGCTAGACTTTTTATTATAAAACAGTTAAATTTTTCTTCGTTTTGTTACTAAAGAAAAAGGAAATATACAACTACTAACTTAATTCATGGTCAAGGTCTCCCATCAGTTTCCACACGTCAGTGTATCTCGAAGTGATTCACACTATTTGTAGAGAATTCAATAGATATTGAGAAATACATCAACATTTTCATCAGTAGTTTCCTGACCTGTGTAATATGAGGTTCCGAATTATCGCATGACCAAAAAACTGCTACATATATGTAGTGTAGTGTGACATACATTGTTTGATCAAAAAACAAAAGACATACGTTGTTTTAGATATACTATGTTTAGCAGTAGGTTGGTTTGATAGTTTTTTTCTTAAAATTTTTGTAGTACTTGATCATTATATATATAATGTGTTATTCTTGAGTTATTTCTTTAGTAAAATTGATAACTCAATTGTTAACCCAACATGAAACAATTTTTTTCATGTATTAGAAATTGAGTTAATATTTTTTTGGTGTTCCACTAGTTCCTACTGTTACCTTTTTCTTTTTAACAATTTTAACTTTTAATGTATCCATGTCCCACGTTTAGGTTTCTTAGTTAATGAAACATTTTCAAAAAATATAGCTGTTTAGTAGTTAGTCAAAACGTTTATGAACTATCGTTTCCTATTTGAATTATTTTAAAATATTATTCCAGTAATTTTAATGCTAATTCTATTTGGTAGCTAAAATTTTACATACATAAAGTTGTATGTAAATATATAGGTATCCTTTTTAGACTATATACATAAGTATATTTATTTATTTAATTTAATTTTAAATTAATTTATTTTAATTTTAATATATTATTTTAACCTAATTATTAAATTTATATTAAATTTTATTATGATTGATATGCATGTTTTTTTTAAAAAAAATACTATAATTTAAACATCAAAATAGTTACCAGCGAATATACTACGTAATTTTACAGTTTCTATCGCATAGTTTTTACCGAAAGTTACATCAAATTATAAATATTACTATAATTCAATTTTAAAATATATTAATAATGTCTCACTGCATGTCTTTTAAGTATTTATTACAAAAAAATATATAATGCGTAGGGAGTGAAGATGAGTGGCTCTGACGCTCCGTCTCATAACGTCTTCGTTTATGGCAGACTCCTACAACATTCGTTAACAATTTTATGTTCAAATTGGATATATGGTAAAATTAAGACGTTATGAGAAGGAGCGGCATTCCATCATGAGCATATATAAGTAGGAGTCTGATCCAACCCCCTTAATTTTACCATATATCCAATTTGAACATAAAATTGTTAATCAACTCCTACCTATATCATGACGCAAGATTACTGGCTCTTACATTATTCCGTTTCTTTTCTTTACCGATTTGAAAAGCCATGTTATATTTTCAGATAAAGCTCGTTCCAACGAATGAACACGTTTTAAACATTACGATTGATACTTGATGAGTTTTTATATCCTGAAATTCTGTGTGATGTGACAAGAGATTCACTGTAGAGCCATTTTCAAAGGAAAAAAACTGAGGATTGGGGGAGTATTTTCGTTCCAAAAATGCATAAGTATTGCAGAGATCATATCTTTACTCTATATTTTCTGTGCATTCGTGAAAATATCTATGAGAAATCGGCCAAAAAAACACTGAACTTTACGTGAATTGCCAAAAGAAACCTGTACTCGAACCAGACCAATAAAACTCTGATCTTTTGTTGACTTTTTTAGTCAATTCACAAACTTACGGTTGACTAACCAAATTAACACACCGTTAACGGACAGTTAAGACAGTGTTAACTCACCGTTAATTACTGCCGTTTAGTGAAACTACGTCGTTTCATTCAGTTGTTTTGTTAAACGAGAAATCGGCCAAAAAAACACTGAACTTTTCGGGAATTGCCAAAAGAAACCTGGACATATGGGCTAGCCAATAAAATCCCGAACTTTTGTTGACTTTTCGGGTTTATTAAGAAACTTACGATTGACTGACCAGATAAACACACCGTTAACCGAGTTAACTGTTAATTAAGCGGACGTTAATTTTGGGTGTTAAAGTATACGACGTCGTTTCATCACTTTGTCTGATTAAAGACAAACGACGTCGTTTATATAGCTGTGTTATTAAAAATATGTGTTTCCTACGGCTCGAACTCGTGTACTCGGGTTTAATGGTAGGGGTTTTTGCCACTGAGCTAGTGGACTTTGCAATGGATATACGAACACAATTTCTTTTATTCTTCGAATCCGAGTTAAAGACAAATTAATGAAACGACGCGTTTTACATTAACTTTTTAATTAAAAAGATGGGGTTCCATCGACTCGAACTCGTGCACTCGGGTTTAATGGTAGGGGTTTTTGCCACTGAGCTAGTGGACTTTGCAATGGATATACGAACACAGTTTCTTTTATTCTCTTTGAATCCGAGTTAAATGAATAAAAAAGAAACGACAGCGTTTTCTCCTCCGATTGGTATAAACCCTAAATGGGCGAAATCATAAATCCAGAAGAACCTATGTAACCTTAGATCTTTTCCACATTTCCTCCAGTTCTCGTAGATATGGCGACAACACTGTCTATGCTCAGCTTCTGGAAGGAGGGTATGAACTGCTTTCACTAATCCTTACAAGATCAGAAAAAAAAAATCAGAAACAAGAATCAAACATTCATTGAGTATCATGAAAGCAAAGTGTTTACCTTTTGTTTGTCAGACATTATAACAAAGCCGTTCCCATTTTCCAATCCCAAATCCAAGGCCAAACGCTTCACAAACCAATCCTAGTTTGCATCATTCTCTATCTCCACTACAGCCCAAGCAATAGGGACAATCCTATTGTCTCCATCTCTTCCAACCGCAGCCAACAACTGTCCCTTGATGTCCCATTTCAAAAAGGCTCCATCTAAGCCAATAACAGGCCTACAAGTCTTCTTCCATGCTTCCTTTTGTGCTTGGAAACACATGTAGAGTCTGTAGAACCGCTGCTTGGTTCCAACCGTGGCTCCTGGTATGGTTTCAATTTCCATGGTTGATCCAGGATTGCTCCTCAATATCTCTGCTTGGTAATCCCAGATTTTATCAAAATGCTCCTCATGGGTAATCCTTAGGGTTACGTTCAAACACGGGTTTCATTTTGTTTGATTGCAATCAAACACATCTTTTGATCAATAAAAATAAACATGTGTGATAACCTTCCGAAAAGTCCACTAGCTCAGTGGCAATACCCCCTTACGACCACGAGTGCACGGGTTCGAGTCCAGGCAACAACAATTTTAATTAAGCAAAACGACGTCGTCTTGAGATTTTGTGTTTAACAAAACAACTGAATGAAACGACGTAGTTTCACTAAACCGCAGTAATTAACGGTGAGTTAACACTGTCTTAACTGTCCGTTAACGGTGTGTTAATTTGGTTAGTCAACCGTAAGTTTGTGAATTAACTAAAAAAGTCAACAAAAGATCAGGGTTTTATTGGTCTGGTTCGAGTACAAGTTTCTATTGGCAATTCCCGCAAAGTTCAGTGTTTTTTTGGCCGATTTCTCATTTTTAATAACACAGCTATATAAACGACGTCGTTTGTCTTTAATCAGACAAAGTGATGAAACGACGTCGTATACTTTAACACCCAAAATTAACGTCCGCTTAATTAACAGTTAACTCGGTTAACGGTATGTTTATCTGGTCAGTCAATCGTAAGTTTCTTAATAAACCCGAAAAGTCAACAAAAGTTCAGGATTTTATTGGCTAGCCCATATGTCCAGGTTTCTTTTGGCAATTCCTGAAAAGTTCAGTGTTTTTTTGGCCGATTTCTCAAATATCTATCACAAAAGAATGGTATTTAAAGTTATGCCTCCGATTAATATGATTCGTGATGAATTATTTGACCCACAAAAGATTTTGTAGTCCAACTCTTGGGTGATAGAGTCATTGATATTTGTTCTTTAAAAGGTGCCACATGATCCCCATTAAAATTTGTACTACTCTCATTATCTTTTTTCATCATTTACCCTCCCCCTGGCCCCTCCAACCTGAATAATCAAATAATTGTTTGGTTACCATGTCAAAACATAGATATTATAAATGAATCTTAACACTACGAACAAAGAATCGTTTTTAAAGTTAAAGATAGAAAATTAAGAAAAAATGTAACTGGAGCTGTCGCCATCTTTCCAGCTCTCAACATTTTGTCTGGAATGTGATGAAAAACTTTCAATGCTTGAATATGGATGTCATAGTTCAGATCAGTGATACTAATTCAAAACATAGAAAAAACATTGCTGACAAAGATCTAATCGTCCTTGATTAAATAAAGGCATCAATTCACTATTTCGTAGTTATATCTAACCAAAACTTAGAAACTATTTATAGTTAAACTTTTAAAAAATTAATACTTACTTGATTAATTAATAACATGTTAAAATGTTAAATTTAATTAGAAGTTTCGAATTGATCTGTATAAAAATTAATAAATTAGAATGAGATGATATTTTAAAGCTCTTATATAGATATATAATTCCAATAATGATTATATAAATTTATACATATATAACTGAAAATACTAAAATATGACTCAGTGTTTTTGTTTTATGTGAATTATCTAAGCTCGATTTATTCTTATCTGATGAGAATTATGTGTAGCTTTAATTTTTTTGAAACATTTCTAAATTATGGTATCTATATTATTGTTTAAGAAGTTTTTTTTACTGATTTTTTACGTTCACCACAATTTTATGATGAATCATTAGTTTTAATAAATAATATTATAGATTCCATTGATTTGTAAGTTCTTGCTTTTTTATGACCACATAGTTAAGCAAAGAAAAAAAAGAACTTTCGTTGTTATGGACCAACCATGCAATTCATGATTCTTTGCCCAAGAAAATAAAAGAGGATACTCGTTTCTATGTTCCGTCTTTATCATCTTCTATCCAACATTTAAATTTAAACTAAACATTTTCTGATAATTAAAATGCATAAGTTGGTCAACTTGTGAGCTGTAATAGCATTAATTGATTACGTATTAGCCAGGTTTGATTTATATTTTCCCGGAAAGAAAGATAATATATTTTGTTGGATTTCTTCAAAAGATTATTGAAAAAATACTATTTTTAACTTTATACTATCTGCTAAAATTTTTGATAATTAGGAGAATTCGGGGGTTTTGACTAAGACCACCACTTATTGTTACGTTGATGCCATGGATTGACGTGTGTGGAGTTTTCAAGTACGTGTCAGTCTTAATTATTTGCGTGTTGAACTATGATTACGTAGTTTATTAGTAAAAAGTATTTTTTGAAAAAAGAAGGAAAACCATATTTTATTGTCATACAAATCACTCACATATCACGCCAAAGAAAAAAAACCTTTGGTCGTGTCTGGTGGATTAGTGACATGAAGCGCACAGAAAGTTAAAGCCTGCAACACGGTTTCAGGAGTTAAGTGTAAATATGGCTGGTCTCTTGAACGATATTAATTAGTCGAATAACAATAAACCTAGTGGAAATCAATTACCTGTAATAAGACGTGAATATGTGTCGCTGTAAATGTAATGCGTGTTGTAACAATAAATGCCCTAATCAGCTATGTTAATCGCTTATTCCGTAGGCCAAATCCGAATATAGACGAATTTGATATTCGAAAATGGGTTAACAACCAAAGCCTTTTTGAAATGAAAAAAATGATAATGGTCCGTAGATAGAAACACAATTGGTATGTGGAGCAATGGTAAATTTCAATTGTATAAACGTATAAAACTATAAAAGTGAATTATTTTGCAATTATTTTATTGGTTCCTTGTATTTGTATGGTGAAATTCTGGTTTAATTTAATACTTCCTCCTTTTCCACTTTTTTTTTGTCGTTCCCCCTTTTCCACTTTTTTTTTCTTTCATCGAGAGTTTATTAAATGGACAGAACCCAAAGGACAAAGCCGAAAAACACGTTACAAAGAGGACAGAGAGCTCAACACAAAGAGCAAACGAAAAGACTATAGTGGGCCGCAACCCAAACCCCAAACCCGTAAGCGCCATATCGCACCACGCGTATTTCGTGGTCGAGACACATGTTAAGATCCTCACCAGCGAGGAATACGTGTCACAAAGCCGCCACCTGTTATCGAAACCTCCACTCGAGGGCACGTGTCATAAGATCAGATCGCCGCCGCTCTTCACCGACATGCAAGACGCTACCGACACACTAAACGACATCCACCGGAAGCATACCGGAAAACAAGATGCCGAGATCGGACACCACGCATCGGATGGTGAAGAAGATCTTCCACCATAGTCGGAGAAAGGCGCGACCCAACACCGTCCTCAAGCCCACCAAACCCACCGTCGATCCACGCTTTGAAGAAACAAATCAATCATCTACAATCAATCCAAGAACAACCAACATGGAGTCTCAAATCAAGAGTCGATTGAGCGAAGAAGAACAAAAGCGAAGATCGCAGACCGAGAAGCCGGAGAAACAACGGTGCTTTTAGAGCCACTGATTCCCGGAATCGTAAGCCGACGAAACCGATGCTATCGGAGCCACCGGTTCTCGGAAACTAAGCCGGCGACGTCGGTGTATAGGAATCACCGCCTCCCATAATTGAACCTGATAGACTCGAACTGGAACCGGAACCATAAGAAACTCCGGCCGAGGTTTCATCTCCTCCTTCCTCTGTGTCAGATCGTAGAGAGAGAACATAGCTGAAGGAGAGAGTTTATATAATCAAAGTTTCCTCCTTTTCCACTTTAAATAGTATTTTCAGAATTTGTTTTTGTTTTATTTTAAATAATGTTTTCGAGTTTTTATGTAAGAAAAAATGTAATTTGACGTTTAAAACCATTTATATTCTGCAGTATAATTTTTATTAGTTGGATTAGCTGTAGTTATTGTTGTTTTTAGGCAAATGAAATAGACTAAGTAAAAATTAGTAATTTTTTGATCTGTGTGTAAATATCTTAAAAATTAATTATTTGAAATAGAAGAGGGGATAATTGATAAAGTTGTTTTAAAAAGTCAAAACAAGAAGTGTCAAAATGCATGAGAAAGTTTATAACAGTCTAGGTTGAAGACATTTACTAGTCTATATATTCCCCACCCCTGCTATGGGTCCAAGTTTGCCATTAACCATAGTTAAATCATCAATCCTGAAACCCTGTCTTTTGAATATTATTTTAAAATATATGTAATACTATTATTCCTATTTAATTATCTATTAGTTTTCATTTATCCTATTAATTATTTTATTCTGTCTTTGTTTTTTGTCGATTATTTTATTTTATTCTGTCTTAGCAAGCATTCATCGCCAGATTCACAGATATCTTATAAGACATCTTCCCCATCCTCCAAAAGTTTTATTTTAAACATATTAAATGATCTCCAAAAGCTGATTAGCTCTCTTTATCTAGAGTTTCTTTTATCTATCTTCTCCCTTTCTGAATATCATTTTCTGTTAGAGCATAACCTAAACCCTTTGCTAACAAGATTATCTTGAAAATATTAAAAAGCCATAGATGCTTTTGAGTTTTAAGCAATGGATATGACTCTTAAATCTCCTGAACCCGAACCCGAAAATCCAACCCGTATTCAACCAGCCAAACCAATCTCCTTCGGCAACGGAATTACCAAACGCCACCACCACCACCACCACCCAATCGCCGTCACCTACAAAGAATGCCTCAAGAACCACGCGGCAGCGATTGGCGGTCACGCACTCGACGGTTGCGGGGAGTTCATGCCGTCTCCTTCTTCCACACCTTCCGATCCAACTTCCCTCAAGTGCGCCGCCTGCGGTTGCCACCGTAACTTCCACCGCCGTGACCCTGAAGATTCCTCTCTCACCTCAGCCGTGCCTCCACCGTCTCTTCCTCCATCTTCCACACTCGAGTACCAGCCTCACCACCGTCACCACCCACCTCCACCGGCTCCTCATCTCCGTCGCAGCCCTACTTCCTCTTCTCCGCCGCCTATATCCTCCTCTTACATGCTACTCGCTCTCTCCGGCACCAATAAACCCGGCGGAAACAGCTTACCGTTCTCAGATCTCAACTTCGCCGCCAACAACCTCTCCACTCACCACCTTACCCCAGGCTCTCGCAAGCGGTTCAGGACGAAGTTCAGCCAAGCTCAGAAAGAGAAGATGCACGAGTTCGCCGACCGTATCGGGTGGAAGTTTCAGAAGCGCGACGAGGACGACGTGCGCGACTTCTGCCGTGAGGTTGGAGTCGATAAAGGAGTACTCAAGGTGTGGATGCACAATAACAAAAACACCTTCAACAACCGCCGCGACCAGCCAGTCGCTGGCGGAACCACCGTACATTGCGTTGACAACGACGTAGCAGTTAACAACGCCAAGGATGATGGCGTTCACGGTGGAAACGGTTTAGAGCACAACCTACACGGCGATGGAGCTGACGGCGGAAACGCTAATGGCTCGTCTTCTTCTTCGGGAAAGAGCAATAATGAAGCTTAAGCTTTGTTTAGCTTAGATCATAGAGAGTAAGCACTGCTATTATCGTCTTAATACAATTTATTATATCGATAAAACTCTTTTAGCTCTTTTTTGCTTTTGTTTTTACTACTCATTATTTTGTTTTCCGATTTTAATTTGATCCTCATTACCACGAAGTTGTCTCAGTGAGTTAATAATATAACACGTTGAGTAGCTCAGAAAATATTTCCATAAGAGGAAGGTTTATCTCAACTAATCACCCGAATTAGTAACTCAACTATAAGTCGATTTTTGGTAAATCACATGAACCCTAAATTAGTGCTTGATCAGATAAAGTAAGTGCAAGTTTCCCAGAAATTAATAAATTAGTGCAATTTAATAGTTTTATTTAATAAATAATATTATTGTTTGGCTTTTTATCTTGAAAGTACTTTTGTCGATTAATTTAATATGCGATCGAACTAAGATCTAGGTGTCCTTTTCGTAGATCTCTCTTTATTCTTCGAGAAAAAAGACAGTTTCTTTTAAAAAATCTGTTAAATATTAATTATTATGTTATATTAGTATCCAATGATTAGTCGTGTTTTGTTTATTGGAACCCAAGATTCATTGGATAATCTAGATTAATTTCCTCATTAATCCATTTTTCCTTTCATCCTTACATTCCCGGTAGGTACCTGTTTTGATATACTTCATTCCTGAGAAAACATTTGTTTCAAAAAAATACATATTTTATATTTTTAATGTAATTTTTGTCAACTAATAATGAGAAATTGTGAAGTTCAAGAACATTAATTGCATTTTTTAAAATTTTATTGATTTAAAAATATAGAAAATATAAAATTACAAAAAAATTATGCATTTATAGTTAACTTTTAACATGTTTTATTAAAAAGTGTGAAAATTCTAAAACATAATTTTTTTAGGAACGGAGGAAGTATATTATTCTCAAGATTTCCTAATTCTTCAAGTACAAACAAACAAGCATAAATTTATAATTTGGGAACTAACTAATGTTATTGAAGTGCTAGTAGGTAGGGTTTATAAGAGCACCATTAACCCGCTTAATTTTTTTTTTCTCTGATTTAAAAAAAAAAATTAAAAGCGAACCAATCACGGACCGCCACGTGTCAGTGGGGCCCGCAAAACATGGCTAACACCAGCGCTTAATTCGGCAGAAAAAGTACATGTGCTTAATTTTTGTGTGGGTCTCATCCACTATTATATTGATCTTTTGCTAAACTTTTCCGTCTAAGCACTCCCATTAATACTGCTCTAAGGGGTCGTTCAAAAAAAGGTAGGGTTTAAGGGGTAGAACTAATCATTAACTTTACAAATAATTTAAATAGCTTTCCATTAGAGAAAAGAATAGATGCAGCAGGGAAATTAAATGGAAACTCTGCGAAGCATACCGCGAAGAAGAACTATTTTGGAAGCAAAAAAGTCGAGCTGTGTGGCTCAGGGAAGGTGATAGGAACACGAAGTTCTTCCATGCCAAGACAAAACAACGCCGAGCTCGAAATCACATTACTAAGCTCTTGGACTCCATGGGGAACTGGGTGGAAACTGAGGATGGTCTAGAGAAGCTAGCGACAGACTATTTCAGTACCCTGTTCACAGCTTCTATACCAGGTGATAGAGAAGAAGCCTTCCTGTATATTACCGCGTCTGTTACACAAGAAATGAATGAATCGCTCACAAAGACACCTTCGGAGAATGAGATTAAAGAAGCTGTGTTCGCCATCAATCCAGAAAAAGCTCCGGGACCGGATGGGATGACCAGTCTCTTCTATCAACGGTTCTGTAAGACGATTGGAAAGGATATAGTCAGCACGGTGCAACACTTATTTGTTACGGGAGAGATGGATGAGAGACTCAATCAGACAAATATATGTCTAATCCCCAAGACGGAGCGACCGAAATCGATGGCGGAATTTCGACCAATCAGCTTATGTAACGTCAGCTACAAGATAATCTCGAAGGTGTTAGCTTCACGGCTAAAGAGAATGATGCCGAAATTAATCTATGAAACACAATCAGCCTTCGTGGCTCGACGACTCATCACAGACAACATTCTGGTGGCACAAGAAATGTTCCATGCTCTACGGACGAATCCGAGTTGCCAAAGCAAATATGTAGCGATAAAAACCGATATGAGCAAGGCATATGACCGAGTGGAATGGAGCTTTCTTGATTCCCTTATGGAGAAAATGGGTTTCGCGAGCCACTGGATTCATCTAATCATGCAGTGTGTTACATCAGTATCATACCAAGTCCTCCTAAATGGAGAAGCTAAAGGAAAAATAATACCATCTCGCGGACTGCGACAGGGCGACCCCTTATCGCCATTTTTATTTATCCTCTGCACAGAGGTATTGATCTCTCAGATTAAGCATGTTGAACACGACAAAAAGCTTACTGGCATGAAAATTGCTAGAGCATGCCCACCGGTCTCTCACTTATTGTTCGCGGACGATAGCCTCTTCTTTTGTAAGGCGGAGGTTTCTGAGTGCACGGAACTGATGAGAATCATCGACGTCTACGGTAACGCCTCGGGACAACAACTGAATATGTCAAAATCTTCAGTTCTGTTCGGTTCCAAGGTAGTGGCGTCCTCAAAAACTGACCTGAAAAGGTCGCTTCAAATTAACCAAGAAGGCGGTATGGGAATGTATCTCGGCCTTCCTGAAAAAATCTGTGGTTCGAAAAAACAGGTCTTTAGCTTCGTACAAGAACGGATGAATGATCGCACTAACTCATGGTCGGGGAAATTATTATCCAAAGGGGGAAAGGAAGTGCAAATCAAGTCGATAGCCCAAGCGACCCCAACGTACGTCATGTCCTGCTATCTCTTACCTCAAGGTATCACAAAGAAACTGAGTAGTGCTATTTCAAAGTTCTGGTGGAGTACGAAAGCTAATAATAGAGGCTTGCATTTGGTTGCCTGGGATAAGATATGTGTCCCGCTGGAATGCGGTGGATTGGGATTTCGTGACTTTCACGACTTTAATTTGGCCTTACTCGCGAAACAGATGTGGCGGCTCCTCAAATATCCACACTCTCTCCTAGCAAGAGTTCTCAAGGGCAGGTACTACAGGCATTCGAGTCCGATGATGATTAATTCGGCAAGTAACCCATCATATGGGTGGAGAAGCATAATTGCAGCACGCCCTGTCTTACAGCAAGGCCTCAGGAAGAAAATTGGGAATGGACACGCCACAAAAGTATGGGAGGATCCATGGCTTCCAGTAACTCCAGCGAGACCGGCGAGAGCAAAAGATTTACACTGGGATCCTGAACTAAGAGTGCACCATCTGATTGATTTCGCCTCTCAGACATGGAACTTAGAGATGCTAAAAGAGTTTGTAGATGCAGCAGACATCCCAGCGATCATTTCACTAAGGATTAGTAGGACAGGTCGACCTGATTGCTTATGTTGGGATTTCACAAAGTCTGGGCTATACACAGTAAAATCAGGATATGAAGTGGCACATGGGATCATAACGAGGTCTGTGGTTCCTCTCAGTCTCGAACCAAGCACAACAGCACTCAAGAAGGCGATCTGGAAGGTTAAAGTTCCACGGAAACTGAAACACTTTCTATGGCAAGCCACTTCGGGATTCCTTGCGACATCGACCCAACTAAAACAACGCCACTGCACCCAAGACAGCTCGTGTCCCCGCTGTGGAGCTGATGAAGAAACGATCAACCATACTCTGTTCCTCTGCCCTCTTGCGCTACAATGTTGGGCACTATCTACTGTGCCCTCCCCTCCGGGAATCTTTCCGTGTCAATCTCTATATGAGAATATTAACTACCTACTACATAGAGCAAAAGAACGAGGAGTGGACCCAACGAGGCTGGAAGCTTTTCCATGGACAGCTTGGTACATATGGAAGGCACGTAATGAAAAAACCTTCAACGGAAAGGACATAGCACCCGACGACACTGTCCAATTCGCACAAAAGGAAGCTGAGAGCTGGAAGCTAGCCCAAATAATCACAGAGATTACAGAGACTCAAACAGAAGATCGGCCAGTACAAGCCATGACGTTGCAAAATAGTACTATACAAAAGTGGCGATGCCAAGTAGACGCATCGTGGAAAAGCACAACCGAAGCGACGGGACTGGGCTTTGTGCTCCTGAAGGACGACGCACCGACTCTGTTTGGAGTGAAAGGAGATATAAAAACATCATCACCTCTTCACGCAGAAGCAGAAGGTATGTTATGGGCAATGCAAGAGCTGCTAACTGCGGGATGGCGTGAGGTCCACTTGGAGTCAGACTGCGAACAATTGGTAAAACTTGTGCATTTGGAGGAAGAATGGCCGGCTCTGGCTGTGGAACTTGATGAGATTAAAGCCCTCTGCAATGATTTTCGTAGCTGTTCGATTTCTTTTATTCCTAGATCAGAAAATGTCCGTGCGGATCACCTAGCAAAAGGTGCCCGATCACGTGAAATAAACTCAGATTTTGTAAGCGGTCTAGCTCCCAGTTGGTTAGCTATTGAGACTGGCTTAACAGGAGCATGATAGTCTAATATAATTTTTCGATGTCAAAAAAAAAAAAAAAAAAGAATAGATGCAGCAGTGATTATGCGATGGCCAGACAATTTAGATAGTCTTGATTAGCAAATGTCGGTTTACCAAACAAAACAAGCATAAATATGCAATTAGATTAGAAAATTGCTTTATCTCTACATGGGGTTTGTTGATATAATAAATAAAATAAATTACTTGCCATAATTTTACGCATTTCGTGAAGTCACAGATATCTTTTTCATGGTGAGGACAAACTTTTAAACACATGCTGAGGTTTTGGCCCTAACTGCCATATACCATGTGCACAGTGTACCACTTACTAATTTGAAATGTTCCTGAGGTAACTAATGGTTACAAAATCGTACATCTAGTATAACTTCTTTAAATTAATATTTTATAAATTTATGTATACTAAAAATCTATTTTATAGTTTTAAATCGAGTTTTTGGTTCAATTAATATATCGATAAATTAATATCTTTATAAATTAATAAAAAAATATAGTTTTGTTCTAGTTCCAACTTTATTAATCTATAGAGATTTCACTGTATATATTTGGAAAGGTTCGCTAGCTATCTGGATATATATAATAATATAGGTCGACGTAATTTCCCAATGGGATATAATATACTTTGATTGGGAAAGGTCCAATCAGTTATACAAAAAAAAAGATTATGAAGGTCCAAAATGAAGTGATTTTTCTGTGCAGCGATTCTCTATTATTTTTACTTTTTGCAATCACAAACTATTGAGGAAACGCGATTTGCGTTCAACGGTTCTCTATCTTTGAGTTTTAGAAAATCTCATCCTGTAAGATTTAAGACGTACATTCAACATTAGTTTATTATATTCCAGCATTAGTTTATTCTCTACATTTTCCGTTTTATCTAAGTTTACAATGTATTTGGTCATAGGTGTGTAACGATGTTTTATCAGTTTTATGTGGTAAATTGACAAATACATGCCTCTATGGATTTTTAGCACCACTCATAGAATTTTACAATAATAATAATGTTACAAAGAACAATTAAATGATTCTTGTCTTCATATGTTGACCACATGTTGGTAAATAGTAAGTCTTGCAAACATAAGTTTTAAATTTTATATGGCGAAAAAAAAAAGAATGAAGTGGGATAGCATGAATTACTAGTAATATACTTATTCGGAGAAAGCTGAGATTTGGGGAATCAAAGACCAAATTGTGTGTATCTTTTTCCCACTCCTGTGTGTTTTATATAAGATGATTGTTATATGAAAAAAAAATAAACAAAGGAACCTATGAAACACGTGTTACAATTAAAAGACTTATGAACATAATCTAGATAACATCCTCTGGTTGAAAATTAATTATAGGGAGACGTATTTATACAAAATAATATGAGTTTATGTGCTCAAACCACTTGTACCAGCTTTTTTTTTTTTTTGACCAAAAGTACCAGCTTATTGTTGTCTTCTCAAGATGAGTTTCTTTTTAAGAAACTAAACCTTTTAATCCACCATGTGATAATTAAACACGTTTTCTGTTAAGTAAAAAATTAATATTCGTAGTCTTTTTTCTTGGAGAATAAAATAAAAATAAGAAATGACCGGGAGAATAAATTGGAGAACACCTATGAAAACGATCGCAGTGGTTAAAACACCCATTTCATAATTTTATGTTTATATTTTTATAGATGCTGAAGATTCCATAACCATCTGTGAATTGTGTTCTTTTCACTTTTCAGCATCTATAAAAAGATCAGGTTTTATTTATTTTTGCTTGTCATAAAAAGCGATTGTAGTTCTAGTTTGGTTAATTGAGTCTATAGTAATTTTGATAACAAAAAATTCGATTATAGTGGCTATAAAAATTGTTTAATATTCATAAACCTTTCCTAAGACTCTATATAAGATAGCACACTAACAATGAGGTTCCTCAACATGAAAACTTAATTTTGGTTTGAACTCATTGGAAAAAAACTTTCACCACTCAATTTTTTTTATTTAACAAATATATAACTTAAAAAAAAATATTTATGGGATGTCATATCCTACATTTTTCCTCGGTAATAATACATAAAAATAAATCATTCTTATATATACATAATAAAGCAATAATAATCTAATATTTATTTTTAAAATCTAATAAATAAAATAAGTTTTGAATTAAGCAAATTTTTAAAGAGGTTTTAGATAATAAAATATGTTAAAAATACAGAAAAAAAAGAGAAAACAAAAATTTTAAATGAATATCTATTTTTTACGTCAAATGAATATCTAATTTAAGATAGTCAAAAATGTTTGAGAAATCCAAACACACGTGTCATAATATAATTGCACGAACCTTCTTTTTCAATAAATTTAAACAATTAATCAAATACAAAACTATTAATATTATATATGGTAAGAGCTCTGTTCGAAAACTCGGTCCAGGCGGCCGACCACCGTGGCGAAACGACCCTAATCGGAGATTTGATCGGATTTTTCAGAAATTTTCGTTTTTTTGTTTCATTTTGTGTTTCAAAAAGTGTATTATAGTTAAATTTACAAAAGATTTGATAGGAAGAAGCTACGGAATGATTTTAAAATGTATAAACGTGTGAAAAAACTGATACATAAATGGAGGCGTCGATTTACAGAACTAGGTCAATGACGAAGATGACTGGTGAAATACTATTTTGTCCTTCGTTTAAAAGAAAAGAATTAAAAAATATACGTAACAGACGACGTACGTAGTCGAACCCGCGTGCTTTAACAAAAGTGCGCACCACTTACCACATGAGCTAGCGAGAATCATTGTATTTTCGATGCAAAGTTAACTTGATATATATATATAAGCTCGATAAATATTTAGAAACTAGGCCCCGATTAATCCCCGACTAATCTCCGACTTTTTGTTAATTCGCTAGGCCCATGACAACCGCCCGACTAATGCCTAGCGCGATTCCGAACAGGGGGTAAGAGTATGTCTGACCACTAACAATGATCTAAGACGATTACTGAAACAATAGTCTAAGAAACCTCGGTGATGATTGGCGAGTATTTAATTTAAAAATGTTCTAGAAAATTTTTGCAACTAGTTTTTTTAATTATGTTTTAGAAAAAGATTTTAAAAACTGCAAAAAAAACTTTTAGAAAACAAAATATTTAGAACACCTATATATTGGTTCAAAAAATATAAATAAATAATTAAATCTCTTTAAATCTATATCAAACATTCTACAGAAAATAATTAAACAGCTACAAAAAAAAAGGTTTCAGCGTTAATTCTAGATAAAAAAATATAAAATTACAGCTTATTTCACTCAAAACAAGAGTTTAAAGAGATTTTGAGACTTTGGGATTTTACCACAATCCACAAGATAGTACTGTTTTTTACCGTTTATAAAAAAATTACAGTACTGCTTCTTGACGCCTTTTGATGACGGTGATTGAGGGTTTTGTAGTTTCCTTTTACGCTGTTTTCCTTTCCTTTTTTTCTTTTGTTTTTGGAAATATCTATTTCGTCTGATTTTTAGACTTATTCTAAGGTTCACTCCTTATAAATTCACCAACCAATAGATTTCATTATTTCAAAATTGATATCTTTAAAAAAAGAAAACAAAATATTATCAAATTATATTATGCTTTTAAAATTAAAAAGTAAAAAGAAATAAATAAAAAAATAGTAGTAATTAAAAATATATATATTTTTAACGTCGTCAGCAAAACACTAAATCCTAAAACCTAATCCCTAAATCCGAAATCCTTGGATAAACCCTAAACCTTTGGATAAATCCTAAACTCTAAATCAAAATCAATAAACGCTAAAACACTCAAGAGTTTAGGGTTTAGGATTAGGGTTTAGGATTTAGGGTTTAAGGTTCAGTGTTTAGTGTTTTATTTAGAGTTTAGGATTTATCCAAAGGTTTAGGGTTTACCCAAGGGTTTAGGGTTTGAGATTTAGGGTTTAGGGATTAGGATTTAGGGTTTAGTGTTTTGCTGGCGACGTTAAAAATACTTTTTTAAAAATATTTTGTTTCTTTTAAAAAGATATCGAAATTGAAATAATGAAATAATGAAATCCTATTGATTGGTGAACCTCTTAGTTCCCAAGAATAACTATGATTTTAATATGGTGTCTTGTGAAGGAAAAATAACATATATGAATGGGCTTATTCACAATTTTGGGCTTTTAGGTTAAACATTAAGCCGACTCACTCATTTAACATACAAAATAAATTTTGTTCAACTAAAACTTTTAATACACTGATGGTAGCGGGAAAACCATCCACAACAATTCTGTTATTAGACTATTTGTGAGTGATATTTCATTTTAGAACTAATAATGGAGTAATTTAAGGTCTAAATCTAGACGGAGAAGGGTTGCTAAATTTTCAAAATTTCAAGTATTTTGATTTTTTTTTTTCTATTCGTCAGTCAATGGTGGCTCATGCCGTATAATCAACGCCCTTAGCCGCTCTCCGGTTACTTCCGGTGATTTAAAACCTCCTGCTGATCCTTTTCCATTTCCTATACATGATTCTACATGTTCAGTTAGTGAACCCAATCGCTTTTTTGGTTTCCACAAATAGTAAACCAGCATAAACCAAAATAGTCTCTAATATTTGTTTGGTTCACTAGGATTAATTGTTCAGTGATCTCTATGTTCACCTAAACTGGATCGGTTTTTTGAAGAACCAATATATAAGATACGATTTGACCTAATCAATTTTTTTTTTTGGTAAAATGTTAAATTTGGCCTAATCAGTTGCTAAGTTTTTGAAGATCGATAGAAGATAATTGGTTTAGTTTAGGTCGATATATGTACAATCCATAGTAGCTAGCTCGTAATCCTCGGGGTTAATCGAATCGCAAAAGTTCTCTCTTTTATTTAATTATGTTGGGTCCAGACGTCCAGTTGAGTCATGGGGGCCAACTTAATTAAAATCTAATAAACAGCATGAGTAGGATTGAACCAAGGATCGATATGAAAATGGAGTTGCGAATAGTGTAAGATATCATGAATATCAGAACTGGAATGTAAGGTACGTGTTCACGATGGGATACTATGTATTATGATTAATGAGTCGCAAGTGAATGAGTGTGTGAGAACTTAGAAATATAACTAGCTAGATTCATGATAAAGAAATTGGAAATATGATGTGAATATGTGCTGATCTAAACCCGCTTGAAAAAAATTTTTTCATTTAGCTCTATCACATGTGCTGTAAATTGATACAAAATAAAATGTTAAATATTTGTTTCTCAAGTAATATATATATATATATATATAAATACATAATATATTTTCTCATTTTACTATGTCAATTATTTAATATTTATATGAAAATTTAGGGATTTTAAAATCGACATTGGCCTGACCAAGTTCGGCACAATGTTGCTAACAAATATATGCAGTTGGAATTGTTTCTCTCCATACTCAAATACCTAACAATGTACGTTCATGATGATACAGTTCACATGTCATTTCAAATCTATAAACCAGCCAAAGATATCTAAGTTTCTTCGTACGAAAATATCTAACTTCCTCAGTTGTTTATGTTAATTTTGAATTCAATTAACAAACTAAATGTGATACAGAATGTTGTAATTAATTTATAGCAGTAATAACAACACAATCTCTTTGAAGTTATATCAAGGTCGTTTTTTTTCTTCTTTTGGCATTCCTTCGTTATATTTATTGCTTTGTTAATGTACGTACTTAGATTAATTCCCACCTATTTCTGATTTTATAGAAGACAAAAGCTCAGAAGTCACAGGCCATTATTGTGAATGATCATTAGCCTTAACGGTTCTTTAATAAATCAATTAAAAACATCATAGCAAGTTAGCAACCAACAAGGATAAGATTTGTGGGCCTCTTCCTCCCTTTTTTTTCAAAGTTATTTTCTTATCTGTTCTAATCATGTCATATAAAAATTTGAAAGATCTCACTTCTAAAGCAAAAATAAAAGATTAGAATAATAAAATTAATTAAGTTCAAAAAAAAAAATACTATTTTAGAATTATAAACATGTATATATGCAAGGCATATTCGTGAAGGAAGTTGATCTTATCATGCCATAATTAAAAAATAACAGCAAGTATGTAATAGTGCTATAAGAGAACAACAGTTTCAAGCTTAACTCCACAATTCTCATGCGAAAACAAAAACTAAAGGAGTGGTCTCAAAAAATCAAATTAAAATATATCGAAGAATTAATTGAGGGAACCAATAATTGTGTTACTATATTCATATAACTTCACCAGAAGAGAAGAACCTTCCAAATATGTTAAAGGAACATTCAAATCTCATTCTCATCCATTCATAAAAAGATACACATATTTAATTTGTTACCAATCCACTTCACAATACAATTAACAATTGTCTTAAGTGGAAATAGCTTTGGAACGATATATGGTTGGACAAACAAATTAAAATACATAAATATGACCAATACCGAAAAAGATCAAACATGATAAAACATGAAACAACAATAATCTTCACATTTTATTTAAAACCCAATTTTCCAAAACATTCTCAAACTCAGAAGGCATCCAATTACAATAAATCTTTTACCACTTTCAATATATAATAAGTGTACTTTGAAAATTCTTAAAGAGACACAAATCCTTGACATTAAGAAAGCTATAATATTTTCAGTTTCACCCTATGAGAATATATAACACACAAAGACAGGAACAATTTTTTAGCCAGCTCTAGTTTTGCTGGTCTAATTCCCACTCGAGGGAGGTGACTCACAGTCGCAAACAACCTCGGTTTCTCTCCGGTGGAAACTGCGGTGGCAGCCACAGGCGGCGCAAGTTAGCGCTGACACCGTACCTTCCTCTCCGTTGCTTGCCATGAACTCCCGGCAGCCGTCAACGGCGTAGCCTCCAACTGCTGCGGCGTGGTTCTTCTGACACTCGCCGTATCTCACACCTCTCAACATCCGAGAGGAAGCCGTCGAGGAGATTCTAGAAGGCTCCTCCGGCGATGCTCTCCTTAACACCACTTGACGCTTCCTCATAGTTCTTCTTCTTGGCTCTTTTGTGAAATCTTAACTTGTATATGATAATGTATTAGTGTGAGCTATATATTTGAGAAGAAAAAGGAAAAAAAAGTTATATAAAGTTTTTTGTTAATTTTAATTTCTAATTTTCTACGGTGGGAGATGGAAAGAGAGTGAAAGCTCGAGATAATTACAAGAGGCCCTCAGTTGTTAACCCTAACCCTAGATGATATATTTATAGCAATCAACAAACAACCACTTAGAAAATTCTATATGCATGTGTATGTCAGTAATACGTATATGTATTTATAGACGTGTACATGTACATTTCCAAGGAATGTATCATGTATCATCACAGATGAAAAGTGAAAACTTACCTAGCTATTTTACCAGAGATTTGTTTTTAAATGCGTACATCATACATGTATGTACATATATATATTTTGTAATTTAATTTTCTTTTGGCGTCCACAACTATCCATTTATTCACATGTGTTTGTAATATTGTAATAAAGTCTAAATTTTTTTCTTGAATACTCACCAGTTAGAAAAGATTGAGCAAGTTATGCTGAATCAGAATTTGAAACTTCGCTAGGCTTAGAAAAGAGACTTATTTGTCATAAGCCTTTTTTATTTCTCGTTGTATGAACCAAAAAATGTCAATAAGATAGGAGATACATAAAAACGTTCACTTGCAATATAAACCACGAGATCTGGAGCCAGTGAGCCACCACTTTGTGAGTTAGGCACCCGTCTTTATTGACATTATTGTCGTTTTAGATGAATTTCTCCCAAAACTGATGCTATATGCAACTTTCAGAAGAAGATAAAACACTTCTTATATTCCAACCAGCATAGCGCTTAGTAATCATTTTATGGATTTAACTAACTGATTAATAATCATAACCATAAGCAAGCGAATAATATAATATAGAAAAGTGGGTGCTGTGTGGATGCAACTAATGTTCAATTTTGCTAGAAAACCCTAAAATGATGATAAAGCTTTTCTTTAAGACCAAACAAAGTGATTGGTTCTAAAAGGAAGAAAACAGCTAAGCTTGTATTTGTAAGACCACCTCCATCGGTAGGTTGAGATGGAGGTTCTAAAGTAATAAAGAGAAAAAATTAAATAAAAAATGGTGTTATTAAACAGAACCGGTCCTTAATTAGGTGAGTTTAGGATCGGTAAAAACCCTAGACGTGGCAGCAGGGTATTGGTTGGTTCATTTTAGACGAAAGGGAAAAAGTCATGTCTCTCTCTCTTTCGTTCTCCTCTTCGATGTCATCGACTCTTAGCGTTCGATTCTGTCGAAATCTCCAAGGCTTGATGATGTTTGATCTGTTTGTTCGTCGTCGATTCTGTCGAAATCTCTCCTCATCCTCCACCAACGGTCGTCGTCTCTCCGTCGCTTATCACATCGTTCCTCAATGTCTCTCCTTCACCGATCTCCGTCTCTTGCAGCCTCTCTCTCGCCTCCCGACTCTCCTCCCCAGAAACTCGATCGTCGTCACGAACAACTATGTTTCCGGTTTCGCCGTCGACGGCGTTCTCGTCACCGAACCGGATCTTTTCCTCTCTTCTCAAATGTGCCTTTGACAAAATTGTAGTGAGCTCCTCTTATAGCAAGCGTGTTCTTCACTACTTCAGCTCTCACAAATGGGTACGAAAGCAAGTTCCCAAGCGACACATTCACAGCTTCCTGCATCTTTTAGAATCATTCACTCTCTTTGCTTTATTTGAGTTTTTGTGGAAGATTTTGCTTTGTTACCATGGCATGGACTAAAAGCTGGGACAAAGAAACAGAAATATGATGTAATAAGTGAGAAGAAAGTATCAACTCCTATAGAGGTAAAAAAAACAACTCGATAATCATTGGTCTACCTCCATATTTTCTGGTAGGGCTTAGTAAGTTAAATGTTATTGATGTAGGTGCTGTGTAAAAATTGCCCGTCTGAATTTGTTTCATACTTCCACTACCGTCGATCTTTGGTGAGTTATTCAATCAAAATCCCTTGGGTTTATAGTGCCTCTCAATTTCTTGGTTTCACACTTTTTTGCTGTTTGCAGATATCAGAGAACTTGTTTCTTTGGAAGATGTAATGGAGGAGGTCGGGCTTGGTCCTAATGGTGCCCTCATGTACTGCATGGAGTATCCTTTTTGTTGTTACATAGACATAAAATGAGAATTTAACTACCTCCTGTCTTAATTATGTTGCCTTTATATGTTAGAAAATTGCATGGAGAATCCTTAACTCTTAATCCACAGATACCTTGATGATAGCTTACATGATTGGGTGGATGAAGAATTGGATAACTAGCGAGATGATGATTACCTTATATTCGATTGTCCAGGTGCATACATGACCATTACGTTTATATGTCTGATCTTTTTATACGAGTGGTTTCTGTCACCAGTTTGGTTCCCAATTATGTTTTTTTATCTCTAAATTTTTGTAATCATCTTGCTTTTTTTTTCTATATTTCAACGACACTTTCAACCAACATTTGTTGGTCTTGTTGTTGTTTTGTTCTCTCTCTTTTTGTTTTCATTGTTTCTCTTTTCTCTTCTTTCTATGTATGTTTTTTTTTTAAATTGTTCTACTTAAAAAAAAAAATTATTTAAGAACCTCTACGAGGTTCTATCTGAGAAAAAAAAAAATCATTAGCACTATCAAAGGTTTTTAAGTTCTCAAATCACCTTATTAAGTCATAATTTAATCATAAGAGCCCATTAATGGATGGAAGACCTAATATGTACTGTGGTGGCCCCTTAACCCCATGTTTTCTTCTTCTTCTTCATCCATTATGTTCTAATAACACGTACGTATGATTACGAAAACTATTTATACGTGTCGTAAAGAATATGACTTAGTATCGACTTCGAGATAATACTATGCATAGATAAGAACTGTCTGTATTGGATACGTGGTACTGTGACCCACTTTGTTGACTTACGATCAAAAATTTTAAATTTGTATGTAATCTAAATAACAATCAATATGTGTAGATCGCGTGATGAAAATGCATGAACAAAAATAGTGTGTATAAATGTACATTTCGACCTAAAAACGTGGGACTGATAAGATGGGCTACCAAACCTATTTTGTACATTATGAGGACAACGCAATCCTTCACGATCTTTTGCTACTTGCAATTACGTCTTGATTTTTTCAATTACACGTGCATACATTCATTCGTATTTCAGTTGACATCAAATGCTCCAATTCATATGTTCCATCAATCTCGGATAATCATGCAGGAGATTTTTGAAATTTTCCCCATTCGAAATTAGATATAAGAATGCAAAACCTTTGGATTCGACGTAACTCTTGAGATGTTATTGAAAAAAACTAGTCGCATAACCAAGCGCTTGTGGTTCCCGATTTCTAATAGACGCATTTGTTAGGAATTCAACATATGACCTAAAATGAAACTTAAGAGTAATACTTAATACAGTAACATAAATATGATAATAATTAAGAATCAATAATTGCTTATTTATTTTTTTAGTTAGAAGTACTTTGTCACATATTAATGTTTGAATTTGAGCGAAATCGAATAATCCAGATAAGATATATTATTGTGTCTAACGTTTGGTTCAGTTTAAGATGAACTGAAAATGTCATCATATTGAGAGGCGCAGTAAAATCAACCCAGAGGAAAATAAATCTGAACTATATACATCTAGTAAGTAACTAGAATAATCAAAATGATTAAATTTCTTTCTACAAGGCATTACAAAGTAAGATTGCAATTCGTTAATTACAAAAGCCAAAGTGGTTAGTGGAGTAATGATGGTTATGATTTATGATAAGGATACAGATTTAATTAATGAAATAAAGCAAAGAGAGTTTGTGTCTCAACAACCCAACCCTCATTCCCAGCTTCCATTAGTATTAGTGATGTGTAATCTTTGACTACTCAGCGGTCAATCTTATGTTTTAATTGGGATAAGGAATCTTAGGTTTCATTATTCATGTAATATCAAATAATGAAGCGTGAGTTTAGAAAATTAAATAAATTGCTTAATGGATATAGTGTATAAATTTTAAAAAGAATATATCAAATGATCCATAACTTCAGACTTGAAACTTTCTTTTAAACATATGAAGTTGAAAAATAACATATTGTCGCCTGTACTGCTGTACTATAGGATGTACTTAATTAACCTTGGTAGATACTCAACAATTTATCGTCTAGTCTAATTAGGCACTCTGCTATTAAATAATTAATGTCCCAATCAAAATAACATACTCCCTCTGTTCCTAAATATAAGATGTTTAGGTAAAAACATGCATATTAAAAAAATCATTGTTTTATCTAGAAAATATCATTAAAACTATAAATTAATGTTATTCAACCAATTACAAAATAGATTATCAAATATGATTGATTGCACAGTTTTTAATAAAGTAAAAAAATTACCTAGAAAAATAAAAATATCTTATATATTGAAACATCAAATTTTTTTAAAACAAACTGATGTAGTATTAACATGTGACTAAGCGAGAAATATGGTTGCAATAAATAGAAGGGAGGCGTTGGGCTTTGAGATCACATGAACCGCACATGATTCTTCAGCTCCTTTTTAACACCCTTTTCTTTGCCATTGGGCTGAAGTCCTCGGACCCAAGACCAAAGCTCGCCAAATATTCACAATTGATTAACGTCTAGCCTATTCAATTAAGCAACAAAGAATTCTAGAAATACACAAGTGCTTCAAATTTTCTACTTGTTTGCTAATTATTCATAAGATATACCTCCTTGAATTTGGACCTGATGTAAACTATTTATTTCGTTACAATCATATATGCACATAACATTGTAGTGTAGTTTTTACCTTCTATTATACACATGCAAAGAAACTGTACAGGTATATACATCGAGATGTATGTGAAATATTTACATCTATATATTATTGTGTACACTTATATACTGTTCTATAATCGATAAAAAGTTTCATAAAATTACGGCAGAAGAGAATTAAGTCAAAAGCCAAGAAATTTCATAGGGTTCTTGCCGTACATTCTTTACAGCAAAGTTGCTGCTGCTTATTTTGCCTCTTTATTTGATTTTCTTCTTTCTTTTTGGATTACAGTTTCCATGATGATACGAGATTGGTGAGACAATTTTTTTGAAATAGTCGGTTAGGTCAACTGAACCATAATCCAACAAACAATAACACAAATTACGGCAGAAGAGAATTAAATCAAAAGCCAAGAAATTTCATAAGGTTCTTGCCGTACATTGCTTAATTTGCTTTACAGCAAAGTTGCTGCTACTTATTTTGCCTCTTTATTTATTTTTTATTTTTTTGGATTACAGTTTCCATGTTGATACGAGATTGGTGAGACAATTTTTTTGAAATAATCGGTTAGGTCAATTGAACCATAATCCAACAAACAATAACACAAGCGGTTCACTTTTGTAAACATGGTTCTACTATTTTCACCATCGCACGACAACTGGCTTTATCTTAACAAGAAAGGAGTAGCTAAATTGATGGTGACATTGACTTTTCTTATAGTACTTTAATGACTATTTGATGCAAGTCATAACTCACAAGGTCACACAAGAAAGAAAGTCAAACTTTAATTCTTCATCACTTTCAACAGTAATACTTCCAATCCATCCCGTTTTTAATTTATTTTCTGTTTTTAATAAATAGTTTGTCGGCCCCATTTATTTCACGCAATAAATATTTTGTTTAATTTTCTTTACTAGTACTAGTAGTACTAATTTTTTTATTAGTAGGTCGTTAAAATCCTTAAGGCTATCTTTAAATCTACGATTTGATTTTACTGAGCGGCTCCGCTGTTTTACGCTAAAATAAATGCAGGGGTATTATTGATAAGGGAATTCTCGTAAACTTTTTAAAAAAATGAGAATTCAATGTTATTGGTTTTTCGATTTCAAAAATCTTATTAGAGTATATTATTATTAGTTTACAAAAATTTAAAATTCATTGAAATCATTTGTTATTCAAAAAGTTTAGTTATTATTGATTCTTTAATTTTAACTAAATCTAGTGTTATTATAAGATGAATTCTATTCATTTTTACTAATAAAACTCAACTTTTAAAATATCATATGTATCTATGTGATTTTCAAAATCTATGTAATAAAAAAATTAGAAAACAAAATAGATATACTTAGCAAATATCTATTGCACTTTAAATCCAAATCCCAAATCCAAAATTATAATTCATTACATTTTATATACTTTTACATATTTGGATATATAATTATTTTTATATTCTTTTATCATTTTTGAATATATAACTATATTTATAAATATTTTAAAAATAAAATAAAAAATTTTAAAATAGTTTCAAAAGAATTTTTGTATTTAAAAAAATTGACAAATTTTTTTGAAAAAAAAATCGAAAGGTTGTTTAAAAATTAGAAAAAAACTTCAGATTTTAAAACATATAATTCAAAATAAAAAAAATATTTTTATTATTTATATATCTATAAACAAGGGGTAAAATAATCTTTTAATTTTTTAATAAAACCTCTTTTGATCATTTTCTTCTTTGAGTATTTGTTTTGTGACAAAAACTTAAAAGAAACTATTTAAAAGAATTGCTTAATTTTGTATGTATTAATATTTTTATTTTTTTAGTTTGAAAGAATAAATAATCATGCTATATGATTTACAAAAAGAATGATAGAAAAAGTAATACAGAAAATCTATACTAATCTAATTTTATAAGTCATTGTATATAAATTTTCACAATTCACATAATTTTTTTAAATATATCAACTTTTAAAATTCACAAACTCTGTACAAATTCATCTTCCAATAATCTTCATGTAATATTTTTTTGAGTGATCTGTCTATAAAAGGGCAAGTTGTTAAGTACTAAGAGCACCAGCATCGCTATAGTCTTTTTTTTTTCTGGAAACACACTATAATACATATTTTATGTTTTAAAAATATTTAGAAAACACTTAAATTTTGTTTTTCTTTTTCATTTAACATACAAACTATCAAAAATAATTAAGACTAATTAACAATTTTTGTAATAAGTTAGAAATTATGACATCTAATAAAAAATATCAAGACTTGAATTCCATAAGTATTTAAATGTGAAATGTGAATGGTAAAATTAAACTATAAATAAAAAAACCAAAGTTAAATATTAAACTGTAATAATAGATTATCGATAACAAAAAATAAACTAATATCGACCACATCACACTAACTAATTTTTGGTTATCTCTATCATCGTTGACTTTATTTTTTCAAATGGAATAAATCTTCATCAAAATCTTTGAAAACACACAAATAAATCACAAATTAAATAGTATAATTGAGATTCACAAAAAATAATAAAAGGGAGATACATAGTTGATATCAGGCAGCAGAAAAATATACTAGTAAAATCTAAAAACCTAAATTTTTAATTTGAATAAAAAACAAATTTTAATAACATAATTAAGAAATCTGAAAAAGAAATAAAAGTTACTTACTGGTTTAACCAGTGGTTCAACCGGTTGCTGAGTTCTGAGTTTTAGTAATTTTTTGTGGGTTTTAATCGGTTTTTAGTTTTTCCTAAAATCCAAATCAAATTATATTTGGGTCACCGAATTTATCGGTTTAAACAAAGATCCGGATCGGATTTCAAAACACCGCCACTAATAGTGCTCGAAGTATTTTACTTTTCTATGACTGTAGTTTTTATCCACTACACACAAATCACATTTTATATTTACAACAATATTAAACTACAACCCCGAGTATTTAACAAGCAGCTAAGCTTGAATTTCCGTCTTTTTATTTAGTTTTGTTTGGCGTTAATGTATAAGTTTGAATTGTAGCATATAGATTCTTTTTATGTTGAGATCTCAAACATAACATGCTTCAGAAAGAAAAACAATAATTCAAAATGACAATTTGATAAATAGAAAAATAAAAGATATATGATTTTTCACCAATACTTCAATATTTGGGTGGACATATTTCAGCCCCCTTAAGAATTCAGAAGACCATTTGTAAAACACAACATTATTAATTGTGTAATTAACGAGAAAAATAAAAAAAATTACTAGAGACTTAGCTCACGATAATCTAAGCAAGTTAATTCGGAAATCCCAAAAAAAAATCAGAAAAAGAAAAAACAAAGAGGATCCTAAATTTAGAACCATCTGATTAACCAAGTTATTCAGAAGAAGTTAGGGTTTTCATCCAGCAGAATATCACCAATCTGTCCACCAGAATCCTCAAACAGCCACTTCTCGAACAAGGACAATTGACTTTGGTTACTACATCCAGTTATGTCTTGTTTAGTCTCATGATCAGGTGAAAGTTTAGTCTGATGATATGGTGAGTCACAATCGTTCGAGTTATCAAACCCGGAAAATGCTTGAAATCCCCCTGCACAGTCTTCCTGAACATCATCACTCCTCATCACTTCTTTTGTCTCAGAATCTGGAGGATTCTTCTGATCAGCGGAGTTCTGAGTCTTTGGTGAGGTCTTCACCCACCCTTTAAGCAATTTCGCTATATTCTCGGTGCTAGAGGCATATCTGGTAGATGTTTCTTGCGCCCGAAGAAAACCGCATGTTGAGGAAGAAGAACGTCTTGATTCAGAAGAAGATGATGTTGTCGCCGTAGTGGCCAACGTTGACGTAACGATCGGTGCTACGGCAGGCGACAAAGCCTCAGAGAGGGCCTTCTTGGCCAAGTGAATATCAGTTTGAAGTCTTCTTTCCCATTGACCTCTTGGTATGTTAGAGTTCGAATTGGCAGAAGAAGATGATGGAGAAGAAGAGAGCGAGGACCGATCTCTTGATTGATCAAGTTCTTGATGAGAATCTTGATTGGCTTTGTTGAGTTTCTTCTTCAAATGAGTGTTCCAATAGTTTTTAATGTCATTGTCTGTCCTTTGTGGAAGATATGAAGCAATTGCAGCCCATCTACACCAAAAAATTAAATGCCCTCTATTATTTGTATTACTTTTCTTGATTTCAAAAAGTTGCGTGAGATAATATTAGAGAAATAATCTTTTGATTAAGGGTTGATTGATTAAATTTACCTATTGCCTAAGAGGGCTTGGAGATGGACAATCATTTTTTCCTCATGTTCTGTGAAGTTGCCTCTCTTGATTCCTGGCCTTAAATAGTTTGTCCATCTAAGCCTACAACTCTTGCTGCATCTAAGCAACCCTGAATTACAAATGACGATGAAGGTTAAAATAAAATAAAAACCAATGAGTAAAAACTTAAGCTTCACGTGTATATATAACAAAATTTCATGTATTAATTTTTGCTCCTAACTTCCTAAGGTCAATAACAAAACCCTATCTAATTAGTTTCAGAATACGGTTTTGATTATGCTAATTCCACAATCAAACCCTTTTGGAGAAGAAACAAAGTGTATATTAACCAAACTCAGTCCATACCCATATTGATATATATGCATTTCCTATCTTTCACCCTCATAACCCCAATACTATGTAAAATATATACAAATCTTAAGATATATATATATAGTTATATCACCGCGAGAGAGAGATAAAGATGAAGAATGAAGATTATACATACCAGTATTAGTGGGGACAGCTCTCCAGTTTCCAGGACCATGTTCTTGGATGTATGTAACTAAAATGATATCTTCTTCAGGAGTCCATGGCCCTTTCTTCACTCCTCCTTTGTCACAACAAGGAGGCCTCACCATTATTTTAATACCTCTCTTGATCAATAAATGAATTAACAATCCCTCCTTTCCTCTTCTTGCCTTTCTTAAATTCTCACTACAACTCTTTGCCAAGAAAATAGAAGAAAACTGAAACAACTTTAGTTGTTGATGAGTCACAGTACCTTAGCCTCACTTATTAGTCGCTTTGGATGGATCTAATGGTTAAGCTTGGCGACAAAGGTCTATGTCCACCTTCTTCTTCTATATATATGCTGACCCCTCTTGGTCTTGGACTCTTCGGTCTCTCAAAATCGAGTATTTAATAAATAAAAATAAAGTAAAATACAAATGTGTAAAGCATTAACTACAAAAGTGGACGTAAAGCCTCCAAAGTCAGCTGTGTGGCAAACGGAAAAGTCTCTACCCTCTACACAAAACCGCGTGGCATTCAATGTGGGCTTGCTCCTCTCAAAAACCCTAATATTAAAAAAATATTATAATTAGGTTGTGTTATTTAAAATATCAATAATAACGGGGACATGCAGGATAACATGATAATGATATATGATAAGATATCTCCCTCTATAGTGTTTGATTTATTGCTACGATAATTTTAAGAATTGAATAGTGCCTATTGCATTTATGTGTAGTGCATAGGCTTTGTTAATAATAGAACTTGTTGAGATGGTATTTTAACGAACGAGATTTTCTCCGCGTCATGTTTGCTGTTTCGGTTCTCCATGAAAACGAATTATTTATTGTTAAGAAAATAGAAAAGGAAAAAGTTGCTGTTTTGGATTGAACCAGTGGGTCTTTGGCCATTGTCAAATTACATTATGGTCTACGTCATTCACATGGCTGAATCTAAAATTTTGAGAGCTTGAAATATTTTTGAATAATTTTTTTTTTCAAAATTTAGACGCCTACCTGTATAAAAAATTTTGGGAGCAAAGCCAATGTTTTACTGACCTATGCCCAGATCCGTGGTCATTCATGATGTTGGGACTTCCTGATACGTACAATGTTTGCATATGCATATACATGAAAAGATATATCAATATTCACTCCATATCACTTTAATTTGTGTTTTAAGATAAAAATTTTGTTTATTCGTCCAAAAAAAAAAAAAAAAAGATAAAAATTTTGTTTCATTTTAAGCGATGTTTTCAAGTTTTTATATGAAAAATAAATGCAATTTTATGTTTTTGACTATTTTTGTTTTGCAGTATGATTTTTTATTGGTTGAATTATTTGTATTTATTGTTGTTTTTATACAAACGAAAAAATTGAATAAAATTTTGTAATTTTTAATCGTTGTGCAAAAACCTTAAAACCCATTTATTCTGATACAGAAGGAGTATGATTTAATATGTTTTGTCCTCGATTTTTGGTTTTTAGATGGAACCAATTGTAAAGAGATTAAGATTTAAGAGATAATGTTTTTTTGGTCAAAGAGATTCAGAGATACTATTTCAATGAAAATTTGGTATAAGATAAAGAGGATTACTGGATTTGATAGACACAAGTCATACAACCATTTCTATTTATGTGTACATGTGTATTTATGTATATATATATATCAATTTGGGTTCACGAGGCCGGAGGAAAAGGAAGAAGAAGAGTCACGGGACTACTTTAATTTCTCTCTTTTGTCAAATGTTGTGCTGTGTCAATTTATTTGTGCACTAATGCAGGTAATTTTTTTAATCACTTGGACTGAAATTGCATATGTTGCTAACAACTCGAAGACGTAATTAAAACCAAAACAAAAAACTCAAAGTGTAATCTCGAGAAATGAAAATGGTATTTGTTTACATCTTCTTTTATTTCAGTTTCATCATTTCAGTGAACTATCATACGGAGGAAGTGTAGGATACGATCCAACTTTCTTTTAAACTAGTACGTAAATTTCGACGGCCACAAAAATGGGAGATATGTACTTTATAAAATGATATATTTGTAGATTTAGTATTTTTACGATAATATATATATATATATATATATACACATCATCTATTCAAGTGTATGGCTGAATCATAATAAGTATGGAGATTAAATATAAGATGCATGCAATTCTTAAAATATATAAATTTTGATTTGCTATTATTAAAGATTGACTTATATAACATGGAATGCATGTGTGATGTATGGATGGTGCTTGTGATGTAGGGACTGGCCAATCACATTTTCCAGCGTATATACCTACTTTAAAACATTATTAATAAATAAAAGAAGGAAAAAAACGGAGAAAACATAAGCAGAGTTGATTACATGAGAGAACAACAAATGCAGAGTGCACATGCAGTTGATTACATGAGAGAACAACAAATGCAGAGTGCAGTCCATATTTATTACTATAATCCATGGACGTGACACTGCATGCGATCGGTAATATATCATTTAACCAAACCGGACTTGACCGGTCTGTACGGGTTGGTTAGTTTATTAAAGCTATTGAATATATGGGCCTCGTTATCGGGCCTAGCGCTCACGTCCGTTGGATCTAGGGTTTAACCGCGATATATAAACTCCCCATCAAAGCTCGCGCCGCTCTTTCCATTGTTTGTTCTGTTACTTCATCAGAGCTTTGCGAAAATGGTTCAACGGCTTGTGTACCGGTCACGCCACTCTTACGCCACCAAATCCAACCAACACCGCATCGTCAAAACTCCTGGTAACGTTACCGACCGATGATCTAATGATGTAATAGTAAAGATTGATCTAAAGAGATATTTTTTTTGTTTCTGGTTTGTGAAGGTGGGAAGTTGACTTACCAGACGACGAAGAAGAGAGCTAGTGGACCTAAGTGCCCTGTCACTGGCAAGAGAATCCAAGGGGGTATGTATGCCTTGTCATTTTTTTTTTTTTTAATTCGAATTTGATTCTTTGTCGGAACTCAGACATGATTGCGGTTAGATGTAAGAACTTGTCGGAATCAGACATTTTTAGTGAATGTTAGAACTTTTTTTGTTTAAGATTGGTAAGATAGTGCCATAGTGGAGAGATTCATTCTTGTAATCGTTTAGGCTTTAGTTTTGGATGTTTTATGTTTGTGTAGATACCGCATCTGAGACCTGCTGAGTACAAGAGGTCGAGGTTGTCGAGGAACAGGAGGACAGTGAACCGTGCATACGGTGGTGTTCTCTCTGGACTAGCTGTTAAAGACAGGTAAGCTAATTTTTTTAATTAAGGTTATTACATGAGTTCTTGAAATGTAACTAATATGTCTCCTACTACAGGATCGTTAGGGCATTCTTGGTGGAAGAGCAGAAGATTGTGAAGAAGGTTTTGAAGCTTCAGAAGGCTAAGGAGAAGACTGCACCAAAGAGTTAGATGACTTCTTTTTTGGAGAGTTTTGCAGTAACATTACAAGAAGTGATGTGGGAGAGAGGGTTATGTCTTGTAAGAGCGATCATAGACTTGAGTTTGATTCACCAGATTTTTGTTTTTGTTTTAATGAATTTTGACTTCGGTTTACCATTATAATTCGTCTTGCCGATATATTTTCAATTCAAACAATAGGCTAGGGTTCATATCCAACAAAGTCTTTGCACCTTACCGCCTCGACTCAAGGATGTTAATGGAACGCACTTTCCCTTGCAGCGTGTTCCTAAACGAAGAAGATATTTGAGTGTCTAGTAAGAGGTGAAATTGTTTGACTGTCTTGCTCAAAGAGTCCTCCAAGTTGTTCCATATTTGTCAGTGCAAAAATACAAAGCTTTGTATTATAACATATTTACTTGGGCCTGATTTTTGAACAATATGTACTAGGCCTTTAGCCCAATTACTATTGTTCATTCTGTAATTTCTGTTCGACAGTGTATATGTGTTCTTGCAAATTGCAACAAAGCCATTGACATTTTTTTTTTTTTTTTTTTTTTTGCCAAATGCCATTGGCATATTGGCCAGTGTTATTCTTACTAACATCTTTTGGTTATTTATTTTTTTATATATGTAGTCTTGTACTAAGTACTAACACATCGGCGGAAAGAGAGATATATACTATTATTTTGCGGCTCGCAATGCGGAAAGATTTATCTCTTATTGACAAAAGAGATTTGGGTGTGTGTCAACTTTACGGCAATGTCAATGAAGAAAAGAAGAGGAAATTTAGTGTAAAGGATCGTGGCAAAGGACATTAGCGATAATAACAGATTAAAGGGAATGCATGTTCTAAAAGGCCTTCTCTCTTTCCTGTGCATTGTATCATTATACCTTTAATTTGGGTATATCATCATTTCCTTTTTATTTTGTTACTATTGTTATATAATTTTTGTGTGGATGATCTTACTAAAAGTGGGCTTTCAATACCGTGAATTTTGATCTAATGTATATGGTTTTTATTATGTGCAAGCTAAGATAAAGCGTGAAAAAACTTATTATGAAATGATAATCTTCAAGAACAATAAACTTTTTGTTGCAAACTTTCGAAAATAGTGAAACTCATCGTCGAATATGGGACTTACGCGATCAAGCCACTGTAAACTTGCATTTGATAAACAAACTTATGATACTCTTCTACAGTTTGTACGTTGCTTATCCATAGTTTTCACGTTAACTATCAATTCCGTGAGTAAACTACAGTTCATAGTTGTCACAAATCGTCGTCCCCCCCTTTAACAAAAAAAACTATATATATTTTGGTATCAAATATATAGTTCACAAATATTCATTGTATATATATTTATATATCTAAGTTTTTTTTTTAACACCATATATCTATGTTATGCCTCTTTATCTATATATTTTGGTATCAAATATATAGTTCTCAAATATTCATTGTATATATATATATATACGTTATGCCTCTTATCTAATATCATTTGACGTTTTTTGTTAGCAGGGAAAAGTTTGGTTAGGCCCTAATCTTCTTATATGTCTGAAACCACCCGCTGTTAATATCTGATGATATGATGTAAATCACCCCTCCCAACATAAATCAAATTAGGAATACAATAGATCCAATTCATTACGTTACATCACTAGTCCAGACTCCAGACACATCGTCGGTAGCATTTCAATGTTACATGACAACGACGACCAAAACTTCAAGTTTGGTATTATCTTTGATCATCATTAGACATTAGCCAACATGTCTATATACCCGAATCCAAAAAAGGAAGAAGGCGAAATTGATGTAGATGGCCATCTGGTTATATGGTAGGGAATCTATGAAAACGGCAATTGTACATTTTATCATATTAAGCAAAATGAGTTTACCCATTTCAAACAGAAAAGCAAAACCAGTTGAATTATTTCTTGTTAACAAACTTAAAATCACGTTTTATGAAAACTCACTTTTGGTTATTTGTTAATTAAGAAAGTATAATTATTAATTAAGAAAGTATAATTAGCACATGACCATGTTAGAAAAATAAATTAGGGTCGTAGGTCCTAATATCACGGATGTTGCCGAACAAAATAAAGCATAAGATAAGAGATCTTTCTCTGTATAATGAAAATATTAGATTGAGATTTTTTTATAGGAAAAATGGGATATTATAAAGAGTATGATTCAAAGGTGACAATGGCACCAAGACAAACTAATTAATTATAATTGTATCAAAGGAAAAGTCATTAACGTTGGACCCTACAATACCCATTTAAAGGCAAACAATAATAATTCTCAAACATGTTATATGAGCTATCGGTTGAATCAAATTATATAATTATAATTCATGTACTCACTTCCATTATAATCAGATTTATTTATGGAATGTGGTGATTATCAATCTGTAAATAGGTTTATCTATTACCTATAAGCACTGTATACAGTCGAAAGTTTCTTTTGCTGAGTTTTAAGTACCTTTTACAACTAATAAAGTTGTGCCTATAATAAAGCGAAATCTCACAAAGATCATCAAACCAGCCGTCCGTTATACATTCTTTTCTTTATTTCCTTTAAAAAGGGTTCATTAAGTTCGGCAAACAACAAAAATAATCCATTAAAATTTAACCATGTCCTTTTTTGTACAAGACGATTAAATATATTTTATATATGATACAAGACCTAGATCTCTTGATATTAATTTATTTAGTGAAAAACGGTCACTATGTCAAATACATTTCTAAAAGTTATTCACTTATTCCACACGAATTTTAATTCGACATAAGCAAGCATGGTCAACATGATCTTTGTTTATGTCAATCAATCAATCAACCTTTAGATACAATGTCAATATCTAGTGACAATCAACGATTCAAAATCAGTGAAACTTGTTTGAGGGTTGTTTGTTGTTATTTTATGTTGTGTCCCCTACCAAACATCGATGCTTCCTCAAAAAGAATAAAAGACATTTCGTTAAAATACACCACGATATCTTCATTATGTTGGAAAATAAGTGTTATAAAGCATAAAAGAACTTTCCATCAATGGATCAAGTTAGAAAAAAGGAATCATAGTAGCAGTAAACCATAGACCATATCTTATTTAACACTCACATGCCCCGATTTTGGCCTCAACCCAATCTTTGAATCTTATGTTAAACAATAATTATAGGAATATTAATTTGATATACTATAGCATAAATTAGATGCTTTGCTCGAGGAAAGGGGTGCACTAACGACCGAATCCACATATTTACTATTTTATACATTTATTTATTCTTCTGTTGTCGTTGGCATTTGGCCTATCAGTATCAGTATTTTCCTATTTTCACTATCAAAGACCAACTTCATTGCGAATTTCTCAAACAATACCTCATCAATAAAATAAAAGAAATATAAGAAAATTAGGAAAAAAAATGAATTGGGGTTCTTATTTGAGATAGGGTGAAATAGTCATGAAAACATCAGGTACCATTGGTCCATATATGATTGGTTTATTTGCTCTAACTAGTAAAATTTAACTAAACAAACAGATTAGATTAATATCAATATTTAGAGGTTGAGATCATCTATACGGGGTTCTTAGGGATAGACATGCTCTAATAGGTCTGAGTACTTGTTTTATGATTATTATTATTTTTTGTTACTAAAATGTTAAATTTACTTGTACTATGATGTTTATTCATAACAAAGAAAAATCAGGAACAAAGTAAGAAACTGATGAAAAGAGGTACAATAAAACTCACTCTTCACAAAGTAATTATCAATGTTTAGGATTAAAATAACATTATGTATCTCAGTCCATGGATAATGCTGTCGATAAAACTTACTTTTTTTTAAAGAAGATAAAACTTATACTTAAGATTTTTATAACAATAAAAATGACATTTGGAAATATATAAACTATGCCAGTCCCATACAAGCAAGAAAGAAGCAGATATATTTGAATCATTTTGTTTATGTCCTGTAATTGTTAAATGTTTAGATGACACATTGATTTTCAATAGTTGAAATTTATCTCCATCAATCAAATAGAGCGTGATCATGTTTTTAGGCTATATAGGACACCCATACATGTATAAGAACTAAAATGGAGCTCTTAGTCTTAGCATCACAAAATTTGATCTCTCAGCAATACTAAGTTTGGTTTTGTTCTGAATCATACTCATGGCATACTAAAAACAAATGAAATGATAAGTCCATGAAACAAACTTTAATTTATGGATTACAAATTTCTGAATCAAATATAAATTATTAGTTTCGGAATTTTCTTCCAGTCTGTTGGCTCATAAGATCCTTCTCGTCTTTGTTAAATTTACTAGGTTAAATGGTAACAGAGTGAGATATATATATATATATATATATATATATATATATATATATATCTTTTTTTTTGCAATTTCGATTTAGTTTTAAACTGTTGTTATTTTGAAGCAAAAAAAAAAATATTTTGCAATTTCGGCAAGTATGTAGGATAGTTTTTTCTGGACTACTGAGCCAAGCTTTACGTGCACCTTGGGCTGTCAATTATTTATGGTTAACCCCTTTGAGATCCATTACAAAGTAGTTCACCCTGCATGGAACTTTATCGAATTATCTTGTAAAATTTCATACATCCATGTAAAATAAATTGTATCCAACACCATTAAGGATGTCAACTAGAGCCAAAATCTGATGAGAAAACACAGTCAGTGGCCTTTGGAAAAAACCAAATATCACCCGTTTTTCTTTCTTCATATACTTCTTTGTTTTTCAGGTGTTTCACCCGTTCTCCTCCTTCAACTATTTTAATCATTTTTTCAAGTACAAAGCTTTTGTCTTATAATTTTGTTTCCTTCGAGTTAATTCTCTAAACCTTGCTTCCATTTTTCTTTCAACAGATTTCTGTTAATCTGATAAATCACAATTTTATAATATAATGTTTTAACATTCATTCAAAATCAAAATGACATCGTTTTTAGAAGAAATACATAATTTTATACAAATTATAAAATTTATAATAACTAAAGGATATACAACCAGATTAACTTTGGTGGGTTTTTTGTAACTAAAAGATAAAACTACAAAACCAAACTAATGAAAAATCTTTTTATACAAAAATTCATGTTCTTAATGACTAAGAGAGGTTTTGGGATAGTAGGTCTGTACTTCTATAAATTGAGATCTTAACTATTTTAAATTCATTCTTTTTTGAAAAAAAAAATCTCTCGCAATGAGACTTACTTGAACATTTTACCCCTTAGACATTAATACTAAGATTTGTTGTAAAAAAAAAGACATTAATACTAAGATAATCTAAGAGTTTTGACCGCTATTTCAAATTCTCATTAGTTAAAAAAAATACTAAGATAATCTAAGAATTTTGAGCGCTATGTCAAGTTCTCATTAGTTAAAAACAAAATTAGTTTATCACAATTTTTATTGGATTATACACCTAAATATGCTAGATTTTAACATTAATGTCAACTAACACTTTGTGTCTTTATATTTTGACCAGAGCTGTACTTTCAAATTTGTTATAGAAATTTCTATAACATGTATTTCAAAACCACTAATTGAATTACACCAAATATGAATTTGTTAAAAAAAAAACAAAATATGGATTTGTTCACAAAACTATTAATTTGAATACATCATTAATTTATGAAACGACAAATTATAGTACTCCCAAAAACACATTAATTCATTACTCACAATATATCAATATAAGTGGTTTTTAAAGTTTTTGCACATGAATTAAGAAAAGAGAAATTGGTGTGGACACACCCAAAAATCTATATAATTTGCCATATACTCTTGTTTCTTTTTAATATTTTTTATGACTATAATACCCTTATCTCTAGATCTCTCTCTTCTCCATTTTCTGTGTTCTAATCTCTTTATCTCTCATACATGTTCTTCAAATCATCTTCTAATTCAACACAAATCTTTATTTTTTTTATTCTGATTCTTTTGACACCCATAATGCTAATCTTATTATCTCACCCCAATTCCAATGTTTCCAATTTCGAATCACAATCAACTTTTATAAGCTTTCAATCGCAAAATGTATGTGTTGTAGTACTCTTGAAGATTGTGGAAATTCGACGATTCTCTGTGCGATTATCGAATAATCTGTTATCTCTGTTGCGGATTCATGGAGAAAGGATCGGAAGATCTCGGGAAGAAGAAAGCTTGAAATCTACATTCTTTTATTTAGATAATATATACGTTAGTAGGTATTTTATTACTTACCTGCTATTATTTAGATTTTAATGGATTCTTAATCGATACATGGAGTGTTAGCTGTTACAAATAGATTTGGGGCTATTTGATAGATAACTAATTAATTGTTAATAGTTTCATTAACTGATATATTATTTGTTAGCCGATACATTTGTTTGATACATAGATTGTTAGATGATACTGAAATTATTAGCTGATATGTAGATTGTTACCTGCTATGTAAATATTTAGCTGATAGATCTGGAGTTACATGTTTTCGATAAAGCATGAGGGCATTTTCGTCCGCACAGTGTCAAAAGGTTACTCCTTTTTGGGTTATCCATAATCATGGGCATTCAGCTAATTTGGACCTTAATTGGGTATATTCAACACATTGTCCCTTAAGAAAATCCAAGTTTTATACAATTTACATTGTTTACATAAAGATGTTAATAAATGAAACTAATTTAATCAATAAGAAAAAAAAACAGTATTTTGTAATTGGTCACAAAATTCAAATGCTATTAAATTCTATCTAAAATAGTGAGAACATCCGCTATTTCTAAACAATTTTTTTTTCTTTAAAGTCATACAAAGAGAGTATTTCTCAGTAATTAACATCAAATGACCTTCTTATTTTCAACTTGCAGTTTCTTTTCCTTAGTCTCCACATTAATTACAGCAAAACTACAGTTCCCAGTCCACGAGCACATACGAATATCTCTCTATCTCATCTCTTAATGTTTTTTTTTTTGATCAAATTTTTTTTTGGATCAAATCTCATCTCTTAATGTTTATATCGTCTTTGACCACTGGTCTTCTTTAACACTGGCTCTCTCTCTCTCTCTCTCTCCATTATATACACACATCACACCTTCTCCACACTCTCATTCTCTCTCCATTTCTTTCTTTTATTTCGTCACTCCCAAACAAAACACTCATAAAGAGTTCTCGAACTCACAAATCAATTGTCAGTTTTTTTAAAATACAAAACGTTATTATTTATTTTCTTTATCTTTCTGCTCTGGATCTCTCCTCCATTGCCAATGATCTCTTCCTCTCTCTGAGCCAACTCGTGTCTGACTCGCTTCTCCTTCCTTAATCTCACTCAACAAAAATGTCAGAGACAACGGCAGATGCAAAGCCGGTTCCTCCGGCTGAAGCCGAGAAAAAGAAAGAACAGAGCTTACCGTTCTTCAAACTCTTCTCATTCGCTGATAAATTTGATCATCTGTTAATGATCACTGGCTCTATAGGCGCCATTATTCACGGCTCCTCCATGCCTGTCTTCTTCTTGCTTTTCGGTGAAATGGTTAATGGATTCGGCAAGAACCAGATGGATTTACACCAAATGACACATGAAGTCTCCAAAGTAAAAAATCAAATCATCTCATTTCTCTCGTTTAATTTTATTTTAATTAAAATATATATTCAAGATCTGATCTGTTGTGTTATGTCTTAAAATTTGCAGTATGCTCTGTACTTTGTCTACTTGGGTTTGGTTGTCTGCGTCTCTTCGTACGCAGGTTTGCCTCAAATTTAAAATCCAAAATTTATAATCAGTACCTCTAATCCATTTTTTTTTACCAATACCTCTAATCCATTTATATATTTGCAATTTTAAATAGAATTTTTATTACATAAATGAATTTTGCTTTAATATATGTTTCTATAATAGAGCTTAATTATTTTATGTAAAGGGAAAATATATAATTAGGTTAAGAAGAGATCCTAAACCGAGACAGAAATTATTTAATAATATAAAATATCACTGTTTTAATAAAAACATACTATGGATCAAAATACTTCTCTATAATTTTTTATAGTAAAAAAAAAATATATATATATATATATATATATGAATTGAGTTTAAAATGTTCTAGAAAAATTCAATAAAATAATTCTTTTTAAGTTTTTGTCAAAAATAGTGTTCAAGCAAGAAAATGACTGGTAAAACGTTTTATCAAAGGGTAAAAATATTTATATCTTAGCTAATTTAGATTTAGTGTGTAATTGTAAAAAGTGGAGGGTAAGCCGAGACCACGTGACTACTTGAGTCATGGACTCATCCTTTGTCTGTATCGATTATGCCGTCATCAAAATGAAATCTCTTTCACATTTATAACGCTTTGAAAAAATAATAATATTATTATGAAATACAGAGATTGCATGTTGGATGTACTCTGGAGAAAGACAAGTAGCTGCGTTAAGGAAGAAGTATCTTGAAGCTGTCTTGAAACAAGACGTTGGATTCTTCGACACCGATGCAAGAACTGGCGACATTGTCTTCAGTGTCTCTACCGATACTCTTCTTGTCCAAGACGCCATCAGCGAGAAGGTAACCAAGTACAAAATCTGTGTCCCGTTTACGTTAGCAAACAGTCAGTTATCGTGCACCTCGGGCGGGTGCACGATAGCAAAACTGAGTTAACGTGCGCTTGATACTATCATTCTATTTTTTCCGCAGGTTGGGAACTTCATACATTACTTGTCAACGTTTTTGGCGGGGCTTGTGGTTGGGTTTGTGTCAGCATGGAGGCTAGCTTTGTTGAGTGTGGCGGTGATTCCCGGAATCGCATTCGCAGGCGGTTTATACGCTTACACTCTCACCGGCATCACTTCCAAGAGCCGTGAGTCTTACGCAAACGCCGGTGTTATAGCCGAGCAGGTGAAAAAGATCTTTTCTTTATAATATGCTTTACACTGTTCTTAGGCTTGCTCGTTGTACTTGATCCCTCTAATGATTATGTCTCTCTTCCTTGTCTTTCAATCCAACAAGGACTTAAACAGTGGTTTCATGTAATAATTAACCTTTAACTTAAATCTTTTAGGTATGCACAAAAAAAGTTCGATAACAAAAATAACACAAAGAGAAAAATCTCTAAAATAGCACAATCTAAGAGGTAGAATGACTAAATTACTCTGAACCATAAATCTTTACACTAACCTCATTTTCTATATATTAAAACCTAATTAGTCGCTAAAATCAAATTTAAATATAAAATACCTAAAAAGGTGTTTTAGTGCTATCATAGGATATTTTAAAAAAAAATCTTGTGTGCTATAATTTGAATAAAATTTTTTTATTTATTTTTTGTGAATTTACAGGCAATTGCTCAGGTTCGAACTGTTTACTCATATGTTGGAGAGAGCAAGGCTCTTAGCTCGTACTCAGAGGCGATTCAGTACACTCTTAAGCTTGGTTATAAAGCTGGGATGGCTAAAGGATTAGGTTTAGGATGTACTTATGGAATAGCTTGCATGTCATGGGCCTTGGTGTTCTGGTACGCTGGTGTTTTCATCAGGAGCGGAACAACAGATGGAGGAAAAGCATTCACTGCTATCTTCTCAGCCATTGTTGGTGGAATGTAAGAAAACAGAACATCAAACTGATGTTTTTATGTTATAGACTTTAACATGTGACTATGTTGTTTTTAGGAGTTTGGGACAATCTTTCTCAAATCTTGGAGCGTTTAGTAAAGGCAAATCTGCTGGTTACAAGCTAATGGAGATAATTAACCAGAGACCAACTATAGTACAAGACCCGTTGGATGGGAAATGCTTGGAGCAAGTTCATGGAAACATTGAGTTTAAAGATGTGACGTTTAGCTATCCTTCACGTCCTGATGTTATCATCTTCAGAAACTTCTCTATCTTCTTCCCTTCTGGGAAGACCGTGGCTGTGGTTGGTGGTAGTGGCTCTGGGAAGAGTACTGTTGTGTCCCTTATAGAGAGGTTCTACGACCCAAACAACGGTAACTTGAGTAACAAGTAACTCTTTTTATCTAGGTTTTTGCCTAGTGTATGGATCTTGATAACTTTTTTTTAATGAGCAGGGAAGATTCTGTTGGATGGTGTTGAGATAAAGACGCTTCAGTTGAAGTTCTTGCGTGAACAGATCGGTCTTGTGAATCAAGAACCTGCTCTCTTCGCCACAACCATACTTGAGAACATACTCTACGGGAAACCTAATGCAACACTAGACGAAGTTGAAGCTGCTGCGTCCGCTGCCAACGCGCATAGCTTCATCACGTTGCTTCCTAAAGGCTACGACACACAGGTTGGAGAGCGTGGTGTTCAACTGTCAGGTGGACAGAAGCAAAGAATCGCAATCGCTAGGGCGATGCTAAAAGACCCCAAGATTCTGTTACTAGACGAAGCAACGAGCGCTCTTGACGCTAGCTCTGAGAGCATAGTTCAAGAGGCTTTAGACAGAGTCATGGTCGGGAGAACCACAGTGGTCGTCGCTCATCGCCTCTGCACCATACGTAACGTTGACTCCATCGCGGTGATACAGCAAGGACAAGTTGTTGAGACCGGAACACACGAAGAGCTCATAGCTAAGTCTGGTCCTTACGCATCGCTCATCAGGTTTCAAGAGATGGTTGGTACTCGTGACTTCTCTAACCCGTCAACACGTCGCACTCGTTCTACACGTTTGAGCCATTCCTTGTCGACCAAGTCACTGAGCTTAAGGTCAGGGAGTTTGAGGAACTTGAGCTACTCTTACAGCACTGGAGCTGATGGTCGGATAGAGATGATATCAAACGCAGAGAGTGATAGAAAGACTCGTCCCCCTCAAAACTACTTTTATAGGCTTCTCAAGCTTAATGCACCTGAATGGCCTTACTCAATCATGGGAGCTGTTGGCTCGGTTCTGTCTGGTTTTATCGGTCCAACGTTTGCTATTGTGATGAGTAATATGATTGAAGTGTTCTACTACACTGACTATGTTTCAATGGAGAGGAAGACAAAAGAGTATGTGTTCATCTACATTGGTGCTGGTATCTATGCTGTGATAGCTTATTTGATCCAGCATTACTTCTTTAGCATCATGGGGGAGAATCTCACAACAAGAGTAAGAAGAATGATGCTCTCAGGTAATGTATCAAAATCTTGAAATATTTTTTTATAGTTCCATTTTTGATTTTTTTTGTTTGTTTTTTTTATTAGCAATCTTGAGGAATGAAGTTGGTTGGTTTGATGAGGATGAACACAACTCTAGCTTGATTGCTGCAAGGTTAGCCACTGATGCAGCTGATGTTAAATCTGCTATAGCAGAGAGAATCTCAGTGATTCTGCAGAACATGACTTCACTTCTCACGTCTTTCATAGTTGCTTTCATCATTGAGTGGAGAGTCTCACTTCTCATCTTATGCACATTCCCACTTCTAGTCCTTGCTAACTTTGCTCAGGTAACAAAATTCTCAATTCTTTGTTTTGCAACTATATGCACATTAAAACAATCTTTAAGGGTTATGATCTATTGAGTCTGCACTTCAAAACTTGATTAAGTTAAAGGCAGTAAAAGAGTAACTAACTTTTATGTTTTCTAAACTATTGTTTATTTTATATGCAAAAGTTCAAAACTTTATAGAACATGTCAACACATTCACTGCCTTCTGCAATTGCATTTCCTTTTCCAATAATAATCATAAAAGAATTATTCAGTCTTTTTTTTTCTCTTTTATTTAGAATAGTGTGACTGTGAGGGTCAAGATGATGGAGCCCTCACATCAATAAAGTAGACTTTTACATCTGTGAAGAGTATTTATTATATAGTTTCTATTGGTAGTACGGCACATAGATAGCAGTGTTCATGAAAATAGCTAAGATTCATCTGTCTTTTTATGTATCTACCTTCTTACTTTACATCTACTATATCTTTCCTACTTTAAGCTTTCATAAATCTCTCTAGGTCGTTCGGGTATTCGTTGGCATTCGGATCAGATTTTTTGGGTTTTCGAATTTTCAGATTTACGCTTCTAGGTCTCATACTAAAATTTTATTAGTACGGATCGGGTTCGGATAATAACACTTCGGTTTCGGTTCAAAATTGTATTGCATCATAAAACCCATAAAGTAATTATATATCGTACGGATTCGGATTATATCGGTTCGGTTCAGATATAACCAAAGTAAAAAACAAAATTTTTGAAGTAAAATATAAAGAAAAACATCTAAATTAAATAAAAATTAATCTATCACATATAAAATTGATAAAATAACAATAAAATGTTAAATCAAACATGAAAACAAACATCATTTGTAAACAATATGTATTGCCTTATAGAGAGTAGACTTTTTATTTCAATGAGCAAATTATAAAATACTTTATTATAACTAATTGTGTACTTAAAGCATTTATTAGAATTTTAATATTTATTATTATATATAATATTACAACAAATATTGAATTTAATATTTAGAATACTGATATATATTTCAAAATATTTATATTGACTATTAATTTCGGATTTTTTGGGTTACCCGTTCGGATTCGGTTAATAACACTTCGGGTTCGGATATTTTTTGTACCACCCTACAAAACCCGTTCGAGTATTTTTACGTTTCAGATCGGATAACAGATCGGGTTTTTTGGTTCGGGTTCGGATTTCAGGTTCCGGATTTTATTGCCAGGCCTAAATCTCTCTATCTCTGCACTCTGAATTCTGATCACACCCTTTTATATTTTAATTATATTTCCTATAAACCCATTTCTCATATTCACATAAATCCAAAAACCCTGCCACCTTTCTTTTCACACCAAGAACCAATTATTACTAGGCATTGTGTAAGAAGAGCAGTGATTTATTCAAAAAAACCATTGTTGTTTTCTTCATTGGTCAAATTTCTTGTCTCCGTTTTTTATTTACTCATCCAAGTTGTGTGTGTGTGTCAGAGTGTCAGTGTTAAACAATCAACCAATGGTCCATGTTTTCTTGTGTTTCTTTGCTTGGTACATTAGGTTGTGACAAGTTTTTGTTTTTACTAGCTGCAAGCTTCAGAACTTTGCTTAAGATATCACCAACATTTTTTCAAAATGTCAATAAGATTCTTCACCCGTTATCTAATGAAAATCTATCAATAGATTTCACACGCAAGGACCTAGAGATACAATGTACTTGCACTATAATTGATGGTGTTGACGTTTTGCATGTGTGATTAACTGAATGGTTCTTCATCATGTTCTAATCTAGTTAAGTTAACCAATATTTAACATCAGTGTTCTAAAAATTGGTTTAGTAGGCGTCTAGGTAAATTGAGTTTTCCTTGAATAATTAAAAAAAAAATCAGTTTAGATGCTAAAAAATTGGTATAGGTATCCGCCTAATCAATAATCCTCTATAAAACACGTAATTATTGTCTATCGATTTCTTGAACATTGTTTAACATCTTTAATTGTTCTGATGAGTAAGTATCTATATTGCAGCAACTATCTCTGAAGGGTTTTGCTGGAGACACAGCCAAGGCTCATGCAAAGACATCAATGATTGCTGGTGAAGGAGTCAGCAACATTAGAACCGTAGCAGCTTTCAATGCACAAAGCAAGATCCTCTCCTTGTTCAGCCACGAGCTCCGTGTCCCTCAGAAAAGAAGCTTCTACAGAAGTCAAACCTCAGGTCTACTCTTTGGCCTCTCCCAGCTTGCTCTCTATGGATCCGAGGCTGTAATCCTCTGGTACGGTGCCCACCTTGTGAGCCAAGGCAAGTCAACCTTCTCCAAAGTGATCAAAGTCTTTGTGGTTTTGGTCATTACAGCAAACTCTGTTGCTGAAACTGTAAGTCTTGCTCCTGAGATCATCCGGGGAGGTGAGGCCGTTGGTTCGGTTTTTTCGGTGTTGGATAGGCAGACAAGGATTGATCCGGACGATGCTGATGCTGATCCGGCCGAGACAATACGTGGAGACATTGAGTTTAGACATGTGGATTTTGCGTACCCTTCAAGACCGGATGTAATGGTGTTCACAGACTTTAACCTTAGGATACGAGCTGGACATAGCCAAGCTCTTGTCGGGGCGAGTGGCTCAGGGAAAAGCTCTGTGATAGCGATGATCGAACGGTTCTACGACCCGCTTGCTGGTAAAGTTATGATTGATGGTAAAGACATCCGCAGGCTAAACCTAAAGTCTCTGAGGCTGAAGATAGGTCTTGTTCAACAAGAACCAGCTCTCTTTGCAGCTACCATCTTCGACAACATCGCATATGGTAAAGATGGTGCGACTGAGTCCGAGGTTATCGAGGCGGCTAGAGCTGCAAACGCTCATGGTTTCATCAGTGGTTTGCCTGAAGGCTACAAGACTCCAGTGGGTGAGAGAGGAGTGCAGTTATCAGGTGGGCAGAAGCAGAGGATCGCTATAGCAAGAGCAGTGCTCAAGAACCCTAGTGTGTTGCTTCTTGACGAAGCAACAAGCGCGTTAGATGCTGAGTCTGAATGTGTGCTTCAGGAAGCTTTAGAGAGGCTCATGAGAGGTAGGACTACGGTGGTGGTTGCTCACAGGTTGTCAACCATAAGAGGTGTTGATTGCATTGGTGTGATTCAAGATGGGAGGATTGTGGAGCAAGGCAGGCATTCTGAGCTTGTAAGCCGACCAGAGGGAGCTTATTCAAGGCTGTTACAGCTTCAAACTCATAGGATTTGAAGCTTGATGGATTAAGAACAAAAAGTGAATTTATGTAATTTATTTTATCAGAATTTATATTTGGGAAGATTATATGGGCTATAATGATAATATGAATAGGTGTAGATAATGAAGCTTTTGATTGTTTATGAAGGTTCTTTAAGGTTCCTCTTTTATTTTATTTTATTTTATCTTTGGCATAAGCTTATATATGCTTATGTGCCCTCTCTGGGACTTGAGACTCAACTATATTTCGTTTTGGTTAATCAATATTTGGCAAAAATGCTTAGTGGGTTAAGTTCATTAGCAGAATTGGTTGGACACGTTGGGAGTCCTTTGAATTTGATCAGACATAGTTTAATCCGATCAAGTGGTCTTAGAGTGAGTCCACGATTAACATATCATGTACAAATATACGATTACATTATTTTCTAAAACAGATTGGGCTGCTTATCAATGTTTAATACTCGAACTGAAAGTGGACTAAGGGGTCAAAGAACACGCAAGCTTTGGAGAACTCACCACTAACCCAAGAGTTACTTGCTCTCAAATAGGATATTGTAGATTTATCTTCCAATAGTTGTGGATGAAAGGTTAGGATGTAATCACTCATTTCCTTTTTCATTATTCCTTTCTGGTGTGTGTGGATATTAAGTTCAAAATTATATGAAAATGAAACAAACCAAAGAAACCACTTTCTTATTGTAATTATAATTTTTATCTCTTCAATATGATTAGTCTACATGTTGGATATTTTGACAATAATATTTATGAATGTTCGAATTTGGATGATGACGCATGGATAACAATAACACAGACTATTTTATTGATTTCTCATAGTCCAGATATTTGGATTTTCTAAGTTTATGTATTGTTAATTGCAGTTTAAAATTTATTTTTATCAAATTTCACGGATATGAGTTCTGCCACCCGGATTCGAATTCCGGTCACTGACCAGCGCAAGCTAGATCTTTGGTCGTTTTAGTCTCTAGTCTGGACCACATTGGTGGGACCAGGACATTCGGTTATCAGAAAAAAAAAAAAAAAATCAGCACAAATGTGAAATGATTAATTAGGAAATATTCATATAGCTTTTACATATAGATTACATAAACTTAAAAGCATCTCATGCGAGAAAGTAATGAACACCTCAGGAAAAGCTGAATCGAGTTATGAATTTTATGGAAAGTGTTACTGTGTTAGTGTTATCATTACAACCTCAAAATAATTTCGAATAGACTAGTATACCACTTTTTTTTTATCAACTAATAGTATACCACTTTTAAATAAAGAAATAGATTGAATATGAAGCAGCATTGAATGTCCCTACTTTACTGACTGAGACACCTCAGGTGTCCCGTACCAGTAGGGTGTTCACTTTACAGTAGTAGGCGCGTATTTTCAGTTTGTAAATGTCGTATATACAAAAGCATATTCTTAAAGACAGCTATAACGAAATGTGAAGTGTTATGATCCCACATTGAAAGTTTAATTTAGCCAATACTAATGTATAAAAGGTTTGAACTAATCCCTTTATTGTTAACTGATTTTAAATTTTTTTAATCAGAATCTCGTTTGTTGATTCGAATAGAATGGTTCAAAAATGGTTGATTATTGGTTGTGAATGGGCATATTAAGATCTTACATTAGAGTTTAAAGAAATTAATACCAATATATGAAAAAATTGAGTTAATCCACTTATTACATATTGTCAATCAATTTTATATTTGAAAGTTCATAAAACTTTACGTGAAAAAATTAATTATCAATTCAGACTTAATTTGGATCTTGTTAAAGTATCAAACGATTAACCAATAAAAATGTATTTTAACAAGAAGAAAAAGAAGTGACATGTTTTTTTTATAACCGTGACATAATTCCAAAAGCTTTCTACGTTCAAAGACTAATCACCATGAGGTCCGCATGATCCGCGTTTTTTTACTGCTTAAAACGTTCCGGGTGATCAAAGAGAATCGAACCCAGTGCGGTGCTCACAACTGTGAGTTCTTTACCACTAGGCGATATAAGAGTTACATATACCATATAATATCAAATATATAAACGAAATTTTAAACTTTATGCTTATAATCTCTTTTGATAACTGATTTTTCTTTGAAACGCTCATTTGATAAGATTAGTTTCCGATTATACCTCCTAAAACCTAAATTTTCTATTTTCAGCATAATTTCGAATCTAACTAATCTAACGCCATGAATACAAGATTTTTAGAATTTTAGTTCGGTGTATTGAACGTACTGCATTTTCTTTACCAAACTTAATTCATTTTACATAATTCGACAATTATCTCAAGTCATCAACCCCGTGCCACTACGCATGCGACCAAATCCACTTAACAAAAAGACCAAGAGGAAACATTTGATGTGATAGATCAACACATTTCTTCTATAGTTTTCGCTTCGATTAAAATGGATCCTCTCCTCTTGGGGTAGAAAAATAGAAACGTTGAGCATATTTAATGATTTTCCTTGCATAAAAAGACAATGCCACAAGATTATAAATCTCATAAAACAATTATATGCATTTATCTTATAATTAGTAGTATAATATAAAATAGAGTAATAGATCTAAATGTACATCATGTAGGGAAACGAAACATAAACCGATATAGGTCTTAGTAGTGGGCCTTATCTGGGCTTTTACTTTCTGGGAAAGCTAAGATATGCTGGAGCACAAATGAAACAGATATCCATAACAAAAAATATTGAACCAAACCGAGGTTTAGGAATTTTGGTTCTGCTTCTGTCGGATAGGCGGGATTGATAAATGAAATGGACTTGGTTCTCAGTTAACAGGTAACTTAACCCTTAAAATAAATTCGCCATTTCTTCTTTCAACGATGTCATCGTCATCGAGATGCTGTCGTTTTCACCGTCGAACCTTCTCAACCGAACTTCTCCTTCTGATATTCTTTGTCGCCATGTCAAGTCATTGTCGTTTCCCTTGTCATAAGAGCATCTCCAATCATAAGTTCAAAAGTTCTCTTTGTTTATTGATTTAGTTATTTAGGAAAAGTCAAATTGTTATTGAATAATTAAAATATTAATTTTTCATTTTCTTAAGAAACTCTAACGAGGTTCAGTCGATAATTTTACTCTGATACTCTAAGAATAACAGTCTTCATCGACGAGAAAACTCCCAAAACAACTAGACCCATAATAAGTTTTTAATCCCCTTTCTCGTTTCTCTTATGCGTGACAATATTTGCAACGCTTTGTCCATCTTTTCCTTGTATCTACAACGTTTTTTCTTTAGGCCGTATGGGTCTTCCATGACCGGAACGTTAATATTTTAAATACTCCGAATATATATTTGTTTACTAACCACATAATCAGTCTACATAATTATTCTCTATGCATTGGCTTCATTCACATAATATCATTGTAAATTATTTTTCTATAGCTCATCTATCTTTTCAAATATTCCACCTTAAACATAGTTTAAAAAAAGAGTTCTCTCTCTGTATATTAATCGAAAAATAAGTACGTTTTTGTGATATAATTAGAAAAAAATATTTTTTAGACCTTTTAACATTCACCACCGTATAGTATAAGTTAGTTACTATGTTACAATGTTATGGTAATTTATGGATTCAACGTCCATATTGCTATCGTGATACTTCACCGCCTACTTGCAATAGTGTCGGTAATATTAATAAAACTCGGTTACGTGATATCATAAAGTTGTTAGTACAATTCAACGTTGGTAAAAAGAAGTTGGTGTAAGGAGTTAAAGCAATTATATATTGGTAAATTGACCAATCGGTTTGTGAGTAAAGCTATAGGTAGGTGAAGTGTGCTTAAACATCATTAAGTATTCTGTCGGCCTATAATATCATTTCTTATACAGTATTCTTCTATTTAAAACTTATAAGAAAAATAACTTATAAGAAAGTCAAGACGTATTGATGACTCGTCTAAATCACTATTATAGCATGCTGTTTATTATAATTACGAATTTTAGCAAAATCGTAAGCTTAAACTACGACGTTGATTCCGCAGCGTAAACCTAACTATACCAAAAATTTCAACTATTTAAATGAGAATACTGTATATAGCTGCATACGAAAATTCAATTATTGCATATGGCTGCCTTTTCTCATCATTTCTTCATTAACTTATATTTAAAATTCTTATTTTGTTACATTATGTTTGAATGGACCAAAGTTGATAGGAAAAATCTAAAGAGATCGTTGGACATAAAAACACTGTGGAGCCTAAGCGGCCTAACATTTAGTACCCGAAACCCACATGGACTAGCATGTTACATCTCCTGCAACTAATTATATATGTATATTACATACATACAATTATACACGCACAATGTCTACATTTATCTGCATTATTTTACAAAAGAATGGAGTGAGTTTTACAAAATATTTATTAGGAAGAAGAGGTGGAATATTCAACACATATTTGGCTGCCTCAACCAAATCCAAAGCTATAGAAATAATTGCGAAATACTATTTTAAGAAACAAATTCAAGTTTGAAGGAAAAGAGCCAAATTAGTCTTTAAATATTTTCTATGTATTTAACGGTTATAATCGCAATATATACCATCTGAAAATCATTTACCCTGCTCAAAATAAGTAGAATATAGTTATATTGCTTATCTTTAATCGATTAAAACTTGTTTGATAAGTTCATTAAAATAAGTTCATTAAAATAGAGAATGAAACAACCATACTAGTCCAATTAACCATTGTGATGTGAAATTTAGCCAAGCAATGCTTTAACAATATCATACTTTGGTGTCCCCATGAAGGACCATAAATAAATAAATAATTAGTATGAAAATGTTGCTTGACATGTTTCTCTCATCAAGCCATGTCATAATCTATTTGAAATGTGAAAATGGGAAAATTAGAAATTAAAAAGATGGCTTAAGATGTTCATTCTCCCTTCTATTATTTCAAATAGGTAATTTTTATTTATTTGTTTTCTTTTTAGCTTATGTAGCATAAGTTCTAAAATGTCCATTTGTAAATTTTAAACTAGAAGGTAAACTATAATCTATTAATAAGTACGAACTTCTCCCTAACTTAAACTTTGTAACAGTAATTTTGGAAGGTATGTTGCGTTGGGAATGTGAATCACAACACCACTGATTTTGGAGAAGAAAACATGGTTAAGTTGACTAAAATTTATAATCAATGGGAATTAATTAGTCATTTTCCCTAATTTGTTGATACTTTTGTATGTTATGTAAATAATGCACACACAAAGGACGTAATTAAGTACATTTTGTTCCCGTGGTAATCATGATTAAGAATCTAATTAAGGAGGCATAATCCGAGATCTTAAGCAACCACATGGGACATGTATGCCGTTTAGCATCAAGTGTACAAAATCAAGTTTCCGAAACAGAGTTAAATTAGGAAGAAGACGAACTTATCATGACTACTTTTTTTTGAGTAATCAGTTTCAAGGTAGAAGGAAGTCCACGCTTGATCCTTTTTCGATGTAATGCTTCAGTAATTAGATTCAGCGAACATTGATAAACACAACGCATACACAAATGATCTATATTCTTCTTTTTTTTAAAGATGATCAGCTATGAACTTTCTAGATTATTCACTAGCTCTAGTTCTTAATACTAACACAATGTGAAAATTTAGTAAATAGTAATGGAAATGAATATAGAAAGTCAATGTCATCACATGGTATTGCCTTTTAGCGACATGCACATAAAGGGCCACATTGTTAGCTCAACATGGAACACTTCTCTTAAATCCCACTTCAACTTCAATAGCAGCTTTGGGAACACACAGCTTTTTCATATCTTTCTCTATTTAAAATCCAAACCCTCCTCCATTATTCAACATATATATATAATAACCTCAATTATCAATATTTTTACTAGTTTTTGTGTTTTCAAACAAATGATATTTAAAATTGGTAGTGATCTCTCCATAAAATTTACTGTAACTTAGCTATGGCTTTCTGTTAGAGATAGCTAAACATGTTGCAATCTGGATAATACGAGTAATTTGTGATATTTTCATAGATAAATGTCTATCAGAAAAACACTCATATATTTTGTAAGAGATAAATATGTCACTATTATACCACTATAAGCATAAACTATTGCATGGTACAAGTTAGCAAGAAAAAATGATTACTGATCTTAATATTACATATCCATTTCACATCTACCCTCTAGGTATATATATACACGAGATAAAAGTTTTCTATAAATTATTTCAAACGATTTCGGTTAGAGGTTATCAAATCTATTTCTCTCATATTACATCATTGTCTAGGCTTATTTCTCTCTTCTCTCTCAATCCCTCTCCTGTGGTCCTCGACCTATTTAAGTCCCTCTTATCACTTTCTCAGTTTCTTCATATCTCTAAGTGTCTTTACACAATACTTCCTTACATTTCAGTTTTCTTCTCTTTCTGCTTCCACACCTTCAACAAAATATAAAACTCGTGGAATAAACATAAACCTTCTATATCTACTGGCTATATAGACTCTTATTTTTCTTCATAAACTTAACTCCCTTATTAAGTATTATAACCTTTTTATCTCTTGCTACTCCTCCCCATCTCTTCTCTATTGTCCAATCCGGAGAAAGAGATAAAGTACGCAGCTTAAGTTTCACTTTCTTGCGACATAAGTAGTGTTACAACTAAGCAACAAGTAAAATCCTACAAAGAATGTCTAACAGAAGATCAAGACAATCTTCAAGTGCTCTGAGGATCTCCGATGACCAGATGATCGACCTCGTAAGTAAGCTCCGTGTTCTTTTGCCTGAGATTCGTGAACGACGCCGTTCTGACAAGGTAAAATGCATAACATCAATTTCGCCCGACCTCTTTATATATAGTTCAGTTTTTCCCCTTTTAAAAAGGAAGAAAATAACTTTTTCGTTAAAAAGAAGATGGAACACAAATTTATCAAACTAAACGTCGAAACTTTTGACTCCTGACAGCGTATTTGTTTTCTATTTTGACCAAATGGAAACGTCTAAAAACTCATGTTTGCGTGATGTCCGTACATGTATGTGGTCTTGATTATGTTTGCAAATAATATTAAATATTAGGTGTCAGCATCGAAGGTACTACAAGAGACATGCAACTATATAAGAAAGCTGCATAGAAAAGTTGACAATCTCAGTGACCGTTTGTCGCAGCTCCTCGACTCAGTTGATGAAGATAGCCAAGAAGCTGCCGTCATTAGAAGCTTGCTTATGTAACCTTCCAATATAGTGATTTATTATAATAGAAAATATTAATTTATATGTAATATGTTGATCGTCCTTAATATACTATCAAGCGACGTGTTTTTAATGAGCTTCCGAATTTCGGTCCAGCAGTTACATTTAATTATAGTCTGATTATGTTCTGTGCTTACAAAATATCGATCATCGAGAACAGGATTATCGCTCGTTACGAGAGGGGGTTTTAAGTGGTAGGGTCCACTTTTTTGTGTTAAAAACGGTAATAGAAGAGATGAAATAAAGATGACTTTGGTATATTTCTTGCACCGTTGGCGGACTCCACTGATACGTGGCAGTCCACGATTGATGCGCATTTTTTTTTTTAAGTCGGCCAAAACAAAAAAAAATTTGAGCCTATGAAAACGTGTTGACGATAATTATGGTCTGAGGTGTGTGAACTCGATTGTGTCAGTCAAAAGATAGAAGAAAATGCAGAATGAATAAATAATGAATAATCCATTGTACTATTTTTATTCCTAATGGATAAATTGATCTCTTATCAAAATACTTGAAAGTTTTAAAATTCATTACTAACAAATATATATACCTTATCCCGGTTATATAAAATATTTAATATTTATTATTTATTGGGTATGCACCGGCTCATAATTTATTGCATTCTATAAATGCACGTGACGTTGACGAAGTAATGAGGGGTATCTACATTTAACGTCCGATAAATCTATTTGGAAAAACTTTGGTTTTGTGCAGGGGTGGGCAAAATTTACGAACCCAACCGAGTCAAACCGAACCAACCGAACCGAAACCGATTCAAACCGAATCAAAGTCTATTTCAAACTATTCGGTTGAAGATTTTCCCAACCCAAATGGTTCGGTTCTGTTTAAAACCGAAACGAACAGAAAAACCGATGTGTTTTTGTAATTATTAAAAATATTAGTAATACCAATATACTAAAATTCTAATACTAAACCACATATTTTCCATTTTTTATTCATTAACATATATAATTCTAACTTAATAAGTAATCATCAAAATATTTGATTTAAAATATTTCATTCATTCCATGCTTTTTAATTTTAATGATATAAGTGACATTATTAATGATGTTTTTTTTTAGTTAACTTTCATTTTTTTTAATTCTTATATATACTTTTTGTGACTTTTAAAGGTTTTTGTTTCAGTTTTATATTGAAATTAGTTCACATAGTTTATGTTTACACAAATTATGTTGTAAAACATAATTTTTCTTCGAAAAATTAAACTAAGAAGAATCTAATTCACTACAAGAAAACATGCCTATAACGAGGAAAAATTACGAGAAAATATATTCCTCGTAAATTTACGAGAAAATTACTACGATTTTACGACAAAACTGAATTTCGTCGTAAAGTCGTAGTAAAGTTACAAGGAAAATGTTTCGTGGTAATTTACATGTAAATTTACGTCGATTTTACGAGGAAAGAGAAAATTCGTTGTAAAGTCCTTGTAACTTTACAAGGCTTTTACGACGAAACATGTTACCATTAATTTTTGTGAAAATGTGTTTTAAGCACGCTTTACCAAACTGATACCCTCGGTTTAGAGATTTTGGAATAACTTGATTAGCTGCTATCAAAGTTACACCTCGTGAACGAATAGTTGCTAGAGAAGAATCACTTTTGCAAGAAGAAGTGTGTATCACTGAAGTGGAAGTATCTGAACAACAAACTGATGACATCCTTCTAATTGATGTGGATAACCGTCAATGTGAAGATCTTTTCGACGATATGACGGATGAAGAAAGTGAAGAAGAGTTCGATGCAAGCGATGATAATCATTGTACTGATATTGTTGAAAACTCGAATGATTCAAAATGATGTAATATATGTTTTAAATATTTTAAAAAAATTTATAAATCAGTTTAAGACTTAATGCAAGTGTATATTGTTTGGTTGTAATAATTATTTCTTGGCTTTTAAGGATTTAATTGGAGTTTAGAGTTTAAGAGAAAATAGGATAAATGGGAGAATGGGGGAATGGGGTAAAAGGGATATGAGGTTATAGGTAAGAGACTTTGGGGGTTAGGGATTTGATTTTCAGGGATTCAGATATAGTCGTAGTAAATTCGTCGTAATGGAAAACACGGGCCTGGTATACTCCTTGTAATACACGTGTCCTTGTAAATTCGTTGTAATCATTTCCTTGTAAATTCGTTGTAAAGATTTCCTTGTAAATTCGTTGTAATGCTCCCTTGCAAATTCGTTGTAACTCTGAAAATGCGGGCCTGGTAGATTTGTCGTAAACATGTGTCCTTGTAAATTCGTTGTAATTCTTTCTTTGTAAATTCGTTGCAATGCTTTCCTTGTGAATTCGTTGTAACTTTACAAGGATTTTTTTCACAAAACATGTTACCACTATTTTTGGTGAAAACGTGTTTAAGCTGTTTTACCAAACTGATTTTGTTGTAAGCATTCTCAAGCCAAGCAAGTTAACTTCATTTCATACCCTCGGTTTAGAGATTACAAAATAATTTGATTATTTGCTATCAAGTGGTTGTTTGATTATAGTACTTATAACTTGCGTTTTATGCGTTTTAAGGATTCAATTGGAGTTTAGGGTTTAAGAAAAAATATGATAAAGGGGATGATGTGGTAAAAGGGTATGGTGTAAATAGATAAGTGATTTGGGGTTTAGGGATTTGATTTTCGGGGTTTCAGATATAGTCCTAGTAAATTCGTCGTAATAGAAAACACACGGGCCTGGTAGATTCCTCGTAATACATGTGTCCTTGTAAATTCGTTGTAATGCTTTCCTTGTAATTTCATTGTAAAGCTTTTCTTGTAAAGTCGTCGTAAAATTTTCCTTGTAAATTCGTCGTAAATATTCCTTGTAAATTCGTTGTAATTCTAAAAACGCGGAACTGGTAGATTCCTCGTACCACTAAAAACGCGGGCCTGGTAGATTCCTCGTAAAATTACGACGACTTTACGAGGAATGTTGTTTTCTTATATAAACTCGAAACATGAATGAGGAATGCCTCCTTCATTCATCTTAAACCACTCCTCTCCTTCTCTCAAAGGTATGTTGTTTTTAATATTAATTTAGGTTTAGGTGGTTAGTTTAGGTGGTTAGTTTAGGTAATTAGTTTAGGTGATTAGTTTAGTTAATTAGATTAGGTGGTAATTTTAGGTAACAACACTATATTCAAATATTAGGTTGAGGCATTTAAACGACTGATTAGATATTTTAAAAAAAAATTAAATATATTTTATTTTCTTATAATTTTATGTAATTAATTATATTAATATGTTTCTTTTTTCAAGGTGGCTCCTAAAAAGATGGAACTGACGGTATGAATAAGCTTCATCAATGAAGCCACAAGGACGACTTCATCCTACTCTTCGAGACGGAACCCATAGATGAAGTACGAGACTCTCCAAGAAGAAACACCTCCAACAACTACTTCGACGGCGTTCTCCCTTAGCTTTTTGTTTTTCAATTTTTTTGTTTTCTATTATTAATTTGAATATTATTTTATGACATTTATATATTTTTTTAAAAAAATATTTTAATTTTCAATATTTTATTTTATAAATTATATATTTTGATTTTGAATATTTCATAATAATATAATAATATGACAATGAGATGTAAATTTCTCGTAAAGATTACGAGGATTTTACAAGTACTTCCTTGTAAAATCCTCGTAATCTTTACGGGAAATTTACTAGGAAATACTTGTAAATTCCTCGTAAATATTACAAGGACTTTACATTAAAAGACTTGTAAATTCGTCGTAAATTGTACAAGTACTTAAAGACGACTTTACAAGGAAACTATACGAGTCTTTTATGATGAAGCGTAACTACGAAACTACGACGAAATACTCTCTTTCGCTTTTACAACGAATTTATTTCGTCGTAAATGTTACATGGAAGTTACGACGAATCTTGCATTACGACGGACGTTTTACAACGAAACGCTATTCCTTGTTAATTCGTTGTAACCCTTCTATTACAATGAATTAACAAGGAATATGACCCTTGTAATAAATATGTTTTCTTGTAGTGATTAAACCGATCCAAAAAAACAAACTAAGCCAAATACAAACCGAACCGAATACAAACCGATCGAATATAAACCGAAACGAACTAAACTAACTATGGTTTACTTCAGTTTGAAAAATACTAGAACCAAATTAACCAAATTGAATCGAACCCAAACCGAACCGAAAAAAATAACCGAAGTGTCCACCCCTAGTTTTGTGGGTATGAGAAATGTCCCATGACGAAATATCAGTTTGCCGAGAGTAATATTACTTTGGTTTCAAAAAAAAATTAACAATCAAGTAAATTTCATCCCCGCACTTTTCACACAATAATATTACTTTCGACAAATAACTGTTAACGATAAGAAATGCGTCTTCGCAATCAATTATATTATACATTGCATAAGTTAAATGTGATCAATAGGAGCTAACATGGAAAGAAAAAAATATGATATAATGCTGTTAAAATAAAGTTTGTGATATATACCATCACAATAACGTCGACAAGCTCTAAGCTTAAGGAATATTCTTTTGAGTTTAATATTGCTATTAACATTTGTAAACCTTATCTTAATAACATTGTCATCGTTAAACTTTGGTTACTTTATTTTAATTTTAATGCATCAAATTTAGTCAAAAAAACATTGTCATCGTCATGTCTCTTTGTTGTCACCGGTAAGTTGTTCTGTTAATGTATGAGGCTCAACTAGTCTATAAAGCTTTGCCTTTAGATTGATTGTCATAGCAATACTTCACATTGTGCAGTTTGTAGCTTTTCAGAGACAATAGAAGAATAAAAATAGATTAAAAGTGAAAAGGGATAAGAATAGAGGCTGCGATGGACTATATATGAATCTATGATACTACATTAATTCAAAGATTTAATGAGAAAGGGGTGGAGGAAAAACCTTTAAAAGAAGAAAAACAAATATACTTGTTTAAGCGATTTCCAGATAAGGTTTACAATATCACAATGTAAACTGACATCAACCCTTAAAACATCATAAACACTTGCTGCTGCAACAACATAAAACAAAGGAGGGACCATAGCAATACATTATTACCCTTTTGGCATATTCAAGGTCTTTGAAGATAGATCAACGACCTATAGATTAAAAATAACACATCATGAATCAATAAGATGTTAATATTGCCAAACTTCATAAAAGGTTAATTTAATCTTAAATAAAATTCATATATATATATATATATATATATATATCAGTCAATCAACCAAACTCATAAATTTAACAGTGAAAAATAATAATTACCGTTTATTCGATCATAACATCTCATATGAGGCTCAGTTCAAAAAAAAAAGACATCTCATATGAGGATCAATATATTGGCCGAGACTTTCATAAATAGGATCATATATTTGATATGCTCTCCTAAAAAGATGTATTTGTTAGATAACATATCATTACTTAATTATTCCAGATTGAATTAAGACTCGCAGAAACATAAATTGTATTTTTAAATATAAGGAACTGAGAAAGGTGTGAATTGTCTGTCAATAGATAGGAAAACACCTTTCTTCACCGGGATAGATTGTACGTGAACCAACATTTCCACTTGCCGGTGTTATCCTCTGCATTATTTAATCAATGTATTATACTATTTCTCTTTCATTAGTTTTTTATTTTGGGAATAAGTTATGTATGTAAAAAAAAAAGTTTATGTATGTTACAAGAACTTGTACCCTGCGTTGAGTTAAAGATGATGATTCTTCAAATTGAACTTGACTTTCATAACTTCTTCGACGAGATCCCAAAACTCCACTCTATGAAATTCATATTATCAATTAATTTTTTTTTTTGGTGATACAACAATGGCTACAATATAATTTGATGACTGTCTAGTTGAACTAAACTCATTGTTTTTCTATTTGGAGGTCACAAGATTTAAATGCTACAATATTTATCATTCCAGTAACATATCAAGCAAAAAATTAGAAGATTATGAATATATAATGTTATTTGGCATGGAAATATGGTACCTGTGGAGGTATGGTTGAGTTTGTCGATGAACGTATACGCATTTCGGTGTTTAAGTTGGACGACCTGGATCTCGATGAAGACTGACGTCCCAATCTTTGCATACTGCCATGGTGCATGAAGAGATGAAGTCCAAAAGATAGATTCGATGTTTTAAAACACAAAAACACACAAAATCTTTATATATAAAGAAGAGTTTGAATCTTGGTGATGCCACCTAGGAATCCACATCAGAAAATAGGCTATTGTAAGTGTGACACATGTCCACAGAGTATGAAACTCACAGTATATAATAAAAGTAACGTTCAAAATAATTGTTCAATCTATTACTTCTGAACGATTTACTTTTGCAGTCAATCAACATAAGTAACGTTCTTATCAATATCATTGAACCACTCTTTCCACTACGCCACATTCAATGCATCCCTCCTTTTTTTGACGATATACACCCATCCTTCTATAATATCGAATCTGTACCTATAAATAATGGAGTAAACTTTCGTGAAATTCATCACCTCACTTTCTTCCCCTCAAATCTAAATCATTATAATCCTCTGAAACTCAAGTGCAGGAAATAGAGTACAAAATGGTTTGGTTCTGACCGTTTGAAGGGAGACAATATGAGAGCAATCCAAAAGCTTCTCTTTGTTCTGAATAAGAAACCGATTCGACTCCGGGTCAGCTAAGCAAATCATCAGTTCACCAATATATGCGTCATTAAAACCGATTCTGGGAAATTTTCTCCTCAATTTAAGGCCCAGGATCCTCCGTATTGTAAGCTCCGACCAGATCCGAGTCTCGCCAATGAGGTGAAGTCCGAGACTTCTCGGTAGAGCCAACCGCCCGAAACGCGTGCAGCAGGGTAAGAGGAGGAAAGCGGCGGCAACAAAGGAGAGGAGCAGGAGGATGAACGCAGTGAAGAAAATGGAGAGAGGTATTGACGATGGAAAAGAGGAGAGAGTGGAACGGAGACTTTCCATTACTAATATCTTTTGCATTTTTCTTCCTTTTCATTTTAATAAAAATATACTATTCCCATAAATAAATGATTTTTCGAATATCAAATAAACATTCATTTTACTTGCAATTATGACATTTTAGATTTACGATCGGAAATATCTATCAACATTTAGAACAAGAGATCCGATTCTTTGATCACTCACTCAACAGGCTTTGCAAATCTTCAATGGCTTCGCACAGAGAAGTTTTTTTGGTCATGTTTTTTTTTTGTACCATGAACTGAAAAATCTTTGTTACATTTAAGTTTGGCCAAAACGTCTAAAGCAGCTGCAACTCTAAAGTGAAGATTTATACCATTACTAAAAGCCAATTTTATACAAAACCAAAAAAAATTAAAATTAAAATCTCACCTAAAGTTAGCATTCCATCTCACCATATGTAAGCATATTTTTTTCTAAATGTTATTAACAAAATGTCAATAGCTGAGACTGCTACCACCAGAGCAAAAATAACGAATTTCAAAAAAAAAAAAAAATTAGTTGAACAAAGAAAATTGATAAATATATATATATGTATTTAATATTCAAAGATTTTCCGCGGTAGTCATAATTATTTATAACGCTTCGTCTTTCGCGTCGCTAATTCCGTTATAACGTCTTCATTATGGGCTTCCCATTAATAATGGGCTAAAGGCTTACATTAAGAAAGGCCCTAACTGTATGGTACCACAAACCCTAATCAGAAAGTTCGTTTCTACCATTCTCCGCCGTGTGTTGACGATTTCGATTCCTCACCCGCAGATGAACGGTTCAATCTTTACTCACACTGATTGATACGTCCACGATGTGTCTTCAATGCGATCCTTAAGTCTCATAGGCGGTGTGATTTATGAGTATAAATAGATGTGCGTTCTCTCATCCTGAATTCATCCATCCTATATTTCTCTTATTATATAGATTCTTTGATGCGTGTTGTTTGTCGTATGACTGGTGATTCGGGTAGTCTTGCATTTGTTTACTTTACGTATACGAACCTCGGAAATCAGTGGAAAGGCTTGATATGGTTATGCACTTGGTGATTGGATTTTGCATGAAAACTTTTGGTCATTGTTTTTTTAAAAGGTTTTAGTTTAAAACTATTAAGTTCTAATTTATGATTATTAAACCATATTTTTACGTTATATATATATATATATATATATATATATATATATATATATTGTTACTCATTTCAATGTGCTTCATTGTCTTTATCTGTTGTTTAGTATATGATTGGTAAGATTGATCGAATATCTACGAGTTAATAATCATTTATTTTTTTACCTCATTTCCTTAACGGTCATTATATATAGAGAAAATTTCATTATCAAATTAGTTTTGGCTATACACAATGTAAATCTTCGTCATATTACTTTTTGGAAGCCAACCATCACACCCCAAATTGGGTCAACAAAATTTTCCTTTTTAAGAATTGATGAGCTCCACGAGCTGACCCGTCAACTCTCAAACTAGAATATATAAGAGTCAATTGGCTCATTATACAAAAAGAATATGAATATTAGCAATCTACCTATAACATTAAATTTTAGTGTCTAGCAATCAAAGCACCATTATGTGGGATTTTGGGTATTTACCTAATTAAGAAAAAAGTTGTATGTATAGGATGCAATTTCTCAATATAATAACAAACTAGAATATATATAAGAATAAATAAATTTTGATGTATCAGTTTTTATAAAAGATATAATTTGTGTAAATTTTCTTTTACGTTAATTTGGGTGTGAGTATGATTATGTTGTCTACACCAAATTCTAATTATATAAATAAAAATGACTGATTCTTAGTATTTTTGCTGTTTTAGTTTAGAGTTGTAAGATTTTGTAGTGTTTTACGTATTATAATATGTAAATACATAAATCAATCGAAATTGTTCAAAAGAGAATGACCTTGAGTTTTCAAATACCAATCTATCTTTTTTGTCAGCGTTTATAAAATAGTGGAGAAAGAGGTTTTAATTTCGAGGAACTCTTTGTCGAAGTTATTATAGTTGTTTTGGACAATGTTAGTAATTGCTATTATTAACAACAGTTGTTGTTTTTTTTTTGGTATTTAAAAAAAATATTGAGTAAATCACTTACATTGCACGAACAGCAGCCAATCTGATATCCAACCCTTATGAGATTATACAAAGACATCGTTTTCAGAAATACAAATACTAATAGTTTTAGACTCTTGACTCTGTTTTTGTTTTAAATTTCCGTCAACAGACGACTCTGACTTATCTTACAATTCTACATTTCCTGTTCTCATGGAAAACATCCTATTGAAACTGATTCATTATTCTAATAATTGGTTTCAAATACAGAGTCCCTAATATGTATTTAATGTGTTCCAATGATTCAATATAGCCATGGAATATATCGTACTACCTTATTTACACAGCAAATAAAATAAATATATTTCAAATAAATCAACACAACTGGTGCGTGACATAACCTCATAAAATATAATCCATACAATATAAACTAATCAAACACACTTATAAACGAAAAATTTAAAAGTAATATTAAAAAAGCAAAAAACATAGATTGTACATCCATAATATTGTTAAGTAGAAATAGTCATTCGTATATTCTGATGGAAATCAATATATATATTAATAAAAAAATTAAAAAGGGGCTCAACATGTCGAGGTACGATACTTTAGTATTATTATTTACGGTTTACATGAATAATAATTAACAGACCTAATAATAAATTTTACTCATATATTTACTTAATCTATAATTACAAGTCAATTTCTTTCCTCACGAGATTCTTTAGATTCATCCAACTCCAGAAAATTACCAAAAATGATTTGATGGCACCATGAAAAAATAAATAAATCAAAACTACTTATCAAGACAGCAGGGTATATTTAGTCTTCAAATACAATAATACGTACATAATTTAACTAATATGTATATTTTTAAATATAAAAATTTATATTAAATATTTACTCTAACTATTTACATTATTTTTAAATTATCATCCCGCCCTGCCCGCCCCCTAGTAATATCTAAAAACATGAAAACTTAATAGTTCTCTTGTAATAGATACAATAGTTGAAAATTAATTTACACGCTAGAACACATCAAAGACATTTGTGGTCTAGATATAATTGAATTGCTACTTCGTGGAACATAACTAAATATAGAAATCACATTGGTTTGATTTTGTCGAGTGAATAGATCATGCACAAACCTAGTAAAATTTGCATATGGATGACCAATCTTCCACAAACAGAGCTAATGTTACTAGTAGATATATAAACATTAAGAGAATCATATACTGTTAATAAAAATTGTAATTACCGTAATTGTTATATAATTTTGCACTAGAAAAAAATTAAAAACATAAAATAGAAGTGGGATCGTATCCTGGGTTTCTTTTGTTGCTTTCAAATTAATTATGAGAAATTACTGACATAAATCTCTGATTTGCAATTAAATACGAGAAAGACAGATGATCTTACCCAACTGAATTGTTAACCATCCTTGGATTGGGAGGTTCATATGGCAAATTGGCTAAAGCTGATGAGGGAAATTGCTGACCGTTAATGTTAAAAGACGAAGTGAATAAACATTAGCTATTAGAACCTTACACAAGCATTTCTGGATACCTGAGGCTGAGCCTTAAGAATCGAAGAGTAGGCTAAAACGGTGTTGAAATGCCGAAGACAAACCCAGAGGTTCTCTCAAGCTGCGACGACGGAGGGCCGGCAACACCCAATCCGGTGCAAGCTGAGGTGGGCTTCGTTGAAGACAACACCAATAACCGCTCGGGAAGCTCACAACCTGACTATCAAAGCTGACCACACTTGCTTTGAAACGCAGGTATCATGGTCAAGCGCAGGCGGTCTAAATGCTCCCATATCCGGCCACGCGACCCAGAGATTAAGTGCAGACAACAATTCAGTCAAGAGAAGCATCCCGGAGCATTGCGAAGGAGATAAAGATCTGGAGAAGTCAACAGACGCCTCAAAAACAGGTGAATCCGAGTGTGAGTGAGGTTCTAGCATCATGACCTGGAGGGAACACGGCGGGACTGTCCTCGAAGAACCCTAAGTATTCAACCACCAAAGAACAATAGAAAGAGACACGAGCCACAACACAGGGACTATCCGTTGTTTCCTTGCTCGAGGTTTTGACCAATATCTCTTTGGTTCTGAAAATTATTAGACAAAAGACTTAATATATTATAGTTATGAAATTGAAATCCTCCCAAAGATTGTTATATATCATTGTGAAAACACTTGACTCCTGAAGGAAATTCAACATGGATTGACTGAAGGAACGTTGTTGTTCACTTGAATGCCCGTTAAAAAGAGTTTCTCGTAAGAAAGACTCATGTGAATCGACTTGTTCTTCATGATAATTATGGGTTTGGTGTTGGTCCTAACCCATGTTCGAAATTACGTTAAGCGTGAGTCGGGCGGTTGATATGGACCTAGCGAGTTAGCAAAATCTCGGATTTTATTCGGAGATTAATCGGAGATTAGTTTTTAATATTATATTTTTATTTATATTAAAAATTTAAAATTTAAAGTAATATATTTAACGATATTGAGTGATAACAATGTTTTTTCACTGCTAGAATGGTAAATGCACTCTTCTACAACTACCAAGAGACAAGTTTGATACTCCCCCCCCCCCCCCCTCCCCCTCCATGCATTTAGACTTTTTTTACTCATAAACATAATTTTCGAATCTTCTCCTTCCTAACCTAATTATTTTCCTGCGTGATCCGCCATTGTTATAATGAAAGTTTATACCTATTTCTTCACTAAATTAACTCGTTTACTTCACAAAATCAACTCGGTTTCTACTTAAAAACACCAAATCATGTTCTTCACCGCCTACCGCGTACTCGGCGAGTAAATGGCCTCTACGGCGGCGTTTTAGAACATGGGTCCTAACATGACCAAACCGTTGAGTTATAAGACCATGATTAACTCGGGATTCTTACAGTAGGGTTCTTAGCGAAAGTTAAGAAACTGTTTCTTAACTTTTAATTAAAAAGGCTAAGAACCGGTTCTTAAATAAAGGCTTTTTTAGTTAAAAGTTAAGAAACAGTTTCTTAACTTCCGCTAAGAACTCCACCCTAAAAACCCCCGGGTTAATCATGCTCTAAGCACACTATCACCGTCAATAGCGCTATTAGCTTACATTATGGTCCATGTCAAAGTGTAGTAATAACTGGATTTAATGCTAGTTAATTAGATTTGTGATTAGATTTAACTGTTGAAAACATACTAAGGAGATCATTTTCATTCATCATATACACATGGATCAATCCAATAAACTATTCATGCGTCTTTCCGTCTGCATTCAATAAATTTGGAGATTATTCTGCATTTCATTTATATCCAAAGATTTTATCCTTGATAAATTAGAACACAATATTATTTAAAAATTCAATTGTGGAAGAGAAAGCGAAGAATATACCATTAATGGAAGATATTGGTTGGGTGAATCGGAGAAATTTATAAGATTCAACATTGGCGATTCATCATCAGGCGTAATGTCATCAGAAAACATGTTTACTGTACATCTTGATTAGAATACTATATATGATCTTGATTGGTAGAGCATTAGCAATAGCAATTAGCAATAGCAGTAGCACTGTAGCAGTATGCTATAGAAGGAGTATGCTGCAAAAGCTGTATGCTTTTGCTAAATTGTTTAATAGGATGATTGGTAGAGCAGTATGAGTATGCTATTTAAAATTATTATAAAAATTAATATATAATATATAATATATTTATTTTTAATGAATATATTTCTAATATATATAAAAATATATTAACATATAAAATTAATAAGATATAAAATTAATTTATTTTATTTAATAAGTTAAAAATTATGTTTATATCGAAAAAATATTATTTTAAAATAAATTTTATAATTAAAATATCTATTTTTAAAAATAACATTCCACATTTGAAGTAAATTAAATTATATAAATTAAATTATATTTTAAATGTGAAATACTATTTAAAAATATTTTTATTTTCAATTAATTTTAAAAATCAAAAATTTTATTTCTGGATATAAAAATAATTTTATGATATTATTAAATAAAATAAATGAATTAATTATATATTTTCTTTAATTTTATAAATTATAAATACAAATGCTCTTTTAAAAGCTTCATTTGAGAGCATTGGCCACAGAGCATTGGCCAGAGAGCATTTGGAGAGCATTAGCATTTAGTAAATGTTTCTATAAATGCTTTTCTAACAATTGTTGATTGAATAATGTAGAGCATAGTGCTAATGCTAATGCTCTACCAATCAAGGCCTATATCAAAATGAGTGGTTGAAAAACGTAATCCAAAAAGCTGATGTGGTAAAGTTAAAAAATATTTATTTTTACTATAAAGTATCAAATAGAAAATAACAAATATATTACAATTATACCATTAAAGTAATAAATTATATATTTCTAAATAATAATGAAAATTAAATAGACCAAAAAATAATTTAAAATTATTGTTCACTGTCCTAAAATATTGACAAAAACTTCAAATACATAAATTATTATTTGTAACATAATAATACATATTTTATTATTTTAATATAAAATTATAGTTTGCAAACAAAAGCAACTTAAATAATTGTTCTAAGCATAAGAAATGCTCATAATATTTTTTTTATGGAAAATAGCTATTTACAATATATAGTTAAAGTTTACTGAAAAACAGTTAAATAAAAGCAGATGATATATATATATATATATATTAAACACCACAATGGACATGGTTTAAAGGCAGATGATTAAGGAAGCAATATACAGATTTAAGAGACGATAGAAGATTACCTATTACCTATGTAACCAAATTATTTATGACTGTAATTTTTAAAACTGTTGTTATCAGTTTTTTTAGGCATGGACATGCACAACGGTTAGTCTTTTCTTCCGTCTTTCATAATAAAATATTAAACAAAAATAAAAATATGAAAAATTAAAAAAGAGAAGCAAGAGGACTGTATTTTCTCTGAGACTAGATAAGAGACTAGAGTCTCTTATATAAGAAACTCTGGACACAACTATCATTTTTAAAACTGTTGTTATCAGTTTTTTTAGGCATGTACATGCACAACGGTTAGTCTTTTCTTTTGTTTTTTATAATAAAATATTAAACAAAAATAAAATATGAAAAATTAGAAAAGAGAAGTAAGAGGGCTGTATTTTGTAAATGTCAAAATAAGAGAGTTTTTTTTTAACGCTGATTTATTATGATATTATGAGAAAGATTAAAAAATAAAAGTGTTAGGAGAGTTTTTTTTTTTTTTGAACACGGGAGAGTTTACCGATGATGATACACCCATGGCCCTAAAAATTTGTCTAGTTAATTCATAACGGGCTAAGTTGTAGACGGTCTGGGCCGAGTAGAAAAGCTAATTAATTAACAATCCAATTAAAGTACAAGCTAAAGAAAGCAAAACACACTCACCAAAAACAAGAAAAGACTTGAGCACCTAAGCTTAAACTGAACTAGCAAGACGAATGGCAAACCGCAGTGGTCAAACTAATCTACAGCTCGCATTAAGAGACCTTGGCTAATCCATGAGGCCGGACTCGGTAGAAATCTGCTTGCTCAGAGCTCGTCTCCATGTACCTTTGAGTTATCAAAAATACTAGGATAAACGAATCATGTCTGAAATATTCAAAATTCCGTTATATGATTAAAGTTTTCATCTTGGACCTGACTACTAAAATCAGCCTTCTGCTTGATCCTCGGATCTTCACAACTTAACAATCTACCTTAAACAAACATACCTACATTTTGTTTTCAACTATGCTTTATGAATGATGACTATTATTCAAACATAGCATATAAGAGTTTGACATATTGACAAAAGAAAAAGCACAAGAACTTGACTTTTGAAAGATTCTTATTTTTCTCCGGTCCGGTCATATTTTGTAAGCTGACTTTTCTTCCTCTACTCCCACTACCTTTTCAAATATATGAGTCCAACGACATGTAAAGCATGAATGAAACTTCAAAGAATAAACAACAATTTACACTTGAAAATATAACTCTTTTCTTCTTTTTTTCACAATAAAAAACCTCTTTATGTACAACAAAATCTGTAGAGGCATGAAAACCCACAAGCGACTCAAAACTCCAATGTAGTAAAACAAACAAAAACAAGATTAATGTTTTCCCTTTTTTGTGTATGTTCAAACACAACAAAGAGGACATCTAATGAGTCCATTCTCATTACAATCAGGACATGTTTGAAACCCATACTCTCTTCCTTCCTTTACACTCTCATCATCATCATCTTCTTCATCTTCATCTTCATAGTACACTTTGCAACTCCCTGAACACGTCTCACAAGGCACAAACCTTACATCTCCACAAGCCTCACATTCTACCCCATTACCATCTCTGTTTTCTTCCACCCTCTCGCATCCTTGTAGAAGCTTCTCAAGCTTCCCATCTTCATTCAACTTCCTAATCTCCTCAGCTCCGCCGAGATACTTCCTCCCCAAGAAAACTCTAGGCAATGTGATCCCAACACCATTGCTAAATTTATCACCTAGCAGCTCCTTCAGCTCATCTTTAAAACCCGAATGCATCGATACATCTCGCTCATCCACTCTAATCCCAAGGCTTTTCAGTATAACTCTAACATCACAGCTTTCTTCATATGTCTTCCTTATACCTCTAAGGCTTGTGAAGTAGAGTATCACTTTGTCTTTACCAACAGCTTCCTCCTCTTCATCTTCTTCATCAGAGAACTCAAACTGTGGGTTTAGTTTCAAATCATGAACCGAAATGTGGAAAGGATGATTAGAAGGGAGTTCTTGGAGAGACTTCCTGAACGAAGAAATGATCTCTGGATCGAAATCGTCGAGCCCTTCTTCCTCCTCCATCTGAAGCCACAATGGCTTTAGATCACAATTCGACTTTGTACGTTCACAATCACCACCACGAGCAAGTTCAAAGGAGAAGCTGCTAACGTGGTTTGGTGAACGAAGTCCATCTTCAAGCCCATCCATCATCTCCCAAGTATTGATCGTCTCCGGCTCTCCCGGAGGCGTCAAGATAGGAGTCTTGGGCACAATCTTGGGGATCTTCCCGCTCATCATACTTGACCATACTTTAGCTTCCATGAGCTTAGCCTGCATTTCCAAACTCGACCTCTCCTTGTCTGGCCTCTCTCTGACTTCCTTAGGACCAAACCCATCTCCCGTTTGGTCGGCGACAAGCTTCCCGCTGAAGTCTAGCAAGTCTTTGTGGTCTTGTCCGAAAGAGTAGTCGCAGAGCTTGAGAGATCCGAAGCTGGAGGAGCTGAGAGGGACCATGTGGGGGCTATCGTCGGAGCGTTGCGATGGGTGGCGAACAGATTTGCTTCGCTGAATGTCTACCGGAGAATATCCTCTCCGGCAATGGATGCATTTCTTACGGTGGTGCTTCGAGCTCGCACAGCCCATGATGATCGTTAAAACAGATTTTTTTTTTTAAAAAAAGAGATTTTCTTTTTGTTTTTGGGAATGAAAATTGAAATAATGAGATTTGGAGACAAGGGTTTGGTGAAATCAATGAGATATATCGAGATTTGCGTAAAAAAAGGACGAAAGAGAGATCGTAACGAATTACCAGCAAAGAATGGTGAAAAAAACAGAGACGAAACAGAGGACGAAAACAGAGGATTAGAACAAAACAGAGACAAAACAGAGGACCAAAACAGAGGATTATTTATTCTTGTGAGGACCAACCAGGGATGATTATTAAAGCTAGGAGGACAAGATCATCATCGAGATTCTTCTTCTGGTTCGTATTCAGCCTCGTTGTCTGGTTTCCAAAATCTCTCTTCCTGAAAAGTCGCAGAAAGAATGTCGCGTTTTAGAAAATGATTCAAGAATTTTTCAGAAATGTTTCATTCTTTATAAAGTCTACAGAAACTTCTTTTGCCATTTGGTAGTAATTTCTTTGCATTGACTCCTTCTAGCTTGTAGTCGTCCCCTTTGAAGGGGCGTGAGGGAGGCAACTTTTCGGATATAACTTTTTTTAAACGATTTCTTAAAATAAGGAATAGTTTTTTATGGCCTTTTGTTTAATTTCATTGTCTTTTTCTTGTATAGAGAATTTATTTTCTATGAACTTTTATTTATTAGTTCATTCTACTAACCAAACATGATTTCATTCTATACAGAATGATAATTTTACTATTTTGAAAGAATCAAAAGAATTGTTGGTAAGCTTTACATTGTTACGAAAACAAATTAGTTTATACTAAATATATTAAACATATAAAGCTATTTTGAAAGGTTTAAAAAAAAAAATCAGTGCAATTTAATATTTTATTTCTTATATCAATTAGAAATTTCCGGATGCCAAATTTTTTTATTGAAATTTCCACACTCACCTTCATATTTCCATGTATATGATTTTTGTTATTAAATATCTTTTGATTTACATTAAAATATTTCAAAATACTAGAACAAAAAAAAACACATTGATTTTTAATATATAGTATTAGGAAGCATAAAAATGTAAACCTGAATTTTCATCATTGTCTATGACATTTCGTATGTTTATGATATTCATATTATTGTTTACTATTAGAATTAGTCAAATTTAAAATTTAGTAGTAGCCAGTTATTCCACAATTTGGATATTACAAGATAAACATATTATGGTTGATAACTTAAATTTAGTATAAAAGTAAAAATTCAAAAGTGATGTAACTTCAAAGCAGTAATAAAATGATAATGGCAAATGTGAAAAACAGCATTGCATAACTATAAGTACTTTTAAGTTACAAAAAAAAATTCAAGTACTTTTATGGGTAATGGATCAAAGTTACTGTCACTGATAAAATGTTTTCTGCCTATTCAGGAACCTATTTCTTACTAAAATTCGAAGTTTGGTTACTTTTAACAATACCTGCCCACTCTAAAGATCCTAAGGTGGACACAATGGTTACATGGATTTGAAACTATTCGTATAGGCTGGCTGATTCAAGTCACGTTACAGACTCCAAATAATATCTATGTCCGCTTGTATCAATCTAGATTCTCGTGATTGACTGTTAGCATAACCTAAATGCCTAATAAAAATGGCCTAAATAACTACAGTGTAATCTTCCCACTATGTATAAACAAAAACATTAAATTAAAACTCGAAACTTGCAAGTCGATGTACAATTCAAACATGACGGAAAACAGAATATATATACGAATATATGTGCCGGTCTTGGGCAAAGCCTAACGAAACATTGGCCTTATGCCCCCAAAAATTTTGGCAAAAATTATATTGAAAAAATCTCTCAAAAATTTTTTTTTACACCCCCAAATTTACCAAAAAAAATTTTTAGCTGGAATTTTTTAAAAACCGCCTATAGCCCCCTAAATCTCAGGGCCGACCCTGTATATGTGTGTGTAAATGTATGGTTTGACTGGTTATAAAACAGAAAAGAGGATTTTATCATAAACAAATGAGGTTTGATATTAAAGAAACACAAAGGTGGAGGTCTATGTTGTCATACTTGCTCCGTCTGATTGTGTGAAATTGTGAACATGATGGTAACTCAATAGGTGCATGCAGCATGTACTAGTGCTATGTAAAAACATCCCAATGTCTCTCTTTTTTTAATAACTTTGATGGATTACTTTTTAGGGCGAGATTTTTGACTTAATAAAAGAAATATGATTTGTATGATGAAACACATGTTTATGGTTGAGATATTAATTTAACATTTAGTTTTTTTTTGGGTGAAATTTCTGATAAAGTTGTTTTTAATGTTGAGAGTTTAAGCCTTTGTTCTTGATTTTGTTAATTTTTTGAGACTATAATTTGTTTTTCTCAGTCTTTCGTGTCTTCTGATTTTCACTATACTAAATTAAAAAAAAAAGCAAGAAAGAATTTCGCCACGCGTATTCGTAGACTCAACAATAACATTTTTAACCCAACTTCCATTATATTATGTTCAATTTTTGATAACTCATGTAATGATGTGTATCAGTGTTAACTATAAGTTCTAGTCTTAGGAAATTTCAGGATTTTCTTAAGAATCCGTGATGCAAAATAGCATGGTTAATCCACGGGCACAAAGGCACGAACTAAGTAAGTAACAAAAATAAATAAAGCTTAGTAGTTCGTACTATCCAAACTAAAACCAAGTTCCACTAACTTTTTCGTATATTTCATATTGCTTTCAAACACAGATGTAAGCCCAAGTATTAGCCTTAATTTCAGAAATAGTGCATTAGTTACATGTATTGCACTCTCCAAATATTTTTTTGCTGCAGCTATACGAAAACGACAACAATTGTTCTCCCCAAGTTTAGCCTGGCATTAAAAATGGACTTATTCTTGGGTTAACCCCCTAGGGTGAGGTTCACCAACCAATAGAATTGTGTTATTTCATATTATATATCTTTTAAAAAAGAAAACAAAATATTGTCAAATTATATTATCTTTTTAAAATTAAAAGGTAAAAAGAAATAAATAAAAAATAATAGTAATTACAAAAAAAAAAAATTTTAACGTCGTCAGCAAAACATTAAACCCTAAATCCTAAACCCTAAACCCTTGGGTAAACCCTAAACTCTAGGATAAATCTTAAACTCTAGGATAAATCTTAAACTCTAAATCAAAATCACTAAACACTAAAACATTCAAAGGTTTAAGGTTTAGGATTTAGGGTTTAGAGTTTTAGGGTTTAGTGTTTTTATTTAGAGTTTAAGATTTATCCAATGGTTTATGATTTACCCAAGGATTTAGGGTTTACCCAAGGATTTAGGGTTTACCCAAGGGTTTAGATTTATCCAAGAGTTTATGGTTTAGGGATTATGATATAGGGTTTAGTATTTTGCTGACGACGTTAAAATTTTTTTTTAATTTTTTTTTCTGTAGCTGCTATTTTTTTTTTACTTTTTTTTATTTTAAAAACATAATATAACTTGATAATATTTTGTTTCTTTTTTTAAAAGATATCGAATTTAAAATAATGAAATTCTATTGGCTGGGGTTCACAAGAATAACTCTTAAAAATGCATACTTTGATTCAGCACAAAGCCGGCTATTTAATGTGATCATTTTCTTAATGCTAATAAAGTTGTATAAAGGCTAAATGTCTTGAATTTACTATTGAAGACAAGCCCAAAGCATAGTCATAAGCCCATTGTATTGTGTTAAGCCCATGTGTTCTAGGGTTTCATTACAAGTAGTTTGAGTATAAATTGGGTCTTAAGAGAATGTGTCTTGGAACCTTGATATTAATCAAATCTGTTTGCGACTCTCCTTCTGCATCTTTTATGATATTAATCAAATCTGTTTGCGACTGGTGACAACTTACGTTTTATCTTCTTTTAGTTCTTTTGCTAATAAAGCTCATTGAGCTATGTTTATATTCAGTTCTTCTCTTCTTCATTAGCTCCTTTATGAGCATAAATAATCTTGTCTTGAAAACATTCACAGTTAACTGGTAGCTAAATTGAAAGGTAAATTAGATGCACAGTATGTGGTAATTAGTCATCAGTTTTTAAATTTAAAGTATGTGAGGTGAAAGAAAGAAATAAATATCGATCTGTTTAACCTCAGTAGGTACTAAGTAGCCAAACTAAGACTAAAAACCGAAAATCTTGGTTCTGTTTGGTTCAGAAACTCCGATTTTTTAAAAGTCACACCCTTTGTGTCTTACGCTTTCCAACGTCAACCAATATGAGCCATTAGACTTATCATTTAATCAATGATTGAATAAAAATACTTTCACGGAAATGTTTACGCCTTAAACATCAAACTAAGTGTAAGATGAATGAAGACAAAAATATTGAATAGTATGCAAATATTATCGAAAATGGGGAGTTTGGAGGGAAGGAAAGTGCGAAATGGGTTACTTAGTGGCTTAATGGTCTTCTGTCTGGTTATGTTTGGCCGTTTGGAGACATGAACTAGATGGCCTCCACTAAACCTTGTTTTAATAAACTGATTAATTCAGTTAATTATGATCATTCTTTTCATTATACACTAATATTTAGGTTATGTTCATATAAATACGTAATATATATACATATATATTTGGCATACGAGAAAATGAATGCATATTAGTATTTAATAATTCAGTTCAAACAGGCCGGCACTATTAACGACTCACCTTGGAACTTCTCTAACTATTTCTACAAGTGGGGCTCTTCTTTGTATCGATAAAATCTTTTGTTAACAGTTGATCGAAAATCAAATGGTGCGAACATAAACCTTTCACAAAATCGTTTGCACATGCATTTAAAAGCAAAAAAAAATGTAAGAAACATTAAAGTTCTGAAACATATGACGAGTAAAAGTTCTGAAGCATAAATGTTACAATACAGCTAGTTAGAAGTTTATACACAATCGTATTTAAGAGTTCATATTAATTGTATGTAATTGGATATCCTGATAGCCAGTCTAACCCGTACTCATATGATAAAAGCGGCATCCTAATCTAATAGGAGCACTAACATAACATAGCTGGAAGGTATTTACTCGTTGTTTCAATTCAAGTTACGTGCTATTTGTTATCAGAATATATACACATATTAATAAAAAAAATTTAAATGGCCTTCAGCTTAAAAAAAAGATACAACCCCGTGGGGTTAGTTTGCAACTTGCCCAGACCACCTAACAACATTTAAAGCCCAATTTAGATATACACATAGTATCACTAGTCGAAAATGTTGTAACAAGCGCATGTTGGGTGTGACTCGTGTGACGGATAAGTCAAGAGCTTAAACAAGCATGACCAAAACTTTAGCATGTATTGTTTGCACACAGTTGAACAAATCAATTTCTCAAGTATATTATAATTTGATCATTCTAAATATAGAATGAAGAGAAACGCGGACGGCAACATAAATTCATAAAAGAAAATGAAACATGAGAGAACCACTTATGCTATTATTCTCTAGCGACCTTAAAGTAATCCACAATTTTCTCCGTTTCACTTAAAATAGATTTCTCAAACCATCTATATAAACACAACTCTCCAAGAAACTCAAATCATCAAAAACTCAAAAAAAGAAAGAAAAACATTTATATAACAAAAAAAGAAAAGAAAAAAGAAAAAAACCAAAATGGCTAATAAAAACGTACTAGCATTATGTCTGATGTTTATATTAGTATCAAGTGTGATCTACGAGGCGCAAGGAACGTTCTTGTTAAAGATGTACTTGAGGAGGAAGTTTTTCAAAAAGGCAATGCAGTTTACACCTTTCGCATGCAAAGGTATGACATTTTTGTTGAACAGACTTAAAGGTGGATGTCCCGCGACTAAGGGGTTCAAGACTTTCTTTTCACTGTTCATATCTTACGTGAACTTTATCAAAACGGCAACGGTTTCGAAAACCACCGATTCTCAGCTAACAACAAAAGCCGACGGCCTCGCCAATGCTGTATCTGTATTGACTGGTGCTAGAAAAGACGTAAGTACCAATTACCATAACCCTGAGATTGTTTTCCTTTTCTTTTCTTAAGTTTTAGGAGCCATATGCAAATGTTTTACTTGCCTATGCATAAATAATATTTTTAAGTAAGTAATGAGATTCTATAATTTTCTTAATGATCTTTGTTGTGGAACAGGTGAGTAAAGATTTCAGAGAGACCATACTGTCAATGGGAAAGACATTGATTGAGCAGAAGAAAGCTGGTACGCAGCCTGTAACATATAAGCAAAGGAAAGTGTTGATCGTGGCTTTGGTGCAATGGACTAAAACAGTCGTTACAGTTGTGAAAACGGCCGTGGAGACAGCAGGAAAGACGATTGATACATCGAATCTCGGGCTTGACGTTGATGTTAATGATGTTATTGGAGGTGAAAAAGATGATGACAGCCCAACACCCACAACACCCACAACACCCGCAACACCCACAACACCCACAACACCCTCAACACCCACAACACCCACAACACCCTCAACACCCACAACACCCACAACACCAACAACACCCACAACACCCACAACACCTACACCCAGTACACCCACTACACCTACACCCACAACACCCACTACACCTACACCGAGTACACCCACTACACCTACACCCAGTACACCCACAACACCCACTACACCTACACCCAGTACACCGAGAACATCCACTACACCTACACCCAATACACCCACAACACCTACACCCAGTACACCCACCACACCCACTACACCTACACCCAGTACACCCACCTCACCCACTACACGTACACCTACTACACCGAGTACACCCACTACACCGAGTACACCCACTGGAACTACTACCAACAATGCTGCTACCAACACCAACAGTCAAACCTCACAAAGTACCACATCAACCGCATCAGCCAAACAAGTTGAGACTCAAACATCCCAAGAAGTAATGTCCTTCATCTCTGACCTAGAGAAGAAGTATGCATCAAAGACAGAACTCAACACCTTCTTTGAGACACTCAAGTCTACCATGACTGCTACTTCAAAGATCGCTAGCACAGACGAAAAAACCTTTGTTTCTGGTGTTAAAGCTGCTGCTGGGACACTATCTGAAGCGGCAGAAACTGTTACTGAAAAGTTAGGCACATCAGCAGAGGTACGTATGAAAAAAAAATATATCTATGATTCCAACTCTCATATGTCTTATTCCTTTGATTAAAATTATACTCATCTTATTTTCTTCTTCTTATTCTTCTTTGGTGGTGCACTAGTCCAAGCAAAAAATAGAATCTTCCCAACAACAGTTGATGAAGACATTCAAAGAACTAGAAGATGTTAAAACTAAAATAGTGAGTGAGAGTAAAGGCAAGACAGTGTCCTCCACACAACAGACAGAGCTTAAGCAGACGCTCACTAAATGGGAACAAGTCACCACCCAGTTTGTGGAGACTGCTGCTTCTTCTAGTTCATCTTCATCTTCCACTCAGTCTCAGCAGATTCAGCAGTCCCATCAGTCTCAACAGTCTCAGCAGTCACAGAAGACACAGCAGACACAGCAGACACAGCAGATACAACAAGGCAGTATCTTGAGGGCTCAGACTCAGACTTGAGCTACACTAATGGCAACAAATCATCAAGAAAGACAAAACTAGTACCGCCAAATTTGATAATTAGTAGCTAAGTAGATGTTTTATTTTTTGTTTCAATAAAACTAAGATCGGTATAGGCCAGGAACGTGTACCTGTAGACCGACGTATGCAAATAATAACTTTGTAAGCAATAATGCTATAGACTGTATGCTCTCTTTCTATGTTTTACATAGAGAAGTAAGCAAGACCCATTAAAGGGATTTTGAATCATTTTCTTCTTGTTCCTACATCAAATAATGTCTCCAACCAAAAACACAATGTATGCATAGTGATTCAACACATATATATATATATAGATGGTATTAAGGAGTAATGAAACTTCTTTTCTTACATATCCAAGGAGACAAAATTTGCATTTACATGCAAGCTCGCAATTATAATCTGAGCTACATTCAGAGAATCAGAGCCGTGCTCACTGAAGAAAATTTAAAGCATTGGCTTAGGGCATCATTTCATGTAAAATTTATTCATAAGACATATTTATAAAATTATTGTTTTGTATAGTCAATGGTCTATATTTTTATTTTAAATGTAAATCACTACAAATATTTTGAAGACTTCTTTTCTACAATCACAACATACTTTTAAAACTGATTAACTACAACTATGTCTACATTTATTTATTTTTGAATTTTTATTACTTTTCTGGAGTATGGTATTGTTTATTTTATGAAGTGTTATGAGTAAAGCATATTATTTTTGAATCTTAATCACTCTTAATATCCTTAGATCACCTTTTGCATATTATTATTTATTCTAAAACTGTAGAAATTTATTTGTGACTGAAAATTAATAGTATAGTATTCATATTAAATAAAATATTTTCTAAAGCCCTTTCTCAAAAAGATAGTAGTAATATTTTGTGTGTTTAGTTTTCACAAAAACATAAATAATAAGAAGTATTTTGGGTACCTTTTTCTTCAAAAATTTTATTTCACAAAAAAATAATACATTTTTGTATTATTTCATTATAAAAAAATAAACTTAGAAAAAAAGTTAGAAATGTTTATTTTATTCTGTTTATGGCATACTAAGACCAACTCCAACAAGGAGTTCTTGCTAAATTTGTAGTGAATAAAAATAAAGTAAAAAATGATAAAAAGAGAGAGAAATGCAGGAAAGGTCCTTGACAGACCACTTTTTAGAACCCATATGATACTCAAATGCCAACTATCCTTTTCTCATTGGTTTGAATTTTAAAAGAAAAATATAATGTAATTATGCAAACAAAATTTATTAAAATATTATTATTTAACCTTTTTAGGAACTCAAGTGGAGTTTTAAGCGAGAAGAGCAGCAGCAAGGCAGACGCTTAGGTGGGGAAAGCTTAAAAAATATATATTATAATAGTGGGTGGATCCCACATAAAAACTAAACATAGACTCGCAATTAGTTCGTTTTTAATTTTTTTTTTTTTTAAATCAGACAAAAACTTGAAAAAGAAAAAAAAAAAATAAGCACCCCATTAGGGGTGCTAGGTTAATGGTGCTCTAATGTTGCTCTAAACGCTTCTCACGGCTCTGGCTACATCGTATCCACCCTATATTAGCCTTTGTTTGCATGTCTTGCTCAGATTTCTCACCCTTTGCGCCAGCCTCTCCTTGCATTTGTTTTCCGCATTCCATCTTTAGACACTTTGACATCTTCTTTAGTTTTCTCTTTATTTTTTTAGAATCTTGAGTACCAGTGTTACAAAAAAAAAAAAATCTTGAGTATCAACTTGAACCCCTACTTGCTTCTCTAGTATAGCCCAAAAATTTCATTTTTTTCAGTTTTTTTTACTCTGGATGTTAAACGCCTCTTCTTCCTTATTTTTCATATAATTTTTCCTAATTGATTGAAACACTACTTGCTTTGTTACATAACTAGTTATATATTAATGATCAAAACGACTACATTTGTAAGTCTCTAGACAAACATATATCAATGTGAATGATATGATGAAAACTAAACATTATAAATAACTATCTAGACCGGTTGTCTAAATTAACCAGTAATGACTTGTTAATCTCTTTTTGTCATTCACAAAATTAGCTAGCCAGAAAGACAAAGTCTATTGAAAGTCCATGAATCTCTCTTTTATTTGGGTTGTTTTTTCTTCTGTTCTTGTAACTTATTTATTTTATTATTAGGCGAAATCAAAATGTATAAATACGTTTCAAAGTCCTCAAACCAAAACGCATTTCCTTCATTTTCCATTTTAACTTTTTGCCTTGCCATCAATACAACCATGGCAAGGACTTCTCTGTTGTTATCTTTAGCCTTAGTTCTAGCCATCACCTCCGTCTCGGCTCACCCACCTAATCCCAAGAAAACACAAAAGAACATATGTCCACCTACTTTGGGGGGAATCCAAACCATCCCTTCCAATGAAATCTCCAAGTTCATCGAAGGAAAGGCCAAGTCCGCACCAAACAGCGCTCAGTTCAACGCTTTGTTCTCCATATGCAAAACCTTCAGCAACCAGCTCGCAGCCTTCAAGGTTGCAGGCGTTAGGAACGTGATTCGCGTGGCCTACACCAAATACGCTATGATAGCCAAGGCGATGTTTGCGGCTGAAGCAGCTATTGGTATTGAAGGTTCCCTTGCGGCTAAGCTCGAGAAGAGCTACAACGTTATGGCTGGATGTTTTGTTAAGCTTGAGGAAAAGATTGCTGAGGTCTCGGCCAAGTATAAGTTCAATGCTAACGCTATGATAAGCCAAGGGGATAGGGACAAGATCGACGAATGTTTGATTAACTTGAAGGGTGCCATTACTGTTTTCGTGAAGGTGATCACTGAGTGCACCATGAAGTTCTCTTCCGTGAATCAAATCGGCATCCCTCTTGTTCGCGGCAGCGGCGGCGGTCTCATCGGTGCTTTCACCAAGAACGGCGTCGGTTTTGGCTCTAACTTGATCGGTTTAAGCGGCCACAGCCAAGCTGAAGCTAAGGTTGGAGTTCAAAGTCATGTCGGAGGCAGGAGATTGTTCGGGGGGTTCTTTGACTTGGGAGGATTCGTTAAGTACGATGCGGCGGGTAAGGCAAAGTTCAGAGGAGATGGAGAGTTCAAATCACGGGTCCACCCTAGCAAGAAACACTTAGACTGAGCAAAGACGCATGCATGTTATGTTTATTAACAAACAACAGATGAAGGAGCCATGAGTTTATCTTTTACTACTTTTATCTGTACTAATATGGAGGAGGGAAATGCCATTTGATATTTTAATCTCAATTTGTAATAAAATATCTATATTCCTAATTGAATTAATATAGTATCGCATGTTTTCTTCAATAATTCGTTACCATTGATATTATTAGAACAAAACAAATCCGTTAGCACATATTATTGGTGGTAGACTGGTTAAAGTGATCAATCGTTTTAACATAAGCTAAATTGCAACACCGGAGTCAAGTTTTTTTGCTTGTTCATTGCGTTGTCCTTGCTGCTTGAAAATAATTATTGAATGAATATTTCAAATGTTGAATCCATTAAGTTCTCACTAGAAAGTACTTTGCATATGGAGACTTATTTTGGTAATGTAACCACTTGCCAAGTCTATATAGAGAGACACAAGTAGAGAACAGATTGAGAGAATTTAGACAAGCCATAAACACGCATACGATGTTTCCACCACCGATTCACGTACACATTTTCAATTCACGCATGGTTAGCATGTTTTTCGCACCGTACATGACTTTGCTACTGAAAGCAGCATTAGCGGTGTCAGAGCACCCCACTGGAAGTCTCAAGTTGGAATTCTAAAAATACATATATACAAATGCTAGAACTTTCTATTAAGGGTGTTCTAAATACTTCTAAAGTATCTCACCAATTTAATATTAATATTTTCTTTTAATTTAATTAATTGATTAAAATAGATAAAATGTTATAAATCAAAAAGTGCAAAATGTCAGTGGAGTACCTCAGATAATGTTTGGAGTACATTCCCATAGAATCGATTCACACATTTTTTTCACTTTTATTTTTCTCTTTCTAATTTTTAGCATTTTAATATATTTTAATAGCTAAGAAATTCAGTCACATATCTTCACTGCTGATGTAAGCCCATGGCACCTTCATACCCCATCACGTGAATCACATGCAGGGGCGGACCTACCATGATTAAATATCTGTGGGGTCAAAAAGAGTTTAAGGTGACATTGGTGGGTTTTAAACCTGAGTTGTGGGGGTTCAGTCACTCAACTTTACCGACTCTGCTACCGAAATTTTGACAATTACTTATACAAAACCAACACTTTATCGTATTTTTACGGTGTCAAGTGACCCCACAGGCTATAGTGTGGGTCCGCCCCTGATCACATGTATCATGCTTAAGCATTATTCACATTTCACATTCATCTGTTGGGGAGTTACACCATGTTTACTAGTCTCCTTACACCACCTGCAACAGGGGTTCACGACCAATCCTTATCACAAATACATAGGTTAGTCGTAATATAATAATATTAATTATGTTAATTTACCTAAAGATTGGTCCGTCGGGAAGGAGTTTAAGGAGTTGATCCTTAGCTACGTGGCAACATCTGAGTAGGACGGGCTCGGTTTGTTTTTGGGTTTGGTTTTAAAAAAATGGTCATTCTCGACCGAGATTGAAAAAAAAAAACGAGAGCTCGACGAAAGGCGATATTTTGGCGATTGAAATCGATCGTCTTCACGAAGGTAAATCGAAGCCTAAACCTGTATGTTTGTTCGATTTAGCCTAGTTTTCAACTTGTTTCCTCTCATTTAAGGGTTCGGGAACGGGTTCGAATCGATTAGGGTTTACGATTGAAATTAGGGTTTCAAAAAAATTTGGGGTTAAATCGATTTGGGATTTAGATCCAGTATGGGCGTGTATAGAAAGGGTTTTGACAAGATTTCGGTTTCAATCCGAAGCGGATTTTATCTTATTTCTTATACGGTTTTGAAATGAATTTGGTATCAAACGGAAGAGGATTTTCTCTTCTTTCTTAACGGTTTCAAAACCTTTTAGGTTGATATGTGTTCGCTTTCAATCGGTTCGTCATTTTTAAAAAATCCATATGTTGTTTGCTTCCTTGATTTCGTTGCTCTAACTATGTTCTTGTTATTGAAACCATATGTTGTTATCGGTTTAAGTTATTGTTGTTTTTAACTATGTTCGTTCATCATTTGTCTCAGGTTAACCAAAATGGGACAAGATTACAGCTACTCCCAGCCTTCTTCATCATCAAACTCTCTAGACATGAGCTCCCTTCTTGAAGCAGAAGCTAAGCTGTACGCGGATGAAGCTGAGAGTCCCTACCACTACAAGAAAACACCGGTATTCCGACGACAAATATCGTCGGTATGTCCTCAGAATAACGGTATTCCGAGGACATACCGACGAGAATGGTCGTCGGAAATTTCTCGTCGGAAAGCAAATTTTTCTCGGAATTTCCTCGCAAAATTTCGAGGGAATACCGAGAATTAAAGATTACGAGGACATTCCGAAGAACCATTTCCTAGGACTGGTCGTCGGTATCTCCTCGGATATTTCCGATGGAACGGTCCTCGGAACCATTCCGAGAGAAAAGAGGTATCGGAATATTCCGACGAACTTTGGCCGTCGGAATATTCCGAGGAAGTGTATCCCTCGGGATATTCCGAGGAACTACGGCCGTCGGAATATTCCGAGAAACATTTTCCGTCAGAATATTCCGGGGAAGTGTATCCGTCGGGATATTCCGAGGAGATATGCCCTCGGACTATTCCGAGGAAGTTGTCGTCGGAATATCCCGAAGGGTACACTTCCTCGGAATATTCTCAAAAATAATTTTTTTTTAAAATTAAAAAAATATTTTTTTTTAATTGAAATTCGAAAATATAAAATTAAAATTGAAATAGAAAACGTATTAGATAATATTCAAAGTTGTACATACCAAAATAAAACATTCAGAGTTTTTGAAAAAAAAAAAGAAAGAAACTACGGGAAGTGCTCGTTCGGGTACATCCTCTTCATCATCTCCATCATTTGCTCGTTCTGCTTCCTCATGACAATATGGACATGATAGCCTTCCATGCGTTGTCCATCCAGATAACATACCATATGCGGAAAAATCACTTATTGTCCACATAAGTACTGCCTGCATTTGAAAGCTTTTTTTACATGAAACATCGTATGTTTCAGCACCTTGAGCCCATAGTTGTTGCAACTCATATATTAGTGGCTGAAGAAACACATCTAGTGATCTCTTAGGATGCTCTGGTCCGGGAACGAGAATGGAGAGAAACAAAAACTCTCGTCGTAAACACAAGTTTGGCAGTAAGTTGTATGGTGTAAGAATGACTGGCCATAGAGAATATTGTCTTCCACTCTTGCAGAACGGGCTGAAACCATCAGTACATAATCCAAGGTAGACATTTCTTTTCTCATACGCAAAGTCGGGATATTTTGATTGGAAACGCTTCCACGCTTTTGCATCTGAAGGATGTCTAATCTCACCATTTGTTGAATGCTCCGCATGCCATCTCATTGGTTGCGTTGTGCGTTCAGACTGATACAACCTCTGCAACTTTTCCGTCAAAGACAAATACCACATCCTTTTAAATGGCACTGGAACTCTTCCACTCATATCTTTATAACGAGCCTTTCCACAAAATTTGCATGTAACCCGCTCTTCATCCGCCCTCTAATAAATCATGCAGTTATCGCTGCATTCATCTATTACCTGATACGATAAACCAAGACCAGCTACCAGTTTTTGAACCTCGTAGTATGAACCAGAGACTACATTATCCTCATGTAGAATACCTTTTACAAAATCAGCAATCGCATCCACACAGTCTTCAGCCAAATTATAATCTGTTTTAATGCCTATCAGTCTTGTTGCAGATGATAAAGCTGAATGACCATCTCTACAACTTTCGTACAAGAATTTCTTTCCAACATCCAACATATCATAAAATCTCATAGCTTCTGCATTGGGTAAATCTTCCCCTCTAAAATGATCATTTACCATCTGCTCAGTACCTACACCATAATCTACATCCATTATAATTGGTTCTTCTAACCTAACCGCAGGCTGAGGTTCGCTAGTACTACCATATTCATAATCGGTTTCTCCATGATGATACCAAATTTTATAACTTCGTGTAAACCCATTCAAATATAGATGAGTCCAAACATCCCACTCTTTAATAATATTTCTATTTTTACATTAGAGCAATGACATCTTAACATACCCGTTTCTGCTTCCGGTTGTCGTTGAACTAACCCCATGAATTCAGTTATACCTTGTTGGTATTCTTCCGTAAGAAATCTCGTGTTCGGATCCAAATGAGGTCGATCGATCCAAGAACGATAATAATTTGAAGAAGACATGCTTTTTTCAATCAAATTCGTGTGTAAATATAGTATGTGAGAGGATGAAGAAATGGAGTGAATGAGGAGGTTGGGGGGGTGCGGGTATTTATAGATGAAATGCTACCGACAGTACCGAGGAAATTCTGACGGAATACCGATGGCAGCGGCTCTTTCCTCGGAATTTCTTCGGAATTTTCAAAATCCCCAACGGCTCTCCAACGGCTATAATATATCCTCGGATATTCGTCGGTGTTTTCCGAGGAATATGCTTTCCTCGGTATTTCATCGGTATATTCCGAGAAAATTCCGAGGAAACCCAAATTTTGTTTTTCTCGGAATTTCCTCAGAAATTCGTCGGAATATTCCGAGGATTTCATTTTCCGTCAGAATGTCCGTCAGAATTATAATGTTTTCTTGTAGTGTACTGCAATGCTGAGCCGGATGAGTTCCCACCTCAACGAGAGGCTGATGATGGAATCCCGACGGCATGCTACTGTGGTGCTCAGCCTGTTGTCGAATGCTCTTACACACCTAAAGATCCATACATAAGACATTTCATGTGCGCCAATGTCGATGATGGGGACTGCCACATATGGAAATGGTGGGATGTGGCTTTAATGGAGGAGATGAGTGAGTTTCAGAGACATCTCAGGCAGCTCAAGGATCAAGCTTTTGAGTGTGACCAGAAGCTGCTTAAGCTATAGAAGACCGTGTGTGAGCTAAAGAAGAAATCAGAGACTACAAATGCCTTTGCATTGGCACTTTGTGTAATGGTGTCCGCATTAGTTTTCATAGGTTTGGCTGTTATGTTCCTGAGTGGTAAGTATCTGTCTTGTGCTTTTGGTTGTTGTTCATTCTACTTAGTAAAACTTTTGATTGTTTGATCTAATGTTTTTGTAGGAAGAACTTCAAAGAAGTAAACCAGACTGTCATAAAGCTCGAGAGCGTCTAGTACTACCTCATACTCTCTTTTCTTTGAATAATTAAAAACATATATGTTAGTTGTAGTTGGTCTTGCGTAAATGCTTTAGTTGTAGTTGTTTAATTAAAAATAAAACCTGAAAAAGATGTTAGTCGTAGTTGACTGCGTAAATGCTAGGTGTTTGGTTTCTACCTTCCTACCGCCTCAGAGTTGATTGTTTTAAATGTTTTTGTACTTTACAAATGGGTATTAGTCTGATTTGATTGGTGTTCAATGCAACTAGTTAGCTTTCTACCTTCCTAACTGCTCGGTTTTTAAAAATTAAATGCAACTAGTTAGGTCTCATAGTTTAAGGGCGTCTACTTAAGTCTATGTGTTGCTATTAGAGTGACACATGCCAATCTATTAAGATGGAAAATGACACTAGTTATATGAACCTACTGTTTAGTCAATCTCAGACTCCAGTGGACCTTGATTCACCTGAAACTTTTTGGTTCGGTAGCCAAGGTCCTAGTGAGTCAGTTGTCGAGCCTGTTGTCGAGTCTGCTGTCGAGTCTGGTGTCAGGAGGAAGTGGTCTCCGAAGGAGGATAAGATCCTTATTGGTGCTTGGCTTAACACCAGTAAGGATCTCGTCGTCAGCAATGAGCAGAAAGCTGGTGCTTTCTGGAAGCGGATTGTAGATTACTACAACGCAAGCCCGCAGCTGGTTGGGACAGTACCGAGAGAGGTTACCTCTTGCAAGCAGAGGTGGGGTAGGATCAACACTGACGTATCCAAGTTCGCTGGATGCTTTGACGCGGCTCTGAGGGAGCAGAGAAGTGGCCAAAATGATGATGATGTGATGAAAGCTGCCTTAGACATCTTCTTCAGTAATAACGAGTACAAGTTCTCCATGGATCACTGCTGGAGGGAGCTTAGGCATGACCAGAAATGGTGATCTTCCTATGGGCCTAAGGACGGTGGAAAGGAAAAGCGCAAAAAAGTGTTGGAGGTTGATAGAGAAGAAGAGCAAGTCGGAGAACCAGAGGGTAGACCTCCCGGGGTAAAGGCTACCAAAGCTGGTAGTAAGAAGAAGAAAAGTGGTAGAGAGGAGGAGTTAGGAAAGCTTCAGAGGGTTTTAGAAGTCAAAGAAAAACTCTTTAGAGCTAAGATTCTTGATTGTTTACTCGCGAAAAAGAGCCTTTAACTGAGATGGAAACAAGTCTTAAAATGAAACTAATGTCTGAAATGCTTTGATGTCTTAATCCTGTTTGAGGTATTGTTTATGTTTTCAGTACCATTTTGCTTTTGAACTTTACTAACCGTTGTCTTAATTGATGTCAGGTATATCTGAGTAGGCATGTGAAGGAAGTCACAGGTGCATTTGGCGGTCTGTAGCTCATGTGAAGGAAGTCACGGGTTCTTTTCTCTCACTTTATGTATTATAAGTAGTACTCAATGTAGTCTTTAGCTATGTATCTCGGAGATGTTGTTTCCTTTTTCCTCAAAACTTGTTTCCTCTTGTTTAAATCTTGCCTCCCAAAATAGTGTTTCTCGGAGAGGTTGTAATATTTTGCTTGCCTGTACTTGTAATCGGATCGTACTACTATTAGAACCACTTCTGTTTAGGTAATATTCTGATTATGTTTTGAACTTGTGTATCCTCTTGTTTAGTTGAAACTACACTTAGTTTTAAAACTTAGATAAGGTAGATGTTACAATTTCAAAAAAAATGTTAGTTTTAAAACTTATATAAGGGAGATGTTACAATTTCAAACAAATTGGAAATAAGATGATTGAAAAATGTATTTTATGAACTAATACCATATGAGATTAAAATTTGGTAAATTTTTAAGATCTTTTACCCAAAAAAGCAAATGAAAATTGCAAGTAAGATGAAAAGGTAATGAGAAAATGAATATCCTTTTTTAAATTTGGTAAATTTTTAAGATCTATAACCAAAAAAAAATGAAAATTGCAATAAGATGACAATGTAATGAGAAAATGAATATTCTTTTTTAAATTTGGTAAATTTTTATGATCTATAACCCAAAAAATATTTTTTTTGAAAAAACTCAACTAAATGTTTTGTTTTAAAAAGAGGGAAACCTAAAATGTCATCATCTTCATCCGATGGACTTGAAAAAAGAGTAGACGAACTTTTCGACGAAATCGTTGAAGATACATACAACGACATCGTGGAGGCCGAAACCATACCGCAAAGGACACGTGCTTATGTAGAACGACACCGCGAAGGAGGAGAGGCCTGCTTATGGAATGACTACTTTAGCGAAGATGCGACATTCTCGTCTCATTTATTCAGACATCGTTTCCGCATGAATAAGGAATTATTCTTGCGTCTTGTTCATGGCCTATCAGACTGCTTTCCATTCTTTTAGCAAAGAAGAGATGCAACCGGGAGGTTCGGTCTTTCTGCACTACAAAAATGTACGGCAGCAATTCGTCTGCTTGCTTATGGTACTGCGGCTGACACGGTTGACGAATAGCTCCGACTTGGTGAGACCACAGCACTTTCGTGTTTACATAATTTAACTGACGGAATTATACAGTTATTTGGAGATGAGTATCTACGACGACCCACACCGGAGGATCTTCAACGACTACTCGATATTGGAGAGAAACGCTGGTTTCGTGGGATGGTCGGGAGCATTGACTGTATGCATTGGGAGTGGAAAAATTGCCCAACCGCTTGGAAAGGACAAAACGCACATGGATCAGAAAAACAGACAATTGTTTTAGAGGCTGTAGCTTCACACGATCTTTGGATATGACACACTTTCTTCGGTTCTCCAGGTACCTTAAACGATATTAATGTCCTCGATCGGTCTCCTGTTTTTGATGACATTTTAGAAGGTCGAGCTCTGAGGGTAAAGTACATGGTCAATAGACACATGTATAAGTTGGCGTACTACTTCACAGACGGTATATATCCAAAATGGTCAATATTTATCCAATCTATCACCCTCCCTCAAACTCCTCAACAAGAGTTATTTGCTAAAGTTCAAGAAACAACCCGAAAAGATGTGGAGAGGGCTTTTGGAGTATTGCAAGCTCAATTTGCGATAGTGAGAAACCCGGTAAAAACATTGGATAAAGAAAAGATATGGAAGATTATGAGAGCATGTATCATACTACACAATATGATAGTCGAAGATGAACGGGATGGATACACTCGTATCGATATATCTGAATTTGAAGAAGGAGACGTCACCAGAAGTTCACAGGTGGAAACCTAGAAGCCTACAAATCTGAATAATATGTTTCCCAATCGGAATGATCTTCGTGATAGGCAGATGCATGACCAATTGAAAAATGATCTAATTCAAAATATTTGGAACAAATTTGGTGATGAAGATTAATAATTGTTGTATTTTTATTTTTAATTATTGTATTTTTAAATTTAATTATGCAATAAAATTGATAAATTAAAAATTTACTTAAAAAAAAAATTATTCTAAAGACTTCAAGTCGGAAATCACCATTGTAGAAAAAAAAAGTTTGATAAAAAAATCCTAAGGATTCTTCGGGGGAATCCACCATCGTGGATGCTCTTATCCATCTTGAATTTCCCCTTGGTTTTAAACCCTAATAAATTAACACAACGTCAAATCATCTAGGTACTATGCAAAAGCTCATGCAACATGCTGATTTAGGTTAACGATAGTCCAATCTTCCTATACGATCCAAATGTCAATAGTATAAGAAGAGCAATGTGTTGTGACATATGCAATGACTTTAAACACATCACATACTAGTTAGCACGTGTCATGTGCTTATGTTACGGCCACATCGCATGAGTTCATATCAGTTCTCCCTGGGAGAACTCTGTGGAAAACAATGTATAGTAAGCAGTGACATCATCAGAACTCTTATCCTCTTATTTTACTTTTTGTATCTCGATTCACGAAGCTTATTTACGCAACTAATTGAGACATAATATTATATTTTATTACTTCATTGTCTCACTATATAACCAGCTTAACCACAACATGTTTTTAACTTATTTAACAAATAAAGAAAAAACAACAACTCAATAATGGAAACTTTTTACCTGATCGTATCTCTCTCCCTATTCTTCCTCTCTCTTAAACTCTTGCTCGGAAAACGGCGGCGCAAACTAAACCTACCGCCTAGTCCAACTCGGCCATTTCCAGTCATTGGACATTTTCACCTCCTAAAGCTGCCGCTACACCGTAGATTTCTCTCTATCTCTAAATCACTAGACGGCGGCTCTATTTTCTCTCTCCGCCTCGGCACTCGCCTCGTTCTTGTTGTGTCTTCTCACTCCGTCGCTGAGGAATGCTTCACCAAGAACGACATCGTTTTAGCTAACCGGCCAGAGTTTATTGTCGGGAAACACATCGGATACAACTCAACCACTATGGCTGGTGCGGCTTATGGCGACAGTTGGCGGAATCTCCGTCGAGTTGGTTCCATTGAGATCTTCTCTTCTCTTAGGCTCAATAGCTTCTTATCTATCCGTCAAGACGAGATCCAACGGCTGATATTCTCTCTATCGAAACACTCTCATCAACGAGTATGTGCCATTGCATTGAGTTCCAGTTTAGAGAAATAAAATATTTACATTTTTCAAAATATTTTTTTTTTTCAAATTATAAACGAGTTTTCTAAAAAATATTTTAGGCTCCGCTTACAAAGTTTGTTAGACTTTCTAAAATTAATGCATTTACTTCTAAACCACCTAATAATTATAATAAATAATATAAATTTATTTTTATAAAATATGATAATTTATATATTCTATAATAAATAATATGAAAATTAAATAAGTTATTTATAAACTGCATACCTAATATATTAAACTGCATATTTTATAATTCGTGAGTGTTTAGGTCCTAACAATCTAGACTCATCTCAATATTATCATCCGCTTAATAGGCTTTCTTAAATATCGATATAAACAAATACTTTAGTATATTTAAAAAAAAAAAACTGAACTATTTGAATGTAATCATTATATCTTAGGAGTTTGCAAAGGTGGAGCTGAGACCATTGTTTATGAGCTTGACTATCAACAACATCCTTAGGATGGTCGCGGGAAAGCGATTTTACGGCGATAGAACAGAGAACGACGACGAGGCAAGACACGTTAGGCAGTTGATTGCGGAGGTGGTTGTTAGTGGCGGCGCTGGAAACGCCGCGGACTATTTCCCGATCCTTCGTTGGATAACGAACTATGAGAAACAAGTGAAAGAGCTAGCGGGTCGGGTTGACGGGTTTTTGCAAAGTCTTGTGGATGAGAAACGTGAGGAGAAAGAAAAGGGCAACAGCATGATTGATCATTTGCTTTCCCTCCAAGAAACTCAGCCTGGTTACTACACTGATGTCATCACCAAAGGAATCATTCTTGTAAGTAATTAATGACACATCAAAATAGTAAATTTGATTAAGAGGTTACCAAAAGTTATTACCTCGACTAAAAGAATAGTTAGTGTTTTGACACACGCTTATACACCACCTACTTTAAAAAAAAAAACGGTTTAGAAAAATCATTTTGGTTATGACCGATTTTCGATCTATACATGTTGATTTTTAGAACAATGCAAAAAATACACAGATAACAAATCAAACGTCACAAGATTGAATGGTGTTTGGAATAAAACTAAACATGTTATGGTTTCAAACTTAGACGGATTACTAGTTTTGGTCCAAAACCTCTTAGTAATTCATAAAAGATTGATTAATGGTTTATTGTATTTTATAACTGAATTTTAATTTGGATAGGTAATGATACTTGCCGGGACTGATACGTCAGCAGGAACGTTAGAATGGGCGATGTCGAACTTGTTGAACCATCCAGAAGTATTGAAAAAGGCAAAGACCGAAATCGACGAGCAAATCGGTTTAGACCGGTTAATAGAGGAACAAGACATTGTCAAACTTCCTTATCTCCAGAACATTATGTCAGAGACTTTAAGGCTTTATCCCGTTGCTCCAATGCTCCTCCCTCACTTGGCATCAGAAGATTGCATGGTGGCAGGGTACGATGTCCCACGAGGCGCAATTTTACTTGTGAACGTATGGGCCATTCATAGAGACCCGGATATGTGGGAAGAGCCAGAAAAGTTTAAGCCAGAGAGGTTTGAGAAGGAAGGAGAGGATAAGAAGTTGATGTCATTTGGGATTGGACGAAGGGCTTGTCCTGGATCAGGGCTAGCTCAGAGGCTTGTGACTTTGGCTCTCGGTTCGTTGGTGCAATGTTTCGAATGGGAGAGAGTGGGAGAAGGATATGTGGACATGAAGGAAACTGAAAAGGGAACCATCATGCGTAAAGCTACACCGTTGGAAGCTATGTGTAGAACTCGTCCCATTGTCCATAAGATTTTAGATGCTTCTTCTTGTACATAAATATCATCTTCAGAACCTTGTTATACATTATATCTTCTCTGCTGATATTATAAAAATGTAATAGATTGACTTGGGAAATTTTGTTCAAATCAGACTTTTAATAAAATCTACATTTCCGTTTAGAAAAATAAAAAAACTTTTGAAAATTTTGAATTAAACTCTTTCAAGTGTTATAATCTATATTATTAAAAGAGAAGTACCCATTTGAAAATGTTCTTACTTCATTGATTAAACTCTCTATTTTTTTCCTTGTCTTTTTCAGTTGCATTTTTGAAATATCCTAAAATGAATAAAACTGCCTAATTTATTACTTGTCTTTTCAGTTACATTAATGAAATATGCTTAAATGAATTTAAACTTCCTATTTTATTGTTTGTCTTTTTCAGTTACCTTAATGAAATCTATAATATTAAAAGAGAAGTATCCATTTGAAAATGTTCTTACTTCATTAATTAAACTCCCTATTTTTTGCTTGTCTTTTTCAGTTGCATTTATGCAATATCCTAAAACGAATAAAATTGCCTAATTTATTACTTGTCTTTTCAGTTACATTAATGAAATATGCTTAAATGAATTTAAACTTCATATTTTATTGTTTGACTTTTTCAGTTACCTTAATGAAATATCCTTAAATAAATTTGGACATAATGTCATTTAATCAACAAAAAAAACTCATGAGTTATCCTTACGTGCATAATTTTAATAAAGAAGATTTAAAAAAACGTGCATCATTAAAATGTTACCTAAAACATACATCACTAATATATAACATGCATCAATAAAACTAGAATTTGACTCACACAATTGTACGGATATTATTTTCAGCTGATTAAATTTAAAAATATTTATTTATTCAAAAAAATATTTAAGAATGGCTATGTTTTTAAAAATTATATGGTATTATTTGCTCATAACTCATTTGTCATTTGCTAAATTGTTAGAAATAAAATTTTAGCATAATATAACTCAGTTGTCATTTGCTAAATTTATGGTTTTTATTTATATTTTTTTATTATTTAATTATAATATTTTCATTTTATATTTGAAAGAGAAATGAATTTTCTTTCAAACAATATTTTTGTAAATGTATTTTTTTTAAAAATAATCAATTTAAATTGTTATTATCATTGAATATAATTATTTTTGACATAATTTGAGTTTTCGTTTACATCAAAACTTATCATATTTTAGGATAATTTTAATTTAAAATGTAATTTTCATATTTTTCAAACAAATTCTAAAAATATTTTTTAAATATTTTGTTATAAGTTTTAAAAAAATATTGAGTTGCATTTCAAATAAAAAGGTAAAGATATTAAAAATATTCTAATTAAAATATGTAAAATTTAATATAGTTTTAAGGAAATTGTCAAAATAAAAAAAAATTACACATAAAAAGAATCATGATTTTTGTTAACTGGGCGGATCATTATTTATATGATATCGCAAACGAAAAAAAAAATTATGTTTTTACAATTATTTAATTAACCATGTATACTCATTTTTTTTAATATGATATCACACATTCGTAAAAAAAAATAGATAGTTTAAAATGTAAAAAAAAATATTTACTTAATGAATATAATATGAATGAATTTTGCAAATACATCATTTAATAGAATAAATAATTAAAAACTGAAAATTCATATCCGCGCTCAGGATCTAGTAAAATATTATAAAACAAACATAAATAGTTTATATTATTACAAGAGTTTATTGGCAATAAACCAAGCAAGACAGGGCAAAAAAAATAAAAAATAAATAGGAGAGATTCTTCTTATTTGAGTAAATGTAGATTGTACATCAGATTTCTCTGGTAAACCGGAGCATTGAAAAAAAAAACCAAAACTGGTTCTTCCTTCTTATTCTCCAGTTTTTAAAGACACATTTCAATATGTGTCTCTCAACTTCTTCCCAGACCTCAGAACATGTAAACAACACTGTCGTGGATCCTCGACTTCTGATTCTGCGCAACACATTCCGATATCCACATCAAGTTCCTGATCTCCTGCTCCCTCAACCTCATGTAAGCAAAGAACACCGCGTAATGGAACTGCAATACTCAGGTTTGAACAAACCATTCTTTTAGTATTAGGCATGATCTTCAATGTATTACACCCTGAACTCAAGAAACGTATATGGAAACAAACCTGCTGCTCAAAGGCTAAGCAAAGCCTTCGTACTTCTTCTTCATAAAACGCCTTGTCCAGCATCTGGCTCTCTCCGTAAGACATCTTTGAGAATATTGCTTGGTAAGGGGGGTACTTCTCCATCACACCACGAACCTATTAATGAATGACAATAGGATTCATTATTGATGTAACATTTAACATATTTATTATAATATATTAGCTTCATGTTTACCTGATCTATGTCTTCACAGATAGCTAGCTCCTCGTGTCCATATGGATAGCTGCAGAAGCAAAAAAAGAGAAACTGCTCTAGAGTTCTATGCAAACATTGAATGGGACTATCCTTTGGATCTAGAATTCTTACAGGAAACCAAAGTTAGAGTACAGTTTCTTCCTGTCTTCTCTTGTAAGCTCAGTGCCAATGCTTCATGGAAAGAAAACCAAGTTTCAGCGCCTTTATAAAGAAAGTAGCAGAACAATGGTAACATCAGTAATTAATTACCTATTGATGGTGATGTTGACAGCTCTTCTATCAGCTTCGAATGCCAGAAGGTCAGACATTATCTCTGCGGTCGCCCCACCAAGTTTCTATTTCGGATACACAGCCAAAACGGGTTATAGCTTGTATAGTTAGATTATGAAATATTGTGAAAACAGATTCAGGAATTGACTAGCACCTGACAGAACTTGTAAAAATCCTCAAGGTATGCTTTGTAGAGCGTGTTCCTCATAATCTCTATGTTCATGTCATCCAAATCCTGAAAACGATGAAACGAATTTTCATAATTAACCAATGTATCCAGTAACTAGGATAGTAAAATGTTTCAGCTATGTACCTCTGATGTCAAGCACTCCGAGAAATAAGGAGCAAGAGGAGTATCCACAAGCACCAACCTATAGAGCTCCCTCATGTTCTGAGCAACTGCCAATGTGGCAATGCTGTAAAATAGAAATCATGAGAAAAAAAAATTAAAAGGATCTAAAAGAGGTATAGAAGATCCAAAAGGTCAAGGCGGAGTACCTATCAAACATGCCTAAAGGGTGACATTTCTCGATCAACTCTTGAACATCTCTCTCGTGCAAAGTTCCAGTAACAATCAGCACGACATTGTCAATCATGTGGCCGTATCTGCATTACAATATCAAAAGTACTCAGTATCTCAAATACCAGCGTCATTTAGAAGATAGATATACACTAAACTTAATCCAGGAAAAAAAGAAAGAAAGAAAAGCACGGTAACAGTAAAAAGCTACAACAAAATAATTAAAACTCTTTGCTTTCATTATAACACTTCACTGCACTCTCTTTAAAGATGGAGCTTCACAAAAGTTACCAAACCTTACACGCTATGATGTACACTGGACATAGCGAAAAGAAACATTCGCCTTTGACTCCCAATTTTTTTAACGTTGGTTAATAAAAAATTTATATACGTTGGTTATTTAGTAATCAGTTCGTAATTGTTTCAAAACCCCGTAAATTTCAGAATCGGCCCTATCAACACAAGTTTAATGGTTAATATGTATATATTACCCGGCCCCCAAATTGATAAAAATATGTGTATTAATCATTTAGTACTTAGTTCGTAATTGTTTCAAAGCCCCGTAAATCTCAGGACCAGCCCTACGCAGCACCATCCGTATCTGAGTTACCTGATGTACTCCAAGAAGGTTGACATAGGCTCAGTAGCTTGGCAAAGCATATGCTTATAGTCATCAACAAGTTTGAGTGTACACTTCTCCACGATCGTTGTGGTATGCAGAGGTGACGGTTCTGCATCCAAAAATAAAACGAAACAGAAAAGTCAAAGTCAACTAACCAAAATTCATAACGGCGTTAAGGAAACTACAACAATGAAGTTCAGACACAAACTAACTGTCCAATTTCAAACAAAAGAACATTTGTCTGTCTTTGTACGAATAATAAAATTCATTACACAACTGATGTCACATTCTAAGAGATCACGGGATCATAGGGGGGAAAACGCACCGTTTTGGAGGTAAGAGCCGTACTTGGTGGCGGAGAGGTGCATCTTGATGTCGTCGAGGTTTTCACACTGGCAGAGATTGTTGTAATCGGCGGTGGTGAGAAGACCAGCACGGTGGCCTCTCACGATCGCCTCCAAGTATCCGCCGTGGATGTTGAACGTGAGCGCCTCGAATCCGTACATGCTTCTCTTCCGGAGATATTTCAGATCTCGGAGATTGATGGTAGAGATCTGTAGGGAAAATATTGAAGCAGAGAGATCGACGTGGGGGAAGATAGCTTTGAATTTGATTGGTTTGTTTGCAATCTTGGCCTTGGCACGTTGAATTACGATTTAATCCTTAGCAATATATAAAATTTATCTTTGTGAAACAAGAAAAAAATCTAAAAAATCTTAAACGGATGAAGTATTTTATTGACTAAAAATGTAAAAGTATTTGGAAATGATATAAAATATTTGATGTTGATTATAACATATAGCAAAACTTTAAAACTCAAAAGCTTTTATTACTGTGAACTGAGATTGTGACAAACCAAGTTAAATAGCCATTGCAAGATACCTTGTGCCCATTCCAATCGGTGTCTCTTCATCACCTCCTTCCCAGAAAGGTGCTTCACCATCTCCAACAAGCCTCCAATATCCAGACCTCAAGGATTCAGCCTGCTCATCATCACAGCTCTGTAGCAGCTCATCAACTCTGAAGTTTATCCCAAGAGAACCCAAGAACTGAGACTGAGTCATAGGTCCATGAACCAACACATTTTCTGCAAAAATGTAAGTTAACTCTCTATTATTACAACGAACGAGCAGTGAGTATAGGCACAAACCTGAAGCTTCCTCAGCAGTGTTGTATCGAAGGAAAATCAACATAAGCACTTAGATCAGCAGACCCTGGATCATCCAGTATGTTGACGAACTTGTGTTTTCTAATAGCCTTAAAGACATAATGCAAAAGACAAAGAATTGTTACATATTCAGACGCCAAGACTTTACAAAAGCATGCTTAGGACACAAACCTGAAGACTGTCTGAAACGAGTCCATCCATGCCATTATAAGTGCTCCACCTCCATCAGAGCCTATTCTCTTGGCCATTTCTTGAGTCAAATCCATTGATTTGGGGCTGATCTCGACGTGCTCAAGCTTCTCTCTTTCCTCAGGTGTAGCCCACGTGCAACGTTTCATGAGATATAAGGATGCAGGTGTAGGGTGTGGGGATAGAACAAAGCGGAACCTATAAAACCAACAATGCATCGATTAGTTTGAAGGTTTCTAAGCAAATCTCACTAATGAGATATGTATACTTACTGTGAATCTTCTCCTACATCAACCATTTTCTCAAACCAGCCACGAGGAGATTTCTGCAGTGAGACCACATGAGATACACATACTAAACTCAAAGGGGTAACTATATTGCAATGTAATTTCTAGTATTCTAAAAATCGGTCTAGACATGGATTTTTAAAAAATCTGATTTATGCAACTCAAACCAGTTTAAACTGTTCTAAATAGGTTAAACACAATTTAAATCCGTTTAAATCAATATGTCTAAATCTCTTAAATCAAACAATAATGTACTTCAAAACCACAAATTTGTCTAATTTTTATTTTTGGTATATCTAATTTTATAATTCATCAAAATATTATTTTGTAACTAAACCTAAAAACGAAAAATATCTAATATAAATGTAAAATATATAAAACATAAATCAACAATTCGTCTAGGCCCTAAATAATCAGCCATGCTAATACTCTACTAGACTAGTTACCGCCTATCGGTAATTTCTATATATAAAAATGAAGCATGACACCAACAGTAACCTGAAACTGATGAACTGGAAGAGCATCATAAAACTCATGAGCTATGATTATTGTTGGTACTGTCATGAAAGCAAAAGAGAAAACAAGAGATACCCTGAGAAAACTATGCAGGAGCATCACTGCTTTGAATGCATATGAGAGTAAATGTAATAAGTTCATGCATACCTCCTGAAGGTACCTCTTCAAGAGTAGCGTGCCAGTGCACAGGTGTCCCAGCTAGCGAACTGATAGCTTTCTTCTCCGAACTACTTTCATCTGTGCATTTCAGGTTCTGGCGCTGAAGCTTCTGCAGCGCAGGACTGCATTCCACCAAGTGTATATGCAATGAATCCGTGAACTCTCTAAACTTTGATGTACCCTAAAAATGAAAAGTCCACCAGAGACAGGAGTGAAATAAGTTTTTACAGAATTAGAGAAATCTCAAGGATGTAGCACAAGAGCATAGTATACATACACGAAGGAGATCAACCATGAGTGTTCCTCGACCTGGACCTAGCTCAATGAGTTTGACCCTCTCTGGCCTTCCCATTTGCTCCCACAGACACACAGTCCAAACACCAATCATCTATCATCCACAACAACCGAGTAAGTAAGTCAGTCACAAAACACAAATCCACAACTCCTAGAGACAAGAAACGGTACCTCGCCGAACATCTGGCTTACTTCAGGAGAAGTAATGAAATCACCTTGAGTTCCAAACACATCACGGTTCATGTAATATCCTGATTGAGGATTAGTCAGCACCTCCTCCATGTACTCCGCCACTGAGATTGGTCCACCCCGAAACTGTGATTGCATACCAATTTGATCAAACTTCAGACAGATCACAAGATCAACAATAACCAAAAAAAAAAAAAAGTTTGATTTTTTCTATTACCGAACTCATAAACTTTATCAAACTTCAGACAGATCACAAGATTAACAATAACAAAATAAAGTTCTGATTTTTCTATTACCAAACTCAACAACAACTAATAGTTTCGATTTTTTTGTTCTATTACCAAACTCATATATTTGATCAAAATTCAGACAGAACACAAGCTCAACAATAACAACAACAACAAAAAAAAGTTTCGATTTTTCTATTACCAAACTGATAAATTTGATCAAACTTCAAACAGAACACAAAATCATCATCAACAACAACAACAAAAGTTTCGATTTTTCAATTACCAAGGACAAAATGTACGAAGCTAAGGTACCTTGATGACGCTCTTGAGGTGCTTGACGAGCTCCGAGTCCGGTGCGGGTTCATGAGAGTGGTCTAATCTTCCAACAACAATCAGACTCTAAAACTTGTCAAAATGAATCTTACTAAAAGAGTGTTGAGATGAAACACGTACCGAGAGGATTGAAGAGATCAGAACGGTCGACGGAGATGGTTTTTCCGGCGACGGCATTTGCCTCTTCGACATGTTCAACGGTGCTACTCTCCGAGCGAGGTGGATCAGGCGAAGAGGACAATGACGAGAACGGTGATGGAGAGGATTTTGAGAAGAAGGGAGTCTTGCAAGAGAGAAGACGGCGTGAGGATGTTTGCGTCAGTAATCTTCTCAGCATCGTTGCAACTCAAAATCTGCAGACTCCGACATACCACAGTTCCGGACACGGAAGTGCAAAGAAGAAGAAACATTATTGACGATTAGAATTATAATATTAAATTTAAACAGTAAAGGGGATGTAGCTCAGATGGTAGAGCGCTCGCTTAGCATGCGAGAGGTACGGGGATCGATACCCCGCATCTCCATTCTAATTTTTTTTTTCTTCTTTTTGTTTACAATTATACTTATGCTTTGTCTTCCTTCCACAGAGATTCTAGATCTCTAATCAACGCCTCTCAAGTCTCAACCATAGCATTCTATTTGAATTTATTTACTTAAAAGTTTAAGAACCTACTATTATGATTTATCCATTATTCGAAAATCTATAAATGGATTTTTATATTTTAACCAAGTTAAAGAAAATTTTCAGTGCGTAGCATATGACATTACATAAAGCTTTTACAAACAACAGGTTCACTTTACACTCTTGACCTTTACATTTCTACACAATACAAAGTCACATCAAAATCTTTAGACCTTCAGGACCAAAGATATCTTCTCGAGTCCCACCAACTCAAAGAAACAAAAACAAGGATCCCAACATTCCAAAACTTCCCAAGCTTCACTTTCCACAGAACCATCTCTTTTGCAACAGGAAGCTGGAAGATGATCCAACCGGTCCAGACATGAATAAAAACTAACTCCTATACTCTGAGTCATGGCTCTTATTATCCCTTAGGCTTTGGTGACTGACGAGCATACCGATAAGGCGAAGAACCTTGAGGCAAGTTTAAGCTAGACAAACTCCTCAAAGGCACTCCATTCCTCGACACAAACCCTCCACCTCCTTGTGTTCTCACACCGTTCTTCCCAACCGGCTGCATAGTTTGGAAAGAAGAAGACGAGCTAGCAAAGTCTTTAAGACTCGGTAACGGCTTTAAGGCTTCGACCACTTCACTCATCTTTGGTCTAGCTTTGCAGTCTCGGTTCAGACACTGCGCCGCTACTTGTGTGGCCTTCTGAGCACCTTTGATCGAGTAGTGACCCTCAAGGCGAGGATCTAACAGTCTGTAAAACCTCTTCTTGTCTAAAAGATGAGGTCTCGCACATTCTACCAAGTTTTGTTCACCGTTGGGACGGCTTTTATCCACTGCTCTTCGTCCAGTTAGTATCTCAAGTAACACTACTCCAAAGCTGTATACATCACTCTTCGTCGACAAATGTCCTGAAGTTAAAAATTGAAATTAGTAAGTCTAGTAACTAAACAAACCAATAATAAGATAACTCACTCACCAGTCATTACATACTCAGGAGCTGCATAACCATATGTTCCCATGACTCTGGTTGATACATGTGATTTTTTCTCATCTGGAGCATCTTTAGCAAGTCCAAAATCAGAGAGCTTTGCGTTATATTCCTGAAATAGAAACATTTGCTCCTACTATAAATAACCAATGTTCAAGAAATCGCTAGGCGGTAACCATGTGCTTTGTAGGGGACTAGCGAACTAGGCGGATTATTTAGGGTCTTGTCAAAGCCTAGGCGTTAAAAAATTATTGAATTATTATATAAGATTTTAGTTTTTGGATTTTATTATAAAATTATTTTGATGAATTATCAAATTAGATTAATACAAAACAAAAGAAATTAGACAAATTTTTGGATTTGTATTGACATTATTATTCGATTTAACATATTTAGACTAATTTAGATCGGTTTAAACTGATTTGAATCGTTTATGCTTCGGCTAAGACCGATTTGCCGACTAGACCAATTTTTAGAACCATAATAGAGAGGCTAAATAAAGCTCTTATGCTTCAGACATACCGCGTCTAGTAAGATGTTAGATGTTTTGAAATCGCGGTAAATGACAGGCTTCTCAGCTTCCTCATGAAGAAAGGCAAGACCATTAGCTGCACCGACCGCGATTTTCATTCTCACAGACCAAGGGAGAGGTAATGTCCCTGAAAACAAAAAGATAACAATGAAACAAGAATCTTCAAGCCAAATAAAACAAGATCAGCAGCGGTTTTGTGGTTTACATACTTCTGAAAAGATGATTCTCCAAACTCCCTCTAGGCATAAACTCGTAAACAAGCAGCCTTTGATCATCTTCCATGCAATATCCCACCAGTTTAACCAAGCTTGGGTGAACAAGGTTTCCAAGAAAGTTAATCTCAGCCTGCCCACATGAATAGCAAAACAATCAAATAATAGACTGTAACCATCATAATCAAGGTAATGAGATTGTTTGCATTACCAGCCACTCCTTGTGGCCTTGAAGGCCATCCGGGTTCAGCGTTTTGACTGCTACTGTTAGACCAGTTCCAGGCTTGACGGGCGCGGTTCCGTTTTCCTCAATCCATCCTTTGAAAACGCATCCGAACCCACCTTCACCGAGAAGAGACTCTGGTCTGAAGTTCCTAGTGGCTAACTTGAGGTCGTTAAACATGAAGATCCTCAGCTTGGATGAATACTTCAGTTCCCCACTGATTAGTGGTGTTGTGGAACCGTTGTTATCCGGACAGCTAGGTGGATCACCTTCACGCTTCTCAATAACAGTCTTAGGTTCTGCAGCAATAGGTACAAAACAAATCAGGAGGAATCTTTGTCAACAAACTTGAAGAAAGATTATTATTACCAACAAGTGTGGAACTATCAACTTTTGATCTGGAAGAGATGCAGCTAAACATGAGCTTGATTCTGAACCAAAACCCATTCTTCTTTTTACTCAGCACCTTCCCCTTTTCAGGTTTAACAGAGTCTTGCCCTGTACCCATCATCTCCTAATCAAGACAAGTCTCTCACTTTAGAATATATATCAAATTATCTGATCACATCCAGACAACAACAGCAACCTCGGTCATACCCAGAAGATGGTATTAACAGAAAGTCGGAAACCCAACTCTCTCGAAGTGGAAAGTTTGATCCTTTAAGGAAAGATCCAAGTGATAATTAGATCATGAAAGCCCAGTTCAGTCGAAGTGAATTTGAGCTCTTTGAGTTAGGGAAGAAGAAGAGATGATAAGACAAAAAGATGTGAGTGAAAGTTTTAGACAAAAGTGCTGATCTTTTTTGCGTGCGAGAGGCTAGAGAGGTGGATACAGAGCAACGAAAGGGCATCTTGAGCAGAGAAAAGAGAAAGAGAGAGAGAGAGAGATACTGGAAGTGGTCAGAAACGGGCAGGTCGGGCAGCTTGGGTGAAAAAGAGAGAGAGAGAGAGGAGGCAAATTGGTCAGCTTGGGCAGCAAACAAGTAGTACGCGTACATAAACTCAAATAATTAAGGTTAATTTTATTTTAATAATTAAGGTTAACTGTATACAACCATAAAAAAAAAACTTTTTGTGTAGCTTAAAACTTTCTATAACCTATAGACCCCATACCTTAATCTCCTCTAATATTTGAAAAGAAATTCAAACAAAATGTCCGATAATCTAAGAAAACAAGTGATGATAAGATTTAGTTTTACCACTTATTTATTCTTTAGAATTTAGAAAGGTTAAGATATGATAGATTAATCAAGTATGTTGATAACTTTCTTTACTCGTGTCCAGATTCTTAAACAGGATTAATCATTTAATATTTTTTTAATATGAAACTATTTATAAAAAGTAATAATTGAGTAAATAATTAAAAAACAAGACGAAAAGGTAGACTTTTTATTAGTTTTGGGGAGATAGTTATGCGAACGTTGTTGACAAAAAGAAAAGGTTATTATTATGCTAACGTTACATCTAGAAGAATATAAGCTTTTTTATTACACTCCCGTGACACGGTTCCACGTGGAAATATCTGGGGTGTCCAGCTATAATGGATAAACGGTAGGCAACTAAAATTGATGGGATTACTGGTGGGTTTTGTCTTTTTGACTCTTGGTTCAGACCAATGAATCTAATCCTCGCTTTTACTGTTTTCCTTTTCTGAAAAGAAACGCTTTTAAGAGTGACCATAGAGTCACCGGAGAAAATGGTAATATGCGGCGAAAACACACGAGGACCGATGGTGAGGTCGCAGAGTTGCAGCCGCCAATAGAAAATATATCTTTACATGTACGATTTAAGTTTAATAATTAAGAGAATCTATCGTTTACAATCTTTAGAGCATTATATACGTATGTTGGATTCGAATCTAAGTAAGAACTATGATATCAATACCTTTTAGTGTATGGTCTTTATACTAAGTTAGATGGTAGGAAAGTTGTGTCCTCGAGAAGCTTATAATTAGTAAGACTGCGGAATTGTATTAGATCTTTTCATTTAAGAACTACGCTAATAACTTTTATAAAACTTTACATTAAATATTATATTCCTTTAAATATAGAGCTTTCGGTCTTGCTTTACAGGAGAGTGCCGATTGGTCTAACGCTAATGATCCTAAGGAAACATCAAGAACGAAAAAAAGTAGAATGGAGATGCGGCGTATCGATCCCCGCACCTCTCGCATGCTTAGCGAGCGCTGTACCATCTGAGCTACATCCCCTTTGTTTCTTCATTATTTTATACTCTACTTAAACTTTAACATTCGTCTTCAAACCTTATAAATTTCATGAATGATGCAAATGTAATAAATAACTAGGTAATAACTCGCGTCTTGCTCGGAATATGATTATTATTTTCGTTATTTTTAATAAAAACACATTAAATCTCTCTGGATATCGGTTCGGTTTTAGGTTATTTTTTTGTTTTTAATTTCCTAAAATATAACTATTATTTTAAATTAATATTTATTTTGGTTTATTCGGTTAGAATGTTTGATTTTTTTAATTTTTTTCGGTAAAAACCAAAAATTACGATTTTTATTTTATTTTCATGTTATAAATTTTAGATATTCATCATGTCGAACCAATAGTTTCATATCATAATTTGTAAACGGATAATAGTTCAAGAAAAAAAAAGAAAATTATTATGACAAATCATTTCAGTATAATTTGGTCGGTAGTTAAAAGAATCATCAATGAAAAAAATATTTCAACTTCCAATGAGAAAGGTCTCACTGTAAGTTCTTTAGTTACAACTCTATCCAGGAAACAAAACATCTGTTGAGATTGAACCTTTGATTAAATACTACAAAAGAAGAATACGAAGAGTAGCCTAGAAGAAGCTACAAAGGAATGGAAGAAGAAGAATGAAGAAGTAGAAGAAGAAGCTTGGAACGCAAGAAACGGAGGAAGAAGAAGCGTGAAGAGCAAGAAAGGAAGAAAACTTGGTTGTGTAACTAGAAGTTACACAACAAGAAGAATAAGATAACTAGTTAGTTTGCTTGTAGAATTAGTCCATGGCCTAATATAGAGGCATGGACAAGTGGGAGTAGGTAAAGCTATAAGTGTAAGGGAGAGTAAGTGGAGAAATCTACTATAAGTATGTATGGTTGTGTTTGAAGAAGAATTAATGAAAAAGAGTTAAAAGATGTAGACATTCAAAGTGTTCTCTCTTCTCTCTATACAAACAAAAAAGAAACGTTAGAGAGTAAAGAGAGGTGTGAGCTTGTGTTATGATTATACACAAGTGAGAACAAAGAGTGAGTGAGTGAGTGTGCTTTTGGATGATGAAACACAAGTAACAAATAGAGTGAACAAAACAGAGAGAAGCTGGCCGTGAGTGATGAAGAGTGAGATAGGCCAAGCCAAAGAAGAGCAGAATGACAACAACATCTTATTCTGTGGTTTGAACAAAACACAGAGACATGTGAACGGATACTTAAGCAAGGCTAATGTCTGAATCTGACTTTATGGTGTCCCGAGAGTAGAGAAGTGCATGAGCAAAAAAAAACAGGAGCTACAGATGAAATTGCATGACGTTACCTATAAACATCTAGAGAGTAGAGAAATTTAAGACCCTTGAATATTGTGAAAAGCTGAGTATATGATGTAAGCCATATAAGCTCATCTTAAGATATTTTCCATTGTACTATCTATCTACTAAGGTAATTAAATCTGTTACTGCAGGTAACCGGTGCTTGATAAGAATGCGTGTCTTGTCTACCCTCAGGAGCACTGGTTTGGTCAGGTACTCTCCTGTCTTTCTTAACCTTGAGTTATCTTGTGCTCCTTAAGAAACTTGATGTTTAATAAATTTAGGCTCTCCTTTAACAGTTTACTCAAATATGATTTGTTTCATGAACATATATCACTGAGAATAAAAGAAGCTTATAGACAATAAATAGATGGGATTTTGGTTACTTAGGTAGGATTTAACATACAGCCTGATGCTAGATTATTTTAGCATCAAAACATATTTATGGTATGCAGTGTTATGTTGAAAAGGTCTTGTTGATCTACAGCATGTTTACCAAAATACACAGTTCTTTTTGGTCTTGGACAACAAACTCTCTGTAGTTTTGAACCATGCTTCAAGATGTGCTTGCATCATCCCCTGTAGAATTTCACAAACCACAATCTATTCAGTTTATATTCAATCAAATAACTAAAATTAAAAACCCATCTACGTCACACATCTCTCCATTTCTAAACCAGAATCCACAAAAAAAAAGCTAGAACAGTGTCTAACTTATTTCCTGATTATTCATTTGTTTTGATATGTTGGAAAATATATAAAAATGAAAATAAAACTAACCTTTTGAAGAGGAAGGGATCAAAACGACATGCATCTTTGAGTTGTTGGGAGGGAGATGCAGCCTAAGGGGATATAATTTGCCGTTTAAAGGGTTCTTGGAACAGATTGATACATCACTCAGACCTGTCTCTTCTTCAAGCTTCTGTTTCAGCTCCTCTAGTCCCAGTCCCTTGAAACAGAAAAGCTCTTCCTTTGCTCCTTCATCCACGTTCCCATCTTCATCCCCAACCCTGTAATAAATTAGTCTCCCATCTGCCTTGCCTGGTGAGCTGACTCTATCTTCAACCTGTGATCATAATTTTTTTTTTTTAAAATGGTCACATATCAGTGAATGCAATCAATGATCATAGGATACTGAAACTGATCAAAACCTCTGTTTTAGAAAATCTTGGGGACTTGAGAGAGAACTCTTTGGGTGAGTTGTGCTCAGCGTGATCATCTATTGTTGCCATCAGAACCTCTGGTGGTGGTGGAGGAGGCGGGAGAATAGGTTGTGGTGGTTTCTTCTTTCTGATTTCCAAAATATCAATATCCCACAAAACCCAATCCTGTGTGGTTGACCTATGAGGAACATCATGTGTGACTGAGTTTCTCCATGGTGGTAAACCTCCATTAGCTCGAAGATACTGCCCATACCTAAGAGCATGCCCATCCATAAGTATCTCAACATGGAGCTCTCACAAGTAAAATATTTAATGTAATTCAGTTAATGATTAAATTAAAAAAAAAACAATTATGAAATGACACATAATACAAAAGTATCTCAAACTTTTTTGTTGAGGTTCTTAAACGAAAACCTCTTCTTATTCTCTCTCCATCTTTTGTGATATGTTTCATTTTTTTATTGTTTAGATACTGGGTTAGATAATGCACTCAAATGTTCTTACATCATTCTTTTTAAAAGAGATTATCAAGAGGTGTTACCTTGTCTTGAGCCTAACTTGAACGCCTTCTCTAACGGGTTCCCATTCAGTTGATGAGTCCAGACGACGTGGCAGCGTCTGCGTTACCTTCTTGCCTGTCATGCCAAGGTACAATGGCATGTTTGATGCGGTTAGGTACTTGCCAAAACAGCTTTTGAGACGGATCACGTTTGCTTCTTCTAGAATCTCCACCGTCCATCTAGCGTTCATGCAACGTCCGTCTCTGTCTTGGTTCACGGAATCTTCGTCGTCGTCTGCTAGAAGGTACTTGTCATGGTAGCTACGTAAACGCACGGTTTCAGCCTTCTTGAAAATCTCCATTATTGTTCTCTTGTATCAAAATACACAATCTTTCACAAAAAGAAAAACATATCATAAGAACAGATTCGTTAAAGCCATTTACAAATCTGAATGCTTATAGTCTTTCTTGAAAATGTCATTAAACATTTATGTTTGAATTCGAAAATGATATAAATGTGAGTTTTGATTACCTGAAAAAATGGATCTGTAGGTGGCCACGGCTGCGATCTTACCTTCAAGGATTGGATTGAAGATCATTTATGAGAACGATGTTCAGGTTAGGTACCTTTGGAACCCTTTTTAGTTTCTTTGGTTTGGATTTAGAAAAAAAGGAGGTTTCTTATTTTTGGTATTATGTTTTAGACATTGATGAATGGGCATATTAGGGAACTGTACCTGTATATATATTTGCATGGATACAAAGGTGTACGTGTATATATGGAGAATCCATTTCATCTTATATTAGTGAGACATCGAATTGAAGATTCTCTTATTCAATCAGAGTGTTTGTGACTTTTGAATAGTAGAACAACGTAATACATTTTTTTTTAACGTAATACATACTTGACATGGCCATGGCAGGAATGTTGAGAAAACTTTATAAACAAACAACAAGCCATCTCATTTAATGTTGTCTCTATTTCACATTTTTTTCACTTATCTATGATTATTGGCTACAGCAAGTGCTGCATTCTAAAATGCTAAAAAGTTAGAAAAAAAAACAAGATAATGGAATCGTCTAAACAGCTATGTAGAGTCTGCTTACTATTTATTAGACAAACAAAACTTATAAGCTAAAACATCAACCATGAATCTTATATTCAAATGCTTCAAATAGCAAGTGCTGCATTCTAAAATGCTAAAAAGTTAGAAAAAAAAACAAGATAATCGAATCGTCTAAACAGCTATGTAGTCTGCTTACTATTTATTAGACAAACAAAACTTATAAGCTAAAAACATCAACCATGAATCTTATATTCAAATGCTTAAAATAAATTGCGGAATGGATTAAATCTTTTGATACCATGTTTCTCACTGCTTTCATCTACTGTGGCTTTCTGAGCATTCTTCCCCTCCAGAGCATCAATCAGATCATTCAGTGATCCATCAGCATCTATTTCACTCTTCTTCTTCATCAAGTTCTCGGCGACATCAGCTGGTGCAATCTTCGTTTCCTTCAACAAAGACTCTATTTTAGTGTACAGAGGATGAGTATCAAGATCCAAGTAGTTCTTGGCAAGAATCTTGAACGCCTCGAAAGTACAGTAAGACAGCTCAATGTGCATATCCATTCTCCCTCTCCTGATTAAAGCCGGGTCAAGTTTAGCCAAGTGATTCGTCGTGAAGACAATGATCCTCTCTTGTCCACAAGCAGACCAGATCCCATCTATGAAGTTTAAAAGACCAGAAAGCGTTACAAAACTCTTGTTCTCTTCTTTGCCTTCTTCTTGGTCTTTATCTTTTTCTTTTTTCCAACTCATCAAGAACCTCTCCTTCTTCTTCTTCTTCTTCTTCTTCTTCTTGAAACTTCTTTGACCCGTTAGATCCAAAGAACAATCAATGTCTTCAATTACAATTATAGACTTAGTAGCTGTACCAATGAGTAGCTTCCTCAACTCCGAGTTGTCCTTTATAGCTGTGAGCTCAACATCATAGATACTATAGTTTAATAAATTCGCCATTGCAGCTATCATTGTGGATTTACCGGTCCCCGGTGGCCCATACAGCAAGTAACCCCTCTTCCAAGCTTTCCCAATCTTCTTGTAGTACTCTTTCCCATTACTAAACGCAGCAAGATCATTCAAGATCTCTTCCTTCTTCTTTGAATCCATAGCTAATGTATCAAAACTCGCGGGATGCTCAAAATCAATGCATCTCCATAAAGCAGTCTTGTTAGGACCCCAGCTAGAGCTAGGGTTGTTTGTATACAGCTTCATCTTCTTGTTCTTGGCGTCTATCAGTTTCCCTTCTTCAAAAATGTGTTTCATGTAAGAATTCGTTACAATGTCACGTGACCGTCGATGGAAAGTGAGTTTGTATGTTCTAAACCCTTCGGAATCAGTTTCAATCTCCCACCAGACGTTAACTCCTTTGTACTCATCTCGGGTTCTAGTGTCGTCTCGTTTCAAGACCAAGTCTTTGCTCTCTTTGACCTGGCTTGCTCTGAGATGCTTGGCTTTGTCGGTAGCTTTTTCACCAAGGTAGGTCTCGATGGATGCGAAGGCGTGATTGTATTGATAACCATCGTACTGAGAGATTTTAATTTCGACGTAAGGAGAGAAGAAAGTGATGAATCTGTCTGAAAGTCTCTGGACAAAGGTGAATTGTTGGATTGAAGAGATTAAACACTCCTTAATGGCGATCTTGAGGTGATTAGGGAAGAACTGTTGAACGGTTGCCCATAAGAAAAACACACTCGCCATGCCTGAACCAAATGTGTTTCCCATCATTATCATCTTCTTTCTCAAAGTATGTTTCTTTCTGTAACCAGGATTTGGTTGTGTTTAGGCCTTTAGGGTATGACTTGATATATATAGTCTGTGTCACGTGAAAGGTTATTATATATGTTTCCATTTTAGAACTCTCGGACCCCAATTTTACTTTTACTATTTTCCAAATTACTGTTTTGGTTTTCACTGTGTAAATGTTATTTAAGGAAACTTTCCTTATTTTTCTTTGGCTTTATGGATACTAAGCTTTTTATTTGGCTCAATTAAAAGTTGCCATAATTCTCTCTAATTCTACTCATATTATACATTTTTCGGACGACGTCACGTCCATGCTGATGTTTTAGTTTGCTTCCTTTCTTCAATTGTCCCAATAAAACTTTTAGATGATTAGTAGGGGAAATAAAATTTTCATTAATGTAAAAAATCATTAATTAGTATAGATAACAATTACAATTAAGTTTTTCGGTCAATATTCATTTCTGCATATATACGCGGATGCATAACAAAACTATTTCTATCTACAATAGATTTCAAGTAAAATTTTATTTATAATATATTTCAAACTTTATATATATAAAAAATGATCCTTATTATTGGTCGTTTAAAATTTTATGTGGACAGGTTATACTAAACCGAACCCTCATGACGTTCTCTTTTTTTTCGAGTCTCTTAAGAGATGATCGGAAAGAGCTGTAGCTTTATATTTTTGCTTTAGAAATAAAACTGTAGATTTTTTTTTTTTTAGATAATTTTGCTGTAGAATATTAGCTGTAGGTTTAAAAAGATTCAAAGACTTACATATAAATTTTCTAAATCAAAAAAATAAGTGCTCTAGATTTATGGTTTTCCACAGTTAAAAATAAGTAAAAAGGAAAGATAAATCTGTAGCTTTAAAAAATTTTACAAAGCATGATTGGCAAAAACTTGGGTTATAGAAATAATTTAGATTTGTAGAGAGATCTTACGGCACTTCTAAAGCACTTGTCAATCAACCCCTTAATGGTTCCAGCTAACAGCCACGGTACTAGGCACCACATGTTTTTCATCTGACCACTCGATGCTCCCAAAGCTGCTAGACCCAGACGGCTTAGACAAGTCTACGGTAAACGTTACCGCATACGATTTCTTCTCGTTTACTTCTCTGAAATTCAAAACCGCCGGTTCAACCAAAATCTTGACTGCTGTTGTCTCCGAGGTTACTTTAACAGAGTATGTCCCAGCTCCTCCCACGCTAGTGACCGTGCGTGTGTACTTGTATTCATCGGCTACGTCGACGTAAACGGCGAACGACGGGTAGTTTAGATCAGCGACCGAGTATGTTTTACTCGGATCACAAGTGTAGTTGCGTCTCGACACGATTTCGATATCCGAAGCTGTGTAGTCCATTGCACAGAGGAAATCTAAATAATCCACCGTCGCGATGTCGATGATCTGTTTTCCGTCTTTGTAGGATTTGTAAGCAGTGGTCATAAGAGCAGATCGAATCGCCGCGGGGCTCCATTGCGGATGCACAGACTTGAGTAGAGCCGCTAAACCACTGACGTGAGGGCAAGACAAGGACGTTCCAGAGAGGATGTTGAATTCCACGCGGCGAGTATCAGAATCTAGTCCGGTTGGACTAGCAACTCCGGTCCACCCGGAGCGATCAAGTCCGGTTTGAGAATGTTTGGCGTTACCGGGTTAGGTCCTCGGGAGCTAAAAGCTGCAAGCATGGGAGAGGGCTGGACGTTGACTACAGTTCCTTGGATAACAATCCTAGCCGTGGGATTGGGATCGGTCAAGAGATAACGTCACCAGCTTTTTGTCCCAAATAAGCAACCGCCTGAAGCTCTTCTCCGTCATCCTCCGTATTCGCCAAAATCATTCCGAGTCCACCAGCAGCTTTCACTACCTCCCCTTTGATGTGCGATCTTCCCCTTTACCTTCTCGGGTATCAGTGTTTCGAGGTAACATAGATATTCAGTATCATTGTTACTAGCATTCCCGGCGTAAACAAACGACAATAATTTAGGCGGGAGAGCATCTCCTTTAAACAACCAAGCTCCAGTATAGTTCTGCCCGTTGCTGAGGATCACGAGCGCGGGAAAATCACGATCAATAGTACCAGCCCCAACAGTAGTAATCCACGGAGCTACGTTCCTAACACTGTAAGAGCTAGCTGGGACCCCTATTGCCAGCAGAGCATGAAACAAAGATCCCTCTTTCCATGGCCGCGAATGCTCCAATGGACATAACGTTCACGTTATCTTCGATGGCTTTATCCATTCCAGCTAAAATATCTGAGCTCAAGCAACCACCATTTATCCAACAAACTTTGTAAACGGCCACTCGAGCCCGGGAAGCAACCCCACGAGCTGTCCCATTAGCGAAGCCTAGAAGACTAGCTCCTTGCACGACGGATCCAGCCGCGGTTGATGACGTGTGTGTTCCGTGACCGGTGTCGTCTCTAGGTGATCTTGACTCTATGGATAGAATCCATGAATCGCACTGTTGTAAGTATAGAGCAGTTCAGCAGATTCTGAGACGGACCTGAGGGAGGACTCGTACCAGAGAGAGTGTTGGTCGAAGCTCGACGTCAGTACAGACAAAAATTAAAGACTTCTGTTAACATAAGTTTACCTACGTTTTACCGACATACGAAGTGATATTGTTTAAATAAAAAAAAATCTGATTTTTGACTTATAAGAAACATGGGACTAAAATCTGGAACTCTATCGTAATTAGAAAATATAAAATAAGTGGTTTTACATCATATCAATCATATATACAACAATTCATGTTACCTCATCATAGCTCTCTGATTGCAATGTTTTTCTTTTATATATCTCTGTTACAGACTAGACCTCGCTATGTCGTGGGTTATACGTAATGATAGAAGGCTAAACAATGTTCTGAATCTTATGATTAGCTTAAATAGATTTTTCACGAGATGGAAAAGACTTAAATGCTTTATTATAGCGATAAATAGATTTTTTTCCTTCAAATTCAGTGCTCTGCTTCACCATTTTCTTCAATCTTTTTCTTGTTCTTCTTCTCCTCCTCTTCCTTTGCCTCCTTCTCAGCTTTCTTCTCCTTCCTCTTCTTCTTCCTTCTTCTGCTTCACCTCTTCCTCAACCCTCCTCTTTGCCTCCTCCTTCTCCTCTTTCAAAGCTTCAATCAAACGCCTCAAACAAGTCTCTCCCTCTTCCCCTTCTGATTTAGGCAACAGATTCTCCCCTACATCAGCCGGTGTCATCTTGATTTCTTCAACCTCAAGCAACCTCTTTATCTCATCAAATAACTCACTCTCCACCACATCCAAATAGTTCTTGGCCAACACCTTAAAAGCTTCGAAACCGCAATAAGACATCTCTACTAGTCACGTCTGATTTTCATATTGGATAGTAAGATAACAGGTATATCGCCGACACGGAGTATAATTAGATAACACCTACTAGTCACGTCTCTAAGTGTTTGACCTTAACTCTTAAATACGCCTAGATGACGACAGGATTTTATTTCAGAAATATGTATCATATGATTATACATATTAGTATTACAAATCACGATGTAAAACCGCTATCTAAAAATAAAAGAATCAAACATTATGAATGTTTCAAAAGAAGATCAAATAGGAAAACCTGAAAAATATTAAGACATAACCCATTTTACAAGTTTTAAAACGGTGAGAAAATGATTATTTATTCTGGTACATGAGAAAACAATTTTTTTTCATTAATTAGTAACTGAAGAAAAAGCTTCCCAAAATGATAGATATAAACTAAAAATAAATTTGCTGATTTCTCGTTCGCGTCATCGTGTGTATAAGTTTCAAAGAAGACGTCTAACTAAACGTAGGACGACAAATACTTAATACAAGTATGGATTGAGACATTCGAGTAGTTATGTATCTCGAGCATCCCTGATAGTATTTAAAAGAGTATATCATCATTAAAAGGTCTATTACATGTCTCCACTTTAGAACTCTTGGGCTCCAAGTTTAGTTTTACTCTTTTCGAAATATTGTTTTTGTTTTCATTTTGCATGTGTTATTTGAGGAATATGTACTCTTTTTCCATCGGTTTCATGGTTATTAAGCTTTTCTTTTTCTTTTGGTTCAGTTAATTAAAAGTTGCCATAAATCGACTCATATTATACATTTTTATTTTAGTTTGCTTCCTTTTTTTATTTCTTAAAAAAAATATTTGGTTTATTTGATTAAGAGTTGCCATAATTAGACTCATATTTAACTTTTTTATAAATTTTCCTTTTTGGTGTTTAAATTTGTATCAGTTAAATAAAATTTTCCACAATTCCACTCCTTACAAGTATCTTCAGAGGATTATCTTGTTGCCATTCATTATTTTTTTCCCTCTCTTTATAGTAAATAAAAAAAAATTACTCTAAGCAAATTCGTTCAATGAGTTTATATCTTTTTCAAAAAAATTATCCTTAACTGATTTGGTCAAGTTCAATAGAGTCGCCACCATCTTTTAAAAATATAATGCACTTGATAACATCAAAGTTATGTAAGAATGCATCGTTTAAGTGATTCGTAAAGTCCAACAACGTCAACATGTTCGGTCTATTTGACATCATAGGATATAATTTTATTTTTTTCTTTCTCAACTGTAACATCATAAAATGTAAAAAATTTACAGTTTCACGCACTCTCTAGTCTCTATACGACTTTGTTCCCAAGTCTCATAAAAAATATCGATCCTCCTATTGATATCTATTAAAAAATAGTGGATATTTTATCAGTCATGTAAATATATTCTCTAAATATAATATAAACCATATTATATCTAATTGAGGAAATAAGATGTTCAGAAAGTATTCGGTAGCAAAGTTATAGTATCTCCAACCGTTATGACTAAAGCTACGTACGTACGCAACTTTTACTTTTAGGAAACTTCCGAGTTTTGTCATTGTCATTTTCCTCTCCTCGCCGTCCATGTATCTTCATGTGAACTTACTTTGTTCCAGAAATATATAAATAAAAATCAGCTTTCGTCACATATTCCACGATGTATGCAACAAGACAAAGATGTGATGTAACCGCTTTGGCGTGCGAGTTAAAAGCAAATTTGACAACCACTTTTCCCCCAGTTCTAATAAACTATTGCAAATACAGTAGACAATCTAGACTGTTTTCAACTATGCTCCACACTTCTACTATAACGTGTTTACTCCTTTTATTTTGATATGCTCCCTGCAAAAATATAAGATAAATGGTTCTACATCATAATAACCATATATTACAATTCATGTTACTTCATCATAGCTCTCTATTGATATAGAAAATCAGCAAGTTTGTAGCATGATGATTTGTTTCTATGCCTCTTAGTGATGTTCTTTAAAGCTATTCATGTGATGGAAGAGACAAAAATCTTTATATGAACGATAAATGAAACCAACATATATAGATTTTTCTTCAAATTCAATGCTCTGCGTCACCATTTTCTTCAATCTTTTTCTTCTTCTTCTTTTCCTCCTCTTCCTTTGCCTCCTTCTCAGCTTTCTTTTCCTTCCTCCTCTTCTTCTCTTCCTCTTCTTCCTTCTTCTGCTTCGCCTCTTCCTCAACCCTCCTCTTTGCCTCCTCCTTCTCCTCTTTCAAAGCTTCAATCAAACGCCTCAAACAAGTCTCTCCCTCTTCCCCTTCTGACTTAGGCAACAGATTCTCCCCAACATCAGCCGGCGTCATCTTGATTTCTTCAACCTCAAGCAACCACTTTATCTCATCAAATAACTCACTCTCCACCACATCCAAATAGTTCTTTGCCAACACCTTAAAAGCTTCAAACCCACAATAAGACATCTCTATATGTTTATCCATTCTTCCTTTCCTAATCAAAGCAGGATCCAGCTTGTCCACAAAGTTTGTAGTAAACACAATGATCCTCTCTCCACCACATGCTGACCATAACCCATCAATGAAATTTAGTAGCCCTGATAATGTAACTTTGCTCTCTTTCTTATCACCTTCATTCTTCATCATCTTCTTCTCTATTGCTTCCTTGTCGTCTCCATCTTCATCCTCCTCCTCCTTCTTATTCTTCCTCTGTCCCGTTAGGTTAAGAGAACAATCTATATCTTCAATCACAATAATAGACTTTGTAGAAGTCTCAATCAGTAACCTCCTCAGCTGTGTGTTATCCATAACCGTTGTTAACTCAAGATCATAAACATCATACTCCAAGAAGTTTGCCATGGCAGCAATCATGGTTGATTTACCAGTCCCGGGCGGTCCAAACAAGAGATACCCTCTCTTCCAAGCCTTACCAATCTTCTTGTAATAATCTTTGCTCTTACTAAACTTAACGAGATCGCTCTTGATCTCTTCCTTCTTCTTCTCTTCCATAGCTAGAGTATCAAAAGTCGCTGGATGCTCAAACGTTACATGACTCCACTTTGTCTGGTTCCCATGGTTCTGTCCCGGAGTATTCGAATAAAGCTTCCTCTCTCTATTCTTCAGCTCTATCGTCTTCCCTTCCTTCATTACATGCTCAAGATACCTCTCTATGATGACTTCTCTGTCACGTCTATGGAACCTCAACATGTAGTATCTCTTCTCATCAGCCGCAGGGTAAAAAGAGAACGATTGCCTAATGTTCCCTTCTTTCTTGGACTGCCACCAGACCGTTACGTTCTCAAACTCGTCTGTAATCTCTTCCTTATCATCCATGCTTAGGACAAGCGACTTGCTTCCTTTGGTCGTGTTGGCTTTTAGCTTCTTGGCTCGAGAAGAGGAGTCTTTGCTGAGATAGCTTTGGATCCCTAAGTAGGCCTCGCTTCGCTGGAAACGCTCTCCGCTGTATTCGTGAAACGTTATTTGGATGTAAGGGTAGAAACGGCTGAATAGTCTTTGAAAGAATGGTTCAAAGTGGTCTCCAACATGAGGGAACCATTGTTTGAAGATTGTGTATACAAACATTAGGGTTGCTAGAGCAGAGCCTGTGTTAGCCCATAGCTGACCCATCGTAGCCATTTGTAGGGTTTTGGAATAGGTTTATTTATACTTCTTGAGTAAGAAATAAGCTTTCTGAGATGAGTTTAATCTGAGATTTTGATCGGAAGGGAAGGACAATATTGGGGGAAGAAGATGTGGTTCTGGTAGAGATGGCTCGTAATATTTATAATATGCGCATACGTGATAATGTCAAGATTTTAATAAATTTACTTGAAAAGTCTAGGAATTACTATATTAATTTTGTCTGCGTATGCATATGTGAGATCACTTGGAAACTACCTAATGACGAATTGTTTTTTAAGTTCGAATATTAAAAAAGAAGTTCGTAACAAAACAAAAACTGAAAAGAGATGGAAATTGCACGGATTCCACCATCAATTTTCTTCATAGCTATACAATATGTAATTTAGTAAAAGGGGTCCATAAAGAATAGACACCACAACTATGTTACCAGTCAATGCCAAAAAAGAGTCTGAACTACTTCATTGTTTATTTGATAAAGTAACGTGTAGTGGTGAACTAAAAACATTTTTGATATCCAACTTTCTTAAGGAACAAGATTTTCATATTGGATAGTAAGATAACAGGTATATTGCCGACACGGAGTATAATTAGATAACACCTACTAGTCGCGTCTCTAACTGTTTGACCTTAACTCTTATATACGCCTAGATGACGACAGGATCTTTATTTCAGAAATATGTATATCATTTGATTATTCATATTAATGATTAAATATCACAATGTAAAACGCTATCTCAAAGTAAAAGAATCAAACATTATGATGTTTGAAAAGAAGATCAAACAGGAAAACCTGAAAAATATGAGGACATAACCCATTTTACAAGTTTTAAAACGGTGAGAAAATGATTGCTTATTCTGGTACATGAGAAAACAACTTTTTTTCATTAATAACTGAAGAATAAGCTTCCCAAAATGATGGATATAAACCAAACTAGAAAAAAAATTTACCAGGCAAATAATAATTATAAATAAAATTATTATTAAATATTAATTATTTAATAAATTCATTTTTGTCAACTATATAAAATCATTATAGAATATAGTTTACAAAACCATTTTTTTAAAAAGTATTGATGATAATTAAAAAAATAAAATTGATAAAAAATGAAAATTTGTTTTTTCATGGTATGACATATACAAATACATATATTTAGATTATAAAAATTGTCTTCCTTAAAATTTAGTGTACTTCAAAATGATGAGAAGAAAAAAATCATAAAGAAAATTTTTTTAAAGAAGATTTTTCATTCATAAAATAAACATATAATCACTAAATAAAAATATTGTATTTTTATTGCCATTGAGTATATTTACTTATTAGATAAATATATATTAATTTTCTGTTCAGTAAAACTGTCAAGCAAACTATTCTTAAAGAAAGAAAATCGTTTTCATTATATAAAAATGGAAATAATAGTTTAATATCCAAATTAAATAAGGCAACATAATAATTTTAACATAACATAAATAATGGAATCTTTATATACAGCCTAACCTCTTTAAATTAATACTATATAAATTAATATACACTAAAAATCTCTATAAAATAATATAATTTTATAGTTCCAAATTGAGTTTTTGGTTCAACTAGTATATCGATAAATTAATATTTCTATAAATTAATAAAAAAAATATAGTTTTGGTATAGTCCCAACATTATTAATTTATAGAGGTTTCACTGTATATTGAACTTTGCGAACTGATTGTGCTGGGGGCAATAAATATTTTTCAACGGGGGCAATCAATTTTTCTTTAGCATTTAAGGGTCTAACTGGTGACTGAAAGAGAATAATGCATTTTTCAATATTGCTAATTTTTTTTACCATTTATAAGGAATATATTTTCATTTTCATTCTCTCTCATTCCTTTAAAATTGAATATAGAACAAATTTTTTCTTCATTAAAATTGATAAGGAATAATTTTCTCTTTCATTCCTATAACTTTATTCCTCTGCATTTTTTCTCTACTCATTTCTAATATTCTTATAACGAAATTTTAAAATTTTAGGGGGGAGGGGGGCAACTGCCCCCTGCTTACCTAACTTAGCTCCGCCTCTGATATAAACTAAATTTGCTGATTTCTCGTTTGTGTCATAGTGTGTATAAGTTTCAAAAACTATATAATTTTTATTTTTATTTTTATTTATATATCAATAAAACAAGGGTATTGTGGTCTTCTACTTTTTAATAAAGAAAATATTTATGAAAAGGTGTTTTTAATAAAAATAAACATGAATTGTGGAATAAAACACGAGTTAAACTTGAAATTCTCCCTTAAACAAAGAAATATGAAAAAAGTATGAGTATTTGCATTTCCAACACAAGCATTATAGGATAATTAGGGATATACCAAAAATCACTGTGGAGATACTGTTCCATAAATTTATTGACGATTTTGCCCCTATATCTAAAAAGAATACATATCAAATCTCATACGGCTATCCAATTCTAAGAAGGTTCATTATACTTATATTTGTACTTTTTAAAAAGTATTATGTCTTTTTCTGATCAAATTAAAAAAAGTATTATGTCTTTCTCTTTCATTTATGGCTGCAAACAAGTTCTTATTTTTTGTATCAACAAGGCGAATAAATTTAAAGATTGTTTCTGATTTGGATTGTGTAATCTCACAAATTTAATAGAAAATTTTCAGCTGATCAGATTTTCAAGTCTCATACTTTCGGTTTCGATGACCGTCCTCATGACGATAAAGCTCGGTTCGGCGGCGACCGACTCGCAAGGCGGGAGGACGAGTTTAGCCGCTTTATCCATGAGGGCGTGTTGACGATGATCGGAAAAAGTCACCATCTTTCGCCTCACAACACAAAAGACTTGGAGCTCACCGATTAATGAAGACGAAGAAGATAATTCTGATTTTTTGACAAGACGATTACACGGCTTATTATGATGAATATGAGGAGATGTCGAAGAAATAGGATGCGTCTTTCTTCTTCGTAGCCACTTTAGCTAAACATGAGGAGATGTTTAGCCCATTGTCACTCTTGTATTCAAGTTGCTCAGTTTTTGTATCAGGTTAATATAAAGTTTAGATGTATTATATCATGTTGTAACCAAACTATCAAATAGCATATATACACATTTTGTGTTTAGTAATTATGTTAATTGTTTATGTAGTAAAACAATTGTCATTATTTACATGTTTATCTAATACAGTTTACAAATAATATTTGAAGGTTAAACTTCATATAACTGACATGTAACCAACAAGTTTTCTTTTTTGTTCGTAACCATCATGTCTTATTTAAAGTTATTCACCTAACTAGCTATTTTGTAAGAGAGGAGAAATAACTCTTTTTTTTTTTGAACAAAAGAGGAGAAAGAACTCTTTGTTTGAATATCACCACTGAAATTATGTTTATATTGATATGCAACTATTATATTTCATATAAGGTTATGCATTAGAATATCTATCTTTTTATTACAGTAAATTATGTGTTAGCAATTTATAAATAAAATTAGTCGAGCACTTTTTGTCATTAGCCACTGCTATCGTTTAAGCCATCCATGTTATTATCAGTGCCATATATGTATATATTTATATGCAGGTATTTTTGTTCGTAGACGGCTATGTATAAATATTACTAGCTATTGTATTTTAATCATATGTAATTAATGTGGTAGCAATGCATTTTATGTTAACCATGTAACATGTTGGTCATATTGATACACAACTATTTTATTTTGGAGACGGCTATGCATTAAGATAGCTAGCAAGTGTATTATAATAACGTGTAATTAATATGTTAGCAGGGTAAATCAGAAATTAGCCGTCTTGAATTGTCATTACCCACAACAATCGTATAAGCCTTACATCACTTAGCTACAAGCTAGTCATAAATCCTTCACAATTGACCCTCAGAAAATGTGACTGTCCCCAGTCATAAATCCTTTTCGATTTCCTTTTTCTTTCCAACGGTTGCTGTGTCTTTGATCCCTAATGTTAATTGGATTTGTGGTGATCCTACATTTGTCAAACTGGTTTGACTCATTCCTGAGCACTTAGTAGATGTCTCAGAAGTTGGAGATGGATGCTCACTCCACCGCCTACAAGATAGTTTATAAACACCAAAAAGTGAAGGTTAAGGCCAAACGCAAAACGGTTATCATTAAGAGGTGTGGCTATCTTATTTTATTATATATATATATATATATATATCTAATATTTATTCTTTATACCATCAAAAATCTAAACGCTAGTCATAAACCCTTCTTAGCATTGCACCTATGAAACTAACATGTGATTGACGCAAACCGGCTAATATTAATCAATACGGCTAACTTGTGTTTTATATATCTAATCATTTTGTTATACCTATCATTACAACTACATTCAACGTCAACGATCATTGGAGTCTCATAGTCTCTTCTTTATCTATCTGGCGCCAGACGCCAAATGGAACCCAACTCTCCAGATAAACAAAATTTCATCCTAACCAGAACCAAAAAAGACTACATCAAGGTAAACAATGCCACCAGAGAACGGATCTAAGGTAGATCTAGCAAAACCAATAAAGCCACTGTGAGAAAAAAAATCATAGGAGCAGCCAAACTGCATGCATAAGAGAACACATGCTATCCTCAAGCATCTCTCTCGCTGGAAAAGAACCAGCACATCGGAAAAAAAGGCTCTGCTGAATTTAAGTGTTCCTTCCATAAATTCTTCATCCTCAACCACGATCGAATCACTCGTAACCATGAAAAAAAGATCAGTTTTTTTTAGTTTTCTCTCTAGCAGTGTATTCAGAGTTCGTGTATTTAATAATTTTAATTTAGTAGATTTATTCACGCCTTAAAATAAATCTTTACCAAATACTAATTATAATATCTTTTTCAAATCTTTATTATAATCTTTATACACCCCTACATTCCTACAGGCCTAAACACATGCAAATAACATAGAGATACAGATGTAATTTCATATCTGATTTTGGTATTGTGCATCTGATACTTTTACTGTATTGGGTATTTCTCTAATATCACAATTTGTTTTGGGTTTCTACCCGATTCACTCTATTCAAAAAGAAAAAGAGATTTCGTTCTCAAAATAATAATATTCAGTTTTAGTGATAAAAATAAATCCAATAAAAAGAAAGAAAATATTTGTAAACAAATCAGAAACTTAGGAATAAAATTATATACTCAAGAAAATGGAAAAATAATAATTGTTTTGGGGATTCTTTTGTTGTTATCTTGATCATAAGAAATTGAAAATTTATAGAATACTGATTTTATTAATACACAATGATTGTGTCATTTTGTGTTAACAATATTTATTAGGTTGGTTTCAATTTGTGTAGTGACACAATATAACACTATGCCAGAGTACAACCTTGTCTGGGAAAGATAGTCCCCCAAAGTTCTAAAAAGATATTCTCAAAACACAAGAAGATATTCACCCAAAGTTCAACCTTACACACAATAAACCAAGATTCATCATGCGCCACTTCTTTTCGTCGTCATGTCTTTTTACTTGATACCACTTGCAGAAACGTCGCCGTTTTCCTCCGAGCCCTTCACTTTCTTTTCATTCTCCTTCTTGTCTTCTTCCTCTGTCTTCTTCTTCTCTTCTTCCTCTATCTTCTTCTTCTCCGCTTCCTCTTCTTTCTTCTTCTTCCTCTTCTCCTCTTTCTCTGCTTTACTCTTCTCTTCTTCCTCAGCCAACTTCTTTGCCTTCTCCTTCTCTTCTTCCACAGTCTTGACCAAACGCTTGATGCAAACATCTGCATCATCTTCATCAGACTTCGGCATCAAAGTCTCCGCAACATCAGCAGGAGACACATCGGTTTCCTCGAGCAATCTTTCTATCTCTCCATACAACTCATGTGACTCAATATCCAAGTAGTTCTTAGCCAACACCTTGAATGCTTCAAACTTGCAATAAGACATCTCAATATGGTTATCCATCCTCCCTCTCCTTATCAAAGCTGGATCAAGCTTGTCCACAAAGTTCGTTGTGAATATAATAATCTTCTCATCACTACAAGCTGACCATAACCCATCAATGGAGTTCAACAGCCCTGAGAGTGTCACTTTACTAAGCTTCTCAGCTTCCTTCTTCTCCTTCTTCTCAGCTTCCTTCTTCTTCTCCGCGTCATCCTCTTCATCTTCCTCCTTTTTAGTCTTCCTCTGCCCCGTAAGATCGAGAGAGCAATCAATATCTTCAATCACAATGATAGACTTACCTTTTGTATCAAGCAACAGCTTCTTTAACTCTGAGTTGTCCTTCACGGTGGTTAGCTCAAGATCATACACATCATAGTCCAAGAAGTTCGCTATCGCGGATATCATCGTCGATTTCCCTGTCCCGGGGGGACCGAACAAGAGGTAGCCTCTCTTCCATGGCTTCCCAACCTTCTTGTAATAATCTTTCCCTTTGCTAAACTTTATCAGATCCTTCTTGATCCTTTCTTTCTTCTCAGGATCCATAGCCAAAGTCTCGAACGTCGCGGGATGATGGAAAGGGACATTGCTCCACTTACCTGACCTCCAAGGATACCACTCTGAGCTTGAGTTGTTAGTGTAAAGCTTCCTCTCTCTATTCCTCAACCCTATAGCTTTCCCTTCATCTATCACATGATTAAGATATGTCTCAATGATCATCCCTCTGTGTCTCCTATGGAAAGTAAGCGTGAAGAACCTTCTCTCGTCCGAGCTGGTTCGACCGTAGTTAGACTGAGTCTGAGTCACTTTCACATTGGAGTACCACTTCACCTTCACACCATTGAACTCATCTTCAACTTCCTCGTGGTCGTCCATGCTAAGCACCAAGGACTTGCTGTTTTTTGACTCGTTAGCCTTTAACCTCTGCGCACGAGCGGCTGAGTTGGTGGATAGATAGTTGCGTATGGCGTCGTAGTTCTCGCTTCTCTTGAGACCTTCTTCTGTGTATTCTGTGAACTTGATGTGGACGTAGAAAGAGACCCATCCGACCATCTTGTAGCCGTATTTCTCCACGGTGACTCGGAGATGGCGAGGCACGTATTGTGAGTAAATCGCCCAAATGAACATAAAGCTCGTCACCGTCGTGCCGGTTATACCCCATATTGCTCCGGTTTCAAACATCTTCTTGGTTTCTTGTATGTCAAGAAATCAGTAGCTTGTGTAGCACGAAATAGCTTTTTGTGTGTTTTGAGACTTGGCTAGTGTGTGCTCTCTGGTTTGGTTTCATTGCTCCATTACGTTCTTCTTATAGCACTCTCGAGCTTGCGAGGAAGGTTGCACGAAACCTCTGATTAATTTAAAGGAAACTGACCATATATATCTAGAATATTATTATGTCGTGGAATCGTTACGATTATTTTGTTTCTTAACTAGTTTTAATATACTTTTAGGGTTTATTACTATAAATAACGTCACTAGGCTTTGTCGTTTACGATCTTAGTTACTAGGATTAGGTGAAGGGTGTAGAAAATTGTTTATAGAGGCTTGCGAGGAGCCACTTAAAGATTTTTCAGATACAAAAGTTCAGTCAAGTATGAGTCACAAGTCATTTTTTTCTTGACGAAATCATTATTCTATCGCTTTGTTCGTTGATATTTTATTTGTTCTAGTCAACTGTGGTAAAATAATATACCTTCGTCTACAAGTTGAGCCTCCTTTCCTTGTCACTCTTTATGAAGAAAACGTTTAACAAGTTGTCTTCCATCAAGTTTCTTTCATCTGGAAAATATTTGAAAATACAAAATGAAAAAGTTTTCCAAGCTTTAAAAGACTTAAATAAATCTTTATTAGTATTTTTAAAGAAATTTGGTGAAAAGTCACCATTATGTTTATACCAAAAAAAAGAAAAGTCACCATTATGTATGATCCATGCCTGTAGTCATTACTTATAGAGTTTTTGAAGGAAATTATATAGCAATATGATGACATATTGTACACAAAGACGGATTATGTACTCACAAACAAAATTACATATTAGTCATTATTCTTTAGAAAGATCAATAAATTTTAATTTCATAAAATAAAAAATTTGTTTACATCCTTAAATACTAATCAATCACCACACCACCATATGCGGACTATATATATATATATATACTCACGAAATTACGATAAGAAAAATATAATTATTTGCTGTAATGTAATTATTTAAATACTTTAAAAATTATTTACGGTTAATAACCTAACTAATCAAATAACACCATTGTCAAAATGCTAATTGCATAAATGTGAAACTGTGTCGTCTTCTTGATGTCGTATACTTTTTGTTAGTATGTACGGGTGCGCTTAGAGCAGCATGCTTAGCTATGCTTTCTTCTTTGGGATGATGTCATTTGAATAATACATCATGATCTAAGATTAAAATGGACTCTCTGGATTCTGAAATATTGGGGGTATGTAGAATAACGGTGACTTGATAATTCAAACATATCCAAAGACGTATGTTTTACTTTTAACCGAGATCGGATCAAAATTTATTCATAAACTCATTAGATTTATCAAATCTTTTCTAGCTTAAAACCAAATACAAATTGGGAATCAATTTTAAGTGTATCCAACCAGACTAAACCAGTACATAAAATAGACAATTTGTAAAAAACTTGAGCCTTTCCACTACAAGAAAACACGCAACATTCTCACGGACAATATTTTCGTCGGTTTTCTCTGACGACATTCCGACGAAACATATAATTTCATGTTCGTCGGTATTTCGTCGGAAAATTTCGACGAAATACCGACGAAATTCAGGTCGTCGGAAATATCCGACAAAATTCCGACAGAATATTATAATTTTGGGGTTTCGATAGGGATTTGAAGTTCGTCGGAATTCCATCGAAATATTCCGACGGAAATCCGACGGGTTTTTGACTTTCGTCGGAATGTCGTCGGAATTTTCCACGACGAAACAGATTTTAGATTTGCAAAGTTATTATAAATGTATAATTCGATACTTAAAATATCTAAATAACACATATAAATTTATAATATGAAATTAGTTCACACCGTTAAAGTTTTTCATATAATAAAATTATTTATGTATACATATCAACGTATTCGTAACATCCTCCAATAACACTTATATACTTATACAAACATATTACGGTAATATAAGAGTAGATTTTGATTATGTATAATATCGAGTGAAACAAGTAATTATTTTAGTTAAATCTCTTATAAATCATTTACATACTATCAAAGATTTCTATGTGATCATTAGACTGTTGTTTTGAAACCCCAAATTCTTATTTCTCTAAATTCCGTCAGAAATCCGTCGAAAATTCCGACCAAATTCTGACGGAAAATACCGACGAAATTCCGACGGACTCTAACCCCGACCAATCAAAAGACATGCAGAAACTCATAGTTTCTCGAGGCTTCTTTTGGCGATATTCTCAAAACATTCCAACGGAATTCCGACGAAATAAATGTGACGAACAGGTTTCGTCGGAATTTCGTCGGACTTTTTCACTTTATCCGGGAAGAAAATTTGCGAAATTTTATTTGATTAACCGCTTAAAATAGAACCGGCCGAATTCTGACGGAAATTCTGACGGAAACTGTCCGTCGGTTTATTTTTAATACATAAGCCGACCCTTCTTCTTCTTCCTCATTTTTTCTCTTCTCCTCTGCAATCTTTACGGTCTTACTCCTCTCTCTCTCTCTCACAAATCTGTGACTCCGACCCCAAATCCTCCAAATCTCTTCCCCAATCATGTAAGTCATCTAAACCCTTCTTTAGATTACATTTTTTTAGGTTGGAATGTTAGAATTATGGATTTTAGGTTTTGAATCTGAAGATTTAGGATAGAATTGATAGTTTTAGGAGTTATATGTTGTTAGATTTTGTTTTAGGTTGTTGTTTTGTTTGTAGATTGAAACTTTTAGATGTTAAGATTTTAGAAATTATATGTTAAATATTTTTATAAGAACATTTTTTGTGTATTTATAATTATTGAAAATTTTTATTTAAAAAAAAAAAAATATATATATATATATATAATGCTTTCAAGTTTTTATTATCTTTTATTGTTTCAAAACGTTTTTATAATTTTATATAACGTTTTAAGCTTTTTATAAAACATTTTAAGTTTCTATAAAAAACATTTTAAGTTTGTTATAATTTATAAAACGTTTTCTGGTTTCTAAAATTTATCAAAACCTTTTCACCTTTTTAAAAACCTTTTCAATCAATAAAATGTTTTTGTGTTTTTTAAGATTTAATTAAAATGTTTTTCAGTTAGTAGAAAAGGGTTTCAATTACAAAAAGTTTTTAAAAATTTTTAAAAACGTTTTCTCCTTGTTTTAAAATATTTTCAATTTATAAACCATTTTATATTTTTAAAAATTTATAAAAACATTTATTATAAAGGATTTTAAAAACAATTATACTACAAAAATGTTTTTCTAATTTTAATTATATATATATAAAGAATTAAAAATATTTATTATAAATGATTTTAAAAAATAATTATCTTAAAAAAACATTTTTCTAATTTTAAAATTTTATATATATTTAATGAATTAAAAATATTTACCAAAAATATTTAAATAAAATCTGTTTTATTTTTTAAAAAAATAATTTATAAAGTCCGTCGGAAATATGTTCGTCGGAATTTTGTCGGAAATCTGTCCGTCGGAATTTCGTCGGAAATTTGTCCGTCGGAATTCTGTCTGTCGGAGTTTTGTCGGAATTTTTTTCGTCGGAATTTTGGCAGAAATATGTCCATCGGATTTCGTCGGAAATTCGTCAGAAATTTTGACGAAATTCTGACGAAATTTCACTACAAGAAAACAGGGGGATTCTGATGGCCGAAATCGTCGGAAATTCGTCGGAATCGGTCTATTCCGACGAATTTCCGACGAACCCGTCCGTCGGTATCTTTTCGTCGGAAAAAAAAAATTCGTCGGAATTTCGTCAGAAATTCCGACGACTTTCTGACGAATACCGAGAAACATCATTCTGACGAACTTCCGACGATATTACGATGCGGCTACACGAGACCAGAGTTCATCGGAAAACTACAATTCCGACGAACGTGGTTCCTCGGTTTATTCCGACGAACTTTGGGCGTCGGAATTTACCGACGGACATCGGTCGTCGGAATATACCGACGAACCACGTTCGTCGGTATATTCCGACGGAAATGAGTTTGTCGGTAAATTCCGACGGATATATGTCCGTCGGTATATTCCGACGACCGTTGTCCGTCGGTATATACCCTTTTTTTTTTACAAATTAATTTTGCATTTTTATATATTTTTTGATATTAATAAATTTAAAAAATTGGAAATTTAAAACTAATAATATTATAAAATTTAAATTCATAAAAACCGAAATAGGAAAAAAACATTCATAAAGTTTAAAATTCATACAAACCGAAATAGAAAAAAAAAACATTCCGAAAGTTTTATAAAGCCGAAATAAACTAAGATGAACTCGAAGACATCAAACGATCTAGCTTCTGCATAATCTCGGTGTTGAACTTCTTCTGGGATGCCAACTCAGCAAGGATAGTGGCATTCTCCGAACGGATAGTGGCATTCTCCGAAAGGATAGTGGTGTTCTGCTCCTCCAATGCCCCAATCCGTTCATCTTTGTCATGTAGCTCCTCGAGAATCATGGGATCGGCATACGGAGCTTGCGAAGAAGATGCCGGATACGAAGAAGCACGACGGGCCAACCCAACTAAACGGCCTCCTTTCCTTTTAGGAACCGCCTACAAAAATATTTAAAGTAAGTAAATATGGACAAGTAAGTAATCGACATTATAAAAAAAATATATTAATAAAAAAAATTACCTTTTCAACCATCTCATTTATTTGCAATAGAGACAGGTTGGTTGAAGCTCCCGTGGAGTCGCCGTCATCAGAGAGAGGCTGAGATTGAGAAACTATCTCAGCTTCCACCAAATCAACTACACCTCTGATCACGGGGTCCTGAATTTGACCCGTCGTCTTGTTAGTGTGAGCCACCTTAATGAGTTGGAGACGATCAACGGGATTACCGTCATTTGCTTCGATCTAAAAAAACCGCCATTATTAGCCAAAAAATATATAAAATATTTATTTAAAAAATATAAAGATAAATAATAATAAAAAACTTACAAGTTCATCCTCCTTAGTAGACATGGAGCAAGCGCCGAGGTTGTGCACATACATACCTTTCCCGCCACGATCGCTCTTCCGGTTCCTGGAGTTCCTAGAAGACGTCTCTGCAGTGTCTTCCCTCTCCCAATGAGCTATCAACTGCTCCCACACCCCCCGTTGATGAACCGTGGCTTCTTGTTCTTCTGCCAAACTGTCTTCCACGCGTTTATCTGCTTTGTGTAAGAGTCCATGGCCTTTTCGTTGAATTTCTTACGGACTGTTTCCGTAAGATCGGAGTGCCAGTTGAACTCTTGCTACAAAACAAACACAATTTAATAAGTAAATATATGTAAAAAAATGTAAAAACTTAAAAAAAATGAAGGGTTACTATACCGCAAACTGACGAAACCACAACTCTCGTTCGTCGGAAGGGATCACACTCCACTTTGGATATCCAAAACGGAGCATGGAGTACATCATCTGGTTGATGCTCCGGCTAATGCCATTTTTCGACTTGGTGAACCTTTAAAAAAAAATACAAGTTAGCAAGTTAATTAAAGCAAAAAATATAACGGTACAAATAAAAAAAAATACTAACCAAGTGCTATGGCCTCGTCGTGGGTTGAGTTGGAGAAACGGGAGATGCTCTCGACCTGGTTGTTGAACCAATAGATGAACCGGCATGACCCCCGGATCCTGTTGAGCAGCAGCGTGAGGGGCAGCGTGAGGGGCAGAGGGAGCTGGAGCGGGAATATATGCGGGAACCGAGTCATGAGACGATACCGATGCACGGGAACCGCTCACCGAACTACGTCGAAGACGGGCTGCGGGGCGGGCTTCATCCTCGGCCCTAAAAAAAAAAAATTAACCCATCAAACATATTTTCATTTATATATTTACAAAAGGTTTTATAAACGTTTTAAAAAAAACTATTAAACCTTTTATATATATATATATATATGTATACAAAATTATAAAAAATTTATAAATATAGAAAAATGTTGTTAAAAATTTATAAATGAAGAAAAATGTTGTTAAATATTTATATTTTAAAAAAAAAATGTTGTTAAATATTTATTAGTGGAAACTTAAAAAAAATATAAAAAATTTTAAAATTTTAAAATTTTTACTATACATGATTTACATATATATATATATGTATACAAAATTATAAAAAATTTATAAATATAGAAAAATGTTGTTAAAATTTATAAATGAAGAAAAATGGTGTTAAATATTTATATTTTTTTCAAAAAAACGTTTTTAAAAATCAAAAAACGTTTTTAAAAATCAAAAAACGTTTTTAAAAATCAAAAAACGTTTTTAAAAATCAAAAAACGTTTTTAAAAATAAAAAAAAACGTTTTAAAAAATCAAAAAACGTTTTTAAAAATCAAAAAATGTTCCAAAAAAAACTAAAACAACAATCCTAACTTATATATCCTAAACTATCCATTCAATCCTAAAATGTTCAATCAAACAACCTAAAATCCGAGATCAACTTCCAAAACCCTAAACAATTGAAAAAAAAAAGGTTTGGGATGATTCTTACATGATTTGGGGTTTGGGGAAGAGATAGGAGGGTGAGGAGAGGATTCGCCGGTGAAGAGAGGCCGGAATCGCCGGAGAGTCGCCGAAATCGCCGAAATCGCCGGAGAGTTTTGAGAGAGAGAGAGGCCGCGGAGATAACGAAGAAGAAAGGAGAAGGGTTTTTATTTCCGTGGATTCCGACGGACACGGGTTCGTCGGTATTCCGTCGGTATATTTAAAATATACCAAATGCCGATTCGCGAAAATTTTCAAGCGGTTTGGTTCTCCCGGGCTAATTGAAATTCCGACGGAACGTGTCCGTCAGTATTTTCCGACGGACACATTCCGTCGGTATATTCCGACGGAATTCCGACGACTTAGTGTTTAGGGTGTTCTTTTCAAGTTTCTAAATGCAAAATCCAAACCTTTGATAATATATATAGTATTTGCATAAAGATTTAACAATAAAAATGTTTTATAACACGATTTTACACAACAATATTTTTTGTAGTGTAAGCTTATATAAATATGATTGTATAAGTACATAATGTTAAGATGAGATGTTATGAAAACAATGATATGCATACATAAATATTTTAATGAGTTGTTATATTTGAACGGTTGCGATCTAATACTATACTAAACACTTATTATGTGTTATTTTCATAGTTTTGGCATCTAAATTTATAGATTTTTATGATTGAAACTTTATAGAAAAACATGTCGTCGGTATTTCGTCGGAAAATACCGACGACATTCCGACGAACTCGACAAGTTCGTCGGAATGTCGTCGGTATTTTCCGACGAAATACCGACGACCTTTCCAATTTTCAATGAAACCCGTTGTCGTCGCTATGTCGTCGGTATATTGCGAGGGATTTCCGACGGACCATTAAAAAAAAAAAAAAAAAAAAAACTAATCAGAATCTTCTGAATCTTCATCAAACTCCCCAACCTCGGCTTCCGGCTCTGAATGTACGACAGCATCATGTCCAAACACAGTCAAATTCTCAACGAGTTGAACATTTTCCAAATCTTCAACTGCCTGGGCGTTGCTGGTAGACTCTGGTTGCAATGGTTCATCATCATCAGAAGTTCCATCCACTCGTCCTCTTGGGTTGATTTGCGTTACAGTAACCCATGGATCGTCTCTGTACGTCACCCGAGGGTAACTGATGTAGCACACCTATACATATCAATTATACAAAGTATTAGTTCAATATATAACATTAATTAATTATATTGGTAAAAAATTATGAATATATTGACATACCTGATCAGCTTGCGAACCAAGAATGAAGGGATCATAATATTGAAGTTTCCGCCGCGAATGAACTGATGTAACACCAAACGCATCAATCTTCACTCCTCTATCTGGGGTGGTGTCATACCAATCACAATAGAATACTACACAACGCAATCCAACCATTCCAGGAAATTGGATTTCCAATATTTCTTTTATGTTGCCGTAGTAGACATCGTCACCAGAAGAAGATGAAACACCAGCATCATATGTTGTCTTAGAATGACCTTTCCTTGTGAATGCATATCCTCGCGTACAAAATTTAGGATATGATTTGACCACATAGTTTGGTCCCTGCACAAATTCGCGTATCCAATCATCGAACACAAGACCTCTGGCCAAACCATCATTCACCTATAAAAAAAAACATATATGATTGCAAAATTAATTAGTTTATATATATTAAATTTAAACTAATCATTTGCATAGGGTAATAGGATATATGACTCACATAACTACGAAGCCACGCAGCAAATCCGTTATCTCTAAGTTGTCGAAGCTCATCTTCTGTTGCATGCCTGTGAGTCATACGCAACTCCGCCATATATACACTATATACAAAAATATTATCAATATGAAATAAATTTATTGAATATTAATCTAACAATAAATGAATAAATATTTTTACCTCTCATATTGTAGAACATCTTCACAGTTGGTGAGCAAATATGTTTGCAAATGAGCGTTCTCAGTGTCCGTAAGTCTCCGCTTCGTGAATTTTCCACTAAGTCGTCCTATTTCCTTGAACATGCTTGGGACAGTAACATGATATGTTGCTCTCTCCCCTCTATCATCATGCCGAGCAGGTCTTCGGTGTTTTGTTTGCACTTCTGGTGGAAAATAATTTTCAGCAAAGATTGCAGTTTCTTCATTGATCACCTGTGCCACTATAGATCCTTCCACCCTGCTTTGATTTTTGACCATCTTCTTCAGATGATGCATATAACGCTCAAAAATATACATCCATCTGTACTGCACAGGACCACCAAGTTCCAATTCTCTTGCGAGATGAATAGCAAGATGTTCCATTACATCAAAGAATGATGGAGGAAATATCTTCTCAAGGTTGCACATGCTGACTGGTGCGTTTGTCTTCAAATTATTAATACCCTCTTCAGTCAATACTCTGCTGCATAAGTCACGGAAAAAAACACTAATCCCTGCAATTGCTTCATGAACATTACGTGGCAATAATGCTGAAAAGGCAAACGGAAGGAGGCGCTGCATAATTACATGACAATCATGACTCTTCAAGCCAGTAAACTTTCCTTCGCTTCTATCAACGCAGTTCCCCAAATTTGATGCATATCCGTCAGGAAATTTCACTTTCTCTGTAATCCAATCAAAGAACTCTTCTTTTCTAGCACCATCTAGCCGATAAATGGGAAAAGGGGCCGTACCGTTCTCATCAACGTGAAGTTCAGAACGATCACAAATATCGACTAAATCCAACCTTGACTTCAAATTATCCTTCGTTTTACCTTGGATGTTAAGGACTGTGTTCATCAGATTATCGAAGAAGTTCTTCTCAATATGCATGACATCTAAATTATGCCGCAATAGATGACTCTCCCAATATGGTAGATCCCAGAAAATACTCTTTTTGTGCCAGTTATGTAGCTCTCCAACCGCATTGACTCGAATGTTTTCATGTCCACCTACATCTGGCGTCCTTTCTGCATCAAAATACCTAAACTGCTTCAACAAATCTTTCCCACTAACTTCCTCAGGTGGACCATCAAACACCTGCTTGTTCTTCGTAAACGAAGTCTTACTCCTGCGGTATGGATGATCAGGTGGTAGAAATCGTCTGTGACAGTCAAACCAACACGTTTTCCTTCCGTTCTTTAGTTGGAAAGCATCTGTGTCATCTTGACAATATGGACATGATAGCTTCCCATGTGTTGTCCATCCAGATAACATACCATATGCTGGAAAGTCACTTATTGTCCACATAAGTACTGCCCGCATCTGAAAGTTTTCTTTGCGCGAAACATCGTATGTCTCAAAACCATGCGCCCATAGTTGTTGCAACTCATATATTAGTGGTTGAAGAAACACATCTAGTGATCTTTTAGGATGATCTGGCCCGGGGACTAGAATTGAGAGAAACAAAAACTCTCGTCGCATGCACAAGCTCGGCCGTAAGTTGTACGGTGTCACAATAACTGGCCATAGAGAATACTGCCTTCCATGCTTTCCAAATGGGCTGAAACCATCAGTAGATAATCCAAGATAAACATTTCTTCTCTCTTCCGCAAATTCTGGATATGTTGACTGGAAATGTTTCCAAGCCTTTGCATCTGAAGGATGTCTAATCTCACCATTTGTGGAATGCTCTGCATGCCATCTCATTGCTTTTGCTGTGCGCTCACACTGATACAACCTCTTCAATCTTTCCGTCAAAGGCAAATACCACATTCTTTTGAATGGGATCGGAACTCTTCCCCTCGTCTCCTGATAACGAGGTTTCCCACAAAATTTGCATACATTCCGTGTCTCATCCGCTCTCCAGTAGATCATGCAGTTGTCAATACATACATCTATCACTTCATACGGTAGTTGAAGACCTGCAACAAGTTTCTGAACCTCGTAGTATGAACCCGGTGCAAGGTTATCCTCAGGTAGAATACCTTTGACAAAATCAGTAATCGCATCCATACATTCTTCAGCCAAATTATAGTCTGTCTTAATACCCATTAATCTAGTTGCAGATGATAAGACTGAATGACCATCTCTACAATTTTGATACAAAGGTTGTTTTCCTGCATCCAACATGTCAAAAAATCTCCTAGACTCGGGGTTTGGTTCTTCCCCTCTATAATGATCATGTACCATCTGCTCAGTACCTACACCATAATCTATATCCGTTCTAGATTCTTCTAACCTAATATCAGGCTGAGGTTCACTAACAGGCTGAGGTTCGCTAGTACTACCATATTCATAACCAGTTTCCCCATGAAGGTACCAAACTTTATAATTACGTGAAAACCCTTTCATATACAAATGAGTCCAAACATCAAATTCTTTTATAACCTTATTATTATTGCAAGAAGAGCAGGGACATCTTAACATACCACTTTTTGCATCCGGTTGCTGTTGAACAAGCCTCATGAATTCTCCAATCCCTTGAACGTATTCTTCCGTAAGCAAATTGGTGTTCGGATCCAAATGAGGTTTATCCATCCACGAACGATAATAAACTTCTGAAGACATGATTTTCACGGAATTGTTATGACTAAAGAGAATGAAGAGAGAATGAAGTGTGAATGAGTTGAATGAGGAGGGGTTGTATTTATAGGAAATTGCTTACGGACCTCCGACGACTTTCCGACGAAATTCCGACGGATATAAAGAAGTCCGTCGGAATTCCGTCGGAATTGTCCAATCCCAAACGGCTATACAACGGTCATATGTATTTGTCGGCAACGGTCACATGGTTCGTCGGAATTCCGTCGGAAAATACCGATGGAATTCCGACGACTTTGCTGTTAATCGGAATGTCGTCGGAATTCCGTCGGAATATACCGACGAACTTCCGACGACTACAACGGTTACATTTTTTATCGGAATGTCGTCGAAAAGTCGTCGGAAAATTCCGACGAACCGTATGTCGTCGGAATTCCGTCGGAAATGGTTGACAGAATTCCGACGACTTCATTTTTTTGGATTTGGTCGGAAATTTGTCAGTATTCCGTCGCAAATGTCCGACGACCTTGGTGTCCGTCGGAACCTCCATCGGAATTTGGTGTGTTTTCTTGTAGTGTTTTTATTTCCGACGAGTTATAACCGACGACTGTTCTCGTCGGAAATTTGTCGGAAATGGCTTATTCCGACGGATTTCCGACGAAATCGTCCGTAAGAAACTAGCTGCTTTCTTGTAGTGTTCCATGATACCATCAAATGAGAGAACTTCAAATTCGGCAGTAATGGCAGAAACTAGAGCATAACTCTCACAGTTTTGAGATTAATGCGATAAAGCTTAAGTAGTAGTGAGGAAGAAACTGTTTAGTTAGGGCATCTCCATCAGCAGTAAGAAATGAAATAGGGTTGGAGCATTTTTGTTCCATATTTACTTTTACTCCATTTTGGATGAAAAAATGGAGTTTTACATTAGAGATGCTCTCAGTGGTTGTTTCATAACTTTCTACAAGATTGAGTGGTTCCATAACAAACAACATGAAACCACTGCCCGTATCAAGGACTTCTAACATACACACATGTTAATTGATTCAAGTGCAACTTTCAAAAACCGAATACTTGACAGATTAAGATGACAGTTCTCTTCAAAATGATTATGCATAATAACAAGATAAACATCTTAAACACTCAGCTGTCAGGTTGTCTATATTACTCAATTTAGAGCTCTTTGGTTAATCATTTCTTTGTTACATATGAAGGCAGATTAAACATCGAAAGGTTAGTCATAATCCAAGCTCCACCGACAGATTTAGATCGCCAAAACTCATTTAACTAAAAAGCCAATTTATCTCTTTGGGTACGTACTTTAATGAAAAGTTAAAAACAACTTCTCACTCCACATACTATACGTAAACTCATATAGAGAAGATTTGATCGAATAAGTTCTTAGATAATTATCCCTAAACTAAAGAACTGAAACGTAACTACTCAAATGTATGATTTGCGACCATAAACAACTTTTACATGATTTATCAAAGTCACAATTAATAGCATTCAGAACTAATTTCATACTCAAAGCATAAGCATGACTAAGGAGCATAAGAAAGATCCATGCACAGTATATTTAAAGGTCTTAAAAGAAATTAAAACTATTAAACCATACGAGACCATAGTACTTAATCAGATAAGATAAACTGAATCAATCAAAGAGACTCATCATGCCTTCACCATCGTCAGATTCCTCTTTCTCTTCCTCAACCTTCTTGGATTCAGCCACCGGCTCAGCCGCGGAAGGAGCGTTTCCTCCAGCTCCAGCCACCATAGCAACAGCTGGCCCACCGGATGAGAGTGCCGCCATCTTCTCCCTCCCAGCCGCGATCAGCTCCGTCAAGTCGTGATCCTTCACCAGAGAAAAGAAGAGATCTGTCTTCACCTCGTCGAACTCAGCACCAACGGACTCGAAGATGCTCTTCAAATCATCTTTGGTTGGGCTCTCGTTTCCACCGAGTTTCGCGAGGAGAAAAGCAGCGGTAACCTTCATCCTTGTCTGCAAATCGGAACAAACGATAAAACGCGACAGTGGCTGCTAGGTTTGTAAAAACCCTAAAGGAGTCTCAGTGCCCTCATAATAAGAGAAATTTTAGGGTACGTACGTACGGTGCACGAAAGAGAGCCGTAAATGGGCCCAAGCGACAAATCCTACCTATAATAGTTACAGGCCTTTAGTGGGCTTAAAGTAGTATTTTTTTATAATTAGAACTTGATGAATTTTTTTTAACGACTTTAGACTATCAGCATTCATAAATTGGATTTCTTAAGATAATTATATTTATATATATTTTTCGATTAATAATATTTTAAAATTAGGTAGTAAATTTAAAAAATGGCTAATTAGTTTTCATTAGTTCAGATAAAATAAATGATATTCTTATTAGTTTAGATAAGATTCAATATTGTTTAATATTTATGAACAATTAAATAATACCGTATTTTTTGGTTAAATTAATTTTACTCAATGCTATTTTATGTAGTTAAGATAAATTTATAAAATTGATATTTTTAATATGTTTATTTTTTTAATATGTGTGCATTAACTTTAAATATCAATTATAAAGAAACAAATAGAATACCAGTTTTGTTAAATTAATTGTTGATAGATTCTTGTCTTTCTTTTTTTTTTTTTTTTTGTTACTGTGATTGATTCTTGTCTAGTACCAATCAGAATGCTTTAATGGTTTGTCAACAACCAAAAAATTAAATGCTGTCTGGTAAAAGAGAGTTGAAAGAATCTACCAAAATGAATTAAAAACAGAGGCAGAAAAAAACAAATACAATGGGCGCTCAGTTACCGTCATTAAATACTCTATATAAAAAAGGACTAAATCGAACACTCACAAAACTATTGGAGACAAATTGAGAATTAAAAGATTCTTGAAGGGTGACAATTGAGAAGATTATACAATTCATTACGTTGATCTTCCTCAAGAAAAGTCTCGTCTTCTACGGAATGGATTACTCACGGAGCTTTCTCGCATTCTCCCTCTGTCTTATCCTGATCCTCCCTCGAGCTTCGTCCGCGTCGATACGCTTCCTCCCTCGATGGAGTAACAGGTCAGCTCATCCTCTCTAATGGCTGGATTCGATCGTCGTTGACTGAGAAAGTTTGGTTCTTTTTTGTTTGGGTGCAGAGATGATGGGTCTGTGATAAAGCAGAAGACGAGTGCTTCCTCTCTTGTGTTTGATCCAACTCGTGTCACTCAGCTCTCTTGGACTCCTAGGTTTGTCAAAGTTTTGATTTTTATGATGATCTTGAGAGCAAAGTATGTGACTTTATGTTTCTGCAGGGTGTTTTTATACAAAGGGTTTCTCTCAGATGAGGAATGTGACCATTTTATCAAATTGGTAGATTCAAAAAAAAAATACATCTTTTTTATTTATTTATTAGTTTTCGTGTTGTGTCTGAAATTGAGAAACTTTGTTTGTGTTTTAGGCGAAAGGGAAGCTTGAGAAGTCTATGGTTGCGGATAATGACTCTGGTGAGAGCGTAGAGAGTGAAGTACGCACAAGCTCTGGAATGTTCCTTTCCAAAAAACAGGTCAGCTTCACTTCAGAACATGTCTTGTCTTCTGAGAATGATCACAGTAATGCTAAGGCTTAATGTAGCTCCAATCAGGATAGAATGTAGGATTGAATGTAAAAAACTTAGAGCATGATTATTGCGGGGTTTTTAGCGGAATATAAGAACTCGTCTCTTAACTTTTAACTAAAAAAAGCTAAGAACCGAATCATGCTCTTAGGATTCTGCTTCTGCGGTTTACTCTAAGGGCTTTGAATGGTGGTGCCATTTTGGTGTATGTGCAGGATGAGATAGTATCTAATGTGGAGTCAAGACTTGCCGCATGGACCTTTCTCCCTGAGGGTATATTGTACAAGACATATCTATAGCTTTTCTAGCTTGGTTTCTTACTCATCTCTTCTTTCTTTTTTTTTGTCAATCAGAAAATGGAGAATCAATGCAGATACTACACTATGAGAACGGTCAAAAATACGAACCGCATTTTGACTACTTCCACGACGAGGTGAACCTACAGCTCGGTGGTCATAGGATCGCCACTGTATTGATGTACTTGTCCAACGTCAAAAAAGGAGGAGAGACAGTGTTTCCCATGTGGGAGGTAAATCACATTACAAAACTCATTTGATTTTCATTTCTAGTTGGGTTTTGATCACAAAACATTTTTAAAAGGGCGCAACAAATCAACCAAAAGATGACACCTGGACCGAGTGTGCCAAGGAAGGCTATGCAGTGAAACCGGTGAAAGGGGACGCGTTGCTCTTCTTCAATCTTCATCTGAACGCGACAACAGATCCGAGCAGCTTACATGGTAGTTGTCCGGTGGTTGAGGGAGAGAAATGGTCAGCAACCAGATGGATTCATGTTAAGTCGTTCGACAGAGTGGTTAACAAGACGTCTGGGTGCGTGGACGAGAATGAGAGCTGCTCTAAGTGGGCAAAGGCAGGGGAATGCAAGAAGAATCCAACTTACATGGTGGGTTCAGACACTGACCATGGTTATTGCAGAAAGAGCTGCAAAGTTTGCTCTTCTTAAGAAATAAAAGTATAATGAGAGCTCTTTACTAAAGGATTAAAGATTTTTGTATAGCGAAAACCCGGTTTTCGCCATTGAAGGTAGCAAAACCTTAGAAGGACAAAAGTTGAGAACGATACTGAAAGATAATCATGATGATATGTTACTTATCTTCTTAATAAGCTTATGGTTTCTTGTTCAGTTATGTTCCCTAATGGTTCATAGTTTTAGCAAAACTTAATAAAAGTCTTTTATCATCAACCTCAAGCAAGCAACACATGATAACTGAATGATGTAACAATGTACGATCTTTAGTAAGAAACAAATTTGTTTTATATTCTTTTAGAATAAAAGGAATGAAAAAAAATTGGAATGAAAACAAAATTAGAAATAGTAAGGAATACATTATTTTCTTTGATTCATTGGTCACCGGTTAGATTCTAAGTCTAACAAGATCAAACCAAAATATGATGAGACGACAATTAATTTAAATAACAAACCAAATCATATACATTAACAGACTTCCCTAAATTGAATGCTACATTTATGATGTATATTTCAATGAATTGACCTAGATTAGTTATTGGTTAGGTGTAATTGAAATGTAGTTCGTGGAATCAAATCTATAAGAGTAAGCAAATAATTATATAAAATTAGTTATGAATTTAAAATAAAACGAAACATATGCAATAAAACTATTGCTTTCATAATATAAATTATGAATATAGGATAAAACAAAACATAGACTATAGAATGATATGATACGAAAGGAACAAATTATACGCCACAAGAATTGAGTCAATCAAATATATTCCATCGCGAGATTAATGGCAAAAAAATTCTTACAATTTTGTGTATAATTTTTAATTGGTCATGAAAGTTGTGTATAAATTTGTAGTAATTTTCCCATATTAACCGAAACCATATTGTGTTATGTTGATTGCGTATATCAGTATCCTATATTTTTTCTATTGCATAAATTACGGTCAAACATAAAATTAGCAAAAAGAATCAAGTAAATATAGAAAACCAATATTATTGGATTTGATATTAAAAGACACAATCAAATCCCCATTTATTTAAATTCTAGGACTGATTCCCTATTTATTTACTTGAATCATATATAGTTTTGTCATATATAATATATAGATTATATATATGTTTATTATATATATATAATAAACATATATATATTCTATATATTATATATGACAAAACTTATATGTTTCAAGTAAATAAATATATGTTTATACAATATTGTCCTGGACAAAAACCCAACTAACAAAAAAACAATGTGTCTTTCTACAAAGATTAATACAAAGATGTTTGATTAATTTTATATTTGCAGATAGACACATGAGAAGATGAGAATAAGTAGAGGCTTTGATAACATTATCTTCATGCATATCCGAGAAATGTAGTTACGTCTAGGATATTAAAAATGTTATAATGTTCTAAAAACTGCAAATGCATATATACAAGAAGTAAAAATTCCTAGATATTAAACATTTAATGTGAAAAATAAATAGTATAATCACTATCTAGTTTTAATGTGCAATGACATTGCATGTAATTTATCTAGTAAAGAGAAGTATTTTTAAAAAAGGGTGCGAGGAGGACTCTCATGATGACACCTAAGTAATGATAATTTTGTTAATCACACATGAGAAAAAGATTAATAAATAAAGTTCCTCAAATAATAATAAGGGGATTTTTTTTCTAATTTTAGGTGGTCAAGATTTTCACAAAATTGTATAAATACACCTATCACATCTAACAAAAAAAATCACAAACCAAAAATCATACTACATAAAGCCAATTAAAAATATGTGTAATTCCGTTTTCATAGTTTCTATCGTTTTAATGACCATTGTTTCTCCAACTTTTCATGCTAAAACTGTGTGTAGTATCACTTGTGCGATGATGAAACACAAAGTGAAACCTTGTTTACATGGTGTCAGGCAACCAGGGGAGAAGCCAACAGATGTTTGTTGTAATGCTATATATAGTCTAAACCTCGAAGCAACAACAACACAAGCTCGAAGAGATCTCTGCCAGTGTTTTAAAGATGCTATAAAGTCATATCCATATATAAAGCTTATCGATTTTCCTGTACTTTGCGATGTTCCTCTAGCTATTCCTTTTACACCATCGATAAATTGTCAAGGGTATGTACAATTTCAACCTAGATTTCATAGTTCTGTTTTTCATTTATTTTTTATTTTTTATTTAACTTTTCTAATTTTTAATATAAATTTGTTTTTCAGAATTACATTTTGAACCGAAGAAGATACAACGGAAAAGAACTAGTAATCTTCTGTATTAAAAGAGAAGCACCAGTTTTATCTACTATAAAATTAGTCATACTAGATTCATATAATCAATTACATCTATTTGATTGCTTACATTAATTTATTAAATATATAACATTCCTAAAGTATCAAAATAATTAGAAAGATATTAATAAATCAAGTTTAACTGTAATTTGTTTTTTCTAGTTATGAAATCTATTGAGAAAAAATCTAACAAAATCTTACAAAAAAATTTAAATATTGTTTAATTAATGCATTGATTAATTTCGTAACTAGTAATACAAGAATAGTAAAATTAATTTTAGTTAATAAATTATAAAACAAAATAAAATTATATACTATTTTTATAAATTATAACTATAGTCAATATTATAGTAAAATAGAAGTAATAAATGAATTAAAATGAAAATTTAATTAAATTGGTAAATTAACATATTTAAAAAAAAATTACTTTATTTAAATGAATAAATAAATATCATTAATTTTTTTAAAAGATTAAAATAACATTCATCGTTTAAAAGGATTAAATTCGTAAATTATATAATATTTTTATACAAAAAAATGGTGACATATATTAAATTTATATCTTGAACTATATTATCTATTTATTTATTTTGATATCTAAACTATATTTCTAATGAAGTGTAACAATCATGCAATTACTGTTATTAAGACTCTAAACTATATATGGACCAAAATGGGCTCAAAATCCAAGAAAATCCTAAAGCCACAGTGACTCTCATCAGTCACATCTAGACATAGTTCGGATAAAGACAGTGAGCATAAGGTAAGATAGAAGAGCTACTTGGCATTTTAATGAAAATGAGGTAATCATAAAGGCTATCAAAGATGGTCGAGAATGGCAATTGGCTCAGCCTCTCAAGCCTTCGACAACAACATCAAAGCCCCGTCGACTTGAGACCTTCGACTTGAGACCTTCCTAAATACAATCGTACAGTGATTTTCTGACGGTGCTTGGGATAGTGCGACTGGTAGGGGAGGAATGGGATGGACCGTAAAGAACCAATCAGGTGTTTCTCTACTCCAAGGCTCTTCTCACCGGCGGTTCGTTGCTTCAGCTATGGTAGCGGAGGCACTGGCCATGAAAGACGCTATCTCCTCTGCTGTTAATACAGGTATTAAAAACTTATTCTGTGTCACAGATTGTAAAAGTCTCACGGATCTCATTACAGGTAACTCTTTTGTGACTGCTATTCAAGGCATCCTCCACGACATTGACTGATGAGTCCATCCTTGAACTCTATCTCTTTTTCTTTTATCCTTCAATGAAGCTGCTGATAGACTAGCTAAAGCAGCCCTTGTTGTTTCTCTTAATTCATCTATGGTGTAAACTTTTTTTTCTTTTGCATCAAGTAATGAAAGGCTCTACCAAAAAAAAAGATAGAAGAGCTACTTTGTTCCAACCTTTAAATACAAGAGTAAGTTGTTTGTTTCGAGTTCCAAAAAAAAAAAGGCTGTTTGTTTCAGATGTAAATACATATATTTGCTATCATTGTGGCTGTTACATCTCAAGTTCTTTGATTGGAAACATGTTACACAAAATTTCTATATGTATTTATGTTATTACATCAGTAATTTTTATGAAAGTGACTTAACTGAGAGTAAATGTCGAATCTTTCTTCCCTTCTTTCTAATGCGTTCTACTTTAATCACCAATTTTTCCATAGATTGAAATATCTAGAGGGAAATGTTGGAATGCCTTTGGTCACACAATCACTGTAAGAATCAATATTCGAAGGACACCATCCTGACCATGTCTAAGATACCTAAATAGTATAGGGGAAACAGATATTTAGTAAGAAAATTGTAGGGCCAGGTCTCTTTGAACTTTGGCTTTACTATGTATAAGGCAAGCTTCTCTTACCCACAAAGGCCAAAAGGAAGTTGCTTGTGACATGGAAACAAACTGACTCAATCTTCCCTAGCTGTCAATCAGATATGGATTTCTTTACAATTTGGATATGTTTCTAATTCTTGGTTTCTTGTAAAGATTATAGTTTAAGGTAATCATATCATTTGCTTTGAGGTATTGTGTAGTAAGCACCCTTATTATAAGTGCTTGATTTATCTTGGTAAGGAAGGAATACTTAACAAGAAAGAAAATTGTAGCTTTAGCTCCTTTTCACAGGTTTGTTATTCACTTATGTATTGTTACAGTCTTAATTGATTTTCTTTTTGTTTAAAGGAAACATCCAAGCGATTCAAGATAGTGGAAAGGAAAGTAGTAGGCTTGCTAATACTCAGTCACAAAAGTTACACTGTCCTATGCTTTTAAAATGGCTTAAAATATAGTATAGTATATAGCTTTAGCTCCTTTTCACAGGTTTGTTATTCACTTATGTTTTGTTACAGTCTTAATTGATTTTCTTTTTGTTATAAGGAAACATCCAAGCGATTCAAGATAGTGGAAAGGAAAGTAGTAGGCTTGCTAATACTCAGTCACAGAAGTTACACTGTCCTATGCTTTTAAAATGGCTTAAAATATAGTATATAGTTAGGGGAGCTTGTGAGGTCCCCAATAGTTTGCTGCATGAAAATTCACAAATCAAAGCAAAGAAAAAGGTACTTAACGGGCCCATATGTTACATAAGATGTTTTTCATCTTTAAATTAGGGCCAATCACTGATTTATCGTTCAAGGTATATAAAAACAACTTGAATGCTTGTTTTTTTGCTTCCCACTTCTCTTTTCCTTTTAGCTTCTTCTGTCCAAAGATCTCTCTATTTATGTGACAGTCACTTCACCAACATCATGGATGTTCTGCTCAGTCTATTCTTGGGTTTGGTTGGTCAGTTGTTCACGTTAAACAGGAAGCTGTAGGGACATAAGCTGCAGTATGGGTGGAAATGGCATTAGAGCTTTGGTTAGATCTGTTGTGTCTCTAGTTATCATTGTGTTTCTTCTTGTCAGTATCTTAGCAAACTCTGCACCAAGTGTTCCATCAACAGAAAACGTCAAGCCTTTGCGGTTTAGTGGTAAGGATGCGAATCTGTTTCATGTGAGCAAGCGAAAAGTTCCAAATGGACCTGATCCTATCCACAACAGGTTCTCCTCATCTTCTTTCAAGTTTTGGATCTTTAACTTTCCCTTCTTTGAGTTTGCTATCTGAGTGAGATCAAGCCTTTTGTCTTGAAGTTGGTTTAAGCAAGTTAATACAAAAAGTAAAATCTTAGATCATTAGTGTATGCTCAATTCAAGATTTTTTTTTTGGATTTAACTTTACACAAATACCGATAATCACTGGTTTCTAAAAAGATTATTAGCATGCAGAGTTCTTGTTCTTTCCTTCTTTTCAGTGGCACTTGTCTTTCTGAAAGCAGATAATGTTATCATGTTTTAAAATAAAAGCTTATTCTTTCTCTAATTTCTATGCTTTAAAGGGAACTAAAGGCACTTTTTTTTTTGTAGAACTTGACCACTTTAGTTAAAGTTCTACTGCAGAGAGAACTCAACTTTAATAAGCTTTTGTTCCAAAACTACTTCTTCAGGAAAGCAAAAACTTCGAGACGGCCAACACGAGTATGATATAGCTCTGATATATACGACGTGCATGGTATGCAACTTTTTCTATAGATATTTCATGTAACTATAATGTTTTGTCTCATGTGGGCTTTGTTCATTTTCAGACACTTACTAATTTTATGCGACCTCTACACGTCAAGAAGCTACTATTTTTTTTTTGGGGGGGGGCAATCCATACTGTCAGATTCAGATATTTGCTATGAACTCATAGCTTGTGAAGCCTCGCTCTGTTTTTGCAAAGGTGGAGTCACATCTTGCTTTGTAGCATTTTGGAAGTGAAGTTTAGCTCTCTTTTACTCTTTTTTTAAGGAACATTGCGTCTGAAGTTTGAAATCTTTAGTGAAGGTGAGAAGTTTGAAGCAGATATTATAGATTTTTAAGGGCTTTGTGGGGTTTTGTAATTACATTTGTATTAATTATAGGCTTATGTCTTCATCAAACTCTCATGTGTTTCCTCTGCTAAAGCAAACCATTAACTTAAAGTTGCTCTGTTTTCAAAATACTAACTGATTGCTACTATATAATCTATGTCTCGTAATATATCTCCCCTATAACAACTAAGTGACTCCATAATTTTGCTATCTTATTATAAGGTTTGTCCTTGGACAACTTTAGAATCACATCTTTGAGTTCTTCTGAACTTTGGGAATCTGACAAAGTGAAACACAAAAGGAGTGAGCATAGATGCAAAACCTATCTTCTCTCTCTTTTTTCTCAGTTTGATTTTGACTGTATCGAGAAGCAGACCATAAAGTAAGATTCTTCCAGAGAAAAACTCTCTTTATCCTTTTCTGCATGGGGGACAGAGTCAAGTTTTTCACTTTCCTTTTGTTCGTAAGAGAAACACACAAGTGAAAATTTGTTTTGTCACTCTTCCAAGACCAGAAACATAAGTTTAAAAGACCCAAGGGAAGTCACTTAGCATATTTTCAGTCAAAAAAAAAAAGTCACTTAGCATATACACTTCTGTTTAAAACAATAAACATAGTCTAAAAATCCATTTTAGAATCTTATGGAACAATACATTTTTCTAACTTCGTTGTAAAGTCGTACAAGATGATATATACACAAAATATAATACCTCAAGATCATATAATCACGAACATCATTAGTCATTACCATCACAAGTTTATAATGGTTTACTTCACACGGTCTTCTTCTCTTGTGTGTCGAAAATCAAAAGGAAGTCCATAAGACAAAGTGTGACCAGCAGCCACCTAACTCTGATAATTCAATAATGAAGAGACATATTTCCTGTTACATAGAGTAAATTTTAGTCGATTAATTGATCTATTTATTGACCCTTAAAATTCTGATGAAGAAAGCCACAACAAATCCACAAACCATATCATGTAATATTAGTTTCGTTTCAGTTGCCACTTGAACCAGTGACCTTTGATACAATGTCCAAAGTCTTTCTAGCTGAGTTAATGACTTCCGCTCAATATAGGAGTAGAACTGTAAAAGTCAATATATTCACTACAAAAACTGTTTGTTATAGTTATGGATTTGTCAATACTTTTTCGTCGCAACTTGATAAATAGCCACAAATTGGTGAGCGATTCTCTTTTCAATCCATGGCTAGTGAATGGCTATATGGCGAACAAGAGTGGTCGTGGCCATTCCATGACCACAACTTACCTTGCTTCTTTACTGAACCCAAAGAATTCACTAAAGCAAATAAGTCTTGAGAAGGGCTGAACTGTGTTGTTGATATTGCACACTACAGGGTGCAAGCTAACAAACAAACACGTTTGTGTTTGAACTGGATGATCTAACCTTATTTACATTTGTTCAGAACATTACATTTACAAGCCTTTAGTTTTTTTTTTTCATTTTTAAGAGGATCCAATTTCACATTTGAAACCAAACTAGAGGATCATAAATGACTGATATAAATAATGGTTTATATTGAAACTCATCCATTCCTTAGTCTAATTTTATTATAATGTTAAAGACAGATATGATCAATGATATTAATAGTAAATGTTATTTAAATTAGCAAATTGTCTTCAAAATATGTGTTGACAGATTAAATGTTTCCAAAAACGTTTTAAGCAGATTTATTTTTCTTGGTTTCAATTGATTATTTTCAAAGATAGTCAGTACTGACGACGTGGGAGACACGAAACATTGAAGTCATAACAGAAATCATTTCAGATATGTATGAAACAATTAAGGAAAAATTTGTACCAAAAACAATTTTGTTTTAGTTTTTGGTTTTTGTTTTTTGTTTTTGTAAAAACCATTTTTTATCCAATCAAGTTTTAGTTTTTAATTTTTGCTTTTGTAAAAACCATTTAACAAATGGATTTCCTAAATTTTAAGGAAACTAGTTTTCAACATTTCAACCAATTTATGAAGAAAAATCAAAACCAACTTTTGTTGGCTTTTAAAAAAAACCAATTTGATTTTTTTTTTTTATAGAAAGTACTGCATTTATTTAATTAATAATTAAATAAAACAAATTCATAAAGAGAAATTTTCCATAAGTTTTTTTAGATAACATATCATTTAAAAATAATGTAAAATAATTTATTTGTGTCTCATATCTAAAAATAAAATTATTTAATAATTGTAAAAATTATTAAACACATTAAAAATAACTAAAAATTATAAAAACATATACAATATTAATATAGTATATTATTTAAATTTTGAAAATGGTCATTCAAATGTTAAAAATAAATATATTTTATATAATAAAATTACAAAAATTTAAAATTTTAAGTACTTTTAATTTGTATAATTTATAGATATTTGTGGTTTATATTTTTTGTATGATACTTAAAAGTAAATTATTTTAAGAACATGTTAATATAGTTTTTTTTTTAAATAACAATCACTATATTTTGATAAATTTTAATGTAAACTTCTAAATTTTATTGCTATATTGTTTTATTATTTTAAAATAATGAATTGATAGTTTTTTGAAAAACTAAAAACTACAGCGAAACCAAAAACCAAAAACCAAAAACCAAAAACCAAAAACCAAAATCTAAAAACTAAAAACCAAAACCAAAAGCTGAAAATCAAAAGTAAAAACTTAAAAATCAAAAACCAAAATCAAAAAGTCAAAAACCAAAATCTAAAAACTATAAACTAAAAACTAAAACCAAAAACTAATTCAAACAATCATCACCTAAGAAACAAACACGGAAAATGAAATCATATCAGTTACAAAAAGAAAAAGAAAATGAAATCATACGCGTTATCTTACGTGGTTCCGGGTTTTAGTCTATAGGGAAATTAAACACGGTCGGTAAGACATACTAAATAGCATGCACGTTCGTGAGACAAATATCGAATAAAATACAAATCACGTATCTTCGTACTTCGCGAGACTTCAGAGATATTTAAGATCATCAATGATATATTATATTCGAGATCAATGGTGTCAGTGTACTTCCTTGAGTCACTCATGATGAGATCAAGAAGAAACCAAGGATCCATGTGTTATTTTTTGTTGGTATGGTTCTCTTTTCTTTCTTGATCAATATCAATCAACATTAACAGTTTTACTTATGTGCTGAAAACACATATCCGATTCCGGTATAAGATGCTCTCCAAGATATTGACCTTTTGAAGTTGTTTCGTTCGATGAAGATGAGAACCCAAGTGGAACAAGACTAGCATAAGAAGCGAACTTAATTTGAATGTCTTCCACCTTATCAATTTGAACTTCAAACACGAACTGATACCTAAACATACTAAAAAAAAAGAAAAAAGTAATCTGAATAAATAGCCGAATATCAAAATATTTAAAATTTAAATAGCTAACTTAAATATTTAAATTTATTTTATTATTCAAATTAATTTGTTTGTTTATTAAATTTTAATTTCAATTTATATTAGTAATTTTGGTAAGAACATCTAAATTGATATGAAAAAACTTAAACCGGGATGCCTTACACATTAAAATGTATCATCATTACTATCAAAAAGATTATAGGAAAACGGTACAAAACTACAAACTTATTTATTTTGAAAAAAAAACAAAATCAAAATTTATACAAAAATAATTAACTGTATGGTATAAGTATTATGCAATCCCTTATATATTAATTGTGGAGCATTAAACATTTTGAGTGTATTCACGTGTCATCACCATGACGATTCTCAGAATCATTAGAAAAACAGATCGGTTCATCTAAATATATATTATTTTTTTAAAATTAACAATCAAATTGATTATAAGTGCATACAAAAATATTCTTCATTATTTTCTTAAATAAAACCTATAGAATTGTCTAATATGATTAACATATATACGACAATTAATGATTTTGATTGATAAAGATTTGATAATAGTTTTTGTATCCTCCATCATTTTTGTTTAATTTATATTATTATATGTTATATTTTGAATTTTTTTAAACGACTATAAATTACTAAAATTGTTAAAAGTCTTACAGTGAAATTTTTGTAAACAATGGTTTTACTTTTTTTTGTTATAAAAAGATACAAATGTTCATAAAATCATATGAATATGAAGTATCATTTAATATATATTCAGATTATATATATATATATGATAATATTTAAATTAAACTAGGGAAATTGTCAAACATATCACATTTATAGTATCATTTTTCATGTTTACACTAACCACTTTTACTCTGAATTTTAATGAATGGTTAAGATATTTATATCCCTAGGATTAACTAATCTAACCAGAAGGTTTAGAGTTGAGGGGTAAGGTAGGGTTTTTAGAATGTGAAATTTAGGATTCTAATAAATATATAAATAAATACTTAAAAATTTTAAAAAAATAAAAAAATAAAAAATAGTTTTAAACATAATTTTTGATTTTCAAAAAGAAATTTTGAAAAATTGTTTTTTTTTGAAAAACAAATTCAAAAAAAAAATTATAAAAAAGTTCGAATTTGAAAAAAGTATAATTCGAAAACATAAATTATTTTTATTTATTTATTTAAATAATTATTTATTATATATAGAGAGAACAAGGGTATAAGAGTCTTTTGAAGAATGTATTTTTGAATAATGGTACCATGAAAGTGGTAAACATGAAAATTTCTCATTAAACTATATACCATATAAAATACATAAATATGTTAATTTCAAAAAAAATTTGGAAAAAATATTGAGACCTGAATATTTTAATTTTGAAATTTGCATTCAAATTTTAAAAAAAACAATTATAAATTAGTAGAACTATTAAAAATCTCACATTGCAAATTTTGTTTTAATGGTTTAAATTTTTTTGGTATAGCAAATATACAAATGCTAATAAAATCATATGACTAGAAACTAGGAAACTTCAATTAAATATTCATATTAAAATATGATAAATATCTAGTGGTAAATATTTTGACCGGATTTAGGAAATATAATACTAGAGATTAAGTAAAACCTAATTGGTTATTTGAAAATCTTTAGTTAGTAAAATATGGAAGTTTGTATTATTTCAAAAAAAAATTACAGATATTTGTAGCTATAGTTAGACTATATTTAAATGTGAGTAGTTTGTAATAGTATAGGTTACGAGAAATATACAAAGTATAGTTTAAAAAAAAAATTATACCTAGAATCAAATTGGATCCAACTTTGTGATTCTGTTTTAATAAATTGTAGATATTAAGATATATATATGATGTAAAAAGATAAACCAAAACCATTTTGAAAAAAAATGGGTAAATAATTTTTTTGTTTTTGGAAATATTAGCGAACACACATTCCCTTTTTATATCACATTAAAATAAAATATCACAATATAATAGTTTGAGTGTTCTTATGTAATTAAAAAAACAAACAACAGAATGACAAACAAAATATATGTAATCTGTCATTTAAAATTTATACATGCTTTAAGCAAAAAAAAGATTTACACAAGTAATATTCATGTTTAATTTGAAAAAAAAAAATTATTGTAATTTTATAAATTTAAGTTCAACTAGTCTATTATTATAATTGTAGTGGTCGGTATTGAATTATACCGATGTTTTATAATTATATCCTATGTTATGCAAGACAGCTTAAGTCAATGATAAATTGATAACTAGTCATGATGAAGATACATTATTTGCTTATAAATGTTCAAATAGCTCTTTAATTAATAGTATCACTGATGACTACACGTGAAGATAGTTCCACAAATAAAATATGAGTTTTGTCCACTAAAATAGATTTGATTCTTTTGGCATTTAATTATTTTCCAAAATTTGGTCAGAATTCACAAGTACGATGTGGAAGACACGAAAGCCTGACAGATATTATGGCAGACATCATTTAGTGCAGCTGTTTAAAGAATCATTTTGTGATTCTACGGAACACAAAACAAAAATATTATCAAAGTTAAAAACAAAATAAATATAAAGTGAAGAACGAATTATACTAGGGAAGTTGCTGATACAAAACGCATGTCATAACTTATAATATATAAGAACTTGTATATTATTAAGAGTTATTTTTGGGTTAGTGTTTGAGTATTTGATACTTGATATATTTTAAAAAAAAAGAAACAAAGTTGAATTTCCAAATTAGTTTATATTTTTTAAATAAAAAATAAAAAATACATAAAAATAGTTACAAAAAATAAATAAATTAATATTGTTAAGCCGTCAGCAAAATACTAAACTCTAAATCTTAAACCCTAAACCCCAAATTTTAAACCTTAAACTTTGGATAAACCCTAAACCGTTGGAAAATCTTAAACCTTAAATCATACATTAAAAACTAAATTTTAATAACACTAAACCCTAAATCATAATCACTAAACCCTAAATCTTTGGATAAACTCTGAACCCTTTGATAAATCATAAACTCTAAGGTTTAATTTTTAATATTTTGATTTAGAGTTTATGATTTATCCAAGGGTTCATGGTTTATCCATGGGTTTAGGGTTTAGTGATTAGGATTTAGGGTTTAGTGTTATTAAAGATTTAGTTTTAATGTATGATTTAGAATTTAAGATTTAACCAAAGGTTTAGGTTTTATCCAAAAGTTTAAGGTTTATCCAAAGGTTTAGGATTTAATGTATAGAGTTTAGTATTTTGCTGACGGCTTAACAATATTAATTTATTTATTTTTTGTAACTATTATTATTTTTATGTATTTTTGTTTTTTATTTTAAAAATATAATCTAATTTGAAAATTCAATTTTGTTTCTTTTTTTAAAACATATCAAATATCAAATACTCAAACACTACTGGTTGGTGAACCTCACCCCAAGAATAACTCTATTATTAATAGGCCTACCGTCTAATTCTGTGTATCACAAATGCTAATATAAAAAAAGGTAGAACTTAGGGTGAACCTTTAAATTCACATCACCCTTTAAAACCAATCAAATTAACATATATATTATTAATTAAAAAACACTAAATTAAATAAAAATTAGCTAGAAAAAATAAAAATATTAATTTTAACGACGCTAACGCTTCCAGATAAACCCTAAACCCTAAATCTTAAATTCTAAACCATATACCCTAAATTTTAAACCCAAATCCAAACCCCTAAACCCAAACCCTATATCCTAAACCCTAATCCTAGACCCTAAACCCAAATTATATACTCTAAACCCAAAAACTAGACTATAAACCTAAACTCTAGACCCTAAACCCAAGTCCTAGACCCTAAACCCAAACCGTAAACCTTAAACCTAAATCATAAACCCAAACCATATACTCTAAATTGTAAACTCAAACTCTAGACACTAAACCTAAACTCTATATCCTAAACCCAAATCTTAAACCCTAAACCCAAACCGTAAACTTAAACTCTAGACCCTAAATTTAAATCGTAAATTTGTATCTAGAGTGTGGTTTGGATTTAGAATCTAAGGGTTTAGTTTAGGATTTATTTCATGATGATATATTGGGAATTGATGATGAGATATTCGTAGGATTATCAAAGATCACGTTATCTTCTTCATATGTGAATTGAGAATTGATGTGAAGCTGAAAACCTAAAAGATGAGTCAAAGATCACGTTCTCTTCTTGTTAAAAGGCGACGTCTTTTTTTTTCTCATCTGTTTTTCTTTTTTATAATTTTATTTCTTTTTTCTATTAATCTTAAGTGGCACTTTAATTGGGGTAGAAAGGTGTGGTGAATTAAAGAATTCCTCTGGTGAACCCAAGTTTTTTCCTATTAAAAACGACCAAGAAGACGTGAACAAATAAACATTACACGAGAAGATACACCAAAAAAACAGGAAGGCTGTTAGCTGCCGTTTCCTTTAGGCTAAGAAGTCGTTTGCTCTTTTCTCTGAAACAGTTTAGAAGAGAGGGAAAAGGAGACGTTGAAAATGAAGAGTTGGGTAAGCTTAAGATCGATATTTATGCACGCAGACGGTGTGGATTGGATGTTGATGGGACTAGGTTTAATCGGATCCGTCGGTGATGGCTTCGTCACTCCTATTATATTTTTCATCACCGGCTTACTACTAAATGATCTCGGCGGTTCGCTCAATGATGGGAACTTCATGAAAGCCGTTTCCAAGGTTCTTCGTTTTTCTCTTCTTTCTGTTCTTTGTTTTTTATTTTTGGTTCGTAGACTTGATACGAATTAAAACCGAACGTCCATGCCAAACTTAACCTCTTAATAGTTTTCTAACTTGTGACCATATCTATGGGTACAATTGGTTGATATTTTAGAGACTTTTACCTTCTTTTTTCTAAAGTCTCCAAAGTTTATTTTTCCAATCATGCATATTTTTAGGTCCTCAAAACTCTCTTAAACTTTCTCATAGCATACTTTTTGTTATTTTAACTTGTTACGATTAGCTTTTCTTTTTAAGCCAACAATTTGTGCATTTATTATATTTTACCTTTTATTATTATAAAATAATTTTTTTTTAAAAGCCACAAGGCCACAACCATGTCCAAACCAATCACACCCTATACGTTAGAAGCGAGAATATGTGTAAAAACAATATATATGATATAGCAGTGTTTCAAAAAAAAAAGAAGGAGATATGAGCTATTCCACTTTGAAAAATAAATGTGAAAAGAGTTCTAATGTATGTTCCTTCTTTTTGCACACTGGATAATTAACAGAATGCTGTAGCTTTGCTATATATGGCTAGTGCATCATGGGTGGTATGCTTTCTTGGTAAGTGTCTTGGACCATGTTCTTTTATCTACAAAGGAAATAAAAAACAATTAAATTTTTTTTGGGTATTCTATATAGTTAATTTTCATTTAATTATTTTGGATGGGTTGGATACAAAACAGAAGGATATTGCTGGACAAGAACAGGGGAGAGACAAGCAGCAAAAATGAGAGAGAGATACTTAAAAGCAGTGTTGAGACAAGATGTGGGTTACTTTGATCTTCATGTCACAAGCACTTCTGATGTTATTACAAGTGTTTCTAGTGACAGCCTTGTCATCCAAGACGTCCTCAGTGAAAAGGTCTCAACTAGTTTATTTCTATCTTTTCATTCTAATTATGTTTCTTGTTCCTAAGCCGTTTTTTAATGCAGTTACCGAACTTTATGATGAACGCATCTGCGTTTGTCGCAAGCTATATAGTGGCTTTCATCATGCTATGGAGACTCACAATCGTTGGCTTCCCGTTCGTCGTTCTCCTCTTGATCCCTGGCCTGATGTATGGACGTGCTCTCATCAGCATCTCGAGGAAAATACGTGAAGAGTACAATGAAGCTGGTTCTATAGCCGAGCAAGCCATCTCGTTGGTGCGAACCGTCTATGCATTTGGTAGTGAGACGAAGTTGATAGCTAAATTCTCACTTGCGCTTCAAGGCTCGGTGAAGCTAGGGCTGAGACAAGGGCTAGTTAAAGGTATCTCTCTTGGGAGCAATGGTATCATTTACGCCATTTGGGCGTTCCTGACATGGTATGGAAGTCGGATGGTTATGTACCATGGTGCCAAAGGTGGTACCATCTTTGCAGTTATCATTTGCCTTACCTTTGGCGGCACGTAAGTAACTATAGTTTAAGGGTTTTTAGTTTTCTTGGCAAGCAAGAAACATATTGTTGTTTAGACCTTTTGTATCTTCGTACACCTTTCAGATCACTTGGTCGAGGCTTGTCGAATCTCAAATACTTTTCAGAGGCGGTTGTAGCAGGGGAAAGGATCATGGAAGTGATAGAAAGAGTTCCAGATATTGACTCAGATAACCTTGAAGGTCAAACTCTAGAGAAAATTAAGGGAGAAGTTGAATTTAAGCATGTGAAGTTCATGTACCCCTCTAGACTAGAAACTCCAATCTTTGATGACTTCTGTTTGAGAGTTCCGTCAGGAAAAACTGTTGCTCTGGTTGGTGGAAGCGGGTCAGGAAAATCAACCGTGTTGGCCCTATTGCAGAGGTTTTACGACCCGGTGGCAGGAGAGATTCTTCTTGATGGTGTGTCCATTAACAAGCTGCAAGTTAATTGGTTGAGATTGCAGATGGGTTTAGTCAGCCAAGAGCCGGCTCTCTTCGCCACATCAATAGAGGAGAACATCTTATTTGGTAAAGAGGATGCATCCATGGATGAGGTGGTGCAAGCTGCAAAAGCCTCAAATGCTCATACCTTCATCTCTCAGTTCCCTCAAGGATACAAAACTCAGGTTCTTATTTGTCAAACTTAGATTCCAAGTTAAGAACATATTGATTATGTTTTAATGTACATATTAAGTTAGATGGACTTTGATTCAAAATCATTTGTCTATGAATGGACTGTCCAATATTTCTTATATATATTTATGAGATCCCTATATTTATTTAATATATTTTTTGCAACACAATTTTTTTTTAATTTCTATGTAGAACTTTGTCTTTAACCGAACCTAAATTATTTTTTTTTGAAACACAACCGAACCTAAATTGAAAATTATTTTTTACACAAAAAGGTTGGGGAGAGAGGAGTGCAAATGTCAGGGGGACAGAAGCAGAGGATAGCAATTGCACGTGCCATAATCAAATCACCGACCATCCTCTTACTAGACGAGGCAACAAGTGCACTTGACTCAGAATCCGAAAGGGTAGTCCAAGAAGCCTTGGATAATGCCTCTCTGGGACGTACAACTATTGTTATTGCACACCGTCTCTCTACTATCCGTGATGCTGATGTTATCTGTGTAGTCCATGAAGGTCGCATTGTTGAAGCTGGTTCACACGAAGAGCTCATGGAGAACTTAGATGGTAAATATACTTCTCTAGTCCGCTTGCAACAGATGGATAATCAAGAATCTGATGGTAACGTCAGTGTAAGGGTGCAAGGAGGTCAGTTATCTATATTGAGCAAAGATTTGACGTACGGTCCAAAACTGTCTAGTGAAAGCGGGTCTAACATGTTAACGAGTTCAAGCATTGAGTCGAATCTTCCTAGTTCAGATCCTAAGGGTAAGAAGCCGCCTGTGCCATCGTTTAAGAGACTAATGGCAATGAATAGACCAGAATGGAAACATGCATTGTATGGTTGCTTAAGTGCAGCTTTATTTGGGGCCGTACAACCAACAAGTGCATTTGTTTCGGGGTCGATGGTGTCAGTGTATTTCCTAACGAGTCATGACGAGATCAAGGAGAAGACAAGGATCTTTGTCTTGTTCTTTGTTGGTCTAGCTGTCTTTTCTTTCTTGCTCAACATCATTCAACATTATAGTTTTGCTTACATGGGAGAGTACCTGACGAAACGTATCAGAGAGAAGATGCTCAAGAAGATTCTGACCTTTGAAGTCAACTGGTTCGATGAAGAAGAGAACTCTAGTGGTGCAATTTGCTCAAGACTTGCAAAAGAAGCTAACTTGGTATGTCTCTTTAACTCTAGTCAGTGTACTACATTGCATTAGCCACTACAAATTAATAGCGTCTAACTGTATACATAGATGCCTAAATGGAACTTAGACGGAAATATACTTTTATATAAATGATATATCTTATGAATATAAAATTTTATGTTATACATTAGTTTTAGAAACTTGAAAATAAATTATATTTCAAATATAATATTTTATTATAAAATAAAGGGTAATAAATTTTAACATATAAGTGGTTTCAAATTATAAATATAAATACATATTTAAAATACAAAGATAAATAATCTAAATGAATTTAAATACCTAAAATAAATAATTTAATGTAAATAATTATATATAAAAAATGAATAATCATAGTAATATATATTTTTTTTTTGAAACACTATCATAGTAATATATTTATTTTTGAATATTAGTGTTTAAACTCCGCATAGGCATCTGCATAGACCACACTCGACCACCGCGTAGCACCTGGACTTTAGAACACTGACCTTGTAATGTTTTGTTTTACCATAGGTGAGGTCGTTGGTTGGTGAACGAGTTTCATTGTTGGTACAAACCATAGCAGCAGTAGCCGTAGCTTGCACAGTAGGTTTAGTCATCGCTTGGCGTCTGGCCATTGTCATGATCGCGGCGCAGCCAGTTGTTGTAGTCTGCTTCTACACGCAACGTATTCTCCTCAAAACCATATCCAAGAAAGCAATCAAAGCACAAGACGAGAGTAGCAAACTAGCAGCAGAAGCTGTCTCCAACATCAGAACCATCACATCTTTCTCATCACAAGAACGTATCTTGAAACTACTCAAAAGGATTCAAGAAGGTCCAAGAAAGGAAAGCGTTCGCCAATCATGGCTAGCTGGAACGGTCCTCGCAACTTCACGAAGCCTTATAACATGCACTTCGGTTTTGAACTTCTGGTATGGTGGTAGACTAATCACTGACGGCAAGATCGTGGCAAAACAGTTCTTTGAGATCTTTACGGTCTTTGTGAGTACTGGTCGGGTTATAGCAGACGCTGGGAGCATGACGACCGATCTAGCTAAAGGCTCGGATGCTGTTGGGTCTGTGTTCGCAGTCTTGGACCGTTCCACGACCATTGAGCCAGAGAGTCCAAACGGGTACGTAACGGAGAAAATTAAAGGACAGATAAGTTTTGTCAACGTTGACTTTGCTTATCTGACACGACCAAACGTGGCTATATTCAAGAACTTGTCTATTGAGATAGAGGATGGTAAGTCAACAGCTATTGTCGGTCCAAGTGGTTCAGGAAAGTCAACGATCATTAGCTTGATCGAACGGTTCTACGACCCGTTAAAGGGTTGTGTAAAAATCGACGGTCGTGATCTAAAGTCGTATCATTTGAGATCGTTACGTCAACACATAGCTTTGGTTAGTCAAGAGCCAGCGTTATTCGCTGGGACCATCAGAGAGAACATAATGTACGGTGGAGGCGTGTCGGAAAATATTGATGAGTCGGAGATTATTGAGGCGGCGAAGGCAGCAAATGCTCATGATTTCATTACATCATTATCCAACGGTTATGACACGAACTGTGGAGACAGAGGTGTATTGTTGTCGGGAGGGCAGAAACAGAGGATTGCTATAGCTCGTGCTGTTTTGAAGAATCCGTCTGTGCTGCTTCTTGATGAAGCGACGAGTGCTTTGGATAGTCAGTCGGAGCGTGTGGTGCAAGACGCGCTGGAGCGAGTGATGGTTGGGAGGACGAGTGTTGTTATCGCTCATAGGCTTAGCACAATACAAAACTGTGACGTTATTGCGGTTTTGGATAAAGGGAAAGTAGTCGAGTGTGGGAACCACTCGACGTTGTTGGCAAAGGGTCCCACAGGTGCTTATTTCTCATTGGTCAGTCTCCAAAGGAATCTATGTTGAAGGTCAAGAAGATGAAAGTGAAAAGATCGATACTTAGTTTTCTTTTTGAAACTCATTGAGATGTTAAACCTCAAGAACGTGCCTAATATATAATGTACGCTCTCAATATGATAACTGAGTTGATAATGGTTTTGTAGCTGTTCTTGACAAAGGGAAACTCGTTAAACGTACGTAGGACACATTTTTTCTTGTTTGTGAAAGGATACATTCGTCGGTCTACTTCACATTCGTCAGTCTGAGTCTCCATAGAACTTCATGTTGAATAAAGCTTTGGAGACGAATACTACTTTCTAAAATCATTTCCAAAATAAACTTCATTTCATATTTTTTGTTTGTATTTTGATCCTTAAAATTGCATATTACATTAATAATTTTTAAATGTTTTTGTCATTTATCGTTGTAATTTTTAAAAAATTATCTCATAATTTTTTTATTTTATTTATAAATTGAAGTTTTGCACATAAATTAAATAAAAAATTTTAAATAAAATTTTAAATATTTTAAAACTAGATTTAGACAACAACAATATTATAAAAAAAAATTAACAAAAAAAGTTTTATAAAAATATTTAATATAGAATTACACAAATTTAAATATCACAACAATAATAATACTCAGATAAAAAAACTGTCCAAACTATTTTTTTGTAACCAAAAATAGTCGTTGTTCTTATTCACATCAAGTATTAATATCACCGATTGAAGCTGTAATATTTTTGTATGTATACAAGTTATTTATAAAAGTTTTGTAGATTTAAAATAATTATGACATAAAAGTTGTTAAGTTTTATTGAAGTTTAACTTCAAAACAGAATTCTTAGAACGATTGGGTCATGAAAGAGACGACTCATCTTTCTAATGAAATTGACCGTGTTATATAGCGCCATTATAGTACTACTAAGTAGACAATGTTATATTATCCAAAACGCTTCAGTTTAAAGCAGGCTAGAAGCATTCAAACACAAGAGCAAATATGTTTTCACTTTTGTTTGATTCAACTGCATGTAAACAACATAGGAGAAGGGCTACATAATAGAGTAATTTTATGGACTAATCACCACCAACTTGACGTTTCCATGAGTCTTCCACAATGAGTTCATCAACTCCCCACTCCTCAAAGCTGATTAAGAGAGGGCACACAAAAAATTGCCGATCAAACAAGTGAACTGATAACAAGAAAACAAAGAAGGAAAACGTTTTGAGGTGAAAACTCACCTCCCGTCAGGTAAGTAACGCCTGATTGTGAAAGGTATCTTACGCTGTCTAAGCTCCTTCATTGCTATCTGAGTAACCAATATTCATAGTAACCTTTTAGCTTTCTTCATATAACCAGAAACAATGACAACTCTTGAAAAGGTTGTAAACATAGGAAGAGAGATACACAGTTTGTGAGAGTACCTCGAGTGGATCAGTCTCACCCTCCAGCTCTACCATCACAGGTGCATTCATGCTGTATCAACATCCAAAAACAGTAAGCAAAGGAACCCAAAAATTAACAAATCGATATAGTCTGGGAGGCGAAAACCAAACCTTATCTGGAGAGCACGAGTGCCTAGTATCCTAGCACGTTCATACTTGGTCATAAACTTTGATGTTTTACGCGGACGTGGCACAGCTTCCTCCTCTACCTTATCCTCTGCCTCAATAGGTTCACCATCCACATCATCATTTTCCTTCATCTCGGCATCATCCTCTACTCCTTCCTAATCACAACACACCGCAAGTACTCAGCAAATTACATACAGAAAACAATAAAAATGTCCAGTTCCTACAAAGAAGAATAACAGCTTACTTCAATCTCCGGCTCTGCAGGCTCGTCCTCATACCTACAGAACACAATCGATTCAAGCATTTCGAGCCATAGCACAGTAATATGAACACAAATAGTCCCAGAAACATAATGCAACTTCAACTTTACTCCCAAACTCAAGCTAAGATGTCATGTAAGCTCTATTCACAATCACCACAAACTCTAAAGCTCTCGTCTTTTTTTATTTTGTTTATACTAATCAAGACCTCTAACAAAAAACACTCTGCATGAAACAGAGTATTCTCTTCCTATTCTCATGAACACTCAAACAGAGTAAGCTCTCATCACTGCCTATCATGCAGTTCCAAGAGATGGGTTCTAACTAAAACTTATAGACAATCAAGCTGTATGATTTACAGATAAAAGACAACTCTTTGAACCCATAAAAATTGGATCTTTCCGTAGAAAAATTAGGGTTTTATAAAGCTCTAATCTTTGAAATCAACAAGAGAAGAAACAGATATAATCATCTGTGAGAGAGAGAGGGTACCCCAAATCGTCGACATCTTGGTAATCGTCGTCCGCCATGGATTTGAGATTTCACTCGTGAAAACCCTAGGTGTCGTCGCAGAGGCCGCTTTGGTGTGAGGAAACTGACTGAGGATTGATTTTATTCCGGTTTATACTGCCTAAATATATTTCGGTTTACTTTAACCGCCTTCGTCTTGGTACTCTACTCTACATCTAAATTGGATTTGGCCCAACTCTTACAAAAATGTATACCTTATCGCAAGTGACATATAGAAAATGCTTTAGAATTTTCTTTTAAAAAATCAATTAAATAAGAGATAATGCTTTTAAAAAAACTTGAGCCGTATAATAGTATTTCAACGCAATCTTTAACCCACTAACCCACTATCTTTTTCTTTTCCATGTTCTTATATATTTCTCATTGGATAAACAAATATCAGATAGACTCCTAATTGATCAAAAACAGAACATGAAGGACCTGTGGTCGTATGGAATGTGTCCTGAGTCAGTGCTAAAATTGATTTGTAAAAAAAAAACAAATATCAATAAACCATATTTCCCAGAGCTATCTCTCTTCTTCGTACAGTTTCATTAGCTTTAGCGGAGCACACGAACTGGTTTAGGGTTAGAAGGTTTGAGAAAGAGTGGTATGGTGGATCCGAATTGATGGAGATTCGACTCAAAGAAAAAGAGTCTAGGACGAAAAAAGAGAAAGAAAAACGGCTTTGATAAAAGGTAAATGCACTTCCATTTATTCACCACCAGACGATCATGTTGTTGAAGTTGTTTTCTTACTGTACAATAGGTTTTACATCAAAATATAGATTGAAAACATCCTTTCATACACTATGGTAAATGGTGATACTTTTTTCTCATTAGTTTTAATGCTTCAGATATTAAGTAATCAAATGCTTAATATATGTGGTTAATGTATGATTGTAGGGGCGAGATGGTCACAAGTCACTAAAATGACTATGCCATGGGAAAGTTGATTAAAGTCTAGAAGGATTAACAGAGATATATATTAACAGGTTCATGTTTATATCATTGCAATTTTTGCAATACACAATGTTTTCTTTTAGGTGTTTGATATATTAGTACACAATGATAAAAAATCTACCTTTTCAACTTTACTGCATTTTCGTGACTGAAAGGAATAATAGGAAGAGATACAATCAAATTCGCCAATGATTTTATATATTCTTAATGTCTGAAGTTTTTGCTCTCGGTAAACACATCTCCTTCATAAGTTGATGTTATTTTATACGTAACATTTTTAGTCATATACAAAGCTGAAATTTAAGGAAAAATGTCACCATGCTAAGCATGGGCTCAATACTAGTCTTTTAATATATTTGGAGTCAAAATTGGTACTCTCAAATAAATTTCTGTTATAACTTTTTGATTAGTATTTATATATCAGAAGTTTGGAATATCAAATTCTACAAAAAGATATATATATATAACTATTTATGTAACTAATTTAATTTTTTTAAAATTTTAAAATTATATAAAAGTTTGTTATACATAATTTTCACAAGGTGGCTTAGTGTACTATAAATATAACTGTCTAACATGATTTTTTAAAAAAATTATATTGATTCAAAAATTATTAGTATTATAATATTTATAAATGAAAATAAAATAATAAATTACTAAATAAATTTCTAGAAATACTATAAAAATAACTTCCCTTCTCAAATCTTTATTGTACGTTCTTTTCTTATGAAACGTTCTATTAGAAGAACTACCCACGACCTATGAAATTATTGATGTTAGGAGTTTTCAAGGCTCCTAAGACAAATGTTGTAGTATAAATGATTGTCGAACCAGTTCTGAGGGATATCAAAGCACCGAGAATGCAAGTACTCACTTAATCTAAGTGCAACCAATGATTTAGATGAGTTTAAAACTACTACTAATACTAGAAAGCAATTACAGAATGATATTTTCTTGACTAAGGGAAAAGAGAACTTATGGGCATAGGGATTAGACCATGGGTGATCAAGTTTCGAACTAAGGATGGCAAATGATCAATCAAACTATCGACCTTAAGCCTAGACACAATTCTAAGCAAGTTCTATGTCTAGATGAATGCTCATTTGCTAACATATCTCAAACATCAAATGACTTTGGTTGAATAATGTGAAAATAATCATTACTAACAAGTCTATTAGCTATCTTAGCACCTTTAACAACAAATGTCTTTGGCAAAGTATACTAAAAGCCTAGGAGAGTTGTCTCAGGCATTTCATCAAACACCTTTTGGGTGGGAAATGCCTATTGATCAACTTTTGAGTGGCCAACTCAGAAGATGCATTATGAATACTCTACTAGCAAGGAACAAGAATGATCTACACTAAAACATCCTAGAACTAACCTAATCACCCTTGATCTCCCTAACCCATGAATTCAAAAGGTGATTACTCACTAATCTCCATGATTCCTCTTAAACCCATATTGGATTTCAGATTAATCATGTAGAGAAATAGATAAGAAATCAACAAGAACACAAGATGAAAGCAATGAAATCTGAATCAAAAGAAGTTTTTTTTTAGTTGTTCTCTGGAAAAAAGATTCGCCTCGTGCATAATGAAATGACCAAAAGACCCTTAGAAAAACATGAGTTCGACAGGCAAATAGACGCGGAGCGACCTCGGCATGTCGCTCCGACAAGTCGCTCCGGCCTTCGGGAGCGACCTCAGTGGGTCGCTCTGAGAGGTCGCTCTGGGCTTCGTTGGGTGTCGTCTCGCCATGGAAACGCGAGCGACCTTGGAGCGTCGCTCTGGCAAGTTGCTCTGGGAGGGGTGTCTCGCGATAGAAACGCGAGCGACCTCTTCATGTCGCTCTGGCCAGGTCGCTCCGGGATATGTGTCACAGCGACTTCATGTAGTCGCTCCGGGAAGTCGCTCCAGGCAGTGCTCGACCAAAGATCACTCTAATCACCTCCCTTGAGCTCCAAATGTACCCAAATGTCTCCAGGAACTCCATGTGGTACTCCAATACCTAATAGAGACATATGTATGCAAAATGCAACCTAGACATGGCTAAATCCTAATCTATATGATGAAAATGCACATGAATAAATGGATAAAACAATGTGAATATGCAAGATATCAACTCCCCCAAACTTATTCTTTTACTTGTCCTCAAGTGAACTTTCTAGAACTCATAGGGAGAGAGGTTTGAAGGTGGGAGCTCATAGCCTAAAGAAACACACAAAGCACTCAAATCAACATCTAAATTCAGCATTAGTACACCCTCTCTTATTATACTCTAGCTTCTCTAGGCCTATCTCAACTCTTTTCATCCCTACACTCATCATCGTGCATTCACACGTGCAAATCAGCCAACTCTCAAGTTCATTAAGCATAGCATCAAGTGAATTCTTGCAAATTGTCAATTGGTCCAAATCATTTGGTTGAGTAAGGGAAGACTTTTATTCAAGTGGGTCAAGAGGTTCACAATCCATGATTTTTTAAAGTGGTTTACTCTCAAAACAAATAGCCTTGATATTGCACATAATATATCTAAGAAAGAGATCAACTCATGCATACAATGCTCAATCTCCATTGTTCTACCATTTTCCCAAACATATATGATACACATTCATTTCCCAATGTCAAACCCAACTCTCATCTCTCACTAAAAGATCCCAAGAATACTTTGCACATAAAACTCTTTTTTCTTTGAAATCTATAAAGGATTTTATCAACTTCTAAACAAATCTTACATCTAAACAACTTTGCTAGCCCCATTTTCTTTCTTTTTCTCTTTTTTTTTTTTTTCTTTATATATATATTTTTTTTTCGGGGGCCAAGACTTTTCATAAACTCGAGCTAGACGTTTATCTATTAATTCCAATAAGATTATCCATTTAAACACAAAGAGTCTATTCTTTTCTTTCGAACTTTTCATGCTTCCAAACCATAGTCACCACACTCACCCCCACCTATAGCTAGACAATAGAGTGCCTAATCTAGCAAGAATGAAGACCAAGCATTGTCGTTCCCGATATTCTCAACATTATGCACATGTAAGGCTTTCCGAAAAAGACCTCACTCATCAAATAATGAAAGCTCAAAAGGAGGGAAGGGTTTTGGGAATGGTGTACCACTAGTGTTTGTCAAAAAAGATTGGCATAAAGGATGTGACAACTCAAGTGTGTATATCCATGACTCAGTACACAAGGGACCATAAGCAAGAAGCATTAAGTTCGTTCAGTTCAAACAAGGTTGTAGTTGGTTTCAAAGGTTGAGTTTCAGCAATCAACAAGTTTTAGGAAAAGTTTTCAAGGCTCGAAGCATACAAGTCTTTTTGAGAGGTGCATAAGCTACTCAGGTGCAAAGTAGTGTTATTTACAAGGCATTTAAAATCATTGCTCTTAATGCAAGTGAATGCAACCTATATATGCTCTAAACTCCCCTAGAAATGCAAATGATGTAAACTAAAATGATTTTTTTTATATGCAAATAGGTATGCAATGCATGACTCAATGAAACAACATCAAAGCAAACATGATCAAATACTTGGTACCTCTCCCAAACTTAAATGACACAGTCTCTGTGTTGTCAAGGAGAGAGAGATACCCAAAAAGAGAAAACTAATATGCAAAAACGAAATGGTATATACAAGGGAAAGTAGTGGGTTACCTTCTATGGAGAATGAGTAGAGGGAGATGCTCCCTCCTCGTCGTCCTCAGGTGGTAGCTCTTCAAGGTGCTCATCAGCAGGGGTGCCCATCTCTTCAATGTAGAAGGCTTGCCCGAACACAGTTGGTTTCTTCATTTTCCCCTTGATGTCAAAGTGAAGAACATGCCCTTTACCCAAATGGAGATCAATCGTGCTCTCTTTCACCTTAACAATTGCTCCTGCTGTAGCTAAGAATGACCTTCCAAGAATCAATGGGTCTTTAGCCTCTTCACCCATCTCAAGCACCACAAAATCTGTAGGTATCTCATACCTTCCAATCTTCACAGGGAGGTCCTCTAAGATGCCCACAGGGTACTTCACTGAACGATCAGCTAACACCAGAGAGAGTCTACACTTCTTGTACTGAGTGAATCCAAGCTTCTTTGCAACAGACAAATGCATCACGCTGACACTAGCTCCCAAATCGCAGAGACATTTCTCAAATACCATAGGTCCAAGAGCACAAGGTAGTGTGAAGCATCATGGATCCTCTAACTTCTCTGGAGCATCAAGCCTCTGGATGATGGCACTGTACTCATGGGTATGAATCATCATGCTTTCCATTTCCTTCTTCTTTGCAGCTACAACATCTTTCAGGAACTTGTTGTATTGAGAAATCAACATGAAAGCATCGATGATGGGCATTGCAACCTGAGCTTCACTCATTTGCTTCTCAAACAGAGCTTTGTACTTCTCTAGCAGCTGCCTCTTGAATCTACCAGGAAATGGAAGTTTGGGTTCATAGGGAGGAGGAACAAAAGAATTTTCACTTGCTGGAGCAATAACTTGACCATCTTTCACTGTTTTATTCTCTTCCCCAACCTTTCCTTTACCTTTGGCTTCCACAATCTTCTCCAAGATTTCATCATTGATTTTCTCATCAACAATCACCACTTCATCATCTAAGTTGATGGCCACCTCCTCACCTAGTTTCTCAGCATCCCTGGTGAGGGTTGTAGGAGGTAACTGCTTACCACTCCTAAAGGTGATAGCTTTGGCCTCCTTGGGGTTTTGGTCAGATTTTCTAGGTAGAGATCCTTGCTGGCGATTCTGGTGAGTGTTCATGGAAGCAAACTGATTCTCTAAATTCTTGACCGTAGAAGCAAGATGTGTGAATTTGTTGTTGAGCTCATTGTAGCTCCCATCAATCTTGGAATGAAGGTTCTTCAACTCATAACCAACATGCTTCTCACTTCTAGTCTGAGACTCCAAGATTTGTTTCAGTAAGGTATCAGCGCTGCTCTCTTGAGGAGCAGAGGAACCAGACGAGGGGTTTTGGTGAGGCTGATAGCTGCCTTGCTGGTTGTTTCTAGGCGGATAACCACTCTGTTGGTTGTTGGGATAGGATTTCTGTTGGTAGTTGTTGTACTGAAAGTTGGGCTCTTTTTTGTACCAGCTACCATTGTTGTTAATGAAACACAACTCCTCTTGACCTTCCAAACCCTCAACCTCATTGACAGCAGGTGGATCATCCTGCTTGGAGTTACCAACAAACTTCAGCTGCTCTTGGGTGGCTTTTTCAGCAATGAGTAGGTCGATCTTGTCTTCCAAAGCTTTGATCTCTTTCCTCGTCTGTTTATCATCACCCCTACTGCCTCTGTCGTGGCCTGCACTGTAGACTACATCACTCTTCACCATGTTGTCAACCAGCTCCTCTGCATCTTCCTCAGTTCTTCCCAAGAAGAACCCATTGCTAGCTGTATCCAATCTGGCTCTGTACTTAGAAAGAGCACCACGGTAGAATGTGCTCAGCAAGCTCTCCTTAGAGAAACCATGGTGTAGGCATTGAGCTTGGTAGCCTTTGAATCTCTCCCAGGCTTCACTAAATCCTTCCAAGCCCTTCTGTTGAAAGCTGGAGATCTCATTTCTCAGCTTAGCAGTTCTTGAAGTAGAGAAGAACTTCTCCAAGAATGCTTTCTTGCAGGTATCCCAAGTGGTGATAGAGTCGCTTGGTAGAGACTTCTCCCACTGTCGTGCCTTATCTCCCAAAGAGAAAGGGAATAGCTTGAGCTTTAAGGCATCCTCTGACACACCATTGGTTTTTGACAACCCACAGTAGCTGTCGAACCGGTCCAAGTGATCGAATGGGTCCTCTAAAGCCAAGCCATGATATTTGTTGTTCTCGATCACGTTGAGGAGTCCTGACTTGACCTCAAAGTTGTTGGCTGCCACAGCCGGTGCTCGGATTCCCAGTCTATGACCATGAATGTTGGGCCAATCATAAGCACCAATGGGTCGTGCTGCCCGCGGTTGGTGTTCTGCCCCTTGCAGTGGATCTGCCATATCAATATCCAAGTGGGCTTGGTGTTCTTCTTCTCTTCTAGCTCTAGCACACTCCCTCTCTAAAGCTCTGATGTCTGCTACTATTGGAACTAGGTTTGATGGACCTCTGCTCCTTAAGTTCATACACCTGAAAGTTTAAGGTAGGTGAAGAAGAAGAATCAGTAACAAAACAAAATTAAAATGACTTAGTCTCAAGCAAGTGACTAAATCTCAATGTTCAAATCTACTCAGAATTTGGCAACGGCGCCAATTTGATGTTAGGAGTTTTCAAGGCTCTTAAGACAAATGTTGTAGTATAAATGATTGTCGAACCAGTTATGAGGGATATCAAAACACCGAGAATGCAAGTACTCACTTAATCTAAGTGCAACCAATGATTTAGATGGGTTTAAAACTACTACTAATACTAGAAAGCAATTACAGAATGATACTTTCTTGACTAAGGGAAAAGAGAACTCATGGGCATAGGGATTAGACCATGGGTGATCAAGTTTCGAACTAAGGATGGCAAATGATCAATCAAACTATCGACCTTAAGCCTAGACACAATTCTAAGCAAACTCTATGTCTAGATGAATGCTCATTTGCTAACATATCTCAAACATCAAATGTCTTTGGTTGAATAATGTGAAAGCAATCATTACTAACAAGTCTATTAGCTATCTTAGCACCTTTAACAACAAATGTCTTTGGCAAAGTATACTAAAAGCCTAGGAGAGTTGTCTCAGGCATCTCATCAAACACCTTTTGGGTGGGAAATGCCTATTGATCAACTTTTGAGTGGCCAACTCAGAAGATGCATTATGAATACTCTACTAGCAAAGAACAAGAATGATCTACACTAAAACATCCTAGAACTAACCTAATCACCCTTGATCTCCCTAACCCATGAATTCAAAAGGTGATTACTCACTAATCTCCATGATTCCTCTTAAACCCATATTGGATTTCAGATTAATCATGTAGAGAAATATATAAGAAATCAACAAGAACACAAGATGAAAGCAATGAAATCTGAATCAAAAGAAGTTTTTTTTTTTAGTTGTTCTCTGGAAAAAAGATTCGCCTCCTTGGTGGCTACAAAAAGGTACTTAAAAACATAGGTTTTGAAAAGTAAAAACGTGCATAATGAAATGACCAAAAGACCCTTAGAAAAACATGAGTTCGACAGGCAAATAGACGCGGAGCGATCTCGGCATGTCGCTCCGACAAGTCGCTCCGGCATTCGGGAGCGACCTCAGTGGGTCGCTCTGAGAGGTCGCTCTGGGCTTCGTTGGGTGTCGTCTCGCCATGGAAACGCGAGCGACCTTGGAGCGTCGCTCTGTCAAGTCGCTCTGGGAGGGGTGTCTCGCGATAGAAACGCGAGCGACCTCTTCATGTCGCTCTGGCCAGGTCACTCCGGGATATGTGTCACAGCGACTTCATGTAGTCGCTCCGGGAAGTCGCTCCAGGCAGTGCTCGTCCAAAGATCACTCTAATCACCTCCCTTGAGCTCCAAATGTACCCAAATGTTTCCGGGAACTCCATGTGGTACTCCAATACCTAATAGAGACATATGTAAGCAAAATGCAACCTAGACATGGTTAAATCCTAATTTATATGATGAAAATACACATGAATAAATGGATAAAACAATGTGAATGCGCGAGATATCAATTATTTCCGATATAGTTTTAGTAGTCGATTGTCGGTTTGATATTGTTGAAAGTTTCATGGTAACCCAAATCATTTTATACTACTACACTAATTAATTCCGCCCATATATTATGATTGAATTCAATAATAATTATTATCTTCTTTTCTTGTTGGGAAGCTAAGCTTAATTTTTTTTACATTTTAATATATATATATATATATAATATTTAAAAGGATACTATAGTGAGCTGTATATTCGAAATCACAATACATAAAACCAAAAGTTTTTTTCTGATCAAGATAATTAATAACCTAATTTCACTTTTCACCAGCTTTGATGCTATATATTGAAGTAGCAGACGTTCCAAAAGTTTCATTTGTTGAGTTTCTTCTTAATAAGAAGTCGCTAGAATTGGTAATGGTAGGAAGAGTTTTGTAGTTAGGTAAACATATTCAAAGTGAAACGTTCTATTAGAAGAACTACGCACGACCTGTGAAATTATTTCCGATATAGTTTTAGTAGTCGATTGTCGGTTTGATATTGTTGAAAGTTTCATGGTAACCCAAATCATTTTATACTACTACACTAATTAATTCCGCCCATATATTATGATTGAATTCAATAATAATTATTATCTTCTTTTCTTGTTGGGAAGCTAAGCTTAATCTTTTTTACATTTTAATATATATATATATATATAATATTTAAAAGGATACTATAGTGAGCTGTATATTCGAAATCACAATACATAAAACCAAAAGTTTTTTTTTCTGATCAAGATAATTAATAACCTAATTTCACTTTTCACCAGCTTTGATGCTATATATTGAAGTAGCAGACGTTCCAAAAAGTTTCATTTGTTGAGTTTCTTCTTAATAAGAAGTCGCTAGAATTGTTAATGGTAGGAAGAGTTTTGTAGTTAGGTAAACATATTCAAAGTGAGATGCATACTCATTACAAAGAATAATGATATTGCCAGCCCATAGCCGCACATACAGATGTATTCAAACATGACAATATATTTCTTTCCCTCATTTGCCAATGTAATTCTAATGAACAATTGCATACATAAATGGGAACTTTTTAAAAAATAAAGGGAATTTTATAAAAAGCAGTTGCATGGTTTACATGAAAACAAGTGAAAGGGGTAGTGGCTGCTTTTCGGTAAACACAAAATAATTGTATAGATTTTCGTGTATCAAGATTGTGGAGCAACAACTCTGTACACTATTCATGTATGTGTATGACATCCACTGATCCACATGGGACTATTCGAAAGACTTACCAAGTTACCAGTTACCTCCAGCGTTAATATTATCCAAAAGGACATCTATTGACAAATGCGAGTGACTAGTGTTCGATACAATCTACTGTAAGTCAAGTGCCAGATGAGCTGCGACATATACATGTATCGAGATAGCAAGGATGTTCTCATCACCTTGACTTATCAAACACATTTTCAAAGAAACATATCGTATTCGTAGAGATGCTTTAAAAAAAAAACATATTGTAGAGATCTTAGCCACGCAAAACACAAGCCAACATGTAAGTTTTAAATCCAGGAGAAACTAATGTGCTACATTCGAAAGTGAATATTCCAACTACAAGAAAACATAAGATGTGTGTATAGTTGTAAACTTTTGCAACAATTATATTGGTTTGGCATGATGCTACAATTAGTATATCATTGTTTTAGTGCGTATAAGAGAATAGTAATAATAAGGAACCAACAAATTCTAGTTATAGAAAAGGGTAAAAACATGCAACTGAAATCCATCTCAACGAGGTATTCTCACATGCTTATGTAGTAAAATACAAGCATTCATGTTACATTATTTAAATACAAAGAGCATTGTATCCAATGAATGTGAGCTGACCATTTAAATATATTATTATTCTTAGGCGTCAGTCAATAATTATATATTATTAAACTATATATTATATCGAAATAAGTAGAAAAGCACATGGACCCATGTGTTTATTGGAGCATTATCAACCCATATTCTAAAATGCTGGATTCCTACCCCCTAACATGGTTTCCTTTTATATGTCACATTTATGTCTATGCGTGTAATGTCTACATTTACATACGTATTCATTTAATTAATTATTATTTAATCTTCATATTAATTAAGAGATTATGTCAATATAGACTAAGATAGGTTCAGTAATCTCCTCTATCAACATTTATTACTGTAAAAAGAAAATGGTTGAATGTTGAGGAAGTCTTCAAGGTTGAAAAATATGAAGACTCAAGGTTTAAATTCATATCCAAGGCCAAGATTATATGTATACGTTATACTTTTGGATGTTAGGTAGTGGATATTACCACGACAAAAAATAGTGGATATTACCAACCGCATTTGCAAATTAGAAGAGAGATGACAATACTGAAACGGCTAGTCGTCGCCAATAAATATATCAAATTTTCATACAACAGAAGATGTTGTTAACTAGATGGTGTGCATATGCAATATGGCAATGAAATACATTAATGTATCTTCAATGTTATCTTGGTCATGACATCACTGTATCCTTAATGTTTGCTATAGACTATGAACAAATGAAAAATGTTCATGAATATTACTTTTTATGTGCCGTGTTTCAAATTTAATGTTGTTAACATAAATTCGAATTTGCTTAGAACATTAATTAAGAGATTTTAATCATAAATATCTTCCAAATAATTTTTTTGAAAATATTGTTTTATTGAATGAATATTTTAAATGCTGAAAATTTCATCCAAATTATTTAAGATATAATTATTTAGAATAAAATTGTTTGAGACTATTTGAGATCTATTTCAATGTAGTTCTAATCATTTAAACTTATTTAATTATATGTATTTCTTTAGTTATAAAAATATATATGGTGAGAACTTCCCACTAAAATGCTTTTACATTGTATTTTGTTGAAATTTACATTGTATTTTTACCATATTTCAAACTATTATTTCTAGAAAAAAAAAAAAATATCTACAAAAAAGACAATGACAATGACAATGCGAAACGAGTTTCAAACTAACGTAATTTGACCGTGTATTATCCTCTTCTTTACAAAACCGCGTTTCACTTCTTGTCTCCGTCTTCTTCCTCGACCCTTCTCCCTCTCTCCTCCATAAGTTCCAGAAACTCAAAATCAAAACCTCAAAAAGACCTCAGCTTTGAGATCTTTAGCTAGTTTCAAAACAGATAAGTTCTCTCTGATGATGTCTGGCTCAAGATTAATAATCTTCGCAATAATCTCCACAACCGTCTTCACCGTTGGATCAATCCGATTACTCCCAGAGGATGCATCTTCAGACTTCATGGAGGCTCCAGCATACATAAACGGACCAGAATGCTCTGTTTTACCCCAAAACAGACTCCTCTTAGCTTGTGATCCTTCAGCTGTTCACATAGCTATGACCCTTGACCCGGCTTACTTGCGTGGCACGGTCTCCGCAGTCCACTCCATCCTCAAACACACCTCTTGCCCTCAAAACATCTTCTTCCACTTCATTGCTTCAGGGTCAAGCCACGTAAAGACTCTCTCCTCTGTTTTTCCTTCTCTGAGTTTCAAAGTCTACACCTTCGATGAAACCCTTGTTAAAGATCTCATCTCTTCTTCCATAAGACAAGCTCTCGATAGCCCCTTGAACTACGCGAGAAGCTACTTGTCAGAGATTCTTTCATCGTGCGTTCACCGAGTGATTTACCTAGACTCAGATGTGATCGTGGTCGACGATATCAAGAAGCTATGGAAGACTTCTTTAACCGGTTCAAGAACCATCGGTGCGCCAGAGTATTGCCACGCGAACTTCACCAAGTACTTCTCAGATAGTTTCTGGTCAGACCGTAACCTCTCTCGAGTCTTTGACTCCAAGAGTCCTTGCTACTTCAACACAGGTGTGATGGTGATCGATCTTGAGAGGTGGAGAGAAGGAGACTACACGAGAAAGATCGAAAACTGGATGAGGATTCAGAAAGAAGAGAGGATCTATGAGTTGGGTTCTTTGCCGCCGTTTATTTTGGTATTTTCCGGTGAGATTGAAGCTATTGATCACCAGTGGAACCAGCATGGTCTAGGTGGAGACAACGTTGTGAGTAGTTGCAGATCTTTGCATCCTGGTCCGGTGAGTTTGATACATTGGAGTGGGAAAGGGAAGCCATGGGTAAGGCTTGATGATGGTAAGCCTTGTCCGGTTGATTATCTTTGGGCTCCTTATGATCTACACAAGTCACAAAGACAGTACCTTCAATACAATCAAGAGTTAGAGATTCTTTGATTCATTTAATTTTTTTTTTCTTGATTCCATGAATTCTATTTTTTGTTTCTTCGTAAAAAGTTTTGCTCTTCTTTTGATGTATATAAAACGGAAATACATTGAGGATTTACCTCTTCCATTGATCTATCAGTTCTTGATTTCGCTCAAGATGTTTGTGTGGCCATTATTTTATCTCATCTTTGTGAATTACCAGCAAGCATTTATTACCTATACTTTAACCTTGTTTTGAACAAGTCCAAACGAATCAACACATGTGCTAGGTTCACCTATACATAGACATCCGGATATTCGTTCGGATCCAAATATTGGTCCAGCACTAGGCTCACCAGATGTGAAGCCAATTTCTCAGTCTTATACTAAAGCCCAATTCTGACAAGATATACGAAGTCTAGGGTCACTAGGGAAACTGGTGGAGAAGGATGATGTTTTACAGGATTTGATAAGATCTGTACTCAAGCTTGACTGACTGTTTTTTCTTTTTTTTGGTCAAACCTTCATTTTATAATAATCTTACGATACCACATCGTTAACAACCTCTACGAGATTGCTTGAGTACTGAAACAGAGAGTCTTTGGCTAGCTTATCGGCCGCACCATTACAAGCTCTAGAAATAAAACAAAAAGAGATAGAAGTGAAGGATTTACTCAACACGCCAATGTCATGGAGTAACCCTCGCAGTGCCACCACAGACTTGTTTCCTGTGATTAAATCGATGAGACTTTTTGAATCTGATAGACAGATCACGTCTTTGATGTTAGAGGAGGCAGCCTTTGAGAGGCCTGCCCGTAACGCGAGCGCTTCGGCAACTAAGGCTGAAGCTACATAACGTCTGGTTTTGGTTCCTTGGAAGCATTGCGCGCCCTTTGCGTCAGTACAGATCCAGCCAAAACCACCTGCAAGAGAGGAAGAGTTCCAAGCCGCATCCGAGAACAATTTAAACACATTATCTGGAACCGGAGGTAGTGAGGTCGAGATGTGACAGTCTTTATTTGAAACAGAGCTTTGTTTTCGTGGGGTTTGAGCCTCCTGCCATTCCTTTGACTGACTGTTATGTTTTCCTTTCACATAGGCAAATCGTCTTGACAAGCTTAGATAAACAAATGTAATTTTTATTATATATAACTAGATATATGGCCCATCCCTGGCAAGATTTCTGTGAAACACTTAAATTATATACAAGGATAACCAATTCCACCATTTATAGTAAATTATGTTTTAAAGGATATAAGAGTATATGGTGCCATGGATGATAGATGAGAGGGAGATTCAGTTGAGGATATAGACTTAATCAACTCTCTACCAGACCATATGCTCCAACAAATCCTCTCATATATTTCAATTACGTTTGGCATCAGAACTTCCCTCTTGTCCAAAAGATGGAGGCATATATGGTGCGGGACACCTTCTATCTCCATAAAATGTCTATGAAATACATAAAGATTGTCTTGTATGGAAATGAAAGCAATTCATAGTAAAGATACATCTAAGATTCAGTATGTCTTCATGTGTAGTGTAAGCTTCTTTAACAACTTCTATCTCCCTAAAATGCCATAATACTATGATTCAATAACTTTCAATTCTTTATGTCTTTATTGTCTGAGGATTTTGTCACGTAATTGAAACTATGAAGACTTGAATCAGGACCAATGGTGAAAGATGTGTAAATGGTTGGTTTAAGCCATAATTATAGAGTAAAAATACGATATATTATGAAAGTTTCAGTGTAGCCCATATAATTGATTATAATTCCTCTAATCTCACTAATTTTTCATATTCACCACCATTTGAACCCCATACAGAATAGAAGGATAAGCACAATAGAGAAAAAGTCACAAACATCGTTTCTTTCTCCAATATACTACATCCCAGACCTCGATGTTTCTGGAATGTAGTATTTTGGAGAAAGAAACGATGTTTGTGACTTCCTTTAGTAATGCAAGACTCATGGGTTGTGAGGTAACTTTTTGCAATACTTATGTTCTCAAAATTGACACATGGGAAGCTGAAGTGAAAATAATAACTATAAAAACAAGAAGACAAATCATGTTTTAGCATTGTTAGCTAGAAAACAGTATATGAAAATATGCATAGAACGTTTTACAGGATATTGTCGTCTCTAGTAATGAATGATTTTTAACATTTTTCAGTTATTTTGTTTTGTCTTTTCATGAGATTTGCGTATCCGATAACGATATAGTTGTCCGTGTTTTAACATATACTGTGTAGTATAAAAAAAGTTGAGGACACAAACAAAAGAAAAATACATTCATAAACCATAACTAAAAAGAAGCATTGATCAATTTTGGTTAACTCGCACTGAACCGGAATCAATTCTAAACCGTGTGATCATCTTTTTTTTTGACATCAACCGTGTGATCATCTTAACACTCAAATGCAGAACTTATGTGTATTTGATCCCTTCCCAAATTAAAACGAGCATCCATATAAATTATACGTGTTTAAACATTACAGAAAAAACATATGAGCAATTACTCAGACGATTAACAATCTCAAATCTCACATCTTTTTCCCATATTATAATCCGAAAATGCATTAAATAAATAAATAAAAACTCAGTTAATGGCATCGCATCTTCGCCGGACCTCCCCCCGCCGACCAGTCTTAACACCGTAAAGACTCAACTTTTGCATAGCTTTAGCGAAGTCTTTAAAGAACCGATCTTGATCCCTAGCGTAAAGATCAACAAAAGGCCGGGTTCTCGGGTCGGAGTACAACCCGTGATCCGATTCGAGCAACCCGAGACCTTTGGGGATATTCTGGAAATACATATTGTCGAACTTGTTCGGAGTCATGATGTCGTTAAAGACAGAGATGGTCGGATCTTTCGGGTAACTGGAGCAAGCCTTCTTCAACGCTTGCGCGAATCTCGGGTTATACCCGGTACTGTTCCGGCCCACCAGGCCCACGAACTCTTTACAATGCGAGAATCCGATAGAGTGAGCTCCGCTGAGAGCGACCATTTCTTGAACGGTGAAGCCTCTGGACTCGAACTGGCGAATGGTCTTGGCCATCGGAGACGACGGGAGAGGGAGGAGGTCGGCGAGGAGGGAGGCTTTGGAGGTACGAGAGTCGCGGCGGCCGAGGTGAACCGGGTAGTAAGGACCGCCGACGGTGACGAGGAGGTCGCGGGTGGCGACGGAGATGATGTCGGAGCAGGAGACGGTTTGCGGGCAAGCGAGCTCGAGGGCGGTTTTGGCTCTGACGATGACGTCGAAGCCGTCTCCGGGGAGGGAGAGGTTGATGGAGGAGTCGCGCTCGGCGACGTTGAAGGCGGTGGAGGAGACGAGGATGGAGGCGTCGCAGCCGTTGGGGAAACAGTCGTGGAAGAAGAGGCGGATGACGGCGGCGGCGGTGGTTGGGTGCGTGATCTGTTTGTCGGAGATTGTGTCGCGGACTATGTCGAGGAATCTTGGGCAGGACTTTGAGTAGAAGTCGGTGGTCAGGCGAGACTCGACGGTGGTGGTGAGTAGAGTGAGGAGGAGAAGGAAGAGGGAGGAGAGAGGTTTGAGTGGCGACTGCTCCCCCATTGTTGTAGTGGAAGAGAGATGGAGAGAGAGAGAGAGAGAGAGAGAGAGAGTAATGAGACTTTAGTGGAGTTAGAGAGAGAGTTGGGCTTGGGATTATATTGGAAGGAAGAAGATGAAGAAAGTGAGAGGGAGAGTGAAGACCACGCGCCGATGTGAAGCACGGTCCACTAATCACGGGGATGTGTGTGGAAGTCAAAAACTCGGGATGGAAGTGGTGGCTCCGGTTTAGTTAAGATGGATCGGTTATCTGATTTAGACCGGTTTATTGGCATTAGAAGCGGGGTTTACTAAAGAAATTGATTCGAGTTGATCTATTTTGAACCAAACAAAAGATTGATTCAAAAAGGTAAAATGAGTTTTTGATTAAAGGAAATTAGTTGTTAGAATATCCACTGAAATTTTGAAATTAGTATAAGACAAACTAGTTTGGTAATGTATATATGGGGATAATTTTTTTTTTTTTTAAATTTGCATAGGGATAATTACGTAAAATGAAATGATAATGCAGCATATGTTTTGTTCAATTATTTGTGTAGATAAATTAAACTAATTTCTCTATTGAGTTTTAAAAATCAATAGAAAAATTGACGGACATTACGTAGTTCACATGCATCTAAACTTTGTGTGTGTGATAGCTCTCTCGTCCACGCGGAGAAGACAGAGAAGAGAACTTAGAGAAGCAATCTAAAAAGTCTCATCGATTTTATTTGATTAATTGAAAGTTTTATGGCTGATTCCGCAATTTCATAATTATTAGTATGACTTATAGTTCGTAACATTGGATTAAAAAGTACTATTGACTTTTAGTTCGTAACGTTGGACTAAAAGATAATATACATTTCGAAATCTATCTCAACCATGTACACTTGTTTTGAAGACAGAAAGTGTCATCTTTTTGTCTAGACTGAAATGATGCTTTGAATTTTTTTTATTAAAAGCTATATGATTATCTTACCTATGCAGCTATGCTTGATGATAACGGAATTGTCCCCTGAATCATGCCTAATAAGCACTAAGTTTAAGAAATCTCGTTTGGGCTGTAATGGCAGTACAACTAACTATGTGATGCACTATCTTGGTGTTTTTATAATCACCGCTCATAAACATTTTATGGTACTTGTGATTATTTGTTTATGTATAATGTCGGTGCTGATAATTATAATAAACAGGCGTCTTGGGGTTGGCTAACAAGTGTTATCTTCTGTTTGTATTACACTATTACTAAACCCAATAGAAGAAATAACAGCAAAATACAACTGTAATGGTCCAAATTATCGGAAAAAAAGAAGATATCGACAGTGTAAGAGAATCCAAATGTGTTTCTGACTCTCTTATTTCCATCTAAATGGAAGCATATTAATAGTATTTTTAAATGATTCATATACATATTGAAGAAACTAAAAAGATTATTTCGGATAAAATAATGTAGATTCTGCAATATGTTTAGGTTACCACTGCGTTTGTTAGTTGTTACTAAATTCCAAGAATTCAAATTTCGGATTCTGTAAAAATAGAAAAAAACACGTGTATCGATCTGCCTAATACATTTTCTTATCCGAATATGTGTTAGTCAAATAATTTATTTTCCTAATGGTGATTATGTGATAGTGGTGGTCATGTTAAATTGGTAAAATGGTGATGATGATGTGATGAATTGTAATGGTGTCGGTGATGGTAGTGGTGAACTGATGATGACAATGATATATCAAGATGGTATGATTCTGAGAACTACATGCAAAGCTACGGTAAACTTAGGTAGATCTTAGAAATCAGGTCTATTATGTGACAAAGATGTCAGGTTCTATAGTATGTTATTTTTCATACAGGTTTAAGGTGATTGTATCCGTCAAGTAGGCTTCACAAATATCGGACCCAGGTCATTTTCATGACGTTTAAGTGAAGCGTACTAATTAAGTTACACATAACCCCATCAATTCGCCCAAATTTGAATAATATAGCTTTCGTCCGAATAGCGGTGATGATCGAACTTGAAATCACTTTTTATTAGAGACATTGTTAACGACTATAACGGTTCACTGTATAACCCTAAGTTTTGCATGTAGTTTACTCTAGAAGACTAGTTATTTAAAAATATTAATTAAAGGATAAATTTGAAAAGAAAAATGTAATGAGCTAGACACAGTTGCGATTCTTGTCGAAGCATGTGCTATATCGGACCCACAATATGTGTACATTGTCATTGATCTTGGCCGTCAAAGCCATAAAAAGAGCTGACCATACACTCGAATATTTCAAGTAATTGTATTTGTCTATGTTGGCCGATTTTTACTAATATTTATATAAACATTCTTTTCAACAAAGAAAAGTCGAGGCCAAAACTTAAACTTTGTCCCTAAATTCCATAAAAAAATTCGAAACCTTAACCGAGTTGATTTGGTCCAGTGGTAAAGAGGTTCCAGCTGGAACGTTCGATTCTTTTTGACCACCCATAGACGTTTTAAGTACCGAAAAAACCTGAATTTCTATAAATTTCTTGGTGATTAGTTATTTGGCCTAGAAAAGGATCGTATTAAAATTATCAACAAAAAAAATAGAAATTTTATCACTGAAATGTATACAAAGATAATTGAAATAGCAGTGAAATGTGACATCTTGTTTCTCCGTTAGTCTCTTTTCATACGAAGTTACATAAACCATATATAAGCGGATCAAGGACACTTAGGTCGACTAGAAAATGATAAAATACGTAAAACACTGGTGCGACATTAAACATTTGATCTTACAAAGCTACATAGAAGATATTTAAGCGGATCAAGGACACTTAGGTCGACCACCATGAGTAGTCATATTTGCGTAACATCTGCCACACTTCTCTCTGTTTCCATACGTGCCGGGTGGTACACATTTGCACCTGAGACAACATGTTCTGCATGCTCTAATACATACCTTCGGTCTCCAATGCGAACCACATCTAACATCACACAACTTTGGGTAATATGTTCATCAATGAGCAATAACTGGTAAGAAAAGTCGAATTAATAAGCATTTTATCTAGAAGTTTATGTATACTCGAGGTTTAGATGTTGCCAAAGTTCACAAGTTTAGACTCTAACTCATGAACTTTGACAACATCTAAACTTCTAGTATACATACACATATGTAGTTCTACATACTCATTAAGTAGATCATTTTTATACTTCTATTGATCGGCACCCGCCATTGAAAAATGGTCATTGTGACATGCACTGGCTCATTAACCTTTAACCAAATCTTACTTATGGTATATAATTCTTGGACTAAATTTTTACTCCCAATAAATTCAAGAGTTTCCATCTTTAAACCGATTGAGAATTGGCAATGAATGAGATAACTCGTATTTTCTATGCGTAGATTAGGTTCTTTTTTTTACTTTCGACGTACCATTTCCAAGCACAAGTTAGAAATCACGAAATGAGATTTTGTTATATTTACTAGAAAAAAGTGTTGCAATCATGTTTTTACCTTTTAGCATAACAGGTGGTGGAAGCAGTGTAGTTGGAGGTGAAGGCGGTTTAACCGTTGGTGCCGGCTGAGGAGGTGCTGACGGTTTGCCCACAGGAGCTACCGGGTGGAGCGGTTGAGGTGGTTTCTCCACTTCGATATCAGAATTGGCCTAACCAGAACATAATGAACTAACTATTATTATCCATAAAGTCTTAAAAGCAAAACTAGGAAAGGAAAAATTGTTAGTAGATGAGAACAAAAGACGAGTGAGAAAATTAACGCGAACAAGACGGAGAAGAATAAGAGAAGGGAGTTTGAGCTAGACATTGTTGAAGTTCGAAGATTTGCTTGAAGCCTCACTTAGAGATACATTTGTTTATTGTTGGTCTATAAATAGAACTTGAAGTGCGCGGCACAGTGCAACGTAATTTTAACCACCGCAATTTGTCACATTCCGTAAATTTTACACAACCCGACGTGTTCAATCTGGAGGATTCCACACTTCCAATTTAAAAATGTTATATGCATTCCATATTATAGATATGTTATTCGAATGTTGAATAGAGGGTTCGATCAGTGGTATTACATTTATACACACAGCCACACTTACTCTAAAACGGTAGAACCGTAGGGGAAATGGTTTTGATCAATAGCAAACTGCTAATTTCTTATAATTGTGTTTGATAAATATATAGACGCGGATCATAGTATATAAGATATTGACTAGAACACCTATCTTATGTAAAAATATAGCACCTCAAATATGTAAACAGCAAATAAGAAAATGTCAATAGTTATTAGCCTAGTTAAATCCTCTAATATGGTCTCTTGTTCTTAACCTAGTTAAATGATATGTGTATTGCCTGGTTGATAAACGTAGGATTATATCAAATTTATTGAATAGTTGAACATTATACGAAGTCTAGTGTTATAAACTTAAAACCAACTTATTGCAGGTTTAACCAATCGGCTTAGTAATACTTTCTTGGGAACTCTTTAGCATCACGGGTGAACTTCTTCAAAAATATCATGGTATACATGTTTAGCAAACCTCACTGGTTCATCTCTTAGTTTGATCATTAGCAGAATCTAAATCACTCTTTCTACATAACATCTGATCGGTATGTTTTTAACAGTTAGGCCAAGATCACTTAAGAAATTAATCGTTTCATTCATTTATCTGAAACTGGACATTATAAGTTTCTGAAATTTATGTATAAAAACCCACATTTAAGAAAGGTAAAAGAATAAAAAAACAAGCAAAAAAGTAAGCGAATATAAACTGGTTTATCCCGTCTTCTTCTCTGTCCTTACTTTCTGTGTGTCTAGTTGATCTGTTCTCCGATCAAATCCAACCCTACAACCAAGAAAGACAGCCCCTGAAACAGCAAGAAGTAGAAGTGGAGGCCGTGCGCCGATAGAAAGCTCCTTGCAGCTGCGGTTAGAAGCAAGAACGCTAGCGCAAGCTCTTTCTTGAACACCATGTTCCTCTTCTTGATCTTGTTCTTCGGCCTCACCAGCCCACCAAGGGTCTTCTTAGGGGTTTCTTGTTCAGCAAGATTCATCTCTTGCTCCTTGAGTTTGCTCAGAAGCTCCAAACCGGACTCAGAGTTTCTCCTATGCAACTTCTCTTCCTTTTCAGCAAACGCTACCAAGTCAGATTCAGATGATCTACCTGTCTTTTTGGTCACAACCCACTCGTAAGCCGATCCAAGCTGGAACAATCCGGAGATCATGGCGTTGAACTTGGTTATGGACATTGTGTTCTCGAAAAGGAGGTAAGGGATTAAGAAAGGGAAAGATTTAGGTGAAGGTAGAATGTTGAGAAGGGAAATGAAGATAGGAACGTAGCAGATGATCCACAAAGGAAGCTCAGCTTCAGGTATGAACATCGTCAATGGAAGTATGATGCAGAAGAGTGTGAATGAGTAAAATGGTAGAATAAGCTTCCTTAGAAGAAAGAAGAGGAAGATCAAATTTGCCTTCTTCCCAGCCGATATCTGCAAAATCAAAATCGAAAACCAAATGTTAATGAATGAATGAAATTCGGTAACTGAAAAAAATAATTAACTAATATATAAAAAAAATAGACTCAATTTATCGCCAATTGATTTTAAATTGAACCTCGTCTTAAAATTTAGCACAAACTCTTTAATTTAGCACAAAGACGTCTAATTTAAACATTAGTTATAGATGGGTTTTGGTTTAGTTTACCTTAGATTTTATGATTGAAGGCAGGCATAACCGGAAAAGTTGCATAGGACCAGAATGCCAACGATGTTGCTGCTTCTTGTAAGCTTCATAAGACTCAGGCAACTCACAAGTGACTTCAACGTCATTGAGGTAGATGAATTTCCAACCATTGAGATGCGCTCTGACCGCGATGTCCATGTCTTCAACTGTCGTTCTCTCGAGCCACCCGCCTGATTCTTCCAATGCTTTGATCCTCCAGACTCCTGCGGTTCCGTTGAAACCGAAGAAGTTGAGAAACACTCCGTTCACTTGCTGCTCTACTTCGAAGTGGAAACATAGGTTTATGTTTTGTAGCCTCGTGAGGAGATTCTCGTCTTTGTTCACAAAGGACCACCTTGCTTGGACTAGTCCTAACTCTGGATTTCCCTGCAAGAAACAACACAACACTCTTCTTTTAGCTTCTCTTTTTCTAATAAAATCTTACTTCTTACACATGCTAAACGCTAATTGTGCATTTTCCTGTGTATATGTTATTTTCTTTAATAAGTAGTCATTAAAAATGTAAAATGCTAACCATCTCTTATGTTTTCATTAAAAAAGTAATGCTTAAAATGCTTTAAAATATGATAAAATATGTGAATATGTATAAACAAACGCAAATAAAATATTTCTCATTAAAAATGTAAATTGGAAACCATCTTTTATGTTTACAGTTGAAAAATAATGGTTTAAATGCTACTTTTTAGTATAAAAAGCCATAACGACATGTGAATATGTATAAGAAAACGCAAACAAAAAGGAAAAACCAACAATTGAAACCAAAATAAAACATAATCAAGATTAGGTTCAACTAATCTGAAGACTAGTACTGTCTCATTTTTATCGGTTCTACTATGATTTCTTATAGAAAATAAAACTTTATATTATATATGTTGGCTACTTTGAACATGACCCACCGATAAAGATAATTAAAAAAACCAAGACAACTGTCGGTGACGAGTATATCATTGATAGATTTTCTTCCTAATAAAAAAAATCAGTGTGAAAACGTCAAATATTTTTACTGCTATCTTCCTCTTAAAACATCATCGTAAAGTACAAAACTCCAAGAAAGAGATTTCCTTTTTCAGTATGAATAGATTGTGTGTATGATTGATTGATTACCTTGAAATGAGGAACTGTCTTCTTGAGAAAATCAGGACTTGGCGTGAAATCTGCGTCGAAAATGGTAACAAACTCGTAATCTTTAACGTAATCACATGTCATTGCAGACTTGAGATTCCCAGCTTTGTAACCAGTTCTGATCAACCTATGCCTGTAGATAATGTTTACACCTTTCTCTGCCCAAGCAGATACTTCTTCCTTGATCAGAAGCTGTAAGTTTGGATCGTCAGAATCGTCTAGAACTTGAATCAAGATCCTTTCTTTTGGCCAATCAAGCTGTGCAGCTGCTCCTATTGATTGTTCATACACCTAAACAAGTAGAGAACATAACAGTTTAAAACAGAGCATTAAAACAGAGTAAAACAGAGTAAAACAGAGTAAAACAGAGCAAAACAGAGCAAAAACAGAGTATGTTTATAGTTTTACCTCTCTTTCATTGCACATTGGGATCTGAATGAGGACCATTGGGAAGTTAGATGCGTCTTCTAAATCTATTTCCTCATCTTTGAGCTTGGGTTGGATCTTTTTGAGTTTGATCCAGAAGCATCCGAGACAGAGGACTAACCGATCAAGAGACTGGATCAAGAAGAGGACAGTGCAGAATTTGGAGAGAGTGATGACAATGGGAGCGATGTAATCGGATCGAAACGAGAGCCAAGCCATGTAAGACCACTCGACGAGCCCGAAAACCTCCCAAGACGGTCGTCGGTTTATGAGATCAAGATTCCAGTTCTTGTAATACGCGACGGTTTCTATCGACAAGGCGACTATGGAGATGACAAGACAGGCTTTGATGAATCTGTACATTTGTTTCCCTCTGCTCTTGGGATCTTCTTCTTCGTTTACGTTCTTGGAGGAGAAAGCGATTCGGTTCTTGACCGAAGCCAAGAGCCATGAGAGAGCAGAGACGACTCTGTGGGCTTTGAGGAGGAGGAACCATGAGAACTGTTTCGGGCTGATGGATTTTCTTTTGTTGTCAGAGAATGAGGATGGATCTGAGCCGTTGATCTCTAGTAAGGAGAAGTTGTCTGGCTTCTCCATTGTCACTGCCACTGAGTTTGGAGGAGCCATGAATGAAAGAGAGAGAGAGAGAGAGAGAGAGAAAAAGAAAGAGAGATTGGATGTGTGGTTTGGTTGGTACTAAGAAATGTTTGTCATTATAAAGATGAAACAAGGAAGTAGCATTTGAGTCGTCACTGTTTCATTAATGTTTCCTTAGAAACTGGATCGTTTGTTTTCACAGACAAAACAGTGATCGGATCAGAACTTGAGATACGCTTGCGCAGCTGTGTAACTGAAGAGAGAGAGAGAGAGAGAGAGAGAGAGAGGGACGAGGATCATGTGATGAAGTGAACAACAGGTAATAAAGAGGAGAGAAGAAGAAGAACAAGAGAGCGTTCCTCATTTCTTTGAATTTTCCTCTCTTTTTTATAGAAAAAGTTTTTTTTTTTAAATTGATTTATTTTTGACGGCAGGTATTTTGATGGTCTGAAAAGTCCAACTCTTATTAGTGGATTTTTTTTCTGGCAACATATTATTTTCCAGCTTTCATAATTAAAGATGCAATTTAACAATAGAACAATTTGCCCAAAAAAACAATATAATAAATTATAATATACCATTATTAAGTTTTGTATTTGAAATTATCACCAGAATCCAAACATTTCAAACCATTGGTAACATGGAAAAACCAAACAATCTTTTTCTAAATGTTTAATTACAAGCAAGAAATCATTTGTAAATATAAATAGAAAAAATAAATTATAGTTTCTATTTCTATATATAGTAAATATATAAAATTGATATGTACGAATATTAAAAATATACGTCAGAAAGATACTATCTATCTATATATTTCAGTTATTTTGTCTTTTACATCATATTTTATTGCCATAAACTTTTAAACGTAAACTATTAAAACAAAATCCTTAAAACATTGAACCCTAAAGGAATACATATAGTTTGTCTTTTATTGTCTATTTCTTAATTTTATGTTATCATTGAAAGTATGGAACTCCATTTTGTTTTAAAGCATAAAAGTTACCTTGAAAAGAAAAGACGTGTTAATGTACAGTTAATTACTTTCAATGAAAATAAAAAGAGTAAAGTTTTTTTTTTTTGAGCAACAAAAAAAAAAGGAAAAAAAAAGAGTAAAGTTAAAGTCTCTATTTTCAAGTATTATAAGAAAAAGACAGTAACAGCATAAATGAATGAAAGCACATGGGTAGTTTCTATTTTGCGTCCATAAACTATTATATTAAAACGTACTGTTTATTTTGTATACTGAAATAAACGGTGGATAAATACTGACTTTAACGAGTTTGACTTTAGATTGTATATAATATTATTAAACTTTCAATACAGCTACAAAAGTTATAAAACTCACGTGTTAATTCACTTAATATTAGTCTCTTATGACATGCTTATGTGCTAGCTATATGTTGACCAGATTCAATTAGCAGTTCGCCTAAAACGCGCGTTATATAGCTGGTAAATAGTAACACACTCTGAGATATTATTTTGAATATATAGCACAATTTTATTTGGCAACATTTGTAATAATTAAATGCATATACGACTAAATCGACACTTCGTCCGTTTCAAATGATATTTGTTTTAGAGTTTCATACATATTAATAAAATATATTTAATTTGATTATAAATATTATATTTTATGATTAACTATGTTCTTACAGTTTTTAGCCAATAGACGTTTAAGAAACATAATTAATTTTTGTAAAAAATTATAATTTATCAATATTACATAATGAAAGGTGCATTAAAATATAAAATGATATATGTTAAAAAAAATTATTTTTGAAACAAATTATTTATAGAACATGAATCAATACTAAATATTACGGAAATTATAATTTTCAATAATTAGAGTTTTCTTGCTTATAGGGATTCCTTCCACTTAGCATTTACTATTATGTTTAAAGATTTTAGTTGACAAAAAAAAGGTTTAAAGATTTTAATTTCTTGGCCAACAAACTATTTAAAAAAAACTTCATGTGGTATATTAAATTGTAATATATAATACTTTCTCCATTCCATTAAAATAGATTTTTTAGAAAAAAAATTTGTTTCAAAACAATATATTTTTTGTGTTTTCTATGAAAAATTGTAAACTTAAAAAAAATTAATTGACTTTGTTGAATTATTATTGGTTAAAAGTTATTAAAAATTAAAAATTACTGAAAACGATATATTTATTATGGTAGTTTAATGTGTTTTTTTCATTTGTGTAAAAATACTAAAAAATCTATATTTGTGGAACAGAGAGAATATGTCACCGGTAGAGCCACGTGCTCTCTCCTCAGCAGTCTCACTGATAAGTAAATTTTAGTTTTGTTGTTAAAAAAAAAAAATTCTCATTCATATATTCATTTTGGTATATACTATATATATATTGCTTATTATAATTAGTTTTTTGTCAATAATGTAATAAAGCAATTCGTGATCGATGCTTTTACGATTTTTCATATGCAATCGGTGGGGTTCTACTTTTTAAATTATTGAATTCTTATTTTCCATCATAACAAATATGTTTTGATTGGTCAATTTCGTCAATCAAGCAGTATTTAACTGCTTAGAAGTCAAATGAGTCTTTTATCTATTGTTTTTCATAAATATATAGTACATACTCGAACATCTCTATGTTCTCTACCCTAGAACCTCGGGCATCATCAGATCTCGATTTCTTGAATGATCGTTAGTTTCAGTTATATACCTTTTTTTATTGTAAATGTTCAAAATTATTTTATATTAGTAAGGCTTTCAAACAGTGGGATCCAAGATCAAGTAACGTAGAGCCAGTATGCCCCTTTCAGTATTTATTAAGAGTTGAAGTAAATCACGATTATCCAAATAAATATACGCATCGGTAAATTGGTGAATGGTTCTGTTAAAAAGGTTAATCGTTTGGGTAGTATATTTAACATTTTCATTAATACATTCAGACCATGCAAATCCAATTTTATAATAAAATTACACTATTTAGAGGAAAAACTGGAAAAAGATAGTGTTGCATTAGAGATGCCTTTATATATGGTATATAAACTCGTATGTGTATGTTTTGTGGGCGTTAACACTGTTAGATTCGGGTTTATTATGAGTTTTCAACTTAAAACCAATTGGTAATTAGTGGATTGACCATAACCTTTTATAATGTCCCTTAGAATTTTCGATGTGGGATATATATCCCTAATACTCCTCCTCGAGATGATGGTTTTTATCGGTCAGAAATCTCTGAACTTTTAAGACGTTTATACTCGGTCGAGCGAGTTTAACACGACCTTTATACCCGGTCGGAAGGGCTAATATTAATTAGGAGTTTGAGTATTTAGGATCTGAGTTCTGATACCATGTTAGATTCAGGTTTATTATGGGCTTCCAACTTAAAACCAATTGGTAATTAGTGGATTGACCATAACCTTTTATATATTAGTTAATGTTTCTTAAAATTTCCGATGTCAGATATATATCCCTAATAAACACCATCTCTTTTTGAATTATATGTCATGATTCAAATAGTAGAAAATAAAAAATCAGCACAAACAGAAACGACTAGTACATGTAAAAAGAACAATGTGGGTTTTATTACTACTATTTTTGGACTTTAAAGAAACATATGGGTCATTGGCAGTTCATGTGGCTGTATGTGAGTGTGTCCTAGCAACCAAGCAAATGCAAAATAAAGGAGATATTGAAGAGATAAGCCAAAGTGAACATGGGACATGTCTTCAACTCTTAAGCTAATGTTTTTAGTTTTTGTGAATTTTCATTGGCATTGTAACATGTGAAATTGTACTATAACATGTGGTATGGCCTCTCTGGCCATGATTGTATAATAATGTGTACATAATATTAAATATATATTTCGAAGTTTTTTGCTTTCTTTGATTCTGGTAATTGGACTTGGGATTTCATGATAAAATCTTCCGGGTTCTCATAATCTAGCTATAATAGATACCACATATATCATAATAATGGGATCTGCATTGTGGTTAGATTTGCAATATAATCATTTACTTAGTCAATGATCTATATTTGATTCGGAAAAAATATTGCTAGATCAAAGAAGGTTAGTATCAGCGGCCGTCTACTAGCAAATACAATTTTAACTTTAGTATCAGTTTTTTTTCTTTTAATCAATGCGAGTCGTCTGTGACTCGAGCTGTTGGTGCTATAATCCTGAGGGATACATGTAATTTTTTGGTTTCCATTGTCAGAAAAAAACGTTGCAAAAAAAAATTTGTTATGTTTGTTCAAACTTTGTTTTTATAGAAATACTATATGATATGCCAAATGAAATTCAATAGGTTTCTCGTAGTAACTCACAACCCAAACAAAAAAAATTGCGAACCGAACTTTTGGTAGTTGCAACCCTAATTTACAACTTGAATTGGTTATATTGTTCAAAATGAGATTGTCGCATTAATATAACCACGTCCTAATCAAAATACAGTATATGTCTTATTTGGTCCAAAAGGTATAAATGTTTAATATTCTATCACAAAAAACAAATCAATGTGTGGTGTTTACAATAGATGATACACATAAAAAGTTATGTCTGCTTCTTTTATTATTGGTATAGAATGATTTGTACTATCGGAATAATTATAGAATGGATAAACCTCTTAATTTTTTTATCTCGGTTAAATTACTGGATTTGAAATCAATAGCTGAATAGTTCAAATAGATTACAAACCTTAAAGTCGGATGTTTTACTCCAAGAATGCCAATATATCCGGCGTTAAAACACAACAAAAGTAACGTCTGTCCTCTTGCAATACAAGGTTTTAAAATATCGAAGGACAATTCCTTTTATTTATTTTTTCTAAAAATAGTTATATATTATTTTATATAGTTTTGGTTATACAAAACAATGCTCTTATTTTAGAAAAATATCTTTCTTTATTTCTCATATGTTGTAAGTCGATGCAAGATAACACGAGGGAAAAAGAAAATCTTCCATCCACATCCTGTATACAATAACATTTTCATATAAACGAGTTATTCAACCATATTTTATAAAAAAAACTGTTTAAAACAATGGGTAAAAAACTTATGGGTAACAAACCAATAATACTAAATAGTTACTTTTATTTTAATATATGTTACATGTTTTGTACTTGTAAATAATTAAACAAATGACTTGTTATTCAAGCGAATCAAAACGAGTATTCCATTTTGGGGTTCCAAATACGATTAAGCAGCAAGTACGGACGAATAACAAGTAATCGTATACGATGACAAAAAAAAAAGAAACAAGTAATCATGTCCATTCCTAATAATCCTAAAACATTTATTAATTTTTGAAAATTACACTATTCCATACCAAATATAAAATATAGTTACAAAAATATATACTTATCATAATTCTGTATTCCCATACTGCTATTTTCGGTTTTGGCAATTTAGCTAAATAATATACAATCTTCAACCTTCGGTTCAGCGTCTTATTCGGCTCAGCCAGCCCTTCCTTTAAGGCCATGTTAGACTTGTCAGTTGAATCAAATCCAGAATATCAATCCCTTCTTCTCGCAGTTGGCAACTTTGTCTGTTTCTACAAGTTTTGTCTTTTTATACTTTTGTCTTTTTTCCACAAGTTTTTTTCTCTTGTACAAGTTTTTAAACTTTTTGAATTGAATTCAGCTATAACTCCAGCACCATTTACACCCTTGTAGTACGATTGTACTCCAGGTATATTGTGTAGCTAGTTTCCATAAATGGAAGCTCTTTACGATGTTAAAATAACCTAAGAAGATGAAAAAATTGTATAGCAAAACTTGGGCTGGATAGGAATCAATCAAATGCTTTGTACGCCTAAACAAATAAAGATGTGTTATGAGCCACTGGATCCAGTTTGAACATTATATTTAATGGTTCAAGGCCCATTTAAGTTTTGGTTACAAAAGTTTAGTAGCTTTTGCTTGTGCAGGAAGAAACTCCCAAGGATGACTTGGACTTAGTTTCTTGTGGCGGAACGAGAATGGATAGACATTAACAAGATGGGAACTGGATTGTTTTACCTTTTCACATGAATAAGTACATCACTGATGTTACATAGAGATTATACAATACTCAATACAACACACAAATTTTTTATATAACTGATATACATAGTACTGATCACTCTTTTACCATGTAAAGAAGCTCTGCAGAGGAAAAATATGACTCTTTTACAATAAACATAATAAGCTGTCTTCAGCAACCATTTTAAAGAACATATAGCTTATGCACGTCCATCAGTTAACACGATATCATCAAGATCGAAGCTTTTGTACAACACTGAATTGATATCATAGATAAATACCAATACCTCAAACTGTTCCTCAGATATAAATTGATACAATAGTTTTTTTTTTTTTTTTGAGAACTAAATTGATACAACGTAACAGTTAACATTACATGAAAACCAATAAAGCTAAAATGACAATCAAGACTCCAAACTGTTATCACCAAAGACCAAAGGAGAAAACTTCACGAACAGGAGAGAACTCAACAAGACCAAAATCCACATTCCACAGCATAACCATTCACGGGCATCTTCAACTCCCTCAAAATAGAGAACGCCTCAGCCATACGAGCCCTAGCCACGTCAACCGCCTCAACCCCTTCTTTCTTCACCACGTCGCAGAGCTGAGCCTGTAGCTGAAGAAGGGCGAGAGACGGGGTCGGGGAGAGGAAGAGCGCGTTGTTGTCGCTGGAGAAGGTTCCGATGGAGGAGAAAGAGAGCGGGAGAGGGTCTTGTTTCGAAGCGAAGGTTTTGAACGGAACGGTATTTTTTTTTACAAAATTAATTCGAGTACTGGTTCGATTTTGTACAGTTTTCAATTTTATTTAAATAAAAACTGACTTATACCAATATTTTAAATTGAGCTAAGCGAAATTATTCGAATTTAACTAAACTCTAAAACTTCAATTTAATTGGGTAACAATATTACAAAATCGAATTAACCGGAAACAATTCAAATCAAAATTTATTTCAGTTCAATTCGGCATATTTTTGATTTTTAAATTAACTAAGAAAACTAACTAACAATCTGAATAAACCGACTAACCAAATCCGAACCCACATGTCTACCTAGAACGATCATGAATGAGTTGATAGACTGATAATGGTGAAGATAAAGCTGAGAAAATCAAGGAGAAGATGATAGTCAGCAAAACAAAAAACAAAAAAAGAAGAAGATGATTAATTCTCAACTGATGTACGTAAATTAATCTGTTTTTATAGCATTCAGAAATTTTGATATGATACGTTAATTAGACTTGATTCCTAAAATTAAATATCACATTTGCGTCTTAAAATAAATTATAAAGACGTCCACATTCACATACGCATATGTATAGAGAACTATCGTGACTAGTAGATAATACTTAGACATGCTCGTCGTTCTTGTAACTTTCCAAGAGAGGAGCCTTCTGTGAAGCTAATGGAGAATCAAGGTCAGCTTCGTTGGTGGCATCCTCGTTGTTAGCCTTGTTGTCATCTTCGACCATGGCCGCTTCCTTAGCTTTCCCCCACATCACAGTGTAAAACCCTGTCGTTATTACCGTTGCCCCGATCAAGCTGAGATCAACAACATTCAAACACAAAAATCGAAACACAAAAGTGAGTTGAGTAGAGATGAAAATGAAATATTGACACGAAACTTTTGCTAGACATCAAGAAAATGCCTTGACCAATATTGGAAAACTACTAGAATATATTTGGATGTACAACACTTTCTACTATTGAGTTTTATTCACCTGCCAATGTAGAGAGAATCATGGAGGAAGATCACACCCATTGCAACGGCAATAGCAATCGACAGAGGCTTGAACATTGCAACAAATAAAGGCCCCTTGATCCGCAACGCCCACGTATGGATTGTATTGTTTATGCAAGATCCAAAAACTCCCTAAACATAAATATAGTTTTAAGAACAAAAAAAATCCTTGTTACTCACTAATTATACTCAAAGTGTCTAGTACTAAAACACACATGAATCAGTTAGTTATACGTTCTCACCGAGCAAACGATTGACACTAAAGCTATATTTGGTTTTATCTTCCATGCATTCAAGTCACTCCCTTCAGTGAACAATGTGACAAGCCCGGTCCAAAAGCTCACGCCTAAGCTATAGTAACAAACAACGGTGAACTCGGATGGATACTCTCTCATGATTTGAGTCTACAAAAGCAAAAAATCAAGATCATAAGAAAAAACATATATAGAGAGTTTATTTCATGTGAATTAAACACGAAAAAGCAATAACACTTAGAGAGATAACATAACTGAGCCAAATACCTACTTAAGATTTGTCAGACCCATATTTATAAAATCTCAAAAACTTGTTATTCTTTTTTTTTCTGTAGAAAAACTTCATTATCTATTAAAGACATTTTTCCTAATCCTAAATATACCGTACCATACCAATGAATGTGTCATTTTACTAGTGTACTGAGATCTAAATCACTTTAGGATCAGCCGTTTATATGTGCAAATAAAGTTGATTAAAGTCAAGACCTGAACAATGTACCACAAAGGAACCATGAAATACTCGACGGAAAGGAACGCAGCGCCAATGATCCAATTATGGTTTGTGGACTGTGATCTCAAAGATACAGACGGTGGTGACATAGAGATCACCACAGGTCCATTGTAAAGAGTCACTATAAATGCTCCTCCAATGGAAACTACAGTTCCTAACATTTTAGCCACACTACTTGTTCTCTTGAAAGATACACTCTCCATCCTACAACCAAACCCCAAAGAATTTTTAGAGGCCCAAATACGCTCAATGGGCCGATGGTATTTTAGGCAATTGATAGTGTAAAACGAATATATAAAGAGGGATACGCAAACAACCTGAAAAGGATAGCGAGCAAGAAGGTAAACGCAGGAGTGAGGTTGCTGATCGCAGAAGCAAGTGTTGGAGAGCTATAATTAATTCCTGTGTACCCCATTATGTTTGAGCAGCATCTATATTATTTTAACACGATTTTTTATCAACTAATTTGTATTAACAAAATAATACACATTTCGATTATTACGAAGATGAAAGCAACCCCTTCCAAAAACTACAAAAAACAAATTTATTAAAAACGGATAACAAAATAAATGGTGTTAGACTTTTGCATGAAAACGTTTCCTAGAATTAAATGGATCAATACGTTTGAACAGCGTCTATTTAAATATTTAAGACGATTTTATTTAATTTATTCATATAACTAAATAATAGATTCCATCATAAAAAAAACCTCCAAAAATAAAAATAATTCACAATAAAGAAAAAAGGACAAAAGTATAGGGTTAGATTTTTGCCGAACAGTAGCAGCTTTTGGAAGCAACTTTAAGCTAAGTGTCTCTAAGATTGGGTAAGAAAAATCTAAGAGTTTTCAAGAACTCTGATGCAAATGAGTTCTTGATTTCAGGATCTTACCCGTTCAGAGGGTGTTCTGTTTTAAAACTGAAAATATATGGAGAGATGAAATTTTACCCAATTAACCCTAGAACCAAGATTTTGTAGAGAATTGAGAAATTCATCGGTGGAAGAGTTCTTGATCTGTCAAATTAACAAGAACCCATCACTCTCTATTTCAAGAAGAACACTTTAGCTCAAATTCGTAAAGGAGAAAGAGACGAACCCTAACCTGGAGGAGAAGAAAATAGAAGGAAGGAGAAGAAGAGCAGCAAGACCGTAAGAGTAAACGATGAAGACATGGAAGCTCATGCCTTGCAAGGTCGCTGCCTTGAACAGAGTGTTTAAACCAACGTTGGCACATTCCATTATCACCAGCGCCATTACGGGCAACACCTCTCTCTGAAAGTATTTTCCCGCCATCTCCTCTCTCTCTCTCTACTTCCTCTTCCGCTCTCTGTTACTAATTGTGTAGATGTGGAGATTCGAAGAAGTGTATATATTTTTTTCGTAAAGATGAGAAACAGAGTTGTTCTGTTTTTTGGGGAAGACAAGAAGAAAAATACTAAAATAGTGTGTGTGAGTGGGTGAAAGCTAGATTTTCAGCAGATGTGTATTGTGTACGCACACTTGTGAAAGATGGTAAGTAAAGCAGAAAAAAATACCATGTCACATGTATTTTCTGTACTTTTTTATTCTTGTCCAAATATTTAGCCCACTAATTTAAAATTGTAGCTTAAATTCATTTTCTTATATAAAAATGTATGGAGTGTTGAGTATGACAACCCTTGAGATGGTCATATTTTAAGTATCATGTATGGATGAGTTTCAAGCTCCAGAATATATAAATTATTACTAGCCTGTGGATTAATTAATTCAGAATTTTAAGCACTTCTCATCTTTCTGTTATTTTAGAACAACTTGTCTTAAGAAATTATTAGCAGATAAGTAAATTATTTTAGTTCTACACATGAGTACATCTTAAAGCTTCGATGTATATCTTAATAATATATATGTTTTCCAATACTACACGAAATGGTATGAATTGTTAAGCAGAAAAGATTGTTATACATGATAGAATAATGACAAGTGATCTACAGATATCATTAAGAAATGGTAGATTAGCTAGAAACGTAATCATTATCACTACTGATAAGTAAATGTTTGGGGTTCTGATGTGTATAAGTATTTTAAAGGTTAATTTTTTTAACAAAGTGTAGTTAGTTCTACTGATTTTTGTCCAATTTTTTCGTACAAAAAGTTGAGTATTCGATTTTTTGCCCCATAAATTTAATGTTTTTCCATAATAAGTAATTGAAGGGCTAAATATATATTTTGTGTTTGGGAGCCCGAAAAAGTCAGCTACAGCCTGTATGGATGATATCCCGTACCGATGTGGACTTTGTGGTTAAGTGTTATAAACCAACATGACATTATATGATCTTGTATCATTATCACGAAAAACAGTCCAGTCCTAACGAATTCTCTATGTTATAATTCAACACCAAAACACATGGTTTAGGCTGTTGGTCTATAACGGATGAGTGCATCTTCCACACGCCATAAAATAAATCCTACTTAATCTTATATATTAAAACAGAAGGACAACTTTGATTCATGTGACTTGATTCATGTGTGATTTTTATATTAAAACAGAAGTCACAACTTTGATTCATGTGTGATTTTTTTTAAAAAATGGACCTAATGGACCTATTCCTAGAAAGTCATGTTACATTTAATCTCTAACTTTATCATTTAAATTTTAGGTCTACCAGAAATTTTTATTAGGCTATCAATAATTGGATAAAAAAATAGATGATCCATTGGATTTATAAATAATATAAATTAAATAGATATAATTTAATGTTGTAATATTATACATCCATATTTGTCGATGTTAACTTTTAAAATTATAAAGATTTTTTTTAAATAACAAAAATTATATTATCTAACAATGATTAATGTTTACTACCTTAAACCAATGAAAATAAATTTTAAACTATATAGTTTATTTTAAAAATTAAACAAAAACTAAATGTTTAATTATTTACTCGATAATATAAATCTATGAAGTGAAAAGTTTATTTTTTAAAAAACTTTCTAAATTTGTGAAATGTTACAATATCTTTGAATATGACAGTATAACAATATTTTACTAATCTTTATATATATAGTTACGATCTTAACAATGAAATAATAATCCGAAAATATATATATAGAAGAAGATACAAATACATGTGAAAGTTTGAAACAATCTGTTTAATGAAAAATATATACCGTAAATTTATTATGTTTTAAAACTTGATAGACACATATATATATATTATAATATATACCAATTTAGAATTGAAAACAAAATATTTATATAAAAATAAATGAAAACAAAAACCCTCACGGCTGCGCGGATCGAGATCTAGTTAGCTCATTAAAAGTCAATCTAGTATGATTGTGTTCTAAATGAAAATTGCAAGCGGAAATACATATGGAAACCATGAAACAAAAAGAATAACTATAGACATAATAATGAATTGTCTTCAAGAATTTGTTGATTTAATTTTAGATAGAGATTTTATGTACTATGTTTTGTAAAGTATGTTTTAGTTGATTTATGGATTTTACATTTTCGCCACAGAAAAAATTTACAAAGATAGTTCAAACTAAAATTTTCAATATTCTGACCAAACTATATGCAAGAAGTAACATTTGGGTATGACTTTTACGTCAGCAATATAGGAAAATAACAAAAGAAAAAAGAAAACAATACAGTAGTCGTGATACGCTTGTGTTTGTGTGAATCAACTTGATAGAAAACTACAGCGTAAAATTTCAATTAGTGATAGGACTTTTTGCCCCACAAGTAATACTATAAGAATACGGAAGCTTTTTATTATTATAGATAATGGAAAAGAATGTCGAAAACAAAAGGGGAAATAGAAAACAACCTTTCATAAAATTAAATGCGTTTATCTTTCTTACCTAGCCGTTCAAAAAAAAAAGAATAATTTTTCTTACCTCATTCTAGGCTTTCTAGCCACTAGATAAGAAATTTTATTTGCTAATTAGGATACATTTTGTTATCTTACAAAAACATGTTTGATTTATAGGAAAAAAGCCTACTCAATGTTCAATGGTAGGTATGATGATGATGAAACGTAGCATTGTGGAAGAAAGCAATTTCTACAAAAAGTTTATTTTCTTAAAAACAAAGAAAAGAAAAAAATACAAGAATCTAATGGTAAATTTAAATTAATACATAATTATTTAGAAACTATCCAAATTATTTAGAAACTATCCAGCATCCTGTGAGGAACAGGAGAAGTAATGACCTGCAAGATCTGAACAATCTCTGCCATTGTAGGCCGATTTGAAGGTATCTGAGAAGTACATACAAGAGCAAGTTTCACAACAGGCAAAACCTCATCCTCAGAGTATTCATCCTCCATCGTGGGATCAATACACTCCAACACAGTCCCTTGTTCCAACATAACCCTAACATGGTCGCTAAGTATCACAAAGCTGTCCTCACCGTACTCCACGGGTCTCCGACCAGTCACGAGTTCGAGTATCAGAACCCCAAACCCATAAACATCGCATTTCTCGTTGACCCTTAAGTTCTGACACTCTAGTTCAGGCGCCATGTAACCTAAAGCGTTCTGAAACCTGTTGTTCATCGTGTTCCCGTCTTGTGTTACAAGACAAGATAGTCCGAAGTCAGAGATTTTACGGTTGTATTTTTCGTCGAGGAGGATGTTGGATGGCTTCAGGTTGAAGTGGATGGTTGTTGGACGGCATGTGTGGTGGAGATAAGCGAGTCCTTTGGCTGTACCGAGGATGATTCTGTATCTTGCATCCCAAGAAAGAGGCGGCGCCGAGGGTTCTCTTCCGTGTAACTTGGAGTGCAAGTTTCCATTTGGAATGTATTCAGACACCAGAAGCTGCGTCTCAGGTGTCCAGTAATACCCTTTGATCAAGACTAGATTAGGGTGCTTCGCCTTCGCCAAGATTCGGACTTCTCGATCAAAATCTTCTAGGTTTTCGATAATCGGGGACATGACAAGTTTCTTTACAGCCAAGTTACTCCCCTGTTCTCCTAACGGTGCCTTGTAGACTGTTCCAAAAACTCCTTCACCTATTCTTGAAGCTTTATTGAGATGAGACTCAGGGTTTCTAGCAAACTCTTGAGACGAAGACGACGACCGCGACGTTCTTGTGTTTAGCATAACAAGCTTCCCGGCCACTAAGCTTCTTCCAGATCTGGAAGACCCTGAAAAGATGCTCTCCAACGCGTTGTCTACAAACGCAAGTTTTCTTCTCACCGATGCATTAAGCAGCGTTACGATTATGACTCCCAAGAAGATGAGTATAGCCGCTGATATAGCTACAACAACTGAAACACTAAGGAACATTCCATTGTGGTACTTGCTAGAGCCATTGCTTGTACGGTTTCCATGCCTTCCCTCATTGTTATTCCTGTTGCCATACGAGTTCGGATCGATGACAATAGGCTTTGAAACATTCATCATGCAAGGTCCTCGCAACAAGGGTGAGCAAATGCCTAAGTTTCCTTGAAGAGCACTCTGGTCTAATCTCTGGAACACACCTCCATTAGGTAACCTTCCAATGAGTCGGTTGAACGATATGTTAACCAATAACAGATTATGCAAACCCCCTAGCTCTTTTGGTACTTCACCGCTAAGCTTATTGGCTTCTAGATTGACTATCTTTAGCTCTTGTAAGTTTGAAAGTGACTTAGGAATGGGACCGGTAAGATTGTTATGAGACAAACTCCTACAAAAAGAAACTTATAATCATTAGGGGAAAACATTTGCAAATAAGGTTACTCAAAATAGAATAGAGACTTACAATAATTTAAGAGAATAGCAGTTTCCAATTCCTTCCGGTATAGAACCGGTTAGTGAGTTACCATCCAACTGAAGGATCTCTAGACTCTGAGGCTCACATATATCAGCTGGAACCGAACCGATCAACGCATTGTTCCTGAGATCCAAGACTGTCAGATTCTGTAGGAACTCTATTTCTGGAGGAACTCTTGTGTTAAACTTGTTCCATGACAAGTTTAAGTATCTCAAGTTGCTGAATAGCCCTACTTCACCAGGTATGTTTCCACTGAGACTATTACACGAAAAATCAAGTGTTACTAGTGACTCAAAGAGTCTACTTGAGCCTCTAGGGATCGAACCGGTTAAACCATTGCCTGAAAAATCAATTTCTTGTAAACCAAGATTGAATAAACCTTCTGGAATGCTACCAACAAAGCCATTGCCCTTGAGCTGAACACTCACAAGCTCTTTACAGGACTCCAAAGATTCCGGAATCTCGCCGGAGAGTTTGTTCTCTGACAAGATTATAACCTTTAGAGACCTCAGGGTACCAACTGAAAAAGGAAGGGCTCCGGTTAACTCATTTCTGGAGAAATCCAAGTGTACTAAACCGGTCATGTCACCAATCCAAACCGGGAAGCCACCGGAGAGCAAGTTCTTGGACAAATCTAAATGGTTTAAAGACCTCAGCCTCTGAAGAGTCGTCGGAACCTCGCCTGAGAAACGGTTGAAGCTCAGATCAACTCTGTTTAAATGAGGACAGAGTCCAATGTCTGAAGGCAATCGTCCTGAGAACCGGTTCCCTTGTAGCTGCAACACTTTCAAACTATGCTGAGAGAGTATCCCCAAAGGTAACGTTCCGGAGAGAGCGTTGAACGATAGATCCAACGTTCTTAGCCTCTCTAGCTTCCACAACCCGGAAACGAAACTAGGATTTCCGGAGAAACGGTTGCTTGAGAGGTTGAGAGTGTTCAAAACAGAGCATCGGAACAGAGTACTTGGGAGTTCACCTTCGAGAAGGTTGTGAGAGAGAGAAAGATACGTGAGAGATGAGCAGTTGGTGAAGAGATCGTTAGAGAGTGAACCGGAGAAGGAGTTTCCGGTTAAGTCGAGGTGTTTAGCTGAACCGAGAGAAAATGGGATTGTACCGGAGAGATTGTTGTGGCTAAGATCGAGTCTCTGGAGGTTGTTGTTGTTGGAGAGAGACATGATGTTTCCGGTGAAGTTGTTGTTGGAGAGTGAGAGTGTCTTTAAGTGCTGAAGCTTTTGGATCCCACGACCGATTGTTCCGGTTAGTCCTAAACCGGAGAGGGAGAGGTCGGTGACTCTAGATGTCTTGGGGTTGCATTTGACGTAGCTCCATGAGCAAGGAGAGGCATCGTCTTCGTTCCAAGACGCCAGGTGTGAAGATGGGTCGTGGAGGTCTGATTTTAAGACTATGAGACCCAAAACGTCGTCGTTTAGCTGGATTGAGTTGTTATCGCCGTTGATGAGTGATATCAATGTCATTGCAAGAAACAGAGTAACTGAGATAGTTTTTCTTCTGTGATCTCCCATTACAATGGATTCTCTGCAAATATATTTCTTGAAGGGTGAGAGGAGAGAGTTATGACATTTTGAAGATGGATAGAAAGAGATGAGTTGAGTTTTGTGCCAATGGGAAGAAACTCGAAGTGTCTGTGGGTGTAAGAATCCGAAGTTTGCTAGAAGAAGACAACAACTAGATCGAGTTATGCATATGGTCCTAAGGCCAAGTGGACCACATGTTCTACACCGGTCTAACCAAAAATGTCCGGTTTATTCGATTTTTTCCCAATATATGTCTTCACGTGTTAATAGTTAAAATGAAAAAAACTAATAGCTTGACCAAAAAAAAAAAAAAAAAAACTAATAGCATGTTACGAGGTTTTTGGTGGTAGTTGTTTTAAACATTTAAAATGATATAAATCACAACCATTTAACATTTAGTGGACAACACTCTTTTTTTTTTCGTAGGTCGAAATGAAAACTAATTTGATGTTTACAACGGGTCAATTCACTGTTATAGTTATCAAGTTTGTATCCAACCAACATAGATATTCAGACGATCATTCAAATAAAATCCATGGAGTGCAACCATTGATATCATTTATAAAATGGTATAGGTATACTATTGCCCCGGGTTGCACGTAATAATAATAGAGTAGAAAGTCATATATCACGAGAATTGGAAGAGGTGAGATAATGGGTCACATTACAAGGGTATGGTCAGTAGAGATAGAGACTTATGAATTTTGAGAATCCAAATAAAATGTGATCAAACAAAAAGGAAAGAAGAAAAGAACAAACATAGGGTTTGGTGCTATTACAAAGAGAAAGACTCGTGACTGACAATGTTATGTGTAAAGTCCACCGCACAATTAGCTTATCTGTCTTTTTGTCCCTGTACTTCTCCTCTCCGCCTCTCTCACTTAGGTTAAAATTACGAACTAAGAGCGTCATTATCCCTAAGAGACACTTTGAAGTTTTTATTCATTTTTTTAATATTTTTAAGTTGGAAAAGTGAATTTAAGAGATTAGTTAAGAGATGAGAATATTTGTGTGGTCCAATGCAAGTTTTTTATTCAAAGGTTCTTAAAAAAAAATATTAAGAACAAATTGTTTTGGAGCAAAGGAAGGACAAAAGAGAAGGAAAAACAAATTGTTTTAGAACACTTTCATCACGAAGGAGAAGGATAACAAATTTGTTATAGAACACACACATATACACTGAGAAGAATCAGTTGAACCTGCTGAATGAGAAGGAAGGAGATGGTCCAGACGATCTGTAATGGTTCCAGAGCCAGAGCAAGAAGGATCCAACAATATAGCTCGAACCTGTGATAATCAACCACACGCAACCAGTAATCAAGCTCGGATTTTGCAATATGAGTTCACGAAAGAATGATGAAGAGACAAAGAGATATATATCCATACCTCAAGAGATCTGCAGCTTCTTCTGCATTTGGATTGGTTGCAGTAGATATTCGCTTTCCACCATTCTCTTAAGAAGGTTGTGCATCAATATTGTTTCTGACTCTCTCATGGATCCCCACAAGCTGAGGTTTTGCTTCCATGACAACACCTATAAACCAGCCGAAACAGTAAGTATGAAGTAGCCTTCATAAGCAGAACTGAGAGACTAAATTAAATAGATACAACAACTCAGTTCCTGGTTCTCTAATTCACAATGTGTATGCTTTAAAGTACCCTAAAACAAGCTTCTACAAAAGTTAACCTTTCACGTACAACTCTTTAATCATGTGAACCTAAACATGAGGACAAGAATGGCACTGGCTGCAGGACTTTCTTTTGTTGATACACAATTAACATCATCAAAAGGTGAACCTTTCATTCTTGAGATCAACCAAAATGCTACAAAGATGCAAACAAGTTGTGGATAAAGTACCTTTAGGTTTAGCTTTCTTCTTTTTACTGGGTCATACGCTTAGCATGCTCAGCATCTCTAGCAGTGGCTTCTTCATCAGCTTCTGTACGGTTGTTTAGAAACTCTGGTGGCCCTGATATCTGCAAATATTTACACAGAAGTACAAGGCCAATGAACTCTAGCAAGTTTTCACTAAAAAGTTCAACTTTATGGATCCATCTAACAAATTTTAATTCAAAATAAGAAATCATTCAGTTCCTGCAGCGAATCTAGTCAATAACTCCTCGAAATTTGATGGATTCTGAGAAAGAGAGTGATGATAACCTGAGAGAAAACGTCATTAGTTGAAGGAAGACCAGAGTCTCTAGCGGAGTGGGATGCAGAGAAATCGAACACTGAAGAAGAAGAAGAAAATCCGTATCTCTCAACGCCATGGTTCCCATCTTCTTCGTCGGAGTTCTCGTAATCCTTCTCCTCGACATCTTCTTCTTCTGGGTCGACAGATTTTTTTTTTTTGCTCGAGAATGGCAGGGAACTGCATCTTGAGATAATTGCAAGTGGAGATCACAAGCAGCACCACCGTCAAAAATGAATGAAATTTGGTCTGAGAAATTCGAGATTCTCTGTGGGGAAAGGGAGAGAGAGAGACGAAGAGACGAGCAAGAGGCGCCTCCTCTGTAAGGTTTCCAGGAACCGACATCTTAGCCCAATTCTTTTATTTTTAATTTTTTAAATAAATTTGGGCTTAAGAGTCCACATTAGAACCAGCGCTAAAGATGGTCTAATAAACTAGGCTCTTTAAGATTAAAGCCTATTAGTATTAATAAAGGAAGATTGATTTGTTTCTTGATTAGAGACATTTGTTTTTGGAAGCACAATTGCTACGAAGTTGTGATTGTCTTTAGTTTTGCTTACCTACTGTTTTCATTAATTATATTAGAGAACAACAATTGCAATATACATATAAATAGGGAGAAACGACGAAAAAAATATTTACAGGGATAAAAGCCTACAAACTTATAGCCATTAGCACTATAAAACCAAATATCAAATTATTCGTTACCAAAATTTTTAATTAAAAATAACTAAAACCATCATTTTTTTGTCACGGAATAACTTTTATTTTTAACAATGTCACGATATAACTAAAACCATCATATATAATACGTTAATTGGTGTATATATTTATGTGTAAATAAATGTTAATGACAATCACGATAATATTCAAAATATGTGGAGGTCAGGTGGAGGTACATACGTGTTTCTTTTGTAATTTTGCTCCTCAATATTTTATTTATTTACAATTTTATAATTGCATTACATTCTATTTTATATTTTCCACGATTCCATCGTTGCGCAATAATATTACCAAACAGTGCCAAAAATATATTGAAGATCAGAGCTGGTGTCTGATGCTTGGAGACGGAGCATGTTCTCAAATCTTGGTCGTTTTTCAATAATTATTGTATTTACATCTTTCAAGATATTCTTCCTGGTTCATGCCAAATACCGTCTTGTTACAGAGTGAAACTCAGTTTTTTCAAATGATAATATTTGAAACTTCAAATTACGGTGGACTGGTGGCCATGTAGTTACGTTATTTTTGTGTGTTTATAGAGAAAAATATATAGTTACCGTTTTATATGTATATATATATATATTTTTTATATGTCTGTGTATTTATAGACGAAAGCTAACAAGAGATTAGTAATTAAGTTTTTTAAGCAATTAATAATTAAGAGCAATTCATTATTACGAGTACAAGAACAATATCCGCATCAAACACAACATACTATAAATTTTAGATACTATTAGAAATCAGAAATAATGCTTATTCAACGCCAAGCTACTAGATTAGAATCCCGAAAAGAGTTTGTGTAGTAGTTGTGAGAGATTACTCAAATTAGCCCCATAGTTTTAGAAATCAAGCGAGGGAGTCCAAGCACCAGCAATAATAGTCGGAGCGAGAGATAGAGAGCATTTCATCAGGAGACATCTTCTCGACCTCGTTCTGCCGCCAAGCCACTTGATTGCTACGGTTCTGTGAGTCGGCAGCTTGAGGATAAGCTTCAATCTTGTGTTTCTGATATCTCATTCTTGTGTACAGCCTCATCGTCGCTACACAATCTTCGTATGGGTCTTGTATCCCAACATGAATATCATACCTATAAGCACATCAATAATCATCATTAGTTAATAATCTTGAACATCAGATAATGTGTCTAATTGATCTCAAATGTTTTATATTACTTATTCGATGCGTAGACACGAACATATATTATATGCAACATACGATATGAGGCATACACACTCATACATAGTATTTAAAATACAAAAAAAAATCTGTTGTACTATTTGAATAATTTGCGATTGGCAAAAAAAAAAAGAAAACGAAATAAGTGTTTCGTTTTTTTGTTGGATAGTTTAGCCATACAATCTATATATAATATGGTATATATATAATATATATATGTAGATGTCGATGACTATATTTTAAAACATGTGAATCTTTCACGTTTTGAATCCTCTATTCTTTATAACTTTAAGCGTATACAAAGCATCAATAGCATAACACCAAATAAATTAATTGATAATATTTTTTTTTGAGAAAGAATTAAATAGTTACCAAAAAAAAAGAGAGAAAGAATTAATTGATAATATTTGCTTCACATATATATGTTTCAATATACATAACGTATGCATGCATCTATATTCACTTTCCAATATGTTAGACTCAAAAGTAATATTACAGAAACAAAACTAGATATATTACCCGAGATAGGCTTGGGTTAAGTACTTGAGAGAATTGCTCAGCTTGCTTGTTTTCATCAACGGAGGGTATTTTGCAGTATCCCTACGTACACCAGTATACATACAAAATGATATAGAAATTCTACGATATATAACAAGCTAACATAAAATATAGGTTATATTGAAAGAAATATAGTTATAAGTACGTATCCTCTTTCTCTTTATCTGTTTCTTATAGAAATGTTACCTCATCATGGAAGAAGGATATTCAAGTTGAAGGCGGTCAAGATCGTGGTCGAGCCCATGTCCCACGAGAATCCTCCCTCTCCCACCTCTTGGACGAATCTTCCACATGGGTTCTCCATTACAAAGAAATTCTTGGATCTTTCTTTGAGCATGTTTCAACGGCATTGCTTCCCTTAAATTCTCCGGACGTATCCCAGTCGTCCCGTACCTATAGTTCGTCACGACCATTGACGGTTTCACGTACGTGTGAAACACAACGTTGTCACTCTCATCAGTTATGCAGACCCTTGCGCATAGATCCAATGACCCATCGCTTCCTCCTCCTACCATCTTGCAAGAGAGTGCCACCACTTTTGGAAACCGCGAGGACGTGTAGTCGATTAAGGCCTTATCTCTTAGGCCTAAGGCCGCCATACGAGTCGTCAATCCCTGAAATGAAGAAATTATATGATATAAATGTAAGAACATATCTTTCATGCGGCTGATTCTTTATAAGTTAGAATAAGCAAAAATGAGAAGTGAAGTATATTGAGATATGAACTAAGAAGATTACAGCATTGAGGCTCGAAAAATGACATCTCTCTTGATGGATCCTACGAGCGTTTGGGCTTTCGAGGATCATCATGCAGAATCTGCATCCGCGAAGGCTAAAAATGTTCTTGCATTCTTGTTTTGGCAATGGTCCTATTGACATTACAAAATTAAAGATAAAAAATGCTATTGCATAGTGTATATAAAAACGATATATTTATCTTTATATATGTATGTATATATATATATATATACAGATATTCTTATTTACCTATGAGATGTTCCCGGAGGGACTCAAAAGATCGGCAATGTTTCTTGCAAACGCCACAAGTAGGCTCATGACCGGAGTGATAAGAGATCTTCATGTGCTCCACTAAATGTTCCATTTTGTTGAATTGCCTATAACAAGCTGCGCACTTGTTCCTGCACGTGTACATATATAAATATGTCTACCTATTTTTTTTAGTTTTCGTCAGTTTATCACATATAGAATTTGGGTTTGGGTATGATATTGCATGCCACTCCATGAGTCTTCCTTTAGAATATTTTTATTAGAACGCTTAATATAAGTTATAACACGAGTATGATGAAAAAAATGGTTACCTTAGGGTTTCTGATGATTCGATAGATGATCTGTAATCCATGGTACTTCTCGGAAAATGCTAATAAAAAACTTAATTAGGAGATGTTAAACAGCTGCTTTGATGAGTATTCTTTTGTATTATAGCTGTGTGTGAAGAATGGAGAAGGTGTACGAAGGTATTTATAGATGTATGTAGAAGAAGGAAAAGTAAAGCAGAGCTGACCATTCTCATATACGACCTTTTAGATTTTTGATAAGATTATTACGAGAACAGACAATCCCAAATTGAAGTAGATGCCTTAATGCGGTGGGGTCGCTTCTCATGGTAAAAGAATCACAATTTTAGTTCTCCTGTGTTCGGACGATAACGAAGATGCTACTAGCATGTGTGTGCAGTGTGTGTGAATTTTGATGCCCAACGAGCTTTTAAACAAGAACGGCTCAATGGGTAACTAAACGACCGCCAAGTATTTGCATGGAACAAAACATACTACTAAGAACATTTAAATAATGCTACTCTCTATCAACTAAAACATTAGAAAATTGAAGTATTTATCTTTTCAAAAGGTAGCGTACTGTTCAGAAACACTAAATTGGACTACTAAGAAAATCCTAATCCGTCTGCGTGACTGTGGCAAAATGGTAGACGAGATTTAGAAACGCATTAAAACAATTTCCTGAGTTTTGATCTTCACTTGAAACAAAATCACAATAATATCGAAAATTAAGAATTATGCTTCGACCTATACACCGTGCATGGTAGTTCTAAAAAGCTTTCTAGGCCGCCGTGTAGGCGGCATTTATGCGCTAATTAAAATTTATAAGAATGTGGTGATTATCTTCTGCACTGCCTAGACCATTACAATATTATAATAATAAATAATATTTCAATTATTTCAATTTATTTATTGTTTTAACATTTTTATTTTGTTTAGTAAACGTTTTATACAAAAATTTAATGTTGTTTATCATTTGTAAGCAACTACAAAGTATTTTCTTTTTTTTAATTGGTTGAATTAATTTTATTTAATGATGTTTTATGGAATCAAGACAAATTATATAAAATTTTGAGTTCTCTTAGTTTTAGTGTAATAACCTTAAAAACCAATTAAAATGAAACAAAAAGAATATATCATTTATTATTCATAAATTATAATATAGAATTTTATAAAAATAAAAATAATATAAAATTTATCATTTGTAAATAATGATATTTTTATAAAATATTACATATATTATTATAATTTATAAACGTCTAATCTGTTTAACTTATAATCTAAATGTCGGTTTACGCATTCTAGAGGCTAGGTGCTGAATCACCGTCTGCTTAGGCCTAAGGCTTTTTTTTTACCATGTGTGATAGACATGTATTTGTGTTCCGTGAAATTTTCACTTCGCAATTCTTTCTATGTTTGCCGCTTCAAAGTTTTGAACGTTTACTGTACTTCCTTTTCATTAGTCGTGTGTGTGTGAATTCGTTAGAAACAAACAACCATGTTTCTTATTAAACAATAGGAATTTTCTATACAATGGAAATGCCGTTAAAATAATGTCTGGAATATTGAGTGACAGATTGTTGATTTAAATAAGACAACACTATGATATATAAATATAACACATGTTTCAAACTCTAATTTTACTTTAATTATTTCTCTAGAGGATGACATTCTTGAGGTTTAAAGTTTTTGGAACATACACTTAGGAGACCACCTTTTGACCGATCAATGGGCCAAGTCCAAGATTCTAATTTATAGTGTCTGATCCAAAAAGGTTCCAAATTCTTATAAAAAGTATTAGTCATGAGCAAAATTGTGCTAAAGAACGAAAAGATAATGGTCCTTTGGTATCAGACCATGTATATACACCTATCTCTTTCTGGTTGAAAATATTCCCTCAACACGTTTCTTCCATTATAGTTTCCCAGTACTACATCTACACTGCAGTTTCTCCAGTACTACAATGGTTTTACTTTAAACTTACTAAGATTTCAGTTATTTGATTGTTTTCTGTTTTCTCTTTTTCCTTTTACGTTTATATTTTGACAAAAAGAAGCATGTTTATTTATTGGAACCGCAATAGAACATGTTCGTGTCAGTTATCCTTAATCATCGAAGGTGTACGTACGTAGAACAAATGAAACATGCCAAATTCCGTTTACGTTATAATCTATAAGTAACGTCGATGTTTGCTACAAATATTTTACTATAAAAGTGAGCATAATATTTGATATGTGGATTCAAACATAGATAAATATATGGTTTGGAACGATCAAGTCCATCAACCATTCTTTATTTATTTTTTCTTAATATTTAAAACCAAAAGTTTGATTATATTTGTATATATTACAAAACAATATTGACGAGTCCAAAGTTGCATATAAAGAACTGTGAGCGTTTGACCTGAAGTACTCAGACTTATTTTCATTCATATCAAATTTCCTCCTCAATTAACATCACAATCTACAATTTTTATGCTACTGTTTTCCACATTTTCTGTGTACACATCTTTTGTTCATGAAATTGAACATGTCTGGGACATTGTGATCGAATGGTAAGCAAAGAGACCTAGAACGCCAACACGTTAGTTCAGTTTACCTTCTGCGCAAAACTAAATTATATTATTTATGGATATCTATACAGAAATGAACCTCCGCATTTGGTCTATTTGCATATTTCATAGACTGTTCCTTCATAGATCTGCAATACAACTACATTAGAAAAAGAAAAAAATTCTTGTTACACGTAAATATATAGATTTATATATATAGGCGGCATGGCATGGTTGGTCATGCACATGCGTTTAGATAGAAAAAGAAAGTATATTCTCCGTATCTCGAATGCTGTTTTGTCATGATTCATGACTGTATCTATTCATATATATATATTAACAAATAAATAAAATTACATATGAAATAATTCAATAAAAACACAAAGTATGGATCTCTTTCTAGAAATATACACTGGCTTTTTATCTGGTGAGATATACTTATATATAACCTCGTATAATAAACATTATAATATGTGTGCAACTTATGTGAATACAATATACTGATACTGCAACGGGCTGATTATCCGTCTCAGTGATAGCTCAGAGTTTTAAGTTTTAACCTTGTAATCATACTGCAAATATATATCAAATCAAAATAGTAGAGAAAAGACCGAGTCCAAGTAAACTAAAGTTACACAACAAGTTTGTTAGAATACAGTCAAGCTAAGACGGAAATATTTAAAAAGAAAAAAATTGGTTTTTGTTTTCGTAAACCTAAGCAGAAATTAAATATGCAATATAAACAATGCAATAAAAACTAAAACTTATAAAAAGCGTTAAATATTAGAGAAATCACATGATATTATATTATGGATGTAGATAATTTATCAGAGAATCAATTAAGTATTATTCTAGAACTTAAAACACAGTTGTAAAATCTTTCCATTTTTGTTTCTCCGGTCACTATATCTAACAACCTAGAGAACTAACTCACGGTGAACCTAAAAGATTACGTACAAATTAGTTCGAGTTTCTGTACGTTCACAAATCTCAATAACATTAACTCTTGTTCGCTAAAGATGATGTGCTACTGCAAGAAAACACATGCTTAGCGAGGAAATTTAACGAAGAAAAACAATCCTCGTAAATTTACGTCGATTTTACGAGGAACTTACGTGGAAAACTAAAATCATCGTTATTTCCTCGTAACGTAACGACAAAAGTGTTTCGTCATAAAGTGGATGTAATTTAACGAATATTTTACGAGGAAAAACTATTTCTTCGTAAATACGACGTAAACTTTGCGTGTTATTTACGAGGAAATAGTTTACGTGTATTTAGCGAGAAAATTTTGAATCCACCAACTTTGTAGGTGTAACACGTTTTTTTTTTGCCACCTAATTAATTTTCGTCGTAAATTCATAGGAAAATTACAACTACCAGATTCGAAATTTCCTATAAATATGGATGTTTGAACATCATTTTAAACACACCAACAACAAAAAACGTGAAAGAAAAAAAAATGGCTGGCTCCGGGACTATTTACGAGTTGCGGAAGTGGATGTATATGCATAGAGATGCTAACGGGAGAGTGACGAAAGAATACCTTGCGGGTCTGGAGACATTTATGCATCAAGCAGATTCAACACCGCTCGCCCAAGAAAGTGGTAAGATGTTCTGTCCTTGTCGGAAATGCAACAATTCTAAACTAGCAAACCGTGAAAATGTTTGGAAGCATTTAATAAATAGAGGTTTCACGCCAAATTACTATATCTGGTTTCAACATGGAGAAGGTTTTATTTATGATCAGAATGAAGCTAGTAGTAGTAATAGCAATTTTCAGGAAAAAGAACCGGTTGATCATCATTTGCATAATGAACATAGTTACCATCAGGAGTAGATGGTAGATTATGATAGGGTTCATATTATGGTAGCTGATGCATTCGTAGCTCATGATGAAGATGAAGAACCTAATATAGATGCAAAAAAGTTTTACGAAATGTTAAACGCGACGAATCAACCACTTTACAGTGGTTGTAGAGAAGGTCTCTCTAAATTGTCGTTAGCTGCTAGAATGATGAATATTAAAACTGATCACAATCTACATGAAAGTTGCATGAGCGAATGAGCGGACTTGTTTAAAGAGTATTTGCCGGAAGACAATGTGTCTGCTGATTCTTATTATGAGATTCAGAAATTGGTTTATAGTCTTGGGTTGCCTTCAGAGATGATAGATGTTTGCATCGACAACTGCATGATCTATTGGGGAGATGATGAGAAGCTAGAAGAATGTCGATTCTGCAAGAAGCCACGATTCAAGCTGCAAGGACGGGGACGTAATAGGGTACCGTACCAAAGGATGTGGTACCTACCAATTACAGACAGATTGAAAAGATTGTATCAATCAGAGCAGACTGCTGGAAAGATGAGATGGCATGCCGAGCATACTCAGACGGATGGTGAGATGACTCATCCATCAGATGCAAGAGCCTGGAAACATTTCAACAAAGTACATCCGGATTTCGCTAGCAATATCCGGAAAGTGTATCTCGGACTATGCACAGGTGGATTTACTCCGTTCGGAATGTCAGGGAGACAATATTCATTGTGGCCAGTCTTTCTTACTCCATACAACCTGCCACCGGAGATGTGCATGCAACGGGAGTTGCTATTCTTGGCCATTTTAATACATGGTCCGAACCATCCAAAAAGGTCTCTGGATGTTTTTCTACAACCACTGATAAAAGAGTTGAAGGATTTGTGGTCAACAGGGGTGAGGACGTATGACTGTTCAACGAAGACGAATTTTACGATGCGAGCGATGCTTTTGTGGACCATAAGTGATTTTTCTGCCTATGGGATGTTGTCTGGATGGACTACAAATGGTAGATTAGCTTGTCCATATTGTAATGGAACGACAGATGCGTTTCAACTGAAGAATGGTAGGAAGACAAGTTGGTTTGATTGTCACCGTCGATTTTTTCCCACTGGTCATCCTTACCGAAGAAACAAGAATTTGTTTAGGCACAAAAGGGTTGTGAGAGACACTCCTCCTCCATATCTAACTGGAGAACAAATTGAAGCGCAAATCGACTACTACGGAGCTAACGAAACAGTTCGTTGGGGTGGTAATTGGCATGTCCCTCGTAATATGGCTGATTCTTACAGTGTTCATCACAACTGGCACAAGAAGAGTATATTTTGGGAGTTGCCATATTGGAAGGATCTTCTTCTGCGCCACAACCTCGATGTGATGCATATAGAGAAGAATTTCTTTGAGAACATCATGAATACAATATTGAATGTCTCAGGGAAGACAAAAGACAACATAAAATCGAGGTTGGACTTGCCGGATATTTGCACAAGAAGCGAGTTACATATTAAAAGCAATGGACAAGTTCACATTCCGATATTCAGATTATCTTCAGAAAAAAAGTCGGTGTTGTTCAACTGGGTGGCATCAGAAGTGAAGTTCCCTGATGGGTATATTTCGAACCTCTCTAGATGTGTTGAAAAGGGTCAAAAGTTCTCCGGGATGAAGAGTCATGATTGTCATGTCTTTATGCAACGACTACTGCCCTTTGCATTTGCGGAGCTACTTCCAACAAACGTACATGAAGCACTTGCAGGTACTTAGTGTATTATATCACAATAATTTACAAAATAATATATGACTAACAATGTGTTTAATTTTATTTGGAATATAAAAGGCATTGGAGCATTTTTCAGGGATCTGAGCACACACACTCTTAAAGAAGAAGTTGTGGAACAGCTTCAGGAGAACATTCTCATCTTATTGTGCAACTTGGAGAAGATATTTCCTCCCGGATTTTTTGACGTCATGGAGCATCTAGCTGTCCACCTCCCATATGAGGCATTGCTTCGTGGACCTGTACATTACGGATGGATGTATCAGTATGAGCGAGCCATGAAATATTTGAAGGGAAAAGCAAAGAACCTCGCCAAAGTTGAAGGTTCTATAATTGCTGGAAGTTTGACGGAAGAAGTTTCTCACTTCACATCGTACTACTTTGCGTCAAAAGTACGTACCCGGAGAAGAGCTCCAAGAAGATATGATGATGGTGGTGTTGCGCCAACATATGCAGTTGCTGGTGTTCCAGACATCTTTAGCCAGATTGGGCGACTCGGTGGGAAGTCTAAAGAGGTTTGGTGGTCGAGTGAACAAGACGCTCATAGTGCACACACCTATATTCTACTCAATTGCGAAGATCCATTGATGCGTTATTTTGACACGTAACATATATTGACACTTCGAAACACATATAAGTATAATTAAATGTATAATTGCGAGAGATTCATTCCTATAAAATGTGATTTTACAGCCTATTTATTTCTCAAGTCGAAGAAACATTTCCTGGTATATCCACAAGTGACGTAGACAAAAGGAAAGATCAACACTTCATTAAGTGGTTGCGGAATCAGGTATTAACTCAAACTCTTTTTTCATACATGATCTGTATTTCATTAACATTCTCTTTATTTTTGCAGGTTGATTATGACGACGACGATGCAGATTATCCTAAGTGGTTACACGAAGTAATTCAATCTCCACTTGTAAAGGTCACCACATCACAGATGTATTTCACACGAGGCTATACTTTTAATACATATGAGTATGGTAGACAGCGGGCGACCAGTAACTATGGAATATGTGTGAAAGGGGAAACAGATTTCTACGGGATCTTGACGAAGATTATTGAAGTCGAATTTCCAGGGATACTGAAGTTGAAATGCGTCCTCTTCAAATGTGAATGGCTCGACCCCTTCGTCAACAGAGGTGTTCGGTCTAACAAATTCGGTGTAGTTGATGTCAACGGTGGACGAAGGTACAACAAATTCGAGCCTTTCATCTTAGCTTCACAAGCAGACCAAGTTAGCTTCCTTCTATACCCTCGGATGAGAGATTCAGGTATAAATTGGTTAGCAGTGATCAAAGTTACACCTCGAGGACGAATCATCAGTGGAGAAGAACCACCATTGCAAGAAGAACAGATAAATGAAGTCGAGGAACCTGAACAAGAAATTGATGACATCCTTCTCATTGATCCGCATAATCACGAGTACGAAGATCTTACCAATGATGCCACAGACGAAGCTGTTGAAGACGAGTTTATTGAAAATGATGATGTTTCTAGTGATGACGAGAATGTCGATGTATCCGATTGATGTATTTGTTTTATGAATAAGATGATGGAGTTTGTTTTATGAATAAGATAATGTGGGGTTTGTTTTATGAATAAGGTAATGTGGGAGTTTGTTTTATGAATAAGCAAATGTGGGAATTGTGGTTTGGAATAGAAATAAAGATGGGCTTTGGAATATATGGAGAAGAAAATAAGGAATATGGGGTTTAGGGTTTGGGGTTTCAGATTCTAGGGATTTAAACATAACACTCGTTAATTCCACGTAAGCCAACGAGGAAATAACGACGAAATATTAAAATAAAGAACGCATGCTCGTTAATTCCACGTAAGCACAAATCATCGTAAATACCACGTATAAGAAATCGTAGTAAATTCCACGTAGGCAGAAATCGTCGTAAAGACCACGTATAAGAAATCGTCGTAAATTCCACGTAGGCAGAAATCGTCGTAAATACCTCGTAAGCCAACGAGGAAATGACGACGAAATTTAAAAATAAAGATGGAGTTTGGAATATATGAAAATAAGGAATATGGAGTTTGGGGTTTGGAATATGGGGTTTGGGGTTTGGAGTTTAGAGGTTTCCGGGTTTGAGGTTTGGGGTTTGGGGTTTCAGGTTTGGGGTTTGGGGTTTGGGGTTTGGGGTTTGGGGTTTGGGGTTCGGAGGTTTCGGGGTTTGAGGTTTGGGGTTTGGGGTTTCAGGTTTGGGGTTTGGAAGTTTCGGATTTTAGGGATTTAAACATAATACTCGTTAATTCCACGTAAGCACAAATCGTCGTAAAGACCACGTATAAGAAATAGTCGTAAATTCCACGTAGGCAGAAATCGTCGTAAAGACCACGTATAAGAAATCGTCGTAAATGCCACGTAGGCAGAAATCGTCGTATATACCTCGTAAGCCAACGAGGAAATAACGACGAAATTTAAAAATAAAGATGGAGTTTGGAATATATGAAAATAAGGAATATGGAGTTTGGGGTTTGGAATATGGGGTTTGGGGTTTGGAGTTTAGAGGTTTCCGGGTTTGAGGTTTGGGGTTTGGGGTTTCAGGTTTGGGGTTTGGGGTTTGGGGTTTGGGGTTCGGAGGTTTTGGGGTTTGAGGTTTGGGGTTTGGGGTTTGGGGTTTCAGGTTTGGGGTTTGGAAGTTTCGGATTTTAGGGATTTAAACATAATACTCGTTAATTCCACGTAAGCACAAATCGTCGTAAAGACCACGTATAAGAAATAGTCGTAAATTCCACGTAGGCAGAAATCGTCGTAAAGACCACGTATAAGAAATCGTCGTAAATTCCACGTAGGCAGAAATCGTCGTATATACCTCGTAAGCCAACGAGGAAATAACGACGAAATTTAAAAATAAAGATGGAGTTTGGAATATATGAAAATAAGGAATATGGAGTTTGGGGTTTGGGGTTTGGAATATGGGGTTTGGGGTTTGGAGTTTCGGGTTTGGGGTTTAGAGGTTTCGAGGTTTGAGGTTTGGGGTTTAGGGTTTCAGGTTTGGGGTTTGGGGTTTGGGGTTTGGAGGTTTCGGGGTTTGAGGTTTGGGGTTTGGGGTTTGAGGTTTGGGGTTTGGGGTTTGGGGTTTGGGGTTTGGAGGTTTCGGATTTTAGGGATTTAAACATAATACTCGTTAATTCCACGTAAGCAGAAATCGTCGTAAACACCACGTAAGCAGAAATCGTCGTAAACACCACGTAAATGGATTTAAACAAAACACTCGTTAATTCCACGTAAGCAGAAATCGTCGTAAAGAGCATGTTGGGTGAAATCGTCGTAAATACCACGTAAAAGGATTTAAACATAACACTCGTTAATTCCACGTAAGCAGAAATCGTCGTAAATACTTCGTAGTGTAAAAATTAGAAAATAAGAGAAAAGGATAAAAATACCAGATTAACATGTGGCAAGACTTCCAGCAATTATAATACGTAAGTCTCGACCACATGAATTCTAATATCTTATCCTTTTCCTATTTTTTTCAAATATTTATAATTTGAATAGGATTTTACTAAGGAATGTGATTTCAGATAGGGTGTGATTTGGAAGTTTGTGTGTGGTTTGAGAATGAGAGTTGTGGGTATATTTATAGGAAAGCAAGGCTCGTTAATTCTACGTAAGCAAAATCGTCGTTAATACCTCGTATATAAAAACACGGGCCTTTGTGATTCCTCGTAATTTCCTCGTATTGAAAAACACGGGCCTTTGTAACTGCTCGCTATTTCGTCGTAACCTTACGACGGATTTGCGACGATATGTAATCTTATATATACCTCCGAGCGCTCACTCTTTCTTTCCTCTCTACTTCCTCTCCACCTCCTCTCTATTTCGTAGCAATGGTAAGTCTCTCTAATTCCTCTCTAATTTGGTTAGTTTAGGATAGATTAGGTGGTTAGTATAGGAAATTTAGATAGGTTTACGTATTTTATGTTATTTAGTGTTCATTAGGTGGATAATGTTGGGAAATATACTGTTGATGTTAATTTTAAAATTTTAATTTTTTTTCTCAGGTTCGAAAAGGAAGACTTACTGCCCATTACAGAGAGATCTTCGGTGAGCTGGGTAGTCGTTTAGACTCGGCCTCTTCTTCAGCCCCCGGTTCTTCGGGTCAGGAGACTGTCCCCGAGACTCAGTACACTCAGAGAGTCTCTGGGTCTACTTCTTCTAGTGCACCATCGGCTCCTCATGTGCCTTCCCCGATGGCTCATCCGACAATGCCTCCTCCTGTGCCTCCTCCGATGGCACCCCCGATGGCCGCCGATATTCATCCCGATTTGATGGTGCCTCCGAGTGCTCCTTACTCGCAGTACACTGTAGAGGACATTCTCCGTCTGCCAGGCAGAGAAGGTTTACCAGTCATCGACCTCGACCGACCGGACGGAACTTTTTGGTATGTTGCATTAATTTTTTTTTAATTCGTTAAGAATTCTTTTATAACATTAAAAAATAATTTCTATTTTAAATTTGTATTTTCCAGGTGGGGGGTTGACGGATGTCTTGCATCGGACGTAACCGACACGATCAAAGTTACTTCTCCATGCCACATCCGAATTGGAGTAAGACGCCTCACTGCGTCAGAAAGACGTGGTTCAAAATTTACGCTGTAAGTTTCTATTAATTAATTATATATACTTTATTTTTTTCATGATTTATATATATACTTTCTAAAAAACTAATTGTTAATTTATTTTTTCCAACAGCAAAAATATAATTGGGCCTTGGGGATCACTGAGAGGGTGAGGAAGAAGTTTAACGCGAAGGCGAAAATTCGCTTGTTGGACACGGTCTCCAACTGGAAGGGTGACTGGATCGTGAAGGGGTATGAGCGTGGCAAACCCGCTGAGCTCACCACGGATGTGTGGGATGGCCTCATCCGTTATTGGCGCCTTCCTGATTCCATTATAATCGCCCAAGCTTGCTCTAACTCCCGTAACACGGTCGATGAGCACGGAAACGGGCCGATGCTTCACACTACGGGCCAAAAACCCCACGCCGGTGTCCGTTTGGAAATGGTAATTAAATATTTTATTAAATAAATTTTTTAATATATATATTTTTATTCTAACTTTCTTAAATGTTTTTTAGGCCAAAGAGACGGGACATCTCCCGTCTCTTATGGAACTTTACGAGAGGACCCACAAGAACAAGGCGGGCGTATTTGTAGATGGCAAGTCCGAGCAAATCTACAACGACGTGGTTGCTCGGGTTGAAGACCGCCAGACTCAGCTGACCCAGCAGTCTACCGACGGATTACCCGTCACCTTATCCACACTTGAAGTGGATAAGATTTACGAGGAGGTAAATTTTCAAAACTTTTAATTTTTTATTATTCATTTAATATAACTTTAAATTTTTACTAACAATATTTATTTTTTGTTTTTAAGGTTGTCCCTAAAAAAAGGGACGGACGTTGGGGATTGGTTCCGTCAACGATGTTCCGAGAGCGACATCGTCTTATGGTCAGCGACGGGATGATGAAGTCACTGAGCTGCGTAGAGAGTCCGCTCAGCCGCGTAACGAGTTGGCCGCGACAAAATCTCGTATGGGTGGAGTCGAGGGCTTCTTGAACGTTATAGCGGCCACAAATCCGGAATGGGAGTCCATGTTGAGGAACATGCGACAACAACATCCCATTCGAGGCGAGTCATCCGACGTACATAACGAGGCGGATGTTACGAGGAGGAGTGATGAATTCTACCAGGCGATGAACGACCCTTAGTTTTTTTTTCCGGTTGTTGTATTATAAATTCAAAACTTATTTATATATAAAATATTTTCATATTGATTTATTTTTATTTTAAATTTTAATTTTATTAATAAATTAAATAATTTTAATTATTTTTTAATTATATTTTTAAATTCTGTAAAATAATAAAAACGAAGTAAATTCGTAGCTAAGGTACGACCTATTTACGTGAAAACCTTACGAGGAAATGACGAGAAATAATAAACGAGTATTTTACGAGGAAACACTTTCAAGGTATTTACGTGTAGTTTACGAGGAACTTGTTTCGAGGTATTTACGAGGAAATATAGCGACCTCCTTACGTGGAATGTTGACGTGGTCTTTACGACGAAATGATCTACTTCGTCTTTACGACGAAATATATTTCTCGCTACGTTACGACGAATTAACGAGAAAATATGTGCTACGACAGATGAGTAACGAGCAAATGTGGTTCCTCGCTAATCCGTCGTAAAGCCTCTTTTACGACGAACTCACGAGGAAAACCGCCCTCGTTAAGATTATGTTTTCTTGTAGTGTGCTCACAGAAAGTAAAATGTATTTCTTCTCAATACGAAACCTAGAGAGATGTAAATGCAAATATGAGATACATGCATAAACAATGAATTGGTAATGGGAAACATGAAAGCCATTATGGGACAGTCGAACTTTCCCCGCAACCACTCGTACACCTAAAGCAAAAATATAAGGTTCTTCTTTTGTTGTTTGCTTGCAAAATGGGAAAAGGAAAAAAAAACTAAAAAAAAAAAAAGTTGAAAACTTTCACAGAACTTTTGAAAAGAAAGATTGGAAGATGCTTATTTGACTAGGGAAATCAATAAGCGTTTTGGCATTCAGTTTGGTCAAGGGACTTTATTTTTACCAATATGTGTTGGTTCCGTCTTGTGGTTTTTTTACCTATATATGTCTTTTTTGACACTGAAGGTTTGCCACCACTTTACATTAATAATGGGTACATCTTACAATACTAAAAATTGTTAATACTCATTAGTCAGGGTGTCCACGTCAGATTAATAATTCAGACCAATCATGAAGCTTTGATTCGCCACATCACACCAGCTTAAGTCAAGAATGAAAATGAGTTCATTAGATTTCGTTTTGGTTCATGCAATCTCCGTTACTGTGTCTCCTCTCCTATCAATCAATTATGCTCTTTAATCCCCTTTTAATTGTTTCGTCCTACCATCCTCTCTTTCTACTCATAAATAAATTGCTAAATTGCTTGGTCAAAACAAACTTCCAAGCAAAGCCGAACTCTTAGCTAAACGTCTTCTGACTTTTCAATTTCTAAGATTGAAAAACCTTTACCGGTAAATAAATCCTCCACTAAATAAAAAATATCATCCAAACCCTTTGTTGAATGAATCTACAACCCAAAAGATTAAAATCTATGCTTTGTTGACTCAAATATCTCGAGCTCTGTTTTGTTTTGTTTGTGGTCTTTGATTCTGATAGTGATTTTTCGTGTGCAGAACAATGTTTTCTCTGCGTCATCATCACATACCTGAGTATGATCGGAGAAGAAGTATCCTGATCCAGTTCTCGAAGAGCCAATCTTAGCTTTTGATCCATTCTCAGCTGCTTTAACGATGATCTCTTGTGGTGAAGACTCTTCGCAAGGGCTCTCTGAACTTCATGATCTCAGTCTCGGGTTATTGCAGAGTGGTGAACATCTTCTTGACAATGTATTTTATGAATGTGAGCAAGATCTCATGATGAAATCAAGTATGGAGCGATTTCTGTTGTTTTAAACATCAAGAACATCACTGCCGTGACAATGGCAGCAATCGGTAGAATGGCATATGATCGGGGTAGTTGATCTCTTTTGATTGGTCACAGGCACAACGGTTGTTGTGATTCAGAATTTCCCTTATTTTTCTCAGTTGGATTTTGGTTTTGATTATGGGATGCCACGAGCCTTTAAAAGGCGACATATAGGTTTGAAAAACATATAACATTTGCACAATTCTGTAAACATTCGTATGTTGAGCCATCAACAATATGAAACAAAACTTCCTGCTTTGTTGAAATGAATACGAATTATTGATTCGAGTATACCTTTTGATAAGCAGAAACTCGGGACTGGTCATTTTCAATCTCCATTGTATAGGTTTATTGTAAGCTGTAAGCTGTACTTCAGAGGATCAGTACGAAAGGTAGGTTTCTCGAAATTCAAACACTCCGAAAATCTAAAAAAATATTCTCTAACAGTCGATATTGTGAAAATGCTTCCCTTTTACATTTAGTTTCCCTGTGTAACTGAACTATTTGATGGCTTCCTTTTTTTTTGATACTTTGAAGTTGAGGAAAAATGGACTCTACCAAGCACTGACATGTCACAATTCAAAAGCATGCACTGAGTCACTGACTCAAGTGGTCATATGACAATATAGAGTTAGCTTTGCCAACATGGGTAAACATGAATTATAAATGTTTGCAGCTTTTTGTATGGAACCAGCTGTGAACACACTGCAATGGTTACAGTCATTGCTTGCTCTCCTCATGTTAACAGGCTTCTTGCTTTTTGTGGTGGGACTCCTTATATATGCATACATATTTGGAATACTACGACAAATACTCATTTAATTTCCTGGGATATTTTAATCAGGTATATTTCTTATTATGTTTTTCCATGATTTTACGTTGGCATAACCAAATGTTATAACCGTCTTTGTCGTTGCATATGACAGGTACGCAATCTAGCTTGGTCTAAGAACGTCTACGAGCTGGTTAGCACGCACAAATGCTACTGAAACCAAATCGTAGCCTGGAAACAGCTAACCATCTCCAAAGTAATAAATCTCTCTCATCTTTTCCTCTGTATATTACTCCATCATTAAGTATATGCGGCTAATTAAACCTGTCTCTTTTTTGGGAGTTCATATTGCAACTTGATATGTGGTGTTTTTAATACCATTATATATGTGCTTTGAGCTAATTCTCAGTCCTAATTCGTGTTTAATTGATATCATTCCAGTTTTAGAGCAGTTGAAAGAGCAAAGAAGAGAGATTCAGGAAGTCAGATGTCATTTTGAAGGATTCTATGCGGAACAGCCATCTAGAACAACCCGAAGGTTGTTCCCGAAGAGAACAAGCGTTTGACTGTTCCCGATCATTAAGGGAACTTCCTATTCCGGAAGTTTGCCCTAGATTCCACTCTCTCCTATCTCTTTACCACCAGCGCCTCCATATAAAAAGGCCTATGCTATCATTTCTTTTTGTTACGCTAGTTTTGCAAGAGACCTAGAACTATTTTCTCGGATTAAGCAACTTGTAAGGGAGAAGACTTCATCCTCACGAGAAGATCATCCTAAACCCTTGTCTTTCTACTTTATTTTATATGCAGTATTATTCAGAAACCATGTCTGTGTCATCCTGCTTTATGATTGAGTAGTAGGCTAAGCTTGCTTAGGGTTGTAGGGTGTTAGCCGCATGAACTGAACACAAATAAGTGATCTTAACTATTCTTCATTCATATTGTTCTTACTGCTTACATTGAATTGATCACTTAATGTTCGATTTCTGATTTAATCACCTAGCTAACCGCTTAGGAGATAAATTGACATATATTGAATGAGCTTTGTATCCCTAATCAGCGAGAGTAGATATTAGGGTATTAAGTGAACTAATCGGATCTTGTCTCTAAGGCTTGTTATCGCGTCTTGTTTCAAGTGAGAACTTAGGATTCAAGACCGATCTGCAAAGGGAGCAAGACCACGATAGTGGATTGTTGTAGCCGAGTGATCTGAGTTCTAGACTGCACCTCATTGCACTTGAATAGTTGTTCAGATTTGCATTGACACCCGATTAATAACCCTAAGCCGGCTTCATTTAAATCGAATTTGAACCATCTAGGTATTCTAGTTACTTGCGTCACAATTAATTCTCAAAACCCCACTTGTTTCTCAGCTTATTATTGAACTCATAAGAGTAAAGAGTAAACTGGTCCTCTGGATTGAATCTCAAATATTACAATTACCACTGTTAACTTGACAGTAGCAAGAATTCATTTTTAGTGTATCAGTAGCCTAGCGACAATCTATTGGGGCTTGGTGTATATCCATATCAGTCATGGGTTCGATTCCTCCTCCGAACTAAATTATCATTACTTGGCATGTGTGGACTTGGGCTCTGTCCAAGCGGTTAATATGGAGGATCGTAACACATGATTAGTCAATTCTTAGAATTTGTCAGAAGATATTCCAAACTCGGATCATACAATGTGGTAGTCAATCCATTCTATAGCACTAAGTGTGATCTTTTCGGGACCGATCGGATCATCCGATAGGATAAATAAAAAAAATGATACGAAAATATAACAATAATTCTATTGTGGATATAAAATAAACAATATAATGTTTTATTTATACGTATATAAAACGTATATACATACAAATTATTAAATTTGTGCTTTTAAAACGAACATGCATTTACATAGATTTTTTAAAAATTTATTATCTTACCGATTTAAATCATATTTTGAACTTGCCCAACTTAAAACTGAATAAATTTATTAGTTTATGGTGTTTATTAATTGATCAATAGATTTTCTACCGTATATAAAAATAAAACTTCTAATAATTCATTCTTTTCAATGATTTTTTTGTTATTGTCATTAGTGAACAGATATATAATTTATTATATGATTAATAACATAATTTTATATTAACAATTTTTATATTTATTTATCAGATACATGTTAGATTAAATAATTGATTAATTAATATAAGAAAAAAATTAGTCAAATAACAAAAATGTAATTTTAAAAATAAAGAGAAATTCATATAAAATTAAATAATATATATACTGATAAATATTTGTATAATGATTATATTCGTATGTGCGGTTAGAACACCTAGTTATCTTATAATTGTGCTAGTTTTTATAGTTAAAATTTAACTAAATAATTAACTTGCTACAAAAGAATATTAATATTATTATACATGGCTAGATATTTTCATTTCTTGCGCTCTTACGAATGTGTACTACGACTTTTTTGTTTACATCATACTACGACTTTATATGGCTACTCATATAGTTCTATATATAATCTACAGATTCCATACATATTCCTTACACTAAGAAATTAAAAAGACAGTACTAAATATTCAACTAAGACTTTTATTAGCTATGAGATAATATACTATTAGATAGGAATGTGAACTCGAAACCCTTTAACATCTATTTAGATTGGAACTGAATGTCAAATTTTGGAACATAATGACACGGAACCACGAAACCAAACCAGTTATTTTTTAAGAGAAATTGTTTTGAAATACACCGAGTTAATGTTTGAAATCTACTTTGCAGTTTCAAAAAAAAAAAAAAAAAAAAGAATGAACTACCAGATATATGTCAATTAGACCCAAGAACTCTATAAGAATGCTTAATTCTTTTTAGATTATGATTTTTGTAGGCTTTCGAATCTGTAAGAAGGATTTCTCAAGCACATTAAACCCAATTGCAACGCACTTAGATATAAACAGCAAGAATTTTAATGGCATGCATTTGTATATCTGAAGTAAGAATGTTTGAATTTTCTACTCTAAAGATAGATATCGTATCAATAAGTTGTATTTTCTTTTGCCAACTGATTTTGATTGATGAAACAGAGGACCCATACATGGATGAAAAACTAATTTCTTAACATAATCATTAGGCCTCGACATTTCGGATATCGGTTCGGTTCGGTTCGGGTATTTCGGGTTTCGGGTAGTTCGGATAGGGGCTAGAGAATCCATTTAGTACTTGACCTATTTTCGGTTCGGTTCGGTTCGGATAGTTTCGGGTTCGGTTCGGTTCGGATAGTAAATGTAAGAACCAGAAAATATCCGAAAAAAGTTTGGTTCTCATTTGGATCCGGTTCGGGTTCGGATAGTTCGGGTAGTTCGGATAATTTGGATAAAATATCGGTTATTTAAGGTAAAATATCAAATAATTAGGATGATTTAGATAAAAAAATTTGGACATTTCGGATTACTTTGGATATTTTGGATAAAACTATCGAGATAGTTTTAGATACTTTCGGGTAGTTTGGATACTTTATAATAATTTAGTTATCCTCAACTATTTTCAGATACTTTTCATAGAATTTTAAATTAAAAATATATATTTAGCTATGTTATATGTATATATAATTAATATTTTTATATATTCGGGTACCCGTTCGGTTCTCGGTTCGGGGTTCAGTTATTTCGGATATAAATATAGGAACCGTTCGGGTATTTGAAGGTATTGGTCCGGTTCTGATTTCGGGTATTTCGGTTCGGTTCTTCGGTTCCGGTTATTTTGTCCATACCTAATAATCATAGCCCACAGCGGAAAAGCTCAAACCCAAACAACGGATGCCATACAAAAACTATTCCGAACACTAGATTAATCTTTACTCTTGCATCCAGCCTCGAGAACAATCCTTGAAAAGGAAAATAGAGATAAGACTTCTAAGCTTTGACGAACCAGAAAACTTGCCGCGAACTGCACAAGAGGAAACAGTGATGCCATGGTCTTCAACAACAACACAAGACTAAGAAAACCTGAACCTTTCAGTTCACGAAACCAAACCAGAACTCACAAGCCTAACACCAAACCCCAACAGAGAAGCAAACAAACAAACGCCTGGAAATAAAGCTCCCTTCTCAACTGAACCTTCGTCGGATAATCAACAGCCTCAACCTCTTTATAAAGCTTCCATCAACCGCATGCCCATCAAGGACAAGAGAGACACCAGACAATCCGGAAAAGACACTTATTCAAAGGCCAGGAGAAGGATTCCAAAACACGGAGATAGCAGCGAAACAAACCTGAATCTTCTCAAAGGTGTTAGACCTCTTTTGCATACCACACACCCTCACACCAACCACACACAAACGCACCATCGACACTCACCGTTTACACCATTGCTGAAGTCAAAACCAGAAAGCCAAACACTAAAGTCCAACAAGAATATCTCAGATTAACAACCTCACACACCAACTGAAGAGACTAAGGAGACACGGTGAACCACCAAAAGGGATGACAAATGAAGGCAATTTAGATCAAAATCTAAGAGAGAGGGACAAAAAGGAGAACCCACCATCAACCGCATGCCCATCCTCTAACCCCCCCCCCCCCCCCCCCCGAAACCACCAAGGCCATGCAGCAAAACAACCGCTACACCAGATCGGAGAGACTGACCACCATTCCTTAGACTAAGACCGAACCGCAAGAGAGATCTTCTCTGGAAACCTGATAAGCCGACTTCACCACGCTCGCTCACGCGCTGGCCGTGCACCGAACCCAAACCCAGATCTACTTTTTCTCTTTTCTTATCCCAACAATTCAGGTCTAGCGTTCTTGCTCCAATAAGTTGTATTCTCTTTTAGAAATTATAAAATGTAGTTTCATCCACCATGCATATGGCATTGAGGTGAGAAAAGCTTTTGCTTCCAAAGATGTGTTGATACCTTAAGAATTCATGCTGATCACAAAAATAGAGTGACACTATCTTCATCTTTTGTCCAGCATTTACTAGTTCATTTGTGGACAATGCCAATGTATCGAAAGAGAAATGTATCTTCAAACTATTCTTCCACTTCCACAGGACCGTGGTATCCAATTGGATTAGTGCACGGATTTCTCCTGCAATCTAGATGATTTCTAGACTTTCAAATTCCCAAAATAATTCAAAGTAGGAACAGTTTAGGATACTCTTGAAATTACGCCAAAGGCACACATTTTTACTGCCAAAGAACTTTATACAAACGCCGTAGAACTAATGATATTGGACATGAGAAAAAAGTATAAGATATTGTTTCTGCTAGGCCTGGGCAAAATAACCGGAACCGAAAAACCGAACCGAAATATCCGAAACCGGAACCGGACCAATACCCCCAAATACCCGAACGGTTCCTATATTTTTATATCTGAAATAACTGAACCGAACCGGAACCGAACCGAGAACCGAACGGTACCAAAATATATAAAAATATTAATTATATATACATATAGCATTACTAAACATATATTTTTAATTCAAAATCTATACTATACTGAGTCCTAAAGCTATCCACGTAGGATTAAAAAATCCACCAATCAGCACATTTCATTTCTCTACATCAGACAGGTTGGGCTTTCGGTTTGGACTTCGTTTGTTTTTTGCCAAATTACACAATCAGACACCAAAATGAGTGGGCCTGAGCTTGGGGTTCATTTGCTGTTTGCCCTAAACTTAACAACGCATGGTTCTTCTTCTGAGAAGACGAGATATGGTTGAGACTAGACGTAGCTCTTCAGCTTCCAAAAGTTTCTTGGCTTCTTCTTCATCCCCTGAACTGTCTTCTCATCTCCACTCCCTACCAAGCGATCTAAGGTCAAGATCCATACTGCTATTAAATCTGTATGTTAGCTCTTATCCGAGTCTGAGCTTCTTTTTTTTCTGGTTTCAAATATGACTTTTGATTTTTTATAACTTAGGCGTCAGCAGCGGAACCGGTTTCGTGCCGACACCTACAATAGCAGGTTTGGGTGTCTGTCTCACGATTTTGTCTGGTTAATTATGATTTCTAATGTTTTTGTGGATTTAGGGGAAGTGGTGACGGATGGTGAGAAGTCGAAGGCGGGGAAGAATGGAGCTAAGGATCCATGGGCGAAGCTACTTTCTGAGTACTCTCAAGTGGGTCAAGTTTCATCATTGATTGTTTTTTATTTGTTTGATCTAATAGTCTGCGAATTGCGCCTTTAGGATTTAGTTGTCTGCATGTCCGTTTCTTTTATATTTTTTCTGGCAAGACCCATAAGTATGTTGTTATGTATGTGTCTCTGTGACTTTTTGTGTCTGCAAGTTGCACATTGAGTGTTTAGTAATGTGCAGTTCGTGTAATATTTTTTTTTGTGAAGGTTTGGTCTTTCAATTCATGCCCAACGAGTTTAGTTCGCTTTATGTTCGGTTTTTTTATATTTTTCCGACAGAACTATGTTGTTATGTCTGATACCTTTCTACTTCTTGACTACAATACTTCTGTTTCTAACTGTCCCAATGATTTTTTTTATGTAATTTCAGAACCCACACCGTATCATGAGGGGCCCTGTATTCACTGTTAGATGCCGAGGATGTGATTTATTTATCACACCAATATATGCCCAGCACCCTATGTGAAAATCAAGCAGTCTGATGTAAGGGCATCTTATTTGCCCCTTTTTGATCTTAGTCTCTTTAAGAACAAAAGTTTTTTTCTGACGTAATTATCGTGTGGTTTACTTCACGGATGAATACATTCAGATTATAACATGGAGTTTAAACAATGCATCAAACTAGCTCTCATTACCTTCAGATGTCTTCTTTAAGAAATGCGCTTATATTTTAATTTTTAACTGACCAGCTACTTAAGAAATCTCAAATTTACTTAAGCCAAATAATTAATGGAATTTAATTTCTTTAAGCCCATTAAGCAATGGATGTAAACGTGAAACTTAGTTTAGAAGGAAAAGGCTTCGAAGCTTCATCCGCTATCTTACAGGCGTTTGAGTTCAAAGAAAACCTGAAGCTTCAACAATTTATGAAGCTCGCATGCATTTTATGCACGTGCACACTTGCCATCTTTAGCCAACTACGTGGCAAGGTACTTCAGTTTCTTCTCTACGTCTATTTGATAACTTTTCCTTTTTTAATTGAGTCCCTATATGTTTTTGTTGATGCTTCAGGTTTCTTTGATTCTGTCGAAGTCTAAGAAGCATGAAGTTGGCATGACTGGGATAACCTTGGAGATTATTGATGATATACACTGCCATGTACTTTGTTAATTGTTTTGTCCTTTTGGGAACTGTGTCTTTGTGTGTGTGTGTGTATTTTTTCTTAAAAAGGTTGGTGTTGTGTGATTTTTCATTACCAAAATGATATAATTATATTAGTTCACTTAGTAAAATACAAATAGAGAGAAGTAAATTTATAACTTCAAATTTACTTATAGTTTAGGATTTCCTCGACTTGAATTCTCAATTACATTATCTCTACTATATAAAAGAAACAGACTCCTAAGCTATGACACATCAACTAAAATATTTACATCCAATGAAAGTGCCACATCACCAAAATTTACATATCATCATCTAATCCCATGAAATTTGTATCATTTCTCTTCTCTAACGTTCCACCTCCTAAAGGCAACCCAACAATCCTAAAGGCAACCGTTCAGCAGCTCCGGCGTAACAACCACTTCGACTCTTGAAAGCCTTATTTAATACTAAAACATTTCAATGGCAGACACCTCTTCGATTTCCTCAGCTCCATCATATATATATTCTTCGGGGTTTCCAAAACAAAGTTATTAGCATACCATCAAAATAAGATGGTGTTCCAGAAAAAAAAAATATATATATATAGTATAATAAAATCAAAGTTATTAGCATACCATCAAAGTAAGATGGTGTTCCAAAAACATAATAATAATAGAAAGATTAAATATATGACACATGTACCACTATTAGAATTTGACTTACGAGTAAAAAAATGTGAATTTTGAACACGAGTGAGCTGCTCAAATTGAAAGATTAAATATATGACACATGTACCACAACTATATAACACCAAAAAAGTATAAGATATCCTTCCTCTGCTCCATTTATATACAAAAATTATGTAAGAGAAAATATAGTGTACGTTATAAATCATTGATTATGTACACAAAAGATTATAAACTCATTCTCCCTCCGTGAATACTAAGCTCAAAATTCAAATATTAAAACATTACTTGAAAATAAATCTAAAAGTAGTATTTAACTAATAATATTTTAAACAATATCTCAAAATAAGCTAACAAAGAAATAAAAAGAAAAATATCTAAAAATTAAGATATAAATACTAATTTATCAAAAATAGCTTCAAAAGACTCCAACAAAACAACAAAACAATGTTAACAAGTTTTATTATACGGTGGATTACATGAGAATCAAATCTCCCAAACTAAATAGAAATGTTTTAAAAATAACAAATAAGAACATTCAATAAGAAATTTAACTTGATATGGAAGCTTTTTGAAAAAGCAACATGAAAATGTTTAACTAACAGTTTTTTTTTTAAAACATGTCTTAAAAAATGTACAACTTTCAAATAGCCATATTTATAAAAAAAAAAAAACAGTATAAAACAAACTAGAAAAGGAAAATACTATCTTAAATTAGTTGGTATCTATGCTAAAATATTTGAAGAAATAACATAAAAATATTTTTCAATATATCCTAAATTATGTCATACCTACAAAAATTGAATATAGCAAAAGAAAATAATAGTTATCAATATAATTAACCTGATAAAAATTGAAACAGAAAAAAGAAAATACATGGATAAAATATTTAAAATAACACAATAAAAACATCAAATTATTTTTTTAAAAATGAAATACAAAATCTATCAATATAATGATGTTTTAAAAAATCATAATGAAATATTTCAACTATAATCATCTACATTATTGTTTTAAATATTCTAAGCTATTTGCTCTTATATTAATTCAAAATAATTTTTACTATTCAAATAATTTAAAAATTAAAATTGTAATAATATAGAATCCGCGCGTAGCGCGGACACGGACCTAGTTCTAGTAAAAGTATCTGAAAGTAGTTGAGGATAACTAAATTAGTATAAAGTATCCAAACTACCCGAAAGTATCCGGATAGTTTTATCCGAAATATCCAAATTAATCTGAAATATCCAAATTAATCCGAAATATCCAAAGTAATCCGAAATATCCAAAGTAATCCGAAATATCCAATTCTTTTTTATCTAAATCATTCTAATTATTTGATATTTTACCCTAAATAACCGATATTTTATCCAAATTATCCGAACTACCCGAACCCGAACTGAATCCAAATGAGAACCGAACTTTTTTCGGATATTTTCCGGTTCCTACACTTACTATCTGAACCGAACCGAACCCAAAACTATCCGAACCGAACCGAACCGAACCGAAAATAGGTCGAGTACTAAATGGATCCTCTAGCCCCTATCTGAACTACCCGAAATATCCGAACCGATACCCGAAATGCCCAGGGCTGGTTTCTGCTGTCAAGCAACACCTTTGAATTGTGTAAAGGTGGGTCTATCAGGACGATGCATATCCAATACGAGAACTAACTCTTACAATCACCGCAACAAACCCAGTTCAGATCGGTCTTCAACAAATTAACTTAAACTGTAGGAAAAAGAAAACAAAATTCTAAAAATATTTAAACAAAACAAAAATAATCAAGACTCAAAATGTATTGAAGGCTCAGAGTATTGCGTAATGTGCTCAAGGAAGAGTTTATCAGACTCTTCTCGTACAAGAGGTGTCAGAAATAATTAAGCTTTATTCATCCTCGCCTATTAACCAACATTTTCAAAATATGAAATTACTAAAGAAAAACTTTGACCTCGTTCAATATTTATAACCAATACGTCTGTTTAATTGAGTCAGAGGTATGATCAATAACCGAATAAAGTATCAGCAGACATAGTTTAAAAATCTTGTAAACAAAATTAAATACGATTAGAACTGAAAAAAAAGGGTAACGATGCTCATATTCTATGGGTGTAATGTGAGTCTATCAAGCCAATGGCTATACAGTACGAGGAATTACTTTTACAATCATCGCAATCCACAACCCCAATTTTCAAGATCCAATTTTTAAAAACATTCAAAACAAACGAGAGTAGAGGCGAAGACTATCAATGGAGGAACTAGCGAATAAATAAAATTAAAATACCAAACATTAACGAATAAAACGATGGAGGCTCAGAGTATTGCATAATGTGCTCAAAGAAAAGTTTATTAGACTCGCAGAGACCCTAAATCAAAAAGACAAGTTATAAGCGGCGGAGACAGACGAATACGAGTTAGGTTTTGTCTCAGTTAATGATGGAAGAAGCTGGAGAACCATGTATCGTATATATAGATATTTAATGGGCTTATTTAAATTTAAGGCCCATTTAAATGTTCTCACTTTAACCTCGGTGCTGTTATGTTATTGGTGAAACCTTGTCTTCAGTCATCAGCAAGATTAAGATCATAGGCCCATTAGGCCCACGTAACAAAAGTTAGTCTCAGTCAGGCTTTGAATCTTCATTTGCATAAAAAGTGTCTTCAACAAAATAAATAAACATCCTAGTTAAGGGAGTACTCGGGAGGAACTAAACATTCATCTTGCTTACCTTCTCTGATTTTGGCTAATGGGCATTTGACTAGTGAATTGTAGAAGGCTTCTTCTTCTCTCCATCAGATACATTCTCGTTACATCAGGCTGCTTATCTTCTTCATATGTTTCTATTGTAATTGGCTCCATTGTGAAATGTAAAGTTCCGATAAATGGACACAAACTCTACTAATAATTTTCTGAATTACGCAAACGCAACCATTAGTCATCATTATATTCCTCTAATCCTCCCCGAAGACCAATACCTGATTCATGCACCTTATGTGCATCAAACAAAGCAAACATTCAAACGGAACCGATTCAAATGACAATAATCTCTCAGAGCTTAATCAACAATTCTCGTTCGCCAACTATACTAACAACACAGCCAAAAAGACCCACACATTCTTTAAGCAATCGAGACCTTAGCACCAGCTTCTTCAAGCTGCTTCTTAGCTTCTTCAGCTTCATCCTTCGTCACACCTTCCTTAAACTTCTTTGGCAACCCTTCGATAAGCTCCTTCGCTTCCTTCAACGCCAAGCTTGTCAAGGTGCAGGAAGGTGAACCGATGCGGAATGTTGTGTTGGGTCGGGAAGGGAAGCCATGGGAAGACGAGGAGCGGAATGTAGTTGCGATAGAGAGATTCGTCGCTGCCATTTTGCACTCTTTGGTCGGTGTCGTCTCTCTGTGTGCAGTACCGGTCCTGAAACAAAAAATACCGCAAGCAATTTTAAAAGAATTGGCCACTTTTATAAATTTTGTGGATAATTTTTTTCTAAAAGGCTGATTTATGCAAAGATTTTTTGTGGGCTGGAAACGGATGCTTGTAATGTTTCCCCTCGGGGCCGCCACTGTCTGTATGTGTTGGTTTGATTGTATACAAGAGATGAAGAAGAGGGAGAGGATAGGAAAACGAAGGATAAGGGGTAGTTTGGTCAATATATAAATGCTTACGCTTGCTATGCTGTACGTGTTATACACAATAGATGAGAAAAGTTAATCGTAACAATTTTGGTATATAATTGTATATGCGATGATTGTATCGCATAGTAACAATTAATCACAAACAAAAAGAAAAATTAATTTTAAATAGCTAAATTTTTGTAACAAATTATTCGTTACGCAAGATAATTGCTAATTTTTATTTTTATTTTGTATTACAAAGACATAAAATAATATGACGTGAGATCAAATGGCATGACACTTTTTAAAATAAACAAAAGCCACAATACAATGTGATTCTTTCGGACCTGAAACTAAAAACCATTTATCATATGATCCTTTGTACAAGTGTTTCTTAATATTTAACGCATTTATGTGTGTTTTATGGTTAAAATGGTAATTAAATTGTATTGATATCTGTTTTGATAGCAAGTTTAGGAACAGAGAGACAACAAATAAACCAAAAAATACCTTCGATCGGAACAGAAAATAGTGAATCGGGCTTTGTTATCCTTTGGATTCCAACAATATATATGGGCCTTCTCTCGGATGCCGGCCGGAAAGGTAAAAGACAGCACATCGTGAAAAAAAAAAACAACAACAAAAAACAAAAGATTTTGATCATTTTCTTCCATCTTTTTGGCTAAATTAAATTTTGTTCTTATACGCATTCACAATTCACAGTTAATATTGGAGTTTGAAATTTTTGCCTTAAGTATCTGCCATTCGACTAAGTATAAAAAATTTAACGAAATGATTATCCTATGTACAAGATTTATTTTACTATATTTAGTAATCACTTTTATAACTTAAAATGTAGCATTTTTATGGATTAACTAACACTTGTCATAGTCATTTTAATTGCAAAAATAAAAGGCATCAAAGTGACACTTATCAAAATAATTTAAACTAGAAAATGAAAGACATCACACTTCCTATGATAAGATTAGTATATGCACATGTCTCCTTATCAAGATAGATCTGCCGTACCAACTTAAAACACATATTCGGATTACTGAAAACAGAATTAGCTAAACTCAATCGAAAATAATTTAATATTTACTTGTTTCTCCCAGCAATATCACGAGGTAGCCTACAAAATGCATAAAATATTGGATGAATATTTGGACGTGAGAAAAAGAAGAATATTAAGAAAATGCACAACTGCAACCGTTGTTTTTTTAAAAGATAACTGCAACCGTTGTTTGAGTGAAGATCCGCACATTCTAGGAAAGATTTGTCATTGGAAAAAAAAACTTTATCACAACCAAGGAGAATAGCCCACAAATTTTAGGTTTAATTAAATAGGCTTTCTATAAGTTCAATAAGGGTTATATTTGGAATATTTAGAAACTCCTTAAACTTCAAAATTTTGTTGATTATTTAAGAAAACAAAGAAGAAATTTTCATATTTCTGAGATTTTTTTCTTTTCCTTCCATAACATTAATTCGATAGATTATAAATATTATTTTATTCTTATTATTCATTTTTCCCAACTTGTTTTGTTATTCTAAACTAGTACTACATAGTTAGACATCATTGGTGTGTATCGAGGAGGGCCGAACATCTCTTAGAGATAAGTTTTCAGGCAACAAACAGTAAGCTTGTATGGCAAAAATCTAAATAAACGATAAGTACCAACAAATTTCATTGTTCTTTTATATGTAAATGATTTAATCATTAATTAAAGTTTATCTAATCAATACTCGATAATCTCAAAATCATCTATGATAGATGAGCCGACTTCAGCATTAACTGGATAAATATAGTTTAAAATATGTCAAACTCATCGAGATAAGAAGAAAGTGATTTATGCTATATATAGAATGTACAGCTAAGTCATGAGGACAAGAACAATGCTACAAGTAAATTAATGAACAAAAAAGAAGAAGATGAAAACCCCAATTCTTCCACGTTTAACATATTTGATATTTGTAAATGCGAAGCCACTTGTATGTTTGTGACCGACCCGCCATGTGATTTTTTCCTTTATGATTCACATGGGAAGTCGGCAATTCCCACATGATAAACACGTTGGCCTAATACAATAAATAAACGTGTGGATATTCATTTCAATTTAAAAGTTATATAATACTCCTTCTGTTTTTAAAAGATGACTTTTCACATATATTTAAAAAAACTCATTAAATATGCATTGTTTTTTGTGAATAACAATTTTTCATAATTTTTAGCCAATAGAAATTCAATAAACACCATTAATTTTTTTGAAAATTACAATTTTTCATAAAATCATACATTGAAAAAGTAAAAAATGTATCTTTTTGAAACATATTTTTTTTTCAGAACATACATCTTTTAGGAACGGAAGGAGTATAAAATATATTATAAGCATAATGCTAAGTTCTTGAACATATAAGAAATATAATGTAGCATGGAATATGGATATAATTGAGCTACTTTGGATTGATTCGAGATTGTATGTTAATTATTTACATTACGTTCTCAGGTTTAGACAAGATGAATGAACAGTAGACAAAACTTCATTTTGAGAAACCATTTTACAAATCTTATATCAAAAAGTATAAGAATAATAATGTAGTAAATTCACCTGACCTACTACATTCATTTACTTTAACTATTGAGGGGTGAAAGCAGTTCATGTTATATGAATAAAATGGTCTATTTTGTAATTTTCCTAATATGACCTCTGAATCAGTATGATATTCGATATAGAAACTCTTTTCATCCGATACAAGCATCATATACATTTAAAAACCAATTAATAATGAATAAATTGATTCATACTGAACTGATCCATGTTTTAATATACTGTTGAATATTTAATTTAAGTTCCCAAAATGTAGACGCCATAAATTAATACTTGTACGCGCATTCTGTTTCAAAAATTATTTTTACATAACAATTTCAAATATTAGAGAAAGTGTATATACATATATAGTACCCCTCGAAAAAAAAATTGTTAATTATTCCTATTCTAGCCAACGCATAGAAAGAGGAAGTAGAGCTTGGATTTATCCTCTACACATGCTTCATTCGGACAAAATGTGTCGTTAGCTAAAAGACTTAAAGTTAAGAAGTTCGGTAAAGCTTAAATGCTTTTGCCCTCTTGCTATAGTGCTTACACTTCCCAACCTAACTTCATGTCCCAGTTGCCACTTATTCTACCCGATTTAATTGAAAATTATACATCTAAATATATATGTATACACATTTCCAGGAATATATGTTAAATGGTCGACTCATCTTGGATTTATTACCATATAAATCTTTATGTAATTGCGGCCCAATTACTCATTACGTTCCTCCCATGTTGGTATCGTTTTAGATGTAAATAACGCGTTCATTCAAATATTGAAATATCATTGAAAATGCACCCATTATATAATTATTTCTTCTAACAAAAGAAAAAGTCGATATCTTCGTCTTAAAGGTTGTGGTTTTGGCAAGTGGAGTTAGGCTCACGTCGGGTTCTACATGTTGAATGGCGATGCCCAAAAATGGATAAAAATTGATGAAAAAGGCAACGTGATCTGTACGAAAAGCTGTCTATAAATAGCACTCATGTGACACCTTTTGCCATTGGTGAGATTAGGTTCTCTATGTTTGTAATGTGATATATACACACATCGGTCCACATGTATGTATGTATACACACGCCTAACTCATGTCTATATGTGTGCATATATATATGGATGAGCAATCAAGAGTCTTCTAAGTTTCATCATACGCTTAAAATAAATGCTCTGTTTTACCTCTTCTTTTACATGGCTGTGTTTAAAACTTTTAGCATTGCAGATAATAATTTTTATAAATATGTGTAACTGTATAGATTCATATGCGTGGTTATTGTGATTGGTTAGTGGATAGTTGTATCAGTCGACAATAACGTATAAAATGCTGACAAAAGCTTTTGTTTAGTAGATCTACGACGTCTACTATGTTTGGGATCGAACAAAAAATCCCTTTTAAGAACTTTGTAAAAAGGTTTAGTTACGATAATTGACTCCATCAATTTTGCAATGAATCCAATGTTGCATAGATATTATTTATGTATTAAAAACATTGATGTTTTAATTTCTTTTATTAATTTTTTTCACTTTAATTAATGAAATGAGTTAATGAAAAATAATTTAAATAAGTAATTAAACTGTGCCTTAACACGCGCAAAGGAGAAAATAGTGTTCATATGGTTATTGGGAAACAAAAACTAGATAGAAATAAAAATTAAATATGTTTGAAATAGCTAAATTGTTAATCTTTCAAATATATATGAAGTATAAGATTACTAATACGGTCGTTAATTTATTAATGCAAATCAATTACTCTTTCCATTTTATGAAGTTTGGTCATGTTATAAGTCTTTTTTTTCATGAAAATGTTGGGTTGTTAGGTTTATCATGCAATAATACATATGTTTTCGAGACTGGATTGTTAGTTTTATGCAGTTATACAGATGTTTACTGATATTTAACATTTGATTAAGATGTGTGAAAGCCTCCAAAACAACTATCGCGATATAACAGGGGGAATAAATAAATATCAAAATGTATAAATCATAGGTTAAAAACTCATATACATGACACATGAACATTCCTGAGAGAAATTATTTAAGTAATGCAAATATAAATCCGAAGAATAGATGACCCCTCCAGTTTTATTTATATATAACATCAAACAGAGTTCAAATATATATCAAGGATTTAGATCATTAATATTACATATAAATTATATCCCCAAACCTCTAAGCAGCGAGGCAAAAACCATATACATGTCACGTACTAATTACAGTACTCCTAAAAATCACAAATCTCAAAGTAATATTCCATATTTCTGATCCATCTTGACTAATCAATTACCATTGAGTAAATGCATTGATGACCAAATATCATCCATGCCCCAATAGTTTTCACCGGTTTGATCATCAACAGTCATTGGAATTGAATAATCTGCCGTTGTAGTCGCAGTCGCAGTAGCCGCAGCCGCAGAGTAGTTACCATAGTTGAAATCCATATTGGTATGTTGATAGGACGTAGTTGTAGGAGAATATGTCTCCATCGCTTGATCTTGTGTACAAAAGACATTATGGTTCGACGTACTTGCAACTTGATCGTTGATTTCTGAGCTGTGATGAGATCCAACGGAGGACGTTGTTGTTGCTGTCACATCGGTTTGTTTGATGTATTTTTGGATTCTTGTCCTCCAGAAATTCTTGATCTCATTGTCGGTTCTTCCTGGAAGGTGTTTAGCGATTTTGGACCACCTGATCATATAATAAGATGTAATTGATTATAACATAGTTTGATATATTCTTCTATTATGTTTAATTAAGATGATGAGGTAATGATTGTTGTGGGGCAAGTACATCTAGATGAAAAGGCTTGCGTCTATTTCAGTAATGATTTCCTATTTGTCACGAGACTTATTTACATTTGTACAGTTCTGTGTTTGGAACCTTTTGATTTTCTTGATATTTTTTTATGTGCTGCTAATAATAAGGCTTTTAAAGTTAATCGCTTATTATTTTGGTACAAGTTTACTTTTTTTTGTCTGTTTGTAAAAAGGGTTTATAAAGTAATTTTATGATTTAGTAAAAGCTTAATAGCAATGAATAAAGTAAATTGCTAAGATATAAGAAAAGTGAACCTAATTTGAAACCAACAAAAATTAATAAAGGAAGAATTAGAAAGTCTATATCAAGAATTATGAAAATTTTAAACTAAGATACTTTCTTTTGAATTAGAAATTCATGTACCTTTTAATCTTGGGGCATATTTTCCAGCTCTTTACATATAAAAAAGAGAAATAGAAATCGTATAAAACAAATAGACAAGGAAATAAATAAAGCCGAGTAAATCTTTCAGGCGTGGGAAGTCACTTGAACAATTACGAGACTTATATGCATCTTTATATTTTTTGAGCAACTACTTATATGCTTCATAAATAATAAAATGGGGATAACGTAGCTACGTGTTTCGGGAGAAATAGGCACGAGGTTTTCATGTTGCTTTGATAAAAAGCACGAGGTTTTGTTAGTGTTAAGACAATTTCGTCGACATGAGCAAAAATTTAGAATTGACGGCTAAGAACAAACGTCGATCAAAGGTTGTCATTTGTCACAAAGGAATTAAACGCTTTTTATTTGCTTTGGTCACCAAATATGTTGCTTTTTTGTTTTTTTAAAAGATCTACATGGCTTACTCAAGAGTATCTACACGATTCAAAGTTCGAAGATTTTGCCTTTGTTATTTCGTTATACCTAGTGTATTTGTATCTATACTTTCATTTTTGTAAATTAAAACCAACCTGTTTCCCCACTTAGCATGAAGTTCCATGATGGTAAGTTGTTCCTCAGGCGTGATGTTTCCACGTCGTACGTCAGGGCGGAGATAGTTGAGCCACCGAAGGCGGCAACTTTTTCCGGTGCGTTTTAGACCTATATATTTATATACCCAATCATCACTGTCGAACATTGACTCGTACGTACGTACGTACGTGCATATCCACATAAGTAATTAGCATACATGTGTGTTTTAATATATAAGTAATAAATACATATGTATGTACTATAGATATTCTTGCTATATATTTTAGTTACAATACGGTGTTCAAAAGAAAAAGTTACCATAAATAATTTATTTTCATCACTAGGCCATTATTAGAGAATTTCCACATGAAAACGTCTTTTAATTTATAGAATGATATTTAACAGCGAACAAATATATTAAGAAAACGATCTATTCGTTTTTATCAAAGTACAGATAATACGTATGATTTATAAATATATATACAAGAAAAAAATATTGTTTGCTGTATGATGATTCCCTAATGATGATACCTTTGCATGTTAGCTAGTAACACTAGGTCATACATTAAATACAACGTTAAAAGAATATATATATATATATATATATATATATATATATATATATATATATGTTATTGGTGATTTAAAAAAGAAAAAAAATTAAATAAACCTGCAGATTTGGCGAGAGAGTTCCAAACGCCATCGCCGTGGTTGGCGATATAATTGATAAGAATAAGATCTTCTTCCATCGTCCACGGTCCTTTTCGCACCTCTGCTTCTCCTGATGATCCCGTACCTCCACTACTTATTCCTCCTAATGTCTCCATTTTATTATTATTTATTTATATATCCACAAGTTCGAGATTTATATAATTTTAGCTAGAGAGAGATGAATAAAAAAAGAAAGAGTGAGAAAATAAATGCTATGAGTTGATATTGAAGGTTGTGGAAGGTGAGCTACTGCTTTTATAGAGACTAAATTCACCGCGTGATTAGCAATCCTTAACCAAAATTCTTAATTAATTATGGTATTTAGATTAGAGTTTTAATTAATCACAAAATTAATTTTAGGTTTAATACTACATACTAATGGCACTTGGGGACAATATATAACACCTTCATGACCTTACTATAGAAATAACATAGTTGCATCATCCATGTCCGTATGTATGTATATATACATGTTAAAGATTAGAGAGTCTTTGATGTATTCATGCATAGATGCCACACACGCACTGCCATTTAGATTCACATACATACGCATGCTTGTTGATGTGAATGTATTAGTTTGGATTTTTGTACGAGGATCACCCAAAAAACAAAAGAAGGTCATCAATGGGCCCATAATGCTATATACGATTTAAATTAGTGGTCCGATATTGGCCCGAACGTAAGACATACATATGTGTGATTGTCAATCTATCTTATTAAAACTCAAGGACAAAATTGGAGTGTTTGGAGACTTGAATAGGAATTTAAAAAAATTTGGAGTGTTTGAAAACATGAATTGTAGTTTTTTAAAAAATTAATTTTGTTTGGAAACAAGGATAGTAGTATTAAGAAAAAAAAAATGGGCTTATGTTATTAAGAAAAATTAAAAGTCCATCATATTATAAGAAACTATCTATCTGACCCAGATTTAAAATATACGAAAATGGGTCAATCTAATTGCCTAAAACTTTTTCTTTTCTAAACTAACCATAAAACAAAATTTAAAATTTATACACATATTTCAAATCAAAATAATAATTTAAATTTGATTTATATAAAAAATTGATTAAAAATAGTACATATATTCAAAAATGGATTTTTACTAAACTATTTTTCAATAACCATTATAAAAAAATGTTGTCAATATATATAATAAAAATACAATACAAAGCCCAATTTGAAATACCAACTCAAATTATGGTTTTTATATTTCATATTAAGTTTTAATAAGATAGATATATATAATTATTTATATGATGGTACGTATAAAATATTATTAATTATATGATTACTTATATGATGGTACGTATAAAATACGATTAATTATATGATGACAGTATACGATATATAATAATGAATAGGGATGGGATTTCGGGCACCAATACTGGTTTGGTTCTGATCGGTTTGTGTTTAGGGTTTTCAGGGTCAAAGATTTAAGCCCTGTTAGGATGTTTCTAAATTTTGGTTTGAGTTTGATACGGATCTTTGCGGGTTTGATTCGCGTTTGGATAACCCATTTAAATTATTTTTAAAGTTTTAAATCATTATCTATAAATAAAATAATATATTACCTATAAATTTGAATAACATATGTCAGAATACCTAAGCTTAACATATCAATTGGCTTGATTTAAAATTTTGGATACGAAATCAATAATTATTTTAAGTATTTTTGGTGATTTGAATATACTTTAACTATTGCAGATATTTACTTTTGACTATATATATATATATATATTCAAGTATTTAAACCAATTTAAAAGTATCATTCTTAATGTTTTATATACGTTAAATCTAAAAATAATTAATATATATATAAGTATATAAATCTATTTTTAGATAAATTCGGGTACCCGAATACTTCGGTTCGGATCAGATTTGGTTTTCTAAATAACAAAATTTCGAATAATTTGAATATTTAATCAATTTATGTTCGGGTTTGGTACTATATTTTCAGATCGGTATCGATTCTGTTCCTTGGATTCATTTTGTAAAACCCTAATAATTACATGAAAAACAAATATCAACATATTTTTCAAAATATACACCCGCGCGCCTGCTAACATTAAAGTTGAAGTTGAAGTACACATTGGGATTGTTTGGCAATATGAATAGTAGCTAAAAAAAATAGTACTATTTAGAAACAAGGATAGTACTAAGTTAGAAAAAAAAAATGGGCTTATGCTACTAAAAAAAATTGGAAGTCCATTATATTAAAAAGTAATGGGTCTATGTTACTTGATATATATATTCAAATCAGAATAATAATTTAAAATTAATTTATATAAAAAATTCATTCAAAAAAATAATATATATATATATTCAAATTTTGATTTTTACTAACATATTTTCCAATAACTATTATAAAAATGTTTTCAATATATATAATAAAAATACAATACAAAGTTCAACTTCAAACACCAACTTAAATTATGGTTTTTATATTTCACATTAAATTTTAAAATATAATATATGTGATTATTTATATGATTGTACGTATAAAATATTATTATTTATAAGAAAACTTATTTGATGGTACGTATAAAATACAATTAATTATATGATAACACATATTTTGTAACCTATGATGACACATATAAGATATATAATAGTGATTAGGGGTGGGCGTTCGGGTTTGTTCTCGGGTCTTTTTGGGATTTCGTATTTAGTTCAGATCTTTGAGGATTTGGTTCGGATTTGGATAACCAATTGAAATAAGTTTGGTTTAAATATTTGGATAGATAATTAATAATTATTTAAGTATTTTTTGAGTTTTCAGTATTTTTTTAACTATTTAAGATATTTACATTTAAATATTTGTATATATTTTCAAGCATTTATGTGAACTTAAAAGTATCATATATATTCTGGATGTTTTTATATATATTAAATCTAAAAATAATTAATATATATAGTTATATAAATCTATTTTGGATACCCAAAATATTTCGGTTCGGATCGGATTAGGTTCCAGTTCTTCAAATACCAAAATTTTGAATAATTCGGATATTTAATCAATTCCGGTTCAGATTTAGTACTACTTATTCGGATTGTGATCGGTTTGATTCTTCGAATTCGAATTTTTTGTCCAACTCTAAATAGTGACATAAAAAAAATAGCATTATATTTTTTTAAAAAATACACCCGCACGAGCGTGCGAGTCAAAATCTAGTTTATCTTTATTAGCAAAACTCAGATTTTATTTGCAAGGTCTAGCCTTTTCTTATATATAGTCGAAGCCTCATATTAGTCATCTTGGTTTCGTCGTGAAAAACATACAAACTAGTTTGCAAAGCTATATATATATATATAAAAAATAAGCACACTAAACAAGCAAAACTGGTATGCAGAGAGTGAATGCCAATGCCAAGCTTTATGCAGAGAGTGAATGCCAATGCCGAGCTTGGTACAACGCAAGAGACGCTGAACCGGTATCGCCACAGACTAATGAAGAAACACAAGCCTTAAGTTTGGGTGATATTTGTATGGTGGATGATTCATGGACCTCTACAGCTCAATTCAGTGGAATGGGATGGGTTTGGAAGGATACAATGGAGAAGATACAACTCATGGGATCAAGGAACTTGCAGAGGAGGGAGACAGCATTACACTCGGAACTGGAAGCGTTACAGTGGACAATGGAGAGCATGATACAGCACTCGTACTGTCAGAAGTTTGGGACGAACTGCAAGGACCTGATTGCGATGTTAGAACAACCACAAGATTGGCCCAACTTCTCAACAGAGCTGGAGATCATTCAAACTCTTCGGTTGTGTTTTTCAGACTTCAAGATCAGCTACTTTCCAAGGATGCAGAATGAGATTGCGGATTCGCTAGCTAAGAATGCACGTTCTTTTCATAGATCCTTATGTTTTATTGGTTTTTCTATTCCGGTCTGGCTCCCCAGACCACCTCAAGTTTGAGTAATAGAATAGCCGTTTGCCGTCAAAAAAAAAAAACAAGCAAAACTGAAATACAATCCCTTCGAAACTTTTTTTTTTAACACAAAATATTATAGAAACCTCCATCCAAACTAGTTGGGGAGGGAAGAGTGCAGTACAGATTTAGCCAAAGTGTCAGCAATAGAGTTCAGAGATCTCGAAATGAAACTAAAGGAAATGCAAAATGTCCCGAGTGATTCCCTTCGAAACTATTGTGTACAATTTTAGGTTATGACCTTGCTTTTGGTTCATTTGCATACCCGGAGAGACGATCTATCTATAGACCACGTGTGAAACTATTATGTATAATTTTAGGATATCAGTCTCTACTTTCTACCCATTTGCATTATACTTTTAGATTGCATTTTTACTTAAAGATTAGTTTGAGCCTTCCATTGATTTGAAATACTCTAAAATTAATAAAACAATAACGGATTGTAGTATATGTTGGTTTAAACTTTTTGGATACAGAAATTCAAAACAACTAAGCTATAGGGAAATTTCATGTTTACCACTTTCATGATATCACTTTTCATCTTTACCACCACTAAAGTGACATTTTCAAAAATACATTATTCATTAAGTGGCAAAAGATTTTTATACCCTTGTTATCTATATATATAATAAATCATTATTTAATTAAAAAAATTATTTTTTTTTATGTTTTCGAATTATACTTTTTTTAATTCGAACTTTTTTATAATTTTTTTTTGAGTTTTTTTTTCAAAATTTCTTTTTGAAAATTGAAAATTATTTTTGAAACTATTTTTAAATTTTTTAAAATATTTATTTATATATTTATTAGAATCATAAATTTCACATTTCAAAAACCCTAGTCCATCCCTCAACTCTAAACCCTAATGTTTTTTTATCCTTCATTAAAAGTGAAGGTAAAAGTGATTATTGTAAACATAAAAAGTGGTACTTTGAATATGGTACGTGTGACAATTTCTCCTAAGCTATTCGTTTACTTCCCGGCTTAAAAGATGCATGGATACACTGCATGTCGTTTTATTTTTGACTTCTAGATTTAGGCATTTGTAACTGAACTCAAATCCAACGTTCCACATTTTTATATGGCAACATCATTATCGGTCATACCTTCAAATTCCCATCGACCTAATAATATTTGATGGTATAACCCTGTAAATTAACTGGTAGAATAAATTCGATATGTACTTAATTAGACAATTCAATTCCGCTATATGCTTTTGTAAGAATCTCCCATAAGGAAATCGATAAAGTAAACTAGTAGATATCACCTTTAGTAGATCATGACGCTTTTGTTAATAACACTTCTTACATTACTTAGCTTAATTTGCTATAGGTAACAGAACCGATCGATACTCTATTAGTAACCAAACTAAGTACATGACAAAGAAAATACAAAAAGATGGAGACGCAAAAAGATCTTGACTCTCTAAACGTTAACTCACTCTAATTCCTACCACATTATAATCCACTTATCATAAAAAGTGACAAGTGACTAACTCCTAACTCAATAAAAAAAAAACCCTTTAACATCCAAATTAGCCAAGAGAAAGACCCTTTCACATTTCAACGGACAAATACTTACTTTTGCTGCCACGTCCACTCTCTTTTTATGCCTCATAACATGCAGTTATCTATATAAAAGAAAAAGCTGTGATTAGATGGACTTTAACGTAATCTATACACATCTGCCAACATTATTGTTTTAGCCTTCGATTTCAAATGCAGTTTGAATGAAACTATTCACAAAAGTTATTTAACAAACATGATTTTTAACGAATAATGATGCTCTTAGACTCATAATAGTAATGGTATCTCTTCGCTAAAGCATAGTCAAAGAGTTTTCATGCTTGATTTGGCGCATCATCCAAAAGTTTAAGCACTCTTAAACCACTTTTAAGAAAAGCGTATTTTTGTGGCTGCAATTCATTTAGGTAGAAATACCTCGCATCATTAATATGATACTAGTTCGTTTTCGCGCTACGCTGATATCTTCTCAATTTGCATTGTTTTAACCATTCATTCTTGCACATGTTGATCATTTAGGATAGCATTTAGATATGTTTAGGTTGCATTGCATTACATATGTCCTTATTAGGTGATGGAAATTTCAAATGGTGACTTTGGAGCATCTAGAGATGGTTTGGAAGCAAAATTGGTGATTCTCGAAGAAGAGACGCAGAGGTTAAGTGTCCCAGCGGCCTCGTGACGTCCCAGCGGCCTTTTGGCCCATCGAGAAGCCGCTGCAAGCGCTGGAGAAACGGAGACAAAGTGTGGCAGCGGCCTTGTGCAGCGGTGTCCTGGAGCCGCTGGAGACGCTCGAGAGATAAAGACTCGAGAAATGGAGAAAAGTATGGGAGCGGCCTAACGCAGCGGTGAACCGAAGCCGCTGGAAAAATAGCTCATCCCCAGCCGCATTTGTACTTGTCGCAGCGGTGTGATGCAAGGAAGTGAAGAAGCCGCTGCGAGTGCCCCAGCGGCTAGGTGGAGCGGTTTCATGTGGCCGCTGCGAGTCAAGAAAGTCAACATATTTTGTGTTTGACCAGATAATTACCAATTTGTGTTTTTGTTAACCCAGGTTTGTTGGGTTAAACCAGGTTCGACTTTAAGCTACTATAAAGGTCCTTCAGACCTAATTGTAGGATCTTATCTTGTTTTCTATCTAATCACAAAAGAACTTTTAGGTGAAAGGTCCTATCTTGATCATTTCTCTCTTGTGATCGCTTGATTATCTTGATCACTAATCATGATTAGCACCAAATCATCTTTGATTCTTGGGCTCATCATGGAGAGTAGTGAGTAGTCATCTTTGGATTCATGGGTTAGGGAGATTAAGGGTGATTAAGCTATATCTAAGGTGTTTAGGTATAGATCAATCTTATTCCTTGCTAGTAGAGGGCTTTTAATACAACTTTAGAGTTGACCTCTCTAAAGTTGAGCTCTAGGCATTTCATACCCGGAAGGTGTTTGATGAAATGCCTGAACCAACTCTCCTAAGCTTTTAACATCCTTTACCAAAGGGATTTGTTGTTAAAGGTGTTAAGATGGCTAGTAGACTCGAGATTAATGATTACTTAGGTAACATTCAACCAAAGGAATTTGATGCTTGAGTTATCTAGGTAAATGAGCATTCATATAGGGATAGAGTTTGCTTAGGATTGTGTCTAGGCCTAAGGTAGATATAGATTGGTTAAAAGTTGACACCTTTAGGTTGAATCTTGATCACCCAAGATCAATTTCCATAGCCCATGAGTTCTCCTTTCTTATAAGAAAGAAAGCTTTGTCCTTTATTGCATTTTAGGTAATAATCTAGTTTCAAATCATCTCAAAAACTGATAGCACTTAGATTAAGCATGATCTTGCATTCCCTTTGCATCATAATCACTTAGGACTGGTTTGACATCCTATATATTACAACATTTGATTAGGGGCCTTGAAACCCCTATCATCATACGCACGGATAATTTACTTTTAAAGTTAACAATTTTACAAATTTTTAACTCCTAACATATATTCTCTTTGTTCTTTTTCTCTTTGTTCCAAAAAGATAGACTTTTTAATATTTTCACACATATTAAGAAAACACATCAAACTACCATAATAAATGTATTGTTTTCTGTAATTTTTAATTTTCAAGTCAATTAATTTTCTTGAAGTTTACAATTTTTCCATAGAAAACACAAAAAATACATCACACCATTTTTCTAAAAGTATAAAAGGAAGGGGGGGGGGGGGGAGAGAGATTGACATGGGCTGATTTTGGTTGTTTAAATGTTGCATGTTATTTTATTTTTGTTCTTTTAAATTGTATTTTACAAGTTTTTTAAAATATTAAGACTAAGTTTAGAATACAAAAACTGTTTGAAAGACAGATCGAAAAAGTTGCTTTTAGTTGGGTTTTCTTGAAGATCACCCTATGAATTGTATAGGTTTTTTTTTTGTTTTTGCTCAAATTCATACATTAAACTTGAATTTTATCTAGCCTAAGATGCTTTTGATGATTTTTATTATGTTGTCAAAGTAAAACTGTGTCGCTAGGGATGAAATGAGCATTAGCTTCCCTGTAAATAAGAGATATTAATCATAATGTATTACATTTTGGGTTCTTGTTTTGACAGTTATATATTGAACATGTAATCTTTTCCACCACAATAATTTTATATTTTTGATTATTTATGCTTTTTAGCTATGTGAACATAGATGCTTAGTTGTTGTGAAAGCTTTACAATCGTTGGTGTATATTATAAGTTTTATATAAGATGGAGGGAATGTTAGAAATGTAAAAATTATATTTCATATATACATGTTTTAACTAATTATAAAATTATGGAAAGTATATATATAATCTTTCATCAATTACTTTTTACCAATTAAGAATTTATAAATTATACAATTTGTTTTAAAAGAATAAGTTGTGGCAACCAATATCACGACTTTACATTTTATATAAAGCATTATAATAATATACTAATTTTAATAAAATTCTTACTTAATATAACTATAATATTATTTATATTTTTTTATAAATTCAATATTAAGATTTATAAAATCATTTACAAGAATTTTATAAGATTTACAAATTGTTATAAGAGTCTATATATCATTTATTAAAAGTATACAAAATCATTTATAAGAATTTTAAAATTATTTATAACAATTTAACAAATCATTTATAACAATGTCTGAATAGACTTATAATCAAATAAATATACTTTTTATAAGAAGTTATAAATCATACAAACATGTAATCTCTTCGTTTCATTTTAATTGTGGAGGTTTATGTACACATAATAAGAAAATATTTAATTTTGCATATTTTTAAAATAAAAAACACCATTATTTATACACCTAACCATATTTTAACCAATATAAAAATAATTTGGAAAATATTATTAATAAATTTTGCTTTAAATTCTAAAGCAATACTTATTTTGAAACGAAAATTTTACTCTACAACAAAAATTAAACTGAAATGGAGGAAGTATTATTACACATGACTTGATATTTTATGTAAAATTTATTAAAGGTTTCAAATAAAATAATTTTGGATTTATAAACACTTACGCTCATAGAAAAAGGAACAAAGTTGACATGCAATGTTTAATAGAATGTTAAAAGCTACTAAATAAAAAAAAATATTTCTACTTTTATGTTCAGACAAAATATCATAAAGAAGTAAAATATGAAAGATGCGGAGAAAACTTCAAAGTTTTACTGCAAATGGTGGTTCAGTTTTGATAAACCTGGCCTGGTATTCTTTTACGTTACAAACCGTGTATTCTTTTAACCAACTTCACATGCAGTAAAAACTAAAATCAATAAGTCTTCGGTAACTTGTTCATATTCAAAGATTTATTTCTTATTAATTCACAACACCAAAAATAATAATAATAAAATACATATTATATATTCTTCAGGTCACCAGGAGACATAATTTACATAGGATATAAATTATAAACAAAAAACTTGGTAGTGGCTTTTGCTCATAGATTAAACTGTGTCTCATTCTTTCGAAGAGAACATCGCTTCCTAGATTGATATATATATATATGTTTTCTTTTACATTCGTAGAGTGAGAAGAATACTGAACCAATTTTACGGGTAGTTCAATCACAATAATTAGGAGACGAATGCCACTTTACTCCCTTTGTTTATGATTTTTCAGAAGGAAGTAATCGCTGATTAGCTTCTTAGGTATCTTCTCTAGTAAGTCCCATTGGTTTATTTTTAGATACATGAAAAACGTACTTAATTAGGACTTAGGAGCCTACCAAAGAATTAAAGGCGTCTGAGAAGAACTGGCAATGATGAAACTATAAAAATGAGTAGGACAATGAAGCATAACCTGTTTGCAAACTAAGTAGTGAAGCTCATATGGGGAAATACCACCTTGCCTCGGCTTAGTGAATACACCGTTGCATGACCTCATGAGGTGTGGAAAGTTGCAGTCTCTACTAACTCTGAAAATAGGAAAACAAATTTCTAAATGATAAAGCAAGTGATAAAGAAATCTTCCAAGTGTATGAAAACATAAATTGATTAAATCTTTTTATTTTTGTGACACGGATGTCAAGTGTAGTTAGCTAGCCTATGATGGGTTTTGGCAACGCCTATCATGTTAAGAAAGTGGCTGAAGGCACGAGCCAGTGCCAATGCTTCCTCTAGCAACATGTTTGATATTTCAAAAGTGTAGTTGCGTCTCCAAATGCTCCGTCGTGTCTTCAATACCAGCCAGACAAATATTTAACGCACTCTGAAAAGTAACGCCAAACAAAAAATAGTATCATCACAAGGATTTTTATTCTTTATATTATATGTAGTGAAAACACTTGGTTGTAAGATTCCACAATCCAGTCTCCAGCTATGAAATAGTAATACACAAACGCATAATTCCATACTCTACAGCTAAAACAAATCCATCCAAAAATCTATCAAACAAACAGTTTTCTTCTAACCTTCTTATTGCTAGTATAAAACAATCGCAAACACGATATACTTTAGGGTGATCATGTATTTTCCTGCAAACACAAGCAATTAGAGAAAGACTACTATATGTTTTCATTTCCTTTTAGAACATACTGATCACAGACTAAAAATTTCATTTTCCCCATTATTAATTCTACGGAAGGATTAGAGGAGAAAGTTACGGCTTTTCGAACAAAAGACAACATAAAATCACATAGGACATCAAGTAGGCCTGCAATTTAGCAAAAAATATTGTAAGGACTGTTGTGAGATAAGCTTAACTTCCTTGTTGGATCGTGGCCTTTCTGTTGAATTTTTTTAATTAAAATAATTTTATCACTATAAATTATATGCAAATCAAAGAACATTAATACTATATGTGCTTTTGAATTACTCCATCTCAGTCTCAAAAATCTTAAACATGAGATAATCATGTGGACACATTGATACCAAACATTGGTTGTCTTAACAAAAACTACACATCATGGATGGGACAATGTGCTTACCTCTTTGGTTAATTGAGATGGAGAATAGCACCATCTGAAGGATATACAATATTACATTGGTGAGGCTACAATCGTAAGCTAATTAATAGTACCAAAATCATTAAAATCTGTAGAATCCAATTTAAAATTTTGCTCCAAAAACAATACCTCAGAAGATTCTCATATTCTATTATTGCGGTTCACCCTGTGGAGCAATTTTTTTTGTGATTCTCCTTGTTCTGTGAAAAACATCAAAAGAAACTAATCATCAGTATTTGCATATCTCAATAGATCATGATCATCATCATAATCACCTAGAACAAATTCCAAATATGATCCAATCCGGAGATGAAAACGCAAAATATTACCTTTGAGCAGACCATCTCCGAGAGAGATTTAATGTTCCAACCCAAAGATAAGGAATTTAAGCTGTGAAATGGAAGAGACCAGATCGTCAGAACGCAATCGGGAGATCTTTGCTAATTTTCAATGGAATCGATGAAACTCTTGAGTTCCCGATAAACATGAGTATCAAAGGAATGCTTCCAAGCAGAGTCCTTCACTGGTAGAGACACCACCCAGTAGCTCGAAGTCACTAATTTTCTATCTCTTTGGTGGAGACCATCTTCTTCTCCGATGTATAACTCCTTCAATCAAAAGGGACAACCGGCTACTGAGAGAGAGGGGATGTGGAAGAGTTAATTGTTTGCGTTTTAGATCTAGATTTCGAAAAAGACAAAAAAAAAAGAATGAGGGTTGATCTTCGACTGTGGAGGATGTAGATTTTGGTAAATTGCTTAACCAACAAAGAATTTATATAGGTGTAAAACAAATGGGAGGTGGAAGGGTACATCTGACATAAATGAAGGATTTAAGAACATGGATCAATCATTCAGAGTGGGTGTTGGTTATTGCAAAGTAACGGAGAGCTGAGGAGAGTGGAAATGATCGTGATGGAGAAGAAGAGTCGGAGCCGAAGGAGAGAGGTAGGCTTGATATGGGCCATAACCAAAACTGAAGAGCCCATATAATTAGACCCAATTATTTTTCTTTTACTTTATTATACAATTTTCAATAACTTTTCACTAATGAATGAGTAGTATTTTTTACTTTCGGAAACGGAGGGAGTAGTATTTTTCGATAGATCAAAATATAGTTAGGTGTATATGTAATTGTGTTTTTATTTTCAAAATAGAAAAAATAAATGATTTCTTAATTTGTGGGATAAAACTCTAAAACACAAGTAATTTGAAACGAGGGAGTAACGTCATTCCAAATCCATATGCAGGGGTGAAGCCAGGTTATAAATAAAGAACTTGTAGCGAGTGATAAAATTTAACCAAAAGAACTTGTAGTGAGTGATTAAATTTAACCAAAGTAGATGTAAGATTTCAATAGATAGGTTGAAGTAAAATAAAAATAAAAATAAAAGATACATTCTTCAGAAAAAAAAAAGAACTTGCATATCAAGCTAATTAAAACGCTCTATATATCCATGTTTGATATATATAACCAGTGTTTTAAAACCCAATCCGGACCCGCGGCTGAACCGGTAAATCCGGTGATCCATAAAAAATCCGGTTTGGATTTTGTGGAAAACCCAATATTTAGAAACCCGCAAAAACCCACAGAAACCCCATAAAACCCAGAACTCGAAACCGGTTGAACCACCGATTGAACCAATAAATAACTTTTACTTTTTGTTTTAGTTTTAGTTTTTGTTTAGATTATGTTATATATTCTAAGTTTCCAATTAATAAGTTAGGTGTTGACGAAAAAAAGTTAGATTTCCTTTTTTAGTTTTTATTTGTGATTTTCAGATTTTAATAAAGATTTCACTATGCCGCCTGAAAAAATGAAGTGAACGATGATGTAGAGAAAACCAAACTTAGTTGATGTGATTTGGTGTTATTTTATTTTCGTTATCGACAATTTATTACAATGATCTTTGTTTAATTTATTATTCACACTATACATTTAAATATTTATAAATTTTATGTCTTGATTGTTTTTAGATGTCATAACTTTTACTTTGTTACAGAAAATTTTAAATAGTCTAAACTAGTTTTTGATATTTTGTACGTCAAATGAAAATAAAAATATAAATTTAAAATTAAGTATTTTCTAAATGTTTTTTAAACATAAATATATATATATATATATATATCCAAACTATTATTTTATGTTTTAAAAAACATTTAGAAATATTTAATTTTAGTTTCTATATTTTTATTTTCATAACTAATATATTATTTTACCCAGCGACCCGATAAATCATTCGGTTCAGTGTCCAAAGTCCAGGTCGGGTTTAAAAACATTGATATATCTAAGGAATGATGATGGGCCATCTCTAGACAGTCACATTTACTCTATGAAGAAGAAGGAGAAGAAGAAATAACTCAACTTTAACTAAAAATGAAACAGAAACACCAAAGTAAAAGTTCAATTGTGCACTGCATCGACGGTTTACAAAGCAAAAGCTACAAAGAGCACTTGCCTTCAACAAGTTCCATGATCATGAATCTTGCTCATAGAAGTCCCTCCGCTTGAACCTCAGACCATGTCAGCACCAAACTCAATTGCTTTCTCTATCCCCTCCGATCTATAAGGTGCAATGCTATGGTTGTGTCCAGCTACTGTTGGACCCAACAACTCATTCTCAATGCACTCATACATCTCCTTGCAGAGGTTATCAACCACAATACCAAACCTCATGGTCTCATCATTCATCTTCTCCAACTCATCAGAACTATAATAATCAAAAGGCTGGTTCAGAGTTTTGGAAAGCCTCTCAATATAACCTATAAGTTGCTGCTGCAGATTCTCAAACAGAATCTTCTTCATCTCTCTTTCCTCATCACTCATCTCATCTTTGAACAGTTCTTCACCAAACATGTAGAAGGCAAAAACATATGTATATGAAAGAGCTTTTCTTGATCTGAACAACAGATCGGCTCCATTTGATGCCCATTTCTGCTCCGACTTGTGTGTCTTTTCCGACAATGACGCCACCTTCTCGCGGACACTCTCTCTCAGTTTAAACTCTTGCTTTGATGAATCAGTATGTGATCTGTATTGGTGATAGTAATGTGTATACCGTTTTAAATCCCTTTTGGCTCTCTCCATTTGCCTCACCTTTTCTTCTTTGAACTTACCACAGCTATGACCATCGATAGTAGTCCATGTATGGCTTAAACCAGTAGCCCCACCACACAACCAACAAAAATGCTGGCCACAGATACAAGTCATGAGGTTGCATCCATCACTCTTTTGAACAGCTTTGCTGCATTTAGGACACATCCTAGTGTGGACCGTTATCCAGTTAAGCGTCTCGGACTCATCTTCACACTTCTTTTTCCACAGCTTCCACATCAAGCAAGAGCAAGGAGAGTGAGACTCACTTACACAGCTGAAACAGAACTGATGACCACACGAGCACTCAACCTCGCCACCATCATCTTCTCTCCTTATCGCGTTACCGCAATGAGGCGTGCTTGGACACCACTTGACCCTCTTGTTATCATCAACGTACGACTCAACGAGGAAACGATCAAACTTCTCGGCTAGTTCGGGATAAACTAGCTTCTTAACAACATCTTCATCGCAAATCGCGTTGCATTTATGAGCCATGCATGTGATTCTTTTGCTCATACCTTCGTTGATCTTCACGGTAAAATGCTCCTTCCAACAGTTGTTACAAAAGCAATGACCACAGTCCATCCTCGTCATCGTGTAGCTTTGTAAATCGTCGTCCATGCAGATCTCACAAGTCATCTTCTTCCTCAAAGAGTATCTAGATTCAGACAAGGACGTATGAGCAAAGACAGTTAGACCAGCAGTTTTGAATAGACTCTCTTTGCCTCTTTCACTATAAACATCTAATAGTTTATCGACGTTCCATCGGTAATGAATGAGAAGAGTCCTTGCTTGGCTTTTCTTGAGAGTGAGCAGTTCCATAACCCTAACCAAAACTTCCTTCTGTGCGGCTACAAGTGATTCATTCGTGATGATTTGGCTAGTTGATTTTGTGGACTCGTCACGGTGAGCCTGCTCATATTGATCATTATCATCCTTATCATAATCATCCCCCTCTTCTTCTTTTTCTTCCTCGTCCTCCTCGCAGCTCAAGTAATAGTCGTCATCCATGGCTACGAAAAGATCAACCAAGAGACACCGTAGAGGAAGAAGCAGAGACCGATTAAATCTAAGAGAATATTTATTAGACTTAAATCACGCAAATCCTTCGGGATTTGGTTTTTGGTTTTTTTATAGATAAGTGTAACATATTTCCTTAGTACAAGATCTCTTTCTTTCCTTACTATATTAATATAATAAAAAGGAAATATTTGGATTGTTCGAATCTTAGTCAGTTAAATACTGTATATGCTAAATTTCCGGAGCCTTGTTAATATCTTTTCATAATAAATTATATAAAAAGTTAATATTTCACCATAAAATCTTAATAGAATCCTAGCACGGAAAATGTATTATTATTTTTATTAAGATTATCTTAAAAAAAATTCTTAGATTATTAAAAGAGAAACAAATACAACTATACAAGTATTATTAACCCACTACAAATATTTTACCATAGTTTTTTTGGTCCATACTTTACATCCTCGGATTTCTCTGGTCGAAGCAACTAACCAAGTTCTTTTTTTACTAACCAAGTTCTTTTGAGATTCCAAGTTAACGGTTTAATTTTAATGGTTATTTACTTTCAAAAATCGTAATGTAATTAAAGCTGAATATTCAAAAAAAAAAAAAAACAATACAAACGGTCTTTTAACAAAAAAAACATCCAGAAAATAAAATAAATAAACACAGATGAGGGCTTAATTTATTTATGATCATCAAAGATGAGGGCTTAATCATAATTCAAGAATGTATGGATACATAAACATAAATAAACAGAAATATTGGGTAATTCTGTAAACTCTAAAAACTATAGCAAATCCAAACTTATGATTTAAGTTTATGAAGCAGTTGCAGTGTCGGAAACCGATGAAGAACAGATAAATAATCTTTATTTGTTGGATTTGGTATTAGTTATCTTCTCTCCATTTTAGGCTCTTTAGCTACTCCGTGAGAATATTGGTTGGTACGTAGCAAAATATATCTATTATATATTTAATTTTTCCCACCTTTATGGATAGTAGAATTTGAAAATAGAGAAAAGAGAAGACCAAAAAAATGTGTATTGTTGTTACTTTTGGCCTTCGAAGAACAGTGGTTCGGTCTTTGTGTTGACAGATCTTTGTTTTTTTAGTTACTAGCTTCTATAACAAGTTCGACTTCTGTTGTATAGACATAGTTAGACTTGGACACTTGGTTTTGTAGAAACCTCTTTGTTCTAGTGGTTTGAATCCGATACGGCGGTTAGATAATATTTCTTATAGTTTGTAATAGCATAATTATTAGTATTAAAATAAAATCTACAAACGGCACACATTTTGGATGTTCATGCGGTGTTTTGTTTGGTAGGTTTATATATTTTTTTCACCAAGCATATCAAACCAAGAGACTTAAATATTTAAAAGTTGAAAGATACAAAAAAAATTACATAAATTAATCCGATCAAATTCTATTTTCCGGGAACAAAGTTGGTGGCGTAAGCCCATGCATTGTTAGCCACAGGGTCCGCAACATGATCAAACAAGTTCTCAATCGGACCTTTACCAGTAACAATAGCTTGGACAAAGAATCCAAACATGGAGAACATGGCAAGCCGACCGTTCTTTAGCTCCTTCACTTTCAATTCCGAGAACGCCTCTGGATCCTCAGCTAAGTTCAACGGGTCAAACGCCCCACCCGGGTAAAGCGGGTCAAGACCTTCACCAAGGGGCCCACCTCCGATTCTGTACCCTTCGATTAAACCCATTAGCACAACTTGAGATGCCCAAATAGCTAAAATGCTTTGCGCGTGGATCAAGTTAGGGTTTCCGAGGTAGTCAAGTCCTCCTTCGGAGAAGATCTGAGATCCTGCCTTGAACCATACGGCTTCGCCGAATTTGACTCCGTTTTTGGAGAGAATCTCTGGGAAGGTGCAGCCTAAAGCGCCTAGCATTGCCCATCTGCTGTGGATAACTTCGAGCTCACGGTTCTTGGCAAAGGTTTCAGGGTCGGCCGAGAGACCGGCGGTGTCCCAGCCGTAATCTCCGGGGTATTCACCGGTTAGGTATGACGGTGTGTTCTCTGAGAATGGACCTAAGTACTTGGGACGGTCTGGTCCATACCTATGTTGTATACAAAATTATATGTTTGGTGATTAGCTATATATCAAATTCAGGAATATATAAAGTATAAACTAACCTCAATGGAAACTGAATATTTTGTAGTTTTAAAGGAAAATTAAATAGATTAAAAAACGCAATACTTGGGAGCTTTTTAATTATTTTTAATATTTATAACCAAAAACTTTTTCCAAAATTATAAGAACATGAAAAATAGAGAGAAGATTGGTGTAGGAACCAGATGCTCTGAGGAGTAGACTTGACGGTACGACGCATGACGACGCGGCCACCACCGTTGGAAGCTCCGACTTTGCGTAGGAGATCGTTGGAGGGCTTCAGGGCCGTTTGGCCAGTAAAAGAGGAGTGTTGGATAGCTGAAGTAGCCATTCTTTTATATCTTAACTCCAAACAAGAACACAAATGAAAGAGAAAAACAAGCAAAGTTAAGATGAGATGGTTGGTGTTATGTTATGTATGTTCGATTTTATAATAAAGATCCAAAGGTGTTTATCTTGATGGAGATTAGCATATGGACATGTCAGCGAGTTCTGATTGGTTAGTTTAGATTTCCACATACTCGATTCACACATTGTGGAGGAGATTGCTAGAGGCTATGGTTTCGCCACGTGTCCGTAGAAGATTCTCTGCTTAGAGGTAGACACGTCAGCGAGTTTTGAGTGGTTGGTTTAGATTTCTACTGACTATATTCATATTGTACGAGAGATTGCTGGAGGCTATGGACGTGCCACGTGGCAGTGGAAGATCTTGTGCATAGAGGATATTGGATAATGTTCCTACACACTCATGAGGTTTCTCTTCTTTCCTATTGGCTATGCTTGAGATTTTGCGATGAATAGACCTTTCTGAAAAAAATCTTCATCTAATTCATCTTTTCATTGCCTTTCCAAAAAGTAACATTTTGATAAGACATTTTTTTGATTTGAGTTGATAAAAAAGGACCGATAAAAAACTACATCAGAAATTATTAGTGAACTAACCATGACGAGTTAGTCCCGTGATATACGGTTCGTGGCTGCAAATACGGTTCTGGGTTCGATTTGCATTGGCCACCGTAGATTTCACATGGGTTCTTCGGTCTGAAGAGACCAACACGTGGCCAGATCCATACCAAGCGATCGCCAAAGACTCTAAGCCTGCCAGTGGCTAGTCTGGACCCACAATGTGGGGACCAGGAAACTTCTCGTAAATATCAAAAAAAAATTATTAATCAACTAAATATAAAAATCATACAATTATCTTAAAAGGAATGAGGGATGACCATTATCAGCAAGGCTAAGCTGTGTCTCAAAAGACAAATGGTCTCTGAAGGCTATACAAATGTTATGCATCACCTTCACAATTTTACCAGTTCTGATTGTGATGGTACGGGTAATACTGCAAAAAGCAACTCTATGCATCTTTTAATCTCTGTGATGTATTCTGAATAATCAAGAGAAGTTTTTTCGAGACACTGGCTCAGACCCTTCCATCAAAGAGACTCTCAGTGAGCTATCTTCAGATCATAAGTATACACTTGGTCTGAAGATAAAGAGATTACAAAGAAAGAGATATCGTCAAACAATTTATCCCTTCAAGAAACCGAGAAGGGATGACAAAGCAGACATTACTAGAGGCTCTGCTCTAGTGCCTTGAATCTGGACATTTCAGACAACTTGTCCTTAAAAGCTAGCTAGAAGTTCATCAAAATTCGCTTGCGTGAGCTAATGAAAAACTGAAGCACTCTTCGCTAAGAGTTGTTTCCTTGGGAAGATCTCCTGATTGCAATACATCAGCCTGAGTTTCTTGTTGTGAGAACTTTTTTGCTGGAAAGCACACATGCTCATGGAAAAGTCAATTTCAGTAATTGAGTAAGAATATAGTTGATAAGTTCATAAATAAATTGAGAAAAAAATCATGATTTGAAAACCGGTGAAATGAGGAATAAGTTGGGGACTAATGATCAACTTCTAGTGTAGACGGAAGAACATTTTGGAAGGATATATGATTCTGCTAGTGTACTCTATTAAAGAACCAAATCCAGGTTCTACAATTATTTAACGAACCAAAGTTAATGTGTTTGAGAAAATATTCACGTTTTTTTCTCCGAAAGAAAGGTAACTTGGTGTAGACGTAATCTTCATGTAGATGGAACATTCATGACAAGAAAACTAAACAAAATGCTCGAATGATAAGTTGTTTTGTCGGGAACCATACACTACGACTCGTAGTCTACGAGAGGAATTGTGCCTTGGTTCAAGGAATGATCTAATTAACTAAACTCTTATTGTAGATTAGCAGAAAGATTTAATTGCATGAGACAATGTTCTTCCTTATCGCGAGCATTGAATGTGTAAATAATAAGTCAAAGAACCGATATATAGCATATCAATCAACGGCACTAATATAATCCTGCTTGAATAATTATAACGTTATAAAGCCATCTGACATTTCAACAAGTTCTGTTAACCGCTAATGTAGATACCATATTCCGCCAAGATTTGTTTAACTGTTAGATTAAGTTCGACATCAGGAATACTACAGACTCAAACATGATTATATATGTTCTTCTTTAGCATTGGATCTATACTAGATAGAATTTGAGTTCTCTATCTGTAGATTTTCATTAGAGTCTAGACTAATAGTATTTTAAGACATTCGTTATCCCACAAAAAAAAAAAAGATAACAGGTTTATTTCGTTCTTATTTCACTCACAGCTATTTTTATTTTGACATGACAACATGAACGTACACAGACATGTTGACAGAAGATTCTAGAAGGAAGAAACTGGGACACGAAAGTAAAATTACATAATCGCCTTTCCAACAAAAGCCCGCAGTTTTATGTGTGCCTCCTTGTCTTACCTGGCTCAGTGGTCTCAGTGGTAAGACTAGTATCATGTGCTTCATGGGCCTTATCCTGCACATACTGACCCATCTCTTTTCCCTTCTGGCCAGCATAGCCTACTGCGTCAGCCATACGGCGCTTAGCATAGTCCAATTGCTCCGGAACCGTATCACTCGTCCCACGGAGGTAGTTTAGGACCCATGAGACCGAGCTTAGACCCGTCAGCCCAAACAACCCAGAAGCCAAGATTGCGGTCACAGCTAGCCCGATGGTGATAGCGGCCGGGACAATAACGGGACTGAAGAGGAGGAAGAGCGGAACAGAGAGCATCAAACCTATCACTGAGCCGGCTAGAGTGAGTCCAGCTAAGGCTAGCAGTGAGCCACCAACGGGAACTCCTACTATAAGTGCCACGATCTGCATGTATGTCGATAAACTCGAGTTTATTTAGACCCTTTTTTTAATGTCAGAACTCAAATTGTAATAAATCCAAACCATGACCATCTGGATATATGATCCTATATATACATGCATGCATGCATACATACACGTGTAAGTGGTGCTATCGTGCAAACTCTGATTTTAAGTCCTAATTTATAGGAATTATAGGACTTGAAAACAAAATGGACTAATGAAACGGACTTGAAGTTCTAAGCTCATGAGTTTCATATAAGAGAAAAGAAAAAGAAAAAAAAAAGCTAAAAAGAAGAACACAAAAGTACTTGGTTACTAGAGGGGCCGCTACTCTTGTAATCGGCACGACCACCATAGCCATAACCATAACCGACATCACCTTCGTACTGCGGCTGAACATGAATCCGTTTGTCAGTTGGGTCGACATGCACACGCCTGTCCACACTCGCCATATCGATTGATATGATTTGAAATTACAAAGTCTAAGAGATCACAAAAGTGGTAGATGAGATATATAGAAGTTGTTGTTGCAGCAGAACATATATAAATGGAACTGAAAGATTTTTTTTTGTAGTAAAAAGGAGATTTGGGATGAAGAGAAGAGGACACGTAAGAATGTGGTGAAGGTAGAGGTGTGGCTTTGCATGATTTCCAAGTTTCATTCATTGCCTGATCATCTTTTTGTTCTTCTCGCCCACCGTATTCAAATAAAAACAAACTATATACATTCGGTTTATACAAATACTCTCTCACCTCAATGCATCCAGATGCACTTGTATGACAAACTCAAGTTTCCCTTTAATTTATTTTGTTGTTGATCATTTTTAAAAACCAGCTACAAATAAATAATCCTACTTGTGTTAGTTCAACCCGCCAAAAGAATAGTTTAAATTATTATATCGAATCCAAATTTATGTCCAACATAAAATTATATCTTACTATTAAACAAAAGATTATATATGTTTTATACTCGGCCGTAGCCGCATGCAATGTAATTATCAACGATTCTATTAGTAGTTACTAGTTTGCGTCGCTAGCCTAACATGGACAATGCAGCAGAAGTAACAATAACAACTCAACCGGAGAATTCAAAATGTCCATCGTTTGGAACCATGGTTTGATCGCTTTTGTAACACGAGCATACTATGGTGGCCCAGTGGCTTTAAACCGGGAGTTCTTAAAATCACAAGAACCATTCTCCAAGTATCTCATTTAAAATAATGGAAAAAAGTTCTCATGAAGTTTACAAAAAAAAAAAAAAGTTCTCATGATTTTAAAATTCATTTAATAAAATATAAATATTTATATATACATATAATTGAGATATTTGTTGTGAGAATTTTATCGCGATTTTTCATCGGGAACTCTCATTGAAAATTCCCATTAGGGTTTCTCATTGACAATTTCCATTGAACACTCGTTATGATTTTTTTTACTTACAGTTGTCTAATCAAAGAAAGCGACGTCGTCCGTAGAACAAGGCTTTTTCATTTCTGGTTATTGGACCTTTCTAAGCTGTTGGCGGTTTAGTGGTGGTCCACTGCTACTTGATAATGAGATGACAAACTTCTCTCTCATTCCTATGTTCCGCAATTGGGCCCATGTATGGCCCGTTTTACGTTTTCTTTTGTGTGCTCCCTCCCGCCTTTCTAACGATGAGACTGATCTCAAACTCTTTCTTTTGGTCTAAATGTTAATTTATACCAGTAACACGGCCATCTCCTCCCTGAAAACTTTTTGTGGTCTAAATGTTAAATAGAAAAGTTAAATTGTAAAAAATGGAGTGAACCCGTGACAAATAATTAATAAATTAGATATTTTCCTTTGAAATTCCCTACGTTGTGGATTATTTTCAAGATGTAAACGATTTGTTATCATTTTGTAATTATGGCAACAACGAAAAATATAGGAGAACCGGAGGAGAATGAACAAAATGGAAGGAAATAATTGAGGAAAAGTCTAAAGATGTGCAATATGAGATGATATATCACATGGCAGAACAATCATATTTCTGTAGTAGACAGTGATATATAGTGTAATAAATAACATGTTCTGATAAATAAAAAGGTTAAAATGAAATGATGGTAGCAGAAAATGTACCTCATAGTTACTGTTTCTGAGGCTGACTCGTGTCTGAACATAATCCTGAATCCACTTGTCCTGAAGTCGACATGGAAATCCAAGCGTGGAAGTCGACATACACATATATATAGCATATGTATGTAGATTTATACATTATAAATATAACATGTAAATAATTTACACAACCGATTAGATTTGTATTACATAGCCTAGTTAAATTTTTTTTATACTAAGAAATTCACAGCCAAAATTTCAATATATAATATTAGTTTTGTCACAGGAAAATAATTTAAAAAATATGAAAGTATAAACAAGTTGATCTTCTCAATGGTGTCATTTGCGCAATGGAAAAAAAAATATTATAGGGGTGATTGGTTGGACTGTAACTGTATGAATTTTACTGTAAAATTTAGTTTGTATGATTTTTTTGATTTAGTTGTAAAAGATGTAGCTTTAAAATTGATTCTTACGGCAAAATATTTTCTACATCCAAAAAAAGATAGGGCTTTAGAAAATAAAAATTTTAAAGCTATTTTTTTATCTTTTTTGTTGTAGCTTTAAAAAAATAAAATAAAACATGATTGATGATTTAGATGTTGTAGACAAAAGTTAAAGTTAAAATCAATTTTTACGGCCCAAGCAATCACCCCATATGTCTATGCCTATTAAATGAATTGATATAGTTATGAAAAAACATTGAGAGTTAAAAAGATAATTTATTACCGTTTAAGTAACATTGATTTTTATTTATTAAAATAATTTAATCTTAATTATTATTTTTAAGAAAAAATTAATTAAATAATATGAAAGGGATTGAGTGAATATTTAAATCATTCATTAAAAAAACATTCTTTATACTAGAATCTAAACGGATGATTTATTCTGTAATAAAACATTTTCACCTTATAATTTTTAATTTTGTTATTTCTGATAATGTTTTGTCATAAAAATGGAATTGATTACAAAACTAGAACACTCTTTATACTTAAGATGAATATCTAAACTTGTGGTTTAAAGATTTTTTGGATATTATACTCAGTCTTTTATTTTTTTTAAATGATCATCAGTCGTAATTAATCCAGAGTGGGTTCTTTCCTTCTTGGTGAGTTAATTTGTATGTGAATAATTTGGTTGTTGGGTCGCCGCCAAATGACATGAATAAAAATGGACCGACTTTAAAAAGAGATTCCCTATGAAGATGTGCTTATTTAAAGGTAGTAAACTTCATGTTTTCAGCAATCGATTATTTATTTAAAATTTTCCTCATGTCGACAAAATTTATACAATCGCTCAACTAAATTAGAATATTAGCAAATGATGTTTCTGACTAGTGACTAGCGTGTGTAATCAAACAGCTAATTATTAGCTTGCTTTCTCGTGAGTCTATTCAAAAATATCGACATTAAAATATATGCTTTTAAATATCATATAATATTAATATTGCTTCATTGACATTTTACACAGACATACTCAATCTAAGACCTCACCCATTGTAGAACCTCAAAATACTTTGCTAAATGTGCTACCTAACTTCAGCCAGAAGTATTTTAACCAATTAAATCATCTCATTGTTAGCAGAATAAGAAACCTTGATTAGTTTTCTTAACAAGGGAGAAGCGTTTCAGAAAAGAAAAATAATCAGCAAAAAAAAAACAAGGGAATAAACAAGCTTTTTTGTTTGTTTGTCACTATAAACGAAATTTACTATCTTCTTATAGCTAAGAAGTAAGAACCCAACACAAGCACATACATCAATTAATTATTTTCTTTCACCGTATTCAGAAAATCCTTTGACCTCCCACGTAAAAGAAAAATACAATTTAAATGACACATACGCATAAGTTTTTTTTTTTCATACGCATAAAAGTATATAATATACACATACATAAAGTACATTTACATACACATACATACGAAGATATCCTAATCACTTACATCACATCAACCATCCACTCTCTGTCTTTATACTTCTCCGCCGCTAATCAACATCCCGTTGACCAGTCAACCTCTACGTCCCCCATAAGCCGACGTCTCACCGCCAAGAAAACTATCGTATCTCATGAGATCAACATTTGTCTCCTCTAGCTCCCTTTGCAGCCTCAAGACCTCTCTTTGAAGCACCGAGATGGCCCCAACGCAGCCATACACTGGATCTTTTAGCCGTGCCTCCGCCTCGTAAGCCAGCGAGTTCACCGCGTCTTCCCGTTGATGCGGGGCCACTTCATGGAGGATCTTGCTCACGTTGCTTGCTCCGAAGATCCGGTGGACGTTCGCAAACTTTAAAGGTTCCTCTGGTGGAAAATATGGTGCGAATACGCAGTCTGACGTGCATTTCCGCCGGAGGAACTTGCATGCTGCGCACGGTGAGTTTGTGTAGTTCGAATACGATGATGACATTTTTGGTTATATATCCCCTGAATTTTCAGTCGCGGAAATGAAAAAAAGAAAGATGTAATCATATACATATTTTTTCATTTAACTAGTATAAGATTGTGTCATCATAGTTGGTTATAAGACATAAGAAGTCATTAGTATTTTTAGCCTCAGAATTCATTATTTTTAGTAAGAAAGCTAAGTAGAGATAGTAATCTCATCATCAATGTAGTTGGTTACATGACAAATGATGTTATTTATGTGTTTTATCCCCCAAAATTCATTACCCTTAGATTTTTTACCATTTAATACCACATATCAAACAACTATATCAGGGGCGAAGCTAGTACTTTTGTATAGTGGGTGCACTATTAATTACAAAAAAAAAAGATATAAGAAGGGAACCTGAGTTGTAAGGGCATAATTATCTCTAGTTTTTAGAGGGTTTTTACAATAAAAGAGGTAGTGGCCCCCACAAATTTGCTAAGAGTCGGTCACAAAAGGCGTGAGTTAAGAACCGACTTTAGCGGCCCGTTATTGATTTCTTTTTTAATTTTTTTTTTAAATCAGGCAAACCAAAAAAAATTTTTTTTTTAAGAAATCCAAAAAGAATTTCACCGATAACGATGGTCGAAGAGGGTGTACAACCTATGTTTTTACCATCAGATCTACCAAATCTTTATTGATTTGTCTCGCAAAATTTGAAAGATAAATATTGTTACACCCGCACATGCACCCATAGAATATAAGAGCATGTTTTGGAGGTTATTTAAGAACCGGTTCTTAGTCTTTTTAATTAAAAATTAAGAAACAGATTATTATATTCTGTTAAGAACCCCACCCTAAGAACCCCCGTTAAACATGCTCTAAGGTGGCTTCTCCCCTGCACTATATACATGTATCCTAGACATTCCTATATAATAAATTAGTTTTACATATTATCTTTGCGATAGATTTTAATCTATATGTATTAGTTTTTACGTTCTAGAGAGTATTTGGTTGGTAAAATCTGACGGGATCATGTACTTCTCTTTTTTTTGTTCAACGATCATGTACTTCTCAAAATACGAAAACAACTTGTTTTCACATACATGAATTAAATTCAATTGTGATAATTTTCATAAGAATTTTAAAGAAAGTATATGTACATTTTTTTTCGTTTCATACACTAGAGCTATATCTTTTTTTTAGAAATAACATGGCTTTCGTTGTAAGTATGAGTATTTGTGAACCACCAAGTTTGGTTAAAAACATTGGAAAATTAAAGAAAAAAGTTCGTGGAAATTTGTGATTACTCGTTTTCTTTAATTCGAACCTAAAAACACCCTTGCCGTTGAATTTTTGTTCTTGGCGTTTAATTTAGCAGCTTTTCTTGATTTTATCATCACATCACTCTCTGTCTCTCTGACTCTGAGATCTCTCCACTTCTATATATTGGTTTAGTTTCTTGAATCTACGACCTAATTAAATTGCTTTATATATACTTAAGGTTTATTGTTATGAGTATGGCATCTAAGTCGTGAAATCTAGACTACAAGTTCAACTGTAACTTTTTTTGTAAATAAAGGTCGTCTAATTATAACTTGCAAATCTCAAGATCAGTGATCAAATCACCATGATCTAAACTCTCTAATATAATATAACCAATCAACATAGCAGTACAGTCTATGTATATTATACAAGTATGTTTATGCGTGAATAATTACTGAGTATAGAATATGTAATACCTTTGGTCTTACCTTTTAATGGAGCAACAAGAGAAAGTGCCCGAGATATCTACCCAGAATGGTTTGATCTTCTTTGTTTCTCTCGTTTGTATCTTTACTATAAGAAGGAGAGATTTAAAAACTCAAGGAGATTTTCAATTCAATTATTGGGATTCTTTTGTTGTGTTTAGAGAGGAAACCCTAGTTGGAGAGAAAGAGGATCTCTAAGGGGAAAGTTGGAGAGAGGGGCAAAAGGCATTTTTGGTGGTATGAGCGAGAAAGAAGATGAATATAATGCAATTGCAAAAATACAAATTGGCCTCAACTGATTGAGGACCTAAAATAGTGGACTAAAAAGGAATAACTCTAAACTGTGGAAAATTTAACACCATTTAATAAATTTTCAGTAATTGATTACTTTGTGATACAAAGTTACAAAGACATCAGAACTGTTGAGAATCTGAGCAAATCCGGCATGTGTACTGGCATTTTGTTTGAATGAATTGAAGTTAGGTAGCCGTTAACATATAACCCTCTTGATATAACTGTTCATCTTTCTGAAAATATTGACACTTTTAAAATTTCTAATTAAATCCCCTATATATTAATTGAGAATCTTTTCAAAAATTAGAACCTTAATTTTGTATTAATTAAAAAAAACCTCAAATCCTAGGTGGCACTCTAAATGTCTTATAAATTTCATTTCAAAGAATTCCAGAGCATCTAATATAAAGTATAGTTTAATCTAATGGTGTCACATTATTCCATAATTATATAACACTAGAGAACATTATATTAACCTAAATTATAGGAAATGTGTATTCTTTCCTTAAATAAAAACTACGGAATTACCTAATATGATTTACATATATATGTCAATTAATGATTATAAATAATAAAAATTTGATAACAATTTTTGCATCCTTCTTCATTTTTGTTTAAATTCATATTATTAAAAAAAATGAAACAATCACATTAACCATATAATAAAAAATTAGATTTTTTCTTATACGTTATATTTTGAATTTTTTAAAATGACTTTAAATTACAAAAATGAGGAAACCTTATATGTTATATATTTTTTTTAAAACGACTTTAAAATACAAAAATAAGGACACCTTATATGTTATATTTTTCTTATATGTTAGAATTTTCTTATATGTTATATTTTGAATTTTTTTAAAACGACTTTAAATTACAAAAATGTAAGTTTTCCTTAAGTATACTAATAAAAATATTAAAATGACATGTATCAATTCAATGGTTGATTTGAAAGGTTTCAAAACCATATGGAAGATAAAAGTCAAAATAATTTAGCTGTAGAATCAATACTGTTCACTTTTTTCAAGAATGTGTTCGATGGAAAAAATAAGGTTTTTATGTCATAATTTGTTTAATGTCCACTAAAGAACATTATATTAACCTAAAATATAAGACGTGTGTATTCTTTTCTTAAATAAAAGCTACATAATTACATAATATGATTTACATATATATGACAATTAATGATTATGAGTAATAAAGATTTGATAACAATTTTTGCATCCTTCTTCATTTTTGTTTAATTTTATATTATTAAAAAAATAAACAATCACATTAACCATATAATAAAAAAAAAAAAAATTTCTTATATGTTATATTTTTAATTTTTTTAAATGACTTTAAATTACAAAAATGAGGAAACCTTATATGTTACTCCCTCTGTTTTTAATTATAAGTAGTTTTACCTAAAAGCACAAATATTTAGAAAGTGGTTATTTAAAAAAATATATCATTTAATCAATTAATTCAACCAATTATAAAAATCTAGACATTATTTTATTGGTCACACAATATCCAATAAATGAAAAAAGTGCATTGAAATATGTAAACTACTTATATTGTGAAACAAACTCTTTTTGCTAAAACTACCTACATTTAAAAACAGAGGGAGTATATTTTTTTAAAACGACTTTAAAATACAAAAATGAGGACACCTTATATCTTATATTTTTCTGATATGTTAGATTTTTTCTTATATGCTATATTTTAAATTTTTTAAAACGACTTTAAATTACAAAAATGTAAGTTTTCCTTAAGTATACGATTAAAAACATTAAAATGACATGTATCAGTTCGATGGTTGATTTGAAAGCTTTCAAAACCATATGTAAGATAAAAGTCAAAATAATTCAACTCTAAAAACAATACTGTTCACTTTTTCAAGAATGTGTTCGAGGGAAAAAATAAGGTTTTTATGTCATAATTTGTTTAATGTCCACTAGAGAACATTATATTAACCTAAAATATAAGAAGTGTGTATTCTTTCCCCAAATAAAAGCTACAAAATTATCTAATATGATTTACATATATATGGCAATTAATGATTATGAATAATAAAGATTTGATAACAATTTTTGCATCCTTCTTCATTTTGTTTAATTTTATATTATTAAAAAAATAAACAATCACATTAACCATATAATAAAAAATAAAAAAAATTCTTATATGTTATATTTTGAATTTTTTTAAATGACTTTAAATTAAACAAAAATGAAGAAACCTTATATGTTATATATGTTTTTAAAACGACTTTAAAATACAAAAATGAGGACACCTTATATGTTATATTTTTCTTATATGTTAGATTTTTTCTTATATGTTATATTTTGATTTTTTTTAAACGACTTTAAATTATAAAAATGTAAGTTTTCCTTAAGTATACAACTAAAAACATTAAAATGACATGTATCAATTCGATGGTTGATTTGAAAGCTTTCAAGACCATATGGAAGATAAAAGTCAAAATAATTCAATTATGAAAACAACACTGTTCACTTTTTCAAGAATGTGTTTGATGGAAAAAATAAGGTTTTTATGTCATAATTTGTTTAATGTCCAATCCGATCAACCCATGATGTATTAATTATAGTTTTGTTCCATTATTTTTAATAAGAATTGATCTGATCCATCGGAAAGAAATTATATAATAACAACAAAAAATATTTTATATATGTAAATAAAATGATCAAATATATAAAAAAAACTATCGGTAATATATACAAATAAACTCACCCTGCGCAAGCAGGTCTTATCCTAGTAATCGATTAATTGAATGTTGTGTTCATTCAATATTTTGGCATGCCCTGATGGTTGGCTAGTTGAGACAGATGCTTAAATATAAACAAGTTGTATATAGTGCATAATTTTTTATATAAATCCGAAATTTTCAGAATTAATAAAATAAAATCTCTGTAAACAACCTTTTTCTTTATACTATACCGCCAGTATCATTTTAATTAATTTTAAAATCAGTATAATCTTACATTCTTACCTGACCATCATTAATTAAATTTACTTGTTTCCATCATAAGATTTTAGTCTAATAGTAAAAAATATAAGACACAAATATATGATCACAAAATAAAAAGTTACCAACTACTGTTTTGGCAATATTTATTTCAAATATTTATATCACTAAATCATGTATATGCTTATCGAACGTCCCACACATTAAATATACTAGAAAGTAAAAACCTATGAGATTTTACAGAACAAAGTAGTCTTTAATTTGTTTTATTTAAATCAAACAAACTATTTTGTATCCTTTAAACCCAAGTGCTTTAACAAGCAAAAATGATTAGTACCAATGCATTATTGTTTCCATAATATATATATTTATATATATATGTATACCAAATTCCATAAGTGCAATATTTGGTAGCATGTGCGTAGATTGTACCAATGATTAGATGAGATAATCAATCATTGACTTTGTTTGATATCTCACGAAGTTATCAACTTTCAGTAAGAAAGTATGAAAATAATATGAAACTCAAAGAAAAGCGAAAAAGGAAAATATAAAGCCAAATTCAGATCCGAAAGAATGAAGCACTTGAATACGCATGTATCTATGGCGAATGCAAATATATTAACCTATGATCGTATTTATAAATAGGCCAATGTTGGTCGACCAAACAAACAAATTCAATGTGACGTCCAAGAAAAGGAGAAGCCGAGTGTGTATGCTAAATTATATATTCATATAAAAAGAAAATAAATGTATTATGTATTATGTATATGCATGCACCTAAAAGTCGGTAAGGTTTGCTCATCAATTAAACAATTGGGATATCGAGTTTTCTTGCTCGCTTCCGACCTTACTTTTAGCGAAAAAAAAAAAATTTTGGTGCATAGTCGAGTAAGTAATAGTAATACTATGTATAAGAAAATTTACAAAACAGTTTAAATGTTAGTATATCGTCTTTTTCTCTTTTATTGTTCTTGAATCTCAGCAGGCTCTGTTTTGGTGGGATGTATATCTCTTCATCCTCTAGATTTCTCGTCAAACACTCTGATTGATGAAAGATACATCATTTTTGGTTCGTGGTCATCGGATCTCCTGTGGGCGACCACCAGCTGATATTATTGTTTTCGATTTCGGTTCATTTCTTTTGTATCTTATATCAATCGGTTTGGGATTGTATCAACTCATTAGGGCTTTGGCTTTGGCTTTTTCTTTTATTTTTAGTTTGTCATTTTAATTCTCTAGTTGTATTGTAAAAATAAAAAAATATTTTAATACGAAGACTTAAAAAAAACTGGTGGTACTTTAACTTTTTCAAATTCAAATACAAGTTTTGAAAGGGAAGTTATCAATAGCCTAACTTTTAGACAACAAACTTTTTTTTAAAAGGTATTAGAGTTCCGGTTAGATTATATATTTGGTTAATTCTCCTTTTGCTTAATCATTTGGTAAGACATCGGTTTAGCCTCCTTTCACTAAACCATATGCACCTATGTATAAATACATTGTTTGTACGTACATTTTCAGTTGAGAAAGTATTTTTCATATTCATAACAACTTTCTTAATATGATATCAGAGCAAATCTGAGCTTCTGCCATTGATTCTCGATCTTCTTCTTCATCAAATTGATTCAAGGATGAGCTTATCGCTTCGCGAGATCAACCTTGTCGTTTGCGCTCAATTCCTTCTCACTTTGATTGAATTTCTATCGCGAATCGCTTTCTTCTTCTTGCTCATATTGCTTGTTGAGTTGTTATGAGCTTCAGCGAGTTGCCTGAGCTGAATCTTGCTGATCTATCTTCCTTTTTTGAAGCTTTCTTTGTGTTCGATTGTTGATCTTGCTCACTCCTTTCACCATATCTTGTTACGATGAGCTCTGCGAGTCAGAAACATCCAGTTCCCCCATCCTCTCGCTCGATTACGGATCTATATGAGAATCCATATTACCTTCACGCGACTGATCATGCTGGATTGGTTCTGCTCACTGATCGATTGAGTTCTGGATCTGAATTTCATTCATGGCGTCGATCCGTACGAATGGCGTTGAATGTTCGCAACAAATTGGGGTTTATCGACGGAACTATCCCCAAGTCCCCTCTCAATCATCGTGATTCTGGTTCTTGGTCAAGATGCAACGATATGGTGGTGACTTGGCTCATGAACTCTGTCTCCAAGAAGATTGGCCAGAGCTTGTTGTTTATGTCAACCGCTGAGTCAATATGGAGGAACTTGTTGGCTCGTTTCAAGCAGGACGATGCGCCTAGAGTTTATGAGATTGAGCAGCGATTGAGTACGATACAGAAGGTTCAATGGATATCAGTATGTATTATACAGAACTTGTTACTCTTTGGGAAGAGTATAAGAATTACGTTGAGATTACAGTTTGTACTTGTGGACGATGCGAATGTAATGCGGCTTTGCTTTGGGAAAAGATGCAGCAGAGAAGCAGAGTTACGAAGTTTCTGATGGGTCTTAATGAAGCTTATGAATCCACACGACGTCATATTCTTATGCTAAAGCCAATACCTGATATTGAGGATGTGTTCAACATGGTTACATAAGATGAGCGACAGAAGACACTTAAGCCGTCTACTCGAATGGAAAATGTGGCATTTCAACATTCATCATCAACTGAGATGTCTCACACTGGTTCAATGGAGTCTGGTTTTTACAATGGTCTTTCTGAGAATGCCGCGTATGCAGCAGCTTTTCAGGGCAACCGTTACCCGCAAAAGCCTGTTTGTACTCATTGTAGCCGCACTGGACATACTGTACAGAAGTGCTATAAGCTCCATGGCTATCCCCCAGGTCATAAGTTGCATCAGAAGCCATCGACTCCTCGTGGACAAACACAATCTAATCAGAAACCGAACTTCCCTTCGCAGTCTCAGTTGCAACATTCTCACCCTGCTACTGCTAATGCTGTCTCTACAACATGCCCTTCTTTGGATCTTAACCAGTTTACTACTGATCAAGTTCAGAGCTTGTTAACGCAGCTGATTGCTCAGACAAGGGTCAATGACAAACAACCCATCTCTCAACAACCATCAGGCACTATTACTGAACATGGTTTCATGGCCTCTACATCTACTGCTGGTACAGTTTCAATTGCGTTTCCTTCCACTAATCTTCGTTTTGAAAATCAAATTTTACCTTTTCAACATCAGTGTCTTTCTTCACTTTATTCTATTTTACCCCTTGGTTGCTGGATTGTCGATAGTGGTGCCACTAGTCATATCTGTTCTGACTTAAGTTTGTTTAGTGAGGTTTGTCCAATTTCAGGTGTGACAGTCTCTCTCCCTAACGACATTAGTATTCCTATCAGTCATACGGGGACAGTGAAAATTTCTGATACACTTGTTCTTCATAATGTTCTGCATGTTGACTCATTCAAATTCAATATGTTGAGTGTTAGTTCATTACTGCAAAACCGTGATTTGTCTACTCATGTCTACTATGATTCTTGCTTTATACAGGACCATATTCAGGACTTAACGATTGGTAAAGGGTTGCTTATGCATGGTCTTTACATTCTGGAGCCTATCTCGCATTCTTTATGTGGTTCTTTGGTCGATGGGACTCTATGGCATCAACGTCTAGGACATCCATCGTTTGCCAAGTTACATCACATTCCTGGTATTCCTTTGTCATCTAAAGTCAATACAACACTGTGTCATGTCTGTCCTTTAGCAAAACAACGTAGCTTACCTTTCATTTCTAATCACAAGTTGTCTGTAAACCCATTTGATCTTATACATATAGACATCTGGGGTCCTTTTTGGGTTGAGTCTATAGATGGATTTCGTTATTTCCTTACTATTGTAGATGATTGTACTCGTGTGACTTGGCTATACATGTTGCGTAATAAAAGTGATGTTAAAACTGTTTTCCCTGCCTTTCTTACTCATGTTCAAACACAGTTTCATGTTGTTGTTAAGAAAGTACGAAGTGATAATGCCCCTGAGTTGGCTTTTACTGAACTTTTTCAATCAAAAGGGATCATTCATCAGCTTTCTTGTGCATATACCCCTCAGCAAAACTCAGTTGTAGAAAGAAAACATCAACACTTATTGAATGTAGCACGCGCATTGTTGCTTCAATCAAATGTGCCACTTGCATATTGGTCTGAATGTGTTCTTACTGCAGTATTCCTGATTAACAGAACTCCTTCTGGTTTTTCTTTTCTTCGTTCATTTGGCTGCTTATGCTATGTTTCAACATATCTTAAGGATCGAAACAAGTTTAGTCCTAGAACAAATATGTGTGTCTTTCTAGGATATGCTACTGGTTATAAGGGATATAAGGTCTAGGATTTAGCATCAAATGTCATTAGTATATCCAGAAATGTAATCTTTCATGAAGATACTTTCCCATTTAAAAATGTTCCATCATCTGAACCACCTACTGACTTGTTTGGTCCGACTATCTTGCCTATGCCAATTCCTATTGCATTAGACACTGCTACTAGTTCTGATTTCATCATACCTGAGCCACTGTCCTCCAATCTTCAACCGTCTACTAGTGTCGCATCACAACAAGAGACTGTTGCTCCTGATGCTGGTCAGATTTCATTAATCAATCCTAGGCCAAAGCGTCATACTAAGGCTCCAGGTTGGCTTTCTGAATATCATTGTAATCTTCTTTTTAATCCTTTTCCACTTACACCTCATATCTCTAGAACCTTTTACTCTGATGTTTCTTTTCCATTGTCCTCTGTTCTTACATATTCTAAACTTCGTCCTCAGTATGAGACTTTTACTCTTTCTTGCACAATTGAAACTGAGCCGCGTACTTTTAAAGAGGCTGTGAGACACAGGGTTTGGAATAATGCCATGGGAGTGGAAATTACTGCTCTGGAGTATAAGGGAACATGGACAATAGAGTCTCTTCCTTCGGGCAAGCACGTTATTGGTTGTAAGTGGGTTTTCACTATAAAATACAATCCGGATGGTACAATATTGAAATACAAAGCTCGGTTGGTTGCCAAAGGGTATACGCAACAAGAGGGTATTGACTATATTGACACATTTTTCCCGGTCGCTAAACTAGCGAGTGTCAAGTTGGTTTTGATTTTGGCAGCTTGCTTTGGTTGGAAACTCACTCAGATGGACGTCACCAATGCCTTTCTTCATGGAGATCTTGACGAAGAGATCTACATGAGCTTGCCTCTTGGATATACGCCTTCTAATGGCGTTCCTCTTCCTCCTAACCATGTCTGTCGCCTCCGCAAGTCGCTTTATGGTCTCAAGCAGGCGTCAAGGCAGTGGTATCATTGCTTCTCCAAAGTGGTTTTGAATGCTGGTTTCACTCAATCTCTAGTGGACAACACTTTGTTTGTCAGGAAGACATCTACTTCGTTTACAGCATTGTTGGTTTATGTCGATGACATTTTGATTGCTTCCAACAATGATGATGCCCTGGCCTTGTTGAAGAATGCTCTGCATCAAGCCTTTGACATCAAAGACATGGGAACTCCACGTTTCTTCTTAGGATTGGAGATTGCACATAATGCTACTGATATTCTCTCCTCGACTGGTATGTTAGCTTGTAAACCCGTCTCAGTCCCTATGGATCCCTCGGTTCATCTTAGCAAGACTACTGGTACTTTATTACCATCTGCAAAACCATACCGAGAGCTCATAGGTCGACTGTTGTACCTTACCATCACCCGTCCTGACATAACCTTTGCGGTGAACTATCTGAGCCAATTTTTGTCTTGTCCAACGGATGTTCATCTCCAGGCTGCACATCGTATCTTGCGTTATCTCAAGTCCAATCCAGGCCAGGGACTCTTCTATTCCTCTGACTCTGAAATATGCTTGAATGCCTTTGCTGATGCAGATTGGGCGACATGTCCGGACTCAAGACGTTCAATCTCTGGTTTTTGCGTCTATCTTGGCAAGTCTCTCATTAATTGGAAGTCCAAGAAACAACAGACTGTAAGCCTTAGTAGCACTGAAGCCGAGTATCGAAGCATGGCTCTTGCTACGTGTGAGCTTATTTGGCTTCATCAACTTCTTACAGACTTGAAGGTCTCTGTCAGTACTTCTGCTAAGCTGTTCTGCGACAACAAGTCTGCGATCCATCTAGCTCACAATCCTGTTTTCCATGAGCGCACGAAGCATGTTGAAATTGATTGCCACACCATTCGTGATCAGCTAAAGAATGGCTTCATGCGTCTCTTTCACGTCACTTCAAGTGACCAGCATGCTGATATCTTGACAAAGTCACTTCATCCAGGTCCCTTTCACTCGCTTCTCAGCCGCTTCTCCATTTCAAACCTCTTCTATCTCCATCGTCGTCTTCGGTTTGAGGGGGGTGTATTAGAGTTCCGGTTAGATTATATATTTGGTTAAGTCTCCTTTTGCTTAATCATTTGGTAAGACATCGGTTTAGCCTCATTTCACTAAACCGTATGCACCTATGTATAAAAACATTGTTTGTACGTACATTTTCAGTTGAGAAAGTATTTTTCATATTCATAACAACTTTCTTAATAAAAGGGACTTCAACGTAGTTGTAAGAAAAATAATGAGAATGAAACTATTTAGTTGATAAATCAAAGTTTCAAAGAAAAAAAAAAATTAGTTGATAAGAATATATGATATGCTCGATCAAAATTTCGAATGAATCGTATTTAATTGGGGCTACTTTTGATGGGAAAATAAAAAATCTATATCTAGCTTCATTGCAAGATTTGTATAACAACTTGACTCAAAGATACTTATGATTTAGTAATCATAAGTTGGGACATTTTGGATTCGTTGTTGAAGAAATGTATAACTCGGGAAAATGTCGACGGTATTATGCAAGTCAAGTCTTAGTATGCATGTGGCCACAACAATCATTAGATATGCACAATTATTTGATCAAATTTAATTTACTAATGCACCTCTTTTCATATAACATTATTTATATACATCTAACAACCAATCTAGTGATGTCCAATCTTATATATTTACCCAAAAAAATCATTCAACCTTTTTTGTTTGTTTGAACAGATATATATAGAGAAGAAATTGAATATCAATAGTATATTAAGTATTTTTGTCAGAGTATGATAAGTTTAAGAGATTATGTTTTGTAGTGTTTTGCTTAATTACAACGCCAGCTTCTTATAGGCAAAGTTGATACAAAGAAATTACAGAGAAATCGATATCGGTTGGGATGAATCGAACTTGCTTTAAAAATCGTTTTGACTTATAAACTGTTATGTCTATGTTTCAGTGTGATATGTTTCAGTCTAGTTAATCAAGTTGTAATCATTACACTCCTATGTAAACCCATTTTGTGTTCATTGCATACTTTTTGCATAGAGAAACTGGTGATGCAGCTTACTTTTGATAAACCAGTTGCTGTTGTTACAACACAATACTATATGCCTATATTATGCATGGTTTTGTTAATGTAGTATTAAATAAACGTAGCAATGAACGTTTTCAAATGGTTTGCGATGAATACCTCTGGGCTCTGGCTACGAGGCCTATTTGAGCCATATAAATAAGCAGTCCGTTTATTGATTTAGAATGTGAACACGTAGTTTTTCTTAAAACATACAACAACATGACGTCACAGCGACTGATTTGCCTTTTCTTTTCAACTCAAGAAGAAGAAAAAACAAACGATCTTCGATGACGAACATATTTACATACAGTAAAAATCTTACTATTTAACAGCTTCTGGTTTATTTTTTTGCAAAAAAAAAACATTCAGATATAACCCGGATTTAATAAATCTTATAAATATCTGTACACTAATGATTTTTTGACAAAAAGAATGGCCAAGAGATTCTCCAGCGGTTTAGGGAGTGACAAGAAAATAATCTCTAATGGTTCGTCTTTTGACAGAGGAAGGAGGGTATGGACTGTCAACCGCGGTTTCTGGTGTTCTTTCGCATGTTTTGTCTTCCTCTGAGGCTGATAATGACAATGATCATGATAACGATGTTTTCTTTCTCTGAGTCTCTGGAGTTCTGATGATAGGCATTGACTGATTATCATTATTGTCATCACCATCATTTGATGAATGCTTTTGGGGACTCTCAGGTTCTCTGTTAATCTCAAGTCTCCCTTTGGCTGCTTCAGTATTTGACAATGCAGTTACTCTGCGTTTAACTCTTGATGCGTTTGCGGTTGTGCAAAGGTTGTTCGCTATATTCCACAGTCTTACCTGATTAAGAACAGAGGAAGTTAGCAAGGGAGAAAACAAAACATAACTGTTTTGCTTTTTATCAACGTATGAAATGTTTTGTTACCGTGAAATCATCTGACGCTGTTGCTACCTTCCCTATCTCTGATGAAGACCTGCACAGAAGATTTAGTTAGTATTCATCGAATGGACTAAGAGGGAGGTAAGTATAAAACACTCGGTGAAGTGGAGTTACCAGTCTACTGCGGTTACTTGAGAGTCATGGCCTTTCAAGATTGTATGATCCACTTGAGGCTTATTGACCTGCCATATATATGTAAGCGTTACCGTCGCTTGAACCGCTCAAAATGTATTCACCATCAGGACTAATCATTGTCTGCAGAGCAAGGTTAAAAGTAATGAGTGAGAAAGTTAAATATGCTATAGAGTCAGATCTGTTGTCTGGTTGAAGGCTAAATTGTGGACAAGGCATTATTACCCTCACGAAAAAAGAATCTATTCTGCAACCAGAGAAAGATTCTACAGGTCCTTTGTCAAGCTGCAAGATGTTGTATAGATATATTCTGCAACAGTTTATTGAAAAGGAAATTTAAAATTTTGACTTCTTAGAACAAAGAAAGCCCGATACATCTTTAAAGCCCATTAAGTTGGTAATAAGGCTTTAAATTTTGGCCCATTAAACAGGCTAACGCAAAAAAAAACGTGGCGGGAAAAAGAACCGTTGTGAGATAAGATTCTCAACAGTCAACACCATGGCGCCAAAAAAAAAAAAAAACACGTTATTTAACTTCCTATTTTGCCCTTCCCTCTGCTTCCTCTGTAAGCTTCCCTCGTCTTTAAAATTCCTGGGGAAGCAAAGCAATTACAAGACGTGTGTCTTTATAAGTGTGAATCTTTCGCAGACTTTTCACTTATTCCTTCATTCTTCTTTTTGTTTTCACACCTACTCGTCTCACCGTATCCTCTACTTGATCGGAACCAATACAAAAAAATATGGGATCGTCGAAGAAATCACAAATCGGCAGAGGATTAGACACCGACTGTCAAAAATGGGTCATTGCCGAAATATCTATTCGGGCTTCGCTTAAACCGGTGAAGACGAAGTTGAGAAAGCCGGAGAGAGAAACCGAAGCTGAAGAAGAAAAGTATAATAGTAGCGAAGAGTGCTGCATCACGCCCACGGCGAAAGAAGCGAAGTTCTCGGAGAAGCTGAAGTGTCCGCCGGCGCCAAGGAAACGCCGACCTGCGTTGAAGTGTCGGAGCAATGTTGGTGTAGAGTACTTCGTGCCTCCGGAAGATTTGGAGACGGTGTTTATACGACGCCGTTAGTGTAAAACGATATTTATTCTCAAAGACGACTCTTTGTCACTTTAGCTTCGACTATAAACTTAGAATAGATTCTTTAATCAGAATATTTTATGGGCTTTTAGAATTTGTCTTTAACAATTTGCTTGCTACTTTAATTTTAGTTTGGTTTGGTTTCACAAATAAACCAGAATCTAAAAGTAATCGAAATCAATTAGACTGAACACTCTTGACTCATCTCTGCCATGGTGTCTTGTCGCACAAGTTGTCGCTTCTTGAATCAAAATTTAGTTCAAGAACGAATATTAATTCAAGGTTCTGAACTTGAGGCTGAGTGCTGAAGATTTACATAGGGAGTTAGGGATTATTGTTACTTCAGGCTGGAAAGAAGATCCTAACGAACGGCCAAACTTCAAATGCTCCTTCTTTACCTCTCCACTGTTTCGTCGCCCAAAATAAAAAATATACGCCGTTGCCGGGGATGGAACCCGGGTCACCCGCGTGACAGGCGGGAATACTAACCACTATACTACAACGACTCAGTTGTTCTGAAAATAAATATAATTTATATAAATGTTAAATGTTCAGGAATCGTCTTCTAAAACCGACCTCAACACCTTGTTTCTCTCTTGTTCGAATTCGTTTTCCCCAGTTCTCCTTCTGCTGCAAAAGCTTCACTGGCGTAAAGCCAAATGTTCGCGAGGAGGAGTCCCTCGAGGACTTGTAAATGGTCGGTCCTTATCCTCTCTCCTTCACTCCGATTCCTGCAGGTAATTTCACATTTTCCACCTCTGATCCTATTCTCTTCATTTCAATACCCATCACCCAGATTCGTTTGATCACCCCAAAGTTTACATCTTTATGCCCAAATGATTGGTTTTGCTTATGGCTTTTTGGATTTTGATCTTGAAGGAATCTGGGTTTGTCATCGAATCCTGTTACAAGCAATGTGATGCTGCAACCAGGTAGCTCCAGTGAAGGCAATCCCAGTTCATCAATGCATCAAGTCTTCAAGGAACTCGAGCTATGTCGACGTCGAGAGGAAGAAAGTGGAGAGTAGGATGCGCAAAGAGTCTGGTAAGACGTTAAGAGAGATTAGAAGAGCTAAAAAAATTGATGAAGAAACTCATGACTGGTGAAGAAAGACTCATTTACAACCTCAAAAGGGTATTCAAGTCTTTTGCCTTTTGACATATTGTGATTGATTTGTATTTGTTCAAGTTTGAGACTTTATGTGTGGTTTTGCTTACTGTGAATAGGTTGAGATAATGTTGAGTTAAAAGTGTGGTTCCTGTAGGAACTTTCAGTGTTATTCTGTCGGCATGGAGTTATGTTTCTCATTTGTCTTATCGAAAATGTTCTTGTGTTTGTGTATTGTATTACACAACTTGTATATGTGAATAGGTTGAGTTAAAGTGCGGTTCTGTAGGAACTTTCAGTCGAGTTCAATTGCTGATGTTTCTCAAAATGCCCATGTGTGTTGTAAACGATGCTGGCAAAGAAGAAAGTTGCGCTTCTATTACAAAAGCTCAAGAAATACGAACTCCCTGAGCTGCCCCTCACCAGTGCATGATCCGGAGCTTTTCACACCAGAGCAAACCCAAGCGTTCAAGAAAATCGGTTTCAAGAACAAAAACTATGTCCCCGTTGGTGTTCGTGGGGTCTTTGGGGGGGAGTGGTTCAGAACCTCATTTTTCGGACAAATGTGCCCATGCCTAGGACGATGTGCAAACCCAAATCATTGGCTTAGATGATCATTGTTGTGTTGCTTGCTCTAACTATTATTTTGTAGTGGTTTGGTATGAACCAAGTATCTATGCTTTGCAGGCTTTATTCAAAGCGAGATTTGAACAAGCACTTGAATCTCAGAAGCTGAACATCAGGAAAACAGAACAGCAGCTAAGGAGAACGGGTGTTAACCCCGAAGATCCCGTTGCAATGGCTAGCATCCAGAGAGTGGCGTCAACGTTCTTCAATGCAATCGACAAAAAAAGAAGGAAGCCCGTATGTCTTCCATGGAGATAAACAATCAGAACGAGGGACTAGTGTGGTGAATACAGAAGAAACAGAACGGGTTGATGAAGATAGTGACCAGGAGGAGTTAGACAGATTCATAGCTGAGATAGAGGAGGCAGCAGACAAGGAGTGGGAGGAAGAGGAAGCTGCGGAGGAAGAAGAGTCTGGTAGAATAAGGTATTGGAACCGAGAGGAGTTTGCAGGAAGAAACAGAGGACCTTATGGAGGAGACTCAAGTCATGGCTTTAGAAGAAATGAAAGGGATACACGTAACCAGAGAAGATCCAACGATAGTGATGACAGTGATCAATTGGATTCTGAGGATGATGTCATCCCAAAGAGATTTGATAGGCCAACGCTGATATTTTCTGTTGTTAGCTTCAGTTTTTGTGGATCCAGTGAAAGAAGAAGAGAATGATATTATGCCAACGCTCTGTTTACTGCATCAGGTTCTAGTTTTGTACACGACAGATTAAAAGATGGTCTGTATTTTCAGCCAAAACTTTCTTTTGGGCTTTGATTAGTTCTCTTTAGGAAGTTGTAAAAGTTGACTCGTGAGATTGTCAATGCACTATACGTACTCCACATGGTTACTTCCTCTTTGAAGCCAAACGGGAAACCGTTAAAAGCAGTTTCATGAATAACAGACACATAACAGATTCCTTCTGAAGAGAGCAAAGTAAAAACTAATTAAACGACTTGTTGGTGTGTTTGGGTTAAGAAGAGAGCAAAGTAGAGAAGCTAACTACTGCAAAACTGATAGAGCTAGGACCTGATGTTCTGAAGAAGACGCACACTAAATGTATTGTAAAAGATCAAATCCTCTCATCAGGTAAAATCTTCAACCTTATAATCTTCTACCTTCCAACATCTTTAGATTGTTTGAAACATGTTACATTGTAACACATACATATAAACACTTAACTCACAGTGTGATTCTTAAGTTAATGCTGCAGATGTTATGTTTCACATCTTGTTAATACAGTTCGAACACAAGACAAGAATGTAAAGGGCAGAGGGTTCAGAACTAAGTGTTTAATCAGCACAAAGCGACGCCATTAGATTCGTCGGTGAGCTCCAAACATCAAGATCAAACAATGACTGCTTCCTTTCTTCTTCCATTACTCTAGTTATGCTCTCTGCAACTTCGCACAGGTTCGACACATCATTGATTATCACTTCTTGTGCTTCCGCCTGCAAATTCTCAAACATGTACAGCTAATTTAAATATACGACTAACCGTTTTTAATCGAACGGGCAAAGAAAAAAAAAACACTAATTACCATAGAGAGATGTTCGTCGATGAAAACAGACGCGGGAGAGGAACCATCGCGAAACGACGTCGCTTCGTTCGCGTTTAACCTCTCTTCTTCTTCTCCCAGCGTCGTTCGAAACAGAGCAGCGTTGAATCTGTTCGACAGAGCTTCCCACTGCTGGATCTCACTCCGGTACTTGCTTCTGAGCTTCGCCAGCGTTCTCTTCTTCCGCATCCTTCGATTCCTCTCCTCGGCGGCGGGATCTAGCTCCGGATTCGAAGGATTGGATGTTTCTCCGGGGTCCGAGATACGGCTCCGCTTCTCTCGCTTGAAAACGAAGCCGTCGTCGTTGCATAGTTCCCACTCTTCGTCCTCTCTTTCCATCGCGGTGGAGCGAGAGAAAGATTCAGTGGGACGCTTTGGATTTGGTTTAGATCTTTGCAAATAGAAATGTTTTTTTTTTACAGCTCAGCTTTGATACATGGGCCCATAGCTTTGATACATGGGCCCAAAATAAAGCCTGCAAAAGGGGAAAAAGAAAGGGGCGTTCCGAGAATTGAACTCGGGACCTCTCGCACCCTAAGCGAGAATCATACCACTAGACCAAACGCCCTCTTGTGTTTTTTTTTACAGCTCAGCTTTGATACGTGGGCCCATAGCTTTGATACATGAGGCCGAGTACATATTATAGGCCCAAAAAGGCCTGCAAAAGGGAGAAAAAAAAGGGGCGTTCCGAGAATTGAACTCGGGACCTCTCGCACCCTAAGCGAGAATCATACCACTAGACCAAACGCCCTCTTGTGTTTGATAGCTTGAGTTAAAGTATTAAGTCAAATTCTTAGCGTACAGACATGTTATCTAATCTGATGCTTTGGTCTACAATGGTGTTTTCTGTTGATTTTAGCTTAACCTCCAGCTTCATTGTTTTATTTTTCAATCAAGTTCACAATTAATTTCAGAAGGGATTTTTAATCATTCAAATGTGTTTTTTTTTTTTCATTTAATCAAATTTCCAGCTTAAATTCAGTTAATAGCAAACAATCTTTCTATCTCTAAGTGTGGATGACAACGTATTCCAATGTTCTTTCCATTGTTTCATATGCTAAGTGTGGATGACAACGTATTCCAATGTTCTTTCCGTTGTTTCATAAAGAGCATATCCAGTATTAAATCCATATGCCCTCCTTGGGCACTAGAACCCAATACTTGAAGATGTGGTGCTTGTGTTAGGCACTGGTAAAACATCTCCAACTTTACTCCATAATTTATGGACTAATCATTTTTTTGTTTGTTCATAGCTCTATTTTGCAGTAAATTGTGGAATGGAGTTGGAGATGCTCTTAGCCAGCAACTTTCATTGAAGATTTTTTTATATAGCTCAATGTAAAAGTGATATAAGTAAGAAGCGCATAATATTTATCTATACTTTCCTCTGGAATTCTCATACAATACTATGATTTAACAAAAGAAAATAAAGTTAATGAATGCGCTTAGATATTTCAGATTTCGTTAGCAGATAGGATGAAAGAAACTGCTCTTTTCCACAAACACAAAATGAAAGCAACGGGGTGGAGGAACTCAGAAAGAGACGGTTTTTGTCCTTTTGTTACCGGTGAGGTCGTGAAGAAGAAGAATTGTTGTGAGCAGATGCTTCAAAGTAAGCTTTCTCTGCCTCATCCAATCTGTCTTGAAACATCGTCCACTCTCTCCTGCACCTTTCCCTCACCTGAGAGATAACAGATTTAAAGTCAGAAAGTGTTTTTGTTATATCTTAAAAGACTACAAACACTAAAGAATCTTGCATGAATATCTTACCCCTTCCCATGGTTGTTTCCCTTCCTCTTGTTGTCCCTATCAAATTTTAGATTCACCAAGAAAAAAATGGACAAAGGTTAACAAGAAATTGTATTATATAATTTCTAAAGGCAGCCCAACAAAATGTAAAATCTTTAGTTTAGTAACCCATAATATAAATGGAAGAGGAAAGTTGTGAACATACTTGGTTCCCTAGTGATGGAACACCTTGATGAATAATCCATTGAGCATCTACCACTCCAATTTTCTCGTGCGCGTTCTATTAATTGCAAGATTATTGAGAAGCATATATAGAATCCATGACAGAGATATCTAACTGTGGATATAGGTGTGTGTCCAAAAGGCATACCTGAACGCATTTTCGAACCGCAAAATCCAGACCCCATCCGTGAACTAAATCGTTCTGCGGTTATAACTCAACAGTTAGAATTTGCTGACGGGAAACAAAGATGACACGGAGTTAGGTTCCTTTTTGTCATACCTGAATCATATGCCACACACATCGCCATGCTTTACGGGAGAAAACAGGAGCCATAATCTCTACGAATCTGAATGTCATTTACATAATCATGAACGATAAAGATACTCACTAACCATCAGTGAAATACTAAAAAGAAAAGTTATATTGATATGTGTATAAAGTAGCATACGCTGCACAAGGGGGTAGATTTGGATCACTGCACCACCCATTCCTCTCCTCAGCATGCCTGCAAGAACATGCAAAAGCTGTTGAATACGATCATTGCAATGGTAAAGAAAGTACTTAGGAAACTCACTTGTGGACTTCAGTGTCGTCTCTTTTCTTTGTCATCTCCCATGTGAGACCCTCATAGGGCTCTAACCCAGGCTGTGAGATCTCCAAACCATGTTTCTTCACCACCGCCAGATATCTATCATATCATTTTAACTGTTAATAAGCTAATAAGCCATTAGAAGTAAGTCAAAGTTTCAAAAAAAAAAACATACTTCTCAGAATCAAAATGTTCCACGCCAAGATCCTCATCCCATATGAAGATATAATCATAGGGAGCAACTATGTCCGGGTGAAGAAACCGCTTGGCGTACCACCTTCATGGAAAATTCATAGTCAGTACATAGAAACTCTTATTAGGAGGAAGATTGGTGTTTAGCTCGCTAACCATTTCGTTTGTTTTCGGATGCTCACATGAATGGCTCGCTTCGACCATTCAAACTCTTCCCACTCGCTGGCCCGGCCATCGTAGTGAAACAGCATTATAGTGAAGTTATCTGAGAACTGAGAGATTCAAAAGTTAAGCTATAGAAAGAAGATTACAAAAAGAAACACAAGGAGGCAGTATAGTATACCTTCTTCAACGCAGCGTCTATGTTTTTCCTCTGACCATAACCAACCGTAAACGTTACTAGATACCGCTGCTTGGTTTTCAAATCCTACACGCCATAACCAAACAAAATGTATAACATGATCTTAAAGCCATACAACAAGTCAGTAGATCCAACCTCATTAGGGTCACCCCACAAACGACGGAGGTATAAATCTGATTCAGGTGTGACTATATCTGGAGGCAGCCTCTCAGCGCCACGGGGATTACTAGGAACCCATATCTGCAACACCTCTATAAAGTTCCATCATTTCATAATAAAAACATAGAGAGTCTTAACAAGATATAGCTGACCCCCAACCTTAGTATCATTATAAGTATAGGGTGGATCAGGGATGTCATTCTTGGGTTTGGAGCTCTTTGTGGAAGACCAAGAGCTAAACAGTGTTTTTCTTGATAAGTCCGAGTATTTATCCTCAATGTATGCAAGATCGATGGAGGGGAACAATGTGGATGGAAGATTCATCTAACCATAGCAAAATGACATAATCAAGTTGGAAAAAAGGTATAGAGATAGAGACATGGTGCCACCAAGAGGAGAAGAGTGTTAGTCTTACCTTAGTTAAGGTGAGAGTTGGGAAAGTAATACCCATAAGGAAACCAACTATAACCCCGAAGAAGGATGCTACAAGTAGCTTCATCATTTGGCTGGGTCTTCTCATGTTTTCCTCTATGGTTTAATACTTCACTTAGATACACATTTTAAAAGCCTTGTGGAAAAAAAAAAAAAAAAAAGCACCCACTACAGAATGTGCCTAGAGGCTAGAGGTTTATTACCTGATACCTACTGTCTATGCAGGTGTACAAAGTTGGGCTACAAAGAAATGCACATGTTCGATTCCTTGGCTTACGTCACAATTGCATCCTTCGATTCGATGCATCTAACTACAACAAAAAGAGTAAGAGAACATGATCAACTTAAGAACAATCCTTGAGGATCTTGAAAGAGAAAAGCTTTATAAAGCAGCCTACACTATATATCATCATAGAGTGGAAACTCGTTATCCTTAACCAATCCACAATATCATCTCCTAAGAGAATAGCTTTCCCCCAAGCTATGGATATATACTCTTCTTAGGGTATGCTACTGTAAATCACTACCAAAGAATCTTAAATTGAAATTCACCAAGGGATCACACACCAACACGACAATAATTTTCGAAATTAACAAATTTCTGAGCATAATTCAACCGACAACAATTCCAAAAATAAAATAAAAACAAAGGGAAGAACATGCGATCGCATACCGAAACAGAAAGACAATAAAACTTAGAACTCGTCAAAGCGCCGATCAAAAAAGAGCAAAAACGGGGTCTGGTTCAACGTTTGCGAGATCTTCTCTCCTTCAGCTTTGAATCCCACACCGATGGTCCACGCTCCGTCGAAATTACTGCCACAGGAAGCGGTAAAATCGGCTGCGTTTCACCTTCGTGTATCTTAACTGGGCCTTTCTTTCAGGCCCATTGAAATAAGGCATGAATATATACACGTGGCAGAGTGTAAAGTAAACCACTGGCAAGGTAACCACGTGGCAGCCAGACGGAGCTTCATGGCATGTTTGTAAAGTGTAAATAAAAACAAAGCACAAGTGAACTAGGGTTTTGTCTGAAAATCTTCTGTAGCTCTTCTTCTTCTTCTTCTGCTTCTGCTTCGTTTGTCGTCATCGTCGTCTGCAAGTTCTCAGATTTGAAGCGTTGTGATAAGACTCGAATCTCTATCTCTCTCTTGCATTCAAACGTTAGAAAAAAATGAGAGCTTTTGAAAAATGAGACTGATATTGAATAAGGGTCATGAACGTCGTTCCTAAGGTATAACAGAGATGGCGATATGCTATTCTCCTGCGCCAAGGATCGCACTCCCACTCTTTGGTATGCCGATGATGGCGAACGGCTTGGAACTTATACCGTGGCCACAACGGTGCCGTTTGGTGCTGTGATGTCTCACGTAAGCCTCGCCTATAGTAACCATTTCTTTTTTTTTTTTTGCTGCTGCCTTTAGATTGGTTCTTTTAATTTAAAAGCTGGTTTGCAACGACAGTATTGGTTTTGAAAGACGCTGCAATGCAATGAGATGGTTGCTTCTTATTTTCCCGGGAATTATTACCTAATCTTGTATGCCTTTTATTCAAATTCAAAGCCAAAATAAATCAAGTATCGTATGAACCATAAGCAACTATAAGATGTGACTGAATATATTATGTAATGTGTTCGGGATGGAGAAACAGAGAATTTAAACGAATGTTGGCAAACCAGAAAAATAATGAGGTTGGAAGAAACTCAGGATGTATTAGAAGGTTATTTGTGAAGGGAACATCACATTCTTTTAATTAAGAAGTATGAAAAAAACAGCACATCTTTTTAGCTTACTTTGAGATTTTCAGACCAGCTTGATAATTTTTTGAGTTGTCAGTACCAAAGTAACGGTCTGCGAATTCTCCCAGGCCTGGAATCACACGCGAGTCCTCATTGAGGGAGGCATCCATCTCCGAAGTCACAATCTTTACCATTGGATGTTTCTTGCATAGCGCATGAATACCTTGAGGTGCCTGCATTTTTATTCTTGCATCAGTAAATAACACGAGTGAGGAAAAGTAGACAAAAGGTTTTGTTTGGTTGGTTGTTTACTGCTATGAGGTTGAGAAAGATGATATGTGATTCTGGAACTCCCTTGCTGATAAGCAAAGATATAGCCTTCACTGCTGAGTTTCCTGTTTAACACTCTTAAAGGGTTAGGCATTGAATGTTATAACCTTTGTTTGTATCTTTTTGTGTGGGTATTACTACGAACCTGAAGCTAGAACAGGGTCAAGAAGGAAGACATGTCTGCTTGCGATGTCTTTTGGTAACTTCTCATATATCAACTGCACAGAAATATCACTCAATCATTGGAGCTGAGATGTGTAAGAAAACGTATTCTCAGAGAAAGGAAACAGACCTGACGGCCATCGTTATTCTCTCTGTGGATTAAGATTTTACCAATCTTGATTCCGTTGCAACAAGCTCTTAGTGCGTTCTCCATGCTTTCTCCACTGTAAAACACCATAAACAACATATAGAGCTACGAACTATAAAGCAGAGAAACTAATGTAATAGATACCTTCTGATCACTGAGACGCCACACAATCTCTTGCAGAAGTCTACTCCGGTGTATACTGATCCTGTTAAGTTTTAAAACATGCAAACACTTAGTACTGCTAATCCCACCCCTTTTGCAAAATTGTTAGTAGTTTTTCTTGTAATCGACGTCTTATAAATTTAATCCAAAGTGGGAATATAGTTTCCATTACAAGCCGACTCTAACAAAATTACCCAAATTAAATGTTTCCTAATCTAGCTTCGTTCGAACCATCACTCTGGTACTTTCCGCTAGACCGAATCCAGAATATTTGGGTAGTTTAGTTACCTGTTGGAGTAGTTATCTGTTTCTCTGTGAAAGGAAGATGACCAAGTCCATGTTCCACAACCTAAACACATACAACACCCACTCTTTAGTTTTGTGAATGTGAAAGCCTATATGTTTTTGGCTTTACCAGTCGAATCAATCGGTCAGCATAGAAGACGAAATCATGCTTTGTTGTGTTGACATCTCGGATAAGAGTATGCATTCCTTTGATCTGGAACGTAGAAGATATGATGAAGATGTTTGAGTATATCTTACAGAGGTTGTGTTGGCACAGCTTTGTACGGATATGTTGAACAATGAGGTCAATGGCAACATCGTTGTCCCCTCCTCGAGGTATGATTATATCAGCATACTTCATCGATGGCTGGATGAACTCATCAAAACTCGGCTTCACAAACTTGGTGTACTGTAAAATAAAATAAACATTCACATATAACTTCCATTAAACAACAAGAGTGATACAGGGAGAGAGAGAGAGTATATACTGACTTGCTCAAGCACGTTTTGGATGTTTCTTCCTCTCTGGACGGTATCACGCTGTATCCTCCTCGAGAGACGTACATCAGCATCTGCATCAGTGAATCTTGTGAGCATATAATTTTTTTTTGGTATGCCTATCAGCTTCCTGTTGGTCCCAAGACAAACACTAACAGACTAGCTACTACATTGCATGATCCGAGTTTAGAATGCCTACGACTAATGTTAGGGGTAGGGAAATTATTTGTTACTGAACTACCATATAAACTCCATGGACCGAACTGGCCAAAATGGTTTACGTGCCCCCAAGTCTTTTCTCACTAGACTACTACTGCTTGGTTAAAATGATTCATCTTGAGCTAAGAGGATATACAAACAAACCTGTATCGACAAAGATCTTCATGTTCATGAGGTCACGAACTTGAGGGTCATTAAGAACCAATATCCCTTCTAAGATGATTACGTCAGCTGGGTTAACCGGACTGGCTGACTCAATGCTCTGATGGGTTTTGAAATCGTAGCTAGGGATGCTCACTGGTTGGCCAGACCGTAGTTTCTCCATACAAGAAAGCAAAACCTCCGTGTTGAACGCGTCTACGTATACGTAGTTTAAAAACGTGAATGAAACCCCCCAAAAAAAACAATCGATTTTGATTTACTAGTTATACCAGGATGATCGAAATTGTATTCGTGAACCTTCTTTAGTTTCTCTTCACTCAGCGAATGATAAAACGAATCCTGAAACTCGATTTTGTTATTTACAAAATTTGAAGTTTCCGATAGGATCCGTGACAATATAGATGGAAACAGTGTATTATGTTACTTGGTTCACAAGCACGACACGTTGATCGTGTAACTGAGACATGATCATGTCGCAGACCGTTGTCTTCCCGGAGGCGGTTCCGCCGGCAACACCTGGATGAGTAGAGATCGGTTAGATCAAAATTCTAACAAAAGTGAGGGTTAAAAAAGTCGCGACGGAGGTGGAAACGTACCGATCACGAAAGGCTGTTTAAGAGGAGCCGGAGCTGAAGGGAAAATATTGTCAGTGATCGAGCCATTAGATAATTGCTCCATCTGCTTCTTCCTCCTCAATCTGATAGCTTTGAATCTAAACGTTTACACAGTAAATCAAATAAGAAAGAAAACAAATCTGAATTTTTTTTTTTAATTAGATAATAATGATTTGCTATAAATATGTATCATGTAGCCCATCAGGTAGCTTAGGTTTTCACCTGATGTGCATGCAAAGGCGCGTTTAGGGATATAGCCGGGGACGAAAACGACGCCGTATTGTAAGCCATGTTCTTGTAAATTAGGACGCTTCGAGTATCTTTTAGTTAATTTCTTTTGTTCTAGATTTTACCAATTATAAACGTGATTTAGAAAACCGGTATAGAAATTTGGTAAAATAGCCGGTATGATTTGCTACGGTTTGCATAAACCAATGTTGAATGAATAACTTGTTGAAATAAACCAATGGGTGCGCTTCCATTGAAACACTAAGATGGCACAGAGCCACAAGATTCTGAATAATCCAAAAACATTGGTGAAAAAAAGACAAGACTGATGTCTCACGCACACGCTCTTGGTGGAGATGAATGCAAATGCAGATACTTGAGATTCTCTTTCATTCGCTTCACCAACTTCTATGATTTAAACTCGCTCCATCAATGGGGTGATCTTGGTGCGAAGAACATATGTTTCCACAACGGTTGTATTTGGATTTAACTTAAACGTCACTCCATAACGGAACGTAGATCAATTTTTAATGAAATTTAACTAATTAGTTAGTACAAAGTCACTACTCATCACGTGTTCTCTCTTGAAAGTTGCAATTAGCATCACCACATGTTCTCTCTTTTACTAACAAAAGAATGAAAGATGAAACCAATAATTTTTTTTTGTAAGACTAGTGTCGATGGACTCGGTCAACCAAAACTTCGGTCAATTCTTCTATAAATTAAAACTTGCTTCTTGGTTAATTTCCTCCACAAACAAGAATCACTCTTTTCTTCACTTTTCAAACTTTTTCACCGTTATCATAAACCACACCCAAGAGACCAAAAAAAACAAGAAGTCGTTTATTACTTAATTACTACACAAAAGAAACTCACATTAACATTAAAAATGACAATGACCTTTAGGCTATTGTCTCTCGCCGTCGCGGCTTTGGCGGTAACCGCCGTATTCGCCGCCGATCCTCCATCACCTGCCGGCGCGCCGAAATCTAATGGCGATAAGAGCTCAACCTCACCTTCCCCCGCTGCCATGGGGTCACCAAAATCAACCGCATCAGCCCCAACCTCGCCGCCAACGGCTTCTGCTCCGACCACCGCCAAGAAGAACACCACCGCCACTCCCAGCGCTTCCCCATCTTCAGGTCGTGCAAAGCCTTCTAAATCTTCGTCGACCAAATCCCCGGCTTCAAGCCCCGCCTCAAGCTCAGGCGATAACTCCGAAGGTCCCACCAGCTCGTCCGAAGGACCCACTAGCTCATCTGAAGGTCCCACCAGCTCGTCTGACTCACCCCCCACCTCGTCTCCACCAGGTCCAACACCAGACATGTCTCCGTCGTCGTCCACGGACGAAGGAAAAGCCAGCGACGGCCCTGGAGCTTCAGCTCCGACGGGAAGAGCCTCGTCGATTCAGATCTCAGTCTCCGGATCTGCTCTCGCCGCCGTTGCATGGTTCTGCTTTGTATGATTGAAAGTTTCATGTTAAGTTAATTCTTTTGGTTACACTCCTCGACACGTTATATTCGTGCATAGTACGGAGGTTAGGGTTTGATGTAGTTTGTGTTGTTTTGTGATTAAGTGATCATGTAATCTTAGTCGTTATGTATTTTAAACCATTTAATTCTTATGGTTATAAAATGGATTTGTTTCAATATATCGATCTTTACGTAGAAAAATTTAGAAAATCATATAAAATGACATATTATGTATAGTTTTGTGGTTTTCAGTTAGCAGGCATGCATATGAAAACAAATATCCTAAGAATATTCTAAAAATAGTTAAACCAAATCTTCATATATATAGAGAAACCCGTAACCGTAAATAGCAAGTTGCTGAATAAACACTTACGTTAAATTCCAAATCTCCTTTATCATTCAGTTCTCCTTTGAAGATTTTATCGATCTGCTCAGAATCATTATCGTATATACAAGTAGAACCATATATCCAAAGATAAAGTAAAAGGTTACACTCAATTAATAGAAGAGACCAGGGGATCAATATCAAGTTGGGAGTTAAAGTTGCACAAACACAAAGATTATAAGAACTTCTCTTCTTATTAGATTTAGAAACTCTCTCAAAACTAAACCTTTCAATATGTTTTTCTTGATGGAACATCTCTCCATGAGAATTCTTTATATAGGAAGAAGCTACATTTTTTCCTAAGAGCGAAGCTACATCTTTTCCTAATAATAATATGGAAACATTCTTAAGCTCGATATGTTTTATTTTTTCCTTAACCCATCAAACTTCACTTTAATGAGTTAACTTGCTCCTCAAGTTAATTGGAATTATTCAACATTCTCCCCCTTAATTCCAACTTGAATCTTAGGTATGTTGATCTTCTGAACTCCGATGAACTTGCGCATTGCTTCGAACTTGATCCTTGCCAATGGCTTAGTGAGTATGTCTGCCTTCTGCTCCACTCCAGGTACGTGCTTCACTTCGATAAAGTCGAACTCCACACATTCTCGAATGAAATGGTACTTCGAGAGTATGTGTTTGCTTCTACCGTGAAACACCGGGTTCTTGGTGAGGGCTATCGCTTACTTGTTGTCAATCTTCAACACGACCTTCTTGTATTCTTTGTTCATGATCTCGACCATCAACTCCTTTAACCAAATTGCTTGTTTTGCAGCTTCCGTAGCTGCCATGAACTCCGCCTCACATGAAGAGAGTGCCACTGTGGGTTGCTTGCACGATGTCCACGTGATCGGCGATGTTCCTAGGTAGAACATAAACCCTGTAGTGCTTCTTCCATCATCAACGTCTATGTTATGGCTGTTGTCACTGTAACCTGTAATCTCCGTTGTTCCATCATGTTTGAAGAAGAGACCATACTCTGTAGTGCCCTTTATGTATCGTATTAGATGCTTCACTGCTTCTCCATGACTCTCTCTTGGACTCTGCATATATCTGCTTAATACACCAACCGAAAACGCCAAGTCCGGTCGTGTATGAAGAAGATACCTTAAGCATCCTATGATGCTTCGATACGATGTTGCATCAATCTCAGGCTCCTCCTCTACCTTTGATACTTTCAAACTCGTGTGCATCGGAACATGAGTATAGTTACATGACTCCATCTTCGTCTTGACAAGTATACCTTGCGCGTATCCTTCTTGTTTGATGTGAATGCCATCAGCTCATTGCGTTACTTCTATACCAAGATAGTATGTAAGCTTCCCGAGGTCTGACATCTCAAATCTTCTTGACATATCATCTTTGAATCGCTTGATAACGTTGAGTGAAGTCCCTGTTACAAACAAGTCATCAACGTATATAGCTATGATCAGAAGCTCCCCCTTCTGTTTCTTTTGATATACCGCAAGTTCCTTGGTGCAATTCGTGAACTCCATCTCCTTGAGAACACGATCGAGTTTGATGTTCCAAGCTCTCGGAGCTTGACACAAACCGTATAGTGCTTTGCTAAGTTTGTACACATGATCCTCCTTTCCTTTCTCCACAAAGCCTTCTGGTTGAGTAACGTATACATCCTCATTTAAGTCTCCATTCAGGAACGCAGTTTTCACATCTAAGTGATGGATCTTCCATCCATTAGTTGCTGCTAAAGCCAAGAGTAGTCGTATGGTTTCTATCCGAGCAACTGGTGCAAATACTTCGTCGAAGTCTATGCCTTGTTATTGCACATAACCTTTTGCAACTAGCCTTGCTTTGTATTTGATCACCGTTCCATCTGCATTCCTCTTGATCTTATAGATCCACTTCAAACCTATCGGTTTCACACCTGCCGGCTTCTTGACGAGCTTCCAGGTTTTGTTTTTGATGATAGATTCGATCTCTGCCTTCATTGCATCGATCCAAGCTTGTATTACTGCAGCTTCGATGTAACTTTCTGGTTCACCATCGATGGTGAGCAAGAGTCTGCCACTTTCAACTTCAGCGAGTAGGATGTAATCATCGAACCGCTTTGGTTTTCTGATGTTACGACCATATCTTGATGTTACATGCGGGTCTTGGTTTGCATCGTTGTTCTCTACTACTTGCTCTTGTTCATCTGCGTCTACAGCTTCTTCTTCTTCATTATTGTTTTGCTCTTCGTGGTGTTGGTGATCTTGATGCTCATCACCATCTCCTTCTTCTGTAACATCAATATGAGGAAGCTTGAATGATCCTGGTTCTTCGTCTACGTTTGTTGATAGTGTGGACCAATCCCAACTTTTCTTCTCGTCAAAGATTACATCTCTACTAACAACTATCTTCTTCGCAACCGGATCATAAAGTCTGTAAGCTTTTGAGCCGGGCTCTGTGCCTAGGTTGATCACCATCCTTGATCGATCATCCAGCTTCTTGAGATGAGGACTGTTGATTTTTGCAAAAGCTACACATCCAAAGACCCTTAGATGCTCAATGTTCGGTTTCTTAACATACAAGCTTTCGTATGGAGTCTTGTCTTCCAAAGCCTTTGTAGCAATGCGGTTTATGAGATACGTTGAATGACGTACTGCTTCTCCCCATAGCTGATTAGGTATCTTCATAGCTTTCATCAAAATTCTAGTCATCTCCATTAGTGTTCTATTTCTTCTCTCAACCACACCGTTTTGTTGCGGTGTATACGGTGCGGTGAGATGTCTAGTTACACCGTTTTCTTCACAAAAACGAATGAACTCAGAAGATGTGAACTCTCCTTCTCTATCGGTGCGAAAAGTCTTGAGTTGTAGCTTCGTTTGATTCTCCACGTACTCCTTGAACTTTTTGAACCGATCGAACGCTTCACTCTTCTCTCTTAGCAGCATCGTCCACATATATCTTGAGTAATCATCAATTAAGACAAATACATATCTATTGTTTGCTGGTGTTGATGGTGATATCAGACCGCACAAGTCACCATGTACCAACTCCAATGCGTGTGATGCTCGATACTTTGCTTTAGGCGGGAAAGACTTCCGAGTTTGCTTCCCAACTAAGCAGGCGATGCACACATCTTTCTCGTGTATCACCTGAGGCATCCCTACTACCATCTCCTTGTCTACCATATTCTTCATGACTCCAAAGTTCACATGTCCTAGCCGTGCATGCCATGTCCATGTAACATCAGTTTCTTGTATTTGAAGACACTTCGGATATTCAACCTCCATTGGCGTCTTGTACAATCGGTTTGGTTGCCTTGCGACTTGTACTAATAGCCTTCCACGGGGATCTTTCAGCATCAGTAAGTCTTCTTTCATATTAACCTCACAACCCATCTCGGTTGCTTGTCCAAGACTTATGATATTGTGTTTAAGACTTGGGATGTAGTAGATATCTTTGAGTGCTCTTCTCTCCCCTGTTTTTTCGATGAACGTGATCGAACCTTTTCCAACAATCTCGACGTTTGATCCATCACCGAATTTGACTTTGCCTTTGATGCTCTCATCTAGGTTTGAGAAGAACTCTCTATTGCCTGTCATATGGTTACTTGCACCATTGTCAAGGTATCATAAACTCGTATTTCCATCGCATTCATCAAACCTCTTAGGAAACACTCTCTCTTCGTTGAGGAATACTACTTCATGCATATATAATGCATCTGCTTCTTGTGTTTCCGTTAGGTTAACTTCTTCTCTTGGTCGTGTAGGACAATGTGACACGAAGTGCCCCATCTTGTCGCATCGCCAACATCTAACCTTAGAGTAGTCCTTCTTGGTCTTGTCTGAAGCTTCTCCTCCTTTGTTATGACCATCAGAACCATTAGACCTTCCTCGTCCTCTTCCTCTTCCACCATAACCTCTACCTCTGCCTCTTCCTCGCGAGTTGCTATGGCTTCCACGACCTTGTGCATCATTCTTTACAAACATTAGCTTCGTTTGATCTTCATCTTGGGTTTCTTCTTTGATGCGTTCTTCGAAAGCCTTCAATCTCCCAACAATGTCTTCAAATCCTGTTGAATTTAGATCCAACACTTGTTCTAACGAAGCTACGATGTGAATGAACTTCGTTCTTGGAAGTCCCTTCAGAAAATTCTTTACCAGCTTTGATGCTTCCATTATCTCTCCTAACGCGGCTGCTCTCGATGCTAAGCCTGAAAGTTTTCCTGCGTAGTCATCCACCATGTCTGTGTCTGTCATCTTCAGTTTGTCGAACTCAGACATCAAATTTTGTAACCTTGCTTCTCTCACGCGATCAGCACCTAGGTTACGGGATTTGATAGCTTCCCAAATCTTCTTCGATGTATCATGTTCTCCAATCAGAAGTATTAGCGCCTCCGGGACTGATTGAAAGATTAGAGCAATCGCCATATTGTTCTTCTTTGCATCGTTACTCCCTGGATCAATTGTATCCCAAACTTCGTATAAACGAAGCATCACTTTTATTCGCATCGACCATACGGTGTAGTTGGTCGATGTTAGCATCGGACATCGTATGTCCTTCTTCATCTCAAGACCTTTATCACGTGCTTGAGAATCGTCTCCCATGTTTTGATCGAAGTTACAACTCCTCTTGTAAACGACCTTCGAAACCTGGAGCTCTGATACCAATTAAAGTTGCACAAACACAAAGATTATAAGAACTTCTCTTCTTACTAGATTTAGAAACTCTCTCAAAACTAAACCTTTCAATGTGTTTTTCTTGATGGAACATCTCTCCATGAGAACTCTTTATATAGGAAGAAGCTACATCTTTTCCTAAGAGCGAAGCTACATCTTTTCCTAATAATAATATGAAAACATTCCTAAGCTCGATATATTTTCTTTTTTCCTTAACCCATCAAACTTCACTTTAATGAGTTAACTTGCTCCTCAAGTTAATTGGAATTATCTAACATGGAGCCATATTTTCCTAGTCTTCCTTCTCGTAGTTCTAACCATTGTTAATGGAGCATTAGCAGCTGATACTGAAAAACCTCTACCTGGGGAGAACATATCACCAGCAGACAACTCTACAAAGAGCATGATGGATAACCTTGGCCCGTCTCAAGATTATCCAGATTATGAAATCCCTAAAGAACTTGCACCGGACGGTGTCGAGGTGGTGGGTGATTACGTGCCCATCAGCCCTATAGGAGGACAAGATAATACTAATCCGCTTGCACAACCCGAAGCGGATATGAATGTCAAAACCTCGCCATCTAGCTCCATCTCTAGATTTTCTTCATAAAAAGTTTTGACTGTTGCTGTTACTGCGGCGGGAGGAGCAGGTTTATTTTTCTTAGGAAACGGATGAGATCAATTGACCTTGTTGGATTAACCCTATAGAGTGTTATAACTCTCTTTTTTCTTACAGTAAAAGGTCCTTATATTGATTGCTAGCAGCTTTTTTAGGCATTCAAACATGTTTGTTTTCATTTCTATGCATTTGACTAAAAAGTTATACATGGGATTCTTATTTATGAGATATACGGTGAAACTATTACACATTTACTTAAATTCCCAAAATGTAAGTATATGCGTAGAACTAGCTTTTTTTTTTTTTTGAAACATACGTAGAACAAGTTACCACAAGAGTATCGAAGTATCATTTTATCAGCTATCAAGATCATAACGAAATAAAATAAAATAAATATCAATACTATAATAGGGCTAGAGACTTTTTTGGAAAGTTGACAGTCTTTTAAATTAGTAACGATTCAGTGATGATCCATTATCGTGATGATAAAATGTACTATCAATCAAAGTCCGGAAGAATGTGTACTGTCCTAGAAAATTGGACGTAAACAGCTTTGATTCACGTGTGTGGCCGACAACTTTGGAGTTAGTGGCTTTTTGATGAGATACAAGTTGAACGAGAAGATGACGTGGCCATTTGCATGAAGATTTATTAATCCATTGTTAAAAGTTTTAGTTTCTATATGCTTTATTTAGTTAGTAGGATTATGCTTATGTGTGTTACTTGCCCAAGTACATAGTTAGTTTATTTAGGTTGGTTTTGTATTTAAGCATGAGTTGGAAGTGAAATGAAGATATGAAGAGAAAATTAACGTAACTTGTTTCTTTAAGTCTTTGGGTTCCATCACTTTTCCTATGTCAATTCAAGAGATCAATGACATTTTTCTTAGCTTACCATTGTCTGTGATAAATTGATAATTGCTTATATATTATACTTGTTACTAATTACTAGTGCCATCACTAATTTAAAATCAGCCAGGTTTTTTTTTGAGAATAAAAGAAAGGTTTATTCTGAGTGGATAGCTCAAGGTGTACGTACCACCTAACCATCTAAAGATTGAGAAAATCTCGAATGCGAACGGCAACCACACAAATGGAAACTAAATTAGCATATTATGGTCTTGATTGGAATAGATCATAGGTTTATCTCCGAAAATTGGTGGTTAACAGACAAACAAAAAGTTGAAATAGTTTTCTAGCTTTAATATCATATAATATAACTTTTAAAATCATCTCGCAGATGTCCAGAGACATAGCAGACGCATTACACTTGTAACATTACGTTGAAAAACTATATAAAAAGGTCTCTTACAATACATTAGAACATACGAACCATTGCATAAACAATGATCCTTTAATATATTTATCCCTCTTAACCATTTCGTTATCATCGGTTTGCTGAATTTATCAACAGTGGCCACCTCGTCGACAACTTAGTGCTCCTGCCGTAGTCGTGATGGAACCCACAAGCGATGATGGCCTAGCACTTAGGCTAGAAGCTCTTGCATAAGTCGATGGAGCTCCTGCACCGGATTGTCTGAAATATGCTCCGTTCAACAACATATCCCCTTCAGATCTCCAGTTCCAATCTCTCCATTGGCTTTCGGGTGCATCTTCATGTTTTGTAACCTAATGTTATAACATGAAAACATGTCATATTTTAAGGGTTTTTTATCTTCTAGCATGCATAATGTACAAAACTGCTGAATGCTTGGATCAAATGACACATGTTAAATTTCCTAACTAATTAATATTGAATAATTATGAGAAATATATAACAATGTACCTCTTTGTTAAACCGGGTATCAGGAGCGAGAAATCTATTGCCTTGGCTGTATATCGTCGGAGAAGCACTTCCACCGATGGCATACATTTCCCAGTGAGTATAATCATTGTTCACCACATGGAAATATCCATGTCTGCACCTGTTTATTGTAACAAAAACCCTATATATATTAGTAACATTCAAGTTTATATGACATATTTAATGACATAAATATTATGTATAGTGATATGAACGATCGGTGGTGGTTTAAAAAGTCTCACTCTCCGTTTGTTGACTTTTACATACTTTCTAAGTCAATCTTTCACATGCAAACTCTTTATGCGCGTGCTTCGCACTTCGAACACAAGCTTCTATGTACCTATACGTGACTATGTGCGTGTGTGTCCGATAAGGGATAATATTTTAAATTGCTTACCGTGGCATCCTTTGAACGAGCCCTTCTCCGAAATGGTTAAACGCAATGGTGACTTGCATGTTCTTGTCCTCTGTATAACTATCGCTATGCCCTAAAAGCATGACCTTGTCATGGTGTGTCATATGGTTGTTCGATATGGTTATAGCCGTCGAACCATGTATGGCGTCAATGAGACCATCATCGCAGTTAGATAATGAACAATGGTCAATCCACACGTTTTTCCCTCCGAATATCGCTACCGCATCTCCATCTGATGGGATCCACATTCCAGTATGATCTGGACCATCTCTAATCATGCCACCTATAAACACAAATTAGTATGTTAGCATGTTTTATATAGAAAATTTTGGTTCTATTATATAAAGCATATACTAATTAAGAAACTAGTGTAGATAATTTTTCTCACCAGGTCCTGGTTTGCAGTCATGGATGTTAATGCCATGGATGATTATATTAGTTTTTTCGTGAATTTTTAAGCAAGGGCCATCGGTAATGTGAACGCTTGCGCCTCTACCATCAATGGTCTTGAAAGATGTGATGATGAGTTCTTTTTGGAGTTTAATGACCATATCTCTCTTGAAAATGATCCATAATGGCTCTTCTTGTGTGACCGCATGTCTTAGGGTTCCAGGTATAGGGTTAACTGGATCGTCGTTGCCAGGATCTGTAACCACGTAAATTCGGCCGTCACGGCCTCCGATGGCGTTTTTGCCAAAACCAATAGCACAATCGGCTAGTCGTTGGCGGTTTGTGTCCCAGTTTGGATCGCAACGCCAACAGTCATCGATTGGATTTCCGGTTCTACAAGATAAGTAGGCCAGGCTCCTCCTTGACGCATTGAATACACTTCTACAGACAGATAGAATTTAGACAAATATTCGTAATACTTTAAAGTCGACTCATATAAATGTGAACACATTAGTTTTGGTCGTTGCGGAAAAAATGTCGGCAAAACTGGAAAGTAGTTATGAAAACCCATTATAAATAAATAAATATAGCTAGATATATTTTATAGTACTGTAACTACTGTTAAATATGAGAAGACTCTGTGCCTCATAAGGATTTTCTTGATTTTAGATGAATAAAATGGATTTTTTTTAGAATAATAAAATGGAATCTAACCCCATAAAAAGGATTAAAATAAAAATGCAAATATAGAGTGAGTAGAGTAGTTTGCAGAATATTGACAAAAAGTCCTTTGATGGGAAATACAATGTGAATCAAAAATAAGTGTGGTTTTTCGGTTAAGGGTTTTCTTAGCTTTAAAGATTTTTACAACTTTTTGTTGTTTGGGTTTGTAAATCTGTAAATGTAAGTGAGCCATAGAAACCATGATTATAAGTGGGTAAACAAAAAACCATATTCTAAGTGAAAATAATGAAAGACGAATAGACGATTATGGAATTAGATGCTACATTTTATATACAAACGATTGTATGAGGATGACATTTTATATTTACAAAGCAACATTGTTATAAAAATTAAAATGTGAATTGATCAGATTCTTTTTTTTAACGTACGGTACGTACCTATTGACTTCGTCAACTACTAGCTTCGGATCCTGAGCCTGCGGTGACGAACTCGAAGAGAATGCAATCCTGTTGCCGACTGATAGGAGAAATATAAAAGTGTAAACAAAAGGATTACTAGAATACGAAAACATTATTCTAAACAGAAAATGAGAGAATAATTTTATAAAAGAGAGAAGTTTCTGATGTGTTTGTGTTGAAGCTCTTGCTATTGTTGGAAAGTATATAAAGAGGAAGTGTTCCGGGAGTGGAGGCGTGATTTATTTTAAATTATTACTATAGGTATAAAATAGTTTTTTTTATTGAAATTAACTATGGGACCTACTTCATCGTAATTTCAGGTGAGATTAACTAAACGTTTTATGTTGTGAAGACGTTAACTGGGTTTAGTGTCTAAAGTTCTTGCACAAATTCAACCTTTTTGACCTTGCTAACGATGCCGTTTTGAGATTTTTCTCCTTTTTTTGTTTCCCTCGCATCATTTTTGTGTGTTCAAACGATATGATTTATCTTCGTAATTTGTCCGAGTAAAACATAAAACCGTTAATTGAGGATGGTAGTCAAAAGTAATATTGCTTAAGGTCAACAGTTTTGACATTGAGTGCGACGACGTTTCGTTTTCTTTTTCTTCCCTATCCTGTGGCCTATACATTAAATAAAAGAACAACTTCTTTTATGACATCATATATAGGTGTTGCTGTGTTGTGAATTTGTGATTAGATGAGAAAATGTGATCGTTGATTAAAAATTTCTTCAGACTCCGGAATCAAAGTATTATTTTAACAATCTTAATGATAATCCTATTCGAGGAAACTAAGTTTTTTTTTTTGCTAAGGATGTTAATATCATAAATAAATAAGAGAGTTTTTACAGTAGTAGAAACACTAATCTAAAAATGTTTCTCTGGCAAAACAGGAAACAATGTTTACATAATCAGTCATAGCAAATCTAATCATAGAATAAGGACGCAGACGCATTCTCGTTCGCACCGTTCAACCTGATAAGTTATATACTTATATCTCTTTTTTTTTTTTGAAACACTATATACTTATATCTCTATATGGTGATTTCTACATCTAAGAGCTGACGATTTCGGTGAAGTCAAGTCCTTGTTTCGAGTGTTTTTTTTCTATACCATTTCTAGTTTTGGATATGCAGTAGTAAACCTTTGGTCAATTAGGAGGCAAGTGGTCTTGCCCAACTAAACCTTCAATGGGCTTTTGGGACCCATGATAAAATTTTGCATGGGTATGTTCACCTTTTTGGGGCCCAACTATTCATTTATAAAGAGAGCTAATCCTTTGCATTTGTCAAATCTGTCTAACAATCTTCTGAACTAATTGCATTTTACCCCTATATTTCCTAATCTTAAACTGAAAATGACTTTCCATATAAAACGGCACAAAGTGTTCCTCTTCTCTTTCCAAACGGGACGCAGTTCTTCTCGTGAAGACAACAAATCCACGTGTCAGATAATTCGACACTTTTCTCGAGACTACCACGCGCCTTTGAAAATATCCAGTGCTCTGCTCGCCACGAGTGACCAAAGTCGGTATCCATAACGAACGGTCACAATGTCTCCAAGCGCTACTTCTCCAAAAGATCTACGGCTCTTCTACGTAGATGAAGCTAAGCCGCACATCAACAAATATACACAATCTCGTGTGGAAAAATATAAATAATTAAATTAATTGTCAGCCATTTTCAATCGCTCCTTCTCGCAGAAAATGGCGTCCGGTTTAATCGGAAGATTAGTTAGAACCAAACCGGCGAAATTAACCTCAACGGCGAGGTTGATCCCGTCGCGATGTACATCATCCGCAACGGAATCAAAACCTTCGTCCGGCGGCGGCGGGAGAGGATCGAACCTGAAGACGTTCCAGATCTACCGGTGGAACCCCGATAGCCCCGGCAAGCCTGAGCTCCAAGACTACCAGATCGATCTCAAGGACTGTGGCCCGATGGTTCTAGACGCTCTGATCAAGATCAAAAACGAGATGGATCCGTCGCTCACCTTCCGCCGCTCCTGCCGCGAAGGGATCTGCGGCTCGTGCGCGATGAACATCGACGGGTGCAACGGGCTCGCGTGTCTGACGAAGATCGAAGGCGGCGGCGGAGCTGCTAAAGAGACGACGATCACTCCCTTGCCGCATATGTTCGTGATCAAGGATCTGGTGGTGGACATGACGAATTTTTATAATCAGTACAAGAGTATCGAGCCGTGGCTGAAGAGGAAGAGTCCGGCGTCTGAGCCTGGGAAGGAGATTCTGCAGAGTAAGAAGGATAGGGCTAAGCTTGATGGGATGTATGAGTGTATTCTCTGTGCGTGTTGTAGCACGTCGTGTCCTAGTTACTGGTGGAACCCTGAGTCTTACCTTGGCCCTGCCGCTTTGCTACACGCAAACAGGTGAGTTAAAGAATTGGAATGTGGTTCATTCCAAGTCTCTATTGTGGTTATTGGTGTGGGGAGTTGATTTTTAACCGAGTTAACAGTTAAAAGTTTTGATTTTTCATTGTGTTTGTAACAATAATGGTAGAATCTGCTTTCAGAGTTTGCATGAATGGGTTGAAGATTCATGTATCTTGTTGTTAGCTGCATTGGTTCCACTTATGTGGTTCATTCAAGTCTCTATTGTGGTCATTGGTGTGGGAAGTTGATTTTAACCGAGTTAACAGTTAAAAGTTTTGATTTTTCATTGTGTTTGTAACAATAATGGTAGAATCTGCTTTCAGAGTTTGCATGAACGGGTTGAAGATTCGTGTATCTTGTTGTTAGCTGCATTGGTTCCACTTATGTGGTTCATTCCAAGTCTCTATTGTGGTCATTGGTGTGGGAAGTTGATTTTAACCGAGTTAACAGTTAAAAGTTTTGATTTTTCATTGTGTTTGTAACAATAATGGTAGAATCTGCTTTCAGAGTTTGCATGAACGGGTTGAAGATTCGTGTATCTTGTTGTTAGCTGCATTGGTTCCACTTATGTGGTTCATTCCAAGTCTACTTTGTTGTTTGTTTTTTGAATCTATGTCTTTGTTGCGTGTTGGAAGTTGATTTTAACGGAGTTAAGTAGACAAAGTTTTGATATTTAGATGTGTATGTAACAGAGATACTTGTTCACGTTATGCAGGTGGATAAGCGACAGTCGGGATGAGTACACAAAGGAAAGACTTGAGGCTATTGACGACGAGTTCAAGCTTTACCGTTGCCATACAATCTTGAACTGTGCCCGTGCCTGTCCAAAGGGTTTGAACCCTGGCAAACAGATCGCACACATCAAGCAACTTCAGCGTTGAACAGCTTCTTTTATGCATTTTTTTTTGTGGTACTCGTTGGGAAACCCATCATCACCCTTTTTAAAGTTTGAAGTTAATAATCTTTCACAAAACTTTCGGCTTTTCTATTTGATTCTTGTATTGTTGTTGCCAAAAATTAGCACCTGTAAAGAAAACTCTTTTGCAAGACCTCCCACGTAGATGAGCTTTGTGGTTGTATCTTGCTGATCTCTTTCTCTCTCAGTAATAAAACTCCAGAAAACTTTCACATCATCTAGTCTTTTGTGTTTTATCTCCATAGTCTTAATAAACATGTAATGCACTTGTATCTATGTTGTCTAGAAGACTGACTATGAACAATATATTTGTTCTCAGCTATACAATACACTAACTATGAATAAAGATAGGGGCTTTTAACAGAAGAGGAATCTGATGAGTTCTACTAGTAGCTCACACCCGCAGACTATCACCGTCTTGTGGCAACTAAGAAAGAAGGTAACGATCTTCTCTGAGAAAAAAAGATAAATCCTTGAAGACAAGAAAACTCCGGGAAGCAGAAGAAGCTGCTCGTCGAGCTAAGCTCACTAAGGTTCTTGTTTTAATCTTGTTTCCATGCTTGTGAAGTAGTTTTATCCCATTTGATACTATCTAGGCTGTGATCCGGGTTCGTTTTCCTGATAATCACACATTGGAGGCAACATTTCATCCCTCTGAAAAGCTCCAATCTTTGGCAGATCTGCTCAAAAGAGCACTTGCCCACACCCACAAGTTCCTTTCTTCTTGTGTATGTTTCCATTACTCTGGTTTCAAATTTACAATCCTGAACATAGAAGAAACCTTATGAGATAGTACTTACTTTTGTAGACACGTACAACTCCTCCCAAGAAGCAGATCAAGGATTTCTCACAAGACTTCTACTCTGCTGGGTTCATTCCTGGAGCTATTCTCTACTTGGCAGACGATCTACCAAAAGGCTAGTTTACCGTCAATACCTTCACATGGTACTAAAGGCTTTCTTCTTTCTCTGGGGAACTTATATGTATTGGGAGTAAGTGAGATTTCTGTGAGAAATCAAGAACTGTCCTTGTGGAATTTTCGGAAAAGCTTGCAAACGTAAGCATAGAATTCGCCCGGTGAATACATAGTGAACAATAATCTTACAAGACTGGTTAAGTTCGGGTGTGTAAGATAGATTCTATACAAGTCTATTATCTTGAATCCGAAAAAAAATGAGGCTTATGTACTACTTGAAAAGTGTTTGTTGAGAAGAGAACTCGAGCTCTGAACTTATCTTTATAAAACCCTATTGGTCTTTCGCAGATGATGCTGCCATTTCAAGTCCTTATCTTAATGAAGAGATGAAAGATGTAGAGGCCATAATCAAAGAAGCGGAACCAGTTGAGCCATCTTCAGAGCCAGTCACGACTGTACCGTTTGACCAAAACCCACGGAGAAGAAGAAGACCACAAAGCCTAAGCGGTTTAAAATGTGATTGAACATCGTTGACACAGAGGAGGAGAAGCATGTCGAAGTTGAAATGTGACAGTTCCAGCGTAATAGTAGTATCGCAGTAGCAAATATTATTGTCTAGGTATGGGCTTTTAAAAACTTTCGCCTCGTTTGGATCTTAATTGTCGATATACCATTTCTCCTTGGATTCTCTCCTTTCTCGTACTCAAATGGAAACTAGAAAGTAAATAAATGCGTTATCCTATTCCTACGTCATATGTATGGTGCACATCTCAGCATGTTCATGTTTGACTTTTATTCAAACATGTTGGATCATGGGATGCTCAAGCTCAACAACTACGTCCACTACCACTCTCGATTCTCATTACCTTTCCATTTAATTAATCTACCCTTGGTGGTTTTTAGGTAATTATTATCTCATGTTGACAACGATTCCTTTCTTAATTAATAATTAACAGCATTTTTTAATTAATCTACATAGCTGATCAATACTGTCTCCACCACCAGACAAACATTTCTCCCAAACTTGTGCACTATTTTGCCTCCGGTCGAGATCTCTTGTCGTTTTCTTTGTCTTTCTGATCTTTTTCTTTTCCTCCGTTTGTAAGTTGAGTTTGAGCCAAAGCTTTGTTCTGTGATCTGTTAGATTCCGTGCGACTCTCTACGAAATACGATCTGTGCAATCACTTATCATCGTTTGTATTTCATAAGTGTTTGGTGCCATGATTCATCAGGTCGTGATTTGATATCTTTCGTTCACTTTTTGCAGGTTTTGCGTGTTTTTGTGTTTCGTGGTAGCTGTTGCACGTGTGAGAGTGTGACACGTTCTTGCTTCCGAGAAAGATGGATTCTGGGCAGTGGCACGTTGAGAAGAGGTCCACTTTGAGGAACGAATCGTTTTTAAAAGAGTACGGTCCAGTCTCCGAAACTGGTAGCCTCTCCATCGTAGTTCTTGGTGCTTCTGGTGATCTCGCCAAGAAGAAGACTTTTCCTGCTCTTTTCAATCTCTACCACCAGGTTTTAAACTACTTGTTTCATATGCCAACACACTGTTCATTTGTTTCATCACCCAACTTGTGTTTGATTGTTTCTTTGGTTACATTAACCCAGGGGTTCCTTAATCCAGATGAAGTTCATATCTTTGGATATGCAAGGAGTAAGATTTCTGATCAGGAGCTGAGAGACAAGATCCATGGGTTAGATCTCCACTTTTGCATCTTCTTTTTGAGTTGTCTCCTTTGATTGATCTCTGAGTCAATGAAAGCTTATATTATATTATGTAGATATCTTGTTGATGAGAAGAATGCTTCTGAGAAAGCGGAAGCTTTGTCCAAGTTTCTCCAGCTGGTTAGTCCTTACATTTTTTTATTACATCATTGTAGTCTTCACTGAAACACACACCTACTGGCTCAAAATTTTGTAGATTAAGTATGTGAGTGGTCCTTATGATTCTGAGGACGGGTTCAAAAGGCTAGAAAAGGCAATCTCCGAGCACGAAATCTCGAAAAAGACCTCTGAAGGATCTTCGAGGAGATTGTTTTATCTTGCTCTCCCTCCCTCTGTATACCCTCCTGTATGCAAGATGATCAAGGCATGGTGCACTAACACATGTGAGTTTGCTACTACACTGACCTACATCATTTGATACTAAATTTAACTCTCAATAGCATGTTCAATCCTCCAGCTGATCTTGGTGGATGGACACGTGTCGTCGTTGAGAAGCCATTTGGAAAGGACTTGGAATCTGCAGAGCAGCTTAGTTCCCAGATTGGAGCACTGTTTGATGAGCCTCAGATTTACCGTATTGATCATTACCTGGGAAAGGAACTAGTCCAAAACATGGTAAACATTAAACACCTATTTGTAAGTAGACATACAGACAATGATTGTCTTAACCATGCACCATTTGCAGCTGGTCCTTAGGTTTGCCAACCGGTTATTTCTGCCGCTATGGAACCGTGACAACATAGCTAACGTCCAGGTTAGAGCTTGATCATTTATCACAAAGATCTCAAAATCTTTGTATAGAGTTTAGTTCACAGAAACGTACTTTCTTTTTCAGATTGTTTTCAGGGAAGATTTTGGAACTGAAGGCCGTGGGGGATACTTTGATGAATACGGGTAATCTTTTTTCTCAGAGTTTCCTTTAAATGTGATGTACATGAGTCTAATGAGTTGTGTTATTTTCCATTTTGTCAGAATCATCCGTGATATTATTCAAAACCACTTGCTCCAGGCAAGTTTCTGGTGCTTTGGAGTTTCTCTGTAACTACTAATGCTTTTATATAATAACTATGTTTTAGTGTAACGGCAGGTTCTTTGCCTTGTTGCAATGGAGAAACCAGTCTCTCTTAAACCTGAGCACATCCGTGATGAGAAAGTGAAGGTGATTCACAATTTTCTCCATCACATTTTTAGTCATTCTAATGAGCTTTTCAGCCATTTAATTCAAAATGAAACCTCAGGTTCTTCAATCAGTGATGCCTATAAAAGATGAAGAGGTGGTTCTTGGACAGTACGAAGGTTATAGAGATGATCCAACTGTTCCAAACGACTCAAACACTCCAACCTTTGCCACAACAATTCTTCGCATAGACAATGAAAGATGGGAAGGTATGCAGGTGTTACCTCTCTAATGTTAGAATCTCTTTCTATTGGTAGTGGTTAGTGACTTGTGGATTGATTTAATTCTTTTCAGGTGTTCCGTTTATACTGAAAGCCGGAAAGGCAATGAGTTCAAAGAAGGCAGATATTCGGATTCAGTTTAAGGATGTTCCTGGCGACATATTCAAATGTGTGTTTCAAATATCAATTGTATTGAATGCCAAAACGTTTGTTGTTATAAACTCTCATGCTAATGCTAACAGGTCAAAAGCAAGGGAGGAACGAGTTTGTCATACGCTTGCAACCTTCGGAGGCCATGTACATGAAGCTAACTGTAAGTCCATAAAGAACCAAAGAGATTCAGTTTAGTTCATAGGCTAAGTATGTGATGCAACTTATCTATGAACGTATCTTGGTGTGACTTGGAAAGAAAACTATTCAACTGATCTGATTTTTCTTTTTGGGGTTTGCTGCGCAGGTGAAGCAACCGGGTCTAGAGATGCAAACCGTGCAGAGTGAACTAGACCTATCTTACAAGCAACGTTACCAAGATGTCCCGATTCCAGAGGCTTACGAGCGCCTCATTCTCGACACGTGTGAATCTAAATCATATAGTAACACAATACTTCTGTATATCCAAATCTTTATTGACCATATTATGAATCTCTCTGCAGAATCAAAGGTGACCAGCAACACTTTGTTCGCAGAGATGAGCTGAAGGTAGCTAACATTCCTCCTTCTTGATATTTTTCCCCCATCTGGGAGGATCTTATAACGTATATATATGTTTGTGACGAATCACAAAAACAGGCAGCTTGGGAAATCTTCACTCCACTACTTCACAGGATAGGTAACGGAGAAGTGAAATCGATCCCATACAAACCAGGAAGCCGAGGGCCAACGGAAGCAGATCAGCTGCTAGAGAAAGCTGGTTATTTGCAGACCCATGGCTACATATGGATCCCTCCTACGCTGTAAACAAGGAGATGATAATGAGTGCACTGCACATGAAATAAGAGCTCCTCTGTTTTTGTTTTCTTGTTTTCTTTTCTGAATAAAAAAATCTCTTCAATGAGCTTGTAAGTGAATTATATGTATACTAGTGTTCTTCACTAGGATATTGCTTGTCTTGTGTTTTTTTACCCATATTGCTAAAAAGGCTTTGTAAGAACACACTATTAAATTAAGAGAGCTTTTTTTTTTCTTTTCAGTAGAGCCTCAATATTTATATCTTCATTCATCATCAAGTTTTGTGTATTAGCAATTTAGCATCACCGACATATATATTCACTACCTTACACTAGGATTTTGACTGTTTCTATCACCAATGTTTATATTTGTATTATTTTTTTGGCTAATGATGCCAAATGAATAAAATTGTTATTATTATTTTTTGTTAGATTTTTTTTTAAAAAATACTAGAAAATATTCCCCGAAATCTATAATATTTTCAAAGATTCGATGTAATATTAGTTTTGTCCCAAAATCATTTGATTATATGTGATCTATATATATTTTTTTCCAGTTAAGGTCCCAAGCATTTATCATAAGACAGCATAAACATATTTGATCAATTCTCTTGAATCCATTTACTAGTTTTGTAATCATACTAATTTGAAATATAATGAAAACAAATTTAATTTTTACTAACAAAGAAGAGTTTAATTTTATACAGAAATTGGTAACTCACTAAATATAGATCATTCATTTAGTAGAGTGACAAAAAGATAATGTTATTTATTTATTTAACTATTTATTTTATTAAATTTAATAAGAAGATACAGTTAGACACGCGCCAAATTCGCAACAACCACAATCCCTAGTCTAGTCCCTCCCTCTATTTTTATTTTTTTTTTTGCCGCAAAAAAAAACGAAAACACTTTCTCTCTCTCTCTGATTCGATCTTCTTCTTCTTCATCATCATCTTCCGCTCAATGCTTTCTCTCTCTTCCCGCTGATTCTGCGATCCCATTCGTCAGATTAATGATCACGCATCCTTCATTCTTTAGCCGTTCCTTTTTTTTTTTCGTAATTGTTGGATCTATTTTAGATTCTTTTATCAAATCGATTGCTCTTCTCTGCTATTTTAACAGCTCAATCCTCTTTCCTTAATCTTCTGTTTTCGATCAGCTTTAGAGTATTTTACTACTATAGTTCACTTGGTTTTCGCGAAAGGATAGGAGATGGAGATCAGCTGCGGAGCTCTTGGTGACGTGGATCGATTACGGGAAGACGATCTCTTCAAAACGGTGTCGTTTTCAGGGTACCAGACGATTGTAAGCTGGGCTTGGGATGGTGGTGATAGCAGCAACGGTTTGTTCAGTGATCTGTTGAGCTTCGGCGAAGAGATCAACGCGCTTGCTGCTAGCTTGCCTGAGGATCCCTTCTCTATGAATATTAGATCCACTTTGAACTCCTTGGGTGAAGAAGCAGCCACATTGCCTAACGATCCCTTTTGTATGACCTTGAAGGATCATAAAGTATCGGTTCTTGGTGGTGGTGGTGGTGAGGAGCCTCACTCCGCGTTTGATCTAGTCCTTCCGTATCTAGAGATGAGAGACGCTTTTGCGGTTGAGTCAGTTTGCAGGTCGTTGCGTGATTCGGTTAGAAAAGAGTCTTGTCTCTGGACAACAGTCGACCTCAGTGACGACTCCCTTCTCAAGTACAGAGTAACTGATGATTCCCTTCTGAAGCTAACGCGCCGCGCTCAAGGTCGTCTCCGGTGTTTGAATCTGGGAGGTTGTGTTGGTATCACAGATGATGGTTTGATGCAAGTGCTAGCAAGCAATCCGCGTCTCTCAAAGGTTAGCTTTTTTTTTTTTTTTTTCCTAAAGACCATGTATCAAGCATCTGTTTTTAACATGTTATTTGCAGCTGAGTGTGTCAGGTTGTCATAGGCTAAGCACAGTAGGATTGTTATCCACTTTAAGGGACTTGAGATCCTCAAACCAACTTGGAGTCAAAAGCCTTGTCACTGGTGGTGCATTATATTTCACAAGGGAGCAATTTAATGAGCTGAACTTATTACTCGGAGCAGATGGTGAAGCGGGTTCAAAATCGAGGAGGCGGAGATTGTATACATCATGTAGATCAGACTTCTCTTTAGATGACGATCGAGGTACTGACCTAGAGATATGCCCCTGGTGTGAGAAACCAAGTCTGGTATTTGATTGTGCGTCAGAGACATGTCCGCTGAAGGACCATCCTTGTCCTAAACAGTCGTGCAGAGCTTGCGTAGTCTGCATTGAACGTTGCCACGACTGTGGGAGTTGCTTAAATGATTGTGAACACAAGCCGTTCTGTTTTGCATTCAGCTGCGTGATCTGCTATAAGAAGAGGTCTAACCAGTTACAAGAGTTGCTTTGAAGTGAAAAAGATTAAAGAAATTATCAACCAAAGTCTAACATATTAAGAGACTCAGAAGGGCTTTTGTTTGTATTCTTGTTGCGCACCGTAAGAGATCTGAGCCGAACTTGATTCTGCAACTCCCTTAAAAGGAGCAGGCACAGGTAGAGAGAAGCAAAGACGAGAGCTTTGTTTGAGAGTGAAAGGGCCAGGATCCATATGTGGAATGTACAGGAGGAGAGATATAGACACCATTTACATGTTTTGTTTCTTTTCCTAGCTTCACATCTTTGCCCCACTGGTAATAATAGTATGTATTAATACCATTGGCTAAAGCCTGAATGATGGTGATGATGAATGTGGAACTAAGTTGTAATGAATATACCTGTTACCAAGTCTTAAAAGATTAGATTTAAAGTTTAAATGTAAAACTGAATTCATAATTCTTTGATTTTACTTATATACAATGCAAGTATGTAACAAATAATAGTAACATAATCAATAGTAACATAATCAAGTACCAGCTTTTAATTTACAAAATGGTTTCGTGGTGTAGTTGGTTATCACGTCAGTCTAACACACTGAAGGTCTCCGGTTCGAACCCGGGCGAAGCCAACAAGTTTTCTTTTTCATCACTCCAGGACTGGTGCTACTGGCCTACTATCAGGTTCCTGATTTCAACTTTAGTTTTACTTTTTACCAGCGCAAGTTGTTCTGAAGACCTTTCAAAAACCTCCGGTGTGCTTACATACATCAGAATGGGTCCATTTAGAGAAAGCGAGTTTTAAACTATTCGACCAAACAGTCGCCTGCATTTCATAATATCCACCAATTTGAAGAAGCATAGTTCCTTGAGAACAAAGGACATGAAGATCTTAGAACCTGTAATCTCCCCCTCACAAGTTGAAGACATGGATTCTCCTCTCATTGGAAGCACAGAGAGAGAGAGAGAAACAATAAAGAGCTTTGAAGCCTTTTTGTAAACAATCTGTTGAGTATATATTACTGCAGAAGCAATTGCAGTAAGAAGAAAGCTTTAGACAAATCCATAGGAGGGAGAGAGGGAACAATGTTCTAAAAAAAAAATATTCAGATTCAAAAGGAAATAACCTAAAAGGCTCATCAGTAGCAACTAAAGTTCTCTTTTCACATTGTTTATCAGAAAGAAAAGATCAGCACCATTTAACTAAATTCACAACTCCGTTGCTCTTTCTTCGCTTAAGCTCTCCTCTTCCCATTCCCCCTGCAAATACAACAAAGCCAAACAAGTTACCCAGACTAAACCTGGAATGAAATAAAAACTACCAAACCAAATCGAGATTTCACAATATCAAACCAAACAATAACCGAGCTTAGTTCAACTTAAATGAATAAACTAAAACTCAGTACATAGTATGAAGTTTACTTTAATATAATATCACAAGCTTTTACAATTATACAGAAACTAAAATTGACGATCTTTTCCTAATTTTTCTTAGATTTTCACATCCAAAAGCGAAGCAAAACAAAAACAAATCAGATACTAGCTCGAGATAGACTTCTCAGAAACCAAAATCTAAACAGTCCATAATCCATTATTCTCCCGTATTCAAAGGAGCAAAGAGATTTAAAAGGTGCATTTACCAATTGCTTGCTGGCTCAACGACCAGCGTTCAGGTTAAAGAGCATGCTCTGTCCACCGGGCAAGTAAGCCACGTTTGGAGACCTAGCCAGTGTAGCCGCAACCTCCCTCGAAGCCTCAATCCTCCTGAGCTCAATCAATCCCATTCCAGCTTTAGCGGTTGCATCAGATATCAACTGAGCAGCTTCACTCTCACCTTCAGCTCTAATAACCGCTGCTCTCCTCTCCTGATCAGCCTTCATCACCACGAACTTAGACCTCTCCGCTTCCTGCTGAGCCACCTGCTTCGCCTCCACTGCCCTCGAGAACTCCATACCGTACGACAAATGGGTAATAGCCACATCGTCTAGCTCGATGTTGAAGTCCCTGGCGCGCTTGATGAGAGAGTCACGCACGAGTGCTGACACTTGGGGACGCTCCGTGAGGAGCTGATCAGCGTTGAACTGAGCGACGACAGCCTTCAAGACCTCGTTTCCAATCGAGGGAAGAACCTTCTCGTCATACTCCAGACCCAATGTTTGGAATATCGTAGGGAGACGCGAAACCTCCACATTCAAATAAACAAATCAACACGTTAAACTCTTCAAAAATCCCATTTGAATTTTTTAAAAAATGACTCTAAACCATAAACCCTAACAATCAAATAACCAAAATAAACACATTAAACTCTTCAAAATCCCATTTGAAATGTCAAAATGACTCTAAACCCTAACAATCAAATAACCAAATCAACACGTTACTCTTCAAAAATCCCATTTGAAATTTCAAAATTATTCTAAACCCTAAACCCCAACAATCAAATAACCAAATAAACGTGTTTAACTCTTCAAAAATCTCATTTGAAATATCAAAATGATTATAAACATTAAACCCTAACAATCAAATAAACACTTCAAAAATCCCATTTTAAATTTGAAAATGATTATAAACCCTAAACCCTAACAATCAAATAACCAAATAAAAACTTTAAACTCTTCAAAATCTAATTTAAATTTTCAGAATGATTCTAAACCCTAAATCATCATAAACCCTAAATCATCATAAAACCTAAATCATTCTAAACCTAAGATCATCACAAACGCGTTAAACTCTTCAAAAATCTCATTTGAAATGTCAAAATGATTATAAACATTAAACCCTAACAATCAAATAAACACATTAAACTCTTCAAAAATCCAATTTTAAATTTCAAAATGAATCTAAACCCTAAACCCTAACAATAAAAAAACCAAATAAACACGTTAAACTCTTCGAAAATCCCATTTTAAATTTGAAAATGATTATAAACCCTAAACCCTAACAATCAAATAACCAAATAAACAATTTACACACTTCAAAATCTCATTTAAATTTTCAGAATGATTCTAATCCTAAATCATCAAAAACCCTAAACTCACCACAAACCCCTAGATCTTGTATCCACCAAATCAAACACAATCTCGCGAATCGAATGATAAATAAATCGACGGCAATCGACAAGGGAAGAGCATATACCTCGGGGCGAGAGAGAACGCGGAGGGTGAGATTAACCATCTGGAGATCCTTAGTTCCAGAAACGGAGGAGAATGTGTGAGGCTTAGTGCGGATGTCGAAGACGTGAGGCCTCTGGAGAATCGGGATCAGGAAGTGAGTCCCTTCTCCAACAGTCTGATCCAACACTCCCCTGAAACGATCGAACAGCACCGCTCTCTCGCCGCCGTCGACCGTGTAGAGCGACGAGGACAGTACCGTCGCCGCCGTGCCGAGACCAAACGCCGCCTTGGCAATGTTCGTGAGGAACGAAACCGCTGCTTGGCTTCCCATCGTTAGGCCGAGAAAGAGTTTGTTAGGGTTTATGATTTGACTTTTCGAGAGAGGTGAGGGTTTTAATAACAGGGCCAGTATTCGACGGGCCGAAGACTTTAAAAGCCCATTAAGATAAGTAAAGGAGGCCCAGTATTGTTCCAGGAATATTATTTGGGACGAAATGATCAAAGAAACCAGTGTATTCGATTGTGATGTTCTATATATATAAAAACGTTCTATGTTGTTGCTTAAATCCTTTTATGTTTAATTCAATATGTTTCATAACAAACAGTTATATACTTGTTAGATTTTATATAGTTTGAGGAATTGGTCTTATTATGTTTTTAATGCCTAACAAGTAACACCTACAAGATTATAAACACTATAGATTTCAACGGATTCTGTGACAGAACGAATGTTTATAAGAGACTAGGGCCGGTCCGCGCGTAGCGCGGAATGTGATGTATGTTTTTGTGAAAATATAAAACTTGTGTAACCGTTTTTGTATGTTCATTTGGTTGGCAGTGCGATTAAGTCGATGAGTGTCATCAACACTGGTCTATTGGTCTATTGTTTTATTAGTTCATTTGCATTTTAGTAGTTTATAGAATAGTGATTTCAATGACTAATTTGATTTTAAACCATGAAGTGTAGCAATCAATCCATATATATATATTTGTTAATACTTCTGGTAATCAACAAATGAGATTAAAATAGTTGATAGTTTCTTCACAATAGCAAATGGGATTAAAAAGTAAAAATTGGGAGTTGAGTTTTTCAAAATACTATCCTTAGTCAACTGAGGAATATATATAAAATATACTGTGATAGGAATTATTGTTTGTCGGTAGAAGGAGAGAAATTTTGAAAATCGTTAGCTTTTAAGATTACAAAATGAAGTGATGACATGATTTGATATATATATATATATATATATATATATATATATATATATATTATCCAATAAAATCTATGATTAATATTTTGTAAAACAATAATTGAGAACTTTGAATAATTATTTTAAAAATATTTTTTTCATTTGTGGGTGTAAAAGCATATTACATAATAAAAATATTATAAAGTTTGTTTTCGTAAGTAGTTTTTAAAAAAAAAATTCTGTCAGCTTTTTTTAAATATTACAAATACTATTATTTTAACCAAACTTCCGTTGTTCTTTGATGTTGGTTGCATCAAGTCTTGAGTTAGCAAATTATCAAATGGTGTAACCTAAGTATGGATTTGTTAGATGAGCATATCTAGATATTTCATTTTGGGAATCCATAACCGCAAAAGACCTATTTATGTTTAATTATTTTATATTTTTGATTTATATTTGGTTAGTCTATAATTTGGTTTAGTTGGTTTTTTTTTTGGGGTTCTGAGCATTATTCAGATACTGATTTACATTATGATTTTATAAACGTATCGAAGCTACTTATCTAGACCGGTCAAGTTTAATATAAAAATGAACATCATGAAACAAACATAACTAATAATCCATGATTAAACATTTGAACTTGTTCATAGCAAAAGGAAAACTAATCTTCCAAAGTCACAATCACACTCGTTTCGGCACATAAAGATTTTAGAAGAAAGGTGTATTCTCCAAATCAAAGCTAATAGCATTAAAAAAAACTTTTTTGTTTGTTATGAGGATTATTACTGGTTTCTTGCTCGAATTCTTCTTCATCTGATTCCTCTGCATTGTCTGCATCATCAGCGTCATCTGCTTCATTATCGTCTTCTTCTTGATGGTTGTCAACTATTGGTTTTCCAATCATGGGTAAGCTTATGACTCATCTTTCTGATCTCGTTGCAGTGCACCAAAACGAAGAGTTACAAAAACTATCTGATCTGTTTCAAGAGTTTACTCAAGACTTACTTTGGCATTCACAAAAACAAACATTGAACAGATACAATAATGCTTAGTCATGTAAAACGTTCTGCCTTAAACCATCTCGATTTGTCAGTTACCAACAAAATCACCTTCATCAAATTTGAACTGAAACACAAAGATTACTCATTTATAATCTCTCAAATCATCAGCAAAATTCACCCAATACGCCATCACACATGGACTAAACCGACATCAATTTCAAAACCCATAACTTTTTTTTTCAATCATCATTTTACTTATTACATACATATCTAAAATATTATGTTTTTGTCACAACTGAAACAAAACAAAAAACAAAAAAAAACATATTTAAAAAAAACATAGAACGATCATTCTTATGTGGTGTTTCTTATCAGTCCCTAGGCGTCGGTGGATGCGGCTTCTTGTGATTCAACAGCAGCCGCCTCCGTCTCTGCATTAGCTACTTCCTAAGGAGTCTTGCCATTGGTCACAGGTGGCACCAAAGAGTCAAACTTGTCTGATTTCCCCAACACAATCTCAATCTGCGTAAAACATAATGTAAAAATAAGAAGTCAAAATGTTAGACAAAGGGGATGATGATGCTAAAGTAGTGAAACTTGCCTTTGCTTTCTGAACCATCTTTCCTTTGGCCTCATCCTTCATTCCCACAGTGGATGTCAACACTTCTGAACAATAGAAAGAAAAAAACAGACTTGAATTAGATTGAAAGCTTTTCTATCATCATGAAAAAAAAGAACTTACTCTTCTCTTGTAGTCAATCCAGTGTTCTTCAAGATCTCAGAGATTGTTACCACCATCGTTATTGCTGTGTGCAAATTAAAACAGTTAAAAGTAAAATACACAAAGAAGAGAGAGACCAGTCCATGCTTTTTCGATAAGATTTTAAGTTATGATGAAAATGTGGTATATACCCATTCAGAGTGCAGAGAGCTTGACCTCATTGTGTTGTTGAATGTACCTCTGCATCAAACGCAATGCATATCACACAAAATTGATTCAGAAACTTTTTCAAATTGCTCTGTCTGGAATACAAACAAACACTTTGGTGGACATATAAAGGCTAGAGATCGTTCAGGAATTAAAACTAAATCAACCAAGCCGATCTCACGCTTCCACAAACGAAATATAAGAAGTAGATGCTCAGAAACCTAGATCAGATCCGGTATGGAATCTTCGTGTTGGAGACTTGAATCATGTTCTTCTTGTGAGTCTCCGTCTTTGCCGGCAAGAGGATGATGTTTATCTCCGGGGATGTGATCGGTGCAGGAGCCGGTGTTGCTATTTCCATCGTCATCTTCTTCTTCGATCACCCTCAGTTTCTTTCTGTGTAAACTTTCTCTTCTCTCTTGTTGGTAGCGGGGAAAAGTTAAATCGGGAATCAAAACCCAGAATGTATCATTCATGATTATCACACAGATTTCATCATACGGGATTAAATATTTCATTTTGGCAAATTACATTCAAGTGATATGCGAAAACTCCAATGAAAGAATACAGAGAAGAGATTATATACCTTTTCTTTGAACTCAGCTTCTTCTATGGCAAAAAAATCTCTTCGTTCTGAGGCTGAGGCCACTGAATGGGTAGCAGCGGAAACTGGCTCATCAACGTCGATCTATATACGATAGGATGATTTCGAGAGGAGTGATGCAATCCTTTTTATACTTGAATTTCCACAGCTTTGCAAGAGCTAACCTCATTGAATGTAGATCGTGGATGATGGATCATGGAGGCATTAAACCGACCGTTTCAGGTTGTGAGAAGAAACACAATCGTCACCGCATCGCCGCCACACGAAGAGGAGAGACGAAGACGAACCTCGTTTCATCACTTCACCCGTACTCCATTGGGCCAGAAAAATGTTCAATCTTCGGACCCCAAGTACGCAAATAAGCCAGCAAAGTCCAACATAGCAACGATTAAATGATACGCTGCGTAGAGTCATGGAACACGTGGCATCTCCTGGTTAAATGATTTTCTTAGCTGGATGCTGAAGTGACAGCACCAGTAGAGAAAAAACTCTTCTTTATATATAAATATTGGTGAACAATTGTATATGGAAGGAATCTAAGTTATAACCAGCACTTGGGAAATGCTGAGGAAATCTACATGCATATAAAATGAAGATGCCAGACGACACACGGTGACCTAAACACGTTGCGGAAATGTTTTAAGTTATAAAATGACAATACAAAAAACTTGTTGTTCAAAAAAAAGAAAGACGAAACAATAAACTTGTGAATATGAACATAGAAACTGATGAAATAAAAAAAAATGTGATAAGACGAATGAATTGAAGTATAATTACAAAATAAAATGAACTCTACCCATTTTTTATCAAAATTTTGTTGTGAATTTTTTTTTTGGATTTTATATGTTTTATGAAGTTTGACAAACTATTTATTCAACTCCTTTCAAAGTGACTAAATTATTATTTTTATAAAATGTCGTGGGATAACAAATTCACATATGGATTTACTATTTTTGACTGGAACAGAATTATTGTTCTATTAGTTTCAAAAACAAAATCTTTAAAAAACATTATAATACAATTCTGATAAAAAATGAATGAGAGATGATTTTCTATATTTCATTTATTTTCGTTTATTTATTTTTATTTTATTATTCTCCAAAATGTTTCCTATCAACAGCCAGTATTGTATTTCTATACAACATTTATGAAATAAGTCATTTCACATCATTTTATTTCACAAAATATCAGTTTAGTTGCATTATAAATATTCGTCTTTCTTAAAAAAAGCTATTGTTTTAACGGTAGTATTCTAGTCCATTAATGTTTGTTATAGTTCTTTCAACATTTTGACTTGACAAATTGTTTGTACTCATCAATGTCATCCAGATAAGTACGGCAAAGCAGGCAAAAGGCCAAATTTGATTACATATTTTTGTCTTTTGCAAGAGAAAAATATAAAGAACTTGGTATTTCAAAGGCCAACTATACGGACCACATCCAATAGTTGACTTGGTTGGAGTTTGGTACTTATGTGCTGGCTAATCTCTTTTCGCTGATCTTTTATTGATTAGGTTTTTTTTATTAGGGTAATTTCTTATACTATAATAACACAAGAAACTCAGAAAAAACTTACTGGTTAGTTTAGAAAATCAGAAAACATTATGCGCGTCACAAACGTATGGACGCAGGATTCTAAAGTTATTTCTTTAAACTTTCTTAGAAAACAAAGACCAAAACACATTTAAACTAAACAAAGTGTGGATTAAAAAAACGAAGTACGCAACAATATACAAAGTTATTACTATGCATTGTGTGAATGATTGGTGAGATGTCTGGCTGATTACTTTTAATCGGATCAATCCTACTTAATTTCAAGTAGTTGCAGAGTTTAGTATTTAGACACAAGTGAGCAATATAATTAGTATTTATATTATTTTAGTGATCAGGCGATATATAAATACTGTATGTAATATCAACCAATTTCATGGAAAATGTTAATTTGAATCATACAATTCATTCGCACTTCTGATTATTTAAATGTCATAATCTGAAAAGTCTTCATTCGTTTCTGCCATTTGTACATTTCTATGAAACTTACCACCGCTCAAAATACTAATTAAATGTTTGTTAAGAGATTTCGATATAAGCTTTTAAAATAGTTTTATTATTAGATCATTCATCGAATAACAATCTTTAGAACTCTTTTTGGACATGATTTTGTTATTTGTATTTACAAATAATATATTGATATCCAAAACAATGATATTGATGGATACTACTGACTTTGGGGATACGACCGGCCAAACCGAATAACATTCTTGTTAGCTTTATAATACAAGGAAAATTTACATTTGTCAAAATGGTATAAATGATATATAAAGTTAAAAAAAAAACTAAAAACGTCGTGAAATAAAGATTGCAAATATCTACGTACTTAATTATTTGTCCTTTATAAACTCATAAGATTGGAGATATGCACACAACAAGCCAAAATACGACTTATCTTTCTAATAATAGAGGATCTAATTAACAAAATAGCTGACATGAATCCAAGATTCCGAAAAAATGTTGATAAGAAACGAAGTATATTAGGGAGTGATTGGCTAGAACCGGTTTCCTTTTAGTCAACGCTTCTAATGGTGGGATATTTAGAAAACGCATTTTTCTGCGTTAGGTTTTACAAGTATATATAGTCAATATAATTGTACATGGTCATATAATAGAGCTAATCACGTTATCGTCCCTATCTATGATATTTATATTCTCATTAAAACTTGTCTATGATGTTTCGTTTTTTTAATCTATGTATATATCTGTGGACAGGCAACTAAGACAGTTCATATGCAATCGTGGTGTGAACAAACACATTCTAATAAATTATCTAATATTTATTTTTAAAGGTGGCTGCATGTAAATAAATTCTAAGCAATTAATATGTTATACAAGCAAAGTGAACAAAAGTTACGAGAGCTTTTTTCTTTTTGTAAAATCTAAATTAATTTAAAAATAATGAACTTATTGAAAAATACTAGGTCTGGATATTTCAATTTTGAGATGTATTACCCACTATGATCTATATTCTTCTAGAATTTTATGTTCCACCATATCCATGCATGTTGAAATATTCACAGGTTTGAAATAATTAATTCCAGTGAGAAACGAAATATATCATGTATGACTGAGATGATATCCGATTTTACTGTCCTATGTTTTATTGAGTATACTATGAATAATTTTTTAAAAAATATATGAATTATTTCATTTATGATATCCTTATCTCTCTCATCATATTCGGTGACATTCAGCTATAAATATATATGTGTGTGTGTGTGTGTGTATGTTATTAAGGTTGTCTTAGCTCTGTGAAACTTGTTAAGGTCTCCTCTTTCTCTATCTATCTCCCCTCTTACTCTTTCTGCTATCACCATGGAAACTCAAGCTCCTGCTGAAGATTCATACGACAAACTTGTTAGTTTCTCTCTTTTTCCATCTATGTTTTTATTATTATGAATGAGGTAGTTCTATCAAAATTGAAATAATAAAACAAAAATTACTCAGTATTTTATTTCAGATGATAATTTGTGAATGAAGTTTTTAACCTTTTTTGTTATTGCTATTTAACTTTTACAACAAGTTAAACAGAAAGTTTTGGATTTGTTTTGTACCTTGCGCTTCACGACTTAGCCAAAAATTTTGGAACTTGGACGACGCTTATAAGTTGATTTGTTACTGTTTTGTCCCCTTAAGCAATACCTACTTCAAAGCCTCATGAATACATATATAGACCCAAAAAAATGAATATATAATTCAATATTAATGGTGATTTGATCAAATTTATAACAGGTGGAAGAGAAAAGAGCAAGAGAGAAAGAAATCGACGCTTGGCTTCCGATAACATCATCAAGAAATGCAAAGTGGTGGTACTCTGCGTTTCACAATGTCACCGCTATGGTTGGAGCCGGTGTTCTTAGCCTCCCTTATGCCATGGCTCAGCTTGGCTGGTATATAAATATATATATATCACTTTCGATTCTTTTCGGTTTCAAATTCCAAACAATTTTTTTCGTAATTAACCTTGGATCGAGAGCTAAGCTTACAAAAAACAACTCAAAAGGCAATATATTTTTTTTTTTAAATATGGATGCATATTTAAACCAAACAGTACCGACCAAAGGAGTATGGTTAGAGTTTTGCTATAGTTTTATTTGAACCAAACTTTGAGATTGCAAAAATAAACAAATTAATATTTAATATTTTCCTTTTAAGAAAAAGTTACTCATGAAAATTTATCCTAGAGATTGCAAAAAATGGTCTTATACATTCTAAAACGTTAGGTTAACAATCTATTTATCCCTCAAAACTTTACTATAGTATATACAAAGTTTATGTCACGTTCTGTTTTCTAGTGATATATAATTGATTTTAAGTCGAGGGAAGTTGAAAACTATTACAATTACTGGTTCTCAGAGCTATCTGATCTTAAGCTAATCAAAAATTCCGGTTAACAGGGGACCGGGTGTGGTGATTCTAATTTTATCATGGATCATAACACTATACACACTATGGCAAATGGTGGAGATGCACGAGATGGTTCCAGGAAAACGTTTTGACCGTTACCACGAGCTTGGACAACACGCGTTTGGAGAGAAGCTTGGACTCTACATAGTCGTTCCGCAACAGCTGATCGTGGAAGTCGGCGTTTGCATCGTTTATATGGTCACAGGAGGAAAGTCTTTGAAGAAGTTTCATGATCTCGTCTGCAAGGATTGTAAATCGATTAAACTCACTTACTTCATCATGATCTTCGCATCCGTACACTTTGTCCTGTCTCATCTTCCTAACTTCAACTCTATCTCTGGAGTCTCTCTTGCTGCCGCCGTGATGTCTCTCAGGTAACTAAACCAGTTTTTGAATAGAACTCTGAGTTGGTTATTAACTTGACAGCCGGTGCGATTCAACCATATGGCTATAACTTATGTTAGATTTCAACACGTTATTAGGAGATGGACGTACCCGTTTGGTTTTTTTTTTTTGCTTGGTTTAGTTTGGACTGGAGAAAAAGACATGCTGAAACCAAAGTTCATCATATTTTCTATCCTACTGATCAGTATATAATACCGGTTTGACATTTGTGATACGGTTTTCGCAATTTAGTCTTTATATACACGAAGTAAACCCGGTTTTATTTGGTTCGATATCTACAGCTTCATACACTTAATAGGCTTAATTCGGTTTTCGGTTCAGCTTCATAGGCTTAATTCGAGTTTTATAAATGTTTGGGTCATGTTCAATTATATAATACTTTGAGTTCAAATATATTTTATAAGTATGTTTATCCATTTGAATTCGAACTCATTCTAAAATTGGTAAATAGTAATTTTTAGTTTAGATAATAATAATTTGGGAGTTATATTATCATTTTTAACACTGGGTGTACATATATCATGTAGAAATAAAATGTAATGAAATTTTTAAAAAATACTTATTTAGTTTCCGAATATTTATTTCAAATACTAATTTGATCATGTAGGTTTTTTATTTGATTTTTTTGGATTAGATGTCACAATTAGTACCAGTTTTCCAAATTTTATATATTTTCCATCATATATAATTATAATACTTTGGATTCAAATATTTTTTCTATAATTTTGTTTAGTATCCATTTTTAGTTCAAGTCATTTTAGATTCGGTTAATAAAGCTTCGAGTTTAGTTAACATAAATATGTAATTCATTTTTTAAAATACTTACTTCGAATACTAATTTGTCCGGTTGGTCTTTTATTGAAATTTTTGGATTAGATGTCTCAATTAGTACCGGTTTTACCAAACCGATATCTTCAGTTAACTAACCAATCCAATTCCACTTTTTCACATTTTGGTCACTCTAGCTACTCCACAATCGCATGGTCAGCCTCGGCCGCTAAAGGCGTTAAAGAAAACGTTGAATACGGTTACAAAGCAAAATCCACAGCAGGAACGGTATTCAACTTCTTCAGCGCGTTAGGAGAAGTAGCGTTTGCTTACGCAGGACACAACGTTGTCCTAGAGATCCAAGCCACGATCCCATCAACGCCTGAAAAGCCCTCGAAAGGACCGATGTGGAAAGGTGTCGTGGTTGCTTACATTGTCGTTGCGCTTTGTTACTTCCCCGTAGCACTTGTTGGTTACTGGATGTTCGGTAACTCTGTCGAGGACAACATTCTTGAAACACTCGAGAAACCGGCTTGGTTAATCGCAACTGCAAACATGTTCGTTGTGATACATGTCATTGGTAGCTACCAGGTTGGTTTGTTTTTTCTTTTCTTAACCGTTTTTTAAACCGGAGTATATATGTAAACCGAAATCAACTTCTTTTTTCAGATATATGCAATGCCGGTTTTTGATATGATGGAGACTGTATTGGTTAAGAAGATGAATTTCAGACCGAGTTGGTATCTTCGGTTCGTTGTCCGTAATTTCTACGTTGGTAAGTGTTAAAGTCTGTTATACAGCTTCTGTGTTTCTATTTATATAGTGAGATTTGATTATGATTCTTCAGCCGCAACAATGTTTGTTGGTATGACGTTTCCGTTTTTTGGCGGCCTGTTGGCGTTTTTTGGTGGATTTGCGTTTGCTCCGACAACATATTTCGTAAGTCTGCGTTTGCTGAAACGATTATTTTCGAGTTTAAAGAAATAAAAACTAATTAAATAAATGTTTTTTTTTCTTTTGCAAAACAAGCTTCCTTGCGTAATGTGGCTTGCCATATACAAACCAAGGAGATACAGCTTGTCTTGGTGGACCAACTGGGTAAGTACCAGCAACTAAACATAGTATCTTCTTGCGTTTTATTAAAGAAAGAATTGTTCTTATGTTGTGTTTTATTGGCAATTTTTGTTTTTGTTTTTGTTTTCAGATATGCATTGTATTTGGCGTTTGCTTGATGGTTCTATCGCCAATTGGAGGGCTAAGGACGATCATTATCCAAGCTAAGGACTACAAGTTCTACTCGTAAATCACAATACAATTTAAATTTGGATCACATTCTCTGATACATATAATATGTAGTAGCCTTTGAAGCTTTAAAGTTTGTTTACAAAGTTTAAATTACATGTTTGATTTGAATTCTCACAATGTTTGATTTTTGAGTACTTTTGATTCGTTTCTATTTGAAAATAACACATTCTGAAAAGACCTTTCATATAAACTTATGACAACATTGGAAAACATCATAAACCTTAGACTAAACCTGCCCTGGCTATTGGAGCCTCAGGTCCTTCTTCATCATCATCATCTTGTTTCATGTACAAACCGAGTTGCTCAAGAGGGTTGATTCCTCTGAAGTTGAAACTTCCAAGGGGGTCCAAACCTCTCTCGGGGCTGGTTTCATCAACTGAGCTAGGTAATTGCTCTGGTGCACTCGAACTCAGCATCTCTAGGTCCTCTAGGAACCGTTCTCGTTGATCTCCACAGTTTGCTCCATCTGGTGGCACATTTCAAAACATTTATCCTGATGTAATGTAAAGTCGTATGTTTTGCTAATTTTACCTTTAATAAAGCTTGGCGAGCTGCTTCTCTCTCGAGCTCTCTCTTACGCTTAGACTCAGCAGCAGCTTCCGCAGCGGCCTCTGCTTCAGCTTGGCGACGCGCGTCTTCAGCAGCCTCTGCCTCAGCTTGTAGCCGTGCTCTCTCTGGCAGCAACATAAATAGATGGTTTTTCAGTTAAAACTTGGAAAGAAGATAAAACTAAAAACATGTTCTCCGTAAGAGACAAAACAAACCTTTCTGCATCTGCAGTTCGAGTTCTTCTCTTTCCTTGCGAAGCTTTTCAGGGTCTCCCTTGTTACTATTCTGCTCCCATTCAAGATCAAACGTAAGCCATATTAATTCACAGGATCATAAGGAAACTCTTCAAGTAATGCACTTGAGTCAAATAAAGATTAGGCTAAACTGAGGAGGGAGTATAAGAGACCTGTGGAAGTGTTTTCTCGCGTGCTTTTAGAATGATATCTGCAAACTTGTTCTTCAACAGCGCAGCTCTATATTGCTTCTCAGATGGAGCCGGAGTCTCTAATATGTTCCCTGCAAAGCATTACATGGATAAAACAAAAACTGTGAGGATACACTCTCACTTCATTAAGAAGACTCAATCTTCCCCGAGGAGCCACGGTTCCATCCACGAGATGTAGACCTAACGTTCAACAACTCAGCGTTCTTGAGAACTATCTTTGTCTGCTCCAGCTCCCGTTTGAGACGATGGATCAGGTCTTTACTCTCGGATTGTGACATGTTGTACAAGGGAATGGCTTGTCTCCGGACACCGTAGGGATCTTCATCGTCAGGGTTCAGATTAATACGCTTTCGTGCAGGAGTGGTTGAATTCTCAGAGGCGGTGACCTCGGTATCAATCTGAGCGGAGCTTCCAGAGTCCTGTGATTCATGAGGCGCTTCGAAAGCGTTCCTGTAGTAACCTCCGGGGAAGGCGGCACTTTCAACCATTTTTTTTTTTTGTTTTTGGCAAGAGTTTCCACTAAAAATATTAACGCTTGCTCTCGCTTCTATAATTCACCTTTAGCAACAGAACTGCATGACATGAATCACTTAAACAACAGAAACTAATGCTTTCCCAATCAAAGAGACAGTTCCTACTCCCATTATAACATACTAGAGTAGTTCAATATATTTGCAACATTACTGCAAAGTTTCCACAGGGGCAAAGAAACCCTACAACACGTATCCCTTGAGGCAGAATGTTGGAGGAAGACTAATGAAAATGAAGAAGAAAACGAAGATCACAGCGATTTTCTTACTACAGAGGACATTCCAGTGCTTCCTTGGATATCCCAAATCTCTACATGTCAAATTGATGCGTCATGGATCAGTAATGGCAATGTCAGTGGCCTAGGGTAGAGTCTTAAGGATCAAATGGGCTCTGAGTACTTTGGACTGCGGGCATGCAGTAGGAGCCTCTCAACTCTGCATGCTGAGATGGAAGGTTTACTTTGGGCAACCTCATGTATGAGAGACAAGAGGATAATCTCGGTAAGGTTCGAGACAGACTGCTTGGACCTAGTGAACATGACTAATAATCCGATGGAATGGCCTACATTCACGACGGAGATTGAGATGTACCAGAGATTACAAGTGGATTTATTTTTTGTCTCATAGGCCTCCACTACTATGTGAGGACTTCGAGGATGTGAGCTTGTCTCATATTCCTCGGAGTAGGAATGGTCGGGCGGATACACTAGCAAAGGAAGCAAAGAACAAAGGCTATATTTTCTCCCATATAGATCAGATCTAGATAGACAGAGGTGCTCCTCTGAGAATCGGCTCGTCTGCCACCACTTGATCTAGTTTAGATGATCAGCTGACAAAAAAAAAAAAAAAAAAACCAAGTCGGAGAGAGAGAGATTTTTTTTTTATATTTTTAAAACAAAGGCTTTAGCTTCTTACACCGACAAAAGCGCCTGTCTCCAATTTTTTCTGATCGGATGGACCATCTTGATTGAGGCAAAAGCCGCCAGATCCATATCCAACGGTCAGTGAGATCTTGTATGCGGTGAATTAGGGCATCATTAACCCCGATCTCTTAGCCGAAGTTTTTAACTCATGATTTGACATTTTTTTTACATTTTTTGGCTAAGAGACGGCTCTTATATCTATTATTTAAGAGACGATTCTTAGCTTTTCTAAGTTAAAATCTAAAAAAAAACTAAGAACCGTCTCTTAACCGAAGTTAAAAACCTCGGTCAAGAGACCAGGGTTAACGACGATCTAACGTGCGTTTTCTTTAGAACAAAACTTAGGTTCACCCCTAAGGTGAACCTTTAAATTCACCTCTCCTCTTATTTCCTATCAAAATGTCACATAGATTAATAATAAAATACATTATTTTTTTAAAAAAAAAATCTAAAATAATTCAAAAAAAATAATGACGCTCATTTTAATGACGCTAACGCCACTAACTAAACCCTAAATCTTAAATTCTAAACCCTAAACCTTAAATCTAAACCCTAAATTCTAAACCTAAACTCTAAACCCTAAACCCAAACCCTATATCTTAAACCCAAATCCTAAACCCTAAACCCAAACCGTAAACTCTAAACCCAAACCCTACACCTTAAACTCAAACCCTAAATCCTAAAACCAAACCTAAACTCTAAACCCAAATCTTAAACCCTAAAGAAACAATATCAACATTAACCCAAACCTTTATGATATAAGATTTGGGTTCAAGGTTTACGATTTGAGTTTAGGGTGTAGGGATTAGGTTTGGATATATGGTTTGAGTTTAGAGTCTATGATTTGGGTTTAGGATATAGGGTTTGGGTTTAGGGTTTAGGGTTTAGGATTTGGGTTTGGGTTTACGGTTTACGGTTTACGGTTTTGGGTTTAGGATTTAGGATTTGTGTTTAGGGTATAGATTTAAAGTTTGGGGTTTAATTAGTGGCGTTAGTATCATTAAAATTGGCGTTATTATTTTTTTTCAATTTTTTCAATTTTTTTTAAATAAAATTAATTTATTTTATTATTAATCTAAGTGGCATTTTGATTGGTAATAAGATGAGAGGTGAATTTAAAGGTTCACCTTAGGGGTGAACCTAAGTCTTGTTCTTTTCTTTACGTGTCCGACATGGCAATTAGTTTAACGGTGGAAAGTTACCGTCACACGTAAATAAACAGTTACCGTTGACTTTTTTAAGTAGACTGTGTTAATTTGACTGGCCTGCTCATGTGAGTTTGCGTGTAGTTTTAACTTTTAAATACAGTCCCTCTCTGCCGGGACAGAATAGCCTAGTGGTAAAACACTAGAGTGAACTGGATCCCAAGGCACACGGATTCGACTCCTCCGAGATTCCAGAGAGCGCCCAGTGACAAAAAGCCGGGACAGAATAGCCTAGTGGTAACACTAGAGTGAACTGGATCCCAAGGCACCTGGGTTCGAGTCCTCTGGGATTCCGGAGACCGCCCGTGACAAAAAGAAAAAAAAAAAAAATACAGTCCCTCTCTAGAAGCCACTGGTGAGACCACTAGGCTAGACGAAAAACGGCCAGGAGTGTTTTCCGTTGATGGAAAAACGACATGGAGTCTGTTGTTGGAGAAAAAGTAAACCCAGCTTAATTTATTTACTACTGGAAGGGTTCTAGGTGTTCGCGCGAAATATTGTTTTATTATTGTTAGATATGGTTTTTTTATGATGTAATTATGTGGTCAGTCTTATTTGGAAAAAACATTATTTGATGTTTTATTGTGTTATGTAGTATCAGGTAATATGTTATGTGTTAATATATTATGTGTTTGTTTTTCAATAATGTGTTTTTGTGTGTATAATAGTACTTGTATGGTGAAGGAGTTTCTAATGTAAATTATATTGAATTTTAATAACTTTGCATTTACGCATTTGTTAATCTTAAGATTGATGGTTTTAGCGTCAAAATTGTTATTTAATTTGTCACATTTTTTAACATTACTCTTTTAAATGTTTTGTTGCCCACTCTCCATATTTTGATCTTCAGTCGTCCCCATCTATGTAATTCACCTACCTTTCCGGTGTTCGGTGCTTCTCGCCATCACAGAAAAAATACTTACCTTTACGTTCTTGTTTTTCCTCACATTCATCTCTTGTGATATTATCTGGTATTTGTTATAGATCATGCTTATGAGTTCCCAATTGTGCGGGTTTTTTTCACTGTGTTGTAGGTTGTTTTGGTCAATATTGGTCCTCTTCTTTTTTAGATTTTGGTTAATGTTAGGAACTACATCTCGTTGGGTTGGATAAGAGTTCAATTGTCTTTGATGTTGTCTTACTCTCGTTGACTTGCCGTCGATAGTCTCTGCTCGTCTTAGTTTTCAAGATCTGGTTTTTGGTGATCTGACTTCTATGCTCTTTTTCATAGCTCGAGGATAGCTCCACGGTTTGCTGATTTTGTTTTGTCTCATTTTCTATCTTTGTTCTCTCATCTTGTTGCACCTTTCATTGATGCTCGCTTCTCTGGTGGCTCTTTTTCGCCATATTTGCTACTCCAGGTTTGGATAGTGTTTTCTTCTGCGTATGCTTTGTGTGCTTGGAAGGTTATTTCTAGTCTAAAGCTTGAGCTCTTGTTTTTCGGTGGTGTGCTTGGTAGGTTGTGATTCCGGTGCTTGAGGCATGTGTCTTCTTGTTTCGTGGTGACTCTGGTTTCCTGATGATTATTCTTTTTCTGACATTTTTGGGTTTTTTTTGTTGGTGCTTGATCATGCTCCTTTGAGCTCAGAGGAATGCTTTGTCTTATATTTTACTCCATCTGTTCCAAAATAGATGATGTCTTAGAAAGGTTAAAATTTTATTGAGAATTGTGTGACCAGTGATATTTTATATTTATTTTTAAGGATTGGATTAATTAATTTTGGTTTATATTTTTAATGTTATTTTTTAGAAAAAGTGTATACCTTAATTCTTGTGCATACACTTAAAACATCAAATATTTTGGAACAAAAGGAATATCCTTTTATCTTTTCTAACATCTGCTTGTTTTATCTAAGATATTATTGGTAAGATGAGGTAAGTTAGTTTTCTTTGTTGATTTTTTTCCAGCTCGAAACTTTTATTGAGTTAGTGTTATTATAGTATTTGGCTTTTTCCTTTGGGTTGTGGAAGTTGTAGGTTTAGATTATGTGTTGTATTCCAGTTTTTTCTTATTATTTTGGTTATTTAATGATTTTTAATAGTAAAATAAATATATAATTTATAAATAAAATAATAGAAAATGATAGAATAACAAAAATTTATGTTATTTTTAGTCAAAAACCAAATTAAATATTTAAAATTATTTATTTATTTATTCATCTTGAATTTTAGTGACCAATAAATAAATTATCAAATTTTATACAACAATGGTTAATATTTAAAGAGTAAATAATTCATAATTAGAAAGTATTTGGTTGAATTGCAATAATCTATAAGAAAAAAGACTTAAAATATAAAAAACAATATTTACAAATTATTCGCAAAAATATAAAATATAATAATGGCCAGCATTTGCAAATTATTTGGAAGATATCAAGATCGTGAGAGAAAGTTTCATTAGATCAGAGATCATCTATGTACCAAGGACGCAAAACTCAAAGGCGGATAGTCTAGCACGCAGTGTTAGAAAACAACTGTCTTCGTCGTTCACATGGATCAGGATCTTCCGGTGTGGTTCACAGAGTTCTGTAATTGATGACAAAAAAAAAACAAATACATGAAGGACACTTGTCATCAAATCCCCAAGCAACTTGTGATAAGAAGAGAAAAAGCTCAAGATTGTGTTGTAGAAAAGTTGGGCTCAATCAGTTTTACGTTGGCCCATAGGCCCAAAAGAGTAATACAGTCGTCGTGTGTTAAGCAGCCGCTGTGTCATCGTGGAACAACCATTTTCTCTCGTTTCTCTATTTCTTCTTCGATCGTCTCCGTCGCCGATCTCGTCGTTCCATTCCCCGGTGAGACTCTCTCTCTCCGTTGGTATATCTCGTATTTGAATCCTACGATTTCATTATTTTAAACATCTGATTGTGAAGTTATTTATATTTACATATATTCGACGGATCTGTATGTAGACTCTCGATTTCCAGGGCTTGTTCGCTTTTGTTTGTGCAATCGCATTATCACTACTTCATTGTTCTGTGTTGATTGAGTTTATTTGTTATCCAGTGGGTTGATTTGGTGCGAAGCGTTAATCAAAATGGTTGGAGGAGGAGTTATCCAGCAGATTCTCAGGAGGAAGCTTCACTCTCCATCACTCGTGAGATTTTTTCAGTCTCATTTATCTTTTTTTTTTTGATTTGTGTAGTGTTATTACAGCTTGGGATCTGTTGTCACATTTGTTTGGGTTTTGTCGGTAAAAGGCTTCGTGTTTTTGATTTGTGCCTAGTTTCTGCTATGCCATTTTTGTCAGCATATGACTGGTTTGGTTTGCAGCATAGACTTTTCTCTTAGCATCGGTTTTTGTTGTTGTTATTGCAGGCTACTCCTGTCCGGTCGTGGTTTTCTTCGAAGACTGCTCATGTTGATACTGGGTCTTCTGGTGTGAGAGCATTTGCGCTCTTGGGTGCTGGCGTCACTGGGCTGTTGAGTTTTTCGACAGTTGCATCTGCTGATGAGGCCGAACACGGGTTGGCTTGTCCAGACTACCCTTGGCCTCATGATGGCATTCTCAGCTCATATGACCACGCGTCGTGAGTGTTATTACTTGCTCTGAAACTTGAGCCTTGTACTGTTTTTATGACTGTGTTAACTGATGAAAGTTTGATTTTGTATGAGCAGGATCCGTCGTGGGCATCAAGTTTATCAGCAAGTCTGCGCATCTTGCCATTCAATGTCTCTGATCTCATACCGAGATTTGGTGGGTGTGGCCTACACTGAGGAAGAGGCAAAGGCAATGGCTGCTGAAATCGAGGTGGTTGATGGACCTAATGATGAGGGTGAGATGTTCACCCGTCCTGGTAAACTCAGTGACCGCTTGCCTCAACCATATGCCAATGAGTCAGCTGCAAGGTTTGCTAATGGTGGAGCGTATCCTCCTGATCTCAGTCTTATCACTAAGGTCTGCTGCTGTTTTACTTAAAACTGTAGATTTGTGGTAAAGTAAATTTGTGTGTTAGTTATCTAAATGGTTTCAGTGTTGTGTCTGCTAGGCGCGTCACAACGGTCAAAACTACGTCTTTGCTCTCCTGACGGGTTACCGTGATCCTCCTGCTGGCATTTCAGTAATTTCCATCTCATTTCTTACATTGTACATCTTCGAATTCTAAAATTTTATGGTTGTGAAAGAAGGCATGATAATTTTGCAGATTAGAGAGGGGTTGCACTACAATCCTTACTTCCCAGGGGGAGCAATTGCTATGCCGAAGATGCTCAATGATGAAGCTGTTGAGTATGAAGATGGTGTCCCCGCCACAGAGGCACAGGTTTGGTTTCTTCTGTTTAAAATATTTATAAACAAGAATTTTTAGGCTTAATGGACAGAGACTTGCTCAGTGTAGTGATATTAAATTTACTCTTTGAATTACGGTGCAGATGGGTAAAGATGTTGTGTCATTCTTGTCCTGGGCAGCTGAGCCAGAAATGGAAGAGAGGAAGTTGGTAAGTCTTTCCTTCTTTCTTTTTCTTCTCCGGTGCATTTTGCATTTTGGGTTAATGTGGCAAACTTACAGTCTAAATAGAATTTTTTTTAGTTATGATCAAAGGAGGAGAACCAACACTAAGACACTAACAGCTAAATATGCTGCTAACACTGTTTGGCTCATTTTAAAAATCTGTTAGCTTCTACACCGAACCAAAGAAGGGAATTAGCTTTTGTATGTTGACGTTTTACATGGCGATTAATATTGTTGGGTGATTATTATTTTTGCAGATGGGTTTCAAATGGATATTCCTACTATCTCTCGCTCTGCTCCAAGCAGCGTACTACAGGCGACTGAAATGGTCGGTTCTCAAGTCCCGCAAGCTGGTTCTCGACGTGGTGAACTAAAAAGCACTGCGTAGTAAAAGCTTTTGCAGTTGGCTACACAGTCCTCTTTCCAACAAAAATCTCCATTTTCATGTCATAAAAATCTTTGATGGGACCAAATCTCATCTTTCTTATTTTTTTATATCACTCTAGGGAATTTTATGAGGATAATAACGACAAAAATACTTTCTGCCTCATAACTCAAACATGATTTTGTGGTTTATACATTTTGTTTCTTGTCCATACCGGTACGGTTCACCTTTCCGGTTTGTTTCAATAAAGAATATTTTTGTACTTGGTTTCCTGGTTTGCGTTCTGTGTTCTTCCCTTTTGGGTTCTTTACTCTTTTTTTTTCACTGATACTTTTATGTCCCGTTTCTGCAACATATATAATAATTTCTTAATCTATATAAGCTATCATATATTAGATGTAATCGCAAAAAGAAGTAATTGTAATGGTCAAAATTACAAAATAAAATAAAAACAGTACTGAAAAGCTTATACAAATGATTTTCTCCAATAGCCTGGTAAATAAATAATCGACATGACTTTGATGTGCTTATTCTTCTTGATATAAATGATCACCTCATGAAATCCAATTCTGTATAATTCTCTATGATCAACGTAACACTCTTACCAATTACGATCAAACCCTCACCGGCTTTTGCAGAACAGCAGAGAGATTCACTTGCCCATCAGCCTTCTCTCCAATAACCCATTTCAGCTTCTTATACCCAAACCTCTCAATCAAACGCGTCAGCTCCTTCTTCTTCACGTCACTAGCGCAGTAGAAGTTATCCAACCAGAACAACCCACCGGGTTTCAAAACCCGATCAAGATCAAACATCAAGAACTCCATCTTCTCGGGTTTCCCTTCAACATCCAACCCGCTAGAACCGTGAACAAGATCGAACACATTGTCGTGGAAAGGGAACCTATGGTCCAAACTCAAGAATAACGGGAAAACCCCTCTCGCAGCTATGAACTCGCTAAACGGACCGCCGTTATTCAACGCGTTGGTGATCACAGTCACGTTCCTCTCAGCCATCCTCGCCGCGAAAGTCCCTGACCCACCACTAACATCAAACCCGATCCGGATCTTCCCATTGGCTAAACCCAACACATCTTCGACCAAGAAGTCGTTCTTCCCCTTAACCTTCACGAACCGATCTTTCTCGCTACCTAGATCGAAGCAGCCGACGCAATCCGAACCGAGCTTCTTGCCTTTCAAACAATCAAAGCCTTTGCATCCGAGCCCGCTCCAGTTAACGCTCTTGTTACCAACAGGCCTCCATAGAGAATCAGGAAACGGTTTGAGATCTTGCTTGGCGACGGTTTTCGCCAAGCATCGTCTCCTCGGCAGGGGCTCGCATCCGCGGAGGATCAGCTTCTGGCCGAGGCTCCAGTCATCGGGACACCTGTCGAACACTTTGTACGACATGTACTGCGACAGCAAATCCGGAGATCTTTCGCAGGAGTGGCCCACGGAGGAGACCATCTCCGTGATCCCGGTCCTGGAGTCTTTACCGAGAGGGAGCTGGTGGCGTAGGAGGAACAGTTTGAGCTCAGGAACGATGTTGGGACGGGAGAGGTCGATGGATTCGTAGCCGAGGATCTGTTTCTCCATCTGAGCGAGCTTTCGCTGGGAGGTGTCGATCTCTCGGAGGATGAGGGAGAGGTGCTGGGAGACGAGGGAGATGTTGTTGGAGTGGTGGAGCGGGTGGGAGGAGGATTGGGAGTGGGAGGAGAAGGCGTATAGGGCGAAGAGGTTGGTGGTGACGACGGAGAAGAGCATGAGGAGGTTTACGGCGGAGGAGCAGACGGATGTTCGTCGGAATCTGGCGGTTCCGTCGCCGATCTTGAGGGAGACAGATCCCATCTTAGCAAGGTTTTTGACGGTGAGATCAAGCTAAAAGTCTCAACACAGAGTCTTCATCGTTGCATCTGCACAGAGATATTAACAAGATTCAAATTCTAGAGTACTCCCGATGTAAATTATTCAGATCTAGTGAAAGTCAATATGAGAAATTACGATGCGCATGAGCACATAATAATAAGATTAAGATTCATTGCTGTGAGAAGTTTGATGATGGTAAAGAGAAGATGGAGCGTACCGTGGTTTCAGCGGGAGAGAGAGTCGGTGGACTTTCTACTACAGTCCCGTTTCTCGGAGCTGATATCGTCGTTACTCGAGAGTGAAGAGTGTCGCCGACAGGACTCGAGTCAACACGTGACTAATGTATTAAGTGGTTTTCTTTAATGGGCCGTTATCTTGGGCTTGGCCCATATAAATCTTTTTGGTCGACCAATTTAGAGAAGAAAAAGAGAGATTGAAAATTCCAGCGCTGGAGAGGAAGAAGCTTGGTGAGATTTTCAGAGATTGCAATTAGAGAGCGAGTGGAAAGGTCTGGAGGGTCATCAGCTCTGGCATCTCTTTATCTCTCAGGTGTAAACTCATTGAAGACTAAGTCTTGACTGGTAGCCTCATTTTGTCTTACTGGTTGAGTGGTTTCTCTTCATGCAGAGGAGGAAGAAGACGAGCTCTGAAACTGCGGTTGTTGCTATGAAATGAGTTGTAGAGAATATATGAAAGAATGAGAAAAGACATCTCCGAGTAAAAAAAAACTCTGGTGATGAAATTTACAAGTGGTGATTCATTCTTGGAATACTTATCACCAGACTAATTGAAACCTGCTTTCTAGCTCTGTTTCCAAACCGGGTGGTTTGTAACTCTTTGTTGCATGTTGAGGCAGCTTATTTAGCAATTCTGATGCAAATGCGCTACTTGAACATAAACATAAAATAACAAAAAGCATAACACAATCCTGATTTAAAGATCCGAAAACTACCAAAGATCTTAGCTTCGACTCAAATCCAAAGCTTGTTTTGTTTCTTTTTCTCCCTAACTTTGATCTCTTTAAGCAACCAGTTTCATGCATTGCCCTATATATAAAGCCAGCCACTAGCTATATGTATCAGCACCTTATTAAAGCCCAAAAGCATGTAGAAATGCAAGTAACCTATACCAGAAATGCATCTCCTAAAGCTAAGATAAAACAATCTGCATCCCTGATTCATCTCCATTGCAGAAAACCCCGAACCAAATGGAATGAAAATTTTAAAGTCATAATAAAAAGATGTTTAACTCATTACCAGAGGCAAGGTTACACGCATTTGAACTTACAATGTACCGAAGTAATCAAAAGTAAACCGAAAAGGAGGGAGAGATCTATGTACTAAAATCGTGTTCAAGAAGGCACATCTCCATCAGGCATCTCCCAGTTATCTTCCTCCTCATCCTTCTTCTTACTCTTGGCTGCTGCTGCCGCTGCTGCTTCTTCTCTAGTCTCTTGAGTGAACTTTGCATAAGGACGCCTGAAAACCAAAACCATCAAGAACAACAAAACCATAAATACAAACTCAATCCCTCTTCCACATTTCAATTCTTGAAAGCTACTCTCTCCAAGGTTTTATAAAACAAAACTGTTTACTTTTTTATTATATTAATTAATGGTAAATTGTAAAATTTCAAAAACATAATTATGTTTAATTAAATTTTATAGGTTAAAAATTATAAGAACAATTAATTACAAATTTATGCCCTTTTTCAAAAAAAATTTATTACAAATAATAAAAACTGAAATTTACTATGCTTTCTTAATATTTGTAAAAAAATAAATCTAAAAAACATTACTAAATCACAAGATAAGACAAAACCTTTTCTTGTTACGCTTAGCAGCATCACGAGTCCTCCGCTTCTTCTCGTCCTGCTTATTCTCAAAGTACCTCCTCCTCTTGCACTCCTGTATAACCCCCGTCCTCATCACCTCCCTCCTAAACCGATTCACCAGCCTCTCCTCCGACTCGTTGTCCTCCACGAACACCTGCACGTTGTACCCCGAGCTGCTGAAGAAGAGCGTGTTCGAGTAAGCTAGCGACGGGCATATCACGGACGCGAGCTCGGAGGAAAGCGAGGCGTTGGAAGGAGGAGCCTCGTCCGCGGCGCGATCGTTTCTCCGTCTGTGGGGGGATGCTGGAGCGGGGAGAGTGAGATTGGGAGGCGGGGTTGGTTTGGTCTGGGATTTGAATGGAGAGATGAAGGAGATGAAGCTCGTGAGTGAGAACGAAGCCGCCATTGACGTCTCTGTGACGAAGAAGAAGAAGAAGAGATTGGATTGTGGATAAGAATCAAAATCAATTTCTAGGTCAGTGGATCAGTTGCGGGTTAACCCGGTTTCACATACGGGTTATAAGGCTTGTTATTGGACTTTTTTGTTATATGGGCTTCAAATACATTAATAAAGGCCCATTATATAAACAGCACGTAGTGTGTGATCTTCGTCGTCGTCTGCTTTGTTAACACAGTCAGGGGTTTGCTGGGAGATTCTGGAAAAAATCCTCCACCATTGTTGATCCTATTTCGTGATTTGATCGATCGATTCTAAACGCATGTACGTACAATCTACTCGGATTCGCTTTCTTTTGAATCATTAATCGCGCTAATGGTTGTTTTTGTTATCTGAGATCAGGAAACACTCGGTGAATCGTCCTCCGACGCCTGATGAAGACGTGACGGAATCTCCCGAGAGGGACGAGCTCACGCTTGGAGAAATCATCAACATCAAGGTCTTTATGCGAAGAAGAAGTCTCTTGTTTTTTTTTTTTTTTTTTAATTTGGGGTCAAGCTTTGTTTTTGGAGTATTGATGATTTTTAAAAAAAAAAGACTTTGATTGTGTATAGTTGGTGGAGAGTGGAGAGAAAGAGAATCTAATGGAGCTCGTGAGAGATAGATTGGTGGAGTCTGGTTGGAAAGATGAGATGAGGATTGCTTGCAGGTGCTGCAGTGTATCATAACTTGAATATAGCTTTTGATTATGAACAAAAGTTGGTAGATGTTGGCTGGTGATTAATTAGGGTTTAGTTAACCAAACTTAGAAATGTTCAAGTGAACTATCTTTGGTATTATCACTTTTAACTATAGGGTTTAGCATACTTCTTCAAGTGAACTATCTTTGGTATTAATAGTCCCGGCATCCGACGAGATGAACTATCTTTGGTATTAGTAGTCCCGGCATCCGAGGTGACGAGATGAACCTCATCTATTCATGGTTATCGCCGAGGGTAGAGAACGGGATTTGGTTCTTTAGGATTTCAAAAACAAGCTAGTGGAACGTGCTGGGTTTAGTGGGCGGGCGAAACTAATTTTGTAATACATTGACTAGGGAATTTTGTTCGAATCAAGCTTGTAACCGTTTCACAATACCGGGTTGTTTTTTAATTAAAAAAAAAACTATCTTTGGTATTAATGGGTATGGTTTTAGCTACATTAGGTTCCGGTTTCAGCTTTTAATGTTTAGCCAAACGGTAGAGATGTCAAACATCACTTTTAAGTATAGGTTTAGCATACTTCTCCAAGTGAGCTATCTTTGGTGTCATGGGTGGTATGGTTTTTAGCTACAATTTGAAGCTCTCTTTTGGATCGCAGGGAGCATGTAAAGAAGAAAGGGAGGAAAGATGTTACAGTGGATGAACTAATACGAGCCATCACTCCTAAAGGCAGAGGTATAAAAAAATAAAAACAAACGTGAAACCAGTTTTGCTCTATACTCGTTAACTCAGCTATTGAAAAGCTCGGCTTTGTTTCATGGTGCAGCTTCAGTACCAGATGCTGTCAAGGAAGAGCTGTTGGACAGAATCCAAAACTTCATTCGGTCAGCTGCTCTTTGATTCGTCCAAGACCATTTACTACGAAGGATGACGATGGTGGTTTCTACTTGTACCCAACACTAAGCAAATGTATCATCTTTGCTGTTGTAGAAGAATTAGCTTTCCTATTTCAACTCTTATCATGTACCAAATGAAACAATGCCATCCTTAAAAAGTAGAAAACTTATCATTTAGAACATTTGTTTTTTTTTTCTTATACCACTGGTTTGTCTCTGTTTTTTGATCTTTTACTTTCTCTCTACATAAATCATCGTCTCAAAAGGGTTACCAAGTCTCTTACAGACACAGACAAAAACTCACACACTAGACACAACAAGAACTGAGAGTAGTCGCCGCGCTTATTCGGCAGAGCCTCTTCACTCTTTTTGCTTGCCTCAAGACACACACTCCCTCCCTTCTTAGTAAACCATACATTTTGAACTCGACTCTTAACTAGATCCCAAAAGCTTACGCTCTTATGGTAATATGCATATATATTTAGATAGGTTTCACCGTTTCAGACAAATCACACCCCTTAGCAACGTGGTATTGCATCCCCGCTTATGGAGAGCCAGCTTGTTCACAGAGATCTAGCAGATCCAATGTCTGCAACAAAAACATCATACAGGTAACACATTATCACTTCACAGGTCCATATCTTAATAGATTTCTACACGCAAAATCCAAACTAGTACCTCGGGAACAGTGAGCTCAAGGCGGAACTTTGGACCATCATAATGGTGAAGAACAGGCCTGAAGGAATCCTCTTCCAAGGCTTTGCATATTTTCCTCACTCTGATCCTTACCTGTTATATGATTTGAAACAAAGAAGTCGAATCGGTACAGAGTATCATCAAAATGAAGAGAAAAGATATAACTATTGTGATTGTAAATCTCACCTGAGCTGGAAATCTAGACTCTCCTTTGCACTTTTTGTCCTCCCAAGCAGTGGCATCAATGTTAGTACCTCCAAAAGTTGTTGCCTAAACCAAAGGAAAATCAATCTTCAGAGACATTGTTTATAATATGAACTATCAGTAGAACAAGAAGCAGGAGAACAAACAAACCTCAAAGATACCATGCAACTGGTGAGTAGTGTAATTGTAAAGAAAGAGAGGCAACCCAGGTGTTATTGCCCTTACAGAGTCCCTGTATCTCGGAGGTAAACCTAACAAACGAAACAAAGATCTTTTAAATAAAATGCACTGAGGAAGCAAATTGCAAAGAGATAGAGAGGTATGTTGAAAAAACTACCAAATAGGTGACGTTTCAAGTCGTCCTGCATGGTATCATTGTTGCAAACAAAGATGTACCCGCCGAGAACTTCATCCCTTGGAAGCGTCTCTGATGCAGGCAGGGTTTTAAACCTCTTGTCAACAGCATTATCATTGCTATAGTTGTTGCTGCTCATCTCTTTGTTAGCAACAGCATTGCCAATGTACTTGTTAACTTTCATGTTGCCTCCACTTTTGAAGTCATTCATGTTGTTGTAGTAAACATTGCCATGCATCAGATTCGTGTTGAAGTTGAGGTGGTTGTTCTCCTGGAAGCTAAACTTGTCGGTAGGCCTGAACTCAGAGTAGGTTTTGGAGAGATCAAGGTTGTTCGTCCTTTCCCCCTTCATCCTAGTCTGCTCAGCGAGCTTGGTAGCAACAGTGGACCATTTGTGATCCTCTGATGCTCTTGACTGACCTCGGAGCTCGTCACCCAATTGCCAGAAGCTCTCCATAGTTCCAAAAAATCTAGCTGAATCAATACAAACATAGAGATTAAAACACATTCATCACATCTAATCTTTAACACTAAAGTTTCTATCTTTTTGTTGTTTTCGATCATTTTAGAGTCCAAAACAACCAAATCGAAGCTAAACCAGAACAAATTGAATCGCAAACCCTAATCAGCCAATGAATACTCAATTTTTTCGTCAAATTTCGAAACTTTCGCAATACCCATCATCGAAATTGAGAAACCCAAAGCTCGAAATTGATCGGAAGGACCCAGAGATTTCGGAGGAGAATTATAACGGATAAGTTGAAAAAGACACTAGATTTACGGAGAGAAGACAGACCCTTTTGCTCGAATTCCGCCGGACGAAAATGGTACTTTCAGTGGTGGTGGATCTGTAGATTTTATAAGACTTTTACTCTGAACAGTTAGCCCTTCATTTTCTCCATTAATTACGGTATTTTGCCATTGCCGTATGAAACCACGCGTCATCGCTTCAGTAGCTCTCAAGTTTGAAAGCTTGGATTCCTTTGTTTCCCGCGATAGCTGACTTTCTCCACCGTCCGATTCAGTTGACAAATTGTTTTAATTATCTAAATTATGGAGTATTTAACACAGGTTTGGTATGAGCTGTGAAGTGTATACATTATCCGTGTGATGTGTAGTTAGAATTTGGTAACAAAATATTTATCCAACTGGTTACCTAAATTATGGGTAGTTTTCTCGTATGTTAACACGTGTGTGCCATACTGGATTGACACTCGCAACTCAGCTTTCGCTGATTCGTACTATTATTTTTGTATCTCATCGTGATTAAAAAAAATATGGGTAGTTTTGTATATTTATGTGTTAAGTAGTAGACCAGTAGTTTTAGATACTTGAACGACTGGTATCCATTATTAATCGAACTCAATGCTTGAAATGCACGTCCCTCCATCCATGGTAGTTACTCAGTAATCTGATTTGTATATGTTTATTTAACCTTTTTTTTTGTTTCTAGCAAATAATTTTGTTTTCAATCGATATTATGTTCAAAACTATTTAAAATAATATTAAGGTAGTAAAAATTACCAACCAAAGTCGATTATTTTTGCAATATGTTACGGTCAAATTTGCTTTTTACAAAACCATGGATCACTTGTGAAAATCTTAATTTTTTTTGTGAAAATCATTATTACTATATCAAATTAATAACTTTTTCACCGACAAGGTTTAGTTTATTTCTTATAATAAATTCAGAAACGAATTCCAGACAATTGAAGTGTTAAACTATGAAATGCGTATGTAAACACATTTTTTATTAACAAAAAGATTTAGATAGGTGGTACCGATCTTTAACTTCGACTAATAAACCGAGCTATCGATGACTAGACCAATACAGTGGATTAGCCCTGCCATCATTAAACTCGAACACATGTATACAATTTTGTACAATAGTATGTGACAGCAAAAAAGACCCACTTGATTCATATCTAAAAATACCGCTACTGGCTTAAGTATATACCAAACTGCATTATTAAACTATTTTTTGTCAACAAATGGGAACATCTTAATCTTGTTTATTACATCATGTGATGCTCAACCTTTTTGCAAGCTTCTGTTATTCCTGCAATCACAAACACATGTTATTGGGCTTTACCAAGCATATTAGAATAATCCATCCCCTGGCTATACCATTACCGTGGTCTGTGTTGATCTTGTCTGAAAGTTTTATCTATTACAATTTCTTGTCGAAGATCCGCCACTAAAAGTTGCTCATCAACTTCTATAATCAAGCTGCACTGATCAGAACACCGAACACAACTTCTGCCATTCTTATTCCCTACTATGTCAATGCCACGGCAAAGAAGCCTATTGGGCTCAGTCACGGTCTCTATCAACTTTTATTGGGTCGAATTTGTTTGATTACTCTTAGGCTCGCGTGACCTCACAACAACACATGCGAAGCAGACGTTTTGGCTAAACGTCGTTTTTGTCCTTTGGCTTAGCTGGTTCATTTATTAATTATTGGCGCCAAATTTATTATTTCCCTTAGTTGTGAACCCCAAATTCCAGTGTATATTGACGATAATACTGAGTTTGATATAATATTTAAAGAAGGAGAAGAAGGAACCGAGAAGAAAGTATCAGCAACAACTGGTTTTATTGCGGGACAGCTCATGATGTTCATGTCGATCTATTATGCGCCAATAATTAATAAAGAAATCCACATAACTATGTAACGTTTGTGATAAGGGGTGTTTTGGTCATTTGCTTATTATTGGTGGTGGCATTCTAAAAGTTTTATCTAATTTTTTTTTATGTTCAGAAGATAGTGTGTAATGACGTCGCTGCAAAGCTCGGGGATGTTGACGAAAGAGCAGATGGTTTATCTCTTTGATCGATTCGACTACTTGACCTCGCAATCTGGTAATCAACTTCATTTCTTTCAAGAGTGTCTGAATCAATAAAAACGATTGATTCATTTGCAAATTTTTTTTTTTTTTTTTAATCTTATAATAATCTCAGATGTGAAGAAAAGAATCTCCGACGCCGTTGAGGACAAACAGGTGAATGTTTTGTACTGTTTGGTAATGGATTATTGATTAATTCAGTTAAGAATATTGTTTGGTAGACTAGTGTCGTTTTCAAAGTGGATGGTGTAGATTATGTAATGACAACTGTGTTTTTTTTCAGACAAGAATATTGTTGGTAGACTAAATGTGGTTGAAGTATTGATGTTTACATTGTGTTGGTGCTTGATCAAATGCAGGAAGCTGTGGCGGTTACAACTGCAATTCAAGAAGAAATATTCTTGGAGATGGGAATTGGTAACCTTCTCTTTTTAGCTTTTATCGGTTTTTTTGATACATATGCTATGTTTCTCAATGAAGGGTTATTACTGGTTATAAGCAGACCCAGGATTTGGTATTGGATGCTTGGGGAAGCTGAACTCTGCGTTTGAAAACGATAAAGAGTTGATGATTGGTTTCTACAAGTTTCTCGCTAAGTAAGGCTGAATCTCCCTCCTTTTCTCTCTTCTAGTCAAGGGCTAATACACCAGTTAATAGGGAGGAGATGGCATGTGAAGAAGCTGAGCTTGGTCCAGATGGGTTTGAACACAAGATGGAAGCTCAACGACAGTTACACGAAGAGGTAATGTCAGCCAGCTTTGGTTAAAACCAAACAAAAATGTACATGTAAGTTCAATGTCTTAATATTCAAATGTGCTTTCGTGCAGCAACTGGAGATGCTAAAGTATATGCGTAAGTTTCCTCTGGATGACCAATCTGCCATCCTTAAAAAGGTAAACAGAAAATAACTGTCTTTACTATGACTTTTAACTTTATTCAGGAAAAAAAAAACAGAGTGTTTCAGCCTTTTGTTTCTGTTCCCAATAGCTCCAGAAGCAACTAGAGAATGCGGATTTTGAGCCTGGGGCATCCCTTTTGTCAGGAGAGCAATTGGAGGAAGCTGGAAGAAGAAGAGTGTCACCAGTTTTTGGAAGCAGATAAGCTTCTTGTTTCTCACAAGGGACTCTCCAGTTTGTAATCTGCGTCTCTTTTATCTTTTTCTTTTCACCTTTTTTACACACAATTGTAAACAAATAATTTGGTTGAACTTTTCATTTGCATGAGAAATGTAAAAGAAAATATGTAGGGCTCGTGCACAGTTGCTAGATAGGCGTAGAGAAGACCATCCCTTCACCGTGGGACGGTATCACGACCAGGTGGTTTGTGATTCGGTGTCTTATGCAAGCCTATTGTGTGAGAAAAGTCTATTTTATATGATTGTGTAAAGCCTATTGGACGGTATCACGACCAGGACGGTATCACGAACATGGACGCTTCTGTTGTGTGAGAAAAGTCTATTTTATATGATTGAATAAAAATGTTATTTAATCTATGGAAAACAACAAGTTGATATGGCCGAGTTGGTCTAAGGCGCAGGATTAAGGTTCCTGTCCGAAAGGGCGTGGGTTCAAATCCCACTGTCAACAAAGTTTTTTCCTTTGTTTCCTAGTACAGATCAGATATGAGGTAGGCCTCGCCCTTTTTTTTTTTAACCCTGAAAAATTATTTTATTGTTAAAACGTGAAAGAAGATAAACAGCTTCAGGATAGACCAAACATTGCTGTATGTTTTTATATCTTCCTCATTTGCATAACAACTTGACGTTGCAGAGCATATAGCTTGTTGTGTCTACAATAAGAGGAGCACACCGTCAACCTTCGAATCCGGCAATCGACCGTAAAACTTCCAGTCCGGAGCAAAGCTAACTCACATGCAGTTATTGAGTTATGTGCCACATGCTACAGAATGCACCATAGATGACCAACCCACGCCAATTCCCAGATCCATCAACGCAAGAAAACACAATATGCACTGCGACGGAGACCACAAGAAGAAAAACCACAACCTAAAACACACTACACGCACCATCACTGAAGACAGACAACCCAAGGTCTGAGAAGGCACAAAGCACACCATGAGAAAAATAAACGCACCGAACCTCGTCTTCTCTAAATTATTTATCAATTAAATGAGTCTTCATCTAATTAAAGATGGAGCAACAACCGACGTCGTCAATTTCTTTGTTTCCTAGTGATCTAACCACATATATACTTTTACGGTTGTGTGTCGAAGCTTTGGTTATCAATCACTACAGATCCATGTTTCATCAAGTCCTTCGAAACTTCACAGCCAAGTCTTCTACTCTGCTCAATATAACATCACAATTTCTTTGTTGCCTCGATCCCGCAACTTACTCATCAGAGTTCAGCCAGGTCTTACTCTTCTTCTCAGCGTATTCATCGTCATCCTATGACATTCCCAGGAGAATATTGTTACTTCTCTGGTATGGATTCTGTGCAGGGCTTGATCTGCATTGAAGATGCAGACTCCAAAACCCCCTTAGTTTGGAACCCTAGCACGGATCAATTATTACTTTTATCCAAACTCAATAAAAACTTTCTACGTCAGTTTTGACTTTGAGATCAGGGCAAGAATCATGGAGAACCGTCAGAATTGAACTAACTTGAAGCGTAAGTGTCGTGGCTATGCTTCTGGCCGATGCGTCAAGGGGGTGATATATTATCTAGCCCGTAATATTCAAAGGTATGATGCGGTTATAATGAGCTTTGATGTCAGATCTGAAATATTACGTATGGTAGAACTACCCTCACGTATTCATCAGAATGTCTTGATATCTTACGAGGAAAGATTAGCTTGTGTTGATATAAAGAATGTTACAAGACTGGATTTTGGAGGACGCAGATAAACACAAGTGGTCGTTTCAAGATTTTTTCTTACCTTTGAGTGAGTAGAATCTGAATGTTTCGCGTGAAGAACGTAACTGGTATCAAGGCTATCTATATAATTGTTTCAAACTAAAAGGTTGCACTCATGCTAGTGAGTTTATTTATGTAACTTCAAGGTTCCATAAATCATCTTATATTGTATCCTACGATCAGGTGACAAATAGTTGTAGAAGACTCAAATTTAAAGGAATCGTGGACGGGGGCTGACTGTGGGTACTTTCCTGAATCACATTGAAAGTCTTATGTCTTTGTAACAATTTATTTTTGCTTTTTTTTTTATATTGATATTCTTTCTAAAACATTTTATAAAGCATGAGTTGCAACATTACAAACTGCGTCTCAAATAAAACAAGTGGTTGCTAACTCCAGGCCCGCTGATTCAGATTCCGGGAAGGAACCGAGTGGCTGAGTTTGGTACATTTCAAACAAGTGGTGTTTCGGTTATTGTTCACACTCTCGTCTACTTCACTCTTGTTTGTGTTCCTTGCTCGCTCTCCAAATTCACATGTACATCGCCTAATCTACTAATATTACAAATATGCTCTCCACTTTTTGGTATTAGAGCATGATTATCGCTGAAACTGTTTTTTCTTAAATTTTTTTTTTTTGATCTGATTAAAAGAAAAAAAATTAAAAAAAGAATCAATCGCGGACCGCCACGTGTCAGTAGGGCCTGCAAACAATACAAGAAACTAACCAAGATCGATCTTTAATTCATTACTTTCGTAACCCACTCTTATGCTTTTGTGGGGTTCAAGCCCTTTAAACTCCCTTCTAAGGACCCCTTTAAATACCCCGATAAAAATGGCCTTAGTATATTGTTGAATTTGGTTGTCAATTTTTATTGTACTTGAATTGTGTGTATGTAACTGTTTTATAAAGAAACAAAGTGGTTTCATAACTACCAGTGGTCTAGTTACTATTCTATAGACATCTCTGTGTATGTACTATGTAGAAATGTGTGAGATTTTATATGTGAACAACATCATACTTATAAGAATTCCATTCCATTCATAACCAATCAATATCCAATCATATCACATTAAGAAGCAACAAAAATTTAACTGAATTATCCCAAAAAGATAAATAATAAATTAGATGGAATTATCACGTCAGCCAGACTAAACACGAGGAGGAACAGAGAAAACAACAAAAATACATTTAACACGCTTCGTATCAATAATCCATTCAACCAGAAAAAAATTATCGTTTCGATGTAACAGTAACGTAACCGAATCCAAAAACCACGTGGCAGCCTCCTATTCGACCTTCTTAACTACCATTGCGTCTAATCTCGAGATTCAGCACGATCTTTTTCCCTAACTAACTTCTCAAATTCGTCAACCTCACATTCTCTCCGAGAGATCCACCGCCCACATTGAGAAGAAGCAGCTCAAAATCATGGGGACGGAGATCCCAACGTCGCCGGAGATATCCGAGGCCTTGCTGTTACCGGAGACTAACAAGACCGCGGCGACTGTGAATCTAGATCAAGACGAGCACGTGCCGGAGTGGAAGGAGCAGATAACGATCCGCGGATTGGTCGTTAGCGCGTTGCTGGGGACGTTGTTCTGCATCATCACTCACAAACTGAATCTCACAGTAGGCATCATCCCTTCGCTTAACGTCGCCGCCGGTTTGCTCGGGTTCTTCTTCGTCAAATCGTGGACCGGTTTCTTGTCGAAGCTTGGATTCACGGTTAAGCCGTTCACCAAGCAGGAGAACACCGTTATTCAGACCTGCGTCGTCGCCTGCTACGGCCTCGCCTTTAGCGGTAACAGATTCTCGAAATCTCTAGAAGCTGTGAGGTTTGATGAAGAATCTGATTGATTGATTGATTGATCGATTTTGAGTTTTTTTCAGGAGGATTTGGATCGTATTTGATTGCTATGGATGAGAAGACGTACAAGCTCATTGGTGCTGACTATCCTGGGAATCACGCGGAGGATGTTATCAATCCAGGGCTGTGGTGGATGATTGGGTTTTTGTTTGTAGTCAGCTTCTTGGGGCTCTTTAGTCTCGTTCCCTTACGCAAGGTAGAATCACTATCACATGGATCTTACCAGGGCCGGTCTTTTGAGATTTTGGGGGCCTTGGATGATTTAATAAATATTTCAATAAGTGTAAATTTTATTTTACAAATTTGAGGGTTAATGTATATAGAAATAAATTTTTTCAAATTTTTTGGGGATCCAAAGGTAAATGTTTCGTTAGGCTTGACCGTGGATCTTATACAGAGCAATGCACTTACTCTTTAGTATCTCAACTGCATTGATAATGTATCTGGTGTGGTCACGTGCAGAGCAAGTTCTTGATTCCTTACTCGTGCGTTTTTTATGTTTCAGGTGATGGTTTTGGACTACAAGCTTACATATCCTAGTGGGACCGCCACAGCAATGCTCATTAACAGCTTCCACACCAACACTGGAGCTGAGCTTGCAGCGTAAAATTTTTTAATCTCGCTTTCTGCGAACTATATCTTGCGTTTTTTGTTTTCAACTTGTTCACGTGATATTGTTTTAACTACAGGAACCAGGTCAAATGTCTTGGGAAATACCTGAGTCTTAGCTTGGTTTGGAGTTGTTTCAAGTGGTTCTTCAGTGGCGTTGGAGATGCATGTGGATTTGATAACTTCCCCACCCTTGGTTTGACACTATTCAAGAACACGTAAGTAGTTCATATTAACAAGTTTAGCTGGAATGTGTTTTTCTGCTACTTTTTGGAGTAAGTTTGCGCGGTTTTTGATGAGTTCCAATTTTCTGCCCCGCAGGTTTTACTTCGACTTCAGTCCGACATATGTTGGGTGTGGTCTTATATGCCCCCATATAGTGAACTGTTCGGTTCTTCTTGGTGCGATCATCTCTTGGGGGTTTCTGTGGCCATTTGTATCACAACATGCCGGTGATTGGTATCCAGCTGACCTTGGCTCCAACGATTTCAAAGGTCTCTATGGATATAAGGTACAGTACAAGCTGATCAATTAGGAACCTTTTCATAAAAGCACATATTCATGTCAAAGGGGTGATAAATAGAAACACTGATGCTTCTGTGTTCTTCATAACTATTTAAGGTCTTTATTGCCATTGCCATTATCCTTGGAGACGGTCTCTACAATCTTGTCAAGATCATTGCTGTTACAGTAAAGGAATTATGCAGCAATAGCTCTAGACATCTCAATCTACCCGTTGTTACCAATGTTGTAGGTGAGAGCATATTAGATCCTGACTCATCTCTCACATGCTCTTGTAATAACCAATATCTTGTAATAACCTTTGAAACTGTGTGTTTTCCGATTCTATGATTCAGATGACGAAGCCTCTGAGATACTGTTGGTAAAGAAGAAAAGAGATGAAGTGTTTTTGAAGGACCGGATCCCTCTTGGATTTGCAGTTTCTGGCTATGTGGGTCTTGCAGCTATCTCAACCGCAACGATCCCTTTGATATTCCCACCTTTGAAATGGTACTTTGTCCTGTGTTCGTACTTCATTGCACCTGCTCTCGCCTTCTGTAACTCTTACGGAACCGGGCTCACGGACTGGAGTCTAGCATCAACCTACGGAAAGATCGGTCTTTTCATAATCGCCTCCGTAGTGGGAAGTGATGGTGGTGTCATTGCCGGTTTAGCTGCATGTGGCGTCATGATGTCAATCGTCTCTACCGCAGCTGATCTCATGCAAGACTTCAAAACAGGTTACCTCACTTTATCATCGGCAAAATCCATGTTCGTGAGCCAGCTCGTGGGAACTGCAATGGGCTGCATAATCGCTCCCCTCACGTTTTACTTGTTCTGGTCTGCTTTCGACATTGGAGACCCCAACGGTCCGTACAAAGCACCTTACGCAGTGATCTTCCGTGAGATGGCTATTCTCGGTATCGAGGGGTTCGCAGAACTGCCTAAGCACTGTCTGGCTCTTTGCTACGGGTTTTTCGTTGCGGCTCTGATAGTGAATCTCTTGAGGGACATTACACCGCCTAAGATCTCTCAGTTTATCCCTATCCCAATGGCGATGGCTGTCCCGTTCTACATTGGAGCTTACTTCGCCATCGACATGTTCGTTGGGACTGTGATACTGTTCGTGTGGGAACGGATCAACAGAAAAGATGCAGACGACTATGCGGGTGCAGTAGCATCAGGTCTGATCTGCGGAGATGGGATATGGACAATTCCATCTGCAATCCTATCGATCTTGAGGATCAATCCGCCCATCTGTATGTACTTTAAACCGGCTTTGGCAAGTTAAAAGATGTCATAGTCTCACGGCCGCAAGAACTGGAAGTAATTGTCTTCGTATGTTGTGTATATATGTTTCGAAATCTCAGTTCCCAGGAGAAACAGAAAATGTTGTCGCAAAATCTCTTATATGTTTTTTAGACGATGTTGTTGTTTAAGGGATGTTGTCCCTGAATGCTTTCGCTTTTAGATATTCACAAGCTCAAGAAAAGTTTGAGACCATTTGCCTTTTGTTCAATCATCGTAAGGAGTGTATGATCCCAGATATGTTGAAGTGATATCGTTCGAGCTTGCAATCAAACTAAGATATCAAATCCACAATTAGTGCTACAAATTTGGTTTAAATTGTTTTATTCTGTTAAACGTGATTATGCGAGCCATTTATATGATATTCATGCCTTTCAGAAAGAGTAGTTAACTTCCATCAAGGTTAATTGAACTCCAAGACTTATGAGTGGTTATGAATGATAATGATACGGGAGGTGCAAGTAATAAAAGAGATACCATGATGTTGTCTGTCCATAAATGATGGATCTCTCTTTAGGTCTTGTCCTACAAGCGAACCAAACCTTCTATGGAACAGCCAAATGTCAAGATCCGATTGATCCATTTGAAAGATTAGCTACTTCCTTCTCTAAGAAGACGTTGACTTTGACTGAAGTCTTAGCTATATTATGTAAAATGTTTTTGTTTTTGGTTGCTTAGGGGATTAGTAATGAGGGTATTTGTGAAGCATATTTGTATTTTAAAAAACATGATTAAAGGTATGGTTCTCTTTTACTGTGTTTGTGTAATCATATGGTTAAGCAAAACTGTGTAAGATTATACTTGTCAAAATTACTAATGACCTACAACCTATATATAGATCTTCGTATAATCATGTATTATAAATACATATCTAACGGAGTACTTTGATCTTAGAAAATCAAATCAACATGATATTTGAAAAACAGTTAGTAGATTTATTGATTGGATGAGAATCTTAATCACTACGTGTATATACAGTGTACCATTTTTTATACTGATAATGTCACTACACTATCAGTTACAATAGTGCTTACATTATACAGTGCACAAAAAAAATAGTGCTTACATTAAAATGAACTTTTCCCTAAAAAAAACAAATCCTGTGACAGACTGACAGGCAATTAAAAAAGGAAGAGAAAACGTACAATTTTTTTTCTAATAAGCAACGTTTAGACATTTGCTAGATTCTCATTTAACTTTTTATCAAGGATTAGGCATGGGCATTCGGGGTCCCAATCGGATTTCAGTTTAGTCCAATCGGGTTTCGGTTTTTCGGGTTTATCAAAATCAGCCACATTCGGGTTATATGAAAATTCGGTTCGGGACCGGTTCGGGTTCTATCGGGTTCGGGTCGGAATTAGTAAATCTTCAAAGAACCGGTACAACCTGATGTACTTTCGGATTCGGGTCCCAATCGGTTCTTCGGTTTAAATGTACCTGATTTATATCTATTTTGTAACCAAAAAGTAAGTAAAATCGGTTCTTCGGTTTTAAAATACTTGATTTGTACCTATTTTGTAACCAAAATATAAATAAAATCGATTCAAAAAAAAAGAAAGGAACATCAAATGTGATAATTCAAAATCAAGTGAAAGGTAAACATAATTATTGATCGAAAGAAAACCAAATAATGAAAGCATAAAACGAAAACTAAGTTCTCATGAAATGAAAAACATTATTCAATGAAAACAAAACCAAAATCTAAAAACTTAAACTTTCAACCGCCACCTTCAGCCATCAATCTTCATATAATAGATAATTATTTTAGATGTTCAATATATTTTGAATACATATTAGGAATTGAGATCATGTTTGGTACAAGTTCTTTTAGGAAATTTTGAATTTTCGGGTTTTATCGGGTATCCATTTAGGTTCGGTTCGGATAATACCCATAACTCGAAATACCATAAAACAAGATCCATTCGATATTTATGCCGGGTTTGGATCGGTTCGGATTCATTTTTATCGGATCAGGTTTGGTTCGGGTTTTTGGGTTCGGTTTATTTGCCCAGCCCTACTAAGGACTAAATGTGAAACGGTCACTCCTTTTTTCATTACGGTTTTACTTGTTTGTTCACTTTTGCTGTATAAAAAAGAAAAAAAGACAAAACTAAAGTCTCCTACTTTGTACTGTTTTTCTCATTTCTTTATTGACCCCATTTTGAGATCGAAAGATGATAACTTTTCACTTTATTCCTCTCAATTCTGCATCGGGATCTTATTGGATTCCTAAAAAAAAAAAACACTATTTAAAAACACCTTTAATTGAAATCCGAGAAAGAGAATAAATGTTCGATTAATTCTGAAGTCTGGACCCTGCCTGAAGTCCCCACACAGCTTCGATGGATCCCAAGAACCCAAATCCACACCAAGTACCAAACTTCTTGATCCCACCACCACAACCGAGAGATGCTTCCGATGACAACAAACAAGTAAATGATTTTCAGATCGTGGTCGCTTCCGACAAAGAACCGAACAACAGCGGTAAGAAGCAGCTTGCCCCCAAGAGAAGCTCAAACAAAGACAGACACACCAAAGTGGAAGGTCGCGGTCGGAGAATCAGGATGCCTGCTCTCTGCGCGGCAAGGATTTTTCAACTGACCAGAGAATTGGGTCACAAATCAGACGGTGAAACAATCCAGTGGCTGCTTCAACAAGCCGAACCGTCGCTTATCGCAGCCACCGGTTCAGGAACTGTACCGGCCTCTGCTTTAGCCTCAGCTGCTTCTGCTGTAGTCTCTAACCAAGGTGGGTCTCTCACTGCTGGTTTGATGATCAGTCATCATGACTTAGACTGTGGTGGTGGGTCTAGTAGTGGTAGACCAGGTTGGGGAGAAGGAGGAGGAGAAGTATGGCCAAATGGAGCTGGTTACAGAATTGGGTTTCCCGGATTTGATTTTCCTGGTGGAGCTATGAGTTTTGCTTCCATTTTTGGTGCTAGTGGTGGTGGTAATGGTAATCAGATGCTTGGACTTGAGTTAGGGTTGTCTCAGGAAGGGAATGTTGGGGTCTTGAATCAACAGATTTATCAACAGATGGCTCAAGCTCAGGCTCAGGCTCAGGGTAGGGTTCTTCACCATACTCTTCATCATAATCCAGGACATGAAGATCATCAGCAAGAGAGCTGTGGGAGAGATGAATCTCAAGGCTCATGAGGGCGTTAATTTCCAGCTTTTTTGAATATTGGTTTTTCTATTGTGGATTTGAAAAGGTTTTGGCCTTTTTGTTTTGTTATAGTATTGTTGTAATTTGTACTAGTAGCATGGAGAAGGAAAGAAGAAAGGTTTAATGCTGAGTGAGAGTGAATATATATGCTTATTGAAACCTCTGAGCTGATTTCAATTTGATACTTTCAGAGGATGATGATGATGACACAGCCAGAGATAGACTGTTTCTTTTTTTTGTAGCTTTGGAGTTTAATTTTGATAGAGAGAAAAATGTTTTTACTTATGGATACTTTCTTTCCATCACATTTGTATAATGGAGATAACAGTTAATTACAAAGATGAAAGAAACTAGTATAGCTTCTTTTTCACATTGTGCTCTTCTTTAGCATTTTCAAATACTTTGTTGCATGTTCTGATTCAGTGGAGACGGAGTCCACTATGATATTAAAGTTGTGTTCTGTATCTACAGCTCAAAACGAGACGCCGTTATTCTATAAACCATATACACTACGTCACGTTTTTACTCAAAGTAAACGACGCACATTCTAATCGAGAAATGAGGAAACGGTATTGAGCTGTTTTGTTGAAGAAAGAGCAAAGCGGAAGAAAGCAGAGAGAACAGTGATTCTTCTTCGCTTCGATTCCAAGACAAGTCTTCATCTTTCTGAGATCGAAGATCTCTGTTTCGTGTAATTCGCTAGAAAGCTGAGATCTTTAACAGCGAGCATTCAAATCGGAGAAGATGGATAACAAAAACGTCGTCGTTTGCGACAACGGCACCGGCGTAAGCTTTCGCTATATCATCCTCTCTTATCTCTTGCTGTTCTTTCAGACTCCGACCGTTTCGTCCCACGAGCCCCTTTAGCTGAATCTCACCAAACATTACACTTTCTTGCTGGGTTTCATTAAAAAAAAATCTCACCTTTCTGATCTTAATTGTCTGAAAGTTAGCTAAAAGATTGAAACTTTGAGGCTCTTCTGATGCGTTACGTTTTGGGTTTTGCCTGGGAAGACCAACTTTATGTTCTTGAGTCTCTAATGTCTGAAATTTTCTGTTAATTCATCAGTATGTGAAATGTGGATTTGCTGGAGAGAACTTCCCAACATCTGTGTTCCCTTGTGTCGTGGGAAGACCGTTGCTCCGTTACGAAGAGTCACTCATGGAGCAGCAAGTGAAGGTTTGTATATCTTTCCTCTTATAAAGTTTAGATCTTTGCTTACTTAACATCTGAGATCCTTTTGACTGAGCTGTGCTTCCATAATTTGATTTGGTAGACTTTGTTTTGGTTTTGTTTCATTTTTTTTAGGATGTAGTTGTGGGGGAGACATGCGCTGAGCTCAGGCATCAGCTGGATATAAACTACCCTGTCCACAATGGTATTGTGCAGAACTGGGAAGACATGGAACATGTTTGGGATCATGCTTTCTACAACGAGTTGAAAGTAAGCAATTTTTGTTTCTTCTTGCGTGTTTGCTTGAAATGAGTATTGAAAACCCCTTTTTGTTATTGTTCAGATCAATCCATCAGATTGTAAGATACTGCTCACTGATCCACCACTTAACCCCTCCAAGAACCGAGAGAAAATGGTACGAATATATATTGTCAACTCTTGGTGGTTTTTGTTGGAGTTGTAAAACTGAATCAAGTTGAGTGAAACAGATTGAGACAATGTTCGAGAAGTACAATTTCGCCGGCGTTTTCATTCAAATCCAAGCCGTTTTGACTCTGTATGCCCAAGGTGCTTGTTGGAGATTCTTGTTGAAGGTTTATATATAGTCAGTCACCTGGAAAAATAATTTATACACCTGTTTTTTTTAAAATATATATATATATTTTTTAATATTGAATTCTTTGTTTGCAGGTTTGCTGACTGGTTTGGTTATTGATTCTGGTGATGGTGTTACTCATGTGGTAAGTAAGCTACATAGATCTGTGGTTTTTCTGCTTATAAAGTAGTACTTTAACAGTGGTCATCTCACAACTTAGGTTCCGGTGGTTGATGGCTATTCGTTTCCTCATCTTACAAAAAGAATGAATGTTGCTGGCAGACACATAACAGCATATCTTGTTGATCTTCTTTCTAGACGAGGGTGAGAAACTGATTCATATTGTTGAAGATTGATTAACATTTTGATGATGTATGAGATGTTTGTGTGTGTGTTAACAGATATGCGATGAATAAAACGGCTGACTTTGAGACGGTTAGGGAAATCAAAGAGAAGCTCTGCTATATAAGGTATGCTAAGACTTTCTTCACAGTCTTGAGTACATATGCTTTAAAAGTGTTCTTTTCTCTTCTTTGTTGGCAGTTATGACTACAAGAGAGAGTATCAGCTTGGGCTTGAGACAACCATTCTTGTTAAGAATTATACTGTAAGTTCTCTATTCTGGTTTAAAACCTTTTAGGAGTGGAAAATAGGAATCTAAAGTTATGATCAGAAACAAGATACTTGAGTCCCTTGAGGTAGTCAAAGATTGCCACCTTTCTTTGTTTTTATTTGTCCTTTAGTCTATGGTTTGTAATATCATCTTTGTAAGATAGAAAGATTCATACTTTTTTTGTCATTGCAAGCCTAAAAACTAATCTGTTGTGTGCTTTTGTACTGTGATAAGCTTCCAGATGGGAGGGTCATCAAAGTAGGCACTGAAAGATTCCAAGCACCTGAAGCACTTTTTACACCGGTAAACCTTATGCACGTCCTTCGCTAGTTTCTCTTTCTAAATCAATTCCAAATCTTTAAAGAATCATTATCTTTGGTTACAGGAACTCATTGATGTTGAAGGTGATGGAATGGCAGACATGGTGTTCCGCTGTATTCAAGAAATGGATATTGATAACCGCATGATGGTACGTGCGCAATCTCATGCTTTTGCTTAAAGATCCAAAACAATAATATATTATTTTCTGAAACCCATTTTTCTTATCACAGCTCTACCAACACATAGTTTTAAGTGGAGGAAGCACCATGTACCCTGGATTACCTAGCCGGTTTGAATATTTTTTGGTTATTTGTACTCCAACAAGAAGCTTGATGGTTTGGGTTTAATGTTTTATGTGCTCTCTTTGTTTCAGTCTTGAGAAAGAGATCCAGGATCGGTATCTTGATACAGTTCTCAAAGGAAACAAAGATGGTTTGAAGGTAGAGTATCCATTTAAGTTTATGATCACTGTCATTGTCAAGTTCTTAACATTTCTTTTTGTTTTTTTCTTTTGTCAATCAGAAACTTAGGTTGCGGATTGAGGATCCACCTAGAAGGAAACACATGGTATACCTCGGAGGCGCTGTTCTTGCAGGAATCATGAAGGTAGAAAGAAACTCAATGCTTTCCTCTTTCGCAACACTGAACCCTATATGGTTGTTGAATTGTTGAATGGTTTAATGTTGCAGGACGCACCAGAGTTCTGGATCAATAGAGAGGACTATATGGAAGAAGGAATTGGTTGCTTGAATAAGATGAGCCAAGCTTGATTGATTGACACTCTTAAACATCAACATTTTAATTCTGTGATGTCTGTTTGTAGCATTCACCAACACTTGAGGATGTTTTAGTTGGATTCTCTAAGTTCTTGTTTTCTTTGTTCTTTAGCACAAACACATTTTCATTTCTTGATTAAATAAAAACAACTTTTGAGATAGTTTGTAGTTTGAAAGCCCTAATTCTTGCCACACAAGGCAAGGTCCCTCTCGAACGGTCTGAAGTTTAACCCATTGAATCCATAGATACAGAGATTAGACCGTTTTGACTTAAACACGACTTGATCCGTGGTGCTTCTGTAACCAGGTACGTTGCAGGAAGAATCCGAGGAGCCTCTTCTTCCCACCAAACTCGCTTGACAAGAAGTTGCGAGACTGTCCAAGTCAACGCTGTCTAGAGATGTTATGGTTACCTTGTAGAGTCCAAACTCGTTAGTGGTTCTGTTCGCAGAGAATGTTATCATCTCGTTTGTTGTCGAGGAACCTGATTTGAGACTGCAGTCTATTCTCACTTCAACGCCTGTGGCCAAGAAAACGTTAGAAACAGGGTTTTTGAAAGAGAATAGAAGAGATTTTCTTAGTGATGTTTTTCAGTTACCGGACATGAAGTAACTGTGTTTGGAGAAGCTGTTGTTGGAGCAGACATCGCAGTAAACGAAACCCATCACATTTATTTCTGCATCTGGCTTGGCTGATGGATGTTTTGGAGAAAGAGAGTTTACTAACAGAAGTTGCAGAAGAGCAAACAAAAACATTATCAGTTTCTTCTTCATCTTGACAATAAGTAGTTTTCTTTTCTTTTCTTTTCTTTTTATTTGGTTGATGTAAGGAAGAGTATGAAACAATGTGAACACATAGAGCTAGTTCCAGACAAGAAGAGATGGGAGCTCCACTGAACTAGCTCTCAAGCTTCTGTTATATTCCTTTATATAGACAAGACTTATACAGACGTGTCTCTTAGCATTAATTTTGAGGGAGTGGAAGGGGGAACAAAGAGGCGCATTGGGAGTGAATACTATAAATGAGAGGAGAGGACCAGAATTTAAGCCAAGAAGATAGTGGAAAGACACACTGAATGAAAGTGAAGGTTATAAATGAAAGAATAAAGAGGAAGATAGTGAAGTTAGGTGAGAGGACATTGATTGAGATCTCATGCTCTTTGTTTCTTTTGGAGTTTTGTATCTAAATCCCAAAAATTGGCTATCTGTAAAGGAGAAAGTGAAGAGAAAGGTAATGCCATTTATATCTTATGCATGGACCATATACATATCAATGTGTTTGTACCGGTTTGTTACTGGTTTTTGGGTTAGTCAAGGACCGGATAAAAATATTTTGATACTACTAGACAAAAAAGGTCTTAAGGTGTAAATATGAACAGAACCATACAAGAAAACATGTTACAGAGTTCTAAATGTAAAATTGAACTCTTCTATATATAATAAGGAGTTTTCATCACAATGCAAGAGAAAAAGCTTCAATAGCCACTGATGAAGCTTTTTTGAACTTCTGATGAATACAGAATATGAACTTTATTATCACATTATGGTACATGAGCAAAAGCTTCTCTGTGGGGCTTCTTCCTCTTCAAATTTCTTATCTGCAATAGAATAAGACATAAACAAACAAACAAACAAAAAAGAACCGATGATATTAGGAGTTTTGTCCCTGTTTATCTTTAAACAAGATGTAATAAGAAGGCAAGAGAACAAGACCTGATCTTGCTTTTGTTGGAGACGGCTGCACAACAACATGCATTGTAATGACTGACTTAGGGAGGTCATCGAATGGAGCTTTACACTGCGCAACAGTTTTGCCATTCTCCAAAATCTTACCAGCGTTTATCAACTTGATGTCATTAGCTGTTCTTGGAACAATCTTCTTGTCTGCAAAAAAAAACACATTTCCATTATTAGACTCAGCAGATATAGTAAGAAATAAAAAGTGTAGAAAATAAAATATTTTTGTTGAATGCAGAAGAGTAAGATTATGGATTTGTGTTGAGAGAATTGGAAACCGTCCTAGTCCTAGAGTCTTATAGAGATATGTTTGGTAAAGGCATCTGAAGCAATCAAAAGAGCATTTGTACTAGCTCTCACCTTTAGGCCATTCGGAGAGGATTCTCTCCTTGAGCATTGAGACTGTGGCGGTTGGAGAGTAGTGAAACGGGCCAACATCTGAACCGTCATATAACCGGAATTTAAGTTCTACCAAATCTTCTTCAGGCATTTGATTTCTTTCTTTTTTTCTCCCAAAAGAACAAAAACTCTCAGATGATCTCAGCAGAACTAATCCACCCAAAACAAGACCTCAAACTATACACAACGTCTCCTGTAATAAGAGCAAAGAGAGATGTTCAAATATGAAGACATCAGTTACAAAAATGAACTTCAGTTATTGTCTCAAAATCAAGAACCTTGGACCAGTTTAATACAAAGAAAGATTGTGCCCCAAAAGATAAAAACTTAGAACTCATCACTTATGTCCTAAACCTTTAGACAAAACACATTTACATCAAGATCCAATAAAAGGAAGAGAAGGGTACACTAAACCTTAGATGATAGACAGAGAGATAACTTCAGTAAGCAGCTATGGTAGGCAAATACTTTCTGGGGTTTGGTTCACTAGGGTTTACGTCTTGAGACTGGGAGATGGAGAAAAGCCCTTTAAAAAGGGTTTATAAGACCGCCTAGTCTTGGCTACTTCTCTGTTATTTCGTCATGATGCCGCGTTACAGGGAATCCCTGACGAGTGGAAGAAGATAAAGACAAGAAAATGTGGTAAAGTATGCTTCTTTTTATTATTTTATTAGTCAAAGACAAAACCTTGTCGGCGTTTTGACCAGTCTTGAAAAGATGAGCTAAAACGAATCTTCCTAAGTTTCAGACAGAAGAGACTTGAAAAGAAGTGTATTTTTTTGTTCTTTTGCTTAAAAGTTTACAGAAAAAATGACAGAAGATATATGCAGAGGAAGCATATAGTTAGACTTGCACATTCCAAATCCTATTCAAACACTCATTAGTACTGTACTTTTAAACAACACCAAAGAAGTGAGCTTTATGGTCTCTTAGAACCCTACTTCTACTGCCGAGTAGCAGGTGTCATAGAGGACGGTGAGTTAGTAGTGCCATAGAAACCATCTTGCCCCTGAAACTTTTGGTATGAATTATTATCTGATGGAGCAGAGGTTGTTGGAAGCAAGGTGAGTCCAGGAATCCAAGGACCTTGCTGTTGTTGTTGTTGTTGTTGTTGTTGTTGAGTGGTTGTTGCTATGGTGTAGCTGAATGGCGTCTGGTTTACAGGACCAGGAGGCTGTAAAGGCTGTAAGAACTGAGGCTGAAGCTGGAATGCTGGTGGCGGCGGCGGCGGTGGGGGACTGGTGGTGGCTGTGGATGTGTTCTGTTGAAGCTTGGGCCTTTTCTCTGGCGGGTGAGTTTCTGTTACAGCGGGTGGGTTGTTTTCAGAGGCAAAGGAGGAGAGAACGTAGGAGAGCATCTCGGCTGAGGAGGTTGATGCGGTTAGCTTAGCTACCATTGCTGCGGCTTCGGTTTTTCTCGGGTCTACTACTACCACTGGCTGAGCTGGTGGGTTGGAAGCAAACATAACCGGTGCAGATGCAGTGAATGAGACTTTGATGACTTCTTCAGGAGGCTGTGAGCTGCTACTGCCATGGTCTATAAGCTGTTTGCAGAGATCGCCTGTTCTGTCTGATTGAAACCGAGCAATCTGAAGGTGGTTACGGACTTGCTCCAGCTTGAGTTCCTGTAACAAAAGAATGATCAAAGGTGAGGTTTTTGGCAGGAGAAGCAAATCAGAGATGGTGGAAAATGAGAAACCTGTTCTTGTAAAGCCTCTCTCAAATGAGAGATAAGACTTGTTCTGGATGTTTCCACTGCCACTAGCTGTTCGATGCAGTCTCTCAGTATGGTCTGTTGTCCCTGCACCTCCTTTACAACCGCGGCGCCAGGGGTGTGTCCTGTTAAAAGGCAACATTCAGCAAAGTAAGATAGTGAGAGAGCTTCACAAATTAGATTCTCTCTATCCTAAAGAGCAAGAGCAAAGTAGTGTAGCAGCCAGGGGATGGTGATATATACCTGAACTCTCAACCTCCTGAGCTGCTTTCTCAAGGTAACCCACAACATTAGTACATTTTCCAACAATATCATCCACATTAATCTGACCACCGTGAAGAGCTTCAACAGCAGACACTACTCTCTCCAACGGAGTTGCATTTGCCTGCTTCTGTTGAACAGACTTATCATGTTGCTAACTTAGAAGAACTTTGAAGCATAAATGATCAAATAACGGTGGAGTGTTGGACCTTAAGTGGCACGACCCCTCCATTATCAGGCAGCTTTCTAAGAATCTCTTCTTTGAGAATCTGTCCACTAGATCCAAAAACCTTCCTTTCTTCCCATATATTAACCTTAAAGAAAAAAGAAAAAAACTTATGTTTCAACCTCAAGACACTGAGATTACATTCATAGAAAGTGGTTTGACTTTTTCACGTACCAATCGAAGTGCGGATTTTCTTTCAGAGTCATCACCATTTTCAATCACATCACGAAGAGCATCCGGGAGCACATTCCAGAACTCGCCAACAAACTCCGAACCTCTTCGCCTACTGTTCTGCAAGATATCATTCGCAAGGTACAGGTACGCCAAACGTTGCTCGCGCGGGGAGCAGTGAAACTGCCTCCCCCATGTCTCCACAACATGTTTCGCCTTGTTCATGTGAAAGATACACCAATGCGATAAAGCTGAATAATAACATTGTCAAGGATACATACACAATGCAAAGCCAAAGAGAAACCACAGCACATGTGAAAGTAGAGAGCTTTATACATAACAAAAGGATACTCTCTATGCTTGCTTGAGAACTGTTGAGTTTGGCAAGCTTCTCAGCTAATACCTGAGCATTAAACGAACTACCCATTGTTCCCACCACCTCAAAGTCAGCGCCTTTACGAGTCTATAGAGATTAAAAAACAACGATTAAAAGAGTTTCATTTACTTTTTTTAAAGCATAATCGAAACAATAAATATCATTACAAAACACATTAACATGTCTGAACAACAGAGAATCCATAAGGAGGAGCAGACACAGAGCTAGAAAGTGTGTTCAGACATTAAAACTGGTCTAAAACCCTAATGTCCGAGAGATGAAATTAAGAGGAATTACAGAGAGGAGCAGGAGATTATTGTTGCGTAGAGGTATAAGGTCCAACGATTGCAAAAGGAAAATAACGGCGCCGTTCTGTCTGATGACGCCTCCCAGAAACCGCCGGAGAAGTTGAGCAGTTGAAGAAAACAAACTTGGAAACGACCACCGTGTGATTTTTCTACTCGGCTTAGGTGTCATTATTGGGCTTAAGCCCATGTATTTGAAGGAAACAATGGTGTATGTATAGTGGGCTGCTGATTAGTTATAGATAAGCCCAGTATACTATACGACGACGTTGGGAGTGGAGCAACTGTCAGGAGTTAAAGATAAAAAAAAAGCATTGTCTAGTCTATAAATAGTATTATTTGATTCCTGATTTGTGAGACTTCAGTATATTAGGAAGATTGCAGATTCGTCAGCAGTTCTTTTAGTCGTACGAAAGCTGCTAAAATTGCAAGGTGGGGGTTTAGCATAGAGTTTAAAGTGGACAAAACAACTTACTCTCTTATATAAAGCTGAAACTAAGACTATATAATACCTCTGTGTAAATTAGACAACCCGCCCTTCGGACTTCAGCAGGAATGAAACATTCGTTTATGGTCTCTAATTTTTTTGAGAAAAGTTATATAGATATAGACTCCTAAATTTGTAAGATTTTTTTTTGAAACTTTTACTAAATCACATTGCTAGATAGGTGTTTAGCGGAGAGTTTAAAATGAAATATTTTTTGTTGTGATCGATATCTTTGAAGATTGTGGCAGTGGTGATCAAACTCTAGTTGTGGTTGTTGATGCTCTAGATGACTTAGTCAAGTTCATGGCTAAAATAGAGAAGAGAAAGAGCATTCAAAAATGGATGAGAAGAAGATGATAAAGATTATGATAGAAAAAGAGGGTTGAAATTGAAACAAATGTTTTAAATGTTTTTTCTTAAACAATAATAAGAGTTTCATGTCGAAAAAATTCTGCGTCGGTTGAATGTAATATTGCGTTAACTAGTATTTAATATCTATAAAAATCTGTTATCAATTACTTCATGAAAGAAATTAAACAAAGGTTTTAATATTATTATTTACGAAATAATTTTTTCGCTATGAACCCTCATGTTAAAAGTTGAAGCGTTAAAATCATCTATAGTTTTAATAAGTAAATAAATTTATCATTATATTATATTAAGTAGAAATTAATTATAATAATGAAATTATCATTATCTGTTTTTTATAATAAAAGAAATAGATAATTATGCTGAGATTTTGTCTTTATAAAGGACCATGCATTACTAACAACATACTATATATATGAATTATCTTATTTTTTTAGAATACTTTTTATCTTTTAGCTATTTTTATTGTATTAATTTATAACCAGTTATGTAAACTAATAAATAAATATAAAATTATTATTCTTAATTTATTATTCGCTTTAATTTGAACAAAATAGTTCAGGCAATTTTAATTTGACTGTTTTGTAATGGGTTAATTTTAATCGTTGTAATTTGTATATTTACTATACAAAAAAATAATAGAAAATAGGTAATACAAATTCATGAAAATCTATACTAATCTAAAAAGTTTATGCTCAAATTTCATAAGTCAATGTATATAAATGTTTACAATCCACATAACTTTTAAAATCCATCAACTCTTAAATTCACAAACTCTATGCAAATTCATCTTCCAATATTTATAAACTTATGTATATAATTGCGATTTGTACATTGATATGCACTACGAAATCACATTGGATCCACCCAAAAATTGGATATTAACCATTTTAATCCTTTCCAAATTAACAACCCAACAACCAAATCTAAAGATAATAATTTTTTTACATCATTCTTAATTATCCTATATTTTCAATACTCAAATATTAAAAGGTATCTAGATATATTCCAGATATTGTTTAATATAATCCAATATTATAATTTATAAACATTTTATACACATATTTATAAATAACTTGATATATTAATTGCATATTAAAAATCAAAAATGTCTGCCTCAGCACAAATTAAAATTCTTTTTTTTTTTTTGTAAACAACACAAATTAAAATTCTAGTTTGTGTTAAATGACATTCATAATAAAATCTAATACAATGATGGTTTTTGGTATTGTCCTTCTATAAATTAAAAATCTTATGGAGTTTTTATGCTTCTTTTTCATGTATGTAAAAAATGTAAAACAATACAGTTAGCAGTGTCATCTTAAATCATTTTCAAGCGTTGTCCAAAAACCATTAAAAATATACCTAACAATGTAGTGAAGTAGTTTTAAAAGTTAATAGTTCTATTTATACGTAATGTTTCTTTTGAAATTATAAACTTAAAATTTGATAATATATCTGAAATTTAAAGTTTGAAACCATAATTTATATACTTATTATTGATTTTTTTCGGTCTGAATCATTTTTAACCACTCCATTTGATTAGACGACCCTGACAATCAGATATTACAATGATAAAAGTAGCTAGGGTGATTAAATTCTGAAAATTGAATATCATGTTAACCCGGAGTCGGATTAATTTTGGTATTATCCTTCTAGAAGATTACTTGGATTGTATACATGCATGCGTCAACATCATAGTAATCCGGAGTCGGATTTATCCTTATGAGATTGGTTGGAATTGGGCCTACACACGCTGTCATTCATATTGAATATAGTAAGATATCTCACTCAAGAGAATGTATATAATCCCTTATATATATATATATATTACATGAGAAACATAGTAATAAATGTATTCACATTATAATAGACACGTGACAACCTCACAATGATTTGATAATAAATATGATAACGTGTTTACACTATATTCATAAATGTGTTCACACTATATATATCGTATTTTTTAATATAAAACTCACATGCATGGTTCCAATAAAACTTTGGATTTTTTGGTTCGAATCAAAACAAATAACGAATCAAAAGCTAAACTATATATATATATTATTTTTATTGTTTACGGATAAAGTTGGGCAAAATATTTATAAATTTTGATTTGATTCGTTATCCGTTTTGATTTGACCAAAAAAATATGGATATCCGTAACTCTACGAAGCAAATCAAATACTAAAATACAATATAAGAAAAAAGCAAATCACAAATACCAATATTATTAGGAACGAATATCTAATTCGATCTGTTATATGCATATATATACATATATGTACAGAATTATATATATATATATATATATATATATATATATATGTTATATATATATATGTTATATATATTATAGTTTATATAAGTTTTACAACATTTTATGAATTAAATTTATTATATTAGGTATTAATTTTATAAAGTTAAATAATATTTATTTTTATTATTGTAATAAAATTTTCTTATTAAAATTTTCAATTATTTTTAAAATTTATTTTATCTACGAATCAAATCGGATATTCTTTAAAATTGTAAATTATTTCGGATATCAGAGTCACCGACTATCCATGTGGCTAAAGATTGAATCGACATGAATGCCTCCAAATAGCCAGATATTCGATATGTGCCCACCTCTATTTACGAATACAATTTATTTTTCTTTATATGAAAAAAATTCACTAATGTCAAGTCCTTTTTAATTTTTAATTAATTTTGATTTTATCTTTTATGTATTATTTTGAAAAAAAATTCATTTAATATTAATTAACAATATCTTTATATATTTGTCAACTATTTTTATATACTTCTACATACACATACATCTGCACTTTGATGTGAGCACCTTGTGACTAAGTATTTACCACAACTGAAGTATCTATTTTTTTTTGAAGTTGAAATATTTTTTCTTAATGCTTCTTTCACTACTGACAAATTGTAGTGAAATGATTTGTCTTCATAATTTTTTTTTCTTTTTCTTGAGCTATTATCCGTTTACAAACTATGATATGAAACCATCGGTTCGACATGACAACTATCTAAAATTCATAGCATAACAATAAACAAATAATAGTAATTTTTGGCTTTTACCGAAAAAACTAAAATATCAAACATTCTAACCGAATAAACCAAAATAAATATTAATTTAAAATAATAGTTATATTTTAGAAGATTAAAAACCAAAAAATAACTTAAAACCAAACCGATATCCAGATTAAAAATATTTAATGTGTTTTTATTAAAAATAACGAAACTAATAATCATATTCCGCGCAAGGCGCGAATTATTACCTAGTACAGATTATTTCCACAAATAATTGATCTTTTCCTGCAATTGGTGTAACGTACCATTTTGGTACACCCATGCACTCAACCTTCGAATCCCCCTACCCCTGCATAAGTACCATTCTTTTCTTATAAAAGCAGAGTGTTTGTGTAGCTGTTTCCACAGTGACAATGGAGTCCTCTTCCTCCTTAACGCTCTCAAACCCTCAGTTCATTTATTAGCCTCACAAACAGCCCTTTTCTATAAAATCTTCTTCTTCTTCATTTTCTACTCCTCGTCCACATCGAATGCTCTTTTTTTTTTCTTTTCTCGCCATAAACTCAACTAAGACCTCTAGAGCGTCAACTACTTGGCTGATCGTTGTCCTAGTATTTGCTTCTTCTCTCAGACATATAGACGCCCATACAAGCGCTCTTCTCACAGCTTCATCCATGCACCCGAGTATGCTAATAACGGGGAACCCACGCTAAAATCTGATATTAATAGCTTTGTAAACCTATTAGGGACGCATCATTGGGTCCACAACGTATACTTGTACAATGGGTAATTCATTGAATAATATTGGTTTTTTTATATCATCACCATTCTAACAGTTTTGCCTCTCTTTTTTTGTACAGAGACTACCATTGATCAAGGACTACAACATGAGGAAGATTTTAGATCTGATGTTAACAATACAAGGTCTTGGCATGGAAGAAGCTGTGAGAAGAGCTCTTATATTGGCGTTTATGTGTATGGGAGAAGAAGCAATCTCTAGACCAATGATCAGCAAAGTACTCGACGCTCTAGATGACCTAGTTAAGTGGCGAGAAAAGAGAAGAAAAGAGCATTCGGTATGGACGATGAGTAGAAAAAGCTATTGAGAAGAAAATGTAATTGAATGTTATTAAGAAGAAAATAAAGATTGCGATATAGAAAAAGCTGTTGATATTGAGAAGAAAATGTAATTGACTGTTATTAAGAAGAAAATAAAGATTGCAATATAGAAAAAGCTGTTGCTGAGGCTATGTAATGGGCTGAGTGGCGTTAAAGGAGGAAGAGCAATGAGCCGCCAGCGCCAGTTCCATAAACACAGAATTGAAATTGAACAAATGTTTTATATGTATTTACTGATTAGTTATGTTTTTTTTGTTAAAAAAGCTTTACTTGTTTGTTACGTTGCTTGGGTATAATAAGAGTTTCATGTCGAGAAAACTCACATTCGGCATTGGTTAAATGTAATATTGGCGTTTCATTGTCGAAGATAACTATTCAATAGCTATAAAAATTAATTAATTAATCAACTATTCTTTGGAAACAAACTAATCAAAAGTATATTTTGATAACTAGACACTTAAAGCCGTCTATAAAAAATCAAACGATAAACATATCATAACAATTTGTATTAAAACAAGCATCATTCATAAGAAAATCTAATACAATGAATGTTATTGCTCAACAGACTAAAAATACAAGTGAATATTTTTTTTTTGGGATAAATCTATTTCAAAGGTATCATTCCATTTCATCAAAAATTTACCAGTTACAATGGATTTTTTTTTTTTGACAAAGGGAAATAAATCAAACTTTTAAATTAATTCCACACATTCCATTTTCTTTATGAATATATAAATTCTTTGTAAATTTTATCAATTTGTTGTACTTTTTAAAACGTACATGAATAAATAAGACTGGAATCCACTATTCCACTAATAACTCTATTTTCTAATTCTTTCATTTATTGTTCCATTTTCTTTTCTTACGAATAGTTATTTTACTTAGTAGATCTCTTTCCGATGGTTGAAATTTATTTTTAAAGTTCAAAAGTATTTCGGTCATGATATTTTTATTTTCTGTCTTCTCATGTTCATAAAATTGCAAAACGCTTCTTTCTCTTTAGTTATGGTCATAATCCGAAAACATATTTTAGTCCACATGGTATTATTTTAGACATTCGTAGTTGAATGTCAAACTATAATCAGTCATTTATCTGTACTATTATTTGCAAAATGATTTTTTGCATTTAACCTCTAAGTTAAAAATTATAAAGATTAATATCGCTTATATCCTTAATGAATAAAATATATAAATTAATAAAAATATATATTAAAATTTATTTGATTAAATAAGTGATTAAATTAATAATAATTATCCAGAATCTAGAAAATATATTTTAACTAAAAAGGATAATTAATATATATATATATTGTGTTGTTATCTGAAAAATATCTTTTAATAAAAAAGTTAAAATAAAAAACAAAAAAACACATAACTAAATATTAATCAATTAATTTTTAATTTTATATAATTGAAAAAAATATTGAGTAATTTTAAAGTTTATTTATATTAATAATAAACATAGTGTACACAAAACAATTACAATATTTATAATACATAATATTTGCGAAATGAAAACATAAACAATAAATTATCATTATAGTCTTTACGTTAGTAATGAATGTATTAATAAGTAATTATAAAATGCTTTACAAAATTTAAAATATTACGATGGACATAATTTTAAGCCCAGTCCATCATAAGTAAACCCAACCAAATGCATGCATATGATCTGCTGTTGGCCATCATCATTGTTTTTATTTTCCACCTTTTCTCTTTTGCTAAAAAAAGATAATTTTTTATTTTACTTTCATAATTAATCACTATTAGCATATATAATAATATTATATAGTACTAAATCGAACAAAAACTTTTTTTAGAGGAGGTTATTGGTAGACCAATTCTAGATGAGTTATAAAAATTTTGAGATTTCATGGTTATTGGTTTATGGATTTTTAAAATCTTAGTAAAATTAATTGCTATTAGTTTGAAATTTCTAAAATTCCATTCAAATCCTTTATTATTCGAAAAGTCTAGTTGCCATTGATTTTGCAATTCTATTAAATTTTATTGTTGTTGGGATATAAATTCTCTATACTTTTATCATGAAACTAGATTTTGAAAATACCATGTTTACTAGCAAGATTTTAAAAATCCATGTAAAAAAAACATATTCACATGCGAACATCTCTCACTTCTCTCTTCTCATCTCATTCAGACATCAATGATGACACCTTAAGAAGTATTGATGTTGAGAATTTTTTTTTTTTATACATTATGAAATTGTTTCTCTTCTTCTACTTTCGTTAGTCTTTGAATGTGTTCTAGATTTGTCAGAAAAAAAAAGAATGTGTTCTAGATATGTAACATGAAAGAAGATGATGCTGGTGAGGTTTCGTGTTGTAATACATATGTGTTATATATATATATATATATATATATATAAGATTTGTAAATTTTCTAAAAAAAGATTGTATATTTAAGATTTTTCTTTGAGAAAAAAAAATATAAAATCTATGATAGTCAATAACAATCAATGAGAGTCAATACAAAATATTTGATAAAATTCATACAATATCTTTTAAATCTATTTGGCTTTTAAAAATCTATCAACTTATAGAATTATTAAAATTACACATAAATTTTGGTCTCAATAACTTTCAGACACCACCTAGGCATTTGACATACATTATACTAATTGACGCACCATTAGCCTAATGACACGTCACCTGATATTTACTTGTTCGGCTGTCAAAATAAAAAAAAAAGACTAAAACGACGGTGACAGTAGATAGAGAACAGTCACAGTTATATTTTAATATATAAAAAACAAAAAAAGGAAAAGAGTGTGGGGGGAGGGAACGGGCCCACCATTAGACTTGGGGGAGAAGGGGGGGGGGGGGGGGGGGGCAAGTCCCAATTAAAAAAAAAAACCCTTATTTTTCGCTGGCTTACTTCGCCGGAATCTGAAGAATCTATTCGCCGGAGAGTATCACAGCTCGTGACGACGCCGTCGAGTGAAGAAAAAATTGAAATTGAGGATTGAGGAGATGTATGTAGTACCTCCTCCCGAGCGGTCCGGTTCTGGATCCAACGGTGATTTAAGGGTTTATCAAACTTGGAAAGGCAGCAACGTGAGTTTTTTTTTTATTCCTTCATTTTTATGCTTTCTGTTGTTCTTTGAGCTACTCACTTACTAGTGTTGATTAGTTGCTTGTTTAGCTCTCAGTTAATAATTGGACTTAGATTAGTTCTGTCCCAATTTCGACCTAATTCAAATTGGGAACCTTGGGTTCCGTCTGTCTCTCAAGGAATCTGAACAAGTGTTCATCCTAGGTTGTCAAAAGGTTTCCCCTTTGGTTGCATAAGCTTTACCCTTTTTAAGCTCAAACAAGGAACTTTAACTTTAGTCTTAATATGTGATTATCACTGAGTAGTCATATCTCAATGATAAATTGAGTTACTTTGGATAAACAGTTTTGCAATTCAAGGGACATGCTTCTTCCAGTATTTGATGAGCTCTACCTTTTTTTTTTTTCTCTTTCAGATATTCTTTCTACAAGGAAGATTTGTATTCGGACCAGACGTAAGATCATTGGCTTTGACGATATGCCTCATTGCCGTCCCCGTCACTATTTTCTGCATCTTCGTCGCAAGAAATCTAATGGACGACTTCTCTGATAACTGGGGAGTATCAATAGTAGCTGTCGCCGTCGTCTTCACCATTTATGTAACTACACTTTCTCTCGCTTTTGCATTTTTTTGCTGATGTTACAATGACCTGAGTAGGCATGTCCATTGATGTTTAATTGGTGTCATTGCCTTTTGTATCCTCAGGATATAATCCTTCTGCTGCTTACATCCGGAAGAGATCCAGGAATCATCCCGAGAAACGCTCATCCTCCAGAGCCTGAACCCCTTGACAGCAGCAACATGGACGCAGGAGCTGGCCAGACTCCGCAGCTGCGGCTCCCTCGCATTAAGGAAGTAGAGGTTAATGGAGTCATATTCAAGGTCAAGTACTGCGACACCTGCATGCTCTACAGGCCGCCTCGCTGTTCCCACTGCTCAATTTGCAACAACTGTGTTGAAAAGTTTGACCATCACTGCCCTTGGGTTGGTCAATGTATAGGTCTGGTAAGTCGCAAAAACATCCACATAAAACTATAATTTTCAAATAACCGTCTTATATTCTCTCAATGGTGGTTGGTTGCAGAGGAACTACAGATTCTTCTTCATGTTTATCTTCTCAACGACGCTTCTCTGTGTATATGTGTTTGCCTTCTGCTGGGTTTACATAAGGAAGATCATGGAGTCAGAGCATACAACTATCTGGAAGGCGATGCTCAAAACTCCTGCCTCCATTGTTCTGATAGTTTACACATTCATAGCCATGTGGTTCGTGGCTGGCTTAACAGCTTTCCATCTGTATCTCATCAGCACAAACCAGGTTATATTATTGCTAACCAATTCAATCCTCTTATCATCTCTTTAGTAATCTTTTTTGATAAGTTGATTTTATTGTCTTTTGCAGACTACATATGAGAATTTTCGATACAGATATGATCGGAGAAGCAACCCACATAACAAGGGAGTGGTTAATAACTTCAGAGAAACGTTTACATCAGCTATCCCTCCTTCAAAGAATGACTTTAGAGCGATGGTCCACCGTGAAGGTCCGTTGCCTCCAAGATCTGTAGCAGGCGGGTTCATGAGTCCGAACATGGGTAAAGCCAATGATGACATTGAAATGGGGAGGAAAGCTGTTTGGGCAGACATGGGTTCAGAACATGGTGACGCCAAAAATGGTACTGACGAACGGTTACATGTTAGGGACGGTGAGTTAGGTGAGCTGTCTCCGGACGTTAGGACAACGGTTGATGAACAAAGTGATAGGCTTGGTACGAGGCGGTCAAGCTGGGGAAGGAAAAGCGGGAGCTGGGATATGTCACCAGAAGTTATGGCGTTAGCAGCCAGAGTAGTGGAACAGAACCAGAACGGTGGAGGAAGCAGCAGTGGAAGCGGTCTAGTGACTGAGAACCGGCCTACATAGTCAGATACACGCGGTTTAGCACGGAAGAAAGACAGAACAGAGATGAAGTTCAGGGATGGTGGATACAGGGTTTAGAGGAAGTCTGAGAGGTGGTTTTCTTCTGTTTTTTTTTAATCTTCAAATGCTTTTTTTTTGTGTTGGATTATTCAGATTAAAATCAGTTATTGCAAGGTTGTGGTATGTGGAGGAGAAGAGTTTATGATGGGTTTGTTGGAGTAAGCAAAAAGGTTGAATTGGTGTGTTGTTTTACTTGTTGGTATGAGTGAACTTCTGAAATTTTCAGACAGTTCTTTTTTTGTTGTGTTCATACATTTAAATGATTTAACTATATATATATATATATATATGATTTATTGTTAAACAAAAGAAAAAAAAATGTATAGACAAAAAGTTTCTCTGTTATCACCAAGAAGCTGAAACTGAATTATAAGCATGGCTCTGCGATTGATGCATAACTAGATTTTAACTTACATTTTCGTGCGGATATTTTCCATTTTATAAATATATTTAATATTATTAAAATTGTTTTAAATATATAATTTTTATTTTAGTATTATATATTGTCTAACTCTATAATATTATTGTTTATATTTTTTATTTGACATTTTTAATACTATATAATTTTAATTTTAATGTTATATATTTTTTATAAAATAATATATTAACAATGCCAAATAAGAAATATAAACAATAATATTATAGAGTTACACAATATATAAGATTAAAATAGAAATTATATATTTAAAATATTTGTAATAATATTAAATATATTTATAAAATGAAAAATATTCGCACGGAAGTGCGAGTAAAATCTAGTTAATATATTATTTTATAAAAAAATATTTGAATTTTTGGTAATATTTTCTAAAAAAATTTAAACAGATTTTGTTATAATTAAAAAAAATTATAGTTATAATTTTTTTTTTCATTAATATATTAAATGAATTACTAAAATTTCAAAGTTTTCTAATAGCATGTTTTTAAAATAGTATATGATCTAAAGGTTATTATATACTATTATATTTTTGTATATAAACATTTTTCAACAATATGTTGTTGAGAGTTTCAAAATAAATAAAATGATAATATGTAGTTATAGATATAAAAGTTTAATCTATGTTAATAAATTTATTTTTGTATAAAAGATTATATAGTTTACAAATTTTAACCCTTTTTAATGGTGAGTGATAATTTATTTAAATGAAGCAATTAAAAAATAATTTTTTTTAATTTACCTATTTAATATAGTTTTTTGTCATATTTAATTCATATAACACTTCTATTTTATATACTATATAATACATAATATAATTATAGAATTTATAAAAAATAGTATATAATTTTTATTTTCTTGCTTTATGATAAATTTTAGTTAACATTGATTTATAATAATATTATATTATTAATTACAAAATTAATTAATGTGTTATTTAATAAAAATATTTAAAATTTTAAGAAAGATTTGTTAGATTTTTTTCTCAATAGATTTTGTTATAATTTTAAAAAAATTATATTTAGTTTATTATTAATGTAAATAATCAAATATGTCATATTAACTAATTTTTAAAATGGTTCTTCTATTACTTGTTAATAGTAGATAAAAATAGAACTCTAATTTTATAGATTAGATGCGTTGATAATACAAGGTTGCATAAGAAAGTGTTGAGGTCTCTGCTGAGTTGTAGATAGTCAATAAAATGTCCAAAACTCCAAATGAGTTATGGAGATTAAATTAAATTTTCATGAAATGAAAACAATCTAAGCTTTCAATATAAACATCAGATCATAAAGACAGGATCTTTAAAGAGAGACAATAAGATTGCATGTGGTATTGACACATGACATATTTGCATGTGGTATTGACACATGACATATATATGTACATAGTAACAATATAAAATGGACCATAGTACAATTGAAATGTCACTATTATCATTTAGTAGCCTCTTTATTAGGAACGTTTTATTTGTTATAGGTGAGCGATCGGGTATCCGTTCGGGTTCGGATCAGGTATTTGGTATAGAGGTGTAGAACCCGTTCGGTTATTTCTGAACTTCGGGTCGGGTTCGGATATTTTTAGTTCGGATTCGGTTATTTCGGATCGGGTTCGAATATTTAGATTTTGAAAAAAAATATTAAATTTTTCATTTCTCAAATTTCTTGTATTTAAAAATATAACTTTCACTTAACTAATTTTTTTATTTTTAATAGATTGAATAGTTAATAGATTTGAACATAACATTTTGAAACTAAAAAACATTAATTTGGTTATTGTTTTTTAAATTTTGGATGTAACTTTTTGTTAATTTTTGAAATAAAAAGTTTGATATGCATTTTAAGTGAGTAGCAAATCATTTTCTCCGTAATTGTATGTATATCATATGAACTAAAGTATGTGTAGTATCAATATAAATATTTTATATAAAATGAGAGATGTAAACTAGAAATATAAAGTAAATTATACATATGTTCGGTTATCTTCGGATATCCATTAGGGTTCGGATATTTACCTGTTCGGATTCGGATATCCAATCTCTCCTAATTCAATACCCGTTCGGATATTTTGCCACTTCGGTTTGGATTTCGATTCGGGTTCAGATGCGGCTTCAGATATCGAGTAAAGTGACCACCCCTATTATTTGTTATGGAGCCATAACCTCTGAAACCATTCTTTTCATCTTTATCTCTGTCATCTAAATTTCACTTTTAACACTGCAGAGACTTAACTCCATCACATGAGAGAGAGACAAGCTCTTCTGTTCATTTATAAAGAGACACACCAAATCTTAAATACTAATTTTGAGGGATAAAGTTGAGGTTTGATTTTGAGTTTTCTACTACTCCTTTCCCTCTTCTTCTCAAGACCAAGAAATGTATAAGAATCAGTTGCAAGAGGTTGCACAGAGAAGCTGTTTCAACCTCCCATCATATACTTGCACAAGAGAAGGACCAGACCATGCTCCAAGGTTCAAAGCTTGTGTAAACTTCAACGGTGAAATGTTTGAAAGCCCCACTTATTGTTCTACACTCAGACAAGCTGAACACACAGCTGCTGAAGTTGCTCTCATTGCTCTCTCTTCAAAGGGTCCTTCAAAGTCTCTAACTGCTAGAGTTCTTGTAAGTGTCTTTTCCTTCAAAAAACATGCACTGTTCTTCTCTCCATCTCTCGTCTCATTTGATTTGTTCTTTCAAAGGATGAAACAGGGATCTACAAGAACCTGCTTCAAGAGACAGCGCATAGAGCTGGTCTTGATCTACCGGTTTACACAAGTGTGAGATCAGGACCCGGTCACATCCCAACGTTCTCTTGCACTGTGGAGATTGCTGGAATGAGTTTTATTGGAGAATCAGCAAAGACTAAGAAGCAAGCTGAGAAGAATGCTGCCATCACAGCTTGGTTCTCCTTGAGAAGAAGTGAACTAATAGTCAAAAAACTTTTTTTAAAATCAATTTGATAATTAATAAATATTCAATCTTGTTAATGTCTCCACACAGTGCCAAGCATGGACTCTCCGGTTGAGAAGAGAGGTGAAGAAGAGAAAGAAAGAGAGGTAGTTGCAAGAGTCCTCTCAAGATTTAGACCAAAAGAAGTTAAAAGAAGAGAACAACATCACTCAAGAAGAAGAGCAATCCGACAAGAAACAACAACCACAAGAGAGTTTTTGTCTGAGAAGCTCAGATTGATCAATCCCTACACCAACGAACCTTCATCATCATCATTGAAGCACCACCAAACATTACCATCAAGATTGAATCTCCAACAACAACAATACAGAGTCAAATCATTGCTAGAGAAGTCTCAAGAACATGCAGGGATAATATCGTCGTCATCAATGGAGAGAACAAACTGTTACAGCAAGCTTCTGCCATTTCCAGAAATGTTTGTAGGAGGAGGAGGAGGGTTTCAGAAACTAGCTCCAGCTGTTCATATTAGATCAGTGATCCCAGTTTGTTCAGCTCCTCCACCGAAACTTAGTCCTTCTTCTGCTCCAAGCTCACTGGGAAGTGGAGACCAAGAGAAGAAGCCTCTGAGATTAGAATCGAACCCATGTTTAAAGATCGTACCTTTTGATCAACCCATGCTATGATTAGAGAAAGTCTGTTCTGTATGCTCGTCGTGTTCCTTGACTTTGTTTTTTTTTGAAAATTAACGGTCTGAGTCTGACATCACTTCAATGCTCTGTATTGCACATAGAACAGAGGAAAAAACAGTCAGAGAGTGAAAGAGAGAGAGCAATAAATGTTACACCAAGAGAGGATAGGAAGATGAAATAAAAACAATTAATGGCATTTGTTTTTCGCCATTAATGCACCGATTTGCTCTGCGTCTCCTTCCTCCTCTCACTCAATAAAGGCTAATTTTTTTTCAAAATAATTTGTTTTCGTCTAAAAACGGTTAAACGGCTACGTAAACAGAAATTATTGACTTTTTGTTGACCGGTTTGATTCTTTTTTTTTTTTCTGATATCAAAACCGTACCAACTCCCAATCAGTAATAGGGCTGGGATTTAAAACCCGAATTGGAACCGACCTGAAACTGACCTGTTTGGATCGCTTCGGTTATCGGCTATTTACTTGATCGGTCATCGGTGGATATTGTTATAGAGAACTGTACTGGGTAGCGGTCCAGTAATTACACAAAACCAATTGGATATTCATTTAAACCGAAACCTATATTTTCAAAAGACAAGTTTGGCATTTTCAAATTACTAGACCACTTTAACTTATTTGTAACTACTTTTACATAATAAATACATATATAACTTTTGTTAAAAAATAAAATAAAATATATTTGGGTTAATACTGGTATTTTATAATCGAACCGATTGACCCAGAACTGGTCGACGGTCCTAGATAGATACAAAATCACTATACCCGATTTACCTGAAACCGAACTATTCTTACCCATAACCGGAATATCTGAGAGCCATGCCATAATCAATAGGTTCTAGATCCCGGTTTATACGATGATGTGCTGTTCTATTTTAATCATCTGAATAACATTATATATGCTAGGTATCTAACATTGTTCTGGCTCAAGCATCTTAATTAGAGCAAAAACACTTGAAAAACTTCTATTCTTTTTTACTGAAACCTATCTTGTAACGATGATGAATTAATGGTCTTGGTATAGAATGATTTAGAAGATATATCCAACTTTGCTAAAAAAGAAAGTTTTTCTATAATTTTCTTATTTTAGTTAAGAGAATTCAAAGGATATGAATCTCCCATGAAATCTGTGGTTCTTTTGTTGTGTTAGGTAAAAAGAAAAACCATTTGACTTTCTTTCCCCTAGTGTCAATGGATGTAATCTTCCTTTAGGTTTTTTTTTTCTTTCTCATCAACTATTATTTTTTTACCCATGCTCCGGCTTTTACAACAACATGGGTTGTGTTGTTTCAAGGCCTGAGACAAATGAAGGAGGAGATTATAAACTGATAACTCGCCGAGGATCTATCGGTAAAGATAGTGAAATTTCTGAGAGCATCACACTAGATCACGAATTGTCTACACATAGCAAAAGGTCCAAAACTGGTGGTGAAAAGGCATGTAAGGAGGAGGAAGACGTACGTGAAAATGCACAAGAAGAGAAAGGAGACGAGCACAAACTTTCACCATCTCCTAGTTTTCGTATTTATTGTGTTTTCCCTCGTGATCCTAATGATGACAGTTAAGTTCGTTTATTTACTTATGTTTCTTAGTCAAATATAGGCTTTTCTGTGGTAGAAACTAAACTACGTTTGATTATTATATGTGTAGACGTCGTTGATGATCTGCCACGGAACAAGAACATATCAGAAGTAAACAAGGTGGAATCTACGAAACAAAAAGCACACACAAAATTTGCATGTTTAAAAGGTTGCGTTAAGTAACTCCAGAGGGGAAAATTTGTATTAGATCTTCAATGTTTATAAAAACCAGTTTGAAAATCGGAAACGCTAACATACTCGGTTAGAAACTTCACATGCATGCAGTATTTTCTTTTTGGGGTTTGGATATGAAATAGCTTTACTATACATGTAATCAGAGCCTGTCCTGAGGGCAAGCATGCCAAGGATGTACGTGCTTTGGCCTTCCATATAATACATAATTATTTGGCCATTTTTTTCAAAATTATCCTTTTGAAGAGTTGATTATATATGCATATGGAATGAAACGGTTGCGAATTCCAGTATCCTTTTTCACTTAAAATGTTTTTTTTAATGTACCAATTTACAGGTGTAGTTTTTTTTAGCTTACGCCCCATGTAATATCAGGGGCTCATGGGCAGCATTGTTTTTTTGCTAAAAGGTAAATATCATTACGAAATGAACTTTGAAGTTTACAAGATGTTAAAACAAACTGTAGACCTCTATGCTTAATTACAGGGCAAAAAAGTTAAAAACATGTAATCAAGAAGACAATCGAACCTGAAACCGTTATGCCTTGGAGCGAATAGGACAACAAGGATCGATACAAACTTAAGAGTCGGGTGAAAGGACATAAACAATGTAGGCAGATGGGAAGACCGAAACCCAGAGATCAAGGGACACGATGCTGGCTGGAAGTTGTTTCATCCGACTGCCTGAACCAATACCTTCCTCTGAGACACAGAGACAAGCCCGCTCAAGGACCGCCCTCTAAGTCCGGGCTGGACAAACACTGAACCCAAAATCCGGTACAGACAGGACAACACAAAACCACAAGAGCTTAATAGCGCTCAACTAACCTAACCGCTCGTCCTCTAAGCCAATTAATGGAAAGGGGCAGCATCACCATTTCCTGGGTCTTACTCCCTCCTCCAGCCGCAAGGTGCTTACCCTGATCTCGAAGAGCTCAAAAACACCACTCCCATGCTCGTTTAAACCTGCAGATCAAACCCATTCTCCCAAGAAACGCCAATCAACTGCAAAGGGAGGGGGGGGGGGGAGAGGAGCTAACAAGAGCATCGACTCAATAGCCAGAACGTCTAGATCGACCCGAAAGGAGAATCATCTCATCAAGCGAGATCTGCGGTCCTGGGACCTCATCTTAGACGCAGCAAACTCAATTTACCTTTGAATCGATGATGGCAAGAGGCGACGTTTAGGAACCTCGCCGTCGAGGTTATTTTGATGTTGGGAGAGGAGTCACCTTCACCAGTGGAAAGAAGATTCGTGTTGTTAACCCAGTCCCAGAGAGCCTAGACACGAACCCCCGGACTCGTAACAGCACTGTAGACAGAGCCACAAAATGCGTACAACGGCACCAGAGATTGAGACACATCACCAACGGACCACGACAGAGAGGAAGTTGGACTTGACGGGAGCATCGTGAGCCCTCTCGCAACGCCTAGAGACGCTGGAGAGGCAAGACAGAGGCTAAGGAGAAAACGAAGGAAGTTAGGGTTAGGGATAGAAATTGGGGGCGCGTTAGGTGGACGCGCCAAGACGAATCCAGGGGCAGCATTGTTATAATCATAAATTTAATTACAACTATAAACTAGAACAATAATACATTCTAATTAAAAAGTAATAAACACCAAAATGGTGGTATACACCAAGACGTGTCTATGTATATATATATATATATATAACGTTTTTGTGTTAAAGAGTTCTGGTATATCGTTGTCTCGGTTTGATTTAACGGGGTCATCGTTCTTCAACTTAACAAATTGAGGTTTAGACTGAAAATATGGGAGAAAGCATTTTTTTTCCTTAACAATATGCATTATTTTATTAACAATATGCAATATGGATGTCATATCTAATTAATAGGAGCATATTTATTGCAGTTGTCTTAGGTTGAGTCTCTTAGCGTAATATAAGATACAGTCTTTTAGTTTTTAACTAAAAAAGCTAAGAGACGTCTCTTAGGGCATGTTTATTGTAAGTCTCTTAGGTTGGATCACTTAGCGTAATATAAGATACGGTCTCTTAGCTTTTAACTAAAAAAACTAAGAGACGTCTCTTAAATAAGAGATATAAGAGACGTCTCTTAGTTTTTTTAGTTAAAAGGTAAGAAACTGTATATTATATTACGTTAAGAAACTCAATCACCTGCAATAAACATGCTCTTATATCTCTTACTGAAGAGACTAAAAAAAAACTAAGAGACCGTATCTTATATTACGGTAAGAGACCCAACACAAGAGACCTACAATTAGATTACATGTGACAACAACACTACAATTAGATTACATGTGACAACAACGGCTCGTATTAATTAGATATGACATCCTTTATGGAGTTTCATCTAAGAAATACATTTTCTTCACCAAATCAATACAGAGATCTTCGGTCTAGTAGTTAGTGGTCAGAAGCTTTCACTGCTTCTCTGTTTTTACCGTTCTTAACTAGTTTCTTTACTCATCAAATCTGTTTCCCAGACTTTTGTTCAGAATGCCAACAAGCTATAAGGTTGTATTTGTGCTGCCATTACTGTGACCATACCCGTTTTTTTTTCTCTCCATGTTTACTCATCGAATACTACACGCCTACAACTCATCAACATTCAACATATATATGTCTTATCAAAAACATGAACATATAGTATGAAATTAACCTTTGTCTACCATATTATTTACGATTTATGCCATTAATTTTTTAAAAATTTCAAGACATTCACTAAAGTTAATATTGTAAAATCAGTTTTAGTTAATTAATTCAAAATAATTAATTAATAATATATTTCCATATCTTTGAAGTTTAGCTCTATATATATTGTTGTACAAAATCTTGTAAAATCTTTTTAGTTTATATTTTGCAGATAATTAAATAATTTCATAAAACATTAAATTATATTTATAAATTTAAATTATATCCAATTTTAATTTGAAAAATAAAAATAAAGATTAATATTATATATATTATGTATATGTATAATTTACTATTAACAAACAGGTGAAATTTCAATAATTTAAACCAAATACTATTATATATATAAATTATCATCTAGAAGAAAAATTATATAGTAGTATCATCTAAACCAAAAAATAAAATTATTATAAATATATTTTTAATTCCCTATAAAAGTAGGAAACACAGAAAATAAATCAAAAGGAATGAAAGTTTAGTAAATTATATATACTACTATACTATTTTAGATGCTAAAATTGTTACATATTTTATTTTTTTACCAGAGAATTAAACCAATCTACAAATATGAACAGAAATTAAAATCAAATATTTGTGTTTCATTAAATTAAAATATTATATACAAAATCATGCGCTTCTAAAGCTCTGATAAAAAAAATCTAGTATATCTCTATAGAAATCTGCTAAACTGGAAGTACCGTAAAAGTTACAAAAATACCGTATATGTATTCTTCATCTGAATATAAGCTGGCATGAATTTGAAGCCCTGACCACACTTTTCAAATCCTTGACCACCTCGACTTTCTCTTTAAGCTTGATACGTTTTGAGGAAAAAAATGCTCTCTTCAAACTAATTGCGTTCTTTAGAACGTATTTCGCCACTTGTTTCTCATCTTCTCGTTGCCATTTGTAGCCTTTCCATATGAATGTCTCTAGAAGAAACCAAAAACATTTAGGAACATTCTCTGGTTGTTTCCATTCCCCACGATCCACATAATCTTTTTCACAATGCCATTTCTGAGACCAATGTGGGAGGAAAGACAACGTTGCGTTATTATTATATCAACAAACCTAAAACCGATTTTGGAAAAATTGTTAATATATAGATGAAACATTATTTACGTTGATGAACTTGAGGGTTTTCAATTTAGGAGACCTATCAAGCATAAGGATAAGTAGATTCCACCATGCTTCTTTATATGCATGTAGCTCCAAGTACACCAGCTGATCGAAGATGCTACCGGTAGGAAACGTAACCTATGCATGAAGCAGTATTAGTATTAGTAATAATTAATTTAATGACAACAAGAAACTTAATTAATTGCAAGAAAATCTACCTTCAAGGGAGATATTCTCAATGAAAGACGTTTTACTGAAGTTAGAGACCCTAGAAGGTTCTCCTTGGATATACTAGAGACATCAATGATACTTGCCTCCACCAGCTGCATAACATTCTCGATTAGACAAAACCCAAGACCACAAATCCCTTTAATCTTTAGGATCTTCAAAGAAGGAGCATTTATCACATAGCCCCAATCTAGTTGTCCACCATTGCTATTATAAATTGATAGCTTCTCTAAAGATGGCACTGATATAGTGAATGTCTTTACACTGCTCTTTGAATATCTATGCACCGTCAAGGTTTTGAGATTAGGACAGCCACCCAAAAGGTTAGTAACTGAATTATTGTCCATGTAGTCTACATAGTGAAGATGTAGATTTCTAAGGGATTTGAAACAAACCAAAGAAGGGACATCCATATGGACATTATACCTAAGTCTCAAGGTACCTAGTGTATTAACTTCAAACAAGCTTCTAGGAAATTTGTACACTTTCCTAGATCGAACTTCGAGAACCAGCTCGTGCACATGGAGACCCAGTGCAATTCCAAGCAAGACTCCAGTATCCTTTGCATTACATCTTTCTAGATGAACATTGAGATACAAACTCTGTAGGACCGGAGCCATGTGTGAAAGCAAAGTCCGGCAAGCATTACTTGAAAACGTCCCGAGTTGACATTTGTGATCCAAATAGTCAAACTTGAGTTTAGGCATCAACTTCCAAAGATATCTCCATTGCTTAGACAAGAGACTTGTGGCGATGGCAACTTTCATAGGAAGTAGACACAATATCCGCAGGATCAAAGCCTCAGGCAACTCGCTGATCCTGTCAGCATTCTCAAGGTCTTGATTGCTCATGCTCCCAGCAACTCTTTTGCTGTCAAAAGACAAAAAATTAAGTTGAACAAACAAAAAAACACTAGTTGGTTTTGAGTTATGGAGATTAAATTTAAGAACATCTAAAACATCCAAAGAAACTGACCTCTGCCGTTTCATTGAAGATATTTTTTGTGTTGTGTATGAATTAAGCTTGCTTAAAACGCTTTTCTGACGAACTCCAAACACACGCGAGATGAATCAGCTGCTTGAATTTTGTGCAGTATTGATAGAAAGCTTCACCAACACGAAAACAATGAAGATCGACAAAACTCCAAAACTAAAAACCTATTCTAAACTAAAACCATAAAATGTAACAACGTTATTGTAGTGTTTTTTGCATAACAAAATTACCGTAATTAACTACAAAATTATCGTAGTTAATTAATAAAGATAACTATTTGGTGATAATCTAGATAATTTGCTGTACCGTGTAGGTAGCAGGGCTGAGATCGAGGTGGCAGAATTAGACGGCGGAGTTTAGGGCTTTTTATGTTCTTCTTTTTGACTAATGCTGCCGCATGAGAAGTAATAACAACTATAGTCAACTCTTATGATTAAAGAAAACTATAATCAACTCCATAGGCTACCCTTTTTCTTTGTTGGGCCCACATATGGGTATAGGGTTTGAAGATTATCCGACTAAAATAAAGATTACTGGATAATATTAAAATTACCAATTTGAAATCATACAAAACTACATAACGCAGATTATTTCACAAAATATATGTTGAATATTGTACTATCTTGATATAAGCTTCACGACGTGGTAAACGTTCTGGGTAACGAATATACATGTTCATAATGTTCTTTTCTTGAAAAGCAAGAAACTGGTGGGAAAGTTTTGGTGTATGTTCTCTTTGGTATCGATCTCTCGCCTCATGCTTATTGCTGTTTTTTTATTATCTCTGGTCATATTATGAACTTAGTTAAGTATTCTGTTACATATTTCCAAATGCCAACAAGCTAACAGCTACCTATAAGATCACAAACCTTATTATTGTAGATATCATCGAGACAACAGATAAAAGTTGAGGTTCTTTTTCTTACCAGACTGTCAAAAGTCAATCAAAACGCAACATATCCAAAACAGATTTACATATATATTTGATCTAAAAAAGCATAGTAAATTAACTAACGTTTGCATCTCCAAACGGTCAAACGAAGGCCATACTAGAACTCAACCTCCACAAAAAAACGATATAAAAAACAATTAGAGTAAAGCTCCATAGTTAGAAGTGATTTATGGAAACAACCAAGACTCTCTTAGTAATATTCAAAAGTTTTCATTCTGACAAAATAAGCTTACATGGTGAATTCGAAGCCCTAACAACACTTTTCAACTCCTCAAGCATGTCAAGTCTCTCGTCCCAGTTAAGGGGAGAAAGTTGCTCTCTTCAAACGATTTGCATTTCTTAGTTTATACTTCACTACCACTTTCTCCTCTTCTAGGTGCTCTTTGTAGCCATTCCACACAAATGTCTCGAGATTGATCAGCAACAACCGTGCATAAACATTCTTTTCTCGATTCCATTTCTTGTAGGCCACCAGACAATTTTTCTCACAAAGCCATTTCTGGACCAACGAGGGGTGGAAAACACAATGCACATTACCATAAAATATTGCAAAAACATCTAATGAATGAACTTGAAATGCTTACATTAATGAGTTTAAGGACTTGTAATTTAGGAGAACTATCTAGCATGAGCAGAAGTAGATTCCACCATTGGGCTTTATGTGTAGAAAGCTCCAAATATACCAACTAATAAAAGATACGACCAGTAGGGAATCTAACCTTCATATATACATATACACACATGAAACCATATTAAAACATAAGGAATGTACTAACAGAAAGTAACTAATAGATTGCAAGAAAAACCCTTACCTCCAAGGGTGACAAAGCCAAGGAAAGACGTTTGATTGAAGTGAGAGATACCAGAAGCTTCTCGTTAGTTATCTTAGAGACTTATCAATATTTGCCTCCACCAACTCTGGTGCATTCTCAATCAGACAACAGTTAAGAGCCTTAAACCCACCAAAGAAGGAGCATTTATCACATAGCCCACAAAATCTTTTTCATCATTGTAATCATAAATTGTTAGTGTTCGTAAGGATGGAACTGCAATAGTGAAAATCTGCCCATAATATTGATTATGGCGCAGTAACAAATTTTCAAGATTGGGACAACCAAATAAGAGGTTAGGAAAGGATGAATGGTCTTTGTAATCCACATAATGAAGATGAAGAGTTCTAAGGGACTTCAGACAAGCCTGAGAAGGGACATCTACAAGGACCCATGCACGGAGTTTCAAGGTCTCTAGTGTTTCACAGTTATACAAGCTTCTAGGAAATCTAAACGTCTCTCTATTATTAGATGTAGCATTGAGTTCCAGCTCACGCACATGGTGTGCATAAGCAATTCCAATCCACATTCCAACATCCACAGCACCACAACCCAATCTAATAAAAGATATTTGCAATCTCTCTAACACCGGAGCTTTATTGGAAAGTAAAAGCCTGTAAACAATCTCTGAAAATCTCTCGTGTTCGCTTTGATAGCTTTCATAACCAAACTCGAGTTTAGACACCATCTTCCAAAGAAACCTCCATTCTTTAGACAGAACACTAGTGGCTACGACATCTTTTATTGGAAGAAAAGACAATATATTGAGAAGAAGAGCTTCAGGCTAGTTACTGATCCTATCCTCATTCACAACACCTCCTTTTCTCAAACTAATAAAACAAAGAGCATACATTCAGTTGGTCACTGGAGCTTAACAGTTTAAGAAAAACCCTAGAACGGTTCATAACCAATAGGATAAGAGAGAAATAATTAAATACTAAAAATATCCCATCGTTTCATTGTTTTTCGTCAGAGAACAATTAGGCAGTAGCTGAAGTGCCTCTCCCGAGTTAAAAGCGCTCTTTGGATGTACAGTATAGCCAAAAGCAAGGCATATGTTAACTTATATGGATTTGCTTAACTAAACAAACTTATCAATTACGAAGTACTAGGGATATACAAAAGATACTGTCAAAAAATATCTACACAACCTGGTAACATAATATATTAATTATACCAGGTAATAATCTGACTCCTACGCAAAATAATATATTACTAGGTGATTTTCCCGTGCTCATGCACGGATATAAATATTTCTAAAGTAAATAAATTATAATAATTGATTGCTACTTACTTTTAATTTTAAATTAATTTATAATTTATATGCATCATTTATATTAATACTACTATATTATTTTAATTATACATATAATTTTATATATGTTATATCTAATCAGTTTTGTTGTTTTCTAGTCGATTTAGTTATCATTTGGGTAAATTAGATTACATATATGAATTCAACTGTAATATTTTTTTATTCTATATATTAAAATTTTGATTAATTTCTTATTTGCATTTAGGTGGTTGTTATTTTAGATATGTAAATATATTTTATGAAGATTATGTATAACTTAAGATATATTGTGCTTAGAATGAAATAAAAAAATAAACTAAAGTGTTTGATTCCAAATTACATAAATTAATATAACGAAACGATAATATTCTGAATTCTCATGCATATATATAAATTTTACAAAAAAAACTAAATTGTAACAGTTGGTTAATATTATATTTTCATTTTTAATATGTTTTGAGTTGAGTTACATATATTCTTTCAAATTAAAAATGAAGTATAATTATTATTTTTATTATATTTAAGTTAAATGTGCGTGTATTTTTATAATATTTATCAAATTATATGTTGATGTTTTTGAAAAACTTATTAGTAAATAAAACGATGATCAATATGAAGTTACATGCATAAGTAGCTGATGCATTTTTGATAGCTCATGTGCACATATCAATATTTACAATAATTAAAATATTTTAAAAATTTTAAATAACTTTATGCCTTTAATTTATTGAATGGAAACTAAAATTTATTTTAAATAATCTTAAAAATGAGAATTCAGATTTGTTTTGGTATTTTGATTATTGTTCTATTAAGTTCCACAAACATAAAATTTAAAAGAATATTTAATTTTAAGAAAAAATAACTTTAATAATGATAAAATATAATATATCTGTCTCATTAAACTATTTTGTAACTATTTGATCTAAGGATGTTTATTTTTAAAAAAACAATTTACTTTTTTTTTTGATATCTCTTAAAAATAAGCAGTAAAAAATATAATTTGTCGATATTTGTATGCTGTAATTGAAAGATATTACAGTCAACTAAATTATGAAACTCTTAAAAATAAGCAGTAAAAAATTGTGATTGTATTTAAAAATAATATTATATAAGTAAAATATAATTTATCAATATTTTTTTGCTGTAATTGAAAGATATTATAGTCAACTAAATTTATAAAACTCTTAAAAATAAGTAGTATTTTGATCTAAGAAAATACATTATATAGAAATTTTTAAAACTCTTACATTATATAGAAATTTATATTTTGATCTAAGAAACTATAGATATAAAGAAAGTATTTTATTAGTTCAAAATTATATTTTATGTTATTTAAAAATATTTTTTAAATGTAATATTACTATTTTGTGAACTTTCCTTTTTTATGAAATCATATTATATATACATATATTTTCGTTTTTCAATTATTTTTTTTAACTTTATAAAAAATTTCCTTTTTATTATATGTGTATATTTTTGAGATTTTTTTTAAAAGAAAACTAAATAAAATAATAAATAATAGTATTTTAAATGTAAGTTAATTCATTAAGGGTATCAGTGTAATTAACCATCGTGAGAGTTAACGTGAGAGCGACACATAAGAAACTGACTTCTCAAATAATATAATAGAGATATAAAATATTTATTGAATAAATAAGTTTTTGTAAAAGTTAATTTTTAAATAATAACTAAAGATATGTGAAATATATATATTATAGTGAACTGATCAAGTTAAAATTGTAAAAATATTTAGTTTTTATCAATTCAATTCAAGTATGATACATATTTCAATCTCAATATCTAAATAAATGAATTTTCCTACTTATATGGTTTTATTTATAATCATTTGTATTTTATAACAAGAATTTTAAAATATTGATCACAATTTTTTTAATCTGAGACTTTAACAGTTTTATTAATTTATAATTGTTTTTGAAAATTTAAAATATAACATATACGAAATTTAAAATTTTATTATGTAATTTAAATGATTTTTTATTTATTTTAATAATATAAAATTGAATCAAAAATGTTAGAGGATACACATTTTTTTATAAAACCTTTATTATTCAAATTATTCAATATCATTAATTTAATATATATTTTAAATCATATTAGATAATTTCATATATTTTACTTAAATGATTTTTTTATAGATTATTAATTAATTTTGTAGTTAGTTTAATGAAAAATATAATCTATTCTATTAAAACAGCAGTATGACCAATTGATAAAAATAGGGTCCAATTAATTTTAAGAAACTGATTATTTTATAACTGCATTAATAATATTCATTTTTATTTAAAACAACTTACTGTAACTTCTTATATAACTCATAAGAATCAAACGAAAATGGTGGGACCACTTCTCTCAACTACATTGATTAACCGACGTGTAAGATGTGAATAATTATACTTTTTTTGTTGTTTCCAAATGTGGTTATGCCTATTCATATTACCTCAATTATAACCATCTTATATATTATGCATAATGTAATACCCTTTATAATCCCTAATATAAACGTTTAATATTTGACCTAACATCAGTTAATATAATACGTTCAAAAATATATAAATATTTAAATGTTTTTAAAATCTATTCTATTAAATTATGAACATAATCAATTAATAAAGGTTTAATCCAACTATTATTTTCTCCATATAATCTACTTAAAAAATAAATTAAATATTTGATAACTGCATTTTAAATAAAGCAAAATAAACAAATTATACAACACATAATTTGTAACTTCCATCCCAAAATTCTCGGTACCCACATATATATCACCGACAATTTTGTTTTTTGAAAAAATATATCACTGACAGTCTGACAATTATATATATATATATATATATATATATATATATTTATATATTAACAAATATTCTTTCTTTTTGGGTTTATATCAAACATGAATTGTATATTACTGACATTTATATATATATATATATAATAACAAATATCCTTCTTTTTTGGATTTATATCAAATGTGAATTGTTAACCTATATAATCTTAGATTAAAATTAACTTTGATATATTTTAAAAAATCATTTTTACACCACAATAACATAATTTACATCTCAGCCCAAAAAGTTATGATTTACTCATCGAGACATTAATTTATTTAAATTCTGAATGTTTTACACAATAGGTTTTAACGGGTTTAAACCTATATAATCTTAGATTAAAATGATGTTAAAATAGGTTTTAACGGGTTTTAAGTGAACTTTTAATAAAAATAAAAATTCGTTTAAACTCATTTATTTTAACAGATTGTAAATAGGTTATTCTGTAAAAAATTATTTATTAAATGTGATTTTACTAAAAATTAGTGAAGACTATAGTAACCATTTACGTAAATATATTTATCTGAATATATTAAATTCATGATTTTCGGTGTGGGTTGGGTTTGATATTAGTTTTCGGATATAACATTTTAAGAATCTTTCGAGTATATATGTCATGTCTAATAGAACATGAGACTTTGATTTTCAGATCGATTCCAAATCGATTTTTTTGTATGATTATTCTTGACTAATTATGTTAGGTAACTACGAAAAAATATAATATGTCACAAATTTTTGGAATAAAACTAAAAAATAATTTCCGAAATGCATAAAGCACAAGTGTATAGTTATGCAACTTGACATACTTAGTATAGTTACCAACAATTAAATTAAATTAAATTAATATTAATTACAAAAAAAAAAACAAAAATATAGAAATTTAAAATTTAAACAAAATTTAAACAAAAAATATACCCGCCCTTTTAAGGTCGGGTCAATATCTAGTATATGTTTAAAATTTAAACCAAATAATGAATGTCATGTAACTGCATGAATACAGTAGTCAGTTTATGTATATTCTTTAGTTGGTTAGTTTCAAATTCTCTATTTTGATGAATAAATGCATGTTTCGTATTTTGATGAGTATAACTACATCGGTTTTGTGAGTCTGTGGTCTTGTTTCAAAAGGCGGTGTTGTTCATGTCCTGCTTTGTTTTCGTCTCTATGAAAAACTTTTTTGCCTTAGAATTATTTTGCTACAGTTGATATCTGTATACTAGAGAACTTGTTACAAATATTACCAAGACGTGCACATGAACTCAATTTAGTATTTGCAAAGATTTACCGAAACGACATGTTCGAACCGAATCAAATCTCAACAATCGGTATAGAAAAAGATATGGATAATAGAAAAGAGAATAGACTACTTTCGAAAATGAATGGTATTCTTATTCTTTGATTTAGAGGTAACAGATCGTGAAAATTTTTTTTTCCTATTTTGGATATTTGAAAGAAATGAATATAAATTTAAGTTTCTAAGTTAGAGAAAAAGTCAAGAACAGCTAGCCCATACCAGAAGGTATAAGCATCAATTCAAAGGACCATAACTATGACAAAAAGCGCTAAGACCAGGACGATGGACCACAAGACTTCATAGCTATCTTCTATTAAATAATAGTTTCTACATGTGGAGATTCTGATAACCACCAATGAAATACGATATATAAAAATTTATAAAATGGACCGACAAAGAAACAAATATTATCTTAATGACCAGAAAATGGTCCATTAAGGGGAATATATTCCGGTCATGGAGAAGTGACCATATTTAGCCCATATACAGAAAAGATTCATTAGAGAAATCAATAGGCAAAATATTCCTTCTCAAGGGTTATAAAAAGATGGCAAATGGATGTGAGAAATGATTACAAACACAGACAGTAGTGAAGTGTATAATGAGAAATAGAGGTCTAACATGGCGAAAAGAGTCATGTTTAGTAGCCAAGGATGACTTGCCTGCTCTTTTTTATCTCCATGATTCAATTTTAAGTGATGGGTTTTGGATTATTATGCATTGATGAAGTATAATAATTCAAAAATCATATTGAATCTTTGTGGGTTAGGTTTCAGGCAGTCTCCTTGGCTATTTTGACATGCTTTTTTCATCCATGTTATACCTATTTTTCTTTCTATCTTTTTGAATCCACATAAAATTTAATATAAATTTACGACCAAATTAATCGTTTGATCCATCTTTGATGAAGCCTTATACGAAAATACATTTGCTACAAATATCTTATTATTTATTTTATTAATTATATTAAATTTAGATAAATTTTTTATTGTTTTACGATTTTATGGTTTATATATATATTTCTTATGTTTAAGTTTGTATTCAGTTTATAATTCAATTAATAAAAGTTGAAAGTTTTCTCTTTGTTCTTTGTTTTCGGTAGATCTATAAAGATCTCAATGAATTAAAAAAAACATTGATTCTTAGGTATTCTTAGATTAAATAAGATTATTAGTGTTATCGTAGCTTCGGGTGGTATCAAAGCCAGATTATTATTCCAACTGATGTAGTTCTGATACCAACTTATGTAGATCACGCTATGATAACACGATGATCCTATTTAGTATGATAATTTTTAAGATCAAAGTCTTCTTGTGATCGTTGAGAACACCTATGTTCTAGCCGATTGAAAGAAACTAAAGCTCTTTAAATTAATAATCAAAATATAACGTACCCTTACAAGTCAAGGGATCTTTTCTTTATATAGCTAAATAAAAACCCTATTCCTTATAAGAAAATGAATTATAACTAAACTTACATGAAAAAAAGATAACACCAAAAGAAAAAAGGAAAACCAAAGCCCATAAGTAATATGATCCACGCTGCATCAGGGACTGAGTGGAGGCATCGTTTAGAAGGAGATGTCAAAGATGAATAGGAGAATCATATTTGCTAGCCAAGGATGACTTTCCTACTTCTTTGAGAATTAAGATGGTCATGGTATCATGTTTGAAAGATGAATTTATATAGGTTATCTCAACTAATGATCTTGCTTATAAAGATACTAGGCAGTCTCTTTGGCTGTCCTTATATGTTCTTCTCTCTCATCTCAGACATTAACCTTCATCCAAATAAGAGAGACACGACATGAAAGATCATGTAAAGGTATAATGTTTCTGACTTTGAGCTATATATAGTGTATAAATGTATGTTTTTCATTTTGTGTATACATAATGTATATACACCATGCCCACAAACACATATATCTATAGTATTCAAGGTGTTTTCCAAAACGTTTTTCGAAATATTCTTTTGAGGTACATTAAATTTGTTTTATATGGTCAGTCTGCAATTGGTGATACGTATACCATTTTGGTGCACCCATGAACTGTTGATTAACTGTCATTCATCCCCGAAGGAAAAAAATCTTCAAACGTCAGAAAGTTTAAATCTAAAAAAAAAATATATATATATGGCAACGTCTGATTCGCATAGCATATCGCAGTTTTCACAGTGACATGTAAACTGAAAAAAAAATTGTATAGTGATTTAGAAAGATGGTTCTTTGCTCCTGTTTATGTTGATACTGAATCGCAAGATGATGCAGAAACCAATCAGCGATCCAGACGTGACCAACCATCGACTTCTGGTTCCCTTCTTTCCTTTTCATTTATTGTTTATATCTTCACATATCTAAAGTGTTTCTTCAGTCTCTATGAAAGATTTACTGAAGAAATACTTTGGATAAGTGAAGATATAAACAATGAATGACAAGAAATGGAAAGGAACCAGAAGACAAATGGTTGGTCACGTCTGGATCTTTTTCCGGAAATGGCGTTCCGCTTCAATTTCTGCATCACCTTGCACTTCAATATCATCCATAAACATGAGCAAAAAACCATTTCTCTGAATCACGATACGATTTTGTTTTCAGTTTGGTGTCACTGTGAAAAATGTGATATGTTATGTGAATCAGACGATGCTAGAATATATAAACTTTCAGAGGTTTAAAGTTTTTTCCCTTCGGGAATGAATGATACGTAATCAACAGTGCATGGGTGCATTTTCCATTACTAATATTTAATTGATTCATCGTTATTATTGGCCCGTCCTCTGTGATTAACTAACATATTTTCTCTGCTTTCATGTAATTCTTCTTGAACGCCTCTAAAATGCCGGCAAAAGTATGTCAAGATCAGTATATCTTATGTAGTTTAAAACAAAAAAATTATGAAGATACATGTAACGTTGTATGAGTGATGACCCTTTACAAACAGTTTAAGAATCATACTTTCCATAGATCATATTTGATGTTATCTTGTCATATGTTGATTGTAATTGTTTATCCGCAGAGATTGGTTCGGAAAATTTGGACCTCAAGTCTCAGTGATATCGATTATTGTTACGTACGTTTGTGTATTTAATCGCACCTCCATCAAAGAGAAGCAAGAAGAACGTTGAGATTAAGCTCTCTTTTTTTTGAAACTGAGGTTTAGCTTTTGATCTGGTTATGTATCACCTTTTCATGTTAGCAAAAAGATATATTCTCTTCTTCTTTTGGAGCCTTTCTCATTTGTTGTTTACTTCTGTCATTCTGTGTATCTTCCGAATCAGAACAAATAATAGCACAAGTGCACAACCCTTTAGTCCTTCATTAATCAATTTGTAACTTGGCTTCATCATTAATAGAGGCTCTCATTGGTGACATACATAGTATTAAAGTTGAGTTGTAATATATTTTTTAATTCGATGTAATAATTTTTAAACAGTAGAAACTGTAAATTTATGTAATAAGTTTGTAGTACAAACAATAATTACCCTTTTATAAAAATTGATGAGTGGTAACTTTTTTGATATATAAATAAGTATGATTTTTAATAAAATCATTGAGAATATAAATAATAAAATATTTATTAAAATAAATAAACAATTATTATTTAAAAATAAATATGTAAATATAACAATTTCGTATTTTGAATTATAAAATAATTTGCAATATATTATTTTAAAAATCATTTGCATTAATAATACTATTTATTCTAATATCAACGGTACAATAAATTAAATGAAATAATAATAGCATAAACTTTAAATTAAAAAAATCCAGTGGTAAGAAAATCCTTGTAAATGTTCACTCAAGAAAGATTATAAAAATCTTTGGCTAGCACAAAATTAGGAAGAGTAATGTTTTCAAACAAAAATAAAATTAGCTATTGCTATAATTGTGGAATTGGAACCGTAAATAATATTGGGAAATTGGTTTTTAGGCCAAAAAAATGATAACTATGTCCTATTAAGCTAATCTCATATACTTTATGTCCTATTAGTCTAAATATTTTCAAAATGGCAATACTGCCCTTAATTTCAATTAAAAATGCGAAATTACATTTAATAAAACAATTGTTAATTATTAACATATAATTTATAACTAAAATAATTAAAAAATATATTAAAAATCCCCAAAAAAACCTAAAGTTTGAAGTTTTTTTTCTCAAAAGGATCGACCGATCCCGTAAGCAACCGTTTGATCCTGATAAATATATCAAGAACAACGAAAATATGTGCAACATATACTGATCGACCAAGCCTAAGTCATTCAATCGCAGAAGCTCGATCCCACTTCGATTGATCGGTCGTGTCTTCGGGATCGATCGATCATGTGTCTAGGTAAGTCTTTCAAATCGATTTTCTGGTTTTCGTCGATTAAATCCGGTTTGATTTCCACTTGATTTGAACCGAACAAACACGAGTTGAACTCTTAAAATTCGATTTCTAATCAATCAAACCCATTTTCTCTTCTCCTTGAAGAAGAAAGGGGAGAAGAAGATGGCGTGAGAAGAAGTTTCCAAATCGATGTCTTAAGCTTTTTTTTTTAATGTAAAAATTGATTTTATAAATAACGATTTTCTTTTTAAAAAAATCGTTTTAATAAATAAGGAAACTGAATATTTCCTAATATTCTCTTCCCATATTTTTGGAACTGACTATCTTTATCCGTTGAATATGTATTCTACTATATGTAGAATCCAGTGAACATGTTTGAAATCGATTTCTACTAGTTTTAGATTTATAGTAATGTGTAGATTCCGATTTTTACAGATTTTAGAACGATGGTTAAACGCGGAGTGTCTTTTCCAAATATTTTTAGATTACTAGTATTTATGTAAATCACGTATTCTAAACATATTAAATTCAATGAAAAAGTGGATTACATTTTCTACTGTGTAGAGTATCAATTATACTTTTTTGTAGAACAAAATATGAAATTATGATTTAAACATTTTTAGAAGTGAAAAAAAATACCAATAAGTTGATATTTGTATTTCATCAGCAGTTACTCTTTTTGAATTTTTTTTGTTTGTAAAACTATTTATTTGATTTATTTTGGAAAATACTAAAGGGTATTAGTGGAAAAAATGGCACAAAAAATAAATTAGTCTAATAGTACATAGTTATCATTTTTTTTTGCCTAAAACCAATTTTCCAAATAATATTTCAAAATTTACAAAGCCAAAAAGTCCATTAAAGTAACTTGACACATGAATGTTTTGGAAAATTTATTGTTTCCAGTTTTATTTTTAGACAGAAAAATCAATTAAAATTGTAACTAAAAAACATGGAATTTTCAATGATGTTGCATTAGGTGTTGAATTAACAAATTTTATAAAGGGTGCAAGTCAAAATTCTAACTCAATTTTTTTTTTTGCGAAATTTATTGTTTCTCTGGTAAAGTATTACCGTTAAATCTTATTATATCAACTGGTCTTTTGAAATCGTGTTAAAACTTCAGTGAAGAATAACTCCTCACCAGCTTCTTTCTGTTTGCCATATATTCAAAGTGCTGTGTGTTGGCTAATTGGCTTTTGGCTGTGAAAGTGAAAAGAAAGTACGGTTAATTTTTGAAAGATTGTGTGATTCTTCCAACAGCTATGCTGTATACTCCTTATTTTCTTATAGGCATATGACAATTGTTTTAGTTCGTTACTTGACGAGTTAGCTCGTTCTGAAATTCATAATAAGAAAAGTAAAATAAAATAAAGAATACCAATGTTGATATTTTTCAAAAAGAAGAGGTATTTATGAATACCTCATATAGGTAATTGATGGCATCTTAGTGTTTGATTCTCTTGTCGCTTACAATGGTCCTCTCTCTTCCTCATTGCTTTGCTCGAGCATCGAACATAGTCATGTGTTGTATTTACTTACCCACAAAGACCGGACGAACTACAAGAGCTAAGCGTTAACTAAAATACTATAGTAGTACATACATACCTCACTAAAAAATTCCAATTATTTATCAAATCAATGCCACGCCAATGTTAGGTTTTTGTAATTTTAGAGATTAGTTTAAAAAAATTGGCCTATTTTAATTTTGCATTGTTTTAAATGTTAGTACGACTCTCTTATCAAAAAACGTATAGAAAAACACAAAAGAAATAAGAAAATAAAAATCAAACCAAGTTTCTGATTTTAAATCACCAGTAATCTCCACAAGAACACACCCCATTTTTGAAATGGTGAAACCTCTTGGCATCTCTAACCACAAACTCTCTATCAACAATCTTGGAAACCAACTTGATCACATCATGACAATCACTACAAACTCTCAGAGAAATAAGACGCAATCGTATAGCAAAAATATAAGAAATAAGACGCAATTGGTTTTCTGAAAAAGGAGCAGCAGAGCTTTTGCAACAGTCGACGACGACGAGTAATTTTTATTCCAAGTTTGGATCATTCGAGGGTTTGAGCTCAGTCGAGAATATATCTGTCGAAGACTTCTACTAAATCGATCGGTGGGCTCATGAATGATGAATATAGTTGATGGTGATCAGCTTTTTTCATTAAAAAGTTAAATGCATTTTGCATATCCTAGTGTTTTATATTACAATTTACACATGAAGATCATAGCTAGATGGGAGTCACTGAAGTGTTTTGTTTTGATGAATAAGTGCAATTATGTTTCACGGCTTTAGTTTGTTAATCCTCACCTGGTATGATAAACAAAACACACTTTTCTCTTTTGAGAAATTTGTTGTTTCTGTTGTAATGTGTATACCTTTATATTATATCAACTGATCATTTGAAATCGTGTTTAAACTTCAATGAAGTAATTAATAATCCCTCACCAGCTTCTTTCTGTTTGCAGTATATTCCAGGTTATGTGTGTTGGCTTAGGCTGTGAAAGTGAAAAGAAAGTACGATTAATTCTTGAAAGATAGTGTGATTTTTTATATCTTAGACCATCTCCAACCCACCCTTATTTCTATCTCTATATTTTCCTCTAAAATAGAAAAACTCTATTATAGAGGTGAAAATGCTCCAATGTATGCCTCTATAATAAAGTTTTTCTATTTATAGAGGAAAATATAGAGATATGATATTTCTACCTCTAAATATAGAGGCAAAAAGTAACTTTCCTCTATATTTTCCTCTAAAATAGAAAAACTCTATTATAGAGACATATATTGGAGCATTTTCACCTCTATAATAGAGATCTCTATTTTAGAGAAAAATATAAATATGTACATTGGAGATGCTTGTGACAACTCGTTACATGGCGAGTTGGCTCGTTCTGAAATTCATAATAAGAGAAGTAAAATAAAATAAATAATACCATAACAATAATAAATAATTTACAATGCCTCACATGATTATTGATTGGTAGTTTTTTATACTACCTATTAATCATAATTGATATTGTTTTAAAAAGAAGAGGTACTTATGAATACCTCATAATTGATAGCATCTTTTTGTTTGATTCTCTTGTCGCTTACAATGGCTCTCTCTCTTCCTCAATGCTTTGCTCGAGCATCGAACATAGTCACGTGTTGCATTTATTTGCCTACACAGACCGGACGAGCTACAAGAGCTAAGCGTTAACTATCACCTTCTATTATTACAGTACATACATACCTCACTAAAATATTCCAATTATTTATCAAATTAATGCCACGCCAATGTTAGGTTTTTTGTAATTTTAGAGATTAATTTAAAAAAATTGCATTTTTTAAATGTTAGTGCGACTCTCTTATCAAAAAAACGTATATAAAATCACAAAAGATATAAGAAAATAAAAATCAAACCAAGTTTCTGATTTTAAATCACCAGTAATCTCCACAAGAACACACCCCATTTTTGAAATGGTGAAACCTCTTGGCATCCCTAACCACAAACTCTCTATCAACAATCTTCGAAATCAACTTGATCACATCATGACAATCACTACAAACCCTCAGATTCTTAACCACACTCACCGTCGCGCCAGGAACCGTGCTCATGATCCCAAACGCAACGGCTAGCTTCTCGCTGTGAACCCTCAGCGTCATTTCCTTCTCTTCCTCATCAACATCATGACACACCGACGCCGTGTTCGACACGTAACCCGCTTCCAACAGCTTCACGTTCAACTCCTCTAAAAACTCGTAAATCTCGTCGCGCTTAGGATGCTCCTCGTCCCCAATCAAGAACACATGAACCTCACCGTTCAACTCAAGTAAACTAAACCCCGGCGGTTTCACCAATCCACGCTTCTTCATCACCGTCCTCACCCTCTCAACGTCTTTCCAACGCCCCGCATCGGCGTAGATATGCGAAAGCAACATGTAGTAACCACAGTTCGAACTATCCAATTCAAACAAACGCGCCACTGATATCTCAGCAAGCTCCACGTTCTTGTGAATCCTACACGCCGCGAGAAGCGAGCTCCATATAACAGAGTCCGGCTTCATCTTCATCGTTAGTACCAAATCATAAGCCTTCTGAAGATACCCTGCACGACCTAAAAGATCAACCATACAACCGTAATGTTCCAACCCCGGCTCCACCCCAAACCTCCCCTTCATCAAGTTAAACCAACGCCAGCCTTCAACGTGAAGACCCGCGTGACTACAAGCAGCTAATACAGAGACAAACGTAATGTAGTTCGGTCGAACTCCCGAACTTATCATAACAGGGAACAGCTCTAACGCCTTAACCGCGTGGCCGTGCATTCCGTATCCAGCAATCATGGCCGTCCACGTCCTCACATTCTTCTTCCTCATCCGATCAAACACCTTCCTCGCCGCCTCAACTCTTCCGCATTTGCAGTACATATCGATTATCGAAGTACCGACTACCACATCATCCTCGAGACCCATCCTAACTACCTGATCATGCACGCACTTCCCTACACGCAAAGCACCCGAATGCGAAACAGCTAAGAGCACAGTAGACAACGTAATGGAGTTAAAGGTCAAACCTTTATCATTCATCAGTATCCGGAACACATCAAAAGCCTCACTAGACATCCCGTTCTGAGCATACACACTCATAATCGAATTATACGAAACAGAGTCTTTACCCACAATCTCATCAAAGATCTTTCTCGCCACAGCTACGCCTCCTTCTCGGCCTTTAGCATAAGCATCCAAGAGAGTGTTGCCAACGCTCACTCCTCTCTCAAACCCTCTCTTTACCACAAATCCGTGGATAGACTCCGTTAATCCCTTAGCAGCCACACGAGAACAAGCAGAGATGACAGAAACCACACCCTTAGAATCCACGTCTTCATGATCTCTACCATCGAGTAACAACTCCTTGAATAGAGAAACGGCGTCAAAGGCGTTACCGTTAAGGTCATAACCACGAATCATCGACGTCCAGCAAACGATATTTCTCTCAGGCATTTCGTCGAACACCTTGCGTGCGTCTTCGACTTCGCCGCACGCCGAGTACATGACGATCAGAGCGGAAGAGACGAAGACGTCGGAGTGGTAGCCGAAGACGAAGGCTTGCTGGTGGGTCTGCTTGCCGGAGAAGAGGTCGAGGAGAGAGGAGCACGCTTTGATGGCGCAGGGGAAAGTAGAGCGGTTAGGGTGGAGGGAGAGTTTTCGCATTGAGGAAAAGGCGCGAAGAGCTTCGGAAGAATCGTTGCTGCGGGCGAGGTCGGCGATGACGGAGTTCCATGAGAAGACATCGGTCTTGTCGACGTATCTGTTGAAGAGAGTTGTTAAGTTTTGTCTGTCTGTTTGTCTCTCCGTGTGGAGAAGACGAGAGGCGGACGAGAAGAGAGTCTTTTTACTCGGAACCTTCATTCATTCTTTTTTTTTTTCTCGAATCAATATTTGCCTAATTATACATTATTTTTCTACTGTTCTTTCATTAATTAGATCAAATTTATAAGAGGGATGTTAATTGGTAGGTCTTGTTCAGTTCACAATTGTCCTGTAAACCGACTAGACATTATTATTATTTTTTAAACTTAAGTTAATTATAGTATTAATATTATATAGACGAGACTGGTCGTTTAATAAGAACTATATGTTTAACGGTATTCATTCCACTATGTTCAAGATTTTATGTAAATATTCTTTTCTATTAATTGTGCATAATTCTCTTTATTCGAAACTCAAATCTCTTTAGTCTAGGAGCTAGGAACAATAATAAATTTTTAATCAAACCATTGGGTTAAAATGATTTTCACACTTAAACATTTGTTTTTAAGCTCCAAACTACAGCCCAAAGAATTTGTTTTACCAATGGTTCTGTTATCAATTTAAAATGTAGTCATGGTTGGTAAGTACTAAATACTCTTAAGACATAAAAGCATAACATGTTAACCGTCATTTTAACTTGTTCTCACGTACTAGTTACTAACTTCAACCAGCTAGCCGTACTTTCACCGGAGCATGTATTGAAGGTTGTAAGGACTGACATCTATGAGCAAATCTTTAGAGCATTAATTAGAGCTTTCTAAATTTCAGGACTCTGATTCAACTTGATACTCTAAAAAACAAGGTATGAGTCCATTCATTTCAAACATTCACTTTTCCAAATTCAAATAAAATTCCTTTTGCAAAAAAGTAATTTGCTTAAAATGCAGTATAATAATATCAGTTACTTAAGTGCATGGAGGACACGCGTTGCATGGATTCTTAGCTTACGTCATTTTAGTTGATTCTTATGAACATCATTATAGTTCAGTTGCAAACTCTCTCTATATAAATAGAGACACAGTGACAAAGAGGGAGATAAGCAAAGAACTCACGAGAACTCTGGGGTAAGTAAATTAAAAGTTTAGCTTTTTTTTTGCTCAGTTTGAGGCTTTTGAATCTATCGTTCTCTCTCTCTCTAAAGAATCCATCTTTATACAGATTTTGCTTCTTTTCTAACTAGCCCACCTCATGGATTCCTCGTGATTCCACTTTAACCTCTCTAAAAGTTTCAAACTTTTTTCTTCGTCTTTTGTGCAAAAGGCAACTTTACGATGGCCCTCGACGGAAACGGCGGTGCTGTATGGTTAAACAGCAGCGGAGAGGAGGAAGCTTCGTGGGGTGGGAATCAAGAACACGTTGGAGCTTCTTCTCTTTCTCATTTCAAGGCGCCTATGCTTGAAAGTGATTGGTTCAGTAACCAACAACAACAACATCCACAAGATCTCCACGTGTTACAGAACCAGCAAGAAGACTTCAGATTCCTCGGCGATTTTCTTATCAATCCCAACGACAATCTTCTTCTTGATTCCTCTTCCTCTCAACTTTTTACCCTCGACACATCTCAGCCTTCCTTCTTACCTTCTAACAACAAGTCTTGTCTCCTCAGCGCTCCTTCCGACACAAACCCTGTCGACAATGCCTTCGAGTTGGGTTCTGATTCTGGTTTCCTCGGCCAGGCGTTTGGTTCGTTGACACAAGGCTTCACTCCTTTGGAGTTACAAGGCTTCACCAGTCCTGCGAAAGTTCTGAAGCCTTTAGAGGTGTTAGCATCATCCTCTGGTGGACAGCCTACTCTGTTCCAGAAACGTGCAGCCATGCGTCAGAGCTCTGAAACCAAGTTTGGGAACTCAGAGACGAAGCTGAGCGATGACGGAGAGATTGAGAGTGTTCAGAGCAGAGGAGGTAAAGGTAAGAAGAAAGGACTGCCTGCTAAGAATCTGATGGCTGAGAGGAGAAGAAGGAAGAAGCTTAACGATAGGCTCTACATGCTTAGATCAATCGTCCCCAAGATCAGCAAAGTAAAGAGATCACTTCTCTCTTTATCTCCTTAACAGCTTTACTCTTTGTCTTTGTTGTGTTGTTTCTGATAAGCTTTGGTTTGTAGATGGATCGAGCATCAATACTTGGAGATGCAATCGATTACCTCAAGGAACTTTTACAAAGGATCAATGATCTTCACGACGAACTTGAGTCAACTCCAACTCCACCTCCACCTGGATCTTTGCCTCAAACTCCGCAGAGTCTTTCTTGCCATGTCAAGGAAGAGCTGTGTCCTTCATCGTTGCCAAGCTCTAAAGGCCAACAAGCAAGAGTAAGGCTTAGACTTTGTTTTTTTCTTATGGTTGAGTTTTAGACATTTATTTACTCTTTTGTTTTTTTTTTTAATCCACAGGTTGAGGTTAGAGTAAGGGAAGGAAGAGCAGTGAACATTCACATGTTCTGTGGTCGTAGACCTGGTCTTTTGCTAGCTACCATGAAGGCCTTGGATAATCTTGGATTGGATGTTCAGCAAGCTGTGATCAGCTGTTTCAACGGGTTTGCCTTGGATGTGTTCCGCGCTGAGGTGAGATTAATAACATCATCATCTTACTCTCAATTTAAACATTTTGGGACTATTGACATTTTTTTCTTTTTGTGTATCAGCAATGCCAAGAAGGACATGAGATATTGCCTGATCAAATCAAAGCAGTGCTTTTAGATACAGCGGGCTATGCTGGTCTGATCTGATCATGAGGTTCTTGAGCATCTGATGAAGTAGAGTGCTAGAAGAAACTAAGCCTTTAAATATGCAATTTTCTTTACTTTCTTTCATCAAGTATGCAATTGTACATGAGACATGTTTAAATTAACCTTTTTGAACTTGGGGGGTTGTTCGATATATTATACTTCAGCCTTTATTAGCAATGTTAACCTCATTATGTTTCATCTCCTCGGTCCAACGTCCATGTGGTTTTAGTCAAGCCAGCTAAGGAAGAGGCAGAATAAAGAACATGCCCCACCATGTTGTTTTAATCAGATTTTTCTCATTAGAAGTCTACCAAGATTCATCCGCATATGATAACCAAACTAAAAATAAATAAAAAAAAAATTGAAATTAATCTCCAACATCAATGTTTCTCAATCCATTATTCACCTCTTACATCCTTAATCGCTGACGTAAATACTCTTCATAACCGAAGATACCAAGATCCCGAGCAAACCAAAGCAGTGCTTATAGATGAAAGCTTTGATCTACTCTACCATTTGATTCTCATTATCTTTAATTATTATCGTGTGTTTTAAGTTATTACCGTTTGATTAACATTGGGGACTTGGGGTCTGATTCACAAACTCATTCTTGATTAAGTTACATTAATGAGTGGTTACAGAGATACAACAAACACATATTCACATCAGATAAAAACTTTTCTAGTAAACATCTTTTTGATAGTCAGGTTCGCAGAACTCTCCTCCAAGATCATCACAAGCCTCTGCGGGGAAAACTCTGTTTCCAAGTCCAAAAACACAATCAGAAGCTGAGAATCTAAAGCTAAGTAAAGGAAAGGTGTTAAAAGACGTGATCATTACGTTTTGGGATTGTTATACTCTAGGTATTCTCGGTCTACGGGCTCTGAAGCCACGGGAGGTGAGACGGGCTTTGTTTCAAGCTTGACTTCAGGGTAAATGTCAGCAGAACAGGCGTAACCGCTGATTACTTCACACGCTTCAGCTGGGAAAACACTTGAGGATAGAGAGAGATGTTATTCGAGTCAGTTGATAACAAAGAAGGGAAGTGAAGGACTTACGAAAGGGGAGAGTCGTTGTAGTCTACGGTGAGTGGATCAGAGGTTGAAGGAGATGATGAGTTTGGTCTGAATCTGAGAGAAGAGAGTCTTGAGGGTTTGGTGGTGGAGATGGTCTGAGGAGGGAGAAGAGTGAGCTTTGGAGAAGAAAGTGGAACAACGGTTGGTTTGATGCACAAAGCTCCCTGCATTTTTATGCCTGTAAGAGGATTGGTTTAGTGATTTTGGATATTTGGTTGTGTTTTTGGACAAGTTCATATGCTATACTTATAGCCAGAGCAAAGCAGATACATTTTATATTTTGGTGGCAATAAAGAAAAAAAAAATATTAGTAAAAAGTAATTATACTGACTCAATAATTGATAATCCAACGGTCAGAAATCACTGATCCAGACTTTATTTAAAAGAAAAATTGAACAAAAAGTAGAGATAATTTTTAAAAGGATAAGGATAACATGTGAGAATGAAAATCGCCCTCTTGGGAGAGATATTTTATCACAATCTTTTTTGTATCTTTCTGTGTTCTCTGAGTCAGCAAACGATGTAAACTATGAAAGACACATTCATTATCAGTCACATGGACTCACAAAGCCAAAGTTCGAGTTTTACTTGCTCACCACAACACTCAGCTTATTATACATACAATTCCACCAGTAGATGCGTACACTGGTTGTCGACAGAAGCACTCGGCATGGTTTCTTCCTTCTCATGCCAGGCTCTTTGATGGTTACACTAGCAAATGATGTTATGTTTCTTGCAGTTTTATGCTGCCCGTCAATGGTGCAAGCTCTGCCGCTGCAGCTACTTCAGCTTTGATTTCATGTTTTCGATCCTACAAAAAACACATCCTCATTATTTGGTTAACCGGGTAGAAGTTGTATGCATCGTTATCCTGTAGGTCTTTGCTATCATTTTGGTGCAACACGTACGGGCCTTTTACTCCCATTGTTTGAGGAAGATGACTGTGCGTCTTGGTCTACTAGAGAGCGACCATTATCACAACTCTTTTCCAAACTGGACTGAGATTCCTCATCTGACTTGCCAACTGAAGAATCATCTGTTGATTTATCTTCATCGTTGGTGCTTGATTAGTGATTACCAACTAGAGAAACACCAGGAGGTGAGAATGATGGAATCTGATTTAAACTTGATTTGCTACAATGTAAGGAGAGCCCAAAGTACACCCAAGTCCAAAGTACCTAAAAGTGTAAGAAGGATAGCCCAAAGTAACTAAACATGTAAAGCACTCATATATAAACACAAGGCCCCAATCATGTGTTTGGTTGGCTTGTATTGAGGACCGGCACTGGTTCTCGCACTGTATGATTGACTATAGATTGGGCCTTGTTGATCTAGTTGATAAAGAAAAAAAAAGTATGTCAAAGACTATTTATGTACCTTATTTTTATGAGTTGGTAGTTACTTGGATATGTCCCTGTTATAATCGAATGTCAAGATTTGAGGACTAATTTTTTTTTATCTAATATTTGATCTGATATTTCAAGTGTTTTTCTACTACAATATTCAGTTTTCAATATAAGAGACTAGGGTTGGCCCGGGCTACGCCCGAAATTTTTTGTTTAAATTTAAATGTTGATTGTATATTATTATGTTTATTTTATTTATAAATATTATAATCTATTATAAAAAATATAAGTAGCCAAACAATTATAAAATCAATTTAAATTATTCATTGTTCAATTATGCATTTTAATATTTTTAATATCCATTTTTTTGTTATTAGAAATTATATATAAGGCGATGAGTAGAATAAACAAAAATTATTATTATTTAGTTACGGTGTTTAATTGATTATGTCGAATAAGGTGATACTGTGTCGTTTAGGAGTGATAGAGATGTAAAGCGTGTGCTGATTTGATGTTATACCTATTAGAGTGTGTTGTTTCTGTGTTGACTATTGAGAATGTGTGTTGTTTTAATGACTTTAACTAAACGTGTTTGTCATCTTACATAGGATCCACATAAAACCTAAATTTCTTTATACAAACATTTCTTTTCACGCCGTAAACTAATTCTCTCAACTAAACTCATCTCTTTCAAACGTCAAAGCAACCTTTTGACTCTCTGTAAATCAGAAACCGTAAACTCATCCCTATCAAATCTTGACTCTGCGTAAATCGAAAGCAAGCATTCTTTTTTTTTCTTTTGGCTTTTTGAACTTTTTTGCGGATAACCCGCTAGACCCGCTTGATTGATGCGGGGCGGGTGCGGTTATCGAAATCCGGTCATACGGGTCTTGCGGGTATAATTTTCAAGTGAAAAAATGAGTTTAACCCACGGCGGAGCGGGTTGAGCGGGGCGGATCCGACCCGCTTCCCAGGCCTAATCATGGGTCTAGAGGAAGCAGCAGGATTGAAACAGTTACCAACGGCGTTAGGATGCGTCTCCGTTCTTCACTGCTGTCGTATTAGGGTTAGCAAAACTCAGACTTATCCGGCCAATTACGCTTTCTTTATCACAGCCCAATAACATGTAAAATAACGAAGCCCAATAAGATGATGTTAATGAAACGCTGCGTTTCTTCTCCTTGGACACGTGGCAGCACTACAAACCTCGATTTTCTGACCTGGCGCTGACGTGGATGCACAGGAGTGAAGCAAACATATTTTTATATATATAAATATATAGATTACTAACAGATCTTCTGACTATTTGGTGTATTTATTTTCGACCAAATCTTATTTTGAATGTCTTTTACACTCCCTTATCAAAAGTGTAAATATGCGAGTAGTATCAATCAACAGTAATGTTTTTTTGTTCCTTCGTGAGGTCAATATCTAGAAGATAGATAAACGAGACCCACCACCATCATTTACGTTTTCACCATCCACAGGAAGTCTTTATCATTATATCTTTCCTCCCGACACAAAATCAGACCCATACATGATTTTCGATCTGTTCAAAGCCTGTCTATAGTTCTGTGTACCCACAAAGGTTTTTAGCAAAACTAGGGACAGTGGTTACTAAAAAACAGAGCTCTGAGTCAAATTTTGCAATAAGTCATGAGACAAGAAAACAGAGTTGCATGACAAAATTTCACTACCAATTTGGAATTGGAATCTTTTGACAATTTGGTTGTTGTTGTCTCTTTGGCTATAAACGGCTATAACGCATATAGGTAGGTTGAATGAAAGCTAAGGTCAATTTATTTTCCATAAATTGTTACTTTATATGAAAAGTAACTCTCAGCGTTTGGGTCCAAACATAATACGTAGTAGTAGGGTTCTTGAAACAGGAGATCGTTATCATCTTCTGCTAGTTCAACTGTTAACCAATGTGATTCTTTTGATAAAGACCAGCTTGGTTGGGTCTAACTATAACATTTAATGAAGAAAGTAAACTCTAATGTTGCTGGTCCAAACTTGATATTTAATGATATAGCGAGTGTCTATTTTTGTTTATGGCAACAATAACAAAAAGAATCCCACACCATTCCACTCTTTGCTTCCTCCATATCATCAATAAATAATGTTTTTACAAAGTTACATTTTCTGCACTCACTGTCAAAAATAATCTGCTGAAAGTAACCACCAATGGAAGTAAAATAGGGAAAAAAAACAAACGAATAATAAGAATAGTTCAGCTGTTGTTTGTACACTTAACACAAAAACAGCTGATCAATCTTCATCCTCTTAAGATCTCTGATTAGTTTTTGTCTCAGAGAATCAGAGATCTTATATATAAATAAATATAAATGCAAAGATGATTCCAATTTTTTTCATCAGTTTGATGATTTAAAAAGCTGACTTCCAAGTGTAACAGTAGGAGTACCTTCACCCATTACTGTTGTTAAGCTCACTTCCTTATCCAATATTCTCTCCAATTCTGCCACAACATAACTCATTGCTGGTCTCTTCTCGCTTGAAACATTAAGACACCTCAGTGTCAGTGTAATAACCTCCTCCACTCCTTCTGCTGTGTATGTACCACCTAGTCTCTCATCTATCATCATGGGTATATCCTTGTAATCCCTTATGTTTTGCATCTGCACAATCAGTAAGATCACTCCAAGTGCATACAAGTCAGATTCAAGATACACTTTCATTATCCAACATTTTGTGATAGTGATTACATACCCATTCTACTAGAGTTTGTGTTGAGCTTGAAGGGGATGGTTCTGATGCTTCTCTTCCACTTACTAACTCCAAGAGGAATACCCCAAAAGCATAGACATCACTCTTCTCTGAAAATCTTCTGAACTCTTGAACCCTGACACAGTGAAGAAAGTTTGAGAAACTTGGATACAAAATGTGATCCAAAAAGGTAAAGAGTTAGATTACTCTGGTGAGAGGAAGATCTGGTCTGCAGCATCAAGAGACGATGTACCAACAACAACATCATCTCTTCCCAAGAAGTTACGGACTCCAGCATCCGCAACTCTGGCAATGAAATTCTCATCCACAAGAACATTAGCTGTTTTGAAGTCCTTGTGTATCAACCTAGGACTCAGTGAGTGAAGATGTGCCAAGCCTAAATATACAAAAAGGGATCAAGACACAAGAACTCATTTTGATTCTATGAGAAAGGCAATTTACCTTTAGCTGCTCCTATAGATATGGCAAGCCTATTCCTGAACTCTAGTCTATTTCCAGATACTTTATCACCAGCACCTAATCAAAGAAAAGATCCAAATGATGATTACATTGTCTACTAAACACACATTATCAAATTGAATAGTTACCAAAAAGGACAGAGAGTTACCGTACAGGTGACTGGAAACACTTCCGTTAGGAACATACTCGTAGACAAGAAACTGCGTGTTGTTTTCTTGGCAATAACCCAAAAGAGTAACAAGATTACGATGATTAATAGACGATAGATAACGAACCTGGAATCCCAAAAAAATACCTTGTAAGCTTCTTCAAAACACTTTGTTCTAAGTTCATAACCAAACGCTGACCTCGTTAACAAACTCTTGTGTTGGCAAGCCTGGACGTTTCTTGATGGCCACAAGAACACCATCTTGATGCAAACCTTTGTAAACCTCGCCGAATTTGCCTATACCAATAAGGCTTTTGTTGGTGAAACTCTTGGTGGCTTGAGCAAGTTCCTCCACCTTAAACCTTCTTGCTTCTCTCATTGACAAGTCCATTGCAACACTTCTTCCTTCTGAAAACATCATCCAAGAAAGTCAAGAGAGAGAGAGAGAGAGAGATTGGTTTTGTATGTGATGTATGTACCTTGAGTTGATGGATCAGAAGAGCCTGACTCAGAAGTTCTTGATGCATTTTTGCGACGAAAGATGCAAAACCATAGGAGAAAAACCAAGAGAGCAGACAATGCAAGAGCTCCAACAGCACCTCCAATGGCTGCTGTAAGAGGAACGGCTGACATTTGTATACAAAATAGCTTCTCAGCGATGCTCCAAACTTTTACTACCATGCGATAAACCTGTACCAGAAAAAAAGATTAAAAAAAAGATAATCCAAGGTTTGTGATACATCTTTTGAATCAATCCAACATGCAGTAAATAAGAATCTTGAAAAATATTGACAGATCTTTACTTCATCGGAGATTACATATCACAAGAATCTGCAGAAGATTTGGTGTGAAAATGTTAAAAAGGGAGAGTTCGAGAAGAAAAGGAGCTTTGAAACATCAAATCTATCTCCGCGGCAGTTTCTAGAACTCGAACGTGAAGAGAAGATAATGAAAACAAGTCTTGTGTCGGAACTCAGACAATGCCGACAGAAAGTGACATCGCGCAGACAACAACTCTCTCTCTCTCTCTTAAGACTGAACCAACAACAAATTTACTACTGTTTTTATTTTTAATGGCTTTCTAATTGACATTAACAGAGTTTTTACTCTTCTCCAACAAGTCAACAACCAGAATAAAATGAGAACCTCTGAACACAAGAACCCTTGAATGAAACAAGGAAGAAGGATGTAAAACATTATCAAGATTACCTTGGAGTACTACAAAATGATTCTACAAAGTTTATATATATTTTGTTTTTTTTACTTTTTCTTTCTACTCTTGAGCTCAGGTACAAAGTTTATATTCTCAAAAACAGAATAAGATTTTACTAAATTATGATATTACTATCAATTATTAAAGGAATTCTAATACGAATATTTTAACACAATAATGTCCATAATCAAGGTGACTGTTATATGATTGGTATCAAGTCCTTATAACTCTTGATTATGTCTCCATTACTAACAAACTAGGTAGAGCTTGCGCGGGTGACAGTGTTCAAAAAATAATTTTGGTTATGATACATTATAGACAACATGTACAATATGTAATGTTCAACCCATCAATTTAATTTAATACGTAACACATATATTTTACTCCCTCCATACACAAATTATTGATGTTTAACTTTTTTCCTTGTATACAAAAATTGATGTTTTATATTTAAAACTAAAAAATAAATTTAAATTTAAAAATTTGAGTGGTAAACATTATTAGAAAACAATTAAAACTAACCAAACTTAATAAATAAAAGTGTGTATTTAATTTTTTTAATATATGTATAAATCTTAAAACATCAATTTTATTTTTTAAATCCAGAAAAAGTATCGTACATTCTGGTAACAAGGAAGAAGGATGTAAAACATTATCAATATTACCTTGGAGTACTACAAAATGATTCTACAAAGGTTATATTCTCAAAAACAGAATAAAATTTTACTAAATTATGATATTACAATCAAATATTAAAGGATTTTTTTTTTTTGGCACGGCAATTCTATTACTCAGAATTATTAAAGGAAATCTAATAAGAATATTTTAACATAATAATGTCCATAATCAAGGTGACTGATATATGATTGGTATCAATTCCTTGTAAATCTTGATTATGTCTCCATTACTAACAAATTAAGAAACTAAAATACAGCAATGCTTGGTAAGCAACTATGGAGGCTAATTGAGAAAGCAAATACTTTGTTCTCAAGAGTCTTCAAAGGACGGTATTATAGAAATGCTTCACCCCTGGAACCGATCCGTTCTTACTCCCCGTCGTATGGCTGGAGGAGTATTACTTCTGCTAGATCTCTGGTTTGTAAAAGACTAATTAAGAGGGTGGGAACAGAAACATCTATCTCTGTATGGAATGATCATTGGATCCCAGCCACTCGCCCGAGACCAGCAAACAAAAATTCTCATAACATTTATCCGGACCTCACAGTGGATTCCCTCATCAATCCGGAATCTCGCTCATGGAATGTACAGGCAATAAGGGCTCTCGTGGATCCGAGGGATGCAAAAATTATTGAAAGTATTCCTTTAAGTAGGAACCAGATTGCGGGTAGAAATGGCTGGCATTTTACTAATAATGGAAAATATCCAGTTCAGTCAGGTTATCAGGTTGAACGAGTTTATCCTGACAGAGTAAAACCTCCTGATTTATATGGCCCCACAGTGGATATACTTAAAGCTTTCTGCTGGAAAGTGCGGTGTCCACCAAAGATAAAGCACTTTTTATGGCAATTGGTGTCAGGATGTATTTCGGTAATGAAAAATCTAAAGACAAGAGGATTAAAAGGAGATATATGTTGTGATCGCTGTGGAGATCTGGAAGAATCAATAAATCATGTATTTTTTGAATGTCCCCCTGCACATCAAGTGTGGGCCCTATCCAAGATTCCGTCATCACCTAATATTTTCCCTAACAGCTCTTTATTTGCTAATATGGATCATCTCTTTTGGAGAGTGCAACCGAAAATGGATGATCATCAGTTTGCATGGATTCTATGGTATATCTGGAAAGCTCGCAATAATAAAGTTTTCAATAATTTGGATATTGATCCGCGGGACACTCTAAATCTAGCTGAAGTGGAATCATCACTCTGGGCAAAAGCACAAGTAGGAAATGAACCAACGAGGGGGCCTTCGGTACAAACCATCTCTCCCTTAGAGACATTGGGTCGATGGTGTTTTATTGATGGATCATGGAAGGATAAAGAGTTAATGTCAGGGCAAGGCTGGTATAGTACTCTACCGGGGTTTGATGGTTTATTGGGGGCAAGGAATGTAAGGGCATGCCTCTCTCCCCTTCATTCGGAGGTGGAGGCTTTGATTTGGGCTATGAAATGTATAAAAAACTTAAGACAGTTCCAGGTTACGTTTGCAACAGATTGTTCTCAATTGGTGAAGATAGTTTCAGAACCAGAAGAATGACCAGCATTTGAAAGCTATTTGGAAGATATCAAGCTCCTCAAAGGAAGCTTTCTCAACGCAGACATTGTCCATGTACCTCGGACGGCGAATCTTTGGGCGGATAGATTAGCACGTAGTGCAAGGAAGCAACTGTCCTTTGTCGTTCACATGGAGAGTTACCAACTTAGTTTACAGAGTCAACATGAGTATGTAAATTTCTTGCTGTCAAAAAAAAAAAAAAAAAAAAACTAAAACCACCATGTCATGCAGTTTCAGCCCGCCGCAAATGTAAATGATACGAACACACTCACGCCACCATGTCTGTACCTTCTTTTATTTATTCCGCAAATCTCTCTCCTTTTTTCTTTAATTCTTTCCTTTTTGCATGTTTTTTAGTCCATAGATTTTACTTGGATGCTAGACTTACCAAAAAATATTTACTTGAATGTCAATTACAGATTTGATTTTCTTTAGATCAATAAATGTAATTGGTTCACACTTTCTCCGGCACAAAAATAATGGAATCACTGGTTGTCCATCACAATAAACGAAATTGTACAGATCATATCTTTACTTTCATATTGATAACTTTTGTAATAAATTCTCATTTTCCCTAGTTTTGCGGTTAATTTGTACAGCTAATTTTAACCCCTGTATTGAGAAAAAAAAAAGAATATGCAGTATTATTAAATCACTAGTGGTATTACGCGCCGGGTTCGTATGTTTTTTTCTTAAATGAATTCACAATTCATTTTATGGTCTTAGTAAACAAAATATGTTCTAAAATATGAAAATAAAAATACGTCGAAAGAGATTCATTTTTTTATGATTCATTTGATAGTGGTTAGCGACCATAGTGTGTTACTTTGTTTTGAAGATACTTAGTTCAAAGTAAAATAGCATAAGTGGTTGTGACTAATGAATTCAATAAAAATATAATAAAAATCTGATAATCGTAACAAAGTTAGTTGGAATTTAAACATATAGTAAAATTGATGTTTTATTTATAGAACATACTTACAGTGTTAAGTATTATGTGAACATTATATAAAAGGAACGCTCTTGAAATTTTATTTTAGAGAGTAATCTGAATTTAAACGTGTGTGATGAAGTTTTGTTCATATATTCTTCTTATTTGATTTTTGGAATGAAACTAACTCTAGCAATAGAACATATTAGTAAAAGAGGAAAAACATTTATATCTTTTGTTTGAAAATAATAACGAAAATCAAAAACAGTTTGTAAATAAAACAGAAAATTGAAACATAAGAAACCCTTTATAAATTGTAATAATGATGAATCATAGATGAATTTTTCTACATATGGGACAACTTATGTTTGTACAAAGCCATTGATCAATGCAGTAGAAATGGAAAGTATGGCCGCAAGTAAAAGAGCATAGATAGGTTCCGTTGTTGCAGCTTTCACGATTTCGTAAGTAGACGGTACATATAACTTTCATAACCAAAAAAATAATTTGCAGATTCAGGAGCGGCCGCATGTCCAAAAATGTCCACCCTCCCTCGTGACGTGGCGGTATGTGAAAAAAGAAAAGACAACTTTATTAGCATAGATATTCCATTTACCGCTAACAAAATAAAAATTGAACTACTGTAGTAGAATATAATAAATAAAGTTTCGAATGTTTACAAACCGTACCGAACCGCACGGCTGTTAATAGCAACATAAATCTTTACATATATATGTATGTATATTTTTGTTATTATTAAGAGCACACCACAATTGTTTCACACTTGTTATCTATGTTATCATTTAGACTCTAAGTTAAGTAGACACTATTAAAAAAGTTAATATTATTGTTTTATAGTTTGTTTGTATGTTTAAATATTTTATGATCAAGTAGACCATCTACTTCATATAACCGATTATAATTTTCAAAACAGTTGCTATTGATTACTTTTAGAAAATGGTTAAATGGTTTTTTTATTATATATATTTTGGTTAGGTTTATATGAGCATAATATTTTTTTTTGTTTTTTTAATTAAAGTTTCATTAGTTAGATTTAATTTTTTGTGATGGGGTGTTACAATATTAGAATACTAAAGATGATGTGCCATCACGACCCATTTTTTTGTCTATAAATTGTAATAGGTTTAAAGTAAAAAAAATTAACTTAAACATTAATGTGATTTTATTTTATGTATTCAACTTGTTATAATATTTGATAAATTTAGTTTAATTATTTGAGAGATTATATCTTGAATACCGAAATTTATAATTTGATGACTAATAACATTGGCTCAGTAAATATTGAAGCTATATTTTATTTGAATACCTTAATTTGTTCATTATTTAATTTTAGTAAATAATCTGTTTATTTTATAAATAATTTAAAAATAGGTAAGAGACTTTTAATATGAATGCATTCTATGTTTAGGTATTACAATAAAAATACGTTGGATACATTAGCGCATTAACATATGTAAATGTATTGATCATTGGTTGCGTAGAAGATTACAGACCTGAGACCTTTCATATCTGTTACATTTGAAACATACATCTATTATCACTTTAAGCTCTTAAGTAAACACTTATAAGAAAATAGAGTTGGAAATTTGAAAACCTTATCGAAATTCATCGAGGATGCTTTAACCTAAAGTTGATCTTACCCAAGGTGCGTTGGGCTAGTGGTTTAGTGCTTGGAGTAGGTTCCATTGCACCCCTAGTTCGATTCCCATGGGGAGGGGTGCTTTACGCCATGTTATCGGTATCAGCGCCGGCCGGCCCCGGGCCTGGGGTGGGATTAAGGCCGAAGGCCCGAACCCATCCTAGTCTACCAAAAAAAAAAAAAAAAAAAAAAAACCTAAAGTTGATCTTGATATGAACGTAGCTGGTATTAGCTAAATTTATGATGAATGATTTAACCTAAAATATGGAAATTAATTTAAAGGTAACATTGGTTGATGGGGGTGGAGACTCCTAAATCAATTAAAATGATCTAATAATAAGTTTTATTGGAAGTAGTCAAAAGCCATAAACATATCTTAAGTAATGATATATGATAAATTGTTTCAGTGGTCCAAACCACAAACGACAATGATTCGTTTATTTTTCTTTAAGATAATGTATTAGATAATGTATTTTATAAGACAAAATAGTATAAAATATGAGCAAGACAGAAACAGTATAAAGATATGAGTACGCTTATGTACAAAATGTATTCTCATGCCATCCCCTGCTAGAGAATCAGTTGAGTTTATATTTCTCGGTCAACTTGCCTTTGGTATTCCTACATCATTTCATTAAGTGACGCCATCGTATAGTTTGCACATTCACTACACCAGTGTTCTTCAGCCAACATCTGCAATGAGATTTCAATTAAAGACATATTTCGTGAGCTATCTCTTAGATAAGAGAGGACCGGATACATAGAGGCAGAAAACCATGCTACAAAGAGTTTTGTATCATCAGACATGATTTATTGATACAGAAGCTGTATCCCTGAAGAAAAAGAGTCGCTTCCTGAGAAAGAGAATCTAGTAGTTCTTAACAGGAAACATGAAAAGAGCATCATTGTATGATATTGTTCCTAGCAAAGCCAAACCCAATGGTTCAAGTTAGCGGAAGTTTTTCTGTTTCTTATAATTGCTTTGTAAGAAAAATCTTCAGCATTTGAAGAAACATAGAGCATCAACTGTCATGTTGACTGCTTAACAAAAATCAAAGCTTCTGCATTAGAGATATCTACTAATCTGACCAGGAAGAAATAAGCCAAAATTATGTATAGTTGTCAAAAGAAAATAGCTTGGAATTTTTTTTACAGAGTCATCACCTTGCTTGAAAAAAGTTGTTCTCGAGCTATGTAAGTCGTGAAATGTCTCTCGACCAAAATTCCCTTTTCCAGAGGAAAAAAAAAACTGATTCTGACTTACGAAAATAAAAGAAATTTTTCACAAACCTCAATTATGGTGATGAACAGTAATACACCACATCTGATATGAGCTTCGATTTAATCGAGGATATATTCTCCTTATTTAGTCAACTGACCGTTTTTTACCTTTGTATATCATTGAGAGGCACTGCCTTTTCTTTCACTCATCCCTTCATGTAGCTTTGAGTTCTGACTGTGTTAAACCTGCAAAGAAATTAGAGTGTTAGTTCACACTTGAGATACGATTCTTGAGTGGTATTAGCGATTGAACAAAGAGCCGTCAGATAGCCACATATTGCAAGAGACATGTGAGGCATGCTGGGAGGAATAAAGGAGGCATGCTTGAGAAGCCATGACTTTACTCAAAGAAAAAGAATCAATTTTCTACAATTGCCTACGTTCTCAGGTCTACATTATGGTGAACCGGGCCTGTTTCTCCCCTTGCGTTGCTAAGCCTGGCGCGAAGCGAAGGGATTGGATTTCACCTCCCCAATACTGTAAACCAATAATAATATTAAAAATCCAGAAACCATTCAAACACGATTGTAGACTGGAATCTGAGAAAATTCAAACCTGAATAAACGCTGCCGATCAGCTCTTGTTTTTTTTACGGACTGAAAGCACAAACCCAAGTCGAGTTGCAGTCGATCGACGAAACCAAATCTGCAAAAAAAAGGAAATAAGAAATATCACCAAAAAATCGTAAAATTTTTCTAAGCGTATGAAGAGACCTTTCGCCAGTTAGGTAACGAAGAGTCTGAGCTCGAATTAATAATGCAGCGAGTGGGATGACCATGTTAATGGTCTGATTAAAGGAGAAAATTAATGGGAAAGAGAAGACGTTACAAGAATCTAATCGGAGGCGGCTAGGATGAAAGACGTCATGTGCTTGACAGACAAACAAATGGGCTTGAACAAACAAACCTGATATTAGCCCATAATATTTTTCAGAATTATCTTGCGAACTAAAAATTAGGATAATTATTTTTTTATGTGACAGGTGGCACAAGAATGTCCATATGTGCTTGCTGACGTGGACGCAGAAGGTGGGAGAAAAGTCTGTTTTATTATTATAGATAATCTATATTAAAATAGAAGTACTTTAAATTTTTGTTTGGCAACATAAATGACAGTTAAAAAAAATATAGTGTTGTTTGGAAACATGGATAACAATATATTAAAGAAAAAAAGTAACGAGCTTATGTTATCAAGAAAAATTGGAAATTCATTATATTATTAAGACTATATATATGGACCAGCTTTAAAATATACAAAAATGGCTGGCTCAATCTAATTACCAAAAAGCATCTTTGTCTAAAATAATCATAAAACAAAATTTAAATTTTATATACATACTTCAAATCAAAATATTAATTTAAAATTGATTTATATCAAAAATTAATTCAAAAATATACATATATTCAAAAATTGATTTTACTAAAATGTTTTTTTATAACCATTATAAAAATGTTTTAATTAAATATATTTAAGAAAAATACAATACAAAGCAATTTCAAACACCAACGTAAATTATGATTTTTATATTTCATATTAAGTTTATTGGCGGAAACAAAATCGACATTGTGGGCTGAGGCACAAGTTGTGAATGACCAGAGGATGCCACCACCAATAATAGATATGATATTGTCGTCGATCCCAGGAAGATGGTGTTTCACAGATGGCTCGTGGAAAGAGGGGGTTACTTTTTCAGGGCAAGGTTGGCTTAGTACTTTGGAAGGTTTTAATGGATTGTTGGGGGCGAGGAATGTTCGGGCTAGTCTTTCGCCTCTTCATGCGGAGATGGAAGCGCTACTATGGGCAATGGAATGTATGAGGAATTTACGTCAATTTCAGGTCACGTTTGCAACAGATTGTTCTCAATTGGTGAAGATGGTTTTGGAACCAGAAGAATGGCCAGCTTTTGCAAATTATTTGGATGATATCAAGATCCTGAAAGAGAGTTTCACCCGATCAGAGCTTATCTATGTACCACGAACGCACAATTCAAAGGCGGATAGTCTAGCACGCAGTGCTAGAAAGCAATCGTCTTTCGTCGTTCACATGGATGAAGATTACCCGGTTTGGTTTACAGAGTCAGTATGAGTCTGTATTGTTGATGACAAAAAAAAAAAAAAAAAATTCATACTAAGTTTTAAAAATATAATATATATGATTATTTATATGATGGTACATATAAAATACTATTAATTATATGATTACTTATATGATGGTAGGTAAAAAAACACGATTAATTATATGATGACACATATATGATATTTAATAGTGACATGAAAAAATAAATAACAACATATTCTTGCAATATTATATTTTTATCTTATTAAAGTAGAAGTACCTTTGGGAATGTTTGGAAACAAGAATAACATAATTAAAAAGAAATATAATATTGTTTGAAAATATGGATAGCAATATACTAAAAATGAGCATATGTTATTAAAAGAATTGAAGTCCACTATATTTTTTTTATAAATTATCTGTTTGCACCAGATTTAAAATATACGAAAATGACTTAATCTATTTTTTTGTGCAACTGGTCCAATCTAATTAACTAAAAACATATTTTGTCTAAATTAATCATTAAACAAAATTCAAAACAAAAATTGATTCAAAAATAAACATGTATTCAAAAATTGATTTTTACTAATATATTTTCCAATAACCATTATAAAATTGTTTTCAATATATATAAAAATATAATACAAAAGAACTAATAGATTGAGTAAACCTTCTTTCTAATTTTTTTTTATGGACCACTGAAATAGAATTAGATATACAATACTATAAATAGCTATAATATTTGAGTTACAATATCAAATAAACAATGAAACAAAAAAAAATTAATATATGAATGTATTAGTATTCCTTTATTCGTATTACAAATACAATAATAGTAAAACAATAATATATAATGGGACCATAATTTTTAAAATCCAACAATTACCAATTAGTTATGAATTTATAATATTCTTACAAATTAAAGCAAACACCCCCGCAGACGCAAATACACTTATTTAGTCCAATTAAAGAATTCTTTGGCCGGTTTATTATTTCTCACTAAGGAAACTCCTCTAAGTTCAACAATATATTCGCGTATCTGGCCACATCGAGAAGTGGCGGCTCCTCTATATGCTGTCCATATTACAAGAGAAGTCCTACTCTTTACATCCCTTAATTCACATTTCCACACTATTCTCTTATCTCCTTTCTCCTCAACTGGAAATTTGAATATTTCATTGAGTAATATATGATTGATACCTTTACTTTCGCCTCTGTTGGACCAGCAGGTGACAGCCAGTACATGAGCAGCTCCAAGTTGGTTTTTAAATTGTAAAAAGTTTGGAGTGCATTTGGAAATTTGTCCGGAACTTTCTTTAAAACCATAACACATAACAAGAACTAACATAAAATTAATGAGATGATTCATTTTGGATCTAAAGACTCAATGACCCAAAGTGTAGTATTTATAATTTCTTTTGTGTGATAAATAAGGTAATAGGCTAAATATAGACACGCAAATATAGACCAACCAAACTTATGGTCGGATGAACATTCGGTGTCTAAAAGTAAGGTAAATCCATAAGATCAGATCTAATAAATTAAAAATTTAATGTTGACCACTATAACTAAGGAAACCAAAAAGTCTAAGATTGTCGAGAAGTTACGCAAGCGTAATACCGAGGCCGGCCTCGAGGGGGAAGCCACCTAAGCCAAGGATTAGGGCATTTAAATTAGTGAGGAGAATTTTTTTTTAAAAAAATAAGTATATACATAAAAAAAAAATCTGTAGATTATTTTGTTAAAATATTATCTATTAGGCATATTTAGTTATAATAAGATTTGTCAAACCTTTTAAATATATTAGTAAATTTATATTTTAGATAATAGTTAAAACCCTAATTTTAAAATAGAAACATAACAATTTTTCCTTTTATTCCAAACTTCCAATTTGTTATTTTGTGTCGCCTTGCAGCCTTGCAGCCTTGCAACACTTTTATTTTGCCCAGATTTAAATTCATAAATTAGGTCTTCAATTATTTCAACTCATCCCTTCCATCGCAAGAAGTAGTAAGACGGTACGTTTCTTAGTTCCTCGTTTCTCAGTTGAGATAAAAGCTTAATTATATTTATACTTACTTTTTATTTTTATTTGATAACAAGATGGCACCGTCTGGGACAAGCAAACCATGTGGAATTAAAAAGAATCAGCCATCTGAAGCTCAAAACAGAAATAAAAAGAAGAAGCAAGAAGCACTCATAAAGTCACTACAAGGTTCTATGTCCAAGTTTGTAACGAAAGTTAATAGTACTGGAACTGAGAATTCATCTACTCAAAGAGAAGACAAAGATAAAGATGAGGTTGTAGATGATATTGGTCAGAATGAGGAGCCTGGAAATTCAGAGGAATGTCAAGAAATTTATCAAGATGAAACTGAAAACCAAGATGAAAAGATAAAAGAGCAACAAAATAAAGATGTCTCTGATCCAGGAAATTGGGAAAACATTGATATGGGATTTAGAGACTTGTTGGTTAAGAAGGGTCCTGCGACAAGATTATCAAGTCATCATCAGTTTCCTAAAGACAGCATTGGTAGACATTTTTCGCATGTATTCTATACAAGAGATATGATACACGGAGAGAAAAAAGATAGGCGATGGTTGGTCTACTCAAAAGCTTTAGATTGTTTAGGCATGAGAAAGGTGGTGGTAACTTGGCAACTACAGGATATAATGATTGGAGAAACTTTTCAGCAAGGCTGAAAGAACATGAAGTTTCTCATGATCATGTTATATCTATGACACGATCTGGAGAGAGTTGGAACTGAGATTTAAAGAAAATCAGACAATTGATAAGCATGTTCAAGAAGAACTAAATAGAGAAAAAATCCATTGGAGAGAAGTATTGTTGAGATTATTTGCAGTGGTGAAAACTCTAGCTCAAAGAAACTTGGAGTTTCATGGGGATAATGAAAAACTTGGTGAAGCGAATAATGGAACTTTTTTGGGTCTTATTGAGATGATTGCAGAATTTGATGCAGTGATGAGAGAGCATGTTAGACGAATTGAGAAAAAAAAAATCTATGTGCATTATCTCAGTCATAGGATTCAGAACGAAATGATTGAGATGCTTGGTAAGGAGATCAAAGTTATGATCTTACATAAGATCCGTGAGTCGAAGTATTTCTCCATAATTCTTGATTGTACCCCTGATATCAGTCATAAAGAGCAAATGACTTTGGTTATCCGATGTGTGGATGTTTCTGAAATGCCAACCAAGGATGAGGAATTCTTTTTGACATTTTTGATTGTCAAAGATAAATCAGGAGAAGGGCTTTTTGCTTCGCTCCAAGATGCACTTGTTGAGCTAGAGTTAGACATTGGTGATGTGAGAGGACAGGGCTATGACATGGATCTAATATGAAAGGAAAGAACAAAAGAGTTTAAAAGAGGTTGCTGGAAATCAATCCAAGGGCATTCTTTACACCATGTGGTTGTCACAGTCTTAATTTGGTGCTATGTGATATAGCATCTTCTTCCCCAAAAGTTGTGTCTTTCTTTGGAATTGTTCAGCGAATATATTGCTTATTTTCTTCTTCAACAAACAGGTGGGACATATTGACAGAAAATGTTAAAGGACTAACCCTTAAGTCTTTGTCTCAAACACGTTGGGAAAGTCATGTTGAAAGTGTCAAAGCAATACGGTTTCAAGCTCCAGAAATCAGAGAAGCATTACTTTGTTTGGCAGAAAGTACTGACGACCCAGCAACACGAAGTAGTGCCGAGTCCCTTGCTTTAAGTGAAACACATGGAATTGGAAGTTTCGAGTTCTTGTTTGGTATGGTTGTTTGGTATGACCTTCTTTTTGTTGTCAACACAGTAAGCAAGAGTCTACAATCAGAAAACAGTGATATCAATATTGCAATTCACCTGCTGCAAGGGCCTGTGTCATATTTTCAAAAATATCGAGCGACTGGTTTTGAGGAAGCAAAGGAAGGCTAAGCAAATTGCAGTTGATATGGAGGTTGAAGCTGAATTCCCTGTGAAACAAAAGCGTATCATTAGAAGGAAAAAAACACTATGATGAAGACCCATTGATGAAAATGTGTTATTATCACCAGATGAGAGCTTCAGGATTGATTACTTCAACACACTCATGGATCAAACTTTAGTTTCCCTTGAGTCTAGATTTGAACAATTCCAAAGGTATGAAGAAACTTTTGGATTTTTGTTTGATTTAAAAAAGCTACAGATGCAAGTGAAGATACATTGAAAGCATAATGTTTGAATCTGGAAGCTTCTTTACGGAATGGTACACATTCAAACATAGTTGATGATGATTTGTTTATGGAACTAAAGATTCTTCGAGAATCAATACCCGAAGAATTTCGAAAGCCTATTGAAGTGCTTGATTTTTTGAAAAAAATGGAGGATTGTTATCAAAACACAGAAATTGCTTATCGCATATTATTGACCATTCCGGTGTCGGTTACCACAGCTGAAAGAAGTTTTTCGAAGTTGAAGCTAATAAAGAATTATATGCGGTCTACCATATCACAAGAAAGGTTGAATGAGTTGGCTATGTTATCAATTGAGACTGCTATGGTCGAAAAACTTGACTATAGGAGTTTAATGGATGATTTTGTAGGGGAAAATGCAAGAAGATATATATTTCAGTAATAAGTATTTTTATATCAATGTTTTTTATGAACATATTATGAAATTTGACTTTTTTAATGAAAATTTAAGTTATTTTTTATACTGTTTTGTGATCTTGATAAAACATGTATGAGGGCATAGTTTTAAATTTTGATTGGGGCAATATTAAAGGTTGGCACTGACCGAGAGGGTCTCTTCGCATCACTTACTCTCTTCTTGGTAACATAATGTATTCCATATGTTGGTCTACAGATCGCACGGATTGGCACACTATTAGAGTAGTAAACCAATTAGTCCAATTGTATTTTGGTTTAATTAGTTAAGTGTCTATTACATAAACCGGAATCAGCTCACTGTATAAGGGCTGACTTCCTCTTCCATTTTGTGATCAGTCAACTGAAAGTTTATCACACAAATTCATCTTGTTTTCTTATAAAACCGAGGTTACGCCTTCTACATTTTCAGTTAATTTTTTGTGCTTAATTATTTCACCCTTTATATTATAATTAATTAATTATTGCACAGTTCTGTATTTTTTTTTTATTTTAGAGTGTTACTAGTTAAAACCCCTGTTCGAAAACGCGGCCGTTTAGCCGCTATACGGAGATTGACCGCGGTGAATATGCTCAAATTGGTGTAGCTAGACGTTGAGCAACCGTAACCATAGAGAAAGACAAATTTAAATATATTTTGAAAGTATGAACAACTGTTGGTTTAACTTGTACTGTTGCATTTAAGTACTGATTAGAAAGCAAAATAAAGAATTAATGTTGTTATTAATGACAAATATATATCGAGCGAACAAACATTAATAAAATGTTCTTTTATGTAAATAAAAAAATTCAACAAACGCACTTTTGACGAAATAAATAAATCTATATTATAATAGATGAATTTTTGCTCTTTCCTTAGGATGTTCACTTCAGCATTTCATTAATTTTGGTGAGACCTATCTTTATGCTTTTGTTTTAATATATTATATATTCGTAAAAAATTACAATAAATATCACTTAGTGCATCGGTTTACACATCTTTAAAAAGGCTAACAATCCGGGTTCAAATAGAAATCATGGGTGTTTTGCATGTTTTTATGATTAAATTTAATTAAAAGAAATTATGACTTTTACAATCTTCTTTTTTAGATTTTTAGGTTTTCTGCAATATAGACTTCGACGGCTCATAAACTTTCACGAGTTATACATCAATTTCCTCGTTTTTATCATTTTCATGAAAACATCACGAATCTTTATATATACTACTCGATGATAGGATGAAACGAGTAAAAACTAATTTTTTTTAAGAATCCTGATTTTCGGACCGAATCAGTCTAAATCATCACCGTTGGTGCCCGAGTTACGTTTTTCCGGCGATTTTACGCCCCTCGGCGGTGAGTTTCGAACAGAGTTGTGTAATGAATTAATGGTCGTTAGGTTATTTTAATTAACTCGCGGCCTATCGCACCCAGTTTCTACATAAGCCTTAAAAGGTAAGGCTGATGCGTCAGACAGACCCAAAGAAGCCTCCTAATCGTCTATTCTTTTTCACTGTCTCTAAACTAGGGCCTAGGGTTCTCCCACTTTGTCGCTTAACTCTCACCTCCGATGATAAACCATTACACTCTAAACCGCTCTTTTCAGTGTTCTGTATCATTGAAACTCTTTAAATTGATAGAATTTCATAGTCCTACTGAAAATTTGATTAATATAACTTTTCTTTGTTGTTTGTTCTACTTTCCGAAGTTGTCCACTAAGACAGGTACGCCAGGGAGGGATTCACTAATTTCCCAGACTTCAAAATCGTTTACACAACTGACAACTACAGGAACGACCAATGAAAAAGAAACACAGCTTCTTGGACGGACTAAGAAAGTTCACACATACCTGAGAAGAGCTCATGGAGATTCATTTTTTATTTCTGTTAAAAGATCTCGCCTTGACCATATTTATAGGGTTATGTATATTCTCTTGCTCTATGTCTAATAAAAAGTTTTACTATTGTTTGGGGTTTCTAAACTGTGGTAGATAATTATTTTTTTATACTTGCACAATTTGCGGATTTATTCGATAGCTAATGAGGATGGCAATTAGTCAGCGTATCAGATGTTGAATCTCAGCGGATATGTGGGTCTCTGTCCGACATATTCATGGGAAAAATGTTGCTAGATGTCAAATTCATGAAGATAAATTGGAAACTCTTTTAGACGTCCATACATAAGATATGAAATATCAACACATAAGAAATCACCGGTTATTCTCATATCAACCTAATCAATCTATTATAATATAGATTATATACAATACAGAAAAACTAGGGGTGGCACTTCGGTTCGGTTTATTTTTTGGATCGGTTTAATTAGATTCTTCTTAGTTTATTTTTTCTAAGTGAAATTATGTTTTACAACATAAATTATGTAAACATAAAATATGTGAACTAAATTCAATATAAAACTCAAACAAAAACCTTTTAAAAGTTACAAAAAGTATATATAAGAATTAAAACAAATGAAAATTAACTAAAGTAAAAAAAAACCAACATCATTAAAATTAAAAAGCCTCCAATGAATGAAATATTTTAAAGCAAATATTTTGATGATTACATATTAGGTTAGAAGAATATATGTTAATCAATAAAAAATAGAAAATATGTGGTTTAATATTAAAATTTTAGTATATTGGTATTACTAATATTTTTAAATTAAATAATTATAAAAAACACATCGGTTTCTCGGTTCGGTTTAAAACCGAACCAAACCGAACCATTCGGGTTGGGAAAATATTCAACCAAATGGTTTGAAATAGACTTTGGTTCGGTTTGAATCGCTTTTGGTTCGGTTCGGTTTTTTTGTCCACCCCTAAGAAAAACAAAAGTTAAATTTTTTTGAAACACAAAATCCCATATATAAAACTACACAATGCATTAATAATGTACCAGTTCTGCGCTTCCAGGGAGGCTATGCCACTAGTGATCAGGAGTAAAGGACCACATTCGACATAGACAGAGTAAAAAGTGGGGTCAAGGGACGCACAAGCCAGCTGTATAAACATTTGCTTCTACTCTTATAACCCGTTCGTTACTGACGCTAACGTTTCATTTCGGCTCACATTCCCACGATCTGCGTTTCGTGTTTATCTTTGTATCGCATGTCTGCGTTTAACGTTTGTCTTAGACTTTTATTTTATTAAGATCTGCGCATTGCGCCAAGTTGAAAAATCGGAAATGATTGACATTGAGATGTGACTGAAAATAAATAAGACAGTCTGGACCAATCCATCTTTTCTTTTCTTAAAAGCCATGTTCAGCCCAATAAATTATGCGTTTTAATCAATCTTATTCATCACATATGGGCTTTATAGTCAATTTCTTGGGGCCTATTCAGTACATTTATAAGAGCTGTCAGACAATTCTCTCAGGTACATTTCTCCTCTTATGATATGGCTTTAGTAGTAAAAATCAGTTCTTAGGATTCTATTGAAAGTGTTTCAAAAAAAAAAAAAAGGATTCTATTGAACAAAAACAAAACAAAAACATTACACAATTGTGTATTCTTGCAAAATTCAAAATGTATTAAATTACATTTGTATATTATTATTACAAATCCACAACTCACGGCCTCAGTTATACACAGTCTTGACTGATATTGAGAATCAGAATAAAAAAAAGAAAAGAAATGGAAAACATGAGACAAGTTTTGATTTCAAAGGTTATATACAAATCACTTCCAGTTGTTGGCAACAATGTCAGCCAAATCAACAACTCTCTGTGAGTAACCCCATTCATTATCATACCAAGCAATCAACTTAACCATATCATCTCCCATCACCATAGTGAGTGAAGAATCAATGGTCGAGGACACATCTGAGCATCTGAAATCAACAGACACAAGCGGCTCATCACAGAGTTCTAGGATACCTTTAAGCTCTTTCTCTGCTGAATCTCTGAAAGCAGCGTTAACTTCCTCAGCGAAAGTCTTCTTTGAGACCTGCACAACGAGATCAACCACTGACACGTTTGGTGTTGGTACACGGAGAGCGATTCCGTTGAGTTTTCCTTTGAGGTTAGGGAGCACGAGAGCCACGGCTTTAGCTGCTCCTGTAGATGTTGGAACAATGTTTAATGCAGCTGCTCTTGCTCTCCTCTGGTCACCGGTGTAAGAGTGAATAGTTGTCATTGTACCCTTTATGATACCTACAATGTCACACCATACATTAAACACCGTTTCATTTAGAGCTGGGCACATTTATCCGGAACTGAAAAACCGAACGGATTTGGTTTGGATTTAGATATTGTGAATTACTCGAGCGGTTGATATATATCTCTAGAACCAAAATACTGAAACCGAACGGGAACCAAAAACCAAATGAATTTCAAATTTCTATAATATAGTTTATATACTTATAAATATTAACTATATTTAATTTTAAAATAATTAAATATTTTAAATACTATTTGTAAACCGAATTATCCAAAAAACTGAATTACCCGAATACTTTTTTATCCTATATATTTAAAGTTATTCGTATTATTCTATATTTTATATGAAAACCCAAAAATCTAACCCATAAACTTCTAATTATCCGACTTTTTAACCCGAATTAACCAAGAACCAAATTAGGCCCGTAATTATCTAGGATATTAGTCGGTTTCTAACTTTGTTATCTAAACGAACTGAAAAAAGGGAAATAACTGAAATAAAACCAAACCAAATTTTCTTAATACCCAAACAGATCCTATCTCTGTAGAACCAAACAAAACAAAAAAACCAAAAAAACCAAACCAAACCGATACAGCAAATGCCACCTAGTTTCATTGATCCGAAAGGACAAGAAGGAAGCAGAAACAGAACAGTTGCATACCGAACTTTTGGTCAAGAACTTTGACAAAGGGAGCAAGACAGTTAGTAGTGCAAGAAGCATTGCTGATGATCGGTTCATCAGGATTGTAAGCATCTGCATTGACACCAACAACATAAGTTGGGATGTCTCCTTTGCCTGGAGCTGTAATGATAACCTTCTTGGCTCCAGCTTCAATGTGTTTCCCTGCACCCTCTCTATCCACAAACACTCCTGTTCCTTCAATGACAATATCTATTCCCAACTCCCTAAAAAACCCATCAACCACCAAGTGTCAAATACATTCAAAAACTGATCAAATCCTTCTGACGCAGAACTGTGTGTTTTTGACTTACTTCCAGGGGAGAAGGGACGGGTTGCGGTTAGACACAACCTGGATGATCTTTCCATCAACAGAGAGAGCAGCGTCTCCAGAAGGTTTCACATCGGCGTCAAAGATTCCGAGAGTAGAATCGTATTTAAGGAGATGTGAAGCTTGCTTGACACCACCAGTCATTAATGGCAATGATGTCAAGAGGAGAGTCCTTGCGTCCATGCCAGCATCTCAAAAAGTTCTTCCCTATCTGACCAAATCCATTGATGGCTACCTTAAGTTTAGCCTCGGTCACACCTTTCCTGTATCCACCACTGCTTCCCATCTGTGGCGTACACACATAACAATGAGTGCATGCATCATAAGGCAGAACATGGAAGGAAGGTGCAGAGAACTTACTGCAGAAGTTTGGAAAGTGACGAGGGAAACAAAACTCATCGGATGAAAGTTTCTTGCCGAAGGGAAGAGAAGCAGAGGAGCTTTTCAGTCCTGAGAACTCAGTGAAACCCTGAAGACCAAAACACACAAACACATTTACTTAACTTGTGAAGGAGCCAGAAGCAGAAGAAGGAGAAGAAAGGTACCTGGCGAGATGGTTTGGGGACAGAGAAAGTAGCCGAAGCCATTGTAATCAGAGATGATCAGAGTTAAGGTTGTAGCAGAAGATGCCAGAGAGAAGTGTTGAAGCAGAGATGTGGTAGTAATATAGTACAAAGGAAAAGGATGAGTTGGAGGCAAAGAAGATTAGATTCTGGATAGCCTTTGTTACTCATTTGTATGGTTGTGGTAATCACTCTTTTGCAATCTTCAAGTTTCTATGATCACACACATTCATAAGCTAGGTTGCATGGAAACGGAAACTGATAAGTTGAAACGAAATGTTTCGAAACGTGGAAACGTGATTTTTGATTTTTTATGCTTTGGAAACGTTTTAGAAACGTCTATATATATATATATATATATATATATATATATATAACTGATTAATATTTGCATTTATTTTTATTATGTTTACTATATCTTAGAATACAAATAAACAAATATTCATTCTATTTAATCATACGAAAAAAATAAGTCATTATTAAACATCAAAATCATATAAAAATTTCAAAATAACAAAATCTCAGTACTTAAATATTAAATAGTTTAACTAAAATAAAAATCATAACAACAAATCATAACTAATTGGAAAGTTTTAGCGTTTTCAGAACAGAAACGCGAGTTTCCAAAATAGAAACGCAAGTTTCCACTAAGTTTCCAAACTGAGATTTTTAAGAAACGAGTTACTAATGCGTTTCCGCGAGTTTCTGAAAGATTCCGATTCCGAAACGTGAAACGTACCTTCAACCGAGTTTCCATGCAACATAGTTCATAAGTCTCCTTCACCTCATTTTTGATTTTGGGCTTTTCACTTTGGGCTTCTTTCTTCATCGTGTGTGGTCACTGTCAAGTAAAGATAAGGCTTAGTCGGCATCTGTCTGCTTTTCAAAGTTCTTACTTTTCCAGCAGAGTTTATATGGGCCTAGTTCGGATCGGTTAATTCAAAATTTGGTTAGTTTGGGTCGGTCAAAATCTCACCGAAGTAAATCAAAAAGAAATTTGGTTGGTTGGATCCGGTTTTCGGTTAGTTTGATTTCAAAATTTCTTACCAATTTTTTTTGGTTTTCAGTTAAAGCTTATGTTTAAATTAAATAAAATTCAAAAGCTTTTAGTTAAATTCGGTTATTTTAGTTTTTTTGGTTCGGAAAAAATCCGGTTTGAAATTTTGTTAAGATCGGTATTGTTTGGTATTTTTGTAATAAAAAAAAACTCAGAACTAACCTACCCAACCGAATCACAAACCAAATTTTTTTAGCTGTCGAACTGAACCGAACCTTCTAACCAAACTGAAAACCAAACGTTTCGGTTTGTTTGGGCAGATTCGGTAGTTAACCGCAGGCCTAGTTTATAAGATCACAAAAGCTTCAGACGCATAAGTTCAAATGTCTCATACATTTACCAATATTGTTTCAACAACACATAAGAGAGACATGAAATCATGTAGAACGTTTTTTTTAAAAAGGAAGATAATACAGAGACAGTAAAAGTAAAAGATAAACTTTTCCCCCAACTTCAAATCCTTCTTTGAGATCTTATACCACATTTCTTCCCCTCCCTTAATCCGAATCTTCATAAACTTCACCATCCGATAGCTCATCGAAAGTCCTCATATCAAGCTGGTACCTCAACAACCCACCAATCCCACCAAACCCTCTACAGAACTGCGACCCTTCTTGCGACTTATTAGTCACAAACTCAAGCGTGCAGCCAAAACGTTTATACTCATTAGCAAACCATTCAAGCAGAGGCATCTTCTCCACAACTTCCAGCTCCGCATTGCTCTCCGCATCATGGAAATTGCTCTGATCATTCTCCTGCTCCTTCCCCAAATGCTTAATCACAATCTCCCCTGTGGCACCGTTCTTCAGCTCATACCTATTGATGTCAAGATTCTCCCACACTATCAGCGTCTCAACCGCACCCATATCCAACGCCTTTAGAGTATCGTCAACGCCGAAAACGTATTTACCAGTGTCTTGACTGATCTCCTCGAAGTACTTCCCAATCAGCTTCTTCTCCTGAATGAACTTCACGTTGGAGAGAATCTCAGCAGAGAGCTCGATGGCTTGGTTGAAACCGTTCTCTCCTCCGTAGGAGACATCAACCACATTTAGTATCTTAGCTTGCAGACGAGGATCAAAGAGCTCAGACTGGCTCAACTCGGTCTTGAAATCCGCGGAACCGGCAAGGATCAACCCAGAGACATTAGGCTGGCTAGTAGCGGGGTTGATGTAGAACTGAGTAGCAAGCTCAGCAGTCTTCCTCACGTAGTTATGCCTCTTCTCCATCCTAAGCCTGGCGAACCGAAGCGCGGACTGTCCTCCCCTCCCATGCTTCTTGGGGAGGTCAACAGTGAACTTATGAAGGACCTCTCTCGTGTTCCCGCTCAAAGTCCCAAACAAAGTCCCGTTCCCGTCCATGACAATGAACCCAAACTTGTCATCGCTCTCGAGAAGCTCGTTCAAAGGCTCGGTGTGGAACTTGTTGTCGCAGAGGTAGAGGGAAGCGTTGATGGGCTTGAAAGGCTCGAAGTCGATGGTGACTTTCTTCTCCTTGCCGTCGTCTGTGACGATGGTGCCGGTGTAGAGGACGAGGCCGTTGGTGGGGACTTTGTTGTAAAGCTTGAGCCTTTGCTGAGCTGAGGTGATGGCGGAGAGGACGGACTGGCGGTTGACGCGGCTCTTGATGTTCGAGGCGGTTCCGTACTCGTCGGCGAGCATCTTGGTGACGCGGGCGACTTGGTCACGGGGAGGCATTATGAGAGAGATCATGCTTGTGCCGTTGCCTCTCGCGCTTTCGAGGCCTTTGATTAGTTTCTTGATTTTCCAAATCTCGATGTTCTTGTCTGATTCTTGTTCTGCCATTTTTTTTTTGTTTGGTTGGTTGCCTTCAACAGAAAGATCGAAACTTTAGGAAACCCAGATTGAGATTCACGCAAAGATCCAAACTTTAAGGTTGATTTGATAAGGAGAGAGAGAGAGAGAGAGAGAGAGAGAGAGAGAGAGAGAGAGGTACCTGTATCAGCGAATCTGGCACTCTCGCAGCAGCTGCTCGAGGCGGATATGGGATCTTCTTTAGGGCTTATCTACTCTGTTTCTCGACGGGCACGTGAGTTTCACGTGTAGGCATGCAGTAACTTTTGATTTTGTTTTTTACCGCGGGACGGAGGACAATCTGAGGAAGCGACTGTTCGGTTTTTGCTAGTTTTGAGTTGTAACCTTAATGATTTAGAATCGTAAATTTTGTATATGTTGTAAAGGAATGGGGAATTTGATCTGTGTATTATTAATGAATAATAGAGATTCCTTATATAAAGATTACAAGATATAGAAAAAAAGAAATTATCCAAAACCTAATATAACAGGAAATAAGAAAAGATCTAAAATAGAAAAATGAAAACATCCTAGATGTAAGGTCGGCCAAAGGATAGGCCGACTCTCTCTCCTCAGCCACCGATTCTCTCTTCTCTTGGACACGGCTGGGCCTTGTCTTGGTCATGGTTATGGGCCATTCACATAATGATTTATAAACAGTATATTATTAATGAATAAGTGTTTCTTTTATATAGGGATTACAAGAGAATAAATGAAAATACAATAATAGGAAATATTACAAATCATAAACATAAACGAATTAGGAAATAGGCAAGTTGTAACTGTTTCTCTCTCATCTCCAAGTCTCGTGGCTGTCTCTCTCTCTTTCTAGGGTTGAACCGTCTCTCTCTGTAAGTGTATGAGCCAGTTATAGATATCCACCCATTGATTTTACATTTTTTTTTTGCAACTTGCTAGTTTTGTACATTAGTCCAACTTCGAACAGAAAATTATTATCTTATACTAATAATTATTATTTTTGTTTTTTTGAGAACGGGCCTTCATATAATTATTAATTTTGTACAAGTTCGTAAAAGACTATAGAAACTAGAAATCAAGAAACTAAACAAGTGAGAAGTTCTCTCTCTCTCCTTCTCTCTGTTCACGCATCTCCATCTTTCATAGAGATGAAGTTGAGAAGAGAGAACCAACTTTTGCTTTTTTGTTTCTGATCTTTGATCAGATCTTTAGTTTTCGGATTAGCCGATCATTACTTCCGGTTAGCGGATTTTCTCTTCGGTAAAGCCGATTTTGTTGTGTAATCAACTCAAGATTGTGCTTTTCGAATCGTTTTATCTATCTTCTCTACGCTTGAGTTTGATAATAAAGCTTCGATTTTCAATCGGATTATATGAAGTCTCTCCTCTTTAGCAATCAAATGGTTAGATCCCGTTTGTTTGTGTTAGGCTTTCTCTTTCTTCAAGGATATACACCTAATCTTTTTTGTAGAGCTGAAGTTATAAGATATAACTTAGTTTCAGTACTTTCAATATATAATTCTATTTTCTTTAAAAAAAATATTAACTCGAAAAAAGAGTTGTATTTTAATTAAATTTTATTCGATTTTGCAAAAAGAAAGAAATAAAAATATGAAATACAAAATAGTGAGGTAGTGAATAAGATTAGAAATGTATGCCACTACGTTAACATAAAGTGAGTGAAATTGGAAATATTTTACCTTTTTCTAAAAGTAAACAAAATAAGAACGAGACTAGAAATAATAGACCAGTATTTTCCTAATAAACATAAGTGGCTTATTCATTTAAATCTAAATTATAGCTGAAATCACACAGAGCAAAGCCAGTTTTATTACCTTTCCATTTTTGTTTCGTTTTACTTACAATGAAGGATTGATCATTCAAATTGATCACAAAACCAGAGATTTCACTTTTGCTCTTTCCCTGTAATCATCTAACAATGTAGTAGTATCTGTCTGTACCACATAATCCAAAACCAACTGTAAACCATGTTTGCTTTCAAGGACCAGCATAAGATAGCATCTGACTATGACTTCCTGCATTGTATAAACTTAGCTGATATATAGCCTTCGACACAAGCTCTCTCAACTCCGGATTCTGCAGACTCGCCAACCGTTCTGCACCTTCAAGCACCGTCAAAACCTTAGCCTGTTCCAGCTGCTCATGGTTACTAGCATTCATCGAAAGGTAACACAGCAGAACAAGACACTGCAACTGCACTTGCTGCTCGAAGTTCCTTATCAGCTTCATCAGCAACGGGACGGCACCATACTCTATTATGTTCTTTGAATGCTCTGCGCATAGGAAGTTCTCAGGACACACAAACTTCTGCAACGAAATCACAGCTGTTACCGCCACTTCTTGGTTGCTGCTACCTAGCTTCTCCACCAAGGGCTGGATCATCCTCGTCTCTCTCGCCGGGAACGTCCTGGCCAACGACCCTATCGACTGAATCGCCGGGATTTTCAAAACCGGGCTATCGATTTCCTTGATTATCCACAGCATCTGGTCGATAACGGCCTTGGCAGCAGGTGAATTAGTCTTGAAAGCTGCTCGTCTAAGGTCGGCGTTAGACTCAGCAGCAGAGGTTATCTCCATAAGAGTCATCAAACAGTTATACCGCAACTCTCCATCTTCTTTCTCCACAATCTTGGCCAAAGAAAGCAACCCTTTCGTCTCCGTTATCCTCCTGCTATTCGCTACATTCCCTCTAGCAAGCATCCACAAAGCCTCCGCGCAGCTAACCTTAAGCTCGTGTTTCACCTCAGGGCTCTCGTTATCCCTCTCCTTCTTCAAAATTCTACTCCCACTCCCACTCCCACTCCCACTACCACTACCACCGATCTCGCTATACACATTAGACTTGAAACTCTTGTAAGCTTTCGAAACCGGATCTTTATTCATCTGAACAAGAGAGTGGATGCTACTGTGCTGCTTACTACTCGGCTCAAGATCGTCCACAAAGACGTCTAGCGAAAGCAACGTCACCAACGGCTTAATCACACTCTGTCTAGCGAACTCCTCTTGAGCCACCGGATCGTGTTCAGCCATCCTCGCCACCAATGTAGCTACTTTAATCTGAACCCGAACCGGAGAATCGCTAAGGACTTGGACGATAACCGGAACGCCTACATCATTAACTATACACCTAACCTTATCCTCGTCGCAAGACAACACCTTCAACACCGAAGCAGCAGAGACTTGCCCCTCGGGGGAGGACCCGTCTTTGAGAAGCTTCAGCAACGGAGGCACACCACCTTCGTCCACTATGATCTTCTTGTTCCTGTCGTTGTCTCCGGCGAGAGAGCCAAGCTGGTTCGCGGCTTCGATCCTATCCACAACCTTCCCCATCTGCACGGACGCCACAAGAGACCAAACCCAAGGGAGAATGGGATCGTTGGTAGCTATCGGAGGAAGCGAGATAACGATCCCTCCTCCTCCTCCGTCGCCGCCGTCGCCGTCGAACACGCTCAGCAGCCACTTCACGTCGCCGTTAGAGGACTCGAGAAAGCCCACCACTCTGCGAAAATCCGCCGCGTTGATGATGGTGCACACTCGCCGGAGCACGTTGTCTCTCCTGCACTTGCGGACGAGGGACAGCGCACGGTCGAGATTCTTCCTAACGTCGGCGACGACTCTCCGGATCGGGCGGTCGTAAACCTGCTGCTGAGAGCCGGCGACGAGGCGGACGAGGGTCCTTAGCATCTGAGCGAGGCGATCGGCTTGTTTGCCGACCTCGCCGCACTCTGTTTTGAAGGATTTGGCTTCCTCGACGGAGGAGCGGAGGCGCTCCGCCGTGAGGAGGGAGCTCGAGAGCTCGTCTCCGATTCGGCTCTCTTGTTCCATTTTTTAAGAAAAAAAAGGTTCAACCTTTCTATATCAAGCAATCGAAAGGTTTGATGTTATTTTTTGGAAGGGAAGACTGTGTGTTATCGTCTTCTTCTTCTTCTTCGCTATCTTCTAGTGGGAAGGTTTTGTGGGAAACTAGTCAAGTTCCGTTTTTTTCTTCTCTGTTTTTTTTCTACGGTTTTTGATCTGACCGGCGCGTGAGTTGCACGGCTTGTCTGTGGTCTTTTTGTAATAATTAATGCGTGGAAAAAAAGAAAGGGAGGAAAAAGAGTTTGTGGAGTTAATGGAACACCCGTGTGGTGTGTTGTTCGAGAGTTAACAGACATTCTTGTCATTTTTTATGACATAATAATACTAGTTTATTGGATTTTAGCTTGTACGGTAATTTTTTTAGAGAAAGACTGTATATATCATTATATTTTCTGAAAAATTCATTATATTTTTTAAGTCGATTGTACAATATACACTACTTTAAGAACATTTCTTATTTTTTTTTTGTCTTTAAAAAAAAAAATATATATATTAAACGACGAACCAGTCGCGGACCGCCACGTGTCAGTGGGATCCGCGAACAGTACAAAAATCCACCCACAATTGATTCTTATTTTGCATATACAAAAGATGAATCTTGTACTTTTTGTAGGGTCCAGACCACAAAAAGTATTAAGAACCTCACTTTTTTTGTGCGATAATCATGGTTTAAAATAGTAGAATTATTAGAACAAAAAAGATGGTAGAACTAGCTGAACAAAAAAAGGATGGCATAACTATAATTTGTAGTTATTTATAAATATATATATATATATATATATATATTAAACAACATCCATAAAAAAACAAACCAAAAAAAAGTCAAACTGCACCAAGAAAATAGAGAGTCAAGAAAAGTTCTAAAAAAAGGATTTTTAGACCATGATTAACCCGGAATTTTTAGAGTGAGGTTCTTAGCGGAAGTTAAGAAACTGTTTCTTAACTTTTAACTAAAAAAGCTAAGAACCGGTTCTTAAAATCTTTATTTAAGAACCGGTTCTTAGCTTTTTTAGTTAAAAGTTAAGAAACAGTTTCTTAACTTCCGTTAAAAACTTCATTCTAAGAATCTCAGGTTTATCATGCTCTTAGAACCACTTCTAAATTTTTATTTTCCATGTGTTTTCTAACTAGCATTTTAAAATTTTTTAAAAAATAGAAAATTTAGTTATTTAATTAAAATATTATTATTTTTTATTTTTTTAGAATTTCACCTAATTTCTAATGGTTGGAGATGCTATTACGTGCCCTTCCTTCTGCACTCAAAAAACGACGAGCGCTAGATTTGTTTCGTTTTAAACAGAGATTAATTTTAAGTATTTGCTTTTTTTCCAAAAAGTTACAAATACTCAAATTAACTTTTAATGAATAAAAAACCTAGTTCTATTAACATCCCATGCTAATACTAGTTCGGAATAAATTTGGTCTATTGTTAGGACGCAAGCTTAACTTTGGTGTAAACGTAGAAATGATAAAATCTTTAATCATCTAATCAAGTAACCTTTGGCAACGTGTGAGATTCAAAAAAACTTAAAAAGACCAATACTGAGAAATCTTTGATGTTGCATGGGAATCTCGTGTGGTATGTTGACAGGAACCGTACCGTGCATGGTTCAGACAACAGTCTTGACGTGGATGATATGCAAAACAAATTGTGACAAATAGGTAAAAGTCAACAACATTAAAAAATTGATACTTTTGTTTCGACGTAAAGCCGTCGATATTCCTAGTGCAGCCGATGTATGTGTTGTAATGTAGGATGCAATAGCTGATGATAGGATAAAAGAAAATGGAGAGGAGAAGTATCAGAAATAGGCCAACTCTTGAACTAAAAAAAAGAAGAGATTACGTTAATTAGTATTCAAACAAACGAAGTTTCACCCTCTATTTGGTTCAAGGGTACTTGCTTTTGCATATACCGTTTTTCTATGTGATGAGATGAAAACACCCGCGTTGAGTAAGAAAATGCTAAAACTAATTTCACAAATACTAATTTCACAAACTAATATCACGATATAAGACACGTGACGTGAGTTTCCAATTCTTCAAGCGTCGTGCTCTAGTCTTCTTCTTACCTTTAACTACCAAAAATTGTTCTCATCTTCCTCAAACATTTGTAAATCACTGAATTGACACGATTGCAATAGTAATGAGTCTAACGACATTTTTATCTACAATATAACATGATTTGTCTACTTGCATAGAACGGTAATCTAGGTATTATGCATTTTCAATAATCTCCACATATAATTTTAAGGGTTTTTAAATTCGATTCAATCAAGCCAACAACGTAGAATAAATCAGTTTCATGTTCTTTGTATCAAAAAACCAAAGATCCAAAAAAAAAAACATAAACTCACAAGACAAAAGACAAGAGCTTGGTGAAAACCCAAGTGTAAATTACAGCAAGTGTACCTCCGACAGGAATCGTAACGAGCCACGAAGCAACGATCTCTTTCACCGTCTCCGCCCTCACGCTATTAAGCCCCCTCGCGAACCCAACTCCCATCACAGCTCCAACCAGCGTATGAGTCGCCGATATAGGAAGCCCTAACTTGGAAGCAAACAAAACCACCGAGGCCGCGGCAAACTCCGCCGCAAACCCTCTCGTCGGAGTAAGCTCAGTGATCTTCTTCCCTATCGTCGCAATCACTCTGTATCCCCACATGGTGAGACCAGCAACGATACCGAACCCTCCCCACGCGAGAACGTCCATAGGGATCACTATATCTCCTCCTCCTCCCGTGGCTCCTCTTTGGAGGATGCTCAACGCGGCGGCTAAAGGTCCGATGGCGTTGGAGACGTCGCTGCCTCCGTGAGCGAAGGACATGAAGCAGGCAGAGAGGACTTGCATGTAGCCGAAGACTCCGTAGACTATCTCGAGCTGAGTGTCTGTAGGACCTGCGATCTCGGAGAGGAAACCAATGCTTTTGGGCTGGTTCTGCGGTGTGTCTTGTGGTTTGGTTTTGGCTAGAAGGTGGCCGAGCTTGTCCCGGATGATTCTGTCGAAGATTATGGCTCCTGCTGCTCCACAGGCTAAGGCTTGGGATAGAGCTATAGGGAAGATCTTGCTCAGAGGAAAGGCGGCGAAAGAAATGCTGGCGACGCCTAAGAACACGGCGACAGGAGCCGCTGTTGCCGCCGCTTGTCCCGGGTTTGGTGCACTGTAAACAAACTGCAAAGGACAGAAGCTTAAGCATGTAAAAAAAGAGTGGCTCGAAAGGAACAGACCGCTCTAATACTTTATAGAATAGACGGCGTGTATTGTAGTTACAAAATATATAGTGATTAAATAATACTAATTTATCTTTTACATAGATACTCTCCGGATCAATATAGATGATGATGTTTTAGAAGTATTTTTGTTTCAACCAATTAGATTTTAAATTTTTTTTTGTAATTGGTTAAATGGTTTTAAAATTATATTTTTATAAATTTTTTTTTTAAATGCAACTGTTTTAATCTTTGTGCATAAAGATAAAACATCAAGGTAAAACATCAAGTATTATGAAAGTTTGGTTGTTGAGATTGATTTGTTTTGTTTTACTTACTCTTCTGATGCATTTGTAGACAAGAAAGGAGACTAGAGCTCCCATTAGAGGAGATATGACCCAAGATGAAGCCACTTTAGCTAAAGAACTCCAGAAAACAGCACCAGCTCCACCGTAGACCAGTCCAAACCCAACCATTGATCCCACAATACAGTGAGTTGTCGATACTGGCCATCCAAAGTAAGAAGCCACCTGTGAAAATTCACAATTACATAATCGTTTTCAGCATTAGGTTCTCTACTTATATCGTTCAGCATAGTTGTTTTAAGACACTGCTTCTGTACTTGTATCATTTGTCATTGCCATCCTCAAATGTATTAACCAATCTTGGTCTTAAACGTCTAGACGGCAAATCGGTCATAAGCGAAACGATTTATCTAAACCAATTTTTTTTTGCCTAAGCACTAATCTCATATGAAGCGTAGAATTACCGCCTATTGATTTCTTGAACATTGGTATTAAATTTACTAAATATTTTTCTTAAAACTAGTGAGGAAGAAGCAAAAGATAAGATGAGAACCTGTAACCAAGTTCCAGCAGCAGCCAAGGAAGAGAGGAGACCAGCAAAGAGCAACATATCTTTCCCTTGGAACACATTAGCCATGAGGATCCCTTTCTGCATCGTGCTAGTCACGTGAGTTCCCATCAAAAGAGCACCTGAGAACTCAAGAACCGCAGCAGTAATCACAGCTTGACGGATGGTCAGGGCTCCGGATCCGACAGAAGTCCCCATGGCATTGGCCACATCATTAGCTCCAATGTTCCACGCCATGTAGAAACCAAAGAGTAGTGTCGCGTAAGAGAGGAGCTTGGTCTTGAGAGCGAGTCCTTGTCCCAGGGATTTCATGAAGAGTGGCAAGGAGAGAGCAGAGAAGGCGATGACTATGGTGATTGCCCTCGCTGTTTTGGATGAAATGTGAAAGGCATTAGCCATTCCAGAGAAGTCTCCAACAGCTTCTGCGTTACCTTTTTCATCAGAGTCGTGAGAGTTCTGTATCTGTTGATCTCCATCTCCTTCAGCATAAGAAGAGAAGCTAGCTAAAGGGTGGACGAGTTTGAGAGGAAAAGAAGTGTGTTTCTGTGGAGAAAGGAATAGGGCACTGTTCTTCTTGAAGAGAGGAGAATCCTTGGGAGAGAAGCAACCGAGAGCTGATCTAGGTACGCAGAGGTGAGAAGTCTTGAGTAGAAGAGAGTGGTTCCTAACCGAAGAGAGACCATAAGGAAGAGTCATGCCTGGGAAGAGGAGGGAAATTAGATGTGTGTGGGAATCAAGAGGAGGAAATGAGATGATGAGAATCTACAAAGATTGGGATATGGGTTATGGATGATGAAGAAGATGATGGTGATGTTGAGGATGATGAAAATGGTGTTGCATAATGGGAATTTGATTTCAGGAGACTAGAGAGAAGGTTGGTAGTGGTGGTGGCGGCCAGGGAACGTGAGGTGGAGGTGAGAGGATTGAGTTTGGATGATTCTTTGTGTTAGCGTCAAGCGTTATGTATTTGTGTGGTTCTTGTGAAGTGAGAGAGAGCCTCTTTAGTTAGGCTTCAGGACATCACAAATGCCCACTAAAAGTCTAAAAGGATGTAAAAAAAGTTTGGAATTTTTGTTCTTTGGACGTAGTAATGAGTTGCTCAAAAAAAAAAGGATGTAGTAATGAAAGAATAGAATTAGGTGGCATTTCTTATTAGATTTTATATAAACGTGGCACATTTTTTTTTTTACAAATGCCTACCATCTTGTTTTTTTTTTTTTTGATCAGCTCCTACCATCTTGTTTGACCTTGAAAATAAAGAGTTTCAGATTTTAGTTTAGTGATGTATTTTTACAAAAAAGATTTTTTACCTTTCAGCTATTAAAATACATATCTAAAATATAGAAACAAATATAATTTAACTTAAAACTTTTTATGAAAAAACACAATTCACAATGTTTTAGGACGAAACCTAGACGATACGTGAACGTGGATATCATTTCATTTTTGTAAATCATTTTCAATTTGTTTGTATGTTCGTCGTGATTTTGTATGCCACCTAACTTATAAACCACATGAATAAATCGAGTTAACTAATGTTAGGTGGCACCATCTTCTCTTATGATTCTTTTTTCTTCTTCTTTTGTTAGGAAAACTTTCTCAGGTTAATATTCTCTCATTTGGGGAATCCTTCACAAATCCAGTTTTTTTTTGTTAACTTAGTTTTTATGAAATTCAAATCTGCTTTTATTTCATTGAGCTTAGTTTATATAGCACATGAGTTGGTAGATAAAAAAAATGTTTAGTTGACCAAGTGCATGTCGACCAGACCGGTCCAAATCTTATCGAAGGTTCGCAAATCATGTTGCGCAAAAAAAAAAGGTTCGAAAATCATTTCTTAAAAATGTTTAAGATCATTTTCACTTTCTTTAAAAAATGAAAAAAGAATGAACCAATCATTACATACAGTATATAGATTACAATAGTATATACTCCCTCCGTTTCATATTAAGTGTCTTTTTAGAAAAATTTTTTCGTTACAAAATAAGTGTCGTTTTCGATTTTTAATGCAAAATTTATTAATTTTATGTAAAATTTATTTTTCTATTGGTTGAAATATGGTTAGATGTATAGGTAATAGTGTTTTTTATAGAAAATGTACAAAATTAATTGTTTTTTTAATCCGTGTGTCGAAACCTAAAACAACACTTATAATGAATATATTTTACATGGTAGCTAACAACTGGCCTCCATATCTAAGCAATGTTAGTCTATTCAGGCCTTTCAATTGCAAAGGCCCAATAGTAAAACAAGTTGGGCTTTGTTAGTAACCTTATAAGATTTTGTGTTTTTTCCTTACAGAACCTCAAGGTCATGGAACCAAAGCTCCCACACTACACATGGCACTGACCGGAGTTTCTGCCGCCGTTGGCCGTGTTCTCAGCCGCGACAAAACCAGCAAGCGTGTCCTCAACAAATCCTCGACCCGACCCGAAAAAAACTCAGCGACCCACCAAATCCTCGAGCAACTAGAACACGGTAACATCTCCAAAGCCGTCTCTCTCCTCTTCCCTTCTCTAGAGCCAGTCTCATACTGGCTATACGAGCGTCTTCTCCGCTCATGCTCCTCGAAATCACTCGTCGTGCAAGCCCGCAAAGTCGTCTCCCACCTGGTGACGTTCTCTCCCCTCCCCCCGATCTTCCTACTCAACAGAGCCATCGAAGCTTACGGGAGAATCGGGTGTGCGAACGATGCGCGCGAGCTGTTCGAGCAAATGCCTGAACGAGACGGCGGGTCTTGGAACGCGCTGATCACTGCTTGCGCCAAGAACGAACTCCACGACGAGGTGTTTCGTGCGTTTGTTAGGATGAGTAGAGACGGAATACGAGCGACGGAGACGTCTTTCTCGGGCGTGTTGAAGTCGTGCGGCTTCGTCTTGGACTTGAGGTTGTTGATGCAGCTTCATTGCTCTGTGGTGAAGCGTGGATACTCAGGGAATGTGGATTTGGAGACTTCGATTGTTGATGTTTACGGCAAGTGTGGGGCTATGAGCGATGCGAGGAGAGTGTTTGATGAGATTGAAAGCCCTAGTGATGTTTCTTGGAACGTGGTTGTGAGGAGGTATCTTGAGATGGGGTTGAACGATGAGGCGGTGGTGATGTTCTTCAAGATGCTAGAGATGAATGTTCGACCTTTGAATCACACAGTCTCTAGTGTAGTTTTAGCTTGTTCAAGATCACTAACCCTCGAGGTGGGAATGGTGATCCACGCCATTGCTCTCAAACTCAAATTCTTGCCAGACACGATTGTTTCTACCTCGATCTTTGATATGTATGTAAAATGCGGGAGGCTGGAGAGTGCTCGTAGAGTGTTTGATCAAACCGAGTCTAAAGACTTGAAGTTCTGGACTTCAGCTATGTCAGGTTACGCGATGAACGGTATAACTAGAGAGGCAAGGGAGCTCTTTGATTTGATGCCTGTGAGGAATATAATCTCGTGGAACGCGATGTTGGGTGGATACGTGCGTGCCAGCGAATGGGACGAGGCGCTGGAGTTTTTAGCTCTGATGCGCAAGGAGGTGGAAGGTATCGATAACGTCACTCTCGTGTGGATTCTGAATGTCTGCTCAGGTGTTTCAGATGTTCAGACGGGGAAGCAAGCTCACGGTTTCGTCTACAGGCATGGTTACGATGGGAATTTGATTGTAGCTAATGCGCTTCTCGATATGTATGGCAAATGCGGCGCCTTTGGGAGCGCCAATGCTTTGTTCCGTCAGATGAGTGAGCTAAGAGACGAGGTTTCATGGAACGCTTTGTTAACTGGCTTAGCTAGAGTCGGCAGGAGTGAGCAAGCCTTATCTTTCTTCGAAGGGATGCAGTTCGAGGCGAAGCCTAGCAAGTACACACTCGCTACGCTCTTAGCGGGCTGTGCGAACGTTCCTGCTCTTGGTTTAGGCAAAGCAACTCATGGTTTCTTGATCAGAAACGGATATGATGTTGATGATGTCCTACGCGGTGCTATGGTTGACATGTACTCCAAATGCCGATGTTTCGGCTATGCTATCAAAGTATTCGAAGAGGCGGCTGCTACAAGGGACTTGATGCTGTGGAACTCTATGATCCGTGGTTGCTATCGTAATGGGAGAAGCAAAGAGGTGTTTGAGCTGTTCATGGCTATGGAAGATGAAGGAGTTAAGCCTGACCATGTCACCTTTCTGGGGATCTTGCGAGCTTGCATACGCGAAGGCCACGTGGAGCTCGGTTTTCAGTACTTCAGTTCTATGAGCAACAGATATTTTGTATTGCCTCAGGTTGAGCATTATGATTGTATGGTTGAACTTTACTGCAAGTATGGGTGTTTGCGTCAGCTTGAGGAGTTTCTCCTGCTGATGCCTTTTGATCCACCTGTCCAAATGTTGACAAGGATAAATGATGCGAGCAAAAAGTACGGGTGGCGAAAGTTAGGAGAATGGGCTGCTGAACGGCTTCATGAATGATCATCACGAGGAGGAAAGAGATTGTGTTTTTGCATATGCATTTTTGAGAAGATTGCAGACAAATCTGGTGTCTTTTGAAGACCATGAAGAGGAAAGGGGATGCAGGAGGTGAAACAATTAGAGAGACATCATTAGTCTCTCCTGCCACTCCTAGAGGTAATCACAATTTCTCAATTTTTCTTTGAATTGCTTCTCATGCGCTTATATCTGCATGTCTCTCTTTTTTTTTTTCACTTTACTTATGTTCAGTTTATTGGTAAGTGTATGTTCTTTGTGGTGCTTTGTGCTCAATTCTTGACTATGTGAATTTCGGTTTCTTTCTCAGTATCTTTAATACTAGAGATGTATTAAACCAAGTCCTTTTGCAGTTCCTTGATGACAGAGATACAATCCCCCACTGACCATGCAACTTTCATAATGTAAGTTGTTCACTCTTATATAAGCTATTAATCAAGATTGATCTCTGAGTATTTGCAGTTCTTGTTATGAGGATTGTCACACTTTTTTGCGTTTAATCTCTGTTTTGTAATTTTCAGAGTCTGATATTCAGAGAAGTCTGATAATCTTTTTATCAAAAAGATCAGTGTGATGTCATTTTATTTGATATGTAAATGCAGAACCATTTGTAAATAATAACTGATGTCTTTTGGATGAATACAAGAATAGAAGTATATTATTATCAGATTAACACACAAATTAGGCGGTTTAGCACAAAATTAGGCATTTAGGCTTATTACGGTTCAGGCGCTCTTCATAGCCTTGAAGGTGACTAAAGCTTGAAATAATGAGTGAAAATTCTACTTTTTTTTTTGAAGGTTCAGAGCAGGATTTACAAATCGTAGTAGGGTTTAGATTCATTGTCTCCCTTTTGAATGTGCTTCTTTTTGGTTGCTTCAAAACGCTCTAAAATTATTTTCCCATAAATGTATAATCATTAAAATCTTTGTCACATTTCAACGGTGCATATGTTCTTGAATGTTATCCCTCCATAGCCCCAAAAAATAATGGACATAGTTAAACCTTAGCCCAAATTAGAAATCCAAAAAAGACTGGCAAGCTAGGACACAATATATTGTTGACAACTAATGTCGTACGTAGCTCATACATTATGAGCGTCGTTATCTACGCTACACAGTGATATCATGATCGAGGTGATAGACAGATATAGTTTCTAAGCATATTGACATTGTGAGAATACAGAAGTTAAAGTTTATGCTATAAATGAAACTAAATACAAAAGGAGCATGACTTATTACTTTTGTGGCACTTTCCCATGTTTTTAAAATTATTACTTTTTTTGTCTCGCAGTTTCTAAAATCTAAATTGTTGATAGTATATGATATTTATTGGCTATTGTTTATTTTGCTGATGTTTATGAACCGTAATTGTTTCTAATGCTTTAACTTCCGATGAGATTATTTTAATTCACAACTACAATAAGTGTTTAGTTTCAAATTCAAGTTGTCTAATGATAAATTGGTTATTAGTAGAGATTAATTTTATATCCAAAATTTACACGCATAAATAAAAAAACAAAAAAATAGAATTTAATACAACATGGTTAACACAAAAATTAAAATTAAATAATTTATTATTATCATTTAAAATTTATATCAAATTTAATAATATATATTTTAAGAAAATAACATTAAAATTGAAATTTATTGATATATATACATTAATCCGCACGAGGTGCAGACAATCATCTTGTCTGATAGAAACACAGTTTGTTCCCAAAAATTAATGTTCTCCTTCAATATTAATTATGTTTTCCTAGTTTTGATAATGTCTCGTGAAATCTTTAAATTCACTGTTTAAGTGATTTAAATATTTAAATACGTTAAAAAAAATGTAATTTCTTTGGTTCATCTTAAACTTTTCTATTTTTTCCATTTAATGGTGGGTTGGTACTCATAAGCGTTAATTCATTTGTTTTAGTTTTTATCGGTTGCTCCTTTTTTGCCAAACAAATTATTTGACTTGTGCTGAAAATAGTTCTTGTCTAATTTTAAATTTAGCTAGCATCATAAATAGATTATTAATACATTATATAAATGTTGCAAAAACAAATTATACATATTGAACATTGATACCCTGATCAGACTATCTTTGATCTAACATATGAATCTTTGTATATATTTTGTGCTCGTTTTGGCTGTTTTCGCTGGTACAGCTTACACATGGAATGATGTAGAAATTCGTAATCAAATCGGTCCTAATATTGTTCTCCATATGAAGTGTCATATGACGAACCCAACAAATGATCTAGGAAGCAAGGATTTACAATTTAATACGTCTCATACCTTTGAGTTTAGGGATGTAGATACAATAAATTGGAAAAAAGAAGAAACACAGTGTCTTTTAAGATATGGTAGATATTACCATGATGTTCAAGTATATCGAGAATCATTTTTGACGAGAAGTGGCATACTACGTTCATGGGAGGCCAGAAGAGATGGAATTTACTTTAAAACGCGTCACGATAGACCATGGGAATTTAAATTTCATTGGATTGTTGGTAAGTAATTTTTACTAGGTGGGTTTACGTGCCATCACAAGATTATAATAATATCATTATGTATTTTATGTAAGCTATGTGCAGATCTATATCAAAATTTGTTTTATTTTTTATGTAATTTCAAACTTACCAAAATTTAACTGATATCTTTATATAATTGTATATTTTAATTAACTACCATTATATATCTTATGTATTTACATTGTCTTTAAACGGTTATAAGAATATAATACTTTTAAATATTTAGTCGCTTGTTCAACACATGAATTTCTTGTACTTTTAAATGTGTACATAATATACAATATTCAGATTTCAAATAACACAATAAATATGTGTTAAATTTAATTATATATTAATAGAATTTATTAGATAATCGATACAATGGAATAATTATTATTTGTTACAAATGTTGGTTAGTATTTAATTATTGAGATATGAGTACCGAGAATTTCGAACACAATATATATCTAGTTTAACAATGATATAATAATTATTAGGGAAATTTTGAAAATACATTCAAATGAGATTATATTTTGATAAATACACCATTTATTATTATTCATGAAAACTACACTTATTTATAACTGAACTAAAATAACCTAATTAGAAATTTATAATAATTTTAGTCTCAAATCGAAATTTATTTTAAAAATCAAATATTTCCACGTTTTAAATTTAGTACAAAACTCTGTCTCATCCCAATCAAGAGAAACCTAGGGTTTTCTTTTTCTTTTTCCTTTGCATCTATCTACTCCGATTGATTCACAATGGTCCTATTTATCCATCTTATTACCACATCAAATTTCCATAGTCGCAATGTTTAGTATTATCAAGGTCCGATGGTTTGATTTGGTGTAGCTTTTTTTCTTTTTTTTCTTTTTAGCATCCGTGTAGCTTTTTTCTTAGGTGGAAGCCATATAAACTTACGTTTTTTGTTCTATTTAAAAAAAAAATTAAGAATCTATATTTTTACTGATTTTTTCCACGCAGCTGGTAAAGTGAATTAATAATGTGGAACCAGAGCATATCCTTAACCATACGTAGGAGATTCTAAAAGTGTATCCATATAATTTGGAGAGTCAAAATACTCAAAACTGATAGAGCTATGATTAAACAATATTCCTATTCCGGACATGAAAAAAAAAGAAAAAGATGAGTTAATTCTACATGTGGCAGCCTGGACTTAACCATCTGTCTCTCCTGCTATGTCATTAACATTTGAGTTAGAAGGCCTCTTTTTCAACCCTCTGTTTTGCATGATTCTTAGTCTTTGACGACTCAATCGTAACCTTCTGTTCCACATGAATATTATGTAGCGAGATTATAAGTTGTGTGTCATAGTCCGAGGTCATTTTAGCTGACATGGAAGCGGATATCACAGGTATATCTACTTTTTGTGCATCTGATAAATTAGAAGCTCCAAACAAACGAACAGAATAAGTATCAATGAAACTAATCCCCCACTACCTTTTGCAGTTCCTTGATGACAGAGATACAATCCCCCACTGACCATGCAACTTTCATAATGTAAGTTGTTCACTCTTATATAAGCTATTAATCAAGATTGATCTCTGAGTATTTGCAGTTCTTGTTATGAGGATTGTCACACTTTTTTGCGTTTAATCTCTGTTTTGTAATTTTCAGAGTCTGATATTCAGAGAAGTCTGATAATCTTTTTATCAAAAAGATCAGTGTGATGTCATTTTATTTGATATGTAAATGCAGAACCATTTGTAAATAATAACTGATGTCTTTTGGATGAATACAAGAATAGAAGTATATTATTATCAATTCATGATTAACACACAAATTAGGCGGTTTAGCACAAAATTAGGCATTTAGGCTTATTACGGTTCAGGCGCTCTTCATAGCCTTGAAGGTGACTAAAGCTTGAAATAATGAGTGAAAATTCTACTTTTTTTTTGAAGGTTCAGAGCAGGATTTACAAATCGTAGTAGGGTTCAGATTCATTGTCTCCCTTTTGAATGTGCTTCTTTTTGGTTGCTTCAAAACGCTCTAAAATTATTTTCCCATAAATGTATAATCATTAAAATCTTTGTCACATTTCAACGGTGCATATGTTCTTGAATGTTATCCCTCCATAGCCCCAAAAAATAATGGACATAGTTAAACCTTAGCCCAAATTAGAAATCCAAAAAAGACTGGCAAGTTAGGACACAATATATTGTTGACAACTAATGTCGTACGTAGCTCATACATTATGAGCGTCGTTATCTACGCTACACAGTGATATCATGATCGAAGTGATAGACGGATATAGTCTCTAAGCATATTGACATTGTGAGAATACAGAAGTTAAAGTTTATGCTATAAATGAAACTAAATACAAAAGGAGCATGACTTATTACTTTTGTGGCACTTTCCCATGTTTTTAAAATTATTACTTTTTTTGTCTCGCAGTTTCTAAAATCTAAATTGTTGATAGTATATGATATTTATTGGCTATTGTTTATTTTGCTGATGTTTATGAACCGTAATTGTTTCTAATGCTTTAACTTCCGATGAGATTATTTTAATTCACAACTACAATAAGTGTTTAGTTTCAAATTCAAGTTGCCTAATGATAAATTGGTTATTAGTAGAGATTAATTTTATATCCAAAATTTACCCGCATAAATAAAAAAAACAAAAAAAACAGAATTTAATACATCATGGTTAACACAAAAATTAAAATTAAATAATTTATTATTTTCATTTAAAATTTATATCAAATTTAATAATATATATTTTAAGAAAATAACATTAAAATTGAAATATATTGATATATATACATTAATCCGCACGAGGTGCAGACAATCATCTTGTCTGATAGAAACACAGTTTGTTCCCAAAAATTAATGTTCTCCTTCAATATTAATTATGTTTTCCTAGTTTTGATAATGTCTCGTGAAATCTTTAAATTCACTGTTTAAGTGCTTTAAATATTTAAATACGTTAAAAAAAATTGTAATTTCTTTGGCTCATCTTAAACTTTTCTATTTTTTCCATTTAATGGTGGGTTGGTACTCATAAGCGTTAATTCATTTGTTTTAGTTTTTATCGGTTGCTCCTTTTTTGCCAAACAAATTATTTGACTTGTGCTGAAAATAGTTCTTGTCTAATTTTAAATTTAGCTAGCATCATAAATAGATTATTAATACATTATATAAATGTTGCAAAAACAAATTATACATATTGAACATTGATACCCTGATCAGACTATCTTTGATCTAACATATGAATCTTTGTATATATTTTGTGCTCGTTTTGGCTGTTTTCGCTGGTACAGCTTACACATGGAATGATGTAGAAATTCGTAATCAAATCGGTCCTAATATTGTTCTCCATATGAAGTGTCATATGACGAACCCAACAAATGATCTAGGAAGCAAGGATTTACAATTTAATACCTCTCATACCTTTGAGTTTAGGGATGTAGATACAATAAATTGGAAAAAAGAAGAAACACAGTGTCTTTTAAGATATGGTAGATATTACCATGATGTTCAAGTATATCGAGAATCATTTTTGACGAGAAGTGGCATACTACGTTCATGGGAGGCCAGAAGAGATGGAATTTACTTTAAAACGCGTCACGATAGACCATGGGAATTTAAATTTCATTGGATTGTTGGTAAGTAATTTTTACTAGGTGGGTTTACGTGCCATCACAAGATTATAATAATATCATTATGTATTTTATGTAAGCTATGTGCAGATCTATATCAAAATTTGTTTTATTTTTTATGTAATTTCAAACTTACCAAAATTTAACTGATATCTTTATATAATTGTATATTTTAATTAACTACCATTATATATCTTATGTATTTACATTGTCTTTAAACGGTTATAAGAATATAATACTTTTAAATATTTAGTCGCTTGTTCAACACATGAATTTCTTGTACTTTTAAATGTGTACATAATATACAATATTCAGATTTCAAATAACACAATAAATATGTGTTAAATTTAATTATATATTAATAGAATTTATTAGATAATCGATACAATGGAATAATTATTATTTGTTACAAATGTTGGTTAGTATTTAATTATTGAGATATGAGTACCGAGAATTTCGAACACAATATCTAGTTTAACAATGATATAATAATTATTAGGGAAATTTTGAAAATACATTCAAATGAGATTATATTTTGATAAATACACCATTTATTATTATTCATGAAAACTACACTTATTTATAACTGAACTAAAATAACCTAATTAGAAATTTATAATAATTTTAGTCTCAAATCGAAATTTATTTTAAAAATCAAATATTTCCACGTTTTAAATTTAGTACAAAACTCATCAAGAGAAACCTAGGGTTTTCTTTTTCTTTTTCCTTTGCATCTATCTACTCCGATTGATTCACAATGGTCCTATTTATCCATCTTATTACCACATCAAATTTCCATGGTCGCAATGTTTAGTATTATCAAGGTCCGATGGTTTGATTTGGTGTAGCTTTTTTTCTTTTTTTTCTTTTTAGCATCCGTGTAGCTTTTTTCTTAGGTGGAAGCCATATAAACTTAAGTTTTTTGTTCTATTTAAAAAAAAATTAAGAATCTATATTTTTACTGATTTTTTCCACGCAGCTGGTAAAGTGAATTAATAATGTGGAACCAGAGCATATCCTTAACCATACGTAGGAGATTCTAAAAGTGTATCCATATAATTTGGAGAGTCAAAATACTCAAAACTGATAGAGCTATGATTAAACAATATTCCTATTCCGGACATGAAAAAAAAAAAAAAGATGAGTTAATTCTACATGTGGCAGCCTGGACTTAACCATCTGTCTCTCCTGCTATGTCATTAACATTTGAGTTAGAAGGCCTCTTTTTCAACCCTCTGTTTTGCATGATTCTTAGTCTTTGACGACTCAATCGTAACCTTCTGTTCCACATGAATATTATGTAGCGAGATTATAAGTTGTGTGTCATAGTCCGAGGTCATTTTAGCTGACATGGAAGCGGATATCACAGGTATATCTACTTTTTGTGCATCTGATAAATTAGAAGCTCCAAACAAACGAACAGAATAAGTATCAATGAAACTAATCCCCCACTACCTTTTGCAGTTCCTTGATGACAGAGATACAATCCCCCACTGACCATGCAACTTTCATAATGTAAGTTGTTCACTCTTATATAAGCTATTAATCAAGATTGATCTCTGAGTATTTGCAGTTCTTGTTATGAGGATTGTCACACTTTTTTGCGTTTAATCTCTGTTTTGTAATTTTCAGAGTCTGATATTCAGAGAAGTCTGATAATCTTTTTATCAAAAAGATCAGTGTGATGTCATTTTATTTGATATGTAAATGCAGAACCATTTGTAAATAATAACTGATGTCTTTTGGATGAATACAAGAATAGAAGTATATTATTATCAATTCATGATTAACACACAAATTAGGCGGTTTAGCACAAAATTAGGCATTTAGGCTTATTACGGTTCAGGCGCTCTTCATAGCCTTGAAGGTGACTAAAGCTTGAAATAATGAGTGAAAATTCTACTTTTTTTTTGAAGGTTCAGAGCAGGATTTACAAATCGTAGTAGGGTTCAGATTCATTGTCTCCCTTTTGAATGTGCTTCTTTTTGGTTGCTTCAAAACGCTCTAAAATTATTTTCCCATAAATGTATAATCATTAAAATCTTTGTCACATTTCAACGGTGCATATGTTCTTGAATGTTATCCCTCCATAGCCCCAAAAAATAATGGACATAGTTAAACCTTAGCCCAAATTAGAAATCCAAAAAAGACTGGCAAGTTAGGACACAATATATTGTTGACAACTAATGTCGTACGTAGCTCATACATTATGAGCGTCGTTATCTACGCTACACAGTGATATCATGATCGAAGTGATAGACGGATATAGTCTCTAAGCATATTGACATTGTGAGAATACAGAAGTTAAAGTTTATGCTATAAATGAAACTAAATACAAAAGGAGCATGACTTATTACTTTTGTGGCACTTTCCCATGTTTTTAAAATTATTACTTTTTTTGTCTCGCAGTTTCTAAAATCTAAATTGTTGATAGTATATGATATTTATTGGCTATTGTTTATTTTGCTGATGTTTATGAACCGTAATTGTTTCTAATGCTTTAACTTCCGATGAGATTATTTTAATTCACAACTACAATAAGTGTTTAGTTTCAAATTCAAGTTGCCTAATGATAAATTGGTTATTAGTAGAGATTAATTTTATATCCAAAATTTACACGCATAAATAAAAAAAAACAAAAATCAGAATTTAATACATCATGGCTAACACAAAAATTAAAATTAAATAATTTATTATTTTCATTTAAAATTTATATCAAATTTAATAATATATATTTTAAGAAAATAACATTAAAATTGAAATATATTGATATATATACATTAATCCGCACGAGGTGCAGACAATCATCTTGTCTGATAGAAACACAGTCTGTTCCCAAAAATTAATGTTCTCCTTCAATATTAATTATGTTTTCCTAGTTTTGATAATGTCTCGTGAAATCTTTAAATTCACTGTTTAAGTGCTTTAAATATTTAAATACGTTAAAAAAAATTGTAATTTCTTTGGCTCATCTTAAACTTTTCTATTTTTTCCATTTAATGGTGGGTTGGTACTCATAAGCGTTAATTCATTTGTTTTAGTTTTTATCGGTTGCTCCTTTTTTGCCAAACAAATTATTTGACTTGCGCTGAAAATAGTTCTTGTCTAATTTTAAATTTAGCTAGCATCATAAATAGATTATTAATACATTATATAAATGTTGCAAAAACAAATTATACATATTGAACATTGATACCCTGATCAGACTGTCTTTGATCTAACATATGAATCTTTGTATATATTTTGTGCTCGTTTTGGCTGTTTTCGCTGGTACAGCTTACACATGGAATGATGTAGAAATTCGTAATCAAATCGGTCCTAATATTGTTCTCCATATGAAGTGTCATATGACGAACCCAACAAATGATCTAGGAAGCAAGGATTTACAATTTAATACGTCTCATACCTTTGAGTTTAGGGATGTAGATACAATAAATTGGAAAAAAGAAGAAACACAGTGTCTTTTAAGATATGGTAGATATTACCATGATGTTCAAGTATATCGAGAATCATTTTTGACGAGAAGTGGCATACTACGTTCATGGGAGGCCAGAAGAGATGGAATTTATTTTAAAACGCGTCACGATAGACCATGGGAATTTAAATTTCATTGGATTGTTGGTAAGTAATTTTTACTAGGTGGGTTTACGTGCCATCACAAGATTATAATAATATCATTATGTATTTTATGTAAGCTATGTGCAGATCTATATCAAAATTTGTTTTATTTTTTATGTAATTTCAAACTTACCAAAATTTAACTGATATCTTTATATAATTGTATATTTTAATTAACTACCATTATATATCTTATGTATTTACATTGTCTTTAAACGGTTATAAGAATATAATACTTTTAAATATTTAGTCGCTTGTTCAACACATGAATTTCTTGTACTTTTAAATGTGTACATAATATACAATATTCAGATTTCAAATAACACAATAAATATGTGTTAAATTTAATTATATATTAATAGAATTTATTAGATAATCGATACAATGGAATAATTATTATTTGTTACAAATGTTGGATAGTATTTAATTATTGAGATATGAGTGCCGAGAATTTCGAACACAATATCTAGTTTAACAATGATATAATAATTATTAGGGAAATTTTGAAAATACATTCAAATGAGATTATATTTTGATAAATACACCATTTATTATTATTTATGAAAACTACACTTATTTATAACTGAACTAAAATAACCTAATTAGAAAGTTATAATAATTTTAGTCTCAAATCGAAATTTATTTTAAAAATCAAATATTTCCACGTTTTAAATTTAGTACAAAACTCTGTCTCATCCCAATCAAGAGAAACCTAGGGTTTTCTTTTTCCTTTGCATCTATCTACTCCGATTGATTCACAATGGTCCTATTTATCCATCTTATTACCACATCAAATTTCCATGGTCGCAATGTTTAGTATTATCAAGGTCCGATGGTTTGATTTGGTGTAGCTTTTTTTCTTTTTTTTTTCTTTTTAGCATCCGTGTAGCTTTTTTCTTAGGTGGAAGCCATATAAACTTAAGTTTTTTGTTCTATTTAAAAAAAAATAAGAATCTATATTTTTACTGATTTTTTCCACGCAGCTGGTAAAGTGAATTAATAATGTGGAACCAGAGCATATCCTTAACCATACGTAGGAGATTCTAAAAGTGTATCCATATAATTTGGAGAGTCAAAATACTCAAAACTAATAGAGCTATGATTAAACAATATTCCTATTCCGGACATGAAAAAAAAAAAAGAAAGATGAGTTAATTCTACATGTGGCAGCCTGGACTTAACCATCTGCCTCTCCTGCTATGTCATTAACATTTGAGTTAGAAGGCCTCTTTTTCAACCCTCTGTTTTGCATGATTCTTAGTCTTTGACGACTCAATCGTAACCTTCTGTTCCACATGAATATTATGTAGCGAGATTATAAGTTGTGTGTCATAGTCCGAGGTCATTTTAGCTGACATGGAAGCGGATATCACAGGTATATCTACTTTTTGTGCATCTGATAAATTAGAAGCTCCAAACAAACGAACAGAATAAGTATCAATGAAACTAATCCCCCACTACCTTTTGCAGTTCCTTGATGACAGAGATACAATCCCCCACTGACCATGCAACTTTCATAATGTAAGTTGTTCACTCTTATATAGGCTATTAATCAAGATTGATCTCTGAGTATTTGCAGTTCATGTTATGAGGATTGTCACACTTTTTTGCGTTTAATCTCTGTTTTGTAATTTTCAGAGTCTGATATTCAGAGAAGTCTGATAATCTTTTTATCAAAAAGATCAGTGTGATGTCATTTTATTTGATATGTAAATGCAGAACCATTTGTAAATAATAACTGATGTCTTTTGGATGAATACAAGAATAGAAGTATATTATTATCAATTCATGATTAACACACAAATTAGGCGGTTTAGCACAAAATTAGGCATTTAGGCTTATTACGGTTCAGGCGCTCTTCATAGCCTTGAAGGTGACTAAAGCTTGAAATAATGAGTGAAAATTCTACTTTTTTTTTGAAGGTTCAGAGCAGGATTTACAAATCGTAGTAGGGTTCAGATTCATTGTCTCCCTTTTGAATGTGCTTCTTTTTGGTTGCTTCAAAACGCTCTAAAATTATTTTCCCATAAATGTATAATCATTAAAATCTTTGTCACATTTCAACGGTGCATATGTTCTTGAATGTTATCCCTCCATAGCCCCAAAAAATAATGGACATAGTTAAACTTTAGCCCAAATTAGAAATCCAAAAAAGACTGGCAAGTTAGGACACAATATATTGTTGACAACTAATGTCGTACGTAGCTCATACATTATGAGCGTCGTTATCTACGCTACACAGTGATATCATGATCGAAGTGATAGACGGATATAGTCTCTAAGCATATTGACATTGTGAGAATACAGAAGTTAAAGTTTATGCTATAAATGAAACTAAATACAAAAGGAGCATGACTTATTACTTTTGTGGCACTTTCCCATGTTTTTAAAATTATTACCTTTTTTGTCTCGCAGTTTCTAAAATCTAAATTGTTGATAGTATATGATATTTATTGGCTATTGTTTATTTTGCTGATGTTTATGAACCGTAATTGTTTCTAATGCTTTAACTTCCGATGAGATTATTTTAATTCACAACTACAATAAGTGTTTAGTTTCAAATTCAAGTTGCCTAATGATAAATTGGTTATTAGTAGAGATTAATTTTATATCCAAAATTTACACGCATAAATAAAAAAAAAACAAAAATCAGAATTTAATACATCATGGCTAACACAAAAATTAAAATTAAATAATTTATTATTTTCATTTAAAATTTATATCAAATTTAATAATATATATTTTAAGAAAATAACATTAAAATTGAAATATATTGATATATATACATTAATCCGCACGAGGTGCAGACAATCATCTTGTCTGATAGAAACACAGTCTGTTCCCAAAAATTAATGTTCTCCTTCAATATTAATTATGTTTTCCTAGTTTTGATAATGTCTCGTGAAATCTTTAAATTCACTGTTTAAGTGCTTTAAATATTTAAATACGTTAAAAAAAATTGTAATTTCTTTGGCTCATCTTAAACTTTTCTATTTTTTCCATTTAATGGTGGGTTGGTACTCATAAGCGTTAATTCATTTGTTTTAGTTTTTATCGGTTGCTCCTTTTTTGCCAAACAAATTATTTGACTTGCGCTGAAAATAGTTCTTGTCTAATTTTAAATTTAGCTAGCATCATAAATAGATTATTAATACATTATATAAATGTTGCAAAAACAAATTATACATATTGAACATTGATACCCTGATCAGACTGTCTTTGATCTAACATATGAATCTTTGTATATATTTTGTGCTCGTTTTGGCTGTTTTCGCTGGTACAGCTTACACATGGAATGATGTAGAAATTCGTAATCAAATCGGTCCTAATATTGTTCTCCATATGAAGTGTCATATGACGAACCCAACAAATGATCTAGGAAGCAAGGATTTACAATTTAATACCTCTCATACCTTTGAGTTTAGGGATGTAGATACAATAAATTGGAAAAAAGAAGAAACACAGTGTCTTTTAAGATATGGTAGATATTACCATGATGTTCAAGTATATCGAGAATCATTTTTGACGAGAAGTGGCATACTACGTTCATGGGAGGCCAGAAGAGATGGAATTTACTTTAAAACGCGTCACGATAGACCATGGGAATTTAAATTTCATTGGATTGTTGGTAAGTAATTTTTACTAGGTGGGTTTACGTGCCATCACAAGATTATAATAATATCATTATGTATTTTATGTAAGCTATGTGCAGATCTATATCAAAATTTGTTTTATTTTTTATGTAATTTCAAACTTACCAAAATTTAACTGATATCTTTATATAATTGTATATTTTAATTAACTACCATTATATATCTTATGTATTTACATTGTCTTTAAACGGTTATAAGAATATAATACTTTTAAATATTTAGTCGCTTGTTCAACACATGAATTTCTTGTACTTTTAAATGTGTACATAATATACAATATTCAGATTTCAAATAACACAATAAATATGTGTTAAATTTAATTATATATTAATAGAATTTATTAGATAATCGATACAATGGAATAATTATTATTTGTTACAAATGTTGGTTAGTATTTAATTATTGAGATATGAGTACCGAGAATTTCGAACACAATATCTAGTTTAACAATGATATAATAATTATTAGGGAAATTTTGAAAATACATTCAAATGAGATTATATTTTGATAAATACACCATTTATTATTATTATGAAAACTACACTTATTTATAACTGAACTAAAATAACCTAATTAGAAATTTATAATAATTTTAGTCTCAAATCGAAATTTATTTTAAAAATCAAATATTTCCACGTTTTAAATTTAGTACAAAACTCATCAAGAGAAACCTAGGGTTTTCTTTTTCTTTTTCCTTTGCATCTATCTACTCCGATTGATTCACAATGGTCCTATTTATCCATCTTATTACCACATCAAATTTCCATGGTCGCAATGTTTAGTATTATCAAGGTCCGTGTAGCTTTTTTCTTAGGTGGAAGCCATATAAACTTAAGTTTTTTGTTCTATTTAAAAAAAAATAAGAATCTATATTTTTACTGATTTTTTCCACGCAGCTGGTAAAGTGAATTAATAATGTGGAACCAGAGCATATCCTTAACCATACGTAGGAGATTCTAAAAGTGTATCCATATAATTTGGAGAGTCAAAATACTCAAAACTGATAGAGCTATGATTAAACAATATTCCTATTCCGGACATGAAAAAAAAAAAAAAAGATGAGTTAATTCTACATGTGGCAGCCTGGACTTAACCATCTGTCTCTCCTGCTATGTCATTAACATTTGAGTTAGAAGGCCTCTTTTTCAACCCTCTGTTTTGCATGATTCTTAGTCTTTGACGACTCAATCGTAACCTTCTGTTCCACATGAATATTATGTAGCGAGATTATAAGTTGTGTGTCATAGTCCGAGGTCATTTTAGCTGACATGGAAGCGGATATCACAGGTATATCTACTTTTTGTGCATCTGATAAATTAGAAGCTCCAAACAAACGAACAGAATAAGTATCAATGAAACTAATCCCCCACTACCTTTTGCAGTTCCTTGATGACAGAGATACAATCCCCCACTGACCATGCAACTTTCATAATGTAAGTTGTTCACTCTTATATAAGCTATTAATCAAGATTGATCTCTGAGTATTTGCAGTTCTTGTTATGAGGATTGTCACACTTTTTTGCGTTTAATCTCTGTTTTGTAATTTTCAGAGTCTGATATTCAGAGAAGTCTGATAATCTTTTTATCAAAAAGATCAGTGTGATGTCATTTTATTTGATATGTAAATGCAGAACCATTTGTAAATAATAACTGATGTCTTTTGGATGAATACAAGAATAGAAGTATATTATTATCAATTCATGATTAACACACAAATTAGGCGGTTTAGCACAAAATTAGGCATTTAGGCTTATTACGGTTCAGGCGCTCTTCATAGCCTTGAAGGTGACTAAAGCTTGAAATAATGAGTGAAAATTCTACTTTTTTTTTTGAAGGTTCAGAGCAGGATTTACAAATCGTAGTAGGGTTCAGATTCATTGTCTCCCTTTTGAATGTGCTTCTTTTTGGTTGCTTCAAAACGCTCTAAAATTATTTTCCCATAAATGTATAATCATTAAAATCTTTGTCACATTTCAACGGTGCATATGTTCTTGAATGTTATCCCTCCATAGCCCCAAAAAATAATGGACATAGTTAAACCTTAGCCCAAATTAGAAATCCAAAAAAGACTGGCAAGCTAGGACACAATATATTGTTGACAACTAATGTCGTACGTAGCTCATACATTATGAGCGTCGTTATCTACGCTACACAGTGATATCATGATCGAAGTGATAGACGGATATAGTCTCTAAGCATATTGACATTGTGAGAATACAGAAGTTAAAGTTTATGCTATAAATGAAACTAAATACAAAAGGAGCATGACTTATTACTTTTGTGGCACTTTCCCATGTTTTTAAAATTATTACTTTTTTGTCTCGCAGTTTCTAAAATCTAAATTGTTGATAGTATATGATATTTATTGGCTATTGTTTATTTTGCTGATGTTTATGAACCGTAATTGTTTCTAATGCTTTAACTTCCGATGAGATTATTTTAATTCACAACTACAATAAGTGTTTAGTTTCAAATTCAAGTTGCCTAATGATAAATTGGTTATTAGTAGAGATTAATTTTATATCCAAAATTTACACGCATAAATAAAAAAAAACAAAAATCAGAATTTAATACATCATGGCTAACACAAAAATTAAAATTAAATAATTTATTATTTTCATTTAAAATTTATATCAAATTTAATAATATATATTTTAAGAAAATAACATTAAAATTGAAATATATTGATATATATACATTAATCCGCACGAGGTGCAGACAATCATCTTGTCTGATAGAAACACAGTCTGTTCCCAAAAATTAATGTTCTCCTTCAATATTAATTATGTTTTCCTAGTTTTGATAATGTCTCGTGAAATCTTTAAATTCACTGTTTAAGTGCTTTAAATATTTAAATACGTTAAAAAAAATTGTAATTTCTTTGGCTCATCTTAAACTTTTCTATTTTTTCCATTTAATGGTGGGTTGGTACTCATAAGCGTTAATTCATTTGTTTTAGTTTTTATCGGTTGCTCCTTTTTTGCCAAACAAATTATTTGACTTGCGCTGAAAATAGTTCTTGTCTAATTTTAAATTTAGCTAGCATCATAAATAGATTATTAATACATTATATAAATGTTGCAAAAACAAATTATACATATTGAACATTGATACCCTGATCAGACTGTCTTTGATCTAACATATGAATCTTTGTATATATTTTGTGCTCGTTTTGGCTGTTTTCGCTGGTACAGCTTACACATGGAATGATGTAGAAATTCGTAATCAAATCGGTCCTAATATTGTTCTCCATATGAAGTGTCATATGACGAACCCAACAAATGATCTAGGAAGCAAGGATTTACAATTTAATACGTCTCATACCTTTGAGTTTAGGGATGTAGATACAATAAATTGGAAAAAAGAAGAAACACAGTGTCTTTTAAGATATGGTAGATATTACCATGATGTTCAAGTATATCGAGAATCATTTTTGACGAGAAGTGGCATACTACGTTCATGGGAGGCCAGAAGAGATGGAATTTACTTTAAAACGCGTCACGATAGACCATGGGAATTTAAATTTCATTGGATTGTTGGTAAGTAATTTTTACTAGGTGGGTTTACGTGCCATCACAAGATTATAATAATATCATTATGTATTTTATGTAAGCTATGTGCAGATCTATATCAAAATTTGTTTTATTTTTTATGTAATTTCAAACTTACCAAAATTTAACTGATATCTTTATATAATTGTATATTTTAATTAACTACCATTATATATCTTATGTATTTACATTGTCTTTAAACGGTTATAAGAATATAATACTTTTAAATATTTAGTCGCTTGTTCAACACATGAATTTCTTGTACTTTTAAATGTGTACATAATATACAATATTCAGATTTCAAATAACACAATAAATATGTGTTAAATTTAATTATATATTAATCGAATTTATTAGATAATCGATACAATGGAATAATTATTATTTGTTACAAATGTTGGTTAGTATTTAATTATTGAGATATGAGTACCGAGAATTTCGAACACAATATCTAGTTTAACAATGATATAATAATTATTAGGGAAATTTTGAAAATACATTCAAATGAGATTATATTTTGATAAATACACCATTTATTATTATTCATGAAAACTACACTTATTTATAACTGAACTAAAATAACCTAATTAGAAATTTATAATAATTTTAGTCTCAAATCGAAATTTATTTTAAAAATCAACTATTTCCACGTTTTAAATTTAGTACAAAACTCTGTCTCATCCCAATCAAGAGAAACCTAGAGTTTTCTTTTTCCTTTGCATCTATCTACTCCGATTGATTCACAATGGTCCTATTTATCCATCTTATTACCACATCAAATTTCCATGGTCGCAATGTTTAGTATTATCAAGGTCCGATGGTTTGATTTGGTGTAGCTTTTTTTCTTTTTTTTTCTTTTTAGCATCCGTGTAGCTTTTTTCTTAGGTGGAAGCCATATAAACTTAAGTTTTTTGTTCTATTTAAAAAAAATTAAGAATCTATATTTTTACTGATTTTTTCCACGCAGCTGGTAAAGTGAATTAATAATGTGGAACCAGAGCATATCCTTAACCATACGTAGGAGATTCTAAAAGTGTATCCATATAATTTGGAGAGTCAAAATACTCAAAACTAATAGAGCTATGATTAAACAATATTCCTATTCCGGACATGAAAAAAAAAAAAAAGATGAGTTAATTCTACATGTGGCAGCCTGGACTTAACCATCTGTCTCTCCTGCTATGTCATTAACATTTGAGTTAGAAGGCCTCTTTTTCAACCCTCTGTTTTGCATGATTCTTAGTCTTTGACGACTCAATCGTAACCTTCTGTTCCACATGAATATTATGTAGCGAGATTATAAGTTGTGTGTCATAGTCCGAGGTCATTTTAGCTGACATGGAAGCGGATATCACAGGTATATCTACTTTTTGTGCATCTGATAAATTAGAAGCTCCAAACAAACGAACAGAATAAGTATCAATGAAACTAATCCCCCACTACCTTTTGCAGTTCCTTGATGACAGAGATACAATCCCCCACTGACCATGCAACTTTCATAATGTAAGTTGTTCACTCTTATATAGGCTATTAATCAAGATTGATCTCTGAGTATTTGCAGTTCATGTTATGAGGATTGTCACACTTTTTTGCGTTTAATCTCTGTTTTGTAATTTTCAGAGTCTGATATTCAGAGAAGTCTGATAATCTTTTTATCAAAAAGATCAGTGTGATGTCATTTTATTTGATATGTAAATGCAGAACCATTTGTAAATAATAACTGATGTCTTTTGGATGAATACAAGAATAGAAGTATATTATTATCAATTCATGATTAACACACAAATTAGGCGGTTTAGCACAAAATTAGGCATTTAGGCTTATTACGGTTCAGGCGCTCTTCATAGCCTTGAAGGTGACTAAAGCTTGAAATAATGAGTGAAAATTCTACTTTTTTTTTGAAGGTTCAGAGCAGGATTTACAAATCGTAGTAGGGTTCAGATTCATTGTCTCCCTTTTGAATGTGCTTCTTTTTGGTTGCTTCAAAACGCTCTAAAATTATTTTCCCATAAATGTATAATCATTAAAATCTTTGTCACATTTCAACGGTGCATATGTTCTTGAATGTTATCCCTCCATAGCCCCAAAAAATAATGGACATAGTTAAACCTTAGCCCAAATTAGAAATCCAAAAAAGACTGGCAAGCTAGGACACAATATATTGTTGACAACTAATGTCGTACGTAGCTCATACATTATGAGCGTCGTTATCTACGCTACACAGTGATATCATGATCGAAGTGATAGACGGATATAGTCTCTAAGCATATTGACATTGTGAGAATACAGAAGTTAAAGTTTATGCTATAAATGAAACTAAATACAAAAGGAGCATGACTTATTACTTTTGTGGCACTTTCCCATGTTTTTAAAATTATTACTTTTTTGTCTCGCAGTTTCTAAAATCTAAATTGTTGATAGTATATGATATTTATTGGCTATTGTTTATTTTGCTGATGTTTATGAACCGTAATTGTTTCTAATGCTTTAACTTCCGATGAGATTATTTTAATTCACAACTACAATAAGTGTTTAGTTTCAAATTCAAGTTGCCTAATGATAAATTGGTTATTAGTAGAGATTAATTTTATATCCAAAATTTACACGCATAAATAAAAAAAACAAAAATCAGAATTTAATACATCATGGCTAACACAAAAATTAAAATTAAATAATTTATTATTTTCATTTAAAATTTATATCAAATTTAATAATATATATTTTAAGAAAATAACATTAAAATTGAAATATATTGATATATATACATTAATCCGCACGAGGTGCAGACAATCATCTTGTCTGATAGAAACACAGTCTGTTCCCAAAAATTAATGTTCTCCTTCAATATTAATTATGTTTTCCTAGTTTTGATAATGTCTCGTGAAATCTTTAAATTCACTGTTTAAGTGCTTTAAATATTTAAATACGTTAAAAAAAATTGTAATTTCTTTGGCTCATCTTAAACTTTTCTATTTTTTCCATTTAATGGTGGGTTGGTACTCATAAGCGTTAATTCATTTGTTTTAGTTTTTATCGGTTGCTCCTTTTTTCCCAAACAAATTATTTGACTTGCGCTGAAAATAGTTCTTGTCTAATTTTAAATTTAGCTAGCATCATAAATAGATTATTAATACATTATATAAATGTTGCAAAAACAAATTATACATATTGAACATTGATACCCTGATCAGACTGTCTTTGATCTAACATATGAATCTTTGTATATATTTTGTGCTCGTTTTGGCTGTTTTCGCTGGTACAGCTTACACATGGAATGATGTAGAAATTCGTAATCAAATCGGTCCTAATATTGTTCTCCATATGAAGTGTCATATGACGAACCCAACAAATGATCTAGGAAGCAAGGATTTACAATTTAATACGTCTCATACCTTTGAGTTTAGGGATGTAGATACAATAAAGAAAAAAAAAGAAGAAACACAGTGTCTTTTAAGATATGGTAGATATTACCATGATGTTCAAGTATATCGAGAATCATTTTTGACGAGAAGTGGCATACTACGTTCATGGGAGGCCAGAAGAGATGGAATTTACTTTAAAACGCGTCACGATAGACCATGGGAATTTAAATTTCATTGGATTGTTGGTAAGTAATTTTTACTAGGTGGGTTTACGTGCCATCACAAGATTATAATAATATCATTATGTATTTTATGTAAGCTATGTGCAGATCTATATCAAAATTTGTTTTATTTTTTATGTAATTTCAAACTTACCAAAATTTAACTGATATCTTTATATAATTGTATATTTTAATTAACTACCATTATATATCTTATGTATTTACATTGTCTTTAAACGGTTATAAGAATATAATACTTTTAAATATTTAGTCGCTTGTTCAACACATGAATTTCTTGTACTTTTAAATGTGTACATAATATACAATATTCAGATTTCAAATAACACAATAAATATGTGTTAAATTTAATTATATATTAATCGAATTTATTAGATAATCGATACAATGGAATAATTATTATTTGTTACAAATGTTGGTTAGTATTTAATTATTGAGATATGAGTACCGAGAATTTCGAACACAATATCTAGTTTAACAATGATATAATAATTATTAGGGAAATTTTGAAAATACATTCAAATGAGATTATATTTTGATAAATACACCATTTATTATTATTCATGAAAACTACACTTATTTATAACTGAACTAAAATAACCTAATTAGAAATTTATAATAATTTAGTCTCAAATCGAAATTTATTTTAAAAATCAAATATTTCCACGTTTTAAATTTAGTACAAAACTCTGTCTCATCCCAATCAAGAGAAACCTAGAGTTTTCTTTTTCCTTTGCATCTATCTACTCCGATTGATTCACAATGGTCCTATTTATCCATCTTATTACCACATCAAATTTCCATGGTCGCAATGTTTAGTATTATCAAGGTCCGATGGTTTGATTTGGTGTAGCTTTTTTTCTTTTTTTTTTTTTTAGCATCCGTGTAGCTTTTTTCTTAGGTGGAAGCCATATAAACTTAAGTTTTTTGTTCTATTTAAAAAAAATTAAGAATCTATATTTTTACTGATTTTTTCCACGCAGCTGGTAAAGTGAATTAATAATGTGGAACCAGAGCATATCCTTAACCATACGTAGGAGATTCTAAAAGTGTATCCATATAATTTGGAGAGTCAAAATACTCAAAACTAATAGAGCTATGATTAAACAATATTCCTATTCCGGACATGAAAAAAAAAAAAAAAGATGAGTTAATTCTACATGTGGCAGCCTGGACTTAACCATCTGTCTCTCCTGCTATGTCATTAACATTTGAGTTAGAAGGCCTCTTTTTCAACCCTCTGTTTTGCATGATTCTTAGTCTTTGACGACTCAATCGTAACCTTCTGTTCCACATGAATATTATGTAGCGAGATTATAAGTTGTGTGTCATAGTCCGAGGTCATTTTAGCTGACATGGAAGCGGATATCACAGGTATATCTACTTTTTGTGCATCTGATAAATTAGAAGCTCCAAACAAACGAACAGAATAAGTATCAATGAAACTAATCCCCCACTACCTTTTGCAGTTCCTTGATGACAGAGATACAATCCCCCACTGACCATGCAACTTTCATAATGTAAGTTGTTCACTCTTATATAGGCTATTAATCAAGATTGATCTCTGAGTATTTGCAGTTCATGTTATGAGGATTGTCACACTTTTTTGCGTTTAATCTCTGTTTTGTAATTTTCAGAGTCTGATATTCAGAGAAGTCTGATAATCTTTTTATCAAAAAGATCAGTGTGATGTCATTTTATTTGATATGTAAATGCAGAACCATTTGTAAATAATAACTGATGTCTTTTGGATGAATACAAGAATAGAAGTATATTATTATCAATTCATGATTAACACACAAATTAGGCGGTTTAGCACAAAATTAGGCATTTAGGCTTATTACGGTTCAGGCGCTCTTCATAGCCTTGAAGGTGACTAAAGCTTGAAATAATGAGTGAAAATTCTACTTTTTTTTTGAAGGTTCAGAGCAGGATTTACAAATCGTAGTAGGGTTCAGATTCATTGTCTCCCTTTTGAATGTGCTTCTTTTTGGTTGCTTCAAAACGCTCTAAAATTATTTTCCCATAAATGTATAATCATTAAAATCTTTGTCACATTTCAACGGTGCATATGTTCTTGAATGTTATCCCTCCATAGCCCCAAAAAATAATGGACATAGTTAAACCTTAGCCCAAATTAGAAATCCAAAAAAGACTGGCAAGCTAGGACACAATATATTGTTGACAACTAATGTCGTACGTAGCTCATACATTATGAGCGTCGTTATCTACGCTACACAGTGATATCATGATCGAAGTGATAGACGGATATAGTCTCTAAGCATATTGACATTGTGAGAATACAGAAGTTAAAGTTTATGCTATAAATGAAACTAAATACAAAAGGAGCATGACTTATTACTTTTGTGGCACTTTCCCATGTTTTTAAAATTATTACTTTTTTGTCTCGCAGTTTCTAAAATCTAAATTGTTGATAGTATATGATATTTATTGGCTATTGTTTATTTTGCTGATGTTTATGAACCGTAATTGTTTCTAATGCTTTAACTTCCGATGAGATTATTTTAATTCACAACTACAATAAGTGTTTAGTTTCAAATTCAAGTTGCCTAATGATAAATTGGTTATTAGTAGAGATTAATTTTATATCCAAAATTTACACGCATAAATAAAAAAAACAAAAAAAATCAGAATTTAATACATCATGGCTAACACAAAAATTAAAATTAAATAATTTATTATTTTCATTTAAAATTTATATCAAATTTAATAATATATATTTAAGAAAATAACATTAAAATTGAAATATATTGATATATATACATTAATCCGCACGAGGTGCAGACAATCATCTTGTCTGATAGAAACACAGTCTGTTCCCAAAAATTAATGTTCTCCTTCAATATTAATTATGTTTTCCTAGTTTTGATAATGTCTCGTGAAATCTTTAAATTCACTGTTTAAGTGCTTTAAATATTTAAATACGTTAAAAAAAATTGTAATTTCTTTGGCTCATCTTAAACTTTTCTATTTTTTCCATTTAATGGTGGGTTGGTACTCATAAGCGTTAATTCATTTGTTTTAGTTTTTATCGGTTGCTCCTTTTTTGCCAAACAAATTATTTGACTTGCGCTGAAAATAGTTCTTGTCTAATTTTAAATTTAGCTAGCATCATAAATAGATTATTAATACATTATATAAATGTTGCAAAAACAAATTATACATATTGAACATTGATACCCTGATCAGACTGTCTTTGATCTAACATATGAATCTTTGTATATATTTTGTGCTCGTTTTGGCTGTTTTCGCTGGTACAGCTTACACATGGAATGATGTAGAAATTCGTAATCAAATCGGTCCTAATATTGTTCTCCATATGAAGTGTCATATGACGAACCCAACAAATGATCTAGGAAGCAAGGATTTACAATTTAATACGTCTCATACCTTTGAGTTTAGGGATGTAGATACAATAAATTGGAAAAAAGAAGAAACACAGTGTCTTTTAAGATATGGTAGATATTACCATGATGTTCAAGTATATCGAGAATCATTTTTGACGAGAAGTGGCATACTACGTTCATGGGAGGCCAGAAGAGATGGAATTTACTTTAAAACGCGTCACGATAGACCATGGGAATTTAAATTTCATTGGATTGTTGGTAAGTAATTTTTACTAGGTGGGTTTACGTGCCATCACAAGATTATAATAATATCATTATGTATTTTATGTAAGCTATGTGCAGATCTATATCAAAATTTGTTTTATTTTTTATGTAATTTCAAACTTACCAAAATTTAACTGATATCTTTATATAATTGTATATTTTAATTAACTACCATTATATATCTTATGTATTTACATTGTCTTTAAACGGTTATAAGAATATAATACTTTTAAATATTTAGTCGCTTGTTCAACACATGAATTTCTTGTACTTTTAAATGTGTACATAATATACAATATTCAGATTTCAAATAACACAATAAATATGTGTTAAATTTAATTATATATTAATAGAATTTATTAGATAATCGATACAATGGAATAATTATTATTTGTTACAAATGTTGGTTAGTATTTAATTATTGAGATATGAGTACCGAGAATTTCGAACACAATATCTAGTTTAACAATGATATAATAATTATTAGGGAAATTTTGAAAATACATTCAAATGAGATTATATTTTGATAAATACACCATTTATTATTATTCATGAAAACTACACTTATTTATAACTGAACTAAAATAACCTAATTAGAAATTTATAATAATTTTAGTCTCAAATCGAAATTTATTTTAAAAATCAAATATTTCCACGTTTTAAATTTAGTACAAAACTCTGTCTCATCCCAATCAAGAGAAACCTAGAGTTTTCCTTTTCCTTTGCATCTATCTACTCCGATTGATTCACAATGGTCCTATTTATCCATCTTATTACCACATCAAATTTCCATGGTCGCAATGTTTAGTATTATCAAGGTCCGATGGTTTGATTTGGTGTAGCTTTTTTTCTTTTTTTTTCTTTTTAGCATCCGTGTAGCTTTTTTCTTAGGTGGAAGCCATATAAACTTAAGTTTTTTGTTCTATTTAAAAAAAATTAAGAATCTATATTTTTACTGATTTTTTCCACGCAGCTGGTAAAGTGAATTAATAATGTGGAACCAGAGCATATCCTTAACCATACGTAGGAGATTCTAAAAGTGTATCCATATAATTTGGAGAGTCAAAATACTCAAAACTGATAGAGCTATGATTAAACAATATTCCTATTCCGGACATGAAAAAAAAAAAAAAAAGATGAGTTAATTCTACATGTGGCAGCCTGGACTTAACCATCTGTCTCTCCTGCTATGTCATTAACATTTGAGTTAGAAGGCCTCTTTTTCAACCCTCTGTTTTGCATGATTCTTAGTCTTTGACGACTCAATCGTAACCTTCTGTTCCACATGAATATTATGTAGCGAGATTATAAGTTGTGTGTCATAGTCCGAGGTCATTTTAGCTGACATGGAAGCGGATATCACAGGTATATCTACTTTTTGTGCATCTGATAAATTAGAAGCTCCAAACAAACGAACAGAATAAGTATCAATGAAACTAATCCCCCACTACCTTTTGCAGTTCCTTGATGACAGAGATACAATCCCCCACTGACCATGCAACTTTCATAATGTAAGTTGTTCACTCTTATATAGGCTATTAATCAAGATTGATCTCTGAGTATTTGCAGTTCATGTTATGAGGATTGTCACACTTTTTTGCGTTTAATCTCTGTTTTGTAATTTTCAGAGTCTGATATTCAGAGAAGTCTGATAATCTTTTTATCAAAAAGATCAGTGTGATGTCATTTTATTTGATATGTAAATGCAGAACCATTTGTAAATAATAACTGATGTCTTTTGGATGAATACAAGAATAGAAGTATATTATTATCAATTCATGATTAACACACAAATTAGGCGGTTTAGCACAAAATTAGGCATTTAGGCTTATTACGGTTCAGGCGCTCTTCATAGCCTTGAAGGTGACTAAAGCTTGAAATAATGAGTGAAAATTCTACTTTTTTTTTGAAGGTTCAGAGCAGGATTTACAAATCGTAGTAGGGTTCAGATTCATTGTCTCCCTTTTGAATGTGCTTCTTTTTGGTTGCTTCAAAACGCTCTAAAATTATTTTCCCATAAATGTATAATCATTAAAATCTTTGTCACATTTCAACGGTGCATATGTTCTTGAATGTTATCCCTCCATAGCCCCAAAAAATAATGGACATAGTTAAACCTTAGCCCAAATTAGAAATCCAAAAAAGACTGGCAAGCTAGGACACAATATATTGTTGACAACTAATGTCGTACGTAGCTCATACATTATGAGCGTCGTTATCTACGCTACACAGTGATATCATGATCGAAGTGATAGACGGATATAGTCTCTAAGCATATTGACATTGTGAGAATACAGAAGTTAAAGTTTATGCTATAAATGAAACTAAATACAAAAGGAGCATGACTTATTACTTTTGTGGCACTTTCCCATGTTTTTAAAATTATTACTTTTTTGTCTCGCAGTTTCTAAAATCTAAATTGTTGATAGTATATGATATTTATTGGCTATTGTTTATTTTGCTGATGTTTATGAACCGTAATTGTTTCTAATGCTTTAACTTCCGATGAGATTATTTTAATTCACAACTACAATAAGTGTTTAGTTTCAAATTCAAGTTGCCTAATGATAAATTGGTTATTAGTAGAGATTAATTTTATATCCAAAATTTACACGCATAAATAAAAAAAAACAAAAATCAGAATTTAATACATCATGGCTAACACAAAAATTAAAATTAAATAATTTATTATTTTCATTTAAAATTTATATCAAATTTAATAATATATATTTTAAGAAAATAACATTAAAATTGAAATATATTGATATATATACATTAATCCGCACGAGGTGCAGACAATCATCTTGTCTGATAGAAACACAGTCTGTTCCCAAAAATTAATGTTCTCCTTCAATATTAATTATGTTTTCCTAGTTTTGATAATGTCTCGTGAAATCTTTAAATTCACTGTTTAAGTGCTTTAAATATTTAAATACGTTAAAAAAAATTGTAATTTCTTTGGCTCATCTTAAACTTTTCTATTTTTTCCATTTAATGGTGGGTTGGTACTCATAAGCGTTAATTCATTTGTTTTAGTTTTTATCGGTTGCTCCTTTTTTGCCAAACAAATTATTTGACTTGCGCTGAAAATAGTTCTTGTCTAATTTTAAATTTAGCTAGCATCATAAATAGATTATTAATACATTATATAAATGTTGCAAAAACAAATTATACATATTGAACATTGATACCCTGATCAGACTGTCTTTGATCTAACATATGAATCTTTGTATATATTTTGTGCTCGTTTTGGCTGTTTTCGCTGGTACAGCTTACACATGGAATGATGTAGAAATTCGTAATCAAATCGGTCCTAATATTGTTCTCCATATGAAGTGTCATATGACGAACCCAACAAATGATCTAGGAAGCAAGGATTTACAATTTAATACGTCTCATACCTTTGAGTTTAGGGATGTAGATACAATAAATTGGAAAAAAGAAGAAACACAGTGTCTTTTAAGATATGGTAGATATTACCATGATGTTCAAGTATATCGAGAATCATTTTTGACGAGAAGTGGCATACTACGTTCATGGGAGGCCAGAAGAGATGGAATTTATTTTAAAACGCGTCACGATAGACCATGGGAATTTAAATTTCATTGGATTGTTGGTAAGTAATTTTTACTAGGTGGGTTTACGTGCCATCACAAGATTATAATAATATCATTATGTATTTTATGTAAGCTATGTGCAGATCTATATCAAAATTTGTTTTATTTTTTATGTAATTTCAAACTTACCAAAATTTAACTGATATCTTTATATAATTGTATATTTTAATTAACTACCATTATATATCTTATGTATTTACATTGTCTTTAAACGGTTATAAGAATATAATACTTTTAAATATTTAGTCGCTTGTTCAACACATGAATTTCTTGTACTTTTAAATGTGTACATAATATACAATATTCAGATTTCAAATAACACAATAAATATGTGTTAAATTTAATTATATATTAATAGAATTTATTAGATAATCGATACAATGGAATAATTATTATTTGTTACAAATGTTGGTTAGTATTTAATTATTGAGATATGAGTACCGAGAATTTCGAACACAATATCTAGTTTAACAATGATATAATAATTATTAGGGAAATTTTGAAAATACATTCAAATGAGATTATATTTTGATAAATACACCATTTATTATTATTTATGAAAACTACACTTATTTATAACTGAACTAAAATAACCTAATTAGAAATTTATAATAATTTTAGTCTCAAATCGAAATTTATTTTAAAAATCAAATATTTCCACGTTTTAAATTTAGTACAAAACTCTGTCTCATCCCAATCAAGAGAAACCTAGGGTTTTCTTTTTCCTTTGCATCTATCTACTCCGATTGATTCACAATGGTCCTATTTATCCATCTTATTACCACATCAAATTTCCATGGTCGCAATGTTTAGTATTATCAAGGTCCGATGGTTTGATTTGGTGTAGCTTTTTTCTTTTTTTTTTCTTTTTAGCATCCGTGTAGCTTTTTTCTTAGGTGGAAGCCATATAAACTTAAGTTTTTTGTTCTATTTAAAAAAAATAAGAATCTATATTTTTACTGATTTTTTCCACGCAGCTGGTAAAGTGAATTAATAATGTGGAACCAGAGCATATCCTTAACCATACGTAGGAGATTCTAAAAGTGTATCCATATAATTTGGAGAGTCAAAATACTCAAAACTAATAGAGCTATGATTAAACAATATTCCTATTCCGGACATGAAAAAAAAAAAAAAAGATGAGTTAATTCTACATGTGGCAGCCTGGACTTAACCATCTGTCTCTCCTGCTATGTCATTAACATTTGAGTTAGAAGGCCTCTTTTTCAACCCTCTGTTTTGCATGATTCTTAGTCTTTGACGACTCAATCGTAACCTTCTGTTCCACATGAATATTATGTAGCGAGATTATAAGTTGTGTGTCATAGTCCGAGGTCATTTTAGCTGACATGGAAGCGGATATCACAGGTATATCTACTTTTTGTGCATCTGATAAATTAGAAGCTCCAAACAAACGAACAGAATAAGTATCAATGAAACTAATCCCCCACTACCTTTTGCAGTTCCTTGATGACAGAGATACAATCCCCCACTGACCATGCAACTTTCATAATGTAAGTTGTTCACTCTTATATAGGCTATTAATCAAGATTGATCTCTGAGTATTTGCAGTTCATGTTATGAGGATTGTCACACTTTTTTGCGTTTAATCTCTGTTTTGTAATTTTCAGAGTCTGATATTCAGAGAAGTCTGATAATCTTTTTATCAAAAAGATCAGTGTGATGTCATTTTATTTGATATGTAAATGCAGAACCATTTGTAAATAATAACTGATGTCTTTTGGATGAATACAAGAATAGAAGTATATTATTATCAATTCATGATTAACACACAAATTAGGCGGTTTAGCACAAAATTAGGCATTTAGGCTTATTACGGTTCAGGCGCTCTTCATAGCCTTGAAGGTGACTAAAGCTTGAAATAATGAGTGAAAATTCTACTTTTTTTTTGAAGGTTCAGAGCAGGATTTACAAATCGTAGTAGGGTTCAGATTCATTGTCTCCCTTTTGAATGTGCTTCTTTTTGGTTGCTTCAAAACGCTCTAAAATTATTTTCCCATAAATGTATAATCATTAAAATCTTTGTCACATTTCAACGGTGCATATGTTCTTGAATGTTATCCCTCCATAGCCCCAAAAAATAATGGACATAGTTAAACTTTAGCCCAAATTAGAAATCCAAAAAAGACTGGCAAGTTAGGACACAATATATTGTTGACAACTAATGTCGTACGTAGCTCATACATTATGAGCGTCGTTATCTACGCTACACAGTGATATCATGATCGAAGTGATAGACGGATATAGTCTCTAAGCATATTGACATTGTGAGAATACAGAAGTTAAAGTTTATGCTATAAATGAAACTAAATACAAAAGGAGCATGACTTATTACCCTTTTTTGTCTCGCAGTTTCTAAAATCTAAATTGTTGATAGTATATGATATTTATTGGCTATTGTTTATTTTGCTGATGTTTATGAACCGTAATTGTTTCTAATGCTTTAACTTCCGATGAGATTATTTTAATTCACAACTACAATAAGTGTTTAGTTTCAAATTCAAGTTGCCTAATGATAAATTGGTTATTAGTAGAGATTAATTTTATATCCAAAATTTACACGCATAAATAAAAAAAAAACAAAAATCAGAATTTAATACATCATGGCTAACACAAAAATTAAAATTAAATAATTTATTATTTTCATTTAAAATTTATATCAAATTTAATAATATATATTTTAAGAAAATAACATTAAAATTGAAATATATTGATATATATACATTAATCCGCACGAGGTGCAGACAATCATCTTGTCTGATAGAAACACAGTCTGTTCCCAAAAATTAATGTTCTCCTTCAATATTAATTATGTTTTCCTAGTTTTGATAATGTCTCGTGAAATCTTTAAATTCACTGTTTAAGTGCTTTAAATATTTAAATACGTTAAAAAAAATTGTAATTTCTTTGGCTCATCTTAAACTTTTCTATTTTTTCCATTTAATGGTGGGTTGGTACTCATAAGCGTTAATTCATTTGTTTTAGTTTTTATCGGTTGCTCCTTTTTTGCCAAACAAATTATTTGACTTGCGCTGAAAATAGTTCTTGTCTAATTTTAAATTTAGCTAGCATCATAAATAGATTATTAATACATTATATAAATGTTGCAAAAACAAATTATACATATTGAACATTGATACCCTGATCAGACTGTCTTTGATCTAACATATGAATCTTTGTATATATTTTGTGCTCGTTTTGGCTGTTTTCGCTGGTACAGCTTACACATGGAATGATGTAGAAATTCGTAATCAAATCGGTCCTAATATTGTTCTCCATATGAAGTGTCATATGACGAACCCAACAAATGATCTAGGAAGCAAGGATTTACAATTTAATACCTCTCATACCTTTGAGTTTAGGGATGTAGATACAATAAATTGGAAAAAAGAAGAAACACAGTGTCTTTTAAGATATGGTAGATATTACCATGATGTTCAAGTATATCGAGAATCATTTTTGACGAGAAGTGGCATACTACGTTCATGGGAGGCCAGAAGAGATGGAATTTATTTTAAAACGCGTCACGATAGACCATGGGAATTTAAATTTCATTGGATTGTTGGTAAGTAATTTTTACTAGGTGGGTTTACGTGCCATCACAAGATTATAATAATATCATTATGTATTTTATGTAAGCTATGTGCAGATCTATATCAAAATTTGTTTTATTTTTTATGTAATTTCAAACTTACCAAAATTTAACTGATATCTTTATATAATTGTATATTTTAATTAACTACCATTATATATCTTATGTATTTACATTGTCTTTAAACGGTTATAAGAATATAATACTTTTAAATATTTAGTCGCTTGTTCAACACATGAATTTCTTGTACTTTTAAATGTGTACATAATATACAATATTCAGATTTCAAATAACACAATAAATATGTGTTAAATTTAATTATATATTAATAGAATTTATTAGATAATCGATACAATGGAATAATTATTATTTGTTACAAATGTTGGATAGTATTTAATTATTGAGATATGAGTGCCGAGAATTTCGAACACAATATCTAGTTTAACAATGATATAATAATTATTAGGGAAATTTTGAAAATACATTCAAATGAGATTATATTTTGATAAATACACCATTTATTATTATTTATGAAAACTACACTTATTTATAACTGAACTAAAATAACCTAATTAGAAAGTTATAATAATTTTAGTCTCAAATCGAAATTTATTTTAAAAATCAAATATTTCCACGTTTTAAATTTAGTACAAAACTCTGTCTCATCCCAATCAAGAGAAACCTAGGGTTTTCTTTTTCCTTTGCATCTATCTACTCCGATTGATTCACAATGGTCCTATTTATCCATCTTATTACCACATCAAATTTCCATGGTCGCAATGTTTAGTATTATCAAGGTCCGATGGTTTGATTTGGTGTAGCTTTTTTTTTTTTTTTTTCTTTTTAGCATCCGTGTAGCTTTTTTCTTAGGTGGAAGCCATATAAACTTAAGTTTTTTGTTCTATTTAAAAAAAATTAAGAATCTATATTTTTACTGATTTTTTCCACGCAGCTGGTAAAGTGAATTAATAATGTGGAACCAGAGCATATCCTTAACCATACGTAGGAGATTCTAAAAGTGTATCCATATAATTTGGAGAGTCAAAATACTCAAAACTGATAGAGCTATGATTAAACAATATTCCTATTCCGGACATGAAAAAGAAAAAAAAAAGATGAGTTAATTCTACATGTGGCAGCCTGGACTTAACCATCTGTCTCTCCTGCTATGTCATTAACATTTGAGTTAGAAGGCCTCTTTTTCAACCCTCTGTTTTGCATGATTCTTAGTCTTTGACGACTCAATCGTAACCTTCTGTTCCACATGAATATTATGTAGCGAGATTATAAGTTGTGTGTCATAGTCCGAGGTCATTTTAGCTGACATGGAAGCGGATATCACAGGTATATCTACTTTTTGTGCATCTGATAAATTAGAAGCTCCAAACAAACGAACAGAATAAGTATCAATGAAACTAATCCCCCACTACCTTTTGCAGTTCCTTGATGACAGAGATACAATCCCCCACTGACCATGCAACTTTCATAATGTAAGTTGTTCACTCTTATATAAGCTATTAATCAAGATTGATCTCTGAGTATTTGCAGTTCTTGTTATGAGGATTGTCACACTTTTTTGCGTTTAATCTCTGTTTTGTAATTTTCAGAGTCTGATATTCAGAGAAGTCTGATAATCTTTTTATCAAAAAGATCAGTGTGATGTCATTTTATTTGATATGTAAATGCAGAACCATTTGTAAATAATAACTGATGTCTTTTGGATGAATACAAGAATAGAAGTATATTATTATCAATTCATGATTAACACACAAATTAGGCGGTTTAGCACAAAATTAGGCATTTAGGCTTATTACGGTTCAGGCGCTCTTCATAGCCTTGAAGGTGACTAAAGCTTGAAATAATGAGTGAAAATTCTACTTTTTTTTGAAGGTTCAGAGCAGGATTTACAAATCGTAGTAGGGTTCAGATTCATTGTCTCCCTTTTGAATGTGCTTCTTTTTGGTTGCTTCAAAACGCTCTAAAATTATTTTCCCATAAATGTATAATCATTAAAATCTTTGTCACATTTCAACGGTGCATATGTTCTTGAATGTTATCCCTCCATAGCCCCAAAAAATAATGGACATAGTTAAACCTTAGCCCAAATTAGAAATCCAAAAAAGACTGGCAAGTTAGGACACAATATATTGTTGACAACTAATGTCGTACGTAGCTCATACATTATGAGCGTCGTTATCTACGCTACACAGTGATATCATGATCGAAGTGATAGACAGATATAGTCTCTAAGCATATTGACATTGTGAGAATACAGAAGTTAAAGTTTATGCTATAAATGAAACTAAATACAAAAGGATAATGACTTATTACTTTTGTGGCACTTTCCCATGTTTTTAAAATTATTACTTTTTTTGTCTCGCAGTTTCTAAAATCTAAATTGTTGATAGTATATGATATTTATTGGCTATTGTTTATTTTGCTGATGTTTATGAATCGTAATTGTTTCTAATGCTTTAACTTCCGATGAGATTATTTTAATTCACAACTACAATAAGTGTTTAGTTTCAAATTCAAGTTGCCTAATGATAAATTGGTTATTAGTAGAGATTAATTTTATATCCAAAATTTACACGCATAAATAAAAAAAACAAAAAACAGAATTTAATACATCATGGTTAACACAAAAATTAAAATTAAATAATTTATTATTTTCATTTAAAATTTATATCAAATTTAATAATATATATTTTAAGAAAATAACATTAAAATTGAAATATATTGATATATATACATTAATCCGCACGAGGTGCAGACAATCATCTTGTCTGATAGAAACACAGTTTGTTCCCAAAAATTAATGTTCTCCTTCAATATTAATTATGTTTTCCTAGTTTTAATAATGTCTCGTGAAATCTTTAAATTCACTGTCTAAATGCTTTAAATATTTAAATATGTTAAAAAAAATTGTAATTTCTTTGGCTCATCTTAAACTTTTCTATTTTTTCCATTTAATGGTGGGTTGGTACTCATAAGCGTTAATTCATTTGTTTTAGTTTTTATCGGTTGCTCCTTTTTTGCCAAACAAATTATTTGACTTGCGCTGAAAATAGTTCTTGTCTAATTTTAAATTTAGCTAGCATCATAAATAGACTATTAATACATTATATAAATGTTGCAAAAACAAATTATACATATTGAACATTGATACCCTGATCAGACTGTCTTTGATCTAACATATGAATCTTTGTATATATTTTGTGCTCGTTTTGGCTGTTTTCGCTGGTACAGCTTACACATGGAATGATGTAGAAATTCGTAATCAAATCGGTCCTAATATTGTTCTCCATATGAAGTGTCATATGACGAACCCAACAAATGATCTAGGAAGCAAGGATTTACAATTTAATACCTCTCATACCTTTGAGTTTAGGGATGTAGATACAATAAATTGGAAAAAAGAAGAAACACAGTGTCTTTTAAGATATGGTAGATATTACCATGATGTTCAAGTATATCGAGAATCATTTTTGACGAGAAGTGGCATACTACGTTCATGGGAGGCCAGAAGAGATGGAATTTATTTTAAAACGCGTCACGATAGACCATGGGAATTTAAATTTCATTGGATTGTTGGTAAGTAATTTTTACTAGGTGGGTTTACGTGCCATCACAAGATTATAATAATATCATTATGTATTTTATGTAAGCTATGTGCAGATCTATATCAAAATTTGTTTTATTTTTTATGTAATTTCAAACTTACCAAAATTTAACTGATATCTTTATATAATTGTATATTTTAATTAACTACCATTATATATCTTATGTATTTACATTGTCTTTAAACGGTTATAAGAATATAATACTTTTAAATATTTAGTCGCTTGTTCAACACATGAATTTCTTGTACTTTTAAATGTGTACATAATATACAATATTCAGATTTCAAATAACACAATAAATATGTGTTAAATTTAATTATTCATTAATAGAATTTATTAGATAATCGATACAATGGAATAAATATTATTTGTTACAAATGTTGGTTAGTATTTAATTATTGAGATATGAGTACCGAGAATTTCGAACACAATCTCTTGTTTAACAATGATATAATAATTATTAGGGAAATTTTGAAAATACATTCAAATGAGATTATATTTTGATAAATACACCATTTATTATTATTTATGAAAACTACACTTATTTATAACTGAACTAAAATAACCTAATTAGAAATTTATAATAATTTTAGTCTCAAATCGAAATTCATTTTAAAAATCAAATATATATATATTTTTTTTTTTTGTAAACAAAAAGGGTTAAACCCGGGTCTATTAAAGACACAGACCTAACCCCCGGGTGGAGGTACAGCCCACGGATAGACCCTCTCCTGGGCATTCAAATGAGCCGAAAGCAATAGCCCATATCCGTGTGGCCAGCGGGGTTCGAACCAGGGTTCGCCGTATTGGGTTTATTCCCTCAAGCGCCACTGGACTACCACCACCGGTTAAAATCAAATATTTCCACGTTTTAAATTTAGTACAAAACTCTGTCTCATCCCAATCAAGAGAAACCTAGGGTTTTCTTTTTCCTTTGCATCTATCTACTCCGATTGATTCACAATGGTCCTATTTATCCATCTTATTACCACATCAAATTTCCATGGTCGCAATGTTTAGTATTATCAAGGTCCGATGGTTTGATTTGGTGTAGCTTTTTTTCTTTTTTTTTCTTTTTTTTTTTTCTTTTTAGCATCCGTGTAGCTTTTTTCTTAGGTGGAAGCCATATAAACTTAAGTTTTTTGTTCTATTTTAAAAAATTAAGAATCTATATTTTTACTGATTTTTTCCACGCAGCTGGTAAAGTGAATTAATAATGTTGAACCAGAGCATATCCTTAACCATACGTAGGAGATTCTAAAAGTGTATCCATATAATTTGGAGAGTCAAAATACTCAAAACTGATAGAGCTATGATTAAACAATATTCCTATTCCGGACATGAAAAAGAAAAAAAAAAGATGAGTTAATTCTACATGTGGCAGCCTAGACTTAACCATGTGTCTCTCCTGCTATGTCATTAAAAAGGTTAAGATCCCCGATTCAGAAAATGTTTATTCCGGCTTACACGGTTCTGAGCTTCACCTTGTATCACAGATTCATGTTGAGGTGTAGAATAGGTTTAATGATAAAAAAAATTTATGAAATTCAGGATTTAGAATATCAGGCCATACCTTTTCGCCGAAAATAACAGATCCAGCACTATGAGGATCCCGCTTTGTGGATGATTTGGGGCTGTAGATGGAGCCACGCGCTAATGTGATCCGTCATAGCGACCGACCCTTTTTTCTTATCCATTGAACTGGTGGTTGATCTAGTCGGAGCTTTGGTGCTAGATTTTGCCAAAGCTCTAGCAGAGGAGATTTGGGAATCGGGGGAGTTTATATAGGTGGAGTTTGGGGAGACGAAGAGTGTGGATAATAATGTGGTTGAAGCTGTTAAATAGCTTCGATGGTGGTGGACGACTTTACACAATCGTGGTGGTGATGTGGAGAGATGAAGATCTGTGATTGGCTGGAATTAATAATCCTACGTGGACACCTTATACGGTGAGCGTATTCGGCTTTTACTTATTGTATGATATCAGCTTTAATAAAATGTAAGGATATGTCATTTTTAAATAGACTAGTTTTTTATTTACTCTTTTACGATTAAAAATAATTAGAAAACATATTAAACTAATAATAATAATAGTTTTTACAGAATAAAAATAATAAAAATTAGTAATCCACAATATTATTAAATAATTAAATATTAGCACACATGTTTGTTTGTCAATGAAACAGTAATTTGATTAAAAATAAAAAAAACTTTTAACTTAAAAAAATATTTAATCACTAAAATCAATATTCTAAGTATGAAGATCATCTTTATAAAATAAATTTTGTATATATTATTAATTATATAATATAATTTACATATGGCCGAGTCAACAAAAAAATAAGAGTTAAAACAACTAATATTTAAAAGTTGAAAAGTTGAAAATTCTTTTTTCGCTTTAATTTGAAAGTTCAGGATTTTAATGGTTGTTTTCTCTATTCTATTAAAAAACTTTGTATATATTTGGCATTTAATAATTGGGCACGTTTTATTTGTCACCTTAAAAATAAATAAGTTATCATGTTATACTCCTGAAATTAAAAATTAGTATTTTAGTTTTTAAAAGACTGTCGATTTCTAAACAGATAAAAGATGCTCTTCTAAGGGTTATGTTTATAACAACAGCTTTGAATGGTTAAAAACAAAGAAAGAGAATAAACTACCAAACCTCTATAGTATCTTGCTCCTCAAGACAAAAATCCACAGACCAAACTCATCTTCTCTCTTTTTCTTAAAGCAGCTAATCATCAGCTCACAAAATGCAAAAACCAAGAGCATCGTTAAGCTTTACACATACATGGAGTGAGAGGATTCTCCCAAAGATCATAGTTAGGGAAAGTTTCTTCAGGCAAACCGGTCCTTGTTTGATGAGTGACAACCACATCCTCCACAAAAGTTGCCCATCCCATGTAAGGATCCCCAAATGATTTCGACATCAATCCTTTATCCGGCTTGATTGATTTCTGGCGATGGCCCATGTATCTCCTTGCTCCAATGATCAGTTTCGCAAAGTTTCCACCGTGTGTCATCACAAACACATCCGACTTCAAACACACCAAGAAGTCTAGAGCAGCTAAGCTCGTCACGTGCTTTCTAAAGCTTGCTAGTTCCTCTTTCCCTGCTAAATCCTCCTTTGTTACCTGATTTTAAAAGGACAGCTGTTGTGAGAGAGACTGATTCTGATGGGACATGTTTCGGTGGTCTTACCAAGTTTGGGAACATGTTTCTTAGTGGAGCCATACGGTTTTGGCCTCCATAGACTTGACCAGATGCTACATAGATCTGTGTTTCTTTTGGATACCCCATTGCGCGTAGGATCACAGCAACTTCGCCCGGCTCAAGAGGGCATCTACCTTCTTTCCGCTTCTGCAAGGCCAGCTGCCAGAGATGGGAGCCATTCTGCAATACATGTCAAGCAAACTCGTTAAGGCAGCAGCTGCAGAGGTTTGTTTTAGGCACCAAATAAAAGTCACCTTGAAGCGCCGAGGCCATTCCTTTTGTCTGTACTCCGCCATTCTAGCCTTCTCTTCCCTTGTCCCCACAAAATCACAAAACGACAGTCCAACCATTCCTTTCTCGAATCTAAGATGGAGAGCCCTGTACAAGAGAGACAGAAACAAGTGAGACTTAACGTCCCAAGTTGTAACAAAGCTTTTGATATCTCATACATGTAAGGATTTGGAGTTCCAGTGCGGTTTCTCATTCTAGAGGCAATTGAATCAGCCATTTGCTCTATCTCCGGGAGAAATTTGAGGGCATGGTAATTTACACGGCATCTTAATCTGTTGATTTCTTGAGGTACATTGTCATACCTGAAAAATTTTTCCAGCACCACAAGTAATATAAGAAATTTTTTCAAGAGTCTGAGCCTTAAACTAGAGAATATATAGATTATATTACCCAAGTCGATCTACAAAAGGCTTCAATGCCATTATCTTCTTCTCCTTTATCCTTGGCAATACATTGTCTATATAGAACTGTGCTGCTGCATATTTGGGAATGTTTTTGACTGTTCTTCTACAAAAAGACAAGTACATAACACGGTCAATACTTTATAGTAATCAATTTTAAATCAGATTACGCCAAAGACCCACAAGCTCACTTTTAAAAATACTCAAACAAAGTATATCATCAGAAAATAAATAAAGAGTTGAAGGAGCAAACCTTATACTAGAGAATAACTCTGTTTTGTCAGTGAACCAGTCAGGTATGTCTTTAACGATTCGGACATCATCTTTCAAGTAATCAATGAAATGATCTACATCAAAAATGTCTTCAAACTTCCTGCACAACAAAGTTTACAGATCTCATATTATCATAACTAGAATACAAAGTAGCAGCAAAACCTAGAAAAGCAATGGAACCAAATATCTTAATCAAGCTTACGTCTGGTCTTTCCAAATTTGGTCCTGCTTCAGTACTGGTAGAATCAGAGTTGCATTCATAATCTTGGCAACTGCTACTGCATTACAGATCTGGGGGAGAAAAAAAAGACATAACTCATATTGAACCATGATAGGGCATCAAAAGCATGGAAGATACATACAGCAATCCGCTGCTGATTCAAACCACCTTCAGCATGAATGAATACATATCCATTCGTTTCATTCTCAGGAAGAACATCTGAAAAAAAAAACATTAAAGTGAGATTTGCTACTAAGCTGACACAAAACAAAACCATTCTCTCTGTAGCAGCTATTAAATACCAGAGACTCCTCCACCAATGCGCCGCTCAGCGCAAGGCTTCCAAGAAGTAGTTGCAGGCAAAGGATTCTCCCAACGGGAAGCTGACTCCTTTACCTAAAAACACAAACAAAACACATTACGAGATTCAAAGCTTATGCATTTAACAAACAGATTCAAAAGCCTTTTTAAAACACTTACATGAGGACAGTTGAGCACAATCCCATCTTTCTTACACAAGTAGGGCGCATTCTAGCAAAAACACAACAAAGATAGAAGAGATAATAAAGCTTACACCTTTTTCGAATCCAAAGGAAAAGGCTTTTTACCAAGTGGTTAACAAGGCCGTAAACGGAGATCAAGCTTGCGACGGCGGCGAGGAACAGTATCAGAAAGATCGAGACTTTACTCTTCTGCGGAGAAGCCCTGAGATCGTCTCCGCCGAGGAAAGGAACCCACCAGATCGGACGGTCTCGATCTCTCGAGGAGTCATCGTCTCCGGTGCGTAGCGGGGAGGAAGAAGATCGGGTAACGAGAGAGCTGGAGTGACGCAACTCCGCCATTGCTCCTCGCCTCGGGCTAAAAGACGCCAGCTTTAACTAATCGATTCTCCCTCTCTCTCTCTTTCTTTCTTCTTCTCAATCTCTGTGGCTATTACTGCCATGTGAGGGAAGAGCTTGAAGGAGAGTACCGAACAGTTAACAAGAAACTGAAAGAAAGTTTTTTTTTTTTTAATGACTTGTTGTTATGTACAGCTTCAAAGTCAAAACTCTCTAACTGAGACAGAAGATTAGATTGTTATGTATTTACAAATGCATCCTCGTAGTTTATAACAACTATAATAATCACCCCTAGTTTCTCTGCTTTGTATGTTCAAATCCCCGAGCGAAGACAATAAACTCTCTAGCTCAGACAGAGGGTTGCAACAACAGTGCTGCTATATAACCACATTCTTTTTTTTTTTTCTTTATATTTTTTCCGGTAATCAATGTTGATCAGTGCTACTATCTGTGGTATGACAACGTTGTGATCCAGTTTTTTTTCTTATCGAAAACTTCACTAAATCGCTTCAAGCCTCCAAAACCTCAGAGCCGGCCCCTGCAAGTACATGTACTCAAAAGTTGTTTCTGGGATCTTAGATAGTTCATGACAGATTGACAAGACACAGTGCCCCCTGATTATCTGCGCCTTGTATGACGTACCGAGCCTACAACAGCATCTCCTCGGTAGAACATTTTACAGATTAAGGATTGAGAATCTTGTAGGCACTAAGTGTGTGGTTAGCTATGTAGCTTCCAGTCAAACAGATACAGATATTCTGTCATTTCCAGTCAAACAAAACTGATACAACGGATTCAATCTTTAATAGATATATATATATTTTTTTTTTTTTTTCAGAATATTATCACTGATATATATATATGATGGATCTTAGAGCATTTTCTATGCAATCATTGCTACGTTTTATTTTTCAATCTCATAAATAACTTTCATAGTTTGAAGCGAACAATGTTCTCAATACTTAACAAGAACAAGTAGAAGCTCATTTTTCTTGCCCACAGTGAGTCCAGGAGCTTCTTCCATGTCGATATCTTCAACCACCATGCCTTCTGGTAACTTCCAATCAAATTGATACAACATATTCGCCAAACCAAACTCAACCATTGTTGTCCCCATGTACATTCCAGGACAGATTCTCCTGCCACTTCCAAACGGCAACAGCTCAAAGTTCTGTCCCTTTGCATCAATGTCATTATCCATAAACCTCTCAGGGAAAAACACTTCAGGGTCTTTCCAGGTATCGGGATCACGCCCGATGGCCCATGCATTCACATGAAGCAGTGTCTTGGGCTGAATCTTGTAGCCATTGATCTCAAATTCAGATATCACTTCTCTGGGAACCAGAAGAGGTGCTGGAGGGTGCAGCCTCCATGTTTCTTTGATCACCATTTTCAAGTAATGGAGCTGATGTATGTCATCCAAAGTGATCACTGATCTGTTGTTTCCCCATCTGGTTTCTGATTTCGGTTTGTACTTTATTCATCGCTCGCGGGTTTCTCATAAGTTCTGCCATTGCCCATGTCATTGTTATTGCAGAAGTATTGATGGCTCCTAGAAGAACGTTCTGTGATAAGATCACAACAAAAACAAATATTAGAATCTTAAGTATTGTTGTTAGAGTATGTATAACACCCTCTCATCCTCGAGGACGGAGTGTTACTTATGGTAAAATAACGAATTAAACCGATGATCTATTCATCTAGGATAAGACATGCGCCTTGCGCAGGGTAAATTTATATGAAAATTATTTAAGAAATATCGTATGAAAAATAAAATTTATATTATTGATTGAATTAATATTTTTGGCCCTTAAACAATTTTTTAAAAACTTTTTTTGTTAATTACATAATTTGTTTACAAATGAACTGATCTCATTTTAAAAAATATTTTAGGTCAAAAAAAAATTTTATCGCATAAAAACCTAACGTTTAGGCCAAAGAATCTCATGCCTACTATTTGGTTAAAATTAAACAACTTCAGTTTAGTTTTATATCATGATTTAGTAATTTAAAAGTTAATTATGGTTATGAGAAGTTTGCGTACACGTGTCAATCCTATCTATCTTCGATATTTTCTCTTTATTTGTGTCATTTTGGTTATTGCCCGATATAAATATTTTTTTTGAGTTTATTCTCATTTCTTTCTTTTATTTTGGCCTGGGATTTAGAAAATGTTTAAGATTTAAAATTATTAAAGAGATGCATTCTTAGGTTAAGATCCGCACCTTGTGCAGAATAAATATTTTACATTTATTACTTATTTTATATTTTTTTGCATAGTATGAAATAATAAAATAATAATTATATATTAAATAACTAAGAAATCAGTTACTATTATGTAATAAATTGGTTTGCACATATAAATCAAATGACAGCTCCTGTTTATTCTCAATCATTTTAAGATAAATAAATCAAAACAATCAATTTTATCCATCGTATATGATATATAATTAATTTTAAATGATATGAAGTATATATATATTAACATAAACACCTATTAAAATAAAATTATTTATTTATATGATTTTATTATCATTGTATCTTATTATAAAAAAAATTAAACATTGATCACAAAAGTTTATGTGAGACTTTTAACAGTTTTAGTTATTTATACTCATTTTAAAAAATTCAAAATACAACATATACAAAAAAAATATAAAATTTTAATATATGATTAATGTAATTGTATAATTTATATTAATAATAAAGAATTAAACAAAAATGATAGAAAGTTTACAGATTATTACCAATTTTTTATTATTTAAAATCATTAATTACTATATATATATCATAATCACATTAGGTAATTCCGTAGGTTTTATTTAATGAAATAATATATAATAAATTTTAATTTGATAAATGAATGGTCCATAATGGACATACTATATAATATAACACTAGGATAAGACCTGCGTCTTGCGCAGAGTGAATTTATTTGTATATATTTCGATAGTTTCTTTTATATATTTGATCATTTTATTTATATATAAAAAATATTTTTTGTTGTTATTATATAATTTCTTTCCGATGGATCGGATCAATTTTTATTAAAAAAAAATGGAACAAAAATATAATTAATACATCATGGGTTGATCGGATTGGACATTAAACAAATTATGACATAAAAGCTTTATTTTTCCATCGAACACATTCTTGAAAAAAGTGAACAGTATTGTTTTCACAGTTGAATTATTTTGACTTTTATCATCCATATGGTTTTGAAAGCTTTCAAATCAACCATCAAATTGATACATGTCATTTTAATGTTTTTAGTCATATACTTAAGGAAAACTTACATTTTTGTAATTTAAAGTCTTTTAAAAAATTCAAAATATAACATATAAGAAAAATCTAACATATAAGAAAAATATAACATATAAAGTGTCCTCATTTTTGTATTTTAAAGTCGTTTTAAAAAAATATATAACATATAAGGTTTTCTCATTTTTGTAATTTATAGTCATTTTAAAAAATTCAAAATATAACATATAAGAAAAAATATAATTTTTTATTATATGGTTAATGTGATTGTTTATTTTTTTTAATAATATAAAATTAAACAAAATGAAGAAGGATGCAAAAATTGTTATCAAATCTTTATTATTTATAATCATTAATTGTCATATATATGTAAATCATATTAGGTAATTTCGTAGCTTTTATTTTGGGAAAGAATACACACTTCTTATATTTTAGGTTAATATAATGTTCTCTAGTGTACATTAAACAAATTATGACATAAAAACCTTATATTTTTCCTCGAACACATTCTTGAAAAAGTGAACAGTATTGTTTTCACAGTTAAATTATTTTGACTTTTATCTTACATATGGTTTTGAAAGTTTTCAAATCAACCATCAAACTGATACATGTCTTTTTTTTTTAACACAAAACTGATACATGTCATTTTAATGTTTTTAGTCGTATACTTCAGGAAAACTTACATTTTTATAATTTAAAGTCGTTTTAAAAAATTTAAAATATAACATATAAGAAAAAATCTAACATATAAGAAAAAATAACATATAAGGTGTCCTCATTTTTGTATTTTAAAGTCGTTTTAAAAAAAAATATATAACATATAAGGTTTCCTCATTTTTGTAATTTAAAGTCATTTTAAAAAATTCAAAATATAACAAAAAATCTAATTTTTTATTATATGGTTAATGTGATTGTTTATTTTTTTAATAATATAAAATTAAACAAAAATGAAGAAGGATGCAAAATTTGTTATCAAATCTTTATTATTCATAATCATTAATTGTCATATATATGTAAATCATATTAGGTAATTCTGTAGCTTTTATTTAAGGAAAGAATACACACTTCTTACCTTTTAGGTTAATATAATGTTCTCTAGTGGACATTAAACAAATTATAACATAAAAATCTTATTTTTTCCATCGAACACATTCTTGAAAAAAGTGAACAGTATTGTTTCCACAGTTAAATTATTTTGACTTTTATCTTCCATATGGTTTTGAAAGCTTTCAAATCAACCATCGAATTGATACATGTCACTTTAATGTTTTTAGTCGTATACTTAAGGAAAACTTACATTTTTGTAATTTAAAGTCGTTTAAAAAAAAAATCAAAATATAACATATAAGAAAATTCTAACATATAAGAAAAATTTACCATATAAGATGTCCTCATTTTTGTATTTTAAAGTCGTTTTAAAAAAAAAAAAAAAGATATAAGGTTTTTTCATTTTTTTAATTTTAAAGTCATTTTAAAAAATTCAAAATATAACATATAAGAAAAAAATCTAATTTTTTTATTATATGGTTAATGTGATTGTTTAATTTTTTTTAATAATATAAATTTAAGCAAAAATGAAGAAGGATGCAAAAATTGTTATCAAATCTTTATTATTTATAATCATTAATTGTCATATATATGTAAATCATATTAGGTAATTCCGTAGCTTTTATTTAAGGAAAGAATACACACTTTCTATATTTTAGGTTAATATAATGTTCTCTAGTGTTATATACTTATGGAATAATGTGACACCATTAGATTAAACTATGCTTTATATTAGATGCTCTAGAATTCTTTGAAATGAAATTTAGAAGGCATTTAGAGTGCCACCTAGGATTTGGGGTTTTTTAAAATTAATACAAAATTAAGGTTCTAATTTTTCAAATGCTTCTCAATTAATATATAGGGGATTCTCTAGCAATTTAATTTTGGACCAACAAAATTCTCAATTGATTTTTAAGCCGCCACGTAAACAAATTAACATTCCAATTACGTGACAACTCAGCATGACATTTTTTTAATTAGTACAAACTACATGTTCTAAACTTTTTAAATGTTTCTCTATTAATATATAAGAGATGTTAAACCATTGATCATTAATTTTTAACATAATTATTTTAACAGTTTTAGTAATTTTGTCATTTTAAAAAATTCAAAATATAATATATACGAAAAAATCTATATTTTAATTTTATAGCTAATTTGATTTTTTAATTTATTTTAATAATATAAAATTAAACAAAAACGATGGATGAAATATAAATTGTTATTAAATCTTTATTATTAGAATCATTAATTGTCATATATATATTACTTATATTTGGTTATTCCGTAGCTTTTGTTTAAGGAAAGAAAAGAAAATAGTAATTGTACACTTTAATTAATTTTATGATTAGTTTAATGAAAAGTATAATATATATACTTAATTGGACCAACATATTTTATAAGGATTCTGAATTTCATTCTGGTGATGACACGTGGCTACACTTAAAAGTTGTAATGTTTCCAATTAATATATAAGGGATTAAGGAAAAAAAAATAAAAATTGGTAATGAAAATATCTCATTGGATATACCCAAAATAAAAAACAAAATTTAGGTTCACTCACTTGCATTATGTAAATTAGATATACAATCGTATGACTAGGGCATCTATACAATATAAGGAAAGTACAATATTCCTAGTCTATCACTCCCCCTCAGTCGAAGCCGGGTCTTTAGATACGCGTAGACTGGATTTGAATTCCAAGAAGATAGGTGAATGAAGACCCTTTGTAAAGATGTCTGCGTACTGGCTTGAGGATGGTACATGAAGAACTCGAACATGTCCTATGGCGATGCGTTCCCGGACGAAATGTATGTCTATCTCGACGTGCTTTGTGTGTTGGTGTTGAACTGGGTTCGTGGAGAGATAAACGGCACTTACATTATCGCAGTAGACGATAGTTGCAGTCGTCAAGGGGCAGTGGAGCTCGAGTAGGAGGTTCCTTATCCATGTGACTTCAGCGACACCTCTATATTCCGCTTCTGCGCTGGATCGCGAGACGGTCTGCTGACGTTTGGAAGACCATGAGATTAAGTTGTCACCATGGAAAACGCAGTAACCAGAGGTGGAGCGTCTTGTCGATGGGCAACCTGCCCTGTCGGCGTCAGAGTAGGCAGTGAGAGTCTGAGATGTGTTAGGCGTAAGTTGCAAGCCATGGTCCAAGGTTCCTTTAAGATAGCGAAGGATGCGCTTCAAGGCATTGTAATGGGATTTAAGCGGTGCGTGCATGAAGAGACAAACTTGTTGTACTGCAAAAGAGATGTCGGGCCTGGTGAAGGTGAGATATTGAAGAGCGCCGGCCAGACTTCGATATAAGGTGGGGTCCGACATCGGAGGGCTGCCTTCATCTGATAGTTTAGCGCGCGCATCCGCTGGAGTTGTGCATGGATTACAATTTGACATATTTGCTCGCTGAAGGATCTCCATAGCGTACGTCTTTTGTTGCAAAAACATACCAGCGTCATTGTATTTGATGGAGATGCCAAGGAAGAAATGAAGTTTTCCAAGATCAGTCATTGCAAATTCTGCATTGAGGAAAGTGATGATGGAGTCACGAAGCTTTGTAGACGAGGCGGTGAGTAAGATGTCGTCAACGTAGAGAAGGAGATAAGCGGTTCCTGGGCTGCTGTGATGAATGAAAAGAGATGAGTCGCTGTTGCTCTGCTTGAAACCGACACGTTTTGCGAAAGAGGCAAAACGTTGATACCACGCTCGAACCATGCTCGGGGAGCTTGCTTAAGACCATATAGAGCTTTGTGCAAGAGACATACATGATCAGGTTTTGTTTCATCTTTGAAACCCAATGGTTGGTGCATATAAACTGTTTCCCCAAGGTCACCATTAAGAAATGCGTTCTTGACGTCGAGCTGGTGGATTGGCCATTTCTTAGACAGGGCAAGGTCTAGTACGAGGCGGATTGTCGCTGGTTTAACAACTGGACTAAATGTTTCATCACAGTCAATTTCGGGTTACTGTGATTTTCCATTCGCCACCAGACGTGATTTATGCCGTCGTAGAATGCCGTCCGCGTCAAATTTGTGCCTGTGAATCCACATTGAACGCACAATATTAACATTATCTGAACGCGGTACCAGTGACCATGTTCCCTTTTCAATCTGAGCATCATACTCTTCTTGCATAGATTCTCGCCAGTTAGGATCCTTAAGAGCTTGAAGATAGGAAGTGGGAAGGGGTGAAATAGTTTGAGCTGTGAGAGAGAGAGGCTGGCGAGGTTTTGATATTCCTCTTTTGCTACGTGTCACCATTTGGTGAGTTGGAGGTGGAACCGTAGGAGGAACAAGAGGAGGTGGAACAGCAGGAGGAACAATAGGAGAAGAAGGAGCAGGAGTGTTTATGATTGTACGTAAAATAGGGGAAGAAGGTGGAGGTGTGGTATCTGGGGTTGGTGTTTGAAATGAAGAGGTGGTGATAGAAGAGAAAGGAAAAGTATTCTCATCAAATATGAAATGACGAGAAAGAATGACTTTTCGAGTGTGTAAGTCAAGGCATCAGTAACCTTTATGAGACGTGGGGAAACCGATGAAAACACAAGCAGTGGAGCGTAGAGAGAGCTTGTGTTGAGCCGTGGCTGTTAGGTTGGGATAACATAAACAGCCAAACACTCGAAGATGTTGATATGAGACTGGTTTGTTGAAGAGCTTTGTGAAAGAAATATCATTCTGAATGGCTGTGGAAGGAAGTATATTGAATAGATGAGCAGCCATATTAAGAGCTTCAACCCAGTAACCCATAAGCAAGTTGGCTTGAAAAAGAAGAGTACACACGAAGTTGTTTAGTGTACGTAACGTTCGCTCAACCTTGCCATTTTGTTGTGAAGTATGAGGACAAGAGAATCTATGAGTGATGCCATTGGTAGAGAAGTAGTTGAGAAACTGGCTGTTGTTGTATTCACCGCCATTATCACATTGGAGTGACTTGATTTGGCGACCAAATTGGTTGTGAATGTAAGCCGAGAGATGTAAGAAAACTTGGAAAACTTCTGATTTTCTTTTGAGTGGGTAAACCCATACATAGTGACTGAAATGGTCTAAAAAAACATAATATTTTTTTCCACCGATGCTAGAAACCGGAGAGGTCCATACATCTGAATGAATCATTTGAAAAGTTTCAAAAACAGAGGATTGAACTGAATCAAAAGGAAGTTTAACATGTTTTCCAAGCTGACAAGAATGACAAAAAGAATGATCTGTTTTTGAGAATTTAATCAAATCAGAAGATAAAAGAGATTGCAAAGTATTATTGCCGGGGTGGCCAAGACGACGATGCCACACCGTTGATGTTGCAGCAGAAGAAAGAAATACTTGGGGAGAAGATGATGATGCAGCCGTGACATCAATGGAGTAAAGAGGTCCAGGGCTGTTACATCGGAGCAGAGGAGTTCGAGTCGTCAAGTCCTTAACCAAAAAACCAAAAGGATCAAATTCAATAGAAATCCAATTGTCTTTAGTAAATTGACGGACTGAGACAAGATTTTTAATAATGGAGGGACAGACAAGAATGTTATTGAGATGTAAAGGACGTTTAGAGGTAGAGATAGATTGAAAACCAATGGCCTTTGTAGGAAGAGAGGATCTGTTACCGACGAGAACCGAAGATGTGTTGCTCGTATTAAAAAGAGAACAGAGGGTACCTGGTTGAGATGTCACATGTGCCGTTGCTCCTGTGTCCATGTACCAGCCTGCGTCCTGAGGTTCTTGTAGAGTCATCGTGCCAAACGCTTGAGCAAGTTGCTGCGGAATTGTAGTGGGTTTGACCACTTGCACTCTGCTGGTAAGGACCAAGTATGCCTGCGTTTGGAGATGGTGAAGCTGTGATCTGATAGGCCATAGGACCAGGAGCAGGGCGCCACTGTTGCTGGTTTTGGTTCCAGTTTTGCTGCTGCCAAAACTGTGGAGGTGGTTGTGGTTGCCATGAAACCGGCTGCTGAGTCCAATTGGACTGGTTGTTCCAGTTGTTTTGATTTCGTCCACGTCCACGGTAGTTGTTAGAGCGTCCCCTTCCACGTTCTCTGTTTTGGTTGTTGCGAGAATTTCCTTGATAATATTGCTGGTGCTGGTCTCCACAGTTGTTGACGTAGTTAGAGGTTTGTCCAGGTGGGACGTTACCTTGCGTAGAGCAAGCGTGCAGGACTTGAGGTGAAGTGCTCTTGGTATGTTTGTTAATCCGATCCTCCTCCATGATCAGCATCGAGCGAGCAACATAAAAGGATGGAAACGGTGATCTGTGTTTGATAACGTTGTGAATGTTATCGAACTTTTCCGAGAGACCGTTCAACATGTGCATGACCACAGCTCTATATGTAACAGGAGAGTCTATGTTGGCTAGGAGATCCGTGGTAGTCTTGAGTTTTTGGCAGTACTCATGGACTGACATATCGCCAATGGTAAGAGATCGAAGTTCGTTTTCAAGTTGAATAGCACGGGCCTCTTTGTTGTCGTGGAGAAGATTCTCAATAGTGACCCATAGATCACGAGCAGAGCAGCGAGTTTTGAGGACTGTATCGAGGAGAGAAGAGGAGATGGTACCATAGATCCACATCTTGATGAGACCGTCACGTTCCTTTCATGGTGTGTCTTCAGCATTCGTCGGTAGAGAAGTGCCATCGAGGTGGCCAGAAACACCAAAGGTGAGACAGTGGGTCTCAACTAATTCATGCCAAGCATCATAATTCATCTTCTGCATATCTAAGACAATAGGGATGTAGGACTTGATATGTGTAACGCCAAAAGCTTTTTCAGTTGTAAGAGCCATGATTTTGAGAAAGAAGAAGAAGATACGAAGAGGAAGAAGAAAAGAAGAGAGTGCGGCTAGTAGGCTTCTGATACCATGTCACTTGGCAAAACCCTTGCCTTGGTATATATACAATCGTATGACTAGGGCATCTATACAATATATGGAAAGTACAATATTCCTAGTCTATCATAGAGTACACCTTTAAATCCACTTCACATTCTAAGACAAATCAAAGTGCGCATAGATTATTAAATAAAAAATATTAAAAATTTAAAAAAAAAAATAACGTCAATTTTAACGATGCTAACACCGCTAGCTAAACCCGAAACCCTAAATTTTAAATTTTAAATTCTAAACACTAAATCCTAAACCCAAACTCTTAACCATAAACCCAATTTTTATACCATAAACTCAAATTCTATACCCTAAACCTAAACTGTATATCCTAAACCCAAATCCTAGACCATAAAGCCATACCATAAACCCTAAATCCAACTGTATACCCTAAACCCAAACTTTAAACTGTAAACCCAAATCCTAGACCCTAAACCCAAACCATAAACCCTAGACGCTATAGGATTTGGGTTTAGGATTTATGGTTTGGGTTAAGGGTATAGGATTTAGGGTTTAAGATATAGGGTTTGGTTTAGGGTATAAGATTTGGGTTTAGGGTATATAATTTGAATTTAAGGTTTATAGTTTAGGTTTAGGGTTTATAGTATGGGTTTAGGGTCTAGGATTTCGGTTTAGGGTTTAGGGTTTGTGTTTAGGGTATTAATTTTGGGTCTAAAATTTAGGGTTTAGGATTTAGCGGGTGGCGTTAGCATCGTTAAAATTGATGTTTTTTTCTTTTTTCAGCTATTTTTTTAGTTTCATATTTTTTATCTAATAATTTACATTTCATTTTGATTGGTCATAGAAAGTGAAGTGAATTTAAAGGTTCACCCTAAAGGTGAATTTAAAAGTTCAGCCTAGAAGTGAACCTAAGTTTTGTTCCAAAATAAACTACGAGAGATTTAAATATTCTATTAAAACATGACAAGTATACTTGCGCTATAGCACGGGTTTCATTTTAAATTTACTAAAAAAATTTCTAAATCAGTTGAATTTTGTTAGTGCTATAAAAGATTTTAAATGAATAATATTTATTTTAAGCACCTAATTAATATCATTATAATTGTTTATGTAATTTATCTTGCGAATAATTTGGTTTAAATTATAATTAGCTTAAATGTTTTTGTTTATAATTAGTGGTAAGCATTTATTTTCGGATAACATATATTTTAAACATTTCCTAATTACTTTGATATTATATTTATTGTACAATATAGTTATTTAGAATGTGGAATGTTCATAATTAAAATGTATTAGGTTGAAGATTGGTGCATACAAAATTAACTGATGTTGCTAATATATAGAAATATAAATACATTTTTGTATTCATATATATCATATTAATTACACTTCATATAAATATTCTTATACTCTATATATTTCAATTATAATATAAAATTAAGATTTAATTGATTAAAATGTACGGAAATTTTATTCAGTTAGCTGTATACTATTCTAATGCTTCATTTTCGTATAATTTTAATATAGATATAAGTAGAGATTTGATCAAATTTTTTTTTTTTGTTAATTGTCCATTTCTAAATTGAAGTCTATCATCCAAAAGCTTTTTCATGAGGAACAACAAATAAAATTCATATAGGTTTTGATTGGTGACCACCGGATTAATGGAAAAAATAAACAAAATGAAAAATAAATTTTTATTTGAGAAACTGAAAAAATAAAAAAATAGAAATTTTTGTTCATTTTGTTCTTCATCAGAATTGCAGAGAATTTTTTTTTTTATAAATTAATTCCTCATTAGAGGAAAAGAACGGGATCTACCTATCAATAATTTTAGCTAAAAATTCAACTTAATTAATATAAATTTTGAGAAACAAAAAATTCACATTAATTTTTTTCGTTCTACATGGTTACTAATTGTAGCCATATTTTTTTATGTTTTTCTTGTCTCTGTTGGATCCGCACAACCACACAAATTTTATTTATGTCGCATCTGCACTACCACACGATCAATGTAACCATTGAAAATAACGATATAAACATGAGTTCTCCTGTACTAACAGCAAGGCCATACTATGTCTATGTGACTTCTTTATTATTACGATCAGCGTGAACCTCGTGTGATAGATGTATTGTAACTGCTTTTGAACATTATAAATTAAAATTGTGTAATCATATGTTAAAATGAAATTCGTTTACAGAAACTGAGGTCTAATGTACGTGATTTGAACAACTGAAATTTTTAAAAAGAAGAATGTAAAAATTAATAGATACTCTTGGATGGTTGAACCCGTAGGTCCAAAATAGAAAAAATCCATTAGGTATTTAAACATTGATTTGATACGAACTAAACTTATATTTTGAGTTTTATTGGTTTAGGTTTTCAGGTCCGTATAAAATGTCTAGATTTAGTTATTAATACATGAAAATTTTCAAAAAGAATTTAACGCAATAACGAGTAAATATACTTTGATGAAAAATATCATACATTAATACAAATATAATAAAAGGTTTCATCAGAAATTGTGGAAGTGATTCTAACCCCCAAGCAGCAATGACAAGGCCAGTGTCAGTGTTGGCCTAATTGTAAGACAATTATGCTGGATGTGCGGACGAAACAATTAGTTTTGTTTTGTTTGTTATCGTGAAAACGATGTAGGTGAAACGTAGCAAAGTCTCGTTCGTCTAGTTATATATTTTGCTTGTTTATTTTTAATTTTTTATATTCAGTACTCTCGACATCACATAATATCATCCTGTGTTGTAAATTCAGCGCATTAATTACGGCCGTTGTGCACCACAAGCCCAAGATATTTTTAAAACCATTGAGAAATGACAAAACAGGCCTATATATGCTGTATATTGTAGATGGTTTTCTGTTTATGCAGTATGCACAATATATAGTCTGCAGAATACTCTTATTTTTAAATTGTCATTTACGAAATCCTAATACAATATGGGCTAAGAAATACAAAGACATAAAAATATAGGCCTTCGAATATGAGTTTCCACCAGACTTTGGTTTATAACACTCCCTTTGGAAGACCATCTCCGAAATGGTTTGTAATACGCTTTGGATGTTGCCTCATTACAACTTTATCAGGAAAACCCAATGATAAAACCATGATGAAGAAAAAAGAGTACAACACGTATTACTCCCCCTGTTGAGTACATCTCTGGATGTCAGTAACGCCTTAGTAATTAGATCCACCAAATCCTCGCTTGAGTGAACTTGGACGGACAAACAACCTGTATCACCAAAATAATTTATCCTTTTTCGGGTAGGTTAGTATCAAATGAACCTAAGTCTTTAGTTCCTTGTAAGTAACAAAAATATGTATAATCCCGTTCTAGTGCTTTTGGGTCGATCATGAGCTATATCTAGCTAATAGATTACGGCAAATTATTTATCTAGCCTTGTATGGCTCGCCAAATCCGTCAAAACTTTATGGCACTTAGACATGGCATTTCGGGACCAAAGATCTCCGCATTTTCTTCATTAGGGCCGAAATTATATTTTCTAAACTGACGAACCTTATAATTATGGGACTTGTCAATTCGTAAGCTTAGTCCATATCAAACTTCTTGAGCATGTTATCTATGTATGTCATTTGATGCAAAAGGATTTTCTTTTCAAGGTGCTCAATGTATAATCCAATATATAATCTTGTTTTCCCAAAACCTTTCATGTTGAATTTGAATTCTTTCTTGATGTATTCTATCTTTAAGAAATTTCTCCAAAGGTTCCTAGGATATTCAAGTTGTTCACATAAAGATATTTAATATTGTTCTCAAGAACTTGATGTGTTCGGTAGTTTGATATCCTCTGGAACTTTCACATAATTTCGTTATCTAATGGACCATATAGATATGTATTTTATTTGCCAGACTTATAAGGAATCAGAATGTCGTTGCATCCACCACATATGAGTATGTCTCCTTTATAATTGATTTCAGGTCTTTGTGAGAACCTTATGCAATTTCGCCATTCTTATTATGTTTTCTCACCAAAGACTTACTTATGTCCAACTGGTTTGACTACATCTCTTCTCTTAAGAGATTTCATATACCACGTCTTATAGCATTATCATTTTGCTTAATCAATTTCTCTGAGTAATTTCTCTGAGTGCACTCTATGATAGACGTTGGTTTCATGATCCTCGCTTTTGTCAAGCGCTTTTGTATTCAAATATTATATCATCATCGACGTCGATATTATTTTACCGGTTCCATTTATAATCCGGACATGACATAATGCATTTAGATCTTATTATTTTCAGGTACCTGATCTTTATTCATGGTCATGTTTAAGGTTTCCTTTGGACAACCTTAATTTCGGATCTGCCATTTCAATTTTATACTCTTCTCATTTTTGAGTAATACATGTATGGAACCGTCTTATCTTAACTAAGTCCAATATCAATTTTATTAGAGCATAACCCGCTGGTATATTTCATTTTGGGTCATCAAACATGTCTTGCAATTGACTTGTTTAAGTTCTGAGAATGATTCATTCTTTGGACTCTTATTCTATATTCATATTTGAGGATCATTATTAATTCTCGAAATCATTTACCAGCTTATTATTTATCTCCCTGATGTTGGATATACGGATTTATCTAATCCATGCCTTAGCCTTAATCATATCTCTCGTGGTCTTATGTATTCTTATGGAGATTTATATCCAACGTATACACTTAATTCAATTTTATATCCCATCTTATAACTTTGTGGTGGAGCAACTTATTTAAGTTCTCTATATGTGAACATTAATTCTTGACCCTTTATCAAATTCATGGGAGAGTCTCTATTTGTTCTTTCGCATTATGCGAACAAATTTTGCTGCAACTTATAAGGATTGATAAATCCACCGATATCACCAATTACTCTTGCAAACTTATTGCAGATTTTGACAAGGATATGTACAACCATATGTCGTCACATATGATGGATGATCAGTCCATCCGTGGGTGATCAAGCCCACGAAATTCCTTGCTTATTTTCGAAATATCATGGTGAATACTCATATTATCAATTCCCTTATTCAAAAGGGCAGCATATCTTAAACCATTCAATAGAATGTTGCACACTTAACCGGAATGGCATTACCGGTTTGCCAATCATTAATCTCCATGTAATCTTTCTGTTGTGCAATTTTGTTTTCAGATTTGATTTTGACCGAGTTCTATTTGGACTATTGTTGTCGTGGATGCTTAACTTAGTTAGGGATTTTTGGATTCTCTGATTCTCCCCCTCGAGATAATAACACTTAATGTTCATTTATCTCGTATTGAATCTCAAACTAGGTAATTTAATATCAAATTTTGTTCCCTTAGACAATAATTTTGAAAACATCATGCATTAAATAAATCAAAGTGTACAACAAATAACTAGAAATAAATTAAGTCTGGTTAGATTAATAGAGATTTAAATTCGGCCAAGATAGATTATTCAAAAGAATTTGGCCAGGGAATTTTTGGCCAAGGGGATTCGGCCAAGATAATTTTACCAAAATGCTTTGGCCAAGAGATTCTATTAGTTTGACTAGATTTCATATTTGGCCAATAGAAATTTCAATTTGGCCAAGAATTTGCTTTCGGTCAAGGTCTTTTAAAGGTTGGTCAAGAGAATTTAGACTTTGCATTTGATCAAGATTTAAGCTAGGCCAAGCTTCTACATTTGGCCAAGGATTTAAAGATCATGCGATTGTTCATTAGGCCAAACATAAGTTTCGGCCATGCCAAATCCGAATGGATCTAGGATTCTTATAGATTTCGGCCAAGGAGTAATTTTATGATCAGATTTTAAGTTTTAATTAAGTGATCATGTCTTAAAATTTGGCTAAGATTCCATTTGGCCAAGGCTTTGAGAAACGATCCTACAAATGTTCATATGAACATGTATAGTGAACATGTATAGTGAACATGTATAGTCTTGGCCAAGCCAAATCCAAACAGTTTTAGGATTTGGTTATGTGTTTCGGATTTGCTAGATTTTTCAGCATATGATTCAAGGTTTAAAAAACACATATAGGCCAAGCAATGTAATCGAATCAAGTTTCGCATATGATGAAGTTTTGATCCTACGGCCAAGATTTTAATCATGCGGATAGGATTTCATGCAATCTCTATGTTTTAAACAAGCAAGACATCATTTTCAATCAAGTAATCAGCTAGCAAATCAGATTTGGAACATGTGAGCATGTGACTAAGCAAATTAAATCTAGGTTCCTTGCTGCATGCAATCGGATTTTATCTTTAACAATCAATCCAGATTTTAATTTCTTAGCATGCGAGCTAGGCGATCAAACAAATCAGATTTTGGGTTTGAAGCATGCGAATCAGATTTGGTTAAGACATACGATTCAGATTTTAAACATATCATGTGATCAAGCAACCAAATCATATTTCAATCAATAGCATGTGATCAAGGCAATTTCTATTTCTAATAGGATTTAATCATGCGATTTCAATTTTTTTAGGTCTAATCGATTTTTAAACAATTAGCATATGAATAATTTCAATCTAATCATGAAATTTTATCCATAGGTTTCATATGATAAAATTTTGGAATTCTAATTTAAATTTATTAAGTTTTAAATTTTCAGAAAATTTCAATAAACATGCGATCAGATTTTAGGTTAAACTTCAAATCCTAATTCTAATAGGATTTAGACACAAGAACATGTAATTATTCTTAGTCTAATTATGCAACCTTAAACATGTATTTATGCATGAAAAATATCAAGTTATACAAGCATAAAATCGGCCAAGACAAAAACCCTAATAACTTAGGGGTTCTAGGTTTTAGCATGCAATTTCAGTTTTAATGTTTATGTTTCGATTTCTAAAATTAAAACATGTAATTTCTATTAGAGATCAGATCAAACAATTAGGTTTTATCAATCCTATCATGTGATTAACAAAATCAGATTTTAAACCTAAACATGCGATTTAATTTTCTATGTCTAGCATGCGATTTTGATTTTAATGTTTAGCATATGATTTGCAAACCTAAAACATGCAATTTCTATTAACAAACAGATCATACAATCAAGTTTTAATAATCCTAGCATGTGATTAGGTGGTTTCTATCATTTCATACGAAATATGCATGATGCAATCAATACAGTAATGAACAAACAAATCTCTCGGCCAAATCAAAGATCAAGCCACACGGCTACTTGATGGAATCAATTCATTACCATCCTAGCATAAGATTCTAAGTGTAATTGCAATCAATCAATATGATCAAATTAGGTTATGTATGAATGATGCAACAAGCCGCACGGCCACAAGGTATGATCAAGTCTAGAACAATTAACCTAGCATGTAGTTTCAGTTTCAACTGGATTATACGGTTTCAGATTCAAGTATTCGATATCAAACAATCAAGACTAGGTTATATGGAAACACTTATCCTAACAGGCGGTTTCAATTAGGGTTTCAATCTTGAATCATTCAATCAATTAATCAATTTTAGTTATGAATCAATACTAACAACAGTTCTATGTGATCAAATTCAAATTTCGATTACAAAATTATGGTTTTGGATTTCAATCTATCAAAGCTAGTAATTTCGATTTCAATATGATCAAATTCAATCTCAATCAACATTCAATTAGTTTTAATCAATCAATCAGATTTCGAATTAGGGTTTATGCAAAAATCGAATGTGTTTTAGGGTTTTAGGTTTTCGAGTTTGATCTTAGATCAATGGGATTCGATTTGAGATTCAAAACCATTAAAGATTTCGATTTTAATTGATCAAGTGATCAATCTCGATTAGGGTTTGGGGTATAGAACTTTTGAGCTTCGATTTACTCTTTGGGGTTTTGATCTATTACCCTATGGCTTTTGATTCATAATAGATTAGGGTTTTATGGTTTTAATTCTTTATCAAACAATGCATATTCGATTATGGGTTCTTAAGTTTCGAATTACCTTTAACCTTAGATGTTTGTTGAACGGACCACCAAAGGGATGAACCGCAAACTGGAACACGAACGGGACGCGAGCTGACTGCTATCGGATCGTGAACGGATTGAGGCTAAGGTTGCGAGCTGTCCGTGAGCTGGAGTTGTCGCGAACGGGATGCTTGCTGTCGGGAACACGAGCTGTCTGGGATGCGAGCTGAGGCTGAGTTCGTCTGAGCTAGGATCAGACTGAGATCGTCTGTAGGCTGAGCTGAGACGGATCGGGAACGCCTATGAACTCCTTTTGATCTGAATGGAAAAGAGAGTTTGATCGCACGGGCAGCAACTCCTCTCGCTTGAACTCCTTGTTGATATTAGATTTTAATTCCCTCGGCTCATGAAACAACACGAGGAGCATTAGATAACATGAACGCCAACGAGATAACATGAATCAACTAAGGTATGATAAACTTATCTTGCACAGGAGTTGAGTTCGGCTAGAAAATCCTTGTTGGAATCGGATTTGGTTTCCAAATCAAATCGGCGCGCACTGTATCTGTGCGTGAGGGCGCGTCGGTGGTCAGATCGACAAGCGATTTGAACTGACGGATTCGTCTCGGCGTGGGCTTCGATTTGATATCTTGATCGTTTTATGGGTCCTCATGGTTTGAGAGAACGGCCTCTTTGAAGTTCTGAGGCAGATTCCTTTGCGTTTAGGGTTTTTTGATTTTCGGCTGAGTTGAAGAATATTTCGTGAAGGCTTAGGGCTACACGCTATCGTGCTGATAACATGTTATGAAAATAAGGGAAAAATCTGTATTTTTATTAGATAATAAGGAGCCATTTATATAAAGAATTACATAAATATGAAACTCTAATTAAGAAATACAAAGACATAAGAATATGAACTTTCATATATGAGATTCCACCGGACTTTGGTTTATAACATTTTATTGTTTATTTTTAATTTTTTACTAGAATAAGACCTGCGCCTTGCGCAGGGTGAGTTTATTTGTATATGTTATCGATAGTTTCTTTTATATATTTGATCATTTTATTTATATATATAAAATATTTTTTGTTGTTATTATATAATTTCTTTCCGATGGATCGGATCAATTTTTATTAAAAATAATGAAACAAAACTATAATTAATACATCATAGGTTGATCGGATTGGACATTAAACAAATTATGACATAAAAACCTTATTTTTTCCATCGAACACATTCTTGAAAAAAGTGAACAGTATTGTTTTCACAGTTGAATTATTTTGACTTTTATCTTCTATATGGTTTTGAAAGCTTTCAAATCAACCATCGAATTGATACATGTCATTTTAATGTTTTTAGTCGTATACTTAAGGAAAACTTATATTTTTGTAATATAAAGTCGTTTTAAAAAATTAAAAATATAACATATAAGAAAAAATCTAACATATAAAAAAAATATAACATATAAGGTGTCCTCATTTTTGTATTTTAAAGTCGCTTTTAAAAAACAAATATAACATATAAGGTTTCCTCATTTTTGTAATTTAAAGTCATTTTAAAAAATTCAAAATATAACATATAAGAAAAAATCTAATTTTTTATATTATATGGTTAATGTGATTGTTTATTTTTTTAATAATATAAAATTAAACAAAATGAAGAATGATGCAGAAATTGTTATCAAATCTTTATTATTCATAATAATTAATCGCCATATATATGTAAATCATATTAGGTAATTTCGTAGCTTTTATTTAGGGAAATAATATACACTTCTTATATTTTAGGTTAATATAATGTTCTCTAGTGGACATTAAACAAAATATGACATAAAAATCTTATATTTTCCCTCAAACACATTCTTGAAAAAGTGAACATTATTGTTTTCACAGTTGAATTATTTTGACTTTTATCTTTCATATGGTTTTGAAAGCTTTCAAATCAACCATCGAATTGATACATGTCATTTTAATGTTTTTAGTCGTATACTTAAGGAAAACTTACATTTTTATAATTTAAAGTCGTTTTAAAAAAAATTCAAAATATAACATATAAGAAAATTCTAACATATAAAAAAAATATAACATATAAGGTGTCCTCATTTTTGTATTTTAAAGTCGTTTTAAAAAAATATATATAACATATAAGGTTTCCTCATTTTTTGTAATTTAAAGTCATTTTAAAAAATTCAAAATATAATATATAAAAAAAAATCTAATTTTTTTTATTATATGGTTAATGTGATTGTTTATTTTTTTAATAACATAAAATTAAACCAAAAAATGAAGAAGAATGCAAAAATTATTATCAAATCTTTATTATTCATAATCATTAATTGTCATATATATGTAAATCATATTAGGTAATTCTGTAGCTTTTATTTAAGAAAAGAATACACATTTCGTATATTTTAGGTTAATATAATGTTCTATTGTGGACATTAAACAAATTATGACATAAAAACCTTATCTTTTACATCGAACACATTCTTGAAAAAAGTGAACAGTATTGTTTCCACAGTTAAATTATTTTGACTTTTATCTTCCATATGGTTTTGAAAGCTTTCAAATCAACCATCGAATTGATACATGTCATTTTAATGTTTTTAGTCGTATACTTAAGGAAAACTTACATTTTTGTAATTTAAAGTCGTTTTAAAAAAATTTAAAATATAACATATAAGAAAATTCTAACATATAAGGTGTCTTCATTTTTGTATTTTAAACTCGTTTTAAAAAATATATATAACTTATAAGGTTTCCTCATTTTTGTAATTTAAAGTCATTTTAAAAAATTCAAAATATAACATATAAGAAAAAATCTAATTTTTTTATTATATGGTTAATGTGATTGTTTATTTTTTTTAATAACATAAAATTAAATAAAAATAAAGAAGGATGCAAAAATTGTTATCAAATATTTATTTTTCATAATCATTAGTTGCCATATATATGTAAATCATATTAGGTAATTCCGTAGCTTTTATTTAAGGAAAGAATACACACTTCCTATATTTTAGGTTAATATAATGTTCTCTAGTGTTATATAATTATGGAATAATGTGACACCATTAGATTAAACTATACTTTATATTAGATGCTCTAGAATTCTTTGAAATGAAATTTAGAAGGCATTTAGAGTGCCACCTAGGATTTGGGATTTTTTTTAATTAATACAAAATTAAGGTTCTATTTTTTCAAATGCTTTTCAATTAATATATAAGGGATATTCAGTACTCTCGACATCACATAATATCATCCTGTGTTGTAAATTCAGCGCATTAATTACGGCCATTGTGCACCACAAGCCCAAGATATTTTTAAAACCATTGAGAAATGACAAAACAGGACTATATATGCTGTATATTGTAGATGGTTTTCTGTTTATGCAGTATGCACAATACATAGTCTGCAAAATACTCTTATTTTTAAATTGTCATTTCATTGTACTTTGTATAAACTAAATTTATAGATCATAATTGATACCATCGAAGCCAAATACCACCGTACCACCAATCCACCATATTCATGTTAATATGAAATTTAAAATCTGAAAATTTTCTCATATGATTAATAAAAATAAAAGACTATATAGCTTTCATGAAACCGTTTTTTTTTTTTTTTTTTTACGTCAAAAGGCTATTCTATTACTCAAACTTGAGGTGACCTGGGTAACCAGACCGGAATAGAACAACCAACAAAGTGTAACTCTCTACGGAAAGATCTAGCAGTCTTAGCTAAAAAATCTGCAGTCTGATTATACGCCCGTGGAACGTAAGTGATGTTGAAGTCCGGGAAGCAGATTTGTAGCGTCTCTATTCTCTCCAATTCCGTCGCAAAGCTTAGGCCACGCCAGGAGATCCTTAACCATAGCAATCAGTTCCTTACAGTCTGTCCCAAAGCTCTGGCAGGTCGAGTGCTGCATCATATTCTCCATCGCCCACCGCAGTGTTTCTACCTCTGAATGCAAGGCCGATTCCCGTCGAGGGAAATTTTTTGTCCCCATAAGCTGAATATTCCCAGAACTATCTCTCCATATCCATCCACATCCACTGAAGTTAGCTGAAAGAGTCCAAGATCCATCTAATAGACAAATATTTCCCAAACATGCGGCTTGGGGTTCCTCATTCATAGTGTCCTGTGTCACAGCTTGTGCCACTTCATTAGTTTCAAACCATGCATGGCATTCACTCTCAGCATGTCTAACCAGTTCCAGAGAATCTCTATCTATTCCTCTGAAAAGTTTTTCATTTCTAACCGTTTTTCTTTAAACGACTTATAAATGAATCAAAATATTATTTCGTGAAACCCAGTTCCATTAGTTCATCAAAGAAAAATTATATATATATGGTGGCAAAGTAGTTTAAAGTGTCCAAAAGCTATGGAATTCCATATTTCCATGGTCGGAGGTTACTATTATACTTAGGGCATTATTAACTCCGTTTCTTAGTCCATGATTTGACATTTTCTTGTTTGTTTTTTTTTACATTTTTCGGGTAAGAGACGGCTCTTATATCTTTTATTTGACGGTTGTTAATTTTTCTTAGTTAAAATCTAAAAAAAGTTTAGAACCATCTCTTATCCGAAAGTAAGAACCAAGAAACTGGGTTAACGATGGTCCAAAGAAGATATTTTTTTGGCAAGTTGTCGTGCCTAGCGATTAAAAAATTGAAGGCATGAGCTTTCTTCGCCATAACTCAGAGCGTAAAAGTTCACAAATGGCTAACATTTTCCTTCTACCAATTCTCTTCCTAGTCATCTTTCTTCTTCTTGCCGCCTTTAAACGTCCAAAGCGGCTACAACATCGACCAATACCTTCTCCTCCTACGTGGCCTATCATCGGAAACTTACACCAGCTTGGTGAATTGCAACATCAGTCTTTATGGAATCTCTCAAAGAAGTATGGTCCAGTGATGCTTTTAAAGCTTGGAAAAGTCCCAACGGTCATACTCTCTTCCTCTGAAACAGCAAGACAAGCTCTAAGAGACAATGACCTCAACTGTTGTAGCCGTCCTCCACTGGCAGGTACTGTAAATCTCAGTATCTCACGATACATATGAAAGTAATTGACTTTAGTTGGCCTGATGAGTGATGGCTGAATTTCTTGGATTGCATGGTATGGATCTAAGAATTCATGGGTTCAATTCTCATTGAAATATCTGTTTTTTTCTACGAAAAGTTAATTTAAAATGCCTTGAATCTCGCCCTAAAGGATATATGTTTTTCTGTTCAGAAGCTTTATACATTCGTATTTGTATATATATGGGCTATTTGCTTCACCATATGTAATCTCCATCCAGATGATCTATTTATATATGGAGATCCATTTATATGATCCATCCAGATTTTATGCGATTGTTTATTTGTTCATTCAGATGATTAATTCATCCAGATCATCTAAATGAACGTATCTTTGTTTCTTTATTTTTTTTATTTTTATCTAGATTAGTTTAGTAATAAACTACTAATATACATTTGTTTTGATTTAATCATATTTTATTTTTGTTTCAGTATATTATTTTTTTATTAATTATCTAAAGTATAATTATTTTAAACTATGGTTTTGGGAGAAAATATAATTTTGTAGTTTTACGGCTAAAATTTTTTTTAGTTTTGACGAGAAAACGCATTTTTTGCGGTTTTGACGGAAAACACGTTCTTACGATTTTAGCGGAAAAACGTATTTTTGCGTTTTGGCGAGAAAATATATTTTTGCAATTTTGGCGAAAAAACACGTTTTTGTGGTTTTACCGGAAAAACAGGTTTTTGCGGTTCCGGTGGAAAAATCATTTTGCGGTTTTTACCTCATTAACTTTTCTCCTAACACCTCAGGGGCAAGAGAACTCTCTTACAACAATAAAGACATGTCTTTCTCTCCGTACAATGATTACTGGAAAGAACTAAGGAAGCTATGTGCTCGGGAACTCTTTAGTGCTAAACAAATTCACTCGTTTCAACCCATCAAAGACGAGGAAATAAAGAAAGTGATTGCTCAGATCTCTGAATCAGCTTCTCTTAAAAATCCGGTTAACTTAACCAAGACGTTTCTTGCTTTAACTGTAAGTGTGGTATGTAAGGCGGCATTTGGTGTGAGTTTTGAGGGAACTGTGCTTAGCAATGACAGATTCAACAAGTTAGTCCGTGACGCATTCGAGACGTTGGGAAGCTTCTCTGCCACAGATTTTATTCCGCACGTTGGTTGGATCATCGACCAGTTCACGGGTTTACAAAAGATGAGAGAGAAAAGCGTGCGAGATTTGGATGCGTTCTATGAACAGTTGTTTGATCTGCATAAAGAGGGAGATAGACAAGGGCGTGAAGATTTTGTGGACATGCTCTTGAGGTTTGAGAAGGAAGGAACTGTTGTTGGAACTGACAACCTCACAAGAAATCATATCAAAGCAATCTTGATGGTACGCTATAAGAATACAGGAAAGTCTTTATAAACTAGTGTTTTGGTATTTTATACTTTTATTATTTAATCAACAAATTGATATATATATATATATATATACACACATATATCAATCTAAAATTTAAGTTACAAGTTTTAAATTTAAATATTCTTTTCTAAAATTTACATAATTATCAAACATCAAAATCATTTGAAAATAATAAAAATAAGAGATTAGTTTGAAATTAACCCATATTAAGTAAATTATATTAATATTTTTTAATTTATAATTTATAATTTATAATATTTGTACACCATATATTGAAATTAGCTAGGTTTTTATTTGATAATTTTGGTACTAAGGAAACAAATTTTCCGTAATATATTGATATATCGAAAAATGAATTGAGATTATCTATTAGTAGTATTTGCAATCTATGATTAATGTTATTAAATCCAACCCGGATCTGCGGCGGGACTTGTAAGCATGGTCACATATAAACAAATAGTCACTAACCCAGTCTAAAACATGTTAGCCATAAACCCAGTAAAGTAAGCTCAGTAAAACGTGCATTAATTGTTGATTGAATGACTCATAATTAAAATTCTTTAAAATATTAATTAAACTTTATCATTTTGTTTAATTGTATTTTTATATATTGAATAAAATATGTTATTTGTGAATTTTAGCTTCTGTTTATATATACTATGTTGTTTGAAGAAAATAAGTGGAATTGTTATAAAATTTTACAAAAATCAACTAACATGATACATTATTAGTTATGTGGATTTAATATTGATCCATTGACCTGGTAAAGTGGTAGGTAATCTGGTTCGCTGTTTGGGACAGGTTTAAAAGCATCGCAAATTCACAACTAATATACTGTATGAGATCCTTACATGTTTTTTTAATATTCTTTGTAAAAAGAACATTCTTTTAGGAGGAATCGACACATCTGCAATTACAATGACATGGGCAATGGCTGAACTTGCTAGAAACCCTAGAGTGATGAAGAAACTTCAAACCGAAATCAGAAGCCAAATCAAGAACAAAGAAAGAATCAGCTTCGATGACACAGATCAGCTCAAATACCTGAAAATGGTGATCAAAGAAACATGGAGGCTACATCCTCCAACACCACTTCTACTTCCAAGAGAAGTAACCTCGGAGTTTGAGATCGGCGGCTACACGATTCCCGTCAAGACACGTCTTCATGTGAATGTCTGGGCTATTGGGCGTGATCCGGATACCTGGAAGGATCCAGAGATGTTTTACCCCGAGAGGTTTATGGATAATAACATTGATGCAAAGGGACAAAACTTTGAGCTGTTGTCGTTTGGGAGTGGTAGGAGAATCTGTCCTGGAATGTACATGGGGACGACTATGGTGGAGTTTGGTCTGGCGAGTCTATTGTATCATTTTGACTGGGAGTTACCTGAAGGCATGGTGGTTGAAGATGTCGACATGGAGGAAGCGCCTGGGCTTACCGTGAGCAAGAAAAGTGAGCTTCTACTTGTTCCCGTGAAGTACTTAAATCAGTGATCACTTAAAAGTAAATTCTTCATCGATTGTACTTCGTATAGAACAAAATCTATCTTTATCTGAAAAACTTGTATCGTGTGATAGTTCTGAAGTTTGGAAAAGTCTCAATGCTGATGTCATGTTCTTCCTGTCAAACAGCAAGACAAGTTGTGAGAATCGATGGTATCCACTATTGTAGGTTTGTAGCCGTCCAAGCTTGACCTATACTAAAATTTATGATTTGTATTTCTCGATCGAGGTTCACCTGATTCAGCAAACCCCAAGAATCTTGATTCTGGATAATTACTTAGGGACAAGTCAATAAACTTTAAAGGCTTTTAATTTCTTGTAGCTATTCTTATAATTGATTTTAAAGGTTTTATTAGTCCAAAATTATGGTTGTAAGTTGTAACTAAGGACTAATAAAAGAAATAGATGAAATGATATGATTAATTCTATATAAAGTTTAATGAAATGATATCATCATCCAATTTACTCCAAAACTTTTTGAAATGGAAGGACTTTTTAAATGAATATTAATTGGTGTTTTCCAAAAAAGTGTTCTTGAAATTGGATGTTTATTTTTTAGAATGATATAGAAAAATATAGAATGAAATAGGATTATCCTATCCACTGAGAAGCTAGCTAGGCCCTCCCCCGATGTTCCCAGATGGTCAGACTGTTTGCAAAGTCGATGCAGCGTGGAACGCAACGTCGGGAGCTTGTGGTATTGGCGGAATCTTCTCTGGTGATAATACCCGAAACCTCTCCACTGTCTCTGAGGCTTATAGCCATGTTTCTTCAGCACTAACGGCGGAAGCTATAGCTGTTCATCGGGCAGTTGTCCTGACCGTCTATTCAAACGTCCGATCACTGGCAGTTCTATCCGATTCTCTTTCTCTGATCAAGCTGTTGAAGAGGGGAGGGACTCAACCTGAACTGTTCGGTATCATGTTTGATATCTATCACTTTATGACCATGTTTGATGTAATTTCCTTCGATTTCATTTCTAGAAACTTCAATGCGGGAGCTGATTCTGTGGCAAAATCAGCTCTTGCTATGTCTGTAACGAACTCCATTCATAGAGTGTAAACTCTTTATGAGTAAGGCAAGTTTGGTTTGTTCAAAAAAAAAAAGAAGCTAGCTAGGCCACAATGATGACTCTAGGCCAAAAACCGCTCTGCACCCAATTGAAAAAATAAACCAAAATCGGATAAAAACTTTAAAAAAAAAACTGAAAGGATTTTATTTCTCTAAAACCTAAAAACCAAAATCAAACTGGAAAAGAACTAGGAACCTAATAGATATTCAAATACCTGAAATACAAATCATATACTTAACAATATTTATTAGATTTATTTTTAAAATAACTATATAGCTAAACTAAAATTTATTAACTGGAAATTATTCAACAAGTCTAATTAGTAATTACCCAAATATTTTTAGTTTTTTTTTATTTAACTTGGGTTTTCAATTCTTTTGTTGGTTTAAACTTGAGCCACATTCGAACTATATGCAATTCGGCTCGTTCGGATTTTTAGAGAGAAAAAAAAGAACTGAATCTGACTAAACCCAAACCGATAAATTCCGATTTGGTTTCTAAATTGATACAAAACACCCCAACCCGAATAACCTAATTCAATCCGAACAGTAGACCCCGAGTGCTAAGGATTATGCAGCGGCATAACTAGGTGGGGAGTGGGTGGAGCAGCTGCCCCCATGATTTTTTTTGGTGTAATTTTGTTTAAAATTTTAATAATGCCCTGGATGAAAATTTGAATTTATAAATATATTTTTAGTGTTTTATCGTTTTGCTCCGGGTAGAAATTCATCCTAGATCCGCCACTGATTATGTAGTCGTTAAGAGTTCGCGCATGTAACTTGCGTGGAATGTAAGAAAGTCAGAAACGATCGCTAGACGAATTTCAAAAAGAAAAAGACGAATTGGCACATCAGCTTCTTACATAATGTTAACTTGAACGTGAAATACATTATGAAATGTTTTGTGTGTATAGGTTTAATAGGTTCTTTTGAGCAAATATTAATAAATTCTTATTATCCTCGGTAGACAATGAAAAGAACGTGTAAAGTAGACCGGATTAGAAGCCGACAACCGACTTCTGTTACCGTGTCCTACACGTCTTTAACTCATTTTTTCTCTCTATCTTCGCCACTAATCACACTTCATGCATGGCTCATGGGAACGATGACGAAGCGGCGTCGCTTTAAGCCTATGTCAAGCTACAACGTAAACGCTGAAGACCGATCAAACCAAACCGTAGTCGCCGATCTTGACGGAACCCTAACATCCTCCTCGAGACCACTCCTCTACTTCTTCCTCGTTGCACTCAAAGCAGGAAGCTTGCTTCGTGCGTTGATCTTACTCGCGTCCGTACCACTCGTGCACCTCACGTATCTCTTCGTCTCCGAAAGCCTCGCCGTCAAAGTCGCAGTCTTTATCACATTCGCTGGCCTTAAGCTCGGCGACGTCGAGCACGTGGCCCGCCACGTCTTAGCAAGAGTCTACGAGAAAGAGTTGAAGCGGGACACGTGGCGTATTTTCGAGGCGTTCGGGAAACGGTACATTGTGACGGCGAGTCCTAGGGTCATGGTCGAGCCGTTCGCTAAGAACTTTCTTGGCGCTGATAAAGTTATTGGTACGGAGCTTGGGTTCACAAGGTTTGGTTGGTTAACCGGTTTCGCTAGAAAACCGGGTGTCATGTTGGGTAAGCAGAAACGCGACGCCGTTTTGAAGGAGTTCAGTGGTGGTGGTGGTGGGATTGGCTTACCTGATTTGGGGCTGGGTGATAGCCAGTCAGATTACGCTTTCATGTCTCTCTGCAAGGTCTATTTTCGTCATTTTATTTAATGTTTTTATTAAACTCAAAAGTATTTTTATAAATATTACAATTTTAGATTTAGAGAAAAAGTTTTTTTTTTTAATTTTTATTTACAGTTGGTAGTAAATTATCGGTTGTGCATATAATTTTATCAGGTACTAATACATTTAGTTAGTCTGCCAAATTGTGATTGCAGGAGGCTTACATGGTGTAACGGACAACATATGTGTCATACAGTGTCTATGTTACTTGCCTTGCAATGCGACAATAATGTTAATTTCTAAGTAATTACGTGTGGCAAAATGCTAATTCTAATAAAATTATCCGACTACTGTTTTTGTTTCCGATATTTTACTACAGAGATTTCGAAGCCAATATTAATTCTTGGTTGTGTTTAGGCCTTTAGGGTATGACTTGATATATATAGTTTGTGTCACGTGAAAGGTTATATGTTTCCATTTTAGAACTCTCGGACCCCAATTTTACTTTTACTATTTTCCAAATTCCTGTTTTGGTTTTCACTGTGTAAATGTTATTTAAGGAAACTTTCCTTGTTTTTATTTGGCTCAATTAAAAGTTGCCATAATTATCTCTAATTCTACTTATATTATACATTTTCCGGACGACGTCACGTCCATGCTGATGTTTTAGTTTGCTTCCTTTCTTCAATTGTCCCAATAAAACTTTTTGATGATTAGTAGGGGAAATAAAATTTAATTAGATTAATGTAAAAAATCGTTAATTAGTAATTTAGTATAGATAACAATCTACATATTATAATAAGACAGTTTCATCACTCCCAAAGCACGTCATCAGATTTGTGGGGCCCAGCCTTTAGTTTTTTTTTTTTCTTCTGTCGAGTGGGTTTCGTTTTTAAAGGCGTGAGCTTTGCTGGGCCTTCACTTTCATGAGACGCTGGGTGTGTTCGTCGGGGGTCGATAGGGTTGCCGTCTTCCGCTAGATCTTTCAATCGAGGGCTCTTCCTCTTCCCCTTTTGTTATTACTCCATCATTATGAACCGATCTTCGATGTTGTCGCGATTCCTCTTCCTGTAACGCCTTTCCGTTCCTATATATCAAGATCGTCTGCGGTTCTGAGAATCTGAGAGAGGTTTTCGAAATCTTAAAGGCAGGGGAGGTTTTCGAGTCTCTGGCGATCCCTCTGATGAAGCTGGTATGGTTGAAAACTTTGGAGATGGAGAGCTAAGGGAAACTTTCCAGTTTCATCTTCAATACTGTAAGTCATTCAAACACCTTCCCTGGTAGAATCATGCGTCTATTCTGATCGTACTGTATTTTTCACCAGTAAAGACATCATCATATGGATACTGCCCAAAATGGCGCCAGGTCTGGTGATCTGATCCACCGTTCAAAGGTAATACACATCACGATTCTTAGAACAATCTAATCCTTTGCTACTTTTGTTTGCTTTGTGCGTCATTGATATAGATTTGAACGAGCTAACCATGGTTCTCATGTTATAAAGACTCATGTTATAAAGAGTCTTGCTTTCTAACTTAAGACTCATGTTCCTCTGTTATGGTTTCTTTTTGTGCAGTTCCTTGTCGGAAGACAAACACTTGATTTAGATTTTACAAGTTCAATTTTGTATATATAAAAACTTAGTTTTGTCTGAGAAAAATGATCTTCTGCTGCTGATCAAATCTCTATGTATGTTTGGTTTTGTGTTTGGTCAACTTTCTCTTCTTGTCTCTGTTTTTTTTTTCCTGCAGCAATCTGCAATGTTTTGTAGTCTAACTAAAACGTTTCGCTTTGCAGATTAAAACTTGCCCCATGATTGATTGATTCTTTGATCTTTATATGTTTCTACCATACCAACAAGATGGCTATCTCTCCATCAAAACCTCAGACAAGCTCACGGAGTTTCACCAGAGCTTTGGCATTAGCATAAGATTAGCATAAGAATTATGTTAGGTGACTTAATTCGAGTGGCTACTCACCCTCATGCTCTTCATCAACTCCATCTTCTCCTACGTGATCACAAGATTCCGCAGATCACTCCGAGCTCCAATCTCCATGTCTGATGTGCTCTCAACAACAAATCCGCCAAGGAATAGGTTTACGTCCACTTTGGGTGAGAGTCTTGTGTATGATAAAGAAGAAGCTAGAGAGCTGTTTGTTTAGGATCTCCGTTTGTTATTGTTCTACTTCTACCATCGGCGTACTTGTCTAATATGTATTTGATGATTATCTAAACCCATTTCTGAGTACACTACCTTTTGGATCATCTCATATGATAACTTGATTATCTCATTGAGTGCTTCATCCCAAGCTTCTAAACATATAGAAGCCTGTAATAACCCACAAGAAAAGTATTAAGTTAAGGTAACTAACTCCTTTAGTCTCAATGGCATTATGTATGGTTATAAATGGAAGTAGATTTTACTTTGTAGAGCATTATCACACCATTCTACGACCAAGCTGCTGAGACAGTTCTCCCACTACACGTCTTCAAGAGAAGACAACTCCTCCAAACCCATGGACTTGAACTACACCTGCACTCTCATTTCTCTTAAGATCATCACCAAGATTTATATATTTCATATCATCCTTATTGAACAAGCTAATGTGTAGCTGGATGACGCTAACAGAGGTTCATATGACAAGGATCCATGTGGCTGAATGGTGTAGCTTTGATGCAACTATTTTACACATGAAAAAAAAACATGAGAATGAGTTTATTTCCAAGCTCAAGAGAGAAGCTATTAGGTTAAAGAAACAACGTAGCAAATATTTTACAGCTTCATGGTCAATTATGTGGTACATGAGCTTCGTTCTTGGTCCACAAGTCTTTCGATAAGCTGCCACGATATGAGCTACACCGAAAATCGTTGTTGATTTGTTACCGTTTTATTCTTCCTTAATAGACAAAATAAGTTTAGATATTATTTTAAACTATATACATATTTAGGGAAAATTCTGTTTTAAATGTTGAGTCAGTTACTAAATATTCTTGTGGCATAAAAACAATATTTTAAGGGAATATTCATTTTTAAAATGTAATAAATCGACATGACTGCTCTAAATATTCTTGAATGTCGTTTAGTAATTTTAAACAATTGGTTGCTTAGTTTAACCAAATAATATTAATACCAACATTTAAAAAAAAGTCTCTAAATTGATAGGTAAACTTGTATTTATTTGGGGTTTAAGGTTTGTTTTTTGCATGGTAAACGATATATTATATTGAGGCAACACTTATAGTTAGGTTTTCACGGGTTTGGGGATTGTTTTGCAAGGTATATATATATCAATTGTTATTCAAATAACTTGCGATGATATCATAAAATATTTTCAACGACATCTTAAGCAATGGTTATATATACCCATTTTAAACAAATACTAGATCTTAACCCGCACTTAGAAAGCGCGGGTTTGTTTTCGAAATTACGTCATTATTAATGAATTCATATATAAGATAGTGTAAGTTTGGAGGACACATTTATTCGGAACTACGAACCGAACCATACCAAACTGAAAAAAACCAAAATCAAAATTAAAAAGAATTTCATAAATAACTAAACATATCATATATCTGTGGAACCGAAATATTGAAACCAAACTGGGAGCCTAATGGGTACCTGAATTTAAAAATATAAATTATATAATTACAAATATTAAACATATTCAATTTCTAGATAACTGAATATCCTAAAAATATTATTTAAAAACCTAATTACCCAAACAAATTACAGAATATATTTTTATTCAAAATATTAAAATAATATTTGAATTATCTGATATTTTTATCCAAATAATCTTAATTATAAGATATTTAAACTGAAAGACCTAAATTATCTAATATTTTTTATCTATAAATCTGTAGTTACCGGAAAAACCAGAATCAAACCGAAATTAAATTTAACCAATTTTTTTTTTTGGCATATTTACCGGTTCTCAACTTTGCTACTGAAACAAAATAACCAAACTGAAACCAAACCAAATTTTTAAATAATTAAACAGTTTCTAAATTTATAGAACCAAAACACCAAAACCAAAATCCCGAACCAAAACAGAACAAAAACCAAAATATCAAACTAAAACAGAATGCTGATAAATAGTAGTGTATATACATTTAAATGGTGCGAAGAAGGCATTTTATTTTTACAAATGATTTAACTTCTTTTAGCATAGGTACATAAATAGCTTATAAATGAGATAAGATATAAACAATGTTTTTATATTCAATCTGGACTCGCGGTCGAACCGCAAAACTCAGTTGCCGTATATAATTATGACTGACTTATATTATTCATGTAGTATTCTATCAGAGATTCTACTAACTAATATGTTTCCATAAATTTTTTATTTATTGAAAACCTATTAATTAAAAATCTAATAAGACCCAAAATCCCTTTATTAACCTGTGAACCAATACCGGCTCATCCGCAAAAACCCAGAAAATCTTATAATACTTTAAAAATAAATTAAACTTCGCATATACTTTATAATAGTACATAAAATAATAAAATATTTGATTTGTTATATAAACTAAACACATTGTATTTATGTTATGCATTTCAAATTATAAGTTTTGTAATAATCAATACTATTACAATTTTAATGTAGATAAATTATTTCTTTTGTTTAGAAACATACAATGAGTTAGACCTATTGATATGAGAGATAATATCTTATGTTAAATAAATACATGTTGTATACTCGTATCTTTTTTTAAAAAAATTTGATTAGTAATAAGGTTAACGTATGTATTTTGTCTTCTTTTGGTTCATACGTGTAGCTAAGGGGAGTTGTAACTTAACTATGTGTGTTTTGCTTGAGTTAAGATACATGATCGATTAGGAAATAAAACATATTAGTAGTGATCGAGTTAATTTAAGTATGGGTCCATAAATTGTGTTGCTATAATAAACTTTAGTTATAATATTTGGTTAGTTATAATAGGCTAGTTTAAAAATGAAAGGGTGCAACAATTTTTGTAAGTAGATTTTTTAAGACTTTTTTTCCTTTTAATAGTATAGATATATTCATTATATATACCCATTTTAAAATGGATGTATATCGTTTGGCAGATATAAATAATTTCGATAAATTTTTATTTTAAGCTAAAAGCAGTGGTAGTGGCAGTGCTGTAAATGTTTTTTTTTTTAATAATGGGACCTCCAAAAATGTCTTCTAGACCGTACGATTATATAATATGACCAAAAGCTAGATCCTCCAATCAATTATCATTATCAGAGACAATTCAGAATTACATATATTGCAAGTTGACCACAAACTCTTCATTATCGTTTCTTTGATTGACTAACAAACCCAACATTTTTACATGCCAAATATATTATTATTTGTCTGCAACAATATATTTCATTTTCAACCCGTTAGAATTCATAAAAACAAGTGTAAGTTTCCAAATTTCACACCAGTATAATTTTCAAAAAATAATTTATCTGAGAACAAAAATTAAACGAAATAAAAAAATATAAAATTCGGAAGAATGACCATTGTTTCAAAAAAAACAAATATCAAATAAACACCACCAAATATACCACTCTGCTTTAATAACGAAAATGGTTCACAAAACCAAAACAACAACCTCAAACGCATACGGATCTTGAGAAATCAAAGACCAAACAAAAGCACATCAGCATTTCAACACATTTATATAAACGAAAAAACGTCAACGACTCCGCGGTTGCACGGAGACAACATCTAGTTACAATTAAGTTTTTCAGTAAATATTCATTTCTGCGTATATGCGCGGATTGCATCACAAAACTATTTCTATCTACAATAGATTTCAAGTAAATATTATTTATAATATATTTCAAACTTTATATATATAAACAATGATCCATATTATTGGTCGTTTAAAATTTTATGTGGACAGCTTATACTAAACCGAACCCTCATGACGTTCTCTTTTTTTAGAGTCTTTTAATAGTTCCAGCTAACAGCCACGGGACTAGACACCACATGTTTTCCATCTGACCACTCGATGCTCCCAAAGCTGTTAGACCCAGACGGCTTAGACAAGTCTACGGTAAACGTTACCGCATACGATTTCTTCTCATTTACTTCTTTGAAATTCAAAACCGCCGGTTCAACCAAAATCTTAACTGCTCTTGTCTCCGAGGTTACTTTAACGGAGTATGTCCCAGCTCCTCCCACGCTAGTGACCGTGCGTGTGTACTTGTATTCACCGGCTATGTCGACATAAACAGCGAACGACGGGTAGTTTAGATCAGCGACCGAGTATGTTTTGCTCGGATCACAAGTGTAGTTGCGTCTCGACACGATTTCGATATCTGAAGCTGTGTAGTCCATTGCACAGAGGAAATCTAAATAATCCACCGCCGTTAGATCGTAGATGAGCCCTGGATTGGTGGCCGTCGTGGGCGACACGTGTCCAGCACCGTGTCCGAGCGGCGTTGAAGGTGTTACCATCGCGATGTCGATGATCTGTTTTCCGTCTTTGTAGGATTTGTAAGCAGTGGTCATAAGAGCAGATCGAATCGCCGCGGGGCTCCATTGCGGATGCACAGACTTGAGTAAAGCCGCTAAACCACTGACGTGAGGGCAAGACATGGACGTTCCAGAGAGGATGTTGAATTCCACGCGGCGAGTATCAGAATCTAGTCTAGTTGGACTAACAACTCCGGTCCACCCGGCGAGGATATTGACTCCCGGAGCGATCAAGTCCGGTTTGAGAATGTTTGGCGTTACCGGGTTAGGTCCTCGGGAGCTAAAAGCTGCAAGCACGGGAGAGGGCTGGACGTTAACTACAGTTCCTTGGATAACAATCCTAGCCGTGGGATTGGGATCGGTCAAGACGTAGTTACGGATAACGTCACCAGCTTTCTGTCCCACAGTGGCTGCCGGTAACAAATAAGCAACCGCCTGAAGCTCTTCTCCGTCATCCGCCGTATTCGGCAGAATCATTCCGAGTCCACCAGCAGCTTTCACTACCTCCCCTTTGTGAACCCTACTATTTCCTCCGTCTTCGCACATCACGATCTTCCCCTTTACCTTCTCGGGTATCAGTGTTTCAGGGTAACATAAATTTCCAGTATCATTGTTACTAGCATTCCCGGCGTAAACAAACGACAATAATTTAGGCGGGAGAGCATCTCCTTTAAACAACGAAGCTCCAGTATAGTTCTGCCCGTTGCCGAGAATCACGAGCGCGGGAAAATCACGATCAATAGTACCAGCCCCAACAGTAGTAATCCACGGAGCTACGTTCCTAACACTGTAAGAGCTGGGACCCCTATTACCAGCAGAGCATGAAACAAAGATCCCTCTTTCCATGGCCGCGAATGCTCCAATGGCCATAATGTCTCCATAATAATCAACCGCTATTTCGCTGATAGAGATGGACATAACGTTCACGTTATCTTCGATGGCTTTATCCATTCCAGCTAAAATATCTGAGCTCAAGCAACCACCATATCTCCAACAAACTTTGTAAATCGCCACTCGAGCCCGGGAAGCAACCCCACGAGCTGTCCCATTAGCGAAGCCTAGAAGACTAGCTCCTTCCACAACGGATCCAGCCGCGGTTGATGACGTGTGTGTTCCGTGACCGGTGTCGTCTCTAGGTGATCTTGACTCTATGGATTCGTCCACAGGTCCGTTAATTTCTTCGTAACCCCGAGCGAAGAATCTAGCTCCGACTAGTTTGCGGTTACAGAGCGAAGCGGTGAAGTTAGTCCCAGTGTCGCATCCGCCTTTCCATGTAGGCGGGATGGGACCGTATCCTTCGTCTGCGAAGCTTTTGCTCTCTGGCCAAACACCTGAGTCAAAAACTCCAACGACGATATCGCTGGATGCACCGGTGGTTTCGGGGAATAGGCCTGCGTTGTGTACGTCCAGACCGAGGAAATGTGGAGTCCGAGTGGTGTCTAACTCGTACCGCTTCTCTGGTAGAACCGAGATGACACCAGGGTGGGTCATGAGCGAGTCGGCTTCTTCGGGAGTAAGCCGAGTAGAGAATCCATGTATCGCACTGTTGTAAGTATAGAGCAATTCAGCAGATTCTGAGACGGACCTGAGGGAGGACTCGTACCAGAGAGAGTGTTGGTCGAAGCTCGACGGCATCTGAGATTTCGCCATGTGAACAATGTAAGTTGATTGTTGAGCTCCATCGGAGATGTGGCAGGCGCCCAAGTAGAGAAGAACGATAAAGAAGGAAGTAGTGGAGGAGAGAAACGAAGAAGACATCTTTTGTAAGTTGTGTGGACATGTTAACTTGTGACAGAGTTTATATACAGACTACAGTCTCGAGAAAGAGAGTGAGTAGATATTGGCGGCTATGAATGAATTATTACTAGACTTTTGTGTCCACTATTCTGCTTTGAAAGTTGATCACTTTTGTTTTTCTTTTCGATTTCTTTTGTTTTTTTTTTCGTAAATTTCAGTGTTTGAAAACTTCTTTGTTTCACCACAGACAAAAATTAAAGACTTCTGTTAACATAAGTTTACCGACATACGAAGTGATATTTTTTTTTTTTTTTTTTTTTTGAAAAAGGGCTTCTTAACGAAGTGATATTCTTTAAATAAAAAAAAAATCTGACTTTTGACTTAGAAGAAATATGGGACTAAAATCATTGTTTTTGTTTTCCAAACTATTGTTTTTGTTTTCACTGTGCAAATATTATTTAAGGAACATTTCCCTTTTTTGAGCTTTTTGTTTTTATTCTTATTTTCACCAGGGCTTGGTTATGTATAGGGTATGTCTTGAGATATATATTGGATGTGTCTCGTGAAAGGTCCATCATATGTTTCCACTTTAGAACTCTTGGGCTCCAAGTTTAGTTTTACTATTCTCCGAATATTGTTTTTGTTTTCATTTTGCAAGTGTTATTTAAGGAATATGTACTTTTTTCCTTCGGTTACATGGTTAATAAGCTTTTTTAATTTTGGTTCAGTTAATTAACAGTTGCCATAAATCGACTCATATTATACATTTTTATTTTAATTGCTTCCTTTTTTATTTCTTCAAAAAAGTAAAGTTTTATTTGGTTTATTAAAAGAGTTGCCAAATTGACTCATATTTAACTTTTTTTTTAAAAACGTTTTCCCTTTTGGTGTTTAAATTTGTATCAGTTAATTAAAATGTTCCACAATTCCACTCCTTACAAGTATCTTGTTGCCATCTATTATTTGTTCTTCTCTTTATAGTAAATAAAAAAATTAATCAGGACTTGTGGTTTGGTGATGATTAAATTGAGGATAAAAGTTTAATACGGTGAAGTCACTAAGGTTCGAGTCCTCACCCCTGAAGAATTAATATTTTGGCATCGCCAAAACCAGAAGACCGACACGTGATAATACGTGACTAGTCTAGACCATTTCTGTGAGACTAGGATATTCTTGTATAATTCAAAAAAAAAAAAGTAAATAAATAAATTATTGTAAGCAAATTCGTTCAGTGAGTTTATATCTTGTTTAAAAAAAATTATCCTAACTGATTGGTCAAGTTCATAGAGTCGACACCATCTTTTAAAAATATAATGCACTGGATAACATCAAACTTATGTAAGAATGCATCGCACAAGCGATTCGTAAAGTCCAACAAAGTCGACATGTTCGGTCTATTTGACATCATAGGATATAATTTTTTTCGTTATGAACTGTAACATCATAAAATATAAAAATTCAGTTTCACGCACTCTCTAGTCTCTACACCACTTTGTTCTCAAATCTCAAGTCTCATTAAGAATATCGATCCTCATATTATACCTAACAAAATAGTGGATATTGTATGAGTCATGTAAATATAATATAAACCATATTATATCTAAGGTAGAAAAAAGATGTTCAGAAAGTATTCGTTAGCAAAGTTATAGTATCTCCAACCGCACTGACTAAAGCTACGGACGTACGCAACTTTTACTTTTAGGAAACTTCCGAGTTTTGTCATCGTCATTTTCCTCTCCTCTCCGTCCATATATCTTCATGTGAACTTCCTTTGTTCCAAAAATATATAAATAAAAATCAGCTTTCGTCACATTTTCCACGACGTATGCAACAAGACAAAGATGTGATGTAACCGCTTTGGCGTGCGAGTTAAAAGCAAATTTGATAACCTCTTTTCCCGCGGTTCTAATAAACTATTGCAAATACAGTAGACAATCTAGACTGTTTTCAACTATGCTCTACACTTCTACTATAACGTTTCTATTCTACTCCTTTTATTTTGATATGCTCCCTGCAAAAATATAAGATAAATGGTTCTACATCATATTAACCATATATTACAATTCATGTTACTTCATCATAGCTCTCTATTGATATAGAAAATCAGCAAGTTTGTAGCATACTGATTTGTTTCTATGCCTCTTAGTGATGTTCTTTAAAGCTATTCATGTGATGGAAGAGACAAAAATCTTTATATGAACGATAAATAAAACCAACATATATATATTTTTCTTCAAATTCAATGCTCTGCATCACCATTTTCTTCAATCTTTTTCTTCTTCTCCTCCTCCTCTTCCTTTGCCTCCTTCTCAGCTTTCTTTTCCTTCCTTCTCTTCTTCTCTTCCTCTTTATCTTTCTTCTGCTTCGCCTCTTCCTCAACCCTCCTCTTTGCCTCCTCCTTCTCCTCTTTCAAAGCTTCAATCAAACGCCTCAAACAAGTCTCTCCCTCTTCCCCTTCTGACTTAGGCAACAGATTCTCCCCAACATCAGCCGGCGTCATCTTGATTTCTTCAACCTCAAGCAACCTCTTTATCTCATCAAATAACTCACTCTCCACCACATCCAAATAGTTCTTTGCCAACACCTTAAAAGCTTCAAACCCACAATAAGACATCTCTATATGTTTATCCATTCTTCCTTTCCTAATCAAAGCAGGATCCAGCTTGTCCACAAAGTTTGTAGTAAACACAATGATCCTCTCTCCACCACATGCTGACCATAACCCATCAATGAAATTTAGTAGCCCTGATAATGTAACTTTGCTCTCTTTCTTATCACCTTCATTCTTCATCATCTTCTTCTCTATTGCCTCCTTGTCGTCTCCATCTTCATCCTCCTCCTCCTTCTTATTCTTCCTCTGTCCCGTTAGGTTAAGAGAGCAATCTATATCTTCAATCACAATAATAGACTTAGTAGAAGTCTCAATCAGTAACCTCCTCAGCTGTGTGTTATCCATAACCGTTGTCAACTCAAGATCATAAACATCATACTCCAAGAAGTTTTCCATGGCAGCAATCATGGTTGATTTACCAGTCCCGGGCGGTCCAAACAAGAGATACCCTCTCTTCCAAGCCGTCCCTATCTTCTTGTAATAATCTTTGCTCTTACTAAACTTAACGAGATCACTCTTGATCTCTTCCTTCTTCTTCTCCTCCATAGCTAGAGTATCAAAAGTAGCTGGATGCTCAGACGTTACATGACTCTACTTTGTCTGGTTCCCATGGTTCTGTGCTGGAGTCTCACAATACTAAAAGGCAAATATAAGCCATGGGGAGAGTGCCATGTAGGATAGGAAAATCAACCAATCAGAGAGCCTGAAGTTGCCACATCATCTCATTTATTTTTTCGTAAAAAATAAAAAAACAATGCGAAGGAAAGGATCGAACGCGGGTTAGTATGACATAAATATATGGCAGTTACCACTAAGCCATTGAAACTTTCTTGGACACATATACAAGAATCACTAAGTATGTAATCACAAACTCTTATGTACAGTTACAATAATATGAATTCAACTTTCAAGACTCCGATACTTTGTTTTGTAAAAAAAAGAAGTAAGTGACTAAGGTAATATATTCTTTGAAAGTGTGAGAACATTGACAAATATGAAAAGAGCATAGATTTTTGTTTTCGTGACAAAGTTAAGAATACAATACTAAAAGACAAATATAAGCCATGGAGAGGGTGTCCACGTAGGATAGAAAAATCAACCAATCAGAGAGCCTGAAGTTGCCACGTCATCTCATTTATTTTTTCGTAAAAAATGAAAAAACAATGCGAAGGAAATGATCAAACCCGGGTTAGTATGACATAAATATAGGGCAGTTACCACTAAGCCATTGAAAATTTCTTGGACACGTATACAAGAATCACTAAGTATGTAATCACAAACTCTTATGTACAGTTACAATAATATGAATTCAACTTTCAAGACTCCGATACTTTGTTTTGTAAAAAAAAAATAAGTAAGTGACTAAGCTAATATATTCTTTGAAAGTGTGAGAACATTGACAAATATGAAAAAGCATAGACTTTTGTTTTCGTGACAAAGTTAAGAATACTGTAAAAGTAAGTTTAACATATAAATTTTCGTGACAAATATGAAAAATCATAGATTTTTGTACAATTTTGACAAAACAACTCAAAACATAGTTTTCTAATGTCTTAATAAAATATTATTTAAGAGTGAAATAATTAAATATATCAATTAAATAAATTTTGTAATTTATAGACAAAACAATAACACAAAATATTTTGAAACATTTGTTTAACCAAAAGTTTATTATTAATTAGCATCAGTTATTTCAAGATGTTTAAAAAAGGATGGACAAAAAAATAGGATGGATATGAACTATGAATAGTATTTTGTAAAGCTAACTTAGATAACACATCTGCACATCCATTTCCAGTCATTTTTGATGCCTAAATTCAATTTCTTCAGAGCAGTTATTCCACAAAGAGATCGTATGAGATATTGTTTTGATATTCAGATTTGTTTCTTGATGGTTAAGAAGATTGATAACTGTAAAAATGTCTCCTTCGAATATGACCTTTGCGGATCGGCCCGCGAGACATAGAATTATAAACGGATACATGGCTCCTGAACGCTTCAAGACATGATTCATGACGTTTTATCAGTTTCATGACGCATCACTAAGTTAGTTTAGTCGAGGATTGAACTGGATAAGGCAATACACTTGTTAGTTGAAGATTTTAGTTGGATCAAAACACTAGTTTATTTACTTTTGTTAGACTCCAAACATTTTAAAAATAAACAATACTTTAGTTGTTGTATCCAAATATTATAACTCATAAGTTCATAACAAATGCTTTAGTTTTTTGAATCCAAAATTAAATAAAACCAACACCAAATTAAAGATGTTAATCCCAAAAGAAATAAAAAGAAAACACCAATCACACTTCTTTTTCTTCATCTTTATCACCAACAAGCGACAAAAAGATGGAGATTTCTCTTTTTCACCATCAACTCCATCTTCTGCAGATAAGAATAATAAAAGTCAGTTAAAGATATATTGAAACCTAAAACTCCAAAATGTATGATAATGTGAACAAATACATATAGGCAAAACTATGAAGAACCCATTGCGGGAACTAGATCTTCTTCACCGGTGCAGATCGAAGGCGCTTGGGAGACCAGAAGCATCATCGACCCTGAAACCACCATCACCGGAGCTACATAACGTCGAATCACTTTCTCTCTCTCTCTCTCTCTCTCTCTCTCTCTCTCTCTCTCTCTCTCTGCGTTTTAGGTGAAAGCAGAAATGGGGACTTAGGGTTGCGGATCTTCAAAATCCCGCAGGTTAACATGTAGTCCATCCCGCTTTCGACCCGTCCCGCTTTGAACTCATCCCACTTTCGACCCGTCCCGCTTTGAACCCGTCCCGCGAGGCCCGCAATTTTGCACGCTTACCAAATGGAGGCCCAATCCCGCCCCGCAGCAAGCTTTTACGGGCCAGGTTCGCGATCCAAGTCTTTGATTGCCATTCCTACCGAAGAATAAGCTTCCCAAAATGATGGATATAAACTAAAAATAAATTTGCTGATTTCTAGCTAAACGAAGGACGACAAATACTTGATACAAGTATGGATTGAGACATTCGAGGAGTTATGTATCTCGAGCACCTCTGATAGTATTTAAAAGAGTATAACATCGTTAAAACAAAAGAAATTGTTTAAATTAACTACCACATTACTAATACAGTTTATTTTAACCATAACGTTAACTAATCTAGATTTAGGGTTTATATTTGAGCGTGAAGTTTTGGAATGTGGGTTTAGAATTTCAATAAATACTTAAAATTTAAAATATTTTTTTAAATAGTTTCAAAAAAGATTTTCGAATTTCAAAAAACAATTTGAAAATTCGAAAAAAAAATTATAAAAAAATTCGAATTTGAAAAAGCATAATTCAAAAACTATATCATTTTTTTATTTATTTAAATAATTATTTTTATTTATATATCAACAAAATAAGGTATTGTGATCTTTTACTTTTTTAATGAAGAAAATATTTATGAAAAGGTATTTTTAATAAAAATAAACATGAATTGTGTAATAAAACACGAGGTAAACTTGAAATTCTCCCTTAAACAAAAAAATATGAAAGTATGAAAAGATGTTCTCATTTTAAATATTATAAGAAAATTTGAAGCTGTTTATCTCTTTATGAATAATTTATACTTTTTAAGAATAATAATTATATAAATTAATTATATTTAAGTATTAATACTAAATTACTGAAATGTTTTTCATAATATTTTACCAATAAAAGTGTGTTCTTAGATCAGTTCTCAAGAGAGAGAGAAAAAGTGTTTAGATCGACTGACCAATGAAGACATATGCGATTGGGCATTTCCTCTTATATTTCAGACATATTATTGTTTTCAATACCAAACGTTATGACTAATCAATGAGTATTCTCGTCATGGAATGGGAAGAACATGGACCCCAATTTGATGAAGCATGTAGCTGGATTTTCCATGAAACCCAACGATCTTATGTCCATCCTTGTGGAGTGTGAAGGTTGATGTTGTACTGAATCCGAAAGCCCTAGAGTTTTTGTTGCTGGTAGTGACCCTAAGCATGGTTATAACTCCAGATTTATCATCATAGGCACCCTCCACTGAAGTGAGATATTCCGCAGGATCATTTAACTGAACTGAAAAAAGAAGGATAATAATTATATTAGTTATCTATAGCTGTAAATTATTAGAATTGAATCAGTGACCTCTTGGACATCAGATAGGGTCTTGCTCCCATGATCATCACCGAAGATTACACTATCGTTTTGGACATACATAAACTTGACAAAACCGATAGCAGTTTCAGTTAATCCAATGAATATCTTTCTAGTACCACTGAAAGAATTACTGTCGTCCCAATAATCTCCTCCATCGCCACCTTGTTCTTCTAGTTTCTCCGTATCAGGAGGAGGAGGCAACGGGCGATAATATGCTCCAAGAGCACGAAGTGTATAATCTGCCTTTCCATAGAACCTGTTGTGACGGGCGCGAGAAGGAACATATGCGGAAACAGATGAATAAAAGCGATATAACTACGGCACAAATATTTAACGTGGTTCATCCCTAGGGCTACGTCCACGGGCAAAGAGAGACTTTATTATTGGAGGCGATATTGAGCTTACAAAGAGAGACCTTATTGATGGAGGCGATATTGAACTATTTTTAGCACAAGTCAAATAATTTGTTTGGCAAAAAAGTAGCAACCGATAAAAACTAAAACAAATGAATTAACGTTTATGAGTACCAACCAACCATTAAATGAAAAAAAATAGAAAAGTTTAAGATGAGCCAAAGAAATTACAATTTTTTTAACGTATTTAAATATTTAAAGCACTTAAACAGTGAATTTAAAGATTTCACGAGACATTATCAAAACTAGGAAAATATAATTAATATTGAAGGAGAACATTAATTTTTGGGAACAAACTGTGTTTCTATCAAACAAGATGATTGTCTCCACCTCGTGCGGATTAATGTATATATATATATCAATAAATTTCAATTTTAATGTTATTTTCTTAAAATATATATTATTAAATTTGATATAAATTTTAAATGAAAATAATAAATTATTTAATTTTAATATTTGGTTAACCATGATGTATTAAATTCTGTTTTTTTGTTTTTTTTTTATGCGTGTAAATTTTGGATATAAAATTAATCTCTACTAATAACCAATTTATCATTAGGCAACTTGAATTTGAAACTAAACACTTATTGTAGTTGTGAATTAAAATAATCTCATCGGAATTTAAAGCATTAGAAACAATTACGGTTCATAAACATCAGTAAAATAAACAATAGCCAATAAATATCATATACTATCAACAATTTAAATTTTAGAAACTGCGAGACAAAAAAAAGTAATAATTTTAAAAACATGGGAAAGTGCCACAAAAGTAATAAGTCATGCTCCTTTTGTATTTAGTTTCATTTGTAGCATAAACTTTAACTTCTATTCTCACAATGTCAATATGCTTAGAGACTATATCCATCTATCACTTCGATCATGATATCACTGTGTAGCGTAGATAACGACGCTCATAATGTATGAGCTACGTACGACATTAGTTGTCAACAATATATTGTGTCCTAACTTGCCAGTCTTTTTTGGATTTCTAATTTGGGCTAAGGTTTAACTATGTCCATTATTTTTTGGGGCTATGGAGGGATAACATTCAAGAACATATGCACCGTTGAAATGTGACAAAGATTTTAATGATTATACATTTATGGGAAAAATAATTTTAGAGCGTTTTGAAGCAACCAAAAAGAAGCACATTCAAAAGGGAGACAATGAATCTGAACCCTACTACGATTTGTAAATCCTGCTCTGAACCTTCACAAAAAAAGTAGAATTTTCACTCATTATTTCAAGCTTTAGTCACCTTCAAGACTATGAAGAGCGCCTGAGCCGTAATAAGCCTAAATGCCTAATTTTGTGCTAAACCGCCTAATTTGTGTGTTAATCATGAATTGATAATAATATACTTCTATTCTTGTATTCATCCAAAAGACATCAGTTATTATTTACAAATGGTTCTGCATTTACATATCAAATAAAATGACATCACACTGATCTTTTTGATAAAAAGATTATCAGACTTCTCTGAATATCAGACTCTGAAAATTAAAAAACAGAGATTAAACGCAAAAAAGTGTGACAATCCTCATAACAAGAACTGCAAATACTCAGAGATCAATCTTGATTAATAGCTTATATAAGAGTGAACAACTTACATTGTGAAAGTTGCATGGTCAGTGGGGGATTGTATCTCTGTCATCAAGGAACTGCAAAAGGACTTGGTTTAATACATCTCTAGTATTAAAGATACTGAGAAAGAAACCGAAATTCACATAGTCAAGAATTGAGCACAAAGCACCACAAAGAACATACAAGAAATTCTCGTTACTCATATCTCAATAATTAAATACTTACCAACATTTGTAACAAATAATATTTATTCCATTGTATCGATTATCTAATAAATTCTATTAATATATAATTAAATTTAACACATATTTATTGTGTTATTTGAAATCTGAATATTGTATATTATGTACACATTTAAAAGTACAAGAAATTCATGTGTTGAACAAGCGACTAAATATTTAAAAGTATTATATTCTTATAACCGTTTAAAGACAATGTAAATACATAAGATATATAATGGTAGTTAATTAAAATATACAATTATATAAAGATATTAGTTAAATTTTGGTAAGTTTGAAATTACATAAAAAATTAAACAAATTTTGATATAGATCTGTACATAGCTTACATAAAATACATAATGATATTATTATAATCTTGTGATGGCACGTAAACCCACCTAGTAAAAATTACTTACCAACAATCCAATGAAATTTAAATTCCCATGGTCTATCGTGACGCGTTTTAAAGTAAATTCCATCTCTTCTGGCCTCCCATGAACGTAGTATGCCACTTCTCGTCAAAAATGATTCTCGATATACTTGAACATCATGGTAATATTTACCATATCTTAAAAGACACTGTGTTTCTTCTTTTTTCCAATTTATTGTATCTACATCCCTAAACTCAAAGGTATGAGAGGTATTAAATTGTAAATCCTTGCTTCCTAGATCATTTGTTGGGTTCGTCATATGACACTTCATATGGAGAACAATATTAGGACCGATTTGATTACGAATTTCTACATCATTCCATGAGTAAGCTGTACCAGCGAAAACAGCCAAAACGAGCACAAAATATATACAAAGATTCATATGTTAGATCAAAGATAGTCTGATCAGGGTATCAATGTTCAATATGTATAATTTTTTTTTGCAACATTTATATAATGTATTAATAATCTATTTATGATGCTAGCTAAATTTAAAATTAGACAAGAACTATTTTCAGCACAAGTCAAATAATTTATTTGGCAAAAAAGGAGCAACCGATAAAAACTAAAACAAATGAATTAACGCTTATGAGTACCAACCCACCATTAAATGGAAAAAATGGAAAAGTTTAAGATGAACCAAAGAAATTACAATTTTTTTTAACGTTTTTAAATATTTAAAGCACTTAAACAGTGAATTTAAAGATTTCACGAGACATTATCAAAACTAGGAAAACATAATTAATATTGAAGGAGAACATTAATTTTTGGGAACAAACTGTGTTTCTATCAGACAAGATGATTGTTTGCACCTCGTGCGGATTAATGTATATATATCAATAAATTTCAATTTTAATGTTATTGTCTTAAAATGTATATTATTAAATTTGATATAAATTTTAAATGAAAATAATAAATTATTTAATTTTAATTTTTGTGTTAACCATGATGTATTAAATTCTGTTTTTTGTTTTTTTTATTTATGCGTGTAAATTTTGGATATAAAATTAATCTCTACTAATAACCAATTTATCATTAGGCAACTTGAATTTGAAACTAAACACTTATTGTAGTTGTGAATTAAAATAATCTCATCGGAAGTTAAAGCATTAGAAACAATTACGGTTCATAAACATCAGCAAAATAAACAATAGCCAATAAATATCATATACTATCAACAATTTAGATTTTAGAAAATGCGAGACAAAAAAAGTAATAATTTTAAAAACATGGGAAAGTGCCACAAAAGTAATAAGTCATGCTCCTTTTGTATTTAGTTTCATTTATAGCATAAACTTTAACTTCTGTATTCTCACAATGTCAATATGCTTAGAGACTATATCCGTCTATCACTTCGATCATGATATCACTGTGTAGCGTAGATAACGACGCTCATAATGTATGAGCTACGTACGACATTAGTTGTCAACAATATATTGTGTCCTAACTTGCCAGTCTTTTTTGGATTTCTAATTTGGGCTAAGGTTTAACTATGTCCATTATTTTTTGGGGCTATGGAGGGATAACATTCAAGAACATATGCACCGTTGAAATGTGACAAAGATTTTAATGATTATACATTTATGGGAAAATAATTTTAGAGCGTTTTGAAGCAACCAAAAAGAAGCACATTCAAAAGGGAGACAATGAATCTGAACCCTACTACGATTTGTAAATCCTGCTCTGAACCTTAAAAAAAAGTAGAATTTTCACTCATTATTTCAAGCTTTAGTCACCTTCAAGGCTATGAAGAGCGCCTGAACCGTAATAAGCCTAAATGCCTAATTTTGTGCTAAACCGCCTAATTTGTGTGTTAATCATGAATTGATAATAATATACTTCTATTCTTGTATTCATCCAAAAGACATCAGTTATTATTTACAAATGGTTCTGCATTTACATATCAAATAAAATGACATCACACTGATCTTTTTGATAAAAAGATTATCAGACTTCTCTGAATATCAGACTCTGAAAATTACAAAACAGAGATTAAACGCAAAAAAGTGTGACAATCCTCATAACAAGAACTGCAAATACTCAGAGATCAATCTTGATTAATAGCTTATATAAGAGTGAACAACTTACATTATGAAAGTTGCATGGTCAGTGGGGGATTGTATCTCTGTCATCAAGGAACTGCAAAAGGACTTGGTTTAATACATCTCTAGTATTAAAGATACTGAGAAAGAAACTGAAATTCACATAGTCAAGAATTGAGCACAAAGCACCACAAAGAACATACAAGAAATTCTCGTTACTCATATCTCAATAATTAAATACTTACCAACATTTGTAACAAATAATATTTATTCCATTGTATCGATTATCTAATAAATTCTATTAATATATAATTAAATTTAACACATATTTATTGTGTTATTTGAAATCTGAATATTGTATATTATGTACACATTTAAAAGTACAAGAAATTCATGTGTTGAACAAGCGACTAAATATTTAAAAGTATTATATTCTTATAACCGTTTAAAGACAATGTAAATACATAAGATATATAATGGTAGTTAATTAAAATATACAATTATATAAAGATATTAGTTAAATTTTGGTAAGTTTGAAATTACATAAAAAATTAAACAAATTTTGATATAGATCTGCACATAGCTTACATAAAATACATAATGATATTATTATAATCTTGTGATGGCACGTAAACCCACCTAGTAAAAATTACTTACCAACAATCCAATGAAATTTAAATTCCCATGGTCTATCGTGACGCGTTTTAAAGTAAATTCCATCTCTTCTGGCCTCCCATGAACGTAGTATGCCACTTCTCGTCAAAAATGATTCTCGATATACTTGAACATCATGGTAATATCTACCATATCTTAAAAGACACTGTGTTTCTTCTTTTTTCCAATTTATTGTATCTACATCCCTAAACTCAAAGGTATGAGAGGTATTAAATTGTAAATCCTTGCTTCCTAGATCATTTGTTGGGTTCGTCATATGACACTTCATATGGAGAACAATATTAGGACCGATTTGATTACGAATTTCTACATCATTCCATGAGTAAGCTGTACCAGCGAAAACAGCCAAAACGAGCACAAAATATATACAAAGATTCATATGTTAGATCAAAGATAGTCTGATCAGGGTATCAATGTTCAATATGTATAATTTTTTTTTGCAACATTTATATAATGTATTAATAATCTATTTATGATGCTAGCTAAATTTAAAATTAGACAAGAACTATTTTCAGCACAAGTCAAATAATTTGTTTGGCAAAAAAGGAGCAACCGATAAAAACTAAAACAAATGAATTAACGCTTATGAGTACCAACCCACCATTAAATGGAAAAAATGGAAAAGTTTAAGATGAGCCAAAGAAATTACAATTTTTTTTTAACGTTTTTAAATATTTAAAGCACTTAAACAGTGAATTTAAAGATTTCACGAGACATTATCAAAACTAGGAAAACATAATTAATATTGAAGGAGAACATTAATTTTTGGGAACAAACTGTGTTTCTATCAGACAAGATGATTGTTTGCACCTCGTGCGGATTAATGTATATATATCAATAAATTTCAATTTTAATGTTATTGTCTTAAAATGTATATTATTAAATTTGATATAAATTTTAAATGAAAATAATAAATTATTTAATTTTAATTTTTGTGTTAACCATGATGTATTAAATTCTGTTTTTTGTTTTTTTTTATTTATGCGTGTAAATTTTGGATATAAAATTAATCTCTACTAATAACCAATTTATCATTAGGCAACTTGAATTTGAAACTAAACACTTATTGTAGTTGTGAATTAAAATAATCTCATCGGAAGTTAAAGCATTAGAAACAATTACGGTTCATAAACATCAGCAAAATAAACAATAGCCAATAAATATCATATACTATCAACAATTTAGATTTTAGAAAATGCGAGACAAAAAAAGTAATAATTTTAAAAACATGGGAAAGTGCCACAAAAGTAATAAGTCATGCTCCTTTTGTATTTAGTTTCATTTATAGCATAAACTTTAACTTCTGTATTCTCACAATGTCAATATGCTTAGAGACTATATCCGTCTATCACTTCGATCATGATATCACTGTGTAGCGTAGATAACGACGCTCATAATGTATGAGCTACGTACGACATTAGTTGTCAACAATATATTGTGTCCTAACTTGCCAGTCTTTTTTGGATTTCTAATTTGGGCTAAGGTTTAACTATGTCCATTATTTTTTGGGGCTATGGAGGGATAACATTCAAGAACATATGCACCGTTGAAATGTGACAAAGATTTTAATGATTATACATTTATGGGAAAAATAATTTTAGAGCGTTTTGAAGCAACCAAAAAGAAGCACATTCAAAAGGGAGACAATGAATCTGAACCCTACTACGATTTGTAAATCCTGCTCTGAACCTTAAAAAAAAAGTAGAATTTTCACTCATTATTTCAAGCTTTAGTCACCTTCAAGGCTATGAAGAGCGCCTGAACCGTAATAAGCCTAAATGCCTAATTTTGTGCTAAACCGCCTAATTTGTGTGTTAATCATGAATTGATAATAATATACTTCTATTCTTGTATTCATCCAAAAGACATCAGTTATTATTTACAAATGGTTCTGCATTTACATATCAAATAAAATGACATCACACTGATCTTTTTGATAAAAAGATTATCAGACTTCTCTGAATATCAGACTCTGAAAATTACAAAACAGAGATTAAACGCAAAAAAGTGTGACAATCCTCATAACAAGAACTGCAAATACTCAGAGATCAATCTTGATTAATAGCTTATATAAGAGTGAACAACTTACATTATGAAAGTTGCATGGTCAGTGGGGGATTGTATCTCTGTCATCAAGGAACTGCAAAAGGACTTGGTTTAATACATCTCTAGTATTAAAGATACTGAGAAAGAAACTGAAATTCACATAGTCAAGAATTGAGCACAAAGCACCACAAAGAACATACAAGAAATTCTCGTTACTCATATCTCAATAATTAAATACTTACCAACATTTGTAACAAATAATATTTATTCCATTGTATCGATTATCTAATAAATTCTATTAATATATAATTAAATTTAACACATATTTATTGTGTTATTTGAAATCTGAATATTGTATATTATGTACACATTTAAAAGTACAAGAAATTCATGTGTTGAACAAGCGACTAAATATTTAAAAGTATTATATTCTTATAACCGTTTAAAGACAATGTAAATACATAAGATATATAATGGTAGTTAATTAAAATATACAATTATATAAAGATATTAGTTAAATTTTGGTAAGTTTGAAATTACATAAAAAATTAAACAAATTTTGATATAGATCTGCACATAGCTTACATAAAATACATAATGATATTATTATAATCTTGTGATGGCACGTAAACCCACCTAGTAAAAATTACTTACCAACAATCCAATGAAATTTAAATTCCCATGGTCTATAGTGACGCGTTTTAAAGTAAATTCCATCTCTTCTGGCCTCCCATGAACGTAGTATGCCACTTCTCGTCAAAAATGATTCTCGATATACTTGAACATCATGGTAATATCTACCATATCTTAAAAGACACTGTGTTTCTTCTTTTTTCCAATTTATTGTATCTACATCCCTAAACTCAAAGGTATGAGAGGTATTAAATTGTAAATCCTTGCTTCCTAGATCATTTGTTGGGTTCGTCATATGACACTTCATATGGAGAACAATATTAGGACCGATTTGATTACGAATTTCTACATCATTCCATGAGTAAGCTGTACCAGCGAAAACAGCCAAAACGAGCACAAAATATATACAAAGATTCATATGTTAGATCAAAGATAGTCTGATCAGGGTATCAATGTTCAATATGTATAATTTTTTTTTGCAACATTTATATAATGTATTAATAATCTATTTATGATGCTAGCTAAATTTAAAATTAGACAAGAACTATTTTCAGCACAAGTCAAATAATTTGTTTGGCAAAAAAGGAGCAACCGATAAAAACTAAAACAAATGAATTAACGCTTATGAGTACCAACCCACCATTAAATGGAAAAAATGGAAAAGTTTAAGATGAGCCAAAGAAATTACAATTTTTTTTAACGTTTTTAAATATTTAAAGCACTTAAACAGTGAATTTAAAGATTTCACGAGACATTATCAAAACTAGGAAAACATAATTAATATTGAAGGAGAACATTAATTTTTGGGAACAAACTGTGTTTCTATCAGACAAGATGATTGTTTGCACCTCGTGCGGATTAATGTATATATATCAATAAATTTCAATTTTAATGTTATTGTCTTAAAATGTATATTATTAAATTTGATATAAATTTTAAATGAAAATAATAAATTATTTAATTTTAATTTTTGTGTTAACCATGATGTATTAAATTCTGTTTTTTGTTTTTTTTATTTATGCGTGTAAATTTTGGATATAAAATTAATCTCTACTAATAACCAATTTATCATTAGGCAACTTGAATTTGAAACTAAACACTTATTGTAGTTGTGAATTAAAATAATCTCATCGGAAGTTAAAGCATTAGAAACAATTACGGTTCATAAACATCAGCAAAATAAACAATAGCCAATAAATATCATATACTATCAACAATTTAGATTTTAGAAAATGCGAGACAAAAAAAGTAATAATTTTAAAAACATGGGAAAGTGCCACAAAAGTAATAAGTCATGCTCCTTTTGTATTTAGTTTCATTTATAGCATAAACTTTAACTTCTGTATTCTCACAATGTCAATATGCTTAGAGACTATATCCGTCTATCACTTCGATCATGATATCACTGTGTAGCGTAGATAACGACGCTCATAATGTATGAGCTACGTACGACATTAGTTGTCAACAATATATTGTGTCCTAACTTGCCAGTCTTTTTTGGATTTCTAATTTGGGCTAAGGTTTAACTATGTCCATTATTTTTTGGGGCTATGGAGGGATAACATTCAAGAACATATGCACCGTTGAAATGTGACAAAGATTTTAATGATTATACATTTATGGGAAAAATAATTTTAGAGCGTTTTGAAGCAACCAAAAAGAAGCACATTCAAAAGGGAGACAATGAATCTGAACCCTACTACGATTTGTAAATCCTGCTCTGAACCTTAAAAAAAAAGTAGAATTTTCACTCATTATTTCAAGCTTTAGTCACCTTCAAGGCTATGAAGAGCGCCTGAACCGTAATAAGCCTAAATGCCTAATTTTGTGCTAAACCGCCTAATTTGTGTGTTAATCATGAATTGATAATAATATACTTCTATTCTTGTATTCATCCAAAAGACATCAGTTATTATTTACAAATGGTTCTGCATTTACATATCAAATAAAATGACATCACACTGATCTTTTTGATAAAAAGATTATCAGACTTCTCTGAATATCAGACTCTGAAAATTACAAAACAGAGATTAAACGCAAAAAAGTGTGACAATCCTCATAACAAGAACTGCAAATACTCAGAGATCAATCTTGATTAATAGCTTATGTAAGAGTGAACAACTTACATTATGAAAGTTGCATGGTCAGTGGGGGATTGTATCTCTGTCATCAAGGAACTGCAAAAGGACTTGGTTTAATACATCTCTAGTATTAAAGATACTGAGAAAGAAACCGAAATTCACATAGTCAAGAATTGAGCACAAAGCACCACAAAGAACATACACTTACCAATAAACTGAACATAAGTAAAGTGAAAAAAAAAAAGAGAGACATGCAGATATAAGCGCATGAGAAGCAATTCAAAGAAAAATTGAGAAATTGTGATTACCTCTAGGAGTGGCAGGAGAGACTAATGATGTCTCTCTAATTGTTTCACCTCCTGCATCCCCTTTCCTCTTCATGGTCTTCAAAAGACACCAGATTTGTCTGCAATCTTCTCAAAAATGCATATGCAAAAACACAATCTCTTTCCTCCTCGTGATGATCATTCATGAAGCCGTTCAGCAGCCCATTCTCCTAACTTTCGCCACCCGTACTTTTTGCTCGCATCATTTATCCTTGTCAACATTTGGACAGGTGGATCAAAAGGCATCAGCAGGAGAAACTCCTCAAGCTGACGCAAACACCCATACTTGCAGTAAAGTTCAACCATACAATCATAATGCTCAACCTGAGGCAATACAAAATATCTGTTGCTCATAGAACTGAAGTACTGAAAACCGAGCTCCACGTGGCCTTCGCGTATGCAAGCTCGCAAGATCCCCAGAAAGGTGACATGGTCAGGCTTAACTCCTTCAGCTTCCATAGCCATGAACAGCTCAAACACCTCTTTGCTTCTCCCATTACGATAGCAACCACGGATCATAGAGTTCCACAGCATCAAGTCCCTTGTAGCAGCCGCCTCTTCGAATACTTTGATAGCATAGCCGAAACATCGGCATTTGGAGTACATGTCAACCATAGCACCGCGTAGGACATCATCAACATCATATCCGTTTCTGATCAAGAAACCATGAGTTGCTTTGCCTAAACCAAGAGCAGGAACGTTCGCACAGCCCGCTAAGAGCGTAGCGAGTGTGTACTTGCTAGGCTTCGCCTCGAACTGCATCCCTTCGAAGAAAGATAAGGCTTGCTCACTCCTGCCGACTCTAGCTAAGCCAGTTAACAAAGCGTTCCATGAAACCTCGTCTCTTAGCTCACTCATCTGACGGAACAAAGCATTGGCGCTCCCAAAGGCGCCGCATTTGCCATACATATCGAGAAGCGCATTAGCTACAATCAAATTCCCATCGTAACCATGCCTGTAGACGAAACCGTGAGCTTGCTTCCCCGTCTGAACATCTGAAACACCTGAGCAGACATTCAGAATCCACACGAGAGTGACGTTATCGATACCTTCCACCTCCTTGCGCATCAAGGCTAAAAACTCCAGCGCCTCGTCCCATTCGCTGGCACGCACGTATCCACCCAACATCGCGTTCCACGAGATTATATTCCTCTCAGGCACCAAATCAAAGAGCTCCCTTGCCTCTCTAGTTATACCGTTCATCGCGTAACCTGACATAGCTGAAGTCCAGAACTTCAAGTCTTTAGACTTGGTTTCATCAAACACTCTACGAGCACTCTCCAGCCTCCCGCATTTTACATACATATCAAAGATAGAGGTAGAAACAATCGTGTCTGGCAAGAATTTGAGTTTGAGAGCAATGGCGTGGATCACCATTCCCACCTCGAGGGTTAGTGATCTTGAACAAGCTAAAACTACACTAGAGACTGTGTGATTCAAAGGTCGAACATTCATCTCTAGTGTAGGAGATGGATCTAACCATCCCTCAAGGCCCAAGGAATAGGAGGCCTGGCCCGGACCAATGAAAGCGACGGCTCGGATAGCCGGCTTAGAAGGTCAGTCTCTCGGCTCACTTCTAGAGTACCTCGAGTCGACCGTCGTCGACTAGGAGGCATCCGGCTCGGCGATCGCTCGGATTAATACGGGCCCTTCGGCCCAATAAGGAAGGCCCACGAAGACGACCTAAATTAGGTCAAGAACGACACATCAGAGGATTATATAAGGAGAAGGAAGAGGAACGAGAGAGGGATCCGAAATCATCTGACTAACACTTGGCGGCTAGATTAGGGTTTTCACCTTTGCTCATCTTGCCGATATCTGTATCTCTCCGGTAACTCATCGAGTTGCCGGCTTCTCTTCTGTCGCTTTCTCTTTACTTCTCTTGTAACCGACTGAAAGTCTCTCCGACCATAATAAAACGTCTTTGTTAAACCCACATCTTTTTATCACCGTTTTCCGATCAAACAGTTGGCGCCCACCGTGGGGCCTTTAGCAAAGTAACGTTAGTACCATGGTTGTCAGCAACGACAGTTCTTCGTCAGGCGAGGAGCGCGAAGCTCTCGAGGTGATGCCGGCTCCCGAGGTAACACCCACGCCTACACCAGCGACTCCGCTCCCCCCTCCGGCGTCTATGGAAACCATCTTGGCACGCCTCGCTCTGCAAGAGGCGGCGCAGAAGGCGGCGGTCGACCAAATCACAGCGATAGCAAAAATACTCGCCCCTATCGCTGCAAACGCCGAAGCTTCAACGGCGCAGTACCGTCGACACCTGTTCGCCACTGAACGGACCACCAACGTCGCTCCCGCGCGGAATAACAACGACCAGAGCGCCGGTATCGATAACCAGAGCGCCGGCAACAATATCAATGCCGACACCGCAAGCGAGCTGGCCGCGTTGAAACAGTCGGTCCTCGACATCAACTCCAAGATCCACCAGGTGACGACCTCGGCGCCCCAAATCGAGCACGTACTCGCGGAGTCCCTCCGTACGCCCTTCACGCAGAGGGTCACCGCCGTACGACTCCAGAAGATGGAAAAACTTCGCCTCCCGACTTTCAAGGGTCTCTCTGACCCTTCTACTCATGTCACGTCCTTCAACATAGCGATGCGGCGCGCAAATCTGACCGACGAAGACAAAGACGCCGGCTTTTGCCAACTTTTCGTCGAAACCCTAGAAGGACCGGCCCTTACTTGGTTCACAGGCCTCAGAGAAAACTCCGTCGATTGTTTCCACGATCTCTCGACGGCCTTCCTGAAAAATTACATCATGTTCACCAACCAAGAAACGACCGTGTCAGATTTGTGGAACCTCACTCATACCAGCGGCCAAAGCCTCCGCGACTTCATGGAGAAGTTCAAGGCTATCGTCTCGAAAGTTGATATTCCTGACCATATCGCTGTCGAGTCTCTGATGAATACTCTGCACGTCGACTCCACGTTCCGTCAGGATCTTTACCGATACCCGACGAAATCTGTTTCCGATGCCATCGCTCGCTCGAACAACTTCATCCGCATGGAAGAAGACACAAGAGCAAAATTCGCAAAAGAAGCAGCAGCGAAACAACGACCTGCCCGAACAAACGACACCCACCCTGAGCCCCGCCAGCACTCCTCCGGTGGGAACACCACTCAGAAACGAGGCTACGTTAGTTCGGTGGGCGACGAGGAATCACCAAAAACAGCAGCTGTCACGCGAGAGAAAGCCTGGAATCACTGGGACCGAGACTCCGCCTCGAAACAGTCGAAGTCGTCCGAGCCAACGAGTTCAAACTCCGAAGAGCCAAAGAAATGGTGCCTCTACCACAAAAGGGATTCCCACGATACAAAAGAATGCAAAGTCCTCATCGGGCAATTCTTCGACGGGATCACTAACGGAACGATTCAAATGCCCACTTCTCCAACAACACCAAAAAACACCAAGAGCTGGAGTAAAAACAAGGAGAAGAAGGCACAGAGGTCTCAACCAAACGCGGCACCGAGCGAGGAAAGAGCGAGCCCTGAGCGCACTCCTGTCAACAATGTTGGCCCCGCCAACGACTCGTCAGAAGACGAACATCCGCGTCGCCGGCGGCGAGTGGACGTCATACTCTCTCATCCTTGCGACTCCTCTGACGACGACTCCTCGGCAGTACAGCCAGATCTACGCGAGAAACTGAACAGCAAAGTCGAGAAGTCTCTTACTACCACGACAACAGATAAAGACCTGCGTACCCTGTTGAAGCGAAAGAGCGCTACAAACGAACACGTAGGAAGCGCCGACCTCCGCACAACCATCTCAAAATCCAGCACCAGGAGAATAGGTCAAGACGGCGACCTTCGCGACCAGCTCAACTCAAAGGCCGATGACCTGCGAATCCAACTAAACCGTTCGAAGAAGTCCGATCTGCGACGACGTCTCGAGTCAAAAAAGAAAAAGCCCGCGGAAGCTCCTCAGTTCGAGAACACAACCGACGATTTAAGGAAGCAACTCGAATCATTGCGAGCTACCCGCACGCCAAACATTAGCGTCATAATGGGAGGATCGCCTCCTTGCGGCGACTCAGTTCGAGCCGTCAAAGACTATAAGCGACAAGCCACCACTTCCAAGAAGTGGCCACTTCCAGTCGAGAATGATCACCAGATCACTTTTTCGGCACTAGATACCAAGGGTATCCACATGCCGCACAACGACCCCCTCCTCGTCGATCTCGACATCGGAGAGTGCCTAGTCGCGAAAGTACTTATCGATACAGGCAGCTCGGTCGATCTCATCTTCCGCGACACACTCGATAAAATGGGAGTCGATTTAAGAGATATGAAGCCTTCCTCTCGCACGCTCACTGGCTTCAACGGAGCCTCAGAGCAGATGATCGGAACAATTCGTCTCCCAGTATACGCAGGTGGCATAACCCGCACCGTCAAGTTCTCCGTCATCCGAGCCAAAGCACCATACAATGCCATCCTCGGAACACCATGGTTGCATTCCATGAAAGCCGTTCCCTCGACGTACCATCAATGCGTCAAGTTTCCCGGCAAAGACGGAAAAACACAGACGATACGGGGAGATCAACAAGCCGCGAGAGAACTGCTGATTGCAACTGTAAAGATGCAGCAACAGGCTTCCCTCGTCAACTCCGTCAGCAAACCACTCCACAAGATATACCCCCAGAAAGAGGAAGTTCGAGAAGTCGCAATTGATGAATCCGACCCAACGAAAATCATCCGAGTGGGCGTATACCTGTCCGACGACTTGTGTTCAAGGATCATCTCTTTCATCAAAGACAACGCTTCAACGTTCGCCTGGAAGACCTCCGACATGAAAGGGATCGACCCCGCAGTTACATCCCATGAACTGCACGTCGACCCCACGTTCAAACCCATCCGACAGAAGCGACGGAAACTCGGTCCAGAAAGATCTAAAGCAGTGAACGACGAAGTCGACAGGCTCCTCGACGCAGGTTTTATTACCGAAGTCCGATACCCCGAGTGGTTAGCCAACCCGGTCGTCGTCAAGAAGAAGAACGGCAAATGGCGCATATGCGTCGATTTCACGGACCTCAACAAGGCGTGCCCAAAGGATAGTTACCCACTCCCTCACATCGATCGTCTGGTCGAGTCAACCGCTGGCAACGAACTCCTAACCTTCATGGACGCTTTCTCAGGCTACAACCAGATCCTGATGCATCCCGACGATCGCGAGAAGACGGCATTCATCACCGACAGAGGGACCTATTGCTACAAGGTGATGCCTTTCGGGCTAAAGAACGCCGGCGCGACCTACCAGCGACTCGTTAATCGAATGTTCGCTGACCAGCTGGGCAATACCATGGAAGTGTATATCGACGATATGCTAGTCAAATCACTCAAGGCCGACGACCACCTCAATCACTTGCGCGACTGCTTCAAGATCTTGAACGACTATGGGATGAAACTCAACCCGGCCAAATGTACCTTCGGTGTCACTTCCGGAGAATTCCTCGGCTACATCGTCACTCAGCGAGGAATAGAAGCCAACCCCAAGCAGATCTCAGCGATTCTCGACCTTCCAAGCCCGAAAAACAGCCGCGAAGTGCAGCGACTAACAGGACGCATTGCAGCTCTAAACAGGTTCATCTCGCGATCGACCGACAAGTGTCTTCCCTTCTACGAGCTACTAAGGGGAAACAAGAGGTTCCTCTGGGATGAAAAATGCGAGGAGGCGTTCAATCAACTCAAGCATTATCTCACGACCCCACCCGTTCTATCGAAGCCAGAAGCCGGCGACACACTATCTCTCTACATCGCCGTCACCGCCTCTGCCGTCAGTAGCGTATTGATTCGAGAAGATAGGGGAGAGCAGAAACCAATCTTTTACACAAGTAAAAGAATGACGGAGCCCGAGACGAGGTATCCAACACTCGAAAAAATGGCCCTGGCCGTCGTCACCTCGGCAAGAAAACTGCGACCCTACTTCCAGTCGCACACGATCGAAGTACTGTCAAACCAACCACTCAGGACGGTTATGCAAAATACCAACCAATCGGGACGGTTGACCAAATGGGCGATGGAGCTAAGCGAACATGACATCGTTTATAAAAATCGCATAGCAGCAAAGTCGCAAGTCCTTGCCGACTTCTTGATCGAGTTAACGCCAGAGCTGGAACAAGACCTCATCCTACCAAGCGTAAACTGGATCCTCCACGTCGACGGTTCATCCACGAGTAAAGGATCAGGAGCAGGAGTGCAATTGCAATCACCAACAGGAGAGCTAATCCGGCAGTCGTTCAGCTTCGGCTTCGCGGCATCAAACAACGAAGCTGAGTACGAATCCCTCATCGCGGGGCTTCGTCTCGCCAAGGCGGTGAAAGCAAAGCGAGTCAGCGCTTACTGCGACTCTCAACTCGTCGTAAGCCAGTACCTCGGTGAATACGACGTCCGCAACGACAGGATGGACGCGTACCTCAAACTCGTCCAAGACCTCACGCGAGACTTCGAGTTCTTCGAACTCACGAAGGTTCCTCGCGGAGAAAATGTTTGTGCCGACGCCCTTGCCGCTCTGGGAAGCAAGTTACACGACCAGGTCAAAAGGACAATCCCGATCCATAAAATCGAGGAACCGAGCATCGATACGAAGGCAGAACAGGCCGCGATTATAGCAGCGATCAACGACGCGATGGATATTGACGAAGTGGAATCCCCCTCGCCAGATGATCACTCAACGGATTGGCGCAAGGAACTCATCGATTACCTCGCGGAGGGTTTACTGCCCGTCGAAAAATGGGATGCCCGGCGGCTGAAAAGACGCAGCACACACTACGTCGTCCTAGACGGGGAACTACACCGATGGACTGCATCAAAGGTACTACTCAAATGTATCGCCGGCGACGAGACGAGACTCGTCATGGCCGAGACACACGAAGGAGCAGCAGGCAACCACTCGGGCGGGCGAGCTCTCGCACTAAAAGTGAAAAACCTCGGATTCTACTGGCCAACCATGAATGCCGATTGCGAGACATACGCGCGCAAGTGCGATAAGTGCCAGCGTCACGCCAAAACCATACACAGCCCAACGGAGTTTCTCCACACCTTGACTGCTCCATATCCATTTATGAGATGGGGAATGGACATCATTGGTCCAATGCCGGCATCTCGACAAAAGAAGTTCATCCTGGTCCTCACTGATTACTTCACCAAATGGGTTGAAGCCGAAGCCTATGCCAGCATAACCGACAAGGAGGTACAACACTTCGTCTGGAAGAACATAATCTGCCGACACGGGCTCCCATACGAGATAATCACGGACAACGGTTCGCAATTCATCTCGCATCACTTCAAGGGCTTCTGCGACAGATGGCGCATACGACTCAACATGTCGACACCGAGAAACCCGCAAAGTAATGGTCAAGCCGAATCGACGAACAAGACCATCATCGACGGTCTGAAGAAACGACTTGACTTAAAGAAAGGATGCTGGGCAGACGAACTAGATGGTGTCCTGTGGTCCCATAGAACCACTCCTCGCGGAGCGACGAAAACTACGCCGTTCTCAATGGCCTACGGCATCGAGGCGATGGCTCCCGCGGAAGTGAACGTGACGAGTCTACGCCGGTCGCGGATGCCACAGAACACTGAACTCAACCGAGACATGCTCCTAGATGCACTCGACGATATCGAGGAAAAGCGCGACCAAGCACTACTCCGCATCCAGAATTACCAGCATCAGATCGAGAGCTATTACAACAAAAAGGTCAAGTCGCGTCCTCTCGAAATGGGCAACCTCGTCTTAAGAAAGGTCTTCGAAAACACTAAGGAGTGGAAGGCTGGCAAGCTCGGAGCCAACTGGGAAGGACCATACAAGATAGTCGAAGTCATCAAGCCAGGAGTATACCGCCTCGAGACTTCGACAGGCGAAGCAGTACCGAGAGCCTGGAACTCCAAACATCTCCGCCTTTTCCACCCTTAGCCTGGGAACACCAACCCGAGTGAATGCGCCACAAAGGCCACTTTCACTCGCACATACTAGTCGAGTAAAAGCACCATAAAGGCGGCTTTTACTCCAAAAAAAAAAAAAAAAAAAAAAAAAAAAAAAAAAAAAAAAAAAAAATGAGTGAATGCGCCACAAAGGCCACTTTCACTCGCAATCTAAGAACTACGAATGGCTTGATTCCCGCAAAGGGATACGTAGGCAGCCCAAAGAAAAAGGGTCCAGCCGAAATAAAAAAAAATATAAAAACCCTCCCCGAGGAATCGATCTCCGAAGCAGACGATCACTTAAGCGATGCCTACTCGAACACGCCCCGGCTCCTCGAACAAACGTATCGGCACTCGCATCCCACGATTGAATACGTCCTGATCAGACACGTATTCACGGGAATCGACCGCGTTGCGACCTAAACCAACACGGCCGAGACAATGACTCCGATTCATCCTATAATTTAACTAAGTAAGGTCTGGCCAACCAAACGCTTGAAAATTACATCGGGATCGACGCGGAACCGTCAAAGTCGAAAACTCTTAATTAACGATTTAAGCTTAAAAATGGCAAACGGTCGCGACTCAAAGAGGTCAACCGAGACAAAGTCATAACAAGTTTAAAATTATAATGATTCGACATCTCGAACAATATTTACACCGAACGAGCAGAGTCACTTCAAATCTTGAGAAATCACGATTTCGATAGACAAATCTAAAGTAAATCAGTCTAAATCACCAAAAGAGTTCGAGATAGCGAGAAAACAGCAAAACAAAAGCCTCGAGGGCAAAGGTTCAAAATAAAAACAACAACAAAAGTCCTCCGGGACTCAAAAGAAAACAACACACAAAAGACGTTAACCCTCTCGATCGCTCTCACGGTCATTGAGGGCAGAAAGTTCTGAAGCCCTAACACTCGACTCGCGAGCAACCGGAGAGACGTGCATCTCATCTGATCTCGGGACCTCTTCAAGCATCCCCACATTCTCTCCTTCATTGCCTCGACGGGATCCTTCAGCCGAAGTGTCCGAAAGTACGAGCAAAGGAGCATTATCTTCAGCAACAAGGTTCCCTCGGTTAGGCGTCTCTCCCTCAAACGCAGTCGAAGGACCCTCGACGTGGGAGGGGGGGTCTGCGTGCTGTTCTTCAGTCGGATGCGTAAGAGGAGTGTGAAGAGTCAGCGCAGTCTCAGGGTCGATTAAGCCAGCGTTAGACCCATATGGATCAAGACTCGCCAAGATTCGAGCATCCACGAACTGAGAGTCCAACACAAGAGGAGAGAGTATGAGATCTTCCGCAGGTATCTCGCCCACTTTGAGTTTCTCGGCCTCTTGTTCGTATTTCCTCTCCTGCTCTGCGAATATCTCGATAACAGATTGCGAGATGTCGCTCCCAACCCTCCTTAAGGATTCAAGACATTTCCTGGTCCCAAAGGCTTGGCTATGGAGTAACCTAGCTTTATCATAGGCATCCCGCTGTTCTTCTCGGGAACGGATCCTCGCAAAGCGACGGTTAGCTTTCGCAGCCATCTCGGCCTCGACTCTCCCCCTTTCCTTCGTGACCTCTAGGATTCTGGAATCCCTAAGACGCTTCATCTCTCTTTCATGAGAGGCAGCGAGCGAAGCCTTCTCACCTTCGAGCTCCGCATTCTTCTGCTCTAACTCATGGATGACTCCACGAGAGGCCGCCAAATCGGCTTTGAGCTCATCCCTTCGAGCAATTGCGCGAGTGACCATCCCGTTAAGTCTCTCGACGTTGGCCTTCGATGCACTTAGCTGACGAGCAGAAGCCTCTTCTTTCTCCGCATGCTCCCTCTTGGCCTGCTCGAGCTCGTTCAAAGCCCCCTTCAGCGCAGTATCATATTTGTCGACCACGATGTTCATTGCGCTATCCCCCTACGAGATGCGAAGCAACGAAAACCGTAAAGAAATGGCACTAGAGGAACAAGGGAAGAAAAAGACAAAAGGAAGTCAAATTACTCACCAACAGCTTGGCCCTTGCAGCCTCCTCGTACTCGCCCCCGAAGACGAGATCCTCCACAGCGGGCAAAGGTTTCGCCCTTCCTCTAAACTGACGAAGGAGCTCCCCGCATTTTTCCGGAACATACGCCAGCGGAGCCGGCCCCTCGTAGTGAAAGTCAACTCTGTCGGGAAAGCTGACTCCGGGCACCCTCCTCAAAATGGCGTCACCGCGAGAAGAGGTACCAGTCTGGACGGCCCCGATATTGGGACGGGCTGGAACCTCTGCGTGAGGAGACATCGGAGCAGGAAGTTGCTCCTCGCCATCAGCTTCATCGCCGCGCCCTCTTATCAGAAGTGGCGACCCCTCAGATTCCTCTGCGAGGTTGTCTGAGCCCGCATCTTCAAGAGAAGTCTCAGACTCTTGTCCGTCGACGGCTTCTTCCTCGTCGCCTTCTTCTCCAAGGGCCCTATCTGCGGGAACCTCTTCCTCGGGACGAAGTTCTTCTTCCTGGACGTTCTCCCCCTCAGTTTCGGTCGGTCCCTCGAGATTCCCTGATCCCTCGACAGCAGACTTCTTCTCTGTCCTCTTTCTCTTCTTCTTCGTTTGGAGTTCACCTGAAGGAGGAACGCCGCTCGTTCCCTCGGCACTCCTTTCGGTTCCCGAGCCACCCCTCTTCCTTTTTTTACCCTTCCCTGCGTCGCGGGTATTAGAAGGGGGAATCGCGTCAGCGCGAGGAACCGCTACTGACGATCCTCCCCCACCGATCAACCCCAGCTGGGCAGACAGTATCGCACTCAAATCAGGAAGAGTTCCCATCCTCTTTGCCTCGGAAATTTGTTTTTGGATGTCCTTCGGGAAGATATCTAGTCGTTTGGTACGAATAGGAAGAACGACCGGAAGATCAGATCTCCACTCTCCTAAAAACAGAAGGCAGAGAGGTCAGGGCGCAACGAGTGAAAATCGCGACTAAAAGAATATAACTCAGAGCTGCGAGAGAACGTACTTCGCGCGATTCGATCTTTAAGCTCACGGATCTTCTTAACGGTGATCTCCGACCAACGATAGGTTCGAAGCAGAGATACGGCACGAACACTCTTCAAAAAATCTTCAGGATAGATCGGGGAGGTAGGATGGCCAACTGCATACAAAGCGAAAAAGGAGACACGATTAGAATCAATAAGTCGCTTACGGTTTGCGACAGAATATTCTACCGCAAGAACGGTTCCAAAGAACTCGACAATCGTTTTGTGGAGGTTCCTCGAAGGCCGAGCTGTCAGATCTGAGGAAGAAGTAAGAACGCTGCCAGTTCTGCGTCTTGTTCGGATGACCGGCGCACACGTTGCAGTTCGGTCGCATCTTCACCGAGTAGGTGCCGTCTTTCATGTCAGTTATCGAGGTCATCTCTTCAAACGACCTAACGCTCATCGGCATGTCGATCTGCTCCGCCAAAATCGACAAAGTAACTGCTAATCGCAGCGAGCCATTCAGGAGTTGACTGATCGCGATATCTCGGCGCCTAGCGTATGCTGTGATCAGTCGAGGAATGGGAAACCAACATCGAGTATCTCCCTGAAAATAGGATTCATACACCGTCTGATACCCGATCGGAGGAGACCAGGGCCTCTGCTCTTCCGTAGGAACGAGGAAGGTCACGCCTACAGCGCCCGCAGCCCGAAGAACCCTCTTCACGCTCCCCAGGGTAGATTTTGTCTTCTCTACGCCTTCCCAATCTTGACCGGCCAAGAAAGCAGGACGCAATAAATCGGGATGGAGTTGAGGAAGCTCTTCAAAAATCCCTTCGGGGTAAAAGGTAGTCGGAAGCAACTCGGCCTCAGAATCATCGCCTTCCGAGAGGCCGCCTCCCGCGGGGGGAGTACTCGGGGTGACCGAGTCAACAGGCATCGCTCCGCTTTGCCCGTCCCTCGAACATTCCATCGCGTCTCTCGCAACGACGCTTTCGCTCCCTTCTCTCGCGAGCCTTGCAGCATCCGCGACCAGAAGTCTCTGGGAACGAGATAGATTAACCGTATCCATCATCGCCGCGCGATGAATCACCTCCGGATCGTCGACACGATCCCCGTCGGGATTCCTTGTCGGACTCAGCGTCGCGGCGACTCCCTTCCCCTTCTGCTGCCTCGATAACCTCGGACCCGACGACATCGCGGAACGGAACAGTGAAGAGCGCTTTGAACAAATCTAACAAACGCTTAGAGATATAAGGTAAGGAGAGAGAAAGTACCTTTGATCGCGGAGAAAACTTGAAGAAATAAGGGGGGGATCTGCGTATTTATAAGGAAGAGAGAGGGGGGAAACTCGAGGCGTCATCATTAAGCCTAAACGGGCCTAAATGGGCCTCGAAATTCTCCCTAAAAACCCAGCCGACTCTCGCGGCGTTTCGACTTCTCGATGCATTTATGAAGAAAGAAAAAGGGAAAAATTCGAGGTATCATTATTAAGCCTAAACGGGCCTAAATGGGCCTCGAAACTCTCCCTAAGATCCCGATGGCTTCCGCGACTTTCCGGCTCTTCGTCTTAATTAATCGACGGCTATCCTAAAAACGGTTAAATCGACAATTAGCCAAGACGACTCAACGACTCCGAGAGAAGGCATTACCACAGCCTTTTCTGCGACTCATCGACCCCTCGCTTTAACCTCCCGACAGGACTCCCACTCCTTTGAACCCCCATGTTCTAGAATCCATCATGAGCTAAACGACCTTCGCTCACTGATGGACCGGGGGGACTTACTGTAGGAGATGGATCTAACCATCCCTCAAGGCCCAAGGAATAGGAGGCCTGGCCCGGACCAATGAAAGCGACGGCTCGGATAGCCGGCTTAGAAGGTCAGTCTCTCGGCTCACTTCTAGAGTACCTCGAGTCGACCGTCGTCGACTAGGAGGCATCCGGCTCGGCGATCGCTCGGATTAATACGGGCCCTTCGGCCCAATAAGGAAGGCCCACGAAGACGACCTAAATTAGGTCAAGAACGACACATCAGAGGATTATATAAGGAGAAGGAAGAGGAACGAGAGAGGGATCCGAAATCATCTGACTAACACTTGGCGGCTAGATTAGGGTTTTCACCTTTGCTCATCTTGCCGATATCTGTATCTCTCCGGTAACTCATCGAGTTGCCGGCTTCTCTTCTGTCGCTTTCTCTTTACTTCTCTTGTAACCGACTGAAAGTCTCTCCGACCATAATAAAACGTCTTTGTTAAACCCACATCTTTTTATCACCGTTTTCCGATCAAACATCTAGCATCTTGAAGAACATCACCACCGCCTCATCGTTCAACCCCATCTCAAGATACCTCCTCACAACCACGTTCCAAGAAACATCACTAGGGCTTTCAATCTCATCAAACACTCTCCTCGCATCGCTCATAGCCCCACACTTACCGTAAACATCAACAATCGAAGTCTCCAAATCCACATTCCCTGAGTATCCATGCTTCACCACAGAACAATGAAGCTGCATCAACAACCTCAAGTCCAAGACGAAGCCGCACGACTTCAACACACCGGAGAAAGACGTCTCCGTCGCTCGTATTCCGTCTCTACTCATCCTAACAAACGTACGAAACGCCTCGTCGTGGAGTTCGTTCTTAGCGCAAGCAGTGATGAGCGCGTTCCAAGACCCGCCGTCTCGTTCAGGCATTTGCTCGAACAGCTCGCGCGCATCGTTCGCACACCCGATTCTCCCGTAAGCTTCGATGGCTCTGTTGAGTAGGAAGATCGGGGGGAGGGGAGAGAACGTCACCAGGTGGGAGACGACTTTGCGGGCTTGCACGACGAGTGATTTCGAGGAGCATGAGCGGAGAAGACGCTCGTATAGCCAGTATGAGACTGGCTCTAGAGAAGGGAAGAGGAGAGAGACGGCTTTGGAGATGTTACCGTGTTCTAGTTGCTCGAGGATTTGGTGGGTCGCTGAGTTTTTTTCGGGTCGGGTCGAGGATTTGTCGAGGACACGCTTGCTGGTTTTGTCGCGACTGAGAACACGGCCAACGGCGGCAGAAACTCCGGTCAGTGTCATGTGTAGTGTGGGAGCTTTGGTTCCATGACCTTGAGGTTCTGTAATAAAGCCCAACCTTTTTTAATATTGGGCCTTTGCAATTGAAAGGCCTGAATAGACTAACATTGCTTCTTCTTTTTTTAACACCGAATAGACTAATAGCAACTATGAATGGTTCCGGTTTATTAGACTAACATTGCTTAGATGTAGTCTACATCATGTAGAGGCTAGGATTTTCAATTTTAGCTCAGACCCGATCGGTTTAATTGTATCAAACCGGAGTCATTCATGGTTGCTCCTTATTAGTCTGGGCAATTTCTGATATCGATCTTTGGGTTGGATATTTCTGATATTAGGTAGTTCGAGTAAAGGGCTAAAGGACCCGGTAGGAACCAGCAAATTTTGGATCGGTTTGAATAGTTTCATGTTTCGGTCGGTACAGATAGTAAAACTAGGAACCGTCTAATCTAAAATATGATTTATGGTTCTGTTATTTTTGATAATTCAGGTGAGTTATCATGTATTTCAAATAATAGATCAAGTAATTAGGATGATTTAGATAAAAATCTTGAATAATTATGATTATTTTAGATATTTCAGAGAAAATCTACGGATATTTAGTAATAATTTTGGGTAGTTCAGAGATGTTTTGATAATTTATTTTTAAATACTTTCAAATACTTTTAATAGATCATATGCATATGTATATTGGTTGTGTTATATGTAAATATAATTAATATTTTAATATGTTTGGTTTCGGTTCGGTTGTTTCGAATATAAAAGTATATGAACCATTTAAGTATCATAGGATTTTGGTATAATTCCATATTTGGTTATTTTAATTCGGTTTCGATTTGGATTTTTGGTTCTAGTTCTTTTACCAGGCCTACTTGTTTCTTGCTTGTATGCATTTTGTTTTTTTTTTTTTTTTTGCTAAAAATGTATGCAATTAGTTGTTAGCTAACATGTACATATAATACAAATTGTATTCAATATATGTATGATTGGTTTCATTCTATTTTCATTTTTTATAGAAAATTGTAAATGATCTCAAACATTTTTAAGATATGATTTTCGAACCTTAGATAAGCTTTGGACCGATCTGGTCGACATGCATTTGGTCAACTAAACATTTGTGTATCTACCAGCTCCTGTGTTATATATAAACCAAGCTCAGTGATATATAAGCAGATTCGAAATTTATAAAAACGAACTTAACATAACTAAACAGGATTTATGAAAGATTCCCCATATGAGAGAATATTGGCCTGAGAATGTTTTTTTGGTGTAAATGTTAAATTGGCCTGAGAAAGTTTTTCGCACTTAAAGATAACAATGTTTCGGACTGCGCAAACTTTGAGAATTCATATTTTCATATTTGAGCTTCAAAACCACTGAAGATGCGATTCCTCCACCATATATGATTCAAGTCCTTAATGAGCTAACGGATGGGAATGTATTTATAAGTACTTGTGTCGCCCAACATCATATCTGGGCGGTGCAGGTTACAAGTGTTGGGGGTGGATTTACATCCTCCCTCAAGGTCCATTAGACATTGAATTAGTTCCACTTCATTATGAAACCCTAAACATCTTTCTCCTATAAATAAAGAGCTATCTCCTTATGAGGAAAGGGGATCTTTTCTTCTCCATTTTTAGATCTAACACTTCTTACAAAGAATCTATAGATTCTTAGATTTATTTACACTTGTAATCATACATGTAATACAATCTTTGATCTATAAATTCTTTTTGATGTTCACTTCTCATTTGATTCTTTCAAGATATTTTCTAAACCTCAAAGAATCTAACAATTATCTTTAGATTCTTTTATTTGTATGATTCAACAAACACTACCAGCATAAACACCGTTTTTGGGTCAAACAGTTGGCGCTAGAAGGAGGGGGCAAGGAGAACTATCTTTAAAGATATCAAATTTGAGAGAATCCTAGATCTAACTTCATCATCTCAAGATAAATGATGAAACTTTCTCATGAAAGCTTTGTTTTTGCGGGGGATGGGACTCTCATCAAGAGCCGAGTATTGAAATCATCTTTGAAAAAGATAAGTTTCACAATCTCATCTCATTATTAAATCTCGATTCATAATAATCATGGCATAATAATATACATGTGCTTAATCTTTGAAAAGGAAGGGAAATAATAATATTTTTTTTTTCTGACTTTAGGAGTCGTGACCGATGACGACTCTGAAAAAGAGGGAATCGAACACAGACGACGTCGATGGGGCTGTCGCCGCTTTCCCGTATCGATCGAGTTCGTCGAGTTCCGTTCCATCCCCACCAACGACGAGCTAGCCTGTGACGGAAGGAGAAAAGAGAGAGGTCGTTCACTACCTCAACGGCAGTCGTGAACTCGAAAGTTCTCAGCTTTGGAGCTCGCGACGGAGAACCGAGATCTCAGCTCAGTTAGCAACGACGGCCAACAACTCCTCTCTCGTCTGCTATGATTAAAGAGTATCAGGCCACGGATTGCAACAAAGCTCGGCAAAGATTGTAACAAAGCTTGAGAATCGATCCCGCGAAGCTCACGAGTTTGACCTTGATTCGAGTTTGTTGGGCTATGTTTCCTCACCGGCTTCAGTCTCCACCGCCACCTCTCGAATCTAATCACTCCCCGAACTCATCCCATGCTTGATCTCGACTTCATACGATCTCCTCCTCCTCGAGACATTTATGGCCTCACCGGAAGCTCTTGCTGGAGCAAAAGAGAAAGCTTGATTGAAGCCGCTCCATCAACGGCAGCTGAGAGAGAAGTTCAGCTTTGTTCTTGATTCATGAAACTGCAGCAATCACAATCACAGTTTGACCTTGGAAAGCTCGTAGTCTCTTGTCACCGTCTCTCCCGGAAGGATTTGTTTTGGACATCCGAGAAGCGAGGTTGAGCTTGATCTGAGGAGCCGGGTTCTGTTGGTATCAAGAAGATCCAGGTGTTGGATCTGTCAAGCAATTCTTTCTCTGGTGTGATTGGAGTTGGTTTTTGAGGTCTTAGAGACTTGAAAACAACTTGTTAGGAGGAACTATCCCATCTTCTATCAAGAACTGCAGTTCACTTCAGTCTTTGATCTCCTTAGATACTGATTCTGGTGAAGCAACGCCTCTTGATGATGTTGATCATGAAAGAATACTCCTCAGTATCTCTTCCTTGATAGCCGTAAGCGCTGCTGCAGCCATTGTGATTGGTGTGATAGCCATCACGGTTCTCCACTTGAGAGTGAGGGCTACAACGGCGTCGAGATCAGCATTACCGATCAATTTATCTGGAGGGATGATCTGAAGATCAGGAGCTGAGCATAAAGAGAGGCTGAGCTGGTCAAGGTCCTGTTCTTTCCAGTGAGCTCTTCGACGAATATGCCGCAACCAGCACAAGCTCCTCGAGAATTCAAAGTCTAATGTGGCTCTGCTCAAAGTTCTTCTCATCTGATCCATCACTTGTCACGACCAACAACTCACCCTAATTTGGTCTCGGCATTAACCAATCTCTCTCATCTCTTCTCGGGAGCTTACTAACGAGACACTATGAAGCCCACATGGTCTTGGCAAAGAGCAGTGACCGGCTCTGTCCCTCTGTTACGAGACTACTGCAACAAGTTGGACAGGAACAAGATTAAGAAGCTTGATCTTGACATCACAAATACGGTTATGGGCTTGCCTTGGAAGTATGAGACACGGCTTTACCCACGACTCTATACGTCACCACACTTCCGTGAAGCTCTTGCTTCTACCTCACGCGTCATGACCGTCTGCGTCTCTTCATCAAGTTGGAGGCCTCTCGTCCACTTCTTCGTCAAGTGCCGATCTAGAGCTCCCTTCTCGATCCAAAGCTTTGTGCAATCTTGGCAAAAGTGATGTGACGAGGAAAAATCAAGACTTCGATGCTCTCATCTCCGAACTCTGCTATGGACGCAAACTTCATAGCATAGAGCTCTTGCTTCTTCACCAAGCAAGCTTTACCAATTGACAAGATAAGTTTTCCTAACAGCCTTATCAAATCATTATTATTCTGACGTTTAAGGCGTAGTCAAGTTATAGTTTGCTTCTTTAATAATTTATTATCTAACCACGATAATAAAATATTTAAAGAAGCGATAATGATCGTTACAGCGTATTGACTTATGTTCAAAGTCATTGTATTTGATTATATCAACATTCATGACATGTGGTTGCTAACAAGACTTAATTTTCTTGAAGCTTTGTCCATCCCCTCGCACTGGTCTTTGCATGATCTCGCTGTAAACCATCTCAAGATCATAGGCATAATGCCTTCTCGTTTCACCGCAAGAAGCTCAAAACCTGATCTTGGCGACAAAGCATGATCTTGCAGTCTCGGTTTGATCTCGCAAACATCTTACATGCTGACCAGTCGCGGCAACATGCGGATCAACAAGACGACTCAACCCGTTGATTTCATTACTCCATCTACACATGGATTGCATCAATGCTGCGAAGACATGTCCACCTTGGTGACTTGATTGTGACGGGCCGTCCATGGTGGTACGTTCATAATGATGTCTATGGCAACTTGTTCTTGGCAGTTAGTTGATCGATGCTTCATCCATGGCAACTTGCTCCGGTGGTTCAGAACACTGTCCTCACAGATCGTTCGCGCAACCATCCCGGAGTAAGAAGCCTGATCGGAATTAGAAGTATGTCGATGACAGCTCGCCCGGGACAGTCCGTCTACGACACTTCATTTATGGCAACCTAACCATGACGTTCCGCTCATGACAATCATCTGCGACATGGGTACGTGCCTAGTTCATTGTCTAATAAACCCTATACATAAAGTTCGCAGAGATCGCTTTCGACTCTCTCAACGAGCTTGGGGGGCTTACTGTTGGGGGTGGATTTACATCCTCCCTCAAGACCCATTAGACATTGAATTAGGCCCACTTCATTATGAAACCCTAGACATCTTTCTCCTATAAATAAAGAGCTATCTCCTTATGAGGAAAGGGGATCTTTTCTTCTCCATTTTTAGATCTATCACTTCTTACAAAGAATCTATAGATTCTTAGATTTATTTACACTTGTAATCATACATGTAATACAATCTTTGATCTATAAATTCTTTTTGATGTTCACTTCTCATTTGATTCTTTCAAGATATTTTCTAAACCTCAAAGAATCTAACAATTATCTTTAGATTCTTTTATTTGTATGATTCAACAAACACTACCAGCATAAACACCGTTTTTGGGTCAACAACAAGTCTAGAAAATCATGCACTCAAGGCCGGTTTTGGACACAATCAGATGAAAAATAACTTTAATCTTCAATTTTTAAATTTATTATATTACATGAGTTTCAATTGTCAATAGAATTATTAAAATGAAATCTAAAATATTTATAGTTTCTTAAATCTTGAATTCGGCTCTGCATGCATTGGCTAGCATCAAGAGGCTTTGGTGCAATTGCCCTTGTTCGGTTGCTGCTCACGGCCTCCATCTCAATGCTTATCACTTGCAATAAACGACATGTAACTTATATATTATCAATACAAACCGACTTACACTCTAGCTTCGTACATATCCAAACTGACATGTACATTACGTATTTCAAAATGTGAAGACGGTGTTGTTTTGTCTTTTAAGACTTTGTTTATCTACCTCCCAAAAACAAAACAGAGCACATAACACAGGAAACGTAAACAATGGTGATTCTACTATCTTTCATCTTGCTTATATTATTTCTAGTTTTCTTCTCATTAATTTACACCAAGAAGATCAAAGACTCGAAGCAGAATCTACCTCCAAGTCCACCAAAGCTTCCGTTCATCGGAAACCTACACCAGCTCCAAGGACTGCTTCACAGACGTCTTCACGATCTCTCCAAGAAACATGGGCCCGTGATGCTTCTCCACCTAGGGTTCGTCCCAATTCTCGTAGTCTCATCGAGTGAAGCAGCTGAAGAAGTTCTCAAAACCCATGACCTAGAGTGCTGTACACGCCCCAAGGCTCTCGGCATGCAGACCTTTTCTCGCAACGGTAAAGACATTGGTTTCGCGTCATACGGCGAGGAGTGGAGAGGGCTGCGGAAACTCGCTGTTCTTGAGTTCTTCAACGCGAAGAAGGTACAATCTTTTAGGTATATAAGAGAGGAAGAGAATGACTTGACGGTCAAGAAACTAACGGAATCAGCTTTGAAGCATTCTCCGGTGGATCTGAGCAAAACCCTTTTCTCTTTAACTGCGAGTATCGTATTCAGATCAGCCTTTGGACAGAACTACTTCGAAAGCAAGCGGATCAGTAAGGAAAAGATCGAAGAGTTGATGTTTGAAGCTCTTGCAAACATGTCTTTCAAGTTCAGTGACTTCTTCCCTGTTGCTGGTATTGGATGGTTCATAGACTTTGTGTTAGGAGAACATAAGAGACTTTATAACGTTTTTCTAGAGGTAGATACTTTTGTGAGGAAAGTGGCTGATGATCACAAGCATGGAGTCACAACTCCAGATCGTCCTGATATTGTCGATGTGATGTTGGATATGATAGAGAAACAAGAACATGATGAGTCTTTCAAGCTCACAACTGATCATCTCCATGGAGTCATCTCAGTAAGTAAACAATCTTTAGTATCATGTTTCTTGAATCAAGAACCTGACCTAAACACTTTTCTTGATTAGGATCTATTTCTTGCTGGAGTAGACACAAGTGCCATCATCATGATTTGGGCGATGGCAGAGCTCATTAGAAACCCAAGAGTGATGAAGAAAGCTCAAGACGAGATTCGAACAAGTATTAGAATCAAACCACAAGAGAGACTTGCGGAAGAAGATCTTGACAAAGTACATTACTTGAAGCTTGTGGTGAAAGAAACCTTAAGACTACACCCAGCTGCTCCTTTGTTACTCCCAAGAGAGACAATGAGTCCAATAAAGATTCAAGGCTACGATATTCCTCCCAAAACCCTTGTTATAGTAAACGCATGGGCGATAGGACAGGACCCTAAACACTGGATGAATCCAGAAGAGTTTATCCCGGAGAGGTTTATGGATTGTCCTGTGGACTACAAAGGACATAGCTTTGAGATGTTACCTTTTGGTTCTGGTCGTAGGATGTGTCCAGGGATGGCTTTTGGGATTGCGACTGTTGAGTTAGGACTCTTGAATTTGCTTTACTTCTTTGACTGGAAATTGCCAGAGGAGAGTAAATGTATGGACATGGAAGAATCTGGTGATGTCACAATTGTTAAGAAAACTCCTCTTGAGCTTGTTCCTATGCTTAGGCCAAAGAATCTTCAAGAACGAGCACATGAAGTGTGAGAAAAAAACAAAAAAAAAGTGTTTCTTGTAGTAAAGGATCTTGGGTTCAAACCTGATACCTTTATAGTCATGTCAAACCAACACTACAAGTTTCTGATGTACTCCAGGATTGGTTCTCCTAGTACTTCTACTTTTCCTACTCACTTGTAATATGTGCTAAACCGCTAAAGTAACAAAACATGGTTTGTTGGCATAAAACGTCTTTTTTGTCCAAATATATTCTCTAGTTAACGGTCGACACTGGTTTAAGAAAGCCAAATCAGTGGTATAGAATCAAGATATAATACAATAGTTGCAGAACTCCGAGCAGTGGCGGAGGCAGTAAATTCTTTTACATGGGTCAGTTTGATAACAAATGTGTTTTATATAAGTCAGGAAGCTAATTACTTCTGAATTTTCTTTACAAAATAGAGGGAATTTTTATTTTCACATGGCTCAAATGACCACCCTGGTTTTGTGCTAGCTCCGAGCACCACGAACCAACTTATTTGCTATTGTGTTTTGTCGAAATTCCTTCAAATGGATAATGAATGTTGGGTAGTTTATCGGCATAAAACATCTTTAGTTAGTTATTTTAGTTATTAAATTTTGATTAATTATTTTTGTCAATGAAACTTAGTACATGTCAATCAGTGATTGCTTTAGAGAAAATTTTAGTTTAAAGTATATTCTCAATTCTGTTTTTTTTTTGACATCAAAGTATATTCTTAATTCTACCTGTTGATTTTCTTGCATATATATTAATTTGGAAATGTTGACAAAAGAAATATAATAAATTTTGAACAAAATAGAGTATGTATTTATACCACACAGAAAACGACACATGTTTATATAGGCCATATCTATATTCTAAAAATGGCTCTTCCTTTATTTGTTTTTATTTGATTAATTATTCCTTAATTTGTATTGCATGCATATCCTCATAGTCATAAGTATTCAGACTTTCCATTTCTTTATATTTTTGCAATATAATGCTCTTCTACATACCTTCTGTAGTATGCCAGCTATCAAATAGTATTATCACAAATACGTTTTTTCATGTCATGTTAAAAATTATTAATTAAAGAAAATGACACGTATCTACGAGAATCTTGCTCAACCTCTCAGTCTTCATCTCGAGCTTATCCTCACTGACGTTAAGATGTAACGTATATATCCTCACCGACTAGTGTGTCCTTATATAAAACCGTCTTCATATATAATTATACTTTGGACAAGCTCACTAAAACGCTCTTGTTTTGGTCTTAAACGAAAACGATGGCGATTCTTCTGTCTTTCCTCTTGCTTCTTCTTCTTCCCCTTCTCTTCTTGTTTATCAATAAGAACAAGAAACACTCAAACAATCTTCCTTCAGGTCCAACACAGATTCCGTTCATCGGAAACCTACACCAGATCAAGGGCTCACTTCACACATGTCTTCACGACCTCTCCAAGAAACACGGACCCATGATGCTTCTCCGTCTAGGGGTTGTTAGAATGGTCGTGATCACATCGAGTGAAGGAGCTGAAGAAGTTCTCAAAACCCATGACCTTGAGTGTTGTACAAGACCTACCACTATCGCCTTAAAGACTTTCTCGCGCAATGGTAATGACATCGGCTCTGGGGTATACGGTGAAACATGGAGAGAGCTGCGTAAGCTTTCGGTTCGTGAGTTTTTCAGTGTTAAGAAGGTTCAATCTTTTAAGTACGTTAGAGAGGAAGAGTGTGACTTGCTGGTCAAGAAACTTAAAGAATCGGCTTTGAAGCAATCTCCAGTTAATTTGAGCAAAACCCTATTTTGCCTAACTGGGAGTATCGTATCAAGAACTGCCTTTGGACAGAGTTTCTTCGAGAACAAGCATATCGGCGAGGAAAGAGTCGAAGAACTGATGCTTGAAGCTCACAAAAACATGTCTCTCAAATTCACTGATCTCTTCCCCACTGGTGGTCTTGGATGGTTTCTAGACGTTGTGTCAGGGCAACTTAAAAGACTTCAAAATGTTTTCAACGAGGTTGATACATTTCTTGATCATATAATTGATGATCATCAATCTAAGTCTTTCACACAAGATCGTCCTGATCTCATCGACACGGTCTTAGAGATGATACATAAACAAGAAGATAATGAATCTTTCAAGCTCACCATTGATCATCTCAAAGGGATCAGCACAGTAAGCAAACAAATCTCTTTACTTCATGTTTCTTGAATCTAATATGTATATCCTTAGTTTATAATATATAATGTCTTCTTTTTATAGAATATATATCTAGCTGGAGTAGACACAAGTGCCATCACCATGATTTGGGCTATGGCAGAGCTAGTTAGAAACCCTAGAGTGATGAAAAAAGTTCAGGACGAGATCAGAACTTGCATTGGAAGCAAACAAAAGGAGAGACTTGCTGAAGAAGAAATCGACAAGCTTCAATACTTAAAGCTTGTGGTGAAAGAAACCTTAAGATTACACCCACCAGCTCCTTTGTTACTCCCAAGAGAAACAATGAGTCAAATCAAGATTCAAGGCTATGACATTCCACCAAAAATCCTTCTACTGATTAATGCTTGGTCGATAGGACGTGATCCTAAATACTGGAAGGATCCAGAAGAGTTTACCCCGGAGAGGTTTATTGATAGTCCTGTGGATTACAGAGGAAAAAGCTTTGAGTTCTTACCATTTGGTTCTGGACGAAGGATTTGCCCAGGTATGGCTTCAGCTATTGCTACCATTGAATTGGGACTCTTGAATTTGCTTTACTACTTTGAATGGAGTTTGCCTGAAGAGAAGAAACATATGGACATGGAAGAAGCTGGTGTTGTCACTGTTGTTAAGAAAATTCCTCTTGAGCTTATTCCTAGTCTTCACCAGTGATTGGTTTATAGAGTATCGACGAACAAGAAGTTGAACTGTGTAATAGATCAGACTTCAGACTAAGAGTTGTGTTGTTTCTTAAGAATAAAGCTTGTGGGAAAATTAATGTTGTCCTCTTGCTAAAAATTGGTTCATTCACCGGTTTGTATTCGGTTCAAATAGTCCATGTAATATTATCATCATTTTAAATATAATCTTGTGATATTTTCGTTTTAATAAATACTTATATTATACACTTTTTGTCAAAAAGTTTACATTTTTAATATAAACTTGATTCTAGTTAGAATATTTTATATTTCTACAGAAAATATGTTTATCTATCAAATAACTTATATTTATTTATATAATTATAATTTATTTTTATAAATAAATATGATTTTAGATTAATGAGAAACAAAATAGACCAGTCCGTTTATTTAATTTCTATGTATTGATTTAATTTTATTTTGAACTAGGACCGGCCCGCCCGTAGTTAGAATGAATGTTTAATATAAATTTGTATCATATAAAAATATACATATTAGTTAAATATTGTACATGTTAATGTATTTGAATACTAAATAGACTATGAAACTACCAATATTTGTTTTGATTAGGGATATTTGCTTGCTTTGATTACTGTTGAATGAACTATGTAAATTAAATTGGTTAGTAAGTTGTTAGTACAAAACTATATGTCATGTCTTGGGATTTTTGCTCTTATACCATCTTTTTTTGCAAATAAAATCTTATACCATCTTTCTTTTGAGGTTGGGACGTTCATCGGGTTTAGTTGTACGTGGTTGTTAGTTTTGATTAAGTTATTAAAGTATTTTTCTTTTCATGGTTATATACATGCAGGTTTCCTTTTTCTTTATTTAGCCAAATTTTGGAAATTATAAATATACCCTACCACTAAAAATATTTCTATGTATATATAATTTTTTTAAAAATATTATTCAATTCACCTTGATTAGGAAAATAAGTTGAATATATCTTAGACCACAAATCATAAATATTCTCAGTCTTATACATTTTGTTCTTCAAGTTATTGTTACTTTTATTTCCTTTTATACATTTCTCTTAATATTTATGTATGCATCCATAATATTTTTTAAAAATGATTTTTCATTAACTAATGTATTTATTGTAGTTTTAAATATATTATAGTTTTCGTACACTTGATTAAATTTTTTTGGCGTTGGTGGTATTTGAAATGGATGAGAACCTGAATGGATATTTACTTTCATAAAGTTTTTGGTGTATGTTTAAAAATAAAAATTTGTAAAGGCTTTTAATCATATGGATATAATATTCAACACATTACTATTGATTGTTTATATACTTAAAATTTTGACGTAGGTAATTACAAATTGCTTAATTCATAGATTTGTTGCTACTTTATAAATTATCACAGGATGAGGTACATAGGGTAAAGATTGCTTTGATGATAATATAACGTCCATATCGTAATGTGTGTTTTTTTTATCTACTATGTACTTAACACATTCAATAATATTAAAGAATAAAAAGCCCTGTCAATTGTTCATAGTATAAGGCCAAAGTTAAACTCAAGCACAACCAAAGAAATAAAATCCAGTACCGATAAGTTTAAGTGATGTGCTGCGTTTCACCGAAGACGGACACGTGTCGGCCTGTCAGAGAGTGACTTTCCACGTGAATAGCTTAAGAGAGAGGCAAACATATTTTTACATATAGATATGTTTATAATTAACTTGAATCATCTTTCTCTCTATTTAACTGTAATAATCTCAAATATTTTGAATGTTTTACCAAAATAATCAGTGAGAACTACTAATTATTAAATGTCAGATACAATTCGCATAATATAACATATTATATTATGGTCAACTAATATAATTTTGACTAACTTCTATAAGATTATATTTTTTTGGTTTATTTTAAATTCGCATAATATAACATATTATATTATGGTTAACTAATATAATTTTGACTAATTTCTATAAGATTATATTTTTGGTTTATTTCTATAAGATCATCATTAACTATATAACTAACTATATTTCAACCCTCAGCTTTGGATCAAAGGGCTGACTAAAATGGCGTCAATGTTTTCTAATGTTTCATCAAATGTAATCGGTATGAGTCTAAGAAACGAGCTTAGAGGTCCGAAACAGAACGTCAAAGATTGGTACAAGTACATGAGACAAGGCGCTGAAGCGGTCCACTCAGTGAATCCTAACGTTCTTGTCATTGTCTCGGGTTTGAATTTCGATGCAGACTTATCATTTCTCAAAGACAGACCCCGTTCGAAGTTAGCTTCAGGAGGAAATTGGTGTTTGAGATCCATTGGTATGGGTTTTGGAGGAAAGGACATAACTGGAACAAGATTTGCGGCAAAGAAACCAAGAAGCTTATGAATGAGTCTGGTTTCTTACTCGAGAAAGGGATCCCTTTGTTTTTGAGCGAGTTTGGGATTGATCAAAGAGGAAACTATGTGAATGACAACAGGTTTCTAAGTTGTTTCTTGGCTTTGGCAATGGATCTTGATCTTGATTGGGCGATATGGACTCTTGCGGGAAGCTATTATGTAAGACAGAAAACTATAGAATATGATGAATCTTATGGAATCTTGGATTGGTATTGGTCAAGCATCAGGAACTCAACCATTTTGAATATGCTTTCTTCAATTCAGTCTCCTTTGCAAGGTACACAAAGGTCCTTATACTTTTTTGACATTATTAATGACAATATAAAAAATAACTTTGCAATATTTCAGGACCAGGTCTAATGGAAACTCAACCAAAGAAAATAATGTTCCATCCTGCGACTGGACTTTGCATCGTGAGGAATTCATTGTTTCAACTGAAGCTTAGTTCTTGCAATGGACCAGAAAGGTTTATACTTTCATCTCATGGAGTTTTATCGCGAACAGAAGAACATGTCTTCTTCTGCTTGAAGGTTTACGAGGAAGGAAAGTCTGTGAAGCTGCGTCTGTTTTCCTCAGAATCTAACAGTTCAAAATGGAAAGTTTTGTCTGAATCAAAAATGCAGCTCTCGTTGGTAACAAAAGATGGAGAGTCTGTTTGTTTGGATGTTGATTCGGGTAGTGGCAACATTGTGACGAAAAGCTGCAAATGTTTAGAAGGAAATGGCAGTTGTGATCCAACAAGCCAATGGTTTAAGCTTGTTACTAACACGAGAAGCCGAGTTAAACCAGAACCTGTTCTTCAAATTAGTCCATACTCTAAAACATTTCTTCAGAAACCTTTATCAGTCTTATAAAGTATTCAAGAAATGTTCCAATAGCTTTTAATTAGTAGGATGTTTACTCCGGTTTGTTCAGTTTTGGAATGGTTTGGTTTCTAAATTGGTTAAATCGGATTTGACACAACTAGGTTTGAAACTGCTGAAATGTGTATAAGAAATCATACTTGCAATGTGTTAGTAGCGCTAAGCATTCGAGTTTAGGGTTCAGGTTGGTTTGGGTTGGGGGTGTTTAGTACCCTTATCGGTTTGATAATGTCGGGTCGGGGTTGGGTTTCTACTTTTTTAGAAAATTTAAAATGGAACCGAATTATTGTTTGGATTTGGTTCGGGTTTAAATCAAACAAAACGATGATAACCAAAACCCGAAAAAATATTCGGGTGATTCAGATTTTGAATAATATTTTATTTACAAATTACAAATTCAGATATATATATATATATATATATATATACATAATTATGTTAAAACTGAATAATTAATGTTCTAAAAATAAATAAATTTTATTTCAAATTTAGATATCCAATCGATTTTTTGGTTGTGTTTTAGTTTTCAGATTTATAGAAATAGGAACCATTTGGGTCTTGTGAATCGGTCCGGTTTTTTTGTACGGTTTTCAGGTTTCGGAAAATATGGCCAGGAGTAATATAAGTATGCACCTTTTGATTGCAAGTTTTGGTTTGCATCACATTTTAATCTGCATTACACATAAGTCACACTGTACATATTACTAACAAATATTATTGAAGTGTCTAATCTACTTTAATATAGAACAAAGGGTGAAGATCTTACATTACCCATATATAAACAAATATTTTAGTAACAAGTTCCATGGCACAAGTTTAGCTGATTTCTTCTTCTTTTTTACTTTTGAATCTTGCTTCTTCTCCTCTAAACATCTCTTCATGATCCTCACCTTAAGACCATGTTTCATGTACAAAGTCGTTGTAACTCTAGGCACAACGACATGATCTTGATCAACCTTTATTGAGTAGTTCAACAAGATTGAAGCAGCCATCATTTTCATCTGCAAGTAAGCAAATGTTTTCCTTAAACAAATCCTTGGACCGCCATTGAACACAACATACTTAAACTGGTCATCACTCACGTACTGTCCTCCTTGTATCCACCTCTCTGGTTTAAGCACTTCACACTCTTCACCCCATATTGATTTCATCCTTCCCATGGCATAGATAGAGAAGTAAACCCTTGAACCTTTATCCAAGAAGGTCCCATCTGGAAACACATCTTCTTCTGTTGCTTGCTTCATCTCCATTGGAATTGGTGGATAGAGTCTTAAGACATTCAAACAGTGCCGCTTGTAGATACACCATGTCGTTTAGCTCCTTGACTGTGAAGTGACAACAACTCTCATCAAGGTTATTGTAACTCTTCTCTCTTTGGCTCAAGATTTTTTTTATTTCTTGGAGGATCTTGTTTTCGACTTCAGGATGTTTTGTTATCAACCAGAAGAACCAAGAAAGCCCGACAGAACTGTAGATACACCATGTTGTTTTCGACTTCAGGATGCTTTCTTGAATTTAAAGTCTTTTGATTTGTTAGCATCATCTTCTGAATGGATTTAGTTGTTGGCGTTTGCATTAACGTGGCTATGTTATTTTCTTTCTTAATCAAACCGACTCTCTTTTTAGTCCTTTAGATTGAAAATAACCGTGAATCACTTTGTCGAAATATATTTAGTCTTAAAGTGTTTGTTGCGTATATTGTATGCCTTGTGTATGTGAAATTATTATGTTTATAATTAAACATATACTCTTTGCAGAGAATTCTTCGCTTGTGAACGCCTCTTCTCAACTTTTCAGTATTCGTTATACAATAAATCGATGGAAAGTATTATTCCTGATATTAAAAATAATAAAACAAATCTTATGCATGCTATCTTATCAATTTCTTGAACATTTTATTACTCTTGAAGGCACCTTTGATTCCTTAATGAGAGATCTAGATTATTCTTTGCTCTTTTGATTAGGTTATCTTGTGACTAAATAAAACCTAACACCTCTCTTGTCTCAGCCTCCCCAGCCCCCATCACTTGATCATTATACTTTTGATACAACCAATTTTTTTTTTTTTTGAAGAAAGTGACAATCAATATATTTATGTATAATATAGGTTTATACTTAGTACTTATGGTGATGTTATGATCTTGGATTCTTTCTTCTCTTTACATTTACTAGGTCCGTGTCCACGCTACGTGCGGATTATATGCTTTTAGTGTTTTAAAATTTTCATTTTTTGTCCCAATATGTTAATTGTTTTATTTGGAATTTGTATTAAATTTTTAAAATGTTCCACATATCTATTTTAACCTGTTTTGTCTCATTTTTCTGTCTTTTTGTGTTTTTGTTTGATTTAAATTGAAATATAAATTTTAATATTTTCCACATTAATACGACTACCACACTAAATATGGGGAATGTAGTTTACCCACATTTCTATATGAAAACCTTGAATTACCTAGTATGTTATCTGAAAACTCAAGTTATCTTGTATAACTATCATAATTTACCTAAAAAATATCAAAACCAGAAATTAATTTAGAAATAGTTGAACTAAAACCAAATATAATTTCATAAATACCTGTACATATCTTATACATTTAAAACTGAAAATTATATAAAAAATATATGTTGAGCCTAACTTTAGACATCTAGTTTTTCAGGTTTATTATTTTAAAATAAATATATCTGTAGTTGAAATATGATATCTATATTTGTCTCATTTAACAGATTATGTGTTACTATAAAATTTATTTCACTTTTTAATCCAAAAATCACTAATATGACTAAAACTCTAAATACGGGAAATATAGTTTAAACTTGGGGTTATTTATTAAATAACCAAAAACAAAATTAGTTTTTAGAGAGACGGTAGAAAGAGATTGGATGAGAAAAGAGGATAGAGAATGAAATTTTGTTAGTTTGTGAATTTTGGTTTTTTTAGTTATTAGATTCAATTTCTGTTTAATCTTTGCTTTGTTTTTTTTTTTTGCCTTCTTATTTTCCCTCACATTCATTCTTTACTTATTTGGTGTGATGTAGAACTCATTTTAGGTGCTAAAGGTCGCAACTTCAATTTTCTGAATATCTTCCCTTTTCCTTGCCCTTTTTTATTTTTTTTTTCTTAATTGACCACAGAAAGGTGATAGTTGATCAGCTTATAACTGCTCAGACATGTTACTTTATTCATGTGAGCACCTAGTTTTTTTCCTTTTAAGAACAAAGAAATATATATGTAACACATGTTTACAAATCTTAATACAATGATAATATCCATTATCTCTCCTTCGGAACTTCATTGTAAAAGCGAAAAATAAAACAAAAATTCTTTGACGATCCCATGAAGACTAATCCTCCCACATGTGCTTAGTTAGCACAATAAAAAAATGAAAGATGAATGATATATGATATATCATCTTTAACATTCTCTCTGCTACTGTACCCAGGGCCGGCCTATCGCGGAAGCAGGAGAAGCGACCGCTTAGGGCCCACTTAAAATTTGGTTTTGTTTCTTATGAAATTATCATATATTTTTCATAACAGTTACCCGTGCTTATAGTCTTACTTTTGGGTCAGAATCTCTGTTTATAGTTTAAGCGTGACATTTTGTGGTTTAACTTCTTGAAGTAAAACAAACAGTATTCGTCAACTTCCAACCTTTGAAAAAATAAAACTGCTCGTAAAAATAAACGGAAATTTTTGTAACTCCAGTATTAAGAGCCGCTCCTCACAAACCTGTGAAAACAAACAGAGTATTGCAATGTCTCTCAGATGTGTGGAGCACCAGAGAAACTGGGTATAAACTTGATGATATGTAAAGAATGGTGAACTATGACTTGAAAAGGTGACTGGATTCTTACCTTCTCAACTATCTGTTCCATTTGAGCAGCCCTCAGAAAAACATCCTCTAGGCATATATCTCTTTAAAGGTTTCAACAGGGAAACATGAGCAACTATAGTAAAAAATACATTACCACAATCTGGAAGATTAGCATCATCTTGATGACACTCACTAAAGAACAAAGGGAAAAAAGAGATAGACTTCAAAGCATTTTAGATGGGACTTACTTCTCTCGAAAGAGTGGGAAAACAATAGTTGACTAAGAACCATTTGTCTAGCTTCTCTAAACAAATGTTCCAATCAGAAAATATATTAGTTCCAAACTTGTAAAAAAATTTAACTAATAGTCAGCCACAATGCAAACTTTTCAGCATCATCTGGTGATCATAGAATATTTGGGTTCTGTTGATTGACATTCTTCCCTTGCTAGTCAGGTTGGTTTAGGATGAGATAAAATCCAACTTTTCCCAATTAAAAAAAGAAATTAAAACTGACATAAGTAAAGGTAATAAATAGTTACAGCGCCATGTCGAGATACCAGCTCGTGCAATTGTATGTCTAATATCTTCTTGTTCAGAACCAGCCTACACAGAAGAAGTAGAAGAGGCAGATCAATAAAAGATTAGTTTTGCAAAAATCGTAACTTTCAAATAAGAACTTTCAGGTGCTTGATCCAGTCACCTGAATAATTATCTTTTTGAAAAGGATGTCTTTCCACGATAGTACAGTTCCTCAAGAGCACCAGACATGCTTACTAACTTGAAAAGTCTCCTGCAAACCAAAAAGAATTAAGAGCGTTCATAATCCAAAAAGAGTATATCTCAGGCTAACCAAAAAAAAGAATTCATCACATACTTGTCATCAGGGACAGAAACTCCACACTCTGCATCATTAGCAAAGAAAGAGCGAGAAACATGAGTAAGATCATCATGAAACCATACATTTTAACCAATTAAACTACAGATTAGTGCAAGTTGCTCTCTGGGAATGAGCTTGATTGAGAGAAACATAGGATCATGCATGCTGCTGCTAAATCAGCTTTGACTTCTTCATGCCGATGCTTGAATTCTGGGAGACAGAGAAGCATGTTCAGTACCAACATTAAAGGAGTCAACAGCATAAGCTCACAACTGGCATCGTGAAGCAAGGGATATTGTAATATATAAATATATACTGTCAGATACCAACTCAGGACTGGAATGGAATACAAATGGTGATAGTACTTGGATTTTCCTTGTTAACCTCAAGATTGACTTACGCAAGATTTCAGATACTCACCTAGTTGAAACTTTGGTGTTGATAAGTTAAGAGTAGAAATTTGCCATATAACTTTTCTCGTGAAGCAAGCTGAGTCTTTAGTTTCTTATCTTTCAATTACTACAGAACAGGAAGAAACAATCAACATTTGTCCAAAAAAAAAGAAAAGAAGAAGAAACAATCAGCGTATGCATTTCCCAACTAAAAGCCACAAGCATTAACATTATGTAAATACCTCTAAATTATCTCCTTCTCCTGAAAAATATTTCTTCCCATAGCCTCCAACTCAAACTCGATCTCCTACATACAAATTTAAAGCCAAGTTCTCAACTCTACTGAAACCCACAAACCAATATAGTGTTTTTAGATTCTAACCAACGAAGGAGGTACCTACACATCAGGATGCATGACCTTCTCCATGAGATTGCTACCTTCTGAAGCGGCATCCATCTCGATCCTTGCAAGTCCTCCTTATAACCTAAACAAATGAAATATAGTGTCAGATCAGAATAGTATACCGGAAGTTATTCTATACCTAATGCGAGATCCAAATAAAAATCGATGACAAAGAGCATAAGAATAAGCTAGCGAAGGAAAAACAAATCTCAAGCTCTATAAGCCAAAAACCTAAGCGTGAGAAAAACTGAGAATTAGATTCGGCCATCACTCGATTTATATGTTAAGGGTCATAACGTTAATCAGGGTCGGCTTAGATAGGGGCGAGCGGTGCAACCGCCCCGGGCCCAATTCGTTGTCCTCGTATTTCTTAATAGATAAGTGTCCGATTTAAAAAAAAAATACATGTATTTTTATATTAAAAATAAGAAAATGGAATCGAGAAGCAAGGGATATTGTAATATATAAATATATACTGTCAGATACCAACTCAGGACTGGAATGGAATACAAATGGTGATAGTACTTGGATTTTCCTTGTTAACCTCAAGATTGACTTACGCAAGATTTCAGATACTCACCTAGTTGAAACTTTGGTGTTGATAAGTTAAGAGTAGAAATTTGCCATATAACTTTTCTCGTGAAGCAAGCTGAGTCTTTAGTTTCTTATCTTTCAATTACTACAGAACAGGAAGAAACAATCAACATTTGTCCAAAAAAAAAGAAAAGAAGAAGAAACAATCAGCGTATGCATTTCCCAACTAAAAGCCACAAGCATTAACATTATGTAAATACCTCTAAATTATCTCCTTCTCCTGAAAAATATTTCTTCCCATAGCCTCCAACTCAAACTCGATCTCCTACATACAAATTTAAAGCCAAGTTCTCAACTCTACTGAAACCCACAAACCAATATAGTGTTTTTAGATTCTAACCAACGAAGGAGGTACCTACACATCAGGATGCATGACCTTCTCCATGAGATTGCTACCTTCTGAAGCGGCATCCATCTCGATCCTTGCAAGTCCTCCTTATAACCTAAACAAATGAAATATAGTGTCAGATCAGAATAGTATACCGGAAGTTATTCTATACCTAATGCGAGATCCAAATAAAAATCGATGACAAAGAGCATAAGAATAAGCTAGCGAAGGAAAAACAAATCTCAAGCTCTATAAGCCAAAAACCTAAGCGTGAGAAAAACTGAGAATTAGATTCGGCCATCACTCGATTTATATGTTAAGGGTCATAACGTTAATCAGGGTCGGCTTAGATAGGGGCGAGCGGTGCAACCGCCCCGGGCCCAATTCGTTGTCCTCGTATTTCTTAATAGATAAGTGTCCGATTTAAAAAAAAAATACATGTATTTTTATATTAAAAATAAGAAAATGGGCCTAAATTTTTTTATATGAAAGTATTTTTTTTATTTCCATAGATTTATTTTTAAAAATTCTTCTGGTATTTTGAAAAAAAACATATATCTATCAGATTAAAGAAAAATCATAGTTTGGAAATTAAATATATTTTTTTCCCAAGGGCCCATGACACCATTGAGCCGGCCTAACGTTAATCAATTAATTTATGCAATTAACTGTATAAGAAGCGATTATGAATTCGCAGGGAAGGAAACCAAGAGATTCATCGGGAAGGAGATGAAGAGAACAATGGTGAAGGAATAAATTGAGGTGGCAGTATAGTACTCCCTCATTCGTTGATTTTATTTGCTGAGGTGGACACCCTCTCCTTTAAGTATATTCCCTTTTTATTATTTATTTGATATTTTCTATTACCAACATCTAGAAACCGAGAAGTCAATTTTGATTTTCTATTTTCTCTGCTTCTACTAAACTTCATATCCCAAGTACGATGCGAAGCTACAAGACCGGTAACGATGATCCGACCAGAGTCACCGATTCAAACTGAATGTAATACGACATCTTCGACGTAGGGAACAACGTGTGCTTGGTTCGACCAAGTGCGTCACAGGTTGAGCTACAGAGAGCTCTTGATTGAGCATGTGGTATTGGGAGAGTTGATTGCTCAGTCATAGAGCCGGATACGATATGGTCGCACGCATCTTTTGCGTTTAATGCGTATTATCAAACCAATGGGAACAATCGCATTGCTTGTTACTTCCGTGGAACAGCTACACTCACCAAGATAAACCCTAGTAAGTATCTTGCACCATGTAGGTTACTAAAAATGAATAATCGATTAATTTTGCCAAAAATATATTTCTTTATATATAAAAATGTCATGCCCTATTTTATATGTTTATTTACCCTTTTTTTAAGGACATACCATTTCTGAATTTAACCCACACCGGGTTCGAGTTTACAATCAGAACATTTCTTCTAAGAAGACAGAAGTAAAAAGAAATAGAATCAAAAATCAGACGATGTCGAGCAACTAAACTTGGTCAGTCCTCTTTACACTTGAAATCTTACAAACCAGACGGATAAAAAAGATTGGCGACGCCGCGTTGATGATCGGGTCAGCATTCTCTCCACAACGAGTCAGAACCAGCAAAAAAGGAGCCATATTAGTTTGATTCCATACACCTGATTTAATCTCATTAAGCGTTGCTACCATTTACTTCTTTCCCAAACCTCCGTACTCTTTCGTTGAACAAACAGCTTCCCAAGACACTTTTGCCACCCATGTAGAGTTCGGAGCTCCTGTCCAGAGAAAGGCGTTACAAATATTTTCTAATTTGTCCAAAGATTCTTTTGGCAGTGGAAAATCTCAGACCAAAAAATGATCGTACTGTAGCCGTCCTGCGATAGCCGTTTTGCTGTCCACGAAGTAACTCCGACATAATTCACACGAAGAGACCCTTGGACCAAACCAAATTCTGGCGCCAAACATGAAGCAGAGTGTTGATCATTCCCGTCCAAACATTTTATAAGTCACTTTGTCGTACGCCTTTTTTTTACATGGAAAGAAACCTGCTAGTTCTCCGTTAAGTGACACTGAATAAAAAGGAGTGGTAATACACAGGGGCGGAGGTGGGGCGGAGGTAGTAAGGTGGTAGGGGGGTCAGCTGACCCCACTAAATTTGTAGAATTATCTGTTTTTTTCTAATGAAAATTTGTTTGTGACCCCAACAAAAAATTTTAGTTGACCCCACAATGAAAAAAAACAGTAAAAGATAAACTAAAGAATGATTTTGAAAATGGAATCGATCGGTTTAGTTTTGGACTCCGTTTTAACTCGAATCCAATTTAATTTGAAACCATAAAGGACAATCTAATCTGTCAACAAATCTTTTAGGTTACTTGTTTTATTTTTTTGCTAGTTCTTTTTTTTTTTGTTTTCAGTTTTTTTTTTATTAGTCACTGCAAACTAAAAAAAAATAAAACATATTTATATTAGAGTTCTTTATATGTTCCAGTTTACTTAAATCCCTATAATCATATTTGCATGTTTATATTTAATTAGATATGTTATGTTTAAGATATATATATATTCATAATTTGAATAAAATAGCTAATTTTATTTTTATTTTTACTTGATAATGCATCAATTTCTAAAATAATAATATTATCTAAATGTTATAAAAAATTATAGTGATGTTTGGTTTTAGGTGGTTATATTATTTGTTTAGTAAAATAAAATATTTACAATATAATAAAATTGCAATAAAATATGTGTATTGTAAAGTATATTATATTTTTAAAATTTATAAACTATTTATTTATTTATTTTTGACCTGAGTAAAAAAAATTTCTGGCTCTGCCACTGATAATACACATCCTTATCCAAGAGATAAACACTGGCGATAGTTCAAAGGCATGAAGAATATTCAAGGAATACATGATTGGATTAGAGATAACCTATCTAATAACATCTTTTTGTTATAGCATTATATTGTCCGCTATTCTTTTATGTATGGGGAGTACGTAATAATATATGGGATATTTTATATGTTGCTTGCAGGCTAACGTTCTCCTATGATGTATGCAAGCAAGAACCAAGATTTCATATTTTTGTTAGTTATGTCTTTTTTTTTTTTTTGGTCAAATGTTAGTTATGTCTTTTAAGTATCATTTTGGTCAGACTTCTCTCCATCATGACTTTTGGTTAATTTTTAATTAAAGATGTAAATGAGGGGAGAATTGACATGTTCAACATCCCTACCTTATAGTTTCCATTTTGGGAATTTTTTCATATAAATGGAAAGGCGGACAAAAATGCATTAATGTTTCAGTAGAGAATCCATAGAGGACCTTTGAATTTTCTTTTACCAAAGACCATTGTCTTCAATGACAAATCAACTAATTATGAGGTAGAGTATGACGTGTTTCTTTATAGAATTATTATGTGTGTGTGTGTGTTTTAGAAACATAATCAAACTGATATTCAACAAGTTTTGACATTTTTAAAAATTCATCTTTGACCTGGTTTTTTTTTTGGTAACCTTTATTAGTCAAAAGTCATATATATGAACAAATATTAATGTATGACAATGTCTTTTCAACTATATATACCTGATGTATTATCAAATTGATGACTAAACAAAGATAAATATAGATCATTGTAAAGAAGAGAAAACAAACTTGTTTACTACAAGATCAAAACGTTCTCACCATTTCACCAATCAAAGGTATTATGTTAATTATCTAGTTTTATGGCTCTATTTTGTGAATAATCATGATTTATATTGTAATAGAATTCGTAAAAGTTTATTTAAAATTCTACATCTATGATCTAATCGTACTTTAAAAAACACAAACCTGTTTATCATGATATATATACTCTTTTGAATTTGAAATATTTTAATATAATAATATATCATGGGTACCCGAATGCTCACCCCTAATTTTGAGATACAATACCACGCTAACAACTATTCTTGATTTAGTGATATTTTGTGTAAGTTGTAATTCAAGACCAGTATTTGGTAAAAGCTGATGGCGAATAACCAAATTATGAATGCACAACCTAAATTTCGAGGTATAAGTTAAAAAAATGAACTCATATTTAATTTTTTATTTATTAGGAATATCTACCCATAACAATATTTTATTTATTTATGTAGGAACTGAGGGTGTCAATAGATATTTGTATGATCAGTTATGGAAGTTATGTGCTGGATCTTTGTTTGATCTCCCAAAAATTGGAGAAGAAGTTTATTATTTTCCTCAAGGGCACATAGAGCAGGTAAATGTTTTTCTATGAATAATTTCACATTGATTCTCCTGTTTTGTTATTTAATAAACTTTTCTACAATCTTATGACATTATCAGCTTGTAGCATCAGCAAATGACAACTTGTGCCAGTTAAAACCAATTTTTGATATTTCTTCAAGAATTCATTGTAATGTTGTTAGTATCAAGCTTAGGGTAAGTATCCTTGGTATTTGATGTCTCTTTTTTAGGAAATACGCATGAGATCAATTGGCTTAAAATTGTACATATTGTGGTTTTAATAGTATATATTATGCATGATTTTAGGTGGAGACCAATACAGATGAAGTTTATGCAAAAGTTTCGTTGTTGCCATGTCCACCTGTAAGTAGAAAATTTTATATTTTATTTATGAACAAATAGTAACTGTTATTCTAGTATATGTAAATAATTTTATGAATTTAATTATTTAGGAAGTTGAGATCCCGTTTCCTAATGACAACAACGAACAAAACATTAAATATTTTACTAAGGTGTTAACTGCTTCGGATATCGGCCCACATGGTGATTTTATCTTATTTAAAAAAGATGCCATTGAATGTCTTCCTCCATTGGTAAATTCATTTAATAAATACACCAAATAAATTCATAATTGACTTAAATTGTAAGCTTTTTATATAATACTTTGTATTAAACCTTTTTTTAGGATATGTCACAGCTAATACCGAGTCAAGAGATAGCTGCTAAAGATCTCCATGATCATGTCTGGAAATTTAAACACACTTTTAGAGGTAGCTAAGTTTTTTCTTTATATCAAAATCGTTTGGTAGTAATACTAATTTTTGTTTATCTATAAATTATCAACTAGGTACACCAAAAAGACACCTTTTCACATCTGGTTGGAAAGAGTTTGTAAAAGGAAAAAATTTGACCGTTGGAGACTCTTTTGTATTCCTTAGGTATATACATTTTGTCATTTTATATCTCCTTTGTTTCTTAATATTTTGTATTTTAAGTATATTTTGTTCAAGAGGAGAGAATGGGGAATCACGAGTTGGAATTAGAAAAGCATCTCATCAACAAAGCGACATGTCATCATCTGTAATTTCAAAAGAGAGTATGCACCATGGTTTCATTGCTTCTGCATCGAATGCTATTCACACCAAATGTATGTTCGATGTGTTTTATAAGCCAAAGTAAGGAAAACACTCTGTTACTCTACTTAAACATCATGAGGATATTTAATTTAAATAAGCATACTTTAATTTATTCTTGATATGATGATACTAGGTCGAGCAAATTCATTGTCAACTGCGACAAATTCTTAGATGCAGTGAACAGGAAGTTGAATACAAGTTCAAGATTTACTATGAAGTTTGAAGGACATGATTTCAATGAAATAATGTAAGTTTTTGACACTCATATTATTTTTTTATTCTAAATATGATTACTTACAATTTTTTTTTTTTACTTTAAAGATATTCTGGGACAATAGTAAAAGTGGAAGATTTCTCCATTTATTGGAAGGGTTCAGAATGGCGAAACCTACAAGTAAAAATTATTCATAACTTATTTTTATTATATTATTTTAGAATATGATTTCAAAATAAGTAAAATCCACAAATTTATTTTAATAGGTACAGTGGGATGAAGCTGCAACAATTCCAAGACCTAACAAGGTCTCTCCATGGGAGATCGAGCCTTTAATACCATCATCAAACATTCTCAAGTCAGTTATTCGAAATAACAAACGCCAACGCGAAATAAACGAATTTGGTAAGAAAATACTTTTTTAATAGTTTATGCTTCATTTTTGATCAATTATCATCATATTTCTATATAAAAGTTCAAATATGGTAATTCCTACGTTGACTTAAAGCCAATTAATTGGAGAATCAAGCATAAAATATTCGACGAGTCTTCCTCAACTTATCATAATGAAACTAATGATTCGAAAATTTCATCTGGTTGGCTAGTGAGCTATGCAGGTCCTATTATTTCCAAACCAGATTACAATGACCAAATGGCCCAGTCAACAAAAGAAAATTCAACCACCAATGCATCTAGTAGCTTCAGATTGTTTGGATTTGATCTAACGGCTTCTAGCAAAGCAAGAGATGTTTTGGAACCACTCGAATCATACCAAAAGAATAAAACTTCTGAAATCTTTGAAGAAGAAAATCTTGATCAAATTCAAGCAGTGACATCACTAACAGAAATCCAAAGGAAGGAAATAAGTTTTACTACAAGTAGTACTAAGGTATGAAAAAGAGCATCATCTACTTATTTTTTCTTCTTAGTCAATTCTAAAATTATTTATTATTAATAACTATAACATTATAAGACATAGACTTTCGTAAACTTAATCATGTTATTTTAAATAAAAGACCAGATTTATATATGGTTGCAAATACAGTTTTATTCTCATACAGCAGATTTAATATTGATAAGAAACTTGCATAACTTTTTTAACAGATTGAGATGACTATAGTTAGTTCACAAACACTTGATATGTTTATTGATCAGGTTCACATGGAAGGTGTTGTTAGAACTGTGGATTTAACTGTTTTTAATGGATACAATCACATGATCGTTGAACTAGAAAAACTCTTTAATATCGAAGGCAAGTTGCATATGCACAGTCAATGGAAACTAACTTTTAAAGATCATGAAGGAGATATGATGCTTGTTGGAGACGATCCATGGCCGTAAGTTTCCACTTTCTTCTTCTCCCAATTTTTGGGAAAATAAAAACTTAATGTGTTTTTGATTTTGTGTAGGAAATTTTGCAATATCGTGAAGGAAATAGTCATATCTTCCAAATAGGAAGCCATAAAATGAAATTTGAGAATCAATTCTCTAAAAGTGACTCAGAATTTACAACAATAATTTCACCATCAGACGTGGACGACAGTCAAAGAGGAGTTTTGTTATTTTTAATGCTTTTTTATATAATATTAGGGATTGGTCGATGTTTGCGCGGGAAGTTTACTTTCATTAAGTCTTCGTTTGACCTTTGTTTTTAACTTGAAGACTTTGGTTTTATGTTATGTGTGATTTTTATTATTGTGATTGCTCTTCTTTATTTTTTATCAACTCTTTTCATTGAACTTATTTGTTATAAGGAGATTAAGACTCAGTTTCGTTGCGTTTACTAAATTTCCTTATACAGTTACTGAGATAGTTTGAATGGGACTATGTTCTGTTTTTATTTTGGCGATGGAAATTTTAATCATTTTCTTATTTTAAATCATCTAGTTTCATGTCTGCTCTTATGTGTTTTTGGTAAGTTGTTTTATATTGCATTTTGTTTGAATTGTGCAAGTATATATTTTTATTTCCATTTCAATATTGGAATTATGGTTGAGTTTTAAAAAAATTATGTATGTAACCTTTTAATTTAGTTATATACAATAACTGTAGATCTCTTATTTATATCATGTAAACAAACTTTTAGTTTGTTTGTAGTAATAACATCAATACTACTAAAACATAAGCACTTTTTATCTACTTACAAATAGTTTAGATTGGACTATTACATTTCTTTAATTTTTTTTATTATTTCTCCTACAACAAAATTATTTATTATTTAATATATACCATATCTAATCTATTATTTTAATATTTTCAAAATAATATATTTAAAAAGATTGCATTTTAATAATATCTTTTAATATATTTTTATATAAATGTACACATACGTTTATTTTTAATATTTACTTTTAAATAATAAAATTCATAATTAATAATAACTATAATTACAAACAAATATTAAATCATTTCTGATTTATTGAATAAGAAATAACATTCTTATGATATTTATATATACATAATTTATATTCATAATTAAATTACTACGACAATTAATAAATATAAAGTAGCTTAATCTATTAATTACTATTTTATAAATTATAAAATTAAATAATAACATATATTCATGAATTTTAAAATATACTTTAACTTATTAAAACAAAATATTAAAGTAAGATATATAAACTAATAAATAATTTTATACTTTAATACACATATTTAAATTAGAATATTATATTTAATTCAATAGATTTATCAAGTATAAGACGGGTTGAATGACATATAATTAATCTATATAATAAAAAAATTGACCAGTATAAAAATTAAAAATAAAAGGTGCTATAATTTAAAGTTTGAAAATATAAGTAAAATTAATACGGGACGGGTTATGTAAATGAATTATCTTATTTTCATAAAATTATATTCATGTAAATTTTAAATAATTATCTATTTTGTAAGAAAAAATGTTTTATAAAAATACATATGTATAAAATTTCTAATTTTCAGTAAATATATTTTTGAATAAAAATTAATCTCGCGCTTTTAAAACGCGGATCAAAATCTAGTATGTTTATTAACATTTACCAACTATGTTAAAAGAGATTTTAGTCAAAAATAGTTAAAATATTACATATTATTTTCAGGGCTGGAAGCACATGCTACCCCAACTTCTAACCAGGGCCGACACTGCTTACATCGTGATGAAAATCTTGTATAGGTTTTTTCTCTATTAATCTATTTATTGTCATAAATCATTTCTCTAGGATTCGAATCCAAAATCTTTTAATCTAAAAACATTAATGACTTCTTAACTACTGGAGTAAAAAGACTTCCACTAAATATAGGTTGCGGATACTGAAACTAGAAATGTTCCACGTAATTTGGTTCTCCCGTGTGATTGAGGCCATCTGATTGAGAGACTAGTTAGATACCAACTGTTATCTTTGGAACAGTCAATGAACTTGATCGATTTTTTTTCTTAATCTGAGTAGGAACAAGCTAAGATGGAAGATATTTCTGAAAACATGAACGTTCAAGTGGAAGAGTTGTATAAGAGAGTTGAAGAGTTCATCAGACTTCACTAAACCTCATAAAATCAATGCCATAAGCTCTGTTTTTTTTCATTTTAAAATTTATGCTTTCTTGAGTTTAGAGTATTTTGATTTGTTACATCATCTTCTAAATGGATTTGGCATTTGTAATAGCTTGGATATGTTGTTTTCTTTCTTAATCAAACCGACCCTCTTTTTAGTCCTTTAGATTGAAAAATTCGTGAATCACTTTGTCGAAATGTACTCAGTTTTAGTGTTTGTTGGGTATTTTATGTCTTTTCTATGTGAAATTATTATGCTTATAATTAAACAGATACTATTTGCAGAGAATTCTTTGCTTGTGAACGCCTCTTCTCAACTTTTCAGTATTTGTTATACAATAAATCTATTGGAAAGTAATATTCCTGATATTAAAAATCATAAAACAAATCTTGTGCTATCAATTTCTTGAACATTTTATTACTCTTGAAGGCACCTTCGATTCCTTAATGAGATCTAGATTATTCTTTGCTCTTTTGATTAGGTTATCTTGTGACTAAATAAAACCTAACCTCTCTTGTCTCAGCCTCCAAAGTCCCCATCACTTGATCATTATAGTAAAAAGAGTGTGACAATCAATATATTTATGTATAATATAGGTTTCTACTTATGGTGATGTTATGATCTGGACTTTTTCTTCTCTTTACATTTATATTTTCTATTACCAACATCTTGAAAATGAGAAATCAATTTTGGATTTTTCTATTTTCTCTGGTTCTACTAAACTTCATATCCCAAGTACGATGTGAAGCTACAAGACCGGTAACGATGATCCGACCAGAGTCACCGATTCGGCCTGAAGGTAATACGACGTTCTTGGACGGAACAACATGGTGCGTGGCTCGACCAAGTGCGTCTCAGGCTGAGCTACAGAGAGCTCTTGATTGGGCATGTGGTATTGGGAGAGTTGATTGCTCAGTCATCGAGAAACATGGTGACTGTTACGAGCCGGATACGATATGGTCGCACGCATCCTTTGCGTTTAATGCGTATTATCAAACCAATGGGAACAATCGCATCGCTTGTTACTTCGGTGGAACAGCTACACTCACCAAGATAAACCCGAGTAAGTTTCTTGCACCATTTAGGGTACTAAAATGAATAATCAATTAATTTGACAAAAATATCTCCCCTTATACATAAAAATGCTATGCCCTATTTTATATATGGATTTACCCATGTATATTTATTTTCTAAAAATAAGATAAATGACACAAATTGGATTTGAGATAACTTCTCTAATAACATTTTTGTTATAACATTATATTTTCCGCAATTATTTTATTTATGGGGATTACGTAATAATAGATGGGATATTTTGTATGTTGCTTGCAGGCTACGGAACGTGCTCCTATGATGTATCCAAGTAAGAACCCTAATGTCATATTTTGTTCGTTATGCTTTTTAAGTATCATTTTGGTTGCAAAAGTTAAGCTTCTTGGTTTATTAATTCAGATCGGAAGTCTCCTCCGCAAGATCTCTAGCAGAGTACAAACCACGGTGGATGTGGCTGATGTGCATAGGACTTTTATTGTTTTTATATCGGCGAAGCTAACATCTTCACCGAAAAAAGCCAATATTGGTCAAATATATCAGTTGTGCCAGAATATTTTTGCCAAGAGAAAAGGTTGCAAAGATTTTGGTTTTCTAGCAGTTAAGCTTTATGTTTAGTTCTTCGCTTTCCTCTTGGGTTTAGAATCTTACAAAACCCTTATATTCCCTTCCTTATTGTTACGAAAGGTTATTTTCACGTTCCTTTAATAATAATAATATCATAATAACTTTATATAAACTCCAGTTGTGAAATGAAATCAATTTTTTTTCCTTTAAACTTAACTAGATTTTGGGTGTATTTTTTAAAAAATATGATGCTACTTGTTTTTTTATGTCACTATTTAGGGTTGGGCAAAAAACTCAAATTCGAAGAATCGAACCGATTTCAATCCGAATAAGTAGTACCAAATCTGAACCGAAATTGATTAAATATCTGAATTATTCAAAATTTTGGTATTTGAAGAACTGAAACCTAATCCGATCTGAACCGAAATATTTTGGATATCCAAAATAGATTTATAAACTTATATATATATTAATTATTTTTAGATTTAATATATATAAAAACATCCAGAATATATATGATACTTTTAAGTTCGTTTAAATACTTAAAAATATATTCAAAATAATCAAACGTAAATATCTAAAATAGTTACAATATACTCAAAACTCAAAAAATACTTAAATAATTATTGATTCTCTATCCAAATATTTAAACCAAACCAATTTAAATTGGTTATCCAAATCCGAACTGAATCCTCAAAGATCTGAGCCGAACACGAAATCTCAAACAGGCCCGAAAACGAACCCGAACGCCCACTCCTAGTTTCACTATGATATATCTTATATGTGTCATCACAGGTTACAAAAAATATGTGTTATCATACAATTAATCGTATTTTATACGTACCATCGAATAACTTTTCTTATAATTAATAATATTTTATATGTACAATCATATAAATAATCACATATATTATATTTTAAAATTTCAATGTGAAATATAAAAAACCATAATTTAAGTTGGTGTTTGAAATTGAGCTTTGTATTGTATTTTTCTTATATGTATTGAAAACATTTTTATAATGGTTATTGGAAAATATGTTAGTAAAAATCAAATTTTGAATATATGTATATTTTTGAATGAATTTTTAATATAAATCAATTTTAAATTATTATTTTGATTTGAATATGTATATCAATTAATATAAACCCATTACTTTTCAATATAATGTAATGGATTTCTAATTTTTTTAATAGTATAAGCCTATTATTTTTTTTCTTAACTTACTGCTATCCATGTTTCCAAACAATCCTATTTTTTTTAACTGCTATCTATGTTGCCAAACAAAAGCTTAAAGTAATTTTTCTTTAATAAGATAGATATTGAGGACGAAACCATTTGTTTGCGACTCTGAACTTAACCATATATTGGCATGTGGTTCTGAACTGAACCAGCCAAAATTTTTATTTTTGGTTCAAATTTGGTTAAAATTAGGTTCTAAACCGATTATTGATATCAGTTCAGTAGTCGGGTTAATTCAGTTTATATTATATTTATTTATTTTTAGTTTCAAACCAAACTAATTTCTACTACTAATATTTAACCAAATGAACCGAACTTATTTGAAGAAAAAAAAAACTGAACTTAAATGGAAAAAGAAAAACATAAACGTTGGTTCAATTCGCCAAAATGTCCGGTTTCCGAATTAACCGAAAAAAAAAAGAATTAATAAACCCCGAATTAACCAGCCGACCCAAACCCCCCCGCAGACCTACTTACATACCCAGAGTCACAAACATAAAGAGGGTAACTTGATTCTTAAGTAAACCCACTAAGACTACTTTACAAGGCCCATTACATACGGCCCATTAATAAAATGTAATTATCAGCAGAGTGTTGCCTTTCTTCTCCGTCCAACCCTAAAACCTCCATCGACGCCGGAGGTAAGATGAAGGAAGAGGAAGTAAACCGGTGCCAGATTCAGAACTGGTACCCGAAATTCAAATCCCTAACCATCAAAACCAAACTCCACAAGCTTCCAGAGCCGTTCGTCAACTACCTCCTCGACGACTCCGGCCCTTTCCTCCTCCCTTCCTCCGTAACAAACCAGAACGCGATGCCTAACAGAGTCCACAACCCCGACGACGAATCATCATCATCAGAAGACGAAACAGATCCGCCGCCGTCGTTCCCGGAGCTCGAAATCGAGATCAGGGACTCAATCGAAGCCCTAGGCGGATCGATCTTCCCGAAGCTGAACTGGAGCGCGCCGAAGGACGCGGCGTGGATAAGCCCCTCGCAGAGTCTCAGCTGCTCTTGCTTCAGCGAGATCGCTCTCTTGCTCCGCTCCTCGGACTCGATCCTCCACGACCTCTGCGAGGCGTACGATTCCTGCAGCGATAATAAAGCCGCGAGGCCGGAGAGCTTCTTCCTCGCGCTGCGGAAGTGGTACCCTTCTTTAAAGCCGGAGATGGAGTTTCGATGCTTCGTGAAAGGGAACGAGCTCGTTGGGGTTTGTCAGCGTGAAGTGACGACGTTTTACCCTGTGCTTGTTAGCGAGAAGGAGGATCTCAAGGGGTTGATTGAGGAGTTTTTTGATGGTAATGTGAGGAGTGTGTTTGAGTTGGAGGATTATGTGTTTGATGTTTATGTGACCAAGGAGAGGAGGGTGAAGGTTGTGGATTTTAATACGTGGTGCGGGTCGACTTTGCCGTTGATGTTTAGTTGGGAGGAGCTTGAGGGGTTTAGGGTTGGTGGTGAGTTGGAGTTGAGGATTGTTGAGAGCCGGCGCGGTGTGCTTCCGGGTTTGAAGACGGCGGTGCCTTATGATTATATTGACGTGAGTAGTGGTAGTGGGTGGGATCAAGTTCTTAAGAAGGCGGAAGAGGAGCTTCGGAATGAGAATTAGAGGTCCGATGAAGTTGCTTGAGCTTCTTCTTCTTCTTTAAAGTGTTGTCCCAAAGTTATTGATGCTGGAACGTTGATGATGTTTGTGTCTCTTTGTTACTGTTTCGTCTTTGTCTTTCGTTGTGCAAAGTGAATTATGCTTAGAATTGCTCTGGTTGGGTTTCTCATTCTCAAATTTAGAGCAACCGAATCGATCGAACTGAAACTTTTGGTTTTTGATTTTTGGTTGGATTAAGAACCAGTTGATGAATTTTAATCGGTTTTCAGTTTGGTTTGGTAAGTAGAAACTGGTCGGTTCGGCAAGTAATAATGATGAGGAGGATGATATGCTTGATCTTTCTTCCGGCCTCACACAAACGTAACCTTTCTTTTTTTTTTCCATCAAATTTTGTTTTAATAAAAAAAAACGGTCAAGTCCAAGTTCATGATGAACCATACAAAAACTCACAATACTAACGGACTACATCATACAAAAGCCCACAATACTAACGGGCTACAAATAAACAATGGCCGAAACCCAAATTAGCTAAACAGGCCCAAGACCCAAAACTCGAACCCAACACCGACAGGCTCGGGTATGCGTGCGTCGAGGAGGCTGGAGTGAGACACGTGTGGATATCCTGACCGTCAGTGCGCCACGCGTCGCTCCGCCTCGACCCGACCGTCTCCGCCTCACCAAGCCGCCGTACCTAACCACCGAAACCCTCGTTTCGCCGGGGCTCTTAATCCCTTCAAGCCTCCACCGAAACCAACTATCTTCTTCATCTTCCTGAAACCTTGTCGGAGAACTTCATCCCTCTGTAGAGATCTCATCCGACGGCGAAGCTTTATACCCTTAGAGATCAATGGCCGAGAACCTCTCCCGCACTATGACCATAACCCATACTCGAGCAAACAGACAACATCGAGAAACTGAAGCCGACAATGTAAGGCTGACGGAGCCTTCACTTCCCGGAAGTTTGAGCCGACGACGGCGAAGTTGAAGGAACTTCCGCCTCTCAGCTACTAAAACCGGCAGCGGCGGAGCTATCGTAGCCTCCACCTCCCGGAAACCCAAAACACGATCGTCTTCACCTCTCTAATCCTTCCAACCTCCGCATCTTCACTCCAGGTACAGGAACACCACATGTGATGGCTGACCAGAGCTCAGACAAGGCTAATGCTGTAGGAACCGAGGGTGAAACACAAGCGGATACTTTTAGCTTAAGGACGACGGTCTCCGGCAACGGCACATCCGACGGAGATCTACTTTCTCTCTCTCTTCTTTCTATTTTCTCTCTCGACTCTAACGCGTCCGTCTTTCACTAAACGTAACCTTTCTATCTCATCTCTTAAACCAAAAAGAAAATATATGCATCTCATATTCCTCGATAACAATAAAAAAATGTTACAGATCACGACTGGGATGCCAAGTGATAGCAAAATAAATAACAAAAAACTTTAACTCAAAAGGTAGATGAAACCATAACATATTCTTGAGTTAAAATAAATAACAGAAAAAAAGAGTTATGCAAATGCAAGACACATTAACGGACAGAAGTGTTCAGAATAGATTATAAAAACATTTCACCAGCAAACCCCATGCATCTAGGTAGGCAGGTCGCCTAATAGTCATCATCAGAATGGTCACTATAACCTGCAAAGCTATGGTAGTAATCATTAGCTGCCATGAGAGGCCATGGGCTATCTTCATCAGATGAATCAATGTCGTAATATTTCCCAGCATATGGGTAATCATCAGTCGAGTCATAAGGTAGTCTCAAAACTTTGATCTTCTCCGAACATCGCGTCGTAACCAGATCTCCGACATTGTAAACGTTGAAACAAAAACGTAAATCAAGATGTTCAAGATCAGGACAATTATCAAGAATGGCGTTTAAGCCACCATTTGTTAATATGTTTCCAAAAAGCTGAAGGAAGCGAAGTCCATGCATGGTTTCAGCTATAGCTAGGGCATCAATATCACTCTCGTAACGAGGACGCAATAACCCAATGAGGTTTAGCTTCAGCGTCTTCAGATTAGGAAGAGACTGGCCGACAAGTTTCAGAGATTCTCCGGACAAAGAGCAGTATGAGACCTCGAGTTCTTCAAGCAATGGAAGCTTCGCAATTGCTTCGGTAAGTCAATCAGTTGTTATTGGAGAGCACATAGCAAGTCTAAGGCTTCTCAGGTTACTTGATCTGCAAGTAATTGAGTGTTATAGTTAAAAGAACTGAAGCCAAGTCAAAGACAAAGAACAATAAGAGAGAGATGTTTTACCTATCGGCGATGAAGCTGAGGAGAGAATCAGTACCGAAATGCCAAATGTCAATCTCAACCAATCCTCCCTGGGTACGATCAACTGCGTGACGGCACATCATCTCGAGGTTCAACACCAAGTCTCCAAAGTTACGCATGTCAATCTTCCGCCACATGGCAGTGTCTTTACAGACGCGATGCCATGACGTACACACTTTCTGAGCGTTTTCCAATATGTCAATAGAGCTGAGCCTGCTTAGGATCGATGACGTCAATTCAGACGGAAGCTCAGCCCAGCTTCTACACTCTCCGTCTTTCATCGCTTGAGTCAGAAGAGGTGGCTCAGGAGAAAACAGTCCCGAGGAAGAGGAAGAAGCCATTTTGGTCTGATGATCTCAACTTGTCTCGAAGTCCATATAAATAAAGGGAGTGAAGTAAGTTTCAAGTCTCAAGACTTCTCGTAGGCATCACCATCACTAAATGACTAATATGGTTCCAATGAAGAGGACAACGGCAAAGAGGAAGAGACAGACCATTTACTCTAACGGTCAAGAATATCTCACGTCCATTAAATAAGGGAGTGAAGTAGTTTCATTAAATAGGCGACTGAAACAGTTTCAACTTTCAAGACGTTCATATGACCATATCTCAACGGTATTACTCTCTCTGTTCCTGAAATTAAGATTTTCTAGAGTATTCACGCTTATTAAGAATTTTAATAAATTTTTATAATTTAATTTATTTTTTACTTTATTATACACTTTCCAATAACTTTCCACCAATGAAATTTAATCAATTCAAATATTCTCCATTAATGTTTTTCAAAAGTATAAAAAAGTACCTTAACAATATAGAAAATCTATCTTTGTGGAACAAAAAAAAAATCTAAAACATCGTACTTTTGGGAACGGAGGTAGTATATATCTACAACATAATTTAGGGCGGCTTGTTGACAATATCATAATTCTATTACACACACTGGCCGTGGAAAATACTTGGATACTAAATATTTGTATTTGGATGAAAGTAGTATATGTCCCTGGAATAATGTTTTTGACTCGGATGCCAAGTCATTGCAAGACCAGAATTAAGATGATGTGAGCTTGACTTGGCATCCTCTTCAGCCATAAGAGATTCATGTTTCCACTAGAGTTTTGATGATTGCTTATTGTGAGTTTAAAAAAGCGCGCATCCGCGCACATGCATACTTTTATATTATTTTTACACAAGTGTGTATTTTTTACACAATGTCAGGGGCTTGTGAGGCTTCATTAGAGTGTTCAACGTGTCATGTGATCATGATGGTGAACATACCTCCTCCATTTTTAATAATAACGGATCATCATCTGCTTTCTCTGAAACCAGGACTTTGCTTATAGAAAAGTAGCTGGAATTGTATTAAGATGATACATAATACTACAAAAAAAAAACTTGAAGAACCAACAGATGATGAGAATGATATGCTTGATCCTGCTTTCGGGCTCAGTGTTATCATTACATAGAAACGTAAATTCCCTCTCTTTCTCTTAAACCAAAAAGAAAAGATCTATATCTCATGTTAACAAAAGAAATGTTTCAGATCACGACTAGGATGCATGGTCATTGCAAGACCAGAGCTTGATGGTGTACGTTTAGTCATTCCTTCAGCCACACGGAACTTTGCGGTTGATGGATTTGTTCCAAAATCTCATTAGTTTTCGGAGAGACGGTCCCATCGTAATGCTACAATTTAATGGAACCAGAAGCAGTACAAGACCATAAAGACGATTAATGTCTCTTTTAAGATTTTTTTGATGGTTGTGTACTGAGAGAAAACAATGTCTCAACTTTGCGTTTATTATCCGGTCTTACTTTTGAATAAAAAAGCTTTAATTCTCACTGGCAAACGTCCTTGATATCTTTAATGTAGCAGAATAAACTCACAAACTTTTACTAAACTGGTAACAAGGGGCATACGGATAATCATCTTGAGATGTGTAACATATCGTAAATAAGTTCCAAGACATGAGTAAGCATGATGCAACCAAAAGGTTCTCTCAAAACTTTGATCCTCTTGGAACACCGCTTCCTCAGATCTCCTGAAAGTTTAACGCTGCGACATTCACGTAGATCGAGATGTTCAAGGTTGGGACAATTATCAAGAATGGCGTTTAAACCAGCGTCTGTTAATTTGTTTGCGAAAAGCTGGAGGTGGCTAAGTTTGGGCATTGTTTCAGCGATTGCTAGAGCATCATCGTCACTCTCGTACGGAAAACAAACGCATCAACCTCAGGCGGTTCAGCTTCAGCGTCAGGACCGGTCCGAAAGCCTCAGAGATTCTACTGAGAGTGGGCAGTATGAGAACTCGAGTTCTTCAAGCAGTGGAAGCTTCGCAAGTGCTTTTGCAAGTCCATCGTTTGTTATTCGAGAGCACATTACAAGTCTAAGGCTTCTCAGGTTACTTGACCTGCAAGTAATTATAGTTCAAAAAACCGAAGGCAACTAAAAGACAAATAACATTAAGAGAGGGACTTAATTATAACCTTTCAGCGATGTGGTTGAGGAGAGAATCAGTAGCGAAATGCCAAATGTTAATCTCAACCAAGCCTCTCTGGCTACGATCGACTGCATGACGGCACATGATCTCGAGGGTGTACCCCACGTCTACTAGGTTACGCATGTCTATCTTACGCCACATCTCAGGGTCTTTACATACGTGACGCCATGATCTACACACTCTCTGAGCGTTTTCCAATATATCTATCGAGCTGAGCCTACGCAGGATGGATGACGTTAGTTCATACGGAAGCTCCGCCCACTTTATGCACTCTCCTTCTTTCATCACCTGAGTCGATGAGATTTTGGGAGGTGCAAAAACTAGGTTTTTTGGGCGTTCTGCTTCCGTCTCTTATTTACGGTTCGGTCCTCGTAGTAACATGTAATAACAAAATTAGTTTAATTATTCAAAAAAAACATGTGATAACAAAATAATTCAGGCTTAAGTATAGTAAGCCCAGTCTTTAATCATGTTCACAAGTTGTGTTAATTTAAGCCTTTCTAAACTGAACCAAAAAGCAGCCCAGTTTTTTTAAGGAATTTGTGACTTGCGTTGCAAGGAAAATGTTTAAAACTTACATGCTCAAAAGCTACTCTTGAAATCATCTCCAATGGATTTTGCTATATTCTTCTCTAAAATAGAGGATCTCTATAATAGAGATGAATTTCGCATCAATGGATTGGAATGAAATTGATTCCAAAACAATAATAAAGGTAAAATAGCAATAAGTTGAAGATGCTCTGAGGCATTGAAGAGGGCACATACATACATCCACTAAAACTGCTTATGGAGTTACCGAGAAAGAGTACATGAACGAGTTCATCACCCAGTCTTGCCATTCGAATTATCAGCTCCTCGGGTTGACTAGTCTTCATAGCACAAATAAAGTTATTGCAAGACCAGAGCTTGATGGATTGCGTTTGGCAATACCTTCAGCCACAAGGAGCTTTGCAGTTGATGGATTTGTTCCAAAACCTCATTCGTTTTTGCAGAGATGCTCTGATCGTTATGCTCCCATATAAGGTTTATTACTAAACCTTGGTTCAAATATTAACAATTGGTTTTTTACTTAATCTTCAGGGGCTTGTGAGGCTTCTCTAGCGTGTTCAACGTGTCGTGTGATCGTGATGGTGAACATATCTCCTCCTCAATTATTAAGAATAACAGATCATCCGCTGCTTTCTCAGGATTTTGCTGAGAGAAAGTATGATATGCTTTGTCTTGCTCTTTCTGATTTTTAAAGTTACAATCTCCAGACAGTTATTTTGAGCTATTTTAACTTGCGAAAAGGAAAAGATGCATTACAGAGAAAATAATGTACTCATAAACAAGTTGAATACTGAAACATTTCACCAACGAAAACAATGCATCTAGAAACACAGATTTCACCAAAGGGTCATCTTAAATCTCATATAGATCGCTGTCAGAATAGTCACTATCACCTGCTAAATTACTGGTCATGATCACTATCTAGCAGGACGAGGTCCTCAAATATAGAAAAATCAAAAATTCTCGGACTACCAGGTCGTACCAAAACTTTGATCCTCTCAGAACAACGCTTCTCCAGATCTCCGGAAAAGTTAACATTGAAACAATGATTAAGATCAAGATGTTCAAGATCAGAACAATTATCAAGAATGGCTTTTAAACCAGCATCTGTTAAACCATTTGAAAAAAGTTGGAGGAAGCGAAGTCCATGCATTGTTCCAGCAATATCTAGGGCATCATCGTCACTCACGTAAAAAGGAGGCTCGATATCAAAGCGGATTAACTTCAATGTCTTCAGTTTCGGACAAGACTGGCCTACAACTTTCAGATAACCTCCCCACATTGCGAATTCTGTGATCTCGAGTTCTTCAAGCAATGGAAGCTGCCCAGTGGCTTCTGCAAGTAATCGCGTGTAACAGTTTAGAAACTGATAACGATAAGACACACACAAAAAAACATATTCACAAAAGAAATTTTCCTAGCACCACGTGACATCTGCTATGAACTAACCTATACAAAATTGAGAGAGAGAGAGACTTATAACCTATCGGCGATGTAGTTGAGGAGAGAATCAGAACCGAAACACGAAATGTCAATCTCAAGCAAGCCTCCCTGACTACGATCGACTGCGTGACGCCACATGATCTCTCGGTTGTACTTCTTATCTCCAAAGTTAAGCATGTCAATCTTCCGCCACATGGCAGGATCTTTACAGACTCGATGCCATGATGTACAAACTTTCTGAGCGTTTTCCAATATGTCAATCGAATCGAGCCTGCTCAGTATCGATGACGTTAATTCATACGGAAGCTCCGACCAGTTTCTACACTCCCCGTCTTCCATAACCTGAGTCAAGGAGGAAGAGGCCATTTTGGTCTGATGATCAAACAGTCTCAAGTCCATCTATTTAAATAAAGGGAGTGAAGTAGTAGTATCAAGTTCCAAGACTTTTGGTAGACATCGCCATCACTAAGTGACTTTTTTTTTTGGGACGTATATGTTTCCAAGGAAGACGGCAACGGCGCTAAGAGGAAGAGGCCATTTTCTCTGAATGGTCAAACTGCCTCTAGGTCATTAAATAAGTGTGTGAACTAGGTTCAACTTTCAATACTTTTCTTATATACTAGGGCTTTTTTTTTTAACTTATATACTAGGGCTTTTCACCACGCTAGTTTATGCATTTTGAATTAGTTTCAACTTTCAAGTTCCAAGACTTTTCTTCGTAAACATAACCAATACTCAATGACCATATGGTCCCAAGGAATATGACAACATCGACGAGGAAGAGTCCATTGTCTCTCAATGGTCAAACTGCCTCAAGTTCATTATATAAGTGTGTCAGTGTGTGAAGCAGTTTCAAAAAGACCATATATTCATGACATAACGTATCTACAACATAGTTTAGGCAAAGTAACATTAGAGCATGTTTATTGGGGTATCTTAAGTGTGACTCTTAGTATAATGAGTAATTAAACTAAAAGGAAAATAGCCATTTATCTAAGAGGCGGGTCTTAATTAAGGGCTGCAAGAAACGCTTCTTATGAGACAGGTGTTTGAAAGGAAAAAAAAAAGTTGAACCCGACGAAGAATCTGGTTCTTCTTTACCGTTGAATCTCTCTGGCACCAATCGTCGCAGGAAGGCTGTATGATCAAGCTTTGATCGGTATCTTCTGCCTTCCATGGCCAACGAAGTCGAGTGCTTCCTCTTCTCCTCCGTCGACCTAGATTCCGAAGACGATCCGCCGCGATTCTTCCTCCTTCTTCCCTCTCTCTCGCCTCTGTGACTCACATCTTCTCCCATAAGAAGTCAATCAAGTCTATGTTTAATCCTTACTCTTTTATACTTATCTTCACAAAGCTTTGGGCTTAAACTCTATCTCTTTCGGTTACATCAACTGAGTTTTTTTTATAGAACTGTGTTCTTCTTCCCAGGTGGGTTTTCTGGGTTATGAGCTTTCGATTATGAATATTTAGTGTTATTATTCAAAGTGTTGTTTTATCCTCACCAATCACACTATTGTTCAGGGTTTTGTTCGTCTGGTTGAACACTATGAAGAACGTTGAGATTTTTATGATCTTTCTCTGCTTAAACGCTGCCTTATATCTAGTGGTAAGTTCAAAGCTCGAGTCTTTCGATCACTAAAACGTTTCTGATATGCTTCTAAAGTTTATTGATTTGATTCGTGTGAAGTCTGCTGATCCACCAACGTGGCCTGCGGATTCGGGAGGGAAGTGTAGTGTTTCTGATGATTGGAAGGGAGAGGTTTTCCCTGAGATCCCTCATATTAAGTACGAGGTAAGCAATCATAACCATGATAGGGACTTTTGAGTAGTGATTCAGCTTGGAGATTTATTTGCATGTGTAGATTGATTTGGTTGTTGATGAATTGTTTCAGGGATGATTCAGTTTTGTTTAGTTTTTGACCATTTATTTGCGTATGGAACAGATAATCTATCACGGCAAAAAGGATGAGCTGTTGGATGAGCTGCAGACGGATCAGTGGCCTGCACAGCGGTGTATTGGAGTGGCTTTGAGTGTGGCTGCGGGATTGCTTGGAGCTTGTTTCCCTGGGACTGGTGCTAGGATCGTTGCTTTAGTTGGAGGACCATGCTCTGAGGGACCAGGCACGGTAACTCCATTTTGTTTATCTCCCCTTTTTTTGTATAGGAAGCTCTTGTTTATGACTTCAGAAATGATGATATAAACTGGTGTATCTTCTTAATAATAATCTCAAAACTACACTTTCTTATCTTTGATCAAAAAGAAAAAAATTTAATAATTTTTTTTAAGAACTCTTAGCTTAAGAAACTACCATTGGAGGACCAAAATTAAGTGTTTCTTAACATAAATTCTTAACTTAAATTTATTACTAAAATAATGACTAATTAAGAACCCACTTAAGAATTATTGCAATGAACATGCTCTGTTAAATCAAGGTATCGTAATTCTAGTACACACATGGGCCGTGGAAAATAGTCAGATTTCAAAGACCTGGTCGAAGAAAGATGAAACAATCACACATAAAACTTTTATTCAGTGTAGTTATTGCAGAGAAAAAAATAAAACCTTAAAAATGCAAAAAGACATTAGTACTAGGTCGGTCACATAACACAAGGATAAACAAGTTCATTGAAACTAGGAACACCTAAAATTAAATTTCCTAATGATTTCACATGCGTATCGTCACTCTCGATGTAAGGCCACAAGTAAAAGCACCGCGAGTTTAACTTCAATGTCTCCAGATTTGGACAAAACTTACCTACGACTTTCATAGACTTTGCTGACGATGAGCAGTATGAAACCTCGAGAGATTCTCAGATTACATGAACTGCAGATAGTTGCATGCATGCAAGAGTTAGAAACATGATATAATCTTTACAGAAGAACAGTAAGATGCAAAGGGATTACTAGACCAGAGCTCATGTTAACAAAAAAAATGATGTGAAAAGTATCTCATGTTAAACAAAAAAAATATTTCAGATCACGCAACTTGGGTGCCAAGGGATTAAGATTACTAGACCAGAGCTCGATATGGTGCTCGTTTGGCCATTTTTTCAGCCACAAGGAACTTTGCTGTTGATTGATTTGCACCAAAACCTCAGTAGTTTTAACAGAGATTCTCTGACCGTTCCGCTACCATATAATGATGAAACATTTCAACCTGAAGCAGAACAGGGCCATAGATATGATTAATGTTTATTTAAGAATTCTGATTTGTTTTACTGAAGACAAAACCGTGTTATTACATAACTCATTTTTGCGTTTCCTATTATTTCTCATTTTTAAACAGAACATTATTTTGGACAATTCTAACTTGCAGAAGGATTTATTTAACATTGTAGAATAGATTCATAATAAGTTAACATAGAAAAAATAAGAGTTCTGCAAAAGCAAATGACGCATGCTATTAGACAAGAAAGTCCACAGAAACCACAGTGAAGAGATAACGAACGAAGACAATGCATCTCGAAAACATATTTCATCAGCGGGTTGTCTTAATCGCTGTCAGAGTAGTCACTGTCACTTTCGAAGATATCGTAAGAATTAACATCTGGCACGAAAGGGACCTCATCGTCAGATATATCAGCATGGATCTCCCTCTCATCATATGGGCACTCAGGAGAGTCAAAAGGTCGTCTCAAAACTTTGATCCTCTCAGAACACCGCTTCTCCAGATCCCCGACAAGTTTAAAGTTGAAACAGAGACGCAAATCAAGATGCTCCAAATCAGGACAATTATCGAGAATGGCATTTAAACCGACCTTTGTCAAACAGTTTCCAAAAAGCAGGAGGAAGCGAAGTCCATGCAATGTTTCAGAGATGGCCAGAGCATCATCATCGTACCCGTACCCGTAACCAGGAGGCCGGATCTTAAGGGAGTGTAACTTCAGTGTCTTCAGTTTAGGACAAGACTGGCCTACAACTCTCAGAGAATCTCCAGACAATGTGTAGCGCGAGAGCTCGAGTTCTTCAAGCAATGGAAGCTTCCCAAGCGCTTCTGTAAGTCCATCAGTTGTTATCATAGAGATTAAGTCAAGTTTAAGGCTTCTCAGGTTACTTGACCTACAAGTAATTGCGTGTAAAAAGTTAAAAACTGAAGAAAAGTAAACATATTCACAAAAGAAATTGGAGAGAGCGAACCTATCGGCGATATAGTCGAGGAGAGAATCAGAACCGATATACCACATGTCAAGCTCAACCAAGCCTCCTTGGCTAAGATCGAGAATGTGACGGTGATATCTTGCATATTTCTATTGTTTTATCCATTCATCCATGTGCATTTTGATTATATAGATTAGGATTTAGCCATGTTTAGGTTGCATTTTGCATACATGAGTCCTTATCAGGTATTGGAGTACCACATGGAGTTCTTGGAGACACTTGGAGGCATTTGGAGCTCAAAAATGAGTGTTTAGAGTGGTCATTGGGCGAACAAGGCATGGGAGCGACCAGTCTGGAGCGACACCACCAAGTCGCTCTGATCACCCTACTGGAGCGACCTAACCAGAGCGACAGGGAGAAGTCGCTTGCGGTTTCATCACCCGGAGACGCGAGAACGAACCCGGAGCGACCTCTCGCAGCGACACAGCGAGGTCGCTCCCGAAGCCTAGAGCGACTTGTCGGAGCGACGGGCTGAGGTCGCTGCGCGTTTTATTTCTACTCGAACTTGTGATTTCTCAAGGGCCTTTTGGTCATTTCATTATGCACGTTTTTATTTTCTAAACCTATGTTTTAATACTCTAGGAGCCACCAAGAGGGGGATCATCTTTGTTCTTAGAAAAAACCACCAAAAACCTTTGGAAAGTCATCTCTTTGAATGAATTGATCAGTTTATTATTGAGAATTCTGTGTTCTTATCTATTTCCTGTGTTTCTCTACATGATTAATCTGAAATCCAATATGGGTTTAAGAGGAATCACGGAGATTAGTGAGTAATCACCTTTTGAATTCATGGGTTAGGGAGATTAAGGGTGATTAGGTTAGTTCTAGGATGTTTTAGTGTAGATCATTCTTGTTCCTTGCTAGTAGAGTATTCCTAATGCATCTTCTGAGTTGGCCACTCAAAAGTTGATCAATAGGCATTTCCCACCCGAAAGGTGTTTGATGAAATGCCTGAGACAACTCTCCTAGGCTTTTAGTATACTTTGCCAAAGACATTTGTTGTTAAAGGTGCTAAGATAGCTAATAGACTTGTTAGTAATGATTGCTTTCATATTATTCAACCAAAGACATTTGATGTTTGAGATATGTTAGCAAATGAGCATTTATCTAGACATAGAGCTTGCTTAGAATTGTGTCTAGGCTTAAGGTTGATAGTTTGATTGATCATTTGCCATCCTTAGTTCGATACTTGATCACCCAAGGTCTAATCCCTATGCCCATGAGTTCTCTTTTCCCTTAGTCAAGAAAATATCATTTTGTTATTGCTTTCTAGTATTAGTAGTAGTTTAAAACCCATCTAAATCATTGGTTGCACTTAGATTAAGTGAGTACTTGCATTCTCAGTGCTTTGATATCCCTCAGAACTGGTTCGACAATCACTATACTACAACATTTGTCTTAGGAGCCTTGAAAACTCCTAACATCAAATTGGCGCCGTTGCCAAATTCTGAGTAGATTGAACATTGAGATTTAGTCACTTACTTGAGACTAAGTCATTTTTATTTTTTTTTGTTACTAATTCTTCTTCTTCACCTACCTTTAACTTTCAGGTGTATGAACTTGAGGAGCAGGGGTCCATCAAACCTAGTTCCAATAGTAGCAGACATCAGAGCTTTCGAGAGGGAGTGTGCTAGAGCTAGAAGAGAAGAAGAACAACAAGCCCACTTGCAGAGATTGGATATTGATATGGCAGATCCACCGCAAGGGGCAGAACACCAACCGCGAGCAGCTCGACCCATTGGTACTTATGACCGGCCCAACATTCTTGGTCATAGACTAGGAATCCGAGCACCGGTTGTGGCAGCCAACAACTTTGAGGTCAAGTCAGGACTCCTCAACGTGATCGAGAACAACAAATATCATGGCTTGGCTTTAGAGGACCCATTCGATCACTTGGACAGGTTCGACAGCTACTGTGGGTTGTCAAAAACCAATGGTGTGTCAGAGGATGCCTTAAAGCTGAAGTTATTCCCTTTCTCTTTGGGGGATAAGGCACGTCAGTGGGAGAAGTCTCTACCCAGCGACTCTATCACCACTTGGGATGAGTGCAAGAGAGCATTCTTGGAGAAATTCTTCTCATCCTCAAGAACTGCTAAGCTGAGAAATGAGATCTCCAGTTTCCAACAGAAGAACTTGGAAGGATTCAGTGAAGCCTGGGAGAGATTCAAGGGCTACCAAGCTCAATACCCACACCATGGTTTCTCTAAGGAGAGCTTACTGAGCACATTCTACCGTGGTGCTCTTCCTAAGTACAGGGCCAGACTGGATACAGCTAGCAATGGGTTCTTCTTGGGGAGAACTGAGGAAGATGCAGAGGAGCTGGTTGACAACATGGTAAAGAGTGATGCAGTTTACAGTGGAGACCATGACAGAAACAGCCGAACAGATGATAAGCAGACGAGGAAGGAGTTGAAAGCTCTACAGGATAAGATAGACATCCTCCTTGCTGATAAAGCCACACAAGAGCAGCTGCACTTTGTTGGTAACCCAAGCCAAGATACACCACCTGTTGTCCATGAGGTTGAGGGTCTGGAAGGTCAGGAAGAGCTGTGTTTCATCAACAACAATGGTAGCTGGTACAAAAAAGAGCCCAACTTTCAGTACAACAACTACCAACAGAAATCATATCCCAACAACCAACAGAGTGGTTATCCGCCTAGAAACAACCAGCAAGGCAGCTATCAACCTCAGCAAAACCCCTCATCTGGCTCCTCTGCTCCTCAAGAGAGCAGCACTGACACCCTGCTGAAACAAATCTTGGAGTCTCAGACTAGAAGTGAGAAGCATGTTGGTTATGAGTTGAAGAACCTTCATTCCAAGATTGATGGGAGCTACAATGAGCTCAACAACAAGTTCTCACATCTTGCTTCTACAGTCAAGAATTTAGAGAATCAGTTTGCTTCCATGAATACTCACCAGACTCGCCAGCAAGGATTTCTACCTGGAAAATCTGACCAAAACCCCAAGGAGGCCAAAGCTATCACCCTTAGGAGTGGTAAGCAGTTACCTCCTACAGCCCTCACCAGGGATGCTGAGAAACTAGGTGAGGAGGTGGCCATCAACTTAGATGATGAAGTGGTGATTGTTGATGAGAAAATCAATGATGAAATCTTGGAGAAGATTGTGGAAGCCAAGGGTAAAGGAAAGGTTGGGGAAGCGAAGAAAACAGTGAAAGATGGTGAAGTTCTTGCTCCAGCAAGTGAGAATTCTTTTGTTCCTCCTCCCTATGAACCCAAACTACCATTCCCTGGTAGATTCAAGAGGCAGCTGCTAGAGAAGTACAAGGCTTTGTTTGACAAGCAAATGACTGAAGCTCAGGTTGCAATGCCTATCATCGATGCTTTCATGTTGATTCCTCAATACAACAAGTTCCTGAAAGATGTTGTAGCTGAAAAGAAGAAGGAAATGGAAAGCATGATGATTCTTACCCATGAGTGCAGTGCCATCATCCAAAGGCTTGATGTTCCAGAGAAGTTAGAGGATCCAGGATGCTTTACACTACCTTGTGCTCTTGGACCTATGGTATTTGAGAAATGTCTCTGCGATTTGGGAGCTAGTGTCAGTGTGATGCCTTTGTCTGTTGCAAAGAAGCTTGGATTCACTCAGTACAAGAAGTGTAAACTCTCTCTGGTGTTAGCTGATCGTTCAGTGAAGTACCCTGTGGGCATCTTAGAGGACCTACCTGTGAAGATTGGAAGGTATGAGATACCTACAGATTTTGTGGTGCTTGAGATGGGTGAGGAGGCTCAGGACCCATTGATTCTTGGAAGGTCATTCTTAGCTACAGCAGGAGCAATTGTTAAGGTGAAAGAGGGCACGATTGATCTCCATTTGGGTAAAGGGCATGTTCTCCACTTTGACATCAAGGAGAAAATGAAGAAACCAACTGTGTTCGGGCAAGTCTTCTACATTGAAGAGATGGGCACTCTTACTGATGAGCACCTTGAAGAGTTACCACCTGACAACGATGGGAGGGAGCATCTCCCTCTACTCATTCTCCATAGAAGGTAACCCACTACTTTCCCTTGTATATACCATTTCGTTTTTGCATATTAGTTTTCTCTTTTTGGGTATCTCTCTCTCCTTGACAACACAGAGACTGTGTATCTCAAGTTTGGGGGAGGTACCAAGCATTTGATCATGTTTGCTTTGATTGTGTTTCATTTGAGTCATGCATTGCACACCTATTTGCATAAAAAAAAAAAGATTTTTCATTTAGTTTGCATCATTTGCACCATTAGGAGAGTCTAGAGCATATAGGTTGCATTCACTTGCATTGGGAGCAATGATTTTAAATGCCTTGTAAAGAACACTACGTTGCACCTGAGTAGCCATGCACCTCTCGAAAAGACTTGTATGTTGAGAGCCTTGAAAACTCTTCTTGAAACTTGTTGATTGTAGAAACTCAGTCTTTGAAGCCAGCTACAACCTTATTTGAACTGAATGAACTTAATGCTTCTTGCTTAGGGTCTCTTGTGTACTGAGTCATGGCTATACACACTTGAGTTGTCACATCTTTTATGCCATTCTTTTTGACAAACTCTAGTGGTAGACCACTCCCAAAACCTTTCCTTCCTTTTAAGCTTTCATTGTTTGATGAGTGAGGCCTTCTTCGGAAAGTTTTACATGTGCATAATGTTGAGAGTATCGGGAACGACAATGCTTGATCTTCATTTTTGCTGGATTGGACACTCTATTGTCTAGCTATAGGTGGGAGGGTGAGCGTTGTAATCATGATTTGGGAGAAATAAAAAGGATAGATTCTTGTGCTCAAGTGAATTGATTTATTGGGATAAGTAGAGAACCTCCAGCTCTAGTTTTGAAAAGTCTTGGCCCCCAACCTAAAAAAAAAAAAGGGTATAATAAATTTAAAAAAAAAAAAAAAAAAAAAAAGGGCTAGCAAAGTTGTTAGGAGCTGAGAGACATTTTGAGGTTGTGAAAAATCCTTTATAGATTTCAAGGAAAAAGAGCTGATGTTTTTAGAATCTTTTGGTGAGAGGTGTGAGTTGGGTTTGACATTTGAGAGTGAATGTGTAACTTATATGTTTGGGAAAATGGTAGAACAATGGAGATTGAGCATTGTATGCATGAGTTGGTCCCTTTCTTAGATATATTATGTGCAATGTCAAGGCTACTTGTTTTGAGAGTAAACCACCTTAAAGATCATATGTTTTGAACCTCTTGAATCACTTGAATAAAAGCCTTCCCTTACCCAACCAAATGACTTGGACCAACTGACCATTTGCAAGAATTCACTTGATATCTTATGCTTAATGAATGTGAGAGTTGGCAGATTTGAATGTGTGGATGCTTGATGATGAGTGTAGGGACAAAAGGAGTTGAGATAGGCCTAGAGAAGTTAGAGTGTAATAAGAGAGTGGGCTAATTGTGTTTGCTAGTGGTGTTTCTTTTGGCTATGAGCTCCCACCTTCAACCTCTCTCCCTATGAGTTCTAGAAAGTTCACTTGTGGACAAGTAAAGAACAAGTTTGGGGGAGTTGATATCTTGCATATTTCTATTGTTTTATCCATTCATCCATGTGCATTTTGATCATATAGATTAGGATTTAGCCATGTTTAGGTTGCATTTTGCATACATGAGTCCTTATCAGGTATTGGAGTACCACATGGAGTTCTTGGGGACACTTGGAGGCATTTGGAGCTCAAAAATGAGTGTTTAGAGTGGTCATTGGGCGAGCAAGGCATGGGAGCGACCAGTCTGGAGCGACACCACCAAGTCGCTCTGATCACCCTACTGGAGCAACCTAACCAGAGCGACAGGGAGAAGTCGCTCGCGGTTTCATCACTCGGAGACGCGAGAACGAGCCCGGAGCGACCTCTCGGAGCGACACAGCGAGGTCGCTCCAGCTGGGAGCGACGTTATGGGAGCGACAGGGAGAAGTCGCTCGCGGTTTCATCACCCGGAGACGCGAGAACGAACCCGGAGCGACCTCTCGCAGCGACACAGCGAGGTCGCTCCCGAAGCCTAGAGCGACTTGTCGGAGCGACGGGCTGAGGTCGCTGCGCGTTTTATTTCTACTCGAACTTGTGATTTCTCAAGGGCCTTTTTGTCATTTCATTATGCACGTTTTTATTTTCTAAACCTATGTTTTAATACTCTAGGAGCCACCAAGAGGGGGATCATCTTTGTTCTTAGAAAAAACCACCAAAAACCTTTGGAAAGTCATCTCTTTGAATGAATTGATCAGTTTATTATTGAGAATTCTGTGTTCTTATCTATTTCCTGTGTTTCTCTACATGATTAATCTGAAATCCAATATGGGTTTAAGAGGAATCATGGAGATTAGTGGGTAATCACCTTTTGAATTCATGGGTTAGGGAGATTAAGGGTGATTAGGTTAGTTCTAGGATGTTTTAGTGTAGATCATTCTTGTTCCTTGCTAGTAGAGTATTCCTAATGCATCTTCTGAGTTGGCCACTCAAAAGTTGATCAATAGGCATTTCCCACCCGAAAGGTGTTTGATGAAATGCCTGAGACAACTCTCCTAGGCTTTTAGTATACTTTGCCAAAGACATTTGTTGTTAAAGGTGCTAAGATAGCTAATAGACTTGTTAGTAATGATTGCTTTCATATTATTCAACCAAAGACATTTGATGTTTGAGATATGTTAGCAAATGAGCATTTATCTAGACATAGAGCTTGCTTAAAATTGTGTCTAGGCTTAAGGTTGATAGTTTGATTGATCATTTGCCATACTTAGTTCGATACTTGATCACCCAAGGTCTAATCTCTATGCCCATGAGTTCTCTTTTCCCTTAGTCAAGAAAGTATCATTTTGTTATTGCTTTCTAGTATTAGTAGTAGTTTAAAACCCATCTAAATCATTGGTTGCACTTAGATTAAGTGAGTACTTGCATTCTCAGTGCTTTGATATCCCTCAGAACTGGTTCGACAATCACTATACTACAACATTTGTCTTAGGAGCCTTGAAAACTCCTAACATCAGACGGCACAAGGTCTTGACGAGGTACCGAAATTTTCCTAGGTCACGCATATCAATCTTGCGCCACATGGCAGGGTCTTTACAGACGCGACGCCATGATGTACACACTCTCTGTGCGTTTACCAATATGTCAGTGTAGTCGAGCCTGCGCAGGATGGATGACGTTAATTCATAGGGCAGCTCCGACCAGCTTCTACACTCTCTGTCTTTCATCACCGGTATCAAAGACGAAGAGGAAGAAGCCATTTTTCTCTGATAATCGAAGTAGTCTCAAGTCCATCTATTTAAAGGGTATTGGTTTCAAGTTACAAAACTTTTCGTAGACATCACCATCACTCAATGACCATATTGGTCCCAAGAAAGATGACAACGGCTAAGAGGAAGAGACGGACCATTTACTTTTACCGGTCAGATTGTCTCTAGTCCATTTAAATAAGAGAGTGAAGCAGTTTCAACTTTCAACGTTCAAAACATTTAGTATCCATCACTTATTAATAATGACCATACTTTTTTCATGGTATTACATTTTAGGGCAATCTAACATTAGGGCTTGGGCGGCATGTTAACTTTCAAATCAAGATATCATATAGTCGAAGAAAGACGAAACAATAACCCATTAAACTTTTCTTGGGTGTAGTTATTGAAGAAAGACAAAAATCTTGCAAACCTGAAAAGACATACTAGTAAGTACCAAGGTCGGCACATAACACAAGCACACAAGTTCATTGAAACTAGGAACATCTAAAGATTTTCACATGCGTATCCACCAGAGCATCATCCTCACTCTCGATGTAATAGCGCAAGTAAGCACAGTGCGTACATGGGCCGAGGGTGCTTTTGTTAAAAGAAAATAAACATTAGGGTCCTAATTTTCTAATATAGGATAATACAATTATAATTTGATAGAAACAAATTTTAATTAGCACAAGGCCTAAAATTTTGATGAGCCGAGCCTGAGTAAGCACAACTGCTTTGGAAAAATCTAGAGTCTGTTATAGGATAGCACATTGCAAGTTTAAGGCTTCTCATGTTACTTGAGCTGCAGATAGTTGTGTAAAAGTTAGAAACGATCTTAGAGGAGAACTTGGAGAAGAAGATCAATAAGATGCAAAATATAATTTCCAAGCATACCAATAACCTGAAGCGAATCCAACCAATGTTTTTAATACTTGATTATCAAAACCACTGGTTCAACAAATTGACTCCTAACTCAGCAATGAAAACATTCCAAGTACGAGTAACACAAAGTTCACAAGTGCATTCATCAGAAGAGATCCATTAAATTAAATACCGTTTAGAACAACTCCTTGGCACCAATGAAAAAGAAAAGCATCATCACATTATTCAAACGAGAGTTAAAGAGACTCCTAAACAGAGAGAACAGAGGAATCTGAACAAGGCAAGCGAAAACCACATGTGCCTCTGCATTGTTCAGTAACTAGTAGACTTAGTAGAACTCATCCGAATAATCATCGCTGCAGTCTGATAAATCATAGACGTTAGCTCCATATGGGTAACCAGCGCTTAAGTCATCCCAATAATAGTTGTTGGAACCAAGTTGCTTTGGTCTAGTGGTATAGGAGCTCCAGCTGGAGTGCCCGCCCCTGGGTTCGAGCCTTGGCCACTGCGGAATTTACATGTGGGATGCAGCACCCAAGACCGAAGACCGTTACACGGTGAGGCACATGGTGACGCCCTGGCAGCGTCCATGCTCACTTCGGTCTCTAGTCTAGACTACCTCGGTAGGGCCAGGATACTCGGTTAGCAAAAAAAAATAATAATAATAATAGTTGTTAGGGCCTAATAAATCCCCAATGTTAAATCCATATGGGTGATCAGCGGTTGAGTCATCCGGGCGTTTCAACTCTTTGATCCTCTCGGAGCATCTCTTCTCCAGATCCCCTTCAAGTCTTACGTTGAAACACTTGCGCAAGTCTAGGTGTTCCAGGTGAGGACAACCGTCGAGAATGGCGTGTTAGAAAATATGCGGTCAAATTTTGCGGAAAACCAGAATTTATGAGAGCGGGAAAAGAGCACACACACAAAATTGTTAACGGAGTTCGGCCAAAGTTGCATACGTCTCCAGACCTGCTACAGATCTTTTATTATCAACCAGGGAAATTTTACAAGCTCACACCTCACACCCCGATCCCAAATACACTCAGAAATTACTCGTAATTTCTTAAAGAATAATTTTTTGTGAGATTTTTTTTTTCTCTTCTTCTTATCTTCTCTCGTTCTCTCTCTGTTTTCTTGTTTTCGGATGCTTTTCCTATTCACCTTACGTTGAGTATTTATAAAAGAAGCTTGGACATGTGAAAGCCATAATTATTGACAAAATCACCTCCTTCACCGTCCAACTTCACCGTCCATCACCGGCCAACACAAAAAACGTGTTATTTGACTTACAATCTCCCACTTGAAGACTGATTTCAATATGTCTTCACACCTTGATCAATGTAGCAGGTCTTCTCAGGTCTTCTCAGCTTGTTGCACACAACCTCAGCTTATCATACGGCACGACTTTCGTAAACATGTCTGCCGGATTCTTGCTTCCTGGGATCTTCTCAAGCACCAACATTTCATCTTCCAACGCTGATCTGATGAAATGATACCGACGATGTATGTGCTTCGTCCGAGCATGGTAAACCGGATTCTTTGCCAAATCGATGGCACTTTTACTATCACAATACAACACACTTTTCTCTTTGTCATGGTCTAGCTCTTCAAGAAAAGACTGTAGCCATATCATCTCTTTTGTTGCCTCCGTTACCGCAACATACTCAGCTTCACAGCTTGATAGAGATACACTTTTCTGCAACCTTGAAACCCAGCAAATTGCAGTACCGCCAAAAGTGTAGACATACCCGGTTGTGCTCTTCGTGTTGTCAATGTCACCTCCATTGTCAGCATCAACATATCTCTGCAATCCCGTCTTAGACTTCGTGAAACATATCGATAAACTTGGATTTCCTTTCAGGTATCTGAAAAAATCCACTTAACGGCTTCCCAATGTTCCTTTCTTGGATTGCTCATAAATCTGCTGACGACTCCCACTGCATGTGCAATGTCTGGCCTTGTACATATCATCGCGTACATCAGGCTGCCAATAGCAGAAGCATATGGAACTTTATCCATACATGCCATATCTTCTTCCGTCTTTGGAGACTGTTCTCTGGATAACCGAAAATGACTTGCCAGGGGAGTGCTTACTGGCTTCGCGTCATCCATGTTGAACCTCTTGAGGAATTTCTTCACATACTCCTCTTGTGATAGCTTAAGACCTTCCTTGCTTCTACTGATTCTCATCCCTAGAATTTGTCTTACTTCTCCAAGGTCTTTAACCGCAAACTCTTCTGAGAGTTTCTTCTTCAAGCTATTGATCTCGTGCAAGTCAGCTCCTACTATCAGCATGTCATCGACATATAGGAGCAATATCAAGTAGGACTCTTCAACCCTCTTGAAGTAACAACAGTGGTCAGCTCCACACCTCAAGAAACCGACACATTTAATAAAGCTGTCAAACCGTTTATACCACTGTCTTGGAGCTTGTTTTAAGTCGTACAAACTCCTTTTCAGCTTGCAAACAAGGCTTTCCTTCCCTTTGATCTCAAAGTCTTCGGGTTGCTTCATATAAATTTCCTCATCCAAATCACTGTGAAGAAATGCCGTCTTCACATCCATCTGTTGAAGATGCAGATCTTTTTGTGCTACCAGCCCAAGAACCGTTCTGATGGTCACCATCTTGACTACATGAGAGAAGATTTCAGTGCAGTCAACGCCTTCTTTTTGTTGGAATCCCTTCACAACAAGCCTCGCTTTATAACGCTTACTCCCATCATGTTCTTCTTTTATTCGGTAAACCCACTTATTATGCAATGTCTTTTTCTCCTTAGGCAAATCTGCTAACTCCCACGTGTGATTGGATAACAACGAGTCCATCTCGTCATTCACTGCAAGCTCCCACTTGATCGACTCATCAACTTGCATAGCTTCCTCATAACATTCAGGCTCGCCTCTGTCTGTGAGCAGAATGTAGTTGAGCGATGGAGAAAATCTTACAGGCTTTCTGATGATTCTGCTTGACCGTCGCATCGTAAAATTCGTCTTCGTTGAACAGTTATACGTCCTCACCTCTGTTGACCAAAAATCCTTCAACTCTTTTATCAGTGGTTGTAGGAAAACATCCAGGGACATTTTTGGATGGTTCGGACCAGGTATTAATATGTTCAAGAATAGCAACTCACGTTGCATGCACATCTCTGGTGGCAGGTTGTATGGCATAAGAAAGACTGACCACGATGAATATTGTCTCCCTGACATTCCGAACGGACTAAATCCATCTGTGCATAATCCGAGATACACATTTTGGCTATTACTAGTGAAATCCGGATGTACATTGTTAAAATGTTTTCAGGCTCTTGCATCTGATGGATGAGTCATCTCACCATCTGTTTGAGTATGCTCGGCATGCCATCTCATCTTTCCAGCAGTCTGCTCTCATTGGTACAATCTTTTCAATATGTCTGTAATTGGTAGGTACCACATCCTTTGGTACGGTACCCTATTACGTTCCCGTCCTTGCGGCTTGAATCGTGGCTTCTTGCAGAATCGACATTCTTCTAACTTCTCATCATCTCCCCAGTAGATCATGCAGTTGTCGATGCAAACATCTATCATCTCCGAAAGTAACCCAAGACTATAAACCAGTTTCTGAATCTCATAATAAGAATCAGCAGACACATTGTCTTCCGGCAAATACTCTTTAAACAAGTTTGCCCATTCGTTCATGCAACTTTCAGATAGAATGTGGTCAGTTTTAATATTCATCATTCTAGCAGTCAACAACAAATTAGAGAGACCTTCTCTACAACCACTGTAAAGTGGTTGATTTGCCGCGTTTAACATTTCGTAAAACTTTTTTGCATCTATATTAGGTTCTTCAACTTCATCATGAGCTACGAATGCATCAGCTACCATATCATGAACCCTATCATAATCTACCATCTCCTCCTGATGGTAACTATGTTCATTATGCAAATGATGATCAACCGGTTCTTCCTGAAAATTGCTATTACTACTACTAGCTTCATTCTGATCATAATTATAACATTCTCCATGTTGAAACCAGATATAGTAATTTGGCGTGAAACCTCTATTTATTAAATGCTTCCAAACATTTTTACGGTTTGCCAATTTTGAATTGTTGCATTTCCGACAAGGACAGAACATCTTACCACTTTTTTGGGCGAGCGGTGTTGAATCTGCTTGATGTATAAATGTCTCCAGCCCCGTAAGATATTCTTTCGTCACTCTCCCGTTAGCATTTCTATGCATATACATCCACTTCCACAACTCGAAAATATTCCCGGAGCCAGCCATTTTTTTTCTTTCACGTTTTTTTTTGTTGGAGTGTTTAAAATGATGTTCAAACGTCCGTATTTATAGAAAATTTTTGAATCTGGTAGTTGTAATTTTCCTACGAATTTACGACGAAAATTAGTTAGGTGGCCGAAAAAAAACGTGTGACAAACAAAGTTGGTGGATTCAAAATTTCCTCGCTAAGTAGACGTAAATTATTTCCTCGTAAAGAACACGCTAAGTTTACGTCGAATGTACGAAGAAATACGCTTTCTTCGTAAAAGCCACGTCACTTTACATCGACTTTACGACGAAACTGTTTCGTCGTTACTTTACGAGGAAATAACACTGATTTTATTTTTCCGCGTAATTTCCTCGTAAAGTCAACATAAATTTACAAGGAATGTTTTTCCTCGTTAATTTTCCTCGTTAAGCTTGTATTTTCTTGCAGTGAAAACTAAAAAAATAAATAAATTCACTAACTAACTAAAATCTCTTTTTCTCTCTCCTCCTTTTTTTTCATATCTCTCTCTCTTTTTATTTCTACGAATCTAATTTCTATTTTTTTGGTTATTTGTCAAATAAGATTTGTATTTCTATTTTTATTCTTCTGAATCGATTAATTCCTTGGAATCTTTTTTTTAAAAAAAATAATGTGCTTATAGTTGAGCATTATCATCATGGAGACAGTCCACCGTAGAGCTTCTGCTTCTGTCTCCAGCAGAGATCTTAACTGGGGTAACATTCGTGCCCCTAGCCAACAGACAGAGCCTAAATGATCTCTCAAAACCCACCCCACACCGCATTGTTCCTTCTGAACAGCCCAAGCTCCATCAACATTACACTTGAACCATGAACCACACCACATGTCGCGCTCCCTTATCTCCAGCCTCAAAATCATGCCTCCTAGACCATTCTTCCATACCTTCCAATGATCTATTAATCACACTCAGCCCATCATAGTCCACTCCTTCGTAAAATGAAATCATTTTTGCACTTCCATAATCTCCACAATATGCAGGGTCCAAAATCCTCTTATCTTCTTTGTCCCGGGATACTTTTGTAAAATTGAAAACCCTGTAAATATTTGAGAAAAGGGAATCTGACAATTCACCTTCAGGTGGAGCTGTAATAGGAGAGAGAACCACATATTAAGCAGCACTGGAAGAGGATGTGGTTCACTGCTTCTTCTTTTGAATTGCAATGAGGACAAATACTAATTTTTGCAAGATATCTAAACTTCATTGTGACTCAAACCAATAAACAATCACTTAGACAACTCCACATAAAATGCTGAATCCTGGGGCTTACATCTTTTTTCCAAAACGCTTTTTCGAGTTCTTCTATGCTAGGTTTCTCCACGACAATGTCCTTATCTTTATTAGACAAGATGTTGACAGCAACCCAATAGCCATCCCAGCTATATGTGTCCTTGCAGTTCGGCCTCCCTGGTCTGATCTTTTCCATATTTCTAAAGTTTTCCTCATCCAAAATCTCTCTTAACAATATTCCACTCATTACCTTCCGGGTAGATAAGATCTTTAACATGATTTTGCACCTTAAGACTATTTGCTGATGATGAAGGTGAGCCCCTTTTAAAGCTTTAACTGGTATGGCCGGTTTGTCTGCAATCCAAGGATCACACCAAATATTTGTATCCTCTCCATTCTCTATCACCACTCTACATCCCAATTTCATTAGCTGTTTTGCAGTGTGGAGACTTCCTCATGCGTAAGAAGAATTCGACCCTAGCTTTTCATTCATGATGGAAGTGTATTGGAAGTACTCGCTTTGAAGATTCTTGCCACTAAGGTATGACTTTTGGTTAATATTCTCTAAACCTGCTTTCCCATAAGTGCTTGGTTGAAAGCCTCATTCTCTTTGAATCCCAGGCTACCAACTTCCTTTGGCTTACAAAATTTGTCTCAACTCTTTCAATGCATCCCTTTTCTTTCTTGTGCATTTTTCCACCAGAAATCCGCCAGCACTGCTTCAATTTGTTGACAGGTAGTTTTCGGCAAGAGGAAGCATGACATTGTGAAATTTGGCATAGCCATTGCAACAGACTTTAGGAGAACTTCTTTCCCTGCTGGTGTTAGGTATCTATTCTGCCATCCTACAACTTGATGTTGCATGTTCTCCTTGAGATAACTGAGAATATTGACCTTAATTTGATCCTCCAAAAGCTTCCTAAATAAGTCCCTTCTCTTCCTTCCTGCTCACTACCTCTTTTTTTCCTTTGACTATCGGTCTCCTCTCCTCCGAAATCTTTTTACCAAAATATGTAGTCGATTTCTGGTATTTATCTAGAAATTCGACAAAATGACCCAAATCTTTATTTACAATAAAACATGCTGTCATCTACAAACAGGCCGGCCCTGAGATTTAGGGGGCTCTAGGCGGTTTTTAAAAAATTCCAGCTAAAAAATTTTTTTGGTAAATTTGGGGGCCTAAAAAAAAAATTTTTAGAGTTTTTTTCTATGTAATTTTTTCCAAAATTTTTGGGGGCCTAAAGCCAATGTTTCGTTAGGCTTTGCCCAGGACCGGCCCTGTCTACAAAGAAAATATGAGAAACAACAGGAGCCTTCCTAGCAATCTTGAGACCTGATATCTTCCCATCAGCTTATGCAAAGATGATATACAAATATGGGGAAAAAGAGTCACCTTGTCTAAACTCTCTTGTCGGACGATATAACCAGATCCGTAGACCATTCCTCTCCACTTTCCAGTCAAGATTATCGCAGCTGTAAAAGATTTTCTCGAGAAAGTTATATTTTCGGCCGGCTACGAAGATGGCGTTGGTAGACATCAAAGATCGGCTAGGCATTGCCTTTGAGAAGCTGCGCATCGCAACCGTCGTATACGAGACAAACCTGAAGAACTTCAAGAATGAGATCGCACACGCTCTTTATGACGCCAACATTCCTGATTCGCTCGTGATTGAGATTGAGGATAACGTGCAGAAGGCTATTGAATCCTGTGATACGTCTGGGACGTGAGTACGATTAGATTAGATTGTACATCGTCTAGACCCCAGAAGGCGTGAAAAGATTGTGATGTTTATCGGCCTACAAGGTCAGTCATTAGTGTATTTGTTTCTTGTTTTGAGAAAACTATGTATTACTGACGTTCCCGTTCGAGTGCAGGTATTGGAAAGAGCTACAAGTGTGCCAGATATGCTCGTTATCAAAAGGAAATAGGATTCAAGTCGGCTATAGTATGCGGTGATACTTTTGCGTCAGATGCTTGCGAGTTTCTAAAGAAGGCGGTTGGCAAAAAAAGATGTAACTTAAATCAATAGAATATGCTTATAACATCTCTATAGTATGTTTTTCTCATCGTTATAGTTTGCTGATCCAGCAACACGACTGATCCTGCCAAACTTGCTAGCGAGGGGATTGAAAAATTGAAGAAACTTGACTGTGACTTTATAGCAGTTGATACAAGTGGCAAGCAATTCCACTCTATTTGTAGAGATGCAGGGACTAGCCAATACGTTGGTATGTTCTCGTGCTCTCTTTTTATTCTTGTCCGCAGGGCCGGGCCTGAGAATTACCGGCCCAGAAGCAAAATATTTTTTTGGCCCCTTACTTTTTAAAAAAAACATGAAAAACACTGAAAAGTGTAAAGAGGAGGTTCGAACCCGGCCCCCATTAGATAATATAATGAATCATTTCCGCTAGACCAAAGACCACCTTATGTATCTTTTGGCCCCTAAAATTAATAATTATAGTCCGGCCTTAAAGCAGATGTTTTACCTGCCTCTATTCAGGCCCGGCCCTGCTTGTCCGCTAACATGGTCTTTGTGGTATTACATAAACCAGATCGTGTAATATTTGTGCATTTGGACAAGCTCGTGCATTCAGGGAAAGCTTCCCTACTGGGCTTGCTTTTATTACCAAGATAACCACCAACGCAAAGTCCCTTGGTACTCTCACCACGTAAGCACTACAAAGCTATATTGATTACAAGTTCTTTTAGTGAAACATCTTGTGACAACAAGTGCTTGTTGATCTATTACTTAACTGCTATTCGGTCTCCAGTGTTGCTGCAACACAGTGTCCGATGATATTCTCTACAAAAGGAGATAAATGTGCAGAGTTCAAAGAACTCGAACCAGATTTGTTTGCCAGGCTGCTCATACGTAGGCGAATTATATCTATGTTAGTCTTCCTTCTATGCTTGGTATCTTATGATTGGGCTATACCATTTTGCAGCTAAGGAAGAACATAAGACTCCTGAGTTTGCATATACATTTAGGAGAATGCATAGCTATTTCAAGAAAGTATGCCGACATGAGCCACATGTAGCATTTTCTTTTGTTTTGTTACTGAGACTGTGACCTTCTCTCAAATTCTAGGTTTTGCGCGGTCCTAAGCTACTGGTAGACATCCCAACGATGAAGCTGTACATCCATATAATGGACAGCATGACAAGTGAAGGTAAAACAATTTTTGGTCAATTTTATTATTTGTGTTCTTTCTTTGATTTTGACTGGCCACTGATATGATATTCTTTTGTGATGGTCAGAGCTTGACACATCAAGTGTCACCTCTGAGCGGTTGATACAAATTTCAATGCAGGCTGAAGTGACCATGGTTCAAGCGAGAAAGATGATGACAACTTACAAAAGAATGGCCACGGCTTGGATGAAGTTGGAAGACGTGTTACGCAAGCTGTCGTAAGATTTGATGTGGGGCAATGGTTAAAGAACTTGGAGGTTTCTTGTGAATGTTATTTTCTAACTGTTAGACACATTTTGTTATTGGATTTTCACTGGTCTTAAATGTACCCACATAGTAGTAACAATCATCCTACCCCGCCCAATTGACACGTCAATACTAGTAACAATCGGTCAAGTCTCAGTTGACCCGTTAAAAATAGTAACATTCGATAAAGGCCCACCTGATGAGTCCATAATAGTAACATTTTATCACGGCAAGGCCCAACAGACCCTTGAATGATAGCATAAGCCCTAATTGAGCTGTGGATAATTTTATTAGAACCAATTAAAGATTACTGGTTTAGGGTAATATGGTATAAGATAAAAGTTTTGCATTTAGGGGTTTACATCTTGGGTTCATAATTTATGGTTTAAAGTTTAAAGTTTTAGGTTTGTGGTGTTTAAGGTTTAAGGTTTATTGCTTACAGATTTGGGTATATAATGTTTAGGGTTTAAACATTACGGATTCTAATAATGTAGTTGAAAATTTCAATAACAAATAATTAAAAGTAATGTATTGGTTTAACCAGTGGTTCATGTTAATGAGACATATATAAGAGCGTGTTGTTTCTCTTTTGTTATATGTTTTCTTTTTAATTTTGTTGTAAATTTTCTTTTTTACTTTTTCGTTATAAGTTTCTTTTTTCTGGTTTGTTAGATAAATAACTTTCCTTTTTTTTTATCAACGAATTTTATTTTTTTATTTGCAGTTTTACTGAATAAAGTTAAATACTTTTCCGGTGATAAGCTGTCTTTTTACTTTTTAGTGAGAGCCTAGGCAACAAGGCAGTTGGTAGCTTTGTTTGAATTCTATTGTTCAAAAAATAACAAAAAACCGAAACTTTTATTGATTGATGAGCTATTTTTCAAAAAAAAAAAACTTTTATTGATTGATCAAACAATTTTTTTATTGATACTAGTTTTAATTGTATTGCTTTGTTGACGAGTTAGTCTGATTTTAGCTCAATTCCAAACCGACTCCAACCGAACTTTAAAAGTTACTGTCAAACCAAACAAACAAAAATTAAATTCCTGAACAAAACCGAACTGGATTTTCAGAATTCCCCCGGACTCAAATGAGCTTCCATGTTCTTATCTTGTGCGTTGCTGTAGTTTTTGCTTGCAGTGACGGATCCCTTTATCTCTATTGAACTGTGAGGCAAGCATCCGATATAGGAGTGACGGTTGCATGAACAAACATCAAATGGTGACACCTTAGAATCATAAGGCATATCATTGTATGAACATGGTGCTCTGAAGATTGAACGTTGCTTCAAAAGTCTCATAGAAAGTTTTAAGATTTCGGCGATAGTGAGATGTCCTTATGCTTTAGATCAATGTAGGGAGAGAAATGAGAACCCAAGAAAGAAAATCATGAGAAGAGATTAGGTTTTGAAGCTTTATAAGAAAATGGCAGAGGAGAAGAAGAGAAAAAGTAAGATTTTGTAATCGTTCGTGAAGAAGAATCTATAATCTGAAAGGCATGGACAGATTCGTATTATATGTAGCTTTGAAGAATGTAAGCCATAACTCACTAATTATAACCTTCATCACCAATCTTACGAACCTTAAACCTCGCATTACTAGTGTAGTTCAAACGAGTTAGTATATTTATTATTTAGTTATGTTTTGTTATTGTAAATAATTTACTTTGGTTTAGTGATCACTGATCACTGCTTGATTTGTATTAAAGTGGGGGTTCGAGTTTCCATAAGATATGGACTTTTTAATACTGACTAGTTTTTTTTCACTGATCAAACTACATATAATTAATTAACTGTACTAATTTTTGTTATGATTAATATATATTTAAATATCTTTAAAAAATCAAATAGCTTATTTAAATTTAATCGTATTTAACACAGTTAAGTTATTTATATTGTATTTAGCACGACAAAAATTGTTAATTGTTTGGATAGTTTTAGAACTTAAAAACACCGTAAATGCGAGTGAAGAAGCCGGATTCTGATCACGATCACACGCCCACTCGTTAATCATTGCGGAATCGATTTTGTCTTAACGCTAAGGCGGTGCTAAATGTGTCGAATCCGTTTTTTTGTGTGGTTGGAGCTAAACCACGTCACTTTTTCTCAGATGTGCAAACGTGACCACTACTTACGTGTGTATTGCGGATGCCTATCATGCACGCCACAAGACCACCTCCATTGGTTAGAAACCCTTTAGGGTTCTAATGAATAAATTAATTATTAATATTGTGATTTGATTAGTTTAGAACCCTTTTGGTCTAATTAATTTTTGGAGCGTCCAATGGGAAAACCTCGTTGAGGTTCTTAATTTTTTTATTTTTTTTTAAGTTTGAAAGATTAGATATCATAACATTAAAGAAAAGCATACATAAAAATTGAAATAGAAATGACATAAAAGCATATTAAAAATACAAATACAAATCGTAAACGAGAAAAAACCGATTAGTTGAAATCTTGATTTGTTCTAAACTTTTGCCATATATTCTCAACCAAATCATTTTTCAATTGTCGATGAGAAGAAAACCAAAAAAAATTGAGAAAAACAAAGGAGAAATTATTCTTTTACACTCGTTTATAAAGAAATGGTAAGGCAAAATCAAGACAAATGGTAAGGAAAAAACAAAATAGAAATTGTTCTTTTACACTCGTTTATAAAGAGAGAAATGGAAATGTTTATAAAGAGAGAGATGACAACCTTTAGAAAGAGAGAAATGGCAATGTTTATAAATACAACTTGTTATTTTACACTCGTTTATAAAGAGAAAGCGTGAGCATGTTTATGAAAACAACTTGCAAGTTTACGTTTGTCTTCTTCTTCTTCACATGGAAACACAAAACCGAGACCAACGTACCAACAAGTATTTTTTTTTGTCTTCTTCTGTCACATGTCGTGCTTTCATCTAAGACCATATTACACTCTACTGTCTTCTTATGTAACATTGGGTCCACCTGCAGAAGAAAGAAGATACCATAAGCAAGCGAGTCAAGAAGATACAATATGCAAGTGTGAGAAGAAGCTAACAATGAACTAAACCGTATACTCTGAGACACAAAGACAGGGAACAAGCAATTTCTGTCTGAGTCATTTCAAGCCAACATGAACTAAACCGTATACTCTAAAGAGACAAACGAAACTAGAGGAAACAAACAAACTAAAGCCAACATTATATTGAAACTCAAACAAACTACAGCCATCCTTATCATACGACCAGCACACAGAAGACAATGCATTGAAACACAAACAAACTACACCCATCCTTATCATACAGAGTCTAGAAGAAACAAATTACCTTCTAGTGTCGCTCTGAGTAGTACCACAAGTGTTGGGAGGATAGAAACGTCTCCACGAGAACCTTTGTCTCCACGGATACACCTTCTCGAGATCATTCCTGAAACCACAACACAAAAAAAAAAGAAACGTACAAATTAGTTAAAGGAGAAGAGAATCTCGACAGAGAAAGTGCCTAATCAAATTAATAAACACTGATCAAGAACAAATGTTTGATTAATCGATTTTATACCCAATTAGTGGAGAACAAAACCATAAACAAACTCAGCTACTAAGCAATACCCAACGATTGATGATGCATGCAAAAACAATACAAGTCTAAACACTGATTTACAACAAACACAGCTTCTAAGCAATACCCTAAACGAAATCAGTCAAAAAAAAAGGTGAGATCTTTCTTCGCTTACATGGTCGAAGGAGAAATGTTTACAGAGACCCGATATGCTTCTCTGTCTCTATCTTTCCTTCTTTTTTTGAGGCTTCTCAGTGAAACAAAAAAGAATCGTCTTTCAACCCTGAAAGAGAAGATGAAGTGATCGATCGAGGATCGCCTTTGTAATATCAATCATAACCCCGACGAAGATTGAGAGCAGGATCGCCAGAGCAGAATCGAGAGAGAGATCGAGATGGAGGAGGAAGAGAAAGAATGATTTTCGGTCCAATACCCCGACAAAGAGAGAGAGCCATTAATGAGATGTCCAGTAGAAACGTGCCACGTACCGGTTCTTACCAATTCTAAAACGCCTTCATTTAACATCGGTTCTTCTTCTTTTTATCCTTTTTGATTTATTTTTTTACACATTTTCTTTAAAACCCGTGTTTAGAGTCACCGATGGAGGTGCTCTAAGAGCCCAAAATTAAGATGTGGGCTCCACATAAATGTTCAAAAACGAAAGTCGCCAGATAAGGATCGAAATTGGGAGAGTTTCTGCACTGTTTGCGGGCTCTACCAACACGTGGCGGTCTGCAATTGGTTTACTTTTTTTTTAAGGACAAAAAAAGTCATTTAAAGATCGCATAAGGATCGCAAAGATCGCATAAGGATCGCATACCGTTAATCATGCTCTAATGACACTAATTACTTCAACTTATATTAAATGTGTCTGTATCGTGTTTATCAGCTTATGTCTACAGCAACCATTGTCTAAGAGCACCATTATCGGTTAAATCTTTTTTGGGTTTCTAATTTTTTTTTATTTGGTTGGTTTTAAAAAAAAAAATTAAAAGTGAACCAATCGCGGACTGTCACGTATCGGTGGAGCCCGTAAACAGTTGGAAAAACCCACCACGATCGTTTCTTCATTCACGACTTTTGCAACCGGTTATTACCACTTTAGTGGGTCCCAAGCCATTAAAAACTCCCTTATATCCTGGGTTAACGGTGCTCTTATAAAATCCATAGAACTCTCTGGAAAGTTATGAACTTTTATGGAGGGTTTTCAACGTGCAAAAGACAAACACATGATCTGTTTTTTTTTTTTTTTGGACAAACAAACACATGATCTGTTAAAGTTTGTTTTCTTCCAACATTTTTTGTTTGTTTTTTTTTTGAAACACAACTTATATTAATGTTTACCAACTTAGTTAGGTGCAGCCATAAAGGCCTCTACCCCAACGAGACAAGTTTTTGCTACATTATCAGCAGCCTTGTTTTTCCCTCTTGAGATCCAAACGAAAGAGATTACGTCAAAAGAAAAGCCAAGATCAAGAACATCCGAGATAATTCCATAAATTTCAGGGGGTGAGAAGCCTGTGTTGATGGATGTGATGAGCTGAGCTGAATCAGACTTGCACACAATCCTCTTTATCCCTAACTCCTTGCATTTGAGTAGCGCTTCTCTCATTGCTAGCGCTTCTGCACACAAAGCAGAGCCGATCGTACCTTCTGATTTCGAGAATTGCGAGGCACCCGACGGGTTAGTAATAATCCAACCTAATCCCGCCATCTGAGTGGAAGCTTTCCAAGCTGCATCAGTATAGACTGTGGTGCAATTAGAGGGCAGAGGAGGTACCATCAGAGTCTTCTTAGCTGCATCAGTATACACTGTGGTACAACTTTTTTGTTTGTTTGTGTTGACATTTGATGACAACATTGAAAGCAAATTAACTACCACATATATATTACAAAAAGGATGGTGTCATTGCCGTTCCACATATAATAAACTCTGTATCAAAACCGCGGTTTTGCGGTTTTTGATTTAAGGCTATGCGGCAATACAGCGGAAATGTAGCTCGGCAGATGATGTTTGGCGTAAGACATTTCGGGAAAGGAAGTGAAGATGAATCAGGACCAGGGCTGGAAGAGATTGAACATGTCGAATCTATGTTTACGGTTTTAACCCATCTTTACGCCTTTGCATTGTCAGATTATGTTTCGTGGCTAAGGTACTTGGATTTGGAAGGCCATGAGAAAATCGTGAGTGCTGCAATGAGGAATGTAAGTAAGTATAAAGATCCTTTTGTCGATGGAAGACTCAAGCTATGGCGTACTGGTAAGAAGACAGAGCCTCAAGATTTTCTCGACATGTTTATATTGGCGAAAGACACTGATGAAGCCGACTTTGTCGGACGAAGAGATCAAAGCACAAATGACGGTATATACATCCATTCCTATTTAGTGAAGGGTTTTTGATTTGGTACATAACCAATAATTTCTAATCTAAACTCCCATATTCTTTACTGGTCCACCAATCTCACGATAGCCCAATCTTATATATTAAAACAGAAGTCACAATCTTGATTAATGTGTGATTGTTTTAAAAATGGACCTAATAGACATATTCCTAGAAAGTCATTTTACATTTAATCTCTAATCTTATCATTTAAATTTTGGGCCTACCAGAAACTTTTATTGGGCTATCAATAATTAGATTTAAACAATAGATGATCCATTGGATTTATAGATAGTATAAATTAAATATATATAATTTAATATTGTAATACTATACCTTCATATGTTAAATATTTAAATATTTTTCGATGTTAACTTTTAAAATTATAAAGATTTTTTTAAATAACAAAAATCATATTATCTAACAATGATTAATCTTTACTACCTTAAACCAATGAAAACAAATTTTAAACTATATAGTTTATTTTAAAAATTAAACAAAAACTAAATTTTTAATTATTTACTCGATAATATAAATCTATGAAGCGAAAAGTTTAATTTTTTAAAAATTTTCTAAATTTGTGAAATGTTACAATATCTTTGAATATGACAATAAAACAATATTTTACTAATCTTTATATATATAGTTACGATTTTAATAATGAAATAATAATTTGAAAATATATATATAGAAGAAGATACAAATGCATGAGAAAGTTTGAAACAATCTATTCAATGAATAAAATATACCGTAAACTTACTATGTTTTAAAAATTGATAGACACATATATATTATAATATATACCAATTTAGAATTGAAAACAAAATATTTATATAAAAATAAATAAAAACAAAAACCCGCGCAGTTGCGCGGATCGAGATCTAGTATTTTATTATATTTGTAGTTGGTCCCCAATCATAAATCATCTTTCTCCAAAGTAGAGCACTTCCATCATGTTTTATTATATTTTGCAATTTCTTCAGCCACAAGGAAATTTGCTATTGATGTTTTCATTAGTTCTCACAGATCCCCCAATATATTAAATAATAAGTCACTTTAGTGATTTCTGGTGGCGTGTCGCTCATAGGTGAAGTTTCAAAAATTTGTTATAATTTGATTGGTCGATTGTTCTTAATTTTTATTTATTTTATTTAGATCTAAAACTTTAAGGTAAGTCTAATCATTTAACATCACTTGCCATATAATCTAAAGAATATTACAAATAACAATTTATGGAAACTAATTCTCGAATTTATAGAAAGATTAATAATGTTTTATTTATTACTTTTAATATTTATAAACTATAGAATATAATGAACGGAATTTTATATAAGATAATTGTAATAGTTTTATACTCTACTTGATGAATTGTATTCGAATATAATTATATAATAACTATATATTACAAAATCCAAACATGTTTTATTAATATTATTTTAAAATTATTTATCGTTGTTTAAAGAATAAATTTATCATAATTTTAAAATAATTTATAAAATGTTATAAATTATTTATAAAAATATAAACCTACTATATATTGATTGAGAAGTCACATAAGTGATTTTTTATTACGTGTTGATCATAAATGAACTCTTCAAAGATGAGCCGTATGTAACTTTGAGATCCTCAAGCAATGTGAGTTTCACAACCAGATCTATAGTCTGTTTATAAGATAGCACATTGCAAGTTTAAGGCTTCTCAGATTACATTAGTTGCGTGCAACAGTTGGAAACATGATATAATCTTTAGAGAAGAACAATAAGATGCAAAATATCTTTTCCAAGCAATTCCCAATAACCTGAAAACAAAACATTTACACTTGCCAGAATCCAATCAATGTTCTTAATACTCAATCCTATTAGTTAAAAACACCTGATTATCAAAACCAATTGATTCAACAATTGACTGCTGACTTGCAATGCAAGCATTCCCAAGTACGAATAACTCAAAGTTTCACAAGTGCATTCATCAGAAGAGATCAAGTAAAGAAAAGCATCATCACATTGTTCAAACGAGAGTTAAAAGTAGGAAACTAAGAGATGAAAAAAGTAGGAAACTAAGAGAAAAGAGGAAACAGTCCATAAGGTTTGACAAGACAAGCAAAAAAATACATGTCCTCTGCATTGTTCAGTATCTTAGTACAACCAATCCCAATATAAGTCGCTGGGACCTGATAAATCCTCCATGTTAAATCCATACAGGCGACCAGCGGTTGAGTCACCGGGGCGTTTTCAAATCTTTGATCCTCTCAGAACATCTCTTCTCCAGATCCCCTTCAAGTCTTACGTTGAAACACTTGCGTAAGTCAAGGTGTTCCAGGTGAGGACAGCCATCAAGTATGGCGGTCAAGCCCGTGTTGGTAAGTATGTTCCCAAAGAGCTGGATGTGGCGTAGTTCCGGCATGCTTTCAGCAATCCCTGGAGCTTCTTCGTCATTACAATCATGTAAACTTTCCTTATCAGGCACAGCTTTTGATGAGTCCTTATTGTCTCTCGTCTTCAAATATTTTCTTGGGCTGGCCTCTTGGAATACAATCATGTAAACTTTTCTTATCAGTGTTATCAAGATCAATAAAGTAAATCTTTATTTATTTTAGCTAAACACTAATGACTTTCCTAAAATTGAGGAAGCTATAAGAAAGAGCCTGTGAATTACCTTGTTCGGAAACTTGTATTAATCCAAATGAGTGGATTATTGCGTTAGTTTGGAAACCAGGAAGCTGTTAGATGCTTGTACTAATCCAAAAAAGTGGATTTACTTAATTACTTAATTATGGTTATTATTTTCATTGAGCTATTTTGTTGGTTTTGTGTTTAGAATCCTTGAAAGGGTAAAAGCACCGTTATTGGATGGTTTCTCTATCTAATTCTCTAACAAATATTATATTAATATTTAAATATAATTACTTTTATATTATTAAATTTAAATGATAAAATGAAATTCTACCAATTAGTAACTATGAGTTTGAACTTTTTTAGTTAACAAAATTTGTTGACGAAATAAACAAAATCATACTATAACAAAAGAAATATAACAAAATTTGGGCAACTGAATAATAATGAAACTATTGATCATGCACCAACACCCTCCTCTTCTTCAAACGACAGGCCAAATGCACGTCTTCTATTCTTTGATATAAGTTTCACTGTATATCTAGTCTTGAAAGCATGAGAAATCTTGATTAAAATCAAGTTGTTTGATTCCAGCATATGTTCTTCTGTTAGTTGACTTGATTCTATCTTAGTTAAGTTTGATTGATAGGTTTTACAAATGGTGCTTTGTGACAAATATCAAGAGGCAGAAATCATCACATATTTGTTCAGTGATGAAAAAGACAAAGAAGCTGATAGAGAACTGAAGAAATCTAATGATGCTTATAAAGATGCTAACACTAAATTGGTATTGGTCAATTCTAGCCAACAAGCTTATGATATTGAACATGAAATGAAGCTGAATGAGTTTGCTCTGGATATTGCGATGGACTCTCTCATTTCTATGATGGATGAGTTAGGTTTAACTACTCTTGAATGAGACGAGAAGGTAGCGGCTGCAGCAGAAGATGATAACACTCAAGAACTTCCGGTTTAGTATAAATGATTATTATTAGTAAAAATGATTATAAAATCCTAGAGTAGATAGAAAGGCCATTCGATAATGGTGCTCTTAACCTTTCAAGGATTCTAAACACAAAATTAACAAAAGAGCTCAATAAAGGTAATAACCATAATTAAGTAATTAGAAAATTTAGTAAAACTTGGTATGAATAAAATAGTATAACTATGTATAACTATAACCGTACAACATGTATAAATTGGTAAAACTATATTAATATAACCTAGCATAACTTGGTATTAGTTGAACCGTAACGCTGTAAAAATTGGTATAACTATATTGGTAAGACTGTTAACTAAATATAAATTTACTGGTAAAATTGTGTAACTTAGTATAACTATATTGGTAAAACAATATAACTAGATAAAACTTTCATGGTTAAACTGTATAACTTCGTTTAATTTGATTGTTATCATTTTATTTTTACAAGAAATGATGAATTATTTTTCCACAAAATACACTTTAATTATGAAGGATATTATTTACAGACTGGAAATGGTTATGAATGGATTCCAAGTGAATGTTGCTTGTACACTATATCGTTTAAGACATTATCAATGGAGGAGATCACTTACTCAGGGTAATGGATAAGATATGGGTCAAAAATATGTGTACAAAGAGGCTGGATTTAAGTTACATTTTATTGGTAGTGAAACTTAAGAAGCAATTAAAGAATCATTACAACAACTCGTGGTGACTGATCAGCTGAAAATGTTTTTATTCACGATGGAGACGATGTGAGTGTTGGTTTGGATAATATGAAGAGAATGGATAACCTGTGGGTAGTACTACTATTTTTGTTGAGCATCCACATGTTGTAGAAGAAATTCGACGTGTAATGGAATGGAAAGATGATTTTAGTGAGATCGGTCAAGAATTTACAAGTAAAGAAGATATCTATATTATTAAAAGAGAAATACCTATTTGAAAATGTTCTTACTTCATTAATTAAATTCCCTTTTTTTCTTGTTTTTTCCAGTTGCATTTATGAAATATCCTAAAACGAATAAAATTGCCTAATTTATTACTTGTCTTTTCAGTTACATTAATGAAATATGCTTAAATAAATTTAAACTTCCTATTTCATTGTTTGTCTTTTTCAGTTACCTTAACGAAATATCCTTAAATAAATTTGGACATAATGTCATTTAATCAACCAAAAAAACTCATGAGTTATCCTTACGTGCATAATTTTAATAATAGAAATTTTTAAAAATGTGCATCATTAAAATGATACCTAAAACATACATCACTAATATATAACATGCATCAATAAAACTAGAATTTGACTCACACAATTGTACGGATATTATTTTCAGTTGATTAAATTTAAAAATAATTATTATTCAAAAAATATTTAAGAATGACTATGTTTTTAAAAATTATATCTATATTATTAAAAGAGAAGTACCTATTTGAAAATGTTCTTACTTCATTAATTAAACTCCTTTTTTTTTGTTTTTTTCAGTTGCATTTATGAAATATCCTAAAACGAATAAAATTGTCTAATTTATTACTTGTCTTTTCAGTTACATTAATGAAATATGCTTAAATGAATTTAAACTTCCTATTTCATTGTTTGTCCTTTTCAGTTATCTTAATGAAATATCCTTAAATAAATTTGGACATAATGTCATTTAATCAACCAAAAAAACTCATGAGTTATCCTTACGTGCATAATTTTAATAATAGAGATTTTTAAAAACGTGCATCATTAAAATGATACCTAAAACATACATCACTAATATATAACATGCATCAATAAAACTAGAATTTGACTCACACAATTGTACGGATATTATTTTCAGTTGATTAAATTTAAAAATAATTATTATTCAAAAAATATTTAAGAATGACTATGTTTTTAAAAATTATATGGTATTATTTGCTCATAACTCATTTGTCATTTGATAAATTGTTAGAAAGAAAATTTTAGCATAATATAACTCAGTTGTCATTTGCTAAATTTATGGTTTTTATTTATATTTTTTATTATTTAATTATAATATTTTCATTTTATATTTGAAAGATAAATGAATTTTCTTTCAAACAATATTCTTGTAAATGTATTTTTTTTTTAAATAATCAATTAAAATTTTTATTATCATTGAATATCATTCTTTTGACATAATTTGAGTTTTCGTTTACATCAAAACTTATCATATTTTAGGATAATTTTAATTTAAAATGTAATTTTCATATTTTTCAAAAAAATTCTAAAAATATTTTTTAAATATTTTGTTATAATTGTTAAAAAAATATTGAGTTTCATTTCAAATAAAAAGGTAAAGATATTAAAAATATTCTAATTAAAATATGTAAAATTTAACATAGTTTTCAGGAAATGGTCAAAATAAAAAAAATTACACATAAAATATCATGATTTTTGTTAACTGAGCGGATCATTATTTATATGATATCGCGCACGAAAGAAAAATTTCTGTTTTTAAAATTATCTAATTAACTCTACACTCATTTTTTTATATTTTTATATGATATCACACATTCGTAAAAAAATAGATAGTTTAAGATGAAAAAAAATTTACTTAATGAATATAATACGAACGAATATTACAAATACATCTTTTAATAAAATAAATAATTAAAAACTGAAAATTCATATCCGCGCTGGTCAGAGCATCACAACGTAACTGTTTTGGTATTATTATTTTGAATTTTGATATGAGTCGATATGTGGTCAAAGGATCGGCTTTTCTCCTTAACAATTAGAGAATAGAAATAACTTAACGATCTCAATACTATCTTGTAAGAGTTCGGTTCAAACACCAAACTCGCCTCTTGTTTGTAACCTTTTTTTACTTTAATTTATTTCTAATACATACGAGACAAATTCTTTTGTGGTTAATTAATTGTGGGTATTACCTCTTTTGTTAATTGTGAGTACTGTGAAGAGTGAGAAAGGAAACGTGACTTGAAAAGGCATTCATTTACTTTTACGTCACCTCATCATGAGTTACAGACAGGAAGATGTACTGTAGTAATTAGTACCATTGGTGATCATAATGATGGTGAAAAGTATTAAACTTTACATACCTAGTGACATAGTTAAAAACGCATGAGTCTGACTGAGATAAGAGCCGTTGGCTCATATTAAACAAGCTTCTCGGTTCACTTACGCACGCGCGTGATTACGTAAAACCGTAAAAAGCCACTTGCTCGGCAAATGTTCACGAGACAGAACAAAACACAGTGTAATAACATCGAATCTGATGATTAGAGTTTTTTTTCGTCAATCCAGGGGTTTCCCACTTACGTGGATTATTCTCTTGGGCCCGGTTAGACAGCGGTCCACTTTATTCAGGAGGGCTTTTATCTGGGCTGAGGACAAAGCCCAACACCCAGTACCGCTTTTGGTGACAAGAATCAGCAGTTCCCCGCCTGGCGTCGAACTCGAAAACATGACAATTGACCCCCAAGATCCTTACCAAACGTGTTACCTCATCCCGTCAGAATCTGATGATTAGAGTTATATATTAATATCGTTTTAAACATTTCGGATTAGGAATACGTCAGTGTCTCGTTTTGTCTGGATTCAAGAAACGCCCGTGATTTTCATTTGACAATCTCAATGGAGTCCAAAAACGCTGTCGTTTTCCCTGTCTCTAGTGGCGACAAAGAAGGACAACAACTTAGTCCCCGGATGTACACACACACATACATAAATGTTGCTATTCCAGTTACACCCAACTTGACAATGTTTTAATTTACCAAAGCAAGCTCAAGATATTTTTATTTTTTTTTCAAATTCATCAAAAACGACGTCACATCTGCCATATCCATCTAATCCATGTCTGCAACACCAAAAAAATTGAATTCCCCCATAAAGTTGGGAGAGAGAGAGAGACCAAAACACTGTGAAACCCAATCAATATCTTTCTTTGATGCATGAATAAAGATTTTAAAATTTAGAGCTTTCTGACTCCTTCCTCCCAGAGAGAGCCAAATGTACAGCTGGATCCAATCCAATGAGCTGTAAAATGGTCCTTTCTTCTTTTTATTTTTCTTCATTATTACACTCAGAATCATTCGTTTCTCTCTCTAAAAAAGCAATAAAAGTCTCTGTGTTTCTACTGAGAGAGAGTGGGTTTTTTTAGACAGAGAAGCATAAATTCTTGTCCTCTGTGTAGTACAAAGTGGAGCCACACTGAGTGATGCCCTCACAGCAACGGCTACATTTCCCCATCTCTCCCTCTCTCTCTCTATCTTTTATCTCTTCTCTGAATTGATTTGAGTGAAAAAAAAAAATTCATCTTTATAAAGATGGTGTTTTTTTTGTCTACTTGCAAATGTCCTGAATCACACGTCGAATCCAACGTGGCACCTCTCTCCATTGTATGCCAGCTCACTCACACTCTCTCCTCTTGGCTTTATAAACCCACTCCTCTCTCGTTTGTCTCCTCCACCGAGTCAAGTGTTTGAGACTGTTGAGTGAGTTCTGATATAAAGAGAGAGAGAGAGAGAGGATTAAGAAAACAAAATGGTGGGCATGGGTTGGTTCATGTGTATGATGATGATGGTGTGTGTGGTTTCTTGTGGTGAAGCTGCTCCTGGAGCTAAGTTCGAGGAACTCTACCGCTCTAGCTGGGCTATGGATCACTGTGTCAACGATGGAGAAGTCACAAAACTCAAGCTTGACAACTCCTCTGGTACGTTATCTCTAACCAACCCCTTTTCTCTCTGTTTTGCATGCTCTGTTTCTTAATGTTTAATTGACTGTTTCAGGAGCTGGGTTCGAGTCGAGAAGCAAGTACCTGTTCGGTAAAGTCTCTATCCAGATTAAGCTCGTCGAGGGTGACTCAGCAGGAACCGTCACTGCTTTCTACGTACGTAACCAAAAAAAAAAAAAAAAACCTTCTCTTTGCTCTGTTTTTTGAAATCTCAAACTCACCCCTGTTTCCTCTGTTTTCTTACAGATGTCTTCAGAAGGCTCGAACCACAACGAGTTTGACTTCGAGTTCTTAGGCAACACGACCGGCGAGCCTTACATAGTCCAGACAAACGTCTACGTGAACGGAGTTGGAAACAGAGAGCAAAGACTCAACCTTTGGTTCGATCCCACCACTGAGTTCCACACTTACTCTATCCTCTGGAGTAAACGCAGCGTTGTGTAAGTCTTCTTTATTACCAAAGTCTTTCTCTTCTTTTTTTGTTTAGACCATTTTAATGATTTTTTTTTTTTTTAATTACAGGTTTATGGTAGATGAGACTCCTATTCGTGTCCACAAGAATCTTGAAGACAAAGGCATCCCATTTGCTAAAGACCAAGCGATGGGAGTGTACAGTTCGATCTGGAACGCTGATGATTGGGCAACACAAGGAGGTCTTGTGAAAACGGATTGGAGTCACGCGCCTTTCATTGCTTCTTACAAAGATTTCAAGATTGATGCTTGCGAGGTTCCGACAACGGCTGATCTAAGCAAGTGTAGTGGGGAAGAGCAGAGATTCTGGTGGGATGAGCCGACTGTGTCTGAGCTGAGTCTTCATCAGAATCATCAGCTTATTTGGGTTAGAGCTAACCATATGATTTATGATTATTGTTTTGATGCGGCGAGGTTTCCTGTTACTCCTCTTGAGTGCCAGCACCATCGTCATTTGTAGTCTAAGGGACAATGTTTGTGTCTTAACTTTAGTCAACAAGTTGTTGTGATGAAAGAGAACATGTTGTGGCTCTTTGATGATTCTGTTTTTTATATATAAATAATCAATTATCTTTTGATTTTGTTGAATTTGTAATAAACATAATCTCATATCACCAATCTTGACACTGAAGTCACTACCAAAGACTACTTCAACTTCCCTTGTTGGATTGTAACATTTCAAAATGTAGGGAGCTTTGAAGCTTAAATTATGAGAAATCTCTGCAGCTTGATAGCTTAGAAGTTTCTGGTTATTAGCTTCAGAGACCTAAGGTCTGAGAGCTTCTTCCACTTATATTCAGAGGAGAGTAGATCACTTAAACAAGTTGGTTTTTCTGAGAAAAGCTTTCATTGAAGTGCCTTTGCTTGATCAAGATCTCAATTCTCAGACACTCTCTTGTCTGATCTCTTTAATTCCTATAAACTACAAATGGGAAACCAATCCTTAGAGGTATATATATATACACTTACACATGCATCTCTTTTTCTTCTCAGCTATCTCTTTGCTTCCCTTATTAATGTTGTGACAGATTTTGTCAAGCAAGAAGGATAAGTAAAGAATCATCTTCTACCGTTTCACAATATGAGATTCTTGGAACTGCAAACACGTTTGGACAAAACACGATGTTCAAGCACCAGAGGATGGTTCTTCACACGTAACAAAATTGTCAGTGCTGGAAGCTGCTCATGAAAATGATATTAGACCTCGAAGGCACAGAGAGACTTCTCTCTTTCCATTTTTTTTTTGTCTAATGCTTCTTCTCATTACTAAGCATTGTTTCTAATGTTTTTACTTTAATCTTGTGAGGCTTCTCTAGTGTGTTCAACGTGTCATGTGATCGTGATGGTGCAAGAGCACATGCCCTCCACTATTGATAATAACAGATCATCATCATCCTCTGCTTTCCCTGAAACAATGACTGCTGATTAAAAAAGAGTATCTGGAATTTGAATTTACAGATTAAAGAGTACTAAAACAAACTTGAAGAACCAACCGATGAGGAGGTGAATGATATGCTTGATCTTGCTTTTGGACTCACAGAAGCGTAAACTTTCTCTCTTATCTCTTAAACCAAAAGAAAAGATCTGTATCTCATGTTCCTAGACACAAAAAAAATGTAACAGATCACGACTGGGATGCCAAGTCATTGCAAGACCAGAGCTTGATGGTGTGCTTTTGGCCATTCCTTCAGCCACAAGCAACTTTCCGGTTGATGGATTTGTTCCATAACCTCATTAGTTTTTTTCAGAGATTCTCTGATCGTTAACGCTACCATATAATAGAACCTGGAGCAGTATAGGACCATAGAGATGATTAATGTCTCTTTAAGAATTTTTATGGTTGAGAGAGTATTATTGCAAGATCTTTGTGGTTCTTTATTGTCTGTTTTTTTTTTTTTTAATAGAGGAACAAGCTTCTTTTCAATGTTGCAGAATAAACTCAAACAATCGCATTCTTGAGTTATAAATTATAATAATAAAAAAAAGAGTTTCGCAAATAAAAGACACATGTCTATAACGCGAAAAGAACCTCAAAAAACAAATTAAAACAGTTGAGAAATAATGAAAAGACCTCACCAGCGAACACGAACTTAGATTTGAATGAAACCGAATATATCAATATCATACTGATCGTCGCCATAATGGTCGCTGGTAGCTGGGAAGTAATGGTCTTCAGGGTAATAATGTTCAAATGAACCCGAATCATAAAAAAGTACATCATATGGATAATCATGAGTCGAGTCATCAGGACGTCTCACAACTTTGATCCTCTCTGAACATCGCTTCTCCAGATCTCCAACAAAGTTAACGTTGAGACACAAACGTAAATCAAGATGTTCCAGGTTAGGACAATTATCAAGAATGGCGTTTAAACCAATGTCTGATAACATGTTTCCAAAAAGCGGTAGGTTGCAAAGTCCAGGCATTGTTTCACCGATTGCTAGAGCATCATCTTCACTCACGTACCGAGGACGCCTGTAACACCGGCGGTTTAGCTTTAGACATCTCCAATGTATTTTGCTATTTTGACCTCTAAAATAGAGAAACTCTAAGATATGCTCTAATGTATTCCTCTAAAATATCAATCTCTAAATGTAGAGTAAAAAATAGAAGAATGTTATTTCTTCCTCTATAAATAGAGAAAAAAATAGAGATATCTATTATAGAAGAATAAATAGAGGTGGGTTGGATCTATTTCACCACTAAATACTATTATAGAGTTTAAAATAGCAATTGAGTTGGAGATACTCTCAGACTCTTCAGTTTAGGACAAGACTGACCAACAACTTTCAGAGACTCAGCTAAAAGTGTGCAGTATGAGACTTCAAGTTCTTCAAGCAATGGAAGCTTCACAAGTGCTTTGGTAAGTCCCTCGTTTGTTAATACATGTATTAATTTGTATTTTTTAAATATATATTTTTTAAAAATGCTATTTATGGAAAGTAATCATTTTGTAGAAAAATATTGTAGATTTGATATTTTGATTTAGAAATTAGGATAACAATAGTTTTTGTTGATATATGGACATCCTTTTAGAATTTTTAATCAAAAAGTTGTATTCTAAAAATGATATTTTTTAAAGCTATTTATGGAAATTATCATTTTTATGAAGAAATATTGTAGATTTGAGTTTGTGATTTAGAAATTTGGATGATAAGAGTTTTTGTTAATAGATGAACATCTTTTTAGAATTTTTAATCAAAAAGTTGTATTTAAATTTTTTTTTTTAAATGCTATTTATGGAACATATCTCCTATTAGTGCGGTGAAGAGACAATTTTTAATCAGAAGGATACTCTTGCAATTTGACAGTCACACAAATTCTTGTGTTCATGATCGTTTTCTGATCGAATCCCGGACGGGTTCATGTCACTGATACCTGTAAGTATTTAATCATTCTGAATATTGTTATTTTTTATGATTGATAATTTGATAATATTTATCTTTCTACAGACTAAGAGATTGAAGCTGTTGTGTCAGCGAGTTTCAGATCTTAAAAGAGTCATCAACAAAGGTTTATTGTCCGATATAATTATGGTTGACTTTGAAAGAGATAAGGCACTATCTCTTTTGATGCAATCCATCAAAGTAGAGAAATCAGATCCTTCAATCATAATGAAAAGTTCAAGAAAAGTAGATTTTCCTTTCTATTCATTCTATATTTGTATCATTATTAACTCTTGTCTTACATGTTTAGGTGGTTGAATGGTATAAATGACAATTGCAAAGTTCGAAAGCAAGTATCCAACTCCTAGGAGATTGCACTTATTTTTCCCAAGTGCGTTTCAAATCTTTGATCCTCTCAGAACATCTCTTCTCCAGATCCCCTTCAAGTCTTACGTTGAAACAATTGCGTAAGTCAAGGTGTTCTTGGTGAGGATAGCCATCAAGTATGGCGGTCAAGCCCGTGTTGGTAAGTATGTTCCCAAAGAGCTGGAGGTGGCGTAGTTCCGGCATGCTTTCAGCAATCCCTAGAGCTTCTTCGTCATAAAACTTGGGGTCAGGTTCGGAGTTTAGCCTCAATGTCTTCAGGTTCGGACAATACTGTCCTACAATTATCAGAGACTCTCCAGACAGTGAGCCGTATGTAACCTCGAGGTATTCAAGCAACGGCAGCTTCCTCACTGCTTCTACAAATACCTCGTCTGCTATTGGGTAGAAAACATTATGAGTCTAAGGCTTTTCAGACGACTTGACCTGCAAGTAATTAAACCAGACACCAAGCTTTAAAAAATCTTAAAAGAGATTTTTAAAGCTTGGTTCTGTTCTATCTGGTATGAAATTTAAACAGAACCAAACTTTAAAAAATCTCTTTTTGAACGATTCTAACTGGCGAAAGGCTTTATTTCATTAATATTGCAGGATAAATTCACAAACTTTTCTTAAAAGGATCATAATCATTATCATAATCATCGTAATCATACTCAGAATAGTCACTGTTACTTTCATGATAATAATCAGCATAAGGATCTTCATATGTGTCCATATGGTTCACAGCCTCCTCATATGGGTAACCAAGAATAGAGTCAAAAGGTCGTCTCAAAACTTTGACCCTCTCAGAACAAAGCTTCTTCAGATCTCCAAAAAGGTAAACGTTGAGACACAGACGTAGATCGAGATGTTCCAGATCAGGACAGTTATCAAGAATGGCGCTTAAACCAGCGTCTGTTAATTTGTTTCCGAAAAGCTGGAGGTGTCTAAGTCTGGACATCGTTTCAGCGATTGCAAGAGCATCATCGTCGCTCTCGTACGGAAAACGGTTTACTCCCTCGCGGTTTAGCTTCAGTGTCTTCAGATTAGGACAAGACTGGCCTACAACTTTCAGAGACTCAGCTGAGAGTGAGCAGTATGAGACCTCGAGGTCTTCAAGCAATGGAAGCTTCGCAATTGCTTCAGTAAGTCCTTCAGATGTTACCGTAGAACACATAGCAAGTCTAAGGCTTCTCAGGTTACTTGATCTGCAAGTAATTGGGTGTAACAATTTAAAAGACCGAAGCAAAATAAAAGATTCAGAACGACGAAATGCAAAACATATTAACAAAAGAAATTTTCCTAGCAACAAGTGACCTCTGCTATAATCAGAGGTTTTGACACAGAGGGAGAGATAAACCTGTCGGCGATGTAGTTGAGAAGAGAATCAGTACCGATATAACAAATGTCAATCTCAACCAAACCTCCCTGACTACGATCGACTGCGTGGCTAAGATCGCATGTCAATCTTCCGCCACATGGCAGGGTCTTTACAGACGCCACGCCACGATGTACACACTTTCTGAGCGTTTTCCAATATATCGATCGAGCTGAGCCTCCGCAGGATGGATGACGTTAGTTCAGACGGAAGCTCCGCCCAGTTTATGCACTCTCCGTCTTCTTTCATCACCGGAGTCAAAGACGGCGGAGTAGGAAACGGCCACAAGGATGATGAAGAAGCCATTTTTCGTCTGATGATCAAACAGTCTCAAGTCAATCTATTTAAATAAAAAGGGAGTGAAGTAAGTTTCAAGTCTCAAGACTTCTCGTCGACATCACCATCACTTAATGACCATTTTCTCTGAATGGTCAAACTGCCTCGAGTCCATTAAATAAGTACGTGAAGCAGTTTCAACTTTCAAGACTTTTCGTTTATATCACTCAAAAAGACAATATTATTAATGGTATTACGTATCTACATCATAATTGAAGGCAAAGTAACGTTAGGGCTTGGCTGCCTATTAACTTAAAAAAATCAAGATATCATAATTCTAATACACACATGGAGTACGGACAGTGGAAATTAGTCATAGAAGAGGACAAAGACGTTCACTAAAACTGCTTATGGACTTACCATGAAAGAGTGCATGAACGAATTTATTACCCAGAGCCCCTCCACTCGAATTATCAATACAGCCTATCATTGCATTGTTCAAAGTGATCAGACCGTGCATTGTCAGTCCTAAAACTTTAGAGGTACAAAATTTTATTATTATTTTTTAACAATTTTAAGGATTATATACCTTGTGCATAAAAAAAGATTATATACCGTATTTATATTAAACTTAAAAATTCCGAGAGCCAAAACCAATGTTTTACAGAGATATGCATAGACCTACATTACCATTTACCACCAAGTATTCTTATCTTCAGGTTTTCAGATTAATTCTCATGACACCATAATACAACGCTCCCGACGCTTACTCGGTCTGTGAATTTCATCTTATATCGGGACATTATTTTTGGAAATCAATTTTTCTGATTTTTAAATTAGCATATACTTTTTTTTTATCTTTTGATCTCATTCGCAAATATACTTTTCTAAAGTTTTTTTTGGAACAATTGATCAAAAATATAAATATGCTGTCGTAATATAGTATGTAGCAATTTCATTTTTTAAACATTTCACTACAGCCATTATATATAAGAAATCTTAATTCAAATATTACAAATAAATTACCAATCACCACAATCTGTGACAAGTATTAGAGGCCCGATAATCCAATAAACTGTTAGGGGTAGTTGCCGTTCGATGTTTTTTAATAGAAAAATGGAAAATAGAGCGTGAAATGAGGTAAATCAGGTAAAATTAGTTGGAGAAAAGCCGAGCCAAAAGGATCAGATAAGACAAGATGATTCTCCACTAATCACGCCATACAACATTGCAACAACCATAATCTTTATTGTCCAAATCTCCAACATGTTCCTTTGTCCATTAGTTCTTGTCTGATTGCTCTCTCCAGACGGCGTTTCTAAACGGTGAAACATGAGCCGGCTCCGAGCATTTTCTTCGCCGGATTTAGTTCCTTCTGATTCTGGATCTGTTACCTCCCCAACAAGAACCACTGAACATCAATCTCATGAAACTTCTGGTTTAGAAGGTAACATCAATCATATAACATTTTATATATTAATCTTAGAGTTCTTTCTCTTGTAACATTTTTACCAAAAAAAGAGAGTTATTTTTCTTGATTTTCTTCTCAAAATTGATTAAACACGTTAACAAAGACCGCTTGAAGACCTGATTTCTACAGTTTCCCCCAATATTATAAAAATCGCAGCGCTTAGGGTATGCATAGACAACAAATAATGGGTTATAAGTTGTAACCAAAACGATTTCTCTTAACAAAAACTATTAATTTCTATAAAATGTCTTCCCGGCGGGTAATCCGTTTAAACATCTCTATTACCGACTAGTGATTTTTTTTAACACTGGTTTTTGCTTTTCTGTTTTTGGCCAAGAAAAACAAAAAAAAAATTAAAACGTTGACTTGCGTGACAAGAAATTTGTTAAATGTGTTTCTTTGCGTGTGTGTGAAGGCATCTCTACGAATGTTAAGCTACTTCTCAAACTCGTTCAAGACCACAACGAAGCGAACACAAAGCAACGCGATGAATGGAAGGCACAGAGAGTCAACACAATGATGGCGATTCTCGACGATTTAAAGACACGGATCCTGAAAGCTCAGCAACAATCATCATCCTCAGGGAAAAAAGAGCTTAGAAGATGCAACACAGAACTGAAACCTAGGCAAGATCCCAACAGGAGTCCCACAAAGCCACCTTTAAACGATCCTGACGATGTTCAGAAGCTGAGAAAAGAGCTAAGCGCGAGCATGGCTGCAAGAAAGAGTCTTCAGATGATGTGTTCCAGTTTAGGCAAGGAGAAAGAGATAATGGCTATCGAGCTTTCGAGGAAAGCTTACGAGTTGGCCGAGATGGAGGAGCTTATAAGCGATCTCAAGGCTCAGAACGAGAAGCTACTTAAGAAAGTTCAGAACTGCGCGGTGGAGCACAAGAAAGAAGATGGTGATGGAGGAGGAGGAGGAGACAAAGACATGCCTCTTCAGGGAAGAAACAAAGAGTTGTCTGAACAGCTTCTCAAGTCTATTGATGGATACAGATCTCTTAAAAGGAGATACAAAGAAGTTCAAGAAGAAAATGGAATCATGAGGCAAGTTCTAAAGGATTCAGCAGAAGAAGTGAATGCTGGGGCTCAGAGACTAATGGAACTGCATGAGAAGGTCACAAGAGAAGATGAAGTGGATCTTGAGAAGGAGATTTCAGAACTAGAGAAGTTGTTTCAAGAGATTGGTCTTAAAATTTCTAACCATTCCCAAATAAAGTAAATAAACAGAGATTTTTTTATTTCTGTATCAATATTCAGATTTAACAAGAATCATGAAACTAGTCTCTCCATTTCATAAGTTTATTGGAAGCCTTAATCCGTCATGAGCAAGCTGCACATGGATTCCTTCCCTAGAAAAATGTACATAGTCCATTAGCTTTTCAGCTATGTGGAATTACAAAAATGATACAACACTTTTTTTTTTCATTGCGTACCTTAGAGACCATTCGGCAAGCATCTCATTGTATTCATGGTGATCAAAATCGTGTGTCATACCAGTTAAAAGCGCTCTCTTTGGACAAAGCCTCTTTATTATCTCAAGAGCCTAAAGAAGAATAGTAAAACTTATCTTAAAAAAAAAAAAAAGCTCAGAATAGTAAATCATTATTTGACAAATGAAACTGACCTCAGGAAAACAAATGTGTGTAGGTTGTAGTCCTCTCTATTGTCAAAAGAGATGGTCAGAAAATAAGAAGTTTCCATGAACAAAAAAAAATGTAGCAAAAAAGTTACCTTAAATGGAATATTTGTATCAAGGATAAGAAGATCTAACTGTCCAGCTCCCTCTTTGGATATAGCTGCATAGTCAAAGATTCATAACAAGATCAATCATAGACACAGTGCTAATTACTTGTGAGAGTCCCAAATGATTTAGGTGAAAAAATATTATTAGCTCATACCATACTCAGTACTAGGTGGGATGCGTGATACATCTGATATATAAGCCACTTTACTTTTATGACCAAAGAAGAAACCTAAAGCAACGTAATCCTCTCCATGCATAACCTAAAAGCAAAACATAAAGGCTAGGATCAAGATCTCATGTAAGAAAGAATCATACACCTTTTTTTTTATTTATTACTCAAAAAGAAGTTTAACTGGAAGAGGAGTGAAAGATAAGCCAGAGGCAATGAATGGTTTGTCACAGTTCACTTCTATGATTCTCCAGTCAAGCTGTGAGACCCGTCTAGGTACTTGTTTAGCCTTCTTTTCAACTAAATAAGGAAACCTCGTAGAAATGCTGCACAAATGTCTCATCAGAGAACACTTACTAAAAAAGGAAAGAAAAAAACAGAAGTTTTATTTTTACCTTTCCATTGTGAACTGAGATAGAAAGACAGGAAGTGGATTGGTGTCAGTGGCTGAACCACGTGGTTGAAAAGATCGAATATCATCGAGGCCATGAATTGCGTCTGCGTGCTCATGAGTTAGAATGATCTACAAAATGTAATACAATATATCATTAATCAGTAAAAGTTAGGTTTCAATCTTTTAGACAAAAGATGTAAGAACAGAAGAAGGGCTTAACGGAATCAATTCGAGGAATCTTGTAGAAGGTAAACCAACGAAGGACTTGTTCTCTGAAACTCTTGCCAACATCAATGATTATGTAATAATGTCTACCATTTTCTTCCTCGCAGCAATAATCAATCAGAAGCGATGTATTGCATCTGCCAAAAGTATCAAGATTCAAGAATGGAGCAAAATGGATTTTGTTAGAGACATCAACTGAACAGACAAGATCCATCAAGAAGAAAGTACAAGAGCCTTCGAACAGAGAGATCAAAAGATGTCAACTTTTCCGACCAATGTCAAAAGGGTCTTTACGGACAACAACAAGATTTATCTGATGTCGGAAAGAGACAAGATTTACCTGTAATTAGGGTTAAGGTGAGGTAGTAAAGAGAGGGACTGAGAGCAGACATGGCAAGGAGGATCTGACGGCTGGAGTAAGCATCGGAACTCAGGAACTGCGCCGGAGCAGCCTGTTCCGAGGAAGATGAGGGCCGTTCGATCTTCATCGTTCTTCTCCATCCTCGAGAGTCTTGATCTGCTGGTCATAGCCACAGTTGACTTAAAAGCCAACGGCTATATGTTTGTTTATTTTATTAGTTGAGAATTTGAGATCGCTGAGACAGGAAGAATGATACAAAGAAACAAGGGAGTTGGCTTTTTTCCTTTTGTTCTTCTATATATTTAAATTAGAAATACTAAAAGTATAAATCTATATGCTCAATCAATGGTAGTTTAACGTATTTAATATTAGCATAAATCATTTTAGTTCTAAAACTAATTATTAGTAAGACTGACATAATACTCTATCGTTTTCATTTTAATCGTAATTTTAGATTTATGCATACATATTAAAACATCATTTAATTTTGCATATTTTCAAAATAAAAATATTACATATACATCTCATCATATTTTAATCAATAAAAATAAATTAGTAAATATTGTTAATAAATATTACTTTGGAATTATAAAACAACATTTATTTTAGGGAGCAGTAATTTTGGAACTATTTTCTAAAAAGAAAAGAAAAACATTAATAAGCTACTAGTAATGTTTTGTGTTTTTATTCAGATTCCTAAATTCTATAGAAGCAATTTTATACAAGTTATAAATGTGTTGTGAATGTATTTAATAGAACAAAATTTACAAACCTATCTATACTATTAAAGCAAGATCTTATTGTCATAATTACCTTAGGGACATGTTTCCTTCACTAACATTGCATGTTTCATTAAGGGCAATTAAGTAATATTAATAACAAATATATATTGGGTCATTATTTTTGGATCCAGCCCAAATCAAATCTCTCTTGGGCCATTTGGGCCTATTAAAAAATCAGATTCAATTCTCACCTTTTTTTTTCTTTGGACCATTGAGTCCAAGTTCAAATAATTTTTTTTCAACTATTCTTAATTATTATTTTTTCTTTTCTTAATATAATTTAAGCATTCATAAAAATAATTGAATTTTTTTATTAAAAAGTATAAATCTTTATTAAAAGTATATAATTTTTTTATTAAAATATTAACCCCATAATAAAATTAATTTATCAGAGTTATACCAACTTAATTCATTAAAAAAATAAAGTTTATTTTTTTTAACATAAATAGTCATTTAAAATGAAATACGATAAATAAAGATAAAATTTTTAAGTCTTTTATAAAATAAAACACAAATATATGAAAATGTGACATTTACTAAATATTTGTCAATTGAAAAAAAAACAAAAATAATGGCTTCTAAAGAACCTAAACTACAACACAAATATATGAAAATGTGACATTTACTAAATATTTGTCAATTGATAAATATCCGACGATGTCAAGATATTAATAGATTCAAAACACTAATGGCTTCTAAAGAACCTAAACTACAACATAAATTATAAGAAATATTTTGTCTATATAACTTAGTGAATGTATTTTTAGCAGAAAAAAAAAACAAGATGAATGTATTGGTGTTCTTCTCATAGTTTTTACTTTATTCGATTTTGAATGTTTAAAGGAATTTAATTAAAAATTAAAAAATTGCACTTCGTCATACGTCTGAGACTCTGAGTCGTCTCCATTCTCCAGGGAAATAAAATATCATTCGTCCGTTCTTTTCTTTCCAATTTGCATTAAATATTGGTAGAACGTGTCGATCACTACCAGTCTACCACGAGGTTGGTAGCTAGAAAACAAAAGAACATGACAGTGACAGAAACTGCTTTATGTTTTTTTTTTTTTGAACTTAAAACTGCTTTATGTTTCTAGCCACTTTTATGTTCTTCTGCTAACTTTTGCTGCTCCAAAAATTATCGAATCCACTAAAAGAGATCCGAACAACAAAAGACAGCACACAGTCTGCTGGCAGATCCGATTAAAACTCCAAGATCGAAAATATATAAATATTTGGAAAATAAGTCATAAATCATTTAAATATAATCGGCCTCTTTTATTAATATTTAATATATGTAGTTCTCCTATTACATTTAGCTAAATGGACATCTATACTATTAAAAAGTGGATTAAAATCTTTTTTTTAAGTGTTAAATCTATACGGAGAAAGTATAAAATAAATAAACTGTTATAAATCCATGATATGGATATGTGGATTGCCATTAACCATCAGGGAGGTTTACATCCGACCAGACTATCCGGTCCGTCTACACCCGTCTCCGGTTCGTCTCATCCGTCCAAGACTAGTCAAGATGAAGACTCATTCAACCGGAGCATTTATGAGCTTTGACCAAGTCTAGATATTTGTGGTCAATATGTAATAAATGTGTAGATACTCTCCTTTGTTGTAAACCCTTGGAACCTCCATTATATATTGATAGTGAGAGCTAATGAGAAAGACACAACTTTCACAACAACACTTCTCTCATATTTCTAACACGTTATCAGCACGATTGTGCTCTCCACCTGAGAAATCTCTCTCAGCCGGCGTTCCTCTTTCCGGCCAGCTCCTCCGGTGCTCAGCCTTTGCTCCACCGGCGCTCAGCCTTTGCTCCACCGGCGCTCAGCCTCTTCTCCACCAGGCCAGCTCTCTCTCTCCGCCGGAAAACTCCTCTCTTTCTCAGATTCCGGCCAACTCTCACGGTGGTCCTCTCAGATTCTTGTGGTGAAAAAGGTAAACAAATCAAAACCTTGAAATCTAAAGAACACCATTATATCTGAAACAAATCTAGGATCTATATGAATCCATAACTTATAAACAATCTATGGATTTAAAATATTGATCTTGTTTCTATGATCCATATGATCCATATGAAACTTGATTCTAAAAGTATCTTGAATCCATAAAACTTAAAATTCTCTAAAGGTTCTATGTTTCTCTAAAAACTTATAAACTTATCAAAATACCTAAAGATCTACATGAATCTTGTTTATAAAAACTTATGAATCATAAAATTATTAGAGAAAGCTTAAACTTTTGATTCAATCCTTTTGTTTGGCCATTTTACCAGATGTGATAAACATAAGTGTATAATCTGGCAAAAACAAAATTCCATCAATCCCTTGCTGTGCCATTTTCGGCCAGATCTCCTAAAATCAGTCAACCCATCAATAAAATCGAAATTAAAATCATTCATTGCATATCCTTGACTATTAATATTTATTTTGTAACTATCAAAGTTTTAAAAACCTTTTATGATTTTTATAAATGCATAATCGATTTTATAAATGCTTGTTTGATTTTATTAAGTGCATATCTTTGACTGAAAATTATTTCTAAAGTTTTATAAGCCATAGTCTTGATATGTCATAAGGTAGAATAAAATCTGGTTGAAATCATTTGATCATATTGTTAATTAAACCAACCATGAACTGATTTTATATCATACTGAATTTTGATCACATAGTTTGCTAGTTAAAATAAAACTTGATCTAGTTTCATCCTTGAACCTGATTCTATGATTAAATTATGAACTGATCATTTGCATACCTGATAGTATCATTTAGTAAATCATTAGATCGAACTTGAATCATCCATGAACTGACCTTTGCATGCATCCAACTATCATATTGTTAAAACTGGACATAGGTATCACATAATTGAAACCAAATCATACATGTTCGCATAGCTTTAGCAATGATGATACTAGTGCGTCTGAAGTGGTTCATGTTGTTTGCATCTAAATGATTCACACTGTTTGCATATAGTTAGACAAAATCGGTTTCCATTTAAAATTTAGTACATTTGCTTTATTCAAAATTATAAACCAAGTTTTAACCGATTTTGAAAATCTACTTTGGTTTACAAATATCTTGAACATTATAAAAGTTATTTGTCTTGTCCATGATGCATTTTTCCATCCATATTGATTGACAAAATTTTTTTATCTTAATGCATATAAAATATTTTCTGAAAATAAAATGCATAATAAATCATCAATCTCCTTGGCATATAAATTCAAATACTGAATTATATTATGAATCCTTACTCCTTTATGGATATTTGATTCAGATGTCGAAAATCAACAACCTTGAATATGCTTCCCTCAATCTCTCCGGAGATAATTACCTCCAATGGGAGCTTGATACCAAAATCCTCTTAAGGTCCAGAAACCTTGGTGATACTATCACTGAAGGCACTGAGCCATCAGAAGAGGATAATTACAAGGCACTTGTTGTCATTCGCCATCACCTTGCTGAAGGTCTCAAGGACCAGTATCTCACAATTGAGAATCCTCTGGAACTTTGGACAGAGTTGAAAACCAGATTTAATCATCAGAAAACTGTGATATTGCCAAAAGCCCTTTATGATTGGAGAAACCTGAGAATCCAAGACTATAAGTCTGTGGAAGAGTATAACTCGGCTTTGTTCAAAATAGTCTCAAAGTTGAAACTTTGTGGTGAGACTATTACTGATGCTGATATGTTGGAGAAAACATTCTCCACATTCCACACCATCAATGTTGTGCTTCAGCAACAGTACCGAGAGAAGGGTTTCTCCACTTATGCTGCCTTAATCTCTTGTTTGTTGCTAGCTGAGCAAAACAATGAGTTGCTCATGATGAACAGTGAGCTAAGGCCTCCTGGTGCTAAAGCATTGCCTGAGGCACATGCGGCCGTAGAGCCAAAAGATGAGACTCCAAGAGAGTCATACTGTGGTCGCATGAGAGGCCGTGGTAGATGGCAAGGTCGTAACCGTGGGTTTCAACCACGTGGCCGTGGATTTCAACCACGAGACCATCTTGGTCGCAGCCGAGGCCGAGGCTATAGCCGAGGTCATCAAGCTAACCGTGGGTATAAGTCCGACTTCAAAACCCATGGCTCGAGCTCGACCAAATCTGCTTGCTATCGTTGTGGGATGACCAATCATTGGGCTAATAAATGCAAAACTCCCCAACACCTTGTTAAGCTCTACCAGGAGAGCATAAAGGGCAAGAACTCTGAGGCAAATTTGGTCCATTATGATAATGAGAATGATCTGGACCATGAGGATGATCAAGCCCATGGCAGAGATGGTCATGAGGATTTTGAGACTTCAGACCTCCTTACAAGTGGCTGAATATGAAGATTTCGATATCATATTGCTTTTGTCTTTGCATTTTGAATTCTTGATTTGGCTTTATGTTCTATGACTTTGGCAATTCTATTTATGAAATAAAGTTTTTCTTACTTTATATATATGCCTTATACAAAGTCGAAATTATTAAGAACATAAAACAAAGCCATTAAAACATACTTTAAACCTTATGTAATATCTAAGGTGTTGACTCTTGTCTATTTTTCAGAAATGAAAGAAGACAAGAACCAGCTAGTAGTGGATAGTGGATCAAGTCACACTATATTAAAAGACAAAAGATATTTTGTTAACCTCATTTTAAAGAGTGCCAATATCAATACTATAGCAGGCACGGCCAGCCTTATTGAAGGCCATGGCCCGGCCCACTTAGTGATGCCTAAAGGCACGCATTTAGAAATTTCTAATGCATTATATTCTCCAAAATCAAAGAGAAATCTGTTAAGTTTCAAAGACATTCGCATGAATGATCTACATGTTGAAACTAGGGGCGAGGGAAAGAAAGAATTCCTCTTGATTTATGAAAATGCCCAAGGCCATAAGAAAGTCCTAGAGACTATCCCTGCTATATCAATAGGCCTCTATTGTGCCAATATAAAATCGAGTGAGGCTAACACTTCAATTCCTAATGAGTTCAGAGAAGCCTTTAAACAATGGCATGAAAGGCTTGGCCATCCTGGCAGATCCATGATGCGCAAAATAATCTCGAGCTCAACTGGCCATTCCTTGAAAGATAGGATAACTATCCCTATGAGCATTACATGTATTCCATGCTCACAAGGAAAATTAATAATAAGGCCATCACCTGGAAAGGTGAGTAAGGAAACATTAAACTTTCTGGAAAGAATACATGGTGATATATGTGGACCAATACACCCACCTTGTGGGACATTTCGATATTTTATGGTCCTCATTGACGCATCGACCAGATGGTCGCATGTTTGTCTATTATCATCTAGAAACTTAGCATTGGCAAGACTATTGGCACAGATCATAAGACTGCGAGCCCATTTTCCAGATTTTCCACTAAAGACTATACGTCTTGACAATGCAAGTGAATTCAGTTCTCAAGCTTTTAATGATTACTGTATGTCCATGGGGGTAAGTGTGGAACACTCCGTGGCACATGTACATACACAGAATGGATTGGCCGAATCCTTCATTAAAAGAATCCAGTTGATTGCTCGACCATTACTCATGAGGTCGAAGCTACCAGTATCAGCTTGGGGACATGCGGTATTACATGCTGCTGAATTAATACGCATAAGGCCATCCAGTGAACATAAATATTCTCCATCCCAATTACTCTCGGGTCATGAGCCAGACGTATCCCATATCAAAACATTTGGATGTTCTGTGTACGTCCCTATTGCACCACCACAGAGAACAAAAATGGGACCTCAAAGGAGGATGGGAATATATGTTGGTTTTGATTCTCCAACCATTATTAAATATCTTGAGCCTACTACTGGAGATTTATTTAAGGCCAGATATGCTGATTGTCATTTTGATGAATCAGAGTACCCAACATTAGGGGGAGAAAATAACAAGCTGGGAAAAGAAATTGTATGGAATCAAACATCCTTATCATGGCAAGATCCTCGGACTCAATCATGTGATTTAGAGGTCCAGAAAATAATTCATATGCAAAAGCTAGCTAATCAATTGCCTGATTCCTTTGCTGACCCGAAAAGAGTGACTAAGTCCTATATACCAGCTTGTAATGCACCAATAAGTATTGATGTCCAAGATGGACACAATCAAGTGGCTACAGAGTCTAAAGCACGTCTTAAGCGTGGTAGACCAATTGGTTCCAAAGATAAAAGACCTCGGAAACTAAAGAAAGGTGCAAAAGAAACCGAGGTCATAGATTGTCCAGACAAGGCCGAAATGGCCATGCCTAAGGTACCAACCAATGAGACTCGGGACGCCGAGCCTCATGGTACTGAAGGTGCTAATGATGAGATCTCAATTAATTATTTAATGTCTGGGACAAGATGGAACCGGAAAGATGTCGACATCAATGATATATTTGCATACCAAGTAGCCCTTGATGTTATGGACTTAGATGAGGATCATGAACCCACGTCTATACTAGAGTGCACTCAAAGATCAGATTGGCTCAAATGGAAAGAAGCCATAAACGTGGAGTTAGAATCTTTTAAGAAAAGGAATGTCTTTGGATCGATTATCCGGACACCTTATAATGTTAATCCAGTGGGATATAAGTGGGTATTTGTGAGGAAAAGAAATGAACATGGTGAAATTGTAAGATACAAAGCACGGCTTGTTGCACAAGGATTCTCACAAATACCAGGCATCGATTATGAGGAGACATACTCCCCTGTGGTGGATGCAACTACATTTCGATTTTTAATAAGTCTGGCCATCAAAGAAAATTTGGATATGCGGTTAATGGATGTTGTAACCGCATACCTTTATGGTCCACTGGATAACGAAATATATATGAGATTACCAGAGGGTGTTGAGCTCAAAGCTAATAAAGGTTCTCGAGAAGAACACTGCATAAGGCTGAACAAATCCTTATATGGACTTAAGCAAAGTGGTCGAATGTGGTATAATCGCTTAAGCGAATACCTTGCCAAAGTTGGCTATAAGAACGACCCTATCAGTCCATGTATCTTTATAAAGAAGTTTGCAAACAATGGATTTGTTATCATAGCAGTGTATGTTGATGATTTGAACATCATTGGAACCCCTGGGGAAATCGCCCAAACAGTTGAATATCTCAAGAAAGAGTTTGAAATGAAAAACCTAGGTAAAACTAAAGTCTGTTTGGGGTTACAACTTGAGTACATAAAAGGAGGAATCCTTGTGCATCAAAAGGCATATACTGAAAAAGTACTCAAGAGATTTAACATGGACCAGGCTCACCCATTGACCAGCCCAATGGTCGTGAGGTCCCTTGGAGTGGACACTGACCCATTCCGTCCTAAGGACGAGAATGAGAATGTCCTGGGTCCAGAAGTGCCTTACCTCAGTGCCATAGGAGCGTTACTGTATTTGGCTAGCCACACTAGACCAGATATATGTTTTGCCGTTAACCTCCTAGCCCGTTTTAGTTCATGTTCGACCCAGAGGCACTGGAATGGAATTAAACATATCCTACGTTACCTTCAAGGAACTAAGGATTTAGGTCTATTTTATACCAATGAAACCAAAGATGGTTTAGTAGGCTTTGCTGATGCAGGCTACTTATCTGATCCACACCATGCTCGGTCCCAAACCGGATATGTGTTCACTCATGGTGGTACTGCAATATCATGGCGTTCCATGAAACAAACTATAGCAGCCACATCATCAAATCACTCAGAAATCTTAGCCATGCATGAGGCAAGTCGTGAGTGTGTATGGTTGAGGTCTATGACTCAACACATCCGATCAGATAGTGGAATGGTCGAGGACAATGGTCCGACCATCATATATGAGGATAATGCAGCCTGCATTGCTCAACTCAAAGATGGGTATATCAAAGGTGACCGAACCAAACATATACTACCCAAGTTCTTCTTCACACATGAGTTGCAGAAAGCCAAGGAGGTCAGCGTCACTCAAATCCGGTCAAGTGAGAACTCAGCCGACCTCTTCACCAAATCACTTCCCACCAGCACATTCAGGAAGCTTACGCAGCAGATTGGCATGCGAAGACTCAAGGACCTTCAGTGATGTCCAAATCAGGGGGAGTAATGTGTGTTGTACTCTTTTTCCTGTCCTTGGTTTCCCTTTTTACCACATTGGGTTTTGGGTTTTCCGGGAGAGGTTTTAATGAGGCAACGTTAGCACATTACAAGCCCGATATGGTTATGGCATCCAAGGGGGAGTGTTATAAATCCATGATATGGATATGTGGATTGCCATTAACCATCAGGGAGGTTTACATCCGACCAGACTATCCGGTCCGTCTACACCCGTCTCCGGTTCGTCTCATCCGTCCAAGACTAGTCAAGATGAAGACTCATTCAACCGGAGCATTTATGAGCTTTGACCAAGTCTAGATATTTGTGGTCAATATGTAATAAATGTGTAGATACTCTCCTTTGTTGTAAACCCTTGGAACCTCCATTATATATTGATAGTGAGAACTAATGAGAAAGACACAACTTTCACAACAACATTTCTCTCATATTTCTAACATAAACAATGGAAATTTTAACTACGAAAGGAGTCCCTCTGCCAGGCTGCCACCACAACCATATATATACAGATATAATATAAAGTTTACGTCCACATTAAACAACTGCGAGAAAGTGTTCTAGGGTTTTTGTCCGAATCTCAAACAGAGAAGGTGGTGTTCTAGAGTTTTGTCAGAATATCATGGTTCTTAAACCTTGCTCAGAGACAGACAGAGAGTCGAGCAACTTGGAGGAAGAGAGCGATGGTGAGATTGAAGAAGACAGGATTGAGGAAAGCGAGGATGATAAGATAGATCTCTTAGAGGTGCCGGAGTGGGATGTGGACAGCTTCGATGGTGTAGTGTATACTTCCTCTTCCGAGCCTGACCTTCCCCCACGTTACCAGCCTTATGAAAACATGGAGAATGCTAAAGAACACTATCGCATCTATAAACAGCAGCTCATCACCAGCAAGGTATTAATCTTCTTCTTTTTTTTTTTGCTTTGAATGTGAACTTAAAACCCCATAGAATTAAGTAGACTTAGACGGTGATTCTTGTGCGATTCATGGTGGATCCATCGCTTAGGCCAAGTGATAGGTACAAAGGAATCAAACCGGTGAGTTTCGACGATGGAGGGGCTAACTCCAAAACCTTCCGAGATTACTGTGAAGAGATGGCCATCATATGTCTTGAAAGACACAACCAAGACAAGGTTAGTTCCTTTTCTTAAATTTAACTTGTTTGGGTTTGTGTAGTTTTCATTTAAGTACATCAAAGTCTGAATCTCTTATGTTTCTGATTGGTTTAAAGGATTCAAATGTGGAGTTTGTTGAAGTGGTAAGAGGAAACTATCGAGGAGGCCCGAGACCCAAGTCATACATTACATTCATGGCCAGGGAGAAACCGGATGGACCTCTTGTTGAGTACCAAGCCAAGGCTATGGCTACTCTTGACAGAAAGTTTCATCCCATCCTCTGTAGACCGGCTCCTACTAATTAAGGTATAATATGGGTTTGCTCTTAGCCAGTTTTAGATTAATCAAACGTATTTAGATGTTTATGTCATATATTATCTAAATTTAAATGATCTAGTGGCTGTAATGTTTTAACGTATGAGTCTGTTTATGCCTTGTAATCATGATTCTAGTAGACTTTTGTAACATATTTTAACTTGAGCAATTTGTACGATGATTATGTGTTTTGTCATGTGGATCATGACTCCTAGCACTTAAACCTTTGATTTTACCTTTTCATGTTGTACCATATTTGATGGAGTTCCAACTTCTAAAATGTTTCTTATGGGCTTTATAAACTAAAAAAGAGTTGTTTCATCAAATACTTTGAATATCAGTAAAATCTGTAAACGTCATAAAAAGTTGGAACACCGAACATGTAGCTAGATGCACCATTACAAAATGCCATAAAACATAAAGATCTCATGGAGAATTCAGTAGCAAAATAGAGTGAAATATAGCAAAAATAAAGCCATCTCTAATAACAAAAGGCCACATTAATCTTTTGTACAAATGAAAACGAGAGTTGACAGAACTAGTTACCAGAGTTCCAGAAACCGAGAAAGGAAACAACCCAATAGCGATTCTGCAGTGCTGCAGAGTTTTGGTGAACTTTGTCCAGAACTGGGGCAACTTCAGTGAAAGTGACAATAAGCTAATTATGTAGAAGACGAAACCCTAGTAAAGATCAGAGCTTTCATCTCTAGGAAAGGTTCTTGATGTACAACTCGTTGACCTGCATTCATTCAACAAATCACACACTAGTAAGAAGATTATCTGTTTAGAAACAAAAATGCTTGCATAACACATGTTTTTTAAAGAAGATGATTTCTTGGTAGTGAACTTTTGTTGGTAAGGTAACTATTGTTATTTGTTCGGACGGAAGACGAGTAGACGTTAGCTTAACTTCTTAGATTTTACACAGCTTACAATATTCTCATCATTCAAAGAGCATTTCCCATCATGTGATTCTTCTGAGCTTGAAGCTGAAAACGTTACCTAACGTCAATGGGAACCTATAAGATAATGAACAAAATGACAGACATATATATATATCATCAAGACCTAAACATATGCTTCCTCACCCTAGCTATACACTTTCTCTCATTTCCTAAAAATATCACCCTATCCAAAGAATGATACTGATTCAGAAAGGAATCGAAATGAATTTGTCTATTCAACACCATGCAATATTCAGATTCTTAATCTTTTTGTACCAAAACGACTCTCCCTTTTGCAGCAGAGTTCTGAGCAGGTTCTAAGTAAAATGATATCAACCACCAAGAGCTAAACTAATCAAATATCATGACTAAATCCCGAGTTAAAAGACAAAAGATATGCTTAAAGTTTTATCTTTTTTTTTTTTTTATCTTGTAAGAAAACAAAACAGCAACACATCCAATTTTGACAACGAAACATCAGAACTGCAATAACGAAACTTTTGAACTTTTAAGGTTCCTTAAATCTCTGAAATCGACACAGAAAAACTTGTTGCGGACTAAATTGAAGCATCAGAGATCAAAACTTACCAGAAGAGTGGACAAATCCAATTGAAGATGATCATGAGAGCTGGAATTCTAGGGTTTTTCGTCGGAACCGAATTGAGAGAAAAAAGAACAAAAAAAAATTTGGACCATTTCTCGATTTGTGCGTGTCATCCTTGCGCAGGGGCCATGCTAATCTTCTCTGTATCGTTCCAATTTTATCGGATGCCCCGAAGGGACAATCACCTTCGTCACTCCATCACTATATAAACTCAGCTTCCTCTTCTTACACAAGCGATGTGGGATACTGTTACGGTTTAAAGTCTACTTAATGGGCTCGTTTACACTAAAAAGCCCCTCTCTGGCCCAATAACACTATCCAATGGTGATTAATTTAAAAATTCGCTTGTTTTCTAAAATCTGATTTAATAATTCATCCCAGTCGTATACGATTTTAACGGTGAGAGATAACCTGATAACGCTTCCTTTTAAACTTCTAAACAGATCTTTGAGTAAAAAACGAGTAATCAACATTTCATTTACAATTTTCAAAATCAATATGAGATCATTTTGTATCCAGAGAATCGTTCTTTTTTTTTTTAACTTTTTACCTAAACCTCTTATGCTCTAGTCTTGACTTCCGCCAGAAGAAAACGGTCCATCGTTGGAACCCTGAGACTCCCTTGGAGACTGAAGTTGCTGATTCTGCTCAGGCCATGGTGCACTGGGAGAACCTTGGTGCTGTTGAATCATAGGAAACCTAAACCGTTGTCCTCCTTGGTTCATCACTGGCCTCACTGGTACAGCGTTAACTATAGGTGGCGGATATAAAAGCACCGGTGGCTGCATCATCGGAGCTCCAAGTTGGGGTAGGCTTGGCCACAATGGGGGTTGACTTATGCCTGCGTTGGGAACAATCTGGTTCTGTTCCTGGTAATACATCATTGGCCTCACCGGGACTTGACCTAGATTGACAACGAAGTCGTCCTGTGGCAGCATTGGCCTCATTGGAGGTAGACTTCGAAACTGGTTCTGCTGCGGCCTCATTGGAGGAGCTTCGTGGTGGGGAACAAGCTGTCCTTGCCGAAGCACACCGAACGACTGGCTGTAGCATACTAAAACAGTTCCAGGCTGACCAGGGAGCTCCATCGGCACCAGCTGATGCGGATATGTGTTCTGATTTGGGAGAAAAGGAGTTATAGTTCGGAATCTCCATAGTGCACCGTATAGACCAAGCCCGTCTGAGTAGAAGTGGTCTACTACGAGCCATCTTGGCTGCGGCAAACCGAAAGGGTCTTGCTGATATGGAGGCACGCTTGGTCCAAGACGAGGAGGCATCATCATCATCTGTCGAGAGGTTTGAGCGCTAGGAGGAGGATTCGGAAGAACAAGAGGACGGTTTTGGTTCTGATCCCTTGAAGACGATGTTGAGCCACGTTCCATCCTTTGACCGCTCCTACGTATCTGATCAAGACTTGGATCAGTACTCAGTAGTAACAAGACTACGTCTAAACCTAATCCAACATTACTTGTGGGACAAGAAACAGAGCGAAACAGAGATAATATGCATAGACTTTAATCACTACGACTAACCTAAGCCAACATTACTTGTGGGACAAGAAACAGAGCGAAACAGAGATAATATGCATAGACTTTAATCACTGCGACTAACCTAAGCCAATAGTAATGGTGGACTTGAGAAACAGGGCGAAACAGAGACAATAGGCATATACACTAATCACTTAAAGGTTCTTGATCTATCATAAAGTTTGGGATGTACCATTGACTGTTCTTGAGGATTATGGTTCTCAGTTCCTTGGTCAGACTCTGCGTCTTGTATGGTGAGATTTCGAGTAGAAGCAAGAAGGCTCTCGATAGCTTCTTCCTCTGTCTGTACTTCTTGTTCCTCTGTTCGCACTTCGTCTTCCTCTGTTCGCGCTTTGTCTTCTTTCTCAGTTGTTTTGACGGGATCAACCTCCTCTGTTCCCACTTCTTGGTCTTGGACGAGTTTATCAGATGGAGAAGTAGCCATGGCCAGAGAGGGAAAGTGTCTAGAGAGAAAGATGAATGAGCGATGAAGAACAAGTTCAAGAATCTTATATATAATGGCGCGAGGTTGGAGGTTGTTGCTTAGACCGTTAGGGCTTTTAGGCGCATGTGAAGCTTAGCACTAACCGAATCGTTGGAAGCTCACGCACGTGTTAAGAAAATGTAGGAGTCTTTAAAAAAACAATGTGGAGTGAAGAGCACGGTACATGACTCCTTTGTTTTGTTTTGAGTTTGATTATAAGAGCACGGCATGTCAACGTCTTTCTGGTTTGATGACTGGTCAGAACTAGGATGTCTAATGGATAAAACGGGAGCTGGTGGACCTATGAATATGGGTATTCGACTCCATGATACAGTTGCTACAGTAATCCAAAAGCACAAGAGAAGAAGACACCGAGTGGAGCTTTATAATCTCATCGAGCTGGAAATTTTGAAGGTTAAAATCAGAGGTTTGCAGAGTGAAGAGGATATCAGATTATGGAAGTGTGGTGATGATTATAAACCGAGCTTTACTACCAAAGAAACTTGGAAGCTCTTGCGAGGGATGCAGGCACGGGTTGACTAGTTCGAAGGTGTGTGGTTTCGCTACAGCACACCAAGGTTCTCTTTCCACACATGGGTCACTATCCTGGACAGATCGCATACTGGAGATCGTATATCGCTATGGAATGGTGGCATTGCGGTTATGTGTCCGCTTTGCAAGGACTGTCCTGAGACAAGAAACCATCTGTTTTTTCAGTGCAAATACTCGGGAGAGGTGTGGTCGAGCCTCACCAGAAAGCTTTTGAGGATGGATTATACCAATATGTGGGATGACATTATATCCCTTCTCACTAGAAGGCGAAGCAAGCTGGAGCTGTTCTTGTTTCGATATGTCTTCCAGGCCACTCTATGTGCAGTTTGGGCAGAACGGAATGGGAGGAGATTTGGAGAGGATCCCAAAGCTGCGTCGGGGCTTACAAAAATCATCGACAAACAAGTTTGAAATCGTATCTCAAGCATCAGATACCACAACTCAGCTTATCAGGGAGCGATGGGAACTTGGTTCTCCTTCGTATGATCCTATTTTCTAATGTAAAGCAAAGTTTCAATTTCTTTTGAGGTTAAAACAAGCAACCTTGGTTGTAAACAATATTTTTGTTTGAATTAATTTAACATTCTTTCAAAAAAAAAAAAAAGAATTTCACTAATCTAAAAATTATTGAGAAGATAAAAGTTTTTTTTCCTTCTAAAGAGTTTTGAGAAGAGAAATCGTTTCTTTAATTAATCTCGCCATCTTTGGTTATAGCGATTTCTTGAAGAGGAATAAAACAGTTTATTGGACCTCATTTGATTAGAAAGCACAATATTTCTTCAGATGAGTATGTTACAGACACAACACACATATACTAAAAGAAAATAAAATTACAAGAGCAGTAGAAACAAACTAAAATAATCTTACATTTTACAAGTACATTTGCTTTGGAACATACATTGCAAAATAGAGACAATTCAAAATTCACAAAAGGCAAAACTCACACACCAATCTGAAGCAAAGCACATTGATGTCTCCTTCTATGTCTCTTTAGTCACATTTGTTGCTGCTTCTGAGAACTGACACATTCATTGTCTTCGTGATATGTTGGTAAAAATTGATTCACATAAAGCGAGAACATTACTAAAAGATTAACCAAAATCAATGCAAGAAAATGGCCCACTTTTTTAGAAGATAACCAATTTGGTATGTGATACTAATTATTTGGTCAATTATAAGCAAAAAATAAGTAAAAAAATCATAATTTTCAGATTTTTCAGATTTTTTATATCTTTTGTGAAGAAACTTATGCAACAAACAATACACAAACATATATCATAAAATACTAATCAAGTACACTATATAACATAACAACAACAAATTGTCAAAATTTTACTTAGAGAAGAAAGACTTTTTAAAGATCATGAAACATGCAAGAGTTGTTTGTCTAAGCAAAGTTTTAAACTTCTTCTTGCTTTTTGGATGTATGAATAATGGACTTCTCCTCGTTCTTATCATAGAAACTTTAATTCTTGTTTGTTTTAATTGTGGAGGAAAAGCTTTACTTCTCCGTTGCTCTAACCGTGGAGAAACAATTTCAACTGATAAGATTTTTCTTTTCATCTAAATCTAATTTATTTGCACATTCATAGAATGTTTGTTATTGCATACTAGATTTCCAAGGTTTCATGTTAACAAAATAGAATTATCATAGTTCTAATCTCTTTTGGAAAACATCTCTTTTGTTTATGACTGTTATTTTTTTATCACATTATAAGGTTTCATATTTTTACTACATTTCAACGTTCTATCATTCATACTTTTAGAAGACATCTCTTTTGTTTCATATTGGTCTAGTGATTTAAAAATACTAATTCAAATAACATGAGAACATGTTACTCAATCATACAAATTAACTAATAAGTATGATTTGTAAGGATTTAAGTGGATTTGAAAAAAAAAAATTTGTTGAAAATGCTAAGATACACACTCAAATAATAATATCATTATCACATTTCCAAGTTATTAATAAACTAAGCTCTAAGAAATTCACATGTTTATCAAATATTTTTTCATATTTGTTGATGATGCTTCACTTTTTTAAAGAATATCCAATTGGTCAGTGATACTAATTTATTTGAGCAGTAAGTCAATTATAGAGAAATTTTCAAATCTTTTAATCAAAAATTAATCAAAAGATATTATAATTAAAAGAGTAATTTGAAGAAACTTATGCACAAACAATACACAAACACATAGAATGTAAAAAGTTAATCAAGCACATTATATAGCATAACAACAACAAACGAAAAGAGATCCTGCAATATCCATTGTTGCCATATTCCATGCCCAAGAATTCTGGACCACAATGAAATAAACTCCATATAATTCTAATGTCAACCACCTCATAAATTCCCTCTAGAGAAGATGACATATTCATTTGCTTCAACTTTAAAAACATATCTATGTATGAACTTTTATTTTGATGTCAACTTATCATTTTAACTTCATGGAGTTCAGGCTGGGCCTTTAAAATAATTCCAATAAGAACGGTTTTCAGCTTTGTAACCACTTCTTGTGCTTTCACATGTCGTTCAGAGCCAAAGTGCATTTTTGTTGTCCCTCCTTGTCTAGACGTAACCCCCTACACAAAGATAAATTTTTGAATTTAAAATACACTTATTGGGAACAAAAACAAAGTATAAATATACACACACTCACATCTCCATGAAGTCTATCACATCCTTTGGTATGCTGAAGTTTCTGAATGAGAATGATTTCTTTTTTCCGGTAACGCTCTTGATATGGTTGGCCAAGTGTCACTAGGAAAAATTACGACGTTGTGCTATAGGTCTGTCTTTGTTGTAGGTCACTTGGGTGAGTCTAGCGAACACTACAAAGTGACTCACAAGTGTCTGTAAAAACAAAACTTCAGTTTTTTCTTAATCTATCATTATGTAAATGAAATTTCAATCCCGTGTGCTAAAAAAATCCCTGCATGTTGATAAATTGGATCGTCAAAGAGATCCAAAGTTGTCCAATCTCTTGTAATTTCACTACCATCATTAAAAGGCTACACATAAATCAAAGGAAAAGAAAATCAATATCCGAATGAGAATTAATAGAGATTAACAAAATATTAGAAGGATTTGATATGGTTCTCAAATCTATAAAAATGATATGAAAGTAAATAACTGAATAAAAACAAGAGATGATTCTTGGTTAAGCTTCCATGCATATATGTCTTCCCCCCATTTTCAGATCTAGATAGATCCGTATAAACAATGACCATGAGTATCTTTCCACCCTCAAAAAATATCTCAAACTCAAGCGCTACGGTTTTCAAATCGCTAGACCCTAAGTAAAATAAACCGTATCACAATCTCCAAAATATATCAGCTGCCACACTAAGAAAATATAGCAAATGTTCCACTACCAAAAGCCACAAAAGTGTATCCTTACAAGGGCTTCTATCAATTGTCTTAGAATTGATATTCATCTAAAGAGGATAAGAGAAAACTATCACATTGGCCAGAAAATATCATAATCACGATTATATGGGAGAGAGATCCTACAATATCCATTGTTACCATATTCATGTCCCCAAGAATTTTGGACCACAATGAAATCAACTCCACATGGGGTTCTACATTTTGCTACAGGAAGCAAATCATGTTCCTCACATAGTTCATCACGATTGCCAGACACATTGTACATTTCCTGCATAGATAAAAGAAGATAGCATATTCATTATTCCAACATTCACAACTAATATATGTATGAACTGCTATTTTGATGTCAACTCGATAGAGTTCATTTTGGTCCTCTAATATTTTTTGTTGAAAATACAAAGATACACACTCAAATGATAATACCGTTATCACATTTTCCAAGTTATTAATAAATTAAGCTCTAGAAAATTCATATTTTTATCAAATATTTTTTTCATATTTGTTGATGACGCTTCATTTTTTATAAAATAACCAATTGGTAAGTGATACTAATTTATTTGAGCAGCAAGTCAATTATAGAAAAAATTTTAGAATTTTTTTATCAAAAATAAGCAAAATATATTATAATTAAAAGACTAATTTGAAGAAACTTATGCACAAACAATATACAAACATATAACATATAAAAATTTAATCAAGCACACTATATAACATAACAACAACAAATTGTCAAATTTTATACTTACAGAAGAAAGATTTTTAAAGATCACGAAACCTAGAAGGATTGCATGTTTAGGCAAAGTTTTAATTTTTTTCTTGCTTTTTAGATGTATGAATAATGAGTCTCTTCCCATTATTATTCTAGAAACTTTATTTCCTCTTTGTTCTTATTATAGATGAAAAAAATCATTTCTGTGTTGCTTTGATTGTGGAGGAAAAATTTCAACTGGTAAGATTTTTCTTTTCATCTAAATCTATATTTACAGACTGGTAGAATGTTTGCTATTGTTTATTACATTTCAAGGTTTCATGTTCATAGAATTATCATGGGTTCTCATTTTTTTGGAACACAACTTTTTGTTTCTATATGTTGTTTTTTATCACATTTCAAGGTTTTATGTTTGATGCTTTTGGAAGACATTTTTTTTGTTTTATATTCTTTGAAACCGAAACTTTATTACTTTGTTATTGTTGTTATGTTAATTTCACAAGTTAACATGTATGAAGAATGAGATAATTTGATATCCATTGGAAGAAGAGCCAAAGCATCTAAAGAACCCAACCCTCTCAACCAGTCGAGACGTGATCATGAAGCTCATCAAGCTCAAGAAAGAGAGCACCTAGAAGCACAACAAGAATGGAGAGGACATGCTCATGAACAAGAAGGGGGAAGAGAAGCTCAACAAGAATTTCAAAGAAAAATAAATGTAAAAAATCAAACCCATTATTGATTTCTTTTTAATTCTCTTTTGAATACTAATTTGTTTTTTTTTATGTATGTGTAGTTATTTGGTGATGGTAGCAAAATTACAAGAGAATTGGCAACTTCATATCTTTTTGACGATCCAATTAAACGACATGAAGGTATTTTCACACATGATTAAAATTTTATGGAAAATTATTGTCAGCTACATGAAGTAGATGTTGTTACATGGTTACACATCTAGACAAAAGTAATATATCGAAAACTACAAGGACTATATGATTCATATGACAACATCCATGAACTATGATATATTATATTGTTAGCACCATCAATTTCATTTAATATCTAAAAATATGCCAGATTTGGAAATAGGCAACTTCTAATGACGTTTTGACATATTTCACATGTTTTTTGTTTTGTTTGTTTTTCTTTTGTATGTGTATTATGGTTTGTTTCTAAGAGTTTGTTTGTCAGACTTCCATCACTTGTTGATGGATTTTAAAGAGAAATGCTAGTTCCATTTTATTGATATCAAAAGAGAAAATGTAAACAGAATATTAATTAAATTTTATTGATGTCAAAATGAAATTACATAGTAGTTACCTGAATTTAAAAGTAAGTTACTATATAAAGAGATGTATCTTTAGAATGGTGAATTATATAGTGAAAATAGTTAATAACAATAAATATGGACTGATTCTTTTATAAAAAATACAAGAAACAATAGAGACTTACTTTTAGCCTTTTTGAACATTTGCTTTGTTTAATTGTTTTTGCACAATTCTTATTAACAGTCAAGGATACATGGAAGCAAAATGTTATCCTTCTATAGTAGCAGTGTACAGCTTTCCCAGGTTATAGTTCTTTTGGATTTACCAATAAATACCAGTTAAATAAAATAAAATCGAAGTCAATAAAAGTTTACAAAAGGGTCAAAGGAAATCGATAGTCATCATCATAGTCATTATTACAGACACAAACCCCATATAAACACAAAGGTTACATTTTAAAATCTTCAACAAACAAACAAAATGCAAGTTTAACTTCTAGATTCTCTTTGACTCTCTCTACATAGAATCAAGAACGCTTCCAAAAACAAAATATTAAAAGAGAACAAAAAAAACTTTTTAACGGGCTTTTTATGTATCAGTAGCAGTAGTAGAACACTCTGGTTTGCTGAGTTCATCACCCAACATGTGATGAAGAAGTGTGTCAACTCTTTGACTCCTAGACTTCGACCTTTTAAACCATTTCACAACAACAAACATGCAAAAAAAACGTCAGATTTTTCTAAGTCTCTGCTGTTAAATTAATAAAACAAAAACAAGATTTGGTATCTCTCTGCTTACCCTGCAGATCGACGCCTGTTTCTTCTTTCTTGAGAATCCTGCAACAACAAGGAGATCACAAGAATCAAAGGTCTACACCTTTATCCATATAACTCTAGGACAAACCGAAGAAGAAAATTAACTAACCTGTCCTTCACATTTCTCCTCTTCCTCAAGATCCAGCTCAGTAAAGAAGGCCTCCAAGACAAAGGCAACAATCTGAAACGTAGAATCATGCATAATTAGTCAAAGACTAGTTGGTTTCTCTTACAACAATCACGACCAGTTTGGTGTGTCAGTGAATCTCACCAAATTCAACAGAAGCAAAACAGTGATAATGTAGAAACTGACGAAATACGTAATGCTCCACCACGTCCCGGTCAAATCTTTATAGCTCTAAAGAAAACACCATTAAAGAGTAGCTTAAAGAATAAGCACCATAAGAACTATCAATGCTTCTTGTTGGCAAAACTATTACGAGTCTAAAAGAATTGGGACTAAGAGATTGAAAATTTACCTCCATCCAGACTTGCCAGTTACCCATCACTAGCAGATTGAAGAGTGTGACCATTCCATTGGGATAGTCATTGAAGTTGAACAGTAGATAGCTGAGTTTCTCTAGTCAAGAAACCAATCATATACACAAAAACAGATGTACCAAGTAAAGAGTGCATAAAAAAAAGGATACTCTTCCTCAGCCATCTCAGTTTTGAAGAGTTGTTTGTTCCCAGCGTTCACAAGCCCACCAAAGACCTATCAACAAAACGAAACGAATAAAGTTTTATTTCTCAAAGACAGGGAAACACACATGAAAGGGGCTGTTCAGTGGTAGCCTACCTGTACACCAATAGAGCAGTAGATACACAGCACGCAGAAGATGGTACCCAAATAAGGCATCAAACTCGGAATAAGAGTGATGAATGTCGCAATAAACGCTCGGTATCTCTGGACGTGCATAAGAAGCCTTATCAGTCTCAACATTCTTGCAAGGAGAAGGTATCGGATCCTATCAGTGACAAGCAGAGAAACCAGTGTCAGGATTTTGAAAACCATTGTAACAATCATGTCATAGTTATTTATTCCTCACCATTCTCCGTTTGAGAAGAAAGTGTTCTCGTCTGGAGTTATGAAGGTAGCTGTTTCACCAATAACTGCAAATGCAAAGATTATCAATTATAGTAATCAATCACTCTCAATTGACAGTAAATAAAATAAAATGCTGCTTCAAAAGGTTTTACCTATGACCCATGTGACTATAAAATCAAACCGGTTTTGACCATCCCTCCAGTAATTCTCGAATCCATATGAATAGATCTTCAGAGCCATCTCCAACACATATATCCAACCTGTATGAAAAACATCAAAAGAAAATAAAAATAATTAATTAATGAAAAAGGATTGATAACAAGTGGAGAGCTGGAGAGAAGGTAATATTCAAGTTCTTACCAAAGACAAACTCTGCAACCTGCCAGGGCTTCTGAGCTGAGCTTTCTTCAATATCAAGCTGCATACAAAAAAAACATATTATGGCTTGTGAAAAAACTTAGAAACTACATGTCAAGGAGATGCACGTTATGGGAACAAGACATACCGTGGTTTCAACAACGACAGCAATGAAGTTGAGAACGAGGATGAAAGAAATAGCGTATCCGAATCTTGGGCTTCGAACAAAGGCTCTCAGTTGTTGTGATAAGGCAGAATGGTAGATTTGCGGGAAGTTTTCAAAGAGAGATGGCTGCAGTTAAAACAAAGAGAGGATGGTTAGTGTTAAGCATATGGTGGAGGTGCTAAGTAATAATGTATAGGTAGACTTACAACTTCCTCCTTTTGGAATCTTAGAGCAATGGCTTGGCAGAGGTCAGCAAACTCATCCTTGTTGATCTGCTCAGCAGGAAACAAAAAGGAAAATGTTATGAATGAAAATTTTAATGTGACTAGTAATATTTAAGATTATATATATGTACCTTAAAGTCACGAGTATCATCAAGCTCATCAAATATCAATCCGAATTCTTCTTTTGATATCTTTGGCAACGTCCTGAATATTAGCACAAAGGAATGCATATAATATCTCTAAAGTTGAAAAAAAATATGAAAAGAAAGAGACTATGAAAAAGCATATAAATGACAAAAGATCATAGAAAAATACCTGTAATTAGTCAGCTGTTCAAAGAGCTTAATGCATTGCTCCTTATCAATCTGCCCAGTTTTCTGTTAAATATAGAACACATATGCTCAGCTATGAGGTAAGGAGCATCCCTATATGTATGTAGGAGAGATTAAATCATTGTGCATGGATGAACTTACGTCTTTGTCTATAAGAGCAAACGCTTTCTCCAGCATTCTTCTCTTCATTTGATCCATTCCAGATACTTGCTTTGCGAGCTATTAGAAAAAAAAAAACATATAAGATATAAACCAGTAAATTCGTTTTTAATTTTTGAGATGAGAACAATACAAACCTGTTCTTTGAAACTGTCGTAAACAACGGCAAGAATCAAGTTCGTGACGAAGTAGACGCCAATCAGCACGTAGAGCACGAAGAACAACGAAGACCAGCGAGAAGACCTATACAAAAACAGAACAAATCAGTCGCCGATGCAACTCAATACAAGTAAAATGGACTTGTTCGCCATATACTTACTTGTAAGCACGAATCCAGACATCAGGATTGTTGGATGTCGTGAACAAAATAAACATCTGGTAAAGAGTTGCACCGTAAGAAGTGAAGACCGTGAGTCCTTGCTGTGTGTCCTCAAACATAACAAAGGCAATCCAACTGGCAAAGAGAAGGAACAACATCCATAGAGCCTGCGGAGATATTCAAAGAAGTCAAGCATTGAATGACAATCAATACGAGTTCATTACTTTGATTGGGAAGACCACTGACCAAGATATTCAAATATGTGCCAAGCATTCCAGACAAAAGGACGAGGCTGTCTCGAAGTTCCCTGTAAAAATATTTAAATAAACATTATAGTAGAGAAGAGTTGATAGTAGAGAAGCATAAATCTATTTAGTACCTTATGCTGAGGATGAATATGATGACTCTCACATAAGGGGCGATTCTAAAAGGGAGAAAATCGAAAGCCACTGGAGACAAGTACAGAATGTCAACCAGCACATCAACTATCAAAACTACAACGCAAGCAACCTGGAATCAAGAAGAAGAAGAAGACAGTTATTGTCTTAAAAAGAGGAAATCAATAGCTTGGATTGGACCAAATTTTGAACAAATAGAAGAAGCAAGAGACAGTGAGGAGGCTTACCTTCACTAGGTTAAGGCGACTTGTCCAAAAGATCCTGGACCCTTCATAGGAGATTGGGAAAAAAGTATGTACAAGTAGTATAACCAGTGTAACTACCTATATGGGAGAAGTGCAAAATATAAGAATTTCAACCAATCACAACAATGGAAGATAAGACGAGAGTATGGTAATAATAACAGCTACTTAAACGAGTATCTATCAACTAGTCTTCACAAAAGTATATAATACATCTCAAGTCTTTGAACTTTCAAGTTGATTCATATGTATCTCGTGTGTTCATTTTCACTAAAATCTATGTATCTAGAGCGAAAATGAAAGGGAAACAAGTACTTGCCTCAAAGATAATGGATTCTGCATTGGTCAAGTAAGGTAACTCCCCTAGGTAATAGTAATCTCTGTCTTTGCAAGACGGCGTAGGCTTATTTTCACACCACAATGGTTGCTATAAAAGACAGGCAAGAAAGACTGTTACACTTTTTAATTTTCTTAATTGTGTTTTTTTTTTTTTTTTTTTTTTTGCAAAGGTTGGTAACAAGTGCTGACCTCAAAGAAGTTAATCAAAATGAGAGCGAAGTAGTTGAGTGACCAGATGAGATCTAATCGTGTGTAGAAGAAGTAGTACTTTGCAGACTCTCCGAAGCTGGACTGGTCAAGTATTTGCTCTGGTAGACCAATACCATCTTCAGCCTACATACATACACACGTACCAGATTCAATCAACAGAACCAAAAGGTTCCTAAAATGACAAAGAAATAAAAATTCCAGTTCACAATTTCGACCGAACAATTGTAGTCTGGTAATGATTATATGGAGAAAATTTGAGGTGGAAACAAAAAAAAATCATTTTCTTATGAATAGAGAAGGTAATTAAATTATTCATAATAAACGATTTGACTTTTCAGACATAAACCAACACACACAAAGACAGAATCTCCCTCATGGAGTTATGCATCATGTCAGAGTTCTGATAAAGATTAGAAGAAGAAGACGAATATAATTAGGGAGTTAAGAGATAGATGGAGAACCAGATCAACGAGAGCAGCAGCTTTCTGAAACGTGGTACCATGTGTGATGGCTTCTGATCTACGAACGATCCGATCCGTGCCACCACCACCACCACCACGACTCTCTCTACCAATCAAAGGATCTTCCATTTTTTTTTGTTCCTTTCGTTTCTCTCTCCGACAGGCGAAACCAAACACAAACTGGATTGAAATGGAAGCAAAGACCACGGACCTAGTAATAATATGTCTTTTCTCTTGAGTTATATTATTGACTACGAATTTAATTTAGTGCTAAAGAGATCAGAAGACGATGAAGATGATTGTGATGGCCCAGAAGTAGCTGGATTATTTAAATGAATTAAAATTTTCGAATTTTTCCCGTTAGATCAGTCACAAATGATATAGATCTTGCCGACAAACACGATGTCTCCTTCACACGTAGCTTTTAAATGCTCTAAAGCTTTCTCAATTTGTATTTTTGTGTTTTTTTTTCCAGCGAAGTAGAATGGTCAAAACCGAGAGAGTGGTGTTGTGGTCCAAATAAAACTGATTAAAGAATAAAAGACAATACTGAAAACAAACAGAAGAAACAGATACATAGAAAAGTGGACAATGGATAAGCATCTGAAAACTGGTTTAAGACCAACGAAGAAGATGTGAAATATGAATGCAAATGACATTAGAAAATCAAAAGATTAAACATATACTAAAAAATGCTCTAAAGCTCTACAATGAGAGAAAGAGATCAAATCTTGCACAAAAGCCTACTTCACAAAATGCTGTAACGTTTCAGACAATAACCACATAAGGAACCAGAATCAGAGTCGTCCCCACTTCCACACACTCTAACAAAGTACTGACAAATGTGTATATATATGTCTCCCCCACTAAAAGATTATCTAACTTCCGGATTCCTCAACCAAAGCTCTCCAAAAACCTGCTTTAAGAAGAAGACAAAACAAAACATGGATGTATATGACTTCTTCTTCACACAAGAAGCAATAACTTATAAAACTTCCATGTCTTGAGAAAACTAACCTCCAACTGATCACATCGCCGCAAAACCAACGACTTTTAAGTTACCATATACCTTAAGACCTAAACAAGTTATAAAAGCTTTGCATTGGTGTTGTTGTAATTTAAGATTCCAAACAAACATAAACAGAACACAAGTTATAAAAGCTTTACCTTCTTTTTTCAACTTCGACATCGCCTTTAGATTTCTTCCCAGTGACAATCTGCATGATACGAAGCCCTCTGCTAAAAGCTTCATTGAATAAGATCCTCGTTTGCATCGACTGAAACCCAGGCATCCACGACATGAACGCTACGGGGACCATGATGACTATCCCGAACAGTATGTCATATAACCGAGCAAGGGAGATAACCGCGTTCCAGATAAGCCCGATCTTCTGCAGCGCAGGCCTCAAAGCCTGTGCGATCAGCAAGATTCCCCAGCCGGTTGGGACGAACGCAAGAAGACTCGTGAAGATATCCACGAAGCTGAAATGCGTGAACTCCAGGAGAGCAACAATCACCAGTGTACCAAACACGATCAGGAGGAATTGAACGAGCCTGTACCGTATGTGGTTTCTCGCTGAGTACTTGTCACGGGCGTATTGGATTACCAGGAAGAACACAAACACTGCGAAGATGTATATCCATGAGAGTAAGTAGACGAGAATGCTGGTTGATCCGTTTGCGATTTTGAGCTGGTATACAATCCCGTACTGGAAGAAGAAAAACCGAAGGTCCAAGATTATCTCCATGATTCTTCCTGGTAGACCGGTGGTTCTCAGGTGGTCCTGTTCCTCATACCACCATATCTCCCAGCTCTGTTCGGACTTCGTTGAGATTCTGCCTTGATACCAGATCCAGTTCATGAAGCCTTCGAAGTCGTAGACCGTCTTAAGCCAGTCGAAACCTGACGGGTTGAACACAAAAGGGGCTAGTATCCATGAAATCACGAGGAACCAGCTGGTGAGAGTCATGGCTATATAGATCAATGAGTCTTTGGCGATGGGACTGTGCGTAGCGTAGACTATGAGGATCAGCCCAAGCTCGATGGCCTTCACAAAGTGACTGCGCGCGTATAGACGGTAGTTTTCAGTGAAACTCTTGTGCTCGACAACAAATCCACGTCCAGTGGCTCTGTACTTTGCTCCACCGTGGAGAATGGTTCGGCCAAAATAGTGAGCTCTGGTCCCCATTGAGAATGTGTAGAAGACAGAAGAAAGCTGAATCTGCATCCGAATGAAGTTCCATATCGCGAGAAGGAAACCCTCCTCGAGAGACCATTCCACAATCATTGGCAGAGCTGTGAAGAGACCAAGCTGAATGATGAACTGCTGGTTCAATATCACAGCAAGCGCTGCGTTGGTGTCTGTGCTGTCTGCTAGAGCGGACTTCTCAACACCGCTCAGAGCAAGATAAACCCGGCCCCAGAGGAAAGCGTAGACAGTGAGAATGACCATCATCGTGTTGAAGAAAAACCCCACCGTTGTGTAGAAAAATGATAACATTCTGAAGAAATCGAGCCTATGACCCAACCTGTACACATCTCGGCTAAGAACCTGCTCTCCATTCCCACTGGCTACCTTAGCCTCAAACATTGATATTTGATTCAATCCAACATCTCGACCCTTCCCAACCTGAATACATATGCACACACAAAAAGGTTATAACAAAAAAGTGGAATTATAGTATTGTTGTCGATGTATAAATTAGTTAGAATATCCAAACGATGAACATTTCCCTACCTGAATATACTCGTGGTGGGTGACGTTACCGCCCCGCAATGTGCAATTAAACCCGGCGAAGATGTCCTCACTGATATTTATAACTCTAGAAGCTTTGCTGATGCCACCTCGACTCAAGAACCAGAATCTGTCAAATACATCAGGGTGACCATAATGCATTCTGACCTTCAGCGGGTTGGCTAGAACACGCTGACCAAGAGTGACGAAACTTGTCTCCTGAGCAGACATGAACCAAGCCAGAGACGAGACAGAACCCGTGAAGATGTGCTCTCTGACACCAAGAATAGTTGGTTTTCTGATCCCATGATAATGCCTAAACTCCTGGAGCAAATTTCTCATCTTGAGAGCCTCCTCAAAATAATTATCCTGGTTCATATCTATGGTCTGAACAGCATCACCACGGGTAAAGATCATTGCATGATTCTGGTTCTCTGGCTTTCCCTCACCCAGCTTCACCGGACCAGGTAGCTTCACACGGAATATCTCCACTTCCCTCTCCAACGTGTGATCGTATTTCACCAGAACGGAGTAATACTCAGTCTCTCCCCTGCCCGCATGTACCTCATCCACATATGCAATACGAAGGGCTTCGTTTTGCTTCATAAGATACAGAATTTCCTCTGCCTGAGGCTCTTTCTTCGCTTTTTGAGACCCATAGATTTGGCACGCCACGACATATGTGAATTTCATCAATGCAGTCCCATGCTCATGGCCTTTATACAGCATGCTCACAGAGCTAGTTGCTCTGCTTAGAGAAGATCGGTCATTTACATCGTCAACACCATCCAATCGATTTCCCTGCGAACTCCTCATTGAACCAAGCTCCTGAGCATCCTCCCGAATGTCCATTTCAGACGCAGAGTCGAGAAAAGCAAGCATCTTAAGAGCCCTGTAATAGTACATCATTCCTCGAACTGTACGTGCCAAAGTCTGACCTCTGTAGGAAGCCCAAAGCCTGAGCTCTCTCAGCTTGGTTGTCCACAACTCAACATCTGTCTTTATACCTTCCCTACGCATCCGTTCCTTAAAATTTTTCCATTCGTCGGCATAAATCGTCTGCAGGTAATACAAGGTTGAAATCCCATCCTCAGTCTCATTTCGGAGCTGTTCTTTACTGTATACAACTTCCTCGCTGTAGTATGGAGTCATAACACTGAACGCCAACATTTTCTCCACCTGAGGTGCATGAGGCAAGTTCATGAAGAGCGAATTGCTGAAGAAGGCAATCCGCCGTCTCGCCTCTAGATTCACAGGGACGCTGTGCATAGAGTCCCTAGAAGTGAGAATTGTGTGTAACCGCCTAACCTGCCGGAAGAAGTCTTCATTGCTTGCATCGGGAAGCCTAACAGCATTCTGAAACAGTAACTTTGAGGCTGGATCATGAGGAGTTAACCCCTCGGTAGATAGCTGTTCAGTCGTCTTCTTTTCTATGAAGAACTGTCGTGTTGCAATCTCATAAATAGACTGCAGACCATTCACCACTCGCCCAACATCCACTTTCTCATCATTCAACAGCCCAACCAACTTCTGTAGCGTCTCATAAATCTTTGGCAATAGGTCCACTTTGAAGGTCTTGGTGAACTGCTCACCCTGAATAGACACCTCAATCATCTGAAAGAAAATTGTAATAATTTTATGTTCTTCGGTGTCAATTTTGATGATTGAGAGCAACAGATGTTTGATGCTTTCATATGCCTCAACCACAGCACACCGCCTGTACTCGTTCTTGCATATCTTGTGCCACAGCCATTTATCAGGTGCGTCAACCAGCTCTTTCGCCTGGCTCAGTGCAAGCAAAAGCTCGTTGCACAACAGGAAACACGGCCAGCGGATAACTGTCACATTCCAGGAATTTTTTGGCAGCTCCAGTAGCTCTACTTCTCGATCAGAGACTATATCCTCTTCTCTGAAAGCTAAGATTATCTCATTCCAGATCAGCGCAAACTTGTTAGCCTCAACCTGATTAGACTCGAGTTTCTTAAATGGCCGCCCAAGTCCATACCTCAGCTTCAATCTGCATAAAGTACACAAACTCAAGGTTATTACAATGTTGAAAAGCCGAGTTAAGAGAATCTGCTTTAACAAAACTAAAATTCCATAACTTGTACCGTAAAGACAAACTCTGTACAGTAAATTATAAAGGAATATCAGTAACATGCTTCAATAGACTTACCTATGAATGGCGTCCTTAAGCTTGTTACCAAATCCTCTAGCATTCAGGAGTTGTTCCTCAGGCATTAGGTTGAACTGAATAGCGCTAGCAAAGAACTGAAACCTCAGCCTAAGCTGTCCCATGTCCCTGATCTCCCCCAGATGATCAAACAGCCCAACAACAGCACCAACAATCGAAGAATAGATCGCGTACCAAATTTGGATATCCATCAGGTATATCAACACCACTGGCAGCCACAATAACAAGACAGAAAACCTATTGCTCTTGCCAAAGAACTGATGCCACTCATAATCCACCTCCTTCAAATTCCATAGCAGCTTCGAGGGTTTAATCATTGGCTTAACCTGAAGGAAGTAGCTGAACGTGAACTTCGTTGCTAGGACAAAGATCCAGAAAGTCGAGTACTTGATGTTGTCCACCAACCCCTCTCTCAAACCTCGACCCACAAAGCTTTTACCCTGGAACCACCAAGTCAAAGCAAAGAATATCTTCCAATTGGTCTCTTCCAGAAAGTTCCTTATCCACGGGACTATAAACAGAGCCAAAGCCAGGATCTCAGGGACCAAGAAAGCCACCACAGCGTAAAGGAACTGATAGATCTTGTCATTCGCGGCTCTGGACCACTGCCTGTCTTGCTTCCTCTGCTTCCAGATGTTCGTGTAGAGAACAATAAAAGCAATTATCCAAACCGTAGCAGCTACAACCTTCATCAACATTCTGAAAAACAGCCGCTTGGTCTCTCTAGAAATAAGCGGCCGTTGCGAGGCAGCGTCCAGCACAGCCTGCAGTAATCTCATCCCACTCCACGTCAAGAACACAGTCAAAAGCCTCACCCGAACATCCCTCGACTTCAACGCATTCCAGAGCTGACTCCTCACCGACCCTCCACCCGGCTTCTCCTCCCAAGCGACTATAATAGCAGCTTGAAGAAACAAAGCAAGCATCACCCAAAGCCTATCAAAGCTCCTGTAGAGGTAAAAGAACGTCCTCCTCTCCACAAAACCTGTCTTCCCAACGCCTCTCCCTCTACTACTCTTGAAGAAACTGCTCCCCAAATCAATCGGCCATTTCAATTTACTAAAACACCTATCCGTCCAAAAGTATTCATTAATATCATCATAGTTCCTCCACTTACAATGCGGCTCCGTCCCGTTCTTGCTCTCGTTAATCTCAGCTTTGATCGTCTCGTAAATAGGTTTAACGACGCCGTTTAGGAAACTATTCTCCCCCGTGATTCTAGGAGAGTACGGCTGCCCCGTGCTCTCGTCGAGGCAATCCTCGAGGATCTTGTTAAGCTCCGAGGCCATATTGTGGAAGATGTAACAGACACACTCCGGCATAAACCTAAGATTCGCCGCCTCCCCCCACACGAGGAGGTAGAGGCCGACGTAGAGAAGCTCCCGCCTCGAATCGGGGTTCCGATCCGAGATCCAGATGTTCGACTTCCTCCCGAGGTACGAGCACCAGCTCGAGTAGTTACCGAGGAGCTTGCGGCGGAAACGGCGGACGACGGCGGGATCGAGGGAATCGATGTTATCCGGCGGCGGCGTGAGGCGCATCTGGGCGTTGGCGAGGTGGAGGACGAGGTGCTCGCGCTGGTTGCGGACGTTGTCCTTCTGGAAGCCGAAGAAGAGGGCGAGCCAGTCGAGGAGGTCGTAGTGGGGGCGCCATTGGACGTAGGTGGGGCGGCGGAGGTCTCCGACGGTTTTGAGGGCGGCGGCGGCGGCGCGGACCTCGGGGTAGCGGAGGGAGGGGTGGTCGGCGAGGAGGTTGTTGACGGGGATGATGTTGTAGGGCTCGTCGTCGATTGCGCCCGCCGCCGGGGGCCGTCCGGGTTGAGAGGGGACGGTGCGGTGGCGGAGGCTCATAGTAGCATGTGTGGTGGATCTTTGGGGGATTGTGATGAGGAAGACTGATTCAAACGATTGGGAGAGAGATATTGAAGCGTTGCGATTTGTTTTTCTCTTTTATTTAGCTGTGAGAGACTGCGACAATGACAGACGGAGACGATTTGGGCTCTCCTTTCCGCGTTTTTGTTTCTCTTTTTTTTTTTTAATTTAATTTAAATTATTTGAAGATCCATTACCATAAAGAAAAAACTAATGACAATGGTCATATAAAGTTCTTATATGATTTGGTGCATTAAGATTTTATTAAGACAATTTTTTTTTCGGTGAAAACCAAATTGGGAAATAGATTCTTCTTTTTTTCCTTATTTTGAATGATTTTACTTGGTAAATACTAGATTTTTTGAAGATACATTTCTAAATGCTTAGGAAGTTTCTTTGTTTCTTCAACCTCTCTCGTTTCCTTATCATGTAAGTAAAAGAGGAAAAGAAAGTCGGCATAAAAAAACGTTGAAGTATTGAAATCTGGAACCATTTTGTTACTTTCTAAAATCAATTTCATTTTTTCGTCAAAAAAAAAATCAATTTCATTTTCTTGTTGGTCATAAATTTTGTACGGTCCAACCGCTTAAGCTATCCACGTCCGTTTACTCGGCTCATAGGCTTCATTCAATGAGTTATTTCTTTTCAAATCCAAATAATTGTTTAATAACAATGCAATCACTATATTATTTTTGTCCGTGTTTTAGTCTTATTCAAATGATATCACAAATAATTTTATGGTAAGTCGTCTATATTTTCACTACTCCATCTTACACACTTTTAATGTTGAAATTTTAAATATATACGTGACAAAAAAAAATAAATGCACTTTGATAACATAAATAATCAAATCAAAATTTTAAAATATTTCTATCGGGATATTACGTATTTTTATTTATAAAGTTTAAGGGTTAGGTAAAAATGTTAAGAATGGTTATATATTAATTTTTCATAACAAGTACATCCCTTGTTTTTTAACACTATTTAAATTTGGTTTGAGGGTTTGTGCATATACGTTTCTTGTTCTTATAATTATATCTATATTAATAATGTCAAGACGCTAGTACATAATTAATTAATAAGTACCGTTTTGTCCATATTTTTTTTTTTTAATCCAAGATTTCGAAAATGTTGAGTTTGTATTAACGACGAAAAAAATTTCAAAATATCGAGAATGGTAAGTATCAACTCTCTTTTTTTTTTGTCATATAAAATTTTGCAGTCACCGAATGATTCATGACACTGACAGTGATCCATACAAACGCCAAACTTTTAAAAACATTCGCAAATGCTAATTTTATATACTCTATACTTTTTTAAAAATTCACAACTCTATACTTATTTAATTTGAGATGTTTTGACTTTTGACTAAGGATGATATCATTGGAAGAAAAGACAATCCACGATTTGTTCAAGATTAGCAATATCATTATTGTTATTAATACAAGTGGGTTGAAAACTTGAAAGAAACAAAAATAAAAAACATCATGGCCCAATGGTAAGGACGGGCTCCTTCCTGCACCCAGATTGCGAGTTCGAACCCTGCTGGAAGGAATTACCTCATGATGTTTCTGGACACCCCACACGGATATGAGTCCATGCTTTAGGGTCCATTTGCATACCCAGAAAGAGGGTCTATCCGTGGACTGCACCTCCCCTTGGAGATTAGTCTGGGCCCTTCCATAGACCCGGAATACCCCCAGGTTAAACAAAAAAAAAAAAAAAAAAACAAGTAGAGCGATTTATTTCAAGAAAATTTAACAGCTAAAGCTCGCTGAACGGCGAGTGAGACCGCTTTGGACGCTAAAACAAGACTTTACAAAGTCATGTTTGCTGCTTTTCGAAACACACATGGGACCCCTCCATGCTCTCCCCCTGTTTCCTTCTCCTTTTCTAATAACTTCTTTTAACATTTTATAATATTTTTCATCAAAAGGATAGAATGTAAATTGTTAATGTGATGGTAACAGCTCAGAGAAACAATAATATAACATATTAATTGTTTTTATTTACTACTATTTTCTTTTTTTGAAATGTATTTATTGTTATTAGTATGAATATTTTCTGCCAAATTCTAATATCAGGAGTGTTCAGCAGCATTCGAGACTAGATTCACCAGCATTCGAGATATTTTTTGGTTCAGTTTATCTTAATGCTCTTATGGGACTATTATAAGTTATTTTGTATAGTTTAAAAATGGGCATGTGGGATTATAATCCATTAGATGGAATCTTCCTTTTGTTCTGACTTCTGACGCAACAAATGGTCGCATGTGCTTCACCGAAGCATTAGAAAAATATACATATACCCTCTCAATGATGTGGAGCAAATTTAACATTAAATTTGCCGATCATGGAAATAATAATGTTTTTGGCTTTTTCGTATTAACAAAAAGGCTCACAATTTTCTTTATCTTTTACACATGCCACATGTGCATTCACTACAAGCCTGTTCAAATGTAACGTTGAATTTGACGATGATGAAATCTGAAAATGATAATGTTATTTTCGCTACTACAAACCGGTTCGCGATACCAATACAGAAGCAAAACTTCCATCCCAGTGATCCCACGTAAACATGTCCATATCTGCCGGTTTATGTGTATTTGGTGCTCAACAATTCAACATAATACTTTCTGAAATTAGTATTATATATTTTTCTTGCCGAAAGATTATAATATCCCAATTCAGTTTTTGTCTTTACAGACAATCAAAAGATATAATCTAATCATTTGAGAACACGAACTTTGAAGGTAATTATATATTTGAAATATCAGCTCGAATATCACGGTTTATGGCACATGAAGTTACTAGATTTTGTGAAACTAAATCTGACAGTTTTGTAATTACGCATATTTTAACAGTTTAGTTGGTTACACAAACTAGTAAAGTCGGCATAACATGACATTCAAATCCAGCCTGACATTTTTGCAACGTTAAAACAAAACATGTTTTGTAACATCGATTGTTTTTACGATGCAAAAGATTAACGGAGGTGAAGACGAAACTTGCCCATGCTCAGTGTTTTTTCATAAATGGTGTTTTGTTACACTGAGAGAAATGACTAGCTAACACGTGCAATTACGTTCTGATCAAATACTCATTTCCATAGCTAGGGGAAGATGTCTCTATATCCATTTCGTTAGCTGAAGTTATTGCACATGTTTAGGTTTGTTTCACAAATTTGTTGATACGATAATAAAATACGAATCAAATGATTGATAGATGTACATATGAAGCATTGATATATATTTTTTCATGAGTAAGAGTTTACGAGAGTTGGTTCAGTCTATAATGTTAATTAGTCCATAAAAATGAAATACTATGACAATCTCGACACATAAAACAGAAAACATATAAATACAATACACAAACGACGTATAATATAGATATTGAAACGTATATTAACTGATACTGAGTGGGAAAAGAAGTTAGATTCAAGATTTCTGGAGAAGAAAAGGATCGACGACGGAGTGAAGAGAGTATAAGAGTAACAAGACGTAGAGGACGAGTGCGACGAAGCCGGCAATGAGAGCTCCGGTGACCTGATCGCAAAACTTTGGAACTTGGCCGCAAATTGGAAGCCAACCTGCGTTTGCGTTTCCTTTCTTTCCCACTTGCGCCACCGCTAAGGCCGCTGATATGCTTGACGTTAGTAGCATTGTCATCAACTCCAATACATTCACCAAAACGGTCAAAAGTTAATGTGACAATTCGTATGTATGTTGATATAGTCGTCACCTAAAACAACCTATAATAAAAGCGTGTGACTAAGACACATTACATTCAAGTTTATTTGTTTTAACCTTTTTTTTTTTGAAAGTGCATGTTTTAACTTTCCATTCAAAGATTAATTTACTAGAACATCTCCATTAAAGAGTTCTTAGAAAGTATCTCAACGATAAATGATAATAAGAGGAAATATGAGAATTTCGTGAAAAAACTCTCATGCAAAATATAATATTGTGATTTTTGTTCTTCTAAAAAACAATTGTTTATTTGAACTATAATAATCAACATTTTATTATTTTTCAGCATTTCACCAATAAAAATGCTTTTATTCCTCTGAACACATCAAACTACTAGATATCAACAATAATATTACCTTTAGAAAAAACTATGCTTAGAGATAGAATGCAAATGAATTAATGAACGAAGAGAAGTACTAAAAACAATAAACCAATTATTACCAAATCCAAGACGACGACGAACTTCCACAGTAAACTCTCCTTAGGAAGAAACAGAACTAGAAAGCTGTAAACACTCACGACAGCGTTTGCGATCACAAAATACCTACAAAACATGTTATACCCAATTACTAGCTAAAAATATTCACATAACTTATGAGATGAACATAATTGATTTTTGTTTGCATTTAACATACTTAAAGGCGGCCATATCGGTGTACTTAGCTTCAAGAGAGACGGCAAAGAAGGAAGCTCTCTCGCGGCTAGTGACCATAACTATCAAAGCAGCGAGAGCCGCCCCAAAGGCCGCTAACCGCAGCACAAGCGCACCTATTCTCTTTGTCAACTTCGCCATAGATCGATCAATAACAATCTAGTTTATTTTAATTTTATATGGAACAGAGAAAAATGAAAACACAAAAATATAGCTCATGAAGGGAAGAACACAAACACATGAGTTCATGAAATAAATGTATTGGTAAATAAACAAGATATATATTAGCTGAGTGAAATGTGTTGTTAGTTGAGCTTTTCAACTATATTCACCGTCATCGTCCGATTTTCAGCACACGACTACGTACTTTTCCTTGCTCTCTTTATGACACGTGTAGCCATAAAAGTGAATGTATATAGTTTAATTATCTTGTAGAAAGACCTAACGTGCAATCTTAGTTTTTTTTTTTTTTCCAAATTGTTTTTATTGATAGATGGGCCAAGCCCAGGGCCCAAACAGCACGAGATTTAAACAAAAGCCCACGATACTACGGGCCACAAAACATAAACACACAATGGGCCAAAGCTCAAGTAATACAAGACTGCCACACGGTCCAAACAACTAGAAACCGGGCTGTTCGCCCTAGGCGCACCGCAAGGAGACGCCACTACCGCCGGAGCTCCGAACCTGCAGAGCCTCCGCACGTACACAAACGTTCATCGCCGTACTGTCTTCACGACGGAGGGTTCATCAGATAACCGAGATCGCCTCCGACTTTGGACCACCAGAAACGCTGGACAGTCGAGCCGAGAACCGCACAAACTTCATCTAAAAACTTCATCGCCGTCGCCGGAGAGCTTAAACTGATATCTCATCCTCGGCGACCCACGAATCCCTCACAGATTACAAGAACCAACCGCCTCTACAAACCTCGATCTAATCGCCACACCCAAAACAAAGGGTCTCACACCGGTATCAAGGAGCTATGTGAGCCTCCTCTCACCGTAATCCAAAAGCCGGCGAAGAGAGTTAAAGTAACCTCACCTTCCCGGAAGCAAGAGTGGCGACGGTGGATCTCTGAAAGCCTCCACCCCCCCACAAGAGAACCGACGTCAACGGAGCTAAAGAAGCCTCCATCGCCCGGAAATAAAATCACCAGAACGCGCATCAACAGCCCCGTCACCTCCGAGCTCCACCATACGGACGCTTATAGTGTCTCCGGCCATAGACGACTTATCGCCAGAGACCAAGACGCAGAAGCACACGCCAAATCGAGAAACGGCCAGAGATGACACACGACGAAACCAACCAGTTCTACAAACGCGCCGGTGTGGATACACCACCCCGCACCTACTGAGTTTTGGACAGCGAGAACTCCCTACGACGAGACGCCAAGCACAGGGAGAGACCACGCGCTGCCGCACCACTCCGTCAGGACAACGAAAGACTGAAAAGCGGATAGACGAACAGATCCTGAGCAGAGGAGCCTCCTGTCCAGGTCACGCGCCGCGAAACGCCGGGATTCGCCGGGGATCTAAAAAGTGAAAGACGACCCATAAAGCCGACCCAAACCTCCTACCTCCGCTGCACCTACCTCGCCGTGTCACCAGAAGTTCAAACCAGCCACTGATTTCAGCCTAGGAACCTACGCCGGCGAAGCTCGAACCTCCAGGGACACCTGCATATCGGAGGGAGACGGACGAGGAGGTTTTCTCTATTTTCTTCAATTCTTTTTTTAACAAACATTATTTTCTTCAATTTTTATGTATTGTTTGTCAACAAACACGCATAAGGCCATGATTATAGCTAAAACTGTTTTTGGGTTTCTTATATTTTTTTTTGTTTTCTCTGATTAAAAAAAAATTAAAAAGGGAATCAATCACGGGTCGCCACAGTACAGGAAACAGACCAAAGTCGATATTTTTTTCGCGACTTTTGTTACCGATTTTAATGGTTTTGTGAGGCCCTCAACATTACTTTTTTTAAGAAATCCCCTTAAGATCCGCGATATTTATGCTCTAATGTTTCTATTTTCTTAGGAAACTCATTATATTAGATTCTTAGTTAGTATTTTCTCTACAATATAATTTATATAGGGGTTAATATATATTAATTAGTTAAGGGACAACATATCAATTGATTTGATGCAAACAGGGCTGATTCAAACCCTATCTTAGAATTCAATGTGAAATATATATTTTATAGGGAAATACTAAACTAGTCTACATTTTGTGAGTAATGACATCACGGTACACAAATATCTTTTTTTCAGTGAGCCGTTGTCCTAACTTATGTGCTTTTGTCTAGTGGGCTGGTATTAACGTTGACATTTTATATATACATCGAATATATTTATATATTTCTTTTTTGTCCAAAGTAAATTGATAGTTACCACTTACCAGCAATAAAAATTGTCTACAAAAGTCGTTTCTTTTTTTCAAAGTAAAATAATTTTCCATATATCTAATATGAATCGGTTCCTCTCAACTATCGATCTAACATTGCTTTTAGTGGCAAAAGTCAGTGAAATACAGAACAAAAAAATGTAGTGGATGACCTATTTAAACTGTTTTCACATGAAAAAGATAGAGATAGAATGTTCCCCTACGTTTAGAAATGAAATTCAATTGGAGAAACTGATTTTAAATGTCTACCAACTACCAAGATTTAGCTGTCACGACGTGGACGAACGTACGCGAGGATACAAATATATACTCCCTCCGGATTTGAATATATGATGTTTTAGTTTTTCTTTCTTGTATACAAATGTATGATGTTCTACTTTTCATTAATGCATTTTGCTTTTAAAATAAAATGTAAAAAATATAAGTGGTTGAATTTTATTGGGATTCAAATAAATCTTTAAACTAACTAAAAGTAAAACCAAAAAGTATTTGATATAAGTAAGTATTTAATTTCTCTTAATATGTGTGCACAACCTTAAACATCATATATTCAAATCCGGAGGGAGTATATACGAAGATCATGCATATTGACACAAGAGATGTAGACTAGTTACATATATTTTTGCTGATTAAGAATGCCAATTGATAATTGAAGCAAAAAAAAAAAAAGTTAAGATGTGTTAAGACCACACCCTTACAAGCACGTTAGGCTGTTTAAGTCTACAAAGACTCAATGAGCAAACGAACCCCATGCTTTTTGCATGTAAATAATAGTCTGCTTGACATACATGTGGCATTTACTAACAAACACAATTGCAGATTCAAAAGTTTGAGCCTTGCACCACAAAACTTTAGGACTTGACCACAAAAGTTTCGAAATGGATGCCATTACATTCTTAATATATTTTTGATATCTAAAGAATCGTCTTAATAAGCTTTACAGGCTCTAAGGTAATAGGTTGTGTATATACATTATCACTGCCAAATACTAATAGAGCGGCAGCCTTATTGGATTAATCAGTAGAAAAGTTTACCACCAACACATTTACCATGTTTTTTTTATTTTCGCCAATGGGTTAACCATGTCTTTTATTGGATTAACGCATGCATAGATGGGCTTATGTTGGATACAAGGCCCATTAACATATTGTTTCTCCACAGACATACAGCTTTTTCTGATATATCTAAAAAAATCAATCTCAACCAATAAAAAGCTTCAAAATATATATTTTTTTTAATTTGCCTAACAATTATTCTTTTTATTATTTTCGAATAAACAAATCATTTCCGAATATTGTTTTTTAAAAGAAGCATTTATATATGTTTTTTCTTTTTATTATCTGGATATTATTCTTGCGCTTTCTCTTCTCTTAGCCATGGCTGCTGCTTTCATCTGTACCTCTCTCCCTCCCCTTTCTCTCCGTTCAGAGACCAAAGCCGCATCCTCCTCACTCTCATCTCGCCGTCTCTTCGCCGTGTCGCCGGAATCAGGAGGATTGAGAATCCGTCTTTCTCAGTCGCCGTCCTCGTTGACCTCGATCCAACCTAGGGCTCCTCGATTGCGAAGAGGCGTCGTCGTCTGCGAAGCTCAGGAAACCACTACTGACAGTATGTTAACATCTCTTTCCTTGTTCGATTTGGTTTCCGCTTTGTTGTTAGTTGTTTATGTTGAGGAGATGTGTGATGAACACGTTTCTTTAGAGAGCGAGAGAGAGAGAGAGAGAGAGCGCGCGTTTCCCTGCTGGAATTTAGGTTTTCTGTTGCGATGAACAAGTTCATGTCGTTTTGCGTGTTGAAATGTTGAAGAGAGTTGCGTTTTGGGGTCTCTCTTGTTTCAGTGGATATGTAGGGAGCAAGAGAAAATGTATACTCTCTTTTCGTAAATTTGTAAGTATAAAGATTATGTTGCCTATCTACTCAGCTATCTATTATAGAGTTCAATTTGCTCCAATGGTTCACTCTATAATAGAGTTACTCTGTTATAGAGTGAAATATAATGTAAGGTTGCTTTTTCACTTTATATTTGGAGTAAAAAACATCATTAGTCTATATTTCACTCTATAATAGAGTTACTCTATTTTATAGTGAAATATAGTGTAAATTTTTGTGTACCATTGGAGATGGTCTTAGTAAGTATAAGAAACCTATAAGATTATTTTGCCTACCTACTCAGCTTTGTGTGTGCTTTGTGTGGACTGGATGACACACATATTTAGGACAAGAAAGTGCTTTGTTATTTGTAATGGGGATGTTGTGCTTAGTTATTTACATTTCTAAGATATTAGGCAGTTTGAATCCTTTCCCATGATTCTGAATTGACAAGTTTTTTTTTTTTTTTTGTTAATTTGATGTTATCATAGTAGTTTCAATAGTGAACGACTCGACGTGGGATTCTCTGGTTCTCGAGGCGGACGGACCCGTGCTTGTCGACTTCTGGGCACCATGGTGTGGACCTTGCAAAATGATTGACCCGCTCGTTAATGAGCTAGCACAACAGTACACCGGGAAGGTCAAGTTCTACAAACTAAACACCGACGACTCTCCTTCAACCCCAAGCAAGTACAATGTTAGAAGCATCCCAACGATCATGATCTTTGTCGATGGCGAGAAGAAGGACGCAATCATAGGTGCAGTGCCCAAATCCACACTCACATCTAGCATTGACAAGTTCTTGCAATGAGATTGTGAGTCTGTATGATCTCTCTCTCTCCCTCTGTTCCGTAATCTCATTCTCTCTGTAACTGGCGCTTTCTTTATAGCTATCTGCTTCTTCTGCTCTATCTTTTCTTCACCACTGAACATATAGACATGGATAAATAATATGATCTCATGTTTTTATTATTATTTTCACCGTCAGCTTGCTCCGTTAAAGACATCAAAGGCTAGATTAATGGAACCGTGTGAAAATAAAGTAAACAATGATGTAATCCAGAGATCTGAAGAGTGTTCAGTTCTGTAACCTTTTTGATGAACACACGTTAAGGTTTGGTCACAAGCTCAAAAACTCTAGGCATTGAATATTGTATTCTGCGAGAGCTTGTTCTACGTAAAGGGACTAAATAATGAGAATTTAGAATTGGAAAAGCTCTTTATTGATCCACGAAGCGAAATATATTTTTACGTTTCTGAAGTCTCACCATGCTTCATGCGTATCCAGTTTATGGATAAGGATGTTATGTAGGACAAACTGAACGAAAGCCTAAAAGAATTGAATGTTCTTGGACTGATATGAATATTCTTTGTAAGAGTTGATTCACGGTTAGGACAAGACTCCACCGAACTCAAATTGTTTTATTTTGGTGGATAATGTAAACAAAAAGTCATAGGAAGATAATCATTTGATTAGTACGTAAAGATTTTGTTTTAAATTAAGACTGCCAAGAAAAAGATTCAAAATGTCTTTTAACCTGGCTAGACTCAGGTCGGACCAGACCACATACAACTGTCAGTTCGGAGAAATTATACTCGGCCCAATCATTTCGGTTTGTATCCCAAATCTTCACCATAATTTCATTTTGACGTAGTTTTCAGTCGTTGACAAAAAAAAAAACGTAGTTTTTAGTCAACTTGGCTTGGAAACTGGGGAAGATCATATATTAACTCATTTGTATATAGAATTTCAAGTATAGTAAAGGGACTGTAAAATCATATTCATACCGTAGCATTACCAAGCAAACTGACGTATGGTCACTTTCATTCTCGTTTTTTTATCTGCTTAAGAAAAACCAGAAGTAATAGATACCTAAAAACGCTATTATGAAACTTATTAAATGTATATGAATAGAATATAATTGGTTTAGTCATAACCAATGTAATCAAATTTACAATTGTACAAAACAGGAACCTCTTCATATATAAGAGGATTAGTGCAACACAAAGAAAGAGTTTGATCGTTCTCTTCTACTCATGATATCAGAATATTGAGAATAAAACTTTGATCGTTTCCTTCTTATTATTTTCTACTACAGTTTGACCTTGATTCATATTGTACCTTGACTTGTTCTTATATATGAAGGTATTTAATGATATGAATTTGAAGGAAAGAGGATCGGTTCCAGCATTGTTCAACATTTTATTCGACATCTACCACTTTAGTTCTTCTGTTGATGTAGTTTCTTTTTTGTATGTATCTCGTTTAAATAATGTGACGGTGATATGGTGGCAAAATCAGTTTTTTCATTGCTAAGCTCATCCTCCGTTAATGGAGTGTAGACTTTCTATGAAATGAATGTGTGTTTGACCAAAAAAAATGATATGAATTACAAAAGTTGGCATATAGCAGTGAATATCATTTGATGTGAAAAGCAAATTAGAGTCATTGATAGTTCGATATGTAGACCAAATGAATTTCATCATAGTTTTAGGATATGGTTCGGATGCAATTATGTGGTGAAGTCTTGATTGTTGATCATGTTTCGAAACAGATTTATAAGATTAATGTTTTTTTTGTTGTTGTTGCCGTCCTCTATTTATAATGTTTTACTGAGACATACGCTAAAGATATGTTTGGAGAATTATTTTAAGCCGAAGCTAAAGTCAAAAGAAGGGCATAAGCAACTTCCCAACCCTCCGATTTTATAACATTATCATTGAGCTTTTTGATAAATGCTTCTCCGTGATCTTTTTATTTCTATGAAACTTCGTGGCCTTTAAAAGTCACAGAACATATATAAATGGAACAGAAGTATCATCATGACCGAAAATTAGAACAAGTGTGAAATATATTGGAAAAAGCAAGTCAATATAAGACGTCTTTGTTACACCTACCCCTGTTTAGGTTCTTGACTTGTATCCCATGTTTGATAATGCATACTTGAATCAACAAGCGGACATTGTTTTAATCATTTGATGACGAGTGTCGGCCATATTCTCATACCAAACATGCTGCATCCGGAAAAAGATGATAGATATGTTTCTGCAATTTTGTTAGAATCAACATGATGAATACTTAAAGCTTTAATTATGCTAATATTCTTAACAAATATATATAATTGAATGACATTCACGTGTTGAACTTTGAGGATAGATGTAGATTGGTACTAGTCTACAGAAAGAGAATAATGTGAATCGGATAGTACTGAATATTGAATTCGAACCTATCACACCAATTATTTCTATAGGATATTAATAAAGAAACAAATCTCTACGCGCCAAGCCGCCAAGCCGCCAAGACAATTAACCATGATACAAGAAATCTCCATAAATCATTTGTTTTTGGCGTCTAATCACCACTTTCACACAGACACAGAGCTAGAAGCAATGGAATTATAAAAGCGTTTCAATACATGAACATAACCTTTGCAATATATACTAATCTAGAATGATAAAAAATGTGTCTCTCACATTTCTAGAAGCTATGCTGCCTCAAAACATCCGATGAGTTTTTTTTTTTTTTGTAAACTAACATCTGATGAGTTTTTAAATATAAAATAACTATCTTAACTCGTTTACTCGTTAACATAGCTTGGTAATGGTGAGTACAATTATTGTATTTTGTTTTTATAAGATACTGTTGTGAACAAATACGAATAACCTTAAAAGAAAGCAAAGAAACTATAAAGAAAAAAACAAGTTTGGTGCAAATACGCAAGGTTTGTGTAGTGATTATGTTAACTAGATTTTTTGGCCGCGCTACGCGCGGCTAGTCTTTTAAACAAAATTTCCAATCATATTGTTTTTATATATAATATATTGAATTGTTAAACTTATAATTAAAAACAGAAGAAATAGAATTCTAAATTAAATAGAAAAAAATAACGATTGAAAAATCATTGTAGTTAATGCAAGTAAGAGTTTCATAAGTAATACTAATAATTAACAAAAGAAAATTAAAAAATATAAATTTCTAGTTTTTTTAACAGAACCCTCATTTTATTTTTGGTATAAATAACTTACATAATACTGTATTATTTTAATCTGTAGTTTTATAATTTCTATCTGCAAAATTTTGGTAGAAAATATTCACTATTTTATGATCAGAAACCCTACGGGCAGGTGGATTTACACTGAAACTATATTATATTAAAATATAATATAATTTTATAAAACATTTGGAAATTTAATTTATATTGAAAAATAATAATAATAGGTTTTTATTCTAAGATCAAATTGTATATTTTATTATAAGTTGAAAAGATCATTAACATAAGTAACAAAAAAAAAGACCACTAACATTGTTTTTTTTTGTTAGAAGAACACAAAATTTAAAAATTATGTAAAATGTAGTGATTTCTATTTTTTTGTATTTGATTTGTATTTCAATTTGACATTGAAGAAAATCTAAAGTAAGAAATTTTTTTTTTGACATCATCTAAAGTAAGAATTACTAATATTTTTATACTGTTGTTAATTATTTTTCTTATTGATTTGGCCTTCATGTGTTTTTCTTTATGCAAAGTTGGTACGATGACTTAGTGTATTTTATTCTATAGTACTGCCATGTCTGTTTTATTGTTATGTGTGTTACATTTTTTTTCTGGTGATTGTTGATGATCTATTTTAGTTTTATATAGTGATTTTTTTTTACTTGAGTTTGATGCTTTCAAGCGTGTTGGCCCGAGGAGCCTTCTTCACCGTGGCATTTGGGTGTAGGTACGTCTAATAGCAAGCTCTGCTTCACCTTGTTAGGGTGTGCGCAGATGAGTATGTTCTCAAGTGTAGGTACGTCTAATAGCAAGCTCTGCTTCACCTTGTTAATAGTAATCCTTAAAAATTGGTTTTGAATATGTATATTTCTAAGTGGCTTTATGAAGTTTTTTAACATTGAACTTAGTGAATATAATCAGCACTTGGAATTATATTCAGTCGTATATGTAATGTAAATCGTATTGTATACAACTATCTTTTAAGAACCCATTAGAAATTTATTTTTTATATACATAACGTACTGCTACTTCAGCTAAGCTTTGAATAACTAATTTTAATTTGAAATTATCGTTCCATTTCTATATTTTTATTTTAGTAAGCGCACCATTTTGGCAATGAAAACAAAACACACCAAACCGAATCCTCAGGAACACACAAACCGTAGAAACTTTTTAATTCTTCCCATTACAAATATTCTTTTAGTTTCATTCTTACATTGTCGTCACCACTTCCAACTCTTGTGTCTTACTTCTTCTGTGGTGTATGAATCTTGTGACTTACTTCTTTTCAGGTGTTTAAGACATTTCTTTCATGTTCAACAGTCAAACATACAAATATTAGTATACAGTTGAACAACCATTTCCGCTTACCCAAAACTAATTCAATACCTTATCTACCCAACACTGATTTTTCTCCAGAGCCGCATTACAACTTCTACTCCACAACTTGGACCTTGAATCAGGCAAATAATGATAATCGAATTTGACATCAAGTTCTGGTGACATTATCCCCTCCAAATTTATTCAATACTCAATAATGTGTACATTAAGAAAAGATTAATGTGCATACACATGCGATTTCAAAGAAAAATAAATTACCAGGTTTGTCTTCCTACTCTGCTGCTCGAGCTATTACAGCCACCTCCTGTCATAAACCCATTTTCAGCAGACTTCTTTGAACCACCTTCAGAGATACATTGACCATTGAGATGAATCAAAATTGAGTACATTACTCTAGTTTGCAGGAAAAGCTTTTTGTAACCATGTATATTTAGTAGTAGTGGAGAAGCAATATAATCTCCAAATGGTGCAGAAGTGTAGGAAACTACACGTTCACATAACAATAGAATCAGTCGGTGGCAAGCAAATAAATAAGTGGGAGGTAAAAGTTATTCATGAAGGATAAATCTATGTTCAAGATCTCAAATGCTCAAACACCCTTGACAAATCAAACAATTGCGTCAAAATGAGAAGAATTGTGTATCAGTACCTTTCGTTCCTCTATCAAAGCTCAGTCTTAGGCTCAAGCTGGCTATGTTCCATTGACCAGTTCATCTGTCCCTAAAAAATTAATTATCACAAAGTAAGCCAGTTTACATATTTTGTTAGTAAGTTAAAACACATTCAAGATATTGAGCACAAATATATGCTTGACAGAGATCTGGAGATTATTAAACATACATTAACGTGGGAATCAAGAGATTATAGTTTTTTTCTCGGCTTAACCCTCTTCAGCATTGTAGAAACATGGTGAATAGTCTTTTTCAAGATAAGATTTGTCTCGCCAACTGCTATAAGACTTTTATTTGCTACACCATTTATCTATTGTATCATTAAGATCAAATATGCTTGTTGAAGTAAACTTTCAAGAGATAAGAATACATAAACTCGTGTAGCTGTCATACCAATTCTCTCGTGTTGGTGCGAAGAACATCTGTATAAGAAATGGTTTTCAATAGAATCAGAGTAAGAAGATTACAACAATGCCAGATTCACTGCTCAATTAAAAAAGATGAGAGCTTTGCAAAACTTATCTAAATCTCTTTTATGGACCACACCTTCAGGTTCGAACACGTGTAGGCGACACTTTTGCAGATTTCTGTAAAAATGGAATCTCGAACCAGTTAAGACGGTTGATATAAGAGAAATCAATTTACCATCAGGATCAAAATTTCTGGAAAAGAATTAAAGCTTTAACCTTTAGGAGTGGTTGATAACTCTGGCCGGAGACTGAGCTCTAGGAGACGCCGCTCTTGCAGGCGACTGAGACCTTGGAGACGCCACGTTTCTCTTGACAACAACCCTTTTAATAGACGCATCTGCGTTGCTGTTGCTGCTTCTCTTCTCTTTATCCGTTGCAGGAACCGAAACGAACTTGGCAGGTATATTGTTGTTGTTACTCGAATTTACAGAACTGCCAATGCCGTTATTAGGGTTCGTCGTCTCCGATCTTCTCTCTGGAGATCTGCTTCCTCGTCTGCTACCGCTTCCTCTCTCCCTACTCCCCGATCGGTAGCTCTTCGAGTCCTCCCTCTCCCTGCTAGGAGCCGTCTCTTCTGCTCCCGACATTGCTCAGAGTCCGACGGGACTCTCCGCCGCCGCGCTGCTGCTGATGAATCCGCCGCTCGGCTTCTTCTTCCTCTCCTCCGTCTTCCGCATCGGCTTTGTCTGTGTCGCCGTTCTTGTCGAAGTCGAAGCTCCTCTTGGATACAGAATACCTCTTGGTTTTCGCCGCCGCGGCGGAGTTGCTCTGGCTTAGTCTTCCGCACTAGATCAGTATCGCGTCTACATCGGCTGGAGTCTGGTTTGTAGTAGTACCGGTTGATTTCTCGGAAGCTGTTGAGTCCTTCGGACCTGTCTTCGTCGAACATTAACGGGCCGGTGAAACGGGAAGCCCAAATGACAGAAGTGAGCATCTGACGTGGCGGAGAACTGTTTTCCTATTGGCTGATTTTATTGTCTGACGTGGACAGGCTCAATGGAGCTCATATATACCTTTTAATATAGTATAGATAATAAATTACAACATTGTAGATTCGATTTATCTTATATCAAAACTCAATATTTATTTCCTTCTAGGAAAACATTTTTCTGTGCTAAATGCATTTTTCTTAATTTTAAAAGGCATATTGTACTGTAGGATTCGCAACTTCCAAATGTCAATTTTGATTACGAGTCAACAAATGTGATTTTTGCCGGTGTAAAAAAATTAAATAATTTCATAACTAAGATATTATATACTACTGATTTAGTTGTCTAAATAAACCGTTTTGATGTAATTTTATTACTGCTGACAAAAAAAAATAGCAAATGTTTTTGAGTGAAAAGATAAAAAACAAGATTCTTTGGCTACTAATTAATTAATTAAACCAGTTTTGAGCATAAGGAGTAGTATATTAATAAGAAGAAAGGCCCACAAAGCAAAACAGCGTGTCTCGTGAGATTGTTTGATGAGAAGCATCGTTAGTTGTGAAGGTTGACAAGCGTGAACAGAGCCATCTTCGAGCGCTCTCATAAGTCCTTTTCTCACTTCAGTCTACCCAATCATCGCTTTTCACTGTTTCTTAATTTATGCTTCTAGGTTTAACACCTCACAGATATATAATACTCATTCCGTTTCAAAATAGATGATGTTTTGGAGAGTTTTTGATGTTTTAAAATACATGATGTTTTGACATTTTATATTAGTTTTATTTTTATTGAAAACTTTGTGACCAATGATGTTTTATAATTTTTTTGATGATTTGTTGAATTAATTTTATTTTATATTTTAATGATACTTTTTAGATAAAAGGTAAATGTCTTGATTCTTGTGCATTTAATTAAAACATCAACTATTTTGAAACGATAGTATATTTTTTGGTCTAAAAATATAATATTTGTTTTCAATACGATTGAACGATCAATAATCTGTTTATTAATTCATAGGGAACATTGACATTAAGGGGCCAATATGGCAATGCCAGATATACATAGCTGCAACAATCGTACTTAGTCAACATTCAGAAGAAGTTATGGATTATGAATCATTCACAATAATTTTTTGACTAGTTATAGATTCATATTGTACAAAATCACATTTATTTCTATACGATCTAACATTTATGACGAAAGAAAAAAGTTTGGTGAATGCACCTAAAAAAGCGATTGAACACTTGTGCGCGTCGTGCCACGACCGTTACGCATAATCAAAAGGTGATTTTTGCTGAATTTATTTATCATTTAAAAAAAAAAAATTGGAAACAAGATTGGTGCGATCGTTTTTATCCATCCAGACAACTTCTTAAATACAAATACTCTATAAATTATAGTATTTTTTTTTGTCAGTCAATTAAATAAGATAAGTAAGTAATCACAACAGACTTATCATCTTATCACAAAAAAAGAGAAAGTTATCACAAGACACATGAGTGATAGGCCAAAACCAGTGGCCAATAGAATCAATTCGTTACTATAGAACATCGTACACTTCTATATTTTTCTTTAAAATAGAAATCTCTATTATAGAGTTGAAAATGCTTCGATGTATGTCTATAAAATAGAATTCATCTATTTCAGAGGAAAATTAATTTTTGCCTTTATATTTAGAGGTAGAAATATCATATTTCTATATTTTTCTCTATAAATAGATGAATTATATTATAGATGCATATATTAGAACATTTTTACCTTTATAATATAATTTCTCTAATTTTTAGAGAAAAATATAGAGGCAGAAATATAGGTGGGTCGGAGATGGTCTAGTATTTAATACAAATGGATTTCGTAGTCCCGAGAACAAAAATGTCAACGGGCTAATGACTTGTTTGGTTAATAATAAAGATTTTAATCTTAAAATAAGTAAATTACCAAAAAAAAACCGGCGAATCTTTTACATTGCCACGTCATTCGGATATCATTTGCGTTATCGAGTTCAAAGCATATAATAATATCTTCTTCTTCTAATTAAAACCATATAAATACGGAACCCTTCTTTAACTTTCATTGTTATACAAAACCCAGATTCTTCTCTCCCTTCTCCTTCTCATCCGTTTCTCAATCTAATATCTCTCTCTGTTCAATTCAGTCTTCGATACAGTGTTCAGAGTTTCCCTCAAACGTCGCCGTTTCTCTGGTTCGTATACATCTCTCTCTCTCTCTCTCTCTTCCTCGTTACTATATTCGTGCGTTTGCGTTTGTTTGTTTACTTTACATTAATGTGTGTATGTGACTTTGATTCTTCACCGGCGATTTCTCGGGTCTTTTGATTTGGGGTTGAATTGAATTTGCTGCTAATTTTTTTTAAAAAATTCTGTTGACGTCAAGACGATGACTTTGACTCTTCCTCTCTGCTCCGTGTTACATTTTGATCAAAGTTCGTCGCTTTATTTATATAAACTTGAATCAATCGATGCTAATATTGATAATCGGTTATGGGTTTTCGAAAGATTCAAGCTTTCAATTTGAATCATGTTTTTTTTTTCAAATTTTCAATTTTTTAGGGTTCTTGGCTAGATAAAAAGGGTTTATTGCATATAAATATTATTATATATTGATAATCGGTTATGGGTTTTCAGAAAGATTCAAGCTTTCAATTTGAATCACAAGTTTTTATAAAAAATTTCAAAATTTAGGGTTTATGCATATAATCCTCATGATTTTGTTTTTTTCTAATCATTGGTGCATTTTTGAATAACCTAATTCTCATCACATTTTGACAAAAAAATAGATTATCTTTGTGTGTGTGTGTGTGTTTCATTCACCTGATTTATACCAATGTTTTAATCAGAAACTTGACCAATGGCCATGGACCAATCCTTTGAAGATGCTTATGGAGAACTCTATGGAGAAGGTGCATTTTCTTTCAACAACACCACCAAGCCAGACCCAGTCACAGACTCGGTTCCTTCTTCTGATGATTCCAGCTTCGACTGCAACATATGCCTAGACTCAGTGCAAGAACCGGTCGTCACCCTCTGCGGCCACCTCTTCTGCTGGCCCTGTATTCACAAATGGCTTCACGTACAGAGCGATGAGCACCAAGGGCATAAACAGTGTCCCGTTTGTAAATCCAAAGTCTCTCACTCTACTCTTGTTCCTTTGTACGGACGAGGCGGTGGCAATAGCCAGGAGAAAGATAAAAGCGGTGATGTGCCTAGGAGACCGGTTTACAAGCTCGAGATGGCGAATTCAAGTACTGATTTGCGGTTATCTCAACGGGTTCGTTTCGACAACCGGCATGGAGGTTACTACCCTGTCTCAGGGGTGATGAGTTCCAACAGTTTGTCGTACTCTCCCGTTATGGATCCGATGGTGGTGATGGTTGGAGAGATGGTAGCTACGAGGCTGTTTGGAACACGGGTGATGGATAGATTCACGTACCCGGACACTTACAATCTCGCGGGGACTAGCGGCCCGAGGATGAGAAGGCAGATCATGCAGGCTGATAAATCGCTGGGGAGAATCTCCCTCTTTTTAATATGTTGTGTGTTTCTGTGTCTTCTACTGTTTTAGAGTTCTCCTCACTAGCTTTGTCGTAATGTTTTCACTTTCTAAAAGTGTGAGGAAACGTAGACAAAGAGATGTACATTTTGTGTTGGTAGAAATGGATTAAAGTTGCTTAGTGCTGAGTACTTTTGTGTTGGGTTACATCTTTGTATAGATCTAGTTTGGAAGATGGTGCCGTGCAGATGAAAAGGCCAAGTAAAGAGGCCTGATTTGCATGTGTGCAATTCAGCCCATGGGTAGAATAATAAATAAGTACTAAATGTTTTTTCAAACTGCTAATACTTTGGTGTGTTTAGGCCGTTCAGTTTCTTCGGTTAATTTGGGTCAGTTAGTTCGGAATTTGGTTACTTTGGTTCGGTCCAAATCTTACCGAAAATAAATTTGATTTGGTTTCCGGTTTCAAAATTTTATGCTGAAGTTTTTTGTTTGGCGGTTAGTTTGGTTAAAATTTTCGGTTTAAATTGAAAAAATGGTTAATTTTGGTTATTTCAGATTTTGGTTAGTTTGGTCCAGAATTTTGGTTAAGATTGGTAGTTGGTATTTTTTTTTTTAAAACCGAACTAAAAAATTACCAAACTGAAAACCAATTTTTTTTAAATTGCTAAAATGAACCGAACTTTCTAACGGAACTGAACCGAAAACCAAACTTTTTTGTTCGGTTCAGCAGGTTTGGTTTGGGTAATAACTGCAGGGCTAGGTGTGTCCATGGTATGATACGACTTCAGGGTCTTGACTTATAACTTAAAGTGAGTTTTATAGTCCTGTTCTTGTTTGAATTTCCGTTGAGAACCAGTCAAGTTTGATGCTGAAGAGGATGATGATCTGTCTATGCGTTGAATATTTCAAGTTAGTCCTCCTGATTAAAGAAAAAACATTCCATTAGTTTATAGTTTGACTGTCACTGATCTCTCGGAAGCATGCACATGGGTCGAGACCTTAAAGGGTTTATATAAATGGACGAACCATTAGTCTCTCTCTCAAGATTTTAGAAAAGTCTCTTGCATTTCTCATCTCCTTCGTCCACTTTGTAAGTCTCTCTGTCCTCCTTTTTCTTGAAATAGTTGACTTGAGAATGGATAGTTCAGAAGCTGCTCTAGAGAGAATTGAGGCACAGAGGTCAACGGACGTGTCTTCTGACCAACGGAAACGAAGATATTTCCTCATGAACCTGATGAAAAATGGTGCAAGCAGAATCTGTTCACGAGGTTCCCCTGAAAGCGAAAGAGAATGCACACCGCCACCTAAGGGAGACAAGGAGCCTGTCCCTGAGTTCTTAACCAGTCTCAGGCTTTCTGATCTTTACAACCTCCCAGGTGAATCTGTGGTGATGAACTCAGAGATCTTTAGTGCAATGCGAGCCGGGAACATAGAGGTTTTGGAAAAGATGAAGAGTTACGAAACACCTATGGCATGCTTCAAGAATAACAAGGGAGATTCCATTCTTCACCTTGCTGCATCTTACGGTCATCTTGAGCTAGCGAAAGGCATAGTCTCTGCATGCCCGTCTCTTCTATTAGAGCCAAACTGGGAGGACCGGGTTCCACTTCATGCGGCGGCTCGTGCTGGCCATTCAGCAGTAGTTGAGGCTCTTGTTGCGTCGGTACCATGTTTTTCAGCTGGACTATCTGAAGAAGAGAGGGAGAGGTTGTTGAATCTCTATGTTCTCAAGGACAGAGATGGAGATACCCCTCTCCATTTAGCGTTGAAAGACCTCCATGAAAAAACAGAGGTATTGAGTATTGACCCTGAGACACTCTTTACTCCTTAGTTCATAGTGTGGCTTCTACTACGTGTCTGATGCATTAACCTTTTCTGTACTAGCTTTTGATGTATCAGCGTCGTGCCAAGAAACAATCCATATCTCACCTTGTTATGCATCAACGAAGCATCAGATGCAGTTCATTTCAAACACGGCTAATGGAGATAGCTGCTTGTCTAGTGAATGCAAACCAACATCTTTCGTTTCTTGAAAATAAGGATGGAATATCGCCCTTGTATCTGGCAGTTTTAGCTGGTAATGTATCCCTTGTGAATGCAATGTTGAACGTCCAAGGGAAAACCTCTGACTTAGCCTCACAATTAGAAGGGAGAAAATCGCTTGTTCATGCAGCCCTAAAGGCCAAGAATACAGGTTTGCTTGCAAACTTAGTTGTTCAACATCTCATTGCTCAAAGAACTAATCGAAATTTCTACTTGTTTGTACAGATGTTCTTGACGTTATTCTCAATGAAGACCCATGCCTTCTCAACGAGCGAGATGAAGATGGAAGAACTTGTCTCTCGGCTGGAGCATCTGTAGGGTTTTATAAAGGCGTATGCAAGCTATTAGACCGGTCAACAAGAAGTGTTTAACATTCTAATACGGTGTCCTGATTCAAAACACCTGCTTAACAGGAAAGGTCAAAAACATTCTACACATTGCATCAAAGAGTGGGAAAGCAGCATTTTTTCTTTCTGTTCTTCTCGACAGAACTAGTAAGGTCCAACTGATGGAGAAGCAAGATATAGATGGGAATACACCTCTGCACCTGGCTACCATATCCCTCGTACTATTTATCTCCTTCTGTTTCATTACAAGGGAAAATGCATGAACACAGTGAACAATGATGGTCTAACATCTCTGGGTATTGTCGAGTCAAATCTGCAACCCAAACTACATCTTCATGGAGGTATCTATGTGTTCCAACCATAATCTCAGGAGTTTAATTATCTTCATGTCCGTTTTTCTTGACTCTTGTTTGTGTAACCAGAGGGTGACACTGATGGTGTTATTATACTTTTACACATCAGCAAGACAATCAACACGGCTGATGTTCAAGAAAAAGATAACAAGACGAACAGATCCACCTGCTGGTGACAAAAACAAAGACTACGTCAACACTCTTCTAGTGGTTGCAGCTCTTGTAGCAACCGTAACTTTTGCTGCTGGTGGCTTTAACAGCTCTGAACCAAACCAAGGGTTGCCAACTCTAGCTGGTGATCCAGCACTCGTTCACGGATCCTTAAATGTGGCATTGCCATCACTGTTTTTCGCTCTTCTCTGCATGCCGGTGGCCTTCTATTGTGGTGTTTTTCTTGTTTTTGCTCGTATTGAAGGGCTTTTGATTTTCCTCAACGTTACATCTGCGATCTTCATCTTCCTAATGCTCTTTCTTCTTCGCCCTCACGTTCTCCTACGTATATACCTGGCATTCCTGCTGCCTTTGGTGCCTACTTCGTGCTATTTGTGTTGCTTGTCGATGATGACCACCATGAACACGCTTCTACTGCAAAGATCTCCAGTGAAGAGGCTTCTGCTGCAAAGAGCTCCAGTGAAGAGGCTTCGGCTGCAAAGATCTCAGCGACAGCAAAGAAAGTACTTAAACGAAAGTCTGTTTCGTTCTAGTTTCGATTTCCTTATTGTGGTACGATTGGCTAGTCTTTGTGACTTGAACCCTTCTGAAAGAAATAAAAGTGTTTTGATTTACTTCAATCTGGAAACCATTCTTTGTTTCATTATATGGCCAATGCTATTGAGCAACAATTACTGAAAGAACAAGGAGATAAACTACAGATTAAAACAAGGTAGCTGTAGCTGTTTCCTACAGATTAAAACAAGGTAGCTGTAACATATGAGTTAGATTGGTACTATGGATGTATTGTGTATAGCTTTTCATGCCGTTATGCTTTAGATAAAATCATCATGTTCTGAAGATATAGCAGAGTTACAAGCATAAACTCAGCATCCTTGAGGAGGTCAAGAAGCATATCATTAAGGAAGAGGATTTATTACTAATGGTTTGAAAATCATCATGTTCTGATGATTCCAGCTTTCAACCAGGTCTCTGGCATTCCTTTGGTTCAAGATTTAACCAGTCCTTATCTCTATGTTCTTTTGTGGTTTGTTAGTGAAGATGATGATGAGACATCACATCTCCAAGTGTGTGAAGATGGAGTCCATGGGATCCTCAAGCCGGAATCAAGTTGAAAAGTTAAAATTGTCTTGAGGGAGATATATCAAAAAGCTTTTTTCAGTATTAGAATACATTTGTATCTGTAATATAGATCCTGTGCTTTTTTTTTAATAAACATGTTGCAAAGTTTTTTTCTGATTATTTTAAGACTACTTGTTCCCACCATTGCATGTTACTCTAGAAGACAAGGCAGCTGTAGAGCTGTTTCATGTTAGCATATACAGTAAAAAAATAGTCCACCATTAGTACACATTACATATGAGTTAGATTGGTATTATGAATGTATAGCTTTTATTATGTTTTAAGCTTTTTTAATAAAATTTCTGAAGATTTACAGAGGAGGCCAAGCATATCACTAAGGAAGAAGATCTATACTGATGATTTGAAAGTTCAACAGCTCATTTTATAAAAGTAAGATTCAGTTTATTTATATATTTATGGATCCTGAGACATATAGGGCAGTGGTTATGGGTAAGGTGCAAGATCTTGAAAAGATTTTGCAGGAAAATGAGATTCCTGTTCTTGATCAGGTCACTTTTCAAGGAAACACAATCCTGCATCTTGCTGCCATCTATGGTCATGACCACTTAGTGCGGCGTATTCTTGACCATGAGCTAAACGTTCTTAGAAGTTGGAACCCTAACATAGTTGGTAACTTTGCTCCCAGTTTCTCCCATTATCAAACTCTTCTTGTGAGACAGAACTCAGAAGGAAACCTTGCTCTCCATGTAGCAGCTGCTGCAGGACACGAGCTTATAGTTGACTATCTCGTTGAGTCTCTGAGGCGGCTTCCTCAAGATAGAAACATTGTGGTTAGATCAGAGCAGATACTAGTTGGTAATATTTTCAGCGTCTCTAACAATGATGGGTTTACTGCATTGCACCTCGCCTTGAAAGGGAACCATGTAGCTGTTTCTTTGCAGCTTGTTCGGGAAGATCAGAGCACTTGTTTTCTTTTGGACAAGGAGGGTGTATCTCCATTGTATATGGCTGCTGAAGCTGGTCATGTTTCACTTGTAGAGCATATGTTACATGGTTTGAACGCAAGCTTTGTTGGCAAGTCTGTGGTGTGTGCTGCATTGAAAAGCAAGGATCTCGATGTTCTAAGAGCTATATTGGAGAGTGACTCAGATCTTGTAGACTCTAGGGATGAATATGGAAGAACTCCACTTGCTTTTGCAGCATCCATTGGATATGACATAGGGGTTGAGCATATGCTAACCAGATTTGGAAGTTCTACACAGATTGCTTACATAAAGAGTGAAGATGGTTCTTTCCCTATCCACTCAGCTTGCGCTGCAAGTCGCAAGACTCGCAACGCAGCTCTCAAGGTGATATTAAAACACCACCCGGATACAATAGAGATGCTTAACTCACAAGGACAAAATGTTCTTCATGTGGCTGCTGAAAATGGGAACGCAGGAGCTGTTGGCTATCTGCTCAGAAAAGCTGACGTCAAAAGGTTAATCAATGAGCAAGATTTAGAAGGAAACACACCGTTACATTTAGCCAGCATCAATTCTCATCCCAAGGTTGTGAGTCTCTTCATACATGATAGCAGAGTTGAGTTGAAAGTATTGAATCACAAAGGGTTCACTACTTTGGATGCAGCAGAGGAGTATATGGCTGCAATTCCTTCACTCCAACAGGTTTGTACTTTTATCAACACTCTCATCGTGTCCAAAGCTGTTGACATCACTTATTGTTAGTTCTAGAAGTTTCTTAAATCTCTGTGCTCCAATAAAAATGCTAGCATTCATTAGATAAGAATGTTTTCTTAATGGAGTCGTTTCCACTGGAAACTAAATTATCATTATTTAGGCCATTTGGTCAGTCTAGGTTTGAGATTCGGTCCAAGTGTTTACATAGTGGATTGTAACAGATGATCGGTCCATCCCCTGACATTAGTTGGAAGGTATTCCAAACTCGGGTCCGGCAGTGTGTAGCCAGTCCACTCTGTAGCACTAAATGCATGGAGCCGACCGGATCAGCCGATAGAATATATAAAAAAATGTTTTTTTATAAAAAGAAGGAAATCGAGTTTTGAAGCTACTATAAATACCGGGTCTAAAGTTTTGTAAATTTATTCACGCATAATCAATATAAAAAGATAAAATGGGTGCCTCAATACGTCTTTGCTCTTGAGTTTCTTTGTTTTCTTCAAGTTAGTTCGCGTTCGTTCATAACATTTGTCATATCCTATGTTATATGTATTTACAGTGGTTGATATGGGTGGCATTGGTGTCTGCTGGTACCACTAGAGCCCCACGTGTTCATCTGAAAGCAGACAGTCCTACCACAGAAGAAGACTTCACATTAAAAATGTACAAAGACAGAGTCAACACTCTTCTTGTGGTGGCAACACTTGTGGCTACAATGGCTTTTGCTGCTGGCTTGAGTGTGCCGCTAGGTTACAACAGCACAGAGTTCAAGTCAAATGTGAAGCATTCATACAAAGAATCTGCGTTTAATGCCTTCGTCATCTGTAACAGCATTGCCGTCTATAGTGCTGTTATATCGACAGTTGCACTTATAGGGACACAGTTGGCTGACATGAAGTGCATGCTGACTACTTTCAAGTTTATTGTGCCACTTCTTGGGTTTTCTATTATCTCCATGTCTTTGGCTTTTGTCGCAGGCTTATACTTGGTTCTAGGACAGCATCATTGGCTTGCAGTATTTGTCTTGGCTTCAGGCGGTTTCTATCTCATGGCTCTGCTTCTACTCATAATCCCTTACGCTTCGCCTTATACTTTTAGTCCACTAGTTTTTCGCTATTTTTTGCGGTTTCCTTTTTCCATGTTGGTTTTCTTTGTGTACTGGAGAGATGGCACTGATGGGGAATGTTCTTCACGAGTTTTCCGTTGGTCATTTATTGGTTAAAAGATCAAGACTTTGAAAAATGATCAAATGTTTCAGTGTTGTTCTCTTACTTTCTGTTTAACTGAAACAAATGGTTAACACAATGTTTGACCCAAGAATTGTTCCTGAATCCACACAATCTCCCTATTTGTATACTGTCTTAGACGAAACCCGTGATTCGGTACTGATGGATCCAAATCAGTGCCGGTCCTAGGGAATCCATCAGTACCCTGGTGATAGTGTGTCAGGCATCCATAAACTGGCGCCCTGGACATGTTAGAGACCTTACTAGGAATTTTCAAACGGTACCAAACTTTTAATGTAAAGAGCAAAGATGGGTTGAGACCAGTTAATTGATATTGCCAAGTTAAAGTTTACATTCCAACTACATCTTCTGGGAGGTATAATCTTACCTCTCTATATATACAATACAACTGGTTTGCGTCAGTGTCAATCCGTATATGCTGCCTTTTTGCTCATCACTTTTTTGGTCTTCTTGGAATGTACTGACTTTGATGGTAGTCTTGTTACCACTTACAAACCAACAGGTTATGAAAAGATACCCCCAAGTGGGATGACACTAAGAAACAGATCAGAGCTAGTAGATGCTAACAAGGTAGATGATTTCGACTTTATTTTGTGACAATTATATATTTATGGTACATTATAAAAGATGTTTCGACGTTCGTACTAAACTCAATCAATTGACCTGAAGGAGAAGAATACTAATATTTACTGAACATGTATAAAATAAGCAACAAGCGGGGATAGCTCAGTTGGGAGAGCGTCAGACTGAAGATCTGAAGGTCGCGTGTTCGATCCACGCTCACCGCATATTAATTTTTTAAAATTTATTCGAAGATAAAACGGTGTCGTTTACAGAACTTCAAATAGGCTTTACCAAAACGGATCCGCAAAGCCCATATCCAAGCCCGCCACATATTCCACCGTCTTTGCTTAAACCGACTGTTTCGTCCCTCATAAACCGATCTACCCCTCGTTATTGTTTTAGTTTTGCTAAGAATCTCGACGAAAGAGTTACAAACGACGATGGTGTTCCTCTCGATTCCGAACGGGGAGACTCTCTCCGTCGATGTAAACCCCAACGCAACCACCGTCTCCGCCTTCGAACAGTTAATCCACCAACGCACCGATCTCCCACAACCTCTCCTCCGCTACTCCCTCCGTATGCGAAACCCTAGCCTCGCCAATCCCGATTCAATCCTCCTATCCGATCTCGGCGTCTCTCGCTTCTCAACTCTGATCATCCAAATCCCTCTCCTCGGCGGGATGCAAGCAGGAGGAGCAGCCCCTCCTCCTCCGAAGCCTCGCCTCGATTTCCTCAATTCGAGGCCTCCTTCGAATTACGTCGCCGGATTAGGTCGTGGCGCTACGGGATTCACCACTCGTTCCGATATCGGTCCCGCTCGCGCTGCTCCCGATCTCCCCGATAGATCCGCGGCGGCTGCTGCGGCGCCTGCGCCGGTTGAGAAGGTGGAGGATGATGAGGAGGCGGAGGAGAAGGGGTACGATGAGAATCAGAAGTTTGATGAGTTTGAAGGGAACGATGCTGGTTTGTTTGCTAATGCGGAGTACGATGAGGATGACAAGGAGGCTGATGCGATCTGGGAGTCTATTGATCAGAGGATGGATTCGAGGAGGAAAGACAGGAGGGAGGCGAAGCTCAAGGAGGAGATTGAGAAGTATAGAGCGAGTAACCCTAAGATTACTGAGCAGTTTGCTGATTTGAAGAGGAAGTTGCATACTTTATCTGCGGATGAGTGGGATAGTATTCCCGAGATTGGGGATTACTCGCTGCGTAACAAGAAGAAGAAGTTTGAGAGCTTTGTGCCTATTCCGGATACTCTTTTGGAGAAGGCTAAGAAGGAGAAGGAGCTTGTCATGGCTTTGGATCCGAAGAGCAGAGCCGCTGGGGGTTCTGAGACGCCGTGGGGGCAGACTCCGGTGACGGACTTGACTGCTGTTGGTGAGGGGAGAGGTACTGTGCTGTCTCTGAAGCTTGATAGGTTGTCGGATTCTGTCTCGGGGCAGACTGTTGTGGATCCTAAAGGCTACTTGACTGATTTGAAGAGTATGAAGAGAACCACTGATGAGGAGATTTACGATCGCAACAGAGCGAGGTTGTTGTACAAGAGTCTGACTCAGTCGAATCCGAAGAATCCCAATGGGTGGATTGCTGCAGCTAGAGTTGAGGAGATGGATGGTAAGATCAAAGCGGCTAGGCTTCAGATTCAGAGGGGCTGTGAGGAGTGCCCGAAGAATGAGGATGTTTGGCTTGAAGCGTGTAGGTTGGCTAATCCAGAAGATGCGAAGGCTGTGATTGCGAGGGGTGTTAAGCTGATTCCCAATTCTGTTAAGCTTTGGTTGGAGGCTGCGAAGCTGGAGCGTGACGAGGAGAACAAGAGTAGGGTGCTGAGGAAGGGATTGGAGCATATTCCAGACTCGGTGAGGCTGTGGAAGGCTGTTGTTGAGTTGGCTAATGAGGAAGATGCGAGGATTCTGCTTCACAGGGCTGTGGAGTGCTGCCCTTTGCATCTTGAGCTGTGGTTGGCACTTGCGAGGCTTGAAACGTATGAGAATTCGAGGAAGGTGTTGAATAGAGCGAGAGAGAAGCTCTCTAAGGAGCCGGCTATTTGGATTACAGCTGCTAAGCTTGAGGAAGCTAATGGGAACACGCAGATGGTGGGGAAGATTATTGAAAGGGGTATAAAGACTCTGCAGCGAGAAGGGGTTGTTATTGACCGAGAAAATTGGATGAATGAGGCTGAGGCCTCTGAGAGAGCAGGGTCTGTCGCAACATGCCAGGCGATTATCAAGAACACTATTGGTATTGGAGTCGAGGAAGAGGATAGAAAGAGAACTTGGGTTGCTGATGCAGAGGAGTGCAAGAAGAGAGGTTCCATTGAGACTGCAAGAGCAATATATGCCCATTCTCTTACTGTGTTCTTGACCAAGAAAAGCATTTGGCTTAAAGCGGCTCAGCTTGAAAAGAGCCACGGGAGTAAGGAGTCCCTTGATGCCTTGTTGCGTAAGGCTGTGACATATGTCCCTCAGGCTGAAGTTCTCTGGCTCATGGGTGCTAAAGAGAAGTGGCTTGCTGGAGATGTTCCAGCAGCCCGTGCGATTCTACAAGAGGCTTATGCTGCAATTCCCAACTCTGAAGAGATCTGGCTGGCTGCTTTCAAGCTTGAGTTTGAGAACAAGGAGCCGGAGAGGGCAAGAATGCTTCTTGCAAAGGCAAGGGAGAGAGGAGGGACTGAGAGGGTGTGGATGAAATCAGCCATTGTTGAGAGAGAACTTGGCGACGTGGAGGCGGAGAGGAGATTGATTAATGAAGGCTTGAAGCAGTTCCCAAGATTCTTCAAGCTATGGTTGATGCGTGGGCAGCTCGAGGAACGGTTCAATCATCTGGAACAGGCCAGGAAAGCTTATGAATCTGGTCTGAAGCACTGTCCAGAGTGCGTACCTCTGTGGCTGGCGCTCGCTAATCTTGAAGAGAGAGTGACTGGGCTGAACAAAGCCCGGGCTATTCTCACCACGGCCAGGAAGAAGAATCCTCACGTAGATGAGCTATGGTTGGCTGCTATACGTGTTGAACTCAGGCATGACAACAAGAGAGAAGCAGAGCACCTGATGTCAAAGGCTCTCCAAGAGTGTCCTACCAGTGGTATCCTCTGGGCTGCGGACGTAGAGATGGCTCCACGTCCTCGCCGGAAAACAAAGAGTATGGATGCCATGAAGAAGTGTGATCGCGACCCGCATGTCACTGCAGCCGTTGCCAAGCTCTTCTGGCAAGACAAGAAGGTGGAGAAAGCCGGGGCGTGGCTAAAACGGGCTGTGACCCTCGCCCCAGATATTGGTGATTTCTGGGCGTTGTACTACAAATTTGAACTTCAACATGGCACTGAAGAGAGCCAGAAGGAGGTCCTTGCCAAATGTGTGGCTTGTGAGCCGAAGCATGGTGAGAAGTGGCAAACTATCTCAAAAGCGGTGGAGAATGCACACCAGCCTATCGATGTCATCTTGAAGAAAGTCGTGATTGCATTGAGCAAGGAACAGAAGGCTGCTGCTTGAGAGTAAACACATATATTCCTTTTGTTTCCATGATCATCATCATACTCTACTCATAGCACATTACACCTTTGCTCTTTTGTTTTCCCTTTGCAGGCTCAACTTTTAGCTGTTCATGTTTTTATTCAGTAACGCAAACTGATAATGATTTGCTGGAGTGTTTTCACCAGATACTTTGTTTACTGAATCCTTCAGTCTTCTTTGTGAGTTTCAGCCATTAAACTTTTTTATTTAATATTATCTTTGGTGTATTGATGATTCATTTGTTGTTCCTTTCATGCCTTGGCCATCCTTGTCTTCATGGTGTCTAACATTGGCGTGTGTGTACTAAGTCATGAAATCCAACTTCAAAGCTTCTTTAGACAGTGTAAGCAACTAATAACCCCTGACATAATTTTTAGAGTTATCTGTCCACGCTATTAACAACACTGATTGTGATAAAGAGTAAAATCCCAGGTGAATATAGTAAACCTCTTGCATGATTGAATTAACTAACTAGTTTCATGTTAACCTCCCACAATTTATTTGCCTTCTGTACAACACTGGCTTCTTCTGGAGAGCTGATTCTCAAAACAAAGTCAGATCTCTCATACCTCAAGTAGACTGCGGATTTTAAGAGCCTTGTGTTTCTCTCAACCTGCAGTATGTGCTAGTCTTAGGTAACCAGTTTGGTAGCGCCCACGTTTTGCTAGATTCTTGTTTTACTGGTGGATCTGTTTCTAGTCTTTCCCCAGATCCTCGTTATGTGCATAATATTTGGTGATATACTTGTGGAAAGGCAGGAAGAGAATCCAATTCAGCGGTATTAAGATCTTTGAACAGTCTTTAAGTTCTGTCAACGCAACCAGGGTTAGATAGAAATTAATGGCGACTCTGAAACCACTGATAAACTTTTGATTTTCTCCATTAAGATCACAGTCATATTCGTATAACCACAAGCTGCTCGTGCTTCCTACAAGTCTTTGTAATGCCTGAACCTGTCGCAGTCAAATAGCTTAAAATCAGGATCAACTTCATCAGAACACAGCCGACTTTGTGGTAGTTAAAGTTAAAACTACTTGCAGATCTATAGATAGGAACTGGACTGCACTAAATATTTACCCACTTGGTACGACAATTGGACCACATTAGGCTGTATTGGGCTCATCTGTGCATATGTGCTAAACAATCGGGACCGACCAACTGTATCTAATCAGATTTGTATTACTTATAGCTTCAGATTAGATACAATTTCCTTCGTCATTAGTACACGGTAACAAAGTCTTGGAAGATAGAGGTCTTCGATATGGTAGTACGGTACCTAGTGTGTTTATACGATACTAAACGTATAATATAATCAAACAAATGAATCACAAAACCCACTAAACTAAATCACAGTTGAGAAACTTTTGGTCAACTTTGAAAACAATAATCCCATCGCCCGTCGAATACATGGGAGCTGTCACCGTATCGTGATAATAGTGTTCTGAAGTTATGACTGGTACTAATATTGCAAGTTTGATGGAACAAAGATTACAAAAATGCAGGAAGCTGATGTATTAGTCCAGTGGAAAATGTTACGTATCGATGAGGTCACTAGGAAGTCCAATGATCTTTTTTTTTTTTTTTGATCAACGGAAGTCCAATGATCATATATATAAGAAAAAGGCAAAAAAGAACAATCTAAACAAATTCTTCTTGTGTTGCAAAGCTCTTCATTTTGAAAAGAGGCACCGCATCAATATCTCTATTAAATAAATTCCCAATTTTCAGTTCTTAAAATTGTGAGATCATCTTTTGATCAGAAAAAAAATTGTGAGATCATCTTAGTTTTCTATCAATCCATGACTAAAAAGATAGTATTAGGTCACTGACACGCTCGGTATGGGTATGAATGGTGACCACGGAACGACGAGGAATAATGCATTCTCTAACGTTTCTAAAAAATATCACCATTCACAAAGAATAATATTTTCTCATTTCCTACTATTCTTTTTTTTTTAGATAAATAAAGAACAAAAATATTCTTTGTTAAATTTGAGAATGAACAGCCATTATTTTTCATTGCTGCAATTTTATTCCTTTACATTCATTTTCTATTCGTTCTTCTTGTTTTCGGAATGGTCACCAGTCGAACCCGTTAAAAAATATTTTAATTGATTTATCAAAATATCTCCCTGATCCAGTTGATGGATTTAAAGGATCGGGACCGACCGCATGTATCGAATCAGGTTCTTGATATGGAGATAATTTTCCACAAACATTGGTTCTATTCTAGTTTTAGTTTCAGACATGATAGAGGATTTAAGAAGGAGTTCTCTGGTACTTGTAAATCTTGCCTAAAACACCAAATACAAAAGAAAATATTGATGAACTTGGCAGTTGGCTTCGATATACTTGATGATATTACCGGTCCGGTGTTCAAAATTTGATCCACATACGATAACTTTATCAACTCATCAATAATCCTCTATTTTCTAGTCTAAACTCTATTTTAGAATAAAATCTTCTAACCATATAGTATTTCTAACTTCCAAAATGTTACAACAATACAATTACTTTCAAAATAAAGCAATTGACTAGGGAATCATATTGGGATAAAGATTCACCTTAAAGATAAGGATTGAGTGTGGTAATAGATAAGTTAGAATCCTAATAAGAGAATACTATTAGGATTAGAATATAAGTTTCATTGTTGCATAAGTACATTGTAACATTTTCATTATTGAATACAAGTTTACAGTTTATATCACAAAGTATCTCTTTACAAAATTATATTCAAGATTCTATGATGTTAAAAAAATCATTGCACTCCGCCTTTTACTTGAAAATAGAGTAGGTTTCGAATAATTCTTCATTTTAATCTCAGCTTTGAAGAGAAAAAAAAACGAATAATACATGAATGTTCTTAGTAAACGGATTCAAAAGTCTTCCACTACGAGGGATTTCATGTACCAGTATACACTACTAATATTCACAATAGAGAAAAATTAGAATACTATCGTCAAAAATGTTCTTAGTAAGCAGATTCAACAGTCTTCCACTGCGAGGGCTTCCATGTACGACATACACTCCTACTATATCTCTGTGGTATGCTTTTGCAATTCGGGAAGCCTGATATACCATGATAAATTTATAATCTTTTTTACTTTTATTTTAGTTCAGATAAAATTTTTGAACTACAAATTTATAAACCAGACCAGGTGTAAATCTAGTCCTATACTAGTTTCTATAGACTCGTTATAAGATTATCCATGTTCATTATATTTTGCTCTTAAAGAAAAATGTGCCGAATTATGGACCCCAAAATGACTACCAAAAGCAGAACCAAAAAAATTAAAAATAAAAACTAATCCATTGTGAGGTCTGTTATCATCACATGATGATGGGACGAGAACATGTTCGATAACATTTTTCCAAAAAGATACAAGAAATAATGCAAACAGATAACGCTGTTGTTGGTCTATGTACGATGCGGATAAACAGAAAAATAATATGAGTGGGAACATATCAAAACCGCATATTTGACTTTGGTACTATCAAGTGTTCGTGGCTTGTTGGTTGTTGAACTATTTATTATTTTCTGTTAAATATCTTGGGGGTTAGACGTTTGTGCTATGTAGTATGGTTAGTGGTTTATAGTTGATTTTATTAGATAAGACCTAATCTGAACTATACTCGTATATAAAATTATTATCTCCTCGTGAATGTTTCATAAAACCTAGATCAATATCTAAACAAGATAAGGTATTTAATTGGTCCAGCAATTCAATTCAATTCAATTTTATTATGATGAAGCAAGTAGAACTAAATTTTAGTGTAGTTGGTTTTGTAACATTTTTAATGAATTTTATTGGTTCCGTTTTAATGTAACGAATTAATTTCTACAATGCACTTGAAATATAATAATTATTACTTTTTATAATTCAAGATCTTAGGTCCAAATAGTCATGTGAATCGTTGTGTAGTCTATCATATGAATCATCCGGACTTAAACATATCCCATGTTTCAGATGGATTATAATATTAATTATTATTTTTAGGTTGTCTTACATGATCAACAATTCTTGCTAACATTATCAACAATAGCTAACAGTGCCAGCTCCAAAAAAACATGGATCATGTTCAAAGATTTTAAATATAAATCCTATATATATGTCATATGTATGAACTATTTTAACAATAAGAAATACAGTATGCCCTATCCTAACTCCCAGGGGTGAGCATTCGGGTTCGGGTCGGGTTCGAGTATTTTTAGTTCGGGTTCGGTTATTTCGGATCGGGTTAGGATATTTAGATTTTGAAAAAAAATTAAATTTTTTATTTCTCAAATTTGTTGTATTTAAAAATATAACTTTCACTTAACTATTTTTTTTATTTTTAATAGATTGAATGGTTAATAGATTTGGACATAACATTTTGAAACAAAAAAAAACATTAATTTGGTTATTGTTTTAAATTTTGGATGTAACTTTTTGTTAATTTTTGAAATAAAAAGTTTGACATGCATTTTAAGTGAGTAGCAAATCATTTTCTCGGTAATTCTATGTATATCATATGAACTTAAAGTATATATAGTATCAATATAAATATTTTATATAAAATGAGAGATGTAAACTAGAAATATATGGTTAATTATACATATGTTCGGTTATTTTCGGATATCCATTCGGATTCGGATATTACCCGTTCGGGTTCGGATATTACCCATTCGGGTTCGGATATCTAATCTCTACTAATTTAATATCCGTTCGGATATTTTGCTACTTCGGTTTGGATTTCGGTTCGGGTTTTTGGATCGGGTTCGGGTGCGTCTTCCGATATCGGGTAAAGTGTCCATCCCTGCTAACTCCTACCGCATGAGAGCATTATCTCTAAACCGGTCCTTGCTATTAACGGTATAAACATACATTAGTAATGAAAAAGAAAACTGGATATTTGAATGTGAAAATGTAGTGGTCGACATTAAATAAAATAAATATAAAGTACTGGTCATTTTCGGAATTAGATGCCTCTTTGAATCAAAAACATCGACGACGTGAATTCAGGTTAAGAAGAAACCCCAAAGCATCGTTTTCTTCGATTCTTTAGATTGTTTCAGTTGGCAAGTAATGAAAATAATAAACTGTTAATGCTCAATTAATATTATTTATTACGGGAAAATGAAATGTGCCTACCACGTAATGAGTTTCCTTTCTAATTGTTAGCAGATGATTCGTTCCATTAAATAAACAAAAAATAATAATACTCCATATACAAGTAGGTCTAGAAAAATCGGTGGAGGGACCAAACACTTGAAAACTCCATGAAGTCAATTTTACAGGACAAGGTCCACAATCTTTAGTTTCTCTCCACCACATGTTTGACAATCTTGTCCTCAAAAAGTCCCACTCTTTCTAAATTGTGTTAAGAGCGCCATTAACACGCACAACCCCTAACGTGGGGTGCTTATTTATTTATTTATTTATTTTTAATTTTTTTTTTTGTTTATACTGTTTTGTGAGGTTTACACTTAAATCCCATGATAAGCAACTGCGTTGCAGATGCTCTAAAAAAGGGAACATAACCGAATTATCTAAGAAAAACTGTATGAATCAAATAATCATATATCTGAATAATTTTTATATCTTATTATTTGAATTAATTGAAAATATTTAATTTGTTTGGTATACTTAAACCAATAAAGGCCTGGTGTTTTTTTTAGCAAATTGAGAAAAGGCATGGTGTATAATAATCAAATCTGTAGTAGATTAGGTATGTTTTACATACATTAATTGGCCATATGATTAGGTGATATTGCACAACTAGATATGTGATTCATTTATCAATAAAGACAAATGGTTGAAGATTTCATTTAAAATCCTCAGATTCAGATATATATGTAGTCAAAAACAGTTACAAAGATTATCAGATGGTTACTATTTCAGTAAAATGTTACTGTGGTACAAGAACAAGACCCAATGTTATCAAGAAACAAGAAACACTCTTTCAACAAAGATTACCACTCCATAATATACGACATCTCCCATATATATAGGACTCAAAAGCTATTCTACACCCAAAACGCAGCAACCGCTTTATAAATAAACGCTCAGTGAGCGGTTTGAGCCCTCCTCGTCACCGCTACTGCTGCTCCAAACAAGGTTATTTGCGACCATGAAAAACAAAAAGAGATAAGATATATAAAAAAACAAATCTACAGTTGAAAATCATCGGTGAGCCATTCTTGAAAAGTAGTTGAAGTCGTGGTGTTGTACTCTCAGCTGCTTTAGCCAAGAATCAGCAACACTTAGAAGCGACAGAACTCGCTCTTGATCTTGGCCATGATCGTCTTCCCTGAGCCAAACATTGCCTTGCATCTTGTAAGTGGCTAACCCGAAAGGAAGCAGAGTCACACCTTCTCCTTCCTTCCGAGCCCTCTCCTTCTCCCCGCCATTCTCTTCTGGCTCCATATCTGTTTATCAAGAGACTATAACAGTTACATTTTTGCAAAAGTACAACCAGGACCGGTCGTGAAAAATTTTAGAGACTATTACACGGTTTAGTAAATATTTTAATTTAAAAAAAAAAACATGTTTGTTGTAAATTTTAATTTAAATTATGTAGATTTTAATTAGTTGCAAGATTTTAATTTTTAAAAAATTATTTACAAATTTGTGGATTTATCTTTATTGTAATTTTTTTTTTAAACGGAAGCTATATGCCAATGTTTCACTTGTCTATATCTAGGACCGGCCCTTGGACATAACCACATGGAAAGGATTAGTAGTAGTAGTAGCAGTACCTTGGAAAGAAGATGAGAGAGTGTGATAAGTGAGGAAACAAGTAGACAAATCTTTGATGGTCCTTCCCATAGGTATATGGTAAATAGGGTACCACGCTACAGCCATCCAACTAGCCGGTGAAAGATCGACGCTTCTCAGCGACATCAATCCAGGGTACCTTCGAGCCAACTCATTGATCTGTAACCCCCAAACATGTGTCATTTGAATGATCATATCATTAGAGGAGCTGCTGCATTGAGAGTAGTTAGTTAGTTTACCTTATCCATGAGAGGAACTCTAGCATAAGGAGCTGATCTCTCAAAGTGTTGTAAATAAAGATAGCCCAAACGATCGTTAGCGTCATGCTCAAGTCCTCCTTCATCAGAAGCAGCACTTCTCGAAAGCTTATCACTTTCACTCTCTTCGCTATATGAATCACTAAACGAATCTCTCGTCTCGCTCTCCCCATACTCAGACTCATCCCTAAAATCAAAGATTCAATAGTTTTGGTCAAAAGGATCAAACTTTTAAAATCTAAAAACTCTGCTTTTGTACCTTAAGCGGATCAAGGAAGAGCGAGAGATGAAGATCTGGATGGCGGAGAGATAAGGAACGTAGTACTGAACAAGAGATTCGCCGTTGGTGAGACGAATGGGAACGCCAGCTCCATAAGCACTCCATTCATCGTAGCAGTCCCAGAGATCACTCAATCTGAAAAACTCAACCTTTTCTCTCTCTGATTGGTGCCAAATCCGATTCAAGCTCCTAATCTCCGTCTGCAAAAAAAATAAAAAGGAATCATTTTTAATGTATTGCATCATAATTAAATTAAGAGAAAGAAACAGAGGAAGGATTGAGACCTTGGGGAGAGATTGGGGAGGCACTACAGGTGTTGTGCAATGAAGGAAGCGGTCAAGGTTCGATTTTTTGATTGACCCTTTTCCGAACACCATGATTCCTTTCTCTAGAGAGAGAGAAGAGAGAGAGAGAGAGATTGGGTTTCTTCTTGATTCTTCTTTGAGAAAACAGAGAGAAACAGAGGGGAACGAGAGAGGGAGAAGAAAGAGAGATGGGGGGGAATTTAAGAGAGGAAGACACGCAAGCGAGTGTTTGAGTTTTGACGTTAGGACAGCTTAATTTAAGGGCAGCGCAATTTACGGACAAGAAATGTTTTTTTTTTAAGGAGAAAAAAAAAACGAAATTTGCTGAGTTAACTTGGAGAAGAAATAAAAGTATTTTTTTTATTTTTATTTTTTTCTGTGGAGAAAGCTTATTTTACGGTTGTTTTGTATGTTTCTGTGATCGAAAACTCGAAACGAGATAAAGAAGTTTAAGGTTGCGATAATACCCGAAAGAGACGAGAAAAAAAGCAGACTTGACAAAGATTAGAGAAGACCCAGTTTGTCAAAACAGAGTTTTTTTTTTTTGTTTGATTGATGATAACAATTTTCACGGAAAACTATAAACTTTCTCGGGAAAAAACAGAACAGAGGGTGACGGGATACGAAACAAAGACGAGGTTATATATATAAGGTGAGAGAGATAGAATCGATTAGCTTTCTCTTCAAAAATTCTTTCTTTTACCTGATCAATATCCTCTCTTTTGGGTTTTTACTTTTTCTTTATTTAATTTTAGAAAATACAGAAAGATTTGCTCCCAAAAAAAAAATTACAGAAAGATAAATAAAAAATGATTAAGACAAAAGAAAGAAGAAGGTTCTGTAATTAAGGAGTACACACACCTAATCAAAGATTATCTCGAAGTTTGACGATTTTCCTCGTCCACATCTCATGATCCTCACGTGGTTTTTTTTATTTTTATTCTCTTAATCTATTCGATTAGAAGATTGCCGACAAAACTTAACAACCAACTAAAGTGTTTTCTTTTTTTAAACCAAAGTGTTGTTTTGACAAAAGAAAAACCTAAAGTGTTGTCCAAAATTAACAATAAGAGGCTTAAAATATTAAATTGTTTGACGATTCCCAAGTAAAAGATTGAAGACTCTCAAGTCTCAACTATTAATACTTCTTCCTTTGTTTCATTTTAATTATTGTTCTACTTTTATCCACATAGATTAAAAAACATATAATTTTGTATATTTCTATCTATACATCTGACTATATTTCAACCAATAGAAAATTAAAATGAAGAATCTTATTAATAAATTTTGCATTGAAACTTTAAAACGACACTTATTTTGAAACGAATATTTTTTCTACAACGAAAACTAAATCAAAACGGAAGGAGTATAACATTAAGAAATTTCTTAGTTATCAGTTTATTAAGGAAAAGTTAGCATTGATTTACAATACACAAAAAAAACTCGGTTTTGTTCATGTCCAATTTGAAAAGTATATCAGCAACAAAATAAAAATATATATGTACATATACATGTATATATTATTTAATTAGGCTGCCTAACTTGTTGCATAAGTGTGTCTAATACTGTGTTATACTCCTGTCTTCTACCGTATGTCCATATCTTTCGATTGACTATAAAATAAAATTAAAAAAAATCGTTTAATTGACTATATCGTAATTTATAATACCATGTTCGATCCAAGAAAAATTCAAAGAAAAGATGTGTATATGTATATGTATTTATACTTGCTTTAAAATATGGTGCATCTATTTGGTTGATATATATATAATTTTAACAAATTTGTTACTTATAATTCTTTAACATTCATTTGGTTGATATATTACTAAAAATCTGTCACTTTAGATTTAGCATCATATATTACACATGGATTAACGATGGTTCATGTTAGTAAAGAAAATCCACAAAATTTAAAATAGCACTCCATATATTAAGAAGTAAATACCAGTTACTAGTTTTTTTTTTTTGAGAAACAGTTACTAGTTGCTAGTTGCTAGTTACAGTAATAAATATTTAAAATATCACTCCATATATTAAAAATCTTGTAGAATAGCAATTACGATATTTTAATTTCGAGATATCACGTCACTAAACTACCAACCAACAAAACTACTGTTAATCAAGTGCCAGGTATAATGCTGCGAACTACAAAAATAAAACTGGTAAGCCGACTAATTAAGAATTTAGGTGTCTGAAACTAGGAAAAGAAATTATGTCTAAATGTTACGTTACTGAAAACAATTTAAATAAAAGTATAGTTTCCGTTATTACTGCAGTCACCAGTTAATCACGTATAAAACATTGTCGATTACGCGATTTTTTTAAAACACTAGATTATACTACAGAGGGAATATACAAGGTGGAAGGCAGGGATGGAATGCATTTGAGATATACAAAGCTAGCAAGAACAAAACAGTATTATTAAAAGTTACCGTATAACCAATGATTCTATTTTTTTCTCAAAAAAAAAAAACAATCATTCTATTTTATTTTCTTTTCTGAAATTTGTGGTTTGTGTTGGCCTTTGCTCATGTCGTAATTTTGTGACACATGGCAAGTAAATGAAGATGACATTTAATTCGTTGGAATTGCCAGCGGGTCCATGAAAATACTTAAACCACACAAGACCAAAAATTGGTTTATTAATAGTTTGGTCAAGAAGAAAAAAATGTTAATTACTCCCTCCTTTCGACGATGCAAAGTTTGGACTAAAAACACTAATATTAAAAAAATTGATACTTTAAGAAAAATTATATTTAATTAATTAGTTCAACCAATAAAAAAAATATGAATATTATTTAATTGGTTACACTATATCCAATAAATATAAAAGTTATCTAGATATTTGAAAATTACTTATATTTTGAAATAAAATAATTTTCTTTAAACTACTTAAAATAAAGAAACGGAGGGACTATGGAGTAAGGCGAAGTATATGAGTTTCAAATGGAAGGATTCGATCCTTATAAATCAAATTTGAAATTGATACAGTTTTTAACTACTCAAATTGCAAATTTGCTACAGTTTTCACTAAACTAAAACCGGCATGTTGGTTATGAAGGGTAATGACCGGTTTATGCGGCGGCTGGATATGTCCGATGGCTGTGTGGCTCGAGATCATTATCGGGATTTGGGAACTGAAAACGAAAGGAGTGACCATATAGCGTTAGATTTCTGCCACGTGTTGTAATCCACATCGTAGTAATTGCTTTTGGATTTGGGGCATTATCATTTAGGCCCTTTTATTATATAATATCGATTGCTTTAAGGCCGCTATTTTCTATGCTTTCCGACTGTTAGGCCCATTTAACTAAATTGTTCCACTACACTAATATAATACACGCGGCTTTTAAAACCCAACACTTTGGTAAGTACCACCAGCACAATCACAAGTCTATGTCTCTTTATGCTTTCCTCACTAATATATTTCTAAAAATGATCAACCAGACAATGATTCTTGATCAGTTGAAGAGATCCTTCCATGCTTCAAAATTCTGGTCCCATGGAGCACCATAGGGACAAGAGATTCCAAGGCAGAACTTTGGAACCAAATCTTCTTAAGTTGACCTAGCTCTCATGAAGTCCGGTCAACTGGTTCAGTAATAATCATGGCATTCCACTGCTTGAATCTTGACTTGAAATTTTCCTATAAAACAAAAAGACTACTCAACTATATATATGGCGCACGAATATCTATGAGATATGGCATGGGAGGAACAATAGGATCCACACTACAAGACAAAATGCACCACAAAATATTCAGACCACTATTAAGAACAAAACTTCTTCCTACCAATCTCACTGCATACCAGTCTCATTTAGTGGCAGTATCTCACTAAATGTCTGCACTAGATCGTTACATGTGCATAACAAAAAGACTTTATAGAGAGGTACTAAAAGTTAACAGGAAATATAATATTTCGTCTGTCACTGAAACTGAATCGATACAGCATATATGATCAAACCATCGACACATCCTAAAATAAGCCATCAAACTATCGCCACATTGATCTCGAAGACAGAGATTAAGAATGAGACTAGTGATCCATTTTGTGTAATATAGTTTGATAACACGATTTAAGGCATAACATTAGGCTATACGATGCAGCATACGGTGAAAGTGACCCACCACCACATGACATCAATCGCTATCATACACATGGGGGTGATGATGATGATGCCGTTCTTTTTCTTCCAGCAAAAGACATCCTTTTTACTTGTTTTTCCCATGCTTCTCTTTTCTTGTGTTTATGGATATGTATAATTAGAACTCTCAGTCTAGAGTGCTTTATTGTATGTTTCTTGTGATGAAATATTGACATAGACTAACGACATCATAATCAATATACGCTATACTCTTTTGATATATGTAAGACAGTAAGAGTATGGCTAATGAATTATTTTTTCACTCTTTCGTATATTTAGACTATGGTTAATTGCGGCGACTTCCACCCACCAAAGGTTTTACCGGTGATTAAACAGACGCGGCAGTTGCATTTTTGTAACAAAGAGTCTAACAAGTCGATGAATATATAATTTCACATTTGTTACACAATATTTTTATATCAGTAAAATAAACAAAACAACTTCTGATTAGTAAGTTATTATCATCATAATAATTTGGCAAAACTACAATTTATGTGACGCCGTTATGTCATCTTTATGATAAGTTGATAACTAAGAAGAGTGAATATATATAGTCCTTTGGTGGACGTATAGTATTCGTATTTGTAGTATGATAGTATATTCTTTATCTAATACCATCAAATATAATACTCCCTCCGTTTCAAAATAGATGATGTTTTGGAAAGTTTTTGATGTTTCAAAATAGATGATGTTTTGAATTTTTATATTAATCTTAGTTTTATTGAAAAGTGTGTGACCAATGATGTTTTATATTTATCTTTAAGGATTGACTGAATTAATTTTAGTTTATATTTTCAATGTTATTTTTTTAAAAAAAATGTATAATTTAATTCTTGTGCATACAACCAAAACATCAAATATTTTGAAACAGGAGTATTGCCGATTAAACCGTGTTTGTACGACAAATCATTGAAGATATCAATATAAGCTATACTGATATTTTCGATGACCTGGTATACGGGCCAACAGTAACGTGTATGGTCATTTCTAGAACTTGAAAAGTGTGAAATAAAAAGTAGTAGTATGACGCTCATTTCCAGAACTTCAACAGTGGGAGATAAAGAGTTGATATCGCGATTCACTATTTGGTTGGTTTTAAATGCTACGGGGTGGAAAATGAAAAATCAAAAGTAAACGGTTAAATCTGTGAAAGTTTGCCAACAGGGGAAAACTGGGACAATAGCGATCTATATGTTACTTTTATTGCATTTAGTGATCTGAAGACTTTTGTGTTCACCAACCAATCAAGTCATGTGTCTTTTTTGTTTTCTTACTACGACATTTGCGTGCGAAATTGCTAATCAAACATAGTAGTATAAAATATCGTAAAGCAATGTCCATACCAACACTAGTTCCATGGATCCGGTGTTTTTAATAATTTTGATCAGCGGATTTGTTTTTTTCTTTCATTTATTGATCGAAAACTAATTTACAAAACTACCATTATTTTTGTTTTGAACCATAACAATTGAGATTTTAGGTTTTTGTCATTTGTTTTTTTTTTATCAAACTATGGTGCTTGTTCGAAATATGTTAGTTGTTCTACAATAATGTTTGAGTTTTAAGATTTGTTTTCATATCCGACCTAGATTCATGGTTGAACCTATCGATCCGATATATTGTATATAATCCAGTTCGGATTTAATGAAAAATTCGTTAATTAAAAATAATCCGGTAAAAACCCAAAAATCCACTATTAACCTTCAATATGATACCATTGATTCGATAAAACACAAAATATCTGATAGTATTTTTAAAAAAAATTGATTAAATTATTCATATTTTTTTTAATATTACATTAATTGGTGATTCCTTAGAATTTGATGAAATTTTATTATATTATCCAAATAAAAAAAATGATAATTTAAGAAAAAGCTTATTGATATGATAATATTAGTTATTTTCGTTATTAATAACATATTATAAGTTTGTGTTTTTAAAAATTGATTTTAATATATTTTTAAAATATTCTTGAACACTCGTAATTGCCATATCAATATTATGTATAAAATGACATTATACATGAAAAAATGATATTCAAATATGTTTATGATATATGGTATAGGATATATGATTTGGTTTGTATTGAAAATTTGTATAATATTATCTATTTTGAATATTGATACATATATTTAAGAAAATGATATTTTCATGTTTATTAATTTATTTATAGTTCATAATATATTTATACTTATATTAAATTTAAAGTTAGTATATCTTTTAAATATATATATAAACCAATTATTTATGGATCTATTTATGTGTATTTGTAGGTGCAAAACCAAAAGACTTAAATGCTACTATTAATGAATTTTATTAATCTTTTGTAAAAATAAAAATAGTTTTGAGAAAATTGTAATTTTCGTTAAGGGAATTATCATCTTTTAATGATATCGATGTGTATGCCTTAAAAAGTGTGGTATGAGTTAATACTAATTAATGTTTAGTTGGATTTTTACTGTTTAATCAGCGAGTCCGAAACACAATGTTATTTTTATTTTATTTTTGTTTAATCTTGGATATTTTGGGTGATGTCCTACTAATTCCCCAAAAAATAATACGAACCTTTGTTAAACAAAATAATAATAATAATACGAACCTAAAACATGGTTTCATATTCATTTGACCAAACAAATAACAATTTAATTTCTAACACTGACTCAAATCCACAACCCGGTTCTGAATTATCTTGATAGGAAGTTTAGTATATGATCATTTTATATGAATTATAGGTTTTAGTTTAATCAATTTTATTAGGTTAAGCTTGAAAATCCGTCAGTACCAAAATTTAAAAATTAAGATACTTATATGTACTCTATATTATGTTTCTAATAAAAATATTATAACCATAATTAATAATATTATTTTGACATAGCCAAAATGATGAACACCATAGACATAACTAAACCATATAAAAATTTCAGTAACATTATTAATTTATTATGTTTATTATTTTGACGTCTTTTACACAGTAGTACTTTTACATGATAAATATAGTTAATTTGCAAATGGATAATGGAAAACAAGTTGTAAGCTTTATTTCAAACAACAACGTCAAAAACAATCCAGCAAAAGGAAAAAACACATATAAAAGGTAAAGAAAAAGGATAATCCGATTAGGATGCGGAGAAAAAAGTGGACGAACATATCGATTTCGTAGTGCCCATCAAAATCCCATCTTGATTGTCGCGTCGCTTTAATTAAGAAACACATAGGAGGGAAAATAATTAAGAAGTAATAAATTCAAACAAAACTATTTGTAAATTCTCAGAGCATGAACACCATACTAGAAAGAGCCAAAGAGGAATACGCATTTACATACGTATTTTTCAACACAACTAGAAAAGTTTGATAAGTAATTCCAACTGGATGGAATAGTTACTTGAAAAATTAAATTCCATACACACAACAATTCTGAAAATGTCAGAAATTGTGTAAATGCGTAGAATGATTTGACAAGTACCATCATGAAATTAAATAAAAATAAAGTTTGGGGAAAAAAGAAGAGTGAATTATGTAGGTGGGTGATAGGAAACAGGTATGACTGCTAGTGATGCAATCAAAGCTAAGACCATCAGCATTAGTGAACCCCATGTAAGTAGTTCACAAAACATTTTTTTATTATTATTTTTTTTTGTTTAATTTTTGTTTTAGACAAAAAAAAAAATTATTAATAGGACCAATCGCGGGCCACCACGTGTTGTGGGGCTCGCGCTACAGTGATGATTCGGGTTCACTGGAGTGAACTTTCAAAAAACGGGTTCATAGGTTTTGTTTATTTTAATTTTTTTTTTTTGAAAAATGTGTAAACTACTGTAGTTCACAAATGCTGATGCTCTAAGATTCAGGTCCATCATCATCATCAAAGCTTGCGCGTTAAAGTTGCATGCATGGTTTTAAAACACAAAACCTTTGTTCTAAAAAAAACTGCATGCAAGAAGAACCATCTACAATATTTATCCCAATATATTCTTATGGTTAAAGAAAAATTTTGTTCTTTATTTTGAATTAAATTACCTGCTCCTATGTTTTAAGTTTTATATTGAATAAAAATATATAAAAATCAAAATTTATATAGATTTATCATATTATTGTTTTAGACTTTTAGTGTATTCATTATGGTGGTCGAATTATTGAAAAAAAAAATCATGATGAAGTTAATGGAGTACGGTTCAAATATTTCCACTACAGTTACAACTATTACATGTCTAGATAACAAAATAGTTAGTAGATTAATTAAGATTCGAATTATGTCAGCAATGCTGGTCAGCCATGATAGATACTAAGTGTTCTTTTATTTTTGTATATTTGTAGAAGTCTCAAACATACTAATGTCTTAGGCAGCAAGATCAGATAGTTTTACACATGTTTTGATAATTATGTAATTCATTAATTTAATAACGATTATAAAATGTTAAATGTAGCTAATTATTAAAATTTCATTTTCATGATTTAGAAAAGGTAACAAACAGCAAAGCACACAAAAGCAATTCTGTTATCTCTTTCAAAAAAGATGATAAAAGATTAATTCTTTGTTTGAAATTAAACCCTTTGCTTCTCTCTCTCTACTCACTCCTCTGTTTTTCTATAGTAAACTTTCTCTTTCTCTCTGCTTTCGCTGTCTCTGGTACTTCCTACACTCCTTGTCTGTGTGAACTGTGAATCAACCGTTCTTGATTTCCAGAAACACCCACACAAGACCAAGGTGCGTTCTCACATTTAATTTGATCTCGAAGCATCTTTTTTTTCGTTATGGGTTTCTCCTTGTTGCCATGTTTTATTTAAACTCGTCTATGTCTTGTCCGTTCGTGTGATTTGCTCAGACATCTAGTTGTTATCTTCTTTCTTCATAACTCGACACTAGTTCAGAAGAAAGTAATAGTTCCTTCTTCCACAGTTCACTTTGCCTACATTGGATTCCTTAAAAGTGACTCTCTTTTCCTCAAAACAAGCTTTTAACCTTTTTTTTTTCTTACTTGCTTAGTCTCCTTTGCATTTGGATTTTTTCTTGCTTGCTTAGTAATAGTATCTAGTGAATGAAATCTCTTAAGTGAATTTGGATTTTTTTTTGTCAACTTCTTCTGATCTGCTTTCTTTAGAATATAGAAAATGTTGATCAGACTTGCTGAAACTCTGTTCTTGATCTTATATGAGTTGTTCAGTATCTTTTCTTGCTTACCCTTGTTTAGTGATTCATGTAGGTCCTACTTACATTAACTTAATCACAGGAATTAGTAAAACAAAACCAAGAAACATAAGGTTAATGTTTCAGTGACAAACAATTAAAACAGTCTATTTAGTAACATCACATGCTAGAATCTAGTCTGAACGACATTTTTAGGCTTTAACTAAAACTATCCTCAGTGTTGTTTTCAGGTCATATACTATGTAAAATCTCTCTCTGCTTAACCAGATTTTCTGCTTAACCATTCTGATTTTGGAACAATGGGAGGTTGTGTGTCGACTAGTAGTAAGAGTACGTGTAGCAGCTGGAGCAATGGAGAGAAGCCAATGCCTCGTCCATATCTTGGGATCGGTTGTTGTGTGAGCAAAAGGGCGAAGAGAACGTTTTCAGACCATATCCTCTCACTCCAGAACTTGGCCTCTATACCAAACCGTATCATCACCAGCGGCAAGAGCAGGAGCTCTTGCGTTTTCACTCAACAAGGACGCAAGGGTATTAACCAAGACGCCATGATTGTGTGGGAAGTGAGTTCTTCCTACTCTCTCTTTCTCTCTCTTTGTATGGATGACTAGCATCTCCAATCTATTACTCTATTTTCTACGGAGTTAAGTTTTACTCCAATGCATTACTCCATTTTCCACTTCAAAATAGAATATTCCTAATATATTATTTTTTATATTTATTTAAAAATTAGTAATATCACATTTTATTTATACTATTTGCAAAAAAGTATATCTACATTACATAGCTTAAACACAATAATACATCAACTTAAATTATTCATTAGAATTAGTATAATTTTCCCATAAATGATCAACTAATGCATTTCGAAGTAAAAAATGAACTTCTTAATTTTTGATTTTTTATATGTATGATCTGTTATGTTTTATATTATATATATTTTGTTGCATAAAATAGTTCATTAGATGGCTATATATAATTAAATTTTATAATATATAGAGTAAAATAATATAATTACTACTTATTTATAAAAAAAATTATTGAAAACGAAAATATGTATATGTGGAGGACCATTTTATAAATAAAAAATTTCAATTCCATTTTGGATTAATGAGTTGGTTTACTTCATATTTGGAGTAATCATGTCTATTACTCCATTTTGGAGTGGGTTTTGGAGTGGGGTTGGAGATGATCTTACTGCAAAATGGAGTTTGGAGTAGGTTTTGGAGTGGGGTTGGAGATGCTATAAAACGAGAGGTTTTGTGCTGTGTTTTGTAGGATTTTATGTCTGAGGATGTGACCTTTTGTGGTGTATTCGATGGTCATGGTCCTTTTGGTCATCTTGTTGCTCGTAAAGTGAGAGATACGTTGCCTGTGAAGTTGCAGTCTTTCTTTCATGCGCTTCAGTCAAAGCAAAACGGTCGGTTCAGAAGAAGTTCAAGCAAATCAGCTGTCCAGGAAGCTGTTAAAGAAGGTTCTGATGAAGATAAACTAAAAGGCTTGTGGGGAGAAGCTTTCTTTAAATCATTTAAGGCCATGGACAAGGAACTGCGGTCTCACCCTAATGTGGATTGTTTCTGTAGTGGTAGCACTGCTGTTACAATTCTCAAACAGGTAAAATCTAGAAAACTAGTGCTGAGCATTCCAGTTTCCGGTTTGGGTTGGGTTTTTCGGGTTGGTGTATATAGGACCCGTTTAGCAACCATACATTTTTCGGATCGGTTTAGGTAATGTCGGGTTCGGGTTAGGTTTCTAATTTTTATAAAACCCGAAAAAGAACTGAATTAGAAATGGTGCGGATTTTGTTTGGGTTTAAAACCGAAAAGCACAGAATACCCGCGTTACACCCGTAAAACCCATTTTTTTGGGTAGTTCCAGATTTTTAAAAACAATTTTCGATTTATCATTTACATTTTAATATACTTGTTTTAGAATTAAAATAATTTATATTTCTATTATATCTAGAGAAATAGGAATGATTTGGGTTTTTGTAAGTTTTGGTCTGTTTTGGTTTTTTTCGGTTTTTTTGTTTGGTTTTCGGGTTTCGGATAATATCCCCAAGACTATAGAGAACGAATTTCTACTTCAAGCATGTTTAGTTTGGTCTAACATGATGTCTTTTGATTGTTCAGGGGTCTAATCTCTTCATGGGGAACATTGGTGATTCTCGAGCCATTCTTGGATCAAAAGACAGTAATGATACCATGGTAGCAACTCAACTAACTGTTGATCTGAAACCTGATTTACCGAGTACGCTTAACAACTTTTCACATTGTTTTGTTTCCCTCTGGTGTATATGCGTTTGTCTGAATAGGATATTACTGTCTTTTGTGGGGTTTGATAGGGGAAGCTGAGAGGATCAAACGGTGCAAAGGCCGTGTCTTTGCTCTGCAAGATGAGCCAGAGGTGTCACGAGTTTGGCTACCTTTTGATGACGCTCCTGGACTGGCCATGGCTAGGGCGTTTGGTGACTTCTGTCTGAAAGAGTATGGAGTCATTTCGATACCTGAGTTCACTCACCGTGTCCTTACTGACAAAGATCAGTTCATTGTTCTTGCCTCAGATGGAGTAAGTATATAAGCTGATGATCTTATCAGTTTCTGAGCGTCAGGCCTGGGATTTTAAACCCGCTGAAACGAACCAAACCAAAATTTCGGTTAGTTCGGTTTGATTCGGTAGGTATTATAAAAGAATTCGGTTTTTGGTTCGGTTCAGCAATCGGTTACTTCGGTTATCCAAAACCTGAACCGAATTTACCCAAAATTTCAACAAAATTAAACCGAAATCAAAACATTAGTAGGATTTACAAAAACTAAACTAACCAAATACCGAATCGAATCGAACTTTATTTCGGGTAAATGCAACAAGATTTATGTTGAGCCAAAATAACCGAACCCGCATGCCTAGTCAAGACTGATCTGTGAGCTTTTGATTGAACAGATATGGGATGTGCTAAGCAACGAAGAAGTGGTTGATATTGTAGCTTCATCTTCAAGCCGTGCATCAGCAGCTAGGATCTTGGTGAACTCAGCTGCACGTGAGTGGAAACTGAAGTATCCAACTTCAAAAATGGACGACTGTGCAGTTGTCTGTCTGTTTCTTGATGGGAAAATGGATTCTGAGTCGGATTACGATGAGCAGGGCTTCTCTTCAGCCACAAATGCTGTGGAATCAGATGATGGGCAGAGATCAGAACCGTGTCTACAAAGAAACTTCACAGTTAGATCATCATCAGATCAAGAAAACGAGACGTATGGTAATAATGTGAATGCAGATACTGAGGGAGAAGATGAGAAAACTGTGGGAGATCAAAACTGGTTGGGGCTGGAAGGTGTTACAAGAGTGAACTCTCTCGTCCAGCTCCCGAGATTCTCCGAAGAGTCCAAGACTTGAGATTAGATTCTTAATGTTGTCCTGAGTTGCACTGATACAGAGAACTGGTCTTGAGGAAAAACTGTACTTTGTTGTTGTTGTTATGCCTGAAAATTGTGAGCCACTCATCTATTTTTTTTTCTTTTCTTGGCTGGTGTTTTGTGTTTGATATATTGCCTCATTGATTCTCTCTCGGAATCCATGAACCAAATGTATGTATACATGTTTTAGGCTTTTATCTTATATAAGAAGAAAAAAGCTTTGCTTGAAGTTCTTGCAGTCTATAGGAATTTGATGCTACAGTCTTCTAGTCCATCCAAAAAGAAGCCTTTGGTCTAATATAACCGAATTCAAGTTGAACCGAACTATGACATTTCGATTAAAACAGACAGATCGGTTATAATACTGTAAGAACCGGTTTACTTAGTCCTAACCAAAGAAAAAAAATGAAAGAAGGTCCTACCGAGATTTGAACTCGGGTTACTGGATTCAGAGTCCAATGTCCTAACCACTAGACCATAGGACCAGATGCTGTCATTTTCTCCAGACTCATTTAAGCCCTAGACGGTTTATGGTCCTTATCAAATCCACTGCAGATGGTTATGAGCTCAAGCTCAGCAGCCTTCCAAAGATAAGAGCCACGTCATCCTCCTGGTATAAATCATTTCACAACCATATTCTTGACCTGTCTACTCACCCTTTAATACGTAAAGAGAGGCCAGTAAAGCAGGCTGATACTAATTAATAGTGAAACATCTCAGAAGAAACAAGACTCAGCTCAGCACACCTCAGGCACTGTGTTAATCGTTCCCTCAGAGACTAAAGAGTGACTGAACACACAAAATGTGTATCCCCTCTGAAACAAATTCCAATGGACACACAAATATAAGTTCTTTGCCAGCCCTGAATAAACATCAGTCACACAGCTATATCTTTGATAGAAGAACCATAACCAAACTCCTATCACATCATGATAGTTTTAAAGCAGCTGAGATGATACAACTTATCCACAGTTGTACCAACGCATCGTCTTATGAGCTTGCTAGAGCCTAGAGCCTATCCAAATCAACTAAGCAAGCATCTCTCTACCTATATAGACTGCTCAAGGATAAATGTTGATGGAAAAAAAGAGACAGAGAGAATGCAACTTTTGCTCAATTCACTAAACTTCAACCAAAACATTCTTCTCAAGATGGTTCTCCTTAAAAATTTAAGACAAAATACGAAATGAAAGTAGATCATTTTTTTTCCGTCGTGAGTGGGAACTTAGTTTCCGTCCAGGTACGCCAATTTGTCCACTATTACTAGATAAAATGATTTTTTTTTACTTCGCAAACTTGAGATACTCAGAAGTTTGTGGACTAAGAAGGACAAAAAAAGTGGACTACAGTGACCGAACCAAACCGAACTATGAAATTCGATATAAAATAAACCGTTCGGTTAGAGTTCATCGATCTAAAACCGGTTTGTAGACTCTTCTTAATAAAGCCAAAAAAAGGAAGGTCCTACCGAGATTTGAACTCGGGTTACTGGATTCAGAGTCCAATGTCCTGACCACTAGACCATAGGACCAGTTGTTCCTAGCCGCTCAAGGCTGATTGAAAACCCAAACGTATTATTCGCCGTGGGACTCCGATTATCTCCGACCGTAAAAAGTCGCCCGCCGTCCGTGCAAGCTCGACGATTCCGAGCTTTTCTGTAACTATCGATCTCCGGGACGAGTTTGAATCATTGATATCTTCGATTTGATGAAGACGGCTCGTGATCTTCAGCCTTTGCCATGAAATGGTTCGGCTCCTGCTCCAAGCTCCTTATCAAATCCACCGCTCAATTTTGATTCGTTTTGTCTTTTACAATCGCATGATCTTCATTTGGATTTGGATGATACACTATTGATATTGATTAAGTTTGTGGTGAAACTAGAAAAGGCTTTTTAGGTTTCAGGATCAGACCATTGCGTTGTTGTTACATGTGGTTACCGTTCAATTTCACTTTTAGCCATCTACTGTACGTTGATAGATGCATCTCTAAGGAGGACAATAAACCTTTGGCTTTTCTGTGAGTTTTCATTCATCCTAAGAAACTGTGTCTAAGACATTCTTTCAATGTAGAATCCGTGTTAAATCAAACTGTGTCTATGACGACTTCTTTTTGAAACACTTTCTTGAAACAGTTTTTAATGACTAAACTTTGGTGAGATGATGTACTCTTTCTTCTCCACGTTTTTTGTATGGAATCTAGGTGATGAGATGAGTTGTTGAGTGTTGGCCACTCTTTTATGGTTTATATCGAAATTAACGTGCAGTTCCTTTTACATGGAATTTAACTGCCCAATCAAGATGCCGAAATATTCATTGACCTTGCAAAACCCCTTGATGGCTCTTTTTGTGGGTTACCTACACGGGAAAAAAAAGGGAGAGTGAAAAGTGACTTTTTTGTTTCATCCATTCAAAGTTGGTGGTGGGCCTTTGAGAGGCGGCTAAGCTACGAGCCAGCCTGTCTCCATAAGCAAAAAAAAAAAAAAATATCTTGTGCAAACATGTGATAACTAGTACATCATGGTCCTACATGCTTGCCCAGATTCAAGCAAAAGAAAGAAACTTCAAGGATTGAGAAAGGTCTTAAAATTTCTGTTGCTAGGTTTTGTTCAAATAGGTGTGTGTTTATGGAACCTCTCTTGATTGTTTAATCTTTGCCTTGTACTTGGCTATATTCATTCACTCAATTATTAACAGAGAATGGGAATTTGAAAGAGATGTAACAAGATTGATGGAGCTTTGATATCTTTGGAGGCAAGAGGCTATATCATGGGACCACACTGGTTGAAAATGTAAAATATATTGTGGTTAAGGTTTGTTTCCGGAGCACATGTTGCGACAGTGTTACTCTTTAGGTCTGAGAAAAGCATTTAATAGCTGTTATAAATGGAAATAGAACTTGTGGACGGCAGTCTCCGTGACATTTTGTTGTGGAGGTATCTGAGATGTTTTCACATTAAAAAGACAAACAAAGAGTTCCAAAAATGGTGATAACAACAACACAGAAGGACAAAAGAGAGTGGTCAATGACCGACAAGTAACTCCCCTATATGTTGGGTTAAGAACTCTACTGCTTTTTTGCATAGCTGTAGTGCCTTCTTTGATGGAACCTGCAGAAGCTGGGCATGCTGATGTTATTGGTTGGTTCGAGCATGTCTCGGAGAAAGCCTGCAAGACTCAAAGGGAGACGCTGCGCCGGATTCTTGAGCTCAACTCCGGAGTGGAGTATCTGAGGAAATGGCTTGGGGCTGTTGATGTTGAAGAGATGGACGATGACACCTTGGAAACTCTCTTTACTTCCTTGGTGCCTATTGTTTCCCACGCTGATTTGGATCCTTACATTCAAAGGATTGCAGATGGAGAGACCTCTCCTTTACTCACTCAAGAACCCATCACTGTTCTCTCCCTCAGGTATATATATATTTTCTATATACATATGTTTGTGTATATGTGTGTGTGTGTGTTTGATATCTTTGATCCTCTCTTCTCTTTTTACCACAGCTCTGGAACAACAGAAGGGCGACAAAAGTATGTTCCGTTTACTCGCCATAGCTCGCAAACTACTCTTCAGATTTTCAGATTATCAGCTGCTTACAGATCAAGGTTTCTTTTCATTTTCTTGTAATTTTTTTTTTTGATAACGTTGGTGTGATCTCAAAGTTTTTCTAGGTCCAAGGACTAATCACCAATACGCCCATAAAAATTCGGGTTTTCTTGCCACTTAACCGGGGCCGAAGCTCCAGCTAGAACCATTTTACCACTAGGCCAAGACCACTTGGTTTTCTTGTACTTTCTACCCTTTAACGAGCTCTTCATTCGCTCACCACTTCCTTTCTTGCATAGGTTTTATCCAATAAAGGAAGGAGGGAGGATCCTTGAGTTTATATACGCCGGGAAGGAGTTCAAGACACCAGGAGGGTTGACGGTAGGAACGGCCACAACGCATTACTATTCAAGCAAAGAGTTCAAAACCAAGCAAGAGACAACAAAGTCCTTCACCTGCAGCCCACGAGAGGTCATCTCCGGAGGCGATTTCGGGCAGTGCACGTACTGTCATCTCCTGCTCGGTCTCCATTTCTCGAGGCAAGTGGAGTTTGTAGCCTCTGCTTTCTCCTACACCATTGTCCAAGCCTTCTCCCTGTTCGAAGACACCTGGAGAGACATATGTGTTGACATAAAGGAAGGCAGTCTCAGCTCAAGAATCACTCTCCCCAAGATGAGAAAAGCTGTGTTGGCTCTGATCAGACCGAACCCGTCTTTGGCATCTCTTATCGAAGACGTCTGCGCAGAGCTGGAATCGAACGTGGGATGGTTCGGTTTGATTCCGAAGCTATGGCCAAACGCAAAGTACGTCTCCTCGATCATGACGGGCTCCATGCTGACGTATCTGACGAAGCTGAGGCTTTACGCTGGTGGTTTGCCTCTGGTGAGCGCGGATTATGGGTCGACCGAGAGCTGGATTGGTGTGAACGTTGATCCTCAGCTTCCTCCAGAAGACGTGAGCTTTGCTGTGATTCCGACTTTTAGCTACTTCGAGTTTATACCGCTTTACAGGCAGCAGACTCAACAAGACTTGTGTAGTGAAGGTGACTTTGTCGAAGAGAAGCCTGTGCCTCTCTCTCAAGTCAAGCTCGGACAGGAGTATGAGCTTGTTCTCACCACTTTCACAGGTAAAATGCAAACCTCACCACTTCATTTTACATTGTCTGTTGTTATAGTTAAAGAGCCCTTGAGTCTCAGAGCTTAATCTGTTTCATCACTGCCTCTGGTTCATCGCCTCCTCTGTTTTAACGCTGCCTTTGGTTCATCATTTGCTCTGTTTTATCACTGTCTCTCACTTCCTCTGGTTCATCACTTCCTCTGTTTTATGACTGCCTCTGGTTCAATTCTTCCTCTGTTCTATCACTGCCTCTGGTTCATCATTTACTCTGTTTTATCACTGCCTCTCACTTCCTCAGTTTCATCATTTGCTCTGTTTTATCATTGCCTCTGGTTCATTGCTTTTATCACTGCCTCTGGTTCATCATTTGCTCTGTTTTATCACTGTCTCTCACTTCCTCTAGTTCATCATTTGCTCTGTTTTATCACTATTCACTTCCTCTGGCTCTTCACTTCCTCTGTTTTATCACTGCCTCTGGTTCACACTTCCTCTGGTTCAACGCTTCTCTGTTTGATCACTGCCTCTGGTTCATCATTTACTCTGTTTTATCACTGCCTTTCACTTCCCCTGTTTCATTATCTTCTACTTTTTTCTCTGTTCAGGTCTTTACAGGTACAGATTAGGAGACGTCGTTGAAGTGACCGGTTTTCACCACGGCACACCAAAGCTAAGTTTCATATACAGAAGAAAGCTCATCTTAACCATCAACATTGACAAGAACACAGAGAAAGATCTTCAGAGGGTGGTCGACAAGGCGTCTCAGCTTCTGAGCCGCACCACACAAGCCGAAGTCGTCGACTTTACAAGCCACGCAGACGTTACAGCTCGTCCAGGTCGCTACATAATCTACTGGGAGATCAGAGGAGAAGCAGAGGATAAAGCTCTTGAAGATTGCTGCAGAGAGATGGATGCTGGTTTTGTGGACCATGGTTACGTTGTGTCGAGGCGTATGAAGTCCATCGGACCGCTAGAGCTACGAGTCGTGGAACGTGGCACGTTTGGGGAAGTGGCGGAAAGGTGCGTTGGGAAATGCGGTGGCTTGAACCAGTTTAAGACTCCTAGGTGCACGACCAACTCGGTTATGCTTGACATACTTGATGGTTCTACTGTTAAGAGATTTAGCAGTTCGGCTTATAACTAAAAGCTACCTTTTAAATTTTAGTTTTGTGTTCTGTTGTTCGTGATTCCATGGCTGCTGTGTTTGACCGATTAACCCAGAGTTCTTAGCGGAAGTTAAGAAAATATTTTTTAACTTTTAACTAAAAAACTAAGAACCAGTTCTTGAATAAGTACTTTTAGAACCGGTTCTTAGCTTTTTTTAGTTAAAAATTAAGAAACAGTTTTTTAACTTCCGCTAATAAACTCACTCTAAAAACTCTGGTTTAATCATGATCTTATTAGTGTACTCTGATTTGACCATTTTACGAGGAATAATAATAAAAGAATAATGTTACTTTTTTTCTTTCTTTTGAACACCAGAATAATGTTACTTACTCTTTGGTTAAATTTGAATATACCATGTGAAACACCTAAATTCAAATTAAAAAAAATAACACAAATTATATTTGAGAGGAAGAAGTATTTATAGAGAACTTATTTGTGGTTGTCTGTTTAGACCCACGGGTTTATGGGACCTTTGTGTTTTGTCTTGTTGGTCCATAACTTGCTGTGTGGGTTTCTAATCATACAATGACAAGATGGTCCCTTTCCATGCCTAAATTGACAGTGCAATTGGTTGAATCATCATATATTAGAATATTTCTACTGGTAAAAATCTAGTGAATATCTCATTAATAAAAAATAAAACGAGAAATAAGGCTTATCGTACTTGATGGTTCTATTGTCAAAGAGATTTAGTAGTTCGGCTTATGACTAATAGCTAAATTTAAATTTGGTTTTGTGTTTTGTCTCTGTGATGCAATGGCGGCTAAGTTAGTGTACTCTGATTTGACCATTGTCCAAGGAATTATAAAAGAATAATGTTACTCTTTGTTTAAATATGTGGTATCTAAAGTAATACTTTAAATGGTAAAAGAAACCTTTAGGGCACACGCAATGGTGAGCCTCACCGCATGGTCTTTAGAAATATCTAACAAATTTTTTTTTTTTAAATAGTTAAGGATCATTATCCAAAATGTTAGTTCAATGCTGAGTCTCAGTTATGGAATCTTTAGTAATTAAAAATTAATTTTTTTAAAAAAGTGAAATAAAATAATTTTATTTATAACATAATTGAATAGAAAGATATAATATTTATTAATAGTTTTTTTTAAATAGTTTTCAAGTTTCTATTGCATTTATAATCTTTTAATCAATTTTAAAAGTGGTATTTATAAGTTATAATTTTTTTTTCAATTGTTTTCAAGTTTCTATTACATTTCTAATCTGTTTTCAAGTTTCTATATCAAATTATACAAGTTTTGAACAAGAGGAAACAAGTTTATGAATGAAACAACCGAGGACTAAAAAGAACTTCTTGGAGTTTAACAAAAACAAGTTTTGAAAAGTACAGAAACAAGTTTTGAGGCAAAAGGAAACAACCTCTCCGAGATACATAGCTAAATTCAAGTTTACAATAAGCAGTAGAACCAAAAGGAAAAGGAAACAAGTTCTGATAGAGACGAAAAGGAAACACTCCTAAATCACCCGTTCGTCTTCCCTTGTATGTGCTGTGAGAAGAAGCTTAGTGGTATTGTCTGCAAGTCAATACTGGCAAAGTTAAGCAAACACACAAAATGGGAACATATACGTAGGAGAAATAGAGAGAGTATGTTTACGACGCCGTTGTGGAAACCAGGAAGCAGAGGCTTCAAGAAATGAGGTTCATGCGGATTCGCCATATGGAATAAGAAGCAATCATCTAAGCAGTCAGACACGATTATTCAACCAAACATATTAACTAAGGCGCATGAAGACTTCACTAGTGTACTTGAGTAAACAACACAAAATGATCTTTAATGCACAATTTTAATTTCAAGGAGTCAAATCTAAACAGCTAGATATAGCAAAACATAGAATCTCTTTGTCTGTACTCTTAACAATACATGTGACAGAAACCTTCCAAAGTATCCGTAAGACAAGCAAAGTTAAGATATTTCAGATTCAGATCAAAAGGAAGACTAGCTTATATAATCACCTCTGTGATTTGGAATTTAAAATATTACGAACCCAATGAAAGCGAACACATATCAAACCTAAAAGGTTGAGAAACCCTTGAGAAAAAAAGAGAAAATCCTCTTCCGTTTAAAACACCTTTCATTTCGAAACCGTTTAAGAAATAAGATACAATTCCGCTTCAGATTGAAACCAAAATCTTATCAAAACTTTTACTACAAACCCCCATACTGGGTCTAAACCCCAAATCGATTTAACCCCAAATTTTTTTGAAACCCAAATTTCAATCGAAACCCAAATCGATTCAAACACATCCCCGAAACCCTAAAATGAGACGAAACTAGATGAAAACTAAGCTAAATCGAACAAAAATACAGGTTTAGGCTTCGATTTACCTTCGTGAAGACGATCGGTTTCAATCGCCAAAATATCGCCTTTCCTCGAGCTCTTCGTTTTTTTCCGGTTTCGGTCGCGAATGACAATTTTTTTTTAACCAAACCCAAAATCAAACCGACCCCGTCCCACTCAGGAGTTGACACGTTGCTAAGGATCAATCTCTTAAAAGCCTTGATGACGGATCAATCCTTACGCATATTAACCTAAATAATATTATTATATTCGGTTTTACCTAAGTTATCGTGCTAAGGATTGGTCGTGTACTCCCGTTGTGCATGGTCTTAGTTTATCCTTTGCTTGTTATTTGATGTAATATCTAAATAAAATTATGCCTTCGCTAGAAAAAAAAATATCTAGATAAAATTGGTTTCAGGTTTTTAATGATGAAATCATTGTTTTATGTGATGTTCACAAGGACATCTTTTTATGTACGTACAGCCTGATTTTTTTGTTTGGTTGATATAACAAGTTGCTAGAATGAAAGTAAGCTTCACATAGACTTCTCCTTGAATAAAATTTGAATGAATTTGGAGATTTTGAATCATGGAATATCGTTCTTTTTTCAGATTAAGACCCCGACTAAACATTATAAAGTAAATTTTGCTCGGAAAGAAAAAAAAAAAAAGAAGGTATAGAGTTAAAATAATTAAATAATGGATTACAACAATATTTTACCATTATTTTGTGCAACCGTATTTACAGAGTTATCTGAGGGAAACATGCACAAATGTCAGAATGGATGGAACTATCATAGAATTTTATTTTGATAATTAGAGAATGTAAATTCGCGAAAAGAAATCTGAAATCAAAGCTGCCAGTCTCAAAGGTCGGATCAATCTAGGTATTTTAGTATGCTATGGCAAATTCGATAACTTGGTTAAAAACGCAAGCCCTTGAATGGATTGTCAATTGTGTAAGGACATCTTTATCTTCACTCCATAATCTATTCCAAAAATGGAGTAAGAACAAAAAATAAAAAAATCACTTTATTCATGGAGTAATCTTTTATATTTTGTTCATACTCAATTTCCTATTCTATTTTTGGAGCAGAGATGGAAATGGTTTAAGATACTTTGGTTTTAGGCAGAAAAGAGAGTGACTCCAAATCATTAAGTCTTGACTAACATAATCAGTGAGATCTTAACCCTAAACGGAAGGATTTCAAGACTACTTTTAAGTTTGTTAGAGCATCTCCAATGTATTACCCCATTTTTTACTCCAAAATGGTGCAACACCAAAATGAAGTAAGGTTTTACTCCAATGTATTACTCCATTTTCTACTCTAAAAATAATATTTTTAAATGATTTCATTTTTATTTTATCAATAATTGCAAATAATATCTTATACTTATAAAAATTTACCAATTAACTCCAACTATTTTATGTTTACAATAAATAATTAAAACATAAATTATTTGAATTAAATATTTATTATTAAAAAGTACAAGAAATCATTAAAAAAGACAACATATATGTGGGTTCAACAATGAGCATTAGAATATTTTTCCCACAAATGATCAACTAATGCATTTCGTAATGAAAAATAAGCCTCTTTATCTTTGATATTCCTAAATCGAGCAAGAAAATTTTGAAATCGGACATTTTCATCTTCTGCAATTTCGATATCCGGAGGTGGAGCTTCTCTTCCAAGTTCAATTGGTGCATCGAGTTCACGCTCATCTTCAATTATCATGTTATGTAAAATTATACATGTAGTCATAATGTCATGTAACACATTTTTTTTCCAAAAACGAACAGGTCATTTGACAATGGCGAAGCGCGACTGTAGAACTCCAAATGCACGTTCAACATCTTTCCTGCATGCTTCTTGTTGCGTTGCAAAATATTTGTTTTTTGGACTCCTTGGCTCTTAAATAGTTTGTACTATGGTCGACCATTTTGGATAAATACCATCCGCTAAATAGTAACCCATATAATATTCTTTTTCTTGAATAAAATAATGAGCAGGAGGAGCAATACCTTGAGCAAGATTGGAAAAAAGATGAGAAGAGTCCAACACGTTGATATCGTTATTAGTGTCTGGCATTCCGAAATATGCATGCCATATCCAAAGATCATAATCTGCGACAGCTTCAAGAATTATAGTTGGTGATCCACTACGACCCGCATATTGTCCCGCCCAACTGGTAGGACAATTCTTCCACTTCCAGTGCATGCAATCTAAACTGCCAAGCATTTCAGGAAATCCTCGGTTTTCACCAATATAAAGAAGTCTAGCAATATCACTAGACGTTGGTGACCGTGGTATTTTTCTGAAAATATATTGACGATGGCTCGATTTTCTGAATATATTATTTTCATGTTATTGTATCATTTTAAATATTATTTAAGTAAGAAATAAAAACATTAAAGATTCAAAGGACCATTTTATAAATAAAAAAAGTTCAACTCCAAAATGGAGTAATGGGTAAGATTACTCAATAAATGGAGTAACCCTAGCCATTACTCCATTTTGGAGTTGAAAATGGAGTGGGGTTGGAGAAGATTTTACTCCATAATGATGTTTGAAGTTGAAAATGGAGTAGGGTTGGAGATGCCCTTAGATGAAAAGAAATGGCGATTGGATTTTCTTGTGAAATTTACTTTGCTTTTGTGCTTGTAATATCCCAATATGGTTAAAACTCGTTGATGGAATATGAGAAACTTCATATAAATTCTCTAATATATCAATGAAAACATTAACACTGAGTTTTCAATCATATATTAACATTGAGTTTTTTTTTGCAAAAAAAAAAAAAACATTGAGGTTTTCACGAAAAGAGCGCGGGATGTCATTTTGGGGTGGGGACTGTGAGAAGTGAATATAGTTTGTGAGAGATAATGTACTCTCTAAATTATACACAATTAAAATGAAAAAATGGAAAAGAATACAAAATCAACATTTTCATATTATAAAATTATTTTTTTGTGGCATTCAGAAATACACTTGATAAAGAATAATAATATAAAAACCTAAATAAAATACCAAGAAAAACAATTTTTTTGTGGCATCGAGAAAAACATTTATTAAATGTCACACTCGCAACAGCATGCAATTAAAAGGAAAAAGCCAAGGACAAGTGGCCTAATCGAATTCATAAAATAACCCAAAATGAAAACATTTATTAGATGTTGAAATTGAGGAAGTGAAGATGACATTTTTTTGTAAAAGAAAACAGTTATGTTTAGAAAGTGATGCATACGGCCATACCGTTATCGTTAATTAACAAAGCGTGGAACACATTTCTTGCTTTTACATCGTACCTAACCAACGTAACTAGAAGAATTCGAGAGATGCATACGGACACGTATAAATACTTCATATGCAACGCATGCATAACATTCATCCATTGATATCATTTGTTTATGGTTCATTATATGCTCCGTCTCTTGTCATCATTTTGTTAAAATCGTATGACTTCGGTCAATGGCTTGTAATCGGTTAGTTATTAATTAAAAAAAAATACAACCTTTAGAACTAGGTGAAGATAATTTCATAAGTCCACTCCATGGAAGAGCATTTTGGTCCTGCAGCCCAGCGGATTTCCTTTTTTAGGTTTTCAGGAGTAGCTTTCTGGGCCTTTTCAACAGCTAATGAATGATGATGAATGAAATATTCAGTTTAAAATAAAATTGTAACGACCCGGTTTTTTCTAAACCGGTATTGGGATATTGGGTTGATTATTTAATTAGACTAAACCAAAATAATTACAAAACCAAAGCAATATATAAACTTGTATGCATCTCCTTCTTCATCTTTACAAATGAGAGACCACCATCGTTGTACCATCTCTTCCCACACCCCTCTCCTCCACTCAAGTTTTCTTGCGATCAAACAAATGCCAGTTCCGTAAGTAAGAAGACGAGTCTCCAAATCAATCACCATTCCATCTCATGTGTGTTGTTATGAGCAAAGCCGAGAGGAGAAGACGTGCGAACCGGAGCCACCATCTCATCATCACCAACCACCATTTATTTGCACCGCTGTGAGCCTAAAGCCACCAGATGTGTGTCTCATAGCACTGGAGATACTTTCGTACGCCAGAGTTTTTGCCATGTCTCAAGCCGAGGAGAAGAGATGAGCCATATTGGATCCATGGCTTTGCGGGAGGATCCTAGGTCGATTCAGGGGACTTTAGCCTTTGAACCATGGCTTTTTGGTTAGATCTCGTTTCCAGGAATCTGTAGCAACAAACGGAGTCGAGATCGGAGTTGTACAACAAAAGTTATTGATGTTGCTTCAAGCCAAAAATAAACTTAAGCTGTTGCGATTCAGAGACAGTTCCGACCAGTCTCAGCGTAAAGGCGAAACGGTCGACCAAACAGAAGATTTTAGTATGGAAATTTGTCAGTAAGTATTTAACTCTTTTATCTATCATCTCCAAGAAGCGGATTGTCATTCCGAATTATTTTCTGAAAGTTGTGTTTATTCTCGCGAGAGGTACTGCTGCAGTCTTCGTATGCGACCAGCCTGGAGGTGAAACCATTTTGGTTGATCAAATGATTGTCGATCGGAGTAAACCCGGTGGCTATGGACAAAGGACATATAGGACTACATTCTTACCGGAGGGATCGAAAGTTTAATGGTCAGTTCTTGAGTTATTCATCTGCTTTTCTCGAGGGTTCAGGTCTGCCCAAATCTCACATATGTCTATTTTCAGAAAGTTTCGGAGTTGTTATTTTAGAGCCATCAAAGTCCATTCAGTGTGTTCTCATATTTTCTGAAGAACCCGTGGCAAAGGTGAAAGTCTTTTCTCGAGCTTCTCTTACACGGTTTAGTACCACGAATAAGTATAATTTATTTCTAATGTGTTTCCGTCTGCGTGAAATTGAGTATGTCATTGCTTGTTTAGTTTGTAAGTTCTTTGCTTTAACTGGAACTAGGGTTATAGATGGTTCAACAATACTTGTTCGTTTATAATTGATAATATATATATATATATATAGTATATTGATGTGATTTGGATGAAAGTCGACCATGGGTGTATCGGTTGGAGACAATACATTGGGTGTGGTGTTTGCTGCGGCACAGCGTAGTCGACCTGTTGTGCCAAGGCGTAGAGGTTGATAAATCGTCTACGGGCGTGTGTTACCGAGCACATATTCGGTGGTGTTTTGGCCTGTTAGTGGGCAGCGAGTGTACACCTCGCTAGGACCATTGTTTGATCTCTGGGTACTTTAGGTACCATGTTTGCAATGTGTTATGATTAAATTATATTTATTCGGAGTATTCTGTCCGGGTCCATGGACTTCAAATTTAGTATCCCATACCTCATTGAGTGACATCTTCGTTACTCACACCTCTCTCTTTCCCATTTCAGGTGAGACTGACGAGTATATGATATTTGGACGGATTGATATTATTGAACTTTTTATTTGGATTTTTATTTGGGCTTTGGGTGAATGTAATTGGGTATATGAGTTTTTATTATACGAGATATTGTTGGTGACCCGCTGTTCTCCGGATCGGAGGTGACGGGTGTCACAAAAACTTGAGAACAAGTAATGTTTATGATAACAAAAAAGATCAGAACAAAACAAAGGTCTCTAGTGGTTTTCTTTAAACATTGTAAATTTATCAAAAAATAAGTATAAACTAATAAACGATATTAAAATAATAAATGAAAATATGCCACAGATGTTATGAATATGATGATGTCCATTATGAATATTATGATGATGTCCATCATGATGTTATGAATATTATGATGATATCCATTATGGCTAGCTATTGTAACAAAGCGATTGTGATATAGTTACATTATGTTAATTAATTAATAATTACTTGGATCAGTTGGAACCTAAATAAAAAAGACTAGAGAGTGAAGTTGAATGACGTCATCTGACAGTGACGAGCACGTGGAACTCGCCAGCAAGTAAAAAAGTAGTGAGAATCCAATTCCAACTAAAACCCTTTTTTTTTTCCGCGGCTACTTTTGTCTTTCACCGTTGACACTTTTTCACCGCTCCTTTTAGGTTTAATTGGTAATTTTGCGGAATGACGACAATCAAAACTTAGAAAACAGCCGTAAATGACGGAATAGCTGACAAAAATATTAAGAAAGATTCTAATAAATAGAAAAGTGAAATTTTAGTAGATTATGACGAAAAAATTTACAAAATCAACATTTTCATATTATTAATTATATATGCTAATACTATCATAAAATTTAAAATACATATCCATAAATTTTTAATGATAAATAGTTATGTTGTAAATAAAATTATAATATAATTTGTATATTATTAAATATCAATCTATTATTAAAACATATTGAAAGATAAACTAGATATTTATAGTAAAAACTAAAATATTTTTAAATAAATTTTAGTTATTTTCACATTTTGTAATAACTAGTTTAATTATTGATATTTGTTTTTATTATAACAAATTGAATATCATATAAAATAGTTTGATCAGTTTAATATGTATTCCACTATTCCGCAAAATTTAAAATTTTCTACGGTTTGATTATTTTTTTCCGCAACTTAACTATTTTTTCCGTATTTTCGTGATACCAATCAGAGTCCTAATCCCTCCATCTATATACACACGCTTCTTTCAGCATTTTTCTAAACCGATGGTTAAATCCGGCTAACACATTTATCTGTTAACTGACAACAGTTAACAACCCATCTATTCTCCTTAAAAATTGACAAGTAAGTCTTCAAACAAGTCACAACCATCTATTCTCCTTAAAAATTGACAAGTAAGTCTTGAAACAAGTCACTGGTTGGAACTAGAATCTTGAACAGAGACAAGACGCAACTTGCACTTGCACCCCCAAAAAGATAACAAAGGGATACAGTTGTACACATAATGGAGTTAAATCATTGGTTAATTAACTAATATAGTTTTTTTTTCCGCTGATTATTTTTTTCACATTGATGTTGTACTGATCTTAAGAAAGCATTGGTCAAAGTTTCTTTCTAAACCCCCAGGAACAGAGAAGAGTTTCCTTTTAGTTCAAATTCAGACAAAAAAAAGATTAAACCTTTTATGAACACAGTTTCCATTTCTTACCTCTTGAGTGGTTCATTGAACCTTAGCTCTTAAGTTGCGTCTTAAAATCTCATCCTCACCCAAATAAAAAAAAAAAAAAAGTTTGCATTTTTATTTTCTGGGGTTAGGTTCTGTAATAAAAAAGGAAAAGACTTTACCCTTTTATCCGGAATCGTTTGTGTCGATTCCTCTGCCTTTCCAGTAAGTTTTCTCTTTCTCATTCTCTTGTTCAATTCTCTCTTTGATTGGTTTATGGATCTTTGTCTCTTTCATGATGGTTCTGTTTGCTTATGACTGCTTCTTTACAGATTCTTAAACATCGTTGTGTTCGGGTTAATGCTGGTTAACTAGCATCAAAACAATGGATGCTGCTAGTAAGAGATCTATTACACAGTTCGGGTGTTCTAAGCTCCACTGTCTTCCTCTGCTCTTGTCTTTGCTGATTTGGACTCCTTACATCTCCTTTGCTGCTACTAACCCTGACGATGGTAAGCAAGCACTGAGTTCTGAGTGAGATCTGTGTATGTTTCTTCAGATTTTCTGAGAATTTAAATCAGCATTGTTTGTGATTTTGAATCAGTTGTTGCAATCAACGGTTTATACGCTGCGCTTGGGGCGCCTACGCTTCCTGGTTGGACTGCTTCTGGTGGAGACCCATGTGGTGAAGCTTGGCAAGGCGTTATCTGCAATGTCTCAGATGTTATAAGCATGTAAGAAGTTCTTTTATATTTTTATATTACAATTGCACAGATTATTACAGTTTCTAAGTTGACATTTTATATTATATTGATTTTCTTGAATGGTTTATAGAACTGTAAATGCGGCGAATTTGGAAGGAGAGCTTGGTGACAACTTATCTAAGTTCACTTCTATCAGGGGAATGTAAGCATTTTCACACACACACACAAGAAAAATTATTGTGACAATTTAAGTTGGATACTTTTCTTTGTAACGTTTTTGTGTTTGTTTGCTTTATCTTCCAGAGATTTTAGTAACAACCGCATTGGAGGATACATACCGACTAATTTGCCAGTTACATTGCAGCATTTGTATGTATTACATTACACCCTAACAATGCGGCTTTTTTTTTTTTTTTGATAATGGTCCTTTTTTTTACCTTTGTGGCAGTTTTCTTTCAGCTAATCAGTTTACAGGAAGCATCCCTGAATCTTTAGGAACACTAAGCTCTCTGAGTGACATGTAACTTCTTCCTATTACTCTCAGTTTCTATTTGATTATTTCCAGTTTTTTTAAATTTGTTTTTATAAAAAAATCATACCGTTTGTTTTTGACAGGTCTTTGAATGATAATCAACTCTCAGGAGAGTTACCTGATGTGTTTCAAAACCTTGTTGGGCTGATCAATCTGTACGCTTGTCTTTTATTTTTATTTTTTATAAACTTGTGTGGGTTGTTTTAGTGATCTGTTATCTTTTTGCAGAGACATATCTGCTAACAATCTAAGCGGCACATTGCCTCCTTCAATGGAGAGTTTATCAGCTCTTACAACATTGTAAGTTTTGTTCTCTTTTTTTTTTTCCTTCTGTGTCTCTCTTCTTTTAGTTTCTTCAGCTGATATATCTGAATTTCTCAGACATGTTCAGAACAATCAGATCTCAGGAACTCTAGACGTTCTTCAAGTCCTTCCTCTTCAAGACTTGTAATGTTACTTTCTCTACCAACAATGTTCAAACTCTTAACTCCAAAACTTCTAATGTGTTTATTGGAAACAGAAACATAGAGAATAACCTCTTCTCTGGACCCATACCTGAAAAACTACTAAGCATTCCGAGATTCCTGTAAGTACTCTCTAGTTTTATGTTTTTTTCTCTAATGCTCTTTGTTCATGCTTACATTTGGTGATGCAGAAAGGAAGGAAACCAATTCAACTCCACCACACTTGCACCATCACTGTCTCCTTCTACATCTCCAACACGACCGTTCGTTGGAGTTCCACCACCTCCTCCTCCACCTGAAAGAAACCGAGGGAAAATTGATGGTGAACCTCCTTCTCCAAAAGAGCAGAAGAGCTCTTCACAAACCACACGGATAGTCCTCATATCAATCGCTGGCGTCGTCCTCTTCATAATCCTTGTTTTGGCATTACTCTTGCTGTTGCCAAAGTGTTTAAGAAGGAGAAGAGAAAGTGCTAGTAGTGTCTTTAAACCGCATCAAGTTGGTGCTGACAGAGGAAACAGAGAGAATGCTCTGGAGAATGGGCCTCCTCTACTGCCACCACCTGTTCGGTCTGAGAAAGGTAAAAAGATTTGAGTCTCCATTGCATTCTTATGTCATTATTGCTTAAACAATGCTTATGGAAACAGTACCATTCACCAAAGCTGGACAAGAACCAAAGGTTTTACATGACATTGAGCGGTTGCAAAGACCTATAACAAGACAAGAGAGTCAAGACATTGACTTCTCAACGCTTACGCCTCCACCTCCTCCTCCTCCTCCTCCACCGCCGCCACCAGCTCCTCCTGTGGTCACCTTTATGCCAATTAAGTCTCCTGAGAGACCCTTTAAGAAGCCTTCACCAAAGACACGCGTACCCATAACTTCTGTGAAGCATTACTCCGTTGCATCTCTTCAGCAATACACTCAAAGCTTCTCTCAGGAGAATCTCCTCGGCTCTGGGATGCTCGGGAGTGTTTACAAGGCTCGTCTTCCCGATGGAAAGGTACAATGCAACTTAGTTTCAAACACTTCTGAATCTTTAGTCTTATGATGTTGTCTTTTACAGATGTTTGCTGTCAAGAAGTTGGACAAGAGGGCTTGTGAACAGCAACAGGATCATGAGTTCATCGAACTAGTGAACGATATAGATAGGATACGCCACGCCAACATCGTTGAACTTGTTGGTTACTGCGCTGAGCACGACCAGAGACTACTGATCTACGAATATTGCAGTAACGGTACGTTGCAAGACGGTTTGCATTCAGACGATGAGTTCAAGAAGAAGCTCTCGTGGAACAAACGTGTCAGAATGGCACTTGGAGCTGCTAAAGCCCTTGAGTAAGTTTCTTGGTTTCTTTAACTTAAAATTTTTTTGGAATCTTTTCTAACTTGTGTTAATGTCTTAAAGGTACTTGCATGAGGTGTGTGAACCACCAATCATACACAGAAACTTCAAATCAGTCAATGTCTTACTAGATGATGATCTGAGTGTTCTTGTCTCAGATTGTGGTTTGGCCCCATTAATTTCATCAGGCTCTGTGAGTCAGGTAAAGTTTTAAACCCCCAATGATCTTGATTCAGATGGCTTTCACCTCTGTAGTTTTATTAGGGATAAAGTATCACACATCGGGAATTTAAGGAAACCGTAAATACTACTCCCTCCATTTCAAAATGTTACATATTTAAGACTTTTCACACATTTTAATAAAACACATTAAATTTGCATAATTTTGTGTGATTATCTTTTTCCTATAATTTTAAGCCAATAAAAATCCAATAAGTGCAATTAAGTTTTTTGAAGTTTGCAATTAGTTAATAAAACATACATTAAAAATGCAAAAAAAAATAGATCTTTTTGAAATAATTTTTTTTCCTATAATATGTAACTTTATGAAACGGAGGGAGTATATATATATAAGGTTTAGTGCCAATCCACTTAGTACCAATTGGTTTAAATTGGAAGCTTATGATAAATCCGAATTTAACAAGTTTCTTGGAGATCTAAAACCAACTTTTTTTTATTGTATTAATCAGTTATCAGGACAATTGCTTGCGGCTTACGGATATGGAGCTCCAGAGTTTGACTCAGGAGTCTATACATGGCAGAGTGATGTATACAGTTTTGGTGTTGTTATGTTAGAACTCTTGACTGGTAGAATGTCCTACGACAGGTATTGCACATTTACATTTTTGTTTCTTTCTGGTAAAATGTGTATTCATTCATATGAGAGTCTGATTTATAGGGACCGGAGTAGAGCAGAGCAGTTCTTGGTGAGGTGGGCGGTTCCTCAGCTTCATGATATCGATGCGTTGGGGAAAATGGTTGATCCATCTCTTAATGGACAGTACCCTGCAAAGTCATTGTCACACTTTGCTGATATTATTTCGCGGTGTGTTCAGGTAAAAAAAGCACATGTTGAACTATTATGAGAAACTGTGATTATATGCTTGTGATTGTGTGTTTGGTTTGAATAAAAGAGTGTTTGTTCTTTTTTTTTCTTGTGACAGTCTGAACCAGAGTTTAGACCATTGATGTCTGAAGTAGTTCAAGATCTTCTGGATATGATCAGAAGAGAGCGGCATGGTTCAGGGGAGCCCTAGCGCAGACTAGTGAATTGTGAAGAAGCATTTTTTCCTGAGGATATTTGTGAATTAGCGGAAACAAGAGATGTTCAGTTCTCAGAAACAACAACAAGAACAAAGGGGAGTGAAAAACGTAACACTTGAGTCATAATCCTGAGAAGGAAGCTGATTCTGCAGCCAAAGGGAGGCTTGTTTCATGTAAATTGGATAAGGAAAAGATCATTGTGCTCGTCTCCAGTGGTAGATGATTTGATTGGTAGGGGAGCTCGTTTTCTTTTTTTCTTTCTTTTCTGTGAATCTTAGATCATCCCTATTGTAATCATTGTTTGTTGAACGACCTCTAGTGTCAAATTGTGTGTTTACTTGATTCTTTGAAACTTGTTTGTACTAAAAAAAAAAAGTATGTATAATTTGCTGTGTTGTTGTGTTCTTTATAGTGCGTGTAACTTTATTCATATTTAACATTGCAAAACAAAGCTGTACTTTGTTAGTTACCGAAAGGACTTGCATTGTGCGAAAATGTATGTTGTTGTTTTGTTGCTTAGTGTATAAGATCAAGTAACGAGGATTGTTCAGGGCTTGTTTTCAGAATCTCTCTCTCCCAAACAACCAAATGGAATTAGAACCTCTACTAGCATATTAAGTCGGTAACAAAGAGAAGGATGAGTTGTAGAGAACAGAAACAGTGCAGAGTAGTACCTATTAGGACAAGATTGGTCTTATTAAAAAATTTAAGACAATGATCTAAGCGTCTAGGTCTTGGTGAATCTTGAATCAGTCTCTGTGTATTAACTTCTTTTTCCTTGAATACAAACCTCCTCTAGTGTAAAACTGTGTGTTTTGCTCTATTCTTTATGAGCTTGTTTCTGGAGGATTTTTTTTCTGAGTGTGTGTGTTCCTACCTTTAGACAAACACTATAGCTTGACCCGCGCGGGCGTGCGGATGTTCATTTTTATTTGTATATTGATCAATATTTTTATACATTTGTACTTAAATAACCGGGTAAACGAAGTACTTTACCAAACCGGATTAAACCAGACTAAACAAAAGGATAAGTTGTTGTTTGTTAGAACAAATCTAGGAGGATAAGTAGTAAAGAGATAGTTGAGATATTTCCTCACTATAGAGAGAGAGAGAGTCTAGACCCTTGAAGCTGCGCATCAAACCAACGTTGAATTTGTGAACATGGTAATCTCAAGAGGAATTTTTACATATATTCTCGTTTTTTCTTTAGCAGTTCCATGCCTTAAATGCATGAAACCCTGCTTGTGATCACAGGTATTACAGGAACGTTATGCGATACTAGAGAGGTTCAAAGCGCTTAGAACTTTGAAAGTAGGTTCTACTATGCTTTTTCGTGAAACAAGAGCTCCGTTTTGTCGTGTGGTTGGCTACATTTTTGGACTTGACTATGTAAAGAAACCTTTATATATTGTGAGATTGGAATCGGAGTCAGATTTCCAACTGCCTCTCGGTACACGTCTCCCTCTAATCCACGATGAATCTGTACAATATATTGATGAAGAGGATCTGTTCAAGATATTTCATGATCCAGCAAAGACTGACGTCTTTGATGAAGAAGAAGAAGAAGAAGTTAATGATTGCCAGAGTACAACAACAAAGAGGAGAAGGATGAGTACTAATGAACAAGAAATCATTAACTCAAATCATTATGATGGGAGCAGTCAGTTTTCAGAACCAAACCTTGGCGCACAAGGATTATCAGGGCAGAACAATTCTAACCAACTTCTTTGTATGCAGCCGCATCATATGGACGTTGTTCCCAATCTATTTCCAAGTCAAGCTTCTAGTTGACATGATCTAAGCGTCTAGGTCTTGGTGAATCTTGAATCAGTCTTTGTTTATTAACATTTTTTTTCCTTGAATGCAATCTCTAGGTGTAATAAAACTGTGTGTTAACTCGATTCTTTGAGCTTGTTTTGTACTTAAAAGCTTTTTAGTGTGTTTCCATTTGTACTACTAGATAATCAAACGAAGTTCTTTACCAAACCGGACTAAACCAGACTAAAAGGATAAGTTGTTGTTTGTTAGAACTTAATGATTTCAATATACACAAGAGATATGAAAATCTTTAGAAATCTAGGAGGATAAGTACTACGAGATATCTGCTATTTCTTAACTATAAATCGTGTAGCTAGAGAGAATATAGACCTTTATCAACAACAACAACAAAAAAAAAACCCCTAGAAGCTACATCAATGGGAATATCAAGAGGAATTTTAAAACTATGTTTGTTATCACAGGTTGTAAGGGCACGTCATGTGGTACTTGAGATGATCGGAGAGGATAGAACTTTGAAAGTAGGTTCTACTTTGCTTATAAGTGAAACAAGAGCTCCTTTTGGTCTTGTGGTTGGTTACTACTTTGGATTTGGATATGTAAGGAGACCTTTCTACGTTGTGAGAATGGAATCAGACATCAAAACGCCTCGCGGTACACTTATCCCTCTAGTCGCCCAGAAAATTGCAGAATATATTGATGAAGAGGATCTGTTCAAGAGATTTAATGATCCAGTAAGGGCTGCGTTTGACATCTTTGAAGAAGAAGAAGAAGTTAATGACTGCCAGAGTACAACAACAAAGAGGAGAAGGATGAGTAGTGAAGAAGAAATCATTAACTCAAACAAGAAGATTTTGAGGACTTGCAATCATTATGAGGGACAATGCCAAGACAATTTTAACCAATTTCTTTGTATGCAGCCACATCATGTGGACATTGTTCCCAATCTACTTCAAATTCTATGTCAAGCTTTAATGATGTACAACCAACAGCAGCAACTCACGAGACCTGAGACCAATCAGAATCTACTCCCAAGTCAAGCTGCTCCAGTGATAATGTACAACCAGCCACTAGGTCAGCACAATCTCAAACAACCTTTTGGCATGTTCCAACAACCTTTTCTCAATGCAGCAGCTCCAATGGTATACAATCCGCCGCATCATTTCATGAGACCTGAGATCAATCAGAATCTACTCCCAAGTCAAGCTGCTCCAGTGATGATGTACAACCAGCAGCATGGTTTCAGGAGCAGTCAGATTACAGAACTAGGTCAGCACAATCTCAGACAGCCTTTTGGCATGTTCCAACAACCTTTTCTCAATGCAGCAGCTCCAATGGTATACAATCCGCCGCATCATTTCATGAGACGTGAGATCAATCAGCCGAACAATATGGGAGTTGTTCCCAATCCATTCCCAGTTCAAGCTCCAATGATGTACAACCAGCAGTATGGCAGTCAGATTACAGAACCAAACCTTGGAGCACAAGCATCAACAATGTTTTTAGGTCAGAACAATCCCAACCAGCCTTTTGGTATGCGCCAACAACCTTCTCAAAGTGCAGCAGCTCCAGTGATGTACAACCAGCAATCCATGGGACCTGTGACTAATCAGCAAAACCAAATGAGTTCTATGAGGATGTTCAATGCTGCAGGACAGTCTTCTTACCGTGGCAGAGGAAGTCATCGCAGTAGAGCCAGAGGTCTTGGGAGGGGAGGTCGAGACTAAGCAGAAGCCTAAGTGACATGATTATCTTCACTATCTCAAAAGAGTCTCTGAAGGACTGTCTAATCAACTTTTATAACTAACTAGTTAGTTGAACTTTTCCAAATTATGTAGCAAAATTTCTGTTGGGCCGTTTTCTTGCATTGGTTTTGGTTGATCTTTTAGTATTGTCATCTCTTATGTGAATAAAGACTATGCTGCTTTAGGACTTATTTTATTAATAAAGGATTTTAGGAAATGTGTATAGAAAGCTTGGTCATGTGGCTTAATAAATGCTTACTTTCTTAACCTCGTTGCAATGTGTTTATTTCAGATTTGTGGGGGAGTTTTGCCTTTTGTCAATCTTGAATCTTTCTCTACTTGTAATCATTGTTCCTTGAAAACATGTTTGTGAACGGTAGATTCGGATCCACTTTGTCCTTGTCCCTAGTGCTCTTGTATACAGTATTTTTTTTAGTATGTGTGTTTGTGTCTGTAACATATTTTGTCTTTGTCATTCTGTTCCGGTTTAGTTTTTTTTTTTTTTTAATTCTAGAGATTTAGTATCTAATATAGTATTAAAAAAATTTTGGTTCGGGTAACAAAGTTGGCAACCGACTAATATCCGAGAAAAATTTGGATTTCATTTGGTTTTAGTTTGGTTTCGGTTTTCTGGTAATCCATATTAAAAACAGAAAATTTGGTTTTCGAATTAAATATCAGATTTTTCGGATTTTTGGATAAAATTTTGAATAATTTGGATAATTAAAATATTTTAGATAAAATTTATTATGGTAATTTTTTTTTGGTATTTTGGTTTGTATGTAGTATTTTAATTGATTAGTTTAAATGCAACAATGACTGTTTTTTTTGTGCACAATAATGACTGTTAATATTTACTTGTATATAAACTATAAACTATATTATATAAATTTGGATACTTATTCGGTTTTTGGTTCGGTTCCGATTCAGTTTTGATTTTTTGGTTTTAGAGATATAAGTCGCTCGGGTAATTCCTGAACCGATAAGTGTGCCCAGCCCTAAACATACTCATCCGAAGAAACATTGTGCTTACTAATCAGTAGAGGTCCAATAAACAGTGTTCTTATTCATCAAGAAATCACTAAAACCAAAGATGGCGAGATTAAATAAACCATTTCTCTTTCTCAAAACTCTCTGAAAACAATTACCATCCCTTATATAAAACTCAAAACAAAGGAGTCAGGTTCCTTGCTCTTCACTCTACATAATCTTTTTTAAAAATGACTCTCCTACCCTTTTTTGGTGTAATTAGTAACTACTCACTCTTCATAAGCGCGTGAGATTCCAACGATTCGGTTAGTGTGGAGTTTCACACGCACTTACAAACCCTAACGGTCTAAGCACTCGCGCCATATATTAGAAGATCTTTAACTTGTTTCTTCTTCTACGCTCTCTCATCTTTCTCTCTAGAAACTTCTCTCATATCTGGCCATGGCTACTTCTCCAACTGATAAAGACGAAGTGCAGAGAGAGGAGGTTGATCCCGCCAAAACAACCGAAGAAGAAGTCAATGAAGAAGCTATCGAGAGCTCTCTTAATCAGAATCGTCAAGAAGACGCGATCGCGGTAAGCATATTGTCTCTGCTTCTTGTTACTACATTAGTACTGATCCAAGACTTAAACCAGATTCGTACGAGTGGTGAAACGATGGAACGTGGCTCAACCTCTTTTGCAAGTGAACAACAGAACCCGTATAGTCCTTGCCCCTATCTTGGTGGCATTCAGTTCAATACAGAGGAGGAAACTTTTGGGTCATTAGGATTCTCGTCCACGGTACCTTCTAAACTTTGTGATGATCAAGAACGTTTTTAGTGATTAGAGTCTATGTATATTGTCTCTGTTTTGCTCTGTTTTGCTCTGTTTCGCTCTGTTTCGCTCTGTTTCGCTCTGTTTCGCGTCCCGCCATTAACGTTGGATTAGTTAGACGTAGTCTTGTTACTACTCCGTACTGATCCAAGTTTTGATCAGATTTATAGGAGTGGTCAAATGATGGAACGTGGCTCAGCATCGTTTGCAAGTGATCTCAACCGTCCTCTTGATTCTAATCCCAACACTTCTGCTATTAGTCTCAGCATACAAGACCAAGCAACTGAGAACCAGAATCGTCAAGAAGACTCGAGCACGGTACATCCCAAACTTTGTGATGATCAAGAACTCTTTTAAGTGATTAGAGAGTCTAAGCATATTGTTTATGTTTTGCTATGCTATGCTTCTTGTCCTGCCATTAATGTTGGATTAGGTTTAGTCGTACAAGTGGTAGAGTCTAGGTCTATTGTCTCTGGTTATCTCTGCTTCTTGTGCCCACCATTAACGTTGGCTTAGGTTAGTCCTAGTCTTGTTACTAATGATCCAGGTCTTATTCAGTTTCATAGGAGTGGTGAAACGATGGGACGTGGCTCAATATCGTCTGCAAGTCAACAGAACCGTGGTCTTGTTCCTTCTGGCGCTCAAATGTCTCAACAGATGATGATGCCTCATCCATATCAGCAGGAGCGACCAGTTGCACATTTTCAAATGCCTCATCCATATCAGCAGGAGGGATCAGTTGCTCCTTTTCAAATGTCACAACAGATGATGATGTCGCATCTTAGACCAAGTGTGCCTCCATATCAGCAGGAGCGACCAGTTGCACCTGTTCAGAATGAGTTTACTCAGCAAAGGGGAAAGCGGAAAGTGTATGAGGCAGGTGAGAGCTCCTCCTCCAGGAAAAGGCAAAACCATCAGCCTGGTATGAGCCAACAGCATCTATGGCAAATTGAAGCTCCTAGGGATTCAGAGGGGTATCAAGAGTACTTGGAGCGTCTAGGAGGATCATCAGGTGGATCACTTGGGGCTTTTAGTGCTAGGCATCCCTTGAACCAGGGAAGGCAAAATCAGCCGCCATGGATGAACTACAACCAGCCGCAGCAACAAGCAGTGAGGCCAGTGATGAACTACAACTACAATCAGCAGCAACAAGCAGCGAGGCCAGTGATGAACTACAACTACAATCAGCAGCAACAAGCAGTGAGGCCAGTGATGAACTACAACTACAATCAGCAGCAACAAGCAGTGAGGCCATGGATGAACTACAACTCCAATCAGCAGCAACAAGCAGTGAGGCCATGGATGAACTACAACTACAATCAGCAGCAACAAGCAGTGAGGCCAGTGATGAACTACAACTACCATCTGCAGCAACAGCAATTCCACCAAGGACAACAACGCTTTAGGTTCCCCATGAATATGATTCAACACCACCAAGCTTCTCCCAGTGCAGCAGTACCACCACCGCCTGAGCAGGTAAATCAGCAACTTCAGCCTCAAACACAACAGCCAAGGCAGTTTCAGGGGTCTAACGCTGATGAACCATCGTCTTCACGCCAAGGTCAAGGCTAGAGCAGAAGAGGTTAGGTAAAAAGTAAAAGACGATTTTCTTTCAAAAAATAGACTTCAGATTGATTTTGATAATTGTAAATGAAATACTGGGTACTGTTTTAGTCAAAGATCTGTTTAGAAACCAGTATGTTCTCCATTAAGATCTAGAAGCGCCTCCTTATAGGAGAGGCTGGAGATTGCAATGTATGTGAGGTAATGAAACTCAAAATTGTACAGTGCTTGTGTTACACTCAATAGAAACAGTTAATACAAAACGATCATTGTATCCCAAATGTTTCTAATATAAAGCAATAACAGTAGACAAAATTTTTTTTTATAGCAAGCTGGATTGGATCAGAAACACGTTAAGGGATTTGAAAGACACAAAAATGGATGTTCTCTGTGTCTAGCAAGTTTTGGTTTCTCTATATTGGTGTCGATCATTTTTACAATGGACCCTTCTTTTGTGGTGTTGATCAATTACCATTAGATAAATGTTTTTTTATGCTTAGAAGAATCAAATGCGGACATTTCAAGATGTGACCATCCAAGATCAGTTAGCAATGTTCTAGTTGTAATGATGATAATGATCTGAGGGTACTTGTCTCAGATTAGTGGGGGAGTTTTGCCTTTCGTGAATCTTGAATCTATCTCTATATGTAATCATTGTTCCTTAAAAACAACATGTACCTTAAAACGTAGATTCTCCCATTTTGTTTCTACTGCTCCTGTATTTTTCTCTTCTTTTAGTATGTGTGTTTGTGTCTGTAACATACTCACCTGAAGAAACATTGTGCATACTAATAAATTGGAAATCTAATAAACTTTAATTATTCTTCCTCTTCAAGAATCTCTAAAACCAAAGATGGTTATGATAACGACCTCTAGTGTCAAATTGTGTGTTTACTTGATTCTTTGAAACTTGTTTGTACTAAAAAAAAAAAGTATGTATAATTTGCTGTGTTGTTGTGTTCTTTATAGTGCGTGTAACTTTATTCATATTTAACATTGTAAAACAAAGCTGTACTTTGTTAGTTACCGAAAGGACTTGCATTGTGCGAAAATGTATGTTGTTTGTTTTGTTGCTTAGTGTATAAGATCAAGTAACGAGGATTGTTCAGGGCTTGTTTTTAGAATCTCTCTCTCCCAAACAACCAAATGGAATTAGAACCTCTACTAGCATATTAAGTCGGTAACAAAGAGAAGGATGAGTTGTAGAGAACAGAAACAGTGCAGAGTAGTACCTATTAGGACAAGATTGGTCTTATTAAAAAATTTAAGACAATGATCTAAGCGTCTAGGTCTTGGTGAATCTTGAATCATTCTCTGCGTATTAACTTCTTTTTCCTTGAATACAAACCTCCTCTAGTGTAAAACTGTGTATTTTGCTCTATTCTTTATGAGCTTGTTTCTGGAGGATTTTTTTTCTGAGTGTGTGTGTTTCTACTTTTAGACAAACACTAGAGCTTGACCTGCGCGCCCGCACGGATGTTCATTTTTATTCGTATATTGATCAATATTTTTATACATTTGTACTTAAATAACCGGGTAAACTAAGTACTTTACCAAACCGGATTAAACCAGACTAAACAAAAGGATAAGTTGTTGTTTGTTAGAACAAATCTAGGAGGATAAGTAGTAAAGAGATAGTTGAGATATTTCCTCACTATAGAGAGAGAGAGAGTCTAGACCCTTGAAGCTGCGCATCAAACCAACGTTGAATTTGTGAACATGGTAATCTCAAGAGGAATTTTTACATATATTCTCGTTTTTTCTTTAGCAGTTCCATGCCTTAAATGCATGAAACCCTGCTTGTGATCACAGGTATTACAGGAACGTTATGCGATACTTGAGAGGTTCAAAGCGCTTAGAACTTTGAAAGTAGGTTCTACTATGCTTTTTCGTGAAACAAGAGCTCCGTTTTGTCGTGTGGTTGGCTACATTTTTGGACTTGACTATGTAAAGAAACCTTTATATATTGTGAGATTGGAATCGGAGTCAGATTTCCAACTGCCTCTCGGTACACGTCTCCCTCTAATCCACGATGAATCTGTAGAATATATTGATGAAGAGGATCTGTTCAAGATATTTCATGATCCAGCAAAGACTGACGTCTTTGATGAAGAAGAAGAAGAAGAAGTTAATGATTGCCAGAGTACAACAACAAAGAGGAGAAGGATGAGTACTAATGAACAAGAAATCATTAACTCAAATCATTATGATGGGAGCAGTCAGTTTTCAGAACCAAACCTTGGCGCACAAGGATTAACAGGGCAGAACAATTCTAACCAACTTCTTTGTATGCAGCCGCATCATATGGACGTTGTTCCCAATCTATCAAGATTCAATGATGTACAACCAACAACAGCTCGATCAACCGAACCAAATGGGATTTTTTCCCACTCTACCCCCAAGTCTAGCTCCAGTGACGCCAATGATGTACAACCAGCAGCTTGGTTTCAGGAGCAGTCAGCTTACAGAACCAAACCTTGGCACACAAGTACCAGCTATGCTTCTCAGACAACCTTTTGGTATGCGCCAACAACCTTTTCTCAATGCAACAGCTCCAATGATGTACAACCCGCCGCAGCAATTCATGAGACCTGAGATCAATCAGCCAAACCAAATGAGAATTGTTCCCAACCCACTTCCAGTTCAACCTCCAATGATGATGTACAACCAGAAGTATGGCAGTCAGATTATAGAACCAAACCTTGGAGCACAAGTATCAGCAATGTTTTTAGGTCAGAACAATCCCAACCAGTCTTTTAGTATGCGCCAACAACCTTTTCAAAGTGCAGCAGCTTCAGTGATGTACAACCAGCAATCCATGAGACCTGAGATCAATCAGCCAAACCAAATGAGAATTGTTCCCAACCCACTTCCAGTTCAACCTCCAGTGATGATGTACAACCAGCAGTATGGCAGTCAGGTTATAGAACCAAACCTTGGAGCACAAGTATCAACAATGTTTGTAGGTCAGAACAATCCCAACCAGCCTTTTGGTATGCGCCAACAACCTTCTCAAAGTGCAGCAGCTCCAGTGATGTACAACCAGCAGCAGCAATCCATGAGACCTGTGACTAATCAGCAAAACCAAATGAGTTCTATGAGGATGTTCAATGCTGGACAGTCTTCTTACCGTGGCAGAGGAGGTCGCCGCAGTAGAGCAAGAGGAGGACTTGGGAGGGCAGGTCGAGACTAAGCCGAAGCCTAAGTGACATGATTATCTTCACTTAGGATAGAACGTTAAGCATATCTTTGTCTTTAACTAGGATTTAGTCATGGTATTTGATTAGTTAGCTCTTGGTGGTTGAAATCATTTACTTAGAACCTGGAAACTCTACTGCAAAATGTCTATTGAATCATTTCTTTTTTGGATTATTGAGAGTCGGTTTTATGAATCTCTTTTTATTGGTTTGCATCCAAAATTTTATGTGTTCACCTGTATCAAAGGCTAATAAACTGAATCTGGTTTGGTGTTGAAGAAACATATTCGAATCAACATCATTCATTCGATAGGGTAATATGGTTTTAAGAAATGAGAAAAGTGTACAGCTAGGGTGAAGAGGCATGTTTAGGTTTCAGAGACTCAAACTGGATGTTCCCTGGTTGATCCATCTCTTAACGGTCAGTACCCTGCAAAGTAGTTGTCACACTTTTGCTGATATTATTCAGGTAAAAAAGCACATGTTGAACTATGAGAAAACTGTGATTAGATTGCTTGTGATTGTGTGTTTGCTTTGAACAAAAGAGTGTTTTGTTCTTATATTTTTGTGACAGTGAACCAGAATTTAGACCATTGATGTGTGAAGTAGTTCAAGATCTTCTAGATACGATCAGAAGAGAGCGTCATGGTTCAGGGGAGCCTAGTGCAGACTAGTGAATTGTAAAGAAGCATTTTTTTCTTCAATAGATGTTCAGTTTCTCAGAAAAACAACAAGAAAAACGGGCACTAAACCGAAGACATAAAATGAGTCATAATCCTGAGAAGGAAGCTGAATCTGCAGCCAAAAAGTAGGCTTTGTTTCATGTAAATTGGAGCTTAAGGAAAAGATCATTGTGCTTGTCTCCAGTGGCAGATAATTTGATTGGTGGGGGAGCTCGTTTTCTTTTTTTCTTTCTATTGTAATCTTTGTTTGTTGAAACTTGTTTGTAACAAGAAAAAAAAGATGTATAATTTGCTCTGTGTTGTGTTCTTTATAGTACAATGTTTTAGTTGACATGATCTAAGCGTCTAGGTCATTAACTTTTTTTGTGAATCTTGAATCAGTCTTTGTTCATTAACTTTTTTTTTTCCTTGAATGCAATCTCTAGGTGTAATAAAACTGTGTGTTAACTCGATTCTTTGAGCTTGTTTTGTACTTAAAAGCTTTTTAGTGTGTTTCCATTTGTACTACTAGATAATCAAACGAACTTCTTTACCAAACCGGACTAAACCAGACTAAAAGGATAAGTTGTTGTTTGTTAGAACTTAATGATTTCAATATACACAAGAGATATCAAAATCTTTAGAAATCTAGGAGGATAAGTACTACGAGATATCTGCTATTTCTTAACTATAAATCGTGTAGCTAGAGAGAATATAGACCTTTATCAACAACAACAAAAAAAAAAAAACCCCTAGAAGCTACATCAATGGGAATATCAAGAGGAATTTTAAAACTATGTTTGTTATCACAGGTTGTAAGGGCACGTCATGTGGTACTTGAGATGATCGGAGAGGATAGAACTTTGAAAGTAGGTTCTACTTTGCTTATAAGTGAAACAAGAGCTCCTTTTGGTCGTGTGGTTGGTTACTACTTTGGATTTGGATATGTAAGGAGACCTTTCTACGTTGTGAGAATGGAATCAGACATCAAAACGCCTCGCGGTACACTTATCCCTCTAGTCGTCCAGAAAATTGCAGAATATATTGATGAAGAGGATCTGTTCAAGAGATTTAATGATCCAGTAAGGGCTGCGTTTGACATCTTTGAAGAAGAAGAAGAAGAAGTTAATGACTGCCAGAGTACAACAACAAAGAGGAGAAGGATGAGTAGTGAAGAAGAAATCATTAACTCAAACAAGAAGATTTTGAGGACTTGCAATCATTATGAGGGACAATGCCAAGACAATTTTAACCAACTTCTTTGTATGCAGCCACATCATGTGGACATTGTTCCCAATCTACTTCAAATTCTATGTCAAGCTTTAATGATGTACAACCAACAGCAGCAACTCACGAGACCTGAGATCAATCAGCCTAACCAAATGGGATTTGTTTCCAATCTACTCCCAAGTCAAGCTCCAGTGATGATGTACAACCAGCAGCATGGTTTCAGGAGCAGTCAGATTACAGAACTAGGTCAGCACAATCTCAGACAGCCTTTTGGCATGTTCCAACAACCTTTTCTTAATGCAGCAGCTCCAATGGTATACAATCCGCCGCATCATTTCATGAGACGTGAGATCAATCAGCCGAACAATATGGGAGTTGTTCCCAATCCATTCCCAGTTCAAGCTCCAATGATGTACAACCAGCAGTATGGCAGTCAGATTACAGAACCAAACCTTGGAGCACAAGCATCAACAATGTTTTTAGGTCAGAACAATCCCAACCAGCCTTTTGGTATGCGCCAACAACCTTCTCAAAGTGCAGCAGCTCCAGTGATGTACAACCAGCAATCCATGGGACCTGTGACTAATCAGCAAAACCAAATGAGTTCTATGAGGATGTTCAATGCTGCAGGACAGTCTTCTTACCGTGGCAGAGGAAGTCATCGCAGTAGAGCCAGAGGTCTTGGGAGGGGAGGTCGAGACTAAGCAGAAGCCTAAGTGACATGATTATCTTCACTATCTCAAAAGAGTCTCTGAAGGACTGTCTAATCAACTTTTATAACTAACTAGTTAGTTGAACTTTTCCAAATTATGTAGCAAAATTTCTGTTGGGCCGTTTTCTTGCATTGGTTTTGGTTGATCTTTTAGTATTGTCATCTCTTATGTGAATAAAGACTATGCTGCTTTAGGACTTATTTTATTAATAAAGGATTTTAGGAAATGTGTATAGAAAGCTTGGTCATGTGGCTTAATAAATGCTTACTTTCTTAACCTCGTTGCAATGTGTTTATTTCAGATTTGTGGGGGAGTTTTGCCTTTTGTCAATCTTGAATCTTTCTCTACTTGTAATCATTGTTCCTTGAAAACATGTTTGTGAACGGTAGATTCGGATCCACTTTGTCCTTGTCCCTAGTGCTCTTGTATACAGTATTTTTTTTAGTATGTGTGTTTGTGTCTGTAACATATTTTGTCTTTGTCATTCTGTTCCGGTTTAGTTTTGTTTTTTTTTTTAATTCTAGAGATTTAGTATCTAATATAGTATTAAAAAAATTTTGGTTCGGGTAACAAAATTGGCAACCGACTAATATCCGAGAAAAATTTGGATTTCATTTGGTTTTAGTTTGGTTTCGGTTTTCTGGTAATCCATATTAAAAACAGAAAATTTGGTTTTCGAATTAAATATCAGATTTTTCGGATTTTTGGATAAAATTTTGAATAATTTGGATAATTAAAATATTTTAGATAAAATTTATTATGGTAATTTTTTTTTGGTATTTTGGTTTGTATGTAGTATTTTAATTGATTAGTTTAAATGCAACAATGACTGTTTTTTTTGTGCACAATAATGACTGTTAATATTTACTTGTATATAAACTATAAACTATATTATATAAATTTGGATACTTATTCGGTTTTTGGTTCGGTTCCGATTCAGTTTTGATTTTTTGGTTTTAGAGATATAAGTCGCTCGGGTAATTCCTGAACCGATAAGTGTGCCCAGCCCTAAACATACTCATCCGAAGAAACATTGTGCTTACTAATCAGTAGAGGTCCAATAAACAGTGTTCTTATTCATCAAGAAATCACTAAAACCAAAGATGGCGAGATTAAATAAACCATTTCTCTTTCTCAAAACTCTCTGAAAACAATTACCATCCCTTATATAAAACTCAAAACAAAGGAGTCAGGTTCCTTGCTCTTCACTCTACATAATCTTTTTTAAAAATGACTCTCCTACCCTTTTTTGGTGTAATTAGTAACTACTCACTCTTCATAAGCGCGTGAGATTCCAACGATTCGGTTAGTGTGGAGTTTCACACGCACTTACAAACCCTAACGGTCTAAGCACTCGCGCCATATATTAGAAGATCTTTAACTTGTTTCTTCTTCTACGCTCTCTCATCTTTCTCTCTAGAAACTTCTCTCATATCTGGCCATGGCTACTTCTCCAACTGATAAAGACGAAGTGCAGAGAGAGGAGGTTGATCCCGCCAAAACAACCGAAGAAGAAGTCAATGAAGAAGCTATCGAGAGCTCTCTTAATCAGAATCGTCAAGAAGACGCGATCGCGGTAAGCATATTGTCTCTGCTTCTTGTTACTACATTAGTACTGATCCAAGACTTAAACCAGATTCGTACGAGTGGTGAAACGATGGAACGTGGCTCAACCTCTTTTGCAAGTGAACAACAGAACCCGTATAGTCCTTGCCCCTATCTTGGTGGCATTCAGTTCAATACAGAGGAGGAAACTTTTGGGTCATTAGGATTCTCGTCCACGGTACCTTCTAAACTTTGTGATGATCAAGAACGTTTTTAGTGATTAGAGTCTATGTATATTGTCTCTGTTTTGCTCTGTTTTGCTCTGTTTCGCTCTGTTTCGCTCTGTTTCGCTCTGTTTCGCGTCCCGCCATTAACGTTGGATTAGTTAGACGTAGTCTTGTTACTACTCCGTACTGATCCAAGTTTTGATCAGATTTATAGGAGTGGTCAAATGATGGAACGTGGCTCAGCATCGTTTGCAAGTGATCTCAACCGTCCTCTTGATTCTAATCCCAACACTTCTGCTATTAGTCTCAGCATACAAGACCAAGCAACTGAGAACCAGAATCGTCAAGAAGACTCGAGCACGGTACATCCCAAACTTTGTGATGATCAAGAACTCTTTTAAGTGATTAGAGAGTCTAAGCATATTGTTTATGTTTTGCTATGCTATGCTTCTTGTCCTGCCATTAATGTTGGATTAGGTTTAGTCGTACAAGTGGTAGAGTCTAGGTCTATTGTCTCTGGTTATCTCTGCTTCTTGTGCCCACCATTAACGTTGGCTTAGGTTAGTCCTAGTCTTGTTACTAATGATCCAGGTCTTATTCAGTTTCATAGGAGTGGTGAAACGATGGGACGTGGCTCAATATCGTCTGCAAGTCAACAGAACCGTGGTCTTGTTCCTTCTGGCGCTCAAATGTCTCAACAGATGATGATGCCTCATCCATATCAGCAGGAGCGACCAGTTGCACATTTTCAAATGCCTCATCCATATCAGCAGGAGGGATCAGTTGCTCCTTTTCAAATGTCACAACAGATGATGATGTCGCATCTTAGACCAAGTGTGCCTCCATATCAGCAGGAGCGACCAGTTGCACCTGTTCAGAATGAGTTTACTCAGCAAAGGGGAAAGCGGAAAGTGTATGAGGCAGGTGAGAGCTCCTCCTCCAGGAAAAGGCAAAACCATCAGCCTGGTATGAGCCAACAGCATCTATGGCAAATTGAAGCTCCTAGGGATTCAGAGGGGTATCAAGAGTACTTGGAGCGTCTAGGAGGATCATCAGGTGGATCACTTGGGGCTTTTAGTGCTAGGCATCCCTTGAACCAGGGAAGGCAAAATCAGCCGCCATGGATGAACTACAACCAGCCGCAGCAACAAGCAGTGAGGCCAGTGATGAACTACAACTACAATCAGCAGCAACAAGCAGCGAGGCCAGTGATGAACTACAACTACAATCAGCAGCAACAAGCAGTGAGGCCAGTGATGAACTACAACTACAATCAGCAGCAACAAGCAGTGAGGCCATGGATGAACTACAACTCCAATCAGCAGCAACAAGCAGTGAGGCCATGGATGAACTACAACTACAATCAGCAGCAACAAGCAGTGAGGCCAGTGATGAACTACAACTACCATCTGCAGCAACAGCAATTCCACCAAGGACAACAACGCTTTAGGTTCCCCATGAATATGATTCAACACCACCAAGCTTCTCCCAGTGCAGCAGTACCACCACCGCCTGAGCAGGTAAATCAGCAACTTCAGCCTCAAACACAACAGCCAAGGCAGTTTCAGGGGTCTAACGCTGATGAACCATCGTCTTCACGCCAAGGTCAAGGCTAGAGCAGAAGAGGTTAGGTAAAAAGTAAAAGACGATTTTCTTTCAAAAAATAGACTTCAGATTGATTTTGATAATTGTAAATGAAATACTGGGTACTGTTTTAGTCAAAGATCTGTTTAGAAACCAGTATGTTCTCCATTAAGATCTAGAAGCGCCTCCTTATAGGAGAGGCTGGAGATTGCAATGTATGTGAGGTAATGAAACTCAAAATTGTACAGTGCTTGTGTTACACTCAATAGAAACAGTTAATACAAAACGATCATTGTATCCCAAATGTTTCTAATATAAAGCAATAACAGTAGACAAAATTTTTTTTTATAGCAAGCTGGATTGGATCAGAAACACGTTAAGGGATTTGAAAGACACAAAAATGGATGTTCTCTGTGTCTAGCAAGTTTTGGTTTCTCTATATTGGTGTCGATCATTTTTACAATGGACCCTTCTTTTGTGGTGTTGATCAATTACCATTAGATAAATGTTTTTTTATGCTTAGAAGAATCAAATGCGGACATTTCAAGATGTGACCATCCAAGATCAGTTAGCAATGTTCTAGTTGTAATGATGATAATGATCTGAGGGTACTTGTCTCAGATTAGTGGGGGAGTTTTGCCTTTCGTGAATCTTGAATCTATCTCTATATGTAATCATTGTTCCTTAAAAACAACATGTACCTTAAAACGTAGATTCTCCCATTTTGTTTCTACTGCTCCTGTATTTTTCTCTTCTTTTAGTATGTGTGTTTGTGTCTGTAACATACTCACCTGAAGAAACATTGTGCATACTAATAAATTGGAAATCTAATAAACTTTAATTATTCTTCCTCTTCAAGAATCTCTAAAACCAAAGATGGTTATGATAACGACCTCTAGTGTCAAATTGTGTGTTTACTTGATTCTTTGAAACTTGTTTGTACTAAAAAAAAAAAGTATGTATAATTTGCTGTGTTGTTGTGTTCTTTATAGTGCGTGTAACTTTATTCATATTTAACATTGTAAAACAAAGCTGTACTTTGTTAGTTACCGAAAGGACTTGCATTGTGCGAAAATGTATGTTGTTTGTTTTGTTGCTTAGTGTATAAGATCAAGTAACGAGGATTGTTCAGGGCTTGTTTTTAGAATCTCTCTCTCCCAAACAACCAAATGGAATTAGAACCTCTACTAGCATATTAAGTCGGTAACAAAGAGAAGGATGAGTTGTAGAGAACAGAAACAGTGCAGAGTAGTACCTATTAGGACAAGATTGGTCTTATTAAAAAATTTAAGACAATGATCTAAGCGTCTAGGTCTTGGTGAATCTTGAATCAGTCTCTGTGTATTAACTTCTTTTTCCTTGAATACAAACCTCCTCTAGTGTAAAACTGTGTGTTTTGCTCTATTCTTTATGAGCTTAATCAACCGAACCAAATGGGATTTTTTCCCACTCTACCCCCAAGTCTAGCTCCAGTGACGCCAATGATGTACAACCAGCAGCTTGGTTTCGGGAGCAGGAGCAGTCAGCTTACAGAACCAAACCTTGGCACACAAGTACCAACTATGCTTCTCAGACAACCTTTTGGTATGCGCCAACAACCTTTTCTCAATGCAACAGCTCCAATGATGTACAACCCGCCGCAGCAATTCATGAGACCTGAGATCAATCAGCCAAACCAAATGAGAATTGTTCCCAACCCACTTCCAGTTCAACCTCCAATGATGATGTACAACCAGCAGTATGGCAGTCAGATTATAGAACCAAACCTTGGAGCACAAGCATCAACAATGTTTTTAGGTCAGAACAATCCTAACCAGCCTTTTGCTATGCGCCAACAACCTTCTCAAAGTGCAGCAGCTCCAGTGATGTACAACCAGCAGCAGCAATCCATGAGACCTGTGACTAATCAGCAAAACCAAATGAGTTCTATGAGGATGTTCAATGCTGGACAGTCTTCTTACCGTGGCAGAGGAGGTCGCCGCAGTAGAGCAAGAGGAGGACTTGGGAGGGCAGGTCGAGACTAAGCCGAAGCCTAAGTGACATGATCATCTTCACTTAGGATAGAACGTTAAGCATATCTTTGTCTTTAACTAGGATTTAGTCATGGTATTTGATTAGTTAGCTCTTGGTGGTTGAAATCATTTACTTAGAACCTGGAAACTCTACTGCAAAATGTCTACTGAATCATTTCCTTTTTGGATTATTGAGAGTCGGTTTTATGAATCTCTTTTTATTGGTTTGCATCCGAAACTTTATGTGTTCACCTGTATCAAAGGCTAAGAAACTGAATCTGGTTTGGTGTTGAAGAAACATATTCGAATCAACATCATTCATTCGATAGGGTAATATGGTTTTAGGAAATGAGAAAAGAGTACAGCTAGGGTAAAGAGGCATGTTTAGGTTTCAGAGACTCAAACTGGATGTTTCCTGGTTGATCCATCTCTTAACGTTCAGTACCCTGCAAAGTAGTTGTCACACTTTTGCTGATATTATTCAGGTAAAAAAGCACATGTTGAACTATGAGAAAACTGTGATTACATTGCTTGTGATTGTGTGTTTGCTTTGAACAAAAGAGTGTTTTGTTCTTATATTTTTGTGACAGTCTGAACCAGAATTTAGACCATTGATGTCTGAAGTAGTTCAAGATCTTCTAGATACGATCAGAAGAGAGCGTCATGGTTCAGGGGAGCCTAGTGCAGACTAGTGAATTGTAAAGAAGCATTTTTTTTCTTCAATAGATGTTCAGTTTCTCAGAACAACAACAAGAACAACGGGCACTAAACCGAAGACATAAAATGAGTCATAATCCTGAGAAGGAAGCTGAATCTGCAGCCAAAAAGTAGGCTTTGTTTTATGTAAATTGGATCTCAAGGAAAAGATCATTGTGCTTGTCTCCAGTGGCAGATAATTTGATTGGTGGGGGAGCTCGTTTTCTTTTCTGTGAATCTTTTAGATCATCCCTATTGTAATCTTTGTTTGTTGAAACTTGTTTTTAATATAAAAAAAAAGATGTATAATTTGCTCTTTGTTGCGTTCTTTATAGTGAGTGTAACTTGATTCATATGAAACATTGTAAAACGAATCTGTACTTTGTTACTTACTGAAATGATTTGCAGTATGAGAAAATATATGTTGTTGTTTTGTTGCTTAGTGTAGTATAAGATGAAGGATTCGAAACTGTCTTTATTTAGAATCTCAGTGAAGACAATGTTCTAGTTGACATGATCTAAGCGTCTAGGTCTTGGTGAATCTTGAATCAGTCTTTGTTTATTAACCTTTTTTTTTCCTTGAATGCAATCTCTAGGTGTAATAAAACTGTGTGTTAACTCGATTCTTTGAGCTTGTTTTGTACTTAAAAGCTTTTTAGTGTGTTTCCATTTGTACTACTAGATAATCAAACGAACTTCTTTACCAAACCGGACTAAACCAGACTAAAAGGATAAGTTGTTGTTTGTTAGAACTTAATGATTTCAATATACACAAGAGATATGAAAATCTTTAGAAATCTAGGAGGATAAGTACTACGAGATATCTGCTATTTCTTAACTATAAATCGTGTAGCTAGAGAGAATATAGACCTTTATCAACAACAACAAAAAAAAAAAAACCCCTAGAAGCTACATCAATGGGAATATCAAGAGGAATTTTAAAACTATGTTTGTTATCACAGGTTGTAAGGGCACGTCATGTGGTACTTGAGATGATCGGAGAGGATAGAACTTTGAAAGTAGGTTCTACTTTGCTTATAAGTGAAACAAGAGCTCCTTTTGGTCGTGTGGTTGGTTACTACTTTGGATTTGGATATGTAAGGAGACCTTTCTACGTTGTGAGAATGGAATCAGACATCAAAACGCCTCGCGGTACACTTATCCCTCTAGTCGTCCAGAAAATTGCAGAATATATTGATGAAGAGGATCTGTTCAAGAGATTTAATGATCCAGTAAGGGCTGCGTTTGACATCTTTGAAGAAGAAGAAGAAGAAGTTAATGACTGCCAGAGTACAACAACAAAGAGGAGAATGTAGAAACACAAACTCAATAATAAGAAGTCCTTCTTTTATTAATCAATCACAAGATCTTAAGATCACAATTCACCGAATATCAAAATCACACTATGCATCATATTATGCATTCAATATATATAGGACCTAACATATTCCTATTCCATCTATCATTATCATATTTCCTAATCCTTAAAGATAATCATAACTTGACAAGGAAAAGGAAACTTGTATCACAAGCTTATCCAACATTCTCCCCCTTAAGCTTGAACTTTCTTTCACACACATCTTGAACACCAATGAGGTCCCTCATTTCTTTGAATTTTATTCTTCCAAGTGATTTGGTAAGAATGTCTGCCTTTTGTTCGCTCCCCGGGATATGCTCGACCTCCACTTGTTCTTTCTCAACACACTCTCGTATAAAGTGAAATCTTCTGTGAATGTGCTTGCTGCGTCCATGAAACACGGGGTTTTTACTCAATGCAATGGCAGATTTGTTGTCAACTTTGATCACCACTCTTTTGCTTTCTTCACCAATAGCTTCACTCAAAAGTTCTTGCAACCAAATTGCTTGTTTTGCTGCTTCTGTTGCAGCCATAAACTCAGCCTCGCATGATGATAATGCTACTATCTCTTGCTTCGTCGAGCACCATGTTATGGGACTCTTACCAAAATAGAATATATGTCCAGTCGTACTCTTACCATCGTCAGTATCAACATTGTGAGACGCATCACTAAAACCCAAGAGCTTAGTACCTTGGTCACGAGGATAATATAATCCCAAAGTGCAAGTACCACGTAGATATCTAAGGACCTGCTTCAATGCTGCACCGTGAGATGTCCTTGGGTCCTGCATATAGCGACTGAGCACACCCACACTAAACGATAGGTCAGGTCGCGTGTGCAGTAAGTAACGGAGACACCCGACAGTTCTGCGATAGTTTCTCTCGTCTATCTTCTCTTCTTTACACGCCTTAGATAGATTTGCATTTAGCTCCATCGGAACATGTACTGCGTTACACGAGCTCATCTGAGTTTCCTCAAGTATCCGCAAGGCGTATCTATCCTGTTTGAGCACGATTCCATCCTTACCTTGAAGAACCTCAATTCCAAGATAGTATGTCAATAAGCCAAGGTCACTCATCTCAAAATTAGTTTGCATCTCGCCTTTGAACGCCGCTATAGCCTTTAACGAAGACCCTGTGACCAAGAGGTCGTCTACATAGACTACCACAATAAGCATATCACGGACGTTCTCTCGTCGGTAAAGTGATGGTTCCTTTGAACAGCGTCTGAAACCCAAACCTCGGAGGATTGCATTAAGCTTTATATTCCACGCTCTAGGTGCTTGCCGTAGCCCATAGAGAGCCTTCCTTAGTTTATACACTTTATGTTCTTTTCCAGTGACAACAAAACCTTCTGGTTGAGTAACATATACATCTTCTTTTAGTTCTCCGTGTAGGAATGCGGTTTTAACGTCAAGGTGATGTACTTCCCAGCCGTGTGATCCAGCTAAAGCTATGATCAACCTAATTGTTTCAATACGAGCTACAGGAGCAAAGACTTCATCGTAATCAACACCATGACGCTGAACATATCCTTTAGCTACTAGACGAGCTTTGTATTTGCTAATGGTTCCGTCTGCATTACGTTTGATCTTAAACACCCACTTTAATCCGATAGGTTTCACTCCTGCTGGTAACTCAACAAGATCCCAAGTATTATTCTTCTCAATAGAGAAGATTTCATCCTTACAAGCGTCTATCCAAACTTTCAATTCCTTAGCTTCCCTAAAATCCCAAGGTTCGTCATTAATAACCATTAGTAAGCGTTCGCTTTCTACTTCTGCTAAGAGAATATAGTCGTCGAGGTATGCGGGCTTTGTTGATATTCTTCCTGATCGTCGAGGTTGCTCTGCTACACTTAAGTCGTTGTTGTCGCTATCGTCATCATCGATATCTTCTTCGTCGTCACTTATGAGTTCTTCATTCTCATTGGTATTATCTGTCATCTCAATACCCGTAGCTCCAATACTCAAGTTGTCTCGTCGTATAATGAACTTCCCAGCTTCGATATCGTGGTTTTGTTCTGTCCAACGCCATTCCTTTCCTTCGTCAAACACAACGTCCCGACTAACAATAATGCGTTTTGTATGAGGGTCAAGAAGTCGGTATGATTTAGATCCCGGCTCTGTTCCTAAGTGGACAAGAACTCTGGATCTATCATCTAGTTTCTTCCTTCCGGCTGTCTCTGTTCTCGCATAACACATGCAGCCAAAAACTTTCAGGTGGGAGAGATTCGGCTTTCGACTCTTCAAAGCTTCATACGGAGTTAACCCTTCCAATGATCTTGTTGCTACCCTATTAATCAAGTAGGTAGCATGTCTGATTGCTTCACCCCAAAGATGATTTGGAACATTCATGTGTTTCAAGATGCTCCTTGTCATCTCTAGAAGTGTTCGGTTTCGTCTCTCCACTACTCCATTCTGCTGTGGAGAGTAGGGTGCTGTTAAGTGATGATTGATGCCGAACTTATCGCAGTAAGATTGGAATTCCCGTGATACGAACTCGCCACCTCTATCCGTTCTTAAGGTTTTCAATTCAGCTTTAGTTTCTTGCTCTACACGCTTCTTAAAGATTTTAAATTTTTCAAATGCTTCACTTTTATCTTTGAGAAGCACTGTCCACATGTATCGCGAGTGGTCATCGATAAGGACGAAAATATATTTCTTCTGAGATGGAGTTGACGGGGTGATAGGTCCGCAGAGATCGGCGTGGACAAGTTCCAGGAGCTTCGGTGCACGATAAGAGGTTGCTTGCGGAAAGGGCTTCCTAGTTTGTTTTCCTTTTAGACAAGAAACACAGGTCTCTGTGTTGTCCGCTAATGGGGGTAAGCCGGTAACAAGCTCCTTCTTTATCATAGCCTTCATTGTATCTTTGTTGACGTGTCCTAAGCGTGCGTGCCACACTGCAGTTTCTTCTCCAGACGTTAAATGCATACACTCGATAAGTTCGGTCTGTAGTGTGACTTTGTACAGACGATTTTTAGCCCTTTTGGTTTTTACCATTAATTGACCATGTCTATCGAATAACTTGAGCATGTTATCTTTCATATTCACTTCGCAGCCAGCCTCTGTAGCTTGTCCTAGTGAAACGATGTTGCTTTGAAGTGCTGGTATATAGTAGACATCCTTTAGAATTTTCTTTTCACCATCAATAATGAAACGAACAGAGCCCTTTCCCATTATGTCAACTCTTGAATCGTCTCCGAACCGTACTTTTCCATTAATAGTGTCATCAAGCTCGCAAAAGAACATACGATTCCCACTCATATGGTTGCTAGCCCCATTATCTAGATACCATACATTCCTTGCATCCGTTTCTGTATCAAACGTTTTAGGGTTTACGTTTTTTTCATTCAAGTAAACTATCTCGTTCATCATCAAGTTATCCGCTTCATGGGTATCTTCATCTTTTTCCTCATCCTTTGCAACAGTTTCTTGAAGTTTTAACAGTTTATCTGGACAATCAGTGGCATAATGTCCAACTTTATCACAGTTAAAGCACGTGATATGTGATGCGTCACCTCCAGTTCGACCTTGTTTATAGGCTTCGCGCTGTTGTTGGAAGGATCCTTGTCGGCCGCGACCTCTTCCCCTCCAGCTCGATCTTCCACCGCGTCCTCGTCCTCGGCCGTTGTATCCATAGTTTTCTGATCCAGAGCTTGTATTAGCATACATCAGTTTACCCGAATCATCATCTTTATCATCTTCTTCTTCAGCTATTCTTTCTTCATATGCTTTCAATCTACCAACAATATCTTCAAAGCTTGTAGTATTGAGATCTAGAACTTGTTCAAGTGAAGCAACCATGTGGATAAACTTCTTTCTTGGTAAGCTCTTTAGAATTTTCTTTACAAGCTTAGGTTCTTCAATTACTTCTCCTAAAGAAGCGGCTTTGGAGACAATTTCCGATAGTTTGTCCGAGAACATATCAACTGTATCACCATCTTTCATCTTGATCCTATCGAACTCTGCCATTAAGGTTTGTAACCTAGCCTCTCTAACTCGTTCAGCTCCGACATGTCTTGCTTTAATTGCATCCCACGCTGCTTTTGCTGTATCTATATCCCCAATTTGTAAGACTAACGTCTCTGGTATGGATTGGAACAAGAATGCAATAGCCATATTGTTCTTCTTCTCGTCTTTGTTTCCGGGATCAATTGTTTCCCAGACCTCGCTAACTTTGAGTGCGATCTTCATTCGTAAAGCCCATACAGTATAGTTCGATGGAGTTAACATCGGAAACTTAACAGAGTTTGGTCCGGTTTCTTTGCGCGACACGGTCTCATCCTTGACATCTCCCATGGTTGTATTTCGTAGGTTTCAAAAGCTTTATATGATGGCTCTGATACCAAATGTAGAAACACAAACTCAATAATAAGAAGTCCTTCTTTTATTAATCAATCACAAGATCTTAAGATCACAATTCACCGAATATCAAAATCACACTATGCATCATATTATGCATTCAATATATATAGGACCTAACATATTCCTATTCCATCTATCATTATCATATTTCCTAATCCTTAAAGATAATCATAACTTGACAAGGAAAAGGAAACTTGTATCACAAGCTTATCCAACAGAGAAGGATGAGTAGTGAAGAAGAAATCATTAACTCAAACAAGAAGATTTTGAGGACTTGCAATCATTATGAGGGACAATGCCAAGACAATTTTAACCAACTTCTTTGTATGCAGCCACATCATGTGGACATTGTTCCCAATCTACTTCAAATTCTATGTCAAGCTTTAATGATGTACAACCAACAGCAGCAACTCACGAGACCTGAGATCAATCAGCCTAACCAAATGGGATTTGTTTCCAATCTACTCCCAAGTCAAGCTCCAGTGATGATGTACAACCAGCAGCATGGTTTCAGGAGCAGTCAGATTACAGAACTAGGTCAGCACAATCTCAGACAGCCTTTTGGCATGTTCCAACAACCTTTTCTCAGTGCAGCAGCTCCAATGGTATACAATCCGCCGCATCATTTCATGAGACGTGAGATCAATCAGCCGAACAATATGGGAGTTGTTCCCAATCCATTTCCATTTCAAGCTCCAATGATGTACAACCAGCAGTATGGCAGTCAGATTACAGAACCAAACCTTGGAGCACAAGCATCAACAATGTTTTTAGGTCAGAACAATCCCAACCAGCCTTTTGGTATGCGCCAACAACCTTCTCAAAGTGCAGCAGCTCCAGTGATGTACAACCAGCAATCCATGGGACCTGTGACTAATCAGCAAAACCAAATGAGTTCTATGAGGATGTTCAATGCTGCAGGACAGTCTTCTTACCGTGGCAGAGGAAGTCATCGCAGTAGAGCCAGAGGTCTTGGGAGGGGAGGTCGAGACTAAGCAGAAGCCTAAGTGACATGATTATCTTCACTATCTCAAAAGAGTCTCTGAAGGACTGTCTAATCAACTTTTATAACTAGTTAGTTGAACTTTTCCAAATTATGTAGCAAAATTTCTGTTGGGCCGTTTTCTTGCATTGGTTTTGGTTGATATTTTAGTATTGTTATCTCTTATGTGAATAAAGACTATGCTGCTTTAGGACTTATTATTTTATTAATAAAGGATTTTAGGAAATGTGTATAGAAAGCTTGGTAATGTGGCTTAATAGATGCTTACTTTGTTAACCTCGTTGCAATGTGTTTATTTCAGATTTGTAGGGGAGTTTTGTCTTTCGTGAATCTTGAATCTTTCTCTACTTGTAATCATTGTTCCTTGAAAACATGTTTGTGAACTGTAGATTCGGATCCACTTTGTCCTTGTCCCTAGTGCTCTTGTATACAGTATTTTTTTTAGTATGTGTGTTTGTGTCTGTAACATATTTTGGCTTTGTCATTCTGTTCCGGTTTAGTTTTGTTTTTTTTTTTTTAATTCTAGAGATTTAGTATCTAATATAGTATTAAAAAAATTTGGTTCGGTTAACAAAGTTGAGAACCGACTAATATCCGAGAAAATTTTGAATCTCATTCGGTTTTGGTTTGGTTTTGATTTTCTGTTAATTCATGTTAAAAAATCTGATCTTCGGATTAAATATCAATTTTTTTTGGGTTTTCGGATAAAATTTTGAATAATTTAGATAATTTAAATATTGTAGATATAATGTATTATGGTAATTTGTTTTTTTTTTGTATGTAGTATTTTAAAATTATTAAATTAGTTTAAATGCAACAATGACTGTTAATATTTACAAGTATATAAACTATAAACTATATTATATAAATTCGGATACCTTTTCGGTTTTGTTCTGATTCAGTTTTGATTTTTTTTGGTTTTAGAGATATAAGTCGCTAGCAAAACTCTTACACACAACTCCAAATGATGAGGAGACTCAACCACCGCCTGAAGCGCAACACCTCGGCCCCCTATGGTCGATTGACGCCTCTTGGCATAAAGACGACGCTCTCTTTGGCGGAGGTATGGTCCTGACGGACAAGGATGGGGTAACGACCTTCGGTTCATTCACTAGTAACCGAAGCTTAACCCCCCTACATGCTGAGCTTCATACTCTGCTGTGGACCATGAAATCCTTAATCCGACTGGACCAACTAGATATAACCTTTGAGACAGATTGTCAACAATTGGTCAAGATCATCAAAAACGAAGAAGAAGACGACTGGCCAGCTTTATTGGTCGAATTTGAAGAGTTTCATCACCTTCACTCTATGTTTGAATGTCATCATCTTGGCAGAATAGCGTAAACAATAGTGGTGGAAAGCTGTTTTTCATGGCTGACGATCCTTCTTTCTACCAACTTATTCTTCGAGGCGCAGCTCCTAGCGTTGCCATGGACAGTGGAATTATTTTTTCACCTACAGGTGAAGAAAATGATATTTGAAACATCATCTGAATAGCTTAGGCAAGCTTTCATCCCACATATAGAAGTACCCAACACTCATTTATCATTTCCGAAACATTCATCATCTCCTTGTGTCTTTTCGTAGTGGAAATTGGATCATGTGGGTAAAGGAAGGGCTGAGGTGGCTCAACTCATCGCTACTAGTGTTACTAAGGAACATCGATTCCAATCGTACGTAGCAACATGAGGTCCTAGATAGCCGGCTACAAGAGATTATCTCTCAAGAGTTGATCTCGATCGATCTTGTGACATGATTTGGCGACCAAGATATCTCAGGGACTTGTTGTACATCATCTCTTACTATTGTCTCTACTTACAGAGAGCTTTTAAAAAATTGGAAAGTTTTCTAAAAGAACTTTTATATATTTCCTTTAAAGGATTTAAAAAAAAATGTATGCAAATCTATGAAGATCAATCACAATCAGTGGAAATCTATATAAAATATTTGTTAAGTTTACTTAACTTTTAAAAGTCCATCAACTTTTAAAACCACTAAATTTCATACAAATTCTTGTTTGAATAACCCCCCTAAGTGTGTGTTTCTACGTTTAAACAAACACTAGGTGTTTTCCTGCACCATGTGCAGTAAATAATTTTTTTAATCTAACTTATATTTAAAAATAAATTTTATTAAATATTATAGATTTTACTATTTTCTTACTAATATTTACTATAGATTTGATATATATTAAATCAATTTGTATAAAAATAATATAAAATTGTATAATTATCAAAAATTTACCCTAAACAATATTTATAAAATTTGTAGGTATATAAAAAACTAATGATTTTACTATTAGATATTTAAAATTTTAAAAAATTGTAGGAATTTTTGAAAGTTTTAGTAATACAAATTGGATAATTATACAAAAATAATAATATTTCGAAATTTGAAATGTTATATATGAATATATTTATTTTATAAATGATGTATGAGCTATTACCATATTTAAAATAAAATTTACCAAAAAGAAATATCAATATTAAATGTAATATATGAATTATTACCATATTCTAATAAGTTTGCCAAAAATATAAATCAACATTAAATGAAATTATCCATGTCATATTTTTACGGAAGTCATGTCATCAATTTCATTAGCCATGTCATATTTGTTTTGTGAAATTGATTGTAGAAAGGACATGTTGCAAAATCACTTCGCAAATATAGTCTAGGGGATTTGTACTTGAATAACCAAACGAAGTACTTTACCAAACCGGATTAAACCAGACTAAACAAAAGGATAAGTTGTTTGTTAGAACAAATCTAGGAGAATAAGTACTAAGAGATAGTTGAGATATTTCCTCACTATAAATGAAACAAGAGCTCCGTTTTGTCGTGTGGTTGGTTACTACTTTGGATTTGGATATGTAAGGAGACCTTTATATATTGTGAGACTGGAATCAGATATCCAACTTCCTCACGGTACACTTATCCCGCTAATCAGAGATGAATTTGTAGAATATATTGATGAAGAGGAACTTTTCAAGAGATTTCATGATCCAGGAAGGTCGACCGAGTTTGACATCTTTGAAGAACAAGAAGAAGAAGTTAATGATTGTGAGAGTACAACTACAAAGAGGAGAAGGATGAGCAATGAACAAGAAATCATTAACTCAAATCATTATGACTCTTATGTTCCTCAGTTTCAACAACATCACCATTATGGGAGCAGTCAGTTTTCAGAACCAAACCTAACAGGGCAGAATTTTAACCAACTTCAGCCGCATCATATGGATGTTGTTCCCAATCAAGCTTCAATGATGTACAACCAACAACAGCAACTCATGAGACCTGAGATCTATCAACCGAACCAAATGGGATTTGTTCCCACTCTACCCACAAGTCAAGCTCCAGTGATGATGTACAACCAGCAGCATGGTTTCCGGAGCAGTCAGATTACAGAACCAAACCTTGGGGCACAAGTATCAACAATGTTTGCAGGTCAGGACAATCTCAGACATCCTTTTGGTATGCGCCAACAACCTTTTCTCAATGCAACAGCTCCAGTGGTGTACAATCCGCCGCAGCATTTCATGAGACCTGATATCAATCAGCCGAACCAAATGGGAATTGTTCCGAATCCACTTCCAGTTCAAGCTCCAATGATGTACAACCAACAGTATATCGGTCAGATTACTGAACCAAACCTTGGAGCACAAGTATCAACAATGTTTTTAGGTCCGAACAATCCTAATCAGCCTTTTGCTATGCGCCAACAACCTTTTCAAAGTGCAGCAGCTCCAGTGATGTACAACCAGCAATCCATGGGATATGTGACTAATCAGCAAAACCAAATGAGGTCTATGAGGATGTTTAATGTTGGACAGTCTTCTTACCGTGGCAGAGGAGATCGACGCAGTAGAGCCAGAGGACTTGGGAGGAGAGGTCGAGACTAAGCAGAAGCATACTTTACATGATTATCTTTCCTAAATTCTGTAGCAAAATTTCTATTGGGCCATTTTCTTGCATTGGTTATGGTTAATCGCTTAGGAATGCTATCTCTTTATGTGAATAAAGATTAAGACTTTGATGCTGCTTTAGGACTTGAAGAGATGATTTGGGTCTTCTGTCTGAATCAATTTCATTTGATGGATTTTAGGAAATTTGTATAGAAAGCTTGTATCTGTTAAGAATGATTATAACCAGCAAAATATTTTTACTTCTGTTTATGTAATTCTTGTATATCTGTCAACCCTTGTTGTAGTTTAGTCAGTCTCTTAACTGATGTCATGTGTTTATGTGTAACAAATATAAAGACTTTGGTGCTACTGCTGGTTACATGTTGGAGAGACTAATTTAGTTAAATATCCTTCTGCACCGGTCTGTATAGAAAAATGTTTTTTCTTTGGGAACAAGGAAAATGTATAGCAGGCTGATTTGGATCAGAAACACATCAAGGGTTTTCAGAGACAGAAACATGGATGTTATCTGATTCTAGCAAGTTTTGGTTACTCTATATTAGAGTCGATCATTTATACACTGGATCCTTCTTTTGTAGTGTTGATCAATTACCATTAGATAAGTGTTTTTTTTTTTTTATGCTTAGAAGAATCAAATGAGGACATTTGAAGCTGTGAACGTCCAGGATCAGTTAGCCAATGTTCTAGTTAATGATGATGATCTAAGGGGACTTGTCTCAGATAACTTATCGCAATGTGCTTGCTACATATTGGTGTTGGAGTTTTGCCTTTTTGTGAATCTTGAATCTGTCTCTATCTGTACTCTTTGTTCCTTGAAAACAAGATGTACTGTAAAATGTAGATTCTTCCAATTTGTTTCTACTGCTTTTTGTATTTTTAGTTTTCTTTTAGTATGTGTGTCTGTGTCTGTAACATACTCATCAGAACCTGAATCAGCCAATGCATTCACAAACGCAGCCATTTCTCATTCTCTCACCGAGAATGAAGGAGGAAAGCTCAAGATAAGAAGAAGATAACCCTTTTTTCACTGACATTTTCTCACAAACGTTCTTCGGATAGATTATATGAACTATAAAGAAATGTTGAAAACTCTATGTAAGAATTTTTTTTAACTTCTTAATAATTTTTAGATTAGTAACATGCACCATCCCTTATATCAAACTCAAAACAAAACAAACAAAACAAAAGAGTAATGTTCGGTGCTCTTTACTCTACGTAATCTTTTAAAGACTGCAACATTTTTTCACTTTTTTGTGTAATTAGTTAATTACTCTGCATACGCGCGTGAGCTTCCAACGATTCGGTTAGTGCGAAAGCTTCACACGCGCCTAATCCCTAACGGTCTAAGCAACAACCAACAACCTCGCACCATTATATATATATAAGATTCTTGGACTTGTTCTTCTTCGCTCATTCATCTTTCTCTCTAGACACTTCCCATCTCTGGCCATGGCTACTTCTCCATCTGATAAACTCGTCCAAGAACAAGAAGTGGGAACAGAGGAGGTTGTTGATCCCGCCAAAACAACCGACGAGGAAGACGAAGCGCGAACAGAGGTAGACGAAGTGCGAACAGAGGAGGTTGATCCCGCCAAAACAACCGAGGAAGAAGACGAAGTGCGAACAGAGAAAGAGGAGACGCGAACAGAAGACGACGAAGCGCGAACACAGGAGGTTGATCCCACCAAAAAAATCGAGGAAGAAGACGAAGTGCGAACAGAGGAGGAAGAAGTACAGACAGAGGAGGAAGAAGTACAGACAGAGGAAGAAGATGAGCCCAAGGAAGAAGCTATCGAGAGCCTTCTTGAATCTGCTCGTAATCTCAACATAGAAGACGAAGAGACCAACCAAGGAACTGAGAATCAGAATCGTCAAGAAGATCCGATCACGGTACATCCCAAACTCTATGATAGATCAAGAACTCTCTTAAGTGATTAGAGTATATGCCTATTGTCTCTGTTTTTGCTCTGTTTCGTGTCAACGCCATTTATGAAATGATTAGGTTACTAATGATCCAAGTCTTGATCAGACTCGTAGGAGCGATCAAGCCATGGAACGTGGCTCAACATCGCTTGCAAGTGACCAGAACCGTCGTCTTGATTCTGATTCCAACACTTCTGCTATTAGTCTCAGCATACAAGACCAAGGAACCGAGAACCAGAATCCTCAAGAACAGTCAATGGTACATCCCAAACTTTATGATCATCAAGAACCTTTAAGTGATTAGAGTCTATCCCTATTGTCTCTGTTTTGCACTGTTTCTTAGTCCCACCATTAATGTTGGCTTAGTTTAGTCGTAGTAGTTATAGAGTCTAGGTCTATTGGCCCTGTTTTGCTCTGTTTCTTGTCCCACAATTAATGTTGGCTTAGTTGGGTCGTACTGATTAGAGTCTATGCACACTGTCTCTGTTTTGCTCTGTTTCGCTCTGTTTCTTGTCACACAATTAATATTGGCTTAGGTTAGTCGAAGTGACTAGAGTCTATGAATATAGTCTCTGTTTTGCTCTGTTTCGCTCTGTTTCTTGTCCCACAAGTAATGTTGGATTAGGTTTAGACGTAGTCTTGTTACTACTGAGTACTGATCCAAGTCTTGATCAGATACGTAGGAGCGGTCAAAGGATGGAACGTGGCTCAACATCGTCTTCAAGGGATCAGAACCAAAACCGTCCTCTTGTTCTTCCGAATCCTCCTCCTAGCGCTCAAACCTCTCGACAGATGATGATGATGCCTCCTCGTCTTGGACCAAGCGTGCCTCCATATCAGCAAGACCCTTTCGGTTTGCCGCAGCCAAGATGGCTCGTAGTAGACCACTTCTACTCAGACGGGCTTGGTCTATACGGTGCACTATGGAGATTCCGAACTATAACTCCTTTTCTCCCAAATCAGAACACATATCCGCATCAGCTGGTGGCGATGGAGCTCCCTGGTCAGCCTGGAACTGTTTTAGTATGCTACAGCCAGTCGTTCGGTGTGCTTCACCAGGGCCAGCTCGTTCCCCACCACGAAGCTCCTCCAATGAGGCCGCAGCAGCAGAATCAGTTTCGAAGGCTACCTCCAATGAGGCCAATGCTGCCACAGGACAACTTCGTTGTCCATCTAGGTCAAGTCCCGGTGAGGCCGATGATGTATTACCAGGAACAGAACCAGATTGTTCCCAACGCAGGCATAAGTCAACCCCCATTGAGGCCAAGCCTACCCCAACTTGGAGCTCCGATGATGCAGCCACCGGTGCTTTTATATCCGCCACCTATAGTTAACGCTGTACCAGTGAGGCCAGTGATGAACCAAGGAGGACAACGGTTTAGGTTCCCCATGATTCAACAGCACCAAGGTTCTCCCAGTGCACCATGGCCTGAGCAGAATCAGCAACTTCAGTCTCCAAGGGAGTCTCAGGGTTCCAACGATGGACCGTTTTCTTCTGGCGGAAGTCAAGACTAGAGCAGAAGAGGTTAAGTAAAAAGTTAAAAAAAGAACGATTCTCTAGATACAAAATGATCTCAGGTTGATTTTGATAATTGTAAATGAAATGTTGATTACTCTTTTTTTACTCAAAGATCTGTTTAGAATTTTAAAAGGAAGCGTTATCAGGTTATCTCTCACCGTTAAATAAGTATACGACTAGGTTCTATAGTTTCTTTCTTCTCCGTCGATAATGCCACGTGTATTTCATATGGTCTAAGATAGTAATTAAAAGCTGATTACAAAACCATGAATTTTTAAAGGAATCACCTTTTGAATAATATTAACGGGCCAGAGAGAAATCGGAGAGGCCTGTTAGTGTAATAAACGAGCCCATTAATATGTTGTAAATGAAGTGAAACAGTCCCACATCGCTTGTGTAAGAAGAAGAATCTGTGTTTATATAGCGATGGAGTGACGAAGGTGATTGTCCCTTCGGGGACATCCGATAAAATTGGAACGATACAGAGAAGATTAGCATGGCCCCTGCGCAAGGATGACACGCACAAATCGAGAAATGGTCCAAATTTTTTTTGTTCTTTTTTTCCTTCAATTCCATTCGGATTGCAGCTCAAATGTTGATTGTCAAATGGATTTGTTCCCATTCCCGGTCGATTTTAGATCTTCAGAAACCACTATGTTCTGCATAACGATCTCGAAGCTTGGAGCATGCTATGTCTGTGAAAGAGTGATCCACCAGGCCCTGATGCTGAGAGGTTAAAGGAGCTTGCTCAGATACTTTTATCTAATGAATACAGAAGTAAGCAGTGTTCATGAGATGTAATGAAACTCAAAAATTGTACATTGCTTGTGTGACACGCACAAATCGAGAAATGGTCCAAATTTTTTTTGTTCTTTTTTTTCCTTCAATTCCATTCGGATTGCAGCTCAAATGTTGATTGTCAAATGGATTTGTTCCCATTCCCGGTCGATTTTAGATCTTCAGAAACCACTATGTTCTGCATTAAGATCTCGAAGCTTGGAGCTTGCTATGTCTGTGAAAGAGTGATCCACCAGGCCCTGATGCTGAGAGGTTAAAGGAGCTTGCTCAGATACTTTTATCTGATGAATACAGAAGTAAGCAGTGTTCATGAGATGTAATGAAACTCAAAAATTGTACATTGCTTGTGTGACACGCACAAATCGAGAAATGGTCCAAATTTTTTTTGTTCTTTTTTTCCTTCAATTCCATTCGGATTGCAGCTCAAATGTTGATTGTCAAATGGATTTGTTCCCATTCCCGGTCGATTTTAGATCTTCAGAAACCACTATGTTCTGCATTAAGATCTCGAAGCTTGGAGCTTGCTATGTCTGTGAAAGAGTGATCCACCAGGCCCTGATGCTGAGAGGTTAAAGGAGCTTGCTCAGATACTTTTATCTGATGAATACAGAAGTAAGCAGTGTTCATGAGATGTAATGAAACTCAAAAATTGTACATTGCTTGTGTTACACTCAATAGATTTTTGTATCCCAAATGTTTCTAAAATACAAAACAATAACGGTAGAAAGCAAAATGTTTATTTCAAAATCAAGGTTTAAGCAAACTTGTGTAGAGGATAGGGAAGAGAATCACAATGACAAGAACAATAGCGAGTATGATAGCAATACAAGTCCACTTCCTCGAGTTCCTCTGAAGCACTTTAGCTCCCTGCAACTGCTCAGACCCTCTCATGACGAAAGAGCTCGCCTTTGAAACGTTAGACTCGATGTCGTTGAGTATACTCCCTTGAGCTTCAACAAGAGCTGCCATGTCGAGGAATATTTGGTGCAGCTCCAGCAGACTCCGTTCTATGTCTTTAACCGCGTCGTGCCTTTCTTGAATCTCTGATAACGTGTCCATGATCTGTCCACGACCTTGCTCTTGTATGGCCTTTTGGAGGAAACGCTCGCTCTCTCCGCTTGATATCAGCTTCTCTATCGTCTCTTCGTCTGCTTTTTGGCCCGTTACAGTGAAGTACCTTCAAAAATTCAATATCAAAACACATAAGAACGTTACCATCTAAACCTCATAATGATATAAACTTTTCTTGTGAAGCAAGGAAGGTTGATCTTTGGTGAATCATAGTATACCCTAAAATGAAGTAACAGAAGAAGGACCGGTTTGGTTTGGCATCGGTTACTTTGGTTCTCTATAAAAAATATATTTTGTAACCATAATACCAAAACCGAACTAACCAAATCTCAAGAACTAACAAAAATAAATGAACTAACCGAATTTATCTGAAATATTAACAAAATTAAACCAAAATCTAACCAAAAAAATTGGTAAATTTTCAAAAACCGAATTAACCAAATTTATCCAAAATTTTAACAAAATTAAATAAAAATATAACCGAAATAAAAAAATTGGTAGATTTTCAAAAATCGAACTAACTGAACCGAACCGAACTTTATTTCGGTAAAATTTATGTTGAACCGAATTACACAAACCAGCATGCCTAATCTAAACCCTTCAAGATAAACTTTCCTTGTGAAACAAGAAAGATTGATCTTGTGTGAGACATAGTAAGCCCTAAAATGAACACAAAAAGAAGAAGAAGAAGAGGAGAAGTACCGTCTCTCGACTGTTTCTTTGTATTCACTAGCCATTTTGGTTCGTAGTCTCTGAAAATCATCCATCATGTCTTTAAGCTTCTTCCCTAACCCACTCACGACAGATGTCCTCGTCCGATCAGCAGAGGAGCCAGGTCCACAACCAGGGACTTTCCTCTGAGCAGCATTCGATTTCTCCAACGCCACGAGCTTGGTCTTTATCATCTTGACACGTTTCAAGACCTCTGTAACACTCGTGTCCATACGAGCGCGGAGCTTCTTCACGGCCTTGGAGTCGTGTACGGTCTTGGACTCTTCGTTAGCATCTTGTAGACGCTTATGAATCTCGTCGACAGCTTTCATGTCTTCTTTAACACTCTCGACGTATCCGAAGAACTCATCGAGGTTGCCTGAGTCGAGAGACGCGTTTTGAGACTCGATGTCGTCGAGCTGGACTTGGTGGTTTAGGTCTGTGTATCTCTTGAACGAGCTTGAGATGAGATCGTTCATGGTGTCAAAATGGAGAAATCAGAGGAAATGTGCAAGTTTATTTTTTGAGAGAAAGGAGTGGTTACATGATGCTAGAGAGAGACCTTTAAGAGCTGTCTGAAAACGAATGAGTTGTTACTAAACAGAGTTATTTTATGAGCTGTGTTTAGGAACCAGTCAAGGGTTTTAAAGACCAAGGAAGACTTTGTGATGGAGATCGAATGTAATTAAGACATTATGATTTGGTTGGTACCATGTTGCGGGGACGTGGTCTCCATTAGTTATTACCATTTCTTATTTCTGTGTAAACATGAAGGCCACTTAACTATAAATCCATTGTAATTAAGCCAATGGAGAGTCAATGGACCTTGATGATTTATGAATTTCGTACAAAGTCTGATCTAGTAGGCTAGCTTAAATATTAGGATTCAGAACATGAAGACCAAAGCCTGTTTTCTTTAATACAGAGTAAGAAAATTTTGATTTGTTGACAAATAAAGTTTTGAGTTAGAGTTTTCTGGGTCAACACATTAAAAAGGGTTTAGATAATCAATTTGTGGTATACATAATCAATATTAACCATTGTTATAAAAAATTCGAGTAATGCATGCTAATTTCTCCATCTTAGTATTCTCTGCACATAGAATAGTATATGTCTCATAACAAAATTAGTTAATTACTGAAAAGACTTCATACACTGCAAAAATTGAATTAATATAAAATCCATATAAACACCATTTTCTTCAAAGTCAGAACAGCTTAAAATGTTTTCATGCTCAGTAGAGACCCATATTACAACTTCCTCTAGTATTTTTCATCTATTCCCTCACTACAAAATCAGCTTTTTCTTAAAGATCATCAACATTTGAAAGATTATTACTCTGAAAATCATGAATGATGAGGACCTTAAGTCAGTAGCTGGACCACCAGCTCATAAGATCAACCATACAAGCTACATTGGAGCCAGCACTGACATAGGTGCATCCAAAGAAGGATATCTTTGCGACCATGAGGATTTTGGCCGTGAAACCACTTCCTATAGATTCTCAACTCAACCAGAGCACGCGGCGAATTGGTTTCACACCGAAAGGAGTAGTGGTTTAGGAGATACACTATTTACAAGTCAGGCTACCTACACTGCATCCGAACTGGTTCTATTCAAGGAAAGTAATTCTTTGCTTAAGGAGTGTGCAACTCAAACTCACGTGTGGAAGCCAGGAGATCATTCATTACATCTAAGACCAGTTGGAGAGTTGATACCATGCACTAAACCTCACTGGATCAGCCAGATTCTTCACCATCTCAACTTGCCATTTTTGGAGCAGATTTACAATAAATCCCAACAGCTCTTTCTCTCTATGATTGCAAGCACTTTGGCGATTTGTTCTATCAACCATAAGATCTCAAAGGCTCCTAGGATCTTCCCAAAGTTGTCCAGATCCAAGCAGCTCATCCTTTGGCCGAGATTCTTGCATAATTTCTCATTTAAAGCCTAACGGCTAGTTTTCTGAGCATTATATAAGCTCATTAGATATCACATTGTAAGGCACAAATTTCCTACCCAAGAATTAATAAACTTCTTAGTTTCTTTTCTCCAAAGTCTTTGTGTCTTTGTGTGATTTTGGTCATCTAGTCTTGTGTGGAATCACTAGGCTCTTTGATTAGCGAGTTAGATTGCTTGTGGATTCAAGTATTCTTATTCGTGGTTGATTGTGGAATCAGTCAACACCCTTTTCTGTCCGATATCATCATTATCACTCCCATCCAGCCGGTTTTATAGTCGATTAGATAGAATAGAAGAACCACCCCACTTGTTGGATCGATCATCACTTTGATCCAAGGTGCTTGTAATCCTTTGACAGCTTAGGACTACATCAATGAAAGTAGAGGTTTCTGAAAATCCGTTTCTTTCCAAACACGTGAAAGATTATGTCTAATTTGGTTGTAATCTTATAATTTGATAACTGGAAGATTATTACTCTGAAAATCATTAAATTAGAGGTTTCTGTATATTCCTTACTAATTTTCTGTCGTGTCTAGTTTTTTCTTGTAAATTTTCTTTGTTTTTCAGTTATCAAATTATAAGATTAAAACAAAATTAGACATGCTTTCAAACCATGAGCCACTACGCCGATTTATTTGACATTAAAAAAGTTGATTTAAGCTACTCTCGCAGAGAGTTCTTTCAGTTTTACACACGAGACACTGACACTAAGCTAAAAGACTCCACAGAAGACTCTTAGACCTCGATAAGACACAACCACAACAACCTCTCTCTCTTACTTGTTCCTATATCAAGCACGCAAACACCATAGAGAACCACCTTTTCACCTGAGCGGTCTCGAAAAGCCTCCCAAGTTGAAGAGAGTATGAATCGAAGCAGCATCGGTCACAAAAGGAATCTGAGCATAAACCCCAGCGAGAGCGCACCGAATACACTCAAGAAGCAGACAGATGTACGTAAACCCAATCACCATCCAGTAATACATCCCAAGCCGTCCTTTGAAATGAATCAGCGGGAAGAAGTTGCTGGTGCACCAAATGATCTGAAGCGCCGTCTCGAGAAGCATACCCATCATCATGTGGAACCTGAAGTAGTGAGGCAAGTCCTTGTTCTTGACCACGAACATGTAGCCCAAGTAGCAGTAGAGCATGAAGAACCAGCTCGGCCATCTGTTAATAGCTCCGGGGATGAAGTAGATCATGTCTCCGATGGCGTCGTACTTTTCTAGAAAAGGCTGGACGTAGAAGCCGACGTCTGATATCTGGAGGGATATCAGGTAAGGGATGCAAGCCAGCGTCCTCCACCACCACTCTGGTCTCTCAGCGATTTTGGGGAGTTTGATTTTGAAGAAGTCGTCTTTGAACGCTCTCGCAGGCTCTACAGGTCTCTGACGTCTCGTAAAACCGGTAGTTAATGGTGGTAAGCCATGAGCAAAGAGATCGTTAGATGATGCTGGTGCAGTTGCTGCAGAGTTTACAAACATTTGTTAAATCACATTAGTACAGTAATTAATCTCAAACTCTCAGAGCCATGGAACAGAGACAGGACAAACACAAGTTATTCAAATGTCGTCCAGGCAACATTTGGGATGAGTTAAAACCACACTAGAACAGTAACTAATCTCAAAGTATCAGAACCATAGAGCAAACACAGGACACAAGCTTATATAATGATTTATAAAAGATCTTTTTTTTTGTAATAAAGGGTGACAAGTTAATGTCTTCTAGGTGATTATATTGTTATACAATAATACCTGAAAGAGGAGAAATCATCACACGGGGACATCTCTGTGAAACTGAGTCTGCTGACAATCTTAGTTTTGGGAATGAATCGAGCTTGGGGAAAGACACTCTTTGATTCACATACTTGTTTAGGATTGGACTATGCTGCTGCTTCCTGGTTTTATATAAAATCACAATCATTAATCTAACTGAAAGACTCTAAACCAAACGGAGACTCCGAGAAAACATAAAAGAAACAAGACGACGAGACATAACGTTGGGCTGCAAGTGAGACTCAGATCCCAATTCAAATCGAACGATTTTAAGATTTCAACAGTAAACCATCATCTCAAGAGAGATGAACGAAGAGTCCTAAATCAACATCTATCGACACGAAAACGAAGCGAGATGATTGAATGAGACCATGAGTTGATTACGATGTCAGAGAGCGAGAAGACTAAACCTGGGAGCGAAGAAAGTACGAGAGCCAAGGTTGGTGGTGGTGGTCGCCGCCAAACCCTGCATAGTTTCTTTACCGGCGGAAACCTCTCTTTTAGGTTTTCGATGTTAAAAATAAAAATCAAAAAAAGAAAATTCACAAAATAGAGTATCTTTACGTGCAAGAAATATGAATGAATCTACCTGATTTTTTTCTTTGACGAGGTATTTTCTAAGTCGGTTTTAAGGATCTTTCTCGAACTTGAGTGAGTCTGCAGTCTTATTGGGCTTTCAATTAAAGCCCAACTACACATAGACCGGTTCGTATAGGTAAGCTGGTTTACGTTAAACCAAAGAGGATTTAGTGTAAAATGTAAATGATTTTAACATTAACTAGGCCGGTTTACATTAAAATCAAATCTAATCTAACAATAATAAAAGGAGAATAAGCTCAACAAAGAGAGGGTCCACGTCGGCATTAAAAATGAGCCAATCATATGCATCTATTATGTCATGTCATCACTCGACACTAGCAATTGAGTCGAATTATATGGGCTCTTCAGTTTTGGTTATGGCCCATATCAAACCTACCTCTCTCCTTCGGCTCCGACTCTTCTTCTCCATCACGATCGTTTCCACTCTCCTCAGCTCTCTTCTACTTTGCAATAACCAACACCCACTCTGAATGATTGATCCATGTTCTTAACTCCTTCATTTATGTCAGATGTACCCTTCTACTTCTAATTTGTTTTACACCTATATAAATTCTTTGTTGGTTAAGCAATTTACCAAAATCTACATCCTCCACAGTCGAAGATCAACCCTCATTCTTTTTTTTGTCTGTTTCGAAATCTAGATCTAAAACGCAAACAGTTAACTCTTCCACATCCCCTCTCTCTCAGTAGCCGGTTGTCTCTTTTGATTGAAGGAGTTATACATTGGAGAAGAAGATGGTCTCCACCAAAGAGATAGAAAATTAGTGACTTCGAGCTATTGGGTGGTGTCTCTACCAGTGAAGGACTCTGCTTGGAAGCATTCCTTTGATACTCCTGTTTATCGGGAACTCAAGAGTTTCATCGATTCTATTGAAAATTAGCAAAGATCTCCCGATTGCGTTCTGACGATCTGATCTCTTCCATTACACAGCTTAAATTCCTAATCTTTGGGTTGGAACATTAAATCTCTCTCGAAGATGGTCTGCTCAAAGGTAATATTTTGCGTTTTCATCTCCGGATTGGATCATATTTGGAATTTGTTCTAGGTGATTATGATGATGATCATGATCTATTGAGATATGCAAATACTGATGATTAGTTTCTTTTGATGTTTTTCACAGAACAAGGAGAATCACCAAAAAAAATTGCTCCACAGGGTGAACCGCAATAATAGAATATGAGAATCTTCTGAGGTATTGTTTTTGGAGCAGAATTTTAAATTGGATTCTACAGATTTTAATGTTTTTGGTACTATTAATTAGCTTACGATTGTAGCCTCACCAATGTAATATTGTATATCCTTCAGATGGTGCTATTCTCCATCTCAATTAACCAAAGAGGTAAGCACATTGTCTCATCTATGATGTGTAGTTTTTGTTAAGACAACCAATGTTTGGTATCAATGTGTCCACATGATATCTCATGTTTAAGATTTTTAAGACTGAGATGGAGTAATTCAAAAGCACATATAGTATTAATGTTCTTTGATTTGCATATAATTTATAGTGATAAAATTATTTTAATTAAAAAAATTCAACAGAAAGGCCACGATCCAACAAAGAAGTTAAGCTTATCTCACAACAGTCCTTACAATATTTTTTGCTAAATTGCAGGCCTACTTGATGTTCTATGTGATTTTATGTTGTCTTTTGTTCGAAAAGCCGTAACTTTCTCCTCTAATCCTTCGGTAGAATTAATAATGGGGAAAATGAAATCTTTAGTCTGTGATCAGTATGTTCTAAAAGGAAATGAAAACATATAGTAGTCTTTCTCTAATTGCTTGCGTTTGTAGGAAAATACATGATCACCCTAAAGTATAGCATGTTTGTGATTGTTTTATACTAGCAATAATTGTTTAGGAATAAGAAGGCTAGAAGAAAACTGTTTGTTTGATAGATTTTTGGATGGATTTGTTTTAGCTGTAGAGTATGGAATTATGCGTTTGTGTATTACTATTTCATAGCTGGAGACTGGATTGTGGAATCTTACAACCAAGTGTTTTCACTGCATATATATAATATAAAGAGTAAAAATCCTTGTGATGATACTATTTTTTGTTTGGCGTTACCTTTCAGAGTGCGTTAAATATTTGTCTGGCTGGTATTGAAGACACGACGGAGCTTTTGGAGACGCAATTACACTTTTGAAATATCAAACATGTTGCTATAGGAAGCACTGACACTGGCTCGTGCCTTCAGCCACTTTCTTAACATGATAGGCGTTGCCAAAACCCATCATAGGCTAGCTAACTACACTTGACATCCGTGTCACAAAAATAAAAAGATTTAATCAATTTAAGTTTTCATACACTTGGAAGATTGCTTTATCATTTAGAAATTTGTTTTCCTATTTTCAGAGTTAGTAGAGACTGCAACCTTCTACACCTCATGAGGTCATGCAATGATGTATTCACTAAGCCGAGGCAAGGTGGTATTTCCCCATATGAGCTTCACTACTTAGTTTGCAAACAGGTTATGCTTCATTGTCCTACTCACTTTTACAGTTTCATCATTGCCAGCTCTTCTCAGACGCCTTTAATTCTTTGGTAGGCTCCTAAGTCCTAATTAAGTACGTTTTTCATGAGCCATATTCAGTGTAGATGATGAAGAAAGATCAGAGCAGCATCTCATAAATGCAGCAGACAAAGAGGTTGTGTATCTAAAAATAAACCAATGGGACTTACTAAAGAAGATATCTAAGAAGCCAATCAGCGATTACTTCCTTCTGAAAAATCATAAACAAGGGGAGTAAAGTGGCATACGTCTCCTAATTATTGTGATTGAACTACCCGTAAAATTGGTTCAGTATTCTTCTCACTCTACGAATGTAAAAGAAAACATATATATATATATATATATTTCCTATGGAGCTCTATGGAGTTCTCAAGGACATCGAGTTCCTATCTGCACCTTTTGCTTTCATCTTCTTTTCGCATGTTTCAAGATTATGTAACTCTCGAGCTGATTCGTTGGCGAAGAATGCTCTGTTATGTGATTGTTCTATCTTGTACTGAACCCTTTATCCTATATAATTTAGCCGTTGTTCAAAAAAAAGGAAGCGATGTTCTCTTCGAAGGAATGAGACACAGTTTAATCTATGAGCAAAAGCCACTACCAAAGTTTTTGTTTCTTGATCTGAAACATTTTATATCCTATGTAAATTATGTCTCCTGATGACCTGAAGAATATATAATATGTATTTTTTTTTATTTTTTTTTTGTGTTGTGAATTAATAAGAAATAAATCTTTGAATATGAACAAGTTACCGAAGACTTATTCATTTTAGTTTTTACTGCATGTGAGGTTGGGTAAAATAATACACGGTTTGTAACGTAAAAGAATACCAGGTCAGGTTTATCAAAACTGAACCACCATTTGCAGTAAAACTTTGAAGTTTTCTCCGCATCTTTCATATTTTACTTCTTTATGATATTTTGTCCGAACATAAAAGTAGAAATATTCTTTTTTTTTTTATTTAGTAGCTTTTAACATTCTATTAAACATTGCATGTTAACTTTGTTCCTTTTTCTATGAGCGTAAGTGTTTATAAATCTAAAATTATTTTATTTGAAACCTTTAATAAATTTTACATAAAATATCAAGTCATGTGTAATAATACTTCCTCCGTTTCAGTTTAATTTTTGTTGTAGAGTAAAGTTTTCGTTTCAAAATAAGTGTTGCTTTAGAATTTAAAGCAAAATTTATTAATAATATTCTCCAGATTATTTTTATATTGGTTTAAATATGGTTAGGTGTATAAATAATGGTGTTTTTTATTTTTAAAATATGCAAAATTAAATATTTTCTTATTCTGTGTACATAAACCTCCACAATTAAAATGAAACGAAGAGATTACGTGTTTGTATGATTTATAACTTCTTATAAAACGTATATTTATTTGATTATAAGTCTATTCAGACACTGTTATAAATGATTTGTTAAATTTTTATAAATAATTTTAAAATTCTTATAAATGATTTTGTATACTTTTAATAAATGATATATAGACTCTTATAACAATTTGTAAATCTTATAAAATTCTTATAAATGACTTTATAAATCTTAATATTGAATTTATAAAAAATTATAAATAATATTATAGTTATATTAAGTATGAATTTTATGAAAATTAGTATATTATGATAATGCTTTATATAAAATGTAAAGTCGTTATATTTGTTGCCACAACTTATTCTTTTAAAACAAATTGTATAATTTATAAATTCCTAATTGGTAAAAAGTAATTGATGAAAGATTATATATATACTTTCCATAATTTTATAATTAGTTAAAACATGTATATATGAAATATAATTTTTACATTTCTAACATACCCTCCATCTTATATAAAAATTATAATATACACCAACGATTGTAAAGCTTTCACAACAACTAAGCATCTATGTTCACATAGCTAAAAAGCATAAATAATCAAAAATATAAAATTATTGTGGTGGAAAAGATTACATGTTCAATATATAACTGTCAAAACAAGAACCCAAAATGTAATACATTATGATTAATATCTCTTATTTACAGGGAAGCTAATGCTCATTTCATCGCTAGCGACACAGTTTTACTTTGACAACATAATAAAAATCATCAAAAGCATCTAAGGCAAGATAAAATTCAAGTTTAATGTATGAATTTGAGAAAAAACAAAAAAACAACCTATACAATTCATAGGATGATCTTCAAGAAAACCCAACTAAAAGCAACTTTTTCGATCTGTCTTTCAAACAGTTTTTGTATTCTAAACTTAGTCTTAATATTTTAAAAACTTACAAAAAACAATTTAGAAGAACAAAAATAAAATAAAATGCAACATTTAAACAACCAAAATCAGCCCATGTCATCCCCCCCTACCCCCCCCCCCTCATTTTATACTACTCCATCCGTTCCATTAAGATAGACTTTTTAGAAAAAAAAAAGTTTGTTTCACAAAGATGTATTTTCTTGTGTTTTCTATGAAAAAATTGTAAAGTTCAAAAAAATTAATTGACTTGAAAATTGAAAATTACATAAAACAATACATTTATTATGGTAGTTTGATGTGTTTTCTTAATATGTGTGAAAATATTAAAAAGTCTATATTTTTGGAACAAATAGAGTATATGTTAGGGGTTAAAAAATTGTAAAATTGTAAAATTGTTAACTTTAAAAGTAAATTATCCGCGCGTAGCGCGGAAAACGAACTAGTAATGGTAATAACACAACGAATTTAGGGTCTGATTGGTAAGGGCTTTAAAATTTTTGCTGTAGAAAAAAATTAGTTTTTGCTGTGGTTTTAGATTTTATTGTTGTAGAATTTTATGGAAAGCACTAAAAAATTGCTTTGGATATTTGGCTCTGCAGAACACTTGTACAGCTGTAGGTTGATTGCTCTGAATTTGGTGTTTTAAAAATAAATAGGGTTGTGGACAGCACCTACAGCAACTACCAATCGCACCCTTAGTCTGTAAATATATTAAAAGATAGAAAGATCTTCCTTTTGAAAAAAAACACTAATAAGTAATCTTGATGTTTTTTTTTTGTGAAACTGAAAAAACTTTAAAAGCAGTTGTTTGGTACAGGGAATAGAGTATTATTGACTTGGGAAACTGTATGGAGAGGTGGGTGGAGAAGAAAAGGCCATTCTGATACGAAGCAAATAACATTTCAGCCAATGGCCATTAAGGACTCTGGAAAAATTTAGAAGATCGTCAGAATGTGCTTATATTCCAATACAAGAATCTTCCTTCCTTCACATCAAGATCAAGGTTTTGTTAACAAGACTCTCTCCCTCTCACACACACACCATCGTAGGTCGATTACAAACTGATATCTTCAAACTTATTTACTAAGTACCATCATCATCGAAGCGAGCAAAATGAAAACAAAGAAGCCTAAAACAAATAATCCTATATCAAGTATGCAACACGATGAGTATCATCTTTTCACCTTAGTGGTGTCTCGAGTGTGAATGGAAGCAGCATCGGTCACGAAAGGAATCTGAGGATAAACTCCAGCGAGAGCGCACCGTATGCATTCAAGAAGCAGACAGATGTATGCGAATGCCATCGCCGTCTCGTAATACATCGCAAGCCTTCCTCTGGAATGAATCAACGGGAAGAAATCGCTGGTGCACCATATGATCTGAAGACCTGTTTCGAGAAGCATACCCATAATCACGTGAAACCTAAAAAAATGAGGCACTTCCTTGTTCTTCACCAAGAACGTGCAACCCAAGTAACAGTACAACATGGAGAACCACCTCGGCCATCTGGTTATCGCCCCGGGGATGAATTTAATAATGTTTCCAGTGGCGTCGTACTTTTCTAGAAAAGGTCGGACGTAGATTCCGACGTCAGATACTTGGAGGGATATCAGATAAGGATACAAGCCAGTGTCCTCCACCACCATTCAGGTCTCTCGGCGATTTTAGGCAGTTTATCGTTGAACGCAGGCTCAAATGGTCTCTGTCGACGTCGACGTCTCCCAAAACCGTCATCAAAGGGCGGCAAACCATGACCAGGGAGCTGTTTAGATGATGCTGATGCAAAGTAAACACACAAGTCAGTGTGTTAAACCACACTAGAACAGTAAATAATTTGAAAGTCTCGAACCATAAAAAAAAGACAGGACAAGCTTCTGTAGTGATTTATAAAAGATCCTTTTTGTAGTGAAGGGTGAAAACACACAAGTTTAGTGTTTTCCAATCCTAATTATTGTCACGATTTGTCATTATGTTTTTATACAATACTCCCTTAGATTGATTCTTGTTTCAAAATTAGTGTTGTTTTATAAATTCAATGCATATTTATTAATTTTATATGCTATTTTATTTTTTTATTAGGTGAAATGTGGTTAGTGTATGAGTATAATAATTTATTTTAAAAAATATGTAAAATTAAATGTTTTTAATTTGTGCATAGAAACCTAAAAGGACAACTAAAATAAACGGAGAGAGACTATTATGTTTATAGAATCATGTTGTGAGTCGAAATAATACCTGAAAGAGAAGCAATCTCACGAGGAGATCTTGAGTTTGCTGACAGTTGTAGTTTTGGTAATGAACCGAACCTGGGGAAAGATACCCTTTGATTCACATACTTGTTTAGGATTGGACTATGATGCCTCCTGGTATATCTAAAATCATGAGCACAAAATGGTAAACATGAGTTGATTATGATGTCGAAGAGGGGGGGAGAGAAGAAAACCAAACCTGGGAGCGAGAAAAATAAGAGAGCCAGTGGTGGCCGTCGCCACCAAACCCTGCATAATTTCTTTTCCGGTGAAAACCTTGGGAGCCTCTTTTAGGTTTTCGATGCTAAAATAAATCATAAGATATCTTTACCTGCAAGAAATATTCTAAGTAGGTTTTAAGGAGATTTCTTGAATTCTACTCCTCAATCTTATTGGGCTTTCCATAGAAGCTCAACCAATATCACATAATTAGGCCGGTTCACATTAAATTCAAAATAACGGTTCCGGTAAAATACAGATTTAGTCTAAAAAAGACATTCATTTTGTAAAAGTTTACTAATGATAACCTTGTTTTTTTTGAAACTGAAGGAACATATTAAATATAAAAATACTATAAAAGCAGTCAAACAAATGAGTTCATACATTCCAAAATGGGACTGACCTTCCACGACCAAACGAAAATAAAGAATAATAAAATGACACATTGTCTTATCGAAAACTCGTTTAATAGTAGAGGAGGAGGACCTATCAGCCCGGTAGCCTTAACCATTATGGTTAAGTTTACTCAAACTTCCTCCAGTCAAGACCGAGAGAGATCTTTCTCCACATCCTCCTTCTCAAAGGAAAGAATTGTTCCACCAAAATCTTTCTTTGTAAGAGGTGACCAGTTCCCGGTAAACAAAACTGGACAAAGTTGCCAATTTCCAAACCGCTTGCTATCTTGTGTAAAAGTCCACTTGGGGCTGGTAAATGCAACAATTCTCATTCAGTTAAGATTCTGAGGTTTTGGAAAAAGTTGTGCACAAAAAAAAAAGTAGAGGAGGAGGATGAAATAAAGAAAAGATAAGAGAATTGGTCATTGATGAAGATGCATACTTGATTTTTTGTTCAAGACTGTTTTCATATGATCTTCTGGGTTTGGCATGTTCTGCTATCTTCACAACGAAATAGGCGTAGTGGTTATCTTTTCACCTCCCACCTTTGATATTGTTCCACGGGAGGGTAGTATCACAGTTAAACAGTTTACTCTGATGTTACATACTGCTTCAAACAAATAAAAGAGTTACTCTGAAAAATTTAGAAAGAGTTAGAATTTACTTATATTCCAAAACAAGAATCTTTCTTCACAACAAGGTTTTGTTAACAAGACTCTCTCCCCCCTCTATCTCTCTCTCTCACAACTTGGTAGGTCACTTACAAACTGATATTTCCTCCCAAGTCTGATATTAACAACGCTTATTTACTAAGTATCATCATTATCATCATCAACCAAAGACTAGCGAACCAAATGAAAACCACAAAGAAACAAAGCCTAAAGCTCCAATCAATCAATCGTTTCAATACACTGAACAACTGGTAGTGCCAAGTCGCGGTAGGTCTCTTCTCGTCCTCCTCGTCTCTAGCATATGCTCTTATGCGCCCCAGGTTTCTTCCAGCAGATCTTGTCAAGCCATGAGCAAAGAGGTGCTTGTTGAACGATGATGATGACGTCGCTAGCGCTGCAGATCCTCACGGATTAGTTTACAGTCATTATTTAACAAGAAATCAAGCTTCGATCGAGAGCATTATACCTAAATGTGAAGCAATCGAGCTCCCAAAGTTAGAGAAACACACGCTTGCTGGTTTCCTGAGATTCGAACTCTTCGGATTCCTGCTTCAAACCCTAACTCATCAATCAAACGGAAAGATAACATCCAAACGCAGCGAAATCGAAAAAACGCAATGGAAACCTTGGTTTTAAATGTCGTGTGGCGAAAGGAGGCTCGACACTCGCCACTCGCCATGGCGTTTCATGGCGATCGCATCGCGTATCAGCCGCTCAAAAGGTACCTTCTATTCCTAATACCATCAATTATATGAACCTTTGAAAAAAGACATAGTAAATAGAAAACCAAAAACCAGTTTTATTTGATAACTTAAACTTAAAAACACCAAATGAAAAGCATAAAACCAAAACCAAAACATAATCCAAAGTAAAGAAAAACAATTCAAAGCAGAACACATAACATCAACACTCTAAAACTCAGTTTCAGAGTCATCTGGAAACTCCCATTCCTCATCTTGACCGAAACCACCTGCTTGTAGTTCCAAATCAATTTCCGGTTCATCCTCATCAATATCAACAAGAGATAGAACAGAGGGACCTGGACCATATCGTTTCTCTCTTGTTTGAGTTGAAGAAGATGCTATCCCTTTTCCCTTCTCAGCAGCTGAAGCGTTTGTTCCTCTAGTAGAGTAGGTTGGTTCCTCAGCTCCAGTGGCTTCACTCCATGTCAGATCTTCATTCTCGAAGACATGATCATCTAGTTCATCACTGTCAGAGTTCCCATCCATTCTTCCCATCAACCATTCATTGCTTTCATCAATCTCCTCTAGGATAATAGGATCCGTGGCCTCACTTCTCTTCATGCGACGCTGCAAAGCTCTGTTGTACTTGACAAATACCATGTCATTCAAACGATGTTGAGCTAAACGGTTTCTCCTCTTTGTGTGAAGCTATAATAAATTTAATCAACAAACCATTAGTGAGCTACTGAGCTTAAGATCAAATCTGACTATGAAATAGGAAGAATATAGAAAAGACTTACAAGCTCAAAAACACCCCAATTTCTTTCACATCCAGATGCACTGCAAGTTAAGCTAAGTACTTTCACAGCAAAGTCTCTTAGATTAGGAGCTGATGATCCATAAGTAGACCACCAATCAGCTACAAAAAAAATACTTGATGAGATTAGTTTAGAAGTAAAGTTGTCAAAACAAAGTAAATCGTATGGGTGAGTCTTTTACCTCGTGCTTTCATCTCTCTTTGCCTTATTGCCATGTTATGGCCAAAGAGACCAGCAGCGTTCTTAAACATATCAAGCTCCAGCATCACCTTGTCTTGAATCTCACTGTCCGGGACAAGCCTGTTGATACAGTTGTACAAACCGGTCTCAACTTCCTCACAACAAACGTCCTCAGGATTGGCGTAATGGATAGCTGGATTTAGGAAGTATCCAGCTGCGTGAAGAGGCTGGTGAAGCTGACAATTCCACCTTCTGTCAATGATCTCAAATACATTCTCATATTTCTCTTGCTTCATCTTGAAACTCCTTGCAATAGCTTCTTTAGCTCTGTCCATAGCCGCATATATGTATCCCATAGTCGGCTTCTTATCACCATCCACCATCCTAAGCACCTTCACCAGTGGACCAGTGAGCTTGAGGGCGTAGCTAGCATTCCTCCAGAAGCTTTCTTGTAGAATGTATTGCTTCAGTTTCTTTGCCCCTGCTTCCCTTGGCCATTTGCTCTTGTTCCAATCGTCAGATGTGACCATCTTCTTCAGGTTTGATTGCTGGATGTGGAACTGAGACATGGTGATAAACGAAGTGGCAAACCTCGTTACAGCTGGCCGATGAAGATTGTGTTGATTGGTGAATCTCCTCATCATATTCACCAGAGGCACACGACAGTAGATGTATCCATTCATGAAAATACACTTCTTCAACGCATTCTTAACCGGCTCCAACTTCCCAATGTCTTCTAGCATAAGATCAAGACAGTGTGCTGCACAAGGAGTCCAATAAGGTTTGGTCGTTTAGCCTCTAGCAACTTCCCTGAAATTTCAAATTGTTTTTCATTAGATAAATGATCTATCTCGGTTTAGATGTAATCTAGAAAAAAAAATAGATTAGATAGACAGTACCTGCTTTTACATAATTAGTAGCATTGTCTGTGATCACTTGAACCACATTCTTCTCACCAACTTCTTCAACCATCTCATCAAGCAGCTTGAACAACATTGTTGCATCTTTCACCACTTCTGAGACCTCCTTAGACTTCATGAAAACAGAGCCCTTGGGAAAGTTAACTAGAAAGTTAACTATGTCCTTTTGGACCACTGAGTCACGCCATCCATCTGACATGATAGAGCACCCTTTAGCAGCATGGTATGAATGTTTGCGACTTCCCTCTGAAGGAGAGGCACTCTGAGCTCATGCATACTAGGTGGTTTTAAACCCATTCCATACTGTCCAATGAACTCTGTTATCTCTTTGAAAGAGTCATAGGTGACAGCATTGAACGGAATACCCGCATCATAGAACCACCTAGCTATTCCAGCGCACACCTTCTCCCTTAGCTCTTTGTCACAAGCTCCAAACACACGCTTCATGTCCTTCCTTCCTTTCAAAATGTCAGGAGGAGTTGAAGTGACAAACCTGTCAAAGAACAGAGAATATATAGTTATTTGTTTGTCCAATGATCTATCAAACCAAGAAGACGAGAAAAAAAACTATATACCTGTCCAGTGGACCTCTCTTCTTCCTCTTGTTAGAGTTAGCTTTCTGTTTAGGCTCACCTTCAACATCCTCACCATCGATATCATTCAGGACAGGTTCATACCGCATGGTCTGAGCTGCTCTTTCCTCAGCTTTTTTGATTGCATAGTCTCGCAATTCAATTCTCACATGCTCGGGACAAGTTGGACACCTGATCACGCTTGTGCTGTCTCCAATTAAGTGGTGTTTCAGACGTGAAACACCTCCATTTGTTTCTTTCCTGCAGAAGATGCACGTCCACTTGTTCCTGTTTTTAGGCAGACAGGTTCCATACTTACGTCCTGGATCAACTTCATATGCCCCTTGTTGTGATGCTCCACCTTGTGTTGCGCCTCCTTGGGATGATCATCCAATCTCAGATATGATGAACCTTCAAAGAAAAAGCAAAAAATATAAGCTAAGTACATAAACTTTAGCAAACATAATTTAAAAAGAATGTTAAGCTACGTATATAATACAAACTAGGTACATAAACGTATAAGGTTCTTAACACAAGCTAAGTAAATAAATTCTAACAAACAAAATGAATGATGCGTGATACATAAGAGGTTTGCGTGAATAGAGAAGAGATGAATGGTATGTGATAAAGAAGATATGACACTATGAGCCTTATACGTGATCAACATGATGTGTTAAACACTAAAACTTTAACTAACAAAACAAACCGATAAAGTGAAGAAGAGCTTATGCCGTCAGTAGCTTAGAGAAAGCAAGAGAACTTGTGAAAAAGTAAGGGGGACGTATTACTATTATATAGTACATTCACTTAGGGTTTTTACTTTTTAGATGGATTAAGGCATTCGGTTAGAGTATATTTAGCGTATATTTAGAGTATATTTAGAGGATATTTAGAGTATATCGTGGTCTTAATTACTTGGAGGATGAGTGTTTGTGGAAGAGGGAAAATGGAGTTCAAGCCGGGTTTTCTCACTTCTCACACCTGGAATATCATTAGAACATCAAAGCCGAAGGTAGAGTGGAGCAAAGGGATTTGGATTTCTGAGGCCACTCCCAAATTTGCTTTCATAACATGGGTGGCAATGCATAATAGGCTTGCAACAGGAGACAGAGTGTTACGTTGGAATCCTCAAGCCATAACTACTTGCTGGCTTTGTAGGATAGAACCTGAAACTAGAGATCATTTGCTATTTGAATGTCCTTTTTCAGAGGAAGTGTGGAAAGGAGTCATTGGAAATTTGGTGAGTAGTGGTACTGGCTATAGCTGGGCTCAGGTGACTCAAACTGTGGTAAATGGATTGAGGGAGAGAATTGCAACCTTTCTCTTGCGATACAGTTTTCAAGCAGCAGTCTATGCTCTTTGGAATGAGAGGAATGCTAGAAGAGTGGGGGATTTTTCTCAACCAGCTACATGTCTGATTACAAGGATAGATAAGTTGGTGAGGAACAGAATAACTTCACTTAGACAGAGGAATAGAAGGAAGTACGAGAAGGCAATGGAAAAGTGGATGGAGAGAACTTGATTTTCTTTTTTTCTATTGTTACATAAATTAGAAAGTAAAAAGTTTTGTTTCTTTTTTCAGTATACAGAAAAAGAATAGCAGTCACCTCTGTAATAAGGTTTTTTTTGAATAAATTTAAAATTCTTTCAAAAAAAAAAAAAAAAAAAAAAAAAAAAAAAATTTTGTTAACGGTTTGATTATCAACACGATCGACTCAGTGTATACAGGTATAGCGAGGAAAGGCGGTCAACTCTCGTACCTCGCTTAGCATTGGGGTCTTGAGTTGTTTTGGAGGTCGCCTCACGTCGCTACTCGCCATGGCGAACGGAGCGGTCGCCTTTTAAAACCAAGATGGAAACAACTAGAAAAGTGGAGACGATGAGAGGAGGAGGAGAAACGAACATTGGAGCGAGGAACTTGAGAGAGACTCGGTTGGTGATCGTCGTCATAACTGCTTTGCAGGAGAAAGTGCTTTCCAAAGAAGTTTCCAGAATAATCGTTGAGAGAAGAAGTTACAGTGAAGAGAGGCGGTTTTTCTCTATATATATATATACAAGTTTTAAGGCCATAAATTTTTATCGGGCCTTCGTCTAAAGCTCATTTACCGTAAAAATTTCCGGTTTCCTATCAAACCGGTAACGAATAGGAACATTCGGTTTACATTAAACCATCAACCGACATGTTTCAAGAAGAGCGAAAATAATAACGAACTTATCGGGCTTTGAACAAGGCCCACCAACTCGATGATATAAACCAACATTGACGAAAATGGAAGTTTAAATAGCGGGGTAGATTCGTCAATTTAGACTAGGGTTTTTAATCGAACGCATGCTCCTCTATGTATATATAACAATCGTATGAATTCAATAGCAATCACCACCACCAAACCTTCACGATTGATTCTTTCTTTGTAGCGTAGGGTTCTTTAAAACTTAGTGTTAAATTATTAAGTTCTTGCAGGAGCCTCCCGGGCTAGTCTGATTATAAATTCATGAGGAATTAAGCCCCAAAGCTCCTGCTAGATTGGTGCCATTCGTGTTGCAGTTCTGTCTCAAATTTCTTCTGGCTTAACTGTGTCAAAGCAATGTCTAGATTTCGTTTTAATTGTTTTATTAGTTTTGATGATGATCAAAGGTGTGTTTGGCTATGATTACAAAATTATCCGCGCTTCTGAGATTTATTCCATGAAGTAATCGGAAAACAATGGTTGAATTTCTTAATATGAGCCACCTCTTTGCAATTTGATTTGATTTAGTGCTTTGTATTTGGGCAGTGATGATTAAAATTAACAGCTTTACGCCAGTTCTGCTTCAGAAAATTCTTGATAGAAGAAGCTGTATAAACTCTGAGCCCCTTTAAAAAAAAAAATTATTGAAAAAGTTTGTTTTGATGCCGATGAGGAAATCCAATATTGTGAGGTGCAGTGGAGCTGAGACCCTGTTTTTCAGGGAGAACCCCTTGGCAGAAACTGCAATTTCTATGAAGCTAGTGGACTAACTGAGGCTTTGTTTTTTTATTCTGTTTCAATTGATTATTTGATTTATTTTCAGAGTTTAATTATACACTAGCAGTAAGCCAGTAACCAATGTGCTTGTAGTCTGAATAACTCAGAAATTGGATTGTGTTTACATCAGCTTTGTCTCTGGCTTAGGCCTTGAGATTCTGGTTAAACTAGAACTCCTAATTTTTATCAGCCTCCTTGAGTTCTTGATCGTCGTTTTATTAGCGAACCAGTTACTTGGTTGATGTTTCCCCGGACCCAACGTTGACCCATTATTCGAAAAATCTATATAAATTTAACTGTGTCGAATAAATTTCTAGCTTTGCTTGATGAACTAAAGAATGATGTATATTGTGTGGATTGAATTGGGATCTTTGTTTTATAATGGTTCTTGTTTGTTTGTAGAACCATATTGAATTACAATAAACATTATGACCCGATGTACACAGATTGCGACTCTCATGTTATTGGTATTTCTCACAGATTTGTTTGGATTCTGCTCTTTTTTTGGGTTAAAAAGTTTGGTTATATTATATTTGGATAATTTCTATTTTTTATGTAAAAAAGAGATAATTTCTATATTTATCATATTTATCTTCTAAAATTAAAATGTCAAACCAAATCTTCTTAAAAAATAATATTTATATTAATCATATTTATCTTCTAAAATTAAAATGTAAAACATACATATAAGACATTGAAGATGAATTGGCTCAAAACTCTCACGAAAAATAGGGATTTGGATCATTAGTTTTGTTTTAATTTAATTTATATTAGGTGTTGTATTTTTTATTTTGTAATGTGTTTGTTTCTATTTAGTATTTAATATTTATGTTTTAGATTTTTTAATATTTAAATTTTGAACAATATTATAGACGTTATTCTATCATTATTTTATTTTATAATTATTATTTTTATTTATATCACGAGTTAGCTCATTTAACTCATGTTCTAAATGATCTGAGTTCGAGTTTACATATAATAAATGAGGTGAGCTGAGCTAGTTCATGAAAGAGCCGAGCTCACTATGAATTGAGCTGAGTTGAGCGAGTTAGCTCATTTTGACACCCCAAATCATATACTTTAGTGTTGTTTTAAAAAAATTAACCATATTTTGAAATTGTACTAATGTATGTTAAACTTTTTCTCATTATGCATAGAAATCGTTTCAATTTTTTATCAATTAATTTAATAAAATTCATAATACTCCTTATATCGCTATTTTTCTAGAAAAACAGAAACAAAAAAAAGTTCCAAATTTTTTTGAACATTATAATATATTAGTGCAGAATGCAACTGTGCATTAAAACAATATTGTCGTATTTTTTTTAAAAAAATTCAAAATCTATGCGTTAACCCCAATAAAAATATTGAGTTTTTAGTAAATACTTTATATAAGCCTATAATCTTTAGTGTTTTTTTTTAAATTTCTATTCATATTCTACATTTGTATTAATGTATGCTAAACTCTCTTTCATGGTAAATGAACATCGTTCAATTGTTTTTATAAATTAATTTTGTAAAACTTCATATATCCCTAAATTAGTGGAGTAACCATTATAAATTCACTATTTTTTAGAGAAATTGAAACAACAAAAATTCCAAACCTCTTTGACCATCATCATATATTAGTACATAAGACAACTATGTATTAAAGCAATATTGTTATATTTTTTGAATTTTTCTCAAAATCTATGTGTTAACCTCTACAAAAATATTGAGTTTTACGTTAAACGCTCTATATACTGAAGCTTATATTTTTTATTGTTGTTCTAAATTTTCTAACAACATTCTAAATTTGTATTAATGTATGTTAAACTCTCTTTCATGGTATATGAGAATCATTCCAATTTTTTTTTTATCAATTAATTAGTAAAACTTCATAATACTAATCAATGGAATAACCACTATAAAATCGCTATTTTCTTAAGAAACAGAGAAAACAAAGGTTCCAAGCGTCTTTAAATATCATCACATGTTAGTGCAGGATGCAACTATCCATTAAAAATACTGTCATATTTTTTGAATTTTTCTCCAAATTTATGTATAAATTGCTACGAATATATTGAGCTTTACGTTAAACGCACTATATACTGAAGCCTATACTTTTTAGTTGTTTTAAAAACTTTAACTACATTCTACATTTGTATTAATGTATGTTAAACTCTATTTCATGATGCATGAAAATCGTTTTAATTTTTTATCAATTAATTTAGTAAAACTTCATAATACTCTCTAAATCGGTGGAATAACCACTATTAAATCGCTATTCTATTGAAAATAGAGACAACAAAGGTTCCAAACCTCTTTGAATATCATCATATGTTAGTGCATGATGCAACTATGCATTAAAACAATATTATCATATTTTTTGATTTTTTTTCAAAATCTATGTGTTAACCCCTACGAAAATATTGAGTTTTTAGTAAATATTTTATATACTGTAGCCTATAATCTTTAGTGTTGTTTTAAAATTTCTGACCACATTCTACATTTGTATTACTGTATTTTAAGCTCTTTTTCGTGGTATATGAAAATCGTTATAATTTTTTTATCAATTAATTTAGTAATATTTCATAATATTCCCTAAATCGACAGAATAATCACTATAAAATCATTATTTTCTTGAAAAACAGAGATAACAAAGGCTCCAAACTTCTTTGAACATCATCATATGTTAGTTCAGGATGCAACTATGCATTAAAACAATATTATCGTATTTTTAAAAATTTTCTCAAAATCTATGTGTTATAACCCCTGAGAAAATATTGAGTTTTTGGTAAATATTTTATATACTGAAGCCTATAATCTATTGTGTTGTTTTAAAATTTCTAACCAAATTCTACATTTGTATTAATGTATGATAAACTCTCTTTCATGGTAAATGAGCATCGTTCAATTGTTTTTATAAATTAATTTAGTAAAACTTCATATGCTCCCTAAATTAGTGAACTAACCATTATAAAATCGCTATTCTCTAGAGAAATGGAGACAACAAAGGTTTCAAACCTGTTTGACCATCATCATATATTAGTACATGAGGCAACTATGTATTAAAGCAATATTGTTATATTTTTTGAATTTTCTCAAAATCTATGTGTTAGCCCCTACGAAAATATTGAATTTTACGCTAAACGCTCTATATACTGAAGCTTATATTTTTATTGTTGTTCTAAATTTTCTAACAACATTATAAATTTGTATTAATTTATGTTAAACTCTCTTTCATGATATATAAGAATCATTCTAATTTTTTTTATCACTTAATTAGTAAAACTTCATAATACTATCTAAATCAGTGGAATAACCATTATAAAATAACTATTTTCTTAAGAAACAGAGACAACAAAGGTTCCAAACGTCTTTAAACACCATCACATGTTAGTGCATGATGCAACTATCTGTTAAAAAATATTGTTATATTTTTTGAATTTTTCTCCAAATCTATGTATAAATTACTACGAATATATTGACTTTTACGTTAAACGCACTATATACTTTTTAGTGTTGTTTTAAAAACTTTAACCACATTCTACATTTGTATTAATGTGTGTTAAACTCTATTTCATGATGCATGGAAATATTTTAAATTTTTTATCAATCAATTTAGTAAAACTTCATAATACTCCCTAAATCGGTGGAATAACCACTATTAAATCGCTATTCTCTTGAAAAATAGAGACAACAAAGACTTCAAACCTCTTTGAACATTATCATATGTTAGTGCATGATGCAACTATGCATTAAAACAATATTGTCATATATTTTGAAATTTTTTCAAAATCTATGTGTTAAATATTGAGTTTTTGGTAGATATTTTAAATACTGAAGCATATAATCTTTTTTTTTTTTTTTTTTTTGTCATCTACTTTACAGACTCATATAGACTTTGTGAACTAAACTGGGAGATCTTGATCCATGTGAACTACAAAAGACGTTTCTTTCCTAGCGCTACAAAAGAAGCCTATAATCTTTAGTGTTGTTTTAAAATTTTGGACCATATTCTACATTTGTATTAATGTATTTTAAGTTCTTTTTCATGGTATATGGGAATCGTTATAATTTTTTTTCAATTAATTTATTAAAACTTCATAATATTCCCTAAATCGACGGAATAATCACTATAAAATCACTATTTTCTCTAAAAAACGGAGAAAACAAAGGCTCCAAACCTCTTTGAACATCATCATATGTTAGTGCATGATGCAAATATGCATTAAAATAATATTGTCGTATTTTTTGAAATTTTCTGAAAATCTATGTGTTAACCTCTACGAAAATATTGAGTTTTTGGAAAATAATTTATATACTGAAGCCTATAATCGTTAGTGTTGTTTTCTAATTTCTAACCATATTCTACATTTGTATTAATGTATTCTAAACTATCTTTCATGGTAAATGAGCATCGTTCAATTATTTTTATAAATTAATTTCGTAAAATTTCATAATACTACCTAAATCGATAGAATAACCACTATAAAATCACTTTATACTTGTAAAACGGAGATAACAAAGGCTCCAAACCTATTTGAACATAATCATATGTTAGTGCAACTATGCAATAAAACAATATTATCGTATTTTTTAAAAAATTTTCAAAATCTTTGTGTTAACCCCTACGAAAATATTGAGTTTTTGGTAAATACTTTATATACTGAAAGCTAAAATCTATTGTGTTGTTTTGAAATTTCTAACCAAATTCAACATTTGTATTAGTGTATGCTAAACTCTCTTTCATACTAAATGAGCTTCGTTCAGTTGTTTTTATAAATTAATTTAGTAAAAATTCATATACTCCCTAAATTAGTGGACTAACCATTATAAAATCAATATTCTCTAGAAAAATGGAGACAACAAAGGCTCCAAACCTCTTTGACCATCGTCATATGTTAGTGCATGATGCAAATATGCATTAAAATAATATTTTGGTATTTTTTGAAATTTTCTCAAAATCTATGTGTTAATACCTACGAAAATATTGAGTTTACGTTAAACGCTCTACGGAAGCTTATATTTTTTATTGTTATTCTAAGTTTTCTAATGACATTCTAAATTTGTATTAATGCATGTTAAACTCTCTTTCATAGTATGTGGGAATCATTCTAATTTTTTATCAATTAATAAGTAAAACTTCATAATACTATCTAAATCAGCGGAATAATCACTATAAAATTGCTATTCTCTTGAAAAATAGAGACAACAAAGCCTCCAAACCTCTTTGAACATCATCATATGTTAGTGCATGATGCAACATGCATTAAAACAACATATTTTTTGAAATTTTTTCAAAATCTATGTGTTAACCCCTACAAAAATATTGAGTTTTTGGTAAATGTTTTATATACTGAAGCCTATAATCTTTAGTGTTGTTTTAAAATTTCTAACCACATTCTACATTTGTATTATTGTATTTTAAGCTCTTTTTCATGGTCTATGGAATCGTTATAATTTTTTTATCAATTAATTTTGTTAAATTTTATAATTTTCCCTAAATTGAGAGAATAATCACTATAAAATCACGATTTTCTTAAAAAAACGGAAACAACAAATGCTCCAAACCTCTTTGAACAGTATCACATGTTAGTTCAGGATGAAACTATGCTTTAAAATAATAATGTCATATTTTTTGAAATTTTCTGAAAATCTATGTGTTAACCCCTACGAAAATATTGAGTTTTTGGTAAATAATTTGTATACTGAAGCCTATAATCTTTAGTGTTGTGTTATAATTTCTAACCATATTATACATTTGTATTAATATATGCTAAACTATCTTACATGGTTAATGAGCATCGTTCAATTATTTTTATAAATTAATTTAGTAAAATTTCATAATACTACCTAAATCGATAGAATAACCACTATAAAATCACTATTTTCTTGAAAAACGGAGATAACAAAGGCTCCAAACCTATTTGAACATAATCATATGTTAGTGCAGGATGCAACTATGCATTAAAATAATATTATCGTATTTTTTGAAATTTTCTCAAAATCTATGTGTTAATCCTCTACGAAAATATTGAGTTTTTGGTAAATACTTTATATACCGAAGCCTATAATCTATTTTGTTGTTTTAAATTTTCTAACCAAATTCAAAATTTGTATTAATGTATGCTAAACTTTCTTTCATGATAAATGAGCATCGTTCAATTGTTTTTATAAATTAATTTAGTAAAACTTCATATACTCCGTAAATTAGTAGACTAACCTTTATAAAATCGATATTCTCTAGAAAAATGGAGACAACAAAGGCTCCAAAACTCTTTGACCATCGTCATATGTTAGTGCATGATGCAAATATGCATTAAAATAATATTGTGGTATTTTTTGAAATTTTCTCAAAATCTATGTGTTAACACCTACGAAAATATTGAGTTTACGTTAAACGCTCTATATACTGAAGCTTATATTTTTTATTGTTGTTTTAAATTTTCTAACCACATTCTAAATTTGTATTAATGTATGTTAAATTCTTCTTCATGGCATATGAGGATCATTCTAATTTTTTGTCAATTAATTAGTAAAACTTCATAATACTATCTAAATCAGTGGAATAATAACTATAAAATCGCTATTCTTTTGAAAATAGAGACAACAAAGGCTCCAAACCTCTTTGAACATCATCATATGTTAGTGCATGATGCAACTATGCATTAAAAAAATATTGTCATATTTTTTGAATTTTTTTCATAATTTATGTGTTAACCCCTACGAAAATATTGAGTTTTTGGTAAATGTTTTATATACTGAAGCCTATAATCTTTAGTGTTGTTTTAATATTTCTAACCACATTCTAAATTTTCATTATTGTATTTTAAGCTCTTTTTCATGGACTACGGAATCATTATAATTTTTTTTATCAATTAATTTAACAAAATTTCATAATATTCCCTAAATCGACGGAATAATCAATATAAAATCACTATTTTCTTAAAAAACGGAGACAACAAAGGCTCCAAACCTCTTTGAACATCATCATATGTTAGTGCAGGTTGCAACTATGCATTAAAATAGTATTGTCGTATTTTTTAAAATTTTCTGTAAATCTATGAGTTTTTGGTAAATAATTTATATACTGAAGCCTATAATCTTTAGTGTTGTTTTCTAATTTCTAAGCATATTCTACATTTGGATTAATGTATGCTAAACTCTCTTTCATGGTAAATGAGCATCGTTCAATTATTTTTATAAATTAATTTAGTAAAATTTCATAATACTACCAAAATCGATAGAATAACCAGTCAATATTTTTTTGAAAAACGGAGATAACAAAGGCTCCAAACCTCTTTGAACATCATCATATGTTAGTGCAAGATGCAACTATGCATTAAAACAATATTATTATATTTTTTTGAAATTTTCTCAAAATCTATGTGTTAACCCCTACGGAAATATTGAGTTTTTGGTAAATACTTTATATACCGAAGCCTATAATATATTATGTTGTTTTAATATTTCTAACCAAATTCAACATTTGTATTAATATATGCTAAACTCTCTTTCATGCTAAATGAGCATCGTTCAATTGTTTTTATAAATTAATTTAGTAAAACTTCATATACTCCCTAAATTAGTGGACTAACCATTATAAAATCGATATTATCTTGAAAAATGGAGACAACAAAGGCTCCAAACCTCTTTGACCATCTCAATAATTTAGTGCAGGATGCAAAAATGCGTTAAAATAATATTGTCGTATTTTTTGAAATTTTCTCAAAATCTATGTGTTTAACACCTACAAAAATATTGAGTTTACGTTAAACGCTCTATATACTGAAGCTTATATTTTTTATTGTTGTTCTAAATTTTCTAACGACATTATAAATTTGTATTAATATATGTTAAACTCTTCTTCATGGTATATGAGGATCATTCTAATTTTTTATCAATTAATTAGTAAAACTTCATTATACTATCTAAATCAATGGAATAATCACTATAAAATCATCATTCTCTTGAAAAATAGAGACAACAAAGGCTCCAAACCTCTTTGAACATCATCATAGGTTAGTGCATGATGCAACTATGCATTAAAAAAATATTGTCATATTTTTTAATTTTTTTCAAAATTTATGTGTTAACCCCTACGAAAATAATGAATTTTTGGTAAATGTTTTATATACTGAAGCCTATAATCTTTAGTGTTGTTTTAAAATTTTTAACCACATTCTACATTTTTATTATTGTATTTTAAGCTCTTTTTCATGGTCTATTGAATCGTTATAATTTTTTTTACAAATTAATTTAGTTAAACTTCATAAGATTCCCTAAATTGACGGAATAATCACTATAAAATCACTATTTTCTTAAAAAACGGAGACAACAAAGGCTCCAAACCTCTTTGAACATCATCATATGTTAGTGAAGGATGCAACTATGCATTAAAAGAATATTGTCGTATTTTTTGAATTTTTTTGTAAATCTATGTGTTAACAACCCCTACGAAAATATTGAGTTTTTGGTAAATAATTTATATACTGAAGCATATAATCTTTAGTGTTGTTTTCTAATTTCTAACCATATTCTACATTTGGATTAACGTATGGTAAACTCTCTTTCATGGTAAATGAGCATCGATCAATTATTTTTATAAATTAATTTAGTAAATTTTCATAATACTATCAAAATCGATAGAATAACCACTATAAAATCACTATTTTTTTTTGAAAAACGGAGTTAACAAAGGCTCCAAACCTATTTGAACATAATCATATGTTAGTGCAAGATGCAACTATGCATTAAAACAATATTATCGTATTTTCTGAAATTTTCTCAAAATCTATGTGTCAACCCCTACTAAAATATTGAGTTTTTGGTAAATACTTTATATACCGAAGCCTATAATCTATTATGTTGTTTTAAAATTTCTAGACAAATTCACAATTTGTATTAATATATGCTAAACTCTCTTTCATGCTAAATGAGCATCGTTCAATTGTTTTTATAAATTAATTTAGTAAAACTTCATATACTCCCTAAATTAATGGACTAACCATTATTAAATCGATATTCTCTAGAAAAATGGAGACAACAAAGGCTCCAAACCTCTTTGAACATCATCATATGTTAGTTCAGGATGCAACTATGCTTTAAAATAACATTGTCGTATTTTTTGAAATTTTCTGAAAATATATGTGTTAACCACTAAATAGAGAGTTTTTAGTAAATAATTTGTATACTGAAGCCTATAATCTTTAGTGTTGTTTTCTAATTTCTAACCATATTATACATTTGTATTAATGTATGCTAAACTATCTTTCATGGTAAATGAGCATCGTTCTATTATTTTTGTAAATTAATTTAGTAAAATTTCATAATACTACCAAAATCGATAGAATAACCACTATAAAATCACTATTTTCTTGAAAAACGGAGATAATAAAGGCTCCAAACCTATTTGAACATAATCATATGTTAGTGCAGGATGCAACTATGCATTTAAACAATATTATCGTATTTTTGGAAATTTTCTCAAAATCTATGTGTTAACAACCCCTACGAAAATATTGAGTTTTTGGTAAATACTTTATATACCGAAGCCTATAATCTATTTTGTTGTTTTAAAATTTCTAACCAAATTAAAAATTTGTGTTAATGTATGTTAAACTCTCTTTCATGCTAAATGAGTATCGTTCAATTTTTTTTATAAATTAATTTTGTAAAACTTCATATACTACGTAAATTAGTGGACTAACCATTATAAAATCGATAATCTCTCGAAAAATAGAGACAACAAAGGCTCCAAACCTCTTTAACCATCGTCATATGTTAGTGCATGATGCAAATATGCATTAAAATAATATTGTGGTATTTTTTAAAATTTTCTCGAAATCTATGTGTTAACACCTACGAAAATATTGAGTTTACGTTAAACGCTCTATATACTGAAGCTTATATTTTTTATTGTTGTTTTAAATTTTCTAACGACATTCTAAATTTGTATTAATGTATGTTAAACTCTTCTTCATGGCATATGAGGATCATTCTAATTTTTTGTCAATTAATTAGTAAAACTTCATAATACTATCTAAATCAGTGGAATAATAACTATAAAATCGCTATTCTTTTGAAAATAGAGACAACAAAGGCTCCAAACCTCTTTGAAAATCATCATATGTTAGTGCATGATGCAACTATGCATTAAAAAAATATTGTCATATTTTTTGAATTTTTTTCAAAATTTATGTGTTAACCCCTACGAAAATATTGAGTTTTTGGTAAATGTTTTATATACTGAAGCCTATAATCTTTAGTGTTGTTTTAAAATTTATAACCACATTATACATTTTCATTATTGTATTTTAATCTCTTTTTCATGGTCTATTGAATCGTTATAATTTTTTTAACCAATTAATTTAGTAAAACTTCGTAATATTCCCTAAATCGACGGAATAATCACTATAAAATCACTATTTTCTTAAAAAACGGAGACAACAAAGGCTCCAAACCTTTTTGAACATCATCATATGTTAGTGAAGGATGCAACTATGCATTAAAATAATATTGTCATATTTTTTGAAATTTTCTCTAAATCTATGTGTTAACCCTACGAAAATATTGAGTTTTTGGTAAATAATTTATATACTGAAGCATATACCCTTTAGTGTCGTTTTCTAATTTCTAACCATATTCTACATTTGGATTAATGTATGCTAAACTCTCTTTCATGGTAAATGAGCATCAATCATTTATTTTTATAAATTAATTTAGTAAAATTTCATAATACTATCAAAATCGATGGAATGACCACTATAAAATCACTATTTTTTTTGAAAAACGGGGATAACAAAGGCTCCAAACCTATTTTAACATAATCATATGTTAGTGCAAGATGCAACTATGTATTAAAACAATATTATTGTATTTTTTTGAAATTTTCTCAAAATCTATGTGTTAACCCCTACGAAAATATTGAGTTTTTGGTAAATACTTTATATACCGAAGCCTATAATCTATTATGTTGTTTTAAAATTTCTAACCAAATTAAGCATTTTTATTAATGTATGCTAAACTCTCTTTCATGCTAAATGAGCATCGTTCAATTGTTTTTATAAATTAATTTAGTAAAACTTCATATACTCCCTAAATTAATGGACTAACCATTATTAAATCGATATTCTCTAGAAAAATGGAGACAACAAAGGCTCCAAACCTCTTTGACCATCGTCATATGTTAGTGCATGATGCAAATATGCATTAAAATAATATTGTCGTATTTTTTGAAATTTTCTCAAAATCTATGAGTTTAACACCTACGAAAATATTGAGTTTACGTTAAACGCTCTATATACTGAAGCTTATATTTTTTATTGTTGTTCTAAATTTTCTAACGACATTCTAAATTTGTATTAATGTATGTTAAACTCTCCTTCATGGTATATGAGGATAATTCTAATTTTTTATCAATTAATTAGTAAAACTTCATAATACTATCTAAATCAATGGAATAATCACTATAAAATCGTTATTCTCTTGAAAAATAGAGACAACAAATGCTTCAAACCTCTTTGAACATCATCATATGTTAGTGCATGATGCAACTATGCATTAAAAAAATATTTTCATATTTTTTGACTTTTTTTCAAAATCTATGTGTTAACCCCGTACGAAAATATTTAGTTTTTGGTAAATGTTTTATATACTGAAGCCTATAATCTTTAGTGTTAATTTAAAATTTCTAACCACATTCTACATTTTCATTATTGTATTTTAAGCTCTTTTTCCTGGTCTATGGAATCACTATAATTTTTTTTATCAATTAATTTAGTAAAACTTCATAATAATCCCTAAATCGACGAAATAATCACTATAAAATCACTATTTTCATAAAAAATGGAGACAACAAAGGCTCCAAACCTCTTTGAACATCATCATATGTTAGTTCCGGATGCAACTATGCTTTAAAATAATATTGTCGTATTTTTTGAAATTTTCTGAAAATCTATGTGTTAACCCCTACGAAAATATTGAGTTTTTAGTAAATATTTGTATACTGAAGCCTATAATCTTTAGTGTTGTTTTCTAATTTCTAACCATATTATACATTTGTATTAATGTATGCTAAACTATCTTTCATAGTAAATGAGCATCGTTCTATTATTTTTATAAATTAATTTAGTAAAATTTCATAATACTACCAAAATCGATAGAATAACCACAATAAAATCACTATTTTCTTGAAAAACGGAGATAACAAAGACTCCAAACCTATTTGAACATAATCATATGTTAATACAGGATGCAACTATGCATTTAAACAATATTATCGTATTTTTTGAAATTTTCTCAAAATCTATGTGTTAACAACTCCTACGAAAATATTGAGTTTTTGGTAAATACTTTATATACCGAAGCCTATAATCTATTTTGTTGTTTTAAAAATTCTAACCAAATTCAAAATTTGTATTAATTTATGTTAAGCTCTCTTTCATGCTAAATGAGCATCGTTCAATTGTTTTTATAAATTAATTTTGTAAAACTTCATATACTCCGTAAATTAGTGGACAAACCATTATAAAATCGATAATCTCTCGAAAAATAGAGACAACAAAGGCTCCAAACCTCTTTGACCATCGTCATATGTTAGTGCATGATGCAAATATGCATTAAAATAATATTGTGGTATTTTTTGAAATTTTCTCGAAATCTATGTGTTAACACCTACGAAAATATTGAGTTTACGTTAAACGCTCTATATACTGAAGCTTATATTTTTTATTGTTGTTTTAAATTTTCTAACGACATTCTAAATTTGTATTAATGTATGCTAAATTCTTCTTCATGGCATATGAGGATCATTCTAATTTTTTGTCAATTAATTAGTAAAACTTCATAATACTTTCTAAATCAGCGGAATAATAACTATAAAATCACTATTCTTTTGAAAATAGAGACAACAAAGGCTCCAAATCTCTTTGAACATCATCATATGTTAGTGCATGATGAAACTATGCATTAAAAAAATATTGTCATATTTTTTGAATTTTTTTCATAATTTATGTGTTAACCCCTACGAAAATATTGAGTTTTTGGTAAATGTTTTATATACTGAAGCCTATAATCTTTAGTGTTGTTTTAAAATTTCTAACCACATTCTACATTTTCATTATTGTATTTTAAGCTCTTTTTCATGGTCTATTGAATCGCTATAATTTTTTTAACCAATTAATTTAGTAAAACTTCGTAATATTCCTTAAATCGACGGAATAATCACTATTAAATCACTATTTTCTTAAAAAACGGAGACAACAAAGGCTACAAACCTCTTTGAACATCATCATATGTTAGTGAAGGATGCAACTATGCATTAAAATAATATTGTCGTATTTTTTGAAATTTTCTGTAAATCTATGTGTTAAAACCTACGAAAATATTGAGTTTTTGGTAAATAATTTATATACTGAAGCATATACTCTTTAGTGTCGTTTTCTAATTTCTAACCATATTCTACATTTGGATTAATGTATGCTAAACTCTCTTTCATGGTAAATGAGCATCAATCAATTATTTTTATAAATTAATTTAGTGAAATTTCATAATACTATCAAAATCGATAGAATGACCACTATAAAATCACTATTTGAACATAATCATATGTTAGTGCAGGATGCAACTATGCATTAAAACAATATTATCGTATATTTTTAAATTTTCTCAAAATCTATGTGTTAACCCCTACGAAAATATTGAGTTTTTGGTAAATACTTTATATACCGAAGCCTATAATCTATTTTGTTGCTTTAAAATTTCTAACCAAATTCAAAATTTGTATTAATGTATGCTAAACCCTCTTTCTTGCTAAATGAGCAGAGTTCTATTATTTTTATAAATTAATTTAGTAAAATTTCATAATACTACCAAAATCGATAGAATAACCACTATAAAATCACTATTTTCCTGAAAAACGGAGATAACAAAGGCTCCAAACCTATTTGAACATAATCATATGTTAGTGCAGGATGCAACTATGCATTTAAACAATATTATCGTATTTTTTGAAATTTTCTCAAAATCTATGTGTTAACAACCCCTACGAAAATATTGAGTTTTTGGTAAATACTTTATATACCGAAGCCTATAATCTATTTTGTTGTTTTAAAATTTCTAACCAAATTCAAAATTTGTATTAATTTATGTTAAACTCTCTTTCATGCTAAATGAGCATCGTTCAATTGTTTTTATAAATTAATTTTGTAAAACTTCATATACTCCGTAAATTAGTGGACTAACCATTATAAAATCGATATTCTCTAGAAAAATAGAGACAACGAAGGCTCCAAACCTCTTTGACCATCGTCATATGTTAGTGCATGATGCAAATATGCATTAAAATAATATTGTGGTATTTTTTGAAATTTTCTCGATATCTATGTGTTAACACCTACGAAAATATTGAGTTTACGTTAAACGCTCTATATACTGAAGCTTATATTTTTTATTGTTGTTTTAAATTTTCTAACGACATTCTAAATTTGTATTAATGTATGTTAAATTCTTCTTCATGGCATATGAGGATCATTCTAATTTTTTGTCAATTAATTAGTAAAACTTCATAATACTATCTAAATCAGTGGAATAATAACTATAAAATCGCTATTCTTTTGAAAATAGAGACAACAAAGGCTCCAAACCTCTTTGAACATCATCATATGTTAGTGCATGATGCAACTATGCATTAAAAAAATATTGTCATATTTTTTGAATTTTTTTCAAAATTTATGTGTTAACCCCTACGAAAATATTGAGTTTTTGGTAAATGTTTTATATACTGAAGCCTATAATCTTTAGTGTTGTTTTAAAATTTCTAACCACATTCTACATTTTCATTATTGTATTTTAAGCTCTTTTTCATGGTCTATTGAATCGTTATAATTTTTTTAACCAATTAATTTAGTAAAACTTCGTAATATTCCTTAAATCGACGGAATAATCACTATAAAATCACTATTTTCTTAAAAAACGGAGACAACAAAGGCTCCAAACCTCTTTGAACATCATCATATGTTAGTGAAGGATGCAACTATGCATTAAAATAATATTGTCGTATTTTTTGAAATTTTCTGTAAATCTATGTGTTAAAACCTACGAAAATATTGAGTTTTTGGTAAATAATTTATATACTGAAGCATATACTCTTTAGTGTCGTTTTCTAATTTCTAACCATATTCTACATTTGGATTAATGTATGCTAAACTCTCTTTCATGGTAAATGAGCATCAATCAATTATTTCTATAAATTAATTTAGTTAAATTTCATAATACTATCAAAATCGATAGAATGACCACTATAAAATCACTATTTTTTTTTTTGAAAAATGGTGATAACAAAGGCTCCAAACCTATTTGAACATAATCATATGCTAGTGCAAGATGCAACTATGCATTAAAATAATATTATCGTATTTTTTGAAATTTTCTCAAAATCTATGTGTACCCCTACGAAAATATTGAGTTTTTGGTAAATACTTTATATACCGAAGCCTATAATCTATTATGTTGTTTTAAAATTTCTAATCAAATTCAACATTTGTATTAATGTATTCTAAGCTCTCTTTCATGCTAAATGAGCATCGTTCAATTGTTTTTATAAATTAATTTAGTAAAACTTCATATACTCCCTAAATTAATGGACTAACCATTATTAAATCGATATTTTTTAGAAAAATGGAGACAACAAAGGCTCCAAACCTCTTTGACCATCGTCATATGTTAGTGCATGATGCAAATATGCATTAAAATAATATTATCGTATTTTTTGAAATTTTCTCAAAATCAATGAGTTTAACACCTACAAAAATATTGAGTTTACGTTAAACGCTCAATATACTGAAGCTTATATTTTTTTATTGTTGTTCTAAATTTTCTAACGACATTCTAAATTTGTATCAATGTATGTTAAACTCTCCTTCATGGTATATGAGGATCATTCTAATTTTTTATCAATTAATTAGTAAAACTTCATAATACTATCTAAATCAATGGAATAATCACTATAAAATCGTTATTCTCTTGAAAAATAGAGACAAAAAATGCTTCAAACCTCTTTGAACATCATCATATATTAGTGCATGATGCAACTATGCATTAAAAAAATATTGTCATATTTTTTGAATTTTTTTCAAAATCTATGTGTTAACCCCGTACGAAAATATTGAGTTTTTGGTAAATGTTTTATATACTGAAGCCTATAATCTTTAGTTTTAATTTAAAATTTCTAACCACATTCTACATTTTCATTATTGTATTTTAAGCTCTTTTTCCTTGTCTATGGAATCTCTATAATTTTTTTTATCAATTAATTTAGTAAAACTTCATAATATTCCCTAAATCGACGGAATAATCACTATAAAATCACTATTTTTTTTAAAAATGGAGACAAAAAAGGCTCCAAACCTCTTTGAACATCATAACATGTTAGTTCAAGATGCAACTATGCTTTAAAATAATATTGTCGTATTTTTTGAAATTTTCTAAAAATATATGTGTTAACCCCTACGAAAATATTGAGTTTTTGGTAAATAATTTATATACTGAAGTCTATAATCTTTAGTGTTGTTTTCTAATTTCTAAGCATATTCTACATTTGTATTAACATATGCTAAACTATCTTTCATGGTAAATGAGCATTGTTCAATTATTTTTATAAATTAATTTAGTAAAATATCATAATACTACCTAAATCGATAGAATAACCACTATAAAATCACTATTTTCTTGAAAAATGGAGATAACAAAGGCTCCAAACCTATTTGAACATAATCATATGTTAGTGCAGGATGCAACTATGCATTAAAACAATATTATCGAATATTTTTAAATTTTCTCAAAATCTATGTGTTAACCCCTACGAAAATATTGAGTTTTTGGTAAATACTTTATATACCGAAGCCTATAATCTATTTTGTTGTTTTAAAATTTCTAACCAAATTCAAAATTTGTATTAATGTATGCTAAACACTCTTTCTTGCTAAATGAGCATTGTTCAATTGTTTGTATAAATTAATTTTGTAAAACATCATATACTCCGTAAATTAGTGGACTAACCATTATAAAATCGATATTCTCTAGAAAAATGGAGGCAACAAAGGCTCCAAACCTCTTTGACCATCGTCATATGTTAGTGCATGATGCAACTATGCATTAAAAAAATATTGTCATATTTTTTGAATTTTTTTTAAATATATGTGTTAACCCCTACGAAAATATTGAGTTTTTGGTAAATGTTTTATATACTGAAGCCTATAATCTTTAGTGTTGTTTTAAAATTTCTAACCACATTCTACATTTTCATTATTGTATTTTAAGCTCCTTTTCATGGTTAATTGAATCGTTATAATTTTTTTTACCAATTAATTTAGTAAAACTTTGTAATATTCCCTAAATCGACGGAATAATCACTATAAAATCACTATTTTCTTAAAAAACGGAGACAACAAAGGCTCCAAACCTCTTTGAACATCATCATATGTTAGTTCAGGATGCAACTATGCTTTAAAATAATATTGTCGTATTTTTTGAAATTTTCTGTAAATCTATGTGTAAACCCCTACGAAAATATTGAGTTTTTGGTAAATAATTTATATACTGAAGCCTATAATCTTTAGTGTTGTTTTCTAATTTCTAAGTATATTCTACATTTGGATTAATGTATGTTAAACTCTATTTCATGGTAAATGAGCATCGTTCAATTATTTTTATAAATTAATTTAGTAATATTTCATAATACTACCAAAATCGATAGAATAACCACTATAAAATCACTATTTTTTTTGAAAAACGGAGATAACAAAGGCTCCAAACCTATTTGAACATAGTCATATGTTACTGCAAGATGCAACTATGCATTAAAACAATATTATCGTATTTTTTGAAATTTTCTCAAAATCTATGTGTTAACCCCTAAGAAAATATTGAGTTTTTGGTAAATACTTTATATACCGAAGCCTATAATCTATTATGTTGTTTCAAAATTTCTAACCAAATTCAACATTTGTATTAATGTATCCTAAACTCTCTTTCATGCTAAATGAGCATCGTTCAATTGTTTTTATAAATTAATTTAGTAAAACTTCATAAACTCCCTAAATTAGTGGACTAACCATTATTAAATCGATATTCTCTAGAAAAATGGAGACAACAAAGGCTCCAAACCTTTTTGACCATTGTCATATGTTAGTGCAGGATGCAAAAATGCATTAAAATAATATTGTCGTATTTTTTGAAATTTTCTCAAAATCTATGAGTTTAACACCTACGAAAATATTGAGTTTACGTTAAACGCTCTATATACTGAAGCTTATATTTTTTTATTATTGTTCTAAATTTTCTAACGACATTATAAATTTGTATTAATGTATGTTAAACTCTCCTTCATGGTATATGAGGATCATTCTAATTTTCTGTCAATTAATTAGTAAAACTTCATAATACTATCTAAATCAATGGAATAATCACTATAAAATCGTTATTCTCTTGAAAAATAGAGACAACAAAGGCTCCAAACCTCTTTGAACATCGTCATATGTTAGTGCATCAGGAAATTATGCATTAAAAAAATATTGTCATATTTTTTGAATTTTTTTCAAAATCTATGTGTTAACCAACCCCTTACGAAAATATTGAGTTTTGGGTAAATGTTTTATATACTAAAGCCTATAATCTTTAGTGTTGTTTTACAATTTCTAACCACATTCTACATTTTCATTATTGTATTTTAAGCTCTTTTTCATGGTCTATGGAATCGTTATAATTTTTTTTATCAATTAATTTAGTAGAACTTCATAATATTCCCTAAATCGACGGAATAATCACTATAAAATAACTATTTTCTTAAGAAACGGAGACAACAAAGGCTCCAAACCTTTTTGAACATCATCATATGTTAGTGCATGATGCAACTATGCATTAAAATAATATTGTCGTATTTTTTTAAATTTTCAGTAAATCTATGTGTTAACCCCTACGAAAATATTGAGTTTTTGGTAAATAATTTATATACTGAAGCCTATAATCTTTAGTGTTGTTTTCTAATTTCTAAGTATATTCTACATTTGGATTAATGTATGTTAAACTCTATTTCATGGTAAATGAGCATCGTTCAATTATTTTTATAAATTAATTTAGTAATATTTCATAATACTACCAAAATCGATAGAATAACCACTATAAAATCACTATTTTTTTTGAAAAACGGAGATAACAAAGGCTCCAAACCTATTTGAACATAGTCATATGTTACTGCAAGATGCAACTATGCATTAAAACAATATTATCGTATTTTTTGAAATTTTCTCAAAATCTATGTGTTAACCCCTAAGAAAATATTGAGTTTTTGGTAAATACTTTATATACCGAAGCCTATAATCTATTATGTTGTTTCAAAATTTCTAACCAAATTCAACATTTGTATTAATGTATCCTAAACTCTCTTTCATGCTAAATGAGCATCGTTCAATTGTTTTTATAAATTAATTTAGTAAAACTTCATAAACTCCCTAAATTAGTGGACTAACCATTATTAAATCGATATTCTCTAGAAAAATGGAGACAACAAAGGCTCCAAACCTTTTTGACCATTGTCATATGTTAGTGCAGGATGCAAAAATGCATTAAAATAATATTGTCGTATTTTTTGAAATTTTCTCAAAATCTATGAGTTTAACACCTACGAAAATATTGAGTTTACGTTAAACGCTCTATATACTGAAGCTTATATTTTTTTATTATTGTTCTAAATTTTCTAACGACATTATAAATTTGTATTAATGTATGTTAAACTCTCCTTCATGGTATATGAGGATCATTCTAATTTTCTGTCAATTAATTAGTAAAACTTCATAATACTATCTAAATCAATGGAATAATCACTATAAAATCGTTATTCTCTTGAAAAATAGAGACAACAAAGGCTCCAAACCTCTTTGAACATCGTCATATGTTAGTGCATCAGGAAACTATGCATTAAAAAAATATTGTCATATTTTTTGAATTTTTTTCAAAATCTATGTGTTAACCAACCCCTTACGAAAATATTGAGTTTTGGGTAAATGTTTTATATACTAAAGCCTATAATCTTTAGTGTTGTTTTACAATTTCTAACCACATTCTACATTTTCATTATTGTATTTTAAGCTCTTTTTCATGGTCTATGGAATCGTTATAATTTTTTTTATCAATTAATTTAGTAGAACTTCATAATATTCCCTAAATCGACGGAATAATCACTATAAAATAACTATTTTCTTAAGAAACGGAGACAACAAAGGCTCCAAACCTTTTTGAACATCATCATATGTTAGTGCATGATGCAACTATGCATTAAAATAATATTGTCGTATTTTTTAAATTTTCAGTAAATCTATGTGTTAACCCCTACGAAAATATTGAGTTTTTGGTAAATAATTTATATACTGAAGCCTATAATCTTTAGTGTTGTTTTCTAATTTCTAAGTATATACTACATTTGGATTAATGTATGTTAAACTCTATTTCATGGTAAATGAGCATCGTTCAATTATTTTTATAAATTAATTTAGTAATATTTCATAATACTACCAAAATCGATAGAATAACCACTATAAAATCACTATTTTTTTTGAAAAACGGAGATAACAAAGGCTCCAAACCTATTTGAACATAGTCATATGTTACTGCAAGATGCAACTATGCATTAAAACAATATTATCGTATTTTTTGAAATTTTCTCAAAATCTATGTGTTAACCCCTAAGAAAATATTGAGTTTTTGGTAAATACTTTATATACCGAAGCCTATAATCTATTATGTTGTTTCAAAATTTCTAACCAAATTCAACATTTGTATTAATGTATCCTAAACTCTCTTTCATGCTAAATGAGCATCGTTCAATTGTTTTTATAAATTAATTTAGTAAAACTTCATAAACTCCCTAAATTAGTGGACTAACCATTATTAAATCGATATTCTCTAGAAAAATGGAGACAACAAAGGCTCCAAACCTTTTTGACCATTGTCATATGTTAGTGCAGGATGCAAAAATGCATTAAAATAATATTGTCGTATTTTTTGAAATTTTCTCAAAATCTATGAGTTTAACACCTACGAAAATATTGAGTTTACGTTAAACGCTCTATATACTGAAGCTTATATTTTTTTATTATTGTTCTAAATTTTCTAACGACATTATAAATTTGTATTAATGTATGTTAAACTCTCCTTCATGGTATATGAGGATCATTCTAATTTTTTGTCAATTAATTAGTAAAACTTCATAATACTATCTAAATCAATGGAATAATCACTATAAAATCGTTATTCTCTTGAAAAATAGAGACAACAAAGGCTCCAAACCTCTTTGAACATCGTCATATGTTAGTGCATCAGGAAACTATGCATTAAAAAAATATTGTCATATTTTTTGAATTTTTTTCAAAATCTATGTGTTAACCAACCCCTTACGAAAATATTGAGTTTTGGGTAAATGTTTTATATACTAAAGCCTATAATCTTTAGTGTTGTTTTACAATTTCTAACCACATTCTACATTTTCATTATTGTATTTTAAGCTCTTTTTCATGGTCTATGGAATCGTTATAATTTTTTTTATCAATTAATTTAGTAGAACTTCATAATATTCCCTAAATCGACGGAATAATCACTATAAAATAACTATTTTCTTAAGAAACGGAGACAACAAAGGCTCCAAACCTTTTTGAACATCATCATATGTTAGTGCATGATGCAACTATGCATTAAAATAATATTGTCGTATTTTTTTAAATTTTCAGTAAATCTATGTGTTAACCCCTACGAAAATATTGAGTTTTTGGTAAATAATTTATATACTGAAGCCTATAATCTTTAGTGTTGTTTTCTAATTTCTAAGTATATTCTACATTTGGATTAATGTATGTTAAGCTCTCTTTCATGGTAAATGAGGATCATTATAATTTTTTTTTCAATTAATTTAGTAAAACTTCATAATACTCTCTAAATCGGTGGAATAACCACTATAAAATCGCTATTCTCTTGAAAAACGGAGACACCAAAGGCTCCAAACCTCTTTGAACATTATCATATGTTAGTGCATGATGCAAATATGCATTAAAAAATATTGTCATATTTTTTGAACTTTTTTCAAAATCTATGTGTTATCCCGTACGAAAATATTGAGATTTTGGTAAATGTTTTATATATTAAAGCCTATAATCTTTAGTGTTGTTTTAAAATTTCTAACCACATTTTATATTTTTATTATTGTATTTTAAGCTCTTCTTCATGGTCTATGGAATCGTTATAATTTTTTTATCAATTAATTTAGTAAAAATTCATAATATTCCCTAAATCGACGGAATAATTATCATAAAATAACGATTTTCTTAAAAAACGGAGACAACAAATGCTCCAAACCTCTTTGAACATCATCGTATGTTAGTGCAGGATGCAACTATGCATTAAAATAATATTGTCGTATTTTTTAAAAATTTCTGTAAATCTATGTGTTAACCCCTACGAAAATATTGAGTTTTTGGTAATTAATTTATATACTGAAGCCTATAATATTTGGTGTTGTTTTCTAATTTCTAAGCATATTCTACATTTGGATTAATGTGTGCTAAACTCTCTTTCATGGTAAATGAGCATCTTTCAATTATTTTTATAAATTAATTTAGTAAAATTTCATAATACTACCAAAATCGATAGAATAACCTCTATAAAATCACTATTTTCTTTTTGAAAAACGGAGATAACAAAGGCTCCAAACCTACTTGAACATAATCATATGTTTGTGCAAGATGCAACTATGCATTAAAACAATATTAACGTATTTTTAAAAATTTTCTCAAAATCTATGTGTTAACCCCTACGAAAATATTGAGTTTTTGGTAAATACTTTATATACCGAAGCCTATAATCTATTATGTTTTTTTAATATTTCTAACCAAATTCAACATTTGTATTAATGTATGCTAAAATCTCTTTCATGCTAAATGAGCATCGTTCAATTGTTTTTATAAATTAATTTAGTAAAACTTTATATACTCCCTAAATTAGTGGACTAACCATTATAAAATCGATATTCTCTAGAAAAATGGAGACAACAAAGGCTCCAAACCTTTTTGACCATCGTCATATGTTAGTGCAGGATGCAAATATGCATTAAAATAATATTGGCGTATTTTTTGAAATTTTCTCAAAATCTATGTGTTTAACACGTACGAAAATATTGAGTTTACGTTAAACGCTCTATATACTGAAGCTTATATTTTTTATTGTTGTTCTAAATTTTCTAACGACATTCTAAATTTGTATTAATGTATGTTAAACTATCCTTCATGGTATATGAGGATCATTCTAATTTTTTATCAATTAATTAGTAAAACTTCATAATACTATCTAAATCAAAGGAATAATCAATATAAAATCGTTATTCTCTTGAAAAATAGAGACAACAAATGCTCCAAACCTCTTTGACCATCATCATAAGTTAGTGCATGATGCGAATATGCATTAAAAAAATATTGACATATTTTTTGAATTTTTTTCAAAATCTATGTGTACCCTACGAAAATATTGAGTTTTTGGTAAATATTTTATATACTGAAGCCTATAATCTTTAGTGTTGTTTTAAAATTTCTAACCACATTCTACATTTTCATTATTGTATTTTAAGCTCTTTTTCTTGGTCTATGGAATCGTTTTAATTTTTTTATCAATTAATTTAGTAAAACTTCATAATATTCCCTAAATCGACGGAATAATCACTATAAAATAACTATTTTCTTAAAAAAAACGGAGACAACAAAGGCTCCAAACCTCTTTGAACATCATCATATGTTAGTGCAAGATGCAACTATGCATTGAAATAATATTGTCGTATTTTTTGAAATTTTCTGTAAATCTATATGTTAACCCCCTACAAAAATATTTAGTTTTGGTAAATAATTTATATACTGAAGCCTATAATCTTTAGTGTTTTTTCTAATTTCTAAGCATATTCTACATTTGAATTAATGTATGCTAAACTCTCTTTCATGGTAAATGAGCATCATTCAATTATTTTTATAAATTAATTTATTAAAATTTCATAATACTACCAAAATCGATATAATAACCACTATAAAATCACTATTTTTTTTGAAAAACGGAGATAACAATGGCTCCAAACCTATTTGAACATAATCATACGTTAGTGGATTAACCATTATTAAATCGATATTCTCTAGAAAAATGGAGACAACAAACGCTCCAAATATCTTTGACCATCGTCATATGTTAGTGCAGGATGCAAAAATGCATTAAAATAATATTGTCGTATTTTTTGAAATTTTCTCAAAATCTATGAGTTTAACACCTACGAAAATATTGAGTTTACGTTAAACGCTCTATATACTGAAGCTTATATTTTTTATTGTTGTTCTAAATTTTTTAACGACATTCTAAATTTGTATTAATGTATGTTAAACTCTCCTTCATGGTATATGAGGATCATTATAATTTTTTATCAATTAATTAGTAAAACTTCATAATACTATCTAAATCAATGGAATAATCACTATAAAATCGTTATTCTCTTGAAAAATAGAGACAACAAAGGCTCCAAACCTCTTTGAACATCGTCATATGTTAGTGCATGATGCAACTACGTATTAAAAAAATATTGTCATATTTTTTGAATTTTTTTCAAAATCTATGTGTTAATCCCTACGAAAATATTGATTTTTTGGTAAATGTTTTATATACTGAAGCCTATAATCTTTAGTGTTGTTTTAAAAATTTCTAACCACATTCTACATTTTCATTATTGTATTTTAAGCTCTTTTTCATGGTCTATGGAATCGTTATAATTTTTTTTTATCAATTAATTTAGTAAAACTTCTTAATATTCCCTAAATCGACTGAATAATCACTATAAAATCACAATTTTCTCAAAAAACGGAGACAACAAAGACTCCTAACCTCTATGAACCTCATCTTATGTTAGTGAAGGATGCAACTATGCATTAAAATAATATTTTCGCATTTTTTGAAATTTTATGTAAATCTATCTGTTAACCCCTACGAAAATATTGAGTTTTTGGTAAATAATTTATATACTGAAGCCTATAATCTTTAGAGTTGTATTCTAATTTCTAACCATATCTACACTTGTATTAATGTATTCTAAACTCTATTTCATGGTAAATGAGCATCGTTCAATTATTTTTATAAATTAATTTAGTAAAATTTCATAATACTACCAAAATCGATAGAATAACCAAAGTAAAATCATTATTTTCTTAAAAAACGGAGATAACAAAGGCTCCAAACCTATTTGAACATAATCATATGTTAGTGCAAGATGCAACTATGCATTAAAACAATATCATCGTATTTTTTGAAATTTTCTCAAAATCTATGTGTTAACCCCTACGAAAATATTGAGTTTTTGGTAAATACTTTATATACCGAATCCTATAATCTATTATGTTGTTTTAATATTTCTAACCAAATTCAACATTTGTATTAATGTATGCTAAACTCTTTTTCATGCTAAATGAGAATCGTTCAATTGTTTTTATAAATTAATTTAGTAAGACTTCATATACTCCCTAAATTAGTGGACTAACCATTATAAAATTGATATTCTCTAGAAAAATTGAGACAACAAAGGCTTCAAACCTCTTTGACCATCGTCATATGTTAGTGCAGGATGCAAATATGCTTTAAAATTATGTTGTAAAATTTTTAGAAATTTTCTCAAAATCTATGTGTTTAACAACACCTACGAAAATATTGAGTTTACGTTAAACGCTCTATATACTGAAACTTATATTTTTTATTATTGTTCTAAATTTTCTAACGACATTATAAATTTGTATTAATGTATGTTAAACTCTCCTTCATGGTATATGAGAATCATTCTAATTTTTTCTCAATTAATTAGTAAAACTTCATAATATTATCTAAATCAATGGAATAATCACTATAAAATCGTTGTTCTCTTGAAAAATAGAGACAACAAAGGCTCCAAACCTCTTTGAACATCATCATATGTTAGTGCATGATGTAACTATGCATTAAAAAAATATTTTTGAATTTTTTGAATTTTTTTCAAAATCTAAATGCTAACCCCTACGAAAATATTGAGTTTTTGGTACATGTTTTATATACAGAAGCCTATAATATTTAGTGTTGTTTTAAAACTTCTAACCATATTCTAAATTTTCATTATTGTATTTTTAAGCTTTTTTTCATGGTCTATGGAATCGTTATAATTTTTTTATCAATTAATTTAGTAAAACTTCATAATATTCCCTAAATCAACGGAATAATCACTATAAAATCACTATTTTCTTAAAAAAACGGAGATAACAAAGGCTCCAATCCTCTTTGAACATCATCATATGTTAGTGCATGATGCAACTATGCATTAAAATAATATTGTCGTATTTTTTTAAATTTTCTGTAAATCTATGTGTTAACCCCTACGAAAATATTGAGTTTTTGGTAAATAATTTATATACTGAAGCCTATAATCTTTAGTGTTATTTTCTAATTTCTAAGAATATTCTACATTTATATTAATGTATGCTACACTCTCTTTCATGGTAAATGAGCATCGTTCAATTATTTTTATAAATTAATTTACTAAAATTTCATAATACTACCAAAATCGATAGAATAACCACTATAAAATCACTATTTTCTTGAAAAACGGAGATAACAAAGACTCCAAACCTATTTGAACATAATCATATGTTAGTGCAAGATGCAACTATGCATTAAAATAATATTATCGTATTTTTTGAAAAAATTTCAAAATCTATGTGTTAACTCCTACGAAAATATTGAGTTTTTGGTAAATACTTTATATACCGAAGCCTATATTCTATTATGATGTTTTAATATTTCTAACCAAATTCAACATTTGTATTAATTTATGCTAAACTCTCTTTCATGCTAAATGAGAATCGTTCAATTGTTTTTATAAATTAATTTAGTAAAACTTCATATACTCCCTTAATTAGTGGACTAACCATTATAAAATCGATATTCTCTAGAAAAATGGAGACAACAAATGCTCCAAACCTCTTTGAGCATCGTCATATGTTAGTGCAGGATGCAAATATGCATTAAAATAATATTGTCGTATTTTTTGAAATTTTCTCAAAATCTATGTGTTTAACACCTACAAAAATATTGAGTTTACGTTACACGCTCTATATACTGAAGCTTATATTTTTTATTGTTGTTCTAAATTTTCCAACGACATTTTAAATTTGTATCAGTGTATGTTAAACTCTCCTTCATGGTATATGAGAAACATTCTAATTTTTTATCAATTAATTAGTTAAACTTCATAATACTATCTAAATCAATGGAATAATCACTATAAAATCGTTATTCTCTTGAAAAATGGAGACAACAAAGGCTCCAAACCTCTCTAAACATCATCATATGTTAGTGCATGATGCAACTATGTATTAAAAAAAATATTGTCATATTTTTTGAATTTTTTTCAAAATCTATGTGTTAACCCCTACGAAAATATTGAGTTTTTGGTAAATGTTTTATATACTGAAGCCTATAATCTTTAGTGTTGTTTTAAAAATTTCTAACCACATTCTACATTTTCATTATTGTATTTTAAGCTTTTTTTCATGGTCTATGGAATCGTTATAATTTTTTTTATCAATTAATTCTGTAAAACTTCATAATATTCCCTAAATCAACAGAATAATCACTATAAAATCACTACTTTCTTAAAAACGGAGACAATAAAGGCTCCAAACCTCTTTGAGCATCATCATATGTTAGTGCATGATGCAACTATGCATTAAAATAATATTGTCGTATTTTTTGAAATTTTCTGTAAATCTATGTGTTAACCCCTACGAAAATATTGAGTTTTTGGTAAATAATTTATATACTGAAGCCTATAATTTTTAGTGTTGTTTTCTAATTTCTAACCATATTCTAAATTTGTATTAACGTATGCTAAACTCTCTTTCATGGTAAATGAGCATCGTTCAATTATTTTTATAAATTAGTTTAGTAAAATTTCATAATACTACCTAAATCGATAGAATAACCACTATAAAATCACTATTTTCTTGAAAAACGGAGATAACAAAGGTCCAAACCTATTTGAACATAATCATATGTTAGTGTAAGATGAAACTATGCATTAAAACAATATTATCGTATTTTTTGAAATTTTCTCAAAATCTATGTGTTTAACCCATACGAAAATATTGAGTTTTTGGTAAATACTTTATATACTGAAGCCTATAATCTATTGTGTTGTTTTAAAATTTCTAACCAAATTCAAAATTTGTATTAATGTATGCTAACCTCTCTCTCATGCTAAATGAGCATCGTTCAATTGTTTTTATAAATTAATTTAGTAAAACTTCATATACTCTCTTAATTAGTGGACTAACTATTATAAATTCGATATTCTCTAGAAAAATGGAGACAACAAAGGCTCCAAACCTCTTTGACCATCGTCATATGTTAGTGTAGGATACAAATATGCATTAAAATAACATTTTCGTATTTTTTGAAATTTTCTCAAAATCGATGTGTTAACTAACACCCACGCAAATATTGAGTTTACGTTAAACGCTTTATATACTGAAGCCAATCATCTTTAGTGTTGTTTTAAAATTTTTAACCACATTCTACATTTGTATTATTGTATGCTAAACTCTTTTTCATGGTCTATTGAATCGTTCTAATTTTTTTTTCAATTAATTTAGTAAAACTTCATAATACTCTCTAAATCTGTGGAATAACCACTATAAAATCGCTATTCTCTTGAAAAACTGAGACACCAAAGGCTCCAAACCTCTTTGAACATCATCATATGTTAGTGCATGATGCAACTATGCATTAAAACAATATTGTCATGTTTTTTTATTTTTTTTTTAAATCTTTGTGTTAACCCCTACGAAAATATTGAGTTTTTGGTAAATGTTTTATATACTGAAGTCTATAATCTTAAGCGTTGTTTTAAAATTTATAAACAAATTCTACATTTGTGCTATTGTATTTTAAGCTCTTTTTCATGGTCTATGGAATCATTATAATTTTTTGTCAATTAATTTAGTAAAACTTCGTAATATTCCCTAAATCGACGGAATAATCAATATAAAATCACTATTTTCTTAAAAAACGAAGACATCAAATACTCCAAACCTCTTTGAACATCATCATATATTAGTGCATGATGCAAATATGCATTAAAATAATATTTCTGTATTTTTTGAAATTTTCTGAAAATCTATATGTTAACTCCTACGAAAATACTGAGTTTTTGGTAAATAATTTATATACTGAAGCCTATAATCTTTAGTGTTGTTTTCTAATTTCTAACCATATTCTACATTTGTATTAATGTATGCTAAACTATCTTACATGGTAAATGAGCCTCGTTCAATTATTTTTAAAAATTAATTTAGTAAATTTCATAATACTACCTAAATCGATAGAATAACCACTATAAAATCACTATTTTCTTGAAAAACGGAGATAACAAAGGCTCCAAACCCATTTTAACATAATCATATGTTAGTGCAGGATGCAACTATGCATTAAAACAATATTATCGTATTTTTTGAAATTTTCTCAAAATCTATGTGAACCCCTACGAAAATATTGAGTTTAAGGTAAATACTTTATATACCGAAGCCTATAATCTATTGTGTTGTTTTAAAATTTCTAAACAAATTCAACATTTATATTAATGTATGCTAAACTCTCTTTCATGCTAAATGAGCATCGTTCAATTGTTTTTATAAATTAATACAGTAAAACTTCATATACTGCCTAAATTAGTGGACTAACCATTATAAAATCGACATTCTCTAGAAAAATGGAGAAAACAAAGTCTCCAAACCTCTTTGACCATCGTCATATGTTAGTGCAGGATACAAATATGCATTAAAATAATATTGTCGTATTTTTTGAAATTTTCTCAAAATCTATGTGTTAACACCTACGAAAATATTGAGTTTACGTTAAACGCTCTATATATTGAAGCTTATATTTTTTATTGTTGTTCTAAATTTTCTAACGACATTCTAAATTCGTATTAATGTATTTTAAACTCTCTTTCATGGTATATGAGAATCATTCTAATTTTTTATCAATTAAGTAGTAAAATTTCATAATACTATCTAAATCAGAGGAATAAACACTATAAAATCGCTATTCTCTTGAAAAATGGAGACAGCAAAGGCGCTCCAAACCTCTTTGAACATCATCATATATTAGTGCATGATGCAACTATGCATTAAAACAATATTGTCATTATTTTTTATTTTTTTTCAAAATCTATTTGTTAATCCCTACGAAAAATATTGAGTTTTTGGTAAATGTTTTATATAGTGAAGTCTATAATCTTTAGTGTTGTTTTAAAATTTCTAACCACATTCTACATTTGTGTTATTGTATTTTAAGCTCTTTTTCATGGTCTATAGAATCATTATAATTTTTTGTCAATTAATTTAGTAAAACTTCATAATATTCCCTAAATCAGCGGAATATTCACTATAAAATCACTATTTTCTTAAAAAAGGAGACAACAAATGCTCCAAACCTCTTTGAACATCATCATATATTAGTGCATGATGCAACTATGCATTAAAATAATATTGTCGTATTTTTTGAAATTTTCTGAAAATCTATGTGTTAACTCCTACGAAAATATTGAGTTTTTGGTAAATAATTTATATACTAAACCTATAATCTTTAGTGTTGTTTTCTAATTTCTAACCATATTCTACATTTGTATTAATGTATGCTAAACTATCTTTCATGGTAAATGAGTCTCGTTCAATTATTTTTATAAATTAATTTAGTAAAATTTCATAATACTACCAAAATCGATAGAATAACCACTATAAAAACACTATGTTCTTGAAAAATGGAGATAACAAAGGCTCCAAACCTATTTGAATATAATCATATGTTAGTGCATGATGGAACTATGTATTAAAAAAATATTATCGTATTTTTTGAATTTTTCTCAAAATCTATGTGTTAACCCCTACGAAAATATTGAGTTTTTGGTAAATATTTTATATACTGAAGCCTATAATCTATTGTGTTATTTTAAAATTCCTAAACAAATTCAAAATTTGTATTAATTTATGCTAAACTCTCTTTCATACTAAATGAGCATCGTTCAATTGTTTTTATAAATTAATATAGTAAAACTTCATATACTCCCTAAATTAATGGACTACCATTAAAAAATCGATATTTTCTACAAAAACGGAGACAACAAAGGCTCCAAACCTCTTTGACCATCGTCGTATGTTAGTGCAGGATGTAAATATGCATTAAAATAATATTGTGGTATTTTTTGAAATTTTTTCAAAATCTATGTGTTAACACCTACGAAAATATTGAGTTTACGTTAAACGCTCTATATACTGAAGCTTATATTTTTTATTGTTGTTCTAAATTTTCTAACGACATTCTAAATTTTTATTAATGTATGTTAAACTCTCTTTCATGGTATATGAGAATCATTCAAAAAAATTTATTAATTAATTAGTAAAACTTCATAATACTATCTAAATCAGTGGAATAATCACTATAAAATCGCTATTCTCTTGAAAAATAGAGACAACAAAGGCTTCAACCCTCTTTGAAAATCATCATATGTTAGTTCATGATGCAACTATGCATTAAAACAATATTGTCATATTTTTTGAAATTTTTTCAAAATCTATGTGTCCCTACAAAAATATTGAGTTTTGGTAAATGTTTTATATACTGAAGCCTATAATCTTTAGTGTTGTTTTAAAATTTATAACCACATTCTACATTTCTATTATTGTATTTTAAGCTTTTTTCATGGTCTATGGAATCGTTAAATTTTTTTATCAATTAATTTAGTAAAACTTCATAATACTCCCTAAATCGGTGGAATAGCCACTATAAAATCGTTATTCTCTTGAAAAACGGAGACAACAAAGGCTCCAAACCTCTATGAACATCATTATATGTTAGTGCATGATGCAACAATGCATTAAAACAATATTGTCGTATTTTTTGAATTTTTTTCAAAATCTATGTGTTAACAACTCCTACGAAAATATTGATTTTTTGGTTAATACTTTATATACTGAAGCCTATAATTTTTAGTGTTGTTTTTAAAAAAATTAATCACATTCTACATTTGTATTAATGTATGTTAAACTCTCTTTCATGATGCACGAAAATCATTAAAATTTCTAACCATATTCTACATTTGTATTAATGTATGTTAAACTCTCTTTCATGGTATATGGAAATTGTTATATTTTTATCAATTAATTTAGTAAAACTTCGTAATACTCCCTAAATCAGTGGAATAACCACTATTAAATCGATATTCTCTTGAAAAATAGAGAATAACCACTATTAACTGCGCATTAAAACAATATTGTCGTATTTTTTGAAATTTTCTCAAAATCTATGTGTTAACCCTACGAAAATATTGAGTTTTTGGTAAATACTTTATGTACTTTAGCCTATAATCTTTAGTGTTGTTTTAAAATTTCTAACCATATCTACATTTGTATTAATGTATGCTAAACTCTTTTTCATGGTAAATGAGCATCGTTCAATTGTTTTTATAAATTAATTTAGTAAAACTTCATATACTCCCTAAATTAGTGGACTAGCCATTATAAAATCGCTATTCTCTAGAAAAATAGAGACAACAAAAGTTTCAAATCTCTTTGACCATCATCATATATTAGTACATGAGGCAACTATGTATTAAAGCAATATTGTTATATTTTTTTAATTTTTCTCAAAATCTATGTGTTAACCCCTACAAAAATATTGAGTTTTACGTTAGACGCTCTATATACTGAAGCTTATATTTTTTATTGTTCTTCTAAATTTTCTAACGACGTTCTAAATTTATGTTAATGTATATTAAACTCTTTTCATGATATATAAGAATCATTCTAATTTTTTTTATCAATTAATTTGTAAAACTTCATAATACTATCTAAATCAGTGGAATAACCCACTATAAAATTGCTATTCTCTTGAGAAATAGAGACAACAAAGGTTTCAAGCCTCTTTAAACATCATTATATGTTAGTGCAGGATGCAACTATCCATTAAAATATATTGTCATATTTTTGAATTGTTCTCAAAATCTATGTATAAAATGCTACGAATATATCGAGTTTTACATGAAACGCACTATATACTGAAGCCTATACTTTTTAGTGTGTTTTTAAAAAATTTAACCACATTCTACATTTGTATTAATGTATGTTAAACTCTCTTTCATGATGCATGGAAATCGTTTTAATTTTTTATCAATTAATTTAGTAAAATTTCGTAATACTCCCTAAATTGGTGGAATAACCACTGTTAAATTGCTATTCTCCTGAAAAGTAACAAAGGCTCCAAACCTATTTAAACATCATCATATGTTAGTGCAGGATGAAACTATGCATTAAAATAATATTGTCATATTTTTTGAAATTTTCTCAAAATCTATGTGTTAAATGTTTTATATACTGAAGCCTATAATCTTTAGTATTGTTTTAAAATTTTTAACCACATTCTACATTTTCATTATTGTATTTTAAGCTCTTTTTCATGGTCTATGGAATCGTTATAATTTTTTTATCAATTAATTTAGTAAAACTTCATAATATTCCCTAAATCGACGGAATATTATCAATTAATTTTGTGTCTAGTTTAGGCCTTGACATCTAATCTATTAAAACAGGAGTACAAATAGTACTTAACCCTGAATTTTCTTCAATAATTACAGGAGAATGCCACTGAAATTAAAACACAATCGTTTCATATACAATCATTAATAACCCTTTCCTTCGGTGGCCAATCCATTGTGCTAATCCAATTCGTTCGCCAGCCCATCAATTTGCCAACTTTGTTACGAATAAATTAGTTTAGGTTAGGCTTATTATAACTTTATGGCCCAGATAATATTGACTATTTATAAAATTCAAAACCAAATCAACAAAACATATGACCAATTTTTTATCTGTTAGCTAACCCATCACAAATGAAACGATTGATCTAAGTTTACGAAAACATGAAATTTGTAATTTATATGAGATTATGTGTTTTCAGTAACCAATACATGAGTAGTCGATTTCTTAACATTATTTATTTCGTTTTTGATTTATGAAGACCAACATTGGGTAGCTGATTTAATGGTTTAGGTATTTTATGGTTTAGCTGAATTCTGATATGATTATATTTAATGAGTATAGAATCAAAACTAACCATAATTTTTTCCTTGCAAAACTCAACATCTTTCAAAATACCATTCCTGCTTCTACGCAATATCAATTCGCTGGAGAATATCATAACTAAATATTCATTTTTGAAAAACAAAACAATATGACGATTTTGTTTTCTACGCAGTCGCGCATATCAATTAACTACTGAGATCATTATATTATGTGTTTAACAAAGTATATAGGAAAAAGTGAATGGATCTGTAATCATTTAAAAACATATATTTGGTTGGATTTTGCGAGTAAATCATAACTAACCAAATCATTTTTAGTTACTCGAATTTAACATGCCCTTTCCAGTCCCAAGTGTATATATCTCATATGTATTGTCAAACACATCACAAAAAAAAACAAACCTCAACCTAAACATGTCTATTGTGACGGCTTTTACTCCTCTCACAAAATGTTATGTGCATATATAAAAAAATATGTAATATGATAAATGTAACATTAAATATATGTTTTATATTAAAAAAATTACATCCGTGCGGGTGCGCGGATCAAAGGCTAGTTTTAGTTAAACTAGAACACCAAATTAACAATCAACAATACAGATTAGTCAACCCATTATCTTTTTCTGGCTGAAGTTTTAAATTAATGATGATACTTTTGGCTTGATGAACTGGTAATGAAGATACAGTATGGCTTGAAATGGGATTACTTGTCTTACTATAGTCGATTTATGCAAGACAATTCGTATTATTTTGTTGAACGATACATTAGTGTTAACAGATATGAAAAGAACACAATCTACAAATAATATGAATATAAGCCAAACAATATGAACAGATTTACTTAAAAACTAAGAATTATACAGACTTTTCACTTCGTCTCATAGTCAGGATTCATTAATTTAAAAATATAACCCACCTATAGCGTCGTATAAAATTAGCAACAATTTTTACAATGTGCTCTCGCAAACCTAGACACTATAAAACAAACTCAGTTCATGTGATATTTCCTTCTAGAATGCGAGAGAAAAAAGGTTAACACAAATAAGCCAAAAAAAAATATAAACAAACAATCATAAAATCATCAGCTCATTGAGCTAAGATCTGACCCTTCTTCATCATTTGTCTAAACTCCTTGTAATTAACCCTACCATCACCATCACCATCCACTTGTATTATCATCTTCCTACACTCCTCCAAGGTCTTACCTTGCTTGAGTCCCAAGGAAGACAAAACCGTTTTCAACTCATCCACCGTAATAAACCCATCACCGTTCTGATCGAAAACGTTGAACGCTTCCTTCATATCTTCATCTCCTATCTCATCCTCCTCTTGGACCATTATCGACTTGTAAAGCTCTCCAAACTCTTCGACGTCAACGCAACCATCGCCATTCACATCGATCTTCTCGATCATCTGCGATAGCTCGTTTTCTGGTATTATTATCCCGAGGTTTTTGAATGACTCGTTTAGCTCCGTCTGTGTGATCCGACCGTCTCCGTCCTTGTCGAACATTTGGAACACACGTTTCAGCTCCGTGGAGTCCATTTTTAGGGTTAGGTTTGGATTTAGAGATTGCGTGTGGATTAAGAAATGGTGAAAACAGAGGATGGTGAGACTCCTAGAAGCCGAGAAAGCAGTTCTTTCTTGGCTCCTTGGAGACCCGATGAGGGTAGGTTCAGAAGCTAAGGAGAATTTAAAAGAAATGTGATTGAAAATCTTAGCAAAGAGTTGAGATAATAACTTGTAAACACGGATAAAAATAGAAGAGGTCGTCCAAGGGTTTAGATTATTGTTGGTGGAGAGGAAGTCTTGGGTCTTTTAAATACGGTTCTTTGATATTTAAACCTAAAATAAACCCTAAACTTTATTTTTAGTTAGATACAATACTAATTTACATTATTACGGATTAAGTAAAAAGAAAATCCTAAAATATCAATTCAAACCAAAAGCTGTATTCAACATTATGGTAATTATAAAGTGATTAACTAAGTAATTAGCAGGCGGTTAAAGACTAATTCCGTTGGAGTGGAGTGGTGGTGAACCACTTTGTTGTGCCGTCTCAACTACGTAAAGTCTTTATAATAAAAACAATAAAGATGATATGTCAACAACAAAATATAATAATCATTTGTCAACTCTTTTTTTTTTATAATGGTATTTGTTCACATTCTCATTTTGATAATCGCTTGTGTTATGGGGAAAAGATATACAAAGAGAAGGTTGGTAAAATTGTAACACGACGCGTTTTAAAAAATAGAAATGAGCCAAAAAAGTGCCCACACGCAGGATCGAACTACGGACCTTCAGTTTACAAGACTGACGCTCTACCACTGAGCTATACGGGCTTCTTGTAAAGAATGTACATACAATGATAATTTTGGAACACAAAGTGTATGTTGAGATTTGAGACCAGATCTAACTACACCGAAAAACTTGCATAGATAAAATCATAAAATTGTGAAATTAAACAAAAGACATAGGAAGTGAATGAACATAAAATTCATATAAAGAGGCAAGAATTCACAGAGTAATTGCCATGAAATGTATGATTACACACATCTTTTACATTATAATAACATTCAAATACAAAAAGACAGCCATCCCCCATTCTTCTCCCCACAAAAAGAGTTGTTGTAAGAGAGATTTAAGACCACCAAGGGGCATCACCAGTCCTGAAGTCAGTTTCAACCCATGGAACAAACACAACCTTTCCACCATCATCAATATCGGCATGAGCCAAGGCAAGCGACTGTGTTTCATGAAAATCAAGTTTAGCATAGACAGTTTACTCAGAGATATACTAGAGAGAAAGACCAATGTATTTGACTTACCAATGGAGCTGGACCTCTAACGACTCTGCCTTGTGCATTGTATTGGGATCCATGGCAAGGACATAGGAACTTGTTCTCAGCTTTGTTCCATGGCACAACACATCCAAGATGTGTGCATACTGCGTTTATACCGTATGTCGCTAGTGTCTTGTCGTTCTCCACAACTAGGTAAGTTGGATCTCCCTATAACATTAAAAATAAACATCATTGAGATCAAGTGATTTTTCAAGGGCTTAATAACTTCTTCATCTACCTTCAATCCTTGGGTCAAGGTTCGATCACCAGCACCGTGAGTCTTTAGCCACTCCGCTGCAATTACATCGTTTCCAAGTGCATCCTTGGCTGGTGTACCACCACCTTCACCTCCTGATCTGCATTTTTTTCAAAGAAACGTTAGAGATTAAAGAAACCAAGAACAATGAACTGGAAAAAACTCTCAATGAAGTCTCATTGATCTCACAACATCTCAGTAAGATAAAAAGAAACTGTCTCCAGTTGTTCTAACCAGTGTTTTATCGGTCTAGTCGGCAAATCGGATCTGAACAAAACAATTTTTCCAAATCAATTTTTCAAAAAATGACGTTTAAAAAATCGGCTTAGACACCCACCTAAACATTTATCCTCTATAAAGCGTGTAACCACCGCCTAGCGATTTCTTGAACATTAGTTCTAACTAGTAACTACACATTGAAGTCAGATAGAACCACAAGCTAAAAGCATATAGAGCAAATGAAAACTTCACACTCAAGCAAAACTCAACACAAAGAGGTAATAAAATTTATGAACTGTTATTGTAATAACATCTCAGTAACACCAAAGAAACCATCTAACATTATTCATAATTTCATATTAGACTGAAACAGGACACTACTCTTAAGGCTTTTTGTAACGATAAGAGTCTCGAGATAAATTCCTAATGCAATAATCAATGTTCAGAACAAAAAGAAGAAGGCAAGAGCCATGAGATTAAAAAGGGAAACTGACCCAGGAGGAGCAAAGAAGGTAGCGTAAGGCACAAGCATAAAGCCAGTAGGTAAAGAAAGAGCTCCGACAAGAAGAAGATTCAAAAGCTTCCTCTTCTCCATGTCTGGAACATTTTCCGCTGGAATACTCGTCGCCTGACAAGCGATTCTCAGACCAATCTTCTCCTTCCTCACCATCTGGTGACTCGTCCTCGCTGGCTTCACGAACATCCCACGCGACATCATCGCCAACATAGTAGCACTTCTGCTCGAACCAAGCTGCACCCACGACAACAAAACTCAAGAATAAACAAGACCCATGAAACAAGAAAGAGACTTTTTGATTAAAATGAACGAGAGTGTGAAACCTGAGTAGCAGGGGAAATGGGAGAGGACGCCATTGATGTATGTAGTCCTCGAAAGCTTTAGTCGAAAACGTGAAAGTGTTTTGATGTTATGGAGGAGGAAGAGAGAGTAGGATCAAGCAAGAGAGATTTAAGACCACTGAAGCAGATAAGGCACGCGCCAGCCTCTGATTCCACATAGCCACAGATTTTGGATTTCCCGATGACGTAAGCATAAAATGGGCTTTTAACGGGCCAAAACAAAACTAAATTGGTTGGTTATTAGCTGTTAGGCCCATGTTATTAATGATACTAGTTAGAAGCCATATTCTCTAATGGTTATTTATCAGAAACAATTAGCAGTCAGCAGGTCACTGGTTTCAGTTAGATTAAAGATTGGTTTTCATGCACAATTATTAAAGATTTTCAGTAAGTTTGCATGCACAGTATTAAAGATTTCCAGTAAGTTTGTTTTAATCATTTCCACAAAGTAATATTTTTAATAATAACCTCCAAACCTAATGTAAAACCATTAGTAGAGATCACTGGTATATGCATGTTTTTTCACGATATTTCCCATTATTAAGAGATGAGTGGCTAAACAAATGGACTTTATAGTGGGCAGATTAATCTGTTTCAGCCCATATAGTTAAAAATGTATTTTGATTAAACACAAGAGGAGAAAGAAAATTACTAAGTAAAGAGGCACCGAGAGTTGATCAAAAAAAAAAAAAAGAGGCACCGAGAGTCAAAGAAACAAGTTTAGGTGACATGATGAAATGTGCATGGCGTGAGACTCTGAGAGACATGCACTCATCACGTGCTTGCATGTGTGTCTCTTTGCTTTCTATATCTCTCTTTTTTTTTTGCTTAGTTTTTTTGAAAATTATTATTTTTGCTTAGTAATGTTAAATAGATAATCCCCAATTCATAATTGTCTTTCTTAATTGGCTAATCAGTTTCACATTATTAATTAGGCACGTAAATATGGAAATGACCCATATCCGTTGCCATTTTTGCCTTGAATCTTTCACCACTTAGATTTAACAATAATCCAAAGTTATATTCTTAATTTTAATCAGATTAAAAACCCCTAAAATAAATAAATAAAACATTCTTAAGCCTTTTGACTATTATATTTTTATCGTTTTTAATTATTTTTGTATTAAAGTATCGTTTTAGGTCGAATGTTTGGCCTTTAATTTTGTAAGAAGGGTAGAAAATGGTTATTTGCCTTATTGTTTATATAGGAGTCACGATTCGGCGTGATTAGTGTTTTCATTTGATTGAGATATATTATATAAAATAAAAAATAATCAAAATATGAACTTGTAAATTACAACTACTTTCTAAACCAACTAAAATGATTTTGATCATTCTTTCTATTGTCTTATAGTGACTTTTTCGGTCGGCTCTATTTTGGTAATGGTTAGAAAAGCAGAACATGCGAATGTTCTTTTTAAATGGATATATTCACGAAAAAGAATACATTAATGTTACAGAAACATAAAACCTTAGAAGAAATTATAATAATTCAATTGATTTGTGGGAGTGCTTTTAGGCTTTCCCTTTATCCAATGCATCATATCTTTCCTGTCCTCTTTCCAACAATGCATCATATCTTAAACCTTGAAAATTCGTTAGGTAAAAGTAAAACTGTATCAACTTTTTCGGGTGCATATAATTCCAGTAAATAAATGCATTTGCTCCATATTTATAGAATGGCATTAAGTCTTTTTCTTGCATTTATTAAAAGATAACACATAAACTTTCAAAGTATACATATTCACTTGGACCCGAGATGCAACTAATCACACTTGCAAACAATTTGAAAATTTACATTATCTTTTATTGCTTAGTGTATTTGCAAACAATTTTCATAGGATGCTATACATTAAGCATATAATATTATGACGAAAATGATAGTTTAGTTATAAATATATGAAAATACAAATATAGTTTAAAGATGGCGCGATGGCGAAGCAAGGCACCCCAAGGCAAATAAGTGAGCTCATAAAGTCACTGACGCTTCGTCTAATATTCGTCTGCTCCCTTTTCTATCCTTTTCATTTTATTTAGTGGGTTATTTACAAGAAAAGGCACCTCCTATGCTTTATACGAGATTGCAATTCTTGAATCATACGAGATTTAGATATAACCAAAGTAATTAATATTAGTAATACATCTAACTCACGCCCATACACTACTATAAAAACGGAAAATTATCATATATATAATATATTGTTTATATTTCTCTCAATGTTTTGCTGTGAGTTTTCTAATACATTTCTTCCATGTTTAGGAATGAACAATTGGAGCGTGAATAGGTGGGATTGTACACACAAATGCATTACAATCAAGAGATTTTAAACCTTGATTATGATTCTATACTATATTAGTAATAAATTTAATCCATAACCAAAAATTAGTTCAAAGATGAAGGATTGTACTTATATATCATCCACAATTTTTAGAAAAGTTTTGATGTTGGACTAATAAAAATTTTAAAGACAGAAGATAAACTAATAATCTTGAATTTAGCAACCCCTCCTCCATTAGTCAATTTCACATTTAACTATCAGTTACTTGTAATCTCCGTTATCAACTTGTTATTTTTACTATAGGCTCCAAGCTTTGGATTCCACGGGGAATTACAAAGCTCATCGTTTTCAATTATTCAAACGACAATAAACAAATCATGTGTCTTGCTTGTACATTTGGTAACTACATATATAGAATATGGCAAACACATATTTCATTAAGGTTTCTTAATTAAGATTCTTTTGTAAAATGCATGCGTTGATCATGATGAAACCTTGTGGCTATTAGATGACCGGTCAATGCACATATACCTCTCTATACATAGAGGTTTCCAATGATAATCGACTTATTATTGACACGTCTTACTTAAAATTTGTTAAAAGCAGATATTAATGAGATAATATACATTAATTAGTCATGCAACTAGAAATGTTGGTATATAGTGTCATGATTTGGTCGTGGATCTCTCACTCTGTTCCACACACTCTGCAGTTGCAGAAATAAACAGCAGGTTCTTTGATTTATAATTGGTTGTTTATTTTTGTAATTCTCTGGAATGTCAACATATATATATACATATCTGGGGTGGGAGTTTTATTTTTAGTGATTAGAGATTAATATATATATATATATAATATAATCTTTTCTGTTGGGAACCTGAATCTCTCCGGACCAAACTAATCACAAAATATTCAAGCACCTTGATAATAATGTAGTAGTAAAAGACTGAAGTGCATCTGCTGATCTACTATGTAGTTTATAAATTACTGAGAATTATACAGATTATCTAATAGACAGTTAAAAAAGTAACAATAAGGATATGCTTTGCATCATTGTTAGTTTATGGACTATTGCGGAAAGTAAGAAAGAAAAAAGCAAAGCAAAGCAAAGAAGTACCCTTTAGTCTTCAAACAAAGTAGGTGGATGGCCCTTGAGAATTTGGGTGTTATTCACTAATCAACATACTTTGAATCATTTTTTTGTTTCATATAACTTTGAATCTTCATTTATTTGATTTTTTTTGTAAACATTAATTTGAATTTAATCCCTTCTTCTTATGCGATTACCAGTCTCAAACAGGTATGATTAATATCTCTCTTCTTTGTTAGTCATATTAGGTTAGCACTGTTTCTTTCTATTGCTTATTAGCTAATACGCCAAAACTAAAACGCTTGTTTCCTTACGTTACATGCATAACTTATATTTTCTTTACATCTTATTTAAGTTAGGTACTATTTATTACTAACGGTCAGTCAAATGCCTTTTTCATTTCGTTCACGTCTTGAATTTCAGAGGGCTTGATATTTCACATTGTGTAGCATATATAATAATATACTGTTTTTAATGTTTTTTCTTTTTGTAGTTGTCGTCAAAAAAAAAAAGACAGACAGGCTTTGGCAGTAAAAGATAAAAGTAAAAAAAGAGGGTTGTTCAAATGGCATATTCACATGGCAGTTTGTTCATTGACTTATCAATTTTCTTTATTGACTTAAAAACATAATTAATTTGAATACCTATAATATTGGGAAATTCAAAACCTAACAAAAGGTGAGTACAAAGACTTAAGGACAAGGAAACCAAGCTGTCACAACCTAATTAACAAATGTATGATAAAATAAGAAAACAAGACTAAGATTTCCAAAAGTTAATTAATGTTTGTAACTGTTGGGACGAGATGACGAATCTTTCGATGGGATTTTATAAATACAACAATACTTTAGTACAGAACTTCATTAATTACTGCGCGCGTGAGTTGGTTAAAAATATGGTTTGATGATGAATGATAGTGTATCAAACCAAGAAAAGATATGTGCTAAAGATGTAGAAAAACAAAAATGTTATGCATGATCTAAACTTGATGAAGAATCTCTTTATGTAGTAATAAAGACTTGATTTACCTATGTCAGAATCTTAACTAGGAACAGATGAATTTAAGATTTTAACTTGATGAAGAATATCTTTATGTAGTAATTAAGACTTGATTTACCTATATTAGAATCTTAACTATGAACTATTAACGAGAAAAATCGAATAACTACTTTAAAAAAAAATCGAATAATTACAGAGCGATGATCATATGTTAATAACTCAAAAATGATAGATTAAGTAAGAAAAGAAGAGTAATAGCAGTATCCCTCAAAAGACCAAAACACCATCTCTCTCACAATAAAGTCAGCTTCTCTCTTTTAATGTCTCCCTCCTCTCTATCTCTCTCTTCTTCTTGAGCAGAGACTCTCACTAGTCACTACTCTCTCTCAGTCAATCAATGGAGTTTCATCTCGAACACCCTCTCTCACATTCTCCTTCTATCCACAACAACAAAAACGAAACAAATTTCAACGATGATACTTTACCACCACACTCTCTCTTCCTCGTCGAACCACAACACATGCCTTCTCCTCATTACTTCCACACCCTCAAATCCTCGGCTTCTCTCCTATCTAATCGAAACCACGCCATTTCTTCAATCATTAAGGTCTCTTTAACAAACTTCTACTGAGTCATTATCTTGTAAGAAAAACTTATACCCTTTTTGATGGTTTACTAACTTTGCAGTATTCAAGAAAACTCGACGACCCTTCTCTGACGTATCTTGCGGTGAATTATCTAGACAGGTTCTTGTCCAGTGAAGATATGATGCCGGTAAGAAAAAAACAGAACATGTCCTAATGTTTCATCTGAGATTTGACTTTGTTTTTTAATTTATAATTATTGTTTTTCTTTGACAGCAATCAAAGCCTTGGATTCTCAAGCTTATCTCTCTTTCTTGTGTCTCTTTGTCTGCTAAAATGAGAAAGCCAGATATATCTGTCTGTGATCTTCCGGTAAGAGACCTCCACTAGAAAGGACACTGATCATTGTATCTAAGGTTCCGGGTTCGGGTCCGAATGGCCGTTAGGACGAAACTAATATTATATGATGTGGTTTTGGGTTTGAGGGGATTAACATATGCTTCGGTCTCGAACCTCCTTGTATTCAAAAACAAAAAGAATGTATGTATGTGCTTCATACTTTCATGTGTATGAAGAATTTGAATTTTTCAGGTGGAAGGTGAGATGTTTGATGCTCAGATGATAGAGAGAATGGAGAATGTGATCTTAGGAGCTCTTAAATGGCGAATGCGCTCTGTTACTCCTTTCTCCTTTCTCTCCTTCTTCCTTAGCCTTCTCTTCGAGCTCGAAGAAGATCATTCAGTACTTAAACATTCACTCAAAGCTCAAGCTACTGATCTCACTTTCAATCTTCAACATGGTATAAAACAATTGAATGTTTCACAACTTCTTCAATTAGTCTAAATCTAAAACATCTTTTGGAATTTTTTTTTTGGCAGATATCAAGTTCCTAGAGTTTAAACCATCAGTGGTTGCAGCAGCTGCACTTCTCTTTGCTTCTTCTGAGCTTTGTCCTCAACAGTTTCCATGTTTCAGTAACAGAATATGCCAATGCACATATGTAAATAAGGTAAAAAAAAGTTGTAACCATCTCAAACTTTGTTTTGAAAACCGCGCACTAAATTGATATGTTTTGGGTTAAAGGATGAGTTAATGGAGTGTTACAAGGCAATGCAAGAGAGAGATGTAGTTGAAGACAACGAAGGAAGCAATGACACAGCAATAAATGTACTTGACCAGCAATTCTCTAGCTGTGAAGAAAGTGCAATCACAGCTTCGTCACCTAAGAGGAGGAAAACTATTACTACTAGTCGATGTTAAGCTGAAAAGGTGGTTTAATGGTCAGACATAATCTCCAGCCAATGCAATCACTTCAAAACCACTTATGATCGTCCCCTTTTGAAAGAGACACTTTGCTCTTGCTTCTTTCTTCATCTCTGCTTCAAAATAAGCCATTACTCTCTTCATGGAAGATGAGAGAGTGATGAATGATCAAAACACCATATCTCATTGCTCCTTCCTTTGGACCACATCATAAAGCTCAAAAAATGAAGAAAAAAAAAATCAATCAATGTGTGTTATTTTTATCTATCATCATGTTCTGTATTTACAGTTTTGGTTTCTGCAGTTAAGTTGTTTCACTTGAAGTGGAATAATCAATAAATATGTGTTCTTACGTAATGTATATAACCTATGGTTTATGTTACTTACTAGATGGACACTAATGTGGTCACGAGAAGAAAACTATTGAATTTAATTTTCAGGCATAAGATTTTGTCTTATGAGACTTCGTTATCCGAGTTATATGGATCCAGTTGCCAGAATCTCTGTTGCCGGCAGGCACGATGATACTCTTTGGACCACTTTACAGTTTTGAATCATTCAATTGCTTTTGTTCTTACTGCAAGGCTGTAACAAAACAATTGACCATCCGGTTTACCAGAATCAAAATTGAACCGAAAACTAAACTGAAAACCCGGATTGGACTCAAACAAACATTTAAGAGAAAGAGATTGAAAGACTCTTTGCAATCTATAATATCTCAAACTGTGCTTAAAAGAATGTATAACATATGTTTTTTAGTTTCAGACATTATTGAGAAGCTGGAAAAAAGAAACAAAGCTTCTCTGATGTAACTTTTAATGCACAACAACAAAGTAAAACATAAAGAGAAGATATTGAAGAGAGAAAACCATCTTCTTCATCATTACCTCTCAGATAGGTCCAAGATTGCCTTCGCTACGAGTTCTACGCATAGACAACTCTGATCTCAGAGTAGCCAACCTATCACCACTCGCAACGCAATAGTTCTCGTAAGCAGCTGGTGATACTTTGTGTCCCACAGGTGGAAGACGGCTGCTGCTTCTCTCCTTTGATGATCTTTTCTGCACACCCGAAGAAGCTTTACGAGCTGCGGATGACGATCCGGCTTTGTGTGTACTCGAAGCACCGTGGCTACTCTTCCTGCCGTTGTTTTTGAGCTCTGATCTGAGACCTCGTTCCAACTGAAGCGTGCTTGTCCCTAGCCTAGCGTCTTTCGCGCCTTGTCTGTTATAGTACACCAAATGTGGCAAGAGCCCCAAAAGATACTTTCTCAGTTGCTCATCGCCAACGTTCTTCTGCGCAGGGTTGCCTTCCAAGCTTATAGCCTGGAGAGAACTGTAGTTTGCAGCGAGCAGGCCGAGACATTTGGTGGTTGAAAACTTATTGAAGCGTAGATCCAAGACGGCCAGCTTCAAGAGACGATGAAGACCCTCGATCTCGCTGATCTTGTTCCCAGCTAGGTATAGTTCTTTCAGGGAGGAGCAAGAAGCCAAACCTAACCCAACAACAACAAAGATCAAAAGCGTAAGTACATCAAACATGGATGGTTTCAATGTAGCTGAGCAAAGAAGTCATACCATGACCAAGTCTCAGTATCTTGTTGTAACGCAGGTCTAACACTCGAAGCCGAGTGAGTTCACGCAGCCCCTCGATCACCGAGATACAGTTCTTTGACAAGTTCAATGCATGTAGTCCTCGAGGAAAAGCACCAGCGGTTATCTTAACTGTAACATTGTATTAAGATCAGTAACAATAGACGGAAACACATAAACAATCACAGGGCAATAGAGTCTCTCTACCTATTGCATTTCCTGAGAGATTGAGAACTCTCAGACCAACGAATTTGCTTAGGAGTGGTATCACAACAAGGCCACGGCTAACCAGCTGAGCTGTGGTTGCAGCACTACTCAGAGAAGAGAAATACTTTTTCGCAGCCTCCATTCCAGGAGTTGGCCTCATGACATCTACACTAGGAGAAGCAGCTGTTGTTAGCTCCGGTTCTCTTTGAAACTCATCATCGTTTATTTCATCGGCTTCTTCCGCTGAGGAGTTTACATGCTGAAGGTCATTGACCCAATCATCAATACGCTTGAATCTAGAATCCTTTCCTGGATATCCTGCATGCTGGTTTGATGTTTCTCCTTTGATAAACTCTGTTGAGTTGAGCTCGTCTGTAGCTGGTACTATCCAATCTTTTGCCATGGAAGAATAACCATTTGCATCATCATCATAGTCTTGATTTCGCTTCGCTTTTGCATCAGTTTCGTGGACAGGTTTATTATCTCTCTGGCGTCTGCCAAGAGCACAAAGGTCATCTGAGGATCTTGAAGAGTATTTGAGAGGTGAAGATTTCCCTGAAGCAGAGTCTGCGATATTAGGCATTGAGTTCGACCTCACAAGCAATGGTGAACCATAAGGCGTTTGGCTGTTTGAGTTCTCCATCTGTTCACCGTATAAGGAGATATCATCATTACGAAGATCTCCAACCGAGAAAATGGACCCATAGAGCGCTTGATCAGAGCCCTGGCAAGCAGAAACCGAACCTGGAGCATCTTTCTGATACACATTAGGACTTCTTTCTAAACGCTTGGTGCTGCTCATTCCTGCCGCGAGAGTCTCCCTCTGTTCAAGAGAGTTTGGAGAACCAACCCGATCTGTGCCATCGTCTGTTCCATTCTCCGTAGCGTCCCTCCCGTCCAAGTAGAGCTCATCTCCATGAGACTGACTTTTCTTGAGATGACATACATGATGATGCTTCCCAGTTTCTTGAGGAGGTTTAATCTCCTCAGATTTCCAGATACGCTCAATAGCAGCGGTAGAGTCATCAGCAAGCTTGCTGCTTTCACCAACGGAAGAGCTCAATCCTTTTGAGTTAGACCCATCTTCTCTGATCACTCGTTCTGACAACCCTTCCACGGATTCCTGTATCACCGGAACATGAACAAAACGGTTATACAGTAACAAGAGTCAATGATGTTCCAGAGCTTTACCTTAGGTCTATGGCGAGGGATGCGGGAGTTGAAGCAGAAAAACCTTACCATTGTGCCAAACTCAATAACATAGACAACATTACCCACTAGAACTATTAAAAAAAAAAAAAACTAAAAAAATGTTCTAACTCAAAAGACAACAACAACTATAAACAACAAGATTGTTAAGAAACGTTAGCCGTAATCAAGGGTGAGACCCTGAGAGACACGACGGAGCCTCCAAATGATTGAAGCGAGAGAAACCCTGGGGAGAGGAGAGAGTGAAGTCACCACATCAAGGCCACCCCACACCTGTGCAGAGGTGCGAGAAGCACGCGGCTTTGCAGAAGCGGCCAGAGTGTAATAACAACTTGATCTCGAGCTTAACAAATGCCCAATTCCTCCTAAAACTCCTAATAAACAATGAGACATGACCCAAATGAAAAAAAGCAAGAATCTTTCTGCAATTCAGATCACAACAACTTAATATACCAAAGATGAAGAACACTAGGGTTACAGAGAATCAATCCTACCGTCAAAATCGAATCGAACAAAGACGATGTCTCAAACCGTTCGACGAAATTACAGGGAATCAAAAGGTCAACTAACAACCCAAACACCGCAACAGCAAATCACAAGCACTAATTGCAAAAAACTACAATCGAGAACGAAGCCCAAACATAGAATCGGAGATCGGAGGAATGTGGAGAGAGAGAGGGAGGAAACATTCTCACCAGAGAGCGAAGCGAGATTTGAAATGGAGAGGAGGATTGAGAGCGAACGGATTCGAAATCAAGCTTCAGAGAAAACGGATTATCTTCAAAATGAGAGAGACTTTGAGGAGGCAAAAAGACACGCTTTCCCTAAACAAAAAAAAAAAAAAACTTGTTTGGACGGAATCATAATAGAACGACGACCACACACTTTTTTTTTTTTTTTTACCAAAGTTGTCAACGGCTCTGGTTTTTTTCAAGTTTCTGTTCACACACACATTAACTGTTTTTATTTGTTTGACTTATTACAAACCGGACCGCCATTTACGTAATAAACCGGCTGATCAAATCCTTCTTGTGGGCTTTAAATGGGCTAATCCTGCTTGCTATTCTTTTGAATCGCAAGCTTCGTGTGGCCTTCGTAACAAACCAATTTAGCTAAGAAATTCAATAACCGGTACCGGTTTAGGAACAAAGCAAAACCCAAAGAATCCAAAAATTCAAACCTAACTTTAGAATATATGAAAAAAACAAAACATCTGAATCATCCAAATTTATAATTTTAATTTTAATTATTTTAATTATTATGTGTGTTAATATTTTCTAGACATACTATTTGGTAAAACATAATTTTTTTGTTTGGTTCAGATTGTTTTGGATATAGTAAATTTAGATTCCTGTTTGGATATTTATATCCAATCAGGTTTGGTATTCGGATTCGGATATACTGTCCATGCTTAGAGGCCATTACATACATACATACAATAGTTAAATAGCTCACTGCTTCTTTCATTTTATCACTTTGATAGACATATTATGGATACCAAAATGTAGAAAAAGCTCTAACATTTTTTCACTTACCTATTAAAACCATGTAACCTTTATTCACATCCTAAACGGTATAAACAAACCGAAAATTTTCCTAATCTTCTTCCTTTGTACCTCTTAAACTTAATCCATAGAAGAGCTAGATTCTTCCGTTTCGTCTCCATTGAAACTAGACGGCAACTCCACACCAGACCTACAACATCCTCAGTCAATTTCATCTCTCTGTTGTGACAACAAATATACATTATGATGATTTTTTTACCAACCGGTTTATCTGGTCTTTTCTTTCAAAAGTCTCGCTGTAGACTTGCTGAGGATAGCCATGTTTCAATCGTTTGGTAACCTTTTTTAACAGAAGAAAAGATTAAGGTTAAGAACAATGCTGGACCCTTCAAACTCTCAAGTATGCTTAAACTTCAAACTCACCAGCGGTTCACCGGTTGAATGCAATTTTTCTCTATGCATTTTCATATGATTTATCTTCTCTCCATGATACTTTCCCACCTTACCACACAAAACAAAAGTCATATTTCTTCAATACAAGAGTAAGGAATGAACATGTAGGGTTAGATGTATTGGAGAAATCATTACCATTCCAGAAGATGTATCTCTCTCCATTGAATCAGAGGATCGGCTGCCACTCAGAGGCAACATGTTTGAAGATTTAGTGAGATACCCGGTCTTGCGTCCACCATTGAGTATACTTTTATCATAATCATGAGCCTGACTGGTTCCAGAGAGATTATGGAAGTTGTCAATCAGATTGTTTCTCGAACCTTCAGCCCGACCTTTGGAGCTTATATGACTCTTCTTGCTGTTTGTTAGAGGGACTCCTTGAGGTGGACCTTTGCGGTCAGGGACAGTGTTAGAGTAACTGAGAGAAGGGGATTTAAAACTTGGCTCCCGAAGACTCTGCTTATCTCCTAGACCAGGCTCCATTCCACCCATCATGTCATCATCATCATCATCGTCATCCTCCTCCTCCTCTGATGATGAATATGGATCTGACGAAAGCATCTTCGGTTTACGAGCTGGTTCATAGCTCTATTACAAGACATCAAAACATAAAGAAACTTAGTTTATGATCCTATGGATATGTAAAAAAGAAGAAGAAAGGCTTCAAGAAATTCACTTACAGGACCAGGAACAAAGCTCTTCCTAGTTCCAGTGAAGTATGGAGGCTGAGACCGTCTTTGATTCCCAACATAGATTGGCTCTGACACACAAAGAAGATGACTTTAGCTTCTCTGAACCACTAACTCAATAAAGCTACAACATTTTTTTTATCATGACTCACCTTGAACTATAACATTATTAGTCTGAGGCTCAAATGCACCAGGAGGAAGAGGATCAAACTCAACTCCCAAAGGAGGACCATCCTCTCGGTACTGTCTTCCTAATTGTCTCTTTACCGCAGTAATAGCAACATTCTCACTATCTCCCTTCACTTTCAAGTACCCTGAAGGCTTACTAGCCCCATGGCTTCTCATAGCCTGAGGATGATGCTCACTACGTCCAACGTATCTAGAACTCTCCACATCTTTGCTAGAGACAAGATTCTTATGCAACGACGAGCGACGTTCCGAAGATGTGCTATCTTCACCATCATCATCATAAAGCCTTTGACTTTCAACTTCCCTTGCCTTCGGGTTCCAATAATCGGTTTGCTTAGTGCTACCGCATGAATCCTGTCGAAGCACGCTGCCACGATCCTGAAGAACAACGCTTGACCGATCTTGGCTCCCTATGTTGTTCCCATCTTCTTTAACAGAACGTTTGTCCTTTAACCTTCTGTGGCAGAACCAGCCTGAAACTTGCTTCTCGGTTAAGCCTATTTCCTCTGCTATCTCAGCCTTCATTTCTTCGCTCGGGTACTTATGCTCTGTAAAGAAAGCAAATCACAAGCATATAAATACAACTTGGCATAAAGGAACATATACACAAAACATAAGTCCATTAACTACCATTGTAAAAATTCTCAAGGGCCATGACTTGCATAGGAGTCTTAAGCTTCCGTTTCTTGCTGTTCTCTGCAGAGTGTTTATCGCCATCAGCAGGCATCTCTCCTGAATCTATTAAACAGAAAACACATAGCTTGATTTAACCATAACCAAGAGATTAATCACAAGACCAAAATCAAAACTTTTGATTATGTATTTATTTTCCTACAATTTTTTTTTCCCAGTAATTCTGCAATTTAGACCTTAAATCTACACAAATTTCACATAAATGATTCAACTTTAGCACCAAAACACCAATCAAAACAATTAGAAGAGCAAAATCTACAAAAGTTTTCCTACAAATGCTGCCATTCAAGCCTTAAATCTACACAAGTTTCACACAAACAAAAGGATTCAGCTTTATCAGTTTTTGACGTTTCTATGATCTGCACCCTCCAGATGTTTTTAGCTCCATTGCTAGTACCAAAACGCTCAAAAAATCACGGTTCCTTTGATGGGTTTCACTAATTAAAACTACAAAACATGGGAATCGCATTGTGATTCGACAGACAACATGAACTCGAGAGGATCATTGAAAAAGCTATTCTCTCACGTAAATTAGCAGGAAAGAGGAAGAAAAATAGCAATATAATAATGGAAAAGACAGATATTGAACCTGAGAGCATGTTTCCAGAGACTGATGGATCAAAAGTTCCAAAACCTAATCAAAACTCTGATTTTCTCATCCGAGGAAGAAGAAGAAAACAACTCTCTTCGCGAACAATTCAATCGGTTTCACATCCGGGTTAGCTACAAACCGATGGGTGAGATTTGAAAATTCTTGGTTTGTTCGGTACATGGCAAATTGGCAACCAAATAAACTAAATAAATTAATACCAATTTTACTTGACTAATTTTGGTTTTCACCCAATTAACCGTATTTCAACACAAAATGATACTCAAGAACAAATTGAATAACCCAGCTTCGAACCTAACCCAAAATATAATTTGGTTCATTCTCGGTGATATTTTTCGAAACACATTTAAAAAAAAAAACCGACCAAAAACAGAGAACCGAATGCCCAGCTATAGAAATTTTTTGAACCGGATTGTATTTTAAACCGGTGACTCTAACCGGGTAAATCTAAAGTTGGGCTTCACTGTGGGTCTAATTAGACAAGGAATAAATAAAAATCTATTGGGCCGACCAAACCTGAAAGTTGAGACTTAGTATGGGCCTAATTAGCAAGCGAAGAACAAGTACAGAGGGAGAGGCGACGAGTGTTGTCAAAAAGATTAAAGCTCGTCTTTTTGTGATTCTTGGAGGCATTGCTCATCCCAATAGTAAGGGAACTTCAACCTCGCAGCAGTGTGTGGCATAAACCAGTCATCGTACGCAAAGCTGTTAGAAAAAAAAGAAGAAGCAATGTTCACATACAATAATCTATATATGAAAATTGGTGGAAACAGATGTTGCATACACTTTAATTGGCGGGCGAGATATAATAACCAGCAACTGCAGGTCCTCTTGACCAGTGTTCTTGACCTGTAAGAACCGTCATAGATGAATGTAAGCTAGTTGGAAAAGACCAGTGTTTCTAATCATTGTCTGTAAGTGTAACATAGGACATGCAGCAAATCTAACACTCTCGAGCAAGACTAAGCAAAAGATATGGATATTAGATTGGTTATCATCAGCCTTAGACAACGTTTTTCTAGCGTTTAATCAAAATTACAATGAACGCAAACTCTAACGAATTTGGATTTCAAAGTCTTAACTCAAGAGTCTAGGCAAGGGCCAAATCATCTGAAAAGATTTGGGAGGTTGAAGACTTATACCTGATGAGCATCATTGATGGGAATATGAATAGTACCCGTTGGCAAAGACTGGAAACTCAATTGGTTTCCCAGGGAAAGTTCCATGTGTTTCAGCGAGATGCAGAGTACTATTCCCCTTAAGAACAACGAAAACCTATTCACAAGAGTGCCTGTGAATCGGTGTCCCTGAGCCTGGAGCAAACGTTTAAAGCCATATCTCAACGAAGACTTCTTCTCTTTCCCTGGGAGCTCGAAATTTGAACCATGGAGGGACCAAACAGACTTCACACATCTTAAGATCAGGAATCAACACATGTCTGAAACATAACATTCACGTAGATTAGCTGAAAAAACAAGGGACTTTTCAGATGCTTAATAAACTTGAGCTAATCTGTCTCAGCCACAGATAAATAAGCAAATATAGATAATCTACCTGTTTTTTTCTAGAGCATTTCCACAACACCAGAAGCTAAGAAGTTCCCTCCCAAGCATGGAGTCTTTTTTAGGAGAATGCAATCAGCAATAAAGATCCTCAGTACACAACATCATGGCAAAATAAAGTCTGGACTTGAGACAAGAATCCCTCAATGTCTGTTTCCTTCCAGTTCATCCTCGAGATTCATGGTTAATATGCGAGTTTCACTGATAAAGCTAACCACGAGGTCAGTCCATGGAGGTCAGTCTGTTTCCTTCCAGTTCATCCCCTGCATTTTCTCAATATAGCCGAGTACATGGAGGTCAGTCTCTTAAATCTTAACACCAGCTTTAGTTCGGCATTTATTCACGCATCTGCATTTACACATCTCTTTTGTCTTCTTCGACTTTTTGGTTGCTTCAATGGATGTTGTAATGGACGAAGTCAAATGTAGGCCAAAAGGGTTTGCTTATGTCACATTTTATTCTAAAGAATAAGCTGTGGAAGTTTTGTTACAACTGAACGGACAGGTATCAAATCCTTCTTGCAAATCAATGACCCCAACACAATCCTATCTCGATCTCCTGTCGCTGTTATTGGTGTAGGATTAATCGATGCATGGTAAAAAAATTTAACCTTGAAAGCGAAAAGATTGCATAGTGTATAATACTTATCATAATGTTTTTAATGAACTCTTCAGGTATAGACTTATAGTGGCCATTGTTCAAGAATAGTTGCTCAAAAGAAACAGAGGAAGCTGGAGAATAGCCCATATTCTGCTCCAAACGCAAATTTAGCTCTCATGGCTTGCTCTCTCTCATGTTACTTTGAGTAGAGGTTCAATGCGGAAGGAAGAGAACCCAACCATGGTCTCTCATGATATTCCAATGTCTCGCAATAGCTCAAACCGACAAGCTGTTCTAAAATGGTGAGATTTTAACCTACCATAGTTACTGTGTTTAGCTTAAAAAGTCTAAAAGATGTTTGGCTTGATGATAGTAGTAACATGTGAGAGCAAATCGTTACAAAAGGTTGTCAACCTTTTCTCTGTTGTTTGATTGTGAGTACAAGAATCTAGGATGTGTATTAGAATATGCTTTTAGCTTAGATTCTTTCATATTCTTATATGTGTGTATTTGTCTTCAAGACTAACCTTTATCTTAATAAAATAAGTGAAAAAGTAGCATTCAGCTCTATTGTAATATATCACATGGAACCACATGAACAAAATTATTTAGACCAAAGACGTCTAGGTTAAAGAACATGATTGTTTATCTTTTTCTCTTTAGTCAATTCATAATGATCATCTTTGTCTAAAATATGTGGGGGCATCTGCAGGATAGAACGTGATATGTGGAGTTGGAATACTTTCATTTGTTTGAAGCTGCCAAAGAAGGAGGATGGTTGGGACACCACTGTTTATATATGTTTTGCTTTCTTTTTACACCGCAATACTCCTGCGTTCAGCCTCGACAATGAGTCTGACCTCAAGACCTATCCCGACATTGACCAACCTGCGTTTGATACCACCAGACGTATCTTTGTTTCGGTAAGGAGCTAATTTCTTTCAAAAGATTATAAATCTACCTTCACAGTGAAGTTATAAAAGTTAAGAACCATATAAGAGAATATGATTTGTCTTTTGGATTTTGACCGAGTGGAAATTCTGAAAAGCTAAGGACATCAAGTAGATCAATCAGTCAATCTCTCACAAATGTTTCCCTAATTGCTATCAGAAGTCAATGGTAAAATATATGAGTTCACACTATGTTTCATCGAATATAACAATAGATTCTTACAACTATGTTCTTAGTGGAGAACACTACTCTCCTTTGTAGTGAAATTATATTATAGTTACAAATGAATGATATACTACTCTTAAATGATTAACCCAGTTTATGAAAGTCGAGCCTTTCTTTCAGATATGTAAAATATCTGTTCTTTTGAGATTTACTCGCTAAGTTATGTCTGTACAATTGACTTAGTAGTTAGTACAATGTTTGTAGCTTTAGATGGTTTAAAAAAAGTTTTCCAAGAAAGTATCAAATTTACCTGTTGAAAATATGATTCTCATAGTTACCGGTTGTGTTCAAGTTACCAAATGGCTTAGCAAAATTAATAATAAAAAGACAAGATAAGGTTGTAGAAATTTAAAGGCAGAGACGAAATCCTATTTATTAAAGAATATTATTCAAGATAATAAAATAAATTAAGGATAGGACATTCAAAACAAGAAAGAAACGAGTTAGATTGGTCGTCTATATTTTTTTTTCTTATAAAAAAGCTTCGGTTACATATCATGCATTATCATGTGTAATCCAAAGACATCTATATATATTTTTAAGCACGTAACATAATTTGTTATACTTTGTCAATAACTATTTTGCTCAACAGCCAATTCTGAGAAAATAACAGTATTTTCAAAATACGTTTGGGTCATTATTCAAAATTGATTATATATAGCAAAAAAATATAGATGGTGCAAAATTGATTATATAAATAAAATAGATCTAAGACGAGGTGGAACAAAAATGATTATATATATATATCAAAATAAAATTCTAATTCTCTTGAAATTTATGAATTTAATGTTTTAAACACAAAAATAAGCTTTATGTTGGATACATTTAACAATTATTTATAGATAACCAAAACAAGTAAAATAAAATAACATTCAGATCATAAGAATCAATTATTTTTATTCACTTTATTTATCATGTTATATGTTATATTATTTGTAGTAACAAAAAAGATCATAATTTTTAACAACCGAAAAGTAAATTAATATGAATTAAACTTACATTTTCATAACAGATGTCAATACAATATAACAAAATATACTTACAAAATATATAAAAGATTTAAGTGTTGATGTGTCAAAACTTAAATTTTATGTCATGTTGTTGAAATCTTAAGAGGTTATATTCCCATTTATCAGGTTGTAAATATTTTCCTAGCCTATATAAATAAAATTAAAAGAAACTAAAATGATTAAAGATGAAATTTATTTACTACAATCTTTGACTATTAAAAATATATATAGATATGTTCATAATAAATAAATAGTTTACGCTATAAATAGAATTAAAATCTCTACAAACCATGTACAAGTTTTAGTACTTCAGTAATAGAAATCCAAATATTATGTATTTCAGGTTTTTTTTAAAAGTATGTTAGTTGTTTTAGAAAAAAATAATCCTCTCTATTTATAGAACAAAAAATATTTAATTTAGTTCGAATGCAACTTCGGATCTCTTAAAAGGAACCAGTTTCTACCAATGGGTCCTCCAAATCTTGACAACAAAAATATCTTGGTAGCTGATCTCGAATGAAACATAGATACCATTATGAATCTCTTCCCTCCAAAATCTAAAATCCAATGCTTAAGAGTTAAGACGAAGCAAGAAATGGCCCATAAATGTTCATATTTGTTCCTAACAAACAGTTGGACTTATTTTACCAAAACTGAGTATCACTCAACAATAAACCTAAGAAATGAAACCAATGAACACCAAGAACAACATTCACAACCGAGGAACACCATATCCAACCCAACAGGATGGCTAATGTTTGGATTGCCAATTTCTCACCAAAATTGAGATTTTCTTTTTGGAAAATTATGCAAAGGCCTTACGGTTGGCGAAAACCTCAAAGAGTCATATACATATACAAATTATTCAACTGCAAATGACATAACAACTCACGTGATGATGCCATTGAAGCAAAAATTCAAAACAAAAATTACTTACAAACAAACTAACCAACAACTTAAATTAATAAAATAGTATATCTCAATACCAACCAAACGTTCATTACGCGGTGTCTCTATATTGAAAAAGAAGTGTTATCGAACTAATATGATATTTATTATGCCACTAAGAAAAAGCCATCTCAATAATCTGGAATCAATGCAGTGATTTTTATTACTATAAACAAATAGAGAAGTTCTTAGAGTTGGTTTTACGGTGAATAACAAGTGTCTTTAGCACCGACAACTACTCAGTTTTCACACTTTTCCATTTCAGTGTTTTCTTATTTTGATTAGCTTTGCTTTACTACCTTCTTCGCATTCAATATAATATTCTACTTTAAATAAGAAATGCAACTTCAAATAATAACCACTTCCACTCTAATAGCATGTCGAAAGACTATGATTTCAACATAGTAACTACTCTTATAACATGTACAAAATTACCCACAACCCGATCCTTCCGAACCTAAAATACTATAAACCACAAATAACTCACCGATTTTTTTTTATAAAAGGAAACAACATGAAAACCATTTGAATCAATATAAAAACAAGTAAAACATATCTTATCACATATACCCTCCTTATCTAAAATTTTCTAAAAGACAAAAATCAATATCATACACATCTCTTACAAATGCAAATCTAAAACACAAACCACAAAATCATACGAAAAATAATAATCTAGATTACAAATAAATTATATCCCGCCCGTATGGCGGGCCGACCCTAATAACCTATAAGAAGAAGCGAAGAAATAGAAGGCATTATCATAGACCGTATAAGTAAAAGATGAGTAGAAAGACACAGATATCAACTTCTACTTGTTGATGAAAGGATAATCCAAATAATCCTTAGAGAACAGAGATGTATGTTGTCGTAGTACCTGATGCCCTTGTGGGGTAAGCAAATGGATCTCAATTCGAGTGCATATCCTGCAAAAAGATAAACACCTCTGCCAAACTAACCATATAATGGATCTGATACAGCTTTACAGGTCAATGATGAATCAAGAAAGAAATGATAATAACTCTCCAGCATTTATCAATAGTGGCATTGATCTTCTTCGGTTTACAAATCTCCGTAACAATAATCCCCCAAGTAGAAGCTTACTTACTCATCATTACTTCCATAATCTTACAAGCTCCTGATACTCCCTGCGGCTTCAACAAGCTCCTCCCTTCTTCACAAGAATCTAAATTCTCGCTCAAACTCTTCAAAAATATGTTACAAGGTAATCACATCCGGATCACAATCTAACATACAGTTCAAGAGATCAACCGCTGTAGAAGCATACACAAACCATCTAGATGTATATTGTAAGTAACCAGGTTGTGACTTGGGTTCCTCTTGGCATAACATCTCAAGTTAAAGTCTTAAAGCCGCATCAATAGAGCCAATGCCACAAAGATCTTTAATCATCGAACTAAAAGATATGATATCACGGTTGTGAGCATCTTTGGCCAAACCATCATTAAAAAAAACCATAGTTTCATTGCATCATAAAAAGCCCAACTACATACAAATCGACAATAATGACTTTTTTTTCAAACAACAAACCTAAATTCAGAAAAGTAATGAAACTTTGATTCCAACTAAGGTCATGACTGACCCATCTAAACCGGTTCATGAGTGTCATCTTCTTCTTCTGCTGCAGCCTCCGCAAGCTTCCCGTCTCATTTAACATTAACTGAATCAAACTCGTGCATTATAGAAACAAGATTTTCTCTTGCCATTTCCAGAGCAAACTCGCTCCTCTTCATTTCACACTCCATCTCACAAATTTCTTCAACAGAACTCACCAATACCAAATTGGTTGCAGCATCCTTGTAGGCGCAGTTGGCTCGCTTCAAATCTCTGTCTGCTATCTTTAGGAGCATAGTGGTTGTCAACCATATGATAGCAATCACAGATAGATGCCCAAATAGTAAGCTCGATCTATCCATAGTCCTCTTAAAATCAAATTTTGATTTTAATCAAGATTTCCCATGCTTTCAAGACTAGATATGCAGTGAAACTTATACCAAAGAATAGAAGACATGCATTGGACATGTCGTTTGAAGAAGAGGGAGGTACTGGCACATGATCAATAGTTTCATTATTATTCAGTTGCCCAAATTTTGTTATAGTAAGATTTTGTTACATTTTTCCAACAAATTTTGCTAACTAAAAAAATTCAAACTCATAGTTCCTAATTGATAGAATTTCTTTTTATCATTTAAATTTAATAATATAAAAATAATTTTATTTAAATACTAATATAATCAGACTTAGATAGAGAAACCATCCAGTAATGTTACTTTTACACTTTCAAGGATTCTAAACACAAAACCAACAAAAGAGCTGAATGAAAATAATAACCATACATAAGTAATTAACTAAATCCACTCTTTTTGGATTAATACAACTATACAAGCATCTAACAGGTTTCCGGTTTCCAAAATAAGGCAATTCACAAGCTCTTTCTTTTAGTTTCCTCAATTTTAGAAAAGTCATTAGTGTTCAGCTAAAATGAATAAAGATTCACTTTCTTGATTTTGATAACACTGATAAAGAAAGTTTACATGATTGTATTCCAAGAGGCCAGCCCAAGAAAATACTTGAAGACAATTAGATAAGAGACAATAAGGACTCTTCAAGCTGTGACCAAACCGGTTCATATCAGTTGTGTTCGACCAAGAGAAACTTCTTACCAAATTCGGTTTAGTTGTCTCCATGACGCTACGTTCCTTATGTACGTACATTATTATCTCCTATATATTATTTGAAAAGCATTACAACTTCTTTTTATAGCCACATGTCATCACTAAGATGATTCTTATAATTATTAGAGAAATATGTTGGTTCATCTAATTATATAATAAGCTTTTTATTAAACTAACAATAAATTCATCATTAATGTACTTTATTATTTCCTTAAATAAAATTTATGGAATTGCCTAATGTGGCTAAAGTATATAGGGTAATTAAAAATTTTAAATAATAAAAATTTGATAAAAAAATAGTGTATCTTCTATCATATTTGTTTAATTTTAAACTATTAAATAAATTAAACAACCACAATAACCATATAATAAAAATTTAGATTTTTATTTATATGTTATATTTTGAATTTTTACAAACGGCTATAAATTACTAAAACTGTTAAGAGTCTCGCATTCAAATTTTATGATCCATGGTTTAAAAATTTTGTTATGTCAAAATACAAATGATTACAAAAATTATATAAGTAAAAAGTCTAATTTAATTAATTATTAAGATTAATATATATATATCGTTTTAAATTAAACTATAAACCATATAAAATACAATATTTTAGTTTCAAAATTTACTTTGAACAATTTTTTTGATAAAAGTTTTGAACGATCATTGACAACTTATTTTTTTTTAAATTATAAATTACTAAAACTATTAATCCCACATAAAAATTTTGTTATCAGTAATTTAAATTTTTTTCTATAAAAGATATAAATGATCAAAAAAACTATATGAGTAGAAATTATTATTTAATAAACATTAATATTAAAAATATACTAAAATATATTATCTATGTTAGTATCATTTAAATTTAATTACATATTCTATCAAATATGAAAAAAAATTGGATTAATAAAATTGTTTTATATGTTCGCACCAATTTAATTATATATTTAATAGTTACTAAACTTTAATTATTTAATATATATTAATTATTTCATAATATATAAAAAATATTTAATACATAAAATAGTTTTTATATATAATGTTGATCCCGAGCGGACCCTAGTTATCTTTATTTATCAACAAAAACGTTGATCTTGTTACTCGCAACATAAGCAAAACATAAAAACATGGAATTTTTCTTTTACTTGGACAGCAAGCGAGTAAGAGAAGAAGAGTCAAAGACAGGAGGACTACAGGTAAAGTGTTGACAAACAAGAGCCACCACTTTCTCAGAGTTTCTGTTCCTCTTTGCCATCTCAGCTACGCTACTGTTACACTCTTCCCAAAACTCCATCTCATCAGAACCCCAAGGATCTATGTGAATCACCTGCTCATCCAAAAACATCCCAAACTTAATGCTCGTTGGTCTGAGAACTCTGAATCAATTTTAAAAGCCTCTTTACCGTTTTATTAGGATCATAGACCGAGTGTGCTGCTGTCAGCATGTTGTTGAGCTCCGCAGAAGACTTGGAACCAACCAGCACAACCTGTTTCCTCGACGGAACAGAGATCATATCCGCCGCACAGCACATCAACGGCACCGCCACGGCCATTTCTTTCAACCTCAACTCAAAGACTGCCTGCAAAAAACAACAGCAAAGAGACACATTAACAAAAAACCTCAAATGAATAGCAGATTGAGTTAAGTTGTTTAGTTTATTTACCAGGAGACGCTGTGCAGTGGTTAAGTAGGAGTTAGCCTTATCTCCAGCAACAATGGAAGCTAACCTCACAAGGTTAATAGCAGAAACAGAGTTCCCTGAAGGCTCTGCACCATCATGATCCTCTTTTACACGGAGAAGAACAGATGGGTCATGTCCTTCAGTGTTGAAGTACGCTCCTCCTTCTCGGTCTAGATACAACTCATCCTAAAAACAGTCTTTCACTTTTAAAGCCAAAAACATATACAGTGAGAGAAACTGAGATCTAAACTTACTTGTGTCTCTTGAAGTTCAATGGCCCATTTAAGCCAGTTGATCCCACCTCCATTCTCGTAGAGATCAAGCAAACCAGAGATCAAAAAAGCATAATCATCTAAAAACGCAGGAGCCTTGGATGGTCCCTTTCTGTAACTGTGTTGCAGCCTGTGTGATTGCTCATCATAGAGATTCTTTCTTATAAACAAAGCTGCTTTCTCTGCAACGTCTATGTACTCTTCCGGCTGTAAACAGAACAAGAAAAAGTCAAAAGAAGAGACCAAAAGGGACAAAAGTAAGAAAGCATTTCATTACCTGACTATTCACCACAGGGAAACAGTACTTGGTGCCTTCAGGCTCAGCCCCAAGAATCTTAGACGCTCTCGCCAAAGCCGAGATAACAAGACCGTTCCACGACACAATTATCTAAGCAAAAAAAAAAAATCTTAAAACACTTAACAAAGGTGAAGAAGGCAATTAAAGAGTCTTTTACCTTATCATCTAAATGTGGCTTAGGTCTCTTCAGCCTGACGTCGAAAAGCTTTCTTCTGCATTCACCCAAAATCTCCTGATACTTCTCAACGGAGAGGCTGAACTTTGACGCCATTGCAGACAGCTCATTTCTCTCGATCAGCACGTTCTTGCCAGCGAACTCGTTGTGCGGATCACTCATGCTTGAGAGGTCGCAGTTACCTGACTTCTTAACATAGTAATGCTCCTTGAAAAGATCTGCATTCTCCCCAAGAACCTCATCAATCTTGATACCAAACACATAACACAGAAGGAAAGAAATGTTAGTATACATAATGCCAACTCAATTAAGTGATGAGTGTATAGCATGCAAATTTGGTTCGGTTAGTTTGGTCCGATTAAAATCTCACCGAATTGAACCGTAAAAAAGTTTAGTTCGTTATTAGAATAGTTCGGTTTTTAAAATTTTTACCGAAACTAACCAAAGTTTTTTATTTCGATTAAGTATCATTAAAAAATTTGGGCAAAATAGTTTAAATTCATATCATTTCGGTTAGTTTGGTTACTTCGGGTTAAAATTTGATTAGTTTCGGTTCAAAATTTTGGACAATTTCGGGTGGTTCAGTTACTTCAGTTCCAAATTTTGGTTAGTTCGGTTTGAAATTCGGTTAAAATTCCCATCCCTAAGTGTACATAAGAGCAAAGAACAACCTCATCGTTGGTCCATATATAGAAAGCTCCTTCCTTCTTTCTCTTTGCGCCTTCGAACTCAAAGCTATCAGCATCTTCAGCAGAGTATATTCCACCTTCAGGTGCAATCATGTCTCTCCTCAGATAATCAAGGACGTCTCTCGCCACATACGAATACATAACATCCTTGGTGATGATGAAACCATCTAGGTAGACATTAGCTAGCTGTCCTTGATCATATAACATCTTCTCAAAATGAGGCACTGCACCAGAAAAAACACAAGACGCATCAACTTAAAATATTCTTAATCTGTAAATTTGATAATATTTGAAAGTCTCTCTCACCATGCCAACATTCATCGACGCTGTACCTATGGAACCCGCCTCCAACGTGATCATGCATCCCTCCATTGGCCATGCCTTGGAGGCTGAATAGAACCATGCTTTGGTCTTCATCAGCCTCGCTGGTTTTTCCAGCTTCCTTGAGCTTTTTGGAGTAGTAAAGCATCAGCTGGATCTCTACAGGCCTTGGGAACTTTGGAGCAGATCCAAAACCACCGTATTTTGAATCGTAGTTTCGAGAAAGCTTTGAAAACACAAACATTGTAATGTTAGAAGGGTTCTTCATTGCACACCAGAGTTTGAGACATTACTTGTTTTGCGCATATAGTCACAGCCGTCCGGGAAAGTCCATCTGGCAATTTATCATTGCCAGCGTTTGCAGATAAGGCTTTTGAGAGTTCTTCAATAGCGTAAGTACCGCTCTTCACAAGCACATCCCTCTTAGTGTCCCACGCGTCTTTAACTTTCCTGAACCAAAGTCAAAAGAAAACCAATGGCACCAATTTTGAGCTGAGAATGCTAAGTGTATAACAAGAGAGAAGGGGTATAGTTCATGTACTTGAGGAGAGTCTTGAATCCTGGTCTTCCGTAGTTGTCACTTGGAGGAAAGTAGGTTCCACCCATTAGCGGCTTCAGATCAGGTGAAAGGAAGACGGAGAGTGGCCAGCCTCCTCCACCGTAGAGAGCCTGGACGAATGACATATAAACCTACAAGTACAAGTAAAAAAGAATTGTATGTCAAAAGTCCATGAACGTATCACCGCTTATTTTTTCCACATGCTCAGAAACCATTACAGTTAGAACTAATTCAATACAACTAGACTATGAATTTGCATCTCTCTCTCTCTCTCTCTAGAGTTACCCTAAGAAGCAATGTTCTCCAATGATGTAACCAAACATGATCGAACCAGATGAAAGAGAGAGATCGGAAACTAAGCATTCATAGAAATGAATGAGAGTTCCAATTTCAAGGAGGAGTAAATTACCTTATCCACATCAGGCCGCTCTTCTCGATCCACCTGTTGCAGAGACATGTGAAACAAGAAGTTAGTAAAGTGTCTGAAGAGAAACCAGCTCATTTTATAATGGACAGACAAGAATTTCTTGGGCCTCAAACTCTAACCTTGATACTAACAAATGAATCGTTCAAGAGTTTCGCCACTTCTTCACTTTCGAATGACTCAACTTCCATCACATGGCACCTGAAAAAGAGTTTGACTGGTACTGAATCATACATTCCAAAACGGAAAAGAAGAATCATAGCATCCCAAAACAAGATTATGATTTCTTAGACTACAATTCTTCCTCCACTTTCCTTTCACAAAATCCTTGTAGTCCTTCATTAGGATTATATTAACAAAACTAGAATCATTATTTCATTCATTCTCCTACTTCTTCAACTCAGCAAAAGAAGAACTATAACTCAGAATCCAAATATAACAATTGAATCCTCACCAGTGACAGGTACTGTATCCAACTTCAAGATTCCATACCCAAAAAAAAAAAAAGAGATTTTTCAAAACAAAAGGGATCCCAATTAGTGTCATAAACTAAATAATCAAGCTGAAGTAAAAAAAGATCAATAAGGGATAAAAAGAAAACTTACTTGATAAGAAGATGGGGACGTCTCTCTTCCTTGCTTCTTCAAAAGCTTCTTCTCCCCATGGATACCAATCAACCTTTTTCCACATGAACAATTAAATCATTCCAAATTCAAACCAGGAAAAATTAAAAAAAAGTTCAATCCTTTGAGCAAAGAACCGGTTAATGAAGCTATTATGTCAACAATTTAAACCGGTTATGGCCTAACTACTTGCAACAAAACTCCCTAACTGAAACTAAAGATGTCTTAATCGAAAACAAAGGTGTTCTTTTTATCTATAGACCTTGTCTGAATACTAGAAAAGATTAATACTTTACAGAAGGGAGAGTTCAATACCGGATTGTGCGCGTGCTGAAGGAGATAAGGACTGTGCTCAGCAGCCAAACGATTGGTATGTTTCGGAGATGCTGCTGACGAGCTCGACGCCATGGCCAAGACCTTGCCTGAAGAAACGGGTCTCGAGAGAATCGGGAAAGGAAACGAAGGACGATTTGTACGGACGATGATTCTTCGTCTGAGTAGAGGAGAAGACAGAGTTGCGATGCTGCGAGAAGCGAAGCGGTGGAGGAGGATTGGGGAAGACAACAACAAGTGGAGACTTTTCATCAGCAAGCATTTGGGTGTGGAGTGAAACGACGGCGTATTGAGGTTTTGGATAAACGAGGTGAGGTGAGGTGAGGTTCTATTCTACACTAGAAGATTCGCCACGCGAGCGGGGAGAGGTGTTCAGAGTTCAGACACATCTTACTTCTGTTGTTGGATATTTTTTTATTATGTGGCACGTGCAGATAAGACAAGAACACGGATACTGGATCTGATCGGTGGCCTACAACTTTTTATTTTTAAAGAACAGCAGTAAAATGGGGAAGTGCTGTTATAAGAATTGGTGAAGTATAAAATTTGTTTCATATTATGGAGAATGAAGAATAAAAATATGAAATTCGTTTTTATTACCAAATAATTTAAACTTATTCTAATTATTTATGTTGTATAGATAACATCATAAAAGTGATTCGTCATTTTCGAAAATAATTTTATTCGGTTATTTCCAATTTTAAGTTACTATACAAACTTATTCACAAATAATTTTCTATTAAATTTAAATTATTTTAATTTAGTTTTTTTTTTTTTTGAGAAGGTTTTATATTTGTTATTTCAATTTTCCATGCATTGTGGTATTCATCCTCATGTCACCAACTGAAATGTGAGTACAATTACTAACAAAAAAATTGTAATGAATTTAACAATTTGTTTGCAAATGAAGTTAAAAAAAAATACTGGCAATTCATTTGGAGGGTACAATCTGTTTTCATAAATTTTATAATGTTTTGTACAATATGATGTGAATGAATTTCAGTGGTAAAATGCTTAAAATTAAATTATTTTCAATATGGAGGGTAAAAAAATTTATACTGGTAATTTTGAGGGAAATTGCCAAAAATAAAAATTAAAAAAAGTTTTTTTTTTGGAAGTTATACTGGTAAACTGTTTATTTTAAACCTGCCAATTGGATCTTCACACCGTTTTCTATACCGTAAACTACTAATAAACCGATGTGAATGCATGTGTGAACTGTGGTATTCCATAAATAATTGGATTTAAGAATCATATTACACAGACTACATGTGATGATTGGTGAAACTAATTATGATTAACGCAACCAACTAAATTAGTGACATACACAGGCTACGTAGCCGGAGGTTGCACATGGGTGCAAGCTCAACTCTATTAATGGTCTCACATGGCCACTGTCTCCTCTGTTTTCTCTTCTCTGTTGTCAGGTTTATATATATCAAAACCTTCAATTCTTTCGACTCATTTCGAATCAAATCTCAAAACCTCTCTTCCCTCTCTCTCTCTCTCCGTCTCTTGTTCTGATGGATCGTCGATTCCCATTTAAGGTTCTTGAGCATATCTTCTCCTTCGTTGACTCCAACGAGGACCGGAACTCTGTTTCTCTGGTGTGCAAGTCGTGGTTCGAGACAGAGCGGCGAACTAGGAAACGTGTCTTTGTCGGAAACTGCTACGCGGTTAGTCCTCTCAAGGTTGCGCGGCGGTTCCCGAAGATGAGGTCTCTGACACTTAAAGGGAAGCCTCATTTCGCTGACTACAACTTGGTTCCTGACGGTTGGGGTGGCTATGCTTGGCCGTGGATTGAGGCTATGGCGGCGAGGAGACCGTTTCTTGAAGAGATCAGGTTGAAGAGGATGGTGGTGACTGATGAGTGCTTGGAGAAGATCGCTGCTTCGTTTAGAGATTTTAAAACACTTGTGTTGACTTCTTGTGAGGGTTTCTCCACTGATGGTATTGCAGCCATTGCATCAACTTGCAGGTTCGGTTCCAAACAAAACACAACAAGGAAAACTTTATTTGTTAAGATTAAATGGAATCTTGTGTTAACAACTAGGCATATGCATGGGCATTTAGAAAATCAGTTTAGATATTGGGTAGTTCGGGTAGGTTTTAGGATCTAACAGTTTTGGGTTTGGGTCGGTTCTAATAATAACCGGCTTTGAGGTTCCTCTTTGGTTATTTTGAATTAAATATTTTGTATTTTAAAGTCACTCAAATGATTTCGATAAAAATTTCATATAATTCGGGTTAGTTTGGACAAAAATATCTTGAAATTTTAAAGATAATTTCGGTAGTTTTGAGTCATTCGGATAATTTTGAATAATTCAATTTTATGAAATACTAAATTTTAATTATATTTACCCATACCCATTCGAATCTCGATTTAGTTATGGTTTGGTTTAAATATTTTGGATATATATATATTTGGGTATTTGGAAGTTCCGGTCCGGTTCCAGTTACATTTATTTGGTTCGGTTTTTTTGAATATAGGGTAAAATGACTAGGCCTAGTAACAACTTTGATTTTTTTTTTCTGTTGTCTGAAACAGAAAACTGAGAGACCTGGAACTGCGAGAGTGCATAGTTGATGATCTAGGAGGAGACTGGCTTAGCTACTTCCCTGAAACTTCGACTTCTCTCGTCTCTATAGACTTCTCTTGTTTGGACTCAGAGGTAAAACTCTCGGACTTAGAGCGTCTCCTAAGCAGGTCTCCAAACCTCAAGTCTCTCAAGCTGAATCGATCTGTGACTCTAGACGTTCTCGAGAGCTTACTCCGTCGAGCTCCACAGCTAGTTGAGCTTGGCACAGGTTCTTTCTCAGATGAGCTGGATCCAGAAGAGATTGCAAAGTTAACAAAAGCTTTGTCAGAGTTGAAGCAACTTAAGAGCTTATCTGGTCTTTGGGATCTCCTCCCTGAGTATATTCCACTTCTTTACTCTCTTTGTCCTCGTCTTACCTCGTTGAACTTGAGCTATGCTACTGTCCAAATGCCTGACCTTATCGACCTTCTTAGTCGATGTTCGAAACTGCAGAAGCTATGGGTGAGTACTCTGCATTTGATTCTTACAAGTTATAACACTTTTTACTAGTGTTCTGAAATGCGACGGCCTCGACAGTATTTAGGTCCTATGCGCTAGTCAGTCGTATCATTTTATGTTATACAATGTTTTATTTGGATTTATATAATGCAGATGTATAATAGCGTTTTGGCAGACATTATGCGGGTTACGAGGATGCTTAGGCGAAATTTAATTATTAATATTAAAAACTAAATTGTTATTATTATATATTTTATTGATTTTATTATTTATATTAATCGTATAATTATAACTATTGGTTTAATTGTTTGCAAATTTTATTTATATCACTAATAGATAATCTAAAAGTTTTAACTACTAACTCAACTCGTTGGTATCTGTATTTGGTTCTTACTATATTGGTTTCTTGATACTAAATGAGACATTTTTCTTACAGGTAATGGACTTGATAGAGGACAAAGGTCTCAAAACTGTTGCCTTGTGTTGCAAGGAACTGCGAGAACTTAGGGTATTTCCATCTGGAGCAGATCTAGATGAAACAGACGTGACTCTCACGGAACAAGGTCTGGTCTCCGTGTCTGAAGGCTGTCCAAAGCTTGAGTCTGTTCTCTACTTCTGCGTTCAGTTTACAAACGCAGCTTTAGTCTCCATCGCAAAGAACCGTCCAAACTTCAGATGCTTCCGTCTCTGCGTGATGGAGCCGTTCGCTCCGGACTACAGAACACAGCAGCCACTTGACGAAGGATTCAAAGCCATAGTCGAGAGATGCAAGGATCTTCGAAGACTCTCCGTCTCCGGTCTCCTTACTGACAAGGCCTTTGAGTACATTGGAGTACACGCCAAGAAGCTAAGGATGCTGTCGATAGCATTCGCTGGAGACAGTGATCTAATGCTACACCACTTGTTGTCGGGATGTCAAAGTTTAAAGAAGCTAGAGATAAGAGACTGCCCATTTGGAGACACCGCGCTGCTCGAGAACGCTGCGAAACTTGAAACCATGCGATCCCTTTGGATGTCTTCTTGCTTTGTGAGTTTTGGTGCTTGCAAGCAGTTGAGTCAGAAGATGCCAAGGCTTAACGTTGAAGTCATCGATGAGCATCCTCCAAAGACAAGACCTGATAGCTCTCCTGTTGAGAGGATATACATATATAGAACGGTCGCGGGACCGAGGTTGGATACGCCTGAGTTTGTGTGGACGATACACAAGAGCCCTGAGGTTGGAGTGTCACGTCTATCCATACGGTGAAACTTGCTGCTTCAGTGGCTTTTCAAGTTGAGTTTTTTTTTGCAGGCAATATTGTGGGAGTATCACCTTCTATATATGTTCGTTTTTTTCTTATTGTTTTTTTTTCACTAAGGGTGTTAGAATCATTTCATTAAACAAAAGCTTTTGTCTTTGTACTAAAAAGTTTGGAATAAAAAAAACTCACTTTGTGAGATTTATATATTTCATCAGTTGTTGTAAACAGTAAGCAAACACAATGTAATGCTGATACTTGCAAAGCCTAGCTAAAACCTACAATAAAAATTACCTGAGGCTAACACACTTAGTACAATACGAACCAGTAATAATATCATTGACAAGAACTCGATCAGTTCTTTCGATGTTACCTTTTGCGTTTTTTGTTTACTTGTTTTCTTACAATTCTGTTTGGAGGTTAAGGTGCCTTTTGTAGTAATAGAACTCATTAAAGACTTTTCCTTTACACTTTACTTGATATCCACGTAACACAGTAGCAGCAACAACAACTAGAGCATTTTAACCTGGACCGAAAAACCCGAACCGAAACCGACAAAAAAATACCCGATCCAGAACCGAACCTAAAATTTACAAGTACCATTTGGGTCTAAATTTCTTTTACCTAAAAGAACCGAAACCGAAAGGAACCGACCCGAATAAACCCGGTCCCGAAAAGAAAAATGTTTTATTTTAATTATTAGTAGTTTCATTTAAGTTATTTGTAAAATTTTAGATATATATAACAAATATCGACTAAATTTGGTGGAGTTGGGTATGCCACGTCTTTTCATATCCTAAATACCTTAAACCCGATCCGGACACGATATAGACCCAAAAAATTACGGATATTTTATGGGTATTTTAGTTACAGACCTGAACCGATCCATACCCGAAAAGAACCGACCCGAACCCGATCCGAAAATTTGTAAGTACCTATTAGATTTAAATATTTAGGACACAGAAGAAACCGGCCCGAAGACCCGAATGTCCAGACCTAACGACAACCATTAAACTTTTATACAAAAAGACAAAAACAAATAATTTTTCCGCAGCCAGGATTTGAACCCGGATTTCATCATATTGAAATTAACCTGTGTGCTACTGCGGATCTGATTGTACATGTGTTCCACTATATATATATAACAACATATAATCGGGAGAGGCCCATCAGGATGGATATTGAACGGGCCTTGAATTGATTTGATGGTCTTTAGCTTTTCGTAACATTGCGAGCCTTATGATCAAAATATGACGTCATCTTATCTTTCTCACTCGACTCAACTGCAGCCACCGAACAGAGTAATCACCAAAGTGAGTGGTAGAGCACGAGAGGAAGGAAAGAATGAGCTCATGGGTTTGCTCTTACGTGACTCGAAACGTCGTAACCTCCGATCATCCACCACAACATCCTTTCTCACTATCCCAACACTTTGGTTCTCCGGCGTCGTTTCGAAGAGCATCCGTCAAGTTACCCTTAACATCTACGCCGAAGTTTCGGCCACTGAAACTCCAAAAGTTTCGATCTTTATCGACGACACATGAAGGGGGAGAAGACTCCGAATCAGTCGTACAAACCCTCAAGATTCCAGACGAGTGGTTGCTCCCTTCCAAGGCCATTGAGGTGCTTACTCGAACTCCCCTGCTTTAGGGTCTCTCTGTTTACTCATAAAGTTGCTTACTTTAACAAAAATAGCAACGTTTCTCTGTTTCTAGTTCTCTGTTTTTTTCACAAAGTTGCTTACTTTCTCATGAATACCAAAGTTCCTCTGTTTCTAGTTCTCTTTTTCTTTCACAAAGTTGCTTACTTTCTCATGAATAGCAAAGTTTCTCTGTTTCCAGCTCTCTGTTTATTCACAAAGTTGCTTACTTTCTCATGAATAGCAAACTTCCTCTGTTTCTGGTTCTCTGTTTATTCATAAAGTTGCTTACTTTCACAAGAATATCATGCTGATCTTTGACATGTCTGATCAGGAATCTGAATGGTTGAGAGTAACTCTGCACAAGTGGTTGGATGATGAGTACTGCCCTGAGCCAACCAATGTGGAGATCAGTAATGTAGCTGCAAAGTCTTTCCACACTTCACTCTTAGAGAAAGAAACTGACATGGGGACGATTTTGCTCAAAATGGCTCAAGACTTAACCTCAGTTTCTTACCAAGAAAGCTTCCACGGAGCCTTCACATCCGCAAACGCAGCTATAAATTTGATTGTAGAAAGATTAGAATCATAGTTTAGTTTAAGTATGTTTCAAGAACAGTGTCTTGTTTTGTAAAAGAGTTATGAATATTATTAAACTTGATCAGGTGCAGGGAAATCTAAACTCTTTACAGTTGTGAATCCTCCATCTACCACAAGGTTATGCCCATTTACATACTTCGAATCATCTGATGCTAAGTAAACCGCTGCGTTAGCTACGTCCACCGGTTCGCAAACCTCTCCGTTCAACACTCCTGTGCCGTGCACTATCTTGATTAGTCTTGAGTCGTCGAGGTTAGGGTACATCTGCCGCATCTCGTCCAGCACGAACGATGTCGTGATTGCGAATGGGGAAATGCAGTTGACTCTGATCCTGTGCCTGCATAGCTCTGAAGCTGTTGATCTAACTATACCGATGACTGCGGATTTCGAGACGCTGTAAGTGTGTTGTGATAAGCCTCCCATCATCCCCGTGACGCTCCCTGCGCAAATGATGGAACCTGAGTTGCGTGGGATCATCACGCGAGCTGCGTGTTTGATTCCTGCTATGACTCCACGTACATTTGTGTTTATTACCTGCAAAAAACATAAAAAAGAACCTGATAAAACTGTCTTTAGACCTGTTCTCTAGTATGTTCTTGTATTATCAGTACCTTGTCGAAAACGTTGAGATCGAGATCGACGATACTTGGAGGCGTTTTGCAAGGGATACCAGCATTGTTGTACATAATGTCAAGCTTTGTGTGTAGAGAGACAGCGAAATCAACAGCGTTTGCAATGTCTGATTCTTTGGTCACGTCGCAGAGACAAAACGCTGCGTTTGGACCGAGTTCTTGCTCGGTTTCTTTACCGAGCTGCGGTTGGATGTCTGCAATGACAACTTTGGCTCCATGGCTGATGAATTTTCCGGCTGTTGCTTTGCCAATCCCACTTGCTCCTCCTGTGATGAGAGCTACTTTGCCTTCTAGCTTCCTATTACAAATGTGTGACAACTATAGATTATGAATTACTGTTAGGTAAGACTTCTCATATAAAACTAAGTATGCAAACATTTTTTAAATTTCATATGTTCAAACATGGCTTGCAGATTGGTTGGAATCCAGCAATCCAGTATTAACAGAAAACCGGCCAAAACGACCAATTTCTTTTTATTTTTTATTTTTACATCAAAAGATCATTTTATTATTCAAATTTGAAATGGTTTAAAAAAAAAACTGAAAATATGTAATAAAAAATAACTCTTATTCGAAAATCTAGCACTCTTTGACCAAACCCACCAGTTATAGGAGGAATCCAAACCAATTCAACCATACCATTCAAGTTGAAACCTAACAACTTATGTTCAAACATGGCTTGCAGATTTTTTCTTTCAAATATATAAACAGGAACACAAAGTTTTAGCACTTAGCAAACAGAGAAAATAAAACAGAAACATGTTTGTGGATTGTGGTTCTACTTATGTTTAATTAATATTTTGTTTCTGCTTTATTTTCTTTACTTGCTAAGTGCTAACCCATTTGACATTTCTTAGCTGGAAGAAAGACGAAAAGCATTCTAACTTCAAGATAAGGTTTTGTTGAAGAAGACAAATGAAAGCAACACAACTTGTAATATCAAAATATTTACGTGTACAACATATTGACATTCACAACAAAGACATATATATTGAGATTATGGCTTTAATTTGTTTGATTCACAAACCCCTCAACTTGCAATGAATAAATAAGATCCATTTGTTTTTAAAAAATAAAACAGAACATGTTATGCCAGGTATCTCTATCTATTATTGCTTTGACTACTAATAAACCTATAGTTATACATACAACTTTTTGTGGTTCAATTAAATATAAGATTCTTTGACACATGAACTAAAATAAAGAGGTCAACAGTTCAGATTCTATGGAAAATGGGAATAAGATGGGACTTACCTTGAACTTGAATGAGATGATGCAGAAGAGGAGAATCCCTTGATGACAGAGTTTGTGCCCACGTACAATAATCTCTTGATCAATGCATTTCTTCTGTTTTCAGATATATAAAAAATAAAAATTTAGAATACAGATAGTGTTCATTGCTAACATCAGCAGAAATGGAGAAAATAGGTATTGGGAAAAGAAGGTTTACCTTATCTGAATCATGTCTCGTGTATTGCTCTGAGATAGATCGGTCTTTGTCGTTTTCTAACTTCTTTCTTCGAGTCCTGAGATGTGTTTCTGTATTTGTATATAGAGTAGATATATATAGAGTAACAGAGAAACAGAGAGATACGTAAAGGTGGTGGGCTTTAAGGAGAGAGAGAGAGAGAGAGGTGTACCCTTGAAGGATAGAGAAGGAGACAAATAAAAGAGAATCTAATGTGGCTGTGATTGAACCAGTAGCATCCTCGCATGCATGTGTTTTTGTAAAAAGTTTGATCCTTATTTTTTTTGTTAATAACGACAGAAAAGGAACATTTTATAATAGTCAAGCAAGTGTTGATTTCTTACCAACATAAGATGTAATAGCTTAATAGGCTGAGGCTAATCTTAGATCTACAGATTTTAATCCTTAATATAATTTCATAGTATTTCCATGTTCTAACAATTAGACAGCATATAAACGTCGTATATATAAACATTGACGCCTAATAGTCTTCTATCGGGTTTTTGAACATCTTTTAATTTCTATCGTTTTTGTCATAACATTATTTTCTAAATTCAGGGTCTCAATTCTACCTGCAAAGATTTTTGAGGACGTCAGAAAAAATTTATAAAACATATGATGCTTGTGGCATGCATGCGTTGGTACTTATTATGAGCTGTCTGTTAATGAATTATATTTACGTATTACACTTATACAACGTACCTACCAATACCATCTTCAGATGCCGACAGAAAGCTATTCACATTATGATGTTATTATCCAGACACATCGATCTGCTGGATTGCATTTGACCAATTTTCATTTGTTATCTAATGGTGTTCCACCTAATCAGATGTTTTCTAGGTGTATCTTCTATATTACAGTATAAATAAAAATTAAAGTGTTGATAAAATATAAATCTTCTTTACAGCATGCTACATATTATGTAAACTACCTTATTAAACTTTTATAAATGTAATTAGGTGGAACACTTAGCTAGATACATCGCATGGGATGAAAAAAAAGAAACTAGAGGAAGGGAAAAGAAAAGCAAAGTGTTGCCCATCCTTCTCTGACTTATGGATAAACCGTAAGATTCTCAAATATTCGATCTTGCTTATAAATTGTAATTAGGTGGAACTACATTAGATATACATCATAATCTATAAAAATGTTATATATTGTAAGATTCTTGGCCAATTTTCTTACCAAGAAAAGAAAAACCGAGATGAATCGAATAAGTAGTTTTGTTTCCTTCTAGAAGGCATACATAAAACGTGTTTACTCCTTTTTGTGGAATATAGCTGAAGATTTAAAGGGAAAACGATATAGCTGAAGAGAATATGGTGAACAAGACAAAGAGAAGCAAAATAAATAGACGAATGAAAAAGAGGGGCGTTCCGAGAATTGAACTCGGGACCTCTCGCACCCTAAGCAAGAATCATACCACTAGACCAAACGCCCTTTGTGTTCGTTCTGTTACATTTTACTTATTAAATTAAAACTTTATTTTCAAAACCATTCGACATAGCCCTGGACTCGTCTCTCTCCCGCCCAATGTCCCCCCCCCTCACTATCGTCAATGGAATCTCTAGGGCTTCTTCTCGGTCACTAGCTCTAGGGCGATTATAGCGATTCGATTTCTCGAAATTCGAGTTTCGATGGCGAACGACAGCGACGCTGAAGCTTACGCCTCCGATTCGAAGTCTCCTTCAGCTTCTTCGGATCACAGTGAGTTTTTTGCGATTACGAACGATCTTATCTTCATTTCGCCTTACGAATTTCGAAATAACTGTAGCTTTGAGGTGTGGTAGATTCAATTTGACGGATGAACAAAACTTCCCCTTTTCCGAATTGTCTTAGGGTTTGAGGTTAATGAGATTCACGATACAGAGCCGATTGATGATGATGATGATGATAATGATGATGATGATCTCTCCTTAGTTGAAAATCTATTCAACGATACGGAGCTCGTAGGTGACGGAGAAACACTGGACCACGAATTTGGCGGTTTTGATCAAGTGGTGGATGATAGCGAGGATGACGGAGGAGGAGGAGGAGGAGGAGGTAAAGGAAGTGTCGATTCCTCTAAGCAGCAATGTTTGCTGGAGAGAAGAAGCATTAAAGCTGGAGATATGCTCTTGGAGTCTGATGGATCTAATGATCAAGAATGTCACACAGGTAGAAACGAATCTGATCCTCTTCTGGTGCAAATGGATCTCTCTGATGAAGTCTTATTTTATCTTTTTTTTTTTATTTTAAGGGAAACAAGAATCGAACTGTGATGTCGTTACTGATAGTCATGGTCAAGGGCTGGATTATTTGGATTCTCAGGAACCAGGAGAGGCAACACAAGCGGAAGCTCTTGGTTTTGTGGACCAACTTTTGATGGACAAAGATCTGAACTTGTCACCACCAGTGAGTCTCACGGAAACTAGTCTGAGAAGGAAGTCGCCTCCTTTCTCAGGTGCTAAAGGACGTCAGTCTCTGGCCAAGAGAATCAAGACCATGAGTCCAACCAAGAAAATGAGTGTCTTTGATTGGGACTGTGAGGATCAGTGTGATGTGAGTGGCCCTCAAAACTCTCCGGTCAATGGTGCAAAAGTTACATTCTTCAAGAAAAGAGAAGCTCCTGCTCCTGTTAAAGATGATGATCCGTGTGAGGATAGAAACGTCTCAACTCCTCCCACTAAAAGATATATGCAGAAAGATTCTGCTAAACATAACAAGATGGATGCTCAGTTGCAGGAAAAAGCGTCAAAGGAGCATTCTGAACCTGAGGAAGATTTTGTTGATGTCGGTATTAACACTCAGATAGCTGCTGAAGCAATGAGTGCTTTACTGTTTGCTCCCTGCACTATAGAAGAAGCTAGTGAATCAGAAACGAGGGTTCAAGCCTGTAATCTCTCCGGAAGGAACAATGATACCATTGAGGGTAGTGCTCTAAACAAGAAGAGAAACTCTAAGAAGAAGAGGAAATTTACTATGAAAGAGAGAACCGGTACAAACCCCTATGCTGTAGCATGTCTTCTCAACTCATGTGAATGGAGGCATCCCAGGGCCAAAAGATCACGTCTCATCCAAACGCATCACGTCCCACGTAGGAAATCTTGGGGTGCTAGCTCGTCTAAAGACAGAAGCGAAACCAACACTCTGTCAGGTAGGTTAGTAGTATCATTAAGTGGGACAAGACAAGCCTCTTCTTGCCAATCAGGTGTCGATTTGGATGTTCTAAACCATGCATCTCCAAAGAAAATATACGGCAGAAGCTCTCGTGATAAAGATTTTCCTAGGCCATTTCTTCCGAAGGAGATCAAAAGGCTTGGAGGATCAGGAAAGGTGGGTGACTTTAAGTGGAAAGACTTGAGGAGACGAAGAAACTTGGCACATGTTCGAGTATTATTCAGCCATAATCTGGATGATGAAACAATCAAGCAGCAGCAGAAGGTTTAATTCCAATTCCTCATTTTTATCATATTTGACAAGAGTTAAGTATACCATATTAGTTATCAAGAATTCCCTTTCTTCTTCCATAGATTATGGGCCGACTGGGAATTTCTCAGGCATCTTCCTCGGCAGAATCAACACATTTCATAGCAGAAAGGTTTTGTCGGACAAGGAATATGTTGGAAGCCATAGCCCTTGGTAAACCTGTTGTTACACCTCTATGGCTGGAGAGCTGTGGACAAACAAGATGCTTGTTAGATGAGAAGAATTACATCTTAAGGGATAACAAAACGGAGAAAGACGGGTTCTGCTTGCTAACATCCTTGGCCCGTGCAAAGCATCATCCCCTTCTTAAGGTCACAATCTATCTCAACTGAAATTTATCCTCAGAGCTTCACTAACACTCTTTGCTCACTTTTATTCATAGGGGTTAAAAGTCTGCATCACTCCTAACATTAAACCGGATAGAGGTATGATTGCTCACTTAGTGAAGTTGACTCAAGGGCAGGTAAGAACAATTGACTTCCGTTGAGTGATTTTGTTTTATAGACAGACATCTTGGCACTTCTTCAGAATAGTTACGAGTTCATTTTATCATTTATCAGGTCGTGGAGATAAGTGAAATAATTGCTGCAGAGGATAGAGAAATTCCAGATGATCTATTGATTATTTCTTGCGAAGACGATAGAAAATTATGCCTTCCTTTCATTGATCAAGGTAACCTACCTCTGCGAATTTAGCACTATGAAGTCACACTAAGAAACAGAACTTTTAACTTGTGTTTTGTAATGTAGGAGCTGAGATCTACACCGCAGAGCTTTTGCTGAATGGAATCGTGATTCAGAAACTGAATTATGCCAGGTTTGGAACTCTTCTTATATATCACAGGTCACTACATTCTGATATTTATAATCCTAGTTTGTGTGACGACGAATCCATTTTAATAGATGGTAGAAAGTGGTCACATGCCACAAATCTCCTTAAAACTCTTTGTTTCTGTGTTGCTGCAGGCATCGTCTCTTCTAAAAGGAACAAAAGAAACACAAAGTTTGCAGCAACACGGATATATTGGTTGGTGCAAGCAATGAAGTCATTTTATCAAAATCTTTTTTAAACCTGACTGTTTATTATAAGAGACCTTTCATCATTCTATGGAAATAAGAATCTAGTACATAATATTAAGCAATTCACATACAATATTTCTAAACGTCTTCACATGGATTAAGATTAGAAAAAGGTAAAACAAAACTGTGTTAAACAAGAGCGGTGAGCATTTTTTGGCAGGAGAAAAATAACTCATCAGACCTACAGTCTACTCATTGCTTTCAGGAGATTCAGCACCAGGGTTCGGATTGTTGAAGCCAACACTTGGTGGAGCAGCAGCTGGATTTGTATGATAAGGAGGCGGAGGAGGAAGTCCATTGTAATTGGGAGGTGGTGCACCACCTTGACCTGGTATTTGAGCCAATCCTGGCGGCCTAAGCATACCGTTTTGTGGAGGTGGTGGTGGTAGAGGAGCGCCAGGCGGTGCCATCATCTGTGGTACTCCTGGAGGAGGCATGTAACCTGTAAAGGTACAATATTATCACAAGTCAATTAAACAATAAACAACTGAATGCAATGACTTATGATACATCACACAAGTGACAACCGAATCTCAGATTGATCAAAGTGTAAATCCGTGCACCAACCAAGCAGGTTATAACTTTATAATTCTAGTAAACAGACATTACCTTGACCAGGCATCATGGGTCTAGGGAGAACAGGAGGTCGCATCCCCATAGGCATAGGCATCATAGGAAGGCGAGGTCTAGCAAGCATATGCTGATTAAACACAGCACCAACCTGATTGTACGCTGCAGCTTGGCCAAGATGCTCTTTAATCCTCTGATCAATCAGACTTTGCGTTTGCTGTTCCTCAAATTGCTGATAGTATGTTCTCACATTCGCCTGAAACATCATCATAACTCTTAAACTTAAAACAGAGGTAACAATACAAAGCATATACTTAAAACATTGTGGACTCCTTATGTATTAAACCTTGTGTTTGTAACCAGAATTGTGCTGCTTCCTCACGGATGGCTGAAACAAAAGAGAAAACATATAAACACATGAGTGATAGATGATAACAACTCAAAAACATCAAAAAAGAAAACAATAGGCAAGTAAACTAAGTCAAGCCAAAAGCAAGAATCGAACGAATGTTTTTAAATCTAAAACCTAACTGACAATACAACTAATGTTAAGTTCATTAGCTGCCTATAACTAAATTAAAACCTAACGGAGATTAATTTCAATACAACTAGATTAAGTTCATCAACAACGGCGACGCATAAGCAAAGAGAGAAAAAAAGGAAGGAAGACTTACGGAGTCGTGGGTGAGATAAGTGTCGCAATAATCACAGTAATACCTGCCAAAAATCAATATTAAGCAAAATAAACCTAATATCGAACTACATATGTATCACACTGTAAGGCTAATAATAAAGATCTAGAAACCCTATACCTCGGCATCGTGAGAGACAGCAGCAGCGAGAGGAAAAAGACGACAGTGCAAAGCGTCGGCTTTTTCCTTGTCTTAAAAAGGATGAATTTTCATCCAACGGTTTAGATTGGTTTATAACATCTAACGGTTATTAATAACCGGAGAAGTATCTTTATTAGAACGACGTCGTTTCGCACGACGCATATTTAAAAAAAAAAAAACAAAGGGGACACACCATTTCCTAGAAAGGAACAATGATCGGAGATATCTCCCCGCCGGTTGCTTCAATCCCAGGTTCGTCGGATCCTTTTGCTTTTGATCTCTCTATGTGTTTCATGTTAAATATCGTGAATCGAGATTTCATCGCGGGAAGATATGTATGTGTAGTGGTTGTTGAAGGAAACGCGCAAGCGATGAATCCGAAGAATCTTCTTCCGCCGCTATCGACGGTGGCGACTCACTTCGGCACTAGCGGATTGTCCGTCGCGTTGGCTACTGGCGTCACTCATCCACTCGGTTAGACTCCTCATTGCCTTTTTTTCTTCACTTCGTATGAATCCAATTATTGAAAATGTGATCAACGTTGGGTCTACTAATACCGGTTCAATCCGGTTAAGGGATGAGATTGCTCTTCAATCATTTACTCTATCTTTAAATGTTTGCTTTGGCAGATGTATTGAAAGTAAGGTTGCAGATGCAGCATGTGGGCCAAAGAGGCCCTCTACTCGGAATGGTAATACTCCCTCCCTTTCGATTTAATTGTCTGCAGGGAAAATTTTTTGTGTGTTTAAAAATTTTAATGCAAAATTTATTAATAAGATTCTCCACTTTATTTTTCTATTGGTTGAAATATGATGATGTGTATAGGTAACTGTGTTTTTATTTTGGAAATATACAAAATCATATGTTTTCTTAATCTGCGTGCATAAAACTAAAACGACAATTAAAATGAAACGGAGGGAGTATATTGTTCTAATGAAATAAGTAATGACCTCTCTTGATGTTGTTATTGGGGTTGTTAGATTAATTCTTTAAATGTTGTTTTTCAGACAGGAATCTTTCTTCAACTAATGAAGCAGGAAGGGCCTAGGTCTTTATACTTGGGTTTAACTCCTGCTCTCACTAGATCAGTACTCTACGGTGGTCTCAGATTAGGATTATACGAACCAACCAAGGTTTGTTTTGATTGGGCGTTTGAGTCTACCAACGTCTTGGTGAAGATAGCATCTGGCGCGTTTGCAGGGGCGGTTTCCACTGCATTAACCAACCCGGTTGAAGTTGTCAAGGTAGATGAAATCATGAAACCTTATAGTATTGGTTTTAAAAGACGCGTAAGCAACGGTTTGTCTTTCTGTTTAGATTAGGTTGCAGATGAATCCAAACGCGGTTCCCATTGCGGAGGTGAGGGAGATGGTTTCTAAAGAAGGTATAGGAGCTTTATGGAAAGGAGTTGGTCCTGCCATGGTTAGGGCTGCTGCATTAACTGCCTCACAGCTTGCGACATACGACGAAACCAAGCGGGTCATTTTCTAAGACTTTACTATGCTGTTTTCTAACATTTCCAGCTTCTAAAGTTTATTGTGAATTGCAGATTCTGGTAAAACGGAGTTCTTTGGAAGAAGGGTTTCAGCTTCATTTGTGGTAAAACCATTAACCAATTCAATTGTTATATTCGGAGATAATGTACATAAACTAACTTAGTCTAGCACTTGATGAATGAAGCTCAAGTGTGGTTGCAGGTGTAGTAAGCACTCTGATAACCGCGCCCATAGACATGATTAAAACCCGCGTGATGTTGCAGCAAAACTCTGGAAGCGTCAGAATCTATAGGAACGGGTTTCATTGCGGTTACAAGGTAATGTAATATTGGTCCCTTCTTTTTATACATTACAGGATTTGCGTGCGTTGGAGTTTAATGTTCTGTATCTCTGTATCATCCTTCAGGTTATTCGCAAAGAAGGCCCTCTGGCACTTTACAAAGGGTTAGAAAAAAAGAATCATTTTCTTGAGGATAATATAGTTAAAACAATTCTTATTAAAATATATACATTATTGTTTTTTCATTGACACAGAGGCTTTGCGATTTTTGCACGGCTGGGGCCACAAACGATGATCACGTTCATACTCTGCGAGAAGCTAAGATCACTAGCTGGACTTCACAAAATGTAGCCACTGACCAGCTCGTGCCATGCCTGTCCGGTTCCAGCTAAGTTCTACTCCAATCATTTTTTTTCACCACCAAAAGTTTTATTGATCATTTATTTGTTCCAAAACTTTTATTATAAAGAAAGGTACGTCCACGCTGGATGTGAATTATGTTTTTTTTTTTCTTGATTAGTGTGGATAGACATTGAATTGAAATGCAATTATCCAACTACGTAGTGGTTATGTTGAAATCATTTCTATATTGCAAAGTGTGCGTCACTCTAATAATACTAGTCTCTATCATGAAGAATACAATTTTGTGTTTATAATTGAATATTAACTAATTTTTTTTCTTTGAGCAACTGAATATTAACTAATTATCCAACTAATTATGGTGGAAGTTGGTTTTTAACTTTTTATTTTATTTTTTGGGGAAGAATAGAACATGCACGTTAAAAACTTGTAGGGTCATAACGTAAAAGGTGAATGAATTCAGGGGTCTATTTGTTGGAAATAGAAGAAAAAATTTGTAATTTTGTGGCGTGGAGAAAGGAACAAGTTGGAGCAGCTCGAGTCTCTTGTTTTCGGGTCGCGTTGGTGGCGCGACAGCCTGTCATGCTTATGTTTTGCCCCTGAGTTCACGATTTATTCACGGTTTTACCATTCTGAGTATTTTCTCTCAAGACAATGACCTGTCAGTTGTGCTCCTCTTGCATTATTTTTGACATCTACGGTCAAACTCTTTCCGATATAGTTCAAAAACATTTTACTCGGAAACTTTTAAAATGTTATTTGAATATCGGATATTTTATTTATATTATTAAAAGTTTTCGATATTATTATTTTAGCATCATAAGTGATAAATAGTAACTGGCTGTTTCAATGAATAAATATAACACTAGTTGATAAACAATATTAATGATTTATATATTTAAAATAATCAATATTGTTTTCTCTTGTTAATTTTACAAAAAAGTTAATTATGTGGTCAACTAATCATATTAAACAGAATCACCCACCAACCAAACTACAAGTTTGACTATATTTCGAAATAAGAAAAAAAAATAAAGAGAACCACAAGAACGGCGCGGGTAAAACGGGAGGGTAATTATGTAAATTCGATTGCATTACCACAAGGAGACAAAACAATCCGAAGTGTTCCGTGGCATCATAAAGCTCTTTCGCCTTCCCTTTTGTACAGCTGTAGTGGCAACTTCCGTAATTTAATCGTAACAGAAAGGGCGAATTTTGTCAGCATTTAATTTATTTCCAACTTCTCAATTTTCCACCAGTTTTTTTTTTTCCTCCTTCATTTTGAGAATAAATAAACTTTGGAAACAAAAATTTTCAGAGAGGAGAGAAGGAGAAGACGACGAAGACAGGTAGGGAGAGAGAGAGAGAGAGAGAGAGGGGGACGACCGTTTTTGTCAACAGAGAGGCAAAAGAAGGAGAGACGGAGACACAACAATGGCGGAAGGAAAGGAGGAGAAGCAGAACGGAGAAGAGAGCGTTAAGGTTTTCGTCGGACAAATACCGAGACACATGTCGGAATCTCAGCTCCTTGCATTGTTTCAAGAGTTCGCTGTCGTCGACGAGGTCAACATCATCAAGGACAAGATCACACGCGCCTCTCGAGGTTTCTCTTTCTTCTTTTTGGTTTAAGAAGTTTTCAATTCGAGAATGTGATTCCTCGAGATTTATTTGAATTTTCGAAAGCCTAATTTAATTTTGTAAATATATATATTTTTTTTCTATGGATATTAGGATGCTGTTTTGTGCAATGTCCGTCGCGAGAGGAAGCAGATAAGCTGGTCAATAATTGCCATAACAAGAAGACATTACCTGGTGTATGTTTTTTTTATTTCTTACTCTTTTTTTTTTTTTTTTTTTTTTAAATTTCTTCAGATGCTTGAATTTGATTGATGATGTTCTGTAGTTTACATTTATTTCAGAGTCAGGTTTTAGAATCTCAGAAGAATTTCATTTTTTTTTAATACACTGCATTGTACTTCTTTTTGGTTTTCTGTTTAATTCCAGAATAGGCAATTTGTGATTTGTGTAATACATGTTTACTATCTGTGTTTAGGTGAAGGTCAATTTTCCTTTTATCAAATCAGAATCGAATCTCTCGATCTTATGAGATTGTTTCGAAAATGATGTCTTCAAACCCAAGAAACTCTCACATCAATGCAAATTATCTAGAAATTAGACCAATGAACTCGCTTAAAACAATAACAACAGTTCTGACAAACAAATGCAACCCCTGTGTGTGTGTGTGTTTTCCAAGCTGTGACATGGTTAAATTCGGTTTCTTTTCATATGTTTGACAAACAAATTTGACTTGCTTTTTATATGTTTCACAGGCAGCTAGTCTATTGCAAGTAAAGTATGCAGATGGCGAATTGGAAAGGCTAGGTACCATCTCTTGTTTTAACTGCTTATAAGTAATTGTTGTATCAGCAATTGATGGATGTATTGTACTGTGTTTCTAGAACACAAGCTTTTTGTTGGTATGCTTCCAAAGAGCGTCTCCGAAGCTGAACTTCTATCGTTATTCTCCAAGTATGGTACCATAAAGGATCTACAGATTCTTAGAGGCGCTCAGCAAACAAGCAAAGGTTTTAACTTCATTCTCTGTGTTCTACTAATCTTTGGTTTTTCCATTTGCCAAAGTTTTGATCACGTTTTTTTTTTTTTTTTTTTTTTGCTAGGCTGTGCTTTTCTCAAGTATGAGACAAAAGAACAAGCTGTTTCCGCCATGGATGCCATCAATGGAAAACACAAAATGGAGGTGATTGTCAACACTCTTCACCTTTTCCCCCACCTCTAGTGTAACAGTTTCATCATTTTTGTTTGTTTGCTTTCTTCTTAGGGTTCAACCGTTCCTTTAGTTGTCAAATGGGCAGACACAGAAAGAGAGAGACACACAAGAAGACTCCAAAAGGCTCAGTCCGACATGGCTAGATTATCCAACGCTGATCCAACAAACCCTTCATTGTTTGGAGCATTGCCAATGAGTTATACTCCACCATATAACGGTTATGGTTATCATGTAAAGCAAAAAAAGCCTAAAGCTATATAACATTTGCTTCGTTTAAGCTATATAAAAATCCTCCTTTCTTATTTACACAGCAAGCTCCTGGAACTTATGGTTACATGCTACCACCGATTCAGAACCAAGGTAATCACAACGCCTTGCAAAGAGCCTCACCTGACTCTATCCCACCTCGCTTGGCCCGGAGAAACTTTCCTTACATGGGCTCTGGTTATCCTCCTGTACGAGGTCTTCCTTATCCACTGTCTTATCCTAGAGGGATCATGAGTCCTCGCCTTCTAAGTAACTCTCCTGGTTCTATATCTCCTGTCATTGCACACAGCAGCGGGTCAGCAACACCTTTGAGTTCCATTGTTCAAACCGAAGGTTAGTGTTGGTTCTTTAGCTTCTCTCATTCCTTTAGATTTGAAACATTAAGTTTGGTTCTTTTTAGGTCCGGAAGGTGCGAATCTGTTTATCTATAACATACCTCGTGAGTTTGGGGACCAAGACCTCTCCGCTGCGTTTCAGCCTTTCGGTATTGTTCTGAGCGCTAAGGTTTTTGTAGACAAAGCCACTGGTGCAAGCAAGTGTTTTGGTAAGCTCTCTCTTTGTTTGGTTCTTGCTACTCTCATTGTAAAAGGTAAGAGTGAATGCATCTTCTTGTTGTTGGTTGCAGGTTTTGTTAGTTATGACTCACAAGCAGCAGCTCAGAAAGCTATTAACATGATGAATGGTTGCCATTTAGGCGGTAAGAAACTGAAAGTCCAGCTTAAGAGAGACAACAACAACAATGGCCAGCATAATAGTTAAAAACTCTAAGCCATCCTCATGCAAATAACAATTTGTAATTTATGTGCATTATTGAAATTTATGTAAACATTTTATGATTTATTAACATTAAAATTCATTCAAATTTTTCTCTTTACTTTTATTGATGTTTTGATGTTGGTCTTTAGAAGAAAGATTCACTGTTTCAAATGAAATAAGTAAAGTGAGAGATCATATTATCTTTGCTACAACAAACCAAACAGCAAAACACACACAGACAAACACAAACATGGAGCAAGGACTACAACAACAGTCAACAAACAGGTTCAGCCCATGCTGAACCCTAATCAGACTCAGCACCAACAATCTCTAAAGACCCTAACAAAGTGGACAATAATCTCTGTATTGATTTACAGACACAACCGGTTCTTGTTTGCTCTATCTGCAGCAGATTAGGCATGACAAAATGTGATGGTTACCTAAAGTGTTGAATTAGACGGTCATAGATTCATCTTGGTCGCTTGTGCTTGAGCCAGAAGTGTTGTTTTTGTTGTCTGTGAATGATACCACTGGAGAGCATTTCGGGCTTAAGTCTTCAGACATACTGGTGTCTGAAACTCTAGCATTGTTGTTGAGCTGACTCAAGAAGCAGTCCTCTATCAAGCTTAGTGATCCAATATCATTTACATCTTGTTTTTCTTGTTCTTCTTCTCCTACTCCGGATTCTGAATCTGTGCCTTGTGATTCACAGCTAACTTCCATATCTTGTGCATTGTCAGACTCAGAATCAGTTTGGGAATCTGATGAATGGGAAGGTGAATACCCTTCTGATCCACTTGTCGTTCCTTCCCGTTCAGCTAGTGTTCTGGTGATGAGGGTCTTAAGCAAGTTCATCACTTGGACAGCATGCATAAGAGCAGTTAATGGATCTGTCATCTAAGAGTTATACAAACACAAGAGTCAGTATGTAATATTAAAAAAAAAACAAGGTCATGTTTAACTCTTCTTACCTGAGTCATATTAGGAGCAAAAACCATGGCGATATTCCTCGCATTCATCTTATTCAACTCCTCTTCCTCAACAACATCAGCCATAAGATCAACAGCCCAACTCAGCAAAGCAGACTCAGTAGGCTTCAGCTGCTTTATAAGCTCAACAGAATCTTCCTCGGTGTTGCAGTTAAGAACCTCCTCAGGAGAAAGACCATCAAGCACTCCACAAGGCAACTCTCTAAACCAAGCTTTGATAAGAGCACCCAAGCAATGCACATCGATGTTCTCAGGGACAACGCCTCTGTTGAGTTGGTCTCTCACATGCTCCTCTTGACTGTTCTCAGGGTTTATCCTAAAGATCCCTTCAGCCTATTTATTTAATCCACACAACAAAGATAAACAAAAATGAGAACATGTGAGAGTATAAATCTTGATTTGGTTTTGTTGCAGTGTCCTTACCTTGAGACCTTGTTGAGAGTATAGTCTCTGCTGCATTAGTAATAGAATAGTTGGGACACTGTTTCCTTTGTTGTCATAAGAACATTGCATTGACTCCGCAGAGACACCAAACACACTCACACTGCATTAATGTTGTAAAGATGTCAATGTTCTAAAAATCGGTTTAAGCGTGCACCTAGACAGCAAATCATTCATATCCAATTTTTTTTTTTGTTACAATTTGATTTATGCAACTCAAATCGGTTTAAACAGTTATAATAGATTAAAATTGATCTACATTGGTTTAAATCAATCTAAATTAGTTTAAATTTGCTGAATCAAACAATAATGTTAATAAAAATCTATAAAATTGTCTAATTTCTTTTTGTACATCTAATATAATTAAATCCAAAAACTAAAATATCTAACATAAATATTATTTTTACATATATTTTATAATTCGTTGACATCTTGCCTGAATCCTGAATAATCTGTCTAGTGGCTATTACTTTACAAATCAACTAGTTACTTGCCTACAGTTTTATTGAACATTGACAGATGTAATTAAGAAGCATTGATTAAGCTAATTACACACGCATAATTACAGATCAAGTTTCAAAGTCTCTGAAGCATTTTATACCTTGCACTAGGGACACGACATGGGATCTCGACTTGAAGCTCGTGCGGGAGACCGAGGAAGCCACGGAATCTATCGAACGTCACGTGAGTGATGTGTCGGACGTTTGTTGGCCATCCGATCTCCATGTGATGAACGGAGGAGATCCCTCCTCCTCCTACGACGTCGTCTTGCTGGTTATTGTCGACGCGGCAGGATATTACGGATTTACGGAGAGCTGTTAGTAGAAACTCAACTACAGAGAGTTGCTGCTGGTTCTGCTCCTCCACGGTGGATTTGGTCTTCCCTCCTACTTTTCCTCCGCCGCAGCCAACGGTGGATTTAGTCACCATCACAAGCCCCGTCATTGGTTAGAGAAGAAGAAGGAGACAAAAGGATGTAGTAGAGACAAAGATTGCGGCTCGGACAATGAAGAATCTCTCTCTCCGGACTGTGTGTTTCTTCTTCTCTCTCTCTCTTTGGAAGAAGAAGAGTAAGTTTGATTTTGAAGTTCTCGAAAAGGTTTTTCTATCTTTATTTTATTGGATATTAATAATATTTATTTTTGGTTGAGATTTGTCTTTTTGAATTTCTGTCTTTTTTTTGGTTGGATTCGAAACCCAACGGCCACTCGTTTTCAAATTTCTCTCCCTCTTGGAGGAGGAGACTGCTATGCTTTTATTATGTAATGTTTGGCTTTTAATGTGAATCACGTTTTTACCCTGAGAGGTTTTGTAATATCTACCATAGTGCCACTCTATGTGTTACCTGGTTTGTTCCTAGTTTTCTTTTTCTGGCTAAACTACATCTCATTATCCCATATACAAGATTTTTGATTTCAACGAAGATTTTAACCACAAAGACAATGAAGTACCATCTAGTATCACCTATGATCACTCAAAGAATATCTGCGTTATCTAATCGACCATTGTTGACCTTCTTTAAAGTCTTCGTATTGCACCTCTTTTTATTTGATGAAAAAAAAAATTATAATCGACCATCGATGAATTATTATACCATTGTGACTTGTGAGAACATATTTGTTCTATGAAAAAATGAATCGTCTCTTAAACTTTAAAATATAGAAATATTTGAAAATAATTGATAATATATCGAGCTTAAATGTAACAAATCCAATCCGAATAACATAACCAGTGATCGCTGGATGATATGAGAGAAATCATGGTCAACTGACGCCACACTAAAAATGAATCCTCCCTTAAACCTTAAAGGCTAGAAATATCTGAGAATGATTGATTATACATCGAACCTAAATGTAACAAATCCAATCCAAACAACATAACCATTGCCGCATGATCCGAGACAAGTCCATGGATCAACTAGTGCCAGCCACACTAAAAAGCAAACATGCTTCTTGTTCACCGAAGTGAAGCCGAAAGAGGAGGAGCAAACACAACACCTCATAAAAGAGAAAGAAAAGGGAACAACAGTATACTGGTGCTAAAGGGGGTTTGTCCAAAACAAAGACTGCCGTAAAAAAAACTGTTATTACACCAAGAGCCGAGAGTGGTTAAATTCTTGGTTGTTGACATTACTAGAGATTTTTTTTTATGACAAAACTGATTTTTATTTCACTAAATAAACTCTCTAAAGCAAAAGTGTCAACAATAGATGATAACAGTCAACAACGTTACCTTAAGAAATTGGGCCAGATTGAAAAATCATTTGGGCTTCGATAAAACGTTAAAAAAAAAAAAAAATCATCACGTGTTCCCTCACGTGATTGTCTTCCTCGTCGTCTCGACATTTGTAAGCAAAAAAAATGGTTATTAGGGTTTGAAATTGAAATCGTCGCTGGGGGCAAAAAAAATAATCAGATTAAGCCCGCCGCTGACAAAGAGAGCGAGAGACGACGCAGTGTCACTACATCCACTAATTGACCTCCCTCTTCATTCAATTTTACCCTTTTACCCTCCGCTTCAAATTCAATTCTCAATTCATCCTCCCTCGCCTGCTAATTTCATCTCTTCAGTGACTGTTGAGTCATGAGTGGGTTGCTGGAGCCTAATCAAGTGGTTGCAGCTGTGAAAGGCTTGCATTGGCGAACCTCTCTGGAGATTCACAAGCTTCTTAAGGATAACGAAGACTTATGTATTACTTACAACGATGGAGAAGAAGGTGCAGAACCAGAAAAGGTGAAAACTTTTCCTTTTGGGTTTTGTTTTTTTTTTTTGTTGTTTTTGTTTGTTTTGGAAGTGAAGTGTTGATTTTTGAGTTGTTGGATTCAGATAGATGTAGAGAAACTGGTGGGGATGTTGCCTCTTCACCTCTTGTCAGTGTTTATATCTTCTGATGAGGAAGACGGGAAGCTTAGGTATTTGTTGTCTGGGATCAGACTGTTGAATACGTTTTGCGACTTAACGTCTCGTCATCCTAGATTGGACCAGGTTTGATCTTTTGTGTTCTTGTAAAAAAGAATTGGGATTTTATGTCTTGCCTATGGAGAAGTAATTAGAAAAAAAAAAATGCATGTTTGTATTATTGTGATAGGTGTTGCTTGATGATGTGGTATTAACAGCTCAGATGCTTGATCTTGTGATCTTTACCATGGTAGCTCTCGGCGGTAATAGGAAGGTATAATACTCTCTCTGTGTCTGATAGATTATGTCGAAATTAATTGTTATTATCTCGAGGGAGGGTGTTGGAGTATAGATCTATGGGACATATAAGGGACTTGTGCCACTACAATGGTTTTAAATTGAAAGCGTATGAAACTTAACAGGGTCTCTTCCTTGTAGGAAAGCTGGAAATCAGATTATGACTCATTGATAGAAGCTACAATGGTGGCTTCTACTCTTCACCTGATGCACGGGTTCATCTCTCCTAACTCCCAAGATCTTGTTATAGTCTTGCTTGCCCACCCTAAGGTATGACCTTTTACCATGAGGTGTCCTTGAAATGCCAATATATGGAAAGATCACGCTTGTGCTTTGAGATATTGGGATTCATTTGATCTGATTGTTATGTTTCTCATCTAGGTTGATGTGTTTATAGACGCTGCTTTTGGAGCGGTTCATAATGTTGTGAGATCTTTAAGAGCGAAGTTGCTGCATCGGCAAGCCGACCAACCGAAGAAGCTAGGTGCTAATTCTGTAGGGGCCGTTAACGCACACTGCCAACAAGCTGAAGCTGCTTTGCAGTTCCTTCACTCTCTATGCCAACACAAACTGTTTAGAGACCGTGTCGCTAAAAACCAGGTTTCTCTACTGCCTGACTCTTTAACCGCTATGATAGATTAATAATGTTTGGGAGAGTGATTCTCAGAATTAGGTTTTATGGTATTATTCTTTTCAGGAGCTATGTGGAAAAGGTGGTGTTCTTATGCTAGCTCAGTCCATACTATCACTATATATAACTCCTGAATGGGTTGGAGCAGCCGTAATAATAGCTTCCATATCTAGAATAAATGCAAAAGCCCTCTCACTTGTAAGTTTTGTTGTAACTTAGCATAGTTGTTTCCTCTATTTACTACTGTCTGTAAGTCTCATACCAAAAGTTTTATGTTTCGTGCAGTTGCACCATTTGTTTGAGGCGGAAAGTGTCTCATTCCTTGACGAGGTTGAGCGTTCAGGAAGCTTGCATTTAGCCCAAACTGTTGCCTCAAAGGTTAGTCCTAATAAGGGTTCTGTTTAAACAGTGGAGTAGTGTTGACTTATCTAATGATGTTATATCTGTAATCTAGGTTCTTGAATTAATGAGGCTTGGCCTTTCTAGAGCCTCCAAGGCTAGTACTCCTCCTCATGAGTATCCAATGGGTTTTGTGCTACTTAACGCTATGCGCTTGGCTGACGTGTTCTCGGATGACTCACATTTTCGACGTTTTTTCACCAAACATTTTGTAAGTATTTGTTGAATTACTCCCCTTGCCTTTGCTTTATCTGTGATTTTAATGTGTGAGGGATGTTAAATCTTAATCTACAGACAATGGTTCTCAGCGCAGTGTTTTGTCTCCCTCATGGAGATTTCTTGTCAATGTTGTGCTCTTCTGATCTTTCTTCAAGGGAAGACGATGCAACGCTTGACTACGATCTGTTTACCTCATCTGGATGGGTTCTAAGTGCATTCTCATCTCCTGGTGAATTGGCCGTTCCTCAGTTCAAGCTTAATTTTCAAAATAACCTCACCATGTCTTCATACGCTCATCAAAGAACGTCCTTGATTGTTAAAATCATGGCTAATCTTCACTGCTTCGTTCCCGAAGTCTGCACAGGTGAATTTTTAAATAACCTCACCATGTGCTTGTACCTTTGTTTCTCACTATGTGGATTTGCTGTTGAAACCTGCAGAAGATGACAGGAACCGTTTCATTCAAACGTTTGTGAGTGGATTGCGAAAGGATCCCACAAGCATACTGGTTAATCTATTACCAAGCTCTACATATACTCCGAAGGCTCAGAGAGGCACTAGTGTTTGCAAAAACATAAGTGTGTACCCCTTTATCCCCACACATTCTTGTTACACATCGTTTTGTTGATTTCATTGTGATGGATGTTTGTATTTTTGTAGGTTCTCTGTTGCATCACGCAGAGTTCTTGATCCCTAATGCACTCAATGTCGAAGATTTAATGATTTTGAGGTGAATGAACCTCTCTCAGTCATTCTACGTTTCACCTTGAAGACAATATTGAAGAAGATTTCTATAGTTCTTGAGCGGTGCTGTTTTGTATTGATATATATATATATATATATATTTTTTTGGGATGCTGTCGTCTGCAGGGTGTTCTGTCAACAGTTGGAGCCGCTAATCCGTTCTGAGTTTGAGGAAAGTCAGGCTGAGGTGAAGGTGAAAAGCTACTTACTCTCTTGTACATTGTTGTTACTTGTTACAATTGTATGCATTTGTTTATGAGCATCTGTTTATTTAAACTGATACAAGTAACTGCAACGACATTTTACTCTTGTCGATCATATGTTCTAGGACAATCAAGGTGCGGGAGGGAGTTCATCTGGCAAGCAGCTGGGGAAAGAGCCTCTGAATCTCAACAACGACGAAGCTTCAGAGGATTCTGATGTCCGAGCGGAAGGTGCCGCGACAAAGCAAGGCGTGAACAAGGAGGAGATGGAAACAGCTGAACGGTCCAAAGAAAGCGACAATCTCGAAACCAGCGGTTCAGAAACAAGCTCTAACAGAGGAGGGAAAGGTCTGGTTGATCAGGCTGAAGATGGAGATTTGGCTCGCACTTTCACCAAGCGGCTTAAAGTGAGCGCTTCCTCTGGAGAGGTGAAGGAGGATGAGAGAGCCGAAGCTTCTCTTTTATTGGAGAAACAGAGGACCAAAAGGAAGCGGAGTATAATGAGTGATGATCAGATGGCGATGATGGAGAAGGCGCTTGTTGATGAGCCTGATATGCAGCGGAACTCGGCTTGGATACGGACATGGGCTGATAAACTCAGCTTGCAGGGTCCTGAGGTTACATCTGCACAGCTGAAGAACTGGTACCTGCTTCTATCTCTCTCTCTCTAGCTATCACTATGTCTCAATCTTACATTTTTACTACCTCTGTTTCACAAAGATAGAATTTTGACTGTTTTCGTACATATTAATAAAACACATTAAATCGCTATAATAAATGTATTATCTTCTGTAATTTTGAATTTTTAATAACGTTGCATCCCAATAATAATTCAATAAAGTCGATTAATTTTCCTGAAGTTTAAAACTTTTTCAATGAAAACACAAAAAATTATTTTCGTGAAACAATTTTTTTTTCTAAAACATCTATTTTAATGGAACTGAGGGGGTAGTTTTTTTGTTGTTGTTGTTGTTGTCAGGCTGAATAACAGAAAAGCAAAGCTAGCTCGAGCAGCAAGCAAGCAAGGGCCATCACGTGATAACAATAGCTCAGGGGATTTACCAGAGAGTCCCGGAGATGAAAACACTTGGCAGCAGCAGCAGCAGAAACCAACAACACCATTTGCAGATAAAGCTTCTGCATCATCGTCAGAAGGGCTGAAGCGTGGGCAGCAAGTGATGCTTGTGGACGAGAGAGGAGTCGAGGTCGGTAAAGGAACGGTTTTGAAAACGGACGGTGAGTGGTACGGTTTAAGCCTGGAGACGAGACAGGTTTGCGTGGTTGATGTGATGGAGCTTAGTGGGTTATATGATTATAGCAAGATGAGCATCCCTTATGGGTCTGATGATGTTGGGAGGACTTTTGGAGAAGCTAACTCGAGGTTTGGTGTTATGAGAGTGGCTTGGGATATGAGCAAGCTTCAGTAACAGACTCGGTTTGCATTGAGATATCTGACCAGTAGGTTTTTTTTTATGTTCTTACCTGTTGTTTAGACTTTAGAGCTTTCTCTTTTGGTCTTAACCCGAAAGATTCTCTGTTTTTAGGAACTCTGTCTCCCTCTCGCTCTCTGGTTGTTAACAAGTAAAGGTTGAGACTTTGAGAGCAAATAACTGAAAATAAGTATAACAGTGGGAAGAGTTGACTCTTTTCTTCTTTAGTTGACTTTAATGCTATTTAAAGTACATTTCTTAATTTTAACAAGTAACCTTAGACAATGAAGTTCATAATGACTAGTGATTATTTGGAAATAGCACTTACTAAAAGTGTTTCTAGTCTTTCATAAATTACATAAGTAATTAATTAGAGTTTTTTTTTCAGAAATTGATTTGTTTTTGAACTATATAATTAAATATATGCATGTGATAACATATCAAATTACAGAAAACATGAAAAGAAAAAGGAACAAAACCTATACCATATAATGTGAAGTCAATTACATTCATTATTGTGAATAAAAGTTTAAATGTTTTAGAGAGCACAAAAAGCATGGAGAGTAGATTCAACTCTGCTACCTGCTTCCGAGTGAAAGAAGTTAAGGAAATCCATATATTCAAAGGGTTTGAACATACGAGGATGTTCTTCGTCGACAACCTCTTCAGGTGAATCTATGATAACTCCTGATTTTGGAACAGAGAACATTGCAGTCGAATACCTTGTCTTCTTTGCCACCATCAAGACTCGGTGGTATGGAGAATACAATCTACCATTCAAAAGTGCCTGCAACATCGATCAACAAACAAATGAGTATTGTTTTAAATAGTGTGTGCATGTGTGTGAAGTTTGAAGGAACTTACACATAGAGAATCTCCAACCATAATGATGAAAGAATGTTGAGATGGTTTCACTTTGATCCATTGTCCATCTTTGGTCATAATTTCCAAACCATCAACTTCATACTGATGAAGTATGGTGATGATGTTCTTGTCCGTATGAGAACGTAAACCTAGCTTTGCCTCTTCTACATCTTCATCAGGAGGTGCTGTGTACTTCATCATTCGAAAGAGATAGTTTGTAGAATTTAGATGCTCGTCAAGGTACTTCTCTACTCCAAAACTCTCCATTATCATTCTTCTCACCATTACATCCAGTTCCACTAGTTGCTCCGAGAACTTGTGCATCATCTCACTATTTCAAGAATGTTTCAAACGGAAATGATCAACCAAAATGTTATTCATAGACAAAAAAAATACTCCCTCCATTTTAAAAAGGTTAAAATATATATTTAGAGTTCCCCCAAAGAAAAAAAGAGTTCTCTTACATATTAATAAAATATATCAAATTATTATTATAATTTTATAAATATATTTATTTTCTGATTAACTATTTTTCATGTTAAAATTCAATAAATAAAATTAAATTTTTAGAAATTTACAATTTATCATTATCACTTGATAAAAATATATGAAAAATGTAAAAATATATCTTTAGAAACAATTTTTTAAAACATAGATTAAAATTACTAAGCCCAAAAAGTTAAAGTCATACCTAATACTCTTGTTTCCATGATCAGGCCATAGCAGTTGAATGAAGTCGTTGACTTTCTCTGCAACATTAGCATCTTCAATCCCTAAACTCTGGTAAAGATTGTGACTTAGATACCCATGAAAGGGTTTGGAAGACACGTTTCTCTGTTTGGTCTGAACCGGCAAATCGAAAAGCTTTTCCATGGCTTCATAAACAGACTTGTCAAGCTCTATGTTTGACACTTTGTCAACGTATGCTTGGAAACAGCCGTAGTCTTCTAACGCTTTACGCACATCAGCCTTCACTTTATCCCACTTTGAGGTTCCTGGTGTTAAGTTCTGGTCGGAGAAATCTATGACTGGGAGCTGGAGAGATTCAGAAAAAGGAAGAAGAGAGTCTGTATCCATTTTTTTCTTAATTCTCAGAAGTTTGGTGGTGTTTCGCTTTCTTGATTTTAGCCTGAATACCAAACTTTTTTCTTTTTACGGAATCGAGTTCTATAACTAGTAGTTAGAATGTGATTACAGATGCTAGCTTGAATTAGCTGTTATGCTAGTTGTTTATTAATTAAATAATTTTGTAATAAATGCGTTTGTTGAGAGTGACGACCACAATTAATAACAACTGTAACGCTGCTGCTTGCATGTGTATGTATTGAATACGTGTGTTATACACTTATTCGTTGAATGATTAAAAAATTAATTAGAGTCTAGAGTTTGTCTAATTTTTTTTCTTGATAATGCATACACAGTTGGTCTCTCTCTCAGTTTTCTTGTAATATAGTTTCATGTAAAGGTTTTGAAACATCTGATGTATATATTTTAGCAAAAAAAAAAACATTTGATGTATATATAAATATAATTGACGGGGATATAAATTGCATATACAGAAAACACGTGTTAATTCTATAACAAGCCAAGACATTATTATGCTATGCACACCAGCACCCATGTTTATATATGTTTCACAACTCAATCGAAGTTACTAGTTATGCGTGTGCATGCCAACGAAATCTCCAGAATATCGTCACTTTTGCTTACATATGAAGGATTGTCCTTGAACAAGACGGTCTAGTAGAGTTAATGTACCCATGTGATAACATATCAAATTACAAAAACATGAAAAGAAATAGGAGCAAAACCTAAACCATAAAATGTAAAGTCATTACATTCATTGTTGTGAATAAAAGTTTAAAATGTTACAGAGAGCACAGAAAGCATGGAGAGCAGATTCAGCTTTACGACCAGCTTCCGAGTGAAAGAAGTTAATGAATTCATTATACTCAAAGGGTATGAACATACGAGGATGCTCTTCGTCGACAAGTTCTTCAGGTGAATCTATGATAACTCCTGGTTTAGGAACAGAGAACATTGCAGACGAATACCTTGTCTTATTTGCCGTCATCAAGACTCGGTGACGTGGAGAATACAATCTACCATTAGAAAGTGCCTGCAGTGACATCAACATTTTAGATGATCATTACCGTCTTAAATAGTGTTTGTGTGTGTGTGTGAAGTTTCGAAGAGCTTACACAGAGAAAATCTCCAACCATGATGATGAAACAATGTTGAGATGGTTTCACTTTGATCCATTTTTCGTCTTTGGTCTTAATTTCCAAACCATCAACTTCATATTGATGAAGTATTGTAGTAATGCTCTTGTCGGTATGAGAAAGTAAACCTAGCTTTGTCTCTTCTACATCGTCATCAGGAGCTGATGTATACTTCATCAATCGAAGAACATAATATGTAGAGTTCAGATGTTCGTCAAGGTACTTCTCTATCCCAAAACTCTCCATTATCATTCTTCTCGCCATCACATCCAGTTCCACTGATCGCTCTGAGAACTTGTGCATCGTCTCACTATTTCAAGAATGTATCAAACGCAAATATGTTTTTATTTCATTTTTTCTAAATGTCGCCCAAGAATAAAATTTTATTACATTCTTACAAAAAAAAAAATTAAAAATTATGTGTGTTTTTATGATTTCAATTCAAATTTTTTTTATCTCTTTTATATCTTATTAAATTAAAAATAATAAATGTTATAAAATTATAATAATCAGAATTATAATAATCAAAAGGAAAAACTGAAAAATTTAACTGTTTTTTAATTTGCTTGATTTTTCTTATAACTATATCAATTTAAAGCACAGATGGAGTAGTTATAGTTTCAAACCTTTTTTTTTTGGACAACATAAAGTTTCATACCTAATACTCTTGTTTCCATGATCAGGCCATAGCTGTTGAGTAAAATAGTTAACTTTCTCAGCATCATTAGCTTCTTCTATCCCTAAACTCTGGTAAAGATTGTGACTTAGATACCCATGAAGGGGTTTAGAAGACACGTTTCTCTGTTTGGTCTGAACCGGCAAATCGAATAGCTCTTCCATGGCTTCAAAAACAGGCTTGTTAAGCTCAATGTTTGACACTTTGTCAACGTATGCTTGGAAACAACCGTAGTCTTCTAACGCTTTACGGACATCATCCTTCACTTCATCCCACTTTGAGGTTCCTGGTGCTAAGTTCTGATCGGAGAAATCTATGACTGGGAGCTCAAGAGATTCAGAGAGAGGAAGAAGAGAGTCTGAATCCATTTTTTCTTGATTCTTAGAACTTTGGTGGTGTTTTGCTTTCTTGATTTTGGCCTTAATACCAACTCTTTTTCCTTTTGTGGAATTGGGTTCTATAGCTAGTAGTTAGTAGGGCGTTTACGCATGCTGGCTTGATTTAGCTGTTATGCATAGTTAGTTGTATATTAATAAAATAGTTATGTAATAAATGCGTTTGTTGAGAGTAACGACCACAATTAATAACAATCATAACTTTTTTTATTTGAATTTAGATATATCTATCGCTTATTTTTTTACATATAGTATTTTTACCGGTTGAATCGGCATATTTTTTGAAACCCTGTAACTTTTCTTCAGCAAGGCTTGGACAGAATAGCAGAGCAAGTACACACGTTATTGATTCAAAAGAAGTTCATATTCAAGCGGAGTGCAGACGATATAACTAGTAAATATGGTTCCGTATGTATACGTGTGTGTTATTCCTTTATACATTGAATGATTAATTTTTTTTAAACTAAACTATACAGTTTGTCTATTTTTTTCCTGATAATGCATACGCAGTTAGTCTCTCTCTTTTTTTCTTGTAATATAGTTTCATGTAAAGGTTTTCAAACATCTGATATGTATAAATAATTGACCCAGATACATCATTGCATATACCGAAAAAAAAAACAGCGTAAATCACCTTCATTTGGAGAGGTAATCGGAGAGTAAAACACCTCTGGTTTATCATGCCCTGACTTTCTTGCTCAAAATCATTTAACATTCTTAAGATGTCTAATTAAAGATTTAAACTATCATGTCAAGACATATATATGTATCAAAGTATCAAAAAAAAATCAAAAGAAAAAATCAATGGAAAATTCAAATTCAAATTCACTTTCCCTTTATTTGTTTATTATTTTGAGTTTTATAAGTAAAGTAGAAAACTAGCAATGGAAATAATGTTATGACAGTTCGGAAATCTCGGTCTTCATTAGCAACACTGGCCAGGCGGCCACTATATTTTCAACATGGACTAATCTTTCTAGCTGCACAAAGTATAATAGTTAAAATGTTGGGTTCAATTACCCCAAAAAGAAGAAGTAGAAAGTTCTTGGAATTAAATTCATGCAATTTCATTGTTTGTCTACATTCTATGATTTGTTTTATCAAAGCTTTAAGAACTCCCTCTGATTACAAACACTACCCTCTAAAAAAAAACTACCCACTAAAAAAACTTCTATTTCTATTCGTAACCAACAAAGCATGAAACGAAAATCAGACGTGTGACCTAACAAATATATAATATCATTTACGAATATCTTTAATATATGCCTAAGTGAAAAAAAAATCAAAATCCTAATTTCATTTAGTCTCAACAACAGTCAACAGTACACAATGTACAATGTTGATAGTTTTCTGTCTTTTTCTAAAGCGGTACATAAGATTTGAATATCGCACACATGCGTGGGTTATAGTCTAGTTAAAAACAAATTAAAGCTAATTATCAGTCAAAAACTGTCACTGAAGCAGAGGCTAGATCCTCATTCCAAGCCCATTGCTATTTCGTCTCCTCCCCTTTAATAGCGGAGGGGCTGGCAGTGCGCGAAGCAATATCGCTATGCATAGAGAAGGGCCATCGGCATGTGCACTTAGAAACAGACTCGATCAACCTCGTTAAAGCTCTCACGACTGGGCCTCCAGCAATTGAAATTTACGGAATTGTGGAAGATATCACTTGTCTGTCTGCTGCTTTTGATTCGATTTCCTTTTTTTGGATCCCACGCAATAGGAATAGGGATGCTGATGCTCTTGCTAAGCAAGCCCTTCATAATGAATCTCTTGTAATGTCTCCCTTAAACATTGGGTTTTAATTTTAATGGAAGTCTGTGTTACAAAAAAAAAAAAAAAAGCTAATAATCAGTCAAAAACGTCATTTGGTATTGTGTCCTTTGAAGACCAAAACATAGAATCGTAATGATGATTATCTAACAATGTCCAAGTTTATTCATCAATCATCGACTTCAACCTCCAATCTTCTACCCAAATGCTCAAGTGGATCCAGCCAAGAATTTTGCTTTAACAATGAGCCTTGCTCCTTTTTCTCTTCATTATTGCTTTTCTTGATAAAAACAAATCACTAGCCTCAGAATTCAAGTGGTGATAATCGCAAGGAATCACTTTTACACTGTACATGAATGGCTCACGACCTCACGTGCTTAGTTAGTTAATTAGCTAAGAAGGTATATGAACATCATTATTGATGGTTTTTCAGTTAGTCCATCATCATTAGAAGAATGAAAATAATATAAATGTAGGAGATAGAATGAGATGAGTGACATGAGTCTCTCAAGTGAAACGCATAAAAAAACTTCAAATATGTTTTGTAAGAATTGGCTTTATATCAACAATTTAAAATGTCTTTGCAACTTAAAATTTGATTACACAAATAAACTATATTAAATCTGTTGTTATACTTGTTAGGAATTCACAAGAGTTTCTCAATAATGATTGATCTAAGAGTGTGAATGTTAATTTGGAGTGTAAATTTTTGACTTCAAATCTTGAAACAAAACCCCTTTTTTTTCAAAAGAAACACTAAAATGGGTTTCTTCCTCAAAATATCTTCTTATAAAAAACCGAAATTCCATACAATTAATAATTCATAGCCGTTGTTTTTCACATACACTTATCGTTTTCACAAAAGAGGAATGTTAGGTTAGTGATTGAGTTGTTGTTCATCTTATACAACGAAGGCAATTCAGTGTATTGGGACGCTATAAAGGATGAGATATACAATTCACCAACTTTTTAAAAGGTATCTGTTTTTGTGACATACCAACTTTCCTCCCTTTGAATTTTCATATTAAACCCACGTGTGTTTCTCTAAAGGAAAAAAAAAAAACCTGAAAGTAGAATGTTCTATCTATAAATGGGACACTCCATCATTTACTTTCTCAGCACGGAAGCAAAAAAAAAAACCTCAGGAAAAGAAAACTAGCTTGATCTCTTTGAATCAAAAAAACTCCAAAGGTAATTTTTTTTGCTAAAATGTTAAATACTCCAAATGTAGTTTTTCTTATGAATTTTGAATGTTTTCTTTTGTTGTGAATGATTAAAGAGCTACTTAAACAGTTTCTTTCGGGTTAAAATAAAGCTAATTAACATTTTATAAATATATTTTTTGGATTTGCACCAAAGGCGAAAAGAATGGGTGCAGACACTCCTCAACTTCCAGTCATCTATCTCTCGGACCAAACCCTAAAACCAGGAGATGAGAAGTGGGTTGAAGTGAGGAGTGATGTCCGTAAAGCTCTTGAAGACTACGGCGCTTTTGAGGTGTCATATGATAGAGTGTCAGAAGAGCTTAAGAAGTCAGTTTTGGATGCCATGATAGAGCTTTTCGAGTTACCAGTTGAGGCTAAACAGAGAAACGTGTCTCCGAAACCTTACACTGGATATTCAACTCATAATGGTCTCTCTGAGAGTCTAGGGATCCAGGATTCCAATGTTTTGGAGAAAGTTAACGAATTTACTCAACTGCTACGCCCTGATTGTGAGGGTAACAAGACTATGAGGTAACGTCATGTCAAAAAAAAAAAACTCAGTAGAGTAAATTAATTGTTCGTAAATTCCTGTTAATCTTTCATCAAAAATATTTTCGTAACTTTTTGCTAGTTGTTTTTCATAAGTTATGTGACAATTTTCTATAAAAAACCTTGTTTTTATCTTTATTTTTTTTGAAAAATGTCAGTTCACTCATATAGTAATGAACTGAAATTTTGTTTTCAATCTCACGTTTCACGCATTTTTTTTTGTTTCTATTAAAATAGCTATATAAATTTTCTTTGTGTTGAAAACAGCGAAACGATCCAGAAGTTTTCAGAGAAGTTAGCAGAATTGGATGTAATGGTGAGAAGAATGGTCATAGAGAGCTTTGGGATAGAAAAGTACTTTGATGAACACCTCAAGTCAACGAATTACCGTCTGCGACTGATGAAGTATGTAGCACCACCTGATGTTGATGCTAATGTTGCGGTTGGTACTAAAGATTCTGATGATGGTGGTAATACGAATACAACTGCTAACGCTGATGCTGGTGATATTGCTAATGGTATTGCTAAAGTTCATATTGATGACGATGCTAATGCCAAGGGTGACGTTTGCACTGGTGTTGGTACCAATCATAATGGTGATGACGTTAATACTGGTGATTGTGCTAATGTTAAGTCTAATGTCGACGTTGGTACTAATGTTAGTGCTAAATCTAGTGTTGGTGCTGATGTTAACATTGGCACTATTGCTGATGTTAAGGCTAATACTGGTACTCGTACTAGTGCTACTGTTGGCGTTAGTGATAGTGTTAAAGCTAATGGTGGCGCAGATGATGAGGAGAAGAAATTAGGTCTACCTTCTCATACTGATAAAAACCTTTTGACGGTACTTTATCAATATGAGATTGAAGGTTTGGAGGTGTTAACCAAAGATGAAAAGTGGATCAGGTTAAAACCATGTCATAACTCTTTCGTTGTTATGGCCGGAGATTCTCTATATGTAAGTTCTAACTTATTTTATTTTTAAATCGGATGCACCATCCCCTATATATCATTTGAGAAGCATTACAACTTCTGTTTGTAGCCACATGTCATCACTAGGATGATTCTTAGAATCATTAGAGAAATATGTTGGTCCATCTAATTATATAATAAGCTTTTTATTAAACTAACAATAAATTCATCATTAATGTACTTTATTATTTCCTTAAATAAAATTTACGGAATTGCCTAATGTGGCTAAAGTATATATGACAATTAATGATTTTGAATAATAAAGATTTGATAAAAAAAATAGTTTATCTTCTATCATATTTGTTTAATATTTAAACTATTAAATAAATTAAATAACCACAATAACCATATAATAAAAATTTAGATTTTTATGTATATGTTATATTTTGAATTTTTACAAACGGCTATAAATTACTAAAACTGTTAAGAGTCTCACATTCAAATTTTATGATCCATGGTTTAAAAATTTTGTTATGACAAAATACAAATGATTACAAAAATTATATAAGTAAAAAGTTTAATTTAATTAATTATTAAGATTAATATATATATCGTTCTAAATTAAACTATAAACCATATAAAATACAATATTTTAGTTTCAAAATTTACTTTGAACAATTTTTTTGATAAAAGTTTCGAACGATCATTGACAACTTATTTTTTTAAAAAATTATAAATTACTAAAACTATTAATCCCACAATGAAAATTTTGTTATCAGTAATTTAAATTTCTATAAAAGATATAAATGATCGAAAAAACTATATGAGTAGAAATCATCATTTAATAGAAATTAATATTAAAAATATACTAAAATATATTATCTATGTTAGTATCATTTAAATTTAATTACATATCTTATCAAATATATAAAAAATATATTTTGGATTAATAAAATTAATTTATATGTTCGCACCAATTTAATTTTATATTTAATAGTTATTGAACTTTAATTATTTAATATATATTAATTATTTCATAAAATGTAAAAATATTTAATACATAAAATAATTTTATATATAATGTTGATTCCGCGCAAGGCGCAGATCTTAACCTAGTAATATATTAATTGCGATCCTCATAATAATCATAACTTTTTTATGATATATATATTATAACTTTATGATATACACATTCATAACTTTAGGATATAAATATTATATAATTCACCTTTTTATTTTTTCTTATCACTTTCACAAATGCATGTCGACGTTACTAAAGTGTTTATACATTAACATTATGTTTTCTTCTCATCATGAATCTTGGTGTTGGATTTTTTTTTACTTTTTTTTTGCAGGCACTTATGAATGGTAGACTATCTCGTCCGTTTCATAGAGTAAGAGTAACGGAAAGAAAGAAGACAAGGTATTCAATAGCATTGTTCTCGACTCCAAACGGAGATTACATCATCGAACCACCAAAAGAGCTTGTGGACGAGAAGCACCCACGTCTCTTCAAACCATTCACTTACGTTGACTTGATGAGTTTCTATCACACTGAGGCTGGTCGTAGACCTCGTTCTACTCTTCACGCTTATTGTGCCGTCTCTGGAGCATAAATGTGTGCGCTTACTTACGAGAGTTTCAACAATGTTTAAGTAGTTTCATGGTTCAACTAATATCAAGAACTACATGTAGTACTAAATAAGAGTTTTTGGATTAGTTGAGTATATGTGTTTTATTTCGGGAGAAGCAATCAAGTCTCTCTTTTGTATGAAAAATCAATAAAGTGTATGTGTATGAGCATGTTCAATAATGTAATGAATTTGGTTGGATCTGTTGGTTCACAAGATGTCAAGATCGTAAATAGGTTAATTAAATAGGTTAATTTCTTCTTCTTTTTTAAACTAAATTAAATTCATTTTTTTTTCTAAAAAAATACTAGTTTAATTTCAGCAGATGGGAAACGAGTGTGGAACATATAAAAACGGGTGTTTGCGATTTCAAACATTAAACGCTAAATAAGTGAATGATTTACTTTCATGTTATCGTAGCGATAGTGGTTTTGAGTTGACATGTAGATCCCCCTTACCTTAGGAATTTGTTTGTTTGCAAAATGCCAAAATCGTAAATAGTAAATTAGTAATGTTATTTAAAGTTTGACCGGTTTACTTGCAATAGGTGTATGTGTTGTGGTCCAAAAATTAGTGAAACGAATAATTACAATTGTAAATTAGTAATGTTATTTAAAATATAGACATGCATTGTCTCATGAACAAAGTGTTTGAAATAGCGATTTGCAAGTGCCAACACTCTTCTCATGAACAACGTTACAAATTAGGATCGGTCTTGGGCAAAGCCTAACGAAACATTACCTTTAATAAATCACCTTTGGCCCCCCAGCCTTAAAACGCCTCCAAGATCTAGCTTTTCAAATCTCAAGCTTCAAACCCTCATTTGACTTCAAGAACATCACCTCAGGTTATAAACTGTACAAGTTTTAAGAGCTTCTGAAGACATGGTAAGGAAACTTTTCGCTCTACAAACTACAACGCTAGTTACCGGCGAAGAATCATGGCAAGACGTTACTTAAAAGAAGAAAAAGGAAAGACCCAAGCGGTTGAAGAACATGTACCCCACATCAAAAGAATGAAGGCCCCCTATGTAGACAACTCAGCGCTTATCAAGGAAAACGCCCTTACTCTCATAGGTAGGGTGACTAACCCGCAGGAGCAAAGAATCTGGGCAGTCTTACCAGCCTTACCTCGCAAATGGCACATGCAAGGAAGAGTTACTGGGTCAGATCTGGGAAATAGATGTTTTCAGTTCAGATTTATAAGAGAAGAAGATCTACAGAGAGTTCTGGACAACAGACCTTACCAGTTTGCTTACTGGATGGTCATAATACAGAGGTGGGAAACCATAATATCGGCTTCATTTCCTTCACAGATCCCCTTCTGGATTCGCATTAAAGGTCTTCCTTTTCACTTCTGGCTAGAAGACATGATCTGTAATATAGGGAAGGACCTTGGAACGATCCTAGACCACGAACTGACTAAAACAACAACAAGGGTCAAAGTTCTAGTAGATGGACTCAAGCCACTGACTAAAGAAGCCATCATCGAATACGACTCCGGAGAGGAAAGCATCATCTACCTCGAGTATGAGAAGCTTGAAAATCATTGTTCACTCTGCAACTCCTTGTCCCATCTGAAGAAATATTGCACGATGGCTCTCCGGGCTGAACATGAAGGGGAATTCAAACAGAAGGAAAATATGACAGCACAGAGAGTGGGAACCTACTCGGAAGAAGATGGCTCGTACCGTAACAGCAAACATCTGGCACTAGTCCCCCACTGTAGTGAAGATGGATCTTTACCTGATGGAGGGGGAAGGGTTATGAACAGAGTTGAACAGCATAAGAGTGCCTTCCATGAGAGAGTAGACCGCCATGGGAACAGCTTCGGTGCTAGAGCTGCGACCAAGCAAACACGGGTTCCTCCACCAATAAGGACTTTAGAGAAATCAAGGGGAGAATCTCACAACTGGAGAAGCAAAGCTTCAGAAAGAGCTCCTGAACCCCAAGGATATAGCTCTCCGCCCTACACAATGAGAAGAGACATCGTGAGAGAGACTAATTTCCCAAGGAAAAACTCGTTCCCTCAGAAAGGGCTTAGCGAATGGAGAATGAAGCCAGCAACACTTACTTGCTCAGAAAGGGCCCATGTAGGTGTTCCAGGCGTTACATCTTCTCAGGGTCCTCTTTTAGAAGTCACTCAAGAACAAACTCGTCAAGAAACACCAAAGGGTCAAACGGAGGAACAAATTACAGAGGATCTAAATGAAGCAACAAAGCTTTACCTAAGCTGCCCAGATCCCATGGAAGCGGCTGCAAGAAGACACAAGGTACTGGCAGGGGATATTAGAAATCAAACTGAAGAGACTGCTGTAGGCCTTATGAGACTACGTGGAAGCTCTGATGGACATACGATAGAGACTAGTCAGAACTACCGTAATGGTGTGGGCTTATCTAAAGATCAGGTATTACAAGAATTGCAGGAAGTTACAAAACAGTACCTCAGTTGTGCAGATCCGGTTGAAACCGCGGCAAGAAGACAACGAGTACTCGCAGGAGACGCTGAAGGCTTAATGGAAAAGACTGCTGAGTCAATCTTAGCGGCATCAGCAGAACAGAGACGTCCCCTATCTCATTGGGAGCGTGGAGTTCGATCAGAAAGCCCTCCGGGTATTGACTTCGACTTAGCTATGCAACCATCAGACGTAGAAGTCACCCCTCCCCCCCCCCCTCCGGCAATACGAAACATTGACCCAAACGGTATTGAGTCCGTAGTGCTGACAAGGCGATCAAACAAGAGTCCTGAGGATATCTATTCTGGAAGGCTCAAATCAATTGTTGTAAGCCCTGAAGTTCGTATAGAAGAAGGAAATACGATTTCAAAGGAAGTTTTGGAAGTAGCAGATGATGAAGATACGCTACTAAATTTCCAAAACAAAACAAAGAAAAAGAGAGCATATAAATTTAGGATACGCTCACCACGCCTATCTCCAAACATTCTACGAGGAGTAAGCCTTAAGAAAAGGAAGTTTTCGCAAATCCAACACTCACCGATCAACGGAAGAAAGTGCCTCTCTGGAGCTCCATCCAAAAATCATCTGTCATCAGGAGTAACCAGAAGAGGAGATGCTGTGGAGAAGGGGAGTATATTGCTGACAAAGAACCCGGCCATACAATTGATTCCAGCAATGTCGCGAAAAAAGCAGGATAGCAGAGGTTCTCCTTCTAAGCAAAGTGAAGCAAGGCAGAAAAATGGAGAGGCAGGACCATCAAGAAGAGTTAACACCTCCTCGACCAGAAGACCTCCAAATCCCCCAAGGAAGAAGCAGGATTTTCGGCCTCTTCCACCCCCGGCTCCTTAGTCGCTCTGATCTGGAACTGTTGTGGGCTGAGGAACCCCATAACAGTCCAGCGTCTGAAAGAGATCCATGGAAGGAACTCACCAGACATCCTCTTCCTCATGGAGACGAAAAACAACACGGACATGGTCACAGAAACTCTGAAATGGCTCCCAATTGATAACTATCACACTGTTCCCTCACATAGCCCGGGAGGTGGAGGCTTGTTCCTCATCTGGAAAAAGGAAGTTCAACTCACAGTGAGAGCTAGCACAAAGAACTTTATAGATACCATCGTATCAGATAAAGGAAAGACGTACCAAATTACTTTTGTCTACGGGGAACCTGACCATACCAAGAGGCTCTCAATTTGGAATGAACTCTCATCTCTGCAACCAGCCCCTGGAAACCTGTGGCTTCTGACCTGAGACTTCAATGAACTTACTGACAATAGTGAGAAAAAAGGAGGGCCTGAGAGAGCAGAAGGAACTTTCTGCTCATTTAAATCTTTCCTCTCAAACAACGGGCTCTTTGATGTCAAACACTATGGCAATTACCTATCTTGGCGAGGGAAGAGAAGTACTTACGTTGTACAATGCAGACTAGACATGACCATTAGCAACAGTGAGTGGTTTGACACATTCCCGTCATGTAGGTGCCAGTATCTCAAGTACGAAGGTTCAGATCACCGCCCTCTGCTCACCTTCCTAGACACTAGAAGAAAGAAAGGAGCTAAAATCTTCAGATTCGATAGAAGACTCGAGGATAATCCGGAAATAAGAAAACTGGTACAAGAAACATGGAACGCATTTCCCTACCTGAAGGTGGAAGAAAAACTCTCATACTGCAGGAAAGCGATCTGCAGCTGGAGCAGGGCATATCATGAGAATAGTAGGAAAAATCTTGAGACTCTGCGATCTCAACTAGATGATGCAATGACCAGTCACACTCCTGATGATGAACTGATTCACGAGTTAAACATGAGACTCCTTAAGGCCTACAAGGCAGAAGAAGACTATTGGAGGCAACGCAGTATACAACTTTGGTTAACGCTTGGTGACTCTAATACAGGGTATTTTCATGCCTCCACTAAAGCGAGGAAATCGAGAAATAGAATGACAGTTTTAGAGGATGATAATGGAGTACCTTGGTTTGAGGAAGATCAAATTGCAGCAGTCATCTGTAAATACTTTGATCATATCTTCACCTCAGACAGCTTCAATGGGCTACAAACAGTAGAGAAGTCATTGCAACCTTGCGTCACTGCAGAAATGAATGAGGAATTAATAAAAGAGCCAACAATGGAGGAGATCAAAGAAGCAATTTTTTGCTATTCACCCGGATAAAGCTCCAGGTCCTGATGGATTCTCAGCTAGCTTCTTCCAAGCTAATTGGGATGTGGTGGGCCTAGATGTGGTAAAAGAGATCAAGACCTTCTTCGAGATAGAAACCCTCAGACCCTCGCAAAATGTAACACATGTCAGATTGATTCCCAAGATTGTTGGAGCAAAACGAGTCGCCGACTATCGCCCTATAGCGCTATGTAATGTCTATTTCAAGATTATTTCGAAGTTACTGGCACTCAGGCTAAAACCAACGCTACATTCTATCATATCCGAGAATCAATCAGCATTCATTCCAGGCAGGGCAATAGCAGACAATATAGTAATCACTCACGAAGTTCTACAATACCTAAAGACCTCTCAAGCTCAAAAGAGATGCACAATGGCATTTAAGACTGATATGTCTAAGGCATATGACAGAGTATAATGGAGGTTTATTGCACAGGTGCTTCAGAGACTAGGTTTCCACGAAAAATGGGTTAATCTGATTATGCAGTGTGTAACTACGGTGTCATACTCCTATCTGATCAACGACACTATTCAGGGCTCAGTCACACCTAATAGAGGAATTAGACAGGGAGATCCTCTATCTCCCTATCTCTTTATTCTATGTGGCCAAGTTCTATCTGGTCTGTGCCAAAGAGCGGAAAGAGACGGTACCTTGCAAGGTATTCGAGTGGCCAAGGGAAGCCCGAGGGTTAATCATCTGCTTTTTACAGATGATACCATGTTCTTCTATCAATCATCCCCTTCTAGATGTACGAAATTGAAAGACATCCTCTGGGAGTATGAGCAAGCTTCAGGCCAGAAAATAAACAAGGAGAAGTCAGCTATCACCTTTTCCTCCAGAACTTCAGCAGAGATGAGAGAAAATGTTAAGAGTCTAATCGGAATATCCAAAGAAGGGGGAAATGGAAAATATTTGGGTTTACCTGAACACTTTGGAAGACGCAAGAAGGATTTGTTCACGGCCATAGTGGATAGAATTCGACAACGAGCCTCCAGTCTGTCAACGAGATTCCTGTCCAGAGCAGGTAAGCTCACGATGCTGAAGTCGGTTCTGACTACGATACCAACCTTCTCTATGTCATGCTTCGAACTTCCTATACTTTATGCAAGCGTATACAGTCAGTTTTCACTAGATTTTGGTGGGACAATCCAAATGGAAAAAGAAAAATGGCATGGGTTGCTTGGGACAAGTTAACTAAACCTAAAGCAGGTGGAGGTTTAGGAATCAGAAACATCCAGACTTTCAACCAAGCATTGCTAGCTAAACAGGCTTGGCGCCTGCTTACAAATCCAGATAGTCTACTCGCTAGAGTCCTCCTAGGAAAGTATTGTCACTCAAAATCTTTCATTGACATTCAAGTGCCGGCGGTTTGCTCCCATGGATGGAGGAGCATCCTCCATGGAAGAGATCTCCTGAAAGGGAACCTAGGCAGGGTGATTGGAAATGGAGAGACTACTAGGATATGGAAAGATTCATGGATCTCATTGACTACACAGCTCAAACCGTTTGGCCCCCTAAGAGAAGCAGAGTTGGACTTAACAGTCTCAGATCTACTCACGGCAGATATGCAGTGGAATAAAAACAAGATTGAAGCACTCTTACCTCAACTGACAAAGGAAATTCAACTGCTGCAGCCAAGTCTGCTGAAAGCAGAGGACTCCTTCGTATGGCAACCACTAGCATCTGGAATATACACTGCGCGTTCAGGGTATTTCGCAGCATCTATGCAGTTAACTACACAACCAAACTGCTTCGAGCCAGGAGCCTTTAACTGGGTGAAAGATGTCTGGTCCGAAAAGTGTTCACCAAAAATGAAACTCTTTATGTGGTCTGTCATCCAGAGAGCTTTGCCTTTGGGAGAGAACCTGCAACAGAGAGGTATGGCATCAGGAGCCTATTGTAAAAGATGCAATGAACTAGAGACTGCAACGCACACCTTCTTTCATTGCCCCTTTGTGCGGGAGGTTTGGGAGCTCATTCCTCTTAATCGCAAGATCCAACTGGAGATAGGAAAGAGTTTCAAAGATGATGTCGTCGCCCACAAGAGAGTGGTGTGTCTACCCCCAACTGGAGTCACGAGCACAGTGCTCCCTTGGGTATGTTGGATGATCTGGAATGCGAGGAATCAACTGGTTTTTGAGGACAAAATAATTTCACCTAAAGAGACGGCATCGAGAAGTCTACGTTTAGCAAAGGAATGGATCACAGCACAATAACCAACCCAATCGAAATCAAAGGTAGTACCTCAAGGAAAAAGACAACGAAATCAATTGAGGGAAGATCCACTAGCGGTGACTTGCCGATCTGACGCAGCTTGGGATGTACGCTCCAAGAGAGCTGGCTTGGCCTGGATATTTACAGAGGCTACAGGAACAATCATTGGACATGGTACTACAACAAAGGAACTGGTTAACTCTCCTCTAATTGCGGAAGCACTTGCGCTTCGATCATCTCTTCTCTCCGCAGGGAACTTAGGGCTCACAAAGCTCCGATGTTTCTCTGATAACTCAACGCTCATCAGAGCTATTACCAACGACCTGCAGATAAAGGAAATCTTCGGTGTCATCAAAGATATCAAGCAAATTTCCTGTGCTTTCGTCGAGATCACTTTTTCTCACCTTAATCGATCGCTGAATGCCGAAGCCGACTGTTTGGCTAAACAATATCTTTCTTCTTCTTTGTTGCTGGACCCTCCTATTGGCTAAACTTGGGCCTAAGACCTTGATTGCTTTTAATTAATGAAAGCATGTGTTACAAAAAAAAATTCACTTTCCCTTTATTTGTTTATTATTTTGAGTTTTATAAGTAAAGTAGAAAACTAGCAATGGAAATAATGTTTTGACAATTCGGAAATCTCGGTCTTCATTAGCAACACTGGCCAGGCCCAGGCGGTCACAACATTTTCAACATGGACTAATCTTTCTAGCTGCACAAAGTATAGTTAAAATGTTGGGTTCAATTACGCCAAAAAGAAGAAGTAAAAAGTTCTTGGAATTAAATTCATGCAACTTCATTGTTTGACTACATTCTATGATTTGTTTTATCAAAGCTTTAAGCACTCCCTCTGATTACAAACACTACCCACTAAAAGAAAAACTACCCACTAAAAAAACTTATATTTCTATTCGTAACCAACAAAGCATGAAAACGTATACATACACCTGATATATAAAGGAATAACACACACGTATACCAACAAAGCATGAAAACGTAATCAGTTAGTCCATCATCATTAGAGCATCTTTAATAGTTTTAAATTTTTTTTGGTCTGAAAAAAAATAAATAAATTAAAAAACAAACCAATCGCGGATCGCCACGTATCGGTGGGGCCCACAAACAGTGCAAAAGCCCAACCAAGATCGGTCCTTAGACCATGATTAACCCATGGTTCTTAGAGTGGTATTCTTAGCGGAAGTTAAGAAACTGTTTCTTAACTTCCGCTAAAAATCTCATCCTAAGAATCACGGGTTAATCACGCTCTTATTTCATTACTTTTGTGATCGGTTTTTATGGTTTTTGTGGAACCTCCGGGTTAAGAAACCTCCTGATAACCCGGGATTAAAAAGAATGAAAATAATATAAATGCAGGAGATAGAATGAGCTGAGTGACATGAGTCTCTCAAGTGAAACACATAAAAAAACTTCAAATATGTTTTGTAAGAATTGGCTTTATATCAATTATTTAAAATGTCTTTGCAACTTAAAATTTAATTACACAAATAAGCTATATTAAATCTGTTGTTATACTTGTTAGGAATTCACAAGAGTTTCTTAATAATGATTGATCTAAGAGTGTGAATGTTAATTGGGAGTGTAAATATTTGACTTTTTTGAAACAAAATCTTTTTTTTTTCAAAAAAAACACTAAAATGAGTTTCTTCCTCAAAATATCTTGTTATCAAAAACCGAAATTCCATACGATTAATATTCTTAGCCGTTGCTTTTCACATACACTTATCTTTTTCACAAAAGAGAAATGTTAGGTTAGTGATTGAGTTGTTGTTCATCTTATACCACGAAGGCAATTCAGTGTATTGGGACGTTATAAACGAGATATACAATTCACCAACTTTTTAAAAGCTATCTGTTTTTGTGATATACCAACTTTCCTCCCTTTGAATTTTCATATTAAACCCACGTGTGTTTCTCTAAAGGAAAAAAAAAAATAGAATGTTTCTGTCTATAAAATGGACATTCCATCATTTACTTTCTCAGTACGGAAGCAAAAAAAAAAACTAAGGAAAAGAAAACCAGCTTGATCTCTTTGAATCAAAGAAAAACTCCAAAGGTAGTTGTCTTATGAGTTTTGAATGTTTTCTTTTGTTGTGATGATTAAAGAGCTACTTAAACAGTTTCTTTCGGGTTAAAATAAAGCTAATTAACATTTTATAAATATATTTTTTGGATTTGCACCAAAGGCGAAAAGAATGGGTGCAGACACTCCTCAACTTCCAGTCATCTATCTCTCGGACCAAACCCTAAAACCAGGAGGTGAGAAGTGGGTTGAAGTGAGGAGTGATGTCCGTAAAGCTCTTGAAGACTACGGCGCTTTTGAGGTGTCATATGATAGAGTGTCAGAAGAGCTTAAGAAGTCAGTTTTGGATGCCATGATAGAGCTTTTCGAGTTACCAGTTGAGGCTAAACAGAGAAACGTGTCTCCGAAACCTTACACTGGATATTCAACTCATAATGGTCTCTCTGAGAGTCTAGGGATCCAGGATTCCAATGTTTTGGAGAAAGTTAACGAATTTACTCAACTGCTACGCCCTGATTGTGAGGGTAACAAGACTATGAGGTAACGTCATGTCAAAAAAAAAAAACTCAGTAATGCTTCATAGAGTAAATTAATTGTTCGTAAATTCCTGTTAATCTTTCATCAAAAATATTTTCGTAACTTTTTGCTAGTTGTTTTTCATAAGTTATGTGACAATTTTCTATAAAAAACCTTGTTTTTATCTTTATTTTTTTGGAAAAATGTCAGTTCACTCATATAGTAATGAACTGAAATTTTGTTTTCAATCTCACGTTTCACGCATTTTTTTTTGTTTCTATTAAAATAGCTATATAAATTTTCTTTGTGTTGAAAACAGCGAAACGATCCAGAAGTTTTCAGAGAAGTTAGCAGAATTGGATGTAATGGTGAGAAGAATGGTCATAGAGAGCTTTGGGATAGAAAACTACTTTGATGAACACCTCAAGTCAACGAATTACCGTCTGCGACTGATGAAGTATGTAGCACCACCTGATGTTGATGCTAATGTTGCGGTTGGTACTAAAGATTCTGATGATGGTGGTAATACGAATACAACTGCTAACGCTGATGCTGGTGATATTGCTAATGGTATTGCTAAAGTTCATATTGATGACGATGCTAATGCCAAGGGTGACGTTTGCACTGGTGTTGGTACCAATCATAATGGTGATGACGTTAATACTGGTGATTGTGCTAATGTTAAGTCTAATGTCGACGTTGGTACTAATGTTAGTGCTAAATCTAGTGTTGGTGCTGATGTTAACATTGGCACTATTGCTGATGTTAAGGCTAATACTGGTACTCGTACTAGTGCTACTGTTGGCGTTAGTGATAGTGTTAAAGCTAATGGTGGCGCAGATGATGAGGAGAAGAAATTAGGTCTACCTTCTCATACTGATAAAAACCTTTTGACGGTACTTTATCAATATGAGATTGAAGGTTTGGAGGTGTTAACCAAAGATGAAAAGTGGATCAGGTTAAAACCATGTCATAACTCTTTCGTTGTTATGGCTGGAGATTCTCTATATGTAAGTTCTAACTTATTTTATTTTTAAATCGGATGCACCATAATATATTAATTGCGATCCTCATAATAATCATAACTTTTTTATGATATATATATTATAACTTTATGATATACATATTCATAACTTTATGATATAAATATTATATAATTCACCTTCTAATTTTTTCTTATCACTTTCACAAATGCATGTCGACGTTACTCAAGTGTTTATACATTAACATTATGTTTTCTTCTCATCATGAATCTTGGTGTTGGATCTTTTTTTATTTTTTTTTTGCAGGCACTTATGAATGGTAGACTATCTCGTCCGTTTCATAGAGTAAGAGTAACGGAAAGAAAGAAGACAAGGTATTCAATAGCATTGTTCTCGACTCCAAACGGAGATTACATCATCGAACCACCAAAAGAGCTTGTGGACGAGAAGCACCCACGTCTCTTCAAACCATTCACTTACGTTGACTTGATGAGTTTCTATCACACTGAGGCTGGTCGTAGACCTCATTCTACTCTTCACGCTTACTGTGCCGTCTCTGGAGCATAAATGTGTGCGCTTACTTACGAGAGTTTCAACAATGTTTAAGTAGTTTCATGGTTCAACTAATATCAAGAACTGCATGTAGTACTAAAATAAGAGTTTTTGGATTAGTTGAGTATACGTGTTTTATTTCGGGAGAAGCAATCAAGTCTCTCTTTTGTATGAAAAATCAATAAAGTGTATGTGTATGAGCATGTTCAATAATGTAATGAATTTGGTTGGATCTGTTGGTTCACAAGATGTCAAGATCGTAAATTGGTTTTTTTTTTTTGGCCATCTTTTATTAAAGTGCTGCGCCGAAGCCCAAAACACAGAAAAAACATTAAAAGCCCACAAAATGGACATAACAAAACAGAAACAAATAGGCCTAAAGCCCAATCAACCCACAAACGTAAACGCGCGTCAACCAAACATACGTGACCGTCCACGCGTTGAGATTCACCGTCAACGCGACACACGCGTCCGGACACCTCATGAAGCATGAACGCCACGTGCTGAAAAAGCCCAAACGCAGGGACACGTGCCACCCATCCACCACTTCTTTCCTCGTCGCCTGAACGGCACCGCTTTAATTCATCACCGGAGACACGGCCAGAGACCTCGTATCGCCAGAAAACACACCATACGACTACAAGCCTTCAACGCCAAAGATGACCACCAGCAAAGAAAATATCGGCGATTATCGAATCATTCAAGCGTCAATTCCAGAGCCAAATCGGAGAAACTCTATTCTCCACCATTTTCCGATGAAACCCACCTCTAACAACTGTATTAAAGGTATCGGGTTTCATCAGCTTCATCTCTCCGACACACACCGGATCACGTCCAGATCATGCGTATAAAACGCATACCCCTTCAACACCATCGCCTCTTCCAGCGATTGCCTTCCTCAGCTTCACTTCCTTTTTTCACCACCCGATCGTAAATAGGTTAATTAAATAGGTTAATTTCTTCCTCTTTTTTAAACTAAATTAAATTCATTTTTTTTTCTAAAAAGATACTAGTTTATTTTCAGCAGATGGGAAACGAGTGTGGAACATATAAAAACGGGTATTTGCCATTTCAAACATTAAACGCTAAATAAGTGAATGATTTACTTTCATGTTATCGTAGCGATAGTGGTTTTGAGTCGACATGTAGATCCCCCATACCTTAGGAATTTGTTTGTTTGCAAAATGCCAAAATCGTAACTAGTAAATTAGTAATGTTATTTAAAGTTTGACCGGTTTACTTGCAATAGGTGTATGTGTTGTGGTCCAAAAATTAGTGAAACGAATAATTACAATTGTAAATTAGTAATGTTATTTAAAATATAGACATGCATTGTCTCATGAACAAAGTGTTTGAAATAGCGATTTGCAAGTGCCAACACTCTTCTCATGAACAACGTTACAAATTAGGACTGGTCTTGGGCAAAGCCTAACGAAACATTACCTTTAATAAATCACCTTTAGCCCCCCCCCCCCCCCCCCCGCCTTAAAACGCCTCGGTGAGAAAGGACTCTCCCAGGCACATCTTTCAATGCAAGGAAGTAACGTCCCCAAGGTTTAAAGTATTCGACAACGACATATCAGCGCAATACCTTATTTGGAAAGAAACTGTCGGTCTCTTACGGTCTCCTCCTAGGAAGCCCTATTTCTTTTCTAGAAGTAGCGTCCTCCAAGATCTAGCTTTTCAAATCTCAAGCTTCAAACCCTCATTTGACTTCAAGAACATCACCTCAGGTTCTAAACTGTACAAGTTTTAAGAGCTTCTGAAGACGTGGTAAGCAAACTTTTCGCTTTACAAACTACAACGCTAGTTACCGGCGAAGAATCATGGCAAGACGTTACTCAAAAGAAGAAAAAGGAAAGACCCAAGCGGTTGAAGAACATATACCCCACATCAAAAGAATCAAGGCCCCCTATGTAGACAACTCAGCGCTTATCAAGGAAAACACCCTTACTCTCATCATAGGTAGGGTGACTAACCCGCAGGAGCAAAGAATCTGGGCAGTCCTACCAGCCTTACCTCGCAAATGGCACATGCAAGGAAGAGTTACTGGGTCAGATCTGGGAAATGGATGTTTTCAGTTCAGATTTAAAAGAGAAGAAGATCTACACAGAGTTCTGGACAACAGACCTTACCAGTTTGCTTACTGGATGGTCATAATACAGAGGTGGGAACCCATAATATCGGCTTCATTTCCTTCACAGATCCCCTTCTGGATTCGCATTAAAGGTCTTCCTCTTCACTTCTGGCTAGAAGACATGATCTGTAATATAGGGAAGGACCTTGGAACGATCCTAGACCACGAACTAACTAAAACAACAGCAAGCGTCAAAGTTCTAGTAGATGGACTCAAGCCACTGACTAAAGAAGCCATCATCGAATACGACTCCGGAGAGGAAAGCATCATCTACCTGGAGTATGAGAAGCTTGAAAATCATTGTTCACTCTGCAACTCCTTATCCCATCTGAAGAAAGATTGCACGATGGCTCTCCGGGCTGAACATGAAGGGGAATTCAAACAGAAGTAAAATATGACAGCACAGAGAGTGGGAACCTACTCGGAAGAAGATGGCTCGTACCGTAACAGCAAACATCTGGCACTAGTCCCCCACTGTAGTGAAGAGGGATCTTTACCTGATGGAGGGGGAAAGGTTATGAACAGAGTTGAACAGCATAAGAGTGCCTTCCATGAGAGAGTAGACCGCCATGGGAACAGCTTCGGTGCTAGAGCTGCGACCAAGCAAACACGGGTTCCTCCACCAACAAGGACTTTAGAGAAATCAAGGGGAGAATCTCACAACTGGAGAAGCAAAGCTTCAGAAAGAGCTCCTGAACCCCAAGGATATAGCTCTCCGCCCTACACAATGAGAAGAGACATCGTGAGAGAGACTAATTTCCCAAGGAAAAACTCGTTCCCTCAGAAAGGGCTTGGCGAATGGAGAATGAAGCCAGCAACACTTACTTGCTCAGAAAGGGCCCATGTAGGTGTTCCAGGCGCTACATCTTCTTAGGGTCCTCTTTTAGAAGTCACTCAAGAACAAACTCGTCAAGAAACACCAAAGGGTCACACGGAGGAACAAATTACAGAGGATCTAAATGAAGCAACAAGGCTTTACCTAAGCTGCCCAGATCCCACGGAAGCGGCTGCAAGAAGACACAGGGTACTGGCAGGGGATATTAGAAATCAAACTGAAGAGACTGCTACAGGCCTTATGAGACTACGTGGAAGCTCTGATGGACATACGATAGAGACTAGTCAGAACTACCGCAATGGTGTGGGCTTATCTAAAGATCATGTATTACAAGAACTGCAGGAAGTTAAAAACAGTACCTCAGTTGTGCAGATCCGGTTGAAGCCGCGGCAAGAAGACAACGAGTACTCGCAGGAGACGCTGAAGGCTTAATGGAAAAGACTGCTGAGTCAATCTTAGCGGCATCAGCAGAACAGAGACATCCCCTATCTCCTTGGGAGCGTGGAGTTCGATCAGAAAGCCCTCCTGGTATTGACTTCGACTTAGCTATGCAACCATCAGACGTAGAAGTCACCCCTCCTCCCCCCTCCGGCAATACGAAACATTGACCCAAACGGTATTGAGTCTGTAGTGCTGACAAGGCGATCAAACAAGAGTCCTGAGGATATCTATTCTGGAAGGCTCAATTCAATTGTTGTAAGCCCTGAAGTTCGTATAGAAGAAGGAAATACGATTTCAAAGGAAGTTTTGGAAGTAGCAGATGATAAAGATACGCTACTAAATTTCCAAAACAAAACAAAGAAAAAGAGAGCAGATAAATTTAGGATACGCTCACCACGCCTATCTCCAAACATTCTACGAGGAGTAAGCCTTAAGAAAAGGAAGTTTTCGCAAATCCAACACTCACCGATCAACGGAAGAAAGTGCCTCTCTGGAGCTCCATCCAAAAATCATCTGTCATCAGGAGTAACCAGAAGAGGAGATGCTGTGGAGAAGGGGAGTATATTGCTGACAAAGAACCCGGCCATACAATTGATTCCAGCAATGTCGCGAAAAAAGCAGGATAGCAGAGGTTCTCCTTCCAAGCAAAGTGAAGCAAGGCAGAAAAATGGAGAGGCAGGACCATCAAGAAGAGGTAACAACTCCTCGACCAGAAGACCTCCAAATCCCCCTAGGAAGAAGCAGGATTTTCGGCCTCTTCCACCCCCGGCTCCTTAGTCGCTCTGAGCTGGAACTGTTGTGGGCTGGGGAACCCCATAACAGTCCAGCGTCTGAAAGAGATCCATAGAAGGAACTCACCAGGCATCCTCTTCCACATGGAGACGAAAAACAACACGGACATGGTCACAGAAACTCTGAAATGGCTCCCAATTGATAACTATCACGCTGTTCCCCCACATAGCCCGGGAGGTGGAGGCTTGTTCCTCATCTGGAAAAAGGAAGTTCAACTCACAGTGAGAGCTAGCACAAAGAACTTTATAGATACCATCGTATCAGATAAAGGAAAGACGTACCAAATTACTTTTGTCTACGGGGAACCTGACCATACCAAGAGGCTCTCAATTTGGAATGAACTCTCATCTCTGCAACCAGCCCCTGGAAACCCGTGGCTTCTGACCTGAGACTTCAATGAACTTACTGACAATAGTGAGAAAAAAGGAGGGCCTGAGAGAGCAGAAGGAACTTTCTGCTCATTTAGATCTTTCCTCTCAAACAACGGGCTCTTTGATGTCGAACACTATGGCAATTACCTATCTTGGCGAGGGAAGAGAAGTACTTACGTTGTACAATGCAGACTAGACAGGACCATTAGCAACAGTGAGTGGTTTGACACATTCCCGTCATGTAGGTGCCAGTATCTTAAGTACGAAGGTTCAGATCACCGCCCTCTGCTCACCTTCCTAAACACTAGAAGAAAGAAAGGAGCTAAAATCTTCAGATTCAATAGAAGACTCAAGGATAATCCGGAAATAAGGAAACTGGTACAAGAAACATGGAACGCATTTCCCTACCTGGAGGTGGAAGAAAAACTCTCATACTGCAGGAAAGCGATCTGCAGCTGGAGCAGGGCGTATCATGAGAATAGTAGGAAAAATCTTGAGACTCTGCGATCTCAACTAGATGATGCAATGACCAGTCACACTCCTGATGATGAACTGATTCACGAGTTAAACATGAGACTCCTTAAGGCCTACAAGGCAGAAGAAGACTAATAGTGCCTAATAGGACCTATATGTTGATTCAAAATTCACCTTTTCACATCAACGAGGACACGCACTGCCTAAATGTTGATTCAAAATTCACCTTTTCACATATCTATTATGTCACGTTGAAAAATCTGAATTCCCCCCCCCCCCCCCCCCCCCCCCCCCCCCCCCTCAAAAAAGAAGAGAAACCTGAACTAAGCCCAGTTTAGGACCGGTTTAGGCCCACTTAAGGCCCAAGAAGCCTCACCCTGCTCACGATTACTCTTATAAAAATCTTTTTATCAAGCCGTGGAATCAGAATCAGTCCTTTGATCATTTCCATCTTCTCGATGACGACTCTCCCTCACTGATCCATCAAGTCGCCGGAGATCTCTCTCCCCGTCGGCACAAACCATGCCTTTACCAATCTTCTCCTCACGCCTACAGTCCTCCTCCTCCTCCTCCTCATCATCATCATCATCATCATCATCCTCGCGACCTTATCTCCCTCGCCCCAAGCCACGAATCGACCCAACCCTAACCCTAATCCCCGGCCTATCAAACGACGTCGCTCGGCTCATCCTCTCCTTCATCCCTTACCCCCACATCCACCGCCTCAAATCCACCTCCAAATCCTGGTACGCCTTCCTCTCCTCCAAGACCCTAATCTCCCTCCGCCGCCGCGACGACAACCGCCACCGCCTCTCGCACCTCCTCTGCGTCTTCCCCCAGGATCCCTCCATCTCGCCTCCGTTCCTCTTCGATCCGATCACTCTCTCCTGGAGATCCCTCCCCTTGATGCCGTGCAACCCCCACGTGTACGGCCTCTGCAACTTCGTCGCCGTCGGGGTGGGATCGGATCTCTACGTCCTCGGCGGCTCGGCGTTCGATACGAGGTCGTACCCTCTCGATCGGCCTTTGCCGAGTTCGTCAGTTTTCCGCTACAGCTTCGTGAAGATGGCGTGGGAGCGGTTGGCTCCCATGCTGTCTCCACGTGGCAGCTTCGCCTGCGCTGCGATTGGTGGAGATAGGATTGTTGTTGCGGGGGGAGGTTCGCGGCACTCGCTGTTTGGCGCTGCGGGGAGTAGGATGAGTTCGGTTGAGGTGTATGACGTGGAGAGAGATGAGTGGAGGGAGATGGATGAGTTGCCTAGGTTTAGAGCTGGCTGTGTCGGGTTTGTTGTTGGTGGAGAGGAGAGAGAGTTTTGGGTGATGGGTGGATATTGTGGGTCAAGGACTGTTTCCGGAGTTCTACCCGTTGATGAGTACTGTAAAGACGCGGTGGTGATGAATCTCGACGGTGGTGAGATTGAGAAGTGGCGTTTGGTTGGAGATATGTGGGGAGAGGGAGAGAGTCCCAAGCTGGGGAAGATTGTTGCTGTGGAGTCTTCGTTTTACATGTTGGATAGGGAGTGGATTCTTAGGTACGAGATGGGTTCGAACCGTTGGGTGAAGGAGTCGAGCGTGCCGAAGAAAGCTCATTTCGATAAACCGGTTGGGTTCGTTGCGGTGAATGGGGAGTTGCATGTTATGATTCTATTGGATGGGTATAATCTGATGGATACTAGACAGAGGAGCAATGCTGGTTGTTTGATGATTCATGTGTATGATCCGAAGAAGAGGACTTGGAGGTCTGTTGTTGCTAAGCCGCCGTTTAATCACCAGCTTGATTTCAGGACCACGGTTATGTGCACCATCAGATTGTAGCATCACATCATCTGGAAGAATAAATAATTGGTGTTCATGGTGTGAGCTCTGATTCTGAACAGTTCAGTTAGTATTACTGTGTCGTTTGTTTTACCTTTACGTTGTCTGTACAGGTTGAAAAAAAAATGAAGTCGGGGGTATTATGTTATATTGTAAATACAGATATTATTACACTACGGGTTTACTACCAACCAATGAAGGATTTGGTCATTGTCTTCTCTGTCAGTTACCGTCTAGAACATGGAGTGGATGATGATCGTATAAAAGTTTAGGTGAAGAGTTCTTCTTCTTCTATTAGTTAGTTGTCTTCATTTACTATCCAAATCCTGACACTCAGTCATCACAACAGGTTCTGTAATAAAGGTTTTACCATAAAAGAGAAGACAGTTTTCTGCTGCTTCCGTCCATAGGCAAAGGTGGTCATGGAGCAATACAAGACAGTCTCTTACCATTAAATTATTGTCGTAGCATGGTGTGATTGTTTGTGCTACGAACCAGACGTTTTACCTATTAGTAGATATAATAGTATTCTAAGTCATTTGCCAAATTTGCACTGGTATTTATATATATACTCCGTACACCAATCGGATTGAGATAATATGTTTATAATCACAATTCATATCATATGTTGTGTGACAATGGGTTCGAAGTTGCTAATTTTGAGTCAAAATCAAAAGATAAAAATAAAACCTTGATTATCTAATATAATCTGAATTTAGTAATTGAGTATATAGCAATCAATCAATGATTTGGAAGAGTGACCACAACACTTGCTCTATGGTACAAAGTCAAACGTGGCAAACACAGCTCTGCACGCTCCATCAAGACACACGTCGACGACACAAAACCGTATCCGCTCAAATTCGTCGAAAAAGGCAAAAACTTTTTTAACTCCGACAACTTGAGTTAAAGAGAAGAAGAGACCAGCGATCCTTTTTGCGAGAACCGTTACGAGTCCTCCTCCTTCGTACAGGTAAATCAATCAATCAATCATTTCAATCGAATTCGCGATCAGGTTTCCCAAAAACGATCCTGTTTCTGGGGTTTCTCTCGATGTCTCTGGTGATTTTATTTAGATAAAGACAACAACTTTGATTGATTTTGGAACTTGGGTTTTGTTTTTTGGCAGGTGAATTGGTGGTACGAGCGAATGTTCGATGGTGGTTGTCTCCTATAATGTTTTCTGGACCAAGTGATTCTGATACTGATGAAATGGGTTATGCAATGAGTAGACTCGAGATTGAATCCGATCTATGCGACGCTGGAAAGGGCTATTACGGTGTTGGTAGCAGCAGTGGTAGTAGTCACAGATCGAGTGAGCGTTTGGGTGATTTAGACAATGAGATCAGCCAAGTCACTAAGCTGAAGTCTTGTCCTCATGAACGGTTTAGCCGTCAAGTACCCGGGAGGCATCAGTTGCCTGTTTCCACTGTGAAGATGTTGGCTGGTCGTGAGAGTAACTTCTCTGGAAGAGGAGGAAGGTTTTCTTCAGCTGATCGTTGTCATATCTTGAGTAGATATTTGCCTGTTAAGGGTCCTTGGCTTGTGGATCAGATGGACAGCCGAGCTTATGTCTCTCAGTTTTCAACTGATGGGTCTCTCTTCATTGCTGGGTTTCAGGTATATTAAGTAACATGTCTCATCTCTAGTCTTGTGTTATGGAAATGTCTTGGCTTTGTCTGTTTGCAAAGTTAATTTTTTGGATTGTTTTACTTTCAGGGAAGCCATATTCGGATTTACAATGTAGAGAAAGGTTGGAAAGTTCAAAAGGATATTCTTGCAAAGAGCTTGCGTTGGACTGTTACTGATACTTCTCTGTCCCCTGATCAGCGAAACCTGGTGAGTTTTTTTTTGGATCTTTCAGTAACTAGTTGTTCATGTTTGATGTGAAAAGGTTTCATATGATTTTGAACTTTTTTTTATCATATTATTCCATCCATTTTACAATAAGTGTCGTTTAAGATTTTTGCACATAAAATACGAAAACTAGTAGATTTTTTCTGTTTTACCCTTGTTTAATACACTAATTTGTTTAATTTTTTGTTAATTAATGAACTAAAATAAAGGTAAAAGCTGGGAGTTATTTAATAATGCATTGAAAATGTAAAACCACACGTATAATAAAAAAAATTAGAAACTAAAACAACACTTAATATGAAACTGAAAGAGTATTTTATAGTGATGCAGGGAAAGTAGTTTTGTCTAGTCTTCATAGTCTCTGGTTTTTATATCAAATCTTTCTTCTTATCGTCCAAAGAAAGGAATAATGAATCTTTTTTTTTTTTTCATTTTTGGAGGTTTATGCAAGCATGTCACCTATTGTTCACATAGTCGATGTTGGATCTGGTACAACCGAGTCTCACGCAAATGTCACGGTATGAACCCACACCACTTTGTTAGTAAGAAGAACAGGATATTATAATGAGATGATATCTCAGCAGCTTCTTAATGGTGTTTAATTAAACTTCTGAGGTGTTTGTCTTTTACCAGGAGATCCATGATGGATTAGACTTCTCTTCTGAAGAAGATGGAGGCTACTCTTTTGGGATATTCTCTGTGAAATTTTCAACAGATGGACGAGAACTCGTTGCTGGTAGCAGTGATGATTCCATTTACGTTTATGATCTCGAAGCAAACCGAGTCTCACTCCGGACTGTTGCACACACGGTAATAAATCATTTCTCATTTGCTTTCCAGAGAAAGTTCCTTCCAATACTGATAATAGTATATTCTCCATTGCTGCCTGCAGTCTGATGTGAACACTGTGTGTTTCGCCGATGAAAGTGGACACCTGATTCTCTCTGGAGGTGATGATAATCTCTGCAAGGTAAAGTTACAATCATTTCTTTTGTCTTCTTGAAGGACCTTGTGGAAACTTCATCTGCATCAACAGGTGTGGGATAGGCGTTGTTTCATTGGGAGAGATAAGCCAGCTGGTGTTCTGGTGGGACACCTAGAAGGTGTTACATTTATCGATAGCCGCGGAGATGGTCGCTATTTCATATCAAATGGGAAAGACCAAACCATCAAGCTATGGGATATTAGAAAAATGTCCTCAACTGTACCTGCAAGGTAACACCAATCTTGTTTATGGTTTTGATGATTTGTGACAAGTGATTAGTTAGAATGAAGTTGAATTTGTTGTTATTTATTCTTATAACAGGAATGAGGTGCACAGAAACTATGAATGGGATTACAGATGGATGGATTACCCTTCGGAGGCAAGAGATCTAAAGCACCCTTATGATCAGTCTGTGTCTACATATAAGGGTCACTCAGTGTTGCGTACTCTCATCCGTTGCTACTTCTCTCCAGCTCATAGGTCAGTAGTCTTCTCAAGCTCAATAATGTACTCTAGGTTCTTGTCTCTGATTCTTTTTTATTTTTTTACAGTACTGGTCAAAAGTACATATACACAGGATCCAACGACAGTTCTGTCTACATATATGACTTGGTAATAGCCTTATCCTCCTCATAAACACATTCTAAGAGATAATCCTTATTGACCAATCTTGGAATCTATGTATGTGTTCTTAGGAAAGTGGAGATAAAGCGGCGGTGTTAAAGCACCATAGCTCACCTGTGAGAGACTGTAACTGGCATCCGCATTATCCGACGCTTATAAGCTCGTCGTGGGACGGAGATCTTGTGAAATGGGAGTTTCCTGGGAGCGGTGAGGCGCCGATCATGAGCAAGAAGAGGGTCCGAAGGAGACATTTCTACTACTGAGCCAATCTACTACATCTACTACACATACACATATATGGTATCTGTAAGTTTATATATAAAAAATGTAGAGAAGGTGATGAATGATATAAAACACAAGTGAGAATCATCGAATAAGGCTTTTAAAGGTAAAAGAAGGCTATGTTATGGTGTATGTTGTTGTGATAAAAATAAATAAACTATTCTCTTCTCCAACCATTTTTAAAAGGTTATTTATATATGTGTGTGTTTGTGATGGATTTTTGTAATATAAGTAAACTGAATAATAGGATTATTGAAATGAGAAACGAGCTTTGCAAGTTCAGCTGTTGATCTCTATCTCATAGTGATATCGATCACCATCTATGATCTCACGATGATCGTTCCGAGACTCATAGAGATGCAATATATAGTACATTTTTCCAGTCTAAAGATTCAAATCTGCTATCAACTATGAATTTGATTGAGCTCTATTTCTATGCTACATCTCTTTTCTTATTGGGAATTTTCAAAGACATTCCAAACTTTTACATATGTATAATCTCTGAGGCGTAAATAGAAATAGTTGTTCTTTTTTTTGTTTGTATTCACTGCGACTTTAAATTCTTGTTAGAACGTTTGCATCATGATCAACCAAAGTGGGGACTGATTTCGAAAGTAAAAAAGGTTTGTTCTGATTATAATATATGGAAATTTGTAAACCTTTTTTACAATTAGTAAACTAATCATTGTGATTGTGTTTACAATCAACACCTAACAAACCATAAATGATGGTTTTTATGGAGAACAAAAATTATATTAAGTATTGTGAAGAATCTTAAATATGCGTAAGATAAATACTTTTCGCATAATTTTAAAATTGAGATAGTATAATACTATTTGATAATCTAGCATCTCATACAATTTCAATATTAAGAGTTTCAAATATTAAATAGCGTATTTTTCTTTTGTGTAGACTTTTTGGTTTTAGGTTTTGATTTTTGGTTTACCTGTAAATTTAATAGTTTTAACTTTGAAAAAAAATATCATGTTTTGCGGTTTTTAAAAAGTGTCATTAATGAACAAAGTTAAGAAAACGATTGTAAATGTGCTTTAAGTATTTTTAGAACTTTATTTTATCAGATGAAAACGATTGTGAATGTTGTAAAAATATTTTTAGAACTTAAGAAAAGGTACTTTTAATCTTTAGAACTTTTAAAACTTTTATAAAAATAAAGTGAAAAAGATTAAAAACGAGTTAGTTAATACATAGGTCTTGCTCGTTTTATTCGAAGCCGTACGAATAAATTAAACATACATTGCATTATGGTTCTCATTCACAAAGTCACCAACGAATAAACGAATAGTTTTTCTTTATACCCTCGAAACTCGAAAGTTGTAACAAAATAACCGGAGAAAAATCTATTTGATACGAAAACCCATAACTATCTCAAATGACATTATTACCCTCTCCACTCGTTGCATTGCGTCGTGGGTCTGGTTTTCTGCGGACCGGCCTTAACCGGACACGGAGTCTGTACCGGCGGCACCATACAGTTGTACTGAAGACACAAAGAGCTGCTCACCGGAATATCCGCCGCCGGACTAATCTGTATCCCCGTCAAGAAGTTATGCTGAAGGTATAGCGTTTGTATACCCGATGCCAATAACCGATCCACGAAGGTAACCGGGACTTGACCGGTGAACCGGTTATTGTTTAAATAGAGGTTCTGCACGCTGGAGAGAAGCGGAGAAATCTCGCCGGAGAATCTGTTGAAGCTTAAATCGACGGTTGCAATCGTCACCTGATTCGCCGGTTGAACCGCGCCGTAGAAGAAATTGCGCTGTAGCTGGAGATTCGTGATCGGGAAAGCAAAGATCTGACCGGGAATTGCACCAGTGAACCGGTTTAAGCTGAGATCGAGGTAGCTGAGCTGGTTTAATCTGAGTAAAACCTGGTTTACCGGACCGGTTAGCTGGTTCCAACCGAGTGATAAGTATTGTAGCGACGGAGGGAGAGACGTGGGAGAAATTGCACCGGTGAGGTTGTTGCTTTTGAGATCGATTCTGGTGAGCGTCTGAGAGAAGAACCGAGGAAGCGAACCGTTTAAATGATTGTGACACAGAATCAAATTGGATAGCTCCGGTAAGGATCCGATTGACGGAGGAACCGACCCGGTTAACTGATTATAACTCAGATCAAGCGTTCCGAGTCCGCGAAGCTCGCCAAGACTCGCCGGAATCTCGCCGGAGATGAAGTTTCTGGTGATTGCTAAAAACCGGAGATTTTTGGAGTGAGAGATCGTGTCGGGTAACGAACCTATGATCCGACCCGGGACGATCGTGAGCTCCGTTAAAGCGTAGAGCTTTCCGATCGCCGGGTCGATCCGGCCCGATAAACCGGGCGACCCGGCTCTTGGATCGCCGAGATTAAGGGCGGTGACGTTGTCTCCGTCGCAGTAAACGCCGGCGAAGCTGCAAGGGTCGCCGGTGAAGTCCCAGGAGTCGAAGAAATTGGAACCCGGCAAGTCGTCCAGAGACTTTCGTATCGCTTGGAGAGCTAAGAAGTCAACTGGGTTGATCATCGCCTCCGTGAAAGGCTGCTCCCAGCGTAGTAGAAGAAGCAGAACCGGAACCAAACTCAAAGGAGCAAATCTCATGTTCTTCAAGTTACTTAGCCGTTACAGCTTTAAATAAAAACAGAGACTTTTTAGACACAAACCAAATGGATCGTGCGTGTATGTCGGAAAAAGATGATGGTGTGTTTGTGGGAGTTTTAATGGCGGATTTAAAGAAGAAGAAGAAGAAAAAAAGATTTCTTCGGACAGAAGTGTGTGAGAGAGAGAGGGACAAAAGAAATGGTAATGAAGATGGCTTGAGAAGGAAGCGAAATCAAGAGCTGAGTATTCTTTCTTTGTTCTTCTTCTTCTTCCTCCTCTGCTTTTTTTTTTTTGTTTTTGGAAAGCAAAAGATGTTTGGTGACTTTGTGAAGAAAAGAGTAATAAATTCTATAATGAAAAAGGGTTTTACATTTATGATTCGACCGTGTCAGTGAAATACTATTACTATAATGTAGTTTTTCTGTAACAGGGAAAACGGCCGTCCGAACCTGAGGTTCGGATTGACAGATCAGCACGGAAAGAAGAGCCTGTGGTGGTGGGGTCGTAAGTCATGTGCCACGTATATGCGATGTCTGTGACAGGTCAGCTATTTGTGTTTTGTTAACAATTTTATCACAATTTTTTAATACTTATAACAAATTTGCAATAAACAAGTTTACCAAAATTCATGATATTTTGGATTTTACATGCATATTATTCTTGTAAATTATATACATTAATTTAATATTAATCAGAAATCACACCCACGTATTTTTAAGAAAAGTAATTTATCTTCTTCTTTTTGACATGAAAAGTAATTTATCCATGTATCATTTTTTTTGGTTTTAATGAATTTCAAACGACGAAAAAGGATAGACTCTCTTTTGCCTCTTTGGAAAAATCAATTTACTTCTACCATTTTGGTATCCATAAAATTTTGAGTTTAGTATGTTTTCTTATTTAGCTGAATTTAAAACTTGATTTAGTAGCATATAAAACAAATTTGCTTTTCCTATCCTTGATTTATTACATTTTATATAACAGAATTAGGTTTGAATAAGTGTCATATAGTGTATTGCATCGAATTAGACTCTTAGAGCATCTTTATCCGGGTATACTAGAGGGTTTCTTAGCCTGTGGATCCCGCGTATGACCTATTTTTTTAAGAAATCGGTTACAAAAACTACTAAATAGTAGTCGGTTTTTAAGGGTTTCTTACACTGTTCGCGGGCCCTACTAACACGTGGCGGCTCACGATTGGTTCGTTTTTTTTTTTTTTTAAATTCGAAAAAGTAAAAAAAAAAAAATTCAGAGATAATGATGCTCTTAGTAGTCTGAGGAAGCCAATAGAGAAACTTCCAACTGATCAAAGCCAAAGCAGAAAACGTTACAAGCCTCCAAATCAAGGTCCCACCAATAGAGAAAATGTACACACCTGTTTGGAATGTGTGTTTGTGTCCTCTCAGTCGTCATGATCACTTTGCACCGATGTGCACGCCAAAGCTTATAACATAAAACAAAAACTAAGAAAGCTTCGACGTTAAGTTTTTTTTTTTTTTCCGACGTTAAGTCGTTTATGATGATGATGGTTGTTAACGGGATATGAGTGTTAGCGATGCTCTGTGAGTCGTCATTCTCACTCCATCTATCATTCCACTGTTTCTTCTTCATGGTCCCATACTTGACACTCACAAAGGAAAAGAAAACTACGGCTTCTAATGATTATTATCACACCAACATAGTTAGAACGATTCATTCTTGAAATGGAGTAGACTAACAACTTTTCAACTTAGAACAATCTTTTAGCTGCATGTGTGTGCACATTAACGAGGACACATCAAAACCTATATGATGGGACCATGTAATTCAATCGGTACCTAAAAAGATAAGCGATTATATATAATTAACCATTATCAATTGTCGACAATCATGTCCTAGAAACTAAATTAAATTGCTAATCATATGCCTACAAGACTAATGAACTACGCATTATATTCCAACCACTTGTGTATTTTGATAGAGGGAAATTATTAGTTTAAAGGTTGAGTTATCCACACGTTGTGATGATAACAAAAGGGTCGCATAGTATTCATAAGCTCCTATGAAAAGCGTTTTGCTTTACGGCTAAGCACACAAGAGTACTAACAAACTTTATGTATAAAAGCCATTGCCATATGAAAAACCATTATCAAAAATCTTATATGAAAAGAATCAAAATATCAATGTCCGTTATGAATTATGTCATAGTGAGAAAAACTGCTCAAGAGTGCAACTAGGCATATGCATATTTATCCGGAGCCGAACCAAAAAAAACGGAGGCTCAACCGAAATTTCATAAATATTCGAACCACTTTTCTATTTCTGAAACTGAAAAATAGAAACCGAGACGGAACCGTCCGTGAACCAATGGATACTCAATCTTTTTTACATTATTGTTTATATACTTAAAATTATTATTTATGTTTAGTTTTAAAATAACAAAATATTTAAAAAATACTATTTATAAACTGAATTACCGAAAAAATACAAATAGATTTCTATCCAAAATATTTCAGATTATCCGAAGTATCCAATATTTTTTTTAGAAAAACTAAAACTATCCATAAAATTTATCTGAATTAAACAAACATTTCCAAAAACTTGAATTGACCCAAAACCGAAATGGACCTTAAATTTTTACAGATTATTATCTTTAGGACCGAAAAAAAAAACGAAAACTAAATTTACTGAATCGAAAACTGAAATGCCAATGCAACTATCATAAATATATAGCGTGTAGTAGAATCAAGACCAAACTTTAAACAAAAATGAAATGTAAAGAAAGTCGGCAGAGCCTCTTCCATTTATTACTGATGGATATAAGAAAATGAGGAAATGTAAAGTCACCCTTTACAAGATGTGTATAATTTAGACGTAACTGATGTAATAAGAGCAGTTCAAAGAGAAAACAACCAAAGCAAAACCTTCATTGCCATCATGGTTCGAAAACACGTAAGCGGATAAAAAGCTTTACCCGCGAGCAAAACGAGCCTGGATCCTCCTCTGGATCTTGGCCCGACAAGACGGACAATCATCCATGGCTTCCTTCTCATGAAGCTGGTTGCATTTAGAGCAAAGAACCTGATGAGCACAAGGCAAGAAAATCACACTCATCTCTTCAGACAAACACATCACACATTCCCTCTCCCTTTTGATCTTCCCCTCTGTCCTATGATTGTTCTCCCAAATCAGACTTGCCTTTGTAGTTGTGGTGGTATGAGTCATATCATTGCTTCCATCAATACCTTTCTTCAACGCAGCTATCTTCAAACAATCTGACTTGAGTTTCAGCTTTGAGATCTCGCTCTCCAGTCTCTTGATATTCTCAGTGTAGTACCTCACGTCGTTCTCAGCTTTTGTTTTGATTCTCTCTTCTTCTGCTTTACCGAGCTCTTCCAGTTTCACCCTCTCTTCATGTAGTGCAGTCGCTTGAGCAGCAAGTTTCTCCTTTGCTGCCTTTTCTTGTTTCCAAGTAGCCTGCAAACTGTTTCATTAGTTATCTTTCATTATATCTTCTGCACTCAGGACCGGATCTGAGATTTTGGAGGCTTAAAACATTTCCAAAAAATTTAAATAAATAAATAAAAAATTCTCGTAATTTAGAGCCTATAAAAAATGTAAAAAAACCTTCAAAAATTTTGTGGGACAAGGCCAATGTTTCATTGGTCTCTGCCCAGATCCGGCCCTGGACTGCACTTAACACTACAATCTTTCACATACCGACCACTTCTAATCAACACATCTTGATGCAAAGAACCAAAAGATACCTTCTCTGTTGAAGGATTATGATCAGTAATCAAACAAAAAGACCTAATCTTTGCAAAAGGCTTTTTGTCTAACCTCAATTTGGTTTTGGCGATTTTTCGCCTTGGCAACTTCTTGCTGCAGCTCTGCCACCTTGTCCCTTTGACTCTTAACCTCTTCCTGCAACAAAGCCTTCTGCCCTTCCCATGACTGACTACTCTTCAACGTCTTTTGCACTCTCTCCTTGGCTTCTTTATAGTTCACAGCAGCCTCTGAAGCTCTTAAGTTAGCAGCTTCCCTCTCTTTCCTCAACAGAGACTGTTCCATCTCGAGCCTGCGAACCGCGTTGTTCGCTTTCTCCAGCTGTCTAGTCATGTTACTCAACGCAAACTCCATTTCGGACCGCCTCTTCGTATTGCTCTCTTCTAATATTTGCCTCTCTTTTCTCAACTCCTCCGCCTCTTCTTTCTCTTTCCTCAGCGCCTTGAGCTCAGGCTGGTCCTTGAGAAGTCTGCTAGTCGCCTGCTTTACTTTCTGATTGGCCCAGTCGGTCCATACCTGAAGCTCAGTCTCCAGATCTTTCATCCTGGGAGCTAGCTTTAAAACCAACTCATCTCTTTTGTTCCGGGGAACGTAGATCCCTAGAGATGCATCATAAGGGATCCCAGTGTAGTAATCCAGCGCTGGCTCAGAACCAGAAGGTAACGGTGCTGGTGGAGCATTAACAGCAGGTAAGGCAGTAACATATCCACTCCCATCTAATGCTGGAGGATCTTTCACAGCCTCTGGTGCTATCTTTGATGGTGATTTGCCTCTCTTCTCCACTAGGAAGCCGCCTACCGACGCATACTTTGCAGTCTTATAGCCGCCACTCCCTTTGCTGTAAGTTCTGATCTTATCCACACATGATTTTTGCCGCATCATGGCCACTTCTTTCTTGGTCCGGCCTTTTCGACCGGACACTAATTTCTCACCGGAAGAAGCAGCAACAGAAGAAGAAGAAGAAGCTAAGGTTTTTCTTTTAGCGACTTCACTAGAAGAACCATTACAGTTCTTGAAGTTCCCAAATTTGACGACAGGCTCACTGTACTTTGTAGGATTGCACTCCACAATGCCATCTCCTTCCATCTCAAACGCTTGGAAAACATTCAAGTCGCACATCAACAGCCTCCACATGGCTTCGACCGTCGAAACAGACGGCCTAACTTCTTTAACAAGGCTTATCTTCTCTATCAGCGTATACGCGACGAGCTGCTGCAGATCCTCAAACAAATAGTCTCTCAAACCAGAGACTTTCTTCCCACTCTTCAAGAAACTCAACGTGTCGTTCACAATGTTGGAAACAAGATCATTCCCTCCGCAGTAGAGTCTGCTCCCTGAGATAGCTTTGAGGACTACGTCCTCTCTGTACCCACAAGCCACGATCTGATCCATTGCGTTACGGAAGAGAGCCATTAGATTTGATGTTAAGAGCTCTTCGAGGTAACAAGCAAACGGATCATCCCATCCTAGGGATTCAGACTCTTCAGACAAAGGAGTTTGAAATTTTAATGAATGTACTAACTCATATGGAGGGAACTCAGTTAAGGAATCAGTGAGAGGTTGAGGAGAGTCAGCTAACTTTCTCTTGTTCTTTCTTCCTTTCCCTTGAGGCTGTGGTGGTGGTGACACTCCCACTTTGTTGGAACCATTGAGAGAAGCAACCACACACTCGTTCATTGCTTTCTGAGACTTATGACAAAAAGAAAAAAGAAACGATTGCGTTCACAAAACGGCGTTTAGATAGATTCAATAAACGATAAAGAACGAAGCTTTGAGATATATAATAATCAAACTCAATTCACACATTAGAAACATAAAGGTAATAAAGGAATTAAATCGAATCGAGATTGAATTAAATCAAATCAATTAGCAAAAACTGACCGGAATTGGATTGGACAGCCGGGGAAAGATGATCGGAGGAGAATTGATGAGAGAGAGGGATCGATGAATAAAGTGTTTTTTAAGACAGAGATTGTACTGTGAGGAGAAGACAGGAAGTGCGTGGCGAGAACAAGGAGGAAGAGCCGAACAGAATTGATCGTGAGCTTCCTTTTTGTCTTTGCGACAAGAAGAGGGGTTGGTGCTGGAAACTCAATATTACTGATTTGCCCCCATGAGGGTATTTTAGTCACTAGGAAAAATATTTATTACCAGAATGTTATCGAGAGTAGGCTTCCGGTTTGGTTCGAACGGTTAATTCGGTTGTCAGTTAATTTAGTTAACACATAATTGTGTTGAACTGAACCAAATGAATGTTTTATGGTTTGGTTCAGCATTCTGTTAGCTCGGTTGATAAAAATTCTATTGTAATTGCTAAAGCTTTTGATTTCAATTTGACGTTGGTTAAAATTTCGAGATTGCTTCGTTAATTTTTGTTAATTTAGTTAGTTTGGTTTAAAATTTTGAAAATTTAGTTAAAATTAGAGATGGCAAAATGGAAGCTTGCCTGCGGGCCTGGCCCATAAAGACCCAATGCGGGGCGGGATTGGGCACAGATTTTACGGCCCGTTTGTTAGCGGGCCTCGCGGGTTATGCCCGCAATGGTATTGGGTCGAAGCGGGTTGGGCAGAAGCGGGACGCGGGACAATTGGGTGGCCCGCTTGAATTTTCTCATTTCGTCTCTTTGGTAACACCGACAAGAGCTTAGAGCAAACTGGAGATGATTATGGTGATTCTCATTCCCTCTAAACGGTGAACCTAAACTCATTTACTTCAGTTGTGCCTCTTCTAGTTTGCTTTCAATCAAGGAATCATCTTTTCTCTTCAAGCTTTGCAATGTTGACCAGAACTCATTCACTTTCTTTGTTACTTATCGTAGGGAAAAAAAGTTTCGTTTTTTTTTTGAAGTGAGTGTGAGTGGAGACACGAAATTCTACACAAAACTTGTTTTTTATTGTTGTTTTTTTTCTGGAACAATCATTAGCTACGTGATGTAAAGCTTTTGTCTTGCTTTGGGACTTGATGGTAGCATAAGCTTTTACTATTAGTTACAAAAGCTTGCGGTTCCTATTGAATTTATTTAGTGATGCCAAGACTAATTTTTTTTTTTTTTAACTTGTATATATATATATCAACATGATTGTAGTAGGACAAGTTGCTGTTTCTGGAGAACACCAATGGGTACAGTGTCTTATGCTACAAACAAGAGTCGAGACAATATTTGTAACTTAATGGAATTGATCAACCTGATAACTTATTGCTGTCTCTTCTTCTTGCATGTTTACAAGACTGGTCAAGCTTTAAAGATATGGGCCCGCGGGCCGACCCGCATACCCGCTGCTATAGTGCGGGTCGGGATTGGTCATAGGGTTCAGGGACCGCGTCCCGCAGCGGTAAGACCCGCAAAGACCCAACTGAAAATGGTACCACAGCGGGACGGGACAAATGGGTTGCGGGTGAACCCAATTGCCATCTCTAGTTAAAATTAATATGATTTAATTACTATTTTTTTTAAAAAAAAAATGGAAAACCGACCAATTCCTAAACTAAATTGACAAGCAAATTGTTTTTAATCTGCTGAGCTGAGCCGAACCGAATTCATAACCAAATTTTGATCCAAAAAATAAAAGTTCGGTTTGGACCATAATGTCATTTCTAATCAAGACGAACAGAACGAATGGATACAATGATGAGGAGGATATTCTGATCAACAAAGAATATGTTATGTTCGAATTCAAAGCAAAATCATTATGTATCAAAAGACATCATTACATTCTTGTTCTGTTATCAACTAGGAAGAATCTGTTCTGTTCGAATTCAAAGCACATCATTCTCCACTGATCATCCATTAAGAAACAAACTTTTACTTGAATTCATTGTCTGAATAATAGAACATTGTTCTGTTATCAACATGAACAAAAAGAGTCGTTACAACGATAAGAGATTCTAAATCAACAAAGAATCTGTTCCGTTCGAACTGATCATCCATCAAGACACAAACCTTTTTACTTCCATTTCATTGTCTGAATCTCCCATTCGACCTTTTTGTTCCAAACTCCTCGTCCTCATCATCATCTTCCTCCTCCTCGTACTCAGATTCCTCCTCCTCCTCCTCCTCTCTTTCAGGCTGCATCAACGTACTCATATCAAAAGAAGCTGGACCGGACTCAACTTCCTCAATATCAATAGTATCATAACTCATCCTCTGCTCAAACTTCTCCTCTGAACAGTTCAGCATCCAAGCCAACGAACACTTAATCCCCTTCTTGACTATCCTCTTGTGCCTCGGCTTCACCGTCGACTCAAGCCCATAGGTAAAGAACGCAGGGAAGTCCACAAGATCCTGAAGAGGCCTCCTCATCTCCTTCCTAAAGTACTCGAAGCTAAGCTTCATTATCCCAATGTTCAAGGCCAGAACCTGAGGACACCCAATCACCATCTCCCTCGTCTGCTCCACCGAGAATCCACACTCCTTAAGGAAACCAACGTGCTTAACCATAGGCGCCTCGCTTAAACTAACGAACTGCGGCATCCTCTCGACTAAAGTCCCGAGATCCTCAGGGTTTAGATCGATAACCGAAGAAAGCAGCTCCCTCTGCGCCTCGAGCTTCGGTTTAAGATCTATCCCCATGATCTCGGGATACTGCGCGATCACAGAAGGAAGGTAAACTTCTCTGACGTTGAAATCTCGCAACGTCTGGACGTTGCGTTTCACCGCGTCGTCCAACTCGAAGCCGAGAATGTGAGGCCGCTTCTCGATCAGCCTCGCTATCGCCAGCTTAGGTATCCCAACACCTTCGAGATACTCCACGAGAGGCTTGATCACTCTCGCTACACGCATCCCCAAAACCTCGGGGTAACGAGTGAGAATCCCACCGATCTCCCTCCTCGCCACACCTATACCAATTAAATAAGCAACCGACGTGCTCATAGTACCTTCGAGCTTAAACCCCAACACCTCAGGATACCTCTCGAGCACTCTAGGCACGTCGACGGGTTTGATGTCAAGCCCTTGGAGGTACTTAACAACCGGAGCGAGGTCAATCACGACGCTAGCGTGCAGAACCTGAGGGTAGCGTCTGAGGAACTCTGTGAACGTCGACTTCCTCACGCCTAGCTTCCCTAAATAGTCTAGCACGGGAACCATGTTCTTCTTCACGCTACAGCCGAGGACTAGAGGGTAGTTGTTGATGTCTTCGATAGTAAGTCCCAGCTTGTGGAGGAAGTCTACACGCTCCTTCATCACGTCGGATGTCACGGGGAGCTCGAGGCCGTCGAGCTCGTCGGGGACGATGCCGACGCCGCGCAGGAAGTCGTAGACTTTTGCGCGGTTGGCAGCTTTCTCCTTGTTCATTTCTAGTAAACTAGGACGAGCGTAGAGGGACTGAGAAGAGGGAGAGTCTCTCTTCTTCCCTATGTCTTTGTTGTCGCGACGAAGCCTTTCTCTTTTGGGTGAGTTTGAAGAAAGTCTCCGACTTGCGATGGCGCAACGGACGTTAAGGCCTAGCCCCCCGTGTCGGTAAGGGAGTGAGTGAAACGATGGTGGCATGAAGTGGACTAGTAAGAGCCCCGGTTTGGTTAAGCCGCTACAGAGCCTAAGCTTCATCCTTCTCAGCGACTTGTGTACCTTATCAACGACAAAAATCGTATCGATTCAAAGGATTAATTTCTCAGAAAAATTTCGAAGAATACTGAAATTCGAACCTGATTAGAAGCAAACCGCAGATACTATGAAATTGAAAGGGAGAAGATTGAGAATGAAATCTCACCGGAGATGAAGGACGAGGAGGGTTTTAGAGGAACGGGTAAGGTTTTTTTCTTTCACAGGAGAACATGAATCCTCATCACAACAACAACAACTCAAGTCTCGTTCTCTCTCTCTCTCTCCAAATGTTTTATTTATCCGATCGCTCTACCCCATATTTTCTTATAGTTTCCATAATCGCCCATATTTTCTGAAATGTTTCACATTAACCCATATTTCTACTTCGATTGTCCTGATCAGTAAGTAATTGATTGGCTAGTCAAGTAGTAAAATGTCAATCTTTGCGATTTTTTTTTTCCTACCAGATTTTGATTTATTAAGTTACATTTTTCACATTATCGGATTGATCATGAATTATGTAAAACAATTAACTAATGACAATATTGATAAAACAATTAATTATATAAATTTGATTATCTGATTCAGTTATATTATTATATTATTCAGATTTTTGTTATATTTTATGTAAGCTTATATTATATTTTACTTTGACTCTAAATAGTCTTGGTTGGATATAACTCGATTTTATTATAAAAATACAAAATTTAATGAATTCAATTTAAAATGTTTATATTACACATACCAACGATATTTTAATTTTTTAAAATATCTTATATAATATAATAAGGATAATATTTTTAGTTTTAGAAATAAATTCTAAAATAAAATTGTGTATTCTAGATATAAATCATGACATATATTACCATATTAATTTAAACTTCACAAATATGAGTAATAATTTAGGATTATTTTATAAGTATTGGCTTTTAACCGTTTTTAAAGTATTGGGGTTTATGTAGAAATATACAAAGTTACAGGCCTATTTCGAAGTATCTTCATCTTTAATAAGTTGGGAGAGTTTTAAAGAGAGAAAAAAAAAACTGTTAGACGAAGCATCGCGATATAGCAATGATCCTACTTTCGGTTAGTTCCTCTTCATCATCTCCCATCGCCGCCGTCTTCTCCGTCGCGTTTCTTCTGATCTACTTCTCTGAACCTACTCTTGCAGCTCCTTGCCCGATCAATGGTGAATCTCGCTTTATCCCTTTTATACTCGCCATAAGGTTGCTTCGATTCACAACGTAGGAAGGAGACTATGCTCTTAAACTGCATATTCCCTCTTGTTTAGCGTTAGTTCCATTAGATTGATAGAATCGAATCTCCCACTTAGAATCTCCGATTAGAAATCAAAATGTGCTGAACTTTCGACCGACTCATTTCTCGAAGTGTTTGATTCCGTTGTGCCCCGGGTTCGAACCAGCTTTCATACGGATTGACTTCTGATTATGTGAGAGATATATGATAATAATAATAAGAGTAGAAGTTTAATCTCAATCTCTTGTATTAATTAGAGAGAATCTGATGTTAGTACTTGTTGGTTTTGGGATATTGAATGGTGAATCTAGGGTTGCCAATCGTGAGGAATATAAGTGAACTTCCTCAGGATAACTATGGAAGGCCAGGCCTTTCTCACATGACTGTTGCTGGCTCTGTTTTGCACGGAATGAAAGAGGTAGTAGTGTTTCATGAATCTTTAACTAAACACCCATGTTTCTTTTTCTTTTCCGTTGTTTATTTCATTATTGGATTTGTGATCGTGACTTGTTTTGGTTTTTACAGGTTGAGATATGGCTTCAAACGTTTGCTCCAGGTTCAGGGACACCGATCCACAGGCACTCTTGTGAAGAGGTTTTCGTTGTCCTTAAAGGCAATGGTACTCTGTATCTCGCGGAAACACATGGAAGTTTCCCTGGGAAACCAATTGAGTTTCCAGTCTTTGCCAACGGTACTATTCATATTCCCATCAATGATGCTCATCAGGTATAAGTCTTCAACCTCCCATATCTTCCCAGATGATTGCATAGACTCTTAAGTTAACGTCGCTTTGAAGTCCATGTTTGTTCGAGTTTTGTGTGTTAATTGGTAATTTTGATAAAAACGCTAGTGAACGTAGTGCAAGGCTGATGATAACCAATCATATCTTTTGCCTAAGATTGCTTGAGAGTGTTAGACTTGCTGCATGTTGTATACAGAGAACAATGATTTAGTACAACGGCCTTTTTGACAATCAATGTATATACAAGTAAATCAGAGAAAGATGGCTTATCTTCTGTTAAAAAAAACTCTTTGGGTTTATGAGATGAAACTAGCTTACATTCATCTATTACGGTTCTTACAGGTCAAGAACACTGGTCAAGAGGACCTGCAGGTGTTGGTTATTATATCTCGGCCGCCCATTAAAGTGTATGCAACATCTGTTTCCACCAATTTGCATATAGATATTATATGTGTCTCTGTCCTTTCACTTATCATTTGAACATTGCTTTTTTTTTCTAACAGCTTTACCTACGATGACTGGTTTATGCCACACACTGCTGCGAGGTTGAAGTTCCCTTACTACTGGGATGAGCAATGCCTCCAAGAATCACAGAAGGACGAGCTTTAATAAAGTAAATGAATGTTCACTCTTTGAAACTCTCAGTCTTATTGGTTTTGAAAAATATGTAACTGAGCAACATCTTACATACACTATTAGTCTGTACTTTGTAGTCTTTTCATAAACAAGTTAATGCGATCTATAGTTTTATTTGTCAACACACATTCTGACATTTGATCTTTATACTTGTTCCTATACTAATGACATAACACAAAGCTTAAAATGTCCAACAACAGGAACAAAGTTACATTTCTGTCAGCATATATTTGCAGAAAGCTGTGAAGCTATAAAGGAATGAGAATACTACTGCAACATAGTTATGTTCGAGTGTTTGTACGTTGGTCATCGGGTAACACTTCCTGGAAAAATCTCAATCGTATCTCCCTGAGCAACACGGTTCCAGCGGAATGACTGCTTCTCGTATAAAATTTGTGTTTTGTGTATAAAGAAGTGCCCTCCTTCAGGGAGAAGTAACTGACACCTCTGCTGCATCTTCGCCAGCTCTGTCCTCAGTACTTCAACGTTATCACTCGCGTTCACCTCCACAGGAAACTTGATCGCAGGTGTGTCACTAACGGGAAATGACAACACCATCACTGTCGAAAGATTCTTGGCCCGTTTCTTGCTGCTATTCTCAGGCGAATCTGGAATGTTAATCACGTGTCTGATCGACCTCGTAGGTGTCTGGGTCTGAACCACTTGACTCACAGGCAAATATTGATCGCTGATCCTATGTTCTTGGGTTGTACTCGCAGGCCAGTGACTTTGAATGTTACTGAAAAGTTCTGTTGGCAAAGGAAGATCCCCTCCGAATGTGTTTGACGTAGAAGATGGCCCACTTTGAAACAATTCTTGATTCTTGTCCTGTCTCGCCATCGCAGACCCTGCCAGAGATTGCTCCGGTTGATCAAGCATCTGAAAGAAGATGCTCCTCTCCACCGCAGACCAATCTTGATACTCTCCGAGCGAAGCTTGAACCGACGTTGACTGAGCTAGAGATTGCTCTGTTGGCTGAAGCATTTGGTTGTTGTCCTCATCGAACAAGAAGTCTCCAAATATGTTTGACGTAGAAGATGATGACTCTCTTTGAAGCCAAGCTTGATGGACGTTGTTGTTTCTCCACGACGGTTCTGGAACACTAACGTTTCCTTCCGTTGCCGCAGGCCATTCTTGAGTGCCGAAGACCTCATCAATTGACCATGATGGTACTAGAGATTTCTCGAGTTGATGAAGCACTTGATGACCGTCGTTGCTCTTGTCCATCACGTTCGAATCTTGATTCTTTTCAGGCGAATCTTCAATGTTAACCGACGTTGACGGAGCTGGAGATTGCTGCATTTGCTGAAGGATTAGACTGATGTTGTAACGTGAAAGGGGGAAGTATAACTCGACACGAGATTTTTTGACGATCTTGCATTGCGTGAGAGTAAGAGAGTCTCGATCTGCAAATAGAAGCTTGCCTTTGAAGAAGATGGTTTGGTCGGAAACAGCGATGCCTGTAGACTTTTTGATCTCTTGTTTCATCTCTAGAACTGTAGTCGAGGGATCTAATTCCATGGAGAATAGAATGACATTATTGCGCTCGAAGAACACCTCCATAACTGTATCAGTGGTGGAGACTGGTGAAGAAAAGAGTCGAGAGCGAGGTAAGTGATTTGACTTGCGACGCAAGTCATTTAATTTACCTTCTTTCGTTACACTAATATCGACCGTCCATATTTCGCCTTTGCTAAAATGGTCCAACGGTCAATTAAGCATCTTTTGTGTACGATAAAACTTGAAACGCAGTTTTTTTCTAAATAGAGATCTGACACATAAGCCAAAGTATTGACACATAAGCCAATGATCATTTAAAAGACGGTATGGTGATTTATCGTTTTGAAGATTGATCTTGATCAAGTTTTATTTATTAGGTTTGTTTATACCTAAAGTGTCCAACAACAGGAACGAGTCTCTTCGTATCAGCTCATACCGGTAATTACATTTCTGTCAGCATATATTTGCAGAAAGCTGTGAAGCTATAAAGGAATGAGAATACTACTGCAACATAGTTATGTTCGAGTGTTTGTACGTTGGTCATCGGGTAACACTTCCTGGAAAAATCTCAATCGTATCTCCCTGAGCAACACGGTTCCAGCGGAATGACTGCTTCTCGTATAAAATTTGTGTTTTGTGTATAAAGAAGTACCCTCCTTCAGGGAGAAGTAACTGACACCTCTGCTGCATCTTCGCCAGCTCTGTCCTCAGTACTTCAACGTTCTCGCTGGGGTTCACCTCCACAGGAAACTTCATCGCAGGTGCATCATTAACGGGAAATGACAACACCATCACTGTCGAAAGATTCTTGGCCCGTTTCTTGCTGCTGCTCTCAGGCGAATCTGGAATGTTAATCACGTCTCTTTTCTGGGGATGAACCACTTGACTCGCAGGCAGATCTTGATCGTTGATCCTCTGTTCTTGGGCTGTACTCGTATAGCCGAACCTTTGCATGTCGAAAAGTTCTGTTGACAAAGGAACATCCGCAAGGAACGATAACTCTCCAAATATGTTTGACGTAGAAGATGATGACTCTCTGTGAAGCCAATCTTGGCTGTTTTCGTTTCTCCACGACGGTTCTTGAACACTAACGTTTCCTGGGTTAAAGAATGCTTCAGCTTCAAATGTGTTTGACGTAGAAGATGATTGCTCTCTTTGAAGCCAATCTTGATAGTTATCGTATCTCCACGACGGTTCTTGAACACTAACGTTTCCTTCCGTTGCCATAAGCCATTCTTCAAGGGCAGAGAGCTCATCAACTGAACACGATGGTGGTACTAGAGCTTTCTCGGTTTGATGGAGAACCAGAGTCGAATCTTGATTCTTTTCAGGAGAGTCTTCAATGATAATGACATCTTTAACCGACGTTGACGCCGGAGCTGGAGATTGCTCTGTTTGCTGAAGCGCTTGACGGAGGTCGTGACGTAGACGTGAACGGCAGAAGTATAACTCGAGACGTGATTTGTTGAAGATCTTGCATTGCGTGAGAGTGAGAGAGTCTCGATCTGCCAATAGAATCTTGCCTTTGAAGAAAATGGTTTGGTTGGAAACAGAGATGCGTTTGGTCTTTTCGATCTTTTGTTTCATCTCTAGAACTGTATTTGAGGGATCTAGTTCAATGGAGAACAGCAAGACTTTCCTGTGGTAGAAGAACAACTTCATAGCTGTATCAATGGTGGAGACTGGTGAAGAAGAGAGTAAAGAGAGGGAGCGGGAGAGCGAGGAAAGTGATTTGACTTGTGACGCAAGTTTTTAAATTTACCTTCTTTCGTTAGGATAAAATGCGGAGTTTTTTTAAAAAAAAGAGATCCGACACCATAACCCGAAGTATTGACCCCTCTGTTCTTCCTCATTTTGTTTTTGATTGAAAAAATAATGCACCAGCCGGGATCGAACCCGGGTCTGTACCGTGGCAGGGTACTATTCTACCACTAGACCACTGGTGCTTTATGCTACATCAATCCGAGTCTACACATCCCTACTTATCTTGACTGATCTTTCCTATCAAGTGTAAGTCGTTATTCTATGATTAGGGATATTTTTCTTCTATGACTTAGTGATCATATAAAAGAAGGAACGGTGATTTATCTTCTTGGAGATTAATCTCGATCAATCTTTTTTATCAGGTTTGAACAATGTCTCATACTTTTTGTTCTATATATAAATACATAACGTTTTTGAATCCAATTTTTGTGGCTATTAAACAGCACCTGAAACACTTCCATTGAAGATTATCAATTTGTATAGCCGTTTATCAACATGGTGCCACACGGAATGGCTGGTCATAATCCATTAGAGCATGATTATCGGGTAAAACTCGTTTGGGTTTTTAATTTTTTTTTTTTATCTGATTAAAAAAAAAAAAATTAAAAACCGAACCAATCGCGGGCCGCCACGTGTCGTGGGCCCGCGAAATAGTGTAACAAACGGACCAAACCCGTTTCTTATTTCGCGACATTTGCAGCCGGTTTTTATGAAAAGTGTGGGGTCCCCTTTTAAAAAAACTCATTAGATCCTGCGTTAAAAGATGGCCTTACATTCTCTCTTTTTTTTTTATGTAAAGAGATACCCATCTTGAGGCAGACTTGGAGACCTTTGATATAGGCTTGATTGAAAATGATCGTGGTGATATAATATGGGTGTAGTAGTTTGGTGAACAACTCATGAGCATTATTGATGAGAATATATGAAATTTTTTAAAAGTTTTTGATTGTAACTTCATACACACGGTATTAGTGTGTAGTGGGTTATTCAGTGTGATATTTGGTTTTAATTTGAAGAACGCAATAAACTTCAAGAGAAAACTGAAAACTATAAATGTTCAGGAGATTTCAGAAAGTAGAGCTTAACTTAAAGGATCATTGATCTTTACTGAATTTGACAGTAATAGAGATTTCTCAGCTTGATGAAGCACTTGATATTTGCTGTGATTAGGGTTATTATGGTCAGATGATACTTGTGGAGGACGTTACGACACTGTTTGACATCAAGATCGTCTCGAAGAGATGTCATCTAGACCAAACAGAGAACTTTAAGTGTTCAAAAACAACATCAAGTCTCTCTTCTTTCAGCTCATATAGGTAATTACATGTCTTTTTTTTAGCATATTTGCACAAAGATGTGAAACAAAAAAAAAGAGAGAGTAAACTTTGAACAAAACAAAAGCTATAAGGGGAAAGAGGAGACTTGCACAGAGAGTTAACGACGATATCTTTGATTAACTCGTCCGTCTTTGGTAACATATCCTGGGAAAACCTCAATCGTGTCACCGTGAGCTACACCGTTCCACAAGAATGTCTGATCATCGTCCAACACGTTCTGTTTGTGTATAAAGAAGTACCCTCCTTGAGGTAGCTTTAACTCGTTCCTCTCTCGAAGCTTCTCCAGCTCTTTCCTTAGCTCCTCAACGTTCTCATTAGCCATCACACTAACAGGAACCTTACTCACAGGCTCGTTATCAGGTGAATGTGGCAACACCATTACTCTCAGTCTCTGCGGTGGCTTTCTGAACTTCCTCACCTTCTTCACAGGCGAATCTGGAACGTTAATGACCTCTTTCATCAGTGGAGCCTTCTCGGTTTGAACCACTTGACTGCTGCTTAAAACCCTACCAGGCTGCTCCGTATGAGACGCTTGTTGCGTGTTCATCAAGGTATCTTCTGTTGTGCCCTCGGACATGAAACTTTTAATGTTAGCGAAATCTTCAGTGGACAAAGGAGGATCCTCACCGAAAAATGTGTCTCCAAACGGTAATGTAGACTGTTCCGTGTGAAGCACGTTACTGAAACCTTCTGTTGGCAAAGGAGGATCCTCACCAAACAATAAGTCTCCAAATGTGTTTGAGGGTATTGTAGACTGTTCCGTGTGAAGCACGTTACCGAAACCTTCTGGCAAATGAGGATCGTCACCAAAAAATAAGTCTCCAAATGTGTTTGAGGGTATTGTAGACTGTGCCGTGTGTAACACGTTACTGAAACCTTCTGTTGGCAAAGGAAGATCCTCTCCAAATGTGTTTGACGTAGAAGACGGCTCACTTTGCAGCAAATCTTGTCTCGCCATCATCGCAGACCGTCCCAGAGATTGCTCCGGTTGATCAAGCATCTCACGGAAGATGCTCCTCGCCATCGCAGACCAATCTTGAAACTGTCCGAGCGAATCTTGAACGGGAGCTAGAGATTGCTCTGTTGGCTGTGGCTGAAGCACTTGGTTGTCGTCTTCTTCATAAGGTAAGTCGAGAAGGAGAAGGAGGCGAGAGTTTGCGACGATGTTACATGTATTGAGATCAAGATCGTCGTTAAGAAGAGGCTCGCCGTTGTGGGTAAGGGTTTGCATGCAAACAGGGATGCCTTGAGAGTTCTCGATCTTGTTTTTGATGTCTAACACTTTATCGTTGAGGTTCAGCTCGATGTCGAACGTTGAGCCATACGTAGTGTCTACGGGGACCAGCATAGCTGCTATCAATGGTGTTTTAAGATCAATAGATACTGATGAAGAAGAAAGAGAGCACAGAGAGAGAGAGAGCGAGAGAAAGAGGAAGTGATGATGATATAACTAACGTTTTCTTTAAGCAAATTTGTTGTGTACAAAACAGTTTATTTTCTTTTTAATTAATTTAACATTCATTCAAAAAAAAAAATTAGAAATTGCTCATACATAATCTTTTTTTTTGGTGTATTATGAAACATGACATGGTCGAAACGCAGTCTCTTTGGGAAAAAAAAGATAAATCTGATTTTAATATTGTTTACACCAGAAAAAAAAAAAGATTACATCCGAACCATTAAGAGCCACCGGAAACACTTCCATCGGATAGCTCAATTACATCACCAAGTTCAACACGGTGCCACCGGAATGACCGGTCATCGTCCATTACATTCTTCTTGTATATGAAGAAATAGCCTTCTTGAGGTTGAGGCTTGTTTAACTCAAACCTCTGTTGAATCTTGGCCAGCTCTTTCCTCAGCACTCCAACGTTATCATCTACGTTCACCTCCACTGGAATCTTCGTGGTCCCCCATTTCAGCACCACCATCGTAACCACCCTCGCCTTCTTTTTCTTGTTGTTGCTGGAATCTTGATTACAGTTGTCGATGATCTGTTGTTCTGTTGAGTTTGGCGGCTCGGGTTTGAGCTCTTGCTTGATGCGGTTTTTGTCGTTGTTACCAGGAGAAGAGATGAAGAGATGGAGGCGAGAGTTGTTGAAGAGATCACATTGCTCGATATTGTGATCGTCTTGAAGAACCTTGCCTTGGAAGACAAGGGTTTGTGTGGGGACAGGGATGCGTTGATACTTCTCGATCTTCCCTTTGATCTCTAGAACCGTATCGAAGTAACCCACTTCAATGGAGAATGATGAACCTCTCTGAGTCTCGAAGATCAGATCCATTTGTGTATCAGTGGAGAATGAGGAAGGGTGGAAAAGAAAGAGATAAACTAACGACCTATTTATATATAGTTCTGAGTTTTTGTGATATAGTTTCCTTGTAATGCTTTGACATGGGATATATTTATTCTATTCCTTCTCGTCTCTGGCCAAGAAAAGAATTATATTGTTTCCGTTCTTGAAATATGTAATCGAAGATACAAAATATGCGTTCTGGTTATTGGTCAATGGATACATGAACTTTCCATCTTTGGAACAGTCAATTCAAGTGAGTGTTTATGGTTTTGGAAATGTATTTTTGCAAATCTTGAAATATGCATATAGTCTCACTTACTATAAGGTAACACGAATCACATAGTGATGCTTTAATGTCTCTTTGTTTAATACTCCCTCCTTTGTTTAATTGTATACGATGTTTTAGAGAATTTTTTATTTCAACTTGGCTGATGTTTTCGACTTTTGGTGTAAATTTTATTGACTTTTATATTTTTTTTCTGTTGGTTAAATTGTGGTTATATAAATAGTCAGTACTCTTTTTGTTCCGAAAAAATTAATGTTTTAAAAAAAAATTATGTAAAAACATAGTTTTTACATTTTTTATTATTTAATGATAAATTATATATTTTTAAAAAAAATTGTGTTTATTGAAATTTTATTGGTCAAAGTTTTGGAAAACCGTTAAATACAAAAAAGAAACAAAATTAATAGCGTAAAAATTCTAAAACGTGCATCTTTTTGGAATGGAATAAATAGTATTATAGAAAATTTACAAAATTAAATATTTTCTTATTTAATTCGTGTGTATAAATGTCAAATAAGAAAAACAGAGAGAATAAACGATAACACCAATCACATAGTGATTTTCTTGTATGCTTTTGTTCAATGAAGGCAAGATCTTGAGAATATAGACTGATAAATAAAATAGTACACAAAAACAAAAACAGAAAAGAACACATGCCTCTTGAGATTTAAGAAAACTTTAGTTCTATCTATAAACCCTGAGTTAAAACCTAAACTGAATTCGAAAGAAAGAAAAAGACAGGAACAAAAGAGAAAGAAACAGAACATGGCTTGAGACATGTGACCAGATCGAAGTGGCTTGGCTTTAGGCTCAGGCTCCACCTACACTGATCACAGGCTCAGAGGTGGATTCTCCAGCAGGAGAAGAAGCAGCAGCAGGAGGAGGAGGAGGAGGAGGAAGCAATCGCTTCTTCTGTGCGCGTGGAGGCAAATGCTTCACATGTTTTCTTGAGCTAGCTGAGGCCCATGGTAAGAAAACACCGGTACCATTACCGGTTCCCATCACACTGGGACTTGATAGTACCATTGGTTGAACCGGTGGTGGTGCCATTATGACCATTGGTGGAAGGACTCCGAGTTTTGGCATCATTTCAAGTGAATGATCATAGTATGGAGTTGGTGCCATTGGGTAGTGACGTGGTTGTTGTTGCCACATTGTCATTACACCATCATTGTGAGGACTGTTGTGGTTGTTTATCTCAGGACGTACACGAAAGAATGTGATGCTTACTCTTTTGGTTTGTGATGGGCACATTACATGCCTTGCCATGTCTGCACTGTTTCCTCTCATCACCAACAGAGATCTACAAAGATCAGGTTTCAGCAACGTTAGTAGAGATAAAAATAAAAAATAAAATAAAAAATAATAACACTATTTTTAAGTGAAGAAAGTTTTTATTTTATTTTATTTTTACTTACCCTTGTTTGAGAGGAAGAGTCAAAGGTCCTCTGAAGTTGCCTTCATTGTCACTAGAGAGAATACGTCCAAAGGCCATTGTTGATTCAGAGAGGACAAGAGTGGAGATTGGTTGTTCAAGATGAGGTGGTTTCAAGAAAGGCTGTGAGTGTTCACCCTGCAGACAAGAACATAATCCTAAACGTTAATTCAAAGTGATAATAAGATTGTGTGATCAATGTAGATATCATTTACCTCTTCAAAGAAGTTGATGACGCAGCCGTTTGGTCTCTTGTACTCAGGGATGAGTCTCCATGTGATAAAATGATCAATGACACTCTCAAGAAGTGGTGGAATTGGCTCTATGTTAACTGCAAACCAACAGATTCTCAACCACTTACATCAAACCATTTAGACCGAGTCCTGTAGATCAGAGTGATTCCTTACCAGAGTTGTTGCTGTCGTTGGTGTTTTCATCCCTCGCATGGCTAAAGATTGGGACACCAAGCTGAACCAGCTCTCTCTTGTTCCCCTTTATCTGCTTGTTGAAGAGGATAAAGGTCTCACCTGTATTCATTTATCATGAGTAAGCACCAGGAAAAACTCTTTAAAAAGTCATGTGATAGAGTAAGAAAAAGTCACCTGAAAGCTTCCCATTTTGGCCAGCTTCTCGGAGATCAGCAACAAGGTCTATCAGCTTGGTTAACTCCTCTTCTTTTAGTAACTCTTCATACATCTTTAGTCCTTTCACAACATTCACCTGTCCAAAAAGTTTCATTCAAAAGTCAGTTTACATTTCAAAAGTTCCATCAAAAGATTTCATCAAACCACTCACAGTGTGGCCTTTCACTTGCTCCTTGGCTTGGAAACCTTTGATAGGTTTGATCTCAGATGAACGTGCATCACAATCTTCATGGTTCTGGCATATAATCTGTGGAGTATCCGCAGCAGCAGTATGGTGAACATCCTGATGAGAACCTATGTAACAAAACATAAAATTAAAAGTTTTTGGTTAACTAATATGATACACTGACACTTGTCTAAGTTGTCTTTAGTGAGAAAACGATCAACTAGTGAGTAAAGACAGTTTCTTCATCTCTCATGGACCATTCTAGAACTTATAGTTTCTCCTTGTCTTGTAAAGTGTATCAGAGAAAGTCAGAGATTCAATGAAGAAGACAAAGTTACAAATTCAATGTGATCTTTTGGCTTTAGTGAAAACACCATCGAACTAGAGTAAAAACAATTTTCTTCTTTTAGTCCAATGCATGAACAATATCATCATGGACCATTCTATGAACTTATAGTCAATGTGAATCTGACACTGGGATCCCAATGTAGAAAGACAAAACTACGAAGTCTATGCCTTGGTGCACGTGTCTCATTCTATACGTTACCTAAACTTCAACTTTCAACATGAGTGAATAAATACACACACATCACGATAAAAAATCCCAAGACTGGTAGACAGGTCAAAAGATCTCTTAAAAATAAAATAACCTTTTTACACTGCATGGCCGTGAACAAAAAGCAAAAAAAAAAACTGACTTTTCATTAAATAAGCAGTTGTTTATTTAAAAACGAATATTAAAAAGGTGCTTTACTTTAAAAATGTCACTAAATATATAAATTGAATATAATCTGATTGTTCATAAAAGTTATAGAATAGTTATAAAATTGTATAAAATATAAAATACCTTATATTGTAAAACAAAAAATACTTGGATCCTTTTTTATGAAATATAAAAAATATATTAAAAAAAGGCTGCTCGTGAGGCGTGAAGGATTCGAACGTTCAGGAGAAAAAAGAAAAATAAAAGAAGGGCGGCACGAAAAATCGTGGGGACCATGATTGATGACGACCTAGTTGTAACTAGATCCAACGGCTGCCAAGAGCTCCCCATCCGGAAAGAGAAATAAAAATACAAAACGCAATAAAAATCATCACACGCGAATCAATGTGAGATTGATACCCCTTTGATGCGTTTTACAGTTACATCAACACTGCAATGTTCGTTTAAGTGTCGCGCGACCTGCGACTAAGATTACGTTCGTTTATGTGTCGCGCGACTTGCAACTTGCGACCTGCGACTAAACATGCGACCTGCGACTAAAACTATGTTCGTTTACGTGTCGCGCGACCTGCGATCTGCGACCTGCGACCAGTCGCGCGATCAAATTTTTCTTAATTTTTAATCGCTGTTTTTTCGGGCGACTTAAATGGGAACCCGCGACTGGTCGCGCGATCAGTCGCGCGACATCAAAACAAACAACAACCTGCGACTTGCGACTTGCGACCAATCGCAGGTCGCATGTTACGCGACAGCAAAACGAACAACAACCTACGACCTGCGATCAGTCGCATGTCGCAGGTCGCGCGACATGTAAACGAACACGGCATAAAGCAGCAGAAGACAACAACAAAAATGGTTGCTACCACTTGTGTACTTGTACACACAAGCCACTTACATTGAGAAACGGGAATCCTAATCTTAAAAAAGCGAAACGTTTCAAAACGACTGCGTTTTCTAGTTCTTTATCTTCTGAAAGTCAGAGACTTTTCAAGATTATGCTTTTCGAACCTGTTTACAACAGATTCGTCCTTTTGTACGATTCTCAATCTCATCAAAGTTGTCTTAAATTTTTTTTTTTTAACACTGGGTACAATTTTATTTTATTTTATTAATGCAAAGGTCTTATCGTATTATCAGTAACAAAAATTTCAAGAAATTAACTTACGCACAAAGCTAAAAGTAAACTTTTTCAAAAGAAAAGCTAAAAGTAAACAAATTAAATAATAAAATAATAAAACACTTCCTCGGTTAAATTTGTCTCAAATAATAAAAATTTAAAAGGCTTTCTTATGTATTTTATTAGCATTAAAATTATTCTTAAGAAATAATTAAATTTATTAAATTAATAATTTACTAAAATAATTAGGTATAAAATATTGTATTTATAATCGAATTTTAATCTGTTTTTAGTGTGTCCATACGCTATAAAATATTATTTTGAAATATAAGAATTAAAAGAGAATACAATCTCTAGACTACAAAAACCGCTTAATATACCAACAAAAAAATTCTTAATAAATTATAATTTCTTTTGTAAATGCGTTACACGTTAATATTTTTAAATCAAAGTATAGCGTAAACTTTACTTTTTAGAGAAACCCCATTAGTCATATTTTCTATTTTTAAAAAGAATCAAGTATATTTTCATGGTATTAGCTTAACGATTTGATAGGGGTTTAGTGTTGACGGAGAAAAAACAAATTTTTATTTCTTTACGGAGAATCTGGTTATTTTAGTAAAAAAAATGTTAATGAAAATCGGATCCATGCCATAAATGTTGCAATAACATCTGATTAAAAATTCACAAATTATGAATCTAATAGTCAAAATTTTTTAGAATACATATCGGATCCAGGTGAGGGAAACACGTACTTGAATCTTGAAACTTGAATGAGTCTGAAAAAAACATTTTTATTTCTTATAAAATTAAATATTCGATTTGTTTCTTTACTAAATATAATTTATTCAAAAAATACTTTTTAAAACCTATTCCCACATTTTAATGGAGTTTTTTTCTGTCGTCACCAACCACAGAACTAGTTTGCTGTGTACAGAGAATCAAATGACCAAACTTCAAAGAATATGCTTTTATGCAAAAAAGGAAACACACGAAAAATAATTAAAGACAGAACTAAAAAAAAATTAAGACTCAGATTCAGATTAAAGCTTATGAAAAAAACTCAAGTCTATATAGGGAAAGTTTTTACTGCTACTTACCTGAATCAGTGATATCACTACTCGGAGAATCGTCTTCAACGTCTCCGTTAAGTTCATTTTCCGTCAGCTTCTCGCCGTTAAAACAAACGCTCTTCATCTCCGCCGTCTCTGTTCGGCTCTGTTTCAGATCCTCCGCCGTCTCCGTTTTCATCTCCTCCACCAGATCCTCCGCCTTCTTCGCCTCCAGTTTCTGAAGCTCGATCGCCACCTCCGCGATGGAGTGATACTTCTGCATCTGGAGAACGGGGATCCAGTTCAGGCGCCGGCGATGGATCGCGGCGAAGACGGCGTCGTACTCCGATCCGGGAACAGCCTCCCTGAGATGCGAGCACACGGCGTCGATAATCGCGTTGGCGGCGGCGAACTCGCCGCGAAACCACGAGATCAGCGCGTCCTTCCCCTGTCCGTCGGAGACAACGGCCACCGGCGTCACCGTCTTCGCCGCCGTCGCGAAAGGAGAGGCTGATCGATCTGTTTGGCGTGATGGCGTCACCGCAATCGTCATCGGCATGCGAGGAATCTCGGTTGTTTTCACGGCGGCGGGAGCAGGAGAAACAAACGGGTGAGAAATGCGGGTCGGGTTGCGTCGGGCCGGGTCGGGTCGATGCACATGCAGTTTATAATGAAGAAAGGTTTTCGCTGGTGGGGATCGTTCCAATATATATTGGAGCAGCCGGGGAAAGAGATCTGTACAGGTGGGTGACGTGACGTGGCGCTTTCTTAAGGCTGACGTGGCTAAGTTTATGGCGCAGAGTTTTTATAAATTGGGGACAAAAAGGGATTAATATTTTGGTGGTTATTTTCTTCCATCTATTAAATTGGTATTAAGAGATTGCGATTTACTAGAGATAGAGATTAATTTAAGACTGATGACAGTTAGCAGATTTACTTGGGCAATACTCAAAGGGATGTAAGTGGTTGTACATTTAAAAGAATAAAAGTTTAGTCAAAACTCCAGTTATTCAATATTTTGGTAAAAATATATACAAACAAAAGGAATACTAATACATTTAAATTCTTTTTAAAAAAAATTATACTAAAAACTGTTAATACTGTTTTTTGAAATTTTGAACGTAAAAAATGATGTAAAACACTTATCCAGTGGTAATATAATTAGATAAAATAGTATTCAAAAAATAATTTTATAGTTAATTTATACTCCTTCCGTTCTTTTATAATAATTGATGTTTTAGGAGTTTTCACACAAATTTAAGAAACTAACATAATGCCTATTTTAACCTTTATACATATTAATTTACTCCACAATATTAATACGACAGCTCATACAAAAAAGGTAAAAGAAATCAGTTTATCTTATTTGCTGTCTAAAATTCTGGAAACGGCAAGTATATAAAAACAAATTAAAATTCCTAAAGCGTCAATTATAAAATAACGGAGGGAGTATATTTTAATTTTTTAAAATATTTAAATATTGAAATGATCCTTTATATCATATTATTGTTTTATTTTGTAAATTTATATTTTTCTTAATAACTTGTTGTTACTCTATTTTACAATCTTGTCGGTTTGAACTAAAACTTTAAAAATCTCAAATTTGTAAAACCTAAAATTTAGTACACATTACTTATCTATGATTTAAGTTTACTCTTAAACAGAGTCGATCCTCATAAGAAAGTGGCCATGCACTAACTTATGGCCTATACAAAATGATAGAAAACTAAACTTTTGTTAGCACATCAAATTCATTTTGATATATGATAAATGCCTCTTTAAATCTGTGCCTAAAAAAAAATGTCAGGGGCAACATTATTACTAAAAAATTGATTTAATTAAGAGTTGGCCAAACAAGTATATTATATTAATCTGTTTTAAAAGAGTCATGTTTCTTAAGTTCTTTCAAAAAAACTTAAGTTCTTTCAAAAGTTGTGACATGGCTTACCTTTTTGGGTTGATGTTAACGCACAATAGTTCATTGGGATAGAAAGAGGCAAGAATAACGAAAGGACGGCCAAGAGCTAAAGAGTTATCTTGTCCATGTTACACAAATGACCTTATGTAACCTGAATTAGTCGCATTTTGATAGGCAATTTTCTCTTTTCACTTTCAACGAGTTTTTAGAAGGGCATAATCTAAATATAGTGTCGAACATGCTGAAATATGGTACTCATATTTTAAAATAATTAACTAGAACTTGATCCACGCGTTCAGGTATTAACTTATGTTTTTAGAAATTGATATTTATTTTTCCTAATTATTGATTTATATTATAGATGTGTCGCCATATTCAAAATATTCGGATTGAAACGGATCATATAGTTATTTTTGGTACAAATATTCGGAATCCGTTTCAGATATATTGGTTATTTAGATATTTTTAGGTTTTTATACATCAGAACCAAACTATCTAAACCGACTCAATTCGAAACCCACACATAAATTTATAATATCCAAACGGGCCTAGTTTCAAAACCCCCAAAAAATCTGATATCCGAAAGAAACAATCCGTAGTGCACATTCCTAACTGATTCTGTAAACAAATAAATATAGAAAGAGTTCTTTTTTTATTTAGTAAAATAGTTATATGGTGTAAAAGATTAAGTGACAATATATGTAATACATTTTTATTATTTTGATCTAAGTTATTATTTTGTTCACATAAATTATGTCTTTGAATTATGTGTTTGATTACGTAGTTTTTCACCGATTAAAACTAAGATAAAAAAATAGTAAAACAGAATAAACCGATTTTTTAATCATAAGCAAAATCGGATTATTTTACATTCTTTATTTTTATAATTGGTATAAAATTAATTTGATAAACTATTAAATAAAAATTTGCGCTATTATCATTATAGTAATATAATTAATGATATAATGTATTGTTAAAATAATATAATTAATGAAGTTGTTAAACTAAACGAGAAGTGGAATAACAATTAATGTAATAATGTGTTGAAAGGAAAGTTTGTTCTATTTGTAATTCAGTTTTAATATTATAGATGATATATTCATTTTCACAGATTGTTAATGAAATATAAAACTTACATATATGATGATAATTTATCTAATATCATCTGTCAAAAAAAAAATTGTGGGTAAATATGATTAGTTCTTTTAATCATATTTTTCCCCACATAAAATTTTGGTAGATGATATTAGATAAAATATTAGTTCTTTTGAATACTATTTTCTCTGCTTTTCTATCAATGTGTACCATAACAACTGCACCACTGCTTCAGCTGGTATTGCAAAGATGATATATAGAGACGTCAAACTCGCAATCTTTTCTAGGAGTAAACTGAAGCAATTCAAACCTCTCCTGCCAAGCTGGATCCTCTAAGATGTTGGGCAACCAACGTTAACTTACTCTGCCTTGTTTTTCCTTTATTTTTTGCCTTGGTAGAGTAATTATAGATTGCACTTATTGTAAAATCTGAACATCATTTATATGATATTAACATTCTTAGCAAAAAATATATAAAAATAATAAATTAACTACTTACTAGTGAACTGTATATATAAAATGTACTAATAAATTGATTGTTCCATGTTTAAGTGTTCTTTAACTTTACACCAAACCAAAGTGGCAAACTCATGAGTCATGATTTCAAGGACCATGTCCATGAGGCCCGTGGAAGATGATCTAAGAGATGACGTATAAAATAATACAAATCAAATTGATTTGTATATATGTCCAAGATATTAACTAGTCTAAAGACCTTTTACTATTGTCGTTGTTCTCATTTGACCTTTTCCTTTGTTTACAAGTCAATCGACTAACAATGAAAAAGTCCCTTCTACGTGATTAATTATAATATTTTATGACATTATGTATCACAGTTACATTACACGATTATAGTATAAAAAGAGAGAAAGTACTTGGATTCTTATAACATTTCTGATTAAGGCCAAAATCTCTAAATATCCAATATAAGATGGTTGACAAAAGTAATAATTGGATTTAGTGGTAATACTAATTACAACATACCCATAAGGAGCAAAACGTTATGTAGCATTGTCAAAAAGCTTCGAGAAGCAATGAATGATGGGTTAGAAACAACGAAATGTACACTTATGGGACCCGAATGAAAAGTCTACAATTTCGTGGGGGGGAGGTGAAAACTGGCCCTACGTCTTCCAGATTTGTGGGTCGCATGAACATCTCCACCCTCTAAGATCAGTAGATTCCCCTTTCCACTACCTAAGGCACAAACTCAAAAGAGAGCATGGGGTTAACCACGAACCCTTGGTGACCCCTAAAAGTGTTGCTCATTCTATTCATAAGAAGTTTCTAGTCATGGTTCACGGAGATATATATACATGTAAACTTTAAGACCGTATGCAAGTTATTATCACATAGCTTTACTAAATAAATTTCTTAATAGCTTTTTCTGGTATTATATATGGTGCAAAACCCAATTAATTTGAAAGTGGACAACGTTGTTGAATACAAATACACTATGTTAAACATTTTAAGTGAAGTTTATAACCAACTAGTCCAAGAACAACACTCGGATCGACAAATAATTATGCATGTACAATATCCAGGATCCTCAATAGACAGATTGTTTACGCAGCACATGAATATAACAAATGCTTATGTCCACGACATTCTTGAACCTCGGATAAGTTTTGCATTTTATAATTTGAAAGAAATGGTAGCATTTTGAAACCAAATTTCTCTGATGTAACAATTTTTAAATCTTAAACACTAGGCCAATCGTTTCCACCAAATTTACATATCTAATACATATTTCTTATTAAATAATTAATCATATAAATCTCTTACATATTAATTTATTCATTCGTTAGGAAATAAAGTTTCTTTTTCTTAAAAGAATATTGTTACATGTGTTGGACTGTAATGAGTTTTTATATTCTTCCAACTTTGATCGGAGTTTTGCTCTCTAAATGAAGTAAGTCTTTGAGTAGCCTTTTCTCATTAACATACATATATCAATAATTTAAACATGTCGAATATGTGGATATCGCATTATCCGTGTGTATATAGAGATACCCCCCTTCCATGTGAGAAAGATGGTCCAACCAAGTAAAAGCTAGCATGTATATTTGTTTATCATGAACCTTTACAAACAATTATATAACTTATTTTATTAATCATTAAGTATTGATTGGTGTAAAGCTTATAATTATTATTATTCATGGAATATGAGCCAGGCTCTACAAGAAGAAAGATAGAATAATTTCTCTCTTTTTGCAAATTGCTAAGAATAATTTATCTCGAGAATGAGGAATCAAAAGATGACTTTTTCACTTTATCAATTTATCTCGAGTTTGTATGTAATATGTATATAAATTTTCAAGTTGACAGCATTATAAGTACAGATATTTATGTGGTTATGTAGTATTGACACACTGAGGTTCTTAATGCAACAACGAAACTATCTCTGTGTTGGTAAAAAGTAGCGACCTCAACTAGTTGTACCCTAATGGCAAAGATAATTTGAGGTACAACGTAAATCTATCTATACTAAATTTGATTTAGCTGAAAACAATATAAGTGGGTATTTATTCAGTCCGAGCTTAGATTTTGATCCAGACTGTTTACAAAATAGTATAGTAGCAGCCAGTTCAGTTGTTTTCTTAGCATTAGTTAGAATACAGTTTAAACTGAGGTTAGACAGTGTGATAGCCTATCTACTTTGTAATATTAAGTATATTTTTTTCAGGCATCAACCGTATCATCAACTATTAAGACATTAAAAACATGATCTATGTGATATGAAGTTTTAATTTTAGCTTCAAAAAAACTTTTAATTTCTATTATCTTAATTAGCTATATTCTTATTTTTTTTATTTTTTTATTTTTTTTTGATAATCCAGGGGTTCCCCGCTTCGCGGATCATTCCCCTGGGCCCGGTCAGGCAGAAGTCCACTTCATCCGGGAGGGCTTTACCTGGGCTGGATCGAACTCAGTACCGCTTTGGTGTCCAGAAGAGGCAGGGTAGTTTCCGCATGGGGAGGGGAATCAAACCCGAATGGTGGTTGCCACCACATGCCCGTCCTGCCACTTGGACTACCTCGTCCGGACAGAATAGTTAATTCGCTAAATAATATAGTGTTCTAGTTTAACTAATATCCCAAGGCCGAATATATTCTTATTTTCTTGCATATTGTTATGTATAGAGTCATTTATAAAAATCTTGTACATTATAGATCATATAGTTAAATTCTTATCTTATGACTATATGATAATTATATCTATGTTTATGGATATCCTGGCATTCTGCGAAGTCCATTTTAACCATACACATAGGTAGGTACTTTACGATATTACTGGATAATCATACAAAACTCAGCTTTTAGCCTCTAGATTTAAGTTATAACAAAATGAATTAATAACGATGAGAGATTAGCGATATATTGCCAAACAATTAAAGTTGGAAAAGTGATATTCTTTTTTTTAGCTTTGCCGCTAAAAAGTACGATAAATGGAAAATATGCTCTTGTCTTCTGAGCCTCAAAGCCTTAAGAAGATTCTTACATATCTTACATGCCAAAGTAGTAAAGAGATAGTCGGTAACACATTCCCATGTGGTCCGGAAAACAAAAGACAAGTTTTCTATATTTACATATTTTTTGCGAATATTAATAGGCAAATCGGTGGAGGATTTGAGTATTCTATGTTGCATACGTAAAACGTACAGTAGTCTGTAGTGATTATTAAAAATTAATGTCTTTAATCCAGTGGTTGGTTTCATGGTCTTAAACTTCGATAATATGTGAAGTTTCTTCTTTTTTCGGTTAAATATTGTAATGGATTAAAGTACAAAAAAAGTTACTGTAATGGATTTAAAAAGAGAAGTAACACTGTTATGTTTAACATTATAACTCTAGAGTTTATGATGTTCATACAATGAGATATAGAAAACTATTATGCATATATATATATCCCTTATTTATTAATTGAGAAATTTTAAAACATGTGAGTGATATCATGTGTTATCATCAGAATGACTCTTAAAATCTTTAAAAAAATATATTGGTATATCTAAACATATACTATATTTCTCATTAAACTAATTATAAAATTAATTAGTAATCTACAAAACATATTATTACTTCTTTCCTTAAAAATTATAAATTATGGAATTACCTAATGTGATTAAAATATATATAATAATTAATAATTATGAATAATAAAAGTCTGATAATACTTTGTATATCCTCTATCATTTTTGTTTAATTTATATTATTAAGATAAATTAAATAATAAATTAAATATATAATATTTTTTTTTAGTATTTTCCATATATGTTATATTTTAAAATTTAAAAATGAATATAAATTACTAAAAGTTGTTAAAAGTCTCACTTGAAAATTTTGTGATCAATTATTTGATTTTTTTATTATAGCAAGAAAAAATGATCATAAAATCATATGAGTAAAAAGTTTTGTATAATAGATACTAAAAATGTATATATATTTTTATATTGTTTAAATGATACTATATACCATATAAAATACAAAATATTTTAATTTCAAAATTTTAGAAATATGTATCATATTTGAATTGACAAAAATTGAATTCTTTTTACAATTTTAATTTAAGAAATCAATAAAATATATTTTACATACCTTTTATTATTTTTTATAAATTATTTATTTAACAAATATTTCATAAAATATCTTACAGAACGCAGATTATTTCTTAGTATCAAATTACATACATCAATCCTCTATATTCTAACTTACTATAAGTATATTGTTGGGTGGGGCTGTGATGCATTTTCGTTGTAGAGATGTAGGCCGTGTTCGTTTACATGTCGCGCGACCTGCGACATGCGATCTGCGACTGATCGCAGGTCGCAGGTTGTTGTTCGTTTTGCTGTCGCGTAACATGCGACCTGCGATTGATCGCAAGTCGCAAGTCGCAGGTTGTTGTTCGTTTTGATGTCGCGCGACTGATCGCGCGACCAGTCGCGGGTTCCCATTTAAGTCGCCCGAAAAAACAGCGACTAAAAATTAAGAAAATTTTGATCGCGCGACTGGTCGCAGGTCGCAGATCGCAGGTCGCGCGACACGTAAACGAACATAGTTTTAGTCGCAGGTCGCATGTTTAGTCGCAGGTCGCAAGTCGCAAATCGCGCGACACATAAACGAACGTAATCTTAATCGCAGGTCGCAGGTCGCGCGACACGTAAACGAACATGGCCGTACACGTTTCAACCAACTTCAGTTAACCATAACAAAAAGCTTATTATCAAATTTTTAAAAAATATATAATTTGGAGGTCACATATTTTTCCATGGGTTCGACGATTATGTTTTGAATGCATATATGTGCTTTCTGTTGTATATGTTTTTATAGAAAATTCCAATTTTAATACTTTTTTGAAGGGATGCCTTCATCTCAAATTTCGAAACTATGATGTCTAAAAATAAGAAATGTTTTACCCCGATCGGTTGCCTAGTTTTTTAGTTGCTCTTATCAAATACAATATAGTGTGCTTTGAAGAAGTTGGTTGAGTCACGAAATCGTTAAAATCGCTGAAATTGTTCGATATTGATGTTGTTAATCTATTTAGAGGTTTAGAACCCTTATGAAATTCAGTAAAGTAAGTTGTTTTTTGTGTATGATAAAACCATTTTAAAAGCTAAAATGATATATATTTAGTAATAAAAAGTCAGGCACTATTTTTATTTCTCAATATTAGTTTTATCTCTGAAACTGGTTTGATTTGGCATGATTTTATCAATCACATTTTATACAAATTATGGTTTAAGTGTACATTTCAGCTAAACACCTAATACATGTGAGTATTAAGTTAATTCCTACTTTTTTACAAGTATGAAATTTTGCTGTATCATCAAACCAAACTTCTGGTGTTGGGACGTAAAAAGCTTTCTTGCTTTCTTGTTGATATACTGGTGGAAGAATCGTGATCTTGAAAGAAAACTTTCATGTACAAAGGCTTCAACATCGTTAATGGCATCTTGGGGTATCAAGAAATAATAGGATTGATATAGACTATTAAGAAATAAAGTAAGGCGGTCCATGGCAACGCATGTGATTAGACGAACTACTAGCATGCAACGTGGATAAGTAGGAACCGTTGCTTTGGAAAGCATAAGAGAGACATCAATTACAAATGAAATCGCCTAAACACTACAAAATGCATCAGTATATTGTGACATTTGAGATGGTCTTGACAAAGATATACAACTTAATCCCGACATACATGTCTATTGAAGAAACGCAACTCATTTAATTAAGGATCTCTTTCATGTATAGTTGTAGACAACTTGTACACTCTATATTAATTCAAAAAGAAGAATAAATGTATTAGAGAGTTCTAGATTTTTGGATATAAACATTTTTCAGACTGGGATCACAATAAGTTCTTTTTTAACAGATGAGTTATTTTTTCAAATATAAATTTATCTTGGATACTTTGAGCTAACATAAAAATTAAAATAAACATTTATAAAAATTATTTTCTTTAGAAGAAATTTTACAAAATAATTATACTATATCTAATTTTATTATAACTGATAAGACTAAACATAAATGTAAAAATAGAAACACATTTATAAAATAGAAAAATCTTCAAAAAGCATCAAATCAAAACAATTATTTGTCCCAACAATAGCAAACAAAAATAAAAAATAACAGATTACCGTTTATAAAATTATTAAAAACAAATATAACTACAGAGTTTATGATTTAGAGTTAGGGGTTTACTTTTAGGATTTAAAATAATAATATTTAGTAAAAATAATTAGTCTTTTTGTTCCTTAATAAATGTTATCCTTGTAACTTTTAACATCCCTTATATATATTAATTAAGAAACATTACAACATTTTTTTGTAGTCACGTGTCACCATGAGAATGAAATTCAAAATTCTTAGAAAAATAAGTTGGTTCATCTTAACATATATTATACTTTATAATTAAACTAACTATCAAATTGATAAATAGTGTACAAAGAATATTCTTGCACTTTCCTTAAATAAAAGTTACCGAATTACCTAATATGATTAACGTATAATCAATATTTGATAACAATTTTTGTATCTTACCTCTTTTTTTTAAGTTTATATTATTAAACGATATTAAACAATCACATCAACCATATAACAAAAAATAGATTTTTTCTTATATGTTATATTTTTAATTTTTAAAACAACTATAAATTACTAAAAATGTTAAATATCTCACACTAAAATTTTGTGATCAATGTTTTTTTTAATAATCAGATACAAATGATCATAAAATCGTATAAATATAAATTCTCATTTAATAAACATTCATATTATATATTAATATAGTTTAAAATTAAAATATATAACATATAAAATACATAAATATGTTTATTTATAAATTTGTATTGAAAAAATATTAAAACCTTACTATTTTAATTTTGAAATTTGTATTGAAAATATCGCACATTAGAAAATTTGTGTTTATCATATGAGTACGAATTCTCAATAATAAATATTTATATTAAAATATACTATATATCTATATCCATGTCATTGAAATTTAGTTATATACCTTATAAAATAAATAAAATAATTGTTTTGATTTATTTACCAAAATATTATCGTAAATAAACAAGAGGTATTGTTTTGATTTATGTGCTTACTCTAATTTAATTATATACGTTAAATGAGCAAAAATAAATAATAATATATAAAATATATTTTTATATATAACATTCATCATGTGCAATTGCGCGGATCTTAGCCCGGTTGTATGCTATTTTTGTGACTTCTTTTTAGTGCTACTGATGGGTCTTGCTCTCTTAACATAATCCAGTAATGATATAATAGTTAATTTCACATACATAATGACCTATATTTTATAATTAGAAACTGAAAAAAAATGGTTTTACAATCCAATGAAAGAAAGCTAAAAAGAATAAAAATTATTTATAAACTGAAACCCCAAGTTTTATCTTTAAATGGGGCCTAAAACTCTTTATCCGAATCGATTCATGGTAATGTTAACAAGTTTTATCGGGAATCTATGTTGAAATGGGCCAATATTAGTTAAGAATCACTTAAATGGGCCAATAATAGTAAAAAGAGAGAGCACCAAATGGGCTTATCCGGGTCGGGTCGGGTCGGGTTATAAGAAATGAATTAACAGAAACCCTCACAGGCGACTAAAACCCCAAATCTCACTTCTTCCTGTGTAGACTCGAAATGGCTTCCGTCGCTCTTCGTAACCCTACCTCGAAGCGGATTCTTCCCTTCTCTTCTCGGATCTACTCACGCTGCGGTGGCTCCATTACTTCTTCTTCTTCTCCCTCGATCTTGCATTCAATCGGAGGAGATGATCTCTCTCCTCTTCCGTCAAGTTTCGGAGCTTCTCTGTGGAGATCGATGGCCACTTTTACTCGAAAGTGAGTTTGTCTGATTGATTTTGAATTGGTTGGGAGATTGGTTTAATGATTGTGTTATTTTGCTGCAGTAAACCTCATGTAAACGTGGGAACGATTGGGCATGTGGATCACGGGAAGACTACGCTAACTGCTGCAATCACAAAGGTGATTCCTTTTTTTTTCTATACATTGATGAGAGTTTTAATTGGGAGAAGAGTTGATAGATCGATGCTACTAATTGTTTAGGTTCTTGCTGAAGAGGGCAAAGCTAAAGCTATTGCCTTTGACGAAATTGATAAAGCTCCTGAAGAGAAGAAGAGAGGGATTACTATTGCTACGGTTTGTGGTTTTATCTTCTTCTTCTTGTCTCCAAGCGAATGTTTTTTTGATTTAGTCTTTTTACTTGATGGTACTTGTTTATGTAGGCTCATGTGGAGTATGAGACTGCTAAGCGTCACTATGCTCATGTGGATTGTCCTGGACACGCAGATTATGTTAAGGTAAGAAGCAAAATATTCTTTGTATTTCATATAGGTGTTGCCAATAATGATACTCTAGAAAATAATATACGTGTCCTCTTGGTATATAGCATTCTAACGTCAAGCATGTTATACATTTCTGAAGCTCTTTAACTCCAGTTAAATGATCATGAAGTATGATTGGTGGAAGTATTGTTATCTCGGAGTGCATCATCATATATAGTATATGTGAACTGTTTGGTGGAGTAACATGCATCAGTATATGGTTTTTCTTTGAAGTACTTTGATGAACTCTTGTGCCTCAGTGTTTAAGTTGCTAACTTTCAGAATATGATTACTGGAGCTGCGCAAATGGATGGTGGGATTCTTGTGGTTTCAGGTCCTGATGGACCCATGCCTCAGACGAAGGAACATATTCTACTTGCACGTCAGGTTCGCATCATTACAATCTCAACACTTAAAGCTACTCAAAATGAGGTTAGGTATTAATTTTCTGATGTCCCAACAGGTTGGTGTTCCATCACTTGTGTGCTTCCTGAACAAAGTCGATGTGGTGGATGATCCAGAGTTGTTGGAGCTTGTAGAGATGGAACTGCGTGGTTTGTAAATTTTTTATGTTACAGAATTTAGTTTTCTGATCGTATGAAGTTAAGTTCAAGATTCTGACTGACATCAACTCTTGTCTTGATCCAGAACTTCTCAGCTTCTACAAGTTTCCTGGGGATGATATTCCCATCATCCGTGGATCTGCTCTGTCTGCACTGCAGGGCACAAACGATGAAATAGGAAGGCAAGCTATATTGAAGCTAATGGATGCTGTTGATGAATACATACCAGACCCTGTTCGTGTGCTGGACAAGCCTTTCTTGATGCCAATTGAAGATGTTTTCTCGATTCAGGTATACTAATCTGCATCCTTGGCGTTTTCTCCATTCACTCACTTGTTTCGGAAAATAAGTTCTGATAGTTTTCTTCTTCTTAAAGGGACGTGGAACTGTTGCAACGGGTCGGATTGAACAAGGAGTCATCAAAGTGGGTGAAGAAGTCGAGATATTGGGTTTAAAAGACGTGAGTGTGTATGAATACTGCGTTTATTCAACCAAAGTAATGATTACAGTTAAGCATTTTCTTGATTTGATTTCCAGGGACCTCCAATGAAATCCACTGTAACTGGGGTCGAGATGTTCAAGAAGATTTTGGATAATGGACAGGTAAAGGCACCATCGAGAGATTACAAAGACAGGTTCTAGGCATGCTTGATTAAACTTTGGCTTTCATTATGTTAGGCCGGTGATAATGTAGGACTTCTTCTTCGTGGGCTAAAGAGAGAAGACATCCAGCGTGGAATGGTAAGCTTATGCATCCTTATTTTGACTAGTGGATGATTGAATGTGAGCACACTAATGCTTTTGCTTATTAGGTAATTGCTAAGCCTGGCTCATGCAAGACATACAAGAAGTTTGAAGCGGAGATTTACGTGCTCACAAAGGACGAAGGTGGACGTCACACTGCTTTTCTCTCCAACTACAGGCCTCAGTTTTACTTGAGGACTGCAGATATCACGGGAAGAGTAGAGTTACCACAAGACGTGAAGATGGTTATGCCTGGTGACAATGTCACTGCAGTTTTCGAGCTTATCATGCCTGTCCCACTCGAAATAGGTCAAGAATCTTTCAGACACTCTTCCCTTTTTGTGTTTCAACTGTTTCAGTTTCTGATTTGCTATCGCTATTTCTCAAAACAGGTCAAAGGTTTGCTCTGAGGGAAGGAGGTAGAACAGTTGGAGCTGGTGTTGTCTCAAAAGTGATGACTTAGAGTGTTCTCAAAAGGCACATTCTTACGTTTTCTTTAGGAACCCATCAGTGATGTGATTCTTTTTTCTTTTGGTTTCACTGCTTTATGTTGACTAAGATCAAACCTTGTTTCCCTAGTATTTCCATAGTTGAGTTTGAATTATTCCATATTTATCCAGTGAAAATAATGATAATGATAAGATTTTCTTGATCATATAATCAATGAAGAGATTTCTTACAAAACATTAGTTCTCTGCGCAAAACATTAACTATTTACTATTTTACCAATCCAATATATTGAAAATGAAAAACTGAATCAATCTGAATTATACATAATCACATAGTTAACTAAGATAACAACATAATTTAATTTACACAATATTCTATTTACTTTTCCTACATATAAATTATAAAAAAGATTTAAAATTTATCAATAAGTGGAAATGGCACATTAACTAATTATAATTTAATGATTTTGTAGTTTATACTTGTGCATGACCATGAAAAAGTCACATAGTAAGTTTAAACTGTATTAAAAATCATGACGCATATGGTGATCAATTTACAGGAACATCATGTTACTGAGAAGAAAGGAGCAGCCAGCCAGCTGCGATCAATGCCTAATCTATGGTAATTACATAAAATCAGATGAGCCTTGAGAATGTGAAGGCTGGGAGAAAAGGGAATCTCAATGTGGCAAAAGATCATCAATAACTAAAGATCATCAATGTGACTAGTTTGGTTTAGATTAAGATAACAAAGTTTAGTACACACATGTCTCAATAACTAAAGATCATGTCACTAGGTTTCATAATACCAAAACATTCAAGAGAATGACTCCTAAACGACAATCTCAATATCCCCTTTCACTCCAACCTCACCTCACCTCACCTCCTACCTTTGTTTGCTTTAAATATGGTTTCTTTGTAGTACTTAAGCTCCTTGATGCTTTCTCTTATATCATCCATGGCTCTGTGATTGTTTTTCTTTGCAGGAGCTCTGTTTTTATCTAAATGCTCAACAAACAAAAACAAGTATCATTTTTATACACACGGCAACTTTTATATTTTCATAACAGACATACGCTTTTTCACATAGTTTTTTTCTTTTATTTTTTTTTTATTTTACCTCTGGGAAACCATCGGGTGCATAAAGACTTGACACTACTGACATCGACAAGTACATGAGGGAAAAGAGCAGCCAAATCTGGCATGTACTTCTGTAAACACACACACATTATATATTGGTTACAATCATCAACATGCAATTGTTCAGATTACAATCAAAACTTTCGAGATACCTTTAAGAAAAGGAAATCAACGTAAACAGAGTTCCAGCTAATTGTGGATTTTCATTACCAACATGCTTTTTCACAAATTTGATGACCTGTAAACAAAACAAGAATAAACTAATTAACAATAACTGTCAACCAAACATGACAATGTTTTTGCTCAAGATTATCTAAAATTACCTCTTGTTCAGCTTGCCTTTCACTTATAGTACTAGAGAGCACTTTCTTTGTCAAACCTAAATCAGACGGAATTCATTGGAAAAAGATAAAACGTAGAATGGAACAAATATCTTGAGAGAGAGATAAAAAGAGAGAGAAGCTTTACCACGGTCTCCATGATGAGTTTGACACTAATCACCCATTTTATCCATGCAGTCATTCGTCTGATGTACAACTAAATCTGGACCCTAAATCAGTAGACTAACGTTTTCAATAACAAACAATGCTCATGTAATATGAAAAAGAGTTTAGAATACATTAATACAAATATAATGTGGTTAGAAATTTTAAAATAACACTAAATATTATAGGTTTCAATATATTAAACCGAAAAACTGAATATTTTGTTGGGTTTAACACGTAGATTTTGAGAAAAATTTAAAATATATAACAATATTTTTAATGCATATTTGTATCATGAACTAACATACGATGATGGTATGAGAGGTTTGGAACCTTTGTTATCTCCGTTTCTCTAGAATAGCGATTTTATTGTGGGTTGTCCATTGATTTAGGGAGCATATGAAGTTTTTCTAAATTAAATGATAAAAAATAGAACGATGCCCATGTACCATGAAATATAATTTAGAATACATTAATACAAACGTATAATGTAGTTAGAAATTTTAAAATAACATTAAAGATTATAAGCTTCAGTATATTAACCATTTACCACAAAACTGAATATTTTGAGAAAAATTCAAAATTCATATTTTGAGAAAAATTCAGTATAACACACATATTTTGAGAAAAATTCAAAAAATAACAATATTGTTTTAATGCATAGTTGTATCATGAACTAACATACGATGATGGTATGAGAGGTTTGGAACCTTTGTTATTTCCGTTTCTCTAGAATAGCGAATTTATTGAGGTTTGTCCAATGATTTATGGAGCATATGAAAATTTACTAAATTAATTGATAAAAAAATAAAACGATGTCTATGTACCATGAAAGAGAATTTTGAATACATTAATACAAATGTAGAATATGGTTAGAAATTTTGAAATAACACTAAAGATTATAGGCTTCAGTATATTAACAATTTACCGAAAATTGATATATTAACATTTTACCAAAAATTGAATATTTTGTAAGTGTTAACACATAGATTTTGAGAAAAGATAAAAAAGTATGACAATATTGTTTTAATGCATACGAAGTTATACTAAATTAATTGATAAAAAAATAGAACGATGCTCATGTACCGTGAAAGAGAGTTTAAATAGATTAATACAAATGTATAATGTGGTTAGAAATTTTAAAACAACACTAAAGATTATACGCTTTCGTATATTAACCATTTACCGAAACTGAATATTTTGTAGGGGTTAACACTCAGATTTTGAGAAAAATTCAAAAAAAAAATGTTAAAAATGTTTTAATTCATTGTTGTATCATGAACTAACATATGATGATGGTTCGAGGGGTTTGGAACATTTGTTGTCTCCGTTTATCTAGAAGAGCAATTTTATTGGGGTTTGTCCACTGATTTAGGGAGCATATGAAGTTTTACTAAATTAATTGATAAAAAAATAGAACGATGCCCACGTACCATGAAATAGAGTTTTATAATACATTAATAAAAATGTAGAATGTGGTTAGAAATTTTAAAACAACACTAAAGATTATAGGCTTCAGTACATTAACCATTTACCAAAAAACTGAATATTTTGTAGGAGTTAACACATAGATTTTGAGAAAAATTCAAAATATACAACAATATTTTTTTAATGCATAGTTGTATCATGAACTAATATATGATGATGGTATGAGTGGTTTGGTACCTTCTTTATCTCCGTTTCTCTAGAATATCGATTTTATTGGGGGTTTCCACTGATTTAGGGAGCATTTGAAGTTTTACTAAATTAATTGATAAAAAATAGAACGATGTCCATGTACCATGGAAGAGAGTTTAGAATATATTAATACAAATGTAGAATGTAGTTAAAAAAATTTAAAACAACACTAAAGATTGTAGGCTTCAGTATATTAACCATTTACCGAAAAACTGAATATTTTGTAGGGGTTAACACATAGATTTTGATAAAAAATACAAATATATAACAATATTTTTTTAATGCATATTTGTATCATGAACTAATGTATGATGATGGTATGAGATGTTTGGTACCTTTGTTATCTCCGTTTCTCTAGAATAGTGATTTTATTGGGGGTTTCCACAGATTTAGGGAGCATATGAAGTTTTACTAAATTAATTGATAAAAAATAGAACGATGTCCATGTACCATGAAAGAGAGTTTAGAATACATTAATACAAATGTAGAATGTGGTTAAATATTTTAAAACAGAACTAAAGATTATAGGCTTCAGTATATTAACCATTTACAGAAAAACTGAATATTTTGTAGGGTAACACAGAGATTTGAGAAAAATTCAAAAAAATGAAAATATTGTTTTAATGCATAGTTGTATCAAGAACTAACATATGATGATGGTTAGAGAGGTTTGGAACCTTTGTTGTCTCCGTTTCTCTAGAATAGCGATTTTATTGGGGGTTTCCATTGATTTAGGGAGCATATGAAGTTTTACTAAATTAATTGATAAAAAATAGAACGATATCCATGTACCATAAAAGAGAGTTTAGAATACATTAATACAAATGTCGAATGTAATTTAAAAATTTAAAACAACACTAAGGATTATAGGCTTCAGTATATTAACCATTTACCGAAAAACTGAATATTTTGTATGGGGTTAACACATAGATTTTGATAAAAAATTCAAAATATATAACAATATTTTTTTAATGCATAATTGTATCATGAACTAATGTATGATGATGGTATGAGAGGTTTGATACCTTTGTTATCTCCGTTTCTCTAGAATAGTGATTTTATTGGGGGTTTCCACTAATTTAGGGAGCATATGAAGTTTTACTAAATTAATTGATAAAAAATAGAACGATGTCCATGTACCATGAAAGAGAGTTTAGAATACATTAATACAAATGTAAAATGTGGTTAAATATTTTAAAACATAACTAAAGATTATGGGCTTCAGTATATTAACCATTTACAGAAAAACTGAATATTTTGTAGGGTAACACACAAATTTTGAGAAATTTTTTTAAAAATGAAAATATTGTTTTAATTCATAGTTGTATCAAGAACTAACATATGATGATGGTTAGAGAGGTTTGGAACCTTTGTTGTCTCCGTTTCTCTAGAATAGCGATTTTATTGGGGTTTGTCCGCTGATTTAGGGAGCATATGAAGTTTTACTAAATTAATTGATAAAAAATAGAATGATGCCCATGTACCATGAAAAATAGTTTAGAATACATTAATACAAATGTAGAATGTGGTTAGAAATTAAAAAAAAACACTAAAGATTATATGCTTCAGTATATTAACCATTTACCGAAAATGAATATTTTGTAGGGGTTAACACTTAAATTTTGAGAAAAAATCAAAAAATGAAAATATTGTTTTAATGCATATTTGTATCATGAACTAACATATGATGATAGTTAGAAAGGTTTGGAACCTTTGTTGTCTTCGTTTCTCTAGAATAGCGATTTTATTGGGGTTTGTCCACTGATATAGGGATCATATGAAGTTTTACTAAATTAATTAATAAAAAATAAAGCGATGTCCATGTACCATGAAAAAGAGTTTGTAATACATTAATACAAATATATAATGTGGTTAGAAATTTTTAAATAACACTAAATATTATAAGCTTCAGTATATCAACCATTTACAGAAAATCTGAATATTTTGTAGGGGTTAACACTTAGATTTTGAAAAAAATCAAAATATATAGCAATATTTTTAATGCATAGTTGTATCATGAACTAACATATGATGATGGTATGAGAGGTTTGAAATATTTTTTATATCCGTTTCTCTAGAATAGCAATTTTATTATGGTTTGTCCATTGATTTAGGGAGCATATGAAGTATTACTAAATTAATTGATAAAAAATAGAACGATGTTCATTTACAATCAAAGAGAGTTTAGAATACAGTAATACAAATGTAGAGTGTGGTTAGAATTTAAAAAAAACACTAAAGATTATAGGATTCAGTATATTAACTATTTACCGAAAATTTGAATATTTTGAAGGGTTAATACATAGAATTTGAAAAAAATAAAAAAATAAAAATATTGTTTTAATGCATAGTTGTATATTGAAATAACATATTATGATGGTCAGAGAGGTTTGTAACCTTTGTTGTCTCTGTTTCTATAGAATAACGATTTTACTGTGGTTTGCCAACTAATTTTGGGGACATATAAAGTTTTACTAAATTAATTGAAAAAAATAGAACGATATCTGATACCTGTGTACCGTGAAAGAGAGTTTAGAATACATTAATAGAAATGCAGAATGTGGTTAAAATTTTATAATAACACTAAAGATTATAAGCTTCAGTATAGTATACAGTAGAACCTCTACAAATTAATAATGTTGGGACTTTAAAATTTTATTAATTTATAGAGATATTAATTTACAAAAATTTCCTTATTTAGATTTCTTTTTTTAAGATATATTTATTTTAAGATAAGAAAAATATTTGATTTTAGTGTATAGACATTAATTGTTATCTTTTGAAATTTGACATTAATATTAATTATATTATTTTATTTAGTGTATATAATATATTGCATAGAACTTAAATGTGGTTTTAGAAATAATATTACTAAATCTCTTCAAAAATATATTAATTGTTAAGAAAATATAAAGATAATTCCATTGTGAATATAAAACAAACAATATAATAATAGATTCTTACTTATATAAAATATGTATACATATAAATTATTAATTTCTAATTTTAATGGGACCATATATTTACTTAGAATTTTCTAAAAACTTATTATCTTATTATTTTAATGACTTGTATCAAATTTTGAAACGGAATAAGTTTGGACCGGCGAAATTTATTAATTTATAGAGATTATTAATTTATTGAGTATTAATTTATTGAGGTTCTACTGTATTAACCGTTTACCGAAAAATGAAACATTTTGTAGGGGTTTACCCGTAGATTTTGAGAAAATTTCAAAAAAATGACAATATTATTTTATTGTATAGTTGTATCGTGAACTAACCTATGATAATGGTCAAAGAGGTTTGGAACCTTTGTAGTCTCCGTTTCTCTAGAATAGCGATTTTATTGGGTTTTATCCACTGATTTAGGGAGCATATGAAGTTTTACTAAATTAATTGATAAAAAATAGAACAATGCTCATATACCGTGAAAGAGAGTTTAGAATACATTAATACAAATGTAGAATGTGGTTATAAATTTTGAAACAACACTAAAGATTATAGGTTTCAGTATATTAACCATTTACAAAAAAAAACTGAATATTTTTGTAGGGGTTAACACAGATTTTGAGAAAAATTCAAAAAATGAAAATATTGTTTTAATGCATAATTATATCACGAACTAACATATGATGATGGTTAGAGAGGTTTGGAACCTTTGTTGTCTCTGTTTCTCTAAAATAGCGATTTTATTGGGGTTTGCCCACTGATTTAGGGAGCATATGAAATTTTACTAAATTAATTGATAGAAAATGGAACGATGCCCATGTACCATTAAATTGAGTTTAGAGTACAATAATACAAATATAGAACATGGTTTAAAATTTTAAAACAATACTTAAGATTATATGCTTCAGTATATTAATCGTTTACCAAAAAACTGAAAATTTTGTAGGGATCTATCTAACACACAAATTTTGAAAAAAATTTCAAAAAAATGAAAATATTGTTTTAATGCATAATTGTATTATGAACTAACATATGATGACGGTTAGAAAGGTTTGGAACCTTTGTTGTCTCTGTTTCTCTAGATTAACGATTTTATTGGGGTTTGTCCACTGATTTAGGGAGCATATGAAGTTTTACTAAATTAATTGATAAAAAATAGAACAATGCCCATATACCATGAAAGAGAGTTTAGAATACATTAATACAAATGTCGAATGTGGTTAGATATTTTAAAACAACACTAAAGATTATAGGCTTCAGTATATTAACCATTTCCCGAAAAACAGAATATTTTGTAGGGGGTTAACACATAGATGTTGAGAAAATTAAAAAATATGTCAATATTATTTTAATGCATAGTCGTATCATGAAATAACATATGATGATTGTCATAGAGGTTTGGAACCTTTGTTGTCTCCGTTTCTCTAGAATAGCGATTTTATTGTGGTTTGTCAACTGATTTAGAGAGCATATGAAGTTTTACTAAATTAATTGATAAGAAAATAAAACGATGCTCATGTACCGTGAAAGAGAGTTTAGAATGCATTAATACAAATGTAGAATGTGGTTAGAAATTTTAGAAAAACACTAAAGATTATTTGCTTCACTATATTTACTATTTAGCGCAAAACATAATATTTTGTACGGGTTAACACACAGATTTTGTGAAAATTCAAAATATATAACAATATTTTTTAATGCATGTTTGTATCATGAACTAATATATGATGATGGTACGAGAGGTTTGATACCTTTGTTATCTCTGTTTCTCTAAAATAGCGATTTTATAGGGGGTTTCCACTAATTTAAGGAGCATATGAAGTTTTATTAAATTAATTGATAAATATATAGAACGATGCTCATGTACCATGAAAGAGAGTTTATATTACATTAATACAAATGTAGAAGTGGTTAAAAATTTTAAAACAGTAATAAAGATTATAGGCTTTAGTATATTAACAATTTATCGAAAATTGAATATTTTGTACGGATGTTAACATAAAGATTTTGAGAAAAATTCAAAAAATAAAAATATTGTTTTAGTGCATAGTTGTATCATGAACTAACATATAATGATGTTTAGAGAGGTATGGAACCTTTGTTGTCTCCGATTCTGTAAAACAGCGATTTTATTGGGGTTTGTCCACTGATTTAGTGAGCATATGAAGTTTTACTAAATTAATTGATAAAAAAATATAACGATGCTTATGTACCATGAAATAGAGTTTAGAATACATTAATACAAATATGTCAATATTGTTTTAATGCATTTTTCGTATCATGAAATAACATATGATGATGGTCATAGAGGTTTGGAACCTTTGTTGTCTCCGTTTCTCTAGAATAGCGATTTTATTGTGGTTTGTCCACTAATTTAAATAGCATATGAAGTTTTACTAAATTAATTGATAAGATAATAAAACGATGCCCATATACCATGAAAAAAGTTTAGAATACATTAATACAAATCTAAAATGTGGTTAGAAATTTTAAAACAACACTAAAGATTATAACCTTCAGTATATTAACCTTTTACCGCAAAACTGAATATTTTGTTGGAGGGGTTATACACAGATTTTGAGAAAAAAATAAAAATATTGATTTAATGCATAGTTGTATCATGAACTATTAATTAGGTTTGGAACCTTTGTTGTCTCTGTTTCTCTAGAATAACGATTTTATTGAGGTTTTCCTCTGATTAAGGGAGCATATGAAGTTTTAATAAATTAACTGATAAAAAATAGAACGATGCCCATGTACCATGAAAGAGAGTTTAGAATAAATTAATACAAATGTTGAATATGGTTATGAATTTTAAAACAACATTAAAGATTATAGTATTCAGTATATTAACCTTTTACCGAAAAAGTGAATACCTAACTAACACATAGATTTTGAGAAAAATTCAAAACTATGTGAATATTGTTTTAATGCATTGTTGTATCATGAACTAACATGTTATGATGGTCATAGATGTTTGGAACCTTTGTTGTCTCTATTTCTCTAGAATACCTATTTTATTGTGGTTTGCCAACTAATTTAAGGAGCATATGAAGTTTTACTAAATTAATTGATAAAAAATTAGAACGATGCCCATGTACCATGAAAGAGAGTTTAGAATACATTAATACAAATGTAGAATGTGGTTAAAATTTTTAAAATAACAATAAAGAATATAAGCTTCAGTATTTTAATCGTTTACCGAAAAACTGAATATTTTGTAGGGGTTTACACATAGATTTTAAGAAAAATTAAAAAAATGAAAATATTATTTTAATGTATAGTTGTATCATGAACTAACATATGATGATGGTCAAAGAGGTTTGGAACCTTTAATGTCTCCTTTTCTCTAGAATAGCAATTTTATTGCTGTTTTGTCCACTAATATTGAGCATTTGAAGTTTACCAAATTAATTGATAAATAATAGAACAATGCCCGTGTACCGTTAAAGAAAGTTTAGAATACATTAATACAAGTTTATAATACATTAATACAAGTGTATAATGTGGTTAGAAATTTTAAAACAACACTGAAAATTATAGGCTTCAGTATATTAATCATTTACCGAAAAACTTAATATTTTGTCGGGGTTAACACATAGATTTTGCGAAAAAATAAAAAAAAAAACAATATTGTTTTAATGCAATTTTGAATCATGCGCTAACGTATGATGATGGTCAGAGAGGTTTTGAACCTTTGTTGTCTCCGTTTCTCTAGAATAGCGATTTTATTGTGGTTTATCACTGATATTGGGAGCATATGAAATTTTACTAAATTAATTGATAAAAAAATAGAACGATGCCCATGTACTATGAAAGAGAGTTTAAAATACATTAACCAATGCAGAATGTGGTTAGAAATTTTAAAATAACACTAAATAATATAAGCTTCAGTATATTAACCTTTTACCGAAAAAACTGAATATTGTAGGAGTTAACACATAGATTTTGAGAGAAGTTAAAAAAATATGACCATATTATTTTAATGTATAGTTGTATCATGAATTAACATATGATGATGGTCAAAGAGGTTTTGAACATTTGTTTTCTTCGTTTCCCTAGAATAGCAATTTTATTGTGGTTTGTCAACTGATTTAGAGACCATATGAAATTTTAATAAATTAATTAATAAAAAAATAGAACGACGTCCATGTACCATGAAAGAGAATTTATAATACGTTAATACAAATATATAATATGGCTGGAAATTTTAAACTAACACTAAAGATAATAGGCTTCAGTATATTAACCATTTACCGAAAAACTGAATATTTTGTTGAGGAACACGTAGATTTTGAGAAAAATTCAAAATATAAAACAATATTTTTTTAATGCATATTTGTATCATGAACTAACATATGATGATGGTATGAGAGGTTTGAAACATTTGTTATCTCTGTTTCTCTAGAATAGCAATTTTATTGTGGTTTGTCCCTTGATTTAGGGAACTTATGAAGTATTACTAAATTAATTGATAAAAAAATAGAACGATGCCCGTTAACAACCAAAGAGAGTTTAGAATACATTAATACAAATGTAGAGTATGGTTAGAAATTTTAAAACAACACTAAAGATTATAGGCTTCAGTATATTAACCATTTACCGAAAATTTGAATATTTTGAAGGGTTAATACATAGAATTAGAAAACAATAAAAAAATAAAAATATTATTTTAATGCATAGTTGTATCATGAAATAACATATTATGATGGTCAGAGAGGTTTGAAACCTTTGTTGTCTCCGTTTCTCTTGAACGACGATTTTATTGTGGTTTGCCAACTAATTTAGGGAGCATATGAAGTTTTACTAATTTAATTGATAAAAAAATAGAACGATACATGTGTACCATGACATAGAGTTTAGAATACATTAATAGAAATGTAGAATGTGGTTAAAATTTTAAAATAACACTAAAGATTATAAGCTTCAGTATACAGTAGAACCTCTATAAATTAATAATGTTGGCTTTGAAATTTTATTAATTTATAGAGATATTAATTTACAAAAGTTTTCTTATTTAGATTTCTTATTTTAAGATATATTTATTCTAAGATAAGGAAAATATTTTATTTTAGTGTATAGACATTAATTGTTATCTTTGAAATTTGACATTAATATTAATTATATTATTTTATTTGGTGTATATATTATATATTGCATAGAACTTAAATGTGGTTTTAGAAAAAATATTACTAAATCTCTTCAAAAATATATTAATTATTAAGAAAATATAAAGATAATTCCATTGTGAATATAAAACAAACAATATAATAATAGGTTCTTACTTATATAAAATATGTATACATATAAATTATTAATTTATAATTTTAATGGGACCATATATTTACATAGAATTTTCCAAAAACTTATTATCTTATTATTTTAATGATTTGTATCAAATTTTGAACCGGCCCAAGTTGGGACCGGCGAAATTTATTAATTTATAGCGATTATTAATTTATTGAGTATTAATTTATAGAGGTTCTACTGTATTAACCGTTTACTAAAAAACTGAATATTTTGTAGGGGTTTACCCGTAGATTTTGAGAAAAATTCAAAAAATGACAATATTATTTTAATGCATAGTTGTATCGTGAACTAACCTATGATAATGGTCAAAGAGGTTTGAAACCTTTGTAGCCTCCGTTTCTCTAGAATAGCGATTTTATTGGGGTTTATCCACTGATTTAGGAAGCATATGAAGTTTTACTAAATTAATTAATAAAAAATAGAACGATGTCCGTGTACCGTGAAAGAAAGTTTAGAATACATTAATACAAATGTAGAATGTGGTTAGAAATTTTGAAACAACACTAAAGATTATAGGTTTGAGTATATTAACCTTTTACCGAAAAACTGAATATTTTTGTAGAGGTTAACACACAGATTTTGAGAAAAATTCAAAAAATGACAATATTATTTTAATACATAGTTGTATCATGAACTAACATATGATGATGGTTAGAGAGGTTTGGAACCTTAGTTGTCTCCGTTTCTCTAAAATAGCGATTTTATTGGGGTTTGTCCGCTAATTTAGGGAGCATATGAAATTTTACTAAATTAATTGATAGAAAATGGAACGACGCCCATGTACCATTAAATTGAGTTTATAATACAATAATACAAATGTATAATATGGTTAAAAATTTTAAAACAATGCTAAAGATTATATGCTTCAATATATTAACCATTTACCGCAAAACTGAATATTTTTTAGGAGGGGTTACACACAGATTTTGAGAAAAAAATAAAAAAAAATGAAAATATTGATTTAATGCATAGTTGTATCATGAACTTACATATGACGATGGTTAATTAGGTTTGAAACCTTTGTTGTCTCTGTTTCTCTAGAATAAAGATTTTATTGAGGTTTTCCTCTGATCAAGGGAGCATATGAAGTTTTACTAAATTAACTGATAAAAAATAGAACGATGCCCTTGTACCATGAAAGAGAGTTTAGAATAAATTAATACAAATGTAGAATATGGTTATAAATTTTAAAACAACATTAAAGATTATAGTATTCAGTATATTAACCATTTACCGAAAAAGTGAATACTTAACTAACACATAGATTTTGAGAAAAATTCAAAACTATGTGAATATTGTTTTAATACAATGTTGTATCATGAACTAACATGTTATGATGGTCATAGAGGTTTGGAACCTTTGTTGTCTCTATTTCTCCAGAATACCTATTTTATTGTGGTTTGCCATCTAATTTAAGGAGCATATGAAGTTTTACTAAATTAATTGATAAAAAATTAGAACGATGCCCATGTACCATGAAAGAGAGTTTAGAATACATTAATACAAATGTAGAATGTGGTTAAAATTTTTAAAATAACAATAAAGATTATAAGCTTCAGTATTTTAATCGTTTACAAAAAACTGAATATTTTTAGGGGTTTACACAGATTTTAAGAAAAATTAAAAAGAATAAAATATTATTTTAATGTATAGTTGTATCATGAACTAACATATGATGATGGTCAAAGAGTTTTGGAACCTTTGTTGTCTCCGTTTCTCTAAAATAGCAATTTTATTGTTGTTTTGTCCACTAATATTGAGCGTATGAAGTTTTACTAAATTAATTGATAAATAATAGAACAATGCCCGTGTACCGTTAAAGAAAGTTTAGAATATATTAATACAAGTGTATAATACATTAATACAAGTATATAATGTGGTTAGAAATTTTAAAATAACACTGAAGATTATAGGCTTCAGTATATTAATCATATACCGAAAAAACTTAATATTTTGTAGGGGTTAACACATAGATTTTACGAAAAAATAAAAAAAAGGACAATATTGTTTTAATGCAATTTTGAATCATGAGCTAACATATGATGATGGTCAGAGAGGTTTTGAACCTTTGTTGTCTTCGTTTCTCGAGAATAGCGATTTTATTGTGGTTTATCACTGATATTGGGAGCATATGAAATTTTACTAAATTAATTGATAAAAAAAATAGAACGATGCCCATGTACTATGAAAGAGAGTATAAAATACATTAATACCAATGCAGAATGTGGTTAGAAATTTTAAAATAACACTAAATAATATAGGCTTCAGTATATTAACCTTTTACCGAAAAAACTGAATATTGTAGGAGTTAACACATAGATTTTGAGAGAAGTTAAAAAAATATGACCATATTATTTTAATGTATAGTTGTATCATGAATTAACATATGATGATGGTAAAAGAGGTTTTGAACCTTTGTTGTCTTCGTTTCCCTAGAGTAGCAATTTTATTGTGGTTTGTCAACTGATTTAGAGACCATATGAAATTTTAATAAATTAATTAATAAAAAATTAGAACGACGTCCATGTACCATGAAAGAGAGTTTATAATACATTAATACAAATGTATAATATGGTTGAAAATTTTAAACTAACACTAAAGATAATAGACTTCAGTATATTAACCATTTACCGAAAAACTGAATATTTTGTTGGGGAACACGTAGATTTTGAGAAAAATTCAAAATATAAGACAATATTTTTTTTAATGCATATTTGTATCATGAACTAACATATCATGATGGTATGAGAGGTTTTACACCTTTGTTATCTCCGTTTCTCTAGAATAGTGATTTATTGTTGTTTGTCCACTGATTTAGGGAGCATATGAAGTTTTACTAAATTAATTGATAAAAAATAGAACGATGTCCATGTACCATGAAAGAGAGTTTAGAATACATTAATACAAATGTAGAATGTGGTTAAATATTTTAAAACATAACTAAAGATTATAGACTTCAGTATATTAACCGTTTACAGAAAAACTTAATACACACAGATTTTGTGAAAAATTCAAAAAAATTAAAAATATTGTTTTAATGCATAGTTGTATCAAGAACTAACATATAATGATGGTTATAGAGGTTTGGAACATTTGTTGTCTCCGTTTCTCTAGAAATATGATTTTATTGGAGTTTGTCCACTGATTAAGGGAGAATATGAAGTTTTACTAAATTAACTGATAAAAAATAGAAGGATGCTCATGTACCATGAAAAAGAGTTTAGAATACATTAATACAAATGTAGAATGTGGTTAGAAATTTTTTTAAAAAACATTAAAGATTATATGCTTCAATATATGAACCTTTTACTGAAAAAATGAATATTTTGTAGGGGTTAACACATAAATTTTGAGAAAATTTCAAAAAATGAAAATATTGTTTTACTGCATATTTGTATCATGAACTAACATATGAGGATGGTTAGAAAAGTTTGGAACCTTTGTTGTCTTCGTTACTCTAGAATAGCGATTTTATTGGGGTTTGTCCACTAATATAGGGATCATATGAACTTTTACTAAATTAATTAATAAAAAAATAAAACGATGCCCATGTACCATGAAAAAGAATTTGGAATACATTAATACAAATGTATAATGTGGTTAGAAATTTTAAAATAACACTAAATATTATAGTCTTCACTATATTAACCATTTACCGAAAAACTGAATATTTTGTAGGGGGTAAACACATTGATTTTTAGAAAAATTCAAAATATATAACAATATTTTTTAATGCATAGTTGTATCATGAACTTACATATGATGATGGTATGAGAGGTTTGGAACATTTGTTATCTCCGTTTCTCTAGAATAGCAATTTTATTGTGGTTTGTCCATTGATTTAGGGAGCATATGAAGTATTACTAAATTAATTGATAAAAAAATAGAACGATGCCCATTTACAACCAAAGAGAGTTTAGAATACATTAATACAAATGTAGAGTATGGTTAGAAATTTTAAAACAATACTAAAGATTATAGGCTTCAGTATATTAACCTTTTACCGAAAATTTGAATAGTTTGAAGGGTTAATACATAGAATTTGAAAACAATAAAAAAATAAAAATATTGTTTTAATGCATAGTTGTATCATGAAATAACATATTATGATGGTCAGAGAGGTCTGGAACCTTTGCTGTATCCGTTTCTCTAGAATGACGATTTTATTGTGGTTTGCCAACTAATTTAGGGAGCATATGAAGTTTTACTAATTTAATTGATAAAAAAATAGAACGATACCTTTGTACCATGACATAGAGTTTAGAATACATTAATAGAAATGTAGAATGTGGTTAAAATTTTAAAATAACACTAAAGATTATAAGCTTCAGTATACAGTAGAACCTCTATAAATTAATAATGTTGGCTTTGAAATTTTATTAATTTATAGAGATATTAATTTGCAAAAGTTTTCTTATTTAGATTTCTTATTTTAAGATATATTTATTCTAAGATAAGGAAAATATTTTATTTTAGTGTATAGACATTAATTGTTATCTTTGAAATTTGACATTATTATTAATTATACTATTTTATTTGGTTTATATAATATATATTGCATAGAACTTAAATGTGGTTTTAGAAATAATATTACTAAATCTCTTCAAAAATATATTAATTATTAAGAAAATATAAAGATAATTCCTTTGTGAATATAAAACAAACAATATAATAATAGGTTCTTACTTATATAAAATATGTAAAACATATAAATTATTAATTTATAATTTTAATGGGACCATATATTTACATAGAATTTTCCAAAAACTTATTATCTTATTATTTTAATGATTTGTATCAAATTTTGAACAGGCCCAAGTTGAGACCGGCGAAATTTATTAATTTATAGAGATTATTAATTTATTGAGTATTAATTTATAGAGGTTCTACTGTATTAACTGTTTACTAAAAAACTGAATATTTTGTAGGGGTTTACCCATAGATTTTGAGAAAAATTCAAAAAATGACAATATTATTTTAATACATAGTTGTATCGTGAATTAACCTATGATAATGGTCAAAAAGGTTTGGAACCTTTGTAGTCTCCGTTTTTCTAGAATAGCGATTTTATTGGGGTTTATCCACTGATTTAGGAAGCATATGAAGTTTTACTAAATTAATTAATAAAAAACAGAACGATGTCCATATACCATGAAATAAAGTTTAGAATACATTAATAAAAATGTAGAGTGTGGTTAGAAATTTTGAAACAACACTAAAGATTATAGGTTTCAGTATATTAACCTTTTACCAAAAACTGAATATTTTTGTACACACAGATTTTGAGAAAAATTCAAAAAATGACAATATTATTTTAATATATAGTTGTATCATGAACTAACATATGATGATGGTTAGAGAGGTTTGTAACCTTAGTTGTCTCCGTTTCTCTAAAATAGCGATTTTATTAGGGTTTGTCCGCTAATTTAGGGAGCATATGAAATTTTACTAAATTAATTGATAGAAAATGGAACGACGCCCATGTACCATTAAATTAAGTTTAGAATACAATAATACAAATGTATAATATGGTTAAAATTTTTAAAACAATACTAAAGATTATATGCTTCAGTATATTAACAATTTACCGAAAAACTGAAAATTTTGTGGGGATCTAACACACAAATTTTGAAAAAAAATTCAAAAAAATGAAAATAATGTTTTAATGCATATTTGTATCATGAACTATCATATGATGATGGTTAGAAAGGTTTGAAACCTTTGTTGTCTCTCTTTCTCTAGAATAACGATTTTATTGGGGTTTGTCTACTCATTTAGGGAGCATATGAAGTTTTACTAAATTAATTGATAAAAAATATAGAACAATGCCCATATACCTTGAAAAATAGTTTAGAATACATTAATACAAATGTCGAATGTGGTTAGAAATTTTAAAACAACACTAAAGATTATAGGCTTCAATATATTAACCATTTCCCGAAAAACATAATATTTTGTAGGGGTTAACACAAAGATTTTGAGAAAAATTCAAAAAATATGTCAATATTTTTTTAATGCATTTTCGTACCATGAAATAACATATGATGATGGTCATAGAGGTTTGGAACCTTTGTTGTCTCTGTGTCTCTAGAATAGCGATTTTATTGTGGTATGTCCACTAATTTAAAGAGCATATGAAGTTTTACTAAATTAATTGATAAGAAAATAAAAAGATGCTCATGTACCATGAAAAATAGTTTAGAATACATTAATACAAATGTAGAATGTGGTTAGAAATTTTAAAACAACACTAAAGATTACAAGCTTCAGTATATTAACCATTTACTGCAAAACTGAATATTTTGTATTCACACAGATTTTGAGAAAAAAATCAAAAAAGTGAAAATATTGTTTTAATGCACTGTTGTATCATGAACTAACATATGATAATGGTTAGTTAGGTTTGGGGCCTTTTTCGTCTCTGTTTCTCTAGAATAACGATTTTATTGAGGTTTGTCCACTGATTTAGGGAGCATATGAAGTTATACTAAATTAACTGATAAAAAATAGAACGATGCTCATGTACCATGAAAGAGAGTTTAGAATAAATTAATACAAATGTAGAATATGCTTATAAATTTTAAAACAACATTAAAGAATATAGGATTCAGTATATTAATCATTTACCGAAAAAGTGAATACCTAACTAACACATAGATTTTGAGAAAAATTCAAAACTATGTGAATATTGTTTTAATACATAGTTGTATCATGAACTAACATATGATGATGGTCATAGAGGTTTGGAACCTTTGTTGTCTCTGTTTATCTAGAATAACTATTTTATTATGGTTTGCCAGCTAATTTAGGGAGCATATGAAATTTTACTAAATTAATTGATAAAAAAATAGAACAATGCCCATGTACCGTGAAAGAGAGTTTAGAATACATTAATACAAGTGTATAATATAGTTAGAAATTTTAAAACAGCACTGAAGATTATAGGCTTCAATATATTAATCATTTACCGAAAAAACTAAATATTTTGTAGGGGTTAACACGTATATTTTAAGAAAAAATAAAAAAATGACAATATTGTTTTAATGCAATGTTGTATCATGAACTAACATATGATGATGGTCAGAGAGATTTTGAACCTTTGTTGTCTCTGTTTCTCTAGAATAGTGATTTTATTGTAGTTGGTCACTGATATTGGGAGCATGTGAAATTTTACTAAATTAATTGATAAAAAAATAGAACGATGCTCATGTACCTTGAAAGAGAGTTTAAAATACATTAATACAAATGTAGCATGTGGTTAGAAATTTTAAAATAACACTAAAGAATATAGGCTTCAGTATATTAACCATTTACCAAAAAAACTGAATATTGTTGGAGTTAACACATAGATTTTGAGAGAAGTTCAAAAAATATGACCATATTATTTTAATCCATTGTTGTATCATGAAATAAAATTTGATGATGGTCATAGAGGTTTGGAACCTTTGATGTCTTTGTTTCTTTAGAATTGTGATTTTATTATGGTTTGTCAACTGATTTAGAGAGCATATGAAGTTTTACTAAATTAATTAATAATAAGTAGAACGCTGCACATGTACCATGAAAGAGAGTTTAGAATAAATTAATACAAATTTATAATGTGGTTATAGATTTTTAAATAACACTAAAGATTATAGGCTTCAGTATATTAACCATTTACCGAAAATTGAATATTTTCTAGGGGTTAAACACGTAGATTTTGAGAAAAATCAAAATATATATAACAATATTTTTATGCATATTTGTATCATAAACTAACATATGATGATGGTGAGAGAGGTTTGGAACCTTTTGTCTCTGTTTTCTCTAGAATAAAATAACGATTTTATTGTGGTTTGCCAACTACTTTATGGAGCACAATAAAGTTTTACTAAATTAATTGATAAAAAAAATAGAAACGATGCTTCTTTGTACCATGAAAGAGAGTTTATAATACATTTATACAATTAGAATGGTGGTTTATAATTTTAACACGCTAAAGATTATAGGCTTCTGTATATTAACCATTATGAAAAACTAATATTTTTTGGTAGGGAGCATTTCAAGTATTACTAAATTAAGTGATATAAAAAAATAACGATGCTCTTGTACCATGTAGTGGAGAGTTTAAATACATTAATACAAATGGTAGAGTGTGGTTATAAATTTAAAACACAACAAAGATAATAGGTTTTTGTATACATAGATTTGAAAAAAATATTCAAACAATATGAAA